>NC_091537.1:5000000-7500000 GCF_042242935.1 Bactrocera oleae | reverse complement strand
ATGCATCATTTAAATAATGGCCTGTGATAACGGAATTGCGATACACAAACTGCATTTCGAAACACTTATGTACAAATATATTAAAGAATTTCCACATACCATAAATTTGGTACTAATATGTCAGTACATTCTTTAAACAGGTGGCAACCTTTTTCAAATAAACCTTAATACAAAAGACTTATTTAAATGTATGAGTATTAAAGATTTTTCGAATCATTTTAAATTGGTAAAAATATTTTAATAAATTTTTCAAACAGGTGGCAACTTTTCTTAAAAGTTTTGTCTGACAGCAATATTTACTCATAATACAAAATACAAATTAATTTTAATTAAATCATATAACAATTATTCATTAATTTTTAGCAGGTGGCAATACTAATCACAAATATTTCCAACTGTGAACTTTTGCAAATTCATTTATTTTGATACCCTGATTATAAAATATTCGTTTGATACCCTTTAAAAAATTATATTGCTTCATATTTTTAAAAGGTGGCGTTTTCAGCTATGTTAGAACCCCCACAGCGAGGAAGAGGGTAGTCTAATTGAGGGCAAAGAGCTTACTGAATCGCTTTCGATCGATCTTGTGCCAAAACGGTCTTGCGACAGCGCACGAACTAATGATAGACCAGCGCTTGCCAAGCTCCCGTGAAGCCTGGCTATTAAGTAGTAGAACGGATTTCTACTGATAGCTCGATGCCATTGACAACGTGGCTAGGCATTCTTTAACCAGCCGTAAAGCCACGTTTAGTAAACTCAAGGCTAGTATCGTCACCTTGCTATCAGAGTAAATAGTCACCTCTATTAAGGAGGCTGCAATCCAGAGCTGTAAACCTAACTCTACCTTGATGACAGCAACCTCGGCTTCAAAAAAATTGCAGTAGTCAGAACGTCTGAAACTGAAGTTGATAGAAAGTTCATGACAAAATATACCTCCCATCAATAAGAAGTTAACACGATTTCTAAAAAATATTTAAGGTATCATTACGGCCTTATTATATTATAGGCGATAAAAAAGTTTAATATCAAGTGTCTATAAATAAATTTTCTTTAAATTTCGCTTAAAAGCAAGTTCGGCAAAATTATTACAACGTAGTTGCCAATTAAATGATAAAGAAAATCAATTTAACCCTTAACAAACTTGATGGAACTTAACAAGTACTTGAATGTTGCTATTGTTGTTGCTATCATTGCATGTATTTTGTTGTTGGCAACAAATAACGATAGATATCAGCTCGTTATAATGTAACTTTTCACTTTATGCCGACGAAAATGTCGGAGCTTCTTAACCTTTTGATCGAAAAAAAACCAACAACAACGAAAACAAAGTGCAAAAAATTACAAGAGCAGCGATTATCTTGCTTTGCAAGCTCATTGTTGCTGCCGGCATGTTATTTTTGTTGTTGCTGTTTAATGCTTTTGCGATGCTGCAAAGCTTGACACATTGTTGCTGATAGCCTTTGCTGATGTTGCAAGTTACTTTGCTGCCACCACTGCCCCCTATGGCTGTTGGCTGTTGGCTGTGCTTTTGACAATTTTACTGCAGCTACAATAACAGCAACAATGTTGCGTATTCGTTAGTATCGGGTTTCACATTTTGGGCTTTAGGGATTTTCGTCTTTGGCGCACAATCCGACGACGCTTTACCTATCGGCTACGAACAAAAGGCGATATTGGCAAATTGTTGCCAAAACCGGGTTGAGACCGTAAAACGATATGCTGATAAATTTGTAGCGATAACAAAAGAGTTGTCACAGCAGTAAGAAAAAATATACGAAAATGCACGAAAGTTTTAAGACAAAGAAAGATGCAAGAGCAGCAGATAGAAGAGTGATGTAGGCAACAGTGTGGCAGAAATGAGAAATGTAGAAAAGGGTTGGCATTAAAGCCGGGTAATCAGTAAAAGTTTGTTTGAGCAAAGGACAGAGTGTTGTAATGAGTGGGGGCTGGCGAAGACAAGAGCAGTAGTATATGAAGTCAAAAGGCATGACCTTTAACATTCGTAGCAGTAGAGCTAAGATTAAATCTTGCAATGCCTGCAGTAAAGTAAAAATGTTGTTATTCGGAACTTATGTTTTGAATACTTACAGGCGCCTAAGCAGCATACAGGCAGAGTTAGCAGCCAACAAAATAGGCTTACGGCATAATTAGAGAAAATGTGTTGTTGTACTTGAAAGTGTTTACTTGTTACTTAGTGCTTGGAAAGGCCTGTAAAAACTCAGTGGCGCCTCATAAAATGGTCGCTTAATTGGGAACAGGTAGTTATAATTTATAAAGATTTTAAAATTTTAGCAATTTTTTTGTAACACAGAGATACTCTTTTTACTTTTATACTTTTTTCTAACACAGAGATTTCAATTATAAGCATGTAATTTTTTGTGTTCTTTGTTTCAAAGTCTTTACATTCGTCGCTTGTTAATAATCATTTGTGACTTGTCACCTGTCAATGAGCAACGGTGTTTACATAACTGTTTTTATACACGAGATACGAACAGGTCTTTAGCCAAAACCCACCGTTTTTGAACTTTTCGGCTCTAAATTTTAATATTTTTGTATTGTTTGTCTTAAGTTAAGGTATGACCATTTTCTTGTCATTTGTCAATAGCCACTTGTCACCTGTCATTGAGCAGTACTGATTATGCAACATTCTTTGGTTGTAAGACATTCTAATAGACTCCTGGGAAAAACTCTGATATTCTGAGCTATAAATTTTAATATGTTCTGTTATGTGACCCAAACTAATTGGTATTACCATTCGTTTGACATTTTTTAATAGCCACTTGTCTCCTGTCATTGAGCAGCACTAATTGTGCTACATTCTAAAAGAGCTCGGGTCAAAACCCTGACCTTTCGAGACATGAATTTAAGTTACTTATGTACTTTATGCCAAATCGGTAATCACTTTACGCTTGTCATTTATCAGTAATCATATTTAACTTGACTACTTTTCATTAGACTTCTTGCAATTGTTATGAATCACTCGAGTTTTAGCAGTGATAACTGATCGAAGATTGTCACATATAAATACTTTTTTGATATTTCTTATGACAGTGTTAAATTTTGTTGTCAATCAATAGATTTTTCGATTGTCATCTGTAATAACAAAGCATATATCACTCTAAGGAGGGTCTTTCCTCCAAAAACAAAGTTAAATGGCGAAGAAGTTTCCATTCTTAGTCTAAGTGGCCATTCAGAGCCACAATTAATAACTAAATGAAAAAAATTGTGAAGTTACCAAATTCAAACCTGTATTCCCCACTAACTACGCCACTGCTTTAATAAGCTGTCAAAAATTTAAATTGAAACAAAAAGACAAAAGCTTTTTTTAGCCCAAAGGATAAAGACTAATTTCCCATCAAAACTAAGATGGCCTACCTATTGTAAAAGGTAAGAACACAGAGTGGAGATAGCATAATGCCCAATAGACAATAAAATACCAGATATAACCAGCGACAACGAAACTCGTTGGTGTGCCGAACAACTTGTATATCATATATCGCTGAAACTTCAACAAAGTCTTTCCGAAGACAACGTGTGCGTTTTTGAGTTTG
This sequence comes from Bactrocera oleae, assembly GCF_042242935.1. Taxonomy (NCBI): domain Eukaryota; kingdom Metazoa; phylum Arthropoda; class Insecta; order Diptera; family Tephritidae; genus Bactrocera; species Bactrocera oleae. Next base: position 7,496,449 of record NC_091537.1, on the reverse strand, counting down.
ACAACACGATATTAACCCATTAAGCGTGTAACAAATGAAAAACAAAAACAAAAAGTTCAATGTGGTTTTATTAATGATTTTATGAAGCCATAATGTTTGGCATAGCCTTAAGCGGCAATTTGTAAAATGGACAAATTGTTTGCGAAAGAAGCAGACGCTTACGTGCAACGCGTACAGCTCATCAATCGTTTGCTACCACAGCACTTCGTCGGCGACCGAAATGTTGTGCAAATTGTCAAAATTATTAATTGTGCCCATTATGAGCTCGTAATGTTGGAGTGAAGTAGACGGCCACAATGGAGAATAATTACAATTACTTATGAATACAACAAAGCGACAGATATGAGTTTAGTTGGTTAGATGCGCTAAGCGCCTGGAAGCATGCTACATACATACAATTGAGTGTAGCAGTGAATGGTTTGGGGAGTGGATGGCTGGAGGGGTTTTGTTTTGATATTGCTTATACATAGTTTTAAGATACGCAATGTTAACAGTTTGCAGTGTTGGTGTTGTTGTTATTATTTATGTTTTTGCTTCTGCTTTTATATGTCTCTTTTTTGTCGTCGTTCTTAATTGCACAATAATTGTTGCATTTTGCGTGTTTGCATTAGCTTTAAGTATTTTTTTGTTTTTGTTTGTTGTGTTTTTCTAGATATATGCTTTTATGTCATAGTCGGTGTGCTCTATATAAAAGATCCGCTTCAACGCTTCTTTCGCCACCGATTCGCTCTAAACTTAGTAACTGTGCTCTCCCCATTTTTCTCTTCTCTTCTTTCTTTGCGCTTCTTCTTGCCTTACTACTAGCCAAACGCCACCTCACTCTCTCCATTAATAATTTTACTCATTGTCGTTAAAACATCTTTACCCTTTCTTCATTTATATTCATATTTCATTCTCCACTTGCTATTTTCACCCCTCTCATTGTTACAGAAACCTTCTTACGCTGTGAAGCGACGATTTGTAATCGTTAAAATTTAACTGTTCCACTGCTTCACAGTTATGAGCGTTATTAACTTGGATTTTTATGCCGTTTCAAGTTGCCATAACTGGCAATTGGGGTTAATGGCGTCGCTTCAATCAAACAAACAACGCAACCGCCCGCACCTGCCGCTCGTAGCGCACTGTCATTCTCATGCCACTCTTCGCCTAGCAAACAAACGTCTTCACTAAGACAATGCGTGCGCTTTTTTATAGAAAATTCAGACTTTTATTTGAGCATGTTCGGTTAATTGCTTCGGGTGGCATGCGGACCACTATTTTTGTAAAATTATTGCGCAGTTTTCTGGGTTGCGTCACAAATAACAAAGTCTGTTTACCATTGCCTGTCGTAATGACCTAAAAACATACTTTTTTAATAGTACTATATATGGTATGTCAGTGAGTTGATTTATTAGTCGATTATTTAATTAAGTGGTTAAGTTATTTATGACTAAGAAAAGTAATCAGTTTTTCTTAATTGTATTTTATTGTTACTGATTGCTGATAAAATCATTTATACTAATTTGTTTTATTAATATACCTTTTAGTAAGGGCTTAACATTTAAAAACGAAGACACAAAAATTATTCGATTTCGTTTTTTTTATTTAAGATTTCACGAACTATTTTATTGTACCATATTTTGGCCTTTAAAATTAATTTAAATGTTTACGCGCAGAGAATTCCTGCAAGCAGAGAGAGTAGAAGGACTCAACGTAATGGACCGAGAAAAAGTGTTTATTCCACTCCCTTCTGTACCAAAATCATTTTGTCCAATAAGTATATTTTAGAAATCAATTCCCACAGTCAACAAACTCAAGGAGGATATAGCCGCTTGGCTATCAGAGTGAATTCACACCTCTCTGAAAGAAGCTTCACTTCGGAGCAGTACATCTACTGCTACTTTGATGGCAGCTAACTCCGCTTGAATGATGCTACTGGAGCCTGATAGCCTGAATCTGAGTAAATGAGCTTTGTTACGCACATACACGCGCTTACTAAAAGAGCTACATCGTCCACGCAAGCAACCCTCTGGCAGCCTCATCACTCAAGGTCAATAAAGAGGTCGTTCACCACTAGAAACCAGAGTAAAAAAGAAAGGACGCCCCCTCGCGGTGTGCTCCGCTTCTCTACTCCGCCACAACCATTCTGTTATAATGGAGACTATAGGTGATATGTTTCAGATTAGTTTCGATTTCAAACTTATTAAGAGCTCCAGTAATCGCCATATTTATGTGTCTCTCTAGCGTTTTCAATAGAAGTATGGAGACTGGTTAATAAACAGAGACAATTAGTATTAGTTAATTGACTCAATTTTTTTTAACCAACTATATTGCTGATTGGATTTTCTTAGTAGACCAGGGTAGATAATTTTTAAAAACAAACAAAAAGTTATAGTTGGATGAAACCCATCGGAGACGAAAGATAAAAAAATTACAAACATTAAGTTAAAAATAATTTACGATCGATGCGAGTTCAGAAAAAGGAAGGAAGGGGCGTGGTTGAACTTTTAGAGGTTAAAAACGGCTCAGCTCGATTTTCGGCATAACTAGGGGTCCTACAGAAAAATGTTATATGGCAATGTTATAGATAATGAAAAGAGTTATAACCTTTGTATACAGCTTTTTTTCACATGACCTCAAAATTTATGTGTAAAATTCATATTACCCAGTTTTTGGGTTTTTTATTTTTATCTTGTACAAAAAATGTTTTCTTTTCACGAGGTTTGTGATTACTTACCTTTTTATATACTAAATATAATGTATTTTTTTTTTTGCAATTTAAAATATTTTTTCTGCTTATATTGACCTAATATCGGAAAAAACAAAAATTTTCAATCAAAAAATCTGAAGTCAAAATATAAGATTAAATAAACGATTCAAATTTTCTTTTTTTACAGCCGCTACTACGAAAGAATAGGTAGATGAAGTAAAAAAATCAGTTTTGAATTGTTTTTCAACCGTTTAGTGGGTTCTTATTTTGTTTTTTCTCATCAAACTTACCATAGTAATGTATATATATTTTAAACCATCACAAAGTAGAGATTTTCAAAAAAATATTGCCTTTTTAAAAAAAAAATCGTATTTATTATATTTTTATAATTTTTCCTTTAATATATGTCTCTTTCTCTTTTGTTTTCGATGTGTTTCAATTTACTATGAATTTTTTTCTTTTTTTGTCTTTTTCAAAACCTTCTGCATTAGTCTCTAGTGGAAGCATCTAAATAAAAAAAAGTTTAAAGTAAATTCTTAGCATTTTCTTATAATACATTTTTAAACTAATGAGCATAGCCAAAGAGGTAATTTGTTAATTGCTCTATTGGTTCTCTATAGCTGTTAACACCTGATTTTTTCTCTGTGGAAACTGGACAAAATGATCGTTGGTAGGTATCTTTATTTATCACTGGCTTAATCTTTCAAACAAAGATAGCTCCAAAAATGAGCTTAAGAAAAAGACGTAAGAAGGCTACACAGAATAATAAATTCTAAGATGATCAAGCAAGATTTAATTATTCTTATTTAATTATTCTTGGTATGAAACATATGTATAGATCAGTTTAACATATTTATCAACGCTTTTACACTCTTAAATCCCTTTTTAGTGATAGAGATAAGTTTAAATTTATATATAAAAAGTAATTATAGTCTGCAACTCTTGTAGTTGGTTTGCTTTTCACATTTTTTTTTTTTGCTCTCAATTGCAACAATTTGTGAGCGTTGTCATAATTTTCTCAGCATGCATTTTTATGATAAGCAGCAGTATAAATATATTTATTACCAAACGATAATCACCTCCGCTTTTATGAGCCTGGTAGCGATGATGGATTTTTATGACGAAACACTAAATACAAGTGTACGAGCCAATTAGAAATGGAACACACGAAGACAAAAACGAAAATTGTGGACATTAAAATACTATGCGAAAAATTTACTACAAAAAATGTAAAAATTTACTTGATTGCTGGAGAATTGTAAACATTTGGTGGCAAAATGGAAAGGGTTAAATAAAAACGTTATGTAAAGAAAGAAATAATAAAATGTATTTACAGCTTTTAAATGCGAAATAAACCGCAAAACTTTACAGTAAACTATATAGTGTGAATTAAAAAAATAATAAACATAAAATTTATTTTATTTGCACTTAACACACTCGAAGCATTTACAAAAGTAAAAAAAAAAATCTACTTTAACCCTTTACGACCAATTTTAAACCAATTTTTTGTTTTGTTTCTTCCTCATTTTTCAGCGAAAATGCTTTTAGTCGCCATTTTATAGTGTTCGCAACTATTTACATGCCACTTACGAGCAATGCGACCAATCAACTAACAACCTGAAGCGTTTCAACCCCCCCCCCCCCATGTAGCTATAGGTAAATACGATCAGCGCGCACTTTGTAGTGTTTAGTTTGCAACAACAACACAAAAATTATATCGCACAACAATTGTAATAGCAACAAATACAAATCCATTTTAAGCATTTTATGTAAATTTGCACTTTCGCGCTGGCAAATATACATGTGTGCGTAAATATTTGCCTTAACATGTATTTTTATGCTGCCGTTGGACATTTGTGTGTGTTGTGGAATTCATGTGTGTTAGTGTATGTGTGTGTGTGTGTGGTTTATTTGCGCTTTCATAGCACTATTTAAAATGCGGAATATTTGCTTGCTTATTCGCCAATTTCGCAACGAAACATCAGCAACTATTGTTGCCATTCACAAGCACACACACACCTACATACATGCTCACCAAGCCCAATACACCTTTAAGCGCTAACTCGTGTGTACACTCACACATGTAAATCAGTTTATCTCGCTTGTCTCAGTTTTATGTTAATTCGCAAAACTTTGCTCGTACGCAGCGCGCCAATGGTGTTATTCTATTTTATTATTATTGCTCTGTGAAGAGTCTTGTTTGTGGTCTTATCTTACTTTTAGTTAAAAGCATTAGTGTAGCATGCCCACAGGCGTGTATTAATTCAAGTATATTTCTTTATGAAAACAAAAACGAGTTTGGAGTTTATTTCAAATATTTGTTACATATTCTTCTTTTCATTGTATATTCTAGGATAAACATTGAAATTATGCACTGGAAATCGATAGATATTAGGGCGTATACTACGTGGATTCAAAGCGCTGCATACAAACTATTTCAAGTATACAAGTATAAGTAGAATTATATGTGAATTTCTCAATTCTGCAAGCATTGGGTTTATAAAACTTCTGTTTACTATCTAGCCGACGGGGAAGCACAGAGTAATCCTAAAAGTATACAAGTCAATTTGTTAAAAGCTCTCCAAAGCTCTAAAAAGCTTTAAAATTTAGACTCATCTTGAAAACTTGGATCACCGCGTGGCAAAGGCTACTCGTGCGTTTTTTTTCTGCTCACATACAGACGTGGATTACGTAAAAAGGGAGTAGTCGCTGGAGAAGAATCGCAGTGAGCTTTTTCATGGATGGATCGCAGCTAAGATTGAAGGTTGGAGGAGGAGTTTCCTGTAAGAAGCTCTCCGTCAATCTTAGCTTTAGGCTAACGGATCACTATAGTGTTTTTCAGGCAGATGTTAAGGTGGCGGTAGATGTACTGCTATGCAGTAGCAGCCTCTTTCAAGGAGGTGAGTATTCACTAAAGCAGGAGAGCTACAATGCGCTAAGCTCCATAACTGTGAGCTCAAAACTAGTCAAGGAGTGTCTGTCCTCCCTAGAAGTATCATCAGATTCATTTGTTCACCTACTCGCAGTGGAATTGCTGACAACTGCAAACTTGCCATAGGGGCGATTCCCTCTCACATCACTATAATACAGCAATCCCTTCTAAATTCGTTGATTCGGCTAGTTGGCCAGATTTCACAGTCACAATCCGACTTCTTTTTGTAATCTATTGTATCCCACTTCCATAGAAAATTTAATTCTCATTTGATGGAGATATTTATTAATAAAGAAACAGCTCAACTAAAAATATACTTTAAACAGAGATAGAGTACAACTCATGAGTAAATTTATACTCATTTTAAATTTAACTGAATTATAAAGTAATTTAACGCTAAGTTTCTATCGCTATTTATCATCTTCACTTACTACGCTTTTTTATCTTGATGGCTGCGTTGATAAATCAGCACCCTAAACTGAAATGGGGAAGATGCACACACTTCGAAAAATGTTTATGACTCACACACATAAATTTAAATATATTTGTATGTAAGGACATATATGTAAGTGCATATGCATGTGTGAACCTATGCCAGTATATATCCTGCACTGAAATAAAAATTACATCACCATCAACAAAATGACAATTGACAAATGGGTTAGCATTTCAGTTGTGAATCTGTCTACAAATAACAACAACAAATATGCAATGGCAAAAAAATGCTAAAAAAAAAGGAAAAAGCGACAAAATGTAGTGGTTTAAGGTGAAAAAAGTGCAGACGAAAACATTTATTTTCGCTTTTTGACATGCGAACAGTGTAGGGAAATAAGCTGTAAAACACAACATGAATAGGGAGCTAGAATTTTACAGATATAATATAGTAGAGTTACTAAGCAACACATAATACCAAATATAAATAATAAAACCCAAAATATTACTATATTACCGGAAAGTAAAATTAAAAACTGCAAAATTTCAATTATGACAATTATGAAAAGAAGGACTTTAACTAGAAAATGAGAAACAGAAAATTAGAAACAGAAACCGAAATGAAAATTCTAAAAAAATAACTTCATTACAGAAAAGCAAACTTTAAGAAAATATATCAAAAAGTACAAAATTTCATTGTTGACGCTTAGCGTCAGAGTAAGAAAAAAATTACAAACAGAAACTTGGAAACAGAAACTGTAAAACACACAAAACTTTCCAAATATAAGACATATAATATATACATATATATTTATATTTTTAAAAATATTACATATGTATAAAGAAATTTGTCAAATTAAAAACAGAAACAGAACTATAAACAGTAGTTAGCGCTAAGGATTAACTAATGACAAAAAAAATTAAAACATCATATGTATATATGTAATACTTTGCTTAAGGAACTGCAAATGTTTTCGAAAAAATGATTGAGGAACAGAAACAGAAATAAGAACAGAAACAGAAAATGTAATATTATATAACTATGAAAAATCACAAATAACCTACGTATCCTCGAAAAAAAAACTGAGGAACAGAAACAGAATTAAAAACTGAAACAGAAGATATGCAATAACTATGAAAAAGCACAAATAAAAAAAGGATTCTCGAAAAAAAATATATAGATTAAAAACTGGGCTTGCTTTTTACTTCTTAATTCCGGTGTTTCGACTTCTATATAAACTATAGCTCAAAAAAATTAAATACGATATTTTATACTGCCAACCAGAAATATCTCAAAACCTTCAACAACAACAATTACTTGCAACAAAACAAAAAAAATTGTCAATGCCACCGACACAATTTGGTAAGCCAAGCTCAGTTTTTATACGGTTGTACGGTTTGTATGCCACACCCACCGCCTGCGCGCTTTTGTTGAATTGTCGTAATTTCGCGTTAAAAATGTAAAAATTCAAATTCATTTCAATTTTTCAACGCACTGCACAGCAGTTCATCTCAATGTGTCAGCCAAGTCAGAGGCGAGCAACAGACAAGCAAGAGGGCGTGGCGCGGCATAAAGCGCAACGTGAACGATGCAAGCGAATTGTGGCAGCTTGGGCGATTGCATGCAGCATGAAAGTCAGCGCGTAAAATATTGCAACAGCGAAAAGGAGTGAAGACAGAAGGGAGGTATGAACGCGTGTGGGTGGCATGAATATTGTGGAATGCAAAACGAAGCTGCCAAACCGAAAAAGGATAGAATGCAGTGGTGCAGGATTTGAGAAACCGAATTAACGTGGAACATGCAGTGGCAGCGGCAGCGACAGTGCGAGCCATGAATGAATGAATGAGTGAGTGAGTGAGCAGCAGCGTGAGTGGGTGAGTGAGTGAGTGACTGCATGCGCCAGCGTCATCCTTCCAGTTCAAGCGGTGCTGCGGAATTTTCAAAGGTGGCCGCCAACGAGCGCTTCAGCCAAATGAATAAAATCGCAACTACTGTTCCACGCCACGGGTGGCATACGTAATAAATTTTCATGCTTGTATAAAACTAAAATTTGCCTTTGCGTCTTCGTCCGCTCCGCGTGGCATTGTGGGTGAGTGCACATGAATGAATAAGCGAATAATTTTTATTTCTTTAATTTCGTATATAACAGCAAATATGTAAACCAGATAGTGTGTATGTGAAAATAAGAACAAGAATTTTGTGAAAAATTCATATAAAATAAGGAATTCAAAATGCAAAAAAAAATTACAAATTTTGCAAAATTGACGTACCCTTGCATTTTTAGCGAATTACGTCATATTTGATGGACATGTCATTGATGGCGACTTTTATGATGTGCGAAATAACATTCGGTGTCATATTTAGATTTAGTAGCGTGGTTTCATTCGCTATTTTTACATAATATAAAAAAATCAATTTTAAACTAACTAATTTTATTTTAATACCTAATTATCTTATTCTGATTGTATTATTCGAGTGAATTGAGGAAATATTTACAATATAACAATAATATAATAATATAAAATAAATATAGCCACCCTAATATTTTGAATATACCAAGAAGACCAAAGAATACAATTGCTTCGCTCGAGTACTTCTTATCTTACCTTAACAGTAATCGAGAAAATAATATATAAAATAAGAAAAAACGTTAACTGCGGCTGCACCGAAGCCATAATACTCTCTAGAAATACAAAATTTTCCTTACAAGAACTTCATTTTTATCGATCCTTGATTTTTACCGATTATTTTGTATGGCAGCTAGATGCTATAGTGAACCGATTGGGAGAGAAAAGGACGTCTGCAAAAATTTCAGAACGATATTCAAAAAACTGAGGGACTAGTTCGCGTATATACAGACAGACAAACGAGAGAGAGAAATGAAGACAAAAAAAACAGAGACAGAGATAAAAATCTGAGAGTCAGGTTAAAGGTGAAAGAAACACAGAAAAAGATGAAGAGAGAGTGAAAACTTTGAATTATTTTAAGACAAAAGTATGCACAATAATCATTAAGCTAACTCAACTCTGATGTGGTTCATCATAAATCAGGCGACAAAACTTTGTCTGTAGCTGGTAACTTTTCAGTATCGGAAGAATAAGTGAGATTTGGCCGCGGGCTGGGATAATTACTTTACTAACGGTATTTATAAAAATACCGAGCTGTCACTAAGGGTTTTGTATTAATATTACACATAACAAGTTATATTTGCTTCTTACTAAAAACGACGAAACCTGACGGACAATTTTCAAATAATTAAAACATGGTAGATCTTTTTAGAGCTTATTACTTCATCAGAGCACATAATTTTCAGCATTCTACCATACATATCGCAAAATGTCTGCAATATACTAAGGATGAGTACAAACATCTGTAGACTGAGAAATACCTAAATAGCGGTGACGCTATGCATACTCAATTTAATGAATCCCACTTGTCCACTTACTGTCTGCTAGTGTTCACACAAAGTCATAATCAACATTTCAACTGACAATTTAGTATGAAAATAATTCTTCATATTCTGGCATATTTCTCCTGTCAACCATAAAGCTGAGATAGTCTGCTGTTCCTTTTAAATACCTTTCATTTGTAATTCCTTCCTTTTTACTTTTATTCTCAAACTTTACTTGTTACACTTTATGACTTAATGCTCGTTACAACCGTCGCGCTCCCGCTCACGCTGTTGGTTTAGTTGGCTTCGGTCGCTGCGCGCTTGTCAATTTTATTTTTAGGCACCAATGCACCATAAAACTGGTGGTTTGCATAACCGAAAAATGTCAGTGTCAGTGGTTTTATGCTTGAAAATTCTCTTTTGTTACTTTTATTGACATCTCTTTTGCGCCTGAGCACTGTGATTGACAGTTGTGCGTGAAAAGCATTGAATGACTGAAATTCTAGTAAATTTATGGTTAATTAAACAGATTTTTCGGTTAGCATACTTGAAAAGGCAGCACTCAATGGTTTGTTGGCAATATCCCAGCTGTGTTATAAAAAGAAAATAATTTGGAAATTTAATATCATTTAGTGATGAAATAGCATTTGGGGCGAAATGATTTTGAGAGAAGTGTTGGTCTTTTTTCGTTTGGAAGTTGTAGACTAATTTTCTGTTATAAATAAGATTTAATTGGTGACTTCGTTTATTGCTTTACTCATTTTAAATCTTCAATTTATTGACAAAACTTTTTTGAAAAAGCTTTAATCGTAAACTCACAAGTTCCAAATTTTCTGAACTTGCATTTCATGAAAGCTGCATTTTTAAATGTCAATATATTATTGGTTAGATCTGTCAAAAATGTTTATGACAGCTACTTTTAAAGCTTTCACACATTGAAAAAAATATTTTTCGTTCTAATTGAAGCTTCTAACAAAGTACGATTATTAGTGTTCAATTAAATTTTTTTTTTGTAGAAAGCTTGAATTTTGTCATAGAAACTATTTGTGTCAGAGCTTTCACCATATATTATATATTGACCAAAAGATTTCGACACAACAAGCTTTATACACAGTTTTTACGAGTTGCCCCAATGATAGTTAGAATTTTCTTCGGTAAGATCAAATGATCTACTTTAAGTTTTGTAATAAAGTTTCGCTTTCATTTTAACTGTGGTTTCTCAAGTACGGTGCGCAATCACATCTATCATTTAAACAATTATCTCCAAATGCTTAAAATTCTCTGCACCTACAAATGGATACCCCATGCAAAACAGGTACTTATGCATCTATGTCATACACACTCTCTCTTTGCATGAGTATCACTCGTCATTTACATATCTTATCAATTTCTTCAGCAATTTTTTCGGTTGTCTTTTCAAGCCATTCATGGTACCGTTTTATATTGAATGGCTCTATTCATTCACCTGTGTAAGCAAATCGTTTCAATCATAATTTTCCTTATTGACAAGTCCCTTCACTTTCAGACGCAGTCAACATATCGAAATACTTCTTTTATTTTTTTTTTGCTCCCTATTGTCTATTGAGACAGTGAAGAAAAGGTTCCTCATTCTTTTTCACGTCAGCTGTATTCCTGCTCCTTTCCGATGCAAATATTATATAAGTATGCATGTGTGCGTGTCTGCGTCTGTTTGCTTGCTTGTCAGAAATTTCTGACATATTTATAATGATGCGTAAAAGAGAAAACGTCAAAACATAATTGACGGCGATGTAATAGTTAAAGTGAGCAGCAGCGAGTGAGCAGGAAGAAAGGATAAGGTGAGCGCAATTGGACTTCTACGTAAATTATGTGTGGATGCTTGTGTAAGTAGGTGAAAAACGTGCCATTGTGCCGAAAAGATTGCAGACGCCAATCTCGCATTTGATTGACCCAAATATCGCTCACGAATATAAAAATATTAAAAGGTTGTGAAAAATTTTGAAGCTTGAAGTTTTGCAGTTGCCATATTAAAGCATGAACTTAGTTCTACTTAAAATAACTATTTCAATTACTTTAATGTGGATAGGTTTTTGGGCAAACTTTTGTTATAAGAAATACCTACTATATACTTGTACAGAGAACAAATTTTGCAATAATACGAAACAATCAATAGAAGACGATATTGATACATGTTGGCGCTTTAAGCGCTTGACCGGTTTCAACAAGATAACTGCTGATTACCACAACAAAAGATCATCGGACTTCGGCAGTCATAAGAAAAAGACCATGACACTCAGCAAGTGGTCAGCAATGATCATATTTTTGAAGTGAAAAAAATAATCTATATATAAGATATTTGAAGCTCTTTGTCACACAACATAAAGATGAAGATTTTTAAAAAAGAAACGCTCGTTCAAGCAATCGTCAGAGGGTCAAGCGCCAATTATAAATATTATATATTTTGGCAAAACCCATAAGATCACAGATGAGATGATTCCTGAACAATTCAACAACGAATAAAACAAAGTTCTGAATAAAGACCAAGACTCTAAAGTGATTTTTCCATATCGAGAAATGGATTTCTACACAATAGATAGTTATTATTATCACCGGTCAATAGATAATTATTTTCTGGTACAGGAAGGTACTTTTTAACGCAAATGGAGAAACATCACCTAGTTCTATTCAAAAAGCAAATATTTTCTTTAAAACGATGAGGTTTACTACCTGAAAGGTTTATTGTATACTCTCGATACTTTACATAATACATTTCTGTGACTCAAAAAACTTTGATTTGCTATAAATATATTTTCGTTGAGTGTATCCTAATGTATAAGCGTATTGCTAAAAGTGAAACAGCATCCACCAAAAATTGGTGCCGAAATTCACAACCTCCATTTTGGCATCTAAATAACTTTAAGAGAATTTACCCATCTCTTAACGGTAAATGAAAGATAAATTCTTTATTAATTTCAAGCAAATTGTAGTTAGTTTAAAATTAAACAAAATATATATTATAGATTAAAGCAACTCAAGAGAAAGTACTTGCCACACTCATTATTTTATAATCGCCTCAATTGCGCTCCGTTTAGCGGAATGGCAAAGTTCAGTTACTCACCTCAAATTCGAACACTTGATTAGACTTAGATGTTTTTGCATCTAAATGGATTAATATTAAATTATAACTCAGCCTATGCTAATAAGTTTTTGGAAATGCAACAACAACATATTAGGTAAAATAATACATACAAATATGAAAGCCATTAAATTCAAGCCGAAATCAAGGTAAGTAATTTTATAGCGTAACACCACAACTACGACAAAAATAGACGAAGCGTGAAATTTGCTTTTGTAAAATATTTATAGACAATAGAAACTAAGCGGCTGTTATCGTTACCTTTAACTAAACGCGTCTCTGACGCCCGCTTTCAACCGGCTCCGCCCACGCCACGTAGCATCTTATCAGTCAAAACAGCAGATGTAAATAATCCGCTTTTAATTATCACTCGCATTATAAAACAAATTGTGGTGGAAAATTATTAATTTCATACTTTGCGAAACAACCACCAAATATATTTTTTTAAAAGGTTTTAAAGACATAATAGCGGAATGAGGTGAGAGAAGTAAGAAAAGCGAAAGAAAATTCAGCTTCAATATTCAATAGATTAATGTGCGCTAATGCCGCACCCACACACACCCACAGCGACTCACTTTTGCATATGGCATGACTCACGCCAAGCAACTCATCAGCCGATTACCACTCATCATTGCATGCGCTCAGCTTGAAGAGCCGAGCAGCCGTTAGGTTTGGATGTTGGTTGGCTTCTCCGCTTTCTTTCCCCAGAAATTACACTGGAAACAACGCGCAATGGTAGCTCCTCAGTGTACGTGCGTCAATACAGACAAAAGGTATGCATAAGCCGCGTAAGTAGAGAACAATAAGTGGCTGTTGTCATAGTTCGCGGGACTGTTCAATGGCTGGCTCGAGTTGCGATTAAGCATTGTCGGCACAAATGGCTGGTATTCAATGCTTTAATTCGGATGTGCGTCTATTTGAGTGGACTCTTCACAGTTTTTTGTACGTAATTAGAAACCCTATTAAGAGTAGAAACAAGAGATGTAGTCGAGTTTTTATTTTTGTTTTGCTTTGAAATGGACCTCAAAATTATATAATAGATATATGGGTATACACTTATATATTTATTTTGATAAAGGTGAGGAGATGGATTTATTTTCGGACGTCAGGCCATTCGTCCGTCGAATCTATTGAAGTAAAACTTGAATTATAATTACAAAACTGTTAACATACTCCTTGGCACTCCGAGCAGAATCGGATAACGTCGTTAACCGACGAAAAATAAATTGAGATTTATAAACAATGGCATACCCTAATATTTCTATATTGAGGTTGAGGTTGAGGATGAAAAACAGATTATTGGAGAGATTGAGATTGAGTTTGAGATAAAGATTAAAATTAAGATTGAGATTGAGATTAAGATTAAGGTTAAAATTAAAATTTAAATTTAAATTAATATTAAAATTAAAATTAAAATTAAAATCAAAATTAAAATTAAAATTAATATTAAAATTAAAATTAAAATTAAAATTAAAATTTAGATTAAGGTTAAGATTCAGATTCAGATTGAGACTGAGATTGAGTTTGCGATTGCGATTGCGATTGCGATTGAGATTGAGATTGAGACTGATAGTGAGCAAATGCATGCTCTTAATATTAGCATTTAAAATCTTAAATTTTTTCTCATAAATCTACTACCAAACACACTTTTCGATTCGTCAGGTGCATTTATGCAATAAACATACGCGTTTGGTATAACGTGCTGCATGAATAATTTCGATAACAAATGAGTCACACCAATGCGAAAGCAATGAATTTTTAAAGGTGAATGGTGAGCGGTGAATAACAGTTGCGTACAACAACCAGGGAAACACGATGATGACGAGTGTTTATGGGGAGCAAAAAGCGAGCGAACACAGCGAAAATAAGAAAAATTCAAACAACAATGGACCCATAAGTAACAGCCACCGGAATCAGGTGAGTGCAGCCATGAGTAGCACCTTTATCAGTGCCAAATGCAATGAGCAACGTGCGCTGCTGACAATAACAGAAACGCGAACCCTTTGAGCGCCGAAATTACCAGTTTTTGTTTTACCCGTTTACCATGGCGCGTTGTAATTATGCATGTTGTTGTTGTTGTTATATCTACGCGCTACTACCCATTAGTAGTGGGGCACGCTAGCCTACAAAGCGAAATAAATACTCATCTCAATGAATGAATGAATGAATGGCGCAGTTTTGCAGGCGCAAAGGTGTAATGGAGTGCCTTGGCGCGTAACAATAGCACAGCAGCAACAATACGACTTGCCCTAAACAGTATTTTCGAAATGCGGAAACAACAATAGGCACCAACACCAACGACGCATGGCTCATAAAAGTCAGCCACGGCAACCTGGCAAAGGGCGCTCTATACTCAGTAGGCCGGCAGCCACTTAAACACGAATGAATGCCTGGCTATTGTTCTAATTTTAAGTCGAACAGCCAGCTTATGTAAAGAGAAGGAAGCTTCAGACAATAACAATAAGAATAACAGCAAAAAAGCAGTCATGTAAATGTTGAAAACGTTTTTAAAACGTTGGAAATAAAAAACAAAGATCGAAAATGAAGCAAGTGTAGAAGCGCTGGGTGCTAAAATTTATTTCTAATTTGTTGTAATTGTTAGACATATAAAGAGTTTCGAAAAAATCTTATCTTTACGGAAGTAAATTTCGTTTTTAAACCGTTAAAGCCAAGTCTCTAGAAATTTTTTAAGCTCAACGTTTAACTATCACTAAAAGTCATGAGCACTAACGCTTTTCATGAGCGGTAAATTAAAATATTATATCATTACCTACAAAATCGACCAGCGTTTTTTCCAAATTTAAAAACCAACAATTCTGATTCTTATAAATGAGAGCCAATCTGAGCGCAAACTCAAAATCACCCGGATTTAAGTTAGGCTTAATGTGAGCCCCAGATTTGAAACTCAAACTCGCATTAAGCTGAACTTGTAATTTAACTCAGACAAAAAACTCAGCCAATGCAAAAGCTCAATTTCAGCTTCAAAATTATTCAGTAAATTCAATGCTCAATAACACAAATACTCAAACTTGAAACTCGCAGCATATATTAAATTTCGCAGTTGAATATAATTCAAGTTCTCACTCCTATTCTACATATAATATATTATATTTTGAGTGCAACTTATGTATTATTGCAGTCGAATAAACTTAAAAAAGTTTAGTCATACTTACTCCGCAACTTAAATTTGATTTCGAATTTCAAACTTTCACTCCCAGCAAAAGTCAATTTTGTACCGAAACGGAAATTGAAACACCACATGTAGAGTTACGACACTCAAATTTTGGCTAGAAAAGCTGCGAGAGAGAGTATAAGAACTCATGATAATATTTATACTTAGATTGGAGATAATTTTCAAATAAAACAAAAAGTTGAAAATACTCAACTACAGATTTAAACTCAGTCTAGTGATCAAAAAATTCTCAAAATATTGAAAATTTTCAATTAAGGAGTTAACAAGTTTAAACTCAAAACTTAGCGTGAGTTCAAGCTAAAATTATAACCAATACATAATGCAAAATTATTGTCGTCTTGAGCTAAGAACGCAATTTTGAGTCAAACAGTAAATCCTAAACTTAATATTACGCTCAAGTTGCTGTAATTTTTTCAATTTCGGTAATTTTGAGTAAGCACTTAAAGTTAAAGAGTCTTTATTATCTATATTATATAATATATTCTATTTAAATTGTTTTTGAGTTATAATTAGAGTTCTTAATGAGCTAAAGACTCAAAATTAGTGCAATCTAATATAAAAATTTTAATTTTTTCGCTCGACTCAATTTGTAAATTACACTCAAACACAAAATCTGTCTTTAAATTAAATTTCTTAAATTCGAGAAAAAAAAACTGCATATATTTATTTGTACGATGTTTAAGACAGCTGAGTTATTTTTTCACAAATTGCGCTGTTCTTGCTAGCTTTCTTATTATACAAGTATATGGTGTATTTGAAATTTTTTAATTGATCTACTTGTATGTTCTCTGTTTTTTGAATGTCCACACCACGGCCAAATACACTGCAAAACATGGCTGCACAAGCATTCATGTCTAAATCAATGACAAGTGTACTCCGCTACACACATTGGCGTTGTCACTGAAGTGTGTCCATGCCATCAACATGACTGGCACCTTTTTACCAAAGCAACCACCACTCACCGCTGTGCGCTGTCTCTTCAACACCACTTTACAATGTCACTCAAGCGTTGAGAACTCGTTCCGTTGTTTTCTTTCCACTTTTTTTTTCGTTTTTTGTTACCTCTCAAGTCTTTTTTCATATTTTTTTACTACATAGCTTTTGTTTTTGCCCAACAGTAATGCGTGGCTCCTGTTATTACAGCCAATACTTCCAGCGTGAATTTTTTTTTTTTTTTGTTTTCACTCCACTTTACCTTTTTCTCATTACAAGTAGAATGACTGCCCTACGCTCACTCTGAAAGCGCCCATTTTGTGTTGGATCTTGATTTGCTGCACAAAACAATACCTTCAATTTAGCAAAGCATCTCCCATTGACACCAGCCATCCGCAACAGCAACCCACTGGTGCCTGTTTAGATATCGGCACCCAGTCTGGCGTTTTATGGCAACTCCGAACATAGGTATATACATGCATACTTGCAGCCGCTGTCTGTTGTCATTCGCACTCGACGCTGGTTGTGAAAATTTATCGAGTGTGAAATGAGATGAAGTGAATTAACCTGAAATCGGTGTCAATTACTACTCTGCACTTGCACAGGTGGAATTTTATATATGTAGGGTATATGCATTCAAGGTGAAACGCACAGACTGAAGATTCTGCAATAAGATGGCTTTCAGTGTTGCAAGTAACATATATTGGCGAAAAATGATGATAAAAGCACGTTTATGGGAGTTTAAGTAGTCGGTTTAAAGTGTGAATTTATATGCAAATTTGAGTTGTAAAAGGCTAACGTTTAAGATAACAAATTTAAAAAGTCAGTCGCGAAACTCAATTAAAAAAAAAATTTTGCAAGTTTGTACACTCTAACAAACGCCGCTATATATTTTAGAGCGATATAGTTTAACCAGCGCCAACGTTGGATTTTTTATGCGCTTAGCTACAATATATTCATGTTCAGTAGAGCTCAATGCCACCGCGGTTAAGATTAGCGGCACGTATCACTTTTTCTGGGATCTTGGATTAAAACTACCCTAATATTATTTGAGATTCGTCTGTAAGCACCCTAAGATCTAAAAAGTTCTAGTGGATCTAAGCTCATTATAATAGGAGATTCTGTAGGTTAGGTGAGACGTAAGAAGCTGAAGGTGTAAAATTATGCTTTTCCTACAAAAGTTTGCAAAACTCTGAAGTACAAGCTCTAATAAGATGTTTCTAGAGAGATTAAGACCGTTGTAAAACCAAAACCAAATACAAAAATTGATTCAGTGCATATCTAGTGCAATTCTGAAGATATTTCGAAAGCACGTGACACTTTTAAACAGTGCGAACATGCTGTCAAAAACTTTGTAAAAGCTCAACCGGAAGCTCTGCACAATATTTATATGCTATTCTAGTGGTAATCTCCATACATTTCAAGAAAAAAATCTCGCATTTCGTATTTCATTATATGAATAGACACGCTTTCGTGAATAATTTAATTTCCAATTTTTTCTCTAATTTTTCTAATATACAGAAATTAGACGAATAATCATACTCTCGCTAATTTGATGTAACACATTTTTCGCATTATTTCAATTTCCAGAAAACTTGTCTGCCAGAAGTTCTCATACAAGTATTATATATTAATTATTTAATTGCGTATAATTCGTAACATTTGAAAATATTTCACGAAAATATTTGCTCCAACCGCCTGCATATTTTGCGATTAAAACGAAAGAATATCTCGTCAATTAGTCTGCAGGCAACAGAAACATCACGAATGCACTTAAAATGTCCAACCACGCTTCTCAAACTCACACCGACCACCCGCCCAGCTTTAGTCTTAAGTTCTGACGCGCTGACACAAGGCATTAGCAACTTTCAGCTACAATTCGGCGAAAAAAAATTCTAAGCAAACACAAATCCCTACAGCATCAGAGAAGTAAAAAATAAATGACTGGAGCAATCGATGAAATAACTTTCGCGTAACGATGTGCGTCCGTAAAAAATTTTTACTGTCGTCATCTAGTATTTTATGAATTTTTTACAAGCTGCTGCACGCTCGAACAATGTGAGCTGTCAGCTCTCATCAACTGCGTTTGTTTTCCACTTTTTTCTACCACAAGAATCACGAGCGACTTGATGTGAGAGGGCGGCGGTGAAACGTGCGCACCCACTCGTGCAACGTGGCCAGCTTAACGCTCAATTGTTGCTGTTTTCGACACATCAAATGCGTCATTTAACGCGCGAATGCGCTTCACCGGCAGGCAGACTCAACATCATCGGCAACGGCAACACGCGCGCCATCATTATGCTCATCAGCCCGACGAGCTGAGTACCAACCAGATTTGTTGGGCAACTTTTGTTGTTCAATTCAATAAATGAATGAGTAAATTTCGTGGAGAAGGACATTCGGACAATGTCGCGTTGATAATTCATAGTAGAGACTTAACTTGAACGAATATGAAAAGACGAACGAGTAAAAAAGTGCGGGAGTAGAGAGGATAGAGCTTGCGTAGTGGAAGTGCAGGAGATCCCGGCGGGTGGGGTAAGCACTTATCATTATTTTTCGCGAGCTGTAAATAAATGATGCCGCCCCTAAAAGCTTTCTGCTGTTAGCTAGAAAGTAGTTGCACAAAGCAGGAATGCCTTAAGTCAATATTTCATTATTTAGCGCGAACTTTTGAACCGAAATTTCATTTGAATTTTATAGCATAACTGTGATGTGAGGCTATTTTAGGAGCAAGAAAACGCTGGTGTTATGATTAAAAATGTTAAGTTTGCTTGGAAGTTATTGCTGAACTAAATTTAGGGTATGCACTAACATATTAAGATACTAGAAAAAATATTTCGATTTGATTACCGGAAAAATATGTGTTTTGTAATCACTGGACTCTCGATATACCGATTTCTATGGAGAATAAACTAGGTTCAACATGCCAAGAGAAACCTCAAGTTCTTGCAAGACCATGAAGCAGAAATTTCGTACCGAATCAGTTTTTCCGGCGTGCAATGAAGAAGTAATACCAACATAACTTTTGCCAAAGCAATACAACGAAGATTAGTCACACGTTGGTCGATCAGGAGTCAGTACTTGGTATGTTATTGAGTTTGGATGGGCGGTGAACTAATAAAGCATTAAGCTTCTACCATAAAATACTGAAAACTTTGCATTTTCGCACAGTACCAGCCTTTTTAATACGCTTGAGTTCCTAGAAGCCAAGTTTGTTGCTATTTGTAGGTTTCTGTCGTTATGGATCGTCGCAACAGGTTAGTTTTTCAGTTATACTATGTTACTACCATCATGTGGGCCGGTGACTCAAATAGAGAAACGAGAAAAAACTTCGTCAAATATCCAATATAAATCCGCTCTATGTGTTTACTTTTCATGCCAAAAAGACTTTATTTTCAAGTCAAGCAGTCGATATAGCCGTAAATTAATGGTGTTACCCTTCTAAATGATGATTTAACCCACAAACATAAAGGTGTCATAACCAGCAGTCATTTTTTGCACACATTAAAGTCACATGCCCTCCGCACGCGCTGATATACTTGTAATTCAATTTCCCATAACAACGCCGTGAATAATTCAATATTAATAATAACTACACGCGCACTCAAAACTGACCACACACGCTCACAGCCCAGGCAGCTAACAACTAACTTAATTGAAAAATTCAACCAATTCCACCCCTAATCAACGCTTTTGATTACCTAAGTGATTGCCGAGACATATGCTCCACTACGACCAACAGCTCGGACGAACTTTATTTCCGTTGAAATGTAAGTCAGTGCGTTGAACAGACCTGGTGCCGGCCAAGCAGGTCAGAGCACTACTAGTTCCACACATTCCTCGAATATATGTGTATGTATAATCTCCTCTAACAACGCTGTGAGCTCAAAGTGTTGACGGTGTCGCACTGATAATTTGAAAATCAATAGCGGTCAGTTGGTTGATGGCGACGTTGCGTGTCGCTAATTGACAACAAGGGTGCTAAATTCATACACATTAGACTATTCATTAAATTGAGTAAATATTCAGAAAGGGTATCCGGGAAGGAGTGTGCACGAAGGACTTAGCGAGTGTATTGAGAGTAGGCACTCTAAAAGGTAATGACTAAGTTCGAAGTGGTTTTGGCTTGATCTATTGTTAGTTGATTCTGACCGCGATGGTTAAATTTAACTTAGCGTTGCCAATTATGACGTATTTCTAAATCTTTTGTATACTTCCGAACTAGTCAACGAAGAAAAACGAAAATATCGTAAACTTTCACATAAGGCTTTCACTAGCCGCTAAGTTACAGTACGGGCGTCATATTTATGCGGCGCGGTTCTGGTGCTCAACAAGAAATATCTCGGACTAGTTCGCGTTAGAGCACAGGGTACTGATACTTGGAGAGTCAGGAAATATGTCTGCACACTTGTAACACCTTCATTTGGTGGCGCTCTATTCGCTATGGTTATACTAACGTTATACCAAAATGGTAAGAAAACTCGGGTAAAAGGGCGTTTATAAACCTATTTGTATTTCTCTGCTGTATGTAAGTTAAGCTCGTGAAAGTGCGAACGTTTATCGTTTACCACCTTTTGTCGTAGTCCGTCGTCTGTGAAAAAATTAATTATGCATGTGTTGACACATAAACTCGTTTAACATTGCCTCATATAAATTATGGAGTCCGATGCAGTTGAATTATTAAAATTGTACATCACAAATAAAAAAAAAACTGCAGGAGGTGGAGTACATTAGTTTGGCTTGGAACATTAAAAATATGTTGTTTTACAGATATGAACAGGGATAGTAGAGTCCTTGCTTACATATATTGCAACTAATAAAGAAAGTTTGAAATAGAGATGAAATGGCAGAGGTTGCCTATGGAACTTATTTTGACAGCTCAGTTCACAGCTATCCCTATAGGAAATTCTGTATTCGAGCAGTTTCCACATGTCAGTATTAAAATATCACAGTATTCACAAAATCCATGCTTACTGCCAGCTGTGAATGATTGATAGAGCAGAACGGCTATCTGTTTGCAATACATTTCAGCCTATATAATAAGAGCATAAGACCCTCACAAATCGACAAAGCGCTTTGAGCCTATCACAAAATTTGTTGAGACAGCTAATGTCAGTTTGGGATATGTCGCCCGGCACACCAAGGGTAAGACTGCCGAAATGTTCTAACATCAGTATTGCAAAAGCTGGACAATGGACGTGTAAGTATCTGGACCATGTCCAGTAAGAACCCCTACAATTGCGGCAAGATGAACTTAACCAAAGACAAGTAGTTGAGTAGATCTTCTGCGCTCTACTCTATTCTATCTTGCAGTCGTACAGTAGCGGGTCGTCGACCAGCGCCTTCAAACGCGAGGTCTATTAGTTCAGTGTTAGAACGCAAGTTGCCAATGAAGAGCCAACTCGGTCCTATTTCGATGTGAGTGGGGGAGTAGTGTCCCCTCTGGCTTGCTCATCGGCTTTGCCATTACCAGCGATTTCACTAAACGAACCTGATAATGAAGTAGCTTGACGTTATTTCTAGTGAGGACAGAGACTCCTCGACTAGCTTTGAGTGCACAGTTAACAAACAAAGCGCTAGTATAACCGCTCTGCTGTCCGAATGAATACTCACCTATCTGAAAGAGGCTGTCTTCGTACATCTACTGACACTTTAATATGTTACCAGCCACTTTTGCCTGAAAAACACTACAGTGGTGCGGTATTTCTAAAGCTAATATTGACGGGAGAGCTCCTTACCGGCGTATAGTTTTTTTTTCTGTAAGGATTTTGCCTTACACTTCGAGGATTTATACACATACCCAAACATTTTGACTTTAATATTATTTTCTCAAACAATATAATGAAGAAATAAAAAATTAATTTACCAAAAATAAATTTCGTTTAATTCGGAAACTCTGGAAAATATTGAATACCCAACGCACGAACAACAACAACAAGTGAGTAAAAGCAATTTTGTGCGTAAAATCGGGCCAAAGCAATTGAATTAAATTTGCATTGCACAATTTTATTACAAAACTGCAAATCGAAGATAAGTTAGTTGCTAACGCAGAAAATTGGATTGTGGAAAGAAAATGTGGCAACGCCAAAAACAACAACCACAAAATGCATATGGTTTATACCAAATCGTTGTGCATGCGCTTATGAGCGAATAACAGTAACAGCAACAGCAACTATAAACGTCCTTGCAACAGCAAACAGTGCAGCATACATGCAATATGGCGGCAAACACATACAAATCTATTTTGGTGGCAGAGGGCAGGCAATACGTTCATCGATTGCTCGATTTGCTGAGAGCTTACCCGGCATTCGCATTGCGGTTGCGACAATCTGATGATGCACACACACCCACACACACACACGAACGCACATGCAAATGGGGGCATATGACTTTGTGAAAATCGACTTACCATAACTAGTGGATATGCGCATATGTATTTGCAACATCAAAAGCAGCGCCAAACAAAATGACTAAAATGACATCGGCAAAATTTTTAGAGCGGAAAATTGAAATAACGCAACCAACAACAACAACAATCACAAACACAACAGTCACAGCAAGTACAACTGCAATGGAAATTCACCAATTGCATATGTTGGCTGCCTCATGCGCAGCGGGTGCAGCGCCACTATCGCATGTCACTCATGCCAACCTTGCCACTCCTCTCGCCCGTCGCACCACTCAACGCCAATCATCTGTTTTCAGCGTCAATTGATTGCGGGAATTCCAATTGACTTCGATTTGTGCACCACTAATTAGGTTAAAATGCAATGTTTGCACTGCACTCAGCCCTCGGGCGCTTCTATAGCTGTGATGTTGATGTCGTCGTCGGCATTGTTGATGCATCGTCATATTGATGCACGTACGTAAACTCGCTTTAAATGTTGCTGCCGATATTTTGCGACATTTAATGTGGCAGATTGCCAGAGAGGAGCATAATTGTATTTGGAAATTATTTGGCAAGATCAGTATTCCAACTGTCAAAGCTAACCATTGAATTAATTTTTGGAAAACTAATCATGTAAAATTCCATCATAAATTTGTAAGATAATCTGCCGGACAGATTTTTATTTTTCAACCACACTATGCCACTTATTTAAACTTTTAAAAATGGACAGCATATATTTTCGAAAATTTCAAGTCATAAAATCTTTTATTGAGTTTTAATGAAGTGGCAACATTATAATTCAATTTTATTTTTAATTATTTTTAGGCAGATAACCATATTTTGAATGATTTTTACAATTTTTTATTTATCTAACTATCAACAATTTTATGTAGGTGGCAGCACTGTGCCATTTTGTACATAAACTCACAAATGTTGCACAAATAAGTTAAATGTTTTACATTTATTTAATAATTTTTTTTTTGTTTTTTAATCAGGTGGCAACGCTATATATATAATTTTTTATTTTAATACTCTTAAGGTAGATAACCATATTTCACTAACATATTTTATAAATATTTAAACACTAACAATTCAATAACCATATTTCACTCACATATTTTAAATTTTCTGAAACACTAACAATTCCACACAGGTGGCAACACTGCGCCCGTTTTGATTAAACTCATGGCGCACAAAAAAGTCAAAAGTTTTGCTTGCAAAATGTTAATACTTAATTTCAAAAATACTGTTATTGAAATTCTCCCAGGTGGCAACTTCAAAAAAATACTTTTATTAGCCTTATCTTTAAATTTTTTTTTTAATTCTGTTACACTAAAAATAATGTTAAATTCTTATATGTATTTAAAATTTCTAAATTCTAATAATTGTCAAACTTTCATAAAAATTTCGATAACTCCCTTTTATTTAGAAGCTTTAAAAATATAACCTTTCATCGAAATTTCTATCGATATCGATAACAAGTAATTTAAATTTTTAGTTTTTACTTTGCTAACAATTACTTTACTTTTTTCGAAACAATGATTATTTCGATAATATCTGATAGCGATAAAATCGATAGAAATCGATAAATTTAAATTTATTTTACGATACTTCGTTGATTGTTATACGTTTCAGTTGCCTCAATTTTGTTCGTTTTATATGATTTAGTCGAAAATATTCGAAAAAGTTCAGCTGTTGTTGCCACCATTAAAAATTTTTAGTCAAAAAAAAATTAAAAAGATATTATATTATATAATAATGCAACTAAATAATAAAATATTATCGGCACATAAAAATTTTATAGAGAAAAATTTATAATTGGCGGTGTAGCAAACGGTTGCGGTTGCCACAATTAAAAAAAAAATTAATAGAAGTGATAACACAAACAAAATAGTAACAAAGAAAAAAGCAAAAAAAAAATGTTTATTTAGCTGAGTGGCCAACTATATTAAAATACAATAATTTGAGCCAATTTTAGACGTCTTAGTTTGAGAGGTAAATATGGATAATTTTTCTAAAAGAGTTTTCAATATTTTTTTATGTAAACAATTATTACCGAAGCTGTCAACTCGTTTTAAAGTGGTTATCGAAATTTCAGCAAATATAGTAATATACTTAAAACCACGACGATTGGACTAAACGCAAACATGGAAAATTGCTATTAGAAATATGTGCGGCAATTCAACACACACACACATTCACACATATGAAAGCATAAAATTGCTGAAATCAATGAAATAACAACCGGAAGAGGTGGGCAGCAAGTAACGACATGCACACGTATATATGGGTGTGGACTAGTGGCGGGGGCGGTGAAGAGGCGTTGGTGAACATTTACGCTTGATTGGAGCCAACAATGCAAATAGAAAGCGATGTGGAATTTGCATTCGCAACATTTGGTTGCAATTGTTGAATTGGGTGTACCGTTACTTGTTCAGTTGGTTGGTTAGTCGTTTTGGCAGGCCCTGGGAGCGGATGGACGTAAATTTACAAGGCAGCAAGTCAAAGTGCAGCAACAACAGAGGCAACAGCAGCAGCAGTGATAGCAACTTCGACAACATTGTCACAGTACAACAACAAATATAAGGTATATGATGTGGGTGGCCGTGTTGTAAAATCCAAATTTTTATAAAAAAATTATGAAATTTTATAGCGAATTGGAGTGGCAACATATTTGAGATTCACATATCATCTCTATATATGTTTAAGAATGTATTTTATTCCGACACGAAGCTTTCGAGCCATAATAACTGTTAATACAAATCAAAAAATTAGGTTACCAAGCTCTCATTATAGCTGTCCGATATGTTTTAAAAACCCTTTTCGAAGTCTCCGAAACTCTGACACAAATCTTGGAGATTCAGTAGATCCATTCTTACATACATGATCTAAAAGATGGTGTAATTTTCTTGGGTTCCAGCATTATCTTCGAAAACCTACATCCAATTTATTTAAGAAAAATTACTAATTTTCAAAGCCGAGCACATTCTATAACCTCAAAATCTTTTCTATGGAAAACTACTTAAATAAGTCTAACGCCGCCCAATCGAGCGATTTTAGAGTTCGTAACAATCAATCGATGCTTTTCCATTGACCTCAGTACAGCCAATTTCGAAAACCACTGAATCTTGCAAAGCTCTTTTCATAACCTATGCTATAGAAGTAAAAAACCTTCTCTAAACGAAGTTATTCTCATTTTTAATATTCCGATATTATTCGAGTTCGCTCTTAAGAAGCCGAAAGAATCAAACGAAACTCTTGCCTAAGATATTTAAGCTTGAACTACGATACATTTTTGATCTTAACCAGTCATAGAGCTGACGACGGTTAAAAAACTTCTAAAAGTAACCATACTTTTCCGCTTCCCCTTTAAAAATTTACAATGTCAAGCTCTGCTCCATTTCAAATGGTATATATCTAAATCGCCATTTAAGAAATTGGAAAACCTTATATTTGAGTGCCATTGATTTCTATTTATATCAGCTCACCCGCTCAAAATTCAAAACCATCAAATATACGCTCCAAATCGACTGTATTTCGGTTTTCTTTTATAATTTGTTTTTTTTTTCTTTTTTGTACCAAAACTGACAGTCAAACAGCAATAGTGACAGCAACAAAAACACCACTGAAAGCCACTTCAATGATATTTGCGCAATAATAGAGATAAAAGTCAAAAGGCAATGAATGCATAGAAAGAGCAGGGAGAAAGGGAGCGACGCGGGTGCAAAACGAAGCGACAGTCATGCAAATTTTCTTCGAATCAATTTCAATTCGCATTTTTCCTTTCATTCGGGTTAAACCATTGAATGCAGTTGCACTGAGGGGAACGGAGCAAGCGCATATAAAGGCATACATAGTACTAAAAATACATAGAAATAAATGTCAGAGCTACGCAATAGTTAAATATTTATTGCATAAACGCACTCAAATGATTGCGAATTTGTAAATTGTGCAAATATTCGTAAGAGCATTGCGCACAGCGCCATCACATCTACATACTAAATATATAAAGTACGCACTTTACGATCAAATCAGCTCAAATATTTAGAGTGTGTATTTTTGATATTTGTAGTATTGAGGAAATATTTTCACATCTAATGAGCTTTTAAAGAGTGCTGATTAAAACGTTCAAACACTATTTAACGGGATTAAATATTAGCTGGACAGTGTTGAGCAATCTAAGGCGTATACCTATATACAAAAAAGGCTTGATTTGGACAAATACTGGATTTAACAAACAATTTGGAACTGCTCTTAAAGAGTGAATGAAATATCACTTTTAACTAGTTATTGGGGCTTTGATGTACTTAAACTTATCGAATTATAATGAAAGCTTGAGGAGGAATAGAATAAAATATACGAAGCCAATATAAATTACCATAAACAATAGGCGATGCTGCACTCCATAGACTTCGGAACTTTTGAATAAGTATTTTTCCAATTTCCATTAACTAATTTAGGCGCCGCACAGCTTGATCGGTTCAAAATTAGTTGTGCTTAAACGATCAAAATCGATGCTTAAACGAGCGGATGTTGGTCTGTTATTAACGAAAACCACATTTATCATGAAAACCAAGGTGAAGAGATATACAAAGAGAGAAAAAAATATAGAAAAATAAAGATAGAAAGAAAAGAGAAAGGGAGAAAAGACAGAACGAGTCTGATATCAACGAAAACGCTAATTATTATTATATCAAGGTAAGGAGAGAGAGTGAGACAACAGAGAGAGAAAGAAACAAGGAGAGAGAGAAAACAGAGAGAGATAGAGAAAAGAAACAGAGAAAAGAGAGAGAGATAAAAGATAGGGAGAGAAAAAAAATAAAGAGAGGCAGTCCAATAAGGTTAACTGAGAAAAATTACTTCGGAATACTTTCAAAACGATCAAATGAAAGCATTATAGCGAAGTTGCACTCCCAATACAATGGATCTAAAATTAACTGATTATAGTTGGAGCTAACTTGTCGAAATTTAGGAATGAAACTCGGGACATCCTGTTTTCAAAAGTGTTTCTTAATGCCTACGCCTAAAATCTACCAAAATATTATAATTTTAAAAAATTTAAAAAACGAAATTTGCATAAATTCAGTCTAATATCTTTGCGTAAGTCACATGGTAATGCTAACTAGTTCTTGCAAAATGTCTCTTATAAACTAAAAAGCCCTGAGCTTTATTATAACTTTTGTAATTGCAGCATTTTTTCATTCACTCTAAAAAGCAACTAATTGTCAACGCATCATCAACTAGTCACTGTAGAGCCTGTCACAGCGCTTGAATTCTGAACATCGCGTGCAATGAATAAATAAAATGCATCACTCAGATTTTTCGACAACTTTCGCGCATGAAAATTAAGTCATTTCAGTTACTTGTTGTCGGCATTGTTGACTTGCACTGACATGTCACAGTGATGCTTGTGAATGGGAATGAAATCAGCGTCATGGGAATGAGCGGAAAAGTGTATTTGAGAGAAAGAAAGTGTTAAAAATGGGTGACTATGACGGTTACGTTGAAATGCCTCACACACTCAGTTCAGCAATTTTTCTGCTGAAAAGTTGGCAACCCTGTGCACTGCCGTTAACAGTCAAACGCACTTGTTAACTGTCATTCCGTTAGAATTCTTGTTGTTTGCCGAGGCAGTGAGTTTGTTATCGTTGCCAAAAACTTGGCTGTTGTCAGTGTTGTTTGTATATGCGATATTTTATTGTTGTTGATGACTTTAATTTGTTGACAATGACAGATCAAACAAAGAACAAGAAAATTTACTTACAAAAAAGAAAAGCATACAGGGAGGAAGAAGAACAACAACAGCAAAAACATGCACATGTCACCCGATTCAACTGCCAGTTGGACAAGTTGCTCAAGCATAGACAAAAGCACACAAATTCACCTATAATTTTAGATGAATCCCATACACCGCACCGTAAATGTCATTTGCCTTAAGGTATACCAGTTCCAGAGAAGCACTCCGCACAACCGAAATACCCATATGGGCACGTAGTCACCAACACACACGCACAAATCAAGTACACTACAGTTACTTAGAGTTTGGCGCATCCCTCAAGCGTATGAAACAGATCGGCATACTCAGCGTAGATTAACCGAGAATGGGAAAATAAATCGAAGGGCGGAACTAATTTCAAAATGACTCGAAATAGGCGGACAGTCACACAAAACGAGACAATCAGCGTACGTGCGGCAAGCAGTATCATCAACAGCAACAACACGCACAACCGTACGCCGTAAAATCGCCCACCAAGCCGAAAAGTAGACTACACAAAATAAAAACAGGAAACTTTGCAGGAATGCTCCAGCAGTAGTCGAGCAGAAATCAAACGACATTTTAACCAACGCAAAATAATTGGGGTGGCAAAACTCGGAATGCAGTCTTCCCCTGGCTAGTACGTATATAGACTACAACAATAACATACAAAAATCAGTAGCAGAACTTAACATTGGAATTAATAGAAGATTTTGGACAACAAAGCCGGGCAATGAATGCTTGAAATTATCGTAAAATTGCGTTTGATGCGCCAAAGCCACTATATGCGCCTGTGTGTATGTGAGTCTGTGTGGTATATGAGCTAAGGTACCCCTCTGCTTGAGAAACTTAACGATAAATGGGCTATTGAAGCTGCTTTGAGGCAGCCAATGGAACGGAAATTGCGAGAAACAATTGCACAAAAGAAAAATGAGTATTGTACAACACTGGTTCGGAATTGGGGACCAAAGTTTTTAGAGTGTTGCCGGATTATTTTATTTATTTCTGCGGAGTACACAGGAGACAGTAGTATACTTGTATCCGTAACGAAAAACAGTGGTTTTACAGAAAGTACTGGGTTTCTAGGTATCGAAACCCGGCCTTGATCAACAAATTCGTTTTAAAAATATTAGGGACCAAGCAAGAGAGTTGTTCACCGAAAGTACTGGGTTTCTAAGGAACGAAACCCGGCCTTGATCAAAAAATGATTCTTGAAACTATTAGGAGTTGGGCAAGAGAGTTTTTCATATCAAGTAACAGCCAAACGAGTATACTTTTGTATTCATACTCCTCTCACGAGCTTCATCTGCAAGTATTGTTCCTTTTTATTGGACAGTTAGCATAGAAGTCATCTTAAGGGCAACAAGTAGGAGCCAAGGCTGTCTTCTTAGATAGTATTTGAGTTTAAAGGCGGTAGTCACTTCTTCACTTCACGAGATAAATTCTTTATATAATTTTATGGCTAAAACTTGGTCGTGATAGATCGATAATGATCCACAGAAGTCTTTTGAGAAGAGTGGAGCATCGTGTACATTGGACACTGTGAAGGTAATGTACTATGTAGTTTAAGATTTGACAACAAATTAGCTATTAATTTTTTAATAAGATCGCAAGTTTTTAAAGCTCCACAGGAAATGCCTAAAAATCTTATTATTAGAACATCTCTTTAATTTAGTTCATTAACTAATTGTCTCAATTAAAATGTAAAATTAAATTACTAATTTGCTCAATTAAAGGGATGTTTTAAGCGCTTATTAAGATCATATCTTACTAAGAAAAATAGGATATGATTTTATCAGTATTTAAACCGAACTTTAAGAGTTATTATCTGTTATAAAACCCAAGCATTGTATTTTTTTTAACACTGTGGCAACAGTTTACACCTCAAATCAAATCAAACTTGAGTAGTCATCGAACTTGTGCGACACGATTGTGGTCAAATACAAACTGTGGCATACACTTGAAGCGCACGCTCACCCCTCCCACCACTGCCTGCCGAACAAAGTAACCGTAAATTTAGGCAAGACAGTAAAATAATTCTTATTACTCACCCCTCATCTAATATTCTGCTCGTACATAGGTAAGTTTAGCTCTCTGTTCACTAGCTAAGCTAGAGGGCGAACAAACAAACAAACAAAAAATTAAACTACACTGATTTATGTCACTTGTCTTCGGCATTCCAGCTCATCTAGTATGTAGTCTTGTGGTTTTTATGATTGGAATTACGACCCATACGAGCATAAAATTCTGTAGTTAGTATGGCAGAGACAAGCAGCCTTTTAACTACCCAAGCGTTTGTGGAATAATTGTCAATCGAAGAGGCATCTGCCGTAATTGTTCACAGAATTGCATTGCTGTTTGCGGTTGCGTGCCTACGGTGTGGCATAATGCTCTTGATTGAGTTCACATTTTTGCTAATTTCCCTTGTTGTTGTTGTTACTGTTGGTTGATAAGTTAATGCCTGCTGGCAAAGTCATTGACCAACACACTGTGGCGCATTCACATAATTAAGCTGGTAATTATTCGTTAGCTTCTGTGGCTAATACCAATTTAGGTGAACATATACCATATATATATATGTATATATATATATATATATAAATTTATATATATGTGTATGAAGTAAGTGTGTTAGGTTTTTCTACCTTCACAACACGTAATCAGAAATTATTGCGGTCCAGCATTGTTTGTTGTTTTAGAATTAGCAATCGACAGGTAATTTGTTAAATTATTTACTCAATTAGTTGCATCTGCAATTATGTAGAATTAGTTACCTGATAATTTATGCAATAAACAACAATGCATGCAATGTGTGAGGTGAAATGAAAACTTGACAGTTGTTTTGTTGTTGCAGACGATTAGCTCAAATTAAGCTCAGCTCAGTCAACAATTATTTGTTGTAGAACAAAGCAATCAATTGCAGACTGGTCAAGTTGAACGAATCAAACTAGAAGCATGCGAATTATGCTTTATTTCTTCTAATATTCATCTAAATTCAGTTAAGTTTACAATAGAGCGAAAGTAATCTATTAGCTTCTCGAAAAATCAGCTAGTCTCTCCTCACTTAAGACCAACCATAAATACTCGTAGGCAATGTAATTGAATGCATTTGGTGAACACAGATTGGTTTAGGCTAAATTCTATCGTTTTTTTCATTATGGTAGTTTCAGATTAGTATATATATGAGGCTGTTCCTAGTGTTAAGTTCAACATCTTAAATATTATTACCTAGAAATACACTTATTTTTTATCCAAATTGCTCCCCAGTGGGAACGAAATTTCAAGTGGTGGAATGGTGAGAAACAAATCCATTGCCTCGATTTAATTCCATTAAACTTTCTACTGCTACCTTCGCTAAATAAGCCACGATTGTATAGGTATTACATTATTTTTGAACTTAGCAGGCATTAGCATTAAATGTTTCGACGTGTAATTTCTATATTTTCCATCGATACTATTTGGAACTCGAAATTCTATAATACTTTCTCATGAACACCACTAGTCGTTAAACAGAACTTAAATCAAGCCTTCATGTGCTGACGACTAGATCGATATTTAGTCGATCCGTTCGTATTCAAGTCAGAACATGATACTCACAAGTCCGGTCTCTCAGATAAGAGACTTCCGCCGACAACTACACCTCTTCAGTAATTAAGAGCAAGAAATTTTTTGATATCTTTAGGTTAAACAAAAGGTAGCGAAAATCTTCAATATTGAATTAATATCGGCTATAGATTTCATACAACCGATTTCTCAGATATGATATTGTGTACCATAACTGCTCCAAGAAATTAGCTAATTATATCAAAATTGCTTATACTTTTATTATTTTTTTTTTTGATTAGAAAGTGGATAATCAAAAGCAACATAACAAACTGAAAACATTTTTTTTTCTCAAAACTAAATTTTGGCACTAGAGCTTTTTCAGTTAGGCATTTTATAACCCGAAATTTAGCAGCTTATTTATCTATTATGAGTTAAAGATACACACAGTGCAACACATCAGTATCAGCTTAATATTATAAGGAGTTGCCATATAACCAATTTTTCCAAAATTAATTTTAGTGTTATAATTCCTTCAGTTATGTAGATAAGCTGCTGGAAATTTGTAAAACATTTACTAAGTAACTATAAATAAATAGTGGTGAACAAAAATCATCCAAATCAGTATAATATATAGTATAGCTCATACAACTTATATTTCAAAAATGAGTTTTGGCGTTATAACTCCTGCAGTTAAGCAGCTAGGTATATGAAATTTCGCTATTTATTTATCGATTATAAACTAAAGCTGCACATTGAAAGTTATCGCTATCAGATTACTATTATATGTAGCAGTCACACAAATCATTTTCAAAAATGGGTTTTGGCGTTGTAACTCCTGCAGTAAAGCAGCTACGATTATCAAATTCTACAACTTATCTACCAATTATAAGTAAAATTCTTGCAGTGAAAATCATCAACATCAGAGTAATATTATACGTAGCTGCCATACAAATGATTTTTCAAAAATGAGTTTTGGCGTTAAAATTTTTACTATATATATAGCTGCTATATAAACTGGTGTTCAAAAATATAATTAATCGTTATAAAACCTCAAAATTATCAGCTAAAAGTGTTGGTAATTAATAATTTATATATTAATAATTTATATATATTAGAAAATAGACAACATTCAAAAACGATATCGGGCCATATATGATTCATAGCTAATTTTAAGCATTTACGTGAATTTAATATTTTTCTTTCACTATATAACTCTGTTTTTTTTTTTTGTTTTGCAATATTGTACATAACTGATATTGTCTATTTGCAATAAAATATGCCACAATAATGCAATAAATCATCGAGTGCGACACTAATAAATGCATTGAAAATTTAATAAAAAATTCTCCACAAATATCGAAGTCATATATTTTAAACGGATATTTGAAAAACGCATTGATTTACATACACATATACATACAATACAACAAAAGCTTGCATTGCAACTACATACGAGCATCACACGACAGGTGAATGTGGCATTGAAACCACACAAAACAACAAAAACAAGCAATGAATTGAATATATAAATGCTTGAACGACTGCATAAATGAAAAATCATAAATAATTCAAATATGAGTGGAGGAAATGCTTATTGAAAAGTCATAAATCTCTCTTGCAATAGTAATACGCGTCGCAGCTGTTTGTCTCTCGATGTGTGTGTGCTTGTGTGTATAATGGGGGGGCGAGTCATGTGTGTTACTGTTACTGTGTGAATATGCTGTAAGGTATGTGGGTAAGCCACAAGTTTTCACAAATCCAAGGAGCATAAATATAGACATAAGCAAGAGCAGTAATAAATGTGGCAACAGCAAAATGTGCGCTGCTGTTGCAATAACAATGCACAAAGCAATAATAACAAGTGCAATAATGATAACTGCTACAACAACAATAACAAAAAACAGCAATAAAATTTTGTACAATAACAAACAAATTCATTGTCATGTCAAGCCAAGCGAGCTGAGGTGAGCTGTGCTAAGCTGAGCTGAGCTGCGTCGTTGTCTGCTGCTTGCAACAATCACCAGATTCATATGTCAACCAGCAAGCAGAATGCATGAACAACTTTGATAGTCGTGTATGAAGAGAAGAAAATCACTTATGCATTTCGATAGAGCGATTTTTTTCTTCAATAAACATATTTTTTATGTATGGTTTCACTTTACGATAATATGAAGCATGTGGCAAGGATGCATGCATGTGTGTGTGATAAGCATAGACAGACAACAAAAAAAAATGTGTTGTTGTTGCTTTGTTGTTGTATATTTGATGCATTGCAAGCAGACCGCTGTGGCAATATATCGAACCAAAATCACAAACACACACACACACACATCTGTGTATAAACACTTTCTCGACTGTCTGTCATTGTCAGCTATTGCCATGTATGTGCTGTTTTTGTTGTTGCTGTTTGGTTATTTGCTTTTCTATAGCCCGATTTGTGCTGCTTATGGCATTGTGCATGCCGCAAAATCATCGGTTTAGTTGCAGCTATGCGGTGATCAATTGCAAATGTGACATGCATTTGCATACGCACACACTTGCAACACAAACAGTTGCACTGCGTATGGATTGGTGCATGTGCACGCACCAATATTCATCTGTCAAATGTCAACAATTTAAGCAAAACTTTTCAATTTATTACTGCTGCGAAAGCATTTACTTGTGTGTATATTTGTATATACATATATACAAATCGATAAATATGTGCAAATGTTGCTGCAAAATTGTTGCAAATGTTGCCTGCCACATGCCACACAGTGCACGGCAAGTATTTAATACTCTTGATTTTCCAAGAATTTCTCGCCCAGCACTCGAACCACTAAAGATGACTGACTTTAAGTGCAATTTTACATTTTAACCTTTGGTTAGGTCTGAAGGCCGATTATAGTTTTTGAAATCGCCACTAAGTGAACCATAGTTCGATAAAATAGGAAAATATATTTATCATCTGGGTGCCTCTTAAATGCGGAATTAAATGTTTATATTATTCGAACCACAAAAAATAACAGTGTTTAAGTGCAATTTTGCTTTTTAACCTTTAGGTAAGTTATTGAGCTCGTTAGACCGCTATAAATTTTCTAGTCGTAACTTAATAAGTTTCGTACTTCTAAGTAAAATGGTAAAGCTAGAACTAGAGCTCGACGATATAAGACTAGAATCCCACCATCTAAGTCCGAACAATGTATTCTGTGCTTAAAAATAGGTTGCAATAGGGTGAAGAGTCCAGGAACTCATTCCAGAATGAGACCTTCTCAGGACTTAATTTTATATTGTTATAATAAGGGTTTCGTGCCCAAGAAAATCTGAAATAAAAAACTGAATCATATTTTCTTAATATTTATTTCACGACCTTAACCTATATCTGACATTGGTAAGCTGCTCAAAGACACCCTTGCTCCCACTATGCTGTACAGTTTCCGAGTTACCAATTTTTGAATTTAACAATTTTCTTCGAATGTTTAGAGAATGGTAATATATTATTGTAGAAAAGTTTAGATCCAGTAACGAAAACTCTACCTACTTCTGGTACGTAAAGATGAAAATTGCAGTTTATTTACAAGTATTAATCGACTTGAATTGGGATTTGTTAGGGAATCCAAATATAATATATCAGTATATTGAAGTTTAGGGCTCTCGAAATATGAATTGCTGAAATCTAACTACTTTCTGAAGCAAACAGTTTTGTGAAATCAAATCATCAGAAGTCACTGAAAGCAGAAGGATCTGGCGCAAATAATACTGGATTCATCTGAAGTAAGACTGGCAACTCGCTAACCGAAAGATCTTTGCAAATGCGAACTAAAGACAATGTAATCATATAGATTATATGGAATGAGAAGTATTTTGGTCATTGGCTGTTCAGCAAAGTAGATTAAACGGTAAATGGTTAATTAATACCGAAAACTCCTATCGGAACTTACAATTTAATTTAGGGCAGTCTTTAACCTTTTATATTATATAATAGCCAAAAATCACTTCTCATGTAGAACAAATGAAAGTGGTGACAATACACACTTCGAGGCAATCAATTATAAGATGCTAAAAACTCTCTCTTAATGAGTACTTTTGTTTTACGATCTTCATGTTGTAAACCGCTATTTATATCGTTGTAGAATATTCCAAACCAAAACTGTTTTAACATAATTTTTTTTTCAAGACTATTACTTCACCGATTGCTTGGATAGCTGTTGATGTCTGAAACCAGGTGTTTACTCCAAATTCGCTAGAAAAGCTCTATTGTACAACTGATAAAAGCTTTTACTCAAAGTTCGCTAGAAAAGTACTGTTGTACAACTGAGAAACACACTTACTCTTCTCACGACCACACTAAGGGTTAAGCATAGCAACTTCCAGGCACTCAACACACTTTTGGTTACAACAAAAAACCCCTGAACCAGAATCACTATAAATCTGCTGATTTGTGTCTAAACTTAACACATCATTTTAACCGAATTTCCGGAATTTAACAATGCTCAACAGCAGTTTTCTTGCAGTAAGTCAATATCACACACGCACACCCACTAAATGGTGCACTGTCGACATTTCGTGCTGCAAGTTGCAAGATAAGTCAAATGTGCAAAATAAACTTGTTGTCTTTGTGGCTTAATGATTTGTTAAAATGCCTACAACAAATACATTAGCGCAGCATACACCCTATTATATATCGAATATCACTGTATTTTCGAATAAATCATTTAATTACACACATTTCAAAAATGTTGGCTTATCCTTAATATGCCAGCAGCTGTCATCGCACATTTTACACACACCCACACACACACATATATACACACAGAGAAATTAAGTTGGTTTTTGTGGCTTTCCACTTGCATCGTATCCATCATTGTCTTATTGTACTATTAATTTACTTTCGAACCATTAAACTTCATTTCGAAAATCGGTTTGGTTTGCACACGCACACAGACATTACACGCACTGGCGTGCTTATAACAAAATCTGTTGTAACAGAAATTTATTATCCATGTAATGGAATTGTGGCTTTATTTGTTGACCTCAACATTGCAAGAGTGAATAAAATAAAATATTTGAATATTAGAATATCGAAATTATTACAATAATCAGTTATTTAGGAATGTCAGCGGTCAGAGCATCAATTGTCATGATTCTTGAACTTTGACGTTTGGTTACAAAAGCATAAAATACAAGAAAATCTAAGCTAAATTATTTTGCACAAGTGCACACTAGGATGGCCCTTAATTCGCGAGTAAACAGATCTTCGCAATATCTAAAATAACAAAATTCCGACCATCGTGTAATCACTGTTATGATTTCCCCTCAGGTAAAAATTGCATAAAAACCCGTTTGGAAGGGTAATTAAGGTTAGATATAGAAAGAAGCTTCGCCACACGAACGATAAAAAGCCTCATAGACCGAATTTCCAATTGAAAATGAAGGCTAATAAACAGTCTTGTTCGAATTTCGGTAAATGGTAGCTAAGCCAGGATTGACGGCGAGGAACGTTTTACTATGAGTTTAATGGGATTTGCAGAGGATCATCTACTGCTCCCCCATGGCCAAAGTCTTAATTTAGACTTGTAACGCCAATAATTAAACCGTCTGAAGGCAGCAATCGTCCAGAAGTGATCAGCTTTGGCTTATGGGTGAGGAAATTCACCTCAAGAGAAGCCTGAAAAAATGGACTGTCACAAATGTTTGCTAAAAGGGACAAGGGTTTTCATGAGAGTGGCAAGCTATCGAACAAAACGATGCAGTTTTGACCTAAATCGGATCATTCTAACTATCATAAATAAAACCTTAGTTCAATGCCAAAATAATGAATTTATTTATGTAAGACCTTTAGAATGATTGACAAGTATAAACAACATTAAAAAAACTGCACCTGGCACCGATACTAAGTTATTGGGTAAAACGTAATAAATCGGCTATTGAACCCTTGAAAATTTGTGAAACTGTGAACCTGTTAATCTCAAAAAACATTATAACATTTGCTAAGTCTCTGAAGCCAAGTCGGAAAGTACAAGTTCGACACGAACCCGAGTATACGGTTTTTGCCTCAATAAAGTAAAGTCAGAGTGAACTTATCACAATACTAAAAAAATGGTTTGAAGACGCCTTAGGTACAAACATAACACATTTAAAGTTTCATCAATTTCCTCGAAATCCACATTATTAAGGCAGTTTATCATATAAACTATTATTATATATTTTAAGACCAATTTTTACTATAAAAAAAACTTTAAGAAAATTCAGTCGAAAATCTTCTATGGAAAATGTTCCACAAGTTCATTTTACGAACAGGCGAGCAGACATTTTGGCAATCGCTAGTTGAACACTACTGTGAAGCATGAAAATTTTTTCTCAAAAGTTAAAAATTTACTCATGACCAAAAAAATCTAACGGAATTCACTTTTGAATTCTAAAACATCATATTCAAAACTCATCTCTCTTGATGTTCCAATTTCCGACACACAAATTTATCTTCATGGGCAAAGTGTACGTACTTAAATACTTATTTACATACCATCTTATTTATGTATTAACTTATTGTTTCCTATCAGATTTCTTTCATGCGATACTGAATATCGAAAATACCTCATTCAATGGTGACATACGCACACTAAAACTAGAGTACGAGTGTAAGTCGAAACAAATGTCGCAGACAATACAGAAGATTATAGAGAAGTAAATTAAAAAGTGCTTTCGGTGACCTCCCCCAAGATGTGAGGTTTGCACAAGTTTGCAATCAAGTTTCCAAGAGATAAGGCGAAAGGCAGGTAGTAAGTAGTATTTACAATGAAAGTAGCATTTTTACGGGTTGTAAGTACGTATAACAGTTGACAAGGGTGAATGCCTATTTAACGGCATATGCTTCCATACATATTTCTCGCTGCGTAACAAAAACGACATTTACAGGGTAGTAAATAAGAAAACCAATGGTTTGGGGTGAAAAAAGTATTTAAAAATTCATGCATGTAAAAAGCTCTAAAGCTTTTGCAATATTTATAAGGAAGTTTGACTGTTCGGAAATGTATGCATTTTTTAATTTGACTTCTTCGTAGCAGTTTTAAATGGAGTTAAGTGGCTGCATATGCGCTCGTTCACGACGGCCAAAGTCCCGTGAGATTTTTCCATCAAATTGCCATGCTAACGCAGCTAAATGGCTGCAAAACGGATGTGCTTTTGGTGGAGGAAGATAAGTATACTTTCACCAACCCCCGCGTGTAGACTTAAAGCACAGCGGAAGGCATTGGTTATTAAACTTTAATGGTTGATTCGAAAATATTGTAATATGAAATGGAATAGCACAGCGTTACGGTAGGCTGAGAAAAAGTAATAGAATTGTTAAGTTATACCATATGACTATTGTACTTGAGATCTCAAAAAAAAATATTGAATGAAAAAACTGTGAAAGAAGATTTAACTTCGCTCTAACTATCTTCACATCTAAAATTGCTCTGTGTAAGCAATGAAGAATAAAGAACTGAGCTTGAAGCTCTGTATCGAACTTGTATAGCTTTCTTGGAAGCTCAGTTGGGAAGAGTAAGACGCAGAATCTGACTAAAAAGAGACTTTAAGGAGCTTTAAAAACTAATGCATCACTTTTATTTCAGAGAGAATTCTTCATACTTGTTACTTAATCTTCCTAGCATGGTTTTCTCACAGAACTTTGATGCTTTAGCTATATATGTTAGTATAAAGATAGCTGATAGCGACAGCGCATAAAACAGGTAAAGATGAAACAGAAGCTCTTCGTATTCAAAGGTCACAACTTTGAGATTAGTTTTCTACATACTTCTCTTTCGAAACGATCCCAATATCCTCGCTTTGAAGATGTTGACCCATTGAACTCTATACAAGTGAAATTCAGTGAAGCCACTGACATTGCCAAAAACCCTTAGGCATTAATTGTATCAACAACAAATTCAATAAAAACTAATATTTAAAAAAATTTGAGTGCCATCGTGGTAAACAACTATTAAATTGCTCACTCAACCGGCGCCGAGTTAGTGTGAGTAGCCTGCAAGCTGTCAATCACTCAAAGAGAGAAACTAGCGACGAACTCAAACCGTCAGTCGACCAGCAAGGAGTTAGTGATGTGCATGTAACGATATATATGTGAGTAGGCGTGTGTTTACATGCAACGAAGGCGTTGACAGGTGTACGTGTATGCGCTATGCAACAGTCACACACACATGCAATTAGTGCTAATCATATTATTTATGATGTTTAAACCATTCGGCGCCCAATTGAAGTGTGTGTGTGTGTGTGTGGGAATCTCTCTATACGTGACGTAAGTGCACTATTAATACTTTTCATAAACTGTCTCTCTGCACGTACATATGTATGTGTGCGTGAGTGTGTTAGTGGTATTGAGAAATGTTGCCGCAATGGCAGCAATTGTCGCTGTCCCTTCAAATTTCCATTGGCCCAAGTTAATGGGCAGTTAGTGCGGACATTCACAAGTTAATGGGCGAGTGGTGCGCCTGTCAGATTGCAAGGCGCTCGTCTGGAACAAATGCGGTGTGACGGGCCGTTGAGCGCTGCTTTGCTGTGTAGGTGCAAGGTGCACAGGTAGTGTGTTGTTGTTGCCACCTGCATGTACATATGTATATGTGTATTCGCCTGTTCGACTAGCTGGCCCCTGTGTCTAGTTTCAAACCGCTCGGATTCACTTTAAATGCACTGAACTGTGCAATATTGAATTGATTTCAATTTAATTGGAAATCACTGAAGCTCGAGTACCATTGGGGCTTGTTCGCCCAAACAAGTGGTCGAACATGCGATTGCCAGTGCAGTGCAGCGCAGAGCACGGCGTGCTGGCGAGCAATGCTATGTTAGCATGAGGCGAGGTGTGTGTATGCGGGTCGGTGTAGCTTTGCAGCAATTTTTGCCAGTTAATAAAATCCAATCGTAAAGTTGTTGTGTGGAAATTTTCACACGCATGCTGTAGGCACCTAGCTACGTTTGTGTGTGTGTACATGTGTATATATGTATAAATATGTATCTAGATAAGAGCATGGAACATTTCATACCAATTGAACTTGCAATATGTTTCGAATTGATTTATAGAAAAATTTATAAACGCTAAAAACCTAAAAGTTTGTTATCAAAAAGAGTAAGTCAATAAAAATGATAATAATAACTTACGAAATTTACTATATAAATATTTAATTAAAAACTAAGAAAAATAATAAAATAATTTAAATAACAAATTTATTAATATATTATAAATATTACCAAATTGTAAGTAAATCAAGGAAAATTTGTAATTTCGGCTGCACCGAAGCTATAACATCCATAGTAGGTGCATTTCTTATAACATAAAGGGTATAATATAATTTTATCTTGAATTTGATCGTTCATTTTGGTTCAATCTGAACGATTTTTTCCAAGATTACAACGCTATTTTTAGCACTAACCTGTGCCAAATTTCATGAAGATATCTTGTCTAATAAAAGAGTTTTTTTTACAAGGACTTCATTTTGAATGGTCAGTTTGTATGGCGGCTATATGCTATAGTGGTCCGATATCGGTGATTTTGACAAATAAGAAGCTTCTCGCAGAAAAACGGTTGTGGGCAAAATTTCAGTTTGGTATCTCAAAAACTGAGCAGAAAAACTAGTTCGCATATATGCAGATAGACAGACGGGTATGGCTAAATCAACTAATCTCGTTAATTAATCACTTAATACACAACAAAAAATATACAAGATTTTCCAATTCTAACCAAAAAACAAAAAAAGGAAATTTTGTTGTCAGTACTTAATAAGCTCATGATTTTTCCTACATTAGACCCAGACTTGAAACCAACCAAATCTGGTAACCTGGATTTAAACTAACACAAATGCCTTGTCTATCCAAATGTGAACTCCATATTAGATTTAGAACCTAACCCAACTTTAGTCTTAGAGAGTTACTCAGTAGAACGAAAATTAACAAAATTGATCAATATCGCGCCAAACCAAAAACAAATCACAGATCCACATATTGTCTTAAAATACTCCGATGAAACTCATTACAAATTAGCAACTCGGAGACACTAGTATTTATATCTCAAATGCATCATTATGAACCGAATTTTGAATTTGGCATTATTGGAATTACCCCGGAACGTATGAGTTGAGTTGAGCATGGCATAAATTTCAAATAAATTCCAATACTAAACTCACCAGAGCATCAATATATGTGTTAACCTGAGTAAATTGGCATACTTATATGTGAACTACTCTAACTTATTTGGCCAAAATTACGCCAGCATATTTGAAATTTAATTACAAGCAGTATTGCAATTGAAGGTAGCCCAGTAGGAAAATTCAAGCCATAACTAAAAATTGTATTATCTCTAAAAAGCTTTGAAGAAAAAAGGGTCGAGAGAAATATTATATAGAAAGAGTAAAAAATTTAAATTTTATAAACTACGCTGGAATACATTTTTTCAATATCGTTTACAAAATACGCCCAGGATACTAAGTGTAAGATAAAAGGCTTTGTTATATGTATATATTGACAAATCTCTTAAGCCAACCACAAATTCATTAAAGTGGCTATCAATGACAGTCAATTCGCTAAATTCGTCGAAATTATGATAACCGAGATTATTGAACCCTAGAAAGGAGAAGAAAAGTGTCTAAATGTTTCCACCTCATCTTCCTTCCTCAACTTTGATAAGCTACATCCTACAAAACACTTAACCTTACCGCGTGAGTGCTAATGGTACAGTATCCAGTTAGGATCTTTCATCGCGACGATATGAACCTTGCTAAAACTTGTACCTACTAGTTCAACAGAACTTTTACGTTCCCCTCTGAGGCAGAAAGCCTTCGCAACCCCACAAGTGCTGGTTGCTGAGTTTCCGCGAGATTCATAGATCCAACGCCAGTCAAAAACTCTAAGTTTTGAAGAGAATATCAGGGCAAGCTCTGAAGCTATATTAACCTATTAATCTTCTCACTGTGTTATCTTTGAACTTACTGCCTTCAGTTTCACCATTTTTTAAACTCTCACTATTATAATAAAATTAAATAAAATTTGTCAGCATATTTCTGTGTTCACTGCTCATTAATAATTTTGATTTGCAACGCGGTGTAGCTTACTTTGAACCGTCTGATTTAAATGTTTGTCTTGTCACTAGACAAACAGACACACATCCGCAAGCAGTCTCTCACCCCCACCTTGTCGCCTCCATCTGCCCGCACTCTCTTCGTGTTTCATTCATTCGAATTGCCGTTCACTTTTTCCCTCACTCTCAGTTGGCTAATGATGTTAATCATTTTGTCCACCTCGCGACCATCTGCTATTATTAATGATGCTCATTCGACTCATTATGTAAAGTTTACAATTAATTATCCTCGAAATGATTAACGATTATGGTTTTACTGCCACAGAATTTATTGAATTTCAAAAGTTTTCGCAAAGTTCCAGTGCGCATTGTGGCATTTCGAGAGAGAATACTTCCTGGCCGGTAGTCAGTCAGCCGTAAGCCGCCTTTAAATTAATGATTTGCAAGTTTTATTTTAACGGTATTTCAATAT
Organism: Bactrocera oleae; assembly: GCF_042242935.1. Classification (NCBI taxonomy): domain Eukaryota; kingdom Metazoa; phylum Arthropoda; class Insecta; order Diptera; family Tephritidae; genus Bactrocera; species Bactrocera oleae. The sequence goes on along the minus strand of NC_091537.1, from coordinate 7,452,561 downwards.
TGTGATATATATGTGAAAGCTTTTGTGCTACAATATTTAATTGCTTTTATAAATATGATAAATAATTTGTCTTGTTGAGCTGATATTGTCTTTCTAGATGATAGACATTATTTTTGGACAAACGACTTGATGGACAATCTCTGGTCCTTTAGAAACTTTAATTTTATAAACATTGTATTAAATACTTCATTAATAAATGTCAACGGAGAACCATTAAAACAAGAAAGAACCAGGAAGAACTCGCGAAAACCACTTAGATGCAGGAAAAACCACTGAAAACTAGGTAGTGTGACTGAAAATCGGCGACAACTGAGGAGATCCAGTGAGAGCCTGGGAGATGCAGTGAAAATCACTGAAAATTGGTAAGACCCAGTGATAACCACTGAAAATTGGGGAGAACCAGTGAGAACCACTGGGAACCCGGAAAAACCACTGGAAACCCGGGTGATCTAGTGAGAACCAGGGAGAACTACTTAGAGCCAAGGAGAAGCACGAAAAGCAAATAATAACCACTGCGAACCCAAGAAAACTACTGAGATCCAGGTAGAGCCAGTGAGAACCAGTGAGAATTGAGGACACCAAGTGAGAACTCGGAAGATTCAGTGAGAATCAACGAAAACCACTGAGAACCTGGGCGAGCCAATAAGAGTTGAGAAAAACCTGGGAGAACCACTAGAGACGCGTGTAATCCACTGAGAACTAGAGAGAACCACTGGATGCCAGGGAGAGCTAATGAGAACTGGGAGAACCAGTGAGAGCCCACGACAACTATGTAGTTAAAACCCAGGAAAACCAATAAGAACCAGGTAGTACTGAGAATCAGTGAGAACCAAGGAGCCGGCAAAAGTAGGCCAAAAAAAAATAACATTATTTAAAAGCGAATGACTTATGATTAGCAAACAAAGCCCAAAATAAATTAAAGTAAAGGTAAGAGGGTTATTAGTTAAGATTCTTTTTAGGAAAGTTTACCCATTGTTTAATTTTTTTACTGAATAAAATTATTACAAGACTATATCTTCTCTAAATACAAATTATAATCTGCAAAGATTTCAAATCAATAAATTATTTTGAGAAAATTCAGTATTTTCTCTTTTAATGCAGTCATCAGTCCAACAAGATATTTATCAAGCTAAGATGTACTTATTTATTTGACATTCAATCTGGCAATTCTGCTTTTGTTATTATTATTCGCCTGCTCATTTGCTGCTATCTAAGCTATCAGTGAACTCTTAATCTGCTTACTTATGGCATCAGTGATTTCGTCTGCTTAATTTTGATTTTCGTTTTCATTTCAATTTCCTGCTGCTACCCATTTATTTCATCAGTCTCCGCCAACCTTTACAACAGAACTAGAGACTGTGCTGCTTCCCTACAATTATTTGTTTATTTTACAGTAATTTAATTCAACAAACCAGAATAACATCGCTGACGAGCATGAAAATGATGAAGAGGAGGAATGTTTGCCAAAGGCAGCAAGCAGAATCTACAGCAAAGGGACGGTTACTGCAAAGCGCCTTAAATGTCCACCAACGAAAAGTTTACTGCACTTGACTGGCTTTCCATTGAATATCGATTACGATTACCGGTAAGAGAATGTTTTGGTGATATTTATTTTTTGCAATTATTCTTTCTTTTTTCTATACCCGAAGTCAACATGTTATTCGTGAGTATTTTAATTTTATTGTAATTTTATTGTATTGAACAGGATATAGACCAACAGGAAAGGGAAAGTCTGTGAGGACAGATTTTATTGTATATATTTCTGCAGTCGTTATATTATCAATAGAGCATTCGTCTTGCAAGCAACATCAACCCCTGAACGACTAAGGGAAGTATATTTCTCCAAGAGCTATCAGCTCTCAAAGTGAGGTCTTTGCGAGTTTTCGCTCCGAATTTTGTTAACGCGAGCCGCAACTTTCAGAGTATCCTCGAGCGTGTGAGCTCTTCCAAAGTATATTAAGGAAGCCTTATAACCGTACTTCGAGATCGCCATCTCTGCACTAAAGTAAGCAAACCTTAGAAACACTGATGCTCCACGAAAGTCAACTTGTCGAACAAACAATGAACCATTCTAACGCCTCCAATTGTTTGTAAGAGTACACATTTTATCAGTTCAACTACAAACACCTTAAATTTGTGTAAACTAAAAAAAACTCCTAGAGACAGTTTGATTCCGTTTAGATGGCAGTCGCGTCTACGTAACCAGAACCGCCCCGGTTTTTATCCAACCAACTTCACTTGACAGCATTCCTCAACATTATTTGCGGAAAGTTTTCTATCATTCCTAGCTTTCTAAAGGCCGGTAATTTAATCGAGAGTCAGAAAATTAAGCCAGTAGATCGTGCAAAAGTAAAACAAACAACGAGAACAAAAAGCACCTTCATCCTTATAATATTCGATTTCATTTGATAAAAGTCCCACCTTACTTTTAATTTATCAAATTATTGCTGCAAAAGGCAACAATAACTAAGCGGCGGCACGTTGCTAGCGCGAATAAACCGCCCCGTCCAGCATACACCTGCCAATCAATATTGCACTCCACTCACTGGTATTTACTTCGACTCATTGTGTCTAGGCAACGATGTCATCAACAATTTTTCTCTACAGTTTTCTGTGCACGTCCCCACCACCCGCCATTTGCGCGCTACCAACGCCCAAGCTTTTCTATTCTACTCAGTTTTGTTTGCATTATGGATTTGGCAAGCTTAAAGTGGCTTCCAGAGCATTTGGCTTCAGCCACATTGGCATCACCATTGTGGTGGCAACGCTGGTGGCAGCCGTCGCCGCACAGACTCACCACACCGCACTTCACAGTTCACAGCAACAACAGGCACAATCTCGGTTCATAGATATGATTGACAACCATTCGTTGACTTCGGCGCTGGGTTTGTGCTGCTTGCTAGGAGATTACGCCGCCAGCTAAGAAAACAAAAGTTTAGTGTCGAAGCTGCGCGGTTATTTGTATTTATTTTCAAGTGTAAAATATTATTTTTTCCTTTGTTTGAACTTTAAGCCGAAAATTGTTTGGGCAAAGTAACCGAGCGAATTTGTAAAAATCTCTTTGTTGGTAAATGCTTCGTTTCCCATCGTTTTAACTTAGCTGACATCTTTTATTGTTTACATTATGGAAAGTGATCTTTGTTCTTATTGTTTTCATGCAAGATTTGTTGTTATTTATTATCTATTGATTTAATAGGAAGTGTAAATGTTACTAATTTAGGTGAAAGTTGTTGTAGTGTCTCTTCGATTCCGCACAGACTAAGAAACTAATCCAATACAAGAGATTCGTTTAAGCTCTAACAAATTTGTAAGTTCCATGCCAGTTGTTTGATCGATTCGCCACTTCCCAAAGTTTGTCGTATTACAAGCAAAACTAGAAGTAATATTTTAGTAAACTTAAATAAAAACTAGCGCTAGTCTTTACAATAGATCCTTAACGGAGCTACAGAGAATAGAAAATAAAATTGGTTATTACTCATACCCGTATTTCTAGTCTAAGTCTCTTCTTCTCTTTTCATGTTCAGCAACCTTGTGAGTAATTCTATTTTATTCCTTGTGAGATATTCCCTACTCAGAATATAAAGAAGATTTTTAAGGATATTACCGCAAAGCTAACATAATGTTATACGAGCTTAGCTTATGCAGGATCAACTATAAGATTTGAGTACACTTCTGCCAAACGAGCTTAATTATGCAACATGCAGAGAAGAGTACAAAATGTCGGACTATTCGGAGATGTAGTTTAATGTAATGTGTAGATATTAATCATTGATCACTATATCATCAATAAGTTAAGGCCATTATTCCATTAGAATTAATCTTAAAAGTAATACCCGAAGTTTAAAAAATTTAAGTATATTGTCTATAATAAAAAATATTAGCAGTGATGAAACTGTTGCTAAGGACAGGAATTTAGTTCACTGTTCTCAGCGTTCGAATTCACGTTGCCTGTTGAGAACCAGCCTGACTGGGTTTCCTACTATGAAACACTTTAGATGTTGTCAAATTAATATTGAATGGACGCCGGTGCTAATTTGTAAATCAAAGCAATAACAACAACCTACTAAAAAATCTATTTATTTATTATAAAAAAACTTGAAAGAGAAAGTTGCTTATAATTTTTATAAATCTCTAATATATGTACATACAAATGATATTATGTATTCAAACCAACCAAACTGTTACGCCTTTCAACCGAGAAACCCATTAGTACTAATCAGTGGAACGCCTATATTCGGCTGAACGCCTCCTCGGCGATTTCCACCTATAGCAGTACTACCAGCGTCAAGCCAGTTGCCAATCTGCAAGGGTGACAACAAACTACGTAAGTTGCCCAAACCCTGACAAGTGGTTGAAGTCAAAGGCGTGAGTGCAGCGCCCAACAGCGAGAGCTCACAAAAACGGAAATCGCTATCAGAACTTATGCCCGTGTCCACTTTTATGAAGGGTACCTCTTTGCCAACAACGCTTTTAAAGAGGGAGTCACCGGCAGACTCTTTCGTACTATCCTTACCAAATGACTTCGCGAACGTCACCAGCATACCGATTAAGTTTTGACGCACTTTCAAGTCCTCCTGATCGATGAGCTGTGCTTCCGGTATGGGATTACCAAAGAGATCATTCGCATCGAACATGTAGCCGAGTTCGTCACCATGCGCCACCACCTCTGAGTTCCTATTATCAGCATACTCGGAAACGATCGGCAGACCACGTAAGAAATGTATACCCTTTGAGCGAGTACCATTATATTCGAAGCTATACATAAAGGAGGGCGCAATCTCAGACCAAACTTGTAAAGTTAAAACCGCCGGCAGATTGAAAATTATGTCGGTACTGGTGTCAATGACCTACAGCGTTAGGTAAAGTATTTGCATTACAATTCATGGAAAATATAAAGAAAATACCTTCGCCATCACTTCATCCAAACTCAATGACTCAGGTACCTTTAGAAGATCGTTCAGTGTAGGCGTCAATGCCTCCGCTAAACCGGGTAACACCGGTTGTAGTATCTCTCCGGTGACTTTATCAATACGCAAAAATCCAGAAAGATCTTTTAAAGTACCACTAAGTGAATTGAGAAATTTTTGCGCCGAACCAAAGATCCGATTAAGTGTACCAATGCCAACAGCGTTAGCGGTTTCATGTTTTGTAACGCCTGTTAACAACGGTATAGGAGTGAAACTCCCGCTACGCAACTGTTGCTCCGGTTCGTCCACAATCAAACTAGGTAAGCCACGCCCGTCGTTCTTGTCTTCAATGTGTGGCGTGAAACCGACACTGCCCGCGAGTCCTTTGACAATGGCGCGGCCTGCAAGACGTTCCGTTTGGACTTTTGAGTCATTTTGTATGATATCCTCGGCTGATTTCTAAAAAGTTTGTTGCTTATTAATATTAATACAAAATAAGGATCCAATTACGGAATTACCCGTTGTGGTGGACTATAATTACCTCTCTCATACATTCCACGATCGTCAGCTCGTTCTTTATAGGACAGCCATTAATTTTCGCCACTTCGTCCACACTCTGAACGGGTTCCTTATCGGTTGCATATTGTGACAACGCTGTACCCGACATCGCGACCACACCCGATATATCAGTCACACTGCGTACCGTGTGTGACATCGACAAAAACATTGCACACGCTGCGCCCGAACCGTGACCAATAGCCTTAACTTGACGTGGATCACCGCCGAAGTTTCGAATATAATCGTTAACCCAACGCAAAGCTGTCACCATGTCGAATATCGCCAAATTGCCATCGAACTCTTTAGTGCCATCACCCATAATACCCAAGGAACCAAGCCGATATTGTGGCGTTACGACTATAACACCTTGTCGTGCTATAGGCGTCGCATCATACTGCGCGGCAGAACCAAAACGAAAACCACCCGGATGTATCCAGACATAGACCGGCAGACCAGTCGTTTCATCGGGCATATGTGGCGTATAAACATTAAGCAGTAAACAGTCCTCACTACCCACTATGCGCCGATTATTAAAGGAATAGGGTTGTATGCACGGCGATCCAAATTGTGTGGCGTTAATATCACCGGCCATACGCTTGTAAACAGGGCGCGCAAAACGCAAGCGACCAACTGGTGGTTCGGCGTAATACAGGCCGAGAAAGGAGTAAATGCCAGTTTCTGGATTGCGAAAACCTTCAACGCGCGCATCACGATTGAAGGCGCGTGTGAAAACGACCGGATCGTCTGGTGGTGGCGCCTTCGAAAGACGTCCGCCCACGATGCGCTTTACGCGTATATTTCGCACAGTTCTTTCAGCAGTTGTTGCATTACAACAAATTAAAGTAGTTGCAAAGAATAGAAAAACTATGAGTAGTTTAATTAATTTGACGCTAATAAAATATATTTTAGCTAGCACCGACATAGCGATCTCTATGCGCGAACTGGTTACAATATATTGAATATGTGTGTTTTTACTGTGAATGTCAAGCAATAACTGTCAGCGCGCCCTGCTAGCAAGTTAATATTGCCCTTCAGCGTGCGCTTCGTGCGTTATCTGTCGGCTCAGTTCAAGAGCGGAAGAGTCAGACGCGATCTTCTGCGCTTTGTGCGGATAGCGTGGCTACAGAACGATCAGCGGTTGAGTATAGCATGAGATTGGCTGTGCTGAAGTGATATCACTTTGCGCTGCTATATTTAACTGTCCTTGAAACTGGTAATTTCATAAACTTTCTTATCAAAGAGGAACAAGAAGAAAATAATATTAATACAAATGGAATTATCACGGAACACGTAAGGCGAGCTTTTTTAAATGTTATTATTCTTTACGACTGGATATTCTCATAAATGGACTAGTACAAAAATTGGACATTGGGCGGCTCACTTTTGCCGCCGATTCCATATTTCATAAACAATATGATTTAGAATGAACTATTACATCTTTTTATAGAGGTATAACATCACTATAGCCAAGCAAATTAAGTACATAAAACGAACTTAAAATATCAACGATAGCCTCCTGGAAAACATAGTACTAACATGGAATAGGTTCTTCCAAAATATATTCAAAATCAATTTCAATTTCTCAATTTTTTTCGATTGAGAGAATGTCGACATTGGAAATTTTCCATTTTTGAGCCGATTGTGGCGAATTTTTCAAATAGATTAAGTTGTAGACACCCAACATGCGGCGTGTTATATGTAAATTATATTAAAGCTTCCGTTAGCTAAATTCGTATTCAAGCCGAGAGCTTGGTACTTCATACGTCATATCTCGCTTGTATCTAATCACATATATTAATATAAATATATGTACATATATTATTTTAACAGCAAAATCGCTATAAATAATATTGTCAGCATAGGTACATATTTATGTATATTAATGAGTGATGCATGTCACAGCAATTACAATGACAGCAAAAACTAAAAATGTCGCTTTTCAATTAGAAAGGAAAAATATAGAATGATAAATTATTTAAAAAGAATTGCTTGGCATTTATATGTTGCTTGGGTTATGAGTCACACTTTTTTAAGATTTCCGAAGATATTTAATTGCGTGTGATGCTCTAGGGTTTTCAAGAAAATATTTAGTTCCGCAAAGCTTGAATTTTTTTCCAACAATTTTTTAATCGGTTCATATATTCTCCTAGCTCTCATGAACGTGTAAAATTTTTGGTGATCCTCCGTTTGAATTTATTTGGTAGAACTGTGGGTTATCGCTATCACAATCACTAGGCATTATGTGAAAACATAAACGAAATGGTTTCCTGTACAAAATCTGCTAAGCTCCATATAACTAATACAGATATTTCTTAAGACTCACTGTGTTACATATATATCGAAATTTAAATCACAGTTTTAAAACCTCAACGAATATTGAATAAGTTTTATAGTCAACAATTTGTTCTTTGAAACGGCAGTGTAACCTCTAACAGACTGTAATCAAAAATGCCGATTATTCTTAGGTTTGCTTTGTTTAGCTTTCATGGTTATCAATTCGGAACCCTTCAGGAACTAACTAGAGCTTATTGGATATCCAACGATACAAGAGTACGAAAAAAGTTGGTGTCTTGGCTCTCATGTTTGCCGTCGAAGTGTCGTAAGAAGACATCAGAAATTTTATAGAAGCTTAATAATAAGCCCCTCGAACTCATTGGGCAACTAAACAGGTTTCTCGGCGAAAAGAACACACATTATTAGTCTCATAATAAATATTTCTCAATACATGGTACAAAAGTTTGACCTGAGACAAGATATGATTTCACCGTACCTAGTGTATTGGAGAATACTAAAGGGTGTCCCAGTATTAACGAAAAATTGAAACGAAATAGAAAAAAAAATAGTTAAAACACTATTCCAACCATGTATGAAATTTTCGAACTTCGTCCGCCAAGCTTTCATTATTTTTGAAATATTGTTCAATAATGAAGACACGTTCATCAATCCTGTAACGCTCCGTTTTTACTAAGCCTAAACTATCATCTGTCGATTTGTTTTTCTTTTAGGGTTGTCAACATTTTACTACATAAATGGCGGCAAATTTAAATCTTTTGTTAATTTTGGGACACCCTGTATTTACCTATATATATGTATTACTGCAAGGTATGTGGGACTCAATAAAACTGACTGAGACTGAGTAAAAACCCGGCGATAATAACAGAAGAATGTATATCAGTTTTGTGTTGGAAAAACCAAGTTTCAGTTACTTGATGTATGTGAGTGTATATAAAAAATAATAATTATATTTATTAATAAAAAATGCTCAGTATTAAAAATTTCAAAATTCCATTTTATTAAAATCAAAAATTATTATTTACAGTTGAATATTAAACCATATTTTACTTGCATTGTAAGATTTTTATTTCCTACCCACCGGGCCTATCAATAAACTCTGTTTCAAAGTGCTGCCAAATAAAGCGAAAAAATTTATAAATTTTCCACAAGCTGAAACCAGTTGAGTGCTCATGGAGCTTTCTTCGAGATAATAAAAGCTATAGAAAGATATGCGATAAGTTTTTGGTAAATAAAATTACTTGATTACGCTGCTGCTGTGGCTGTCGGACGCATAAATATGGATGTATGCGTATTAGGGTGGCACTTTTTATGACTAATATTATATTTTTGACTTCTTATTGTAGGTATATTTAAACGAATTTCGAACGTAACATATTGTTTACGTATGCAGTTAATAATATAAGTTTTTTTTTCTAAAAATTTTATTTTTAATTTTTGCAATATTTTCATATTTATTACATTGTTTGCATTTTCTTAAAATATCTCTTCTTAAATTTTCTTATGTCGGAGCCAATGCGAAATATTATGCTAAAAAAAATTTTCCTTTTTGTATTTGAGTATTTTGCTAAGAGCAACTCTATACTCTTTTGATGTCACATAAAAATAGAAAATATAAAAAATATAGTTGCCGCACCTTAATGTGTGAACTCTGAAGAGAAAAATCGAAAACAAAACTGAAAAATTAATGCAACAACAACTGCATACAAAAATGTGAAAGAGTATTTGCATTTCTTAAAAGATTTATTTCGCACAACAACTACAATAAAAAATTGTTGTTGGCAAGAAAAACGAGAAGGAGTTGTTTTAGTTGTTGTTGCTGTGAAATTCAAGTACAAAATCAATAAATTCAATTATTTAGAATTGAAGGCAAATAAATTGTGGGAAAAATTCGGAAATAAATACAAATTGAAGTAATTAAAAGCAGAATATATGAACTGTGAACAAATAAAAGACTAAAGACTGAGCAGAGTAGTGCATGATAGAAAAAAAACAAAAAACCAGAAGATAGTAGAAGCAAATTTATAAATATATGTTGCAAAGTGGAGAACTGCAAAGATTTGCAGCAAGAAAATTCTAAAGAGTCAACTTAAAAGCAGAAAATTGCAAGGAAAACCTTCGCACTCATGTGTGTGTGTGTGTGTGTGTCCACTAAAAATATATGCATAACTATTTTCTGCGAAAGTGCACTCAAGTGCACACATTGCAATGGCAAGCAGCTCTTTGCTCGATTGGTCCTTGTGGCCTGCTGCCGTGCGCCCCAGCAGCGTCGCCTTTCACTCGAAATGAAATGCAAATTTCAAATTAAAATATTGCATTACACTGCCACAGATGCATTCGAATGGAAATAAATCGAAGCATATGCCCGTGTGTGCACGCAAGCAAAACGCTTGCCGACAGACGCAGGGCTAAAACCGCTTCAAATGCACATGAGTGGCAAAGTAAAAGCTGCCAGGGCAATTGTAAACGTATAGATGGCTAGAGCAACAACAAAAACGAAGTTCGAGCGTATAAGCATTAGAGATGCCTCCACACACTTGTGGCTGTCAAGCTAGCCATATGTCATAGCTACTAAACGCAGACGGCAAGCCTAAGAAGCGGCTGTGTAATTCTCTTCTACGCATTCTGTGAAAGCTTACATACCAACACTCGCTCATGTGTGTTTATGGCTGCCATTAAAATGCTCTAAAAAAAACTTGTGTACGAGAAATTGAAACTGTCAACAATGACAAATACAGGCGATTATAATAAATCCTGACATTCTGACAAAGCAAGTGCGAGTAACTTGAGAGCGAAGTGGTCTGTTGGACCTTTCTCTGTTCCCAATATACGCTGTTCAAAGAGTTACAACTTTCCTAAAAACTATTCAGTTTAGCCTTGAATATGAATGGAGTTGGCCTAGACCTTGGTTTAAACCTCATATTCCGAATTATATTTATATTCCGATTTTCTGGTTGTCCTTTTCCACATCAACTGAATTTTTTAAATTTATATTACACTTATCTCAGTTCAAGATTATTTTAATATAATTTTAGCTGACGCGAAATAAAATGTAGTAATAAAACTAAGTCTAAGTCTGAGTCTATTAAAATGATAAAATATATAGATGCTAAATTCTCAATTTGATTGTAATCCATTCACGATTTCGTCGGTTAAATTCTTTCGCAACATTTGTATACCCTGAACAAAATATATTAAAAGTTTATACTTTCTATCCTACAGTGATCCGATCTGAACAATTTGTTCAAAGATTGTTGCGTATGTAGATATCTTATGAAAAAGTTTTCTATCCAGGGACTTGATCGGTATGTTGGCATGGCAACTATATGCTATGGTAATTCGATCTGAATATTTGGCAAATGGGTCACTGACGAATGTTGTAGACTTTGCTATATATTAATAAAGAATCAGTGACTTCATAAAATGCAAACAAAGCGGTCAATGACATCTGCAAAATGTAAACAAAAAGGACATTGACCTCATAATGTAAACAAAGGGGCCATTGAGCCCAAATGTAAACAAAGGTTGTAGACTTGGCTAAATGTAAAAAAAGTCATTGAACTTATCAATAAATTAATTTATCAATCGAAGGCAATTGTGGGAAAAATTCGGAAATAAATACAAATTGAAGTGATTAAAAGCAGAATATATGAACTGTGAACAAATAAATGACTAAAGACTGAGCAGAGTAGTGCACAAAGATATCAGCTTCAAGCACAAGGAATTCTCGAATTTTTAAGCCATCCGTAATTGGCCCAACCTTTCCGGAGAATTTAAAAGCATTTTGTCCAACTCTTAGCATTTCAAAATCGCACTTTCTTCGTCGTTTAAGCATTCTCGGTAATGATTTAATATATCGTTGGAACCTAACGTAGCGAGATTATGTAATAATTGTAAGTGTAATATATAATAGATGTAATAAATATACTGGACAGATATTGGTGCATACTTTAGCTGCGACAAAATAAAGGTTCACATCTTTGCACTGTGCTCTAATCATTCGATTTTCTAGAGCTGTGAAAAAAAGCTTTTGATCAAATAGCAGTGCGATCGATCACTGTTTTTGTCATTCAAAGTCAACCGTGGATATATCAATCCGATACTTGAGAGCATACTACGCTTGCTGTTGAAATTGATTAGTATTAGTCTAATGCAAGCAGTTTCGTCGTAGATGCCAACTATATCGACAGTGGAGTCATAGATTGCTTACTTTCACAGTCTACTTTTACAATCGCGTTTCAAAAGTTCATAAAAAATTCTACGCATGACAATTTGTCTCTTCCCTCGGGCCGTGAGCACAGAAATCGTTGTTGTTTGGTCATAAAACACGAGTGAACAACATTGTCGACAATAATCAATTAAACTTTGAAGCAAAAAGTTCCCAAAAAAATACAACAACAAATAGTTTAAATAACTCAATTCAACAAACTAAAATTTGGCAAACAAGCAAAACCAATTTCGCTAAAATGCCTGCAGTTATTTGTTAAGTGGTAGCAAAACAAAAAAGGGACGAAAATAAAAAAAATTAAATAAAATAAACAAATCGAATAAAAACTGAAAGTGGATCACTGCGTCAAAACTCACAACCAATACAAATAACTGCAGTTAAAAAATGGCCTTGGCCTGCGGCACTAACCTAAACGGCACAAACAGCAAACTAAAAGAAATAATGAAAATAAAATTGAAAAAAAAAATATACAATTCCACAAGCAAAACAAATCAAAAAGTCACAAAGAGCCAAACTGAAAAAAAAACGCTCGACGAAAAGCTATTGTGCGGACATTTGAATAGCCGAACAACAAATAACGAACACAGCGCAACACATGGTAAATGGGTATGTGGTGCTACTGTGCGGCACTGCGTCATCAGAACGTTAGTCAGCCATTCGAGCAATTCAATAATATGTTGCTGCCTTGGCAAGCGGAGCGGCACTCCCCAGTCGTTTTGTAAGCGCTTTTATTTATTTATTCAAATTGCTGCACAAATACGAAGGCGCACACACACACAGAGAAGCCCCAGCAGTCACAGTCATACAAAAATCTTTAATCCGGCACACACGCATCCTTGCCTCAGGCATATCGGCAAGTTTAGAGCGTTTTCATAGGAAGATCCCGAAGGCGGCAGCGCGCTGCTGAGCGTGAAAGGACTCGTGTATATGTGTGTACATTTCTCTTGTGCATTGTCCGTTTAACTATTTGTTCGCCTGTTTATTCCACTCTTTAGTCAGGCATTGTGTGTGAAGTTGAAGAGCGTTCAACATAATATTTGCACTATCGATCAGCTTGATTTCCATTCTGCTCGTTTGCCGCTCGCTTATCCTTTTCAGCTACAATTTGCATCATCTACTGCGAGATTTTGCAAACATTGTGTGTTTTTGTTATTTGTTTGCTGTTGCTTTGCCTTTCTCCTGCTTGAGTGATGTGCAAGACATGCCATACTTTGAGCTTTCAAGCTTTTAAGTTAGATAAGCAACTAGTTGTCAATCTATCATATTTACTTTGACCTCAGCATTTATTGGATCTGGTTATTAAATTGTTTTGTGAAGCATCTATCTGCTTTGGCTTGAAAATAGTAGTTTTCAGATTTTTGCAAAAGCTTTTCTTTTGATTATAACACAAGTGAGCTTTCAACTATAAGTTATCTGTGTGATAATCTTAGGCTTTGTAGAAATGAAGTATAGTATTCGACTGGATTTATATTTATGGTATGCAGTAAAGTTGTCACATGAGGAAATGAACTATTAGGTAGACTATGTACTAAGTTATAATTATTTTAGATAGCTATACTTTTCGCAGTCTATGGGTTAATAAAAAATTAGTACTTAGAATAGAATAGAAAGCCGACGAGAAGTCTGATCTGAACGCGGAATGTTCGGAAATTGTAGAGTTACCTGGGACAATAAGCTATGCCAAATTTCATGAAGATGTTTTTTCAAATATAAAAGTTTTCCATACAAGTTCTTGATTTTGATCGGTCAGTTTGTAGGGCAGTTTTCAAGCGGTTTCAAAAAATTTGCAACTTGAGAAAAAAGAACGTATGCAAAATGTCAGATCTCAAAAACTGAGAGACTGACATTTATGTATGTATATACTTTAAAGGACTTCTGACGTTTTCTTCAGGATGTACATATATGCCAATAATCACATTCTTTCGAACTTCATATCACGTCTACACTCTCTGCTTTTACGATCTTCAAAGTGTAGAGTTTGGTTGTTGTTTTGTAACAGCTGAAAACACTACTCAAATAATTTTGAGGTTACGGGTTCGTTCCAGTTATGTAGACCGAAACCGGTTGTGGGAATCGAAAGACTTAGTTGTCATGCTAGCCATTGAAATCAGATTCACCTCGTGAAAAATTAGGTTTTCTCTAGCAACATCGTAGGCCATTCACGAACCAAAACGATATTCACGGGAAAATCTATTGATGAAATAATTTCTGAAGTCTTAATCTAAAACCTACATTTATATATAAATTTTTAAAAGATAACTGTGTTTACTAACCAAAATCTGATTCTTAGAAGCTTAGCTCCACTCTGTGATCTGTTTTATATAGCTGGATTTCAAAAGACAAACATAAAATATTATTTGAACCAAAGAGACTATTTCGGATGTGAAGCAAAAGCTACCGCTTGAAAACTTTCTTATGTATTTTTTTTAATAAAATCCACGAAATCCACAAAACTAACAGAATGGACATGAAAGGATGTAATAACGAAGCATAATTCGGGGCACGCGATCTGCAAATTCCCAAAGCACGGCAATTGCTTTTAATTTAATGCCCAATAACTCAACATTTCAACAAGCTGTCACGTGTGCTCATAAATCAATTAATTCCATACCACACATGGGTGCAATGCCAACCAAAACCAACTAAGCCCAACAACGAGCAATTAAGACAACCTCCCCAATTAAGGCACAACCTCACCGCATTTGCACTCATTACAAGCATATATTTCATTTATTTCAATACCTCAAACACAAGAGTATCACCAGCAAATAACACACCGAAACAAAAACAAAACCAAATACGGAAATAAAACATACCGGAGATGTAGAGCATACGAGGAAATGGCGTTGGAAGCAGGGAAAGGTAAATGGGAACAAGCTGACAAACCGAAGAAAGCGAGAAACGTGTAATGTGAAAGGCGAAATGAGGACAGCGGCCCGCAATGGCAGACAAGTGCAGTGGAAGTAGAAATGCTGGATGTAAACAGTGGCACCTTTGCGAGATTGTGTGTGTGTGTGTGTGTGTGTGTGTATGTGTAGGCAAGGGTGTGAGACAGTTTTGAAGTCAACACACATTTTAAAATTCAACACGACACATAAAACTTGAGATTCATTAAATGTATGCTGCATTTATATGCGCGTTTAATGAGCAAACGTGCGTGCGGAGAGAGTGCCTAAGCACGAATACACACACATATAAGAAATACGCACACAAGCATATGTGTATATTCACATTTTTATTTGCGCATATTCGAGTGCGAATAGCAGACTGCACGAGTGCACGCACGCCGTCGCCAGAAAGTGTAAGTGACAAGGATGTGAATGAAAACGCCGACAAAGTGTTGGGCGGAGTAAGGTGGCGAGCTCTAAAATAAGCAGCAGGCGACTTCACTGACTGAAAAGACAAATGTGTGTATGTGTAGGAAAATGTGTGAGCGTTTGTGTTAAAAATTGTGACATATATGGTTCACAGCAGCTCATGCGCCTAAAAATATGCTGCCATAAATTTTAATTCCAAGGTAAGGCGGATTTTACATACATATGCATATACTTATACATGCTTGTAAATTTGGTATCAAAATCCACCGAAAGGATGAGATTTCAATAGAAATAAAAGACGTTAAGTAAAGAAGAGATAAGTTCGTGTGCAGCCGCATATTATATTTATATTGGATATATGGGGATTAGCGGAACGTATGAAAACATTTCATTAATTTCTGGCATCAAATCCCAAAAATCATACGTTACACTCGGCATAAAGTTAATCGGAATGTCTAAAATCCCTATATTGAGTATATTGAAACTAAGGGGAAGGTATGGACTGGTTTCAGCTACTTTCGGCATTCAACAAAATATATCAAGAAAATATTTCCACAAAATTTTATTAAGTTAATTCATATATTGACTGATATATTTGGCATGAAATCAACTAGAATAAAGAGAACCATTATTTATCGTAATATATTTTAAAACTAAGTTGATGCTTTGACTAATTTCACTCGTTGTCTTCCCTAAATTATAATGTATCATAGATGGTTCGTTAACACAATTTTCTTTAGATACCTTACATGCTGACCGATATACAAGTATGTATGTGGTATAAAGTAGAGATCAAGTGAGCTTAAGCTAGTTAAGGCTCAAGCAAGTCAAACTAGATTTCTATCGAAAAAAATTAGGCGTCTAGGAAATTCAAATTAGGGAACACAGGGAGTCAATCTAGGTTTTTATCAAGACAAAATTAGTGGTCAAGGAAATTCAAGTTAGGGGTCAAGGTCGAAGATGTTCGGGCTAAAGAGAGATCAAATTATACCAAGATAGCTCCAGCTAGAGGTTAGAAAAGTCGAACTTTGCATCAAAGGAAATCCAGCTTGGTCAGCCTTCTAAAACAACTAACTGTAACAAAATACACACTAAATTGGTTAATGTGTGATAGCAGGTTAAGAAAAATTGCAAGACAAATAGATAAGCTGCCTTTTCATGCTGCCAATCGGCAACACGTGACTGTACATATGCTGTGATTTAGTAGTGATTTGTGTAGCAATGCAGCATGCACGCTGTATAAGCAACGGCAAAGAGACACGCGCTTCAATATACGCACACATACCCACACACTTACGCACACATACGCGCCCAGCAAACCGCAATGACTTCACACAAAACATGCAACTTACAACTCATTTGCGAAAATCCTTTTTAAAACAACACTCGCTCAAAATCCGCTGATGAATCCTGTCGCCCGTTGCATGCATATGTATACGCATGTACATATATTGTAATATGTATGTGTGCATTTGTGTGCGTTTAAGAGCGTTACTGCTGCCCACAAAGCAGCTTACAAACAATGACGCTGCTACTTTTGCATGCAGTACATTATAATTAAGTGGAAATTCGTGCTGCCACTGCAGTTGCTGCTGGTCAGCTCAACAACAACAAGAATAGTGGCAGCTTTTGCAATAAAATATCAAATTAATACCTTTCGCTGTCTGTTTGTCGCTTATTACGGTAATATCTTACTCAAAGCGTGAATTAAATCTGGCAGATAGAATGGAAATGCAGATTGTTGATTTGTAGAGTAAGCACATTTTGAGTAATTTGTAAATACCGATGTTTCAGGTTTGCAAAATAAAATTTTCGGGATCCCGATTTTATTTGTAGCATCAATGTTGAAGGCTTCTTTCTATAGGTATATTAGTTTTTTATCATATTTCGGGACACAAAGCGATTTCGGAATTGTAAAATAAAGTTTACGGGATCCCGAAAATGTTTTCTGCATCACTGTAAAATAAAATTTTCGGAATCCCAACAAAAAACTTCCGTGAAACCAATCTTAGAGATGATTTTCTTATACTGAAGTTTTTTTTCTTAAATAGGCGAAATCTGTTAATATCTGTCCCATCTCCAATATTTTGAAAGGAAAAGGAATCGACGGCCGACAGAAAAAAACTAATTGCTGACCGATTATCTTGTACCTTACTTTGATATAAACAAGATCTTCAATAGATTTAGCTTTCAGTAATTACTCGATAGATGGCGCTGTCTTCTGACTATTTCAAAAATTGTATTTTTATATCCAGAATTGAACCGAAACTAATTCTAAGGAATGAGAAAAATAATTTTTGACAAAATAATAAACCATTATAAAACAGGTCACAAAATTACATTTTAGAGTCCATTTGCTTTTATATTTTGCTACTTGAAATTAAACAGCACAATCAAATACACTACCAGTACCGCAACTGTACTTAATTATACGTAGCATTTGAATTCATAATATTTGCTTGACCCAATAAAATTCCCACCAGAGAAAATGACCGCAAAATTTCTATTTTGTCAGCATTTACACTCTGAGTGAAAAGATTAAAAGTGCATACTCAGAGGTACTATTGTGTCTAAAAATAAATATTTTAATAAAAATATATTTCTACATATATTTATATGTATGGATGTGTATATGGTATGTGTAAGTAAGTCCATATACATACATATGTGACCCTAAAGAAATTTCTGACAAAAAAGATAAACAATGTATGCCAAAAATAACACGAAGCTCCACATAACCCGTTTATGAACAGATCCATCGACTTCATTTCACTTTTTATATACATATTTACACATATACTTACATACATACGCACTAAGGCTCTTGGGCTTCCAAGTCGTCATCGTCATATTTACATATCCAGCTGACCGTTATGTTTCCCCAAGTCCACAAACTACTAACAATTACAAATCTCTGCAGACCTACTAACTAACTGCTCGGGCAACCAATACCCCCTAGGCTTAGTTCGCTTGCATGTTAGTATGTATGTATATATATCCATGGTGGTTATGCGCTGCCAGCATGCAATAATTACATAGAAGATTGGATTTTAATTTAATTTTCTTAGAGCTTTTAGCATGCTTGCTTATGGCAAGATGTACACACATCATATATGAGACCCACTCATATGTATGAATATTTATGCTAGTAACTGTGTGTATGCAGTGAAGAGTAACGGTGAAATGGAATTTTGCGTTTTTCTTGGCACGAAAAACTCAATTTATGCACATATTACTCATGTATACATATTGGGTGTGTATGTATGTTTATGAAAGTTCTTAAATATAAATTTATATAATATATATTTAAAAGTGTATGTGTTTTTGCGTGTGATGCTCACGTGCACTTGTCTGCCTAATCTGCTGTGTAACACTTGTAGATACTCAATTTCAGGCATTAGCTCAAGTGGCTGCATGTGTTGGTATGCTCATACGAGTACGGACATGTATATACAATATATATTAGAACAAGCCAAATATACGTACATATGTATATATGAAAATATTCTGAGAAAGACGGAAATTTTATATTTTTTGGAGGAAAAAATTCACATTTCGATTGAATTTTTATGATATAATGGCGACTACGAAGTAGTAACGAATATATTTTAAATATGGTTGCCATTACACAGTAATTTGAAAACACTAATAATTTTTTTTTCTAAAAGAGTTTCTGCAATTAAAATTTTTATATGTACATAAAAAAGTTTAGAACCTGTTTTTTTAAAAGATGTAAATAGGGTTGCCATCAAAAACATTTATAAGCATAATAAAAAATAATAATTCAAAGAATTAAAAATTAGTTATTATAGGGTTGTCAACATATTTGACTTATAACAAATATATAAAAAATTAAGTCTACACTATAGCGCTAAATACAAACTCAACTTTAATACGAATACCAGTCTTTAAGTATTTAAATCTACTAAATAAATTTTCCAAAGGGATTCCAATAAAATCTTTAAAATGTATACACGTTAATTAATAAATTTTAAATAACTTGCAAATAAAGCAGAACTTGATAAAGCTTTTCATTAGTGTTGCCATAATATCTTTTGCATAAAATATCGCTATATGAGGAAAAGAAAAAATCGGTTTCCTTGTAATCTGTGTGTTAAGAAAAGTTTTCTAATAGATGTTCCTTTGGGATAGAGCTGCCAACTAACATTAAATGCATTTCTCAATATATCATAAATAAAGTAAAATGTTATTTTACTTGTCAAAAAAATCACTTCAGCTTATGAAAAAAAAAATTTAATTAAGGTTGCCAGATGAATTAATAAATTTGACACAATTTAATTAATGCATAAAATAAAAGTCTTAAAATTTTACATGCACTTCAGTTGCAATCTCGATTTAAACTAGCTATAGGGTTGCCACCACATGTCTTTTAAATATATAATAAAATAGATACAGAACATAAAAAATTTTAAATATGTATATTATCAAAATAGAAATGTTACTTCAAAAGATGCTTCGACTGCGGTGAAATGCAAAATACCGTTATTTTTTCTGCGTTATACCAAACAAATAGTAGACCACATGTATATATGTCAAACAAATTTAATAAAATAATACTATTTAAGTAAAAGTATACACATTTTCGCACTATTTTCTCGTTGTCTGTAAAAATTTTCTTTATTTAATAACAAAAAGATATGAAAATGTATGCACGAATTATACGAAATTTGCCAAAAGATGCAACAGGGAGCCCTAGACAACTTCAACTTTGAACCTCTCTATAACGAGCGTGCGCCACATAAAGATGCTTAGTTGAAAGTTACACGCTAACCGTAAAAATATGTTAACATTACAAGGTTATGACATGCCAAAAGCAAATGAACCGTAACGAAAGGCAAACGAACGAGAGGAAGAGCTGCAAATTTGTGGGTGCAGGCGAAAGGAGAAGTGCTAACTAAACTAACTTAGTATTTATATATATGGAGGTGAAAATGTTTGTATATAGCGTAGTTTAACGGCTGTGCACCCTAAAAGTATGCTACAAAATTCAAATTAAACCTAGTTTCTTCAACTTTCGCGACTGCATGCGTGTATGCGTGACTAGACAACTTCTATATTTATATACAATATAATATATACCAAAAATAGTAGGCAGGTAGTAGGTCTTCAACAGGCATCGTTGCTAAGCCAGCTGTTTGTTCTTCTCACGTTGCTGTCCAATATATGTTGGCACTTCAGCACATTCAACAGACTAACTATGTCTGATTTTGCGTGTCAAAAATCTATGCTCGCATATTTTTCGCTTTCATCACAGACACAACAGCATCAGGACAACAGACAGGCATACCTGAGAGGGTGAGGCGCGAATTTTTCTCAATGTGATAATATTAATTGCGTGTGCGTAGGAAGAGCTCGCAGGAACTCTCTATTTAAACATAAATATACTTGTATATGTATGTGTGCAAGTGCTTGTGTGCGTCTGCCGGATAATTGATGTTAAATTGGAACTTGCTCTCGTCAGTTTGATGCAGGAGCATACACACACACACACACGCATACAGAGTTACAAACATAAAATAACTGCATAGCAAATTCACTATGAAAAATATTTGCATGCTTCATCTAATTGGAATTCTATTGCGTGTGAAGAGGCGGCCGCTGTTCGCTCAGGAAAGAATTGCTCGCAGCTATTGGAGATGGTTAAAGCAACCGAAAGGCGTGTGTTTGATGATCAGCAATACAATTAGGACACTATGTAAATAGCTCGAGAATAATATCGTTTGTAGTTGGCGTTGTTGTTGTCAATATTGTTGTTATTAATGATGCGATTTTGATGTGCAAAATATTAATTAGCGTAAAATTGAATTTTTCGAAGAAATTTGTTAGGCAAAATAAATTCTCTGCTATAAGAAATTAGTAATTGGAAGCTGAGTAATTTGCACGCTATAATTACATCAGTTCCAGCTGTTAGGTGAAAATATGAAGGCAATAAATAATTTTCGTGCTAAGCTTCATTAAAGAGATAGTGAAGAAAACAACACCAAATTTAGTTGTAGTGGAACCCTGACAAACTTCATAGAGTAAAATGTAAATCTTCGCACAGAAGAATAATCTCAATCTGCCGGTTTGTACCACATAAAATCAGATCAGCGTCGTAAGCAGTAGACATTTTCAAGTTAAGAGCAAAAAAATAAATCTCGCTAGACCAAAACTGAAGAATACGGCAGATGTCACAGCAGTTGGTTGCCTTAGTCGATCGCTTTGGACGAGAGAACTATTTGCCTTTACCAATCGAGGTCGTATTTTAAAGCTTTTATTACCTTCAGCTGTAAGTTTTTATGTATGTTTGTAACTTTTTTCAGGGTCACTGAAACTGAATAGCAAAAGAATCAACAGTTTGATAGGCACTGGAAAAACACCACAGCCAACCAGGCCATAACCTCCCCCCTAATCTGTATTCTAACCTAAAATATCAAAAAAAAATGACAACATTAATGGAAAAGTAATAATTACGTTAACCGAAAGCAGTATATCCTAAGGAAGAGGGAAAATATCGAAAAAAGTAACGTCATGTTCTAGATGAAACCAGTAGCAAAGCCCGTATCATAGTCCCCGCATATTGCTTAGACTATTAGTACGAGACTATTAGACAGGAACTTAAGTAGCACAGTGTTTCAAAAAAAAAAAAAAACAGCGAAATTGGCAATCTTGTATTAATTATTAGAGCCCATATCTCCCACCAGCGGAACTCTTTGATCCACTGTATGACGAATCTAATTATAACTCTCTTTTGAAGTTACTTGGAGATATAGTTCTCTCATATCCAATGATTTTACAAAATTTTACACTTTCACATACCCACCTAACGGTAATCAAACGTCATATATACTATAAGACATATCTACATAATTAAAAAAAATTACCTGGCAATATTTTAGAAATGTTATATGTCATCGAAAAACTTACTTTTGGTTCGATATTCATGACTATCTAACTGAAAATATGATTAGAGCTCAGTTCGATTCCAAAAATGGTTTCATAACCAAAGCAGTTTTTATTAATTTCTAATGACACTGAGAAAACAGCTGCGCTTAAGTCTTAAAATTGAATTCAATATACTTAATGTTTTTTACTTTTGAACTAATTTACAGCATATCTCAAACATAATTTCCGAGATGCTTACATAGGAAAACTGATGAAAGCTACTAACAGGTTCTACGGATATGATCTTATTTCGAATCACTCATTGAAATTCTTGAGCTCCTAAAAGGAGAGCCAAATATTTTTGTACGAGTTAATGATCTCGCTGTTACAATGAATAATTGCTAATAAGAGATGTAGTAATGCTAGGCACTCTTTATATTCCAAGTTTAACTAACCAAAGTACTAGAAATGCTCAAATACACAACAAACTAAATTAATTGAGTATCATGACCATTAAGTGGCTTAATGGCAAACGAAATACTTATTTATGGACAAACTGCCAGCCACAAAGTTCCGATAGCCATCCAACTCACCAACAGTCGTATATCAAGAATTGGAGCTTAGAGATAAGGATAAAACTGTAACCTTATAATTCAATAGTTAGCCAGAGTTGCTGCCATAAAATGCAATTAACTACTTTGCAAAGTTAAGTTGCCCGTCAACAATCTCGAACGAAGATCAAGTTCACGAATGCCAAAAACTATTTGAAATATGGAAATCAGATAAATTACATAATATGCGCGCCAACGACCACAAGTAAGTTGTAAACAGATGGCAGAATGGCAAGAAAGTAAGTTAATAAATAAGAAGCAGAAAGAAAAAACAACGAAAACAAAAAGCGAAGCAGACGAACAAACAACCCATTGAACTACCGACCAAACTTGTTGGCTAATAGGATAGTCAGGCAAACAGACTATCACAGGTAGATAGGCAGGCAAACAAACGGGGAAGATAACACATAAAATACCGTAGTCTTAAGAAGAAGCGAACAACAAAAATGTAAGGAATTTAAGTATCAGGTGAATGTCAGAGAAGGAACTCGGCGTATTGCTGTTGGAAGAAAAATGAGTGGCCGATAAAAATCAAGTTCATTAACGACAGGTAAATAAGTAATGGAAGTAAACAGAGCGGTTGGGGTTGGAGGTGTAAAAGTTTCGAAGAAAAATAAAATAAATATAAAGAAAAAGGAGCAAAGCGGTACTATCGATTCAGCCAACGAAGCAAACAACGGCAAAAAACAATTATTTGAAAAAGTAGACACCACAAGAGAGGGATACGGCATAAACAATGGAGAGATAAACTGATAAAAAGCAGAAAAATAAGTAGTTCCGCAAAGGATGAGCGCAGAAACTTGCAAATACTCATTAAAGTAGCTAAAGAAATGAGAAATCAATGATGAGCGGCACGAGTACAGGGGATGAGTAAATATAAAAAGTCAAGGGAAGTATAAACTGACAAGAAGACAACAAAAAATAATAGTCAAGGTACGAATCGCAGGTGGAACCTACAACTTGGTGAAAAATAACGGCGCAATTAACTTAAGTTAGACAAGATAACACCGAAGCAGCTAACAGAGTGAAGAAGTGTTGTGTGAGACAGTAAGAGAGGAAAAAAGAGTGGGGAAAGAGAAAAAGTGCGAGCAAGAGGAGAAGGAAGAGGCAGCACCTACATTTGTAGGCAAAAGTTAGCAGTTAAAGTGCAATCACGCAAAATAATTAAAGCAAGAAATAAGTCAATGAAATAAATAACAGAAATGTACTGCCCGACAAAGCAAACAAAAGTTGAGCGACAGCGACAACAGAAACAAGCATTCAATAAGACACACCAAACAACAAACAGCAAGAGTTAAACACAAGCGTTAACAACAATTACAACATTAATAAGATTGTACTGACCAACTGCAAACTTATTTGGCAAACTCAAACAGTCGTGTAGAAAAGTATGTAGCGGCGTTGTAATTGACGACGTCGACAAATAGAGGTGAGTTGATGAGAGAGCGTGGTTAGGTATACGCTTCGAAGCACACACTGACATACATGAGAGTGTTGACTACAAAGGTGACTTGAAAGGTTTGTCTCGTGCTTGCCACAAAAGAAGATATAAAGTCAAAGTAAACAAGTTCGACAGCTGTGGACTGACAGTTGACTTTATTGATTAGTTTGTCGAAGCATAAGTAGCTATGTGAAGTGGAGAATACACACGTGAGTAATGAAGAGACTGGAATTTTTGTCGAATTAGAAAAATAAAATATAAAAGGGTAAAAAGATTCTCTAAAGAAGGAACAAGACTGTAATTATAAGCGGCCAGTTTTTCGAATTTATAAAACAATAAAATAATAAAGCGGGATCTTAATCTACATATATAAGACTTGATAGCAAAATCAACACTTTTAAGCATTGAATAAATATTTTGCAAAATTACGGACTCATGGAAAAACGTTTTGATAGAAAAAATTAGCAGTACATCGTTAATAAAAAAAGTGCAATAATAATATTACTATGAAGCTTCAGTTAAAACAGCGGATTGGGCAGGAAAAAAGATCGGTATTTCACGAGGATAATATTTTTAAGAACTTAAGTGTAATTTAAGCCAAATTTAGATTTTTTACAATCATAATTGAATAGAATAAAGTTTAGGAAAATAAAAATGTAAAATACTGAAAAATGATCAAGCAAAATTTAATCCACATTAAGGACTAAAAAAATAGTATAGAAATATATAAAAATTACTTACATAGAAAAAATTAAGGCATTGGATGAGCAGTCTGCAAAGGAAAGACAAAAAATTTATTAAGTTTAGAGTTTCGTCAATATTAGGCAGAAAGATATGGACACAGATTCCTGAAATGGTAGAAAACATATTGTGTTCTATGCAATTATCATGTATACATAAATAGCATTAAAGTTGAAAGTTAATTATATATTATGCATGTTATTCTTTAATGTCAATGCAGAAAATATTGCATTCTGATATATCGCAGCAGTAGAATAATAATATAGTAGTGTATTAAGAAAAACATAGTATAAAATATTAAATGCTTAAATTGAAATTATATACTAACAAATAATAAAATTATTATTATTAATTAAATTGAAAAGTAAATATAAATAAAAAGCTGCCTGCGAAGTGCTATATGTCACTTTTCGTTTTGACACATTGACTGAGTTAAAGTAGAAATTGCAGTTGCTATTGTTGGAGTTAAAAAGTGTAACATTCAGCAGGATGCATGCAGACAGTTTTATTGTTTCTCATATGTCAAAAGGCAATAAGCAAAAAGACAGTGGTACCGTTAGGAAAAGCTGGTGCAAAAAGAAATAGTTATAACTAAAATAAAAAATAATAAAAAAATAAAAATTATTAATTCCTACGTTATTTTAAAAATGAATTATTATTAGGTAAAAAAGTTTAAAACGTAATTTCACCTTATATAAATAAAAGATAATAACCACAGATATTATAGTGACAAGAAATATATGCAAAATTATTAATCCTTATAGAAATGATTATAATTTTTTATTGCAAAAACAGTTTTTTGTATTTTCATAAATTATTTTTTAAAAATAAGTATTTATTTATAAGAAAAAAACGTTAAAAAGGTATTTTTTAATACAAAATAATTTTTTTAATGTTTCCAAATGATTTTTTAATACTAATTAACTAATTTGATTTTATTTTTTATATCAAAAAAGCAATTAATTTTAAAAAATATTAAAAAAAAAATAATCGATATTAAATTTAATTAACTATTATTTTTTACTAAAAATCTAATTTTTTTTTTTTATTATACTAAATGAATAATTATTTTAGGGGAAAAACGTTGAAAGGTATTTAAAGTACAAAACAATGTTAAAAAAATTATATAGTGACGAAAAAAAAATAATTTATTTATAATTAGATTAGATAATAGGAGAGAATAATTTAAAAAAAAATTATAATGTGACTAAAAAAAAATTCAAAACAATAAAAAATATTAAATTATATTAATATAATTTTTTTATTACATAAAAAAACAATATTTTTTAACTAAATACTTTTTTAATATTTTATATATTTAGAAATATTTATTTTTATTTTATACATTTATTTTACAAGAAAAATTTTACAAATTTTCTAAATAGTGCATAATTTTTAACACTAAACCTACCAGCATTGCATGTATAACTATTCCTACCATGAGCGGTCAAATGACGGATTTTGAAATTACTTATATCTCTTAATATAAAATGAAGAAAATAATTATTTCATAATTAAAAATATAGTTTCTTTTATTTAAAAATAAATCATCTACATTTTATTCCTTATATACAACACTTTTTACAAATTATAGGCTTCTCAATCGCACATTTGCGCATACGTACTTTTTACATTTTAGACAGAATTTGTTTGTCTTATTTTTTTTTGCAATATCTTATCTGACATGTTTTCCGATCACTTGTTTGTGCACTAATGTTTCTGGCTGCTTTTGCTGGCTCTTCTTCCTTGCCTGGCTGTTGCTCTTTTTGATATTCGCTTATAAGTTCTTCTCCCAATTGAAATAAAAAGTTTTGCCTTGATATTAGACTTCCCGTTGTTTCTTTATATAATATCCATGCATTTATCCCGGCTAAGTCTAGGATATTGAAAAATACTTGTAGTGGCCATCTCCGAGATTTAGATTTTACAGAGTATTTTCTGGCCATTTGGTCTGTAACATCTACACCGAATTTGGTGTTATTATATAATCTTATTGTCTCGGGTATACAGGCATCATTTTTTTCAATTTTCACCGAATTATGCATTGAGCTAAGAATCAATACCTTTTTATTTTGTTTAGCCTTATAAACTGTCAGAGTACAATTATTTGTCCGATATAATTTTGTTGAGAAACGTGTCATATTGTCTTTTTTCTGTTTTGCCAATTTTGGTAACTCTCTTTTATTTGCTCGAATTGTTCCAACAACCGTAGTTTTTTTTCTAAAAAGTTTAGTCGCTATCACAATGGTCTTGGTGCTTCACAATGGTCTGACCCAAACAACGGTAAAAATGCCGAAGCTAAAGTGCGTCAGCTGATAATGATGATGCCAGATTGCACCTAGAGAATGGTGCTGCCAAATTGTATAGCATAAATCTCTCAAGTTAATGGAACTTATGATGAATCGTTAACAGTATCTATTTTTTAATGCTTAGAAAATTTTAAAGAAAATTTGAAAACGGTCATTTGACCGCTCGTGGTAGGTTTAGTGTTAATTGCGAAAAAAAATTTATATTAATTAGGGCAGTTAATTGAGCATAATTTTTAAAATATTTAAACAAAAAATAACAAAAATTTAAAAGAAAAAATGCACGTAAAACTCTAAAATGTTTCACTGTGCCACACACCTGACCACTTTCGACCACGAGTGTTAAAAAACAAAACAACCAAATGCACCAAAAAGCTAAAAATCTTGCAGCGATAAAAACGGATTGCTACAGCACAGGCCAAATAGCAACCAAAGTGCCACACAAATTGAAACAATTGAATAAACTGTGCAAACGGTAATAGCAATAACAACACTAGGATCTTTAAAACACGTTTTAAGCAAAAAACAGCAACAAGAACACTGTGACAAACATTTGCACTTGCAAGCGCAGCATATATGTATGTACATATGTATGTGTACCGCATATAACGGTAGCCGCACACGAACACAAGCGCACACACACAGACACCCCTACGCAGACTCAAAACCCACTTGAAGTGTAAAAAAATTGCGTATGTCACTTTAAGTGACAAAGGACCAAAAGTGACCAGCGGCAACAATAACAATAATAACAACAAATCCAGACATCAAGTCAAAAAACTGGAGGGAAAAACCAACCGAGCAAGCAAAGCTGCAAGAAAAAAGTGGATGTTTGTCAAAGACAAGGGGAATGTGTGCAAATAAAACAATAAAAAACCACTGAAAATACTGTTGTTGCAACTCACCACAATGACCGTGTGGCATGCAACGGCAATCAGACAGCAAAGAACGCGCTGCCTTGCCAACCGAGCAGCAACCCTAATTGCAAACAACAGCAGTGCAAATTTAAGTTAATGGCATTACAATGGCTTAACAGCAACAAGAACAACAAAAAATCAAGCGACAAAAGCTAACACACATGATTACATACATAAATGCACATATACATATGTGGCGTAAGACAATTGCGTTGCAAGCAGCAGCACAGCTCGCCAAATGGTTAGCAACGCACGCTGACCACACTGCAACAAACAAAATGTCAAATAAAATATATAAAAAAATAAAAGAAATAAATAAAAATTATAATAGCAATGAAAGTCACTTCGCTTCAGTGTTGCAGCTACTATATGCGCAGTACGTTCGTGGCAAGAACAGGCGACAAAAACCAGGATTTGCTTGGAGGTTATGTAAAAAAGTGTCGCTTGACCACCCGCACACACATTTGATATATCAGTATGTGTGTGTATGAACTTCACACGCTTGCTACACTGCTACTTTTGCCTACATGCACTCACACCAACGCTACAAATGTCCTTAAAGCAGTCAAGTGCTTGTCGAGCGTGTTGGTTAAGTATGCAGCGCACTTACCCACACACACATACACGTACAAATATAACTTTATAGTACGTATGTGTGTTTGTGTTTCTACATAAATGATTGCTCAGCGAAATGTCGAAACAGTTGAGTTTAAGTGCTACGCTTGTTGCCATCTTCATGTTACTCATACGCCGTGTCACGTCATTCATCATTTGGACTGCACGCATTTCTATGAATGGTCGAAATATACTACGTTGGCGCAGGGTGTAGCGAAAAAGCCTTATCTGGACGTAAGTAAATTAAATCAACATCAATTTGAGATTGCTGTAGAGAAAAGCGATTTATTACATATATGCGTGTGATTATCATTTATTTTATAGAAAAGCATTACTATGAAATAACAGTATAGTTTTATCACCACTAACTTTAATATTTATAAAACTAACTACAAAACTAACTTATACTAGCTCTTTATATTGATAAAATTAGAAAAGCAGTGATGTTACGAACAAATATTGCCTACATTTAGGCTCGGAAAATATTTAACATTTCGCTTCCTTTTAATATAATCATCAAAATATGTCTGCTTAGACTTTTTAGATGTCTGGAAACTATATCAAATCCAGCTGAAGCGATTCATATCCCTGTAGGGACTTGACTCATAAGAGACGAGAAAACGAGAAGTTAAGCTGATGAAAAATCAGTGAAAAATTTCTGTTTGCTCCTTCTGACTAACTAACAAAGCTATTATCTTTGAAGAGGCAGAGTAACCCTCTCACCACTTTTCCGAAGATTTCTTAAGAGCTCGTATTTTAGACTTTCTTTATAGTCGTATAAAATCTAGAGGTTGCCCTCAGAGAAATTCAGATCAATAATTGATGCTCTGAGAAAACTCAGCATACAATATTTTTTAATTGATTGCGAAACTTCTAGCTTTGTGGACCGTATCCAAATATTACAAAAACAATAAAAAAAATGCCTGATTTTGTGTACTAGTTTTTTCAGGATTTTGGTCATTGTCTATTGGCTTAAATTTATTGCTATGGAAAGATCGGTAGTCGGTAGCAATTGCTGAAGCATACTCTCCTTACCTAACAACAGCTGCCGATTCCTGTCAGTGCACCTCCACATACAATAATTAGGCTTTAGATCAGCTAGTTGGTCACTTTAATCGAAATGTGCGACTCAGTATGCTGCGTTACAAATAACTGTCTTCAAATGGGTAACACATATGTAATCAGATGTCTGCAACCTATTAAAATACAAATATTACTGTTCTTTCAAGCTCAAACGGTATTGATAGATATCAGTTCTCATTGAACTTACTAAACAGTGAAGCGTTGGAATTCTTAGCAGATATACAAACCCTTACCGTCCAGTCCACACGAGGAATAACAAGAAAGAGGAACTCTAATAGCTATTAGGTAAGACATTTCAGTGTTTTACCTAAATGGACCTGAATTTGTATCCCACCAAGGATAATCAACTCTAAAGATTTCCTTGAAATTGTTTGGTGAATCTTTTCTGCCGGCACAACAACAACAACTGGTTTTTAGAAAGTGTCTCAAAAGAAACGTATATCTTATCTACGTATAACCACAGATTTATATCCAACCACAGGCTTTCCGGTTTTACCAACTTATTTGGAAATTTGATACGCCAATATCAACATCTACACAAGAAAGCTTGAGTACCAAATAGTCGTTTAGAACAAAGCTAAAAGAATAGATGATCAGTAGCTATAGAAACTTAACTACCGAGACGGTAAACCAGTTGTACTTGCGTCTCTAACGAAAACCTCGTCGTTACTTCGTCGATGTCGATGAGGTAGCCAGAGAGGGCACACTTGCCCCGCTTCCATCGGAATGGGACCGAGTTGGATTTCCATTGGCATCTTATGTTTTAGCACTGGACCAATGGACCTCGCGTGCACTTAGCAAGCGCTAGTCGTCAACCAGCTCTTGTGCGACTGCAAACATTCTGGCTTAGAGTAGAACGGAAGAGATCTACTGAACTGCTTGCCCTGAGCAAAGTTCATCTTGCTGCAATCGGAGGAGTTCTTACTGCCCATGATCCAGGCACCGTCACCTCCATTGTCCAGCCTCTGTAAGACTGAGGTTGGAACAATTCGGTAGACTTACCTTCGGCGAACTGGTAGACATATCCGAAACTGATATTTGCCGTCTCAACAAATTTGGGATAGGCTCAAAGAGCTTTGTCAATTTGTAAGGGTCTTAAAATTAAACTTTTTAGAAGTTTTAGGTACCACAACGGACCGGCGTTTTAAGCTATCCAAGTCAGATCTCTCTTAGAATCGACCTCCTAACCTAACCTAACCTTTCATATGATTATTGATTTTTAATTCGAAGATTTTGATTGCTACTCGGCCACCATATCCATAAGCGTACATATTACATAACATTTTAGGCTCGAGAATTAATATTTGATTAAAATAAACAACTACACTTGAAGTCGTGTATTGAAATCGAATCCGCACAATTTTCCGAACTGTATCGAAAAGAAACAAAAAGTTTGTGTTAGCACAGAAAAAGGAACGCCAAAGAAGTCTGTAGGGGCAACCAAAAGAAAAGCCTGTAAAAACAAA
Organism: Bactrocera oleae; assembly: GCF_042242935.1. NCBI lineage: Eukaryota > Metazoa > Arthropoda > Insecta > Diptera > Tephritidae > Bactrocera > Bactrocera oleae. The sequence continues at coordinate 7,421,194 of NC_091537.1, read as the reverse complement.
GGTAAGAGTAAACAGAAAAAAAACAAAAACGCAGCAGAACTTGTGGTGGCGGCGTGGCATCGTTGCCAGTCACCGGAGAGTCACTTAAACTTTTCAATCGCGATAAGCGGAAATGTAAGATTTACATTTATATTTCCGGCGCAAAAGGCACAATTCCAGACAAACAAAATACGCCAATGGGGATGTGGCATTAGGCGGGGCAGGCGACACGAAGCGTTGGCAACAGCTGTTGCGGTATGGCGGCAGCAAATGTAGAGTGTAGCCGCGAGCATGGCACAGCGAGTGTTTGGTAACATGAACTGGCAAATGTTGCAAAGAGCAAAAGTTGGCCCCACAGCGGCGGCAGCAGCAGAAAAAATAAAACAAAGAGAAGAAGAAGCGGCAAAACAGTCAGCAAGCAACGAGAAAAAGTAGAAAAAATAAAGTAAGCAAATAAAAATCTAAGTCTTTGCCAAAGGTGCAAACCAAACAAAAACAACAATAAAAACAAAGCAATCTTAATGTGTGCGGAATAATTGCAAAGTCGAAGAACGGCATTGAACGAAAGCAGTGGAAAAGCAAAAGTAAGTAAAAATTGGAAATAACCTTAAGGTTAAGATTACAAGGTAATTTGATTCAATTCCTTTGATAGGCGTGCACGCTCACGTTTGTTCCCACTTTTTTGCTGTTTTTCTTCTGCAAGTGGATACATATGCATAAACGCCGGCTTACATACAAATACAACATGCAAAAGCCGATGGCTGGCAGCTGGCAAGTGAGCGTTTAGGGAGGTAAGCCCGACAGAAGCGCAAAGCGTGTTGCCAAGATGACGAGTAAGCGATAAGAAATACAGAAGGAAGTATGAGTATTATGCTTTAGTCGCGTTGAGAAAATGTAATTTGACGGGCGCAGGTTGCTAAACATGGCAATGTATATGAGAATAAGGCATGGTTGCCACTGTTACTACAAAAAAATTTGATTTGTGAGATATTTCGAACATTTTAAAGCTCGCTGATTAAACGAAAACAACACTAATAACTTTGAAGAGCGTAAAACGCTTATGAAAGCTTTCTGAGCAATGCAAAAATCATTAAGATTTCATATTTCTATCTATATTTGTAGCAATGATCAAAGATCTAATGCGATCAGCTGCCCACAAAAGCTTTTCAAAGCTTTTATAAGCAATTTGTACTATATAAACTTTATATAACACAAATTCTCAGATTTTAGATCGTGATTATATTACGTTTGAGGAGACTTAAAGTTCGAAAGAAAAAACGAGAGTAGACTAATGAATTATAATGGAGCAGCTTATAAAGGCTTGCAACTAATACGACGGTCTAAACTTTTATTTTAAAGCTTAGATCAATTTTTTCTCGATTGAGTTTTTTACAAATCTTAGCAAAATGCTCTAAAAGCACAAAATTTTAATTATCTCTGTCCATATTGACAAAACACTCCAATTATAGAAACACATGTTTGCATGATAATGCTTCTCTATTTCTAAAACCCACTTAATTTTTAAATTTTAAAATATTTTATATTGTAATTTATTTGTGTCAAGGGTTTCGTGAATTTGTGAAGCTCATAAGCTGGAGAACTGGAAAACGACCAAGAAGGTTTCATAATAAAAATACAAATAAAAGCTTAGAGAGCTTTGAAAGCTTTCGAGTTCGAGCCCAAAACTGTTTTTGTTGTTTTACACAATATGTTAATACAAGTAATATACTTTAAAACTTCTTGTATTTCTTGCTTTACACTAATTGATCAAAAATGCACCAAAGCTTTCACCAAATCATAAAGATTGATTTTCTTTTTTCACACATTTTATTTGCAATGTTGGCAACACATTTCCTCCTAAAGTATATAACATTGATTAAGGCTAAGAGAAAGTTTATATTTTAACTGATGCGCCTGGAGAGCCTACAACTTTAATAAACCGTTTCTTCTTTGTTTTTGGTTTAGTTCGCTTATCGCTTGCCGTATACCTAAATATCAGTTTGGTGTGGCATATTTATGCATATGTGTCGTTTGGGATTTCCTATGCTACATTTAGAGGAGAATCAGAGGCTCAGTTCACCGAAAAAACTTTTAGTTCAAGACAAACAAAACAAAGATATGGAAAGTGTATCAAAAACAGCAATTGGGAATTCATGAGGTAGTTGCGCCTATACGATACTTTGCTTTGTTGTGATTACTGATAAGTACTCAGTTGCCGCGTTAAAGCTTCTGCGTTTGCAAAATTTGTATCAGAGTGAATTAATAACTCAAACTTAACTTCCATAAAGCGTTGCATTTTCATTTATTCCCACTGTGAAAAAATTATACACTTAAGTACCTAAAAGTATGCTACACTTGGGACGACTTGTAAATGTCTTTCAATTAAAACTTTTTCCTGCACAAAGTAAGTTGATTGAAAAAAGTCATACCACTGCTTTTTGGCGCACAAAGTACAGACGGTGCATCCGACAAGTAAATTATCTCACATCACCATAATTTGCTTGCGTTTTCACTCTTCTAAAAATATATTTTTCAAACTAGCGCACTTTTGGCCAAAGCGTTGCATACTTTTACGCGCACACCACATCGCCGCAATTGGTCAAAAGTATGCGTTTATCGCCGCTTACTCATTGGCAGTAACTCAACTTTGTCGCTGAAGCGTGAAAATGCTGAGCAGACGAACTGTTAAGTGCCGACTGCTTTGCCATGTAGCATGCTGTTTGTTCACTCCTAAAAATATGCTAACATTTCATGAGTTTATTTGTGAAAATTAAAAGAAAACAGCTTTTGCAAAACTTATTTTCAACTTTTATGAGTCCCAAGGACATTAGTCATAAGCGCGTGGTGTTCCAGCAAAGGCAAGCAAACAACTCTCAGCGCAAATGATAATAACACATACAACAATAATAACGAAAGTTACCACATTTCTGTTATATTATTTTTATTCATTTTGGCTATACAACTTGTTCAGCTCATCAGCATTTATGTGGCTTTAGTGACCTTTCGCTCGTTACATTTTTGGGCGCTCAAGCAGCCATGAAATCGAAAGCACTCAAAGGCCGCAAACGGGCAATGGGGAAAGAGGAAAGTGCAAATGCGAACTGCAGTTACACTTGAATTAAGTGGAGTTCTGTGCCGAGAAAAAATTGCTTTTGAAAAAGTGTGAGCAAAGATTAATTTCAAATGGCTTCGGTACAGACTACAGTTATTTGTCGAAAAAATATGTAAATAATATACCATATACATATATTTTATAGTGGTGAACACGGCTTAATATGAAATAGTTAAAAACAATAGTTTATAAATATTATATATAATATGTTGCAAAAAGATATTTTCTTGGTCCAACCTAACCATTTTCTGAGGTTCAAGTTCGCCCAGGTAGTGTTTTTAAAAACATGTAGATAATCGGTGTATAACATAAAAGTGCGACAAATAAAATTTTAAAACCGCAGATTTTTCATTTTACTAAGTCTGGCTTATTTAACGACATCTTTTACTAAGCGCGCTTAACCATAACCAAAAAATGTTGCAAAAGCTTTTAAAAAGCTCCACAACAAACTTTAACTTTCAACCGGTTTATTCCGTAGTATTAAAAATATAAATATATCAATAAAATTTAAAATTAGTAAACTATTTGAAAGCTTTCTGGAGCTATGGAAGAATTAAAGTAAAAAGCAAGTTGTATTTATAGAAAGTTCTGATTGTTTAGACAAGTTTTTATTAAAAAAAATTATCTCTTTGATTCCTACTATAATGCTGAATCATAACTGGACTTAGAAGCAACAACATACGAGTATATAGCTTTACGAAATCTTTAGAAAGCTTCAACTCCTACATGAGTTTTAATGAGAAATAAAAATTATCAATTTTTATTCTAAAAAAGTGCCATATATCAAAAGATCCTAACAGCTTTAATGCTTTCGAAAGCCTAAGTTCCTGTATGGGCTTCAAACCCAAATTGCAAATGAATTTGAATATGAATGAGCTTTATTTTAGTTTTTAATCTTAAAAAGCGTCACATATCAAAACCTCCGATTTTTAAAATAAATTATTTATTGAAATTTTATTTAAAATACTCATACGTTTATTGTAGAAACCCACCGAATCTATTGGCAGAACAGTTAAAATTTAAAACTTTAACTTGTCCTGTCTCAGGTGCTTTTTATTAAAAGTAACGGGTTTCTTCTAGGTTACATCGAGCATCAAAGTATCCAAGTATTCTCCATACAAGAACAATGATTTTCTGTGTTTTTTTTGTGACATTTTGCGAGATTTTGCTTTGATATACAGACGTTGCTCTTAAGAAATGCTGTTCTTGGCCGAAAGCTTTGTATAGCAAATCAAGTTTTACACACTAAAGCAGAGTTAACAGTTTATTCGTTCTGCACCCATATTTTGGTACAAAATTATTTGTTTCAAAAGTGTAAGCTTCAAAATTGCTAAGTTTTCCACTCATTTATAGTCCGCTTCTAACAAAAGCTCTCAGGAAAGTCACTTATACATATGTATATAGGTTAGTGATATCTGCACAATATTTTAAGTCATAATTATCTGAATTTACTAGCACTAACACGTTTCTTCACTTAAACCAGGTTATAAATGCAAAAGCTTACTAAGCAAAATAGCGTTTCCAATGAGCTGGCAAAAAACTTTATCTGAGTCGATTTTTTCATTGAATTTGCAAAAGCGTTTTCCTGTTATCAAGTATGAAGCACCAAATAAACCTGCTATGCAATTCATTTATTCAACTCCCAGTGGCGGAATAAATTCGACTTTAGTTTTGCGCACACGCTTAGTAAATATGCTTCCGTGTGTGTATATAGTTAATATGTGCGAGCATATATAAAAGCACGGAGACAATGCAACGCTTTTAAAATATTTTGCATTGCAATGGAGAGATCAACAAACTAGCTAAATTATGGCCTTTTATGCTTTAAATTCGCCCTTAAGCGAGTGGCATGGCGTGCTTTGCTACTTGTGCGAAAGCTTACTGCCGAGATGCCAAAGATAATTTGCTTGCCAAGCCAAAAAGTGTATTCACAAGACGCCACTTCGGCTACACTCAAGTTGCACTATGCTCAACTAGCTTGCTTCAAGCCACTGTAGAACTACTTGCCAAGCCCTTAAAAGTGTTGTTGTGTGAGTATGTATGTGTGTGTGCCGTTTGCCTGCCAAAACTTGGTTCCTAGTTGTTGTTTTGGTTTTTGCTTTTTTTGTTAATATAACCGAAATTTGTCCCATGTGACATATGTTCCTCCTAAAGATTTTATACGTTGCATTAAACTCACAAATACTTGTAAACGCAGCACTCAAACACATACTATGGCAAGCAAAATACACAAGCACACAAATAATTTTGTAAAGTATACAGACACATATACATACACACACACATTTGCGTAACAGAATTTACCACAGCCAACTTTAACCTGCACTTTCAACTTTCATTTGCAATATTTATATGCGCTTGCAGGCACACACGCATACACTTGTATATACCCCAATACCTTTACACATGTTTATACATATGTACGTACATAGATATTTTTTTATACCATTGCTATTTTGCACACAAAAAGTTAAGTTTCGAAAAAGTTTTTATGTTTTAATTTAATAACCTCATGCTTGTGCGCCGCTTTGGGATCCCGAATAGGACTCGCCGGCATGCTGTGTCCATGGTTGGCGCCGGAAGTTTTCAAACTGTAATGCGATAATCGTTCGAGTCGAATAGATTTTTGTTTGACACCAGCAGCTGTGTGCGATTAAATTTTGCTGCAAATTTTGTATATTTATAGTTGATTTTGTTTTGATTTGCAATTATAGTGGTTATTTTGAGTATACATTAGATTGGCTGACCTGTTGGCGTAATTTTACATAATTGGTGTATAAAATCAAAGTTTATTAACCATTTAAGTACTGTGTGAAAATTGCTAAAACGACTTTGGAAAAACCTCGAAGAACTTTAGCGTCAGCGTACTTCAGAGTCAAAATCTTGAGATAAGTGCAGAGGTTATTTCTTGAGATATGATTGCTATTTACAATTCTTGCACAGAAGTGAATCGGAAAAACAACTGGTATTAGTCACAGAAACTGGTAAAATTATATAGTGACAGAAAAGCTAATTATTGTATCACTTCAATGTGAAATAATTTTGTTGGTTGGATCCTCCAATAATTTAATGCATTGCCTTTGATATAAAATTAGAGCCCAGATGCATAAATGCGATTGTTGGAAGAAATCTTCGTCTAAAGCTTATTAATTAACATTAATACACCTAAAATGGAGAAGCATTCTTATGTTGGAATACAAAATTAACAGTTAATCTAAACTAGTTGTTGTTATAGCGACACAAAACAGTTCACAAATATTTTTATAGAACAAAACGACCACTTTTCATTTCTCTTGAATAATTTGTCCGGGCGGGTTGCCTTGGTCAATGTGTGCTACGATTAAAGGCCGCTTGGCTATTTTGCTGGCCGTTGTCGCCGTCCTAGACGCTAAGGTCTCTCCCGATCGAGCCTGACGTTTGGGTTTACAGCGTCGTCCTTTTTCCTCGGCCACTTAGCCGCCATCGCTGTTTCGCTTTTTTTTTTGTTGTAATTCATTCCTCGATCTCGTTTGCAAGTCTCTGATCCGTGGATATGTATTGTGGCCGCGACGCATAGTACGCTCGGTCTTCCATTTTTGCCGTAGCCCAAGCCAACTTTTCCTAATCTACCTCCTTCGTCTGGTTGGGTTTGCAGGTAAGTCTTTCAGCAACTTTCCCAACCGCCGTTTATACTGAGCTTGCTTTTTTTTCTTGTTGACCACAATGCTGAGTTTTGTTTTTCGGGAATCTTGCCTATCATGTTTTATCCCCACCGCCAGGTACCACATTAATACTTACAGAAGTTCCCAGGAAGAGAAGGACGGATACCTACTACGGCCATAGCTAGAGACCCCCTGCTCGCACCACCAACACCTGCTCCAAAAACTAGTCCAGATGCCAAGACGTGACGGTGGTAGCAGCGACATCTATTGCCCAGTCAGCACCTGCGAGTAGGAAACAGCTAAGAGAATTTCCGGCGGACAATAGAAAATAAAATTTAATAATAAAGCAAATGTTAAATTTTTTTTTTTTTTCAAATTCCCAAAAATCGCCTTTTTTTTAAACTGTCATACTGTCAAAATAACGGAATCTATATTTGCACATATTCTCATACGTACATATAGAAGCGTTCTTCTAGAAATAAACTAATCTTAAAGCCACAATTGCAGCGGAATAAAATATACAAGCACATATGTATGTAAAAACATAAACAACGCTACTTATGGTGTGTCATATATACATATTCACACGCATCCATATGGATATATATTACGGTGGAGCGAAAAACAATTTTATTTTTGCTTAGCCGAGGGTAAAATTTGTAGATTATAAAAACAGAAAATTTGTGGAAAAAAAAAAATATTTAACATCTCACTTTTAAAGTAAAGTTCGAGTTTAAATTTTTATTTCGTAAAAAAATTTTGATAAGATCTAGAAGCTGTAGAGAGTCCACTTTCTGGCCAATTAAAAGTGGGTGTTAAAAATATTGTTTTTTTTTTATTTTCTTTTTTTATAATCTACAAATTTAACCCTCAGGCTAAGCAAAAAAAAATTTTGTTTCGCTCCACCCTAATATACATTTATATATATTTCCATCCATGTACCTATACACTCACTCATATTCATATCAATATAGTGTGTATGTATGTATGCTGTGCGCCACGAAATTGTTCCGGCATTTAGCCTCAATGTTTCCGTTATTGTTGTTGTAGTTGTCTTGTAGTAATCTCGTTTTTCAATGCGACTCGCCAAGTATTGCTTACCGACAAAACACAATCGAATTGGAAAATGCATGCATTCGTTCATTTATTGCTGAATATTTACACACATACACATATACGTACACCAATACACATACAATACTATGTATACATATAAAAATATATGTGCGAGTATATGAATATGTGTGCTTGTGTAGTTTTATGCGATTTCATACCACAAGGGCATGTGTGGTTGATTGGTTGCTGTGTTACTAGCAAAACCGAAACCCCAATGCCAACCGCTATCACCAATGTCACCAACAACAGCGACACAACTACCATTACAACCACCCCCACCATCAGCGCCACTGCGACCGTTGTCAGCTTCACTGTTGCTGCTGTGCTATCGCAAGGCCGCAGTTGTCGTCATTGTCGGCGCTCTTGTTGTTTTAGCTGTTATTACAATTGTTGTTGTTGTTATATATGTTGTTTGGCTGTTGTGATTTTATCAATTCAATAGAAACAAAATAAAATCAGTATAAATGCAAATACCTTTAATGTAGTGGGTTTGTGGGCGTTGAGGAATACGCGATTGACTACCAACAACAGCTGAGATGGGTGATGGCTCTGTGGCGAGGGAGAGAGTTTCAAACTGAAAAACGATATGTGTATGCACCACAAGAGAGTTGTGAGGGTTGTGAGGGTACGTACTGAAAGTGAAGCGTAAATCCTTTTATTTTTTGCCTTTTAAATCAGAAATCCAAAACTCATTGGTTTCGGCATACAACCATAAAAAATTGTGTGTATATATATACATATGTTATATATAGTATATCTGATATGCGTAAGCATTGTCTACGCCTGCTGACATTTGACATTTGTTGCTGTTCGCAAAACGGAACTTAATATTTTTCATTTATTTCCGTTTGTAATTCTTTATCACCAATACATTTATGTGCAATAAAATTAAAAATTAATAAAATTCCGAAATTATTTCGCATTATTGAAGCATTTATTTTTGATTATAGTGGGTTTTGGTAAAGAGGCAGCTATTATGTAATGGAAAATTTTGATATACAAATTCCAGAACTTTTTTTTTCATTTCTATAAATGTTAAATTCCATTAAATGTTCAAATTTAATGCTTGAATATATGTGTGAAAAATAGCAAGACCATAAACAAAGAATATATTCAGATCGCTCCTTTGTCATAGAAAAGTCCGTCAACATAGAGCAGTCAAAGTACTCTAATCTAGATACATAAGAAGTTAGTCAACCATGTAAGAAATGATAATACGAATCCAACATCTCATTCTATATGCAAGATCCATTGAAATTTAATCCCGTTTTAAAACACAGACGGCTGCCGATAACTGATTACCATGTGTAATTGCTCTTTGCATACACTTCAAAGGAAGGGTTTATAGTCCTGGCTTAGCTATCAAAATTTTTTGCAGTATATAATTTTCACAAAACGCGTCGGAACAAAGATTTCGCCACAAATGGCCATAGAAACTCGGAATTTATAACAACGCAGTCACCTCACAGAAATTAGAACGATCACATAATAAAAAGAGATGGTTATTTATTGGAAATATTACTGGTTTAAAATAATATACAAAACGAAAGCACACCAAATCAAAAAGCTTTAGAGATCCAGAGTGCCTTGATCGTAGTTTAATTTTTTTCTTCTTAAAAAGTGGATAAAGATCTGAGATCAATACTTTCAATCTTAAAAACGACTCTTTCTTCAATAGAGACTTTTATCCCACAAATCGATATTTTACGAAACACCAGATTTCTTATCAACTCACTTGGTTTTAAAATGAATGAACGACTGTCTAATTGCCTCGTATATTTATTGCAACATTTTTTGGTTTTCGCCCACTTGAACTAGGAGGTGACTCTGTGCCTCAGACAATCAAAAACCTCACCCATTGTTTCCGGGTTGTATACAGTTAGAATTTTGAAATCATCTGCTTTGAGATTTTTTTTGTATGCCTTCATTATTTTCGTAAAAGAAGTGGCTTTGAATTTCTTTCGAGGGACGGTGCAACTTCTCGCTGTAGGTACGAAATGTTTTTTGTGAGATGCAATTAACTGCATATAATGAGCTTCAGGTTACCCTTAAATGTTGTTTCTGACTCTATACTACAACGGTAGCGCAAAGTTAAAGACGTTATATTAATATTCAACTTTCTTTTTTTTTTCACTTTAGTCAGAACTTACATAATTATTTTATAAGTTCATCATGTTACTTATAGCTCAAATTATACTTACCTAAAAATAAAAAAAAAAAGATTTGCCTACTCGACTGCAACAATTGCTTCACTTATAGTATACTAATAATTTAACAAGTTCAACAAAGTGAGCAAATGAAGCAAACAAGCATTTTGTTAATTTTTAAATAATTTATTTTCATTATGTTTTTTAAACTTTTTTCACAGCATTGTTTTTTAATTCCTCCACAACGGCACGCAGAGATTAGCGGTCACAAGCAATTCATTATAATAGCGGTTAATCTCGGCTTAATTGAATAGTTTTTTTTTTGCTTCGCGCCATCATTTATCAATAGCTCATTTGCGATTTGATTTTTTTCCGAACTTATTTCTGTAATTTCTATGTCATTCAGGAAACGCCACTTTTTTATTGGCTTTAAAGCCATTACAGGCACTAAAATATTCGCATTTAATTCAATTGTGTACTTGGTTGTTGTTGTGTTTTCTATTTTTTAGCGAATTTCTTTTATTGGCATTTATGCGAAAGATTTATTGGTCATTAAATACAAAATTCAATGCATTAAGTGGACATTGTTTATGGTTAGTAACTTTTTGTAAAACATTTTATTTATTTAATTCAATTTCAAATTCTCGCTGATTTATTTTCAATGATGTTGTGGGCAAAAAATATAAAAAATATGAAATCTGTTAATATTTGTGGCTTAAATAGTCATTATGTTTATAGTATGGCTTTTTACTGCTACAGAACCTACATGCACGTATGTGTCTAATTAATACAAGTATGTAAAGTATTCAATATGGTAAATGCAGGCACCTAGCTGGATTAACGAGTATTAAAAGCTTCTAAACTTATACCTTTATAGACTCTTTTCTTGTTACTCTTAGGGTCAAGTTTAAGAAAATCATGCAGATTTAATTAAAATTCCCAAAGCTTTTGCTTCTGCTGCATAAAAATTCAGCCCAATCTGACTATAAAGTACCGCTGAATCGTTTTATAAAGTAAAAGATACCGTTACTGAAATAAAAAAGCTCTGATTTCCACTCCTTAAACCTTAATCCGAATTTTAGAGTAAAAGAAGAAATTTTTATTTAACTTATTTTAGGATAATTACACTACAAACTTATTGTCGCTTGATTATCATCAGCTAAAAGTTCGTTTTTGAAACCTCAGTGAGATTTTGGCTTTTCGAAGTGAGCTTTTACAGAGCTTTTAACCAAAAAGTAGGCTTATAAACTTCGAAAAAGAAAAAAATATTCACAATCGATACAAATATAAATATACTATTTAAAATTAAATTCAACACAAGTCGTTCTCGCAAAACAAATACTTTTTGTGCTTTCATAAAAACAAAATTTCATAAATATTACTTGTAATTTCCAACTTCGTAGCTTTCAGTAGTCTATATATCATTACCAAATATGTGAGTCATGTGATTCATATAACATTGTGATATATGATCAAATGCTAAACAGTTTTAGTCACTTCTCCATAAATAAACCGCTGAATTATGGTTTCCACAGTAAAATTCTAATGTACTGCAATTTACAACCACACTTGGCAGTTGCATATTTGTGTTAGAAACATAATTGAATGGCAAAATATCGAATATGAAAAATCAATATAAAGGGTGCTATTTTAAAGATATAGAATTTTTATAAAAAATAAGAAAAAACCGTTACTTCGGTTGCATCGAAGCTATAATACCCTTCACATATTCGAAAGATTCTTTACAAGAACTTGAGTTTGATCGATCAGTTTGTATGACAGCTTTATGCTATAGCGATTGAACTATTTCTTCTGAGATTACACCATTGTTTTAGGCAATAATCTACAAAAAATTTTTTGAAGATATCTCGTCAAATGAAAAATTATTCCATACAAGCACTTATGTCAACAACTATATGCTATAGTGTTCCGATATCGATAATTGAGCAGCTCATTAGGGAGTAAAGGACATGTGCACAGTTTCAGATCGATACCTCAAAAACTGAGTGACTAGTTTCTTTCTGTATATACAGACAGATAGACGGACATAGCTAAATCGAGGCAGCTCGTTATGCTGATCATTTAGATATGTATTTGATAGGGTCCCCGGCATTTCCTTCTGGGTGTTACAAACATCTTGGCAAACGTGGTTCAGCGTATAAATACTGGAAATTAATGAAATTAAGCCTTTGCATGGCATTTTGCAAAAATATAATAAATCAAAAATTGTAAAACGAGTATTTTATTTAACAATTCGTTTGACAGTTATTCTTCTAGCGAATTCGACAACTCAAAATAACGCCCTTTAATTAATTTTTAACCCTTTACAAGCCAACTGCTAATATACTTTCTATAATAGAGTACAGAAAAGTACTGTACTGAAGTTTTTATGTTACAAGAATTTTTTAGAATCTTCTACAAAACAAAGTTTTGACTATCTTCATTTTTGATTTCTTAAAGGTATGTACTACTAAAAAATAAATTCAGTAAACAAATACACTACAACTAGTCGAGGGTTAACTCCCACTGAAGTGACAGTCTGTCAATTTGAAAATACATTACATAACACTCGACGGCTGAATATATTCGTGTTAGCGGTTGAGAAGAACTAATGACAGCGCTGAATACGCTAAGTTGCTTGCAAACGTGTAATGGAAAATATTTTGACGAATATCTAATCGAAAATATTTATTTATTTGTATAAAATGCATATGTATAAACATGTTTTCATTAAATTTGCTCTCACTTGGTATCTGGATTGTTAATGGCAACTAATTTTGACTGCAATGCTTTTAGCGGTTTTTGGTTTTCCACCAAATTGAAGCCGATGCATATGCGAGTATGCTGACAAGAATTCTTTCACGAATACTTTAAAACTTTGGGATTGACTTGTCAGTAGAAAAACAGTTATGTTTATTTATGTCTGATGATTTATTATATGTCATTTTCATGGCTGGAAATAACTGCATATTGGCTGAGTACTATTCGGGAGCCTTTGATGCCGTGTGGAAAGTATCGAAAACCCGAAACAAAGCACTTTCCGGAATTCAAATTAAATTTTTTTTAAATTTTTTTTTTTAACAGAGACACACTTCAGGAAAACGAAAATACGGTAAGGGGTTGCCATATGTTTGCAAAAAAAAATATATATAAAATGCTAAAAAACCATAAAAGCCGGCAAGCGATTGAGACGTTTGGTTATGCGTGACTCAATTTAAAAAAAAAAAAAAGAGTTACCAACTGTCTAAGAAATTCAAAGTAATATTATTCAATTTAAGTTAACTTGACTGTTTATGTACACGTTGTTCATATAAGCAATATTTGAACGATTTTTTAAAAATTTTATGTGTATAAAAATAGAAAGATAAAATATATGTATAGATGTTTTGAGACAGAGTTGCCAAGTTTAGAAAAAAATAAAAATTAACTGAAAAAATTAAGTTTAACCAAAAAATGTGTACATCTTATTTAAATCGAATTTTTTACTTTTGGGCAGGGTTGCCACATATGTTCCACAATAATATACAAAATACTAAAGTATTTAATATATTTGACATATTAAAGAAAGAAACTTATTTATATGTAAATTTAACTGAAAATTTTATAACAGAATTGCCAACTATACGTACATACGAAAAATGTGTACACCTTTATTAGGGTTGCCATATACATATGTAGGTATATAAAAAATTAATATTCAGTAAAATATTGCAACATTTTTAAAGAGAAAGTCGAGCATTTTTAGAAGTTATTGCAAAATCATTAAACAGAGTTGCCACCTATTTAAATTATTTAAACAAATTTAATGAATATATACTTTATATGTAAGAATGCAGACCCAAAAAATATATAAATATAAACATATATTTAATAACTAAAAGAAAAGAAAACACAACAAAAAAAACAATAGTATATTTGTTAGAACTTTTCAACCATATAACAAAGCGCACGAAGTTTCACGATCGACAAAAGTTTTGCGGCCAACTATGCTGGCGACGATATCACTGGAATTGGCATTCACGCCAATGTCTGCGCTGACTGACTCGACCGAGCGGAATATTTGAGCGCAAATGTATGCGTGTGTTGGGAAAACCTACATGGTAGGTGAGCTTGCGGCTTAGTGGTAGCACACACAAGCACTCACATATAGCCCATATTGACAGCAATGCGTGCGCTTCATGCCTGGTTAAGTTATATTTATCAATGTATGTGTACGTGCCCACATGAGTTAAGCGCAGCAACAATGACATTGGACGCCAACAACAGAAATGGTAACAACAAAAAGGCGCTACGCAGCCAAAGCTAAAACCACAGAGCGACTGTGAATCCTTTAACATTTTATACGATCTTAAACTTTGGCGCATTGATAAGGACACGCTGCAGAAGGCAGCAACAACAAGAAAAGCAACAAAGCCAAATAAAAAGGCAGATGAAATCCAGAATGTGGGATAAAATGTGAATGTGGCATTAGAAGTTAGTGAGTATTGGCCACAACTGACAGTTACAGTCGGCTAAATGAGCGTGCATGTGTGTTCGCATTGTTGGTCCGCATAGAATTGAGCTGGCGTTGATTTTAAGCTGGTCTTTCTCAATCTCTACCTTTGCCACGCTCTGCTCCGCCTTTGCTGGCGCAGTTAGCAACGAACTCAAGCGTACCGCACTGATAGTAAAAGTTTGAGGTTACCTCAGATAGATGCACACACACTCACGCACACATGTGGGCGATTTGGAAACTATCACTGATTCGTCTGTATTCTATCACTACTATATGTCCATGTATGTGTGCTAGCATACAACAACATTTACAGTTGGCAAAGTTTCGCCATAATAACAAGACAAAAGCCTCAAAGCAATCAAGGAAGCATAATGCTCACATTACCGGAAGCCAACCAAGGCAGGATTACACTTTGAATTGTTTCAGCGCTGCACATGCATATATTTCTCTTAACTCTCATAACGGTCCAAAGGATGAAAGTTGGCAAAAATGCTCGTATTTCAGCGCATAAAATTTTAATTATCCTAATGAATATGTGTGGAAAGTGAAGCGGACAATGAGATGATAAGCAAGCGGTCATTTTTAGCAGGCAGCAAAAATAGTTAAAAAGCTTTGAAAGCTTTGATCTCTGCTTTTAGAAGAGCAGAAATATGTACTCTTATTCTTTCTCAAAAGAACATGAAAATAAATAGAAATGACTCAGTTTTTTGCTGCGAAGCCAATCAGCTTTAAGCTCAAAAACGACGCAAACGCTTTTTCGATGTTTTGTATGGTGAGATAAAAATGTAAACCTATCAACTGTTGAACAAATCAGGAAGAATAATTGTTTTGTGTTATGTTTGCAAATAACACTGATGAGGACTAAGAGATTTTGGCATGCGTTTGAAAACTTTTTCGAAAATCGTTTTAAAATCCGTTCGAGGAATCCTCAAAATAGGTGTTTGAAATAGTCGAACGGTTCTTTAAGCTTCGTAAGACTTTGAATATAATTCGCCGTTAACCAAGATTTTATCTACGTGACATATTTTTTGCAGGTCATTATAGTCCTTACCCCAAATTGATCGACTTAGAATTGTGGAATATACTATATACCGGTATATGAAAAAAAAGATTACACCAAAATTTTTTTTAAAAAAAATTAATTTTTCTTATTAAAATGTATATATAGTGGTTAAGGCGACTTTTCTAACTTGTGTTTTTTCCAGTGAAGGGCCAGTAAGAAGGCGCAGACGACAATAATGTTTTCAATCTTCTTTCAAAATCTTCACAACTTTCCATAATATATTTAATAGAGAGAAGAGCAAGGATAAAACTTAGAGTCAGTACGCCCAAATTCACTGACAAAAAACCGAAAAATCGTTCAACTTGTCGGAGAGAACCTAACAGCCACAAAGCTACGGCTTAGCCGAACTATAAAAAGTAAAAAGCTCATTATTTTTCCAATAGATGGCTTTAGGTATCTTTATCTCGCATTGTATAAGTACGATCGGGTTACACTACATAGCTTTAAAAAGAAAAGATTTCGTGGTAAGAAAATTTTTAGACAGTTTTGTGAATGCTTGACACATTGTCGTGGAACACGTGTCAAAGATGGACACCAGCAAAGAGAAAATACACCAAACAAAGGCCAGGTGTATAGGATACTGTATATAGTTTTAATGATCATGACACTGTAACTAAAACCCTCATACGCACTATTATAAATTTCTAATTGCCTGATGTCAAAAGGTGTCGAAAAGCTTTTTAGTCACTACTAGTTATTAGAGTCTCCCAAAACAGGAATCAAGTTGAGTTTACACGGAATTATATACAAGTAAACAAAAAAACATATTTTCCAATCTATTCCGGACAAACTATAAGAACTTTGTGGAGTTATTGCCAGGATAATCGATATAAAAGAGGGATGATCGATATATAGTATGGTACACCGAAATGGAAGAATACAAAACAAAGATATATCTAACTAAGATTTAGTGTTTTTTAAAGGTTGAAATACCCGCCAGTAACCAAAAAGCTAAAGAGTATCTTTTTCAAGTAAACAACAAATATATTGTCCACTCATTATAACTGTATTACGCATAATTTGTATGCATTCATTAACGGTAAATTGTCAGCCGAAATCGGCAACACAGGCGCAAGCTGTATGTCAAGTGAGCTAATAATAAATAGGCGAGGCCAATTAGAGAAGGTTGGAAAACAAAACAAAAACGAAAAATAAGAAAAATAATAAATAAAAAAATAAAAAAAAATTGAATAAAAAAGATATCAATAACACAATGCAGTCAACGTATTACGCACAAACGATTTTTACGCACACAAGAGCTGACACAAACACTCACATAGAGAAAACAACTGGTCGAATTTTTTTTTTTTTTTTGAGAATGTAAATTAGCTATTTCGCAGGCCACACACAAACGGACGCTACACAAAGGCGTCAAAAAAGCAAATAGACTCATTTCATCTCCGTCATGGCAATTGTTTCGAGCTTTCCATCACAAATACAACAAAAATAGTGCATGAAAATAAAGAAAAACTGCGGAAACTAAAATAAAATGAAAAAATTAGCTGCCAGTATAAAATATTGCGTACACATTCTTGTCTATTTATACTCTAATTTCCATTGCCACATTTACCGTATGCCTTTTCCGGTCACCATTTATACACTTACGCAGCAATTTACTTATTTATATTTGTTTGCCTGGGTATTTTTCGGTATTCTGCTTTCTTGTTTGGGGGGGTTTCTGTGTTTTGAAATTTAATTTAATCAAACGCCAAGTTAGGTCAAGCCTACAAATCAATCTGCCGCAAGCTGCTAACCACCAGCACTAAGCGAGTCAAAGAGCGTAGACAAAGCTTTGTCGGCGCAGAAAGGTTCTGCCAAGCATGCCACACTTCATTGTACATTCCTTTTGATGGCAAAGCAGCTGCCACACAAAAAAAAATCTTGATGTTTGTGTGTGTGTGTGTGTGTGAGTGCTTGTGTGTGTTTGTGCGAACACATTGTCCTGCAAATGCAATTGATTAATGCGCAAATACGCACAATGTGTCCGCTGTGAATGTGCTTTGTGTGCGTCTTTTATGTGCGTCCTTTATGCATGTACTTTGTATATATATATATATGTATATATATACTTTTGTATGTATATAAACATTTTCTGGTTTTTCCTTTTAGTTGCAATCTGTGTATGTGTGCGCGTTTCAGCCGCCACCGGCACACCCACTTGCCGCTTGCAGGCCTCCCGTTGTCATTTCGTTTTTGCTTCAAAAGCATAGTAGCTGCTGTTGATTTCGATTTCCTTCCCGAGTTGTCACGCCACTTGTTTTTCTCGCCTTTAATTTTATTTGCGCGCCTTAAAGGGCAATTTGGGCACTTCCTTTTTCTTTCTCGCACATCTTCGTTTGTGTGTATCCTCTGTTGTTCGTGTGCATGTCCTTTGTTAGTCGTGTTGTGTCCTTGTTCCGCTGTGATTGTCGCTTATGTTTGCTGGCGCTGTTGCTGCTGTTTTTATGACTATTCGCAAACGTTTGCCAACCGCCCGTCCACGCTCAGTTGGCAGCTTCTAACTACTACTTTCAATTGCAATTGCCCTTCAAGTCCTTTTGTGCGTTCGTCTGTGTGCGTCATCGTCTGTCCACTGCCATTTCTCATTGATTTTATTACAACCATTTTTTTTCCTACTTTGCTGGTGGGGTGTTGTTCTACAACTTTAAGCAGGATTTTCGCTTGTTTCTTGCCTGATTGCTTTGGTCCTTTCTTAGTGCGCCTTGCATATCCTTGCGCTCAAATGCTCCATCTCGGCATTTCTCTTTTATTTATGTGTATTTACTATTTTATTTTACATGCTCGAATTGTCATTGAAGCGTTTAGCAGTTTAATTGTCCTTTTCCTATGGCTTCCTCGTAGTTCTATTACATCTGCGTCGCGCGTCTGTCGATTTGCCTGGTCCTTGCCCCCTCTTCATCGCTTCGCTGGCGATTGGTTGGTGCTAGCAGCAATTTTCATCGTCGCCCCTTTCACTCGAAGATTTATGTGCATATGCTAAGCATTCGTTTTTGACCTTAAGACCTAAGCGCTGCTCTCCTCCTCATTTGCGACCGCGTGTCTGCTTGTCCTTTCACTAAATCTGCGTATACGTTTGCTTCTGTCCTTAGCTAAGCAGACAATTGCATGCTGTTTTGCAAATTAATATTGATTTGATTTTTCGCCATCCGTTTGCCTGTCCAGCGCAGCCGTTTTGTCGTCGCCCTTTCACTTTCTGCAGCACTTCCCTCAATTCCTGCCGGCGTGTCCTTCAATTACATTACACTAAACTGTGCTTTAATGTCGGTTGTCTTCTGTGCTTTCTTTCCTCGGTATCTGTGGCATTCTGTCGATACGCAAAATGGCATTTTAATTTGATAATGATATGTAGACCCGTCTTTCTTTTCGGTATTTTTCCTTAAGCCACGCCCCCAAGGCGCTTATATGTATGTCTCATATGTATAAGATCTCATGTATGCCATTTTTTCAACACATCTGTTGAAGCGCCTTTAGCTATGCTACTTCGATTTGATTTATAACGAGATTTATTTCTGCATACCTTAGTCTCTGATATTTCTTTTAGTTGAATATTTATTTTGTAATATATTTCTTTAAATAGCTAATTAGAAGCACGTTTGATTTATAGTAAGTATTGATATAATATGTATATAGTAGAAGAGCTACAGGCTTCAACTCCAACAATTTTGATGAAATCATGTTTTTATGCAGCGCTCACTGGCTCTCCCCAGCTTTCTCTGGAGAATAAATAATTCTTTCAAGCCATATTTTTTAGCGCTTTCTTATGTTTAGTTTGCAGCCTGAAGCGATAACAAGCATACCTAGCTGCAATAAAGTTTCACCATAAAGAGCTTACCGACATTATTTTTCAAGAAATACCACTAAGCAAACCCTTTAGATGGCGCCAGGGTCGATTTTTTACCCAATTAGGTTACGTAGTCGCATATTCCATTTTTTTTATAAAAATATATTTGGTCATGTAAGACGATAGGTTCCAAACTCCAGCCGACAAACCAGCATTGTTTGGGGGTAAACAAATTGAAAATTGCAGGTGAAAAAGTTTAACAGGTTGAAACTTTTCTTAGAAATACTTTCCACTACAAGCCTTCCAAAGTCTTAGTTTAATTCGTTTAAATTTTCAAATTTTTGGCGGCTCAAACTGGTTTCGCAGGTTTCTCAAATATATAATCTGGACTCTAACATATTTGACCAGGACTCGATCAAATTTAACCCAGATTCTTAAATATTTGACCTGGACTTGATCATACTTGACCCTGAATCCATAAAATTTAACTGATGCTTGATCAAATTTGACCCGGATTCTCAAATATTTAACCCGATATCAATCGAATTTACACGGATTTTATCAAATTTGATCCAGACTCTATTAAATTTGAAGTGGACTTATCAAATTTGACCTGGATTCTTAAATATTTAACCCGAACCCGATTATATTTGATATGGATTCTATCAAATTTATTCGAGACTTTAATAAATTTGACACGGACATGATCATATATAACCCAGACTCAGTCAAATTTGACTCAGATTCGAACATATTACACCCGGATTATCAATTACTCTCACTGGTTGTCAGGGGTTCTCAAGGTCTCTCCCGGATTATTAGCGTCTCTACTTGGTTCTTATTGGTTCTACCGGGTTCTCAGTGGTTCTTCTTGATTCTACTGAGTACTTCCCCTGCTCCCTTCCATGGCGTTTCCCTACAGATGCTGTCAGAGTAATTCTGGTGAAAGTTTTTTGCCTTACCCTTATAACCAGATTTTTTTTTTAACTTTCTTCATTCTTCTTTATATTGACTTTGATTTAAATTACTAAAATATATATCGCCCTCATAAACACCTAAGTCTCTGCACAAACGTCATGCAACAACTATCAACAATGCCAACAATAGGCTAATAAATTAACTTAAGGCCCCAAATTAAGAGCATTAAGTGAAATGTAATTTCAGGTCATGCTGCCGAAGCAATACAAATGCAATACCAAACAATAGACAAATAAATAAATACCGTTAACGCAATTTCTTAAGCGTGTATAGTTTTGAGTTTAATGAGAATATATTTGTATAAGAGAATGCAAGTAAATATATAAGAATGTGCGTAAGCTTAAGAAATGCAAGGAAGGCAACGCTGAGTAACTTACAATTACTCTCAAGCAACAGCGAAATTCCACTTAAAACTCTTCAAGATATACTGCGACGCTTTCCGGGCGCCCGCTGCTTCATTATAAAACACGGAAAGTATATATGTGCGTATTTCCACTTCATTGCATTGCGCGAGCTTCCGAATATTCTTGCTGCAACTACTTTTGCCCTTGCCGTCTTCGCTGCCGCTGCTGTTGCGACTGGAGAGTGAAGCAAGCCAGCGGATCCTGCTGTGGCCTGGCGTGCAATTCATAAATCTTAATTATTCAATGCGCAAAGAAGGCTTTGTGCGATTTCATTCTCACTTGCAGCAACACCAATTCGAAAACGCGCGCTGCGCCAATACATTCAGCAGTGGTGATAGAGAAAGATAAAGAAGGAAGAGAAAACGAAGGCGTAGGCGAAGGAGAAATGCGCACGGCGCAGCGATAATAAAATGCAATTGTTGCATGCAACACCCTGCAACGCGATGCAGCGCACAAAAAGCGTAATTTGCTGTCTTAATAGCAGGGAATTGCCGACGGTGGACGGCGGAGCTCGGCTGCTGCAAGTCGAGTGGCTGAAATGGTAGTCGAGCAAGTGTTGGCAGTGCTCAAGACAATTTTCCACTTGAAATTGAACAACAGTAAAAACAACAATGAACCAATAGCGTAGTAAAGCGCAAAAAGCACAACGCGAATAGCGTCGGTGGTCAGATCTATGGCAACCTTTTGCAATGCGTTGAACCGCCGCTATCATTCAAGCACTTAAGAGTGCAGAAACAATGAAAATGCAAGCGGTGCGGTTGTATGGCGGATATTTGCCACCGCACCCGCTTAAGCTGCTGCAATAATGATGGTCGCGAAATTGTGAAATCGCGAAATGTGAACCACAACAATCGACAGGACATAAGAAAAGTGAACGGCGTAAACGGAAATGGAAGCATAGAGGTCATCAGCGCGATAGTCGTACGAGGTGGGGACAAAAAGGAGAGGCAGATAGATCTATATGTACAGATCTAGATGCACATACATTTATTTCTGTAGATTAACTGAATCTTTTTCCGCATTTTCTACATGGAACTTTAAGAATAACCTATACATAGGTTACAAAGTAGTGCATCGAGCATAAATTGGTACTATCTTTAGCACATTTTTGTTCGGTTAGTGGATGATAGTTAGATGATTGTTAAACTGTATTTTATATATTTTTCCCAGATGATCCCACTATTATTATGAAGAAAGCGAGACTAATGCCAACGGTGTAAAATTTTCTTTATAGGCATTGCTGAATTCCTTTCTTGATCAGTCTCGGATCCCTCAGATATATTCCAGCTTGGCCCAGAACCACAAAGCTAATAGTCTGCCGTAAAGCCATACTGAATACGTTTGTGGTTTGATTCTGGATCTCTGTACCTATTTAGTTGTATTAAATACATTAAGCTTCTACAATTAATAACATCATCATTCCCTTTTCAGTATAAGACCATTAATAACGTCGTTAGACATGATTTATTGCTGGAGTCATTTCTCACAACAAATTTACTAGTTTATGTCGAGTTATATCTATAGTAAGAAGAGTAAGTGTAAAGAAATGCAAATCGGAGTGGCGATGATATAAATAATTCTATAGTGTCTATTATTAAGTTTAGATTTGACGGTAAAGTCGAATATAATCATCATGTTTGTCAGTTCGAACCATACACTATCCTTAATTGAACATGGTAAATTTCCGAATTGAAGACGAAGAGTAATTTTCAAAGCTTTCTAAGATTTCTCTAACTTTACCTTCGTAAGCCTTGGACTTATTACTCAGAAAAGAGCTGAAAGAACACATCGTTCGAAGAAGTTTCACAAACATAGAATTCATCGGTCCCGTCATTTGGTAGCTGCACTTCGTAATATATAAGAACTCATTTGCGCAGCAAAGTATCGCAAGGCGTCATCTAGCAAAGGGTGTTGAAATTCAAAGCAGTTCAAGCGGCAAAAGTACAATAAAATTGTTGCTCCAGCTCTAGCGAAGGAAGAGTAAACGTCGTGGACGCACTTGAAAGTGCACAGGCGCTTTTGTTCAATAATTGGCTGCGGTCGTTGCTGTGGTGATGTTGCTGCTGAAAACTATATTACATAAAATGCCGAAGACAATACTACAATGAAGGAGTTGAAAATATGTCTAGCAAAATAAAGACTCGCTCACCGAAGGCTTAAGTTGCATGGCAAGTAAGCGGAGTGTACAAAAATACCTAGTATCCACAGAGCAAGGCACAGCGAATTATATTTGCGGTGTAGCTTTTGAAACAACTCTGCAATCTACTTTGGACTTTGTGAATATTGTAGTGGCTTAATGAGAGAGAAAGAGGCGGGAGCAGTAGAAGAAACAACTTTAAAACAATAAGTAGGACAATGCTAAAGCTGCACCCCGCACGCCGCGAAAGAGGAAAAAGGGTAAGACAAACCCACGCACGCAGCTCGGGGTACGCAATAGCGCGCCTTACTTCAACCTTTGCGCAAAGCTCACTGTACATCTTCGGAATTTGTACCTTGGCTATCATCATCATTACTGCTTTGCAAGTGCTCATTGCCATTGCGCATTCTTAATTCCATGCCATCTTTTATTACTTTCCCTTCTGTAATGCCCGCGTAGCAATTTGTTTCGCTTAAGTGCACCAACAGCTGTTAGTGTTTGTTGCTCCAACCTCCTCCACAAGTCAACTCACAACGTCTTGGTGAATGTAGTGAATTTATTTATGTGTTTTGCACCGCTTAATTTGAAAGGATTTACAAAACTCATTTATATCCAGTAAATCGGTAGGTGGTCGGTATTTGTAGCACGAAGTCTTCGGAATGTGGCAAATATTAATAAAATCAAGTGGCAGTTGTGAAGTTTCAAGCATTTGCACCTTAAAGGTATTGTCTTCAGTGTAGATCTTTAAATATGGTTAAGAGGTAAGCTCTATGTAATGCGGAATAAGGGCGAGCTGCTGTGGCGCAAGAAAGTGGAAGAGGGAAATTTTCATTAAGAGCATACGGAAGCGTACGAAGCCAAGGAGTTTACTAAGTGAAGCTTACATTGCTTACTTTGGTATACCCGGTTAAAGTTTAGAATTTAGTAAGACGACGTATGATCAAGAAAAATTGTATAGTTCTTCAAAAGCTTTCACCATGTAAGGTGTTTTTATTGCCTTCCAAGCTTTTTTTATTCAAAAAACTGTAAGCTTTCAATTACTATGTATTTAAAATGGTTTAAGATACTGTCGGAGTTTTTAGCGGCACCTATCGGGCACATTTGAGGTTCGAAGCTTTTATTTAAAGGCAGGAATAATACAAGTCATTTGAATATGAACTTAAATGTACTGAACAAACTCTGTTTCTACTTATCGGAATGTTTTGTATTTAATGTCAGTCGATCTCAGTTAGACAATACGACCTCCTAAAGTCTAAAAAAAACAACCAACTCTTTCAAACTATACTTTTTTCGAGTGGATGTTACGATGACTCTAACGCTTCACAAAATTTTCAAAATCAACTCTTCTGTAGAGGAATCATTTTTAAGAATTTTGCCTTTGCATAAATTCCCACTACTCGACGGTATACTTATTGGAGCCCTCAGCAAAAGTGAAATCTACGCCTAAGCCAGTTTATCTTAGCGATATTCTTAAATAATATATATCATTTCAGTATCAGAACTTATAAGTTGACAAAGCGCCTTGAGGCCAATAAAAATCAGCAGACATCCCGCTCAGCTGGGGGGAATTGAAATATATGCATGTTAGTTCTATTACCATCAGTTCAGCGGAATTACTAATGCGTGAGCTCATAGATGTTTAATCATTGATCTCGTAAAGGCTCTCTCTTATGTGCCCCAAAAGGAAAAGTTGAAATATTTCAATATCGTCTTCTTCCAAACAGTTTCTGCAACACAACCTTACTGCGTGGACACCGAAAAACCAATAATCAGTTACAACCCCAAACACTTGGTTAAGGCTAGCTTTACTGAGGATGAAGAGATCACTACTTGCGTTCCACGTGATCTAAAAGGATCTTGGGATAGTGCAAGAACTAATGATAACCCCGGCGATGCTCTCGCGAAAGACTATCTATCCAGTAGTAGAACATACGAAGAGAGCGGAGCTCCGACCCGTTCTCGTTCTATTTAAAAGGCAAAGCTGCCTTTTCTCCGACTATGAAACAATAGGTTGGGAAGCCGTTAATTCATCTGAAAGTGAAGCAGAAACCGAAACCGCGTCTTAAAATCAGCAGCGCTTTAAGCTTTTGACCCTAAAATTAAAAGAGAAGTATCCACTCTTTATCAAGATCAAGAAACTCATTGGTAGTAAATTCCCGCCAATTTTTAACCAAAATTATTAAACTTTCTTCAAAAATACATAGCTGTTTTCTCAGTTACTTTTCTTATAGGTATAGGCTAAAGCGTCGGTGCTTCAATATTCGCAACAAAAATTTAACCTAAAAAAAAGATCTTAAATTATTGTATTACCAAAACTCTTTGGTCTTAATAGATAGATCGTAAAAATTTGATCCAGGTGTTTTCAATTTTTTTATTCAAAATTTCCTTTAAGCCAAGCAAATATTTAAATCTTAAAGTCTTAATATACCTATCACTTTATAACAGTGATGACAGTGTGGCAACTAAGCGCAGCTAGTGCAACCAACATCGAATTTATCAAACGAAATCAACTTGTGTGGGATTAGCGCTTTAAATCATAACTTTCCTTGTGTGATAGCCTAAAAGTATGCTTCACTTTAACCTTCCCACAACGAAATTGTAATTTTAAATAGAAAAACGCAGTGACCATGAGCAAGCAGAGAAGAGTCTCGAATGAATGTATACATTTTACATATTTATGTATAATATACATATATGTGGTATGTATATATGCTTATGTGAGTGTATGTATGTGTGTGTGAGTGCACGTAACGCTTAAATTTTCAAAGTGTCGTTAGTGTCGTTTTTCAAACGATAATAAATGTCGTCGCGACAGTTTCCTTTTAGCGTTGCTTCCGCAACTCTGTGACAACAGACGGGCACGAACCACGAGACCACGACCCGTACTGGCTGTAGTTCAAAATCTAGCAGTTGGAGGCAGCGCTACCTTACCGTACGCTGGTCTGCTGGCAACGCAACTACAGTTAGCGTCGCTTACTTGCTTATTGTCGCCTGCTTGCCTTCACGCTTCCGTTGCGCCATTTCAGACACTTTTGCGCGCTACTTTCCGTTACAGTTCGAAAACAGGACATCGCAAGGATACACGGCAAACACTTGCAAGTGTCTAGAAAAGTACTACACATGTTACAACATTCGCTTAAATGGATATCTGTGTATGTGTGTGTGTGTGTGCGTGATGCCTTCCAAAGTATTTATGTATGTGTGTGCCGAGTCGTTAGTAGTTTCGTCTTGCTCGCGTCGTTCCTGTTGAGCGGTTAAGAAAGTGAAATTGCTTTCGCTTCGCAGGTCACACACCTGGGTCCACTCTCACTGTTGTGGCAGGAGTGTTGCACATACACACACACATCAATACTTCAACGTACATATATTGCTTTGTATTACATACATTAGCACTTGTAATGTGTGGCATGAGTTATTGTGGCGCTCGATAGCGTCTATCCTGGGTTGTGTAAGATTGGTTTTGTTGTGTGGCGATTGTTGTCAGTATCCACAGCGCAGCTGCTACCTCAGACGTCGTCATTTACATCTTCACTAACTACTTTGGTGACGCCGCCAACCACACATACACCCAAATATATACACACACACTCACAAATAATGCGCTTGACCCCCAACCACATCACTCGGCGGTTTGTTGGCCGCAACAGTAGCACTTAACGCAGCTGTTGTAAGCAGTAGTCGCGTCTTGTTTTTGCCAACAATAATTTAGACGGCGTTTTTTCGTTTCGCAACAGCCCTCCTTATGAGCTTCAGCACTCTTCAAGCGCTTCATACAAGCTTTACATACAATTGTAATGGTGCGCGCCCCAAAAGTGAGGTTAAAATGAGGCTGCATTTGCTTGCAATGTAATTTCCTTTGTATATATGTGTGTGTATGCGTGCAACACTCATAAATATTGCGGGTCCTCAGCGTCTAAATTTGTGCTTATATGGAAACTCGTGTATTTATGATTATGTGCTTGCGCTATGCTACTGTGTACCCCAGCAAATTACCAACAATACGGTACATAAATTCCTATGCAATCATCCAACTACCTACCTACAAACACATAGAGCATAGCTTTTGGGGTATTCTGCGTAGGATTATGCGTTTGGCAAATTTGTGAAAATTACTTTTTACAGTTTTGTTAAAGCAATGGCGCCACATGCGGAATTCACTAATTAGATGGACCAGCAGAAAACAGTTTAGAGAGCACCTAGATTATATTAACTCTAGAGACCTTAACATATACTTATGTTAAGTTGGATGGCGGCTAATAAAAATGGACTATAGGTTAGGTTCAATGACTGATCCTCAAGATGGGTATCACACTTGGACTACTGTACACAGTCTTTTGTGAAGCCAGAAAATAGATTTTATTTCTATTATCAACAGCTAAGTGGGATGTCTGAAAGTATGAACTCCCAGGTGTTGAAGCCATAATCTCGTAATGGCAGGACAATTAAAAAGACACCCACAGGCCAGTGACCTATTAAAACCCTTACAACTAGGAAAATGTTGACATCACTTCGGGATAAGAGTTCACTAGAACTCTTGTGATCCACTTTGGACCAAAAGTATAAATGGTAGCCAAGCGCTGACTAAGTTCTCGCAAAACCCTGCTACTCAATAGCAGAAACCATTAAAAGAGCGAACCATTAGCTTCTGCGCTAAGCTAAGGATTATTTGATGTAGTAATTTCAGTAAATATAATAGATACAATTTTATTTTCAAAGTGTTTTGGCTTTTCGAACAACAATTCTATAAGTATTCACAAATATTACATTATATGTAGCAATAGGTTCAAACGGATGAAAAACTTGAACACTTTCTAGTACTGTTTCAGAAGTTCATAAAAGCAGTGGACTCCCCTAATAACGAAATTAATTAATTTTTACGCCATTTCGCGTAGAAATAAATCACACTTATGAACTCGAGCGTTTCTTTCTCATCTTCTTCTCATAGATAATATTCTCAACGATCGTATTATACAATAAAAGCAATTGAACAAAAGTATTGCAGATGTATGATTTTTACTAGACTTTGCGATATTAGTCATCAGGTTTAGATAGTCGCTAGCTAGAATCTATTTTCTGTTTCGCAAAACATTTTAGGACACTTTTCTCAAAAATCGTCATAATTTCATATTCGACCAATGAAAATACCATCTTAATTGTAGGCATTTAAGGTTATGTTCTGGATTTTATCACAACACTAAGTTGTAATCATGATTCACAATCCAATAAGAAAAGAGACGAGAGCTTAACTTAAAACCGTTTTTAATTTCACTGACGAAAAATAGTACTAAATAGCTAG
This sequence comes from Bactrocera oleae, assembly GCF_042242935.1. Lineage (NCBI taxonomy): Eukaryota > Metazoa > Arthropoda > Insecta > Diptera > Tephritidae > Bactrocera > Bactrocera oleae. The sequence goes on along the minus strand of NC_091537.1, from coordinate 7,393,045 downwards.
GTTATGTGGTTTGGTCCAAAATGAAAAATTTCAGCAAAACATTTTCAAAAAAAATGCCCAAACTTATTTTTAATTCCTGTATTAATAAGAATATGTTATAACGCTTTGCATAGCTTTTGAAAGAATATACTGCCATTAGCTATGGAAGTATGACTTTAGGGGTTACCGGTTAGCGAGAATATCTGTTGAAACCTTCTCGTGCAGACTAAAAACTGGGGCGACTAATCAAATATGTCACAGATGTCAGATGCTTGAGAGTAAGATCTTCGACACACAACTTTTAAGGCAACTGAAATGTTTTGCCTACAATGACAAGATTTTTCTATTGTAGAACCCGAACTGGCGCCTCAATTTAACCGCTGCCTCAGGTGCTTCATGTTTTCTCTTTTGTGGTTAATACCATGCATGCACAAAGCTATTGATATTATTGTTTTTGTTGTTGGAGTATTCCACTTACATACTTACTATATTTTACAAGTGTTGTTGCTATGCTTATTGTTATTGTTGTAGTTTGGTGTGCTCTACTGGCTGTTGTCATTAAATGTTTGGGCATAAATAAGACGGGCGTTTACGCTCCACCTACGTTGAACATAAATTTTCACTGGGATAAGCGTGTGGAGTGGTGGATAAAGCACAGCAACAATAACCAACAGACTCACAAATACAGCAACAAGAATACCAAATGTTGTTGTTATTTGCACCAGAGTTGTTATAGTGTACTTTATACCGAAATGTGCGCAACCATTTTAGGCATCTGCAAAATAACGAAATTACCAGCCGTGAACGCAACAGGACACACGTACCACGCGGCAAGTGGGAGCAAGGCAAAGTATATTTTTTAGCAACTGAAATGCTTGCCACAGCTCTGGCAGCCAGCCGTTAACATCTGTCCACTCACATTATCAAAATATCGCCGGCTAAATACATTCTCCTACTCCTACTCCCACTCTTAGGCGCGCCACGCAATTGCTACAGTTCCCACCATAAATGCATGAAATTTACTGTTACTCGATTATCCATTCTTCCATTTGTTGTATGTTTGGTAACCACATGCCACCCAAGTTCCCAGCATTCGCCTTTCCTTCTTTTTTATGTGTGAATTTGTTGTGTTACTCCATTTTTTCCTTTGTTCAATTTTACCTTTTGACCATGCCACAACAATAACAATAAGAACGAAATAATAATTATTATTATTTTTATGCCTTCACACTTGTGTCGATGAGCAGCAGTGCATAAAAAAATAAAATAAAATTGTTGTGTAATATTCGGTAGCGCATTAAAAGGATATGCTTAACACAGGCACACACACACAAACACGTAGCTTGTAAGCTGTGCCCCCCACTCACACGGCAAAACTTTCGTCGGACATTGCATTAAGCAGCAGACACAGCCCTGATACTGCCTCTCTTCTGCTGTAGCCCATTTGTGGTTCTTGCTTCTCCCGCTTTGTAATTGCATTTGCAGCGAAATTGAATTTTTCCACTTTTTTGTTTTTGTGCACGTTTTTCTCTGTAATCATAAGTACTTTTTCGCCCGAAATTAGCATAACAACAATGCCATTAAAATTAATGAAGAAACTTTGGCAATAATTGTGGTAATGAAATTTTTTGGGTGTAAGCCGTGCGGTGGACGAGTGTTGCGCGGAATTATGAGCGTGCGAAAATTGGATTGGTTTTTGTTTTTTTTTTTTGCTACGAAAATTATATGAAAGGGTAATGTGAAGGACTCATTATCATACCAAAGTATTGGCAGTTGTAAGTACTCATAATAATCCCTCAATATAACGGTACTTATAAGAAGGTATTAACAAGGCTGGTCAGCACATCAAACTAGATATCTATTTTGATTCGTTATCAGTTATTGTATATGAAGAAACTATATTATTTATAAAAATTTGCAGGACTAAAATTATTTGTGCGCTATGAGTTTACCCTAAGAAAAAGAGTTTTTCATTATATCCATCGCCAAACCTTGCACCACCATCCGTTTTCGATCACTCTCCGTACTCATTTTCATCACCAACACCAACCTCTCATGCAGACAAAAATTGCTGATTAAAATCTCTTCATCACATTTCTTCCATATTATATAACGATCACTAAAAAAGGAATATTGCCCAGTTTTAAGCGAGCTCTATTAACCAATTATTTTTCATGACCGTTTCTATAAGCGTCTTAGCGATTCATCAAAAGATGGGAATGGAGATCTCCCTCCCTATATGTATGTATATTGCCTTGAGGTGTTACCACCTATTGATATATTAATGCTCTGTCACGAGTCCTTGAAACAGTGTAGCCTCCAATTTTTTTGTATTTTTTCAGATATTTTGAGGTCATTTAGTTTGATCTCTTATTTTGTTCTTCACATCGCATAGCGTCTTGTTAATATGAAAACTAAAGCCGATTTTTTCATTCCTTAGACGCGTGAGTTAGTTAGTTGAAAGGTAGAACTTCTCAGCTATTGAGAGAATCATGCACTCTCTTCATTTATATTTCTTCTATAATTTTAAGGTTAATCGAGAACAAAGTAGCGACAGTTTTCAATCGTATCGCTTGTGACGATGATTAGGGATGTCGCCAAACTTTGTCTACTTTCCATTGGTTCTGACACACTTTTGTTGAGTTTTATGAATGAAAATATCTTCTAGTCCAACTCAAGTATATATTACATAGAACTTAATACCTGAGTATTAAATATATACCATTTACGAAAGTACCTACTTTTCTTCACGAAGCACCGCGCCATCATGGACACCAAATTACATGACATTAATTATACAACTCTTGGTATTATCTCAGCTCTCTTTAGGTGCAGATATTGTGGACTAATATCGGAGCGACGATTATGAGTAAAGAACTTCTAGATTATCTTTCCGATATTCCCCCCAATTTCCCTAGTACGACTCTAGATCCGACAATACCAGCTTAAATATTTTGTTCCAAGTTAACATTTCCTCCATTTGCTTCCTTTTTTTACCCTGATTCAACATATTTTATTCCTTTTAGTATTCATTTCATAACCATTATTAGTATTATATAATACATAGTTAGACTTTTTGTCAAATAAACTAAATACGTACCAAAAACATAAAATTTTAAATTTAAAATACAAAATAAATCAATTTTAGTTAATGTTTTATCATCGACTCACAGCTTCGCCCATAACAATGACTAATGGACGGCTTAGCTGATGCCAGTTATACAAACTGTTGTGGCATTATAGCAGAGTTTGAGGCGGCGTTAGACAGGACTTCACTGTTAGTAAGCAATAAATTCAGTTTAATACGTTTAAATCCACTTCGTAAGCGAGTGAAATATTCGAAATGTTTCACTGGTTTCATTTTTTCAGCGGCAAAAAGTCAAAGTTTTCTATTTTTTCCCCAAATTTTTTGTTTCACTTTTCGCGGCAGCCTGCCAAGCTCCGCTTTTTAAATGCGAAATACGAGATGAGTGTACAATTTTTTTCATGCTGCCGAGCTGTCGAATGTCAAAGGCTAGTGTAATGGTGCTTAAACAACGTCACACCATCACGTGCGCCAAATAAATTCACACACGGTCATTTGCGTCGGGGATTAAAGATCGACCGCTCACTGCGCTATGCCGTTAAAAGGCAAACGTAGGCTGGGTTTGGAACGGACGCAGGGATTTTTTACGTAGCAATGGCAAGCGAATAGGAGTGGGTGTAGATGTCAGTGAAGAGGAAATGAAAATTTTTGTATGTGCTCTAGTTTTGCGGAAAGCTTTACTTTGCCCGAAAAACCTACAAAAAAAAGAAATATTTTAAATAAAGACAGGCAGTGGGCAACAGCATTGGAAAACAGTAAAAGTAAGCCGTCGAATGAAGCTGAAAAGTGATTAATTCAAATCCTTTCGTATGCGCAAACAATTTTCACCAAAAGTCACAGCTATGCAGTAGAAAAACAAAAAAAAAATATGACGGAGCAGCATAAAAGCGAAATCCGCTATATGCATATCTGGGGGGGGTAAATGAAAATGAAAAGTGCGCACAGCTAGATAGTAAAAGGCAAAAGCCGTGAATGGCTGAGCGCGATTTCGAATGACTTGCAATGCCAAACGCTAAGTGCTGCATCCATCCGCTGATACACCAGCGCCAGCAGAGCACGCACAGACTCGACGTTACGAATAACTGAATAACTGTTATTTGGAATTTTTATTTTACCTCCACATCCGCGATGTGACACGAAACTGACCAAGTTTATATATGTATTTATGAGTGAATGTGCGCAAGGGTCACAAATTCTAAGAACCGCCAAAAATAAAAACGCATGCAGTCCATTTACCTGCACAACTCAATGATTTCTAATCCTTTGAGCGGTACTATAAAGCTGCGAAGCAAACCAAAACCAGAGCGCAATTTAAAGAAAAGAGTGTTAAATGTTGTTGGCTGCTATTGCAGTAGTTGCAAAGATTATTTATAGAGTACTCACAAACTAAAAAGTTTACAGGAGAAAGCCAATGATCTCATGGAAAAAAGAGACTAAAATGCTTATCAGCGAATGCACAGCGGAAGCAGCCGGAAGTGACCGAGGAATAAAGAAAAAAGCTGCGGAAGTTTATATATAAAGTTTATGTGAAAATAATAAAATAAAATAACAACAACAAAATTCGCACAAAGAATGCATATAAATAGAGTAGTTGTCGGGTAAAAATAAATTCTAACATAAAATAAGATAAACTAGAGGCATTAACTTTATAAACTCACAGAATTCTTAGGTAAACGCTATAGAGATAAATCAATCAAGGTTTAGTTATAGTTATAATTGCTAATATTCATCATAGATGGAAGGCAAAGTCGACCACCAAAATTGTACCTGAAAGCTGTCTAGGAATGCCTGGAAATCTACTGTAACTCGAAGAAAAGCAAAAAAGTATTATTCTACGCAGCTATCGGTACATATCTTAAGTACTCTGTCATTCGAAAAAAATATACCTACTTTTTTCGTACTCTTAGCTGAAGAGAGCATTATTATAGCTAAATGTACGCAATGGTCCTTAATTTTCTGGTTTTCTTTCTAATATTGTTTTAAGCTCAGTTTTTTTAGTAACTTAGAACTGCCGCAAAAAAATAGTCCTCAAATTATGCCTACACATCGTAGATTAAGTCAGTACATCTGAACTAACAAAGCTTTTAGCTTCGCTGGGCGAAAAGATAACTCATTTATTGCCTTTTTTTTTAAAGTCGCAGTTTAGAAATAAAAACCTTGTAAAGTAAAAAGTGCAAAAAACTGTTACCCAGCTACATGAGCTCTTCAAATACAAATAGTACTACTCTACATTGAATTACTCTATCTTAAGCAACTTAACTTCTTCGTTTAACGTCTAAAGTTGACAATAAAATTTTACACATAACCTAAAAGCGAATACGAGTAGTCACTGTTGTTCAGACGTACAGAACTATAACGTGGGATTCCTCAGACTAAAGAAAATATTAATTTGAAAAAAAAGTGGACGCTCGTTAGTCAAATAATAGATACAATATTGTATATAACGAAGTATAATCATAACGAACTGAAATCCAAACTTATTCAACATAACCTAACTTTTTGAACACACTATCCTTTCATTTATTACATTAAAATGAATTACTTCACTTTCTCGAGAAATTCTTTAAATCACTTTTTCTTAACAAAACTAGTATATAAAAAATCTACAAAGAAACTTACATTTGTATTCACACGAAAAGAAAAGTTATGTGACAAACAAAGGTTATCAAACAAATAAAGCTAAAAGCCAGTACTTTCTCACACCAAGCAAGCTTGTGGAGCACATTTGGCAAGAGCACAGCTGTCAGTCAATAAAACCATTAATAAAATTAAACACGTGTCAATGCAAGCTTTTTTTTATCAGCCTTGTTGTATTGTTGCTTTTGTAATAGTTATTCGTTGGCCTTTAGAATGTGCGACCTCAAAAGGAAAACAATTTTTGTAATGGTGCTGAATGTTCGACAAGTGTTCCTCAACCTCATGCAAAGGTACTGCCAGCAAAGCTTCTGCACATAGTTACAAGAATCTATAGATGCATCTAAGAAATCATTCTTACCTATAACAAAAGCGACATGGTGGCTTTTGAATAGATTTCTCATATTCAATGCTTTGCTATTCAATGCTTGCGTTTACAATTGTGTACCTTTTGAACTTCACTGTGATGCTTTTATTCGTTTTTCCACTTGGAGTAATACTTCTACGTTTCATTTGCTTTTCTTTGACTTTGCGCTTTTTTATCGCAGCGTTTTGTCATTGCAACTTTTATACAATTTTGCGCAGCACTTTTACTTTTCATTTACCGAGTTTTGTCTGATTAGTTTAAACCGTTTTATGGCGGAAATATGTATACCGATTTCTTGATACGATTGCTTTAAAATCTTACAAAGAATTAAAAAAAAGGGTTGGTCTCTGTGGAGTGATAGCTGCCGAAATCAGTTTGGACCGACTCCTGAATTTTTGAAAATAAGCAAATATTTGATGAACCACCAAGAAAATTATGCCATCCTTGACAGGCATATTATTATATGAAAGACCAAATTAGTTAAAAATTTACTCAACCATAGCGGAAACGTACCGATATGAAGAACTTAACTATTGTTCCACGAGAATAGTATTACTATGGAATATGTAGAGGGAGCCACTGGAATTTAAGTTCCGATATAAAAAAAAATTAAACATATAAGAGCTCTAAAAACTCAATGATCCGACCAATATAATGGTTGTTAATTATCAACTGTCGCTGGTTCTACATACACATATGTAATATATATAATATGAAAGAGATCACCGCTTAGCACCAAGGCTAGTTCCTAGAGCATAACATATATATCCAAACTTCTCTTCCAGGTAATTTTGCTTTTCATACGACACTGGCGAAGGGGGTACATACCCACTTCTGCCATTGCCAATTAGGTACCCGACGATAGGTATTACAGTCCAACCGGACGAAGTAAGAACCGAACGAGAGGAAGAGGAGAGAAGAAGATAGATGGGCTTGGGCTAACAGAAAAATGGAGGAGTATTACGCGTCGCGACGGTAATTTACGTTTAAGGATTCGAGATCCGCCAACCATATCGAGGAGGATAGTGCGGCCAAAATACAACTAAAATCTTCTACATCCAGAGCGGTAACCGGCGAGGGGCACTTAATCATGGCGCTCAATGACCGGAGCAACGCCCTGGGGTATACTACCCAAAAGCGGTGGAAACTGGTGGAACTGCAGGTGCTAGAAGTGCTCTTCACAAAAAATAATGGATACTTGGGCACATATATGCCAACTTTTCATCATACGGGCTGGTTGTTCAAAATCAAGCATGATCCCTCGCTGCTATGGGTAAAGGAAGTGGTTGTGGAAAAAATTTTAGTATCTTATATATATTTATGTGGGATATTAAGGTGAAGATATTGCAAAAATATAAAAATAAATTATACTTAAAAAATGTGCTTAAAAGGTAACACTATTCCGTTTCCTCCCTTTTCAAGTTACTTATCACTTCCGTTACCATTAAACTATCATTCAAAAACAACAAAAAAACAGCAAAAATGTCTATTATGACACATAAGCGGTAAGCAACAATAGGTTAAACTCATAAAGTTGCCATAAAATATTTTAACCATTACTATAATATCAATGAAAAAAGGGTATATAAAAAGCATATGCACAAAAACGATTTAAACTACGAGCAGACGCCAAAAACTTGAAAGCACTACAGTTAAGGAGGGCGAGGGCTCAACACACTATTACGATTATTGACAATGGATGAGCGAGTGTAAATCCGTGTTTGCCTTTATCTTATTTTTTTCCAACAAATATTTAAAAGGATTATAGTGGGTAAATAATAAACGACGCGTTGTGTGAAGAAAAGTCATAAAAAGCGGTAGAAGTGGAAGAGCAAAACTAGAGCAAGCAACCCCTTTTTTGAGCGTTTGTGAATGCCGGCTTTTCAATGACATTAGCTAAGCGTGTTTGCGGACATTTTTTGGTGCAGATTTGAAAGCAACAGTCAGAAAGAGTGTTAAATTGTGTGATTTTGCAATTTTCTGCTTTTTTTGATTTTTTTTCTTCAAGAAATATGTTTCCATATATGCTTTGAAAGGGTTGCTTTGTAAGTGATAGCACATTGAAGAGCTAAAAAAGGCAACCACATCGTCAACTTCAAGAGCTGCGTAGAAAATTGCTAATGTGTCGAAACGAATTTACATAAATGATATTGCAAATACGAGTATATATAATATATGATTTATAAAAAGAACTTTGAAAAAGAATTGCCAAAAATACCAGTCAACAAATTAAAAATGTATGCCGTAACAGTCAACAGAAATCGGTAAATTTTTTTTTTTTTTATCGATTTCTAACTTTGCACGTCTGTCAGTAACAATACTTTACAACTCTGGCCGCCGCCGACCCTCTCTCAAGAAGCTCGCAAAACAGCCAACCAGACAAAATGACAACAAGCAATCAATGTTGACTTCAACGGTCTTGTCTACTCATCAGCAAATTTTTACTCAGCCTCTCTCAGAAAAATTTTGCATGCCACAAATGACACGTCGCAAAGCAAACACTATTTACTTGTAAGTACGAGTTTTCATATGAGCATATATACTCACATGCAACTTATAGTGCATTACCTCGAAGGGGGTTTTCGGGTGGTCTAAAACCCCCCAGCTTTCATAATCGACAAGGAATCCATCAGTAAACCATCAGTTTCAAAGATAAATACTCATATGTTTCATGTCCCAAACAAATTTAGAATTATTAGTCCGAATAACTGAAAGAATTACAGAGAGAGGCACTAAGAATTACAGAGAGAGAGTCCTCTGAGATATTAGACAACGAATCTTCTTCATCTTTATCTTCTTCTCTTTACCATTACAAGCTGTTATAATATGAATACAAAAAGGATAGAAAAAGCGGTTAAGTCAGTTTCGTTTCGCAACTTTTATTTGAAGATCGTTTGACAGAAAAATAGGTTAGTTCTTGATGTCATGAACGAAAAGCGTAAACATCTTTGTTCACAATTAACATGCAAGTTTGACAGTTCGTTACGTTTATGATGTTGGGGGTTACACTCTAGACTCTAGCAGTCTTGATTTGAGTAAGGATTTGATGGGTTACTTTCTTTTGAAAACTTTAGTATAACTAAGACGGGTAGATCTTAAGACTAGCTAGGTCCAGTTTTACGCCTGGAATCTATAGGATTCGCGCTGGATCTGAGGCCAGTGAATCCAATTAGTCTCTCTTACATAGAGGATGTGAAGAAAAAGACCATTTAGAGCTCTCACAGCATCTTTATAAGCTGCAACAATTAGACTTTGTTAGACTTCGTTGACTTCAGAATGTTTATCAGTATTCAACAGCATAATATATTCTTAGGGTAAGAAAAAATAAAAATGTATAAAATCACATTGTGCCCTAAAAGATCAAGCGGAGCAGCCACTGTTTTTTAAGCAAATAAAAACCGACCAAAACTCATACAAGCATATTATTTTTACCCATCAGTATCGTTGTCATTGACACGTTCGAACCGTCTGTATGTGCTATAAAGACGCGCCAAATACGAAGCTGATCCATTGACTGCCAAGTGACAGCGAAAGCAACAGATTGAAATAAGCAAAGAGGATACAGAACCACAGCAGAGAGGACAGAGAGAGGATGCAGTGCAGTCGTAGTCTATTGTAACCACCCAAAATCTATTTTGCAAGCCGCTTCGTTTATGCCGCCTGCCTTGGCCTCTGCCATTGGCATCACCTCATGTGATTTGTGTGTGAATTATTGATGGTAATTTTAAAATGTACCCTCAAATATTTCCATTTCGGATTTGCACTTTGTTTGCCATCGCTACGTTGTTTGCATTTTTTCCCAAAAAAAAAATAACACACACACGTTCATAAAATCGCATTCACTCCATGCTCATATAGCAACCGAGTTATCTCGCCGTAAAGTATGCAATACATTGTTCTTATTGATTTCCGCTTGTTATGTGTGTGTTCGTTTGGTGTTTGACTATTGGATTCGCTGGGTTGTTTGTCGCTTATCATAATGGCCCAAACATATGGTTGTACGTGTCGATAATTTAAATAAGCTACTTTACTGGCCCTCACTTGGCTCAGCGCTGGCGACCCCGCCATAACCCCTCAGCCAGCAGCATTGTCAACACATCACTTATAATTTGACATTTGTTATTGTTTGAGTGTGCTTTGAAAGCAGCCGGCGCGAAGGTGTGATTTTCAAAATTTTTACACTACCCCGCACTTTCCTCACACCCGACACCAACATTTGGAAAATGTCAAACAATGTTTGTCGAAATGAAATGTGCATATTAAATCGCTTATCGGCCGTCAGTCGTTTTGCAGCGACGCATTTTCATTATGTTCATTAGTGTTAAATTCGTTTTTCCTTACACCGACACACACACGTACGCACATGTGTATTTATTTGATTGGATTTGTTGCTTTTCTCATTTTCCTTTTCGCCTCTTTTTTGTTTCGCTCGCTCGGTGTCACTGACTCTCCATTAGATCGCCATAATGAGATAAGAAAATGAGTGCGCCTGTATTTATGCGCTCGTATCAACCGACATTTGGGCGTTAAAGTGTCCTTTGGTAATTGAATTTTCCGATGAAATCAGTAGCGAGTTCGTTCGGCGGGTATAAAAATGCTTAATATGCATTTAATATAATAAATTTTAATTTTATATCTTGATTGGCAATGACACACTTTCGAATTTTTTGTAAGTATGAGCTTGGCAAAGAAACAAAAGCATCTTACAGAGGAACCTTGATATTTCAGACCTTTATTCTAACAAAATCCCTTAAATATAACAATTTGAACCACTACTTGACGAAAACTGTAAAAATATGCTTAAGAAATCAAAAATGCTATATAAAAACGGAAAATATAACTCACAAGAGAAAACAAAATGCCTGAGCAAGAAAATTTCGCATAGAGACACAGACTTGTAACCAAATATATGAAAATAACACATAAGAGAACTTGTAAATAAATCTGTAAATTTCAGCATAAAGATCTTGTGTGTCTTCGGATTTCACTTAGAAACAGAACTAGTAGTCCCAAGGATGAGCCCACTTTTATAAAAAGGTTCTACCAACGGGAGCGATGCGATGTTAAAATGAAATAAAATATTGAAATTTGGTCAAAATGGGAACTTGTTCTTTTTTTATGTTTGTTATGCAGATAATTTTATGCCATTCCGCCCAATGTTCAACATAGCTCCGTTTGTATATCTTCACCCGTTTACAATTTTCTTGTACAATTTCCATGCGTTGTACCAAAGTGAAACGTGACATTATGAAACGGCAAACCTTACTGAACACACCGATATAACTCAGTTATCAAAAATAGCAGAACCATTCCAACTTCTATGGCCACATTGATTTTTAAAAAAAAGCCGAACCACAAGAATTTAGGACAACATGAGATATGGTCAGAATAATCTAACAAAACTGATGGAATTAAGACGATATGTGCTAACAAGCGATCTTTATTAGTGCTGTAATTATTATAGAAACCTGCTGGGCTAAAAACCTTGCCAGAACCTTAATTTTTTTACAAAATTTTCTGTAAAACCAAAAACTTATAAAAAGGAACTTCTTAGAGCTCCAGATTACTTATGATTTCACGACGTAAGCTTTTAAGAAAGAATGACTGAATATCTTGAAAATCCGAGTAAACCCTCAAGGGATTCTGGAAAAAGATCATACTTACAAGACTTCGTTTTTCTGAGCGAATTTCAATAGTTAGTCTTAGAATAACTTATGATTGATGAGAAGTTCAATTCATTTCATGAACAGAGCTAAAGAGGCACTCAATAGTTTTTTTCGAAACCGAAACCAGTAACGGACGGTTTCTTACTCTCAATATATTCGTGATAGATTTATTTAATGTCATCATCTCTAAAGCAATGTATTAATTTTTTTCCTAGTACCTAAAATGCGAGAATGAAATATGGGAAATATCTTAGCTAATTGTAAAATAATCTTATATAATATATATGTATTATTGTATTATATAATGAGATTTGAGTCTCAATGTAAAATTGAGGTATATGTAAGAAAGATTAATTAAAAATCCCGTGCTTAGAAACTGATATCCAAAAAACTTTTCCATACATATAAGACACCGCATATATTTTTTTTAAATATACCAAATATTTAAACAACTCTAGCTGTATAATTAATTTTTAAGTGCTTTCTTAAATAAAATTAAGCAAGATTATAAAAAACAAAACTTTGACGAAAATACAAAGAGTATGTGTCAGAGAGCAATAAGAAGATTTGTTTATATCGTATGTATATAATTAGAAAGAAAAAACTAAAACTCAGCTCCCACATATCTCAACATGTAGTCACTACATTATTGCAACTTACCTCCCAGTACAACAGTTACTTTCCAACTAACATTAACCCTTAGTGTAACTCATCAACACTACATAAATATTTAATGAAGTTAATTGAGTTGCCAACAGGATACGCGATGCACTTCGCTGCCATTATCACGACTGAAAATACAACTACACACTTCACACATATATGTATATACATGATATAGATATGATATATACTAGCTATGTTTCTACAAGTAAAATGGATAGTTGTGCCCCTGGGCATAACACAGCATAACCGCATTTTAATTAGTAAAATTTGCAAAAACAGAAAAAGGCACGGCAGGCAACCGGAAGAGCCCTGAAGAACATATAACTGTACACATGTTGGTACAATGGACGGGTAGTGAGGTGCGTCGTATAATGATGAGCTCGTTGATGTATGTATGGATACTTCAGCGAGCAATGGGGAATATAACTTAGGATATGATGTTATGCAACTGCTATAATTCTATGAACGCGGCATGTGTAGCCGATGCAGGAAAATTACTGGACTAGAGGAAATTGAGCAAAATTTGAGATGAGGGAAAATTACTGGACTAGAGGCAATTGAGTAAAATTTGAGATGAGCACAGCGTCAAAATATCTATACCTACACGTGGGAATTGCGGCAAATGGCGGAAAAGCGCAATTTATTACGGACTACAAAAGCGTTGAAAATTGGCGTTATATAGTCTTATATACACAGATGCCTAAAGACTTATGTTGGTTCAATTCATTTATATTATATTTTTACTTATGAGAAATTGGAAATATGGTTCAATTTGCTTGTATTAATAGTTTAGTTTAGAAAAGCTTTTCTTGTGGTTATTTTTGTTTTGCAAGGCTTTGCTGGAACTTTCACTATCTTTTAAAATTGCAGTAAGAACATAAATTCACTCAGAAATAAAATGAACTTTGAACGTTTAGAACTTTCAAAACATATTGAAAACTTCAGCAATGGCTTGGTTAGGGAGCTTTCATAATGAAATTAGAAATATTGTAGAACTTGTTTTTTTCTCGAAAAACCTTGAAGCTTTTTTCTAAGCTTTTCGGATAATTAGCAAAGCTTTGATGGAGCTTTCACTGCTTTTTCAAATATCGGACAAATAATATATAAATTCACTCGGAAATAAAATGATGTGTGATTTTTTAAAACTTTCACAACATAAATAAAACTTATTTAATGGCCTGTTTCCGAAACTTTCACAATTAAATAAAAAATTAATATCTACAGCTCCCTTTTAACTACTAGACAATGTCGCATGTTTTTCATATAATAGTATTTTGTAGTTCATAACCCACAAATATTCTATAAATGTAGTTAAGGCTTTCAATATCTGAAACATTACTGGAATCACTTCAATAAAACCTTTTTAATAAATTATTAATATTTGTTAAGCTTTCACTGTCGAAAGCTTTTTTGGTTTCTTTTCAAGCCAGCAACCTTATAAAACTTTCACTGTCGAAAGCTTATTTGGTTTCTTTTCAAGCCAGCAAGCTTATAAAACTTTCACTGTCGAAAGCTTACTTAATCTTTTTTCAAAACAGCAACTTTCTAAAGCTTTTACTGTCGAAAGCTCACTTCATTTCTCTGCCAAGCAGCTTTTTTATTCAAACAGAATATATTACAAAAATTATATAAATAGCAGCAGATAAAATTGGAGCTCTCTCCATACTCTCTGCAAACCAAAAGTCCAACAGAGCTTACACTACAAATTACATGCACCTTTGCCACAGGCAAACTTTTATACCAAAAAAAACGTAGATGAGCGTGCGAACAGCAACATTTTCTGTCTAACAATTTCCAATCCAAAATGGGCATTAAAAAATTTTATGCTCCTTCCAAGCAAAAAAGGATGGCTGCCGACGACTTTAAATTTACCGCTAAACTAGACGCGATTTCTTGTTGCTGCTCGTACATATAGGGGTATTATCCGCAAGTGCTTTGCATTTGTTATTGCTGCTTTAACCGGTTATTGTTGTTTTTGGCTGCGCTGTTTTCATTGCTGCAACTGCTATTGCGGCTTTTGTAGGTGGGTTCGTTTAATTTCCAATATACCAACAGCCACACAGTACACAGTTCTGTGCAAATGTGTGCAACTGCCCACGACTACTTCCGTCTGTCAGCTCTATTTCAGCTTTGTTGTTTTTAGTTTTTTGTTGCTGTTGTTGCGGTATCCTGCGGCCACAGATACATTATCCTAAATTTGCATAAAATAAATAAATTAAGTATGCCAGACATGCGGTGCGTTGCGGTACTCCGATGCTGCGTTCCTGCTGCTGATGCTACCACGCATCACACCACCCGCTACCCGAACTAATGCTGCCTGTGCTGCTGCTATTGACAATTGCTGTTGCTGCGCCAAGTTTCACTTACTTGTTACGTTGCTGTTGTTTGTTTTGCTTGTATTCGTTTTTATACCGCTAATGGTTAGCTCCACCATTTGGCCACTATTGAAAACATTTAGGAACAAAAAGACTGAATTGGTTTGGTGAGCTTTTCAAGCTTTGTTTAATATCGGCGATGAAAATTCGCGACGCGTTCTCTAAATGTATTCGAAAGTATAAAGGGTGTAAAGCACTGGCAATAGAGCTATGTAAGTAGCTTTATAAAAATATTAAACTTACAAAGGAATGGACAAAGTCCTTTCGTGAAGGTGGTGAAGTCATCGAGAACTTGTCTTATACGAGTCGTCCAGCCACCTCTACTAATAACAAGAATATCGAGAAAGTTAAAGAAACAGTGCTTGAAAATCGTCGTGTTGGGAACAGAGAGATAACAAACGATCTCAATATACCGTATGAATCGAATTAACACGTTTTGGTTAATGTTTCGGGTATGAAACGTATCAATACTAGAAATTGTATGAGGTTTGCACCGCGACTACTACAGTCATAGCAATAGACCTGAATTTTTTGCGTTAAAGGTCGCAGAATGATGTTTGACAACATAGCTGACGGACGACACATTCATCAAACACATCATTACTGGTCACGAGACATGGGTGTATGGATAGGATGTCAAAACTGTTCAACGTCTAACGAATAGCGCTCCAAAAATGTGTCTAAACCTAAAAAACCAAAATTCGCTGCAGACAATGAAGTCTATCCCAGCCGAGGCTTTTAACCAGTGTACCTAGCTTAAGCATTGGTAAGCGCTTATGGGCTCATCATTCCATTTTGAAGGCGATTATAAAGGTTTGTATTACAATAAGGGAAAGGCCGAGTCAAATATGATCAGATGGTATAATAGTTTCATGAAGGTAACTTTTCAAGGTTGGAAAGGTTCCGATCTAACATTGTTAAACAAAAGTAGTCTTTGTAGTATGAATTTAATTAATAGGAGAAAATTAAATTTAGCGACCTCGAAGAAGTCTTTCTAGTAAAAATTTAATTAATAAGAGAAAATTAAATTTTAGCGACCTCGAAAATTAAAAAAAAAATGCATACTCTTTCGAAGGATTGGTAAAAATTACGGCATCACATTCAAATGTAAAGAGAATGAAATGCGTTCGGTGACTACGAGTAAAAATGTCTTCCAAGTAACATTATGCTGTCACCAATAAAGTCATGTTACAACCCAATAGTTGAAATTTTCACTACTTTTATATGTCAGCTTAGAGTCTGGGCAGTTGTGGAATCAATGCAATGAAGATCTCTCAATCCACTCATGAGAATTCTACAACTCTCATCTCTCCAGTAAGTTGACTACAGAGATTATGTGTTACCATATTCTAGTTGAGTATTTTTCGCTTCAATTGAGAGTTGCTAATCCTATCACTACTGGTGAAAATATCAATTTTGAAGATGAGCGAACCTCTTCTTTATTTTGATGAAAAGAAAACTTTTAGGTAAATGATTTAGTTACACACTCAAAGTGTCCTTGAGCAGCTTTTTTTGTAAATTCTATATAAAAATGAATCAAAACTAATGAACTAATATTATATCAAAAAGTCTGAATGTAAATGTCTCAAGAGATAAAAAAAAATACCAAAAAAATATCTTCAGAGCTCAATCGTAGAGTAGTAATGTTCAATAGAAAAAAAATGTGAATGGTGCAAATAACTGTCATAGAAAATATTTGAAAAATATAACAATTCTAATAAAATTAATTATTCTTGTAACACCCTTTATAAATCCAATCATTACCACTTTGCAACAGCTCATAGTTTTCGCATCTCTACATATATACATATGCAGGTATGTATGCATATAGTTGCCATTATTTCACATTGTCTTGCAGCCTAATACCATAGTAGCCGAGCACACAATTCTGAAACACGCGCTGAAAACCAAAAATTTCACGAAACTTTAACAAAAATGTTGCACATAACGTAACGGCCGGCCACGGCTGTTGCCGTTGCCATTGCAATACCGTTAATGTTGTTGCAACGCTTTTTGCCATTACTGCAGGTTGCGTGGTTTGATCAAACAGTTAGGGAATATGTATGTTTTTCTTCCACTTTTTATTTCTGGAGAGAGAGAGAGTGTGTGAGTTTCTAATTTTTGGCTTTCAATTTGCACGTTGCATGCGGGCGTTACTTTGGGGCTTGTTTTGTAAAATGGTCGGCAGAAGAAAAGCGCATAAATACACAGCGTACAGCAGCACAATGTTGGCAACTTTACTTTACAAGCGCAACTTTAGCTTGCAATGGCATTACATTTTATTTTGCTGCGATTTTCGCCAGCGGTGAGTCTACCACAGCCGCCACAGCCTGCTCGGTTCGGTTAGAATGGCCGAACAACGGTGGCCACTATTTACTTACTGCACAGTTTGCACTCTTCGTTGCAATTTTAACTACTCTATACTACAGTGCTACCCAAACCACAGCAGCTGCGGCTCACCGCGCAAACCTGCAGCTCTCCGTTGCCTCGTAATCAGTCGGCCAAAAAACTTTGCAATTTTCTGCACTTTTCATACGAAATTTTTATGTAATTTGCGCACTTTTTTCCTTGCTTTTAAAATGATTTAAGTTCTTAATTTTTGTTTTTTATTCTCTTCGCTTTTAATATTTCATTTTCGTACAAGCTTAACGCGCTTTTACATAATTCCTGCTTTTTATGTTATCTGCTTCACTAGTTTTGTGCTAAGTTACTGTTACCTCTTCCGTTTCACTTTTGGCAGTTGCAAATATAATAAATTTTGCCCAACAACAAAAAGCAGCGGTCGCCAACCCGGTTCACCGCAGGCACTTCGAAATGACCTTGTGCGCCTCTTTTAATATTTCCTGCACTACTGAGCTACTCCATGTTTTACATTACATTTCACTGCTCATTACATTTTATTACAAAATAAGCATTTCCTTGGTTTTCATATAAATGTGTATTAAAACTCAGTGTTCATACTTCACAGTGGGATCTAATACATACGAGTTTAGCGTACTTTTTGCTAAAAGAAGAAATGAGAGAAAAGTCTACATCTGGACCCAACACAGAGAATTTTTTAAAGTAAACCATTTGTTTCATAATTTATAACAAATTTAAAAAAATCAAACAGGTGGCAACCTACCTCAAAAAATATTTTAAACTTTAAGCTTTTTTAAACCACCTCACTTTGAAACCTATATTTCAATGTCTCAAGGTCTTTTATATTTTACTAAAATTTCTAAAATTTTCAAACAGATGGCAACCTTTAAAAAATATCTACGTCTAAAACCTTTAGTTATCTTTATTATAATATTCCTTTTAAATTAAAAATTATCTTAAAAAAAATATGAACATATGGCAACCCTTCCCTATAATTTTTTGAGTTTTAGGCCTTCTAAGACCTCATTAATTTTTGAAGTTTCTATTATACATATGTACATCTGGTACATATTACTTGGATTTTTTATCCAGATAACAAGGAAATTGGTCGTCACTAGGGTGTTAACCAATTTCTAAAAACAAGTAACATTAAAGTTAAAAACAGCTGGGAATACCTTGCTACAGAAAAAACTATATATGCTGGTCACGTTATAACATCGAACGATGGTTAAACGGAGAGATATGTATAGTGGAAAAGAAAGCAAAATTTATTCGAAGAAAGAAACGGAGTCACGTCTTTGGTCCAAAACTATTTTGTTTACTGAAATTTTTAGAATTTTTCAATACTTCCAATAATAAATGGTAGAATATAAAAGCCAAATTTTAACAAATATTAAATAAGTCGTGGTCAAATAAAGATTTGGCTGCAAGAAGAAGAAAAGACAGTCCCTTTCGTCTAACTGGAGAAGTCAAATCTACTCATAGTTCACACATAATTTAACAAAAACAAAATTGTACTTAATTTTTCAATATTATGCCCACTGTGCATTCGCTTAAAAAGAATGTTTTGCTCAGAAAGCGTTTAACTGCAAATGCTTGCAACAATTGCATACATTTAAAGGTATGTATACATATTTATATGTATATAAATATATAAAATGTGTAAATATGTATATTAAAAATCTGCATGATTTGTGTTGTAAAAACTGTACATCCCTCCATTATTATTATTTATATTTATTTTCTGCATGATTGCAAAAATATTGTGTAATTTTTGCAAATTTATTCCATCATATATGAATTCACGTTACTCACTGCCTCATCACCCCCTCAACTGCGGCATACTTTCGATTATTACCCTCGCACTCAGTTTATTGGCGGTTTCGGTTGCTCTCCACCAAACAACCATCCGCTTCATTTTGCTTTATTTATTTTCACAATTACTCCGCAATTTATGTAAATTTGCAATAAAAACCGGATATTTTTCTTCATTCGTATTCGAACATCCTTTACACTCATTTAATTGATTGAGGTTGAATATTTTCTCTCCGTAAATTTAACTGTGTCAAACAGTAATGTGTTGGTGAAGTAAAAAGGGGATAAGTTAAACAGTCGGTTTGATTTGCATTTCCGGTAAATTTAAGAAAACCTTTACATATTTAAGGTGTTTGTAAAAAGAATTTAAATTGAGTGCTTAAAGATTAAAAATTTTTATTTTAATTTAAATTTAAAATGTGTTTTTATTTAAAAGTATGATCCCTCTACAAAAGCTGGCAGAAAAGAAGAGTATTTTTAAATATTTTTAATACACTAACAATCAGAATAGCAGATATTATTCATACTTTATTCAAGAAACAACTACGTAGGCCGACGTGAAGCTTAATCAATTGTTCTACCTCTAAACGGAAAAGATGGTCAAACAAGAAGGAAATGTGAGGGATACACATTCAAAAAGGAACTATGAGTTATTTGAAACAGATAAGTATTGAGATTGTAGGCACCTATTTAGTGTGATGTTGGAGCACTTCAAGAAATACGCAAAACCTTCATTACAAAACTTTTTCACCAACGACAGAAAGTTAGAACAATTGTAGGGAAAACAGTAGAGAATATATTATAGATACTAAATCTTTATAATACTAAAACTTTAAACAGTTATTGGAATATTTTGGACTAAATAACTAGGGATTTGGTTAACATTATCGAAGAAAACGTTCTTTCACCCATTTCTAACTAACTTTCTTGAATAAAATATACAAGTATAGCGAAGCTTTTTTAAAATAGTTCTGACATCAAGAAAACTGCACAAAGCAATCTTAAACTATGGGAAAAATTATTTACTGAGATAATGTCCTGCAAGCTGATAAAGACATAATGAAAGTCAATCTTCCGAGTACATTATAAACGTAAAAATAACTTCGTGCAAAATCCACCAGCTTAGTGCCTAGAAACAACCTCTTATAAGTATATGCTTTTGACAGAGATTTTCTATATTTTAGTAGCTATTGAAAGTTTAAATCTGACTGACAAATCCTCCTAACAATACCTGGTGAGATTATTAGTACGTGCCTTATCGGGAATACCGAAAAATCAAAATTCGTCGACACTAGTTTATTATACTTTGCCACAAAACCTATATTATTTCATATATTGAAGAAATTTGTCACCCTAGTAAAGCCAAAGAATAAACAAAGAAGTAAAGTAGAAAAAAAATTGAAAAAAATATTATTAACTCTTTTGTATTCAAATGGATTCCATGAAGTATAAGTGCTATTATTCCCAAATCTTGGATTTAATAAAAACGTATTATTGGCTACTGACTCAGGACTAGTATCTTTATTTGTTATTATTTAAAAAAGAACGGTTTTTTTCGTTCTGGGTTTGCCTGATAATATTAAGGGGCACACCTAGTGTGACAGCCTAAGAAACGCCGAATATTACGAATTTACAAAAAAAATACTGTATCGATGCATGAAATTTTCAGGATATATTTATACATTGTTTATATATTTTATGTTTCAAGAATACACAGTAAAATATTTTAAGTTAAATATTTTTTGATTTAAATGAGATCTCCGGCAGTCCTAATAAAAGAGGACCGGATTGAACTCAGCAGCTACTCTTTCAATGACTGTAACTCAAAAACTATTTGAGATAACGAATTGAAATTTTAGTATATCGTTTTTAAAGGTATAAATTATAGAAATATGAAAATCGATTGGTTCAAAATTTCACACTAGGTCTAAGAATATGTGTTTTGTTGTAACTAGAGGAACATTAAAGCGACCATTTCGATAAAAACGAGCCAATAAATTGCTAATAAATGTAGTGAAGAGAATGACCAGATTATATAAGTTTCAGTCTGTGCAAATCTTAGGTACCGCGAAAGCTTTAATGAGTATTTCCTATTTGGAGTTCTACTTTTAACCTCTTAGTCAGATATTGAAACTTTTATGAATTCACAACCAGTGTCCAATTTTATATTAAGCACTCTATTATGTAACGAATCATATTTACATATTAACGTTTATGTACAACCAAATAAAACTCTCATTACTGCTCCTCATCTAATTTTAATATAAACCATAATGATGATTTATATTTGACGCACTTGTTCGGAGGAGTAATTTCACCGCCATATGCAGAAAAAGATGTCACGAACACGTAAAAAAGACATTAATAAGTTTTTTTTTGGTTCGCGCCAACCTCACACTGCTGCAAGTAATTGATAACCCACGCAAAGAGAAACTTTAAATGAGAACAGCGGGAAGAACTGAGCGCTTAGTAATACCTCTAAAAGCACATTGATGTGAAACAGATGTTAAAAATTTGTTTATTTGCGCTAGGAGTGTTAGTGTTGCCAAACGCGTTGTAGAGAAGGCTATCAAATAAATCGTCTAACATGCCTCATTTATTGCACATTATAAAACCAGCGAGCGCATTGCAGCCGAACTTTATAGCAACATATTCAACGCAAATGGCAAGTATGTACCTAGCTAACACTTGCTATAATCAAGATAAACACATACCTAACTATGCACACAAATATAAGTTTGCATGTATGCGTGAGGCTCATTCACTCACCAGCGGCAATCAACTGCTTCTTGGTTAGTGATGCTTCAATTATGCAAAAGAGCTGAAATGACAGACAAGCGAGCAGCCGAAGTGGAAGCTGCCAAAGCAACGTCCGCTGAACTGTTAAGCTTGTGAGCTTTTATGCAGCGCATGGCGGCTGGCTAAGCAAACACACACGAAACTGCGCTATCCTTCGCTGGCACTTACTACTACTGCCATGAATTGTTGGCTGGCGAATTATCTCATTAAACGTAAATGAGCCACAACAACATGCATTCGCGGCGCGCACACACACACAACCACAACTGTGCACAAATCACCACCCAACACTAATACACATACACATATACATATCCATATGTATGTATATATTTCATTGCATAAGAGCTGCGTGCTTGAGCGCATAAGGGTCGCCGATAAATGTGAGGCGGTAAGCGAATTTAAATTCAACTCACACACACATAAGCATCCACACACGCATACATACAAATATGCTCATTAACTTTTCTACAATAGCTAGCTGGCAGCTACTTTGGGCTGAACGCGTAGCGGGTTGCAGTGGCGCCTTCAAGTCTGATTTGCTTGCGAAAGTGAAAGGTCTTGGCCGCCGACTGAATGTCCTCTCCCGAAATTGCTTTGACGCGTGTGGCAAAGTGTAGTATTTTCGTAAAGCGCGCATATTTCTCTACATATGTACAGTTATATTATAATGTTTACTCCTACGCTGCAGACATATTCCACTTCAGTATGTACTAACTGCGCGTTTAAGCCGTGGAATGCGTGTTTAATGGCCAGAAATGTGCGTGAGTACATATGTCGAAAGTGGTGCGTTAAATTTAGCATATGCAAATGTACATGTATGTATAAGTATAAGTGTATACATTTAAGTGTTGGTATGTATGAGTATATCTGCATGTAAAAGCGCTATTTGCTCATTTATTACTCAGCGACTGCCGCCAATTTAGTGTGCCAACATCAAGCCTACTCCACAGTTTTATTAAACTTCGCTTCCCATACTCGCTCCTGCCACATGCTTTAGCAGCTTAGCCTTCCTTCACCTACTTGAACGATTTGTTTTATGCGTTTGTTGACATTTTTATTTGGTGATAGCACTTTTTCCACATTACTAAAGGATTTTAGCTTTGTATTTAAAGCGCTTAAGCTCTGTATTAGAATATACACGTACATTTGCTTACGGTTATCTAATTTAGCGGTTTTTGTATTGTGTATTGTTATGCTACAAGTGTTTGAAACCATTTTAATCCCCAATTTGATTTATTAAAGGTTTGTCCTTACACAGCCCTTTTTTTTATTTCCCACATTTAATTAAATTTCTGTCAAAAATTACTCTTTCTGATTTTACCACTGCACTAGACTCATTTTAAATGTTAAGTTTTTCAATTACTTTCTTTCACCATTATAAGACCCAATTTATTTATAAATTCTCAAATTTTAATAAGTTAGTCGGCTTATTTTTTGGTTCTATTCAGCCAGAATCATTTAATTTTGAGGTTATGTTGTTGCGACAGCCTAAGTAGGACCTTTTTTTTTGGGCTTGACTGGGTCAACACAGACAGCTATAACTATGAAAAAAAATATTTTTTTTGAAACTTTCGTGACTTCACTTTTGTAAAATAACATGATTTGATAGCAAAAAAACTTACTGAAAATTCCAATTTTTTCGTGCCTTTGACTACCCCTAATCCATTAAAAACTATTGTTTTTTCTTATATAAAAAATTTTGGTATTTTTTCAAATCAGAAACCTATGTCAAAAATTGTAATGTTTACCTTTTGGTCAGATTTAAATACATCCCGATTTATTTTATTGCATTGTGATTTTTATATCATTTAAATATTATATTTCATAAAAATAAAAATGCATTCCATATTGATAGTAAATTTTTACATTTTTGACGCGAACATTTTTTGCAGTTTCCCGATAAATACATAATGTACATTTAAGAGAAGCTCAAAAAGTTCAATTAAATATAATATTAACTAAAATATATAATTTATTAAAGAAATATCTACTACAAACTTATAAATATGATTGTTTATCTTTAAAAGTTAATTATGTCATGTAATATATTTTTGACTAAACAATAAACTGTTTACAATTTTTGGAAATATGTCTCAAAACTTCAGAAAGAAAACAATTCGTGAGCTCATCAAAAAATATAAAAATAAACACAAAGCTCTTCTAAACAGTATTTAGTAATCACAGTAGTAAATTAAATTAATATATATTTCCTAATAAATTTTTATATGATAGACTTACCTTCAGAAGTATGAGCGGCAGTATTATTTCTCCCGTCGGTAACTCTTATCAGCGATTAAAATTAAATAACACTTTTCACTATTAAACACTTTCTCACTTATTTAAAAAATAATTTAAATTATGTTCATTCAATTTCAAAAGATATGCATTACCCATATTCTAAGAAAACTACACATCACTTTTCACTTTTGAACACTTTTTCAAACACCCTTTATATATATACATATGTAAATAGCTCAAAGCCATAATATTAGGACATCACTATTGTTTTATACACACTTACTTATTCACATATTACACTCATATAACAATAACAGGTGCTCGTACTTCTTCGTGCAACACGACAGTTGTTTGCGTTATTGTTGTTGCAGAAAATTGTAAAATTTTACTACGCACTAATTTTCTATGAACTTTACACATTAGCAAATATTATTATGCTAATAGAAATATTAACACAAATTATTAAAAATTACCATTTTCAACATCTTCCGATCGCACCGCACACTTTTTGCGAAAACACACTGACCGACCAACTTACGACGACACCTGCTTTGCACGCACTTAACTTTCTACTTGTATTATTTGGTGTATTTCATTTAAATCAAACTAATTCCTTGCAATTAAGCAAACGTCCACTTTGCACAACACTTTTTACACACTTTTCACAAAATGCTAACAATTTATTAATGAAAATTCAGCAAAAAATGTCACTGCAACGCCACCGCTAAAACTTTTGCAAATTTTCTTCACTAATTAACTGTTGCTTACATTTTCACGTTACTTCGCTCATCATTCCAATTTGCACGAATTTTCGAACAACGAATTTACTCTTAATTTTCAAATGCTACTGAGTTTGCCCGGCGCGCTTACATTCTCTTATTGCACACTCTTTTTTCTCTCCGTCATTACAACGCGTTGCTCTCGCTGGCTAAGCGCGTATGTATATGCGCACTTGAAGGCGCATGCACTTTTAACTTGCGAAATATAAACAAATAAAGACTGCGAACTTTCAACATTTAATATATTTCTAAAAACTAATGATTTCTGGTTCATTTCAAAACAAAAGTAAATAATTTATTTCAATATTAATTCACTAATTTAATATTTTCACTTGGCAGCAGCGACTAAACACCTAATCCTTAGTTAACCCCAGCGGAAACTAACGAGCAGATACAATTCGTTAACGGAAGCATGGTTGTATGTCGATTTTAAAAATGTTTAAAATATTTAAAATAAAATGAAAAATTTGAAAAACATTTGTTTCAATATATATATATTAATAATAAACAAAAATTTAACTCTTGATATATCTCAACAATTTTCCGACGCCTATTTTGTTCCTACAATATTTGAATATGATCGTGTTTCTTAATGCACTCCGGTTATAGAATATGATAATCTATATTTAAGGGAATAAAATTGATAAAACAGAAGTAATAAAGTTTGGCGACAAAACCGATACCAGGATGGAGACGAAGTAAAAGATATTTATAACAAAATTTTAATAAATAAATAAAGGAAAATAGAGATTTCCGAACACTCAGAGCTAATAAGGAAACACGGCACATAATCTTTTATATTAATGATCAACGTATTTTTTAAAGTTTACTGATAAAATAATACTTTATAAAATATTATAACACTAAATAAATAATTGATAATTACAATAGTTTAAACATTTTTCAAATTCACCATTACTTTTATTCTTACAACGACTTTAGTTAACTAAATTACATATATTGTTTTTGAATTTTTTTATTAAATTAACATTTTTGGTTTAAATACTTGTGTTAAACTTTTTCGAATTGCGAGCAACCCTGTTTTCAGCGATCTACGCACTTTTGTCGTCGTACATCCGTTATTCGCCAGTTTCCTTCACGCGAATGCAAATGCGAGCTGTTAAATTGGCAAAATTGATTAAAACTGTGAAATTTTTATAAAATATAGTGGCAAGTGTAAGTTTTTATTAAAAAAAATGAAAGTGTAAATAGTGTGCCACCATTTAATGGCAGTGCGGGCGTTAAAATCGCAATGTAAAAACGTGTTTGAGCATGGCCATGCAATAGCTTAAGTGTAGAAAAATGTGAAAATATCAGAAAATATTGTGACAAGTGCGGGGTTTTAGTGATAAAATCGAAGTTGAAGTAATGTGCCGCCAAATAAGTGCAACAATTAAGTGCGGGCTTTAAAAATTCGGTGTGAATAACGCGATCGAATATGTGCGTGCTACTGGCGGCGTAAGTAATAAGCAAAGTGCGTGAATTACAGTCAGAAAATACAAAATGTGCTTTAATATGAAATGATATGTGGTTTTTAGATAAGTCATTTTCAGAATAAGGTTAAAAATAACATAAATTTTCTGTTTTAAAAGCAAATAGTTACTTTTACCGCTTCTATGCAAGTACGTGCATGCATTTCGTTGTTTAGGTATTGTTTGAGAGACCTTGAAATGCAATGCACAGTTTTAAAGGCTTTGGTATGTGACGTTGTTAAGACTTTCAAACTGTGTGATGAAATTGTGCTTTTCAAACTTTGCGAATAAAGGATGGAGAATTTATATGAGTGTATGCACTTTTAATTGCATGTAACGTGCATGTGTTATAAATGTTTTAGAATATCTAAATATCATGCGATCAATTTTTAAAGAAGAAAATTAGGTTTTAATTAAATGCATATAATGATACGAAAATTATGATATATATAATATTTTTACATTTTTTTGCTAGTTGACTGACTTTTTTAGCATGATATAAAATATTATCGTATACATATTTATTAATATGTATGAAACTTATTTTGTATAACTGCATCATATTACATAAATAATTAAGATTATTTTTAATTTTGAATTCAATTTTAACAAAAAAAACTCTACTAATTTGTAAATTTTTTCGACACTAGGGCATATTACGTATAATATCTTCAAGAGATATTGTTTTAGGTTTACACCGGAATCACTGCAGCAGTGGAGGTCCTTTTTTAAGCTTCGTTGTAAATCGCGTGTAACTCGAAAAATATTTAATATTTTTTCCAAAATTTTTCTTTGTATTCTTAAAATAAGTATGTAAAGATTTGCCCTTAAAATTTTAAAATTTAAATTTTATCAGTAACATTAATACTTTTGCCATTTTAAATGCTTCACTATAGTTGTGCCACTAAATAGAGTTTTTTTTAAGATTAAATAACTCTACAAATGAATTTAGAAGAGATCAAATTTGATGAAAAAGCTGATGCAATGTATTAAATTCTGATCTATAAAAAAAAATATGTGTCTTTGTGGTCATTAAATTGCAGCGTTTGAAAAGAGTTTCGAAGTAGTATCCACTGCTACTTATTTTTACTGGATTTTTTTGCCGAAAATTGTATTTTGTTTTTAATTTATATATTTTTTGTATAGTATATTACATCCCATTGACTCAAAATTTTGAGAAAACATTTTCATAGATATTTCACAGTTTTGCACAACTTCAATTCTAAAACTAAATTAAAATTACCTTCATTTGTGCAAAAAATTGTCACGTGTTTCAAGCATTATTTAGTTGCCGCATAGAATTGTAGCCAAAAATTAACGATCTGGCAAAGCACAATACAGGCGCATATGTTACCAACACACGCAAACGAAAGAAAAACTCTCGCACCACAAAAAGCATAACTGCGTTAGCAGCCCCTCAAAAAAACTTTATAATCGTATGAAAAGTAATAAAAAAAATCTGCAACAAAAAGCCGACAGCAGACATTGGCACTGACACTGACACCCCCGCAAACTTTTCCAGTGCCATAACAATACGAAAACCAACAACAACAACGACAGCAAATTCATTCAAACTCAGTTTGTATGTAGCAAAAAGCATAAATTTATTTGTTTGTCTGTATGTTTGTTGGGTGCCGCACATATAGCGCTTGCAACTAACGATTTTTTAAAAAGTCCGCTCACGTATGAAAATAGTATTTTGATACCCTGTGTATAATGGGATTTGTTTATTGCTATCATTTGCGAAAACTTTGAGCTTTTACGATGTGTAGTGTGCTTGCAAAGTGTTTGAATTCGGATTCCGGCGTAATGGCAAACCGGAGCGCAACAGAGCGGTTAGTGTTGCAAAAGGCAGCAGACTGCAACGACGCAATGCAGCGACACACACACTTGCAGAAGTCACTGACAAAAGCGGAAATGTGTATAAAAGTGTGGGTAAGGATAAATGAAATAGATGGAAAGAGTGTTAAAGTAGACGAAGTGGAAGGCATTTCGCGAGTCAGGTGTTAGCCAAATGAATTTTGAGCTACGGTGGAGGATTTGGCTACCAAGCGACGCGTTGAAATGCCAAAAAGTTTCACAATTTTTTTTTCTTCTGCATACCCGAAAGTCACTACCTTTTTTGCATTTGTCATCTCCCTCTCCACTAACTCATTACCACCTGTGGGTGTTGTGAATTGCAGAAAGTTTCGCAAAGAAATTGTGTTGGTGGAAAATAAAAGGACATTTTTAGAAGCAAGGAAGACAATAACGTTGTAGTCTAGGTGGAAGTATGTCTAGTATGAATTCGGCGAATGCGTCAGACGTATTTTGGACCGGTGTGTGTGTCTGGCTTTGAGTTAATCCTTACCTCTTTATACTATTACGTATGCAAACTTTATACTTTTCATTTATTGTTGTTTGCAGCTTTTCGCGAAAAAAAATTTATGGAGCTCATTTTTACAACAAAAATACATATATATATACTCCTTAATGAGCTGGGAACTGAGAGATCCCATTACTTCCGGCCCCGCTGATAGATGAAATTTTTTGAATACAGATCTAAAAACCTCAGTTCTCGTCTCAAGCGTAAGCTTTCTGATGCTAGAAATTAAATTTTCACCAATTTCCAAATATTTTTAATTCTACTAGATTTTCCACTACATGAGCATTGTTTTGACACCCCACTAAACCCACAGCTTATTGAGTATCCCAATATGCCAATATAAGTAAGATGACTGGAACACAATACTCACACTTAACACAGAACAACTACTTCGTATTACAAGAAAAAACGGCGGAACACTAACAATAATGTGAAACATAAGAATATCCGACCTTCATTATGGCGGCCAGAATGTGCAATATGATCTACATTCCATTTACATTACCTTAAGAAAAAAGTGATAAAAAATAAAATAAAATCATGTTATATAAATAGTGAAAAGTTACATTTACCTACAACAATAAATGTACGTACGAGTAATTCACACTTTATGAGGCGGCAAAAGTAGGCAGACAAGGGTGACTGAATTATCTATGGGATGAGCAGCGAAGCGAAAAGAATGTTGGGAGAAAAGAAAATGGCAGGATGGCAACTAAAGTTGCAAGCCAATGCGATAAATCCGTGGGCTTTACGAAGCCACTTAAACTTTTTCACACTTACAGCAGCAGCAGCAGCGGTAAGCAGATATCCTCTGGCACGCCACATGCCACTTTGGCAACGCCGCGACATTAAGCTGTGCTCCGGCTGCTGGCACTGAAATGTGAGACACTGCAGTACTCGAAACAGCGAGCCATAAACGACACCCACACCAGCGCTCACATCAATTGGCCGCCGCCGTCGCCGCCACCACAAAGTGAAAATGTCCTGTTTACCTTGGTATTGTTTCAAAGGCAGTCAAGTGGCGCCTTGAAGTTCGTTCGCCAAAGCAACGCTTGCCCTCGGGTGGTTGGTCACCAAAAGTCGACATCATTGCATTGTGGGGGTGTAGTCGAAATTATAGTAGTTATATTTGTTATTAAATGTGTATGTATATGTGTTGCGTTGAGTCTCGTAAGCATTATGGCATGTGGCATGTGGCATGCTGACACTGGTATTATTTTCATTGTCGCATTTTTCATCATCAGCGACTCACCCACGTCATTTCGTTTTCACCTTGCAGCTCTCAGTATCGCTGGTTTACCGGCTGCTTTGGCATGCAGCACACGAACAACACCTGAGCCGTCTTAAAAATGCCTTTATATGTACAAGTACATATCTTCCTTATAAAGAAGGGTGGTTATTTACCGAAATACCGTCAATCGGGCTCTCGTGGCAGCGTGAATATTGCACTTGCCTGCCTGGAGTCTGTCTGTCGGTATGTCTGAATGCCAGTATTGCGCGCATATTAAGCAACAATTTCACACCTCGCTTTCGTTTCACTTATTCAGCTCTTCTCTTTGCGCTAAGCTTCCACTCGCCTCAATATCAATCTCCCGGTCTGCCTGCCTGTCGCTCGTTGTCACTTTTAACCAAATCTCATTTGAGTTATTGCTGCAATTATCGTTTGGGTTTGTTTCTTTGCTATTGCACATTTGGGGCCTCGCAAGCCATTTGTCACGCACACCAATCCAAGCATATGTACGTTAAGTTCTCGTGCAACTACTTACCTCCCGTGTGGTTTGCTGTATACCTCTGCAACTGGCTGTGTTGATGGCTTTGTTGATCCGTCGATTATGATTTTATTGTTGTTAGATCTCAGTTTCAGCAACGCTTTGCGAGCTAAGAAATGCATTGATTTTGTTGCCGTACTTCTTTATATATTTTCTTCTCCCTTTTAAACGTATTTCTGAAATAAAATGTCATGTGGTGTGGTTAATGCAACTTTTCGTCGACGCGTCTGCATATTTTAACTGTTGCAAATCCCTTTTTTTGAAATATTACGGAGCTTTCGTATAGCTTCTGTAGTTGTAGTGGCTGTACTTAGTAGGTTGAGTAGGCCATTTACCTTAAGCTTCGAAACGTGTGTGATATAAATTATTTTTTCGCATACCTTAATGAATAAATATTAAATGATTTCTATTCCTAAGCCTAGCTCTGACATCTAGGGCAATTATACAATTATTTTTTGACATAAAGTTCAGAACAAAAGCATGATTTGAACCTCAATAATCACACTATTCCATCATATAGTTGACATATATAGTCATAATTATCTCGCGATTTCAAAACCATTTCCTATCAGTGTTACTTTGTTCGCGTTAAAATGTTCTTTCGGTATAATATAACCTCTGCTTTTGAGAGATCCTTCTTCTTCTCAGTTATCTTCTAAGTTCAAATTAAGCCTTCATTATCTCGTATGATAACACTAGTAGCTATTTATGCTGAACTTACAAGTTTCTTCAATCATTACTACACTGTTTGGTGGTTTTTAAAATGGATCCTGTAATAAGAGTTTGTTTGTTTAGTTCTTCATTTTCTAACCTCCGCACCTCGTAACGCTTTTCGGAAGCGGTTTTCATTTAATATCGCCAACTCACATGAAACGTCCATGTACTTATTGAGAATTTATAGATATTTTTCGATTTATGAAGTGAAACTCTGACCTACAGACTTAAGACCGAAGGCAGTTGACAAAACGGTCTATGTTAAAATTATAATATGTAGGTTAATATTATATTAAGTCTCCCATATTTATTAACATAGCAATTTTCCCTATTTACTAACCGAACCAATGATTTATAGAGAGTTTTTCAACAAGTCCACACAATTTTGAAACAGCTAATTAAAAGTTATTTCTACCATGCACTTAAGTCAGCGATCAAAAGACTTTCTCAACGTAACATTTTAATTGAAGCGCCGAAAAATTCATTTCCTTCACTCAGCAAATTAACAGATTCTCAGTATTTTCTTTTACTTTTTTGTTATTTATTTTGTCTTTCTTTTGATTCCGCAAAAGCAAATATTTACGCGCCTTAACCAAGTCAACAACAAATAACCGTGGAACAGCACAGTGCAACAAACACGCAAAGCATAGAAATTTCTTAGCGCTCGCTCTCTAGTGGCCAGTTACTTGGCCAAAAGTTTCTCTATCTCTCCATATTGCCACGGTGCACCAAAAGCGGTTGGCCGACCGAAGTCGACGTCGCTTATCTCGTTTAAACGAAAGGGTTAGATACGACTTGCAAAAAGTCAAAGTGCTGAGAAAATTCTAAAAGTCGAAGTTTTAGAAGGCATTCAAGACTGCTAGTTGGTTGTTGTTATTGTGCATGGTATACATAGTAGTTGGTGGGTAGTTTTCTTTTAATTTGTTTGAAAACTAAACTTTGCGGTTTCTCTAGCAAACAAGCGCATCTAGTTGAGGCTGATTGAAGCAGATTGTAAGAACGGGCAGAGATGCTAGATAGCGCTGGCAGCGGCTGGGTTAGAGAGAAAGTGCATTGCCGCCGACGCAAGCAAGTTTTGTAGTTATGTGAAGGGACGACTGTTGGTCTTGTGGTTGTTTTTCTTAAACTAACTGCAGAGTATTTGCTTGTTTTGAAAGTAATGTCAAAGGACCACAAGTCAAATAGCCATGTTGGAAATTATTTTGCTTTTCGTACTTATCTAGAGAATATTCTTGAGGTTCAGCATTTGAATTTGGCAGACATAGGCTAATTACTGGTGTCATTTGTCAAAATTGCCGATATCGACGGATCAAAATCAAGTTCTTGCATGGAAACTTTTTTACTTGATCTCCGATCGGACCACTAAAGCATATAGCTTTCATTGAAACTGATCGATCAAATCAAGATAAATATATTTTTAGACGCTTTTGAGTCATAAGAAATGCAACTGTAAAGTATTGTTTCTATTAGCGATCATATTTATTATAACAACCCACGAATCATTCGAGGATCTGCGAGTTCGAATATTATCACGCCGTATCACATTTTGTGGACTTTAAACTTATTGCTTTACCTTTCATTTCCAGCAGCCTACTCGCTTTAAATCTGCTCCCACTCCTTCTAGGCTTTGCGCAAAGAAAACAGTCTTGCAATTGCGCTCAGCGTGCAGCTGTTGCTTTTACTTTTCAGCTTAATCACATTCTTTACGTCCCTCTTCTTTGCTTTCTTTGTGAGCGAACTGCAAAGGCGACTAATTCAATGGAAAATGCAAAATTAAATTGTGTTGATAATTTCGCCCAAAAGTAGCAGCAACGCTTTCAGTTTGCACTACTTGTTGTTGTACTCAGTATATTTGTTGTAGTTTGTAATTTCTAGTTGCGGTTATTTCACAGCTCCTCTGAGAAATGTCTAAATGAATGAAATAGTTTCGCAAAGAAAACAAGTGAGTTGTGGGCGGGAGAGCAGAGACGTGAGAGGCAAGCTTGAAGAACTACAAAGTGGTTAGCGATAAAATGCAAACGAGGCGTGGGCGACAAGTGATGGAAGAGTGCTACAGTTGTTTGGCGGGTTGTGGATAATTAGTTTGCGGATTTGTGCTGATTAAGAAACTAAAATGTGTGCTAAGTTATTCTTTTATTTATTTTGCAGTCCATGTTGTTCACTACAACAACAATTAGAACAGAATTTTCAGCAAAGTTATGCAAAGAAAGAAGTTGAAAACTGTTACTGTTAAAACTGAATTTTAGTCATCTAATTCAACTTTATGTACACAAAGTATTGTAATTTGAGAGAGTTTTAATACTTTTCGAATTTTTTATGAAAAATTAAAAAAAAAAATTATGATAGGATTCTTATAGCATATCCTGAAATCTGCCAGAACATATAATTTTTCTGTACTTTTCTCAAATTCACTTGCGATATTTTATTGATAATAGCATACAATGGGCCAAAACACACATTTTTGATATCTATTGATCAAAATTACCTTCCAGCCTTAGTAATAATATTCGCGGATCTGGTGTTAAGCTTATTCCACCAACTTCCTCAGTGGCTTGAACGATAATGATCGGACTATCCCGCCATTGTGGGAATAGATATTTTTTCTTATAACAGAAGCAACTCCCTTCTGCAAGTTCAGCACTCCACTTGGTCAGTCCACAGCCTTAATAACTGTAATATTTGCTAAGCATATACATAGTGCAGAAGGTTTATATGAAGGAAAGGTTCATTTAAAACTGAAAATTCCGAATTCCCAACTTTAAATTATTTCAAAACCCATATTTTTGTACTCAATATCCCAGAGGCCGACCTATTGATTCTCTGAGCACTGTTAAGCTAGAGTTCCACTATACCATAGTTAGCTTTTTATCAAGTTATAAGCCAGTTGCGAAATGATTGTACCAATTTAACTTTGGGTCCAGTTTAACACATAGCATCCATGAAGTCTCCTACAAGAACTTACCTTATTTTTCTTCTTTTTCTCAGTTTTAATATTAATTTTGCACAACCATTCTAGTAATGGCGAAGGAAATTATAGGTTGAAAGCGCCATTCTCAGGTCCTCCGACTTAGGTAGATAGGTAGGTAGGTATGTAGAGTGGCTGGCTGACGACGCACCTAGGCCTATAAAAGGCCCATTGTGATACCACCGCGACTAACGTTGCCTCACTCTATTGTCTCCTCTCTGAACCAACCTGTGCTTCCGGTGAAGTTCATCTCCACCGACTTAACTACATTCAATCTCCCATAAACACGGTTGAAAACGCCTTCAATAAGTAAAAGCCTACCCAGTTCGATTTTTCCTTGTTTCTCACCAACTAGAGCTCAAGTGGCGTTGAACAAAACCCACAGCTACTTGTTTTGATATGTGTCTGCGGAACTGCGAAATCTGGCAGGTGACTTTTAACTTTGATTTCCAAATCAGCACAAGTTAGCTTAACAATTAGACTGGTATGGCCAAAGTTTTTGATGGGCAAAATGGAATGACGAAACGCAAATTATTCTATTCCATGCTCCGCTGATGCGTTGAAACTCAGAAAGTTGGTCAAGAAAACTCATTGCAAAGTCAAATGACAACTGCTAAACTGCTTCTAATTCCACTTTGTCTGCGTTCGTCTACCCAATTTTGGACTATTTAATGTGTGTGGCACAACTACATATACACTAACACATGCAAAGACACATGCATTACTCGCCAAGATTGCTGGCACATGTCGGAGATTTTGCATTTGAAGTAGCAAACTGAATGTGGGATTTAGGCAAGCTCATACAATTAATGGTGAAAAATGTTTGTCGAGTATGAAAAGCTCTTTGAAGGTAGTTTGAAAATGTAGATTGGGAATTCACAAATTCAGGTAATGTCGGTAACTTGCTTTACCTTGCTTTATTCAAATGAAACTTGTGTCTGTGTGCTGCATAATCAGACTTTGTTGTCCAGTAGCTGTTACCAGCTGGCTTCGGTTCTTGTTGTCTTATATTACATACCATCAGCAGCAGCATTGAGAAACCGTAACTAAAGATGTGGCTTTGCGGAAGAAGAAGAAGGAAAATTTTGCACAAGTGTGTGTGGATGTGTGGGTGTATGTGTGTGCACTCTGCAGCCGGAAACCCGAAAGTCAATAGCCCACAGTGTGTTGAACAAAAGAAAATATTTGAGTATGCAGCTGTATAAGAGTGCCACTAAAAACGATTGGAAGATGTTGAGAGCAGACATACAGACACACATACACCCCTATATGTACATATGTACCTATACGTAAGACAGAAAACCATTTTGTTTTAAATAGTCTTGATGCTATGCTAAGCTGCATATACATTTGTATGTAAGCTTCTATGGCTATGAGAGTGATGAGCTGACCGCTTCAACTGCCCGCCAGTAACCATTAGCCAACAGCCGTTGCCTTTGGGATATTTGAAACTAAGATGAATGGTCAAAGTCGAAAAGTTTTCGTTGCTAGTGAAAATACAGAGAAAACTTTCAAACACACATATGTACATATGTATGTATTTGCTAAAACGTGCTGCTGGTATCTTTAAGGCAGCTTGATGTTTATTAAGTGTTCTTAAACAAAAGTATGGAAATTTCCTGAATAATCAGTTTGATTTTTATTTTCTCGCATCTATAATCGAGCTCTACAATCTTATTTTTTTAGTCCCGAAATTGCGGGATTAGGTATCGGGATCCCGAAAAATTAAAATAGCTAATTTGGTCAAGTTTCTTATTTTATTCAATCTTGTTGAATATTCAGTTTTGGTTTTAATGCGGCATCTATAACTGAGCTTAACTATGCTATATTTCAAAGATTCTGCACAATTTTTTTAATCCCGAAAGTACGGAATTATTTTTCGGGACTCTGAAATATTCGTCATCAGTAATTAAACTATTTATATGTTGTTAAAAAAATTAAAAAGACTTTGAAATGTAGTGTAAATTTATTAAATAAGTTTTCAATACTTGATTCTACTATACTTGTATTAAGGTAACTAAGTTCCTCCTCAAACAGTGTTCGTCTTAAAAGCGTAAGCCCTATCATAATTATTTCCAGAATATCAACAATAACCTTCAAATCTCAGACAATTATAATTACTAAAAACTGTATTTTTGAATCCTCTTCCATATAAGAAAAAATGCCACCTAATATTATCTTCTAGAAAACCGTCATCTCTTAGTTTCGATAAGTCCAACCACACTCCGACATTTCTTCACTTAACTTATGACTTGCATTTTCTTTTTCGCTTTCAAAACTTTTTAATTAATGTTTTAAGTCAACCCCCGCCAACACTTTTCGTCTCTAACCTCACTTACTTACTGTGCAGTGTTGGACCTGTCCTGGCCACTTAAATTACGTAAGTACGCATACTTGCGGAAGTAAATCTCTATATATTTGAAAAGGCACTTTTCTACTTATTTAAGTGCAACTCACAAAAAGTGTTAAGTGGAAATTTATGTTGCAGGAATTTAAATGCATATTTAATTAAGGCACTTTTACTGGCCGAATACCAAGTTGTGGTAAAATTAGTTATCGCATCTTACTCGCATTGAAGTGAAAATATCAAAGCGTAAGTATGTCAGCACGGTTAACTAAATGAGTTGCAAAATATAGTTTTCTGATATTGAGTAAAACTGAAATGAGAAGGGAATTAATAGTAATAATCGATGCTTATCTATTTTTTAACGTATATTACAACAAACAGTTATTTTAGAGATATGGTATAAATCAATTCTTTTTTGCTAACCCATATCGATGAAGATGGTAAATTCTCGATGAAGATATATGAAGTGACTTTCTCTAAAGCTTTCTAGTGTGAGGTTGACTAAAACTTCTGAGCGCACTATTTAAAACTAACTGAGTGCCAACAAAGTCCCATAATCTGACTATAAACAAATCGGATATGGTTCCAATAAACTTTCTACGTTAAATATTGTTAGTATTGAGAGATAGAAACAGGTTTTCAGAAGTCTATAGTGCAAGTCATTGACTAGAAATTGGAAATAGAATAAGGTAATCTAATCTAAATAATAAGCAAAGTAGCCTCTTCGATTTACTACTTGGCAATAGACGATGCCTCTGATATAAGCGATATATTTAAGGGGCACACCTGGTGTGCAATTTTGAAAAAATAAATTTTTTCTAACTTCAATAGCTTTTTTACTATTCTTTTTTGTTTTGATTTTGAAAAAATCTATTTCTTCATATTTCATTCGTTTTTTTTTTAATTTTTTTTTTTTTTTTGATTTTGAAATTTTTTTTTCATATCTCAACTTTTGATTTTTTTTTAAGCTATTGCATAACTTCTATCGCAGGCTTTGAGCGCGGGGACTGAATCAAGAAATTCTGTAACGAAAATTAACCTAACTCGATCACAAAGTATGCGCAAAATGTTTGCACCTTTAGGCGTATTTTCGCAAATTTCAACCGGAACAAATAAATTGAAGAGATAGCAGGGTGATTCAAAAATAATTATATTTAAGAAACAATTTTTTTAATGGCAAATAAAAACTATGGAATTTAATAAAAATTTAATTAATTAAAAATAAGTTATTCAATAATCGTTGTCATAATATTAGTAGCATTATTATTATTTTGGTAAATAGCTTCCCTACCTTTTGGAACAGTAACTCCTTTGAATTGAACAATACAATTGAAAGTATATATTTTAATCGGATTATCAATGGTGATAAATTTCCACTTAGCTTGTCTTGCGATTTCAACATCAACTTCGCTGATAAAATCAGAGCGGTTGACAACTTTTCTTTCGGAAAAAATTAATTTGAAAATGAATATTGGTCCACAAGAGTCCACAACAAAATATGAGACGCGGTATTTTTTAAATATTTAAAGGATATCAGGTCTCAAACTTAAATCTCTTGTTTGAGTTACAATAAACCTATTGCTCCAATGATAAAAATTCGTGAATTTATTGTATGACAATAAACATATTTTAAACAATATTTACTTCTCATTTGATTAATAAAAGAAAACAATTTGTTTCCCTATCGGTCAACAAGCTCAAATGTAAATTGAATTACTATTAAAGAAAAAAAAATACTGCATAAAAATTAAATAAATAATTACGATTGCAGACGTTGATAAAAAATGCTATGCCGATTGCCACACGTATTTACATTTTTTTGTAAGTCATTGTACGGAGAATATTTTTAGGATTCATCCACGGAGAAAAAAATTTTTTTTTTTAAACTTTAACTGCGTATTCTGGAAACATATACCGTATAAAGGTGTGCCCCATAAGTAAGTTAGGATGATGTTGGTTCTTTCTTATAAAGGTTCTAAAGGCTATAAAGGCTGTGATATCTACTTTTGGTGTAAATGAGTATGTTATATGTTTCTAGTGATAATTTATTAGCGGGGGACTCAAATCCGATTCGTAATTTGACTTCTGGGATTTTTTTTCAAATAATTAAACCTATACTGAAATACATAGGAATTTCAGCTAATTTATATGCATTAATTTTGAAAGAAAAGTCTCTAACTGTTGACTTATTTCGCATTTTAAGGAATTTTTTCAAACTTCAATGCTGATAAATTTAAGAAAAATTACATACATTTAAGAATACAATTATTCAAATTCAAAAATGGTACAATAATTATTCGTGAAACTTAATACTATTAAATAAACTAAAAAAGTATTATAATATCCCCGCATTGCGAAAAAATACGCACACAATCACAAAGCATTAACCGCATAGTGTGTCGTTAACCGCAAAAAACGCGAAAGCAAAGCAAAATGTGAATGCGCGTAAATTCGCAAAGAATGCCGGAGGATGTGTGAAAATGCTACTGTAAATCAGCAGCAGCACACAAATACACACACACACGAGTGCAAACAAAACACTACAGCAACGAACTCATTAACGAGCGCGCCGCTAAAGTTTGCACAAAACCACACCGCCTCATACGAATTAAGAACCGCATTGGAAATGCCACAAATATAACAACAACAACAACAGCAGGAATAATAACATTGTCAAGAAGAGAAATAAAAATTGAACGCACAAATGGGTGAGAGAACGAATTAATGAATGAGGTTGCATGCAGCGCGAAAAAAACAAAATGGCAGAAAAAGTTGTTTTCGTAGCACACAAGCACAAACAAACACACATATGTATGTGCACACACACATATATTTATGTACATGCCAACAGATAAATACACAGTTAAACGAGCGCTATTGAAAAGGGCTTAACTCCTTTTTTAATTAAAATTCATAATTTCAATACAACTGTGTGGGGAGGGGTGGCGAAAAACGAAGGCAACAAAAAAATGCCAGAGACAACGATAATGACGCAGGCAACAGACTGCAGTGGTGTGGTTGTGAGTAAGGAATAATGCGGGCTTATGACAGTGTGCTATAATTCGAGCTGCCTTTAAGGTTGCAATAGTTGTAGCATGAGTTGCTGCTTGTTGTTGTTATTGACATGCACAAGGAAAGGGCAAATAAGTTTTTGTTGTGTTTTTGTAATAAAACTGTAGCGAAGTCATTGCTGCTTAAAAGCGAGTTAAGTATTGTGCGGCATTTCGGTCAAGAAAAGTGCTGGCAAAAATTCGTTGCGGATAAAGCGAGTTGAAGCGCGGATTTATGCGAGAACTTGGGCATATATGTACTTACATACATATAGGTATAAGTACTTATGTGTTTTTACATGTATGTGAAGAGGTCTTATACGAATTAAGTTTTAAGCGTGATTGTGAATAAAAATCGCACTTTGTGAAAGCAACACACATACTCGTACATATATGTACATAATATACAAGCATTTAATTATATACAATTATGTATGTGTGTAGTATTTACACGTATAAATACTTGTAATACTGCATATGGCGGCGAACACTTGCGAATAAGCGGATTACCAACTCAACGGGTGAGCTTTTGCTCTGCTTAAACAAACATTAAGGTGGTACTTGTTTAACCATATATAGTAAGCAGGGACATACATATGTATGTATGTATATTTTTATATTGTCATATAATATTTATTTCCATGATTGAAAATGTGCAGGTAAAAAAATTTTCACATTTCTTATTTAGTAACTTTTTTTTTAAATTTTTTTGTTAAGTTCGTTAAAATAAAAAAATTAACTATTTTTAGCCAATCTAAAATAAAAATTTATGCAAAAAAAAAAAAATTGATATTATTATGGTACAAACTGCCTCGAGCTCCTCAACATATTCTACTGCAACGATACAAATATAGTGACTTATACGAGCGCTCTTTTAAAATTTTTGTTATAAAAAAATAATTTATATATTAATATTTCATATCCCACATTGAGTTCTCTAAAAAGCCGATCGAATAAAAACTGCAATCAAGTTCATTCCCCTCTGCTGACTCACCGCACATAGCATAACTATCAAACACTCCATGCCGCAAATCCATGCCTCAACTAGCTCAGCAAGCGACTGACTGGCTGCATGCCTTTCGCGAATCTTTTGCACACACTTTAGCGGTGCTAGTTAATGCCCCCCTCACCCCCCTTCATTCTTTATGAGCATTTCATAATAAATACTTTGCTTTGGCGCTGCTCATAACTTTCTTAAGTTTGTTGTAATTTCATTTAAGTTTGCCACCTACAGCTCTAAGTGTAGACGTCTCCCGGCAGGAAGTCTCCCCCCGCGGAAGCTGTTACTGTTTCTCGCGTGCAAGCGCGTGATTTCATGAAAAAACGTTGTGTTGTGAACAAGTAAATAGCAACAACAATGGCAAGCGCTTTCACTACCAAACTATTTATTAGATTGAAATATTTTTGTAACAATTTTAATCGCATTTTGGACGTCGCCGGCAAATTATGCTTTGCTCAGTGCCTTTGGGGTTGTTATTGTTTTCGCATTTTTGTTAATTTTTTTTCTATTTTGCGTTTCTCCTTTAATGCTATTGTTTCGCGTTTACACATTTTTGGATTATTGTTATATTTTGTTGCCATAGTTTTTGTTGTAATATATATTCTTATGGCATTTCATTAAAAATTATTCGTGTGTAAAACAATTTGCTCAGACAAAATTAAATGGCGAAATTCTTGTGCACGAAAACATTATTGGATTACGTTGTTGTTTTTTTTTTTTTGTGCTTGTTGTTACCTCCCTTCAAAAGAACCCCTTTGAGTGAGTTGAAATATAATTACTTTGTTAAGAGTGGAAATGGCTAGCGGTTTGATTGAATTTATTTGCACTTTTTCTCGTATGATATTTTTGTTAAAGCTGAAATTCGACAGTCGTTTTGAAATGGAGAACATTTTAAATCCAGTTGGTTTATAAAAAATTATCATATTCAATCTTCGCCATTATGCGTTTCTTATGGATCAACTTTCCTTTTGCGAATCACTATTTAAGCGATATGTTTCTGAAGCGGATGGCAAAGCTAAGATTGACGCTCAGGAAGGTTTTGTAATTTTTTTGGTGAGATTGCGGTCGAACTCTGAATTCAGAGCGATACTGTTAACTTTTACACCATATAACGCCAGAAGCTCTGGTTCATATGCATCCACCTTATAATTCGGGTCTGGCACCAAGTGTTTACTATCTGTTGCTGTCTATAGTGTATGATTTTTCTTCGCTTTCGAAAAAAGCTTGTGAAAGTCGACTGCCCCAGCCTTACCAATAATAACGACGGTTTGTATGAGAGTGGCATTATTACATTGCCTTCAAAATGGCAAAAAATTAACGAACAAACAGCGCATATTTAACCTAAATCGCATAACTTTAACTTCTATAAATAAAACCTTGAATTTGAGATTGTTTTATATAGAGTACCTCAGTTCAATGAAAAATCAAGTCAAAAACTTTGAAATCTCAACCCTGTGATATCTCTCAGCTGAAGCAACACTCATATAGAACTCACTAGGCTTTCAAACTTTCACCTTAGAAAACAGTTTTTAACCTGTACCCGTTACTTCTTTGGTATAAGTTTTAAAAACTTTTACACATACTTCCACTTAAACAAAATATGTATGGCATTTTCTCTTGCCATATATATTCTCAAGAGTATTCTAGTAGTACTTCTACTGAAAAATATTTGGTATAACATTTACTCTTACTTATCGTATACATCCTAAGGAGTACTCCAACTCTCTCACTTTCCAAAAATGAAGTCTTAAGTAAAAGTCCAACATCGTGTCAACATTAAGATTGATTGATGGAACTTTATGAAATCATATAATATCTAACACTTTCCAACTTCTGTGCCGCCCGCTTGGGAGGAAACAGCTGCTCCTCGAACAACTACAAAATAACATAATAATTCTCAGCAATGATTCACCCTGAATTTTTATTACTCACTTAATTATTTATGCTGCTGGTTGGCCGGCAACTGCCGCCAGCTTTCATAGTATTTGCGTTTGTACAGAAGTAATTGAGAAGTAAATAGAAAAAAGAATACATTTATAAATAAAGGGAAACAAAAATTCAGCATAGGTTTGAAAGAAAATCTTAAGAAACTCAAGCAGCCACGCAAACTCACACTCACCCATTATTTATTAGCATTTTTCAACTTACACTTCTTCTCTCAACTCTGCTGCTTCGGTTGCTACTCACTCACCCGATATAAAAAAGGATTGAATTGCTTATTCAGAATCCGCCATTTATTATTATTTGGCACTTCGCTTCTGGTTTTTTGATGAACTTACTGTGTCCGTTACAGCGCATTTGTCGTCGTCGCAGATTGCCACTCATTTGCGCTGCCGTCACGTGCTGTGCCACAAATATTATACTTTGCCGAGGCCAAAGTGCCTGTGCGCCTGTAAATATGCGTTGAAATTCATAATGAAATATTTATGGCATAAGAAATGTGACATTT
This sequence comes from Bactrocera oleae, assembly GCF_042242935.1. NCBI lineage: Eukaryota > Metazoa > Arthropoda > Insecta > Diptera > Tephritidae > Bactrocera > Bactrocera oleae. The sequence goes on along the minus strand of NC_091537.1, from coordinate 7,350,147 downwards.
CCTGCTGCTGTTGCTGCTGCCAGTTGGCCTGCTGTCTTCTGCTGGTACCATTAAATAATGCTTCCGGCGCTTGAAATGGAAAAGGGTATTAGAAATAAACTTTGACTTCACTGTCTTACAACTGGTCGCAGCTGTAAATAATTTGAATGTAAAAGAAAAGAATGAAAATAATACTTTATGAGTGGCTTTATTTGATGTACTAGATAGTAAAAATATTCATATACATCTATAAATTAGTCCAGGGATTCACAAACAAAAAGTTCCAAAATTGTATAGTATGGTTCACAAGACTTGTCATCCCTCCTATGCAGATCCAACTCTATTTCGATAGTCCTTAATCCACAAAGAACTACCAACAAAGGTATCAAAAAAAGTATCATGTCCATGATATAAGACCATGAAGTATACCTTTATGCGATCATTAAGGTGTCTCTGATCTGTCTAGTAACCTTGGTTTGACAGTAAATAGGATTTCAGATTAACAGAAATAGCTCAGTAACTCATGTAAAAATTTTGGTCGACTTTAATGAACAACAGGAGCAGAAATATATGGAAATATTTTATTATGTTCAAAAATGTTGCCTACATTTTGGCGCATAGCGAATAACCTACGACGACATTCTAGTAATAGAAGCTAAAACATTCCTTCAGAAATCTTTTGAGTTCAATGCTTCAACATCCACAAACATCTCTTCAGTTTAATTTCTGCGAAAAGCACCAAAATTGCTTTCAAACAACTTTTAAGCTGAATTCATTGCATTTAAGTGTACGTAAAAAATTGTATTTAGGCCTAGTTTTAACCCTGCAAGTCGGGCATTGCACTTTGGTTCAGTGCTTAAGTAGAGTACTTTCTTTGAACATGAATGCTTTATTTAACAAGTTAAACTACTGAAAAGTTTTTGTTAGTAAAGGGAAAAAAATATTTGCTTTAGTTAGCATACAGTTATCTCACACATGACTTAAAAAGTAAAAACCGCAATGAAGCAAAATAAAAGAAGTAGAAGTAGGAAAGTACGAAAACTGAAGGCAAAACTAAAGCCAAAGTTTATCCTTTCCATTGCCCTCATAGAGCATAGAAGGTTTTCTTCTCATTTATTTTTGCCAATTTTTTTGTTTTTTGAACACAATGCTTGACTGCTTTGTGACTTTTATTGCCACACGTGTGTAAATAATACCTGTGAACAAAGAGTAAAAGAAAATAGTGAAGGCAACAGACACAAAGCCATAAAACACAAGTCAAATAGTTAACTACATATGCATTTTGTGCTAAATACTAGATAAATACACTTACATGATATACATATATATATATATATATATGAATATATGTATATATACATATACTCGTATAATATCAAGTCATATATAAGTGAGTAAGTTGAGCGAAGCAACAGCTGTTAGTGCGAACAACTGCTCGACTTTGTAGATATTTTTATGCACATTGTCCCATATGTTAAAGATAGAAAACTATATACATATGTATGTACATCTGGCATAGGTACGGGCTCTGGCAGTTATTAATGTGCACTTGGAATGGCACATTTGGCAAATCTCAAAGCTCAAAGTTAAGTCACTGTAAAGAAAACACTTTTGCCATCTCTCGGAGCTCGCAGCCGCTTTGAGTGCTTAATTACTTTTAAAAGGACAGTATAAACTATAATGATATGTGCCAGAACCTTGTTAGCTTTAAAAATATTTTCGAAAAACCATATGGCTGGTTATGGGCACATAAAATATAAAAACTTGTCTTACCTTACATTTATTATATTTTATTCAATAAGAACAGGCTTGCAATAGTATATTTTCTATTGTGGTGCATAGTAATATATACTTCGGACACAAAAATAATTCCTATTACTCCATTTCTCTCTCTCTCTCTCTCACTAATTTTTATTATACTCTGAATAAGTTATATTAAGTGTGTCAGACTCACTAAGAAACGTAGGTGACCCTATAAAGTATATATGTACAAGTTTATGAGTCCATTTAGCCATCGAACTCAAGTCCCTGTATAAGAAAACTATTTTATTTATCATGGTACTTTCACGAAATGTCGCAAAATTATTGTGCAAGGCAACATTTCACTTTCCGAACATATTGTTCAGATCGAACCATTATGGCATATAGCTGCCATATAAACTGAGCGATCAATATCAAGTTTGTGTGAGAAAAAATTGCACCCATTAAGGATATTATAGCTTTGGTGTAGTCGAAGTTAACTTTTTTTTTGTTTTTTTTTAAAGTAAGCACTATCTTAAGATATTTTTTATTTGTATTAATTTCTGGCTTTTTAAAAAAAAATTATATGCAATTTCTTTACTGCGTTTTATTTTCTCAACGATTGCTACAAAGACTTTATTTCTAGAGACAAATATAGAATAATAATGTCATTCATCTCTCTGTTAATATATATATACGGAGTCTATATCATATATTTTTGCAAACAAGACTGTGAACAACACAAACAGCTTGACTTACCCACTCAATATACCATTTATGTGTGGCGTAGAAGACAAGTAAAGCTTAGAGTGCAAGTCAAAGAAAGTGCAAAGAAAATGCCAACAACCAGAACGACGTAGGGGAAAACTGCAATGTGGTGCGCCAGGGCGTATGAGCAACATGCAACTAAGCACTTGATACTTTGTGAGGTGCTTTCATAATACCACTCGCAAACACAAACACACATAAAAGCCGTTTACCTTAAGTTAAATAAAGACACTCACAGCATTCGTTTATTTTAATACTCCGACTTGTAATTACAATTATTTGGTTGTACTGGCAAGCTGTGTTGTCACCGCACTCAATTGCTTTATTTGTATTTTGTTCTTGTGCGAACTTTAATTTTGGGTATTTAATTACGCCTGACTTGAACTGGAATTAGTTTTAGCAAAGCATTGAGCGCACGCTGTGCCTTTTTGAATGCGAATTGTCCTTTCTCTACAAAAAAAAAAACACACACACATACAGATGCAATAGTTGCACAGATATTTTCGGGCATTTTGCGTCTAGCCATTGTCAAAGTGCATATTGTCAGAGTTGCCATTGTAATTTATAGTGTAGACATTATAAGCAACAGTGTTGTTGGGTGCATTGTTCTTGGCACAGTTATGCCTTTCGCTACCGAAGTAGTGTAGCCGTTGGTCTCAGCTCTGTTGCGCCTCCAATTTCTTACTGTCCAACTACTCGTGTACGTGTATGTATGTCTAAGCGTTCTTCTAAGTGTGCACTTAAAATTGCTTTTTGTTGTCGCAGTTGTATAACTGTTGTTGCTGTGATTCTAGCGTAGGCGTCCCGCGTGGTCTATGTTTTAAAATGCTTTCCTTATGTATGTTCTGCGAGATGATAAATGGTTAGCAATAAAAATTTTACTTGGCAAGCGTTGTGCAATGCATTCTTCGTCAGGAAATAATTTTAATATATATTTAAAAAAGAAATGAACATTTTTTTTTTTGTCGGTGTTGATGAATTATTTGACGTATGCGAAATTCTACTTCAATTTATTACACAATTTTTACAAATTAATATTACGAAAAATTCATATTGTGTATTAATAATTTCTTCTTGGCGTACAAACAAGCAAAAATGGTAATTTCGGTTGCACCGAACATAAATACCCTTCACAAATAAATCATATACATACAAGAACTTGGTCAACTTACGGTTAGTTTGTAACGTAGCTATAAGCTTTAGTGTACCGATCCAAAATATTTGTTGTACGGAGATTATACCGTTGACTTGGACAGTAATTCTATACCAAATTACGTGAAGATATCTTATAAAATAAAAAAGTTCATACAAAAACTTTATATGTATCGGTCAGTTTGTATGACAGCTATGTGCTGTAGTGGTCCGAACTGAACAGTATCTTCGGAGATTGTAGTGTTGCCTCGGGCAATAATTTGTGCCAAACTTCGTGATTATATTATATTTTTCGATGCAAGGACTTGAATTTGAACGTGCAGTTTGTATGACAGCTATATGCTATAACAGTCCGATATTAGCGATTACGACAAATGAGTAACTTCTTCGGGAGAAACGGACGTGTGCAAAATTTCAGATCGATTTCCCCAAAACTGAAGAACTAGTTTGCGTATATATAGAGAGACAAACGGGCATGGCTAAATTGGCTTATCTCGTCACGCTGATAATTTATATACTTGTAATCATGCTAAAACAACTTTTAGGAAAAGTCATAGACTTACGAGGATTATCATACGCGAATTAATTTCGCAATTACAACATTAGCTCTATTTCTATACTACTAAAGTATAGACGACTTGGAGACCACAAAAAATTAAAAGTTTCTGAAATCACCAAACAGCCTTATTAATAATAAACTAACCTCCATTCCGCTGCCATAGTGATATATGCGACCCATTATTATACTCATTAACCCCAACAGTTAATCACATAGGCCAGGTAATAATTCAATTTGAGGCACTCACACATGTGAAACCTCCTCAACAGCACTCATTTAAAGCCACCATAAAAGCCAAGATTAAGTCTGCCTTACTCACACAATGAAAAACCACAAAATGAAAACGAAGGTGCAAAGTAAGGTATATTCAGAGGTACATACATATATATATACATGACAAATAAGAGTCGTTGAGGTCAAATGTAAATGATGCGCACAATAAATTCACATTTTTCAAAATCCACTTAATACCCGAAAAATGCTGTGCGTTGTAAATTTATTTTACATCTAAAGTACGGTTGCTTTAAGCACCATATGCATTTATTCACATCTGAACAATTGATACGAGTATCATATTATATAATACCGATAACACACACACATTCGCACATGCATTTTATTTTATTATTTTTTTGCTTGTGAGCGAGTTTATTCTTTCGTTTTGTTGCTTTTTTAGTAACTTTACGGTTGGATGTTAAAAGTGTACAAAAGATTTTAATCAGGCTTAAATGGGCTTAAGAATTTAAGCAACGTCAAATGAACCTTAAAAAGGTTCATTCGCAAACGAGGATCTCTCTGTGTGTGTGTTTCCACATGTGTATATAGCAAATCGCATATAAAGGAATTCAAAGATATACTAACATAAGTATTTATGTGTTTGTTACTATAAATTATTCTGTCTTTTCCACAAAAAACTGGGAGGTAAAAAGTTCTGAGTACAGCTGAAGCATCTCTACTCAATCCAAGAACAATAACTTCTTACTTTAACTATTTTGTCACAAAAGGATAATCAGAAATTAGTATTCTCAAGATTTTTTCGTTGATGACTAAACTTTTAGGTTTCTAAACTAAAGCTCTAAATAAATTAAAAGTACACATTTTATAAATGAATTATGAGATCTACTCGAAACTTTTCTCATTCGTAGAAAAATTGATTTTAAAATTACTAGGATTCTTCATAAGTGATAGTCTCTCATGTTCTCGGAGTGATTTAAATTTTCAATACATATATTATATTTACTAACAAATTTTATATTACTTAGCATTACATTCCTTGTCATTATATGTTCATTCAATTGTAAGTTTTATTATAAATATAATTCCAATACCACTACCAACGCATTGCCAGTTCTATAGAAAGTCATTATATTCTAATTACAATTATAATTACTTTTACAATGACGGTAAATAAAAGACGAAACTGACTTGGCGAGAAGTTTTCAAGTAAATTTTTTTCATTACGCCTACTTTTATTGGATTAATTACCGACACCATTGCTTTTTTATTTTTTGTTTTAACATTGCCGCAATAATTATCCCCTTCATTAATACTCTGTATACCATTGTCATTACACCACTTACCATTACACTTACAATACTCATTACTATTTTACTTTACATTAGCACATCTATTACATATTACATGACTATTACGTAAAACAATATTATTAACATTACAATCGCATTACTATATAAGAACTTATAAAATTATTGAACGATTTTTGTGCTCAAAGCGTTTCGCCCGTAATTTTATAAATGGAGGCTTAAACTTTTATTATCTTTAAACCAATATTTAGGATTATACTATTTTTTAATTCACTAACTCATTACAACTTCAATTATCAATAGTAATTACATTACCATTATTTTAAATATTTACATTAGACTAACGATATGAGTAACATTACTTTTTTCATCATCATTACCATTACCAATAGTAATTACATTACCATTACTATTGACGTTTCCATTAATATTAATGATACTCACATTATTTTTTCCATTACCATTACTATTTTCATTACCAATAGTAATTACATTACCATTACTATTGACGTTTCCATTAATATCAATGATAGTAGTCATATTACTTTTTGCATTACTGATACCATTACCCTTACTATGATAATTTGGAAACTTTTACTGAATTTCTAATAATTTTTTAAAGTCTTTTGCCTGAGTGTAAAGTTCTTTTACAAAGAGAGAGACATTGCTATGTAATTGTTATATATAATAGCTATTCATACCTTCATACGAGTATATATGAGTTTATTTATAAACTCTTTATATCACAAGTGGTATAGAGCCAGCACATTGATTAAAATATCGCACATCGTTCCTTAAGGTTTCTTAAGCAATATCTAATATATACGCTTTCTTCCGATCTACTTCCACATGTGGCAACTTGAAGAATTATTGCCGCACTCAAAGTGCTCGTTACAAAAGGGTTTTATAGAAATAAATTTACACCTTAACGCCTTGAAGGGGCGATCCCCAGTCTGCAACTAAAGTAAAATAAAATATATTGCCACACATATTTAGTGCGAGCACCTGAAATACAATGGCGACTATACTTCATTTATATTACACACTCATTTCATTACGAACATCACGCACACACACACACGAGTCACACATATCCGCCATTGTTGCCAATTACCCATGCACACACCTACACATGTGCGTTGCACATAAATTTGCAAAAGAAACGGCAGCTGCTGACATTAGCGTTAAAAATAATGCTTTCGAAAGCACCGAACACCTTTCGAAAAAGGCAAGAAAGTTGAAAAATTGCGAAAATACATAAAACACACCCAACTAACTACTTACTTTTATGTACTTAACTGCCTCACTAAATAGGGTTTTAGTGTTTTATATGTGTGCGTACAGTAGGAGCGTGTGGCCGTGTGTGATTTTAAATCAAGTACATACGCCCTCTCTTGTCTCAAAGCTCTACAAGAGCACTGCCGTTATCCCTCGCTCTGTATAGTGTATGTATGTGTGTGTGTGTGCGCTCGTTGGCCTCTGCGTGCCGGGTGAACGCAAGTACAGTATCCGCCCCACAATTACACGCAAATATGCATAATTCCTCGAAGAAAGATGCTTACACTGTGACTTTAGTATCAACTTTTGGCGTTGCCTGCTTTCCATATTCGCACGCTCGCTTTGTTTGTCAGAATATTAATTTAATATGGCAATCATGTTAGTCATGCCACCTAGAATGCACCTGTGTCGAAATTACTAGTCGACTTTGCTGGCGCAGAGGCTCAGCATTCCGGAGTGTTTGAGATAATGTGGTGAGCCATGTGATTTTTATGCATTGAAGTTGCGTAGTTTCAAAAAATTAGCGCAATTTGAAACTTAGCCACGATGAGGTTATGGTACGATGACCTTTAACAAAATTTAGAAATGTTAGACGCTTAGTTTAAAAAAAGTCGACACTTTACAGAAAATAATTAAAATACGCAAAGTAAAATTCTGTATAGTGCATTTTCAACATTATAAAATTTTCTTGACAGCTAGCTGTCAAAAAAACTGTCAAAGAAAACGCTAAGCTTGACGTTTACGTTCGCATTTCTTTAGCAAATTAACATGCGTAGACTTATTACTGGACAAATCTCAGAATTTATAACCAAAACTCGTATTCCTATGCATCAAATTTACCTTTCAATTCTTGAAGAGACTCGGCAGACTTCTTTGTATGAAAACCATAATCCATTTTATTAATTTTTCTACGTTTTTTTTTTTTTGAAATAAAAATTCTACGACTCCGAAAGTATCTCCCGTTACACATTTTTTCTGCAATTTGAGATATTGGATATTACGTAGAATCATTGGCGAGACTACAACTAAAGAGTTAAGTAGTTGTAACCACTGTATCAACAATGTCATACAATGCCAATTTCAAGTAGTTCATTTGCTGGAAACCCTTTTTAAATGAATATGTTAATTTTAGGAAAGCTGAAATTAAATATTTGTATATTTATTTCTCAAATATAAGAGTTAAGTAAATTTCAAGATTCTCCAATAATGTAACTCGATTCCATTCCAAAGTTTCTTTCCAAAACTGTTTCTGTATGTTTCTGAAATTAATCTTCAATCTGCCTTCGTTGCTTAGTAAAATAGTTTTTGAAGTTCTTCTCGACAAAGTTCACATTAAAACTGACTCTAGGTATATCTATCACAAAAAATGAAATGTCTTTGTATTTGCTTACTATTCTTTCCGTAGATAAGACACTTCTGTAAACGGAAAAAATCACATCTCGAGAAAAAAAATTAGGAAATAAATCAATAAATTTTTTCGCTATTTTGCTCATTACAGAGCGCAATCGAGTGGTTTTTAGGACTTAAAGCTATACTTCTGCTAGAGCATATAGTGAATACTCGTAAGTACAATCTTGTTTGGAGTCCTAAAAAAGTCTGCTGAACAAGTTTGTGCTTTACAGAGTGTAAAGATATGTCTTAAGGACTTAAAGCATACATAACACTACTGGTACAGCATGAGGATTGACAACTGGTTAGAAATTCGATCAAATTCGTACTCATATGTTCCATAGCACAAAGTACTTGAACATTCGACTTCCCAGACCTAATTTATTAGCGGTCACTTTGCAATAAAATTTTTCAAATTTGCATAAAGTTTTAAGTAACTTATCGGTTAAACTTGAAATTGATAACCTGCAAAAAAAGTTACCGTACCTTCAGAAGTTTACAAATAATATGCTAACAAGTTCCACAAACCCTTAAAAAAACTTGAAGCAAAAAAGCTTATTAAAGGAGGGTGATTGTGATAGGGTAAAAAAGAATAAGCCAAAGTTATAAACTCAATTAAAGCGGCGCAGTTTTGGAAAGCAATTTACATATTTGCAGAATATAGAAGTTAGCACAAAAATGCCGTTACAAGAAAGCCAAGCGCCATATACCAAAATATGAAGGTACTTGTTGGCCAAAGCGGACTCATAATGAAATTTGCGGCCCTTCTATTGCGTACAGCTTGTTGTCTTTACGTTTAAACTTCATTGAAGTGGAAGAATTTAATCATAACAAGCGTCAAGCGCCAAGCCATAAAACCAAAACACTATGCGTAACTCATACAGCGTCAGCAACTTCACCTGTCGCGCAACTTGTAGACGCTTCAGCAGCACTTGGGTTGGTGTGGCGGTTATGCTGATTGTTGTTCTTTTGGCAATATTTACGCATTTTGTTTGCTCTCCATTCGAGCGCCAACCATCAGTCCATCCAGCGCCATACACCAAACAATATGGCGGTTAACGGTCGATCAGCCGACGGTGGTGGTGATGTATAATTGGTGAATTGTTTGGTTGGTGGTTGTTTTGTTTGCTCGTATTGCGGATATTGTGTATTCACTGAAAACCATAAAACAACAGTTAGCTTTTTTTTTACTTTCATAATTTCACGCTTTCCTTAAAACCGCCTACACAAACAATGCCAACGCTATTCGTTATGCTCTGTTCACTTTTGTTTTTGCTTTTTTATTGTTTTATGTTTGTTTGTATTGTGGGAACGCGCAAAGGTGATGCTTATGCAAATAAAATAACGAAAAGGGAAAATAAAGTGAAATTTTTCAATTGGGTAATCAAGTTAATATGTTGCCACAACGGAGCTACGGTATTGTCTGCTTAAGTAGGCGCGTTTATGTTGATACTTTTACTGTTAAACTCTCGAAGGATAAGTATCGACGTGGTATTGTTGAAGCATATTCTCTTAAAGAGTTATGGACTAGAAGAAAAATCAGTACTTTACTACATAAGTGAAGACTGAATCAGACTATATATATCCAACGATGTCTCTATACAACTTTACGGTTGTGAAACCTGTCTTAGAAGAGACCACCTTACTTAAAGGTTCAGAGCTTTGTTAAGGGGTTACATGGGTTCCACGGCTTCAAAAAACAAAAAAAAAATTTATTATTTTATATAATTCTATAAAATATCTAGAATATTATCCTAGAATCTCAAGTTGATCCCTGTTATAGTTTTGGAGATACAGTCTTGAAAAGTTGCGCGCTCGAGGTCAGCTATATAGTCACTTAAAACATGTTTTTCTCGAAACTGTGAAGTCAAAGACGGTTGTCAAGATTTCTCGCGAACTACTCTACCGATCTTATTGAAATTTTACACAGTTCTTCAAGATATCCTTTATAATGTCTTGAATTCAATTGCAATTATTATTTGCCATTGAAAATTTCAGAAAATCTTAATAAAATATGTATCTTCGGAATAATAAAAAGTTTGAATTAAATATTGCATTTTTTATATGAAACAAGAAAAAACGTTAACTTCGGTTGCGCCGAAGCTATAATACCCTTCACAAAAACAAAGGCCCTTACAAGAACTTGATTCCGAACGTTCAATTTGTATGACAGCTATATGATATAGTGATCTGATCTGACCAATTTCTGTGGAGAATAATTTGTTGCCTTAAGCAATAACTCGTGCCTAATTTCGTGAAGATATCTCGTCAAATAAAAAAATGTTCCATGCAAGCACTTTACTCCGATCGTTCAGTTAATATGGCAGCTATATGCTATAGTCATCCGATCCATACAATTTCTTCGGAGATTAGATTAATGCTTTAAATAATAATACATGCCAAATTTCGTGAAGATACCTCGTCAAATTAAAGAGTTTTCCATACAAGCACTTCATTCCGATTGTTCAGTTTGTATGGCAGCTATATGCTATAGTCATGCGATCTGAATAATTTCTTCGGAGATTACATTGTTGCCTTAACTAATAATCCGTGCCAAATTTCGTGAAGATACCTCGTCAAATGAAAGAATTTTCCATACAGGCACTTGATTCCGATTGTTCAGTTTGTATGGCAGCTATATGCTATAGTGATCCGATATCGGCGGTTCCGACAAATGAGCAGCTTCTTTGTGAGAAAAGTACAGGTGCAAAATTTCAGATCGATATCTCAAAAACTGAGGGACTAGTTCGCGTATATACAGACGGACGGACAGACGGACAGACGGACGGACAGACGGACGGACAGACAGACGGACATGGCTAAATCAACTCAGCTCGTCACGGTGATCATTTATATATATACTTTAAAGGTTTCCGACGTTTCCTTCTGGGTGTTACAAACTTCGTGGCAAAATTAATATACCCTGTTCAGGGTATAAAAATTATTGTAAATATATCGTTTTTTGCTAGACGAAACCCCTATAACCCCTTAACTGATGTCTAGGGCGTATCCTGCCTTAACGATATCAGGGACATATATTTAAAAGCAATTTGGAACCCATGATCAATTATATCAAATTGCGAAAATCAAGATGGATAGGTCACACACCGCGAAAGGAAGGTACAGAAATTTGCTGACATGCACTGAAATGGAACTCTCAAGGAATTTGTAAGAGGGGCCGTCCAAATGCTGTGGAGGAGATCCTTATGAAAAGAAATCGATGAATCCGCAAAATTGTGGAACAGACTAAAGATGATAGCAAAGAAAAAAGGATAAGATGAAAATGCTTTACTAGACGATCTAATAGAGTACCATAATCGCAATCAAATCAATTTGACCAAACATTTCAGTATAAAAAAAAAAAGTTAGAGAAAATATTTGAGGGTGATAGTTATTTCTTTAAACTGTGGCAATATCTAATGCCTAAAAAATTATCAAGTAAGAAGTTTTTAGGAAAAAAAAGAATAAACTCTTTATTTTTTAATTTTATAAGTCCATTTAGCTTTTAATAGTACCTCCTAACTGTAAATACATCTTATGATAGATAGATGTAGAATCATCTTCACTCTAATCACTACCGCAATGTCTTAAATCAAACCATTATAACTAACTACTGCCATAACCTAAAGCAAATGTTGTAAGGCAACCTCACCTTTGTTATAATATGTAAACAAATACACCATGGTACCATGGTAACAGCCCACGTTATCTAAATTAATACAGTTAATTTACATATGTATGCATGTATTGTACTCGTAAGCATAAAAGCCGTTGCGAGCTTAATGAGCATTTGCGCCGACAGTTTCAAGGAGGTATAGAAATGCATAACTTCCAACTCATAACTAACACACATACATATTCATTATGTAAACCGGTGTAGGTGGAAGTCACAACCACCCACTGAAGAACCCGCACACATAAACTGTAGCACTCGTAACTAAGCGAGCAAAGAACTTAAGCAGCAAGTATCTATGACAGCTTCACTCTATAGTCCTTAACAACATGTTACCATTCATGAAGATTATAATAAATTTATACGATAAGTGAAACAACAAAGCATACAAAACACCACTTTTAAGTGAATATGGGTTTATGGAGCAAAACAGGTTTCCTTAATAAATATTTTGAAATTACCGCCATAAAAAGCTAAACAATTTAGTGTATTTGTTCATTCCGAAAGCAGAAAGGGTGAGTAAATACCGCTGCTTTGTGAACCTCTATGCATATGTATAGTTTTTGGCGCACTAAAATATACGAGAACCCCCACTTAAGCAGCTGACAATAATATGCTTCCTAGCATAAATTGTTTTAAAGCTCCAATGGCAGCATGTCAGTATGTATTTGGCAAAGAAAATTATCGGCAAATATGTGCCAGCCAAGTTGACAAAGTAGAAACCAACGCCAAAAAGTATACTTCCAAACCAAACCATATTTGTTACCCACACACAAGTGTACATGCATATAAAGTGTGAGCGCAAAATAACGGCAATCATCAATAATCTTAAAGACAACACGCCAGCTGATGCCAGTCGACCGGGCAACCGGCAACCGGCAATCTAGGCCTCAACTTCGGTACGGTGGCAAAGTTCAAGATACTCTGTCGACACAGTGTGGCACTGATAGGCTGCCTGTCGCTGAGCGCTGATTGCTTTGAACGTTTAGCCCATGCACATGGGAGCAGTATGTCAACTATGTCAACTTGGTTGGACAACATAAATGATAGCATGCCAGTTCGTACGGCCAGTTTGTACGGCCAGTACTCTTGTTAGTCCGCCGCTTGCTGGCTTTTCTGTACCCTCCTACCATTTCCACTTCGCATGCACATTTCCGTTGTCGATTTTACATTTTTATCACTTGCAATAAGTTTTGGCAGCTGTTGGCACTTGTCCGTCCGTCTTTACTCACTCACCAGGCCAGTCGTCGATAAAGATTACTAAAGCGGCTGCCTCACTTCTCCTTGCATGTTTTGCACGAAAAGTTTTCATTTGCAATTTATGTTTTAAATTGGCGCGCATTTATATTAAAAAAGCATTTATACAACGATGTTCTTATTCTTTGTTACCTTATTTTTCTATGTGAAAATACATTTGGAACAACGCCAGCTGTGCACCAATGGCCATTAGATGCGCGTTATTGACCCGTACACCCTTTGCCCATGCAACTTCCTGCTACACTTTAGACGAATTTCAACTACTACTTCTCGCTTATCAGCATATTTGACCTTTTCTAGCTCTCACTCTTTCTACTTTTTGCTTGCCTCCTCTTTGTGTTCGGGTTGAAATGGCATCATTACACCATAATGACATATCGATTCGTTCACTGAGTGCTCGCAATAAATTATTGCCCAAACATACTGCTGTAACAGTTTAACAATGCCGAAATCCCAGTTGTGACGCAACTGCGCTGTACAAAAATTCAACTTCATTTTTATTTCTTCGCTGTTTGACCCTTTTTCATTTAAGCGTCGAAGCTTCATTTTTTCTTCTGTGCGTTTATTTTGACCCCTTAATGTTAAACAAATGCGCTAAAATAAATCGCAACAAAATTGGCTGCCTTGGCAATGCATAACGAATCACATGTAATACATAACGGAACTGTTTAGGGTTACCAACTCGACAAGTTTTATCAAATCGAGTACATTTTCAATAATTTTTCTTAACTGAATTAAATAAGTTGTAAAAGTCCACAAAGCCAAGCAAGTCAAAGCAATGAACACCAATTAGAAGATCCCAGATGTTACGAAGAAGTACCAACGAATTTCATTAGTTGAAATTCAAAAATAATATTTTCAGAATATATTTCAAGTTGTTTCGTTTACGTTGCCGAATTTTTTTTCTTAAATATTATATGTATTTGGAATTGGAATTGGTGCCAACAATAATTTAATGGTTATAGGAACGACACCCCGATAGTTTTTATCTGATCATGCTAAAATTTAAATTCTAATTTTATAACCGAACCATATCCTCAAATAGTCATGCTGATGAAAGGGTGAGCTTATCACGAATTAATCCATTCAACAAAAATAAGTTGACCTGCAAATATCTAAGAATTTGAGCTCCTAAGTGTAAGCCACCGCAATCCGAATAAAATATTTTTTAAGTATATCATTAAACTCAAGCTTTTGCTGAGCTTTCGAGGAAATTAAGGTCCAGATATTCTAATATATGTATGCCCTGCTTAGCTAACTCTGTTCTCAATACTTTCTAACTTAAAATTTTACATATGGGAGAATCATAATCTTTCAAGTTGGCTTCGAAAAAAAATCCTTGCGGAATAGTTTTATTGATATACTGTGGACCCATAGGGGAGCCTATATAAAAGCTCGTATGAATATACGATATATAATATATCTTATGCATATTTAGAACTTAGGTTCTTGACTTCTGTAGGTTCACCTAAAACCGAAGCTTATATAACTTAGCTCTAGTTTAATGTCGACAGAAATATTGAGTATCTCTATTTTGCTCCAAACTTTAGTCTTTTGGCGTACAGTTTTTTATACTGTTGTTCATTACGATAGGGTTAATGTTGGAGAATCTATGAAGAGCTATCCTTTCCAATTTTCTTTGTATAAGAGCACGTAGCATTTCTATGGGAAAAAATATCGAAAAATAATTTATAAACTTTTTATGACAAATGTAGATCTTAATCTTTTTTGACAGAACAAAGATTATAAAAATTTTAGGTCTAAAATGATCGCTAATATTTTTCTAATTTTTTTTAATAACCAACAAAAAATATTCTTTGATTTTTCTGTATCCAATTTAATCAACATAAAAGCAGAATATTTTGTTTTTATACGCCAGTGCAATTATAGAAAATTGGCAACCCTTTTTACAACTATTATTTACACTTACACACACATGCTTGCGCACGTATGAGTGCGATACTTAGCCAATTTATTTGTTCAATACAAACAGTCGTCACCAACGAGCTGCACCATCCGATAAAGCAAATAACCCAAAGGGTAGATATATACCTTAGCGCAATTCCGAAATCAGAAAATCACAAGACCGCGCACAAACAGAACAAGCAGGTGAAAAATTGCGAAGCCGCACAAGCCAAAGCAACGTGTTAGCAATCAAGTAAAATTGCAATTGCGTTTCGCGTGCTGCAAACATATCCAGCAGCAGCGCGCACCGAGCAGCATGTCTTGCTCTCGAAAGCAAAATACTATAGATGCTCATTATTTTTATTTGTACGGACACTATAGTATATATACATTTATTTTTTTTCTTTCCGTATCTTTGCAGTGCTTGAACCAACATGAAATTGGAATACGATACAAATCCGTTCAAGCGACCGATGAATGCGCTACAGAAACAATGGTACCGCGTACTTATCGCCCGACGTGTTGGCTACGGGCCATCGCGATCGAGCAATGACAACCAAACGCAAACGTAGTGAGTAGCAAATAGTGAAAAATATATATACAAACATACTTACTTAAGAAGAAGACAAGTGCTGGTAGAGCGGGCGCGAGGGTGAGCGTGAAGAGTGTTAGAAAAAATGACATTAAAAATAGGGAAAAAGAGACAAAAAAAAAGTATTAAAGACACAATCAGTTGGCAAAGGCAGTGAATAGCTATTCACTGTGACAACAATTGTTGCAGTTGCAAAAACAACACATAGTATCTGCAATATCTATAGCTCTACTTTGGTGCACTTCTTCTGCCTTCCGCTTATGTGCGGCGCTGTGTAGTTTGTTGTTGCCCAACCAGGAAGACAACGCAAAAGCGCAACAAATCTTTTTACAATTCGTCAGGAAATTGCATTTCCTTACTGCCTCGTTTGGCTTGATTTGATTTGCCTCCTCGCAACCTGCTTTCATGCATTCAACGCTCATTGCTGCCTATCCTTAGCTGAGACCTTGTATGCGGTTTGCTGCCGGCGCTGATCCGTGTACTCCAGTAGTTAGCGCTCTTGTACGTGCAGTGAACACATCGTGTCGTAGTTGTAAATCCCTCAAGCGCTTCGAGAATGCACTCGTGCATACGCTTATAGAATCTTACATACACCAGCTAGAAGTCTAGACACACACACACGTATATTAGTCATGTCTGTGACTGCCTTTGCCTTTATGTTTATGTGGTTTTCATTTTATGTTCCTCTTCTTTTTTGTGGTTTACCTTACCTGGCTCCATGTCTTGCTCGTTTTTTTTTGTTTTTTTTTTTTTGTTCGTGTGTGCTCAGCAAATATTTTCATTTCATATTTCACATCATTGTCCTTTTATTCTCACTGCTGCACCTGTAATCCATCGATTGCATCTCAACAATTCAACTTCTTTCCGTTTGTCTTGCACTGCTCCGCTCACCCACGACCCGCTCTTCGCCGCCTTCCTGTCATTCTCGTCATATTTGCGCTGCGCGTAGTCAGCAAGTTTGCCAATGGCGCTACATGGACGCATTCCGCCGTTACAATGCACAGTTCCGCAAGGAAGTGCAACAGCACGAGCTCATGCAGCCGACTGCCATCGATGCGATGCGTGTTCACAGGTATGTGCCACAGTATATTGGATAATTTTTACAATGTAGAATGTAGTACATGATGGAGATAGCACAAATGCAAATATAATATTATTTTGTACATAAAAAGCTTTACACGAGTGAGCAGTGAAATAAAAAGCTCAATGTAAACATATTTTTAGCCAAACTATTCTAAATTGCTGTATTGTTATTATATTTTTTATTCTAACTTTTTAAATTGCTTGTACATTCATCGAATTAACGCTTGGTCTATAGACTGCATCCTAAATGTAGACAATATTTTAGTTTTTAGCGGTAAAAAAAATTTACTGTTGCCTACAATTAGGCACTTGAAAATAATATAGTGAAGTCACACACTTTATGTTATTACGATAAATTATTCTAAAACTTCATTGACACATTCTCAAAAAGTTCGAACACATCTTTCCAACACGTTATTACTAAAATAGCCAAATTTTAACTATTCGTTGCTATACTTATAAAATACATACTTCAAAAAACTATGGGTCTGTGTATTATATCACAACTGAAGTTAAATACTTTAGAAGTCCTAATGAACACTATACTTGATAGCATTAAAAATTTTCAGACCGGTGTTACTGATCCGGTGAGATCCCAAGGGTTCACTTAAAAATCCCGCTCAAGAATTTTCTGTTTTTTTTTTTTGGCTTCAAATAGACGAAAGTTTATCATTTTCAAATTGATCTTTAAGGAACTCATCTATACATATGTATGCACATCTATTGGCGAAATTCCTGTCAAATAGCTACATTTAGAAAATAATGCGATCCTTCCAAAGATTGGAAGAATGTATGTTTTGAGAGAAACAGCAAATTTTAAGCTGCCGTTGAAAATGTAATGGACCTTATGAGAAAGTTTTTCGTAGCCGAAATACTTTCTGAACTTTGTCATGGCCAGAACCGCGGACTGAGTGTTACCGCTGTTAAAAAAAAGTAACTTTTTTAATGTAAGTAATCGAAACTAAGTCCTGTAGCAGTAACCTCCTACCAGCAAACGATTTTTTTTGCAGCTTAGGTGAAATTTTGGAATGTTATGTTGGAAATAGCTAAGTGTAAAACAAATGTGAAAATAATGATCGGGAACTTCACGTTTAAATCTTACATCATAAGTAAATATTAAATATTTCCAGTTCGAAATTTCAAAAAAAATTGTGGTAACACAGCTTTCAAATCGATCACCCATCCCCTTTAAAAGTCACGTAGGAATGTTATATCTAATTACAGATACACAGACACCACTTAACACCCAAGCATCCGCAAATACAAAAGAATACTTCGCATAAAATGCGGAGAAAGCAAGAAAACCAAACCGATTTAACTAAAATCGCTGCCATTTAACACCGTTGAGTATTTATTTCACCTTTCGTTGACCCACTTGGCTTAATTCGCTATTAACACTGAAATTGCAAAGCCCACAAAAACACCGAAAAGGCTACACGAGCCAAGAGCTAAGCAACAAACAACAACAATACCAACCAGCTAGAGCACAAATACTTGAACTTTGTTTTTGTTGTTTTGTCAAGCAATTAACTATGTAGATTTAACACTTTCGCAGCAACTACAGTTAGAAACTTTGATTAGCACCAACACCGGCTTGTTGAAGCAAAAATAGCACGTAGAAAAGTGTGATAAAGGGATTACAACTGTAGCAGCATTTCAAACATAACATTTTTGACATATTTTAGTAGAAACTGCGAAGTAAAGTAAAACATTCTCGCATTTCGCTGCTCTATCGCCCACAGAACCTTCGCCATTACAACACTTTGGCCGCCCTTGCACTCGAAACGGGAAATAAATCTGACACTGGAACAATTGGAGAATGTTTTGAGTGTCAAAGAAAGGTGGCGTTTGGAGGAGATACTCAAGCGTGAAACGAAGCGCAGATAAAGTGGCTTCAGAGGGCAACGTGAGATAGGTGGAATGGCAGTAGAGAAGAAAAGGAGATAAGTGGAATGAGAGGGAAACATAAGTTGCAAATGAGTAAGAAGCTAGGGAGGTATGTATATACTGAAGGAAGTGGATGACATATCAATGACTTGAAGAGCTGTAGGGTTAAAATGAAAATTGATTTGGGTAAAGGAAGAACACAGAGAGGGCGGTTTTGAGAGTAACAAAAGACAACACGAAGAATTTGCTACGATATTGAAATATACTTGTATTATATATAGTAAAATTAATTGCTTATAAAGATATTCTGCATAAAATATTCAAAACTTTTTTTTTTTGCAAAGTCTTCATGTTAGGGACCCAAGCTGCCGAACAATTTGTTCCTTTATTGTGACAACCTCGTATTTTGGTTTTTGTTTCCTGCGTGTGGAACTCATTTGGCTGTGGTATTTCCATTTGAAATAGAAATTGCCTAATATCTTGTATATAAGATCACCTAATAACGTCGAGTTAATAGCGAAGAAATCTTTACTGGATCTTAGATTATATAATGACAGGTATCGAAGTGATTCTTTTTTTACCATTCGTTTTCAATTCAATTGGCTCTTTTGTTTCTACAATTTCTCTCCTTAAGAAAGATGATTCCACAAATTTCGAGATAAAATGGTAATAATGTTGCTTTTTCCCATTTCATCTCAGATATAACTTTAGTGATTTGAGAAGGACCACTGAGAAGTTAAGGTTATTGCTTTTTGTAAAATTTTGTCACTGCTTCAAGTTCAACAAAACTTTGACGAATTAATTCACGAAGTTACGATTCAAGTATTCTAAAAATAAAGATGGTTTCAAAGAGATAACTATGGAATAAATTTAATACAATATTTTTATCAAATAATTTAAAAAGATGAAAGAGAAATCTTAATAAAAATAATTATATTAAACCACTCACTGTTGTTTCCTTTGTTAACATACTGTTTTGACTAATCTAACGTTAGTATTTTTTTATCTATTAAAAAGGAATAACCACCAGTTTTTAAAATTACAACTCACACCACATACCGTGGTGGGTTTTCTATTTTAGCTATAGATTTTACGTTTTACCGTTTGGACTAACTTTAAAAAATTTTATATATAAAAAATTAAAAGAAGAAGACGTTTGTGATCATAAATCACACCACACACTGTGGTGAGTTTTCTTTTTAACCAATAAAAAAAAGATGAAGATTACCAACTGTTGTTTTTACAAGAATGCATTTAAGAGCCTTTTAACTACTATCATTAACGCTCAGATACAGTACAGGCTGCTATATCAGTACCAAAATCTAAAGTGCAATCGATAGCACTCAATATCATCAGCTGCTGCCATGCAGACATGTGAGGCTTTCCACTCTCCTCGTTGAAATGTATCAATATATGTTAGCCCCAGTATGGAAGCGGGCAACAACAATACGTTACAATTCCCTCACATACACGCGCTTCATTTTACGCGCAACGCAACGCGGAACGCCGCAGCAAATTGCAATGCGTGTGATTAAGCGCATACGCCGAGTTCTCCACTGAGTAACCAAATTTGATGTATATGAGTAGTATTACCTAGTGGCAGGAAGGGAGAGCACAATCCCAGTGAAAGCCCTGTTTACTCATAGTCAATGGGGCGGGGCTGATTGCCAGAGGCGCTTGCTCACATTGCAAATCACGGCCCAAAATATCGACAACTGACAAAATGTGTGAATTGAATTTTGAAAAAGATTTCCGTGGCACGTATTGCAGCATATCATGAACTGCTGGCGGTGTGGGGAGGGAATTCGAGCGGTTTGCATTGAACCACTTCGTTGTGAACGCGGCGCACAGACAATGAGGAGTTTGAGTTGAAATTGTTGAAAAGTTGATTACACTCATACACAGCTATACATACTGTTCCATACTTGTATATATGCACATACATATAACAACAAAGAAATAGGTATGAGAGAGAACGTGTTGTTTGCCGCTTGATGCGCGATCTCCTTCGGCAACTTTGTCGGTTTGCGCGCTCATTTTAGTCTCAACCGCTGCGAGTTGGCTGCTTTTTTACGGTTAGCGCATTGCTTTCGTTCATTCATTTTAGGTTTTTGGTTTGATGCGCCTTTGACGGGGAAGTTTTTGATTTGGTTTGGCTTGATTTGGTTTGCGCGTGTTGTTCAGTGAGCACACACATACAGTTATGCATAGCGCCAAGCAAAGTCTCCTGCTTTATTCGCCAGGCCACTTGCCTTGGACTTGACTCTCATTGGCATTACGCTCACGTCTCGGATGTTTATGCCATTAGAGCGATAAGCTGCTGCTGTTCGCTGTCAGACGCGCACGCCTGCATAACAATTGCCAACACTTTGCTTCGGCCACTGCCGCCTCGCACTTCTTTTGATGCCATTCTCATCCTTCTTGCTTTGCCTTGTCACGAGCCAACAGCAAACGAAGGAAATTTAGTTTTCTGGGGTTAAGTGGCGCTCACTATTTCGTTGTTGCATTTGTTTTTATTATTATCGGTTGAATTTTAACAATTGCGATTGTTGCTCACTTTAATGTCGGGCTAGCGTGCAGTTAGAGCTTGGTTATCCCACTTACCTCTCACGCCAAAGTGAAATTTTTACTGCGTTCGATTGATGGTTTGAGCAAGAGAACTCTGTATAGGTACCAATAATTCATTAACGACAACAAGATTGATAAATTTGGTTGTTAATTTTGCTTTATACCTCGCTACGTGGTTTGCATTCAAATTAGTTTCAATTGTATTTGGAGGGGTAAAACCTTAATTGCTTGTTATAGGTGCCTGAAACTGAGAGAACTATTTAAACGGAATATTTGCTCGTTGTTTTAATACCTTTCAAGTCCTCATAACAGATTTCCATAAACGAGGGCTTTCACATCGAAAGCTCCTTATCAAGCTTAAAAGCTTTCGATTTTTTGGCGTAAATGAAAGTTTTCACATCGAAAGCTCCCTATCAAGCTTAAAAAAACTCTCTTTAAACATCGAGGGCTAGTTACGTACTTTCTCGGACAGAAAAAAATTTCTAAACTTTCAAACCGTTGTATCACAAAAGCCCCAAGCAAAACATTGAATTTCCTTTCAATGAAAACATTAAACAATTCAAAGTGAGATAATGGAACAACAAATAAAAAAATTATAAAAATGTTTTGACAAAAAAAAATTGTAAAATTTTAGAACTAAAGAAAACTAAAAAATAATAATTTTTATATAAAAGAGCTGCGAGAAATATTTTAAAAAAATTCACGTTGTGGGACTATTTCAAGGCAACACGTCAATGACATTTTCCAACAGCTTTGCATACATCAAAAAACAACAAAAACTTATATAAAAAAGTAAATAAAAAGCACAAAAAACAAACCGGCTTCACTGCAGACACAAAAAAACCAATTGCTATTATTCACACGCGCGAAAATATGGACGAAACGAAAGTACTTGAAGCCGCACTCCAGAATTGCCATCATCTCGAACGCTCTATCTACGAATCCATACGACTGGTGCGACGCCTAAACATACGCTACAATTCCGATTGGCTTTTGAAGAACTATAAAAACTATATGGCAAACATTTGGTCACAATACCAGTGCACGAGTCAAGTGCCCGAGACGACGCGCAGTGCCACCTCGGTGCGCTCGATGCCCGTACGAACGAGATGTGCCAATGCTGCGCGTACGCTGCTACCGAAGAAATCGTCGCATGTGGCGTTGAGTGCGCGCAGTTCGCACGAGTTGTGCGGCATCAGTCGACAAATCAACTACAAATTCATCAAAATCAAACGCAGCATGGAGACGCTCATCCATCAGATACAGCATGCTATCGAGATATCGAATCGCCAGCGGAACTTTGTGCATCTAAATGTGAATGCACGTGACAGTCGAACGCGTATCTGTTGCCACTAAGCGCTTAACAATGTGCTTCGGAGCGATGGTCATGCGGTGGATGTGTTGAAACACTTGGTAGTGAGATGACGGTGTTGGTAGATAAAGAAGTCTGCGGTTCGAACTTGCATTGGTACTCCTGGCAATGGAGTTTCAGTGATGTGTGATTTATTTTCGGTATTTCGAATTTTTCTTCGTAAAAGGACTAAACTAGTTTTTGTGTAAATATAAATATGTATGTATTTGGTGCATAAAATGTTTTTACATTTAAATATTTTTTATAAAATGTTGTTTTTAATAAATATTTTTACATCTGGTATGTTGGATTACAATAAAATCGAAATAATTTCGGCAAAGGTTCTATTTTCTCGGTTTAATTCCGTACTAAATCCTATTGTAGGACGCAGAAAATGTGACCAGAAGCTATGTTTTATAGAAATATATTCAGCTATCTTTTGGAAATACGTGATTTAGTTATTATATGTTTTGTACTTTGAGGACCTTGCTTCCCCACCATAGATGATACAAAAGACCTTCGAAGCTAAAAGTAGTTTTACGTGTCGCGATTGTTCTATGAGCAGCGCAGCTAAAAGTCTCTAACTACTGGATCTATATAGTGCTTAGAAACTCCGTTGGACTTGAGTTCGAATTTTCTCCTCATTTTAATTTTTTTAGAACCGATACAAATAATACTTTATTTAGTTATTTCGTCTAAAACATTTAAGTATTTATTATTAAGTATTTTAAAGAACTCTATTCGGAACTCTGCCTTAGTTGGACTCCCTAAAATAAATCTTCGACGTTCAGATTTTACTCAATGGACATAGACTTGCCGGTTTTTTTCGAATTAGGCAATATCGACTTACAATAGGAATTAAAAATCCACTCAGCCCCCTAATACAATCCTTGATATTAACCTGCCTTCGCAATCATAATCGATAAATCATGCAAGAACTATTCTCTGGTTTCTCGATAGTAGAAATAATTTATGCAACATGGGTCCTTAAGGAACCGAACACACAAAAATATGGTAAATTGTCATAAAAAATCGATCTAATAACTGAAGATAGAGCATAATGAATTGCTAAAACGGCCCCATTTTTAACCGTCGGTACATACCCTACTCTCTTCAGCTCTTTCTTTCAATGAGATATATTTCGTAATGTGCAAAAAAAGTAATAGTTTTAGTATCCACGCCAGTATATTTTATGAAGATCATTCTGTTGGTCTGAGGTTATAATAATAGTAAGTACTTATGGGCATAACCTCAAAGCTTTATATTCATTATTATTCATTTCTTTTTTCCTTCTATGTGAGGTTGGGGTTGCATGATAATTATAGTAGCAAAAACATTTTTTCGTTTCTTTTGGTGCTAAATACACCCTGAACAGGGTATATTGAGTTTGCCACGAAATTTGTAACACCCAGAAGGAAACGCCTTAGATCCTATAAAATATATACATAAATGATCGGCATGAAGAGCTGAGTTGAAAATTTTCACCTGTTCTTTTCTCACTAAAAGGCAGCTCATTTGTCGGAAAGGTCGATATCGGACCACTATAGCATATAGCTGCCATATAAACTGAACAACGTAATCAAGTGCTTCTATGAAAACTCTTTCATTAAACGAGATATCGTCACGAAATTCGGCATGTATTATTGTCTAAGACAACAATGCAATCTTCGAAAAAATAGTTCAGAACAGATCACTGTAGCATATAGCTGCAGTACAAACTGGCCGATTAAAACCAAGCTCTTGTGTGGAAACTATTTCATTTGTGAAGAATGTCATAGCTTCAATGCAACCGAAGTTTAAGTTAACGTTATTATAAGTAAAAAATCAATACTATGCTTCAATAGCCTATTCGTCATTACATCATCTAATAAGTCTCGAGAGCAGCCTCTGAGATCAAACTCATCATTTCATTATCTAACTTGATTAGTCTTCAATATATAACTAGGTTTTTTTGAAAGAAATTTATCGCGAACGTGACCTAATTAGCTTCAATATTTCTTTTCGTTTAACAATATTTTATTCATCAATTTTTATCTCTCATTTCTCTCTTCAAATTGTATTCTGATGTTAAATTTCAGCCTAAAAACGTACCCTCAATTGGTTATCAATTCAATTAGCTCAATTTCATGCATACATACATACATATGTAAAACATTTATGCGTTTCAACGAAATTTTATAAACTACTAATTAAGCGTTTTACTTTACCCAAATTAACCAGTTGACATTTTACGCATACAATTTCACACATGAAACTAAAATTCCAATTTAGCACTCCATGGCATGCATACACATAAAAGCACACACATACTTACACAAGTATACGCATGATGTGAATTTGCACACAAATATTTTTCAAAGGCTTTATTACGCACCGGCAGACCTACCTAATACCCAGCTGGCTCATTAATGGTATTTATTTACCTGTGAGCGCAGCTGGAATATTGGGGCCGATTAATGGTTAAAGGACTTTAGCAGCAACTAAATATTTGAATGGTATGCGAGCAACAAAGGCGAGCAATAAAGCAGGCTGGCAGCCAACAAGCAATAACAAAGTTTGCTTGTAGCTTTTCAACACAGCAACTTTGTATAAATAATTTTAAGGCTTTCGTTTATATCTATGTATGTATATTTATATTTGCATGTTAACAGTTATTCCGGTTAGTGTGCGTGTGCCTTGGAAATGCTTTAAATATTTATGATGCCAGTTAACCAAATTGAAGCATACGCCATGGCGTATACGTAACATTCATTTGGAGCAAATGCGGACGGGGAATGAATAGGTATGTGTGTGTTTGCGAGTATCAGCAACATTATGGCGTAAACCGATATGTCCAAATGATATGTAAGCCTACACACTTCTACACAAATATTTGTGTTAGTGTATTAGTAAGTATACATATATATACCTATGTATGTATGTATTAGTGAACTCATAATACACATAATTGCAATTCCATTTCTAAGTTTGTCCGTCTGTCTGTATTCAGCGCGCATTCATGCATCTAATAACTATTTATAGTCGCCACAAACAAATATATGTATGTACACATTTGTATGTATGTGTGTTGTTGTGCCCATAAGTGTTTGTTGTAAAATTGTGCGCAAATAGAGTTGCGTTTAGTTTATCTGTGTAAACTTCAGTTTCCCGCATTTCGCATTGCATTCAGCACATTGGCAAACTAAACGCACAAATAGTTCATCTACAGCGACGCCAACAGTCGCGTCAGTGTAGTGGCTGAGCAAATATGAGCGTTATGAGCTGGACCCTCGCATCGGTGTGTTTGTGTATGCTTGCGTGTGTACTTATCATATACTCAAATATATGCTCATCATATTCAGACTAGCGTATGTACTTACTAAACACTCTCACATACTTACTTAATTTCCTAACTGCTTTGGGGGTATAAGCGAATAAACCGCAAGTGCTCGAAGACAGCGCACAGTGGCGCTTATAAGCAATTCTGTTGTCTTCGCAAAATTTTTAACAGAAAATTGTTGAAACAAATTTTAAGAAATAAACCAATATTATAAATAATTTAGACAACCTTCTATTATTCTTATTGCAACACGAACTATAAATAGCATAACCTCTTATACATCGTATCTAAGCTATGCATATTTCAATCTTACTTTATATTTACTGTTTACCGACTGCATCAACAAACGAGAATCTTGATGAAAAATTAATTTACAATTATTTAATTTTTTCGGGATCCCGAAATTGTTGATCTTGCTCATCGGGATCCCGAATTTTTTATTTCCAAATCGATTTTTGCTGGATTTACATTAAATGAACAATTTTGTTTTATACTGCAATATTCGTAATTGTTTGAAGAGCCGTCTTATAACCGTTCAAATAATAAATTGATTATTTCGAAGTCGCGAATACTGTATGAACATTCTTTCATGGAATTTCGGTATAATATTTTTAAATTAATCTCGAACTCTCCGAATCCCGAGGTGAACTGCATTCTGATCTTTCAAGCCAGATACATTTCTTTCGCTCTTCTGCGAATAAAGTCTTTGCTTATATTTATTACTTACTTACTTTGGATACTACCCTTATATGGAATTTCAGAATCCAAGATATTGTTTCTGAACGAAATAAAGATTTAGTTGAGTCCTGTGAATCCCGTTTTGGTCGAGATCCCGATTTTTTTACCTCAGTATTTCTTCTGCAGTTATATAATAATAAACATTTCGGAATCCCGAAAATAGTTTCCATTACCATTCTTTCGGATCCCGAATTTTCTAATTCAGTAATTCTTCTGCAGTTCTGTTATGATAATTTCAGAGTCCTAAAAATTTATCTACATCCAATTTACTCTTAATTTATGTTAATAGAGGCCGAATTCCTTTCTGTATCAAAACTATTTAAACACCAAAATTATACGGAGAACTGTTAGCTACTCTTACTAATTTCAACCATTTTACACCGTGAATGTAGTGTATGGTATAATATGTTTTCATCATTTTTTGACTGAATTTTTCAAAATCTATACCGAGTTTTATTTGTCATTTACGTAATTCAGAAGTTCGTATATATTTTGATTAGTAAAATACTGAAAGAATTTACTAACTTCCACTTTACTAAATAATGAAAATAAATCAGGAGTGTTTTCCATACATTCGATTTGTGCCACTTATTATTGGAGCTGCGAAACGGAGCTTCGTGAAACAATGCAGACCGCGATATATTTCTTTTTTATATTCAGCTTTCTTGTAGCATACCAATTCTCATCAAACTTAACCACTACACCAATCGTATTCATACGTCTTCAATGAACTACCACGAATTATGCTTCCGAATCCGCGGTCATTTTGTTCATTTTTCTTTTAATACTACTCATATGTTTATGCTCATCATCTCACACATACTACTCACGGACAACTGACAACTGCTTTTGGCTGTCAGTAGTGCAGCAGCTTTTCACGTCCACTGCAAGTAAACACGTCTATAATGCACGGACATACAAAGATTGCGTATGCCTCGCTTTCTATCTGTCTATTTGTCTTCCTGCCTGCTGGCCAGTCTGTCTGCCTGTTGGTTATTTGGCGTCTGACGGGCAACAATCCAAGCAGTTCATCCAATTTATCTCGGCGCTGTGCGATAAACTCTCAAACGACTACACTACGTTCATCTTCTTGTCCATCACAAAACATTGGATAAACATTTCACATTAATTCTCGGCAAGAACACTAACCACAAGTCACGCAGCGCCCCTGCCGTACACTTTTGACTAACCACATATGTATGCGCTCGGATGATTGTTTAGCACGGCGGTGAAGGAGGGCGCTGGCAAGCTCGGCTGGACTATTGCTTTGAATTCTCGGGTAAATAACACGCTTCGACGCTGTTGAGCCTTCTCATGCATCTTCGTCACAGTTGCTTGGACCAGCAAACACACACCTTCACCTAAAACACCGCTACACTTTTTAGCACATATGTACGTATGTATGTGTGAATCTTCTCCACAGTTAAGTCTTTGCTTGTTATTTCCTATCTGCTTGTGCATTTTTTTAATCGGTTTGCTTTGCTTCTGTCTTCTTGCTGCTGCTGTGGTGGAGCAGCATTTCGTGGTTTTTTTGCCTGGGGCATTTTTATTTCATTCGCTTCCCGTTGCAAGCCGTTCGAGACGTGCTCGCCGGCAAATCCAGTCAATAAATTGTACCACAAATGTGGTTGGCCGATACTGAAATCGATGCCGGTTCCACTGCTGTTGGTGCACGTAACGGTGCTGACCACAATTTAAGTGGATGTAGGGTTACCGAGCGAGCGTCGAAAGTGTGGGCGTGTGAGGTAGTGAGGCGGTAAAACAGAGAGTGTGCGGTAAGCAGCGCAGAGGGGCAGTGAAAGTTGGCAGCTGGCTGTTGGATCTACTGTCTGGCGGGCCGCCTGGCTGATTGTTTGTAGATGATTGTTGCACGAAACTAGTCGAAGATTAATTTGGTGGATTTTTCATTTTTCAATATCGATTACGATTGGTGAATAATGATGTTGTGAAAGTTACTCACACTGCGCTGAAACTGAAAAAACAAAGGTAGAAAACGAAGAAGATGGTATGGAAAGACAATGCACGTTTTTGATAAATGAGGCAAAAATTAGATCCCAAAAATTAATAATTGTACTTTAAAATTTGGAAAATCTAGTAGTTGCTTGCTATAGCATAATTTTATGTGCGTATAATGTGATGAAATCGACCACTTTCTTGAGGAAAAATATTTTTTTCGTGGTTTTTCTCTCGTATAGTTGATGTCAACTACAGACCTCAATGTGTACTAGCTTTCTTTACTTATTTCTAAACCTGGTAGTTCAATATACCTTCTACTATCCTTTACATACTAGCTTTCCTTTTTTTTAGTAAAGTCCTTCTTTTAAGTGAGTTCGACTTTGGTTTTATATGAATATTTTGCTTTTGTGGTCCAAATTAAATAGAAATTGATTTCTAGGCCAACATTTATGATACCACGTGGACGGCGGAGTTATGTCCTCCTGCCATCTATTTCATATACTTATCCATTGTTCCCCTTACGTACACCGTTATTCTGGTACTTCCATTCCCGAAGAACGTCAACGATTAAACGAACAAAGGCGTGTGACTCTCGATCCCAAAACTTGATCTTAGCAGTAAATTTAGGGCAGTTCAAATTGAGTTTATTGGAGTAAAAAAATAGAGAGATTTCATGAGACTACAAAGAAAACTCATTTATTATTTCTAATTTTATATACAGTTTCATACTAAGCATCTTTCATGGACCTTCTCATACAAGGGATGTGTCGTTCCGTAGCAATATATTGTATCAAGCTTTCATCGCGAAGTTGAAGCAATGTACTTACCGAACGTAAGTATGTACCGACAACATTAGGAAATTTTTTTCTATTCTATTTTCACAATGAGTGTGGTCTGAAATCTTGAAGATAGATACATAGAACATATATTTCTTTATACACGTTATTTAGAAAATAAAAGTAAATAGAATCACTTGAAAAAGACTCAAGGCAGCGCCATCTATTGGATAATAGTTTTTCTTGATTAAGTTTGAACTTGAGTTGTAGACTTTCAATAATTATAAATTTCATTATAACTATGCTTACATGAGTGCAAAGATACATAAATAGCACATTTATTTCTTCAAATACAATTTTTTTATCAGTAAATTGAATTGTTTAAGAACAACTCTTACATAACGCTACCTTTTGGCAAATAGTTTTCCTTGAATAAATTTCATCTTTTTTCAATCATACCTTCAGTAGTTTTCATAATATCCACTAGCTTTTTTAAAGTTTGTTTCGACTTGCAAAACACTTCATTCGTAAGTTTATTTCAAACAAGACATAATTTGAAAGGACATAGACTAAGTAGTTTACAAGGTTTCTTTAATGCCTAGAAACAATATTTTCAATAAATATTTTGAGTTAATTTATGGATATTCATAAATCCTCATCATGCTCGGGTGACAGGCCACGATCTTTATAAATGATTGATATATTTGTGGATTAATTCAAACCCCCTTGATGTAGAACTAAATTATGAAACTACTACTACTTCTCCACCTCTTACTCTTCCAAAAAAAATACCTAAAATTCCACGCAGCAAATGAACAGCATACTTGATATATTATATATGTTTATTTATAAAGACACTCATACATACAAATATTAGCTTAAGCGCTGGCAATCAACACTTCACTCTACCCTCAAAATATAAAGAAACCTCTCACATCTGTGCACATATTCGCATTCTTATTAAAAGCTCATTAGATATGCCTTCAGAAGAAGAATTCTGGAGCATTCACATAACACATAGATATATGTTATATGTGTAATTGAGAGTATTACTCCACTAGCAAACATCATTTTCACAGTTTTCGACTTACATATTTACATAGATAGCAAATATTTATGTTATTGTAGGCTTATGTGTATATGTAAGCTTATATGCCTTTATGCACGTCTGAAGACGTTGCACTTAAACTTCTCACCTCTGCAGCTGCTACGCATATCTTTAGCTGTGCATTTGCACCCTTAAATAACAAGTTTTTTTTCACGAAATCTTATCTGAAGTGCGTGGCCAATGCTTCATTATGCCTTTAGATGAGCCCGGCAGAAGTCATATATAATATATACGCGTATTAATATGTAGTTAAATCCCCTCATGAAGTATGAAATATATTTTCTTAACGAAATTATAAATCATCCCCAATGGTGGAGCGTTTCCCCATACACGCTTTTTTTTTGGCAGCAAACATGTTAACATAAGTGTGTGTACATGTGTGTATTGTTATTAGGAATTTGATTTGATTTTGCGAGTACCTTTTCCACTAAATGAGGGTTAAAATTCCTTGATCATCGAAAAAAAATTGCGTTATTAACGATGATATTAATATTGTTCTTGTCTCTCGAAAGCATATTCATACATGTTCAACAAAATAGAACTGTTGATTATATGTATACGAATGAGTGTCTACTCCGTTAATTTTTCAACAAAAAATCTCAGAATGAAATTTGTTCTAAGCGAATGGCTGCATCTTTTTTCTGATTTATCGCTTCCTTCAATACTAAGAGAACTTACTGCAAATAATTTCTGAAAATCGAAGAAAAGTAATAAAGCTATAAATTTGGATTTCCAGCACAATCGAGCTTATACCATTGATAGAAAAAATAGAGAAACCCTCTACAAAAATATTGTGAAAGAAATTTGTGCTTAGATTTTGATACAGAACAGAAAATAACTCGACATTCCTCACATAAGTTCCGTAAAGCCTATATAATTGTCTTAGAATTATCAATATTTCCAATTTCCGTCTGGAAACTCTCAGCATCAGAGGTGATTCAAAGAAATAGTTTCTTACACGAAATTTCGACATTATTCTGTGTTCTGTGAATTAAGGCAGTAAAAAATTATATTTTTGTAAAAGTAATTTGCTGTAAGTGTTGCATACTTTTAGGCGTCGATTTGAAAAGCGGTTCAATTGCAGTATTTTTCAGGTGGTGAGTGTTCATGAGCGAAAGAAGAGAAATAATAGTTTAGCAGCATTCTTATGTCGCTTCTCATATGCCATGAGTTAGGCATAAAGTTTTGCAATCTTTGGAACATATTCCTTTTGAGAAAGAAATTGTTCTCAATAATAGGCATGTTGACGAGGGAGCTTTTAAACTTTATCGGCAGTGTTCTAACCCCTGAATAAGGGGATTAATGTTTTCTATCAGTTACAATATAGTTTTCCGCTGTTTAAACCAAAATAGCCTCCACAGTGTATGTTTTAAGCTCTCGAGATCAAAGATTACAATAGCTGTAATGTATGTATGTCTTCCAATGCGTCCTCCATCATTTCATTTGTCTAGGATTCTAATCCTAATTCCTTAAATTTAGTAGTGGAAATCATGCAAATTTTTTTACATTCATGAAACATCGTATTCTCTTGTACTCTTGTACTTAGGTTAAGTGTCTGACGCTCAACGAGTTTGACAATTATTTTACTGACGTCACACTAGCCCATAGAGATCATGTTCTTTGTGTAAATACTACTGCAAAGAGTTCTACTCGCAATTTCCCCACAGCGTTTGGGAGGATCACTCCCATAGTGATGCTTCGCTGTCACACATTCAAAATTCCCCCTTTCCTCCATTGCTCTATAGTATGGTAAAGTATTACGCCCTTCAGAAAAAAAACACACATAGTAATTTAGTGTTTTTCTAATAATTTAATGTTATTTCAAAAAAATAAAGTTAAAATTAAAATTAAAACATGTAGAGGACGTAGAGATGTTGCATTTAATGTAATTTTAGTTGCTTTACACAAAAATTATTTATTTTCCGTTTTAATTTAAATAAATTCTAGACAGTAAAAGTAATTTGTCACAAAACAAAAAAGTTTAGAGAGTGAAGAAAGAGTTTGTTGATCGGAAAAAAACGACAAAGCAGACGGTTGATAGATGGTAGAGAGAGCGAGAGTTTTTGTTTTTTTTTTTCTCTTTTGGGCAGTAAATGTTAGTGATACTGGCAAATTTTACGCACTGCCTCTTTGTTGTAATGGTGTCTGCAAAAAGATTCACTCTCGTATGGCGATGTAAATGTATGTATGTGGGGTATCAGCTGCAGTTGTTCCTATTATATAAGTAATTCTTTATTTCTATTGTTTCTGTTCACTCATTTGCCTCATTCGTACACATATACATATATATATATATACAGACTCTGCGCACTCATTTCTACGCACTAGCTCACTGCTACTGTTTCTTTAACTCTGCTTACTAGTATTATTGCACTCTCATGTCAACAAGTCCTTGAGCAATTCCTTTTGTTCGAAGGTCAACTTTTCCGGGAATTGTATATCGAACGCCACCAAAAGATCACCCTTTCGCGATGGGTCCTTAGGGAAGGGCAAGCCGTAGCCTTGTATACGTTTCACCGTATTCGGTTTGATGATCTCCATCACGGTGCTGATGCGCAAACGATCGCCGGACATTGTAGGAACTTGGAAGATCACACCGCAGAGAGCCTAGAAACGAAAGGAGAGACAAAGGAAAAAACAGCGCATTAGTAAAAGATACCGAGTGATACTAAACAGTATAAAGAGTGGGGAAAATAAATAAATTTTTTCATTTAGTTAACTGCAGTCTTTTGAGCGATAAATTTGGGCGTCAAAGGGATTTTAAATATCGTTCAATCAAATACCAACTAATCCTCCCACAGATAAACAATTCAATTTCCTTTTAATTTTTTTTTTTGCCTTTTTTTGAGTCTACATCCTTCAGCATACCGCAACTACTTATTGTTGTTGCCTTTGCTTGTCGCCAATTCAACAAATTATCAATCTTCCTACAACCTTACAACTAAATACGCATACAAAACTGTTTATCCTCTCGGTTACAATGGAAATCTATACTCAACTAATGCCGTTACATTTCGTTTTTCTATATACATACATATGTACATAATGTTTGTGTGTGTTTGTACTTTTCATTTATATCTTAATGCGACATCTAAATCCTTTTTTTATATACTTAATCACGCTTAAATATGCTGTTGACAACTTGTTTGCTTAACAAATACAAACTAACCACTAACCATCGACGCAGACATACAGACGCACATAAGCTTCTCCTATCTGAAAGCCCCACCACCTGCTAGAGCTTTACATTCAGTTCATCAATTCACTTTTGCTTTCACTTAAACATTTGTTGATTTTAGTTTTATTGATTGTTCTCTGCATAACTGTATACATTTACATACATATGTTTATACAGATATGTATAGACCCTCTGAGAATTATTTAAGTATAAGAGTATGCCTAGTAATATTCGAAAACTCATGACTGATGTATGGCAAAAAGGATCGTTGTGGAGCATTATATTTTAGTGACATCATACTAGCAGTGATCTGAGAGAGAATTGAGAAAAAAATTAGTAAATGATTTCCAGAAATCGTTGTATAAATGCAAACTGATATGCGAACTTTGTATTGCAAACCAGATTGAAATAAGCAATTCTTGGGTAAAAGGTAACAACCAACTCGCCGAGGGAGAGAGTGGTAAGAAAACGAGATTTAGTAATATTCGGTTATGACTACCTCAGTAAAGTTTCAAGGGTTTTAATTTGAGCAAGAGACTGGATGCAGATGATATTAACTGTCTTCGATTCGCCATTTCTCTGCTCGCTTCAGCTCTCTTCTAAAAAAAAATTACATCTAAAATCAACAACAAAGTTATTGAATTGAGCTCTTTTTTCTCTTATTTTTAAAACTCAGATTTAAAATAAATAATAGAATAGAATATAGACGAAAATAAAGGATTACAGCAACGTTTGTAACGCGAGAAAAAGCATTTCTCCACAAAAATAGAATCATAATACTATTGCGCATGCTTCCGAAGACATGTTAGCGTAGGGTTGCACCACATGTGCTGCCCGTTTGATTGAGCATCTGGTATAGTTGGTTCGATTCGCTGGAGAATATAGCTTCGCGAATCGAAGACAGCTATTGAGTAAGATACTTCTGAGCTACTTAAATATTTGACAGACTTGCAAAGAAGAGAATGTCATTAAACCTTGTAACGCCTTCGACCACAAAAGTAAGCTCAAGTTAGTTGGTCGTATATACATTCTTCCCATATTAATAATTTTACAGTTAGACGACATTATTTCACAACGGAAGAGATTATCCCTCTATGCATAAATTTCCCATAAGATAGTTTAGACTCCACCAATTGTCATTGTCAACCCTCAGAATGTCTTGATTTCTTACTAATTGTCAGAGAACGAAAATTTAGCGTCAAAAAATTGGGGTCTCGAAGTTTGCACCTATAAGATTATATACAAGTATATTGATATCAGATCAATCTGAGTTGGAATTATTGACAAGACAAGCCAACCATGTTTCAGACATGTATTGCGTCCTTATAAAAGAGTGTCACATATAAGTACAAGTCATTGAAGTGCGATAAAATAAAGAAGTTTTGGGCGCTATTATACCAAAATATTTTTAGTAGAAATAAAAAAATGGATGCAGTAGTGGACTAAAAACTTGTGCTGTGCCAGTTGTGTCAAATTTTATTAATGTAGTGTAGATTTTACAATGGGTTCCAGTAGGGCTTGTGCGTTCGTATATGTACCTATATGTTGACATATCAAAGCTTCTTATAAGAAGGTTTGTTTATTCATTTATCGAAGTATTGTTGCCAAACATGTCACAAATCCTTTTAACATATCCTTTTCTCTCAACATACACATACACTTAAATTTATACTCATTTTTGCTATTGACGACTATTTATTCGCTGTTTACACGCACAAATTCACACAAATAATCTAAACATACACATATATGTATGTGTATTAGGGGGGTTTAAAAAGTCGATACTTTTTTTGCGCTTGGTACTCTGAAAAATTGGTTCTTATCTTATCTTCTTCTCTCTGCATTACAGTTTTGTGTTTTTTTTTTTTATAATCAGATAGAAAAATTCATATCTCGCTTCCAACTAATGTACTTGAAAAAATCTCTCGTTTCATGGATTTTGTTAGAAACCAAATGCTCTACAAAACGGAATTTTATAACTCAATGCAAAAAAAAATCATTAAAAATCGGAACTCTCATAGTTTTGTAGGAAATTTATCGCTCTACCAAAATAGACTAATGGTCACATATTTTTCAGATTACCACACGAAAAAAAAAATCGTCTGTTTTTGGCCCTCCTTAATATGCATGTATATAACACATACATGTAAGTATTTAAGCCTTAAATTCAGGACATTTGAACGACAAAGCTGTCTGCTTTTGCTTTAGACAAGTATTTTGTTCTCCCACCTTCCTTTTTTCTATTGCCTACTTATTTATTTGTATTTACTGTGAGTGAAAGTCATCCATCACCGATTATTTCCTATTACCAAACATTGAGTGTGCGTGTGTTTGGGAAAATATTGCTTCGTAAATAAAACAAAGTGATTAGAAGAGTGCTGCGGCCTCGCGATGAGTAACAAATTCGTAAATATAGAAAAAATCATGTGAATTTAGAAAATTAAATAAAAATAACGAAATTAGAAGCGAAAAAGATATACCTATTTAAGCTATCAAAATAAATACATAAAATACTTGAGTATCTGATCCCATATATATACATATATGTATATATAAAGAAATCTTTCGCTTAAAAGTATAGCTTACTTTATTCTCAAATATTATAATGGTTTGTCTTCTGACTGAATTTTTTTTCTAACTCTCTCTATCTGAGCTGCCACCAAATCTCTTGAAATTCAAAACGGAACATTACGCTTTTTTATGAGGGAGTATCGCACTCACTTCCATAATGTGTAACGTGTATTATAAATGAATACATATTTGGACGGCACTATTGTATGTTCCAGCTCATATGAAGAATTTATATTGAAGTTAGCTGCAGTTTTTTAAATATGCACGAAATATCACTAACATCTCCAGATACTTTAATTTTATTGTTTCACCGCCTTGAACTCGTTAAATAATCGAATAAGAGTTATCTCATTGTAGACACTTCACTATTTTAGCGTATTACATTGGTCACTTACAAGATAATGAGCCTATTAGCTATCAAAACGGCAACGAAAATTGGGTTTTGATTTGGTTTGGTCTTGATTAATAACCTCCGTTCTGCGACCTAGACTTCTTTGTTGCTCAGTGTTTTTATCTGAAAAAGAAGGCAACTTAGTATGACGTGTGTTCACCAAGTTGTCTTCTACTGAAATCTTTGAAACGAACACTACCGAGATCCGTCACTGATTACCCTTTATTTGTACTTTCATTTATTTGAACAGTAATTATCAAATTATTTTGATGCCAAGAATTTTTGATGACAGAGTGATAAAAAAGACCACTATATGAAATACTGATCAAGTTGATCAACAATCAACATATATTAAAAATCTGCATGAAGTTATTCAAATCTATCGAGTGGGATGATGAAGACTGTATTGCTAAATTTTAAGCTGCATGTCAAAAGTATTAATTGTTGCTGGCTTTTATAGCTTCATTTCAATTAGAAATAGGAGAGTTTAACTCGAATTGACTTCCTTATTACAAGTATATATAAATAAATAACTGTTTTAAATTGTATGACGAATGAGTTCAAATAACTTGTGAGAAATTTCCTAGATGAACTTACTCACAGTCTCAAAAATTATGTTTACCTTAGATAGTAACAAAGTAAGTGTAAACCATGAAAAAAAATTTGTGGTTTAGGTTAATATTTTTCGTAAGTCTTAGAGCGCTGTTGCTGAAGTTTTGATAAAAATTTCAATATTGACAGGTCTTATGCTGATACAAGTCGATTCCGGTTATGTTAAGACTGCCTTGGTAGAACTACATTTAACCCGAAATAACTAGGAAAGATTTTTAAAAACGTAATATATTTTTGATAACTTTCTGAATTCTAAACATTATATCTAATAGCTGACTAGCGACTCCAGCCACCTAAACTCTTCCTTATTTTATAATTTCGTCATGGTGTTCAACTTTTCTACACTTTGATTGCTTGTGTGAAATTTTGTATTACCTATAATCATATATATTATATTACTTTATTAAAATATGAATATATATCAAGACTATACTCCATAGTTCGGATCTAGTTCAAACAGCGAACTTTTATTCTATAACAATGAAGCAGCTAGCACATTTGCTGCTACTTATTATTGTTACTCAAATATATGTCCTAGAAGCAAAAAACAATAAGGACGAAACGGAGTACGGTAAAATTATGTCAAAAGAAAATTAAATATATGCTAAAATATTTATATTTTTTACGCAGATTCTGCTTTTAGTAGAGATGGAATAGTATTTAGCGTGGGCAAAGTGAGTAGAAATTAATTTAGTAAAAGTATATGTATATATAATTATCAAAATTTTTTGTAGATGAATTGGTTTGCCGCCTATGGTTTCTGTACTCAACTTGGTATGGAACTGCTTACACTGGAGTCGTCAGTTGATAACCGAGAATTCCAAAAAATGGCCCAACATTACAGTAAATTCTTTTGAAATATATATATATAATATATACCTATATATATATATTATATCTTAACTTCCTTTCTAATTCTTAGAGTTGCAGAATAAAAATTACTGGTTAGCTGCTAATCGTTTGGAAGACAATACAACATTCCGTTGGGGCTTAAGAGGTCGGCCACTCTCTTTTGAAAACTGGCAGTTGGGCCAACCTGATAATAAGGGCGGTAACCAACGCTGTTCAAGACTGTATGTGGACCACCAATGGGATGATGTAGATTGCTTCACGGAGTTTCCTGTCATATGTCATTACTGAAAAGCCAATAAATAATTATGTATCTGCCTGCTCTTGTATTAATATTTGTAGCGACCTTTATGTCAGCTGAAAGAGCTCTATGCGTGAGAAATCTTAACTTACTCTAATTAAATTAATTACTATTTTACTATGATTTAATACAGGGTTGTCAACTTTGCAGGCAACTTGAGTGTTCGCTGCTTTGATTACGAGTATTCAAAATTATAGAAAATGTGATATTCACTTGAAAAATGATTTTAGAAACTCACAGTATTTTTAGCAGTAAAACATATACCATTAAATTCTGTCGGACTCTTAGAGTTTTGTTCGGTTCTGAGGTTATTTGAGTATAAGGAATGTTATATACTACATGGAGACCTTAGTGAGGAAGAAATTTTTACTACTAAAAGGAATGAAGGGCAGTTGCTGAGAAGAGCGAACGATTGAGAAAATATTTATACTGGCTAAAGATAACGCTGAACGCAGTCCAAAAGTTATTTTAATTTGTTTTGGGTTCAACGGGAAAGTTGTGCTATTCAGTTCAGAAGCAGTCTACCTAAATGCCTGAGTTCATTTCTTGAAAATCGAATAGGAATTATTTAGGTATATTAATCAAGTCGTTCTATGTCTTGAGATACTTGTCATCGCAAAGATTTCTTAAATCTCACATATCTATACAAGTATGTAGCTCTTCATAGCCAGGGTAATAGAATCAGCTTGTGCAACAAACGAATCAAAGCTATAACGGTATATTGTGGTTATACAAGTATGTCGTCGAGTAAGGGCTTACATTTATTATTGGTGTCAATTCAATGCAGTTCTAGTTCAGGTTCTCAACCATATTCATCAAAATGCAAACAACTATACATATATAGAATATGACCTAAATAAACCGAAATAATTCAAGGAGTAGGAATTTTTACACAAGTGCTAATTAAATTATCATTGCATACCATAAATATGTCTGTATCAGCATTGGAAATATCTACATATAGAGGTATAAATCCTTCAAGTATGGTATGCCGCATTAAGACTTGCATAAAAAGCAAATGTTTACAATAAAGTATGGAATATAGTAATAATAATAATAATGAGATGCTTATAAGGCAGTGAAAAATGCGCAAACAAAAGCATAAAAATTTCGCAAATTCTGTTGAGAATGCAAAAATTATCAATAAAATTGCCACTAGTGATTCGAGTATGCTTTTGCTGATGGAATTATGCAAGTATTTGTATATTTCTGCCGTTGATGGCATCATCATCGACAACGATGATCTTCGTCTGCCAGCCATTGCAAGTTATTGCCGCGCAAATACAATACGTGCATAACAGCAATTTGCGGAATGCGTGCCTCTTTAACGAGGTACTTGACATTTCGCCAAACCGTTATCCCAAAAACGAATGGAAGACTGTGTGTCGCCATTATGCATATTACTTCTACATAATTCTAACATTAAATCCAACAATCGAACTGTAAATGCGTGTCATTTGTTTGTCAAATTGACTATTTACTACATGCCGCACTCACTGGCGTATTCGTCGTACCTGTGCTACACTGTATGCGTCAGATAGATAATCAACACTGCTCATTTGTCCGCTACGTGTGTTCGATTCTCCATTTGCGCGCTCGTTCGGCAATGGCATTACATTGTATTGCTGCCAATGTTCGTTGTCATTTATTGTACGTCAATAAAAGTATATGCGAATTTCTGATTGATTTCAATGAAATGGCAAAAGCATTTGGGAATTGTCTGTGCGTGGATATTTCGTACGCAGAGATTACTCTTCTCCTTATATGAATGTGTGTGTAGCTATATGTATCACTTAGAGTCAGGTACGAATCAACGTTGGTGGTGACATTCATGATGGTGTCATCACGTTATTTCTTGTCATTTTTGGTAGTAAATGAAATTCCATTTACCTTGCCATAAAAAGGCTTATAACTGTGGAGTCTTGTTGTGTAAATTTCTTCAAAAATAATTAAATTTTGGGGCACTCTTTTCGACCATTCAAGATTAGCACAGAAATATTATTCATAATTAGGTAATATATTGCTGATATTATTAGTCTTTGATAGAACCTAAATGGAACATAAATCAGGTCTCTAAAACTGAGAATTACAGTCTCAAGAAAACGAACAAGGCGCCTATAAATTCAGCTACTGTAAGACCTCTTCTCGTTCGAATTTGTTTTTAAGCTATATTAATGATCGGTGCCGCTACTTTAGCCGATAAAGTAACACTATTCCGTACAACTTGGTCTTCACTGAGTTTATGCTAAGATAGTAGTAGTCACACGATACAAATATTTAACGATTCTGTTTCTAGATTTGCTGTTCGCTGAAATCGCAGCACTTATTAAATTCAGATTTTATAACTCTCTTAAGTATAGTAGTGTATGTTGATCTCAAAAATGTCCAAATCAGAAAGGTTTTAAAACTTTTGGGAAAATTTTGGAACAGTTTACTAAAAAGTTTCTTTAAATAAAATCGCAGCATCGATAAATTTCTTAAAATATTCGCAGAAAAAGAATATTTAACAGATTTATTATCGTTTTTCTTTACCAGGTGACCTACCTATAAGTCTGCAGACCCAAATTTTCTCTGACGTTTCCTAAACTTCGTACTAATGTATAGCAATTCTCAGACAAACGTCTTAACGAAAACTCATTTGAGGCTCTGAGGACCCAAAAGATATTGATAAGAGCTTTGTAACGTCTATTAATGGGATTCATACAGCAACTCTTGTTAAGGTATTGGAATTTCGGCCATTGAGCTTGACTGTCAAACTGCAAAAGGTAAAAACGGCTTTCGGACTCTTGACTAATTGAAATTCCTGATATACTTCGCAATCGCGCCACTGTGTCTGTAGCCGCCAGTCAGCGGCGCATGGTTGCATTGTCCATCATAAAATATTGCGCACTGTTGCAACAGCTCATCTTCAATCAGCGTTGACAACGTCACCAACGTACAATACCATAATAAAAACAAGCACTACAATAACCGCTTTGGTAGCGATAAAAATAAAGTCACTTTTTATTGCAGCGCAATGTCGCATTTTGCATTTTGATGGGGCCATTCGGTCATTTTGCACACACAATGCTGCCACAATTTGTAATATATATAGTATATGTACCTATAGCTGTACACTTGCGAAACTCCGAACAATGTTTTATGGTTGCCGATTGATTTTTTAACTCTTCATTTCGGTAGTTTTTATTTTTATAACTTTCTGCTTTATTAATATTTTTTCCGTGCTTTCGCGCTGCTGACGTTTTTTCGGTCACTTTACGGTGTTTTGTAGTTGGCGGTTGCGTTTCATTGCCACCGCTGCATCTCTGCTTTGTTGTTCATCGCTTTATTTCAACTCTTTTTTTATACGCCAGCATTCATATTTATATTTCAACTACAATTTTGCGCAGCGCGGCATTTTATTCCGTTTTTGTTTCGCAAACTTTTTATTCGATTCGCTTTTATTTGACACACACACACACACACACATGCATATATTATATATGGTGCCTACACCTTTTTCCGTCACAGTTGCCAGCACAGGCCGCCAGTCAGTCCGGCAGAAAGTGTTCCCCAGTCGGCGAGTGAGTTTTTGTTCGATATGTTGCCTTATTTGGTGTGCAACAGCCATTAAGTCATCATAAAAAGCGGTACTACCACAAAAACAACAAGTCGTGCAAACGCAGAAAAACTTCAAAATTGCACAAAAACGCTTTGGAAAACAAATAAGTCGCATGCGATATAAATTCGCGCAATATTTTACGCATATTGCCAACTAAAGCTCAAGCAACTTATGTACACTCGCTGGCGGCGGTAGTATCACAGTTGAATGATTGAACTTATAAATACATATAAAGGTTCATACGAACATACATATACAAGTATACCTGTGCGGCATAAAA
Source organism: Bactrocera oleae (assembly GCF_042242935.1). Lineage (NCBI taxonomy): Eukaryota > Metazoa > Arthropoda > Insecta > Diptera > Tephritidae > Bactrocera > Bactrocera oleae. The sequence goes on along the minus strand of NC_091537.1, from coordinate 7,307,742 downwards.
CCCTCAAGGAAAATATACATAGTTGAATTGTACAAAGAAAATAATGAAAGCTCTGTTATTGGTAAACTTTCATCTTCATTCGAAGACTTATTCCCCAAAATTAAAGTAAAATAGGTGATAGTTTTCAATGTTTGGTTAAAGCTTGAAAAAAAAGATTTTTTAATACATCACAGCCAGGAAAGCAATCGATTATATTAGAATTATGATGTTTCTTTATGAAAATAGTCTTTAGTAGGACAAGCGACACTTTTACACTGGTACTTGAGCTATCAGAGTGCGCTAGAAGTTAATTCAGTAAAATATCTTCTGAATCTGTGTTAATATGTTTTTCCTTGAGGAAACCTTTACAAATACCATATATGAGAGCAAAAACTACAATATAAAATTTCATATATATACTATGTATGTAGGTACATAAATATAGGAATGAGTGCGACGTGGTGCTGATCGTAACGCCAAATTGCACTATATATTTTTTCCAGCATAACTTTGCTCGCCAAAAGGTTTTGTTTGTATAATATTACATATGTACATACATATATGTATATAACTACATATGTATATACACTTATACTCCTATCAATCAGCGGTCAGTTTACTTAATTTTTTCACCAAAGTGCATAATTTTATGCGAAAATTTACTGGTACACACAAAAAAACCAATTGAAAAAATTATTTAACCTCATTGAATATTTACGCAATTTTTAAGTGCAAATAAAGCGGGGAAAATATTGCCCAATAGATTTAACCAAATATGGCTTTCATAAGTTGTGAAACATAAAATTCAATATTTGTGTAAGCAAATGAACGCATTTACAGTTTCGCTCGTGTTGGTAGCTAAAACAAAAGTTAAAATCATATATTGTCTGTCATTTGCATTTGTAATTGCTTGCAAGGTAATAATTTGCATTGATTGTTTTTGTGGGTTTAAAGCTTTCTAATTGACTCAGCTACAATCGAAGTTCGAGACCTTTCCTTAATTTATAGAGACAGAGAATATGCTAGGGTTTACGTGGGAACTATAGCCTGGCCTATAACCGGTTTGAACGACAAAGGACTCCTCATGTGAACATAGTCTAATGGGTACATACAATAATACTCTCAGATAATGTGAGAGTGTGAAAAAAAGCATAGCAAGCAAGCTGCATAAAGCAGATATGTATAGTATTACAGTTGCAGTATTTTTGAAACAAAAGACACCGAGAAGTCGCTAGGCGCTTTTAAGCAAATCAGGATAATCTTTAGTGTCACTCGATAATTCCCAAATACTCTTTTTTTCACTACACTTTTCAAGATTTTTTGCGAATTCTATGATATTTTTTTTTCTCTCACAGAAACTTTAGCTCACTTTTTAAACTTAAAATATGTACGTATATATTGTATGTACGAGTATGTATGTTTATTTGTATATGTATTGTTTTTCTAATGAATGATTCCCAAGTCAAAAGTCACTCTTTTAAACCATCTAATATTTTGAAATCATTGACTTCACTTTTTTTGAACTCAGAGAGCAATAAACTATGTATACAGCAAGCATTTAAATTGATGACGGGATCGAGATTAATTAGAAATCCGTTTGCTTGAATTGTTAGAAAATTTCAATTGTTGTTGTTTATAAACTTTATTGTTACAGTTTTTTTCTATTATTGTATTTGTCTTCCTCATTTCGATTTATTCTGGTGAGTAATTCAATGCGTAGCGAACAGACACACAACCGAGAATAACAACAAATAAAGCTAAAACTCCAACAACTTATACAGAGCATATTACCTAGCCCAAAGGCTAAGCTCGTGTCAAAGCGCTGCCATCAAACGAAGACTCAGTCACTCAAGTGCGAGGTGTAACCAAGTGAATGTGACCATTTTTGGAAGATACCAGTCAAGCGCTGGTTCCCAAGCTGTCAACATAACTTGGTGCTACAAAACCAAAAAACAACAATAATTAAAGCAACGCTGTATAGTGGCAAAACAAAAGGCGCGCTTGGAAATATAAATTATAATGGATTTATGACAAAATGTCACCGTTAATGGCAGCTTGGGTCGCGTTTTGCTCAAAAATTTCGATTATTATTTGGTATAAAATATATATGCATTTTTTTGGTTTTTATTTTCTTCTTTTTTTTATTAATTTTGTTTATTTTTATTTAATTTTTTTGGTAAAAATATGATGCCTACTGGCAGTTTGGTGACAGCTTACAAATTTCGCCAAAGTTTTAGCTTTGAACGCATAGCAAGGCATTTTTGAAATCATAAATTATGCGTATCACCGAAAAAAACAACAAAAATATAATTATAATTCTCATTTACGACGCACATATTTGGTGGCATGCCATTTTCTATATAACACATTGTGCCCATAGATTATATCAGCGATTGTAATTTGAAAAGAATTGGCCCCAATACGGTGTAACGTTTAACACTATGTGCTGTACTATACAACAACAGCAGCAACAACAAGTAGTAAACGCCGCTAAAATGTAGTTCTACGGTATTTTAGTTTTGTTACGCCAACTATTTTTGTGGCGACCACTGAAACCAGCGCTCGTAATTCAATTTTAATAAATGCAAAAATCTTGCCGTATGCCCGATTTGATGAAATAAGCCACAATATATGACGATATGTCAGTCACAAAAAATGCTAAAGGCGTATGTACATAAACTACGCAAACAAATAAAAATATAATATTATTTAACTCAAAAAAAATTTAAATTGAAAAAAATATTAAAATTTAAAGATTTTACAAAAATATCTAACACCCAAAAAGTTGTGTAAACTATGTTTGCTAAAGCATTTAAATATATTTTTATCTGTTTGTTGTTTTTCCCATTCCAAATATTTTCCAACCACTTTAGCAAACACTTTTTACCATTTTGGCTAAATTCATAATTTTTTTCCACACTTTATTAAATTAAAAAATAAATCCACAACAAACTTGCAACAACTGAGCTCTGCCTAAAATTGGCTAAATCTAACAAGCAATAAAATCCCAAAAATTTGTACAATGTTGCAATTTACTATGTAGTAGCATGTACATAGTTGTTTTTGTTATTGTTCTTTTCGAAAAGTGTGTAATTTTTTTAGTGGCTCTGTCACATCAATCACAATGTTTATACATATGTATGTCGGTACTTATGTGACTTTACCTATTGTATACAAGCCCAGTGGTCAAACCTATTAGTTTGCAACTAACAAGTAACTCGTTAATTTGTGAAGTCAAATTGTTTCACAGCAGAATTTTTTTGAATTGGACTTCATTTGTATTTATTGTCGTAAGATCTTTAACTTTCTCGTAAGAATAACATATGGTTTCTCAGCTATTGATATTAACTGTCTAAACTCCTTCAGCGGCATTAAGAAAGTGGTAGAAGATCTTATAAACCCTTGGAGCCCGACAGCTTAAGCTGAAGCCCACTTATGCTCTACGAAATTATTGAGAGAAAAATAATATTTTATAAGAAAGATAGTATTCTTCTCTGAAAATTAACTTTACTTGGCTAAGTATTGCAGGATGGGTAAGTTTTATGACAAGATCGGTAGAATGCAGGGTTTCGGACGATTGGCACTATCTCTGCGATATTTATCTGAAGTGTAATATCTAAATCAATCAACTATCGATTGAAGAACAGAATAAAGCGACATACGGACTTAACTCTCACTTTCAACCTTCCCACGTCCAAAATGTTGAATTGTTTATCAATTAATTCTTTAGTAGTCAATCCTAAAACATCTTCAAGATCGCTTAGAATTCTAAGATCAGCTCATCTCTGGCAAAAATCATACAGTAACTAGAAAAACTCTGAAAAATGTGTCTTCAACTGAAAAAACAGAATTCTTAGACTCGAGTGAGCTCCATTCGAAGGGTAATCGGGTCTATGAAACTGGAACGGCATTTCTCTCCGATATCATTTTCTATGTATCGGCCGGATTTGAGCACACAGTTTAATAAATATTAGTCAAACCCTAAACACACTCGGTTGTGGTGCCTTCATGTACATTGGATATGAAAAAGTATTCGCGAAACCATATGAGTTTAAAATATTTGAAGCAAAATCACTCTTTTGTTCCAAAAACAATTCCCAAACGCGACACATATGTAACCACTCCGTTTACAGACTATATCCCTCATTCTCAACACCGACAACTTGCCTTTCTGATTATCTATGGTGTAATAGCTATGTTTGAACTGTGTAAAAGCATAGTTAACACCACAATAAACTATCCGACAATCAACACCGGCACCAATACATATGCAGGTACCTCCGATTTGTGCTCGGTGTTTACATAGTCAAGCGGCTATTCGCGGCGATAAACAACACTTTAGCCCGTTTACAATTGCAATCTGTTCGCTGAGCTGGGTGTAGCAAACATTTTGGGCCGTTATTCGCTTAACCACAAAACGGCAAGCCGCTACTAATGCGCTTGTTGTGTTTGTGTATGTTTTTCTGTTTTCCTTTTTTATGATTTTCTAATTTTTTGGTTTTCTGTTAGTGTAATTTAATGCACTTGTCAACTTTAGTTAATCCAATTAAAAATTTTGACATGACAACAAACTAAATGCGACTCTAATGGTCAATACTTGTAGTATAACAAGCGAATGGACAAGCTTAAACAAGCATACTTAGATACATAGTTTTACTAGTGCAACTAAGCGCAACTTAGAACTAGCACACATTACAACAATTAAGTAATTAGACTGTGAAAATGTAATCGAAATATGTGTGTTGTTGTAATTTTGAAAATATTTCATGTGCTGGGAAGCATAACATATTTCGACAATAAACAAAAACATAGTTATTTCTATATTTGCAATGATATCTTAGCAAATAAAAAAGTTTGTCATACCAGAACTTGTTTCTGATCGTGCAACTTCTTGTATCTCTATACAGACGGACATGGCATCGGCTCAGCGCACGTTGCTGATCATTCATATATAATATATATACTTTATTGGGTCTCCGACGTTTCCTTATGTGTGTTACAACCTTCATGCAAACTTAATATTCCCCGTTCAGGGTATAAATATTATGTAAAAATCAATTTAGCGACTTATTAACTTTATTATATGTATTTTTTACTTACCTCTCTAAGCTATTTTTTTATATTTTAGTTTTATGGCCGAGACTCCTGACAACTGTTATCAAAATAAAGCAATAACTAACCTGAAAATGTACTTTTCGTCAAACAATTGGGTAAAAATTGTATTAATAGCTGTCTTCTATTCATCAAACTATGGAAGAGCGGAAAGGTTATAAGATATCCACCATTCTCTACTTCTTGCTTTTGATATATAGTATTATCTGATTTACAGTTATTTGCCATTGACCGAAAATAGATTCAAAATTAATTTTGCATAACTGACCCCTTAGAACACTGCCTTGGATGAAAAGAATGTGATAATATGTGACGAAAAGCCATTGTGAGTTGGATCATAACGATTACTAGATCAATTGTAGAAATATCAAATATCAGTAGATATCGATTGTAACTATATTTCCATAACGGAGTCATTTCCTTTTTCAGAGACCAACTTATCCCAAAGCTTTGTGGCTCTATCTACCATACAACATTCAGCTCATAAGCAAAAGTGGAAAGGGAACTCATTTAACTTTTTAAGCGAGGCCTCGGTCGTTCTTACGGTTGGAGTCGCGTCATAGTTAAACCTTGTCTATATTATAATCAGAATTCCATAATTCACCACCAATTTTTTTATTTTTATTTCATGTTGTTCAACATGTTTAATCTCAATATGCATTGTCTTCTTCTAAGTTATTGTTTGCCATACAAATATACATATTGTTTTCTTTAAACGCCGAGATCTGTAGTGAAATCATATATTATATTACAACGTAAACGTTCTAGATTTTATTGAGCACAAGACCGCAATTTCTCTAGGATTTTTAATATATTTTATTTTATAATTATGATTTACGCAACCAACTATAATGCTATTTAGAACCAGCCTAGCATAGAATTAAATGCATTTTTTTTATTTGTTGAAAATTTAACACCTTTTGAAATTCACGCAACGTTTATTGAATTCTAATATATATGGTATTTGTATGTATGTATGTACTTTTGTGTGCGTATACAACAATAATCCAACAATAATAAACAGCGTGTCACGTTATTCATTAATTTGGGACCAACTGCTGCGAAAAAACTAAACGAATTATATATTTTACTCTGCCAACAACAATTTTAGTCACAAATTGAAATTTTTTCCCGCTCTTTTGTCATTTTCATGGTGGTTACCACTTTTCTTTTTTTTTGCAATTTTTTCTTAATAAAATAAAATGCGGTTGGCTATAACAAGAGAAAAACTGATATTGCACGAAAACTGTCAATTGCCGGCGATTAGTTAGCCAAAAATAGTGAATTGCCATTTTTGCACAGAACATTTTTTAGATTTGGAAATTTTTTAATGTACAATTTTTTGCAGATTTTTTATTGCATTTTTCACAGTTTATCAAAATTGCATTTGTTCAACATAAATGGCTAAAATGTGTGTATTTCATGCTGTGAGAAAATGCCACAGAGCTTTTTGCCAATTTAATTTGTTAATTAATTTTTTTCCCTATAGTAAATTGAGTAAAATTCCAATTTTTATTTATTTGCAGACGTGATAAAATCTTGATTTGTTAAAGGTACATAGCAAGAGTTTGTGGAAAATCATTGTGCTAAATTTTTATTGCATAATTTGAACGGGTTGACGATACCAAAATATATTAATGCTTTTTCAGATATTATATTTATATTTTTTTAAAAACAGCATCGGTTTTTTAAATCGATAACTCGACCTGTTTTCACTCTTGATAAAATTTTGGTTTGTTCAAGCGCATCACAGAAATATCATTGCTTTATTGAATAAGTTGAGCGGATTGTCGATACCACAGAAAATCGATATTTTTTTAGATAATAAATCGATTTTTTTTACATCAATTTTTAAAATTATACAACGTAAACGGCGAATATCTTCAATTTGTATGTGTTATATCGATTTTTTCGAATCGAATTTTATCGATACTTCTACCTGAGTTATAATTGCAAACTAGACGAGTAAATCAGATCCAAACGAATTTCTAGTTAATCGCTTTTTTTTTGCCACTGGTTCTCCCTAAAACTGCTTCAAAATAACTTAGACAGATTAGTTATTTTGAAGCAGTTTTTAGGTTCGAACAATTTATTTTCGATAGCGTCCCATAATTCTACCCAAAACTAATTAATAACTTTAGCCGTATCCTTTATATATATCCTTTAAATTAAAATGTTTAAACTGATTACTCTATCCCTCTCAACTTTAAAAAAAAAGAAAAAACATTAATAACTCACCTGCTTGAGCGTTAGGCGCGCCGTGTATCTCAAGTCACTGCCTTCTCGCTTAAACATCGCATGTGGTTTATCCCTAATGATGAATACAATATCCGCTGGTATCTTGCCGGGGGCTTGATCGCCTTCTTTTTGAAATGTCACCTTTGTACCAGATTTCCAGCCCGGTTTAATCGATATGCTTACATATTTGTCCTCTTTCCTGGACGAACCGTCCGCTTGTACAATTCTTCGTGATATTTTCATCTTTTTCACACAACCTTTATAGATTTCATCCAATGTTAGATAGAGATCATGTTCGACAGGTGGATCTTGTTGTTTCTCCTTTTTGAATGGCGTATGCACATTGAACGAATGTGATCTAAATGAAGGCCTTCGCTTTATTTTTTAAGCATCCAATACAAGCGTTAATTGGTCGATATTATGAGGTTAACTTTGACGAAAGAAAATATTTTCATAAGTGGGGGGTTTGAAAGGAAGTTTCGGAAGTCTCGGGCTGTATGTATGACCTTTAAAGCTCCAATAGTTTCAGCTCAAAATTAAGTTTCTACTATTCTAAAATTATGTTTTCAACTGCTCAAATTCACGAAACTTGTCCTATGAAGAAGCTGTTTTAGAAGGCCAAGAAGAGGGAGCGTCCAAGCCCCTTCGTTAGACTCAAATAATTATGAAGTAATTACCATTGGTATTGAATTTCGAGATCTATATTTTTTCAAACAAGATTCCAAAGCAAATATTATAAATCCTAGGGTGACTTATTTAAAAATTAAGACTTATCGAGCTGCTATCCAATCTCTGTATTCGTTATGAGTTGATCGATAAATAGCATCCGAGTGATTTATGAATTAAAAAAAAAACAAAGTTCTGCATTCAGAAACTTTTTCAAAGGTTCTGACATTAACTACTCTAAAGAAAACAGGTTTCAATAAAACAGAGTCAACTTAAATTGGAGCTCGGATGGTTTTTTCTTTTTATGTAGGTACCGAACTTAATTCCCTACTTTACTTTCTTTTGCCAAAGTCAACCTCGTTGAAATTTTGCCTTAAGCCGAAATTATATGCAGCAAACGTACCTGAACCCACCGCCTAGTCCATGCCGTGAACCCAAACCACCAAATGGCGATGAGAAGAAATCATGTTCGGTATCTAAATCGAACACATTCTTATCGAATAGATTATCGCCCATATCGAAGAATGACGCAAAGGGATTGCTCGAGCCGAAGAATTGGGCGAAGGTCGCCCGTGGATCACCATGGAACTGATATGTGAAGGTATTATTGCCGGTGGTGCCGTTACGAGTGCCTATAAAATGTAATTGAACACAAAATAATTTCATTAATATCTTCAAATCTAACTTACATGTACACACATACACACAAGCACAGATTTACGCATAATTACACACAGACACATACATTGAGAGAGTTATAGAATTGCATGTTTTATAAGTAGTATTGTAGAATGATCACTGTACCTCCACTCTTCAGACCCTCTTCGCCATATTTATCGTACACCTCACGTTTACTCTTATCGGAGAGCACTTCGTACGCCTCGGCCACCTCCTTGAATTTCTCCTCCGCATTTGAGGCTTTATTTTTGTCCGGATGATAGCGTAGCGCTAATTTTCTGTAGGCCTTCTTAATCTCCTCGTCGGTGGCAGTTTTCGGTATACCCAGTGTTTTATAATAATCTTTACCCATTTTTACACTCTTTTATGGTTATCACTTGGTGTAACGCGTTACTGTTTTGACGCTGAATTGTTGATGCGTGGTGAGTATCTTCAATGTGTATGTTTGTACGTGTTTCTTGGTGTTTGATTGGGTTCGAGTTGAACGAAAGTCGTGCCGTTTTGGTAATTTAACCGCTTAAATCTGTTATAACAGAAATAATAAAATAAAAGATGTATTTGAAACTTCTCAATTCACCATTTCGAATCTCACTACTTACAACACTTGTATAAAACTAAGCTGCTGTTGAACTCTTCCGCTAGTAAATCCTCAATGTTTGTTGTTGGCCTTTCCATAGAATCTCTCAGCGTGCCGTACAAGTCACAAACATTATTTTCTTCCGATTACAAAACGATGAAAATATATTGGTGCTGAGGCTAAGAATTCTTCTAGACTGTAATTTTTCAGAGCAAAAAATGCACAAAAATGTTAGTTGTTTACACTCGCTAAAAAAAATTTCGTGAAAAAAATACTAGTTGATACGGAAGTAATAGTAACTTGTAAAGACAAATAAATGGCAAAACAAATATATGTATAAGTATGTGGATAGGGTTTATCCACAAAAAAATACTAATAATAAAACAAATTTTGATGACTTGTTCAAATTTTTTTACTTCGAAAAAATATGTATTGACAGCACGAAAGCATGCTAACAGCAAATGCTTAGGGAACTGAGCAAGACTCAGGGATGCTCGGAAATAAGCAAAAAAGTATAACTATTAAATGGACTTTTGAAATAAAAAAAGATTTCCATAAAAATTAGGATAAGAGTCTAAGAAAGTGGTAAGCGCAAATTAAACTTATATTTTTTAAACAATTGAGCTATTAGAAAGATCTCTTGTTCTCACTCAGCACGATGTGTACAGTTTTTGAAGTTTGTTTCTAGATAAATTTAGCAATCGCGGGCTAAAACATTTCTCACATTAGACAAAGAAATAAATATTATATAACAGCAAAAAAGAAAAATATAAGTTAAATGAAGTAAGCCATAGGCAATGTTGCAAATAATGCATTAAAAAAATTATTGAATTAAAATTGGAATTAAAATTTTCCCTACACCCAAATTTAGTCCCACATACCGGAATAAAAAATGTAATCTCGCATGCCGGATTAAAAAATAAATCAAAAAAATGCTTAATTCTAAAAACCGGATTAAAAATTTATTTTGAATAAAGTATGCAAACGCGAAAAATTAATAATTTCTAAAACAAATTATTTTTTATATATGTTAATTGTATGCTTGGGTTTTTTAATTTTTTTTTTTTTAATTTTAATCCGGTAGTTGGGATTAAAAATTGGTTTTTAATTTATTTTTTTTATTTAAAAATATATTTTAAATTAAAAAAAAATTTTTAATTTAAAAAATTCGCAACCCTGAACAAAAGAGATATTTAAAATAACAAAACGTTACATCTCTTACTCTCTCTTTTGCTCCGATTACTAAGCGTGATTAGATTGAATTTTAGACAAAATAACTATAAATTCTTAAGCTTCTATCGAACATGTTTATATAATCCATGAAATATCAGTATATTTAAGTATTTATAACTTACATCGAAAACTATGTCTACTACGCATATGTACTAACTAACACTAATTAAACCAAACGGACCTTTTTCAGTAATAAAAATAATCGGTGAAGCCCTCCAGTGTGTCTCAGCGGCTCTAGAGGGTAGATTCGTAAGAAATGCAACGAAACGATAAATTAGAGCCTTGTTTTCCCCTTTTTAAATTTTATGAGTTCATTTGACAACGGACAATATTCCATAGACTAAGATTCTTAGAGAGGATAAAGTCGTATAACATTAGATATGGCTTTAAATGATTTCGACAAGCTCGAGAAAATACGTTGAATAATACAATATAAAAATATTTTACCAAGGCACGTGATTTCTAGTCATAATAGTGCCCATATGATTCGGTGTCTTATGAGTTTTTGGTTTATGTAGTCATGTGACACTTTTGATTTAAGTTTATAAGCTTTCTAAACAAAATGTTGAATGTCTAAAATGGAATACCTTTATTGTTTTTCACCAAACCCTGTCGAAAAAATTTCGTTCTTAAATTTTTTAGCAGGGCGAGGCTCCTAAGCCCGCAAAATCAATCGCCAACAACATAAATAAACATCAATCTATTAAAAATACGCACGTGCGTACAAAGCATCTAATATATATTAATCTAGTATATACATATGTATGTATGTATTTTGGTACATACTTATATGTACATTATAAATATTACAACACAGTCATCGCAAACAAAACAACCACAACTATATTGAAAATCTCTTGCACTCAAATATTATGAACATCGACAGCAACAACAATGAACAAATCATAATCGTGCTTATGATCAATCCACTCGAACCCACGCATTCGATAAATTTAGCACAGCACAGGCGGTCCAACATTAACTAACTAATATTATAATCGCGGCGAACAAGCTGGCGGCTGGCGGCGTTGGCGATGACGCGCACAAAAGTTTGTGTATTATTGGCGTGTTGGCGAACGGCAGCATTGCAGAATGAAATAGTAAAGGAAATTTTCAAATATAAAAGATAACATATATACATATTTATGTGCATGTAACTAAGTCAATAAATAAATATAACTACTATGTTCACAGAAGTACGAAAACTGCTTACGTATGCTGCATATTTTTAAACATTTCATTTTCACACTTTATTATATTAAAAAAAAATATTTTTAGTCTGTTACTTAATTCATGAAAATAAAGCTTTAAATGAAAAGTATTTATAATATATATGTAAATATGTATGTATGTACGTTTTCGAAAAAATTCACTAAACGAATATTTACACGTTTTTAATTTTTTTGCTATTTTCCTCTCAAAACTAATTTATATATATTAAGGTACATATATAAATATTTGTATATAATGTTCTTATATGTCTGTATATTATATGTTAATTAGCATTTCCTACTTCGAAATCATTTACTTTCATTTGTACATATGAATGTTTATTTGGCACGAACAGCATGCCTGATTAGTCTTATGATCTCAAAATTGTGACAAATTCTGTCTATATAAATACATATGTATTATACGCGTATTAGGCCTATCTTATGGTATGCTAGTGGCAAGTAAAGGCTGTAATATATTAGTCATTAAACTTATACTTCATTGACTTTTTGCTTGAATGCTTTTTGCTGTTGTTAGAAATTAAAATTAAAATTTTAAATCGATATCTCAAATAGTTTTTGAGTTTTAGCCTTCTAAAATATAGCCGCTCAGTTCAATCAGCTCTATCAGTTTATCTTTAAATGCGTTTTTCTCAAAACCACATTTTTCAAATCTGTTTGAGTTTTTACTCGGAGACTAATAACCCGATCACTATAAATTTTATTCTTCTATATATAGTTCTCCATATAAAAACGAACAAAATTTTGGATAAAATACAAATTTTTTTAAACGCACCCATTTTGTCAATTTTTGATTTCTTTTCAACCGTCGATCATTGTATGAACAATATCTCCTAGTAGAGATTTTTTTTTGGGTTTCATCCTTGTAGATGGCTGCAATCACTGCGGAAATTGCGTGTAACTCGAAAAATAGTTAATAATTTTTTTACTGTGTATTCTTGAAATATTTTTAAATATACACCTAAAATTTTAAAACATTTGATACAGTACTTTTTATACTCTCGCAACATGTTGCTACAGAGTATAATAGTTTTTTTTTTTCTAAGTCCCACAAATCGTCTTTACAAGTAGTTTAAGCTGTTGCACTAGGTGTTCCCTTGATGATGAGTATACTTTTGGCACTCTCTAACAAGTGTACAAGTCTATCATCACGATATTGTTCGCCTAATTTTTCGGCTTTGAAATCGAATTCATTTGCAAAGTAAAGTTTTCCACAAATCGCACATGAAACTTAACATTTGCATAGTCCAAGCTGAAGTCAAAAAGATTTAGATTTGCGACATATTTATATTTTTCAAAGCAAATAATTTTCATCGGAGAAACTTCAGTTAAAAGTTTTGTAAATAATTGTGTACAACAACTTAACCCTCTATTGACTATAAAAACTCAAATTGTTTTCGTAATAGGTGTCAAAAATCTCTACGCTGAAAGGAAATATATAAAAATTCAAATACTTAATAAAAGTTTGCGCCAATAATTTCCTCTTAGAATATAATTAATGTAAAGAGAGCACAAGGTTTTCACATTACTCTACTACAGTTATAGGGCTCGTCAGATATACTTCCACTGTGTAATATTATTATTAATTTCTACCAAGCTTTTTTTTAATAAAAAAGCTATAACATATATCCTCTATTTTTCAGAAATGATCTTCACGATCTTCAACTTCAGATCTTCATAGTTGCGGTACGCACATTAACTTGAGACCAAAATTTTTTTTGGAAAAGCTCGAAAGCTTTACATAATCGATGATTTTCAAAGCCGGAATTATTCATGTAAAAAATTAAAACACGAAAATTGTAGATTTTAGATGAAATATAAAATAATAGTCATAAATCGCTTATTGGAATAAATTTTACATAATTATATTAAAAATTGAGTTCAAAAGTATCCACAATTAAAACACATCGAGCACATTTTCGAATATTATGCAAAAATATTTTTTTGTAACACAATAATCCATTTATAAATCTATAGAAATGCAGACACATCTGAACGTACAGATTTCTATACAAATATTATGTTTTGTTGTTGTTATTTTTATATTAAAAGTTAACGGGATGAAAGTCTTAATTGGGTCAACAGTTTGTGGCACCATGACCGCTTTCTGAACGCCCCAAAAAGCCGCAAGGCAGCACAATAGCAAAAAATCTAAACAAATTGCGAAATAAAAATAAAATAAATTTAATAGAAAAATATACTATGTATAATTGCTGAGCATCAATGCCGGCAGTTACGCTGATTTTTGCTTGGCAAAATACACATGTTTGCACACACACTCCCGCTTTCATGTATATAAATACGTATGGTATGGCTGTGTTTGGGGCTATGTAGTGGGCGGACAGCTGTTAAACGACTATTCAGAAGCATGCATGAAAATGTAATTTCTGCGGATATGTGGAACATTGAATTTAGCTTGCTATGCTTTTGACTTTCCGCCTTTTTTCTTTTGTCGCAAATAGACTGACAATTTAATATTCGTGATTGCTGTTTTGGCTTTTAACACGATTTGTATGGGTATCTTATGAAGACCGCTCTAAGTGCTAGGAGAGTGGTGTTAGGATGGTAATACAGTACAAGAAGAAGCACTCAACAGAAACATACATATGTACATGGCGGCAAGTCGCTTTGTAATGCCACTAAAAGTTTACAGAGGTTAGGAAAGGAGAAGAAAATGAAGTATGAGATGCAAGCAATGACTGTAATTGAAAAGAAAACGCTCTGAGTAGCAGCGCCCAGATTTCTCTCTCTCTCTCTCTCAGGGTAGCATAAAATAGTTCCCTTAAAATATATTGGTACAATCGAAGTATGAGAGGGCTGAACCGAAACCACGTAAACTTCTCGTATAAAAGCAGCCGCTAAGTCTTTTCAGTGAGGCTCTTTAGTTAGTAGAAAACTACATACATATTGTCTAATTGCCTCTATTGGCGATAGTGACGTCGGCAAAGTGAAATCGAAATCAAATGTTTGATTTTTTAAATAATAATAATTTTTTTAAATTTTATTTTCGGATTGAAGTCGCTGGATAAATATTTATCCAAGCAAACAAATACAAAAGTCTTCAATCATACATCTCATTGGCCAGTTTCACCTCGCTGTAAATTTTTCCAGTTCTTTAAACTCAAATTACGAATTATGGGAAGTATCATGAGTCGTTTGTGGTAAATAAAAAGAAATTCGTTTAAGGATATTTTAATACTACAGCTGAGGCGTGCTTAAAGGTAACCAATTTTTAGGTTAGAACTAAGATCGTGCTAAAAAAGTGAAAATATTGTCCTTGCACAGTCTGTTTTAATCTTAACAATTGATAGTAGTTCATTACTTAGATAATAAAGATGCGAAATTTATAACTTCAGTGAAGAGATTCCGTTGCCATTGATTCTGTGAATCTTATACCTTAACAGCCGTTAGCTAGTAGATCAAAGCCAAATGTACAAGGTAACCCAAATCAAACAGAAACTAAAGCTCAAACTTCAGCTTTACTACAAAACGAGCTTTATCTAACTTTGCCACAATATCTTAAACCAACGCAATTTTACAATATCTTATTTTACATAATTCTTGACATGCTCAAATATTTGGTTTACAACTTTATATCTTCACCTTCTGTCTTCACGGAATTAAGACTGTCCCTTTATCGCAAATGTTTGTAGGTTAATCAATTATTTGTCATGTATTTACATTTTATTACAACTTTTTGCAATGTTTACTAATTTCTGGTTTTTACTTTTCGCGCATATGCAAATTTTATTGAAAATACATACATACATATATACTATGTACCTATCTAGGTGTATTTATTTCATATCAGGCATAGTTGTCGTGTCTCTTACTGTCAATTTGTCATTATTAGCATTTCTGGGATGTGTTGCCAATCTTGATTGATTGTTTTTACGTGCGGGCATCACTTACAAGCGTTTCCATAAAAATATACCATACATACTTGTATGTAGACACAAACACGAAGTATTCTTATAACCGAATCAATCACTTTGGTATTTATTCAATGTAACAGAAAATGTTTTGCTTGTTTTCAATTTTACAGTGGTTGCAGAAAGTATGTAAACTTGTTGTGTGTGAAATTAAACGAAACTATTACACGTGGCGCACTTGCTTATAAACAAATGCAAATTGTGTGTGTATAATTATGTATGTACGTGTCTGACTGAATTAATGGGTGTGAAAATAAAGATTTCCAGCTGGCTTTCATTCTGACAATAACAAAATTAGTTGCATTTCACTTTTAAACTAATAAATCAGAAAAATGCATTTATTAATTTTTACCAAATTTCCTCACAAGCAAAAAATTCTTTATATCATCTAGGATCTTTGGATCATATGGATTAGATACATTAATAATTTATGAAGTATGAAGTCCTCAAAGTGGCTTAAAGAGGCAAAATCGGCAAAATTCTTGTTTTTTACTATGTCATTTTCTCTCATAAAATTGTTGTTTTAATTACATACTTCAAGGACAACGCCATAAAAATGTCTTATCAAATTTTCTAAACTACGGTTGTTGATTGTTTTTAGAAAGAACTGAATTTCAAGTCAAAAAACATATAAAACATCAAAAATTGCACTGATGAAATAAAAGGAAATCCTTGCAGATTCTTTAGTAAATATATATTTGACTAGATCAATCAAAAATTGTGATTGACTTTCTTGCAAATTTAATAGCAACTTTGTTTCAAAAGAAAAGTTCAGCAAAACTACGCTGGTTACCTAGTATCTACTCTTGTTATTGTGGATAGCAATTCTTGATTTGGTGCTCAAGTGTTTTATGGGTGATATCTGAACAAGCCGTGAAGTCGCCTAAAAGCAAGAAAACTGTTATATATATTTACCTCTAGTTCACTGCTAGTGCAGTACTGTCTTAAGGAAAACTCATTTTAATTATACGAGTATAATAACAAAGGTTCAGTGAACCGTTATTGCGGCTGTTATATTCTAAACATATAGTAAACTACCTATAATTTTGCTGTGCCTTCAATAGCTGAGGTAATATTTAAAACCATATTTAATAGGTGAATAAAATAGACTTAATTGTTTCAATGCGGTAGCAATCTATTAACTAAAAAAAAATATACTTAAAAGCTTTCTAATCATGTGTGGAGTGAAGACATTATACTTTCGAAGATTCCTGTTATTTTAAAGTACGCGGAATGTTCAAAAAAGAACCGAAATTTTTCTTTTTTAAAAAAAAAATTTTTCATTCGTCTACATTAATGTTGTCGGCTTCAAAATAGTCTACATTCGATATTCTGCAATTATACCAGCTCTCCTTTCAATCGTCGAAACACCTTTCAAACTCGATTTTTATAATAGCCGTTAGCGCTTTCAACGATTTTTTTCCATCTTAAAAAACGAGAGCTCTTTAAGGTTCGCTTTATTTTTGAAAATATGAAAAAAGTCACACGAAGCCATGTCTGGCGTATATGGAGGCTGGGAGTTCGTTTCAATATTGTTTTTGACCAAGAATTCACAAACAAGCAATGTAGTGCGAGCTTTTAACAAACGAAAATCGCCAAGCTTACAAAAGCCCGTCTAACCTTAGCGGCTGCTACAGACAAAGTAAGCAATGTATACGCTGAAAATTATATCGTACTTCAGGGGCACCTAATAAAAACGTTTGTATTCACCAAATCCACGAAGTTTAAAATTTCTAAATTTCCGTTATTTTTACATCTTGTATACACAGAGTTTGGCTCTTATCTTTTGAGAATCTTACCTTGGACTTTCAGACTCTGCCAACCCATGAAATTGCATATTACCCTTCTGGGCTTAAGCTCTTGTTAAGCGGCTGGTAAAACTTTGGAGAGTACATGTGAGTAGTATTATATTTGTCGGGTCCAGAGATTTCAACAAAAACTCTAAATATATTTTACGAACTTATATTTATATAGAAAAGTATATGGTATATATGAGTATAATATCTATTACATATATGGTAGCTATCTTATCTGTTTAAGATTTTGAACTCAATGGATCTTAAATTCTTCTGATTATATTTCTTATGTTAAGATTAACAGTGATTTATTTTTTAAAAGCTTTACTTGTTATAATACGGACACAGCGAAATATTTTTTTCTTGCTTGGATTCGAAAGGTCAAAAGAGAAAACTGAGTGTGACAAAAAATACTCCAAAGACTGTTCTTTTTTGGTACACCCCTGTATATTGTACATTTGGTAGTATTTTTACTTTTTATACATATAGTGAACATATATATGCGAGTATTTATAACATTTATGATTAAATACTTGACAAAAAATTTTACTTAACTTAAATGTTGGCATTTTTAACTATATTTATCAACTTTAGCTCAAATAATTAGTTTGTTCATGTTCGACAATAGCCGTTGAAAACAAACAAATGTACATACATACATATGTACTTAACAAATAAATAATTTGCTGTTGGTCACTTAAGTCCACAGACATGACAAAGAGCGCAATTAAAAATTCACATTTTTCAAAATTCATGCTAATAACTTAATCCATAATTTTCCGAATGTCCAAACACATACACATACATACAAACGAATACTATGTACATACACGTGTAAAATTATCTTTTGCTCTGTCTTTCTACATGTTTTTAAAATGTTAAAGAAGCCGCAGAAAAATATGAAAAAGCATTATTTCTTTTATACAAATCACACAAAATAAATTTTGAAGTCTTTTTTACATACATATGTATATATGTATGTGTGTATGTATGCAGCTTCGTTGATATGCACATTTTTGAAATAATTTCCATTCTGTTGCTTTTTGGCGGTTGTGGTTAATTTCACATAATTATCACACTTTTCCCAAGCAACCCACACAACGAAATATTTGTGAGTGCGCATAATGGGCGACAGCGGAAGTGAGGCGAGCATAACGACAATGGCGTATATTTGGCTGACAATGGCATGGCGAACGGCATATTGCGAGTGCAAGGTCATCAGCGGCGGCATATGGAAAATGATACAATGCGCAAAGGCGCCAATGTCAATATATAGCACGTACAAGACAGGTTCGATAAGTGAGCAAAATCTTCTCAACAGAAGTACACCTCGACAAATGTAAGGGCTCACTGGCTACCAAAATTGCGAAGGAAAGATTTTAACTATAAGTCTATATAATATAAATATAAATTTAATTAAAATTAGGCTGAAAACCAAAAATATTGGTCGAAATTTCTCTATAGTGCCTTGATAAGGCGACATCGAAATGTGCTGAAATATTCGGAACTCACATATTTTTGGAGATCAAGATATTATATTATAAAAGAAATTACCATCAGAAATCCCTCACAAAAACAATATCCGCTCGAACTCAAGTGGTGCCGCTTCACCCAATTTGATCCCACCTAGTTAGCTCAACATTAAAAGGGAATCGGCTATTAGGTCTCTTTGTATGTTTCTAGGTAAGAATATATATACGAAAATCGAAAATAAGCCACTCTAACTTGCACTAGACTCCTTTTATTATTTACAAGTTTTGACGGAAAGTATACCATAAACGACTTTAGATATTATATACTAGTTCTATCCTATAAAAAAAATTTTCTAAGACTACTTATTCTAAAAAAATAAAAAAATTTCCTCACAGATTTATTCCGCGCTGTTGTATCGTTAAATATATTTGTACAGAATTAATGTGTGAGCATATTTATGTGCTCACGTCTGTGTTTTCCAAATGTCGGCTATTTTTAATTAAACTCAAATCACAGAAAATGCCAAACGACAATTTATAAAACAACGCAGCAAATACAAATTTTATTTTCAATTCTGCGACACATGAAAATATATACTGAAGAAGAAGTGAAAATGAAATTTTCTGGTGAAATGCCGCAATAACAGTGAAAATCAGATAATCAGATTGTTTGGCTAGAAAGTTGTGAGGTTTGCAACAACAAAACCAAAAATACAAATTATATTAAATTTATTTGTGCAAAAAGACGCACACAGTCTAAACGCCACTAAATTTTGGGAAATCTGAAAATTTTCTAAAATTTCTAATTGCTTTTGCTAGCACACTCGTTCGCCCATACATTTCTACACTCACTCGTTCTTTCAAAGTTCAAATTATATTCTCAATACGCTGATAAAATTATTATTACGCAAGAAGAAATATTAATAGAAAATATACAATTTTGATTTTAGAGTATCAAGTTTAAATATAATATTTATTATTTATATATTTTTATAATTGAAATTTTGGTTTCTAAATTGATCATTAGGGGCTAGTTGGGATTTTATATAATTTTCAATTAAAATTTTGATCTTTGTATACAAGACATTTTACCAAAATTGCTCATAAGAGCTATTTTAATTGTTTATTGCAAATTTTAAAGCGAACACTCTGTGCTCTACCCAAACCACGAGACACAATGCTAATTATAATTTAGATGATTGCAAAGCAATAGCCTCTCTCAACGTCTTATAACATACAAGAATCTATAAATAATGAACTCAAGCCTGATTATTGGTATGTACAGAAGTAAGATCAGGCTTTCGCAAAGCGTCCGGGGTATATTTAGTATATTGAATATGAAAGACCTTTACTATTTGAGCTATAACAACATGGAAAGTCTTTGCGGCCATATCTAAATTTCATATTATTATGGGATATTTTACCCATAAAACATAATGTGAATCCGTTTGGAACCAAAATAGTTTCTTACTCAGAACCAAGCTACTTCTTGCTCCTATTGTTAACTGAAACTCCTTATTTTAGAAAATGGGTCAGACTTATAATATGGTGCTCAAACACAACATTATGTAATATTATAATTTTATTGAGAATGGGTTCCACCTAGCGGCTGAAATTTGAACTCTAAGATAGCTGATCATAATAGCAAAAATGGAATAAAGAGAGTAAATCATTTCACTTTTACTTGGTAATGGTACCAAAATTATTTACTTTTCACACCGAATGAGAAAGTGTGACGATGTGAAAGTAACTATATACCCATAAAAGCTTGGATGGTATAAGCCAATTTTAGAATAAGTGGGCCGAGCTTAGGATTATTACTTACAAAATATTGCATTTCGAAGGCTCTTAGCTTCAAATCTTACATAAACGACTTAGGCCGCTTTGAAAAGTGGAGAAGGTTTTTCACCTGCCTAAAATGAAGAGTTTTTTCTTTATACAACCGTGGTAAAGAATAAATATTAATTGTCTTGAACCAAGCCTTGGAGAGTGGTGAATCGAACAAATAACTAGTATAAATCACATAGACTGGCTCAATCAATTAGTGATAGAATAGCAAGCGGTTATATCACTTTAATGAGGTATCCCCATGCACTCCTGGTAGATAAAGAAACGATTTAGGCCACATTGATATCATTTATAATAAGATTAAACAAAATGTGAAAGGTTTAAAAAAATTGTTTGGTTTTGCATACGCCAAAAAAACGCTAATATTTTGTGCAAATTTGTACAAATAATTATAATATTTGTATTTAACCAAATCTTGGAAGTGACGAACAAACAAACAACTCGTATAACTCACAAAGACTGGCATAATCAACTGAAGACAGCATAGCAAGCAATTATACCACTTTATTGAGATATCATGTGTCCTGTATGAAACTTAATTGTATAATATTGTTGGGTTGTGAATTTCTTTGGCAAGAGAGTAGAGCTGAAATATTACGACCAGCGGAGTGACGAATCGAAGACTACTTTTATCTAGCTAATTACAACAATATTAATAAATAATAATGTTTATTACAGAAACCAGTTTTGTTTAAGAAAAAATCAATGATGAATGGAAATAAATTACAAAACTAATTTACTTATTGCCTTTATACAAGTAAATATATTTGTATATATATATATATATATGTTTATATATAAAACTACACGACACTATACGCTTCTCCTTTTATGAATATGTCTGCAAAAAGCAAAAACGCTTTTATTACAAACGCAATAAAATACAATTCTTTACTTCTCGCCATTGCAATCGCTTAAGCTTTCCGGTGAGCGCTCCGTGCATGGCTGGCAACGCTTTACCAGTCCGCATCTCATTTCACAGCAGGAAATTTGGCTCAATCTACTGGCATCTTTGTTTTTATTAATATGCCGACAGTTTTCTTAATATTTATTTACTTACTTTTTGCGATCGCATGCTGAGCGGCCTCAGCAAAAAGCGAGCAACAACAAAGTGACAGCCACAACAATTGGAAATACTTCTTTATTAATGCTGTTGACATAAATTAATGCAATATATTTGATGTAAATATCATTCACTTTGTGGCGGCAGACACATTCAATCACATATATGTGTGTATGTATATATGAGCACGTCTGCGTTTGTAACTCATATGGCACTAATCTCCGGCGCATTTTGCACAGCTCTTCCGCTTCTGTGTAAGGTCAAGCGGTCGAAATTTCAATGAGATTGAATTAAAGTGTGCATATACATATGTACATACATACACATATATATATTATACATATGCATGTGTACGTTTGAATAGTTGCATTGACTTGGCGCTTCTTCCCAGGCATCTTAACTTCCATGCTGACAATATGATTGAAGCATTTTTTTGCTGAAAGCTCACTTCATCAAAGCGAATGTTAACGGCAAAAGGATATATTTCTGTTAATTAACAACAAATACGCGCGATTGTTGACAGCATGACCTGACAGCTGCAACCTGTCATCTTTGACCATTACTCTTATTTACAAGTAATATCATAAACATTTTTATACAAGCTACTTCCGTGCATTTATTTCAGATAAGGATACTGCTCAATTAATTATTAATTGTATTGTCAAACTGAATATGTAAACTTTATATGAACGGTAATTTAAATTTATATATATACATATATATATGTTATACAGTGGTAGTCAGATAAAAGTCACTACTATCCAGTGTTGGTGCAATTTCTTCAAATTTTCGCCACAATTTTAAAAGCTCGTGCTAAATTACTATTCTAATAGAAATTTCATGTGAAATGTCCTTTATGATTTTTTACCGTTTCCATCACTTTTTGTGTGTATTTTAATACTTTTTCAAAGTTAATTAACAAATGTTGCACCTACGCCACAGCGGCCATACAATTGATTTTTTACACTAATGCAAATTGTTATTTTATATCTACTAACTTATAATGGCTTCTTTTTCAAAAATAGTTATCCATTTTTTTAAATTTTCATGTTAAACTTTACCTGAGAAGTGATTTAATTCTGATTTTAAAAAAAGCGTTAATTCAAAAAGTTAAAAAATGAGGAAGAAAATATGTTTTTGAGGGTTTGACTCTTATGCTTGCTGTATAAAATAGCAGTAAACTCCTGCTAGTTGGTTGATTGATAGCGGGTGTTGAAGAATGCTTAACCGGAAGTATTAAAGCCATCATTATTTATTACTTGCTTAAATAAAATTTAGAACATATATTTATAAATACATATGTATATGTAATAAATATGTATACAGCCAACTTCAAAAAAATCTTAATATTTCAAAAGTATCCGGCATGCGCTCATAAATTTCCAAACAATTGTGATATCGATGAAATTAAGTATTTTCGACAATTAAAAACGCCTTAATTTCACGCACATAAATTGGTTTATAAGCAATTAATCAGAACAAAGTTGTCTGCAGCAGACCGAAGAGATATACAAGTACATACACATATGCATATGAGTATTGAGTTTTTTAGTCAATTAAGTGATGAAAATGGGAACTGAAAAAATATGATACTTTACTGAGTTGCTCGTTTGCTCTTTTTACTGTTTAATTGTAAATTTAATTTATTGCAGAAGAATATTTTTTTTTTTTTATATTTTAGTTTTGCCAATTAATTTTTTTTTTCTGTGGTAAAATTTTCATCATATTTTTATGGTATCTTTCAAGTGTTCGAATAAAAATAATGCATATAAATAGATATAAAAAATTGTAATAAATAAAAAATAAACTACTAAAATACGTACAAATGATGTTAGATATAAATTTATGATTTCGGTCAAACAAAATTGTGACAATTTTATTACTTTTATTACTAATTGAAGATATGAGGATATGTGCATACATTAGTTTATGGTCTGAATTACACAAACGCTGCCGAACGGTATATATTCATAAAGATAAGCAAAGCAGAGTATTCTACAATTGCTAAATTGCTTGCTTGTTTACTTCTGGAAATAAAAACAAATTACGAAAATGAAAAATATCTTTCTAAAGTAGCGGCATACAAATAAGATTAGAAAATTAGCAAAAGTGAAAATTTTGAGGAAGAGTGTACGCTGTGGAAAAATCTAGTTTCGCTACTCGATAGCGCTCTCGTGTCTCAATAATACCCAGAACATATTTTAGTCACATTTTTGACAATGATTTCAGTTTAGTTCCATATAGAATTCCCAAAGGATCAATTTTTTTTTTTAAAAAGTCCTAGGTTAATCAGTTTTTTTGTCTCAAATGACGCACATCTCCGGTGTCACACGACTCAACGCGGTGTAGTTTTTAAATTTTGTAGTAAATAGTTATAGTAAAAAAAGTTGTATTAAATGACGATAGCCTAGACTAACGCTCTCATATTGACAGTCTGGTTAACCTAGTAGGTTAGTATTTAAAAATTTCCTTATAAGGTCGTATACCTTAAATACTAAACTTTGATAGATCAACCAACAAAAAAAATTTCGCCTCCCCAAATATCAGATAGAATAGCGTATCATATGTATGTTATACTTAAATTGTATGTTTATATATATGTATATATATAAGTATGCTCGTATGTATGTAGATAACCGGTTAACAAGTGAGCGGAACATTATTAGTGGTTATCTATAGTTCAGGAAAATAATCAGCGGCAAAGTTCATTGAACAATTGGTTCTTTACATTACACATTGGTACATGTATATAGTTGGTATTTATGTACATAAGTACCTATGTTTGTAACTATTGGGTATGTTATCTTGTATCTTCTTTGTACGCGCAAACAATTACAAAGCTAAAGCAAAGTTCAATAAATAGCTAAATTTTTAGACCGTGTTAACATGAAATGGTCAATTAAAAGTAATGCTGGATTCGTAACAGCGCATATATAAATGTATATACTATATATTTGTATGGTAGTTGTAATTTAGTACAAAGTGCACTCAACCAAAAGGTTCAATAAACCGCCCATTTGTTAGTCAGTCATTTCTATTCTTCTTTCTTTTTTTTTTGTCATAGCATTTGATTACTACATATTGCTAATATTGCTATTGTTGTTGTTATTTAGCACAACGCTAGTAAATTTTTCGCAGGCAAGCGTAAATTAAATTTGCGAAATTTTTTGATTTTAAATTTTCACTTTACAGATGTTTACTTTGATACTTGCATAACAACATACTTATATGAATATTATATATATTTCTATGTATGTATATATATATATATATATCACACACTTACTAATTTTTTTTTTTTTAATTTTATGATTTATATTTTTTCATTACTTTTGTATTCAATTTCAGATCAATGCAAGTGACACTTTTGATTGTCAATAAATTTCAAGGTACGTAATTTTATTGCTTGTATTATTGTATCACTTGTAACATATAATATGAGTGAGTGTGTAATACAGTTACACACGCACATGTATGTATTTTATACTGAAAATGATTCCGAGTTGTAGGTGTCTGCGCCAAATTAGGTGTAATGTGCCATTTAAGTCCAGAGATATAAGCACACTTTTGTTGTTGCCCACAACTTAATTTAGAAAGATTATTGTACTTATAACCTCACGGTATGGTACACTTGTATTTTTAAAACTAAGTCGAAAAAAATTTATTTCCAAATAAAAAATATATTTTTTTTAATTTTTCTTTTCATTTTTGGAAACTCAGTGGACAAAAAAAATTACCCCAAACTGTTTTTTTGATTATTATTTTTTCCATATATTAAGGACGTCTAAAAAAATAAGTATAACAATGAAAACACTGCCTGTAATTTACACTTGAGCATCTGGCAGAAACATATATCAGTATTCCCAATTAATCATCTAAAAAACTATTTTTATTTGGAACATTGTACATCACTAATGTATAAAGTTATCATTTCCCTCGCTTACTTTCATTGTCGAAGGAGTTGTCTAGCCAACGTTATCGGTAATTAATACTTAAATACTGAGTATCAGATGATCGACGTTTTGAATCAGTTTAGAGATTAAAAATATAATATATATAATATTTATAAAGATATAAATGCAAACATGCATATATATAGGTATATAGCTATACATATTGTATATAGATATAGCAAATTCTTAAGAAGTATAAACTTAATATAAAATTAAATTGAACAATAATGTATTGCAACTCATTGCTTGCTATGTTAAACACACATTTTGTATCAAAAAAAAATTATAAATGTACATACATTAGGGTGAGTGGATCAAAAAAAAATAATGTTTTTTTTTTGCTTCGTACTCTGAAAAATTAGTTACATAGACTTTGTAGAAAATTGAATGCTTTACAAAATGGTCTTTTACGGTTTTATTATTATATTAAAAGTTAAGAACGTTTGAAGTTTGACTATTTTAAGACAAAATTGTTTTCTTTTTGAAATTTTATAACTCAATAGAGCATTCAATTTCCTACAAAATCTATGAAACGAGATATGTTTTGAAATAGTTGGAAGTAAGATATGAATTTTTTTATCTCATAATAAGAAAAATTAGAAAACCGTTAGGTCATACTTGGAGAGCCTTTCTTAAAGATGTCTACCAATTTTTCAGAATACGAAGCGAAAAAAAGCATTCGTTTTTTTACCCACCCTAACATACATACAAGTATTGTATACATAGGTACACATTTTTTCTCATGAGTGTTAAATGTTGAATTAATTCCCTATCAATCTTATTGGCAAACACAAGTGTTTGAAATGGTTATAATAAAATCCAAAACGATTTCAAAATCTTGAAGAGACTCCCACGCATTTGGTGCGCGCACAATTTGTTACTATAATGTATACATATAAGTGTCCATACATACATATGTACATATGCATTATGATACATAAGATTTAAAACTCTAACCAAACTTATACGAAAGTTATTTGGCTACGCACACTTATTGAATAGGCAAAATTTTTTTAGAAACAACATTTTTGGGTAAGAAAAAAATATTAAAAAGTTAATAATTTAGTGTTATTAATTATGAAATTAAAGCATTTATAGCTATTTTTACTGTTTAAATTAATATTAAATTAGTTAAATAAAATTGAAAACAGAATTCCTCAAAGAAAAAAATTATTTTGGTTTTTCTCCAAATTTCAAAAATTATTATTTTTTCGTTTTATAAAAAAATGTGTATTATAATATATTTTGAAACATTGTTCATGTGAAAAATTTTATTATAAACCATTAAAAAACGAAACATTTTATTTTCAACAAACACAATTTTTTTAAGTTGTGCCGAAATTGCAAAAACATGGGAGAATAACCGGTAAATATCAAATTTAAAAAGTTTAATAAATATTCATCTGCAACAGTACATATATGTATGTCTGTTTGTAGCTATGTAAGTTATTTTTCAAAATTGCAGTCATAACTTTTACAACTATTTCCGTAATTTCCCCATATAAAAAAACCATACTTTCACGTCAAGCTGCGTAGGCCGCATGTAAATATGTATCTCTATACAAATATTTGCGCATAACAACCACATTTCACCGGCGAGTAAGTATACATTTCTTTTGATTGGTACAAATCATCAAGGTCTAGAGTTTATTTTTATGTTAACACACTCATGAGGTGTTGAGCCACAACAACAAAGCTCATTAGAAATATAAAAAAGTTATTTTAATTACATTTCCGCTTATTTTGCATTCGTCATTGCTTTTTTCACACACTTTTTTGTTGGAATTCGCTACGAGACAAACTGAAATTTCCAGTAAGCGACCACTGCGCCGTCATCAGCTTTGATATGCAAATTTTTATCCATAAGTTTCAATAAAAAACTGCACTTTTATTTAGCGTAAGTTTACAGAAATTTATGGTTTATTCTCACTCTCTGATGTTCTCTCCACATTTTTATTTGCAAAATTATTGATTTTTCGTATTTCGTGAAAATACAACTGAGTTAAAGACAACTAATTTAAGAGTCTTATTAATCTATAAATTTCCCAAAATTTGGGGAATTTTTAGCTGTTGCTAAATTCTGTTAATTTGAGAATATTATTGCATAGATCATGGCCTTCTTAACTTGTTTGTATATGGCTAATTGATATATTTAGCTAAGATGACAGCTCGGCATACTGAGCTAGACACTTTAAGCCCCTTACAATATATTTTTTAAATCTTACTTGATGTCCATTCTATTATCCATATGTTGTTTGGAAATTGAGACTTAGAAAGCGCTCACTCTAGTTGTCTCTTTGAATATCACTGAAATTTGAACCAAAGAATTCAAACCATAACGAAGCACAGTAAAAAAATGTAATGGAGTGCTGTTTCCTCAAAACATAAAAATATGAGAAAACAGCATTCAATTATAATTATAATCGCCAGACAAAATATTTGACGAACAAATACGCCATGCGGACTCGCTTGCTTACTTGGTCTCGAGAATAGTAAATAGTTAATTAAAACTAACTGAAATTTATGAAAGTTGATCTACGGATTACTACACTTCATTTGCTTGAAATGTTACAAAGTTATAAATGACCGAATTTTTTGCATAATAAAATAGAAATTGTATGAGGTTTGCACCGCGGCCTTGGGTATATTATGCCCTCTCCTCCATCACATGTATTCCCAAAGGCCTAGCACTCTGATGAATTCCAGAAACTTGCTGGATGCTATTAAGGTAATATGATCCCTGTCCACATAAATGAATCCAAGGGCCTTGAGCCTGCGTCTACAAGTAGCTGTGCTATCTAGAATCAAGTGTTATGTTGTTTCCGGCTCCATGTCGCAGAACCGGCAGTTTTCACAAGAAGCTATGCCCATGTTGGAGAGGTGTTTTTGAGCCTGCAGTACCCATTATAGAGCGCGACAAGGAGCCGAAATTTGTCTCTGGGGAGGAGATTTTGAGATTTATTTCGTATGTTTTCAGTGTTCAGCGCCATTTATTAGCCAAAAACAGCTAGCAAAACCGGCGAAAAGAGATTCGAACAGTTCAATATCTTAACAGTTTGTGACCGCTTGGAACATTTTCAACAAGTCCCTAAGTAGAAAATCCAACTTAAACCACAAAGGAGATAAACACCTATGAAAATATCCAAAAATTATATTTGTAGATGCAAGCTTTAAAAATAAAAAAACTCACAAAAGAGTTTTGAAAAAAAAAAAACAAATTTACGCGCCCCCACAACTTCGTGTGCAATGTAAATAAAAACTTGTACGCAAACAAAGAGTGGCGTAAAAATACTGCAAAAGTAAAAACACGAAATACCCACAGCCACAAATTGAACGAATTAATTGAGGCATTGAAAGAAATGGTAGGCAAAGCCCCAAACGCACACAGACGCATGAAATTAGCAAACAATTTCTTTAATTTTAACTTTTTCATACAAACACATACATACATATGTATTTATATATAGCCACACTCAACAATGACCTCTGAAAATTCTTTAAGGCCAACAATTATACTTCATTAAGCGAAATTTGAAAAATTTATAAAATTATTGCAAACAAACAACACACAAGTCTATTTTTACAACACTTTCAATGGCCGGCCACATTGCTATAAATTTCAAAAAATATGTTAATACATACTTATGCTTGCATTAGTACACATACATATATTAGTATATATAGACAACAAGAAATCTTAAAATTTTTTTTAAATATTTATTACAAGCATAGCTACATAATTTAGCTTGCAGCGAAATTTATTATTTGCTTCGTGTGAATATGTAAATTTAGCCTACACACGCCACACTTCGAAATGTAAGAAGAAATATTTTATTTACAACATATTTATTTTAATTTAATTTTTTTTTTTTTTATTATTATTATGTTTTTTTTTTTTGTTTTCAAAACTTTTTTCCACTTTTCTATTGAATCGCACACGCACGAGTTCGTGTTAAGCAATCTTTACATCGGTAATTTATTAGATTGAGCTCATGAAAAAATTAAAAATTCATTTTTAAACAAAAAATTATGTTTTAATAAGAGAAATTTTAAGCATTAGAGGTTAGAAAAAATTTTATATTATTTCGGGAAATATAAAATACTATTTGGTCTATAACTATATTCGTTCGTTGAGAGATGATGTTGCATGTCAGAAATGCTTCTTGAACGCTACAAAAATAAATCGCTTTTGCATCGGATTGAGGCTGGTGATGAAAAACGAATCCACTTTGACAAGCCTAAACGCAAAATAAGCATTCAACGGCAAAGCAGAATGTCCGTGACACCAAGGTAATTCTCTGTGTTTGTTGGGATCAGAAGAGGATGCTGTATTATAAACTTCTAAAACCATGTTAAACCAATAATGGGAATCGCTACCGACAACAACTAATCAAATTGTAGCGACCGATTGCCTAAAACCGCCCAGAATTTGCGATTAGATATGAGACAATACTTTTTTTTATCATAACAACACTCGAGCTCATGTTGCAAGACCCGTTAAAAACTATTTGAAAAACCGCGATTGAGAAGTTTTGCCTCACCCGACTTATAGCCCAAACCTTGCTCCTTTTGACTACCGTTTGTTCCGATCTAGGCAGAACGCCCTCAATGGAATACGGTACACATCAAAGCAGGGTATAAAAAATTGGCTTGACTCATGCTTGGCCACCAATCCGACGCAGTTCTTTTGGAATGAAATGCACAAATTGTCGGAAAAAGCGAAAATGTTATAGCTTCAAATGTTCAATTGTTGTTTATATAAAATAGTCTTCCAAAGCTCCAAAATAATAAACCTTTATATCACACATTTTTTAGACATTTCCGTATTTTAATTATTGCTTTTGGAATGAATAGTATAAATATGGATACATCTGTGCAAATATATACAAACATACAGTATATAAAATGTTTATAAATATTTATGTATTATTTACGAAAAGCTCTCAAGCGCTTAATTATTCCATTTTGCATGCTGAAAATTTCTTAAATCAGCGTAGACATATTTACTTATATTCACACAGATTTGAGCAATTTCGCTTTTTTTCTACTCGTACGATTATACTACTCACATGCATATTTTCTTTAAACGCTCTCACTTTTCGTTCTTATTCAAGAATACGCTCAACGTTTTCGAGAAAATCAATATCGATGAATACGTAGGTGTTTCGCACGCATTTTTGACACCAGAACACCTAGACACAAACGCGAAAGTACACTAATATAGACGCACACACATATATAATTTTTGACACTTGCAGCTTTACGGTGTTGACGCACTCCGAAACCGCTCAGCGCTTTGCTTCAATATAGTCTACAAGTTAGACTTTCCTACAGGTGAGACGGTAGGCGAGTATATTATTTCTTACAAGTTCACGCTTGCCACCCTATCGGAACCTTTCTTCGGTGTCGTTGTGAAAGCAACATTCAGCTTCGCCAGAAAGCCTACAAGTTCTGCAAGAAAGCAATGAGATCGCTTCACTCATTCTCGTACAAAAATATAGAGAGATCCATGACTCGATTCTTGAGCTCGTGCGCATTTTATTTCTCTTGCTTCTCCCTGTGGCACAGATACCTGCATACATTACATACGCATACATATAAATATGTATATGTATGTTTTTCAATGTGAACGAAAACCGAAAAAAGAACTCTGCCCGCCAGCGAGTAATACAAGTACAACTATGCGTCATAATTTAAAAATAAGCAAATACTATACATACATACATACATTTATCTACAGTAGTGTGATTTCATACAAACAGGTAAAAAAAAAAATAGTTTGCGGAGCTTAGCTAAAAATTAAGCAAATATTTGTAATTATTTGATTCTCTTTTATATTTTTATGAATTTTATTCTTGTTGTTCTTTAAACTCTGCTTTTGTGTAGGCGTATCTTCATTCAACAACTCACAAATTCTTACATTGCCTCACTTTTTTGCTTCACCACTTAGCACTCACTAAAACAACAGCAGGCAAATACTTCCGCGCACGCACACAAACACACATTTGAAGAATTTAGAAAAATACTAACGTAAAGTGTTGTCTAATTCCTCTACACATTATTTCTAATACTCCAGAGCCCAAAACACACAAACAACACTACTCTCTCACTAAGGTGAACGGGCAGTGTATGTGTGCGTGTTTATGTACGTGTTGATAAATAGTCAAGGCGGCGAAACGACACTTAGTTGTTGATCTTGCAAATCGTGCTCATTGGCTTTTTACCTCTCCGTGTCGAAGTACAATGTGCCAAGCAAAAAAACAAAAACAAAAACAGAAACCCTCAAAAATTATTGGAGGCCAAAAATCTTTCTGTTTCTTTGTTTTTTTTTATCTTTTGAATATGGCATTTTATTTTTTTACCCAGTCTTTTTAAAATTTATTTGGACAAGACAAGCGGTTTTGCTTTAATTTATTTATAAAGCTTTCAGGGCAACATGCATACATACATATACGAATACGAGAGTATATAAATATTTTTATTGAAAAAATATTAAAATGGTGGAAGATCAGTGATGTAGGTACAACGCTTAGAGTTCTAGAGCTTAATTGTATCGAAATAAATGTATTTTTCAAAGATAGTTCCCCGCTAAAATATTTTCGCATTTAATTTAACATAAAATTGCACGCCCAACTTACAAAGCGACTTACAAAGCGTTACGAAATATACCATCCTTGCCACGGCGTACATTTTGTACAAATGCTCCAACAAATATCTCATATGCTTAGCGTTTTCTAATGTTTTGACTTTGTCTAATCGAAAGGAAAAATGGCATGCCAAAAAGTTTAATCGTTTGCTCCTTTTGCTTGCGGTTAAAAACCTTCATGATAGCTGAGAGCCCACCTAACATTTTGTTGACGCTTTCATCTTTGAGAGAGAGAGAGAGAGAATTGAAACTATATCAAAACTACATTAAAGCTCTCTTTCAAGTTATTATGAATAACAATTGACTGCTTTTAAGGTAGCTCAAAATATAACATCCTACGAGGTCAAAGTCAATTACTGTCATATTTTAGTATAATTTCCGGCTAGTTCTGGATTTTCGATAAAATCCTTTAAATAGTTAACTGCACTGAAAAGAGTCGTTTGGATCATTAAAGTTTGAAGTTAACTGCATAAAGTATAAAGTGTAATATCGTTTTGAGTAAAAAACATCTTTAACAACTTTTATCTCTTTTATTCGCTTGAACCGTTTGTCTATGTTACGTCTATAATCGATACCAAATCCCAAGTGGCTGCTAACTAACCAAATCACACCAACAAGGTAACCTTGATTTAAATTCTAAATAAATTCGATGGAATAATATGAGATGATCGGCGACTGAGAGTTCCTAAAGTGGCTCCCATTTGAGCTCACTCAAAATTTGTTTGTGGGCGATCATATAAAGAAGTACTTTACAAAAATACAATAATAATTAGCAATACTATATGGATATATATATTTTACGCTTTTAGGCCTACTACATAAACTTAACATACCTATGTATGTATCAGTATTTTTTGTTTTTCAATAATATTGACATCAGTCAAACGAGCTTTCATTTGACCTTTCTTTTACTTCATTTAGTCCAAAGCGGATCTCAAATAGAAAAACCCCAATTAATCTGCATGTATTTATACTTGCTCTACTCTATTTATTGCTCTTTTATATCGTCTCATCCCAATTAGAATAACATACATTAAATCCTTCACTAAAGACAAATATATCATAGCAAATTACCGACATTAGTTATGGATATATTTACCAAGTTTTTTTTTGTATTTAAACTGTCAAAAATCGGCATGTTTTATTGTCGTTCGCAAATTTTATTTTTCCTCTCGCTTTTTGCCCAACATACCGATGTATGTGCGTAGGTACATGTGTATTAGGGTGGAGCGAAAAAAATTATTATTTTTCTCTTAGCCTGAGGATAGTTTGTAGATTATAAAATAGAAAATATTTGTAAAAATTTTTTTTAACATCTAGAGGCCTACTCACTTTTAAAGTAAATTTCGAGTTAAAATTTTTATTTCTTAAAAATTTGTTGATAAGTGTTCTAGAAGCTTTGGCTAGTCCTCTTTCTGGCCAATTAAAAGTCAACAGCTTAAACAAATGTTTTGTGGTCATTATTGGAGTTTTAAAAAAATGTCTTAAACGACAACATGCTTTCCTGAAGCGTTAAAATAAATTTTTAGTCAAAAACCATCAAAGTCGATAATATTTATATAAATGTGAAAAGTTTTAATCTCGAGATGTTAAAAAAAAATTTTTTTTTTCCAAAAATTTTCTTTTTTTATAATCTACAAATTTTACCCTCAGGCTAAGCAAAAAATTAATTTTTTTTTCGCTGCACCCTAATGTGTATATACAAATATTTATTATATGTGGGTAAATCTTGATATATTATTATTCTGAGTTTGCCGTTTTTTTTTCGTACCATAGGCTAGCATTGCTGTTATTTTTAACATTTATTGTTGTCCATATATTTTTTATGGAATATTTTAATTGTTGTCGCTGCATCTGCGAAATATAAATGTTTGCACAATTTCGTACAACACCTTCGCCGGTCACTTAAATTCAATGAGTTTTTTGGCATGAGTTCGATTTGTCGATGTCAAGGCCCCCACATGCATACAAACATACTTAAAATAAACAAAACTTTATGCGGGTGTAGAGCTTAACAATTGGGCTGACATATATATGTGTGTGTGTGTCTGTATATGTATGTAGGTAAGCCTGTATATAATAGGCATCTATCTATTTAAAAATCCAATTTTGTGTTGTTGCTATTTTTGCTTACAAAATTGAATTTATTATTTTGCAATTATAATTGGAATTCTATTTTCTCGAAAAACGAAATTATTCATAAAATTAATATTTATTGCCACACGAAATTTGCTCTTAAATGGTCTGTATGATCTTCATAAACGTAGATGAGAAAGTACACGAGGTGTGATTCCTAAACAAGGATAGTGAAGTATTATTTTGTTTTTTGGTAAACAATTGTGTAGTAATCATTATTCGATGATTTATGCATTTTCAATAAAAAAAATTTCCTTACAAGATTTTGGTTTTGATCGGTCAGTTTGTATTGCAACTACGTATATTCTATACCGGTACGACTTCGGCGGCTCCGACAAATGAGCAGCTATATACATACACATAGACAGTCAGAAAGACAGCTGATTATTTATATATGTATGTCCATACCATATATGAGTCATTCTATCGAAAATTTAGGTTCAAAAAATTTTTTTTAATACTTGCGTATTCGAAGATTCCTACTTGTATTGTTTACGAATTTTTCTCAGCAATTCTTCAATGCAATATAAGTTGAATTTTTTCGACTTTCTTTATACACAAAGGTACATTTTTATAAACAAATAATTTTTTTCCCAATTTGGAACTATTTGTATTCAGTTATTTTTTTTTTAAATATTTTTTCGATCTTTCAAAATCTCACACCCTGTTTACAACATCAACGTGCTTATTTGAAAAATAACAGAACTAACAACACAACTTAAGGCAAATCTATAACTAAACAACAACAACATATCTACCTACACGCGTATGTATGTATGCCTGAATACACTCATACATACATACATAAAAGATATTCCAAATTCGAAAAGTAAAAACAAAAATGAGAGCAATCGCATGCAAAGCAGCAACAACAATCAAACCAACGAAATAAATAAAATGTACCAAAAAAAAAAGGAAAAAACTCAAAAATAAGCAAAAGTGCTAAAAATAAAATTTATTTAAAGAAATGAAACCATGAAAATTTTCGAAAAACCGAAAAATGAGTGGAAAACTTTTGCTAGCAAACAAAAAGCTACGAAGAAAATATGTGGAAGAGGAAATTAATATTGGAAAGAAATATATGGAAGTCATAAGCAGAGCTATTAAAATAAAATGCTAAGGAAGAAGGGTTAGAAAATATTTTTGAAATTAAGTTTGAATTAAAATCAATAGAAAAACGTGAAAATATAAAAAAAATTTAAGACTTTATAGGTATTGGGTTATATTTTAAGTAATTGTTTAAGCGCATTTGTAAAAATAATTTGTTTAAAAAAAAAATATTAAAAAATGTAATCGGCTCCCAAAATTTTGTCAGGCAATTATCGTAAAAATAAGATTTTTGATAACAATTTCGATTTTTTAAGCTACTCTAAAATGTAAATTTTTCATAAAAACTGACTTCGCAATTTCCGGAAGAACCGCCATTTTGTCAAAAATCAAAATTTTGACAAGCCCCTTGATCGTTGCCTGTGTTCAGCTATTGTCATGAAAAACTATCATTTGATTTTTGGATTTTTAATTTTATGCAGAAAAATCTTCCTCACCGCCAGACACTCTTTTTCGGAGTTATGGAATCGTAGTACTCGAAAAGTTTTCAAAATTAAACACCGCTTATTAATGTTCATTATTTTTGTTTTAGTGGATATAACCCCTTAAAGCTTTTAGGCAATTGCAGTCATACAAGATGTTCTAGCATAATTCGTAGGAAACTTGTAACAAAAACTTAAAAATTAATGCTGAAATGCTTTGACCATATTCAAAGCCAGTATTCGGCGATAAGGCGTCTAGACAAAATTGAGCTGAGGTTTGTTTCACAATTTTTGCAGTTAAAATAAACAATTGCCGTTTATTGCATAGCGATTTTCTAAAGCTTTACTGCTTGCCAGCGCATTTGCTTTAACGCTAACCTTATAAATATTGTTTGTGTTTTTACTTATGATTATTATTATTGTATTTAATTTTTTTTTGTAACTATTTCGACTCGTTGCTTTATACCTTATTTGTATATTTTTCCGTAGCACGTTCAACACCGGTAGATAATTTTCTGCAAAAACGGTTACGCTGCTGCTGACGTTCGATCTGCTTGTTACTGTTGTTGTAAAAGCAAAATTTATTGTTGCTGTTTGTGCTGTAGACTGCAGTTGCTGGAAGCTTAATTGTTAATTTGTTGTTTTATTTTCAAGCTTCACTGGTGTTTAGTTGCTATTATTGTTGGTTGCGTCGATGACACTTTTTGTATATTAATTATAAATATTTTTTATAATTACTTTTTGGAAATATTATATACTATTAAGGTTATAGCTGCACACTGTTTAGGACAAATTATAAAAATATGTATATATATGAATTTAAAAAAAAAATTTTTTTTAATTTAAGAAACTATTTTAAAATTTTTTTTTTTTTAATTTAAAAAACTATTTTAAAAAATGTTATGTATAATAAGACAAATTTTTAGCTAATTGAAATATTTTTTTTATGATTTTAATTTACAAAAAATTTGTATGCACTGCAGTTAGCACTAGATTCACTGAAATAAAATTATTGTAGCATATGTACGAGTGTGTACAGAAAATAACGGCAATTTCGAAACTTAAAATGTCGCAGGTTTAGAGAGTCCAATTGACAAAAATTGTTTTTATTATATTGAGTTTGCGTAAAAAAAATATTTCATTAAAAATAAATATTTAAAATTTAATATTTAATATTTAATTTTTTTATCATCATAATTCATAATTTTTTCAACATTTCACGTTCTTCGGCTTAAAATATGTTATGTTTCATTTATCGTTTATTTAATTTAACTTATTCGCCACCATTTCACTATTGTTTTACTAATTAAAGAATTTTGTTGATTGTCTACTTCGGGCCTTACACCGCGCACACACACACACACATTGCGCGATCCTTACTAATTAACTCACTCGCTCGATTAGCGTACGCTTCACTCACGGTTTATACAATAGCGCCAACGGACAACTGAAAATCTGACCGCAACAACTATGTAGCTAGCTAGCCAGCCAACCAACCAACCGACAGATACAAAGATAGATCAGATACTATTCGTAATTCGCTTGAGATTTGCTGATTTTGCCGTTTCAGCTTTTAGCTATTGTGCGGTGCGCGCCTCTTGGCGGCCTGTGGGCTTTTTCACCAACATATTCGTTTTCTCATAACTACTGCTGCCTTTTTTTGTTTTTGTTTTAATCATTTCAAAATTTTTTGCGACTAATTTTGACCACATATGGCAGATCGTTGCGATTCAGTTTGAGCGCTGAGAGCACATAAGCGATTGTTGTGATGATTATTTACAAAAACAAAAAGCACAAAAGCGAAAAATAAATAAATCGCAAATAAGCTCAATTGCTTAAACTTAAAAAAAAAAAAATTATAATATTATATTTCTATATAAATTTACACTTTTTATTATAATTTAACACAACCTTCAGTACGTCATTTTTGAACCACATACTCGTATGTACTTTAAAATGTTTTATACAATTATATATGTATGTACATATATATTTTAAGTATATATTATAAATATTGTAAATATCAATATTTTTCTGTTAAAAATCAGCGTTAACATCGCAGACAGCACTTATGACCAATTGATCGCGGTGAGAACCTATTCAAAAGATCACTCGGCTGTATTTAGCTAGTTACTAACATACATACATACATACATACATACATATGTATGTATATAAACTTTTTTTTACACTAATAGTTAAACACACAAAAACAAAAGCACGAACCAAAAAAAAGTAGCAAAATAAATACGCTCTCGCGAAAATGACGTAAAATGTCAAAAAATAAATAAATAAATAAACCACGTCCAACAAGTATTAGCCGACGTAGTGTGTGTGTGAGTTTGTCTGTATTTTGGGTTGGGTTGGCACGAGTAGCGGCTGCTTCGCACGATCGTGTCGGATCAGAACAAACCTGTTTGTGGGTTGCGCGTACGCGTCTTTAGCCAACAGCAGCTGTTTCGGTACTGAGCAGAAAGCTTCGGTTTTTCTTATTTAACCATATTTGTTAAGCTAAAGCTGATCGAAACGGCAAAGCAATAATATTTTTAAACAAATTTTATGAAACATTTTAGTTTTATTTATTTATTATTTAAAAAAAAATTTTTTTTTGTTTTTTTTTTATGAGACATTGACCAAAAGTGCGTCACACTTGTTGTTGTGCCGCTAGTTGAGTATAGAATTTAGTGAGCTTTTATTCGCTTCATGTATTCTGTACTTAGGAGGCGTTCACATAAGAATATACTTGAGACATTTCAAAAGAATGCAGAATTTGTTATTACTTTAAGCAGCAGCGTATATGAGCGACTTGAGTTCTGCTAAGACTGACTAATGTCTAACGAATCTTTCAGCCTTAAACAGCTACTTAAATAGGAAAAGTATTGAAAAGTCGAGCGCAACATGTGCGTGCGCCTAAAATCACGCTATTCTGGTAAGTAAATTAAAGTGGCCCTCATCGCTTATAAGAAATTGTATGTATTTAATGAATGAGTCCGAGAAAAGCTAAGGCAAAGTTCAGGGAGAATATTTTAATATTCATTTTGTGTCGTGGAGACCAGAAGATTTAGCCGAAACGGATATTGGCCGTCTCAACAAGTTTGTTATAGGCACAAAGCCCTTTGGCGACATGTAAGGGGCTTTTGATCCAGCTTATAGGTGTTTTTAGGTACCACAACGGACCGGCACTTAAGCTGTCCAAGTGTGATCCTTCTTAGGATCGACCTCATAACCAAATCTAATCTAACCTAGGTCGTGGAGACTGGCGGATTTATAGACATTACATATTAAGGTAGATACGGTAGGGCTTTTCTCAGTGGTCTTTGCCTCAAATAAGTACCTTAAAGGGCGTTTGGTGACAAGAGACTACACAACATCAAGAACGACAGTTTCCTGTGTTTAAGAGGCGAAAAAAAAAATCTAAAGCTTTTCATCGTAATTTTTGGATGGTAGTGACAGATATTTATGTGGATTAATTTGTGACAGGTAGACTCTATTTTTTTGTCTTTTCTTTCCATTTGCTATCCTATCTGATCACCTTGACGAGCTGAGTCGATTTAGTTATGTCCGCCTTAGCCTTTAGCCTTTCTCCCCAAGAAGTTCCCCGTTGTTGAAACCGCCGATTTTGGTTTACTATAGCATATAGCTGTCATACAAACTGAACGATCAAAATGTAGCCCTTAAGTGGAAAACATTTTTATTTCACGAGATATCTTCATGAATTTTGGCACGATTGTTATCCAAGGCCGCGCTACAAGCCGATGAAATCGTTCAGATCGAACCACTATAGCATATAGCTGCCACACATACGGACTTTTCAAAATCAAAATTAATAACTTTTTGTACCCTCTTATGCACGTATGAAAAATATAATGGCTTCTGTTTAACCGAAGTGACCTTTTTTTTCTTTGGTTTTTTTTTTTTGCGTTTTCGACTTTTTTTTGTTAAAATAAAACAATTTCTTATTCATCTGTTTTACAATATACAAACATATATTTTGATTTATTAACTGAACTGTGTAGAAATATTCAACAATGAAGTGAAATCATTTAATATAGTTATCAATAATATCCTCCTAAAAAATAATTGGCTGATTGAAAAATATATTTCCACTTGACCATACAGATTTATGACTACACTTCAATTTAATTTTAAAAAAATATTATTAAAATTCTTGCAAACTATACAATTTGCAAACTAAATAAATGCTTTTGTAAGAAGTAAAGCAATCACACTGATTCATAACGTGACTTCATCATTTTCTTAATATACGTCTTATAGTCTTCACCGGGTGTTATGCCTGACTTGTTGCCCAAGCCAACGGTAGATGAACGTGCATCCGCCTACAAAAAAGAGTAAAGAAATATATTAGACAGTGTTTTCGATACTATATATTAGTTAATATGTTGTGCGTTGAACCACAAACCTCTATTATGCTTGTGCGACCTTGATTTTTACGCCCGAGGCCCTGTCCTTCGGACCAACCCATTTTTTGTAACAGCCGATTGCCAACATTATTCGAACCTATCGGCATTGGCGGCGCTTCCGATTGGCGTGTGGAGATCGATTTCATCTCCATTTCAAAACGTTCGCGACTACGATTGGCAACCGGTGGATCACTCTCACCGTATTTCTGACGTCTTTCTTTGGCGCGATCGCGGTAGTTACTGTAGAGAATTTCAACAAAATTTTTCAAGAAGATATAATATAATATAAATTAGTAATGTATACAAATTATTAAATTAAAAATAAATACTCACGACAAGCCTGCATTGCCCATAGATTCACCACTTGCATTAGAGCTACGTCCCATATTAAATTTCTGCAGATTTTCCTTATGCAAATTGGACATTTTTAGATGCTTTTGCAATATTTCCAGCGATTGAAAAGCGCGTTTACACAGCAGGCATGTGAGCTTTTGGAAGTCAACGTAATCTTTTTCACTGGCTTCAGAGCCGCCACCAGCGGCGCTCGTGCTTGCCGCCTGACCGCCATGTTCCTCATCGGAATCAGAGGCATATGCCGTGAGCTTATTATTACTCGTTGTGCTTGGCATATAGTCTGTTAGTTTGGCACGTTCCTTCTTCTCCAGTATAGAGAAGCCGACATCAGCATAACCGCTGGATAACGCGCCACCTGAGCTACCAGCGAATGCGCCCGCAGCACGAGCCGGTGCATCGTCTGCTTTCGAAGGTAATATCGGTTGCGGCGTCGCAACTACTGTATAATCTTTTTTCTGATTCAACTGTTTGGCCCACTTCTCCATGTCCTTAACTATTTTCTTAGCTACCTTCACTTTATCATGTTTATTACCGGACTCCTTCTTGTCTTTCTTCTCATCTTCATTAGCAGCGGTCGGATTACCGCCTGCATTTGCGGCATTCGCTTTGGCATCTTCACCCATTTCATTCTTTACCACATCATGTATTGTGGCTGCTGCCGCTGCCGGTGTGGCCAAAACATAGGTGCTTTTGCGTTGATCCCAATAGAGATAAGCGCCCGTTTCACTATTGTAATAGTATTGGGAATGTGCATCATAATACAGGCCAGTAGTCGGATCATAATAATAGCCAGAGGTTTCATCATATTGATACAGTGAGACATCGGGTGTGGCTGAAACGAAAAAGAAGTGAATATTAACAAAAAAAAAAAAAATTCAATCAACGCTTCAACTCATACGAGTACTTACGATATGTCTTGCCGTCATTTCCCTTCGGTGTAGGGACATTTTTCAACGCTAAACTAGCCTTTACCGCCGCCGCAGCAGCGGCAGCAGCTGCAGCTGCCTGAGTTGCTGTCGTCTCAATACTATTCATTTTCTTTTGCTTACGTTGTATGGCCGAGAGCGCAACAGCGGCTGCCGAATTCGCTGAGGTTTCTGTTAGTTGAGCAGAGCTTGGCAAATTGCCGTAGTGGCCTTTATTTATCTCGCTTATGTAGTATTCAGTGTAATATTGCAAATAATGTGCATGCTCCGCCGGTGTCGATGCATACATGGCGGCACTGTATTCGGCCAGGCGCGGCACATCTGCCAAGGTGTATTCGGTGGCGGCACCGGCTAGAGAACCTGAAGCCGCCATCATTTCAGCAGCCGTCAACGGGCCAATAGAGGTGGATGCTGAGCCACCAGCAGCTGAATCGCCCTTCTTCGGCACGATTTGACGATTTTCATGATCTATGCAATAG
The DNA here is from genome assembly GCF_042242935.1 of Bactrocera oleae. Classification (NCBI taxonomy): domain Eukaryota; kingdom Metazoa; phylum Arthropoda; class Insecta; order Diptera; family Tephritidae; genus Bactrocera; species Bactrocera oleae. Next base: position 7,265,472 of record NC_091537.1, on the reverse strand, counting down.
CTCACGAGTACTGTAACAAGAAATTGGTAAAAAGTAATGTATTAGTTTTATAGTTATGAAGATATAATGCCCTTTACAAATAAAAAAGTTTCTAAACAAGAAATTGATTTTGATCAGTCAGTTTATATGGTAACTATAAGCTATAGAGGTCCGATTTGAACAATATCTTCGGAGATGGTAATTTTCCATACAAGGACTAAATTTTGATCGATCAGTTTGTATGGCAGCTATATGCTATAGAGGTCCGATGTCGGCGCTTGCGACAAATGTGCAGCTTCCTGGGGAGAAAAGGACGTCTGCAATGTTTTAGATCGATAACAGACAGATGGACATGGCTAAATCGACTCAACTCGTTATGCCGATCATTTATATATATATGTATATATATTTTTATAAGGTCTCCGCAGTTTCTTCTGGGTGTTACAAACTTCGTGGAAAACTTTATATGCATTGCTAAGGGTATAAAAATATGAGACCAAGGTATAATAAAAAGTAATCATAAATATGTAAAATGACAAAATATTTAAATTTCACTTAAAATATATAAACAACTAATTATATTTATTATTTTTCCACTATTTACAAAACTATGAATACTTACATTGGCGACTATCAATTGTTAGCGGTGGATCGAGCGCTTTTAACGCTGTATACAAGTTCATCGAATCAATGAGGCTATCGAAATTCAAATAACATATGCCACGTGACGTCTGCGTTAATGTGTCGCGGCTGACGAGTATTTTCGTAATTTTACTTGCCAAATCTGGCACATGCTGTTGCATGGCAGTGAGTACGGCCTCCTCTGTCGTTAACGTATCCAAATTGCGTAACATGATCTCTGCATTAGGGGGATTGAAGGATCAGTAGAATTTTTAGTTCAAATAATTCAGATCAATTTTAATATGTTATGCGTTAATGATTTGAATATTGCTTGCAATATTGCTTAGTATCTTAGCAATTAGTTTGTATGGTTATACTTTTCGTTAAGATGTTGCTAACTTCTTCGCTACCCTCGCCGATTTTTTCGCTATCCTCGCGCGATGCATAGCACTTGAAACAGACAAAACGTCGTTTGAAATTCAAAACGCCACACTGCAAATAAAAACATTAGTTATAGTTATAAATACATACATACAAATGTATAAACACTATTACATACCTTGCTACAATGCCAATCCGTAGCATTCGCTTTCTGTTTAGGTGAGACACTGTATTGCAGATTGGCGCACGATTGATCCGGCAATTGTATGGAGCCCTAGAATGCATGTAAAGGGAAGAGAATGAGAGAGAAAAAATAATATATTAATAACGATTGACTTTTCAGGTTCCCACAGACTACACAGTCACCGATTGGTTGATTGCATTGAGTTTGCAATGTTGCAGGTTGCACGCGCTTGATCGCATCAAACTAGAACTCGAACATGACTCAGCTAGTTCTGTTTCTCATGCATTATTTATGTATATATATATATATATGCCATTTCCATATCAATTCGATTATGGTGCAAAGTATGTAAAATTTCTAATCTCATCTCATATGTTGCATGATAATCTTTTTTTGGGCTTATGTGAGATCTGGCTGAGCAATTGCATGTCTTCTCGCATAAATTTTAGGTATCAGCTGAATTGCTGCGTTGATGTTATGTTGATATTGTGTGCCTAATACTAAGCTATCATGAAATGCCTGAACTTTTGTGGTTTTCTAACGGGATTAATTTTTATATATTATATTTCGCAAGCAAATTTATAAACGAACCTTGTATGCGTTTTTGAAAGATTTACAATTTCCTGATATTTTGTAAAATTAAAAACGTATATGTAGCAAAATATAAATTTTTTAGCACATGAAAATACCGTAACATTAATATTAGTTCTTCTTTAGAAATTCTTTCATTATTATTTTCACTCACTATAATTTAAATTTCTTTTCATTAATATTTACGTTAAAATGTATAAATATCAAACTATCTACTCTCGCCCTCACACATTTTTTTAAACACATTAAAAAGTATAAACACAATGTATGCGCTTGAACGTGATCTGAGATCGTTTGATGGGTGTGTGTAGAGGTGGTTGAGCAACAAGTGATACCTGGGTTAGCTCCATCCAACGTGCAGCTTCATCAATGGTACTAAACTCGACGAAAGCGAAACCTCGTGATGCACCTAAATTTTAGATAGAAGCAAATACAAAATATTTACGTCAAAAAATAATGTATTTTTGTTGTTGTTGAATATAGTTGGATTTTTTTTTTTAATGTGGAATTGCAACAAATATCGTTTCTTGTTGTTAATTCAATTACTACAAGCAATATAGGGTATAATTGATTGTAGAATTGTCTTTTTATCTTTATTTTTATTGTAGCTGCTGCTGGTATATTTGTAAACGTAGTAATTGTATGTAGCCCAATTTGTGGCATCTATTGCATTAGCTAACTTTAACGAGTTTCTGCCGGTACTTACGTGTCATATATGTAATTTTTTATTTATCACTATTTATCACTAATATCATTGGAGCTAGTAAACTAAGTTTATTCTATAAACATTGCAATGCATTAGAAACCCACCTGTTGGTCGTTTGCGTATAAGTCGTATTGAAGCGGTCATGCCTTGTTGAATCAATATGCTCATTAGCTATAAATAAAAAGAAAAAAAATAGATTGTACACATTGTTTATATATATTGCAAATTTGTTTAAATACTTACATCCGCTTCGGTAATGTGCGATTGTAAACCCAAAACAATTATGGTGTTTGATGGAGTTTTGTTGTAGAAATGACTGTGAAAGCTGTCATCGCTGTCATCACTTTCACGATCATTGTCGTATCGCCGGCCATAACGACTGTGACGATTGTCCCTGTAAATAATTTTATTATTAAATGGAAATAAATCGATTTATATATTTATCTATAGTTTTGCTTTACCTTCTATCGCGATCCCTGTCATAATCGCGGTCGCGCTCTCTATCGCGGTCATAATCACGTCCTTTGTCTCTGCCGCGATCGTTCCAAAATCGGTCACGTTCTTCATTATAGTCATCATCACCACGACCGCGATGACCACGAGCATTGTAGCTTTTATCTTCTTGATAATCATCATAAATTAAATCACGATATAGATCCTTCTCTCCGCTGCCACCACGTCGATGTGGTCCCATACGTTCGCGAGATCTCGAGCGCGAATTACGACGTCGGAAATTTTGATCGCGACTACGTTCGCTACACATATAAAAAGAATCAAAATTTATAATTTTTGACTTATACACTTTACTATATAATATATTGACTTTACACACTTACCGTGATCTTGAACGAGAACGGGAGCGACTGTAACGGCGGTATTCTCGTCGTGAGCCTCCGCCTCCAGCCATATTACCACCATTACGATGTCGACGATTGCCTGGCGATATACTACGTGAACCTGAGCATAAGAACAAATATCGATATAAACATACAATTTACACACAACTTTTGTACAATAATTAAAGTAAAGAATACTTACGTCTTTCCATGTTCATTTTAATTCTTTTCCTCGCAATCCCTTAGTGCGTAAATTTTTTTAGAATTTCTTTTAGGACTTGCAAGTTCTTGTTTCCTTTGTCCTTTTTTTATTTCGTTTGTGTTCTTTTTATTTGTTCACTACCGTTCTGTTTTTAAGTTTTATAATTATTGCAGAATTTCTAATATCTCTATATTAATTTAATGCAGATATCTTTGTGAAGAAAAATGCACGATTGAAAATTATATCGATTTTTTACTTTTTGACATTAACTATTCAGACAAGTAATCAACAGCGATGCCAGATGTTTGTGTGCATTTAACGCTTTGCACTCTAAAGTTGTACTAAAATTTGTTTTCTTTGTTTGTTAAAGTTCCGCGGTTCCATTTCAAAACGTTTCTTATAAAATCATTTTTTTATAAAAGGCATTACTCTCAGGACACAACTGAAATAAGTCCCGCATGAGTACCTTAACGCAACTACAAAAATTTTCAATGGGCCACTAATTTGTGTTTACAAATTTATTTTAGCTACGAAAGTATATTAAATCTGGTAAGTTCATTGTATTTTTGTTGTTTTTATGTCAAAATTTGAGGGGGTTTCCTCTTTAAAAATGATGGTATTAACTAAAAAGACATGTGTGATATATATTCAAAACATCATAAGATTTTCACGTAATATTATATTATATATTGTTGTTATGTAGTAGAAAAAAGTAACAATGAATTAAAAATCGAAAACTGTTAATATATAGATTGATTTTTATAATTAGATTTAGAACTTGGTATATTGCTTGGATTTTATAAAAAGGTATTTCCCCAAATAGTACTCTTATAGTCGATAATACTACTTAATTATTTTTATGTGCTGTAAATTGCCATTAAAGTGTTTGTGGCGGGTGCACTAACATGAAGAAGGTCATTTTAACAAAAAGCAATAGTAAAACAGTTACAACTGCGTTCAAGATAACCAGCCCTGATAACGCCAAATCTAAGTTGGCCTATGCGGAGTTATTTCGTGTAGTACTTCAAATACCTGAAAAAGATGTACAACTTCGTATTTTGGAAGCAGTTAATGGAAAATCATCGAGCTCACAGATTGTACACGCCTTGTGCCCGAATTGTAAAAAGACATTTGGTAACAGTGCTGACTCCTTCAAGGAAAAAGCCACACAGACGGATATTACCGAAAGAGTTACACATTCAACAAATGAAGCAATTAAAGTAATAACACTACCACTTCAGTCGTCGCAGAATTCTTTACATCCAAGCAATGGTGATGACAGTCGAGATGGAAACTCACCAGCTTTACAAAGAACAGTAATTTCTACAACAATAACACGAAATCTTACGATAGCACAACAGTCGGTGGAGCCGAAGTCTAGAGGAGATCAAACGTCTAAAGTTAATGATTCAATAAATGCACCAGTGAAAAGGAAACGGAAACGAAAAGTATGTCTCCCACAAGTGGTAAAAAGGTCACATGCCCAAATGGCACACACTCAACTACAACCCAAGCTAAAGGCTAGAAAAATTGAAAAAGTATTTCTTTTTGCATATATTACATATGTATGCGTATGTTTAAGATATGTACCTATTTATAGACCCCAAACATAGATCAAGCGCCAACAAATGATTTAAATCGAAGTGACTCGATAATATCCATTACTTCTGAATTTTTAAACGGAATCAGTTTTGAATCGCCAGAGCCACATAAAACAAAAGAAGAGCACATCATTCGCAAAATGGCTGAAGAATTTATAGATGCAGACATACGTAGAGATGGATTGCTGTAAGCTTTTATTTAATAAACTAAGAGTATTACTTAACATCTTGAATTTTGTATAGCGCCATACACCGCACCATAATTGAAAACGACTTGGATGCCTTACGGAGGCAAATATTCGTTTGGAGGAAAATTAGAAAAGTGGAAGATCTTAACACCTTACTTACGGACGATGACGAAGTAGGTTTAACAAATTGATGTATCACAGAGTAAAAAATAGCACAGGTCTTATTAATTTTTCTACTTACCACTTACTATTATCTTTCAGAACTGCCTCCAGCTAGCAATCGTTCAAGATTGCTACCCGAAAATAATCAATGTGCTATTAAATGAGGGTTTGAACACAAATGAAATCGATGACCACTCCAACACCTCCATTCATTTAGCTGTACTCAACGAAATCGAAGATAACTCTTTACGTTTGCTAATGGAAAAGATAGATCTAAAACTATTATTACACTTAAATGATGATGGATACACTCCCCTGCATATGGTTGTGCGTGCCAATAGTTACATACGCGCAGAAATCATTCTAAATGCACTAGATGAACGCCTTTCAGGAAAACCTTCATTTACTCGAAATTTTACCTCAACATCATCCGAAAATGAATTTAGTAAATATTACGAAGACGTTTGTAAGAAATTGGAACAAAAATATAGCAATACAACGAGAAATGCACAACCGAAGTTGAAGAAGAAATTTTTGGAGATGGGCGATCGGAAAAGTGGAAATACAGCGTTATTTTTTGCAATTGAAAATAAATTAGGTAAAGTTAAAACGTTGGTGCTTACTGTAAGTGAGTTCCATTAATATTCAGTTTTGCAGAGCATTTTGTGTTCTTCTTATTGGCGCATCTCACTGATCCTCGTGTTATGAATTTTAGCGGTCAAGACGCAAAATCGTATTACTCGGAATTTGGCAAAATGCTGCAATTAAGTTTAAAAGTGGATAATGCCATGGAAAGTGTGGTGACAATACTGGGGTAAAGCTATCGATATTAGAAATTTTGTATTGCTATAGTAATTTATTATTGAAAAATTGCAAGAATCTAAACTATTTGACAATGGTTTTTTTTTTTTAACCCCATTCGAGTTTCAGGCAATCATCATTGAATCGATCAAAGTTTATAGGTCTCAGTGATTCTGGTAAGCGTTTGATATTCATTAATTTATAACTTTTTTCACTATTTCTATGCCATGGAAGCATCCATTTTTTGTCATTTTTCAGTTTGCCAATAACTTTAGGCCTTTGAAATTTTTCCAAACGTTTTACTAAAAATACATAATGAATAATTATTTTAAAAGATGAATTCATTTTAAATTTGCAACGAACCTATTTTACGCAACTGCTCTAACTGCTCTTTATTGTAATGCGTCGACTTGCACATTAAATCGAATTTGCAATATCTGCCGCTTAAGTAACGCGTGCAAGGCTCCTTATTGACTTCCTGTTCCAGCACTTTTCTAGGGTCTATTAATTATATTATGGTTAATAGTTTAGTGTAACCTGTTTATATGCGCACTCACCTTCGAATCGTCTCATATAACGTAATTTTGCCATATTATGAGTTAAACCTGAGTTGTGCGTTTTGCGCACATTTACGTCATTCTTGAGAAAACAGCAGCAATAGTCGCAATAGTAACTTTTACCACCCATTTAATTTGTTATTTTTTAATACAATAAAACAACAACAAATATCAATAATTCCAGAAATTTAATATTCTTGACCAAAGAATTATTTTTGTTTACAAACTCCCAATGACATTTTTGAAATTCATTCACAACATGTATAAGCATTCACAGTCGATCGGTTTACTTTTGTAATTGAAAAACATTCCAGACTAAATTGATATACATATATAAGTTAAATTTCCAAAGTTATGCCCTTAAATCTCAACTTTTAATTAAAATAACAAAAACTTTATTTTAAATAGTTTTGACTACTTTTAATTAAACAATTTTATGTTTTCAAGTACATGCATTGGTATTAGTTTATTCAAGTTTACAACATGGTTGATTGTACCCATTATCGGGCAATCACTTTCGCAACTTGTAATGACTAAGTATGGCAACATTGCTGGGATATTATCAGTGTTGCATACCCTTATATATATTTCATAGTCCGCATATGCAAATGTTTATTTTTTTACAGCTTATCATATAAAAAGTACACAAATGAGTTTACACACGAAAAGTCGTTCAAAGAGTTCAATTTAAAAAATAAAATTGTTTCAAAAGCGTAAATGACTAGCGCCAGTTCTGAAAACATTGGACAATCCCCATCTTCTGGAGCAACAGGAGAAGCTGTTAATGTTGCAATGGATGATCAATCAGAGCGACTCGTCCTACCTCCAATAAATTTTGAAAACGATCGTTTTCCTTACTGCATCGTTTGGACTCCGATACCTGTTCTCACTTGGTTGTTACCTATGATAGGTCATATGGGAATATGTACATCCACAGGTATCATACGTGATTTTGCGGGACCCTATTATGTATCCGAGGACAAAATGGGCTTTGGAAGACCGACAAGATATCTGCGTTTGAGTCCAAAAAATGTTGCAGGTGGACCTGCTGAATGGGATGAAGCTGTAGCTAAAGCTTCAATATTATATGGAACCCGTATGCATAATCTCTTTTGTGACAATTGTCATTCACATGTAGCCACTGCCTTATGTGGCATGCGCTACAATAGACAAACCAGTTGGAATATGGTAGTGCTATGCCTTTGGATATTTGTTTGTGGCAGATATGTTGGTTTCGGGGGTTTTATTAAAACATGGCTACCGTTTGTAATTTTCGTATCGTTATGTTCGTTCCTGGCAGTATACCTTTAAGTTTATTCAAAAGGACCTCGTTCGTAAACATTGGTTAAGCTAAAGAATTTGTGTGCATATATAATTATGTAACAAAATATTAAAAGCGAATGTTAAACTGTGCAATGCTTTGATAAATAAAATATAGTTATAGTATTTTTTTTGTGATTAATATATGCAAGATTAATAGAGATAAGATGTATAGCACTTTGTCCAGGTGTTCAGTTATCTGTGAGTTTGTTGTTTGGTTATAAAATTGATAATTTCAAAGGAAATAGCATCTGAAACTCATTTGCTAAATGCTAAAAGTAATATATGCTCTCTTATCAATGTCTAATTGAAACGATGTTTTTTTGATTATATTATTTTATACACATACATATAAAAATTAATAAATACAATTTTACTGGTGATCGATTAATGTGATTGGTTAATCGCCCAAAGCTTTATTCACCTCAGGAGCTAGTTCCAGCAATTTTTTCCATTGATGGGGATACAGAGATATTCCTTTTTTACCGGGCAAGATTTCACCATTTTTCTCGTAAAACTCTCGAATGTCCACCATTTTACGTCCTTTAAACTCATTTATACACACCTGACGCAATTTTTCAATTGTCCAAGGCCCATTTGGGTTTCCTGAGCTATTAGCATCTTTATTGCTGGATCCACTACCAGTCTTATCAGAACTTACTTTGGATTTTTTAACCGGTGGTACATTTCTCTGTGAGGCAAGAATAATTATTTATTTCTTAAAGTATTTATTTATTTCCAACTTTATGCTTACGTCGTCTGGTCCAGAATCACTGCTAGATGAACTGCTAGTTCTTTTCTTCGTTTTAGGCATTTTACGAAACTTTTATAAAATGAGAATTAATATTTTCTTTAATGACGATAAATAAATTCACGCGGGATAAAGCCCTTTCGGCAAGCTGCTAAAGTGAAATATACAGTGTTGCCTGTTTTTTAATTTTTTTTCCGCAGACATTAGTAAGCAAATAAATTTATAACGTATTGTATATATTAATACATATTGTTAATTAAAACGTACTAAAGTTCAAGGAATTGGGCTACTATGTAAAAAGCAAGTTTTAATTATTTTAAACATTTTATTTCAGTCGTTATTGAACACTAAAATAAGTTAACGAAGCAGTTCAAGATTTTGTTGAAAACTGGAAATAATGAATTCGCCGCAAATAAACCACATATGATGGATTTCACCAGTCATTCATGCTCAAAGTTGCCAATTCTACAATTGCAAATAATAACAACATATTTTTTATGGTAAATTGTAAAAATTCAACAAAAAATTACATAGTTTGAAGTATTAACACTTTGAGTAATATGCTGGATCTGATACCTCGCAAAATCAATTAAACTTATTAATTCCATAGTGAATAATATTCTCGATTAGTGCAGAGGCATACAGTTTTAATGAAAAGTTTTAACGTTATAAGCGCTTGGCACCTCTACTAATCCACGTCCAATTGTTCATTTGTACTGCGACATTTTGCGTTCAGTCAGTGAAGTGGTGAAGTGCAAGATTACGCGACATAAAAAATAGGAAAAATTAAACAAATTTTATATTATACAAATCAAACTCAATTGCCCTTTTTGTAAAGGACAAAAGCTAGTAACAAACTCTTGGGGAAAAATTGTGAGATTTGCTAATTAAAAGACATAAGACACCAGCGAAAAAAGAAAAATACGTGTACATCATAAGTATTGACTCGAAATCGTTCGGTTCAATGCACACTCATATTGTACAGATTTAACAGTAAAAAACGAAAAAGGTACATAAGACTGGAAATATAAATAATAATTATTTTTATGTTGTTCTGCTTAAATTATCAATTTGCTTTAGCGTGGAAAAGTTCGCGGAATAAAGTACTATAAAAGAAAACAAAGAAAGGGAAAGTGCATGAAAGGACATATAACTTTTTGTAAGTGATTTCTCTATAAAGTAATGACAACTGAGGTGAGAAAAGTAGTGTATAATAACGATAGAAAAGAGGGTGAGTGCGCGGAAAAAATAACTAGTGCTGCTAATTAACGGAAAATGTTTTGACTGCTGTGAAAACTTTTGTGAAAAAAAACACAAAATAACCATATACATATGTTATATATGCATACGAAAATTGAGAAACAGTATTTTAAAACACGGTTTTGTGCCTGTAATAACTTTTTTTGGAATGTTTACGTAAACTTTTATTAATTTTTAACCAAAACGCTTCCAAGAGCCGTCGCAAGATTTTAATGACAAAGAACAAATTATACGATAGCAATTTCAACAAATTTCTATTGCGTAGTTGCACATATGTACATAATTTATGTATGCATATATAAATAATATGTATATACATCCGTATATGCAAATTTTTATTCAGCTTGTATACAAAATTAGAACAATTTTGGTTACTGATTGGATGACACATATTGCGTTTATATTTTTCTTATCAGATTTCAGTAGTCAATGGTCTGTCACTTTTCCAAATTTTGTAGCATGTTGGCTTACACATATAATTTTCTTTTGACGCTCTATTTGTATATTAGCAATACTTGTCGTTGTTCTAAAAACAAGTATCCATCCCCTTTGATTTTACGTTAATAGATTAAAATGTTCGATTTTAGGTGCATGTGACACGCCTATTATCAGCCTCTTTTAAATCTTTATAAAAACCTTGATGCTGTACTTGACCGTCTATGGCTTATCTAGAGCCAGGAGTTCGTTTTTTCACAGCTGATATGGCTGTGTTAGTATTTTAGTAAATTCATGTATTGGTACACTTTAGGTAAATGGTCATAAAATATATACAGTTTACAAAGAATTATGTAGATGGATGAGATTGCGTTTTTATGTCTTTCACCAGGCAGTTCACATTCGTCGTAATTGTATTTACATTAAATATTCATGTGCCTATATTTATTTATATTTCAAGCGCCACTACCACAGGGTGGTCTTAGCATTAATGCTCATCATTTTTATCGATTTCTAAAAATAGTATTTGCAAAAAAAGTGCAGTGTAAGCATTGAATGACAAAGATAAATATTGAGTTTATTTTGTATTGGTAATTCCTTGTGTTACTGCGATTTCTAATATGTGTTGAGCAGAAATGCTTAAACACAACAAATAAATATATGGCATGTATATAAATTATTGGAACATATGCAAGATATACAATATAAATGAAATATACAAGCCTTCACTCAGCACTAACTTCCATGCATTGTATGCACTTAAATCACTTATAGTAGTGTACATAAAATATTAAAATAAAAATATATTTTTGCAATACCTAATTATCTACGTAATATATTAAATAGGATAATAGATTATAAATTTATAAACCGTTAGTTTTTTTTAAGTGCCCGCAAACGTTTTGTTAACATTTGTACTTAGAATGACATTTGGCCTTTGCCAAGAGTTAACATATACTAAACATTTACCATATACTCATATATCTCCACAGTTCGTTCACCCACAAAACGCAGCAACGAAGTCGGCAGTCATCATTTCAACCTCCACCTTCATATATCTGAACGCATCATAACACATTCGTGAAATAAAATAACGCCAACGAAAAAATAGCAACAATATAGTAGAGAGCTTTGGTCACTTTATACTTTTCATGTGAAATTTCCTCAGCCAAAGAATTTTTACATAAAGACATTTTATTGGTGCTGAAGCAGTAGAGCAATTGCAACGCATTACCTTGACGGTGACAGCACTAAGAGAATAGGAAAGTCGGTGAAGAAAGAAGAAGCTGCTCTTTTGTTAACTAAAAAGTAAATAAATATATGTATGTATATATAAATATTTCGCAAAAATAATATAAAACTAAAATAAAATTTATTTACGCATATAGAAAGAAAAGAAGGGGAACTGAATAACGGCATTTATTTGGCATGTCATCTGCTGAGGAGCAAAACACAAAGATGAATGAATTAACGCCGGAAGAGGTAAAGTGCAAATAGTTTTTTGACATATACATATAAAAAATAATAAATTAATTCCACAGATACGCGCCCGACGATTGCGTACCTTAGCGGCAAGTAATTCGTCAAAAGTAATATCACCAATTAGTAATACACCTACAACGGCTGAAAGAAGCTCAAGTAGTACAACAACGCCAGCAGCAACGGACGATAATGAAAAAGGTTTGTGCTATTTAATCGTAAAAACTATTAACATTAATTAATTGCCCATTTAGAACTACGTACTCCTAATTATGCTGCAAAGGAGTCTCGGCTGTTACGCACCAATCTAGTAGCACCGTCGAAAATACAACCAGAAAATGTGCTGCCGATTGGAGAAAGCACTAAAATGGACGTTGACGTCGAAATGAACTCGCTGAATACTACGCCTACCCAGCATATAGATATAACGAAATGCGCCTCCATTCTATCAACTGCCTCATCCACAAGTATGTCCGTACTCACACCACCAACTGATAGTATTATTAAATCAGAAAACGGCAATCATGATAGCAAAAAATGCATTGACAACCAATTAGAACAAATGGAAACAACTGATGTAGATACTGCCGATATGATTGTTGAGCACAAACAACCGGAACAAACGACAGATGAATTCATCGAAGATATGCTTTCGAAAATATTCAATGCTACATGGAATGAATATAGTGTCGGTTCAATGATATGTCCGCAAACGGCTAGTTTTCTTGAACATTATTCACATATGCGCTTTGATTTCGAAACCATTATGCATGATGTTCTCTTAGAGTGTGTACTAAAGTTATTTAAAGAAGAACTCGAAGCACCAGAAGGCGCTGGCAGTAGCGCAAATTCATCTGCCGAATTAGAAGTTGCGTCAGCAAGTGGCACCGTCTCAGCAACGACAACGGTAAGCACGAGTGAGACTAAAGCAACTGTATCTCCAGCGGCAAGCACTTCTACAGCGACAACATCAACGGGTGCGACTTCGAATCCCACATACTCAACGCCAAAAAAGATTAAAAGCGACGACACAGAAGTACAGGAAATACTAGCAAACGCAGCGCCTGGCAGCGCTGGTGGCACGCGATCGTCAATTTTCTTTTCCGAAAATGCAATGACGCGTGGCGGCCGAAGTAGTAGCGCTCGCGAAGACGAGCGACCAGCATCATCACAAGGTGCGACATTTACATTACTTCATATTTTATTACTTTAAATGCAATACAATTTCAATCTTTAAACTCAGCATCAACATCGACTGCCGCCAATTTGGATAATACTATCGGTCCAGTAACACCTTCGACCAGCTTCCATGGCACCATGGTCAGGCAAGAGGTGCTTTTGTATTTGGTGAATTGCCATCGCCTACGACAACAATATACAACAGATAACAACATTACCGGCAGCAATGTACCCATGAATACACAAACAAAAATACAAAATGTATTACAACAAGTACATGATGCTATAATGCGTACTACCATACTCGTGCTCACCGATCGCATTAATGAAAATGCAAATTACATTTTCGATCAATCACCAATGCTGGAAATGCTCTATCAGGGTCGCATACCCGACAGTTTCTTATATGATTTGGTAGCTACGGCGCATAAAACAACTGCGGATTTTCAGCAAATATTTGGTCAACTACTGCGCGGTCTCTTCATTGGCATGCAACGTAACATTTGCACCCCCAACGTCAACACACAACAAATTGATGTTCTAGCTAAATTGGTGGTCATAAAAGTTGGTGCAGCGCGACCGATTTGCGATTTGATTGCAGCACAAGTGAATTTCCTACCATCGATGTGTACGAAGATACCCGGTCGGGAAATAGTCAAATGCAGTTATCTGGGACCGTTTCTCTCCGTATCGTTGTTTGCTGAGGAGAATGTGAAATTTGCCGAAGCACATGGCAAAAGTAATGTTATCGTGTATAGCATGTATCACTTTCGTTGGGTTAGTAAAGCTAAATATTGCTTGCATATTAATGGAATTTAATTTTCGAATTATTTATTTTTTGTTTCTTATTTTGTTTTTTTTTTTTTGCTGTCAAAATAGGAAATGCAATCCATGCGCACATCAATGCATACAGTATTTCATTCGTTGCTTGTAAATGTCAACAGCCGCCCTCGTACACTCGAATACATAAGTAGAGTATTGCGCTACAACGAGCGTCGTGCACAATTCGCTTGCGATGAAAAATTGCTTGCACGCGATGGTTTCGTCATTAATTTAATGAGCGTATTGCAACAACTGTCGGTGAAAATCAAATTGGATCGCATCGATCCGTTATTTCCATTTTATAAAGACACATTGATCTCAATCGAGAATGATACGAAATTGCGTTTTACCGCTGACGAATACAAGCAATTCATAGAACGTGATTTCGCTACAGCCACCCATAATGCCAATTTCCAGACGCAATGTTGGTTCCTTACACTACAAGCTCATCATTTAGGCTATATGCCAGCTATACAACGTTATCGACAGAAGGCGCGCGCTATTAAAGAACTACAAAAACTCATCGATGAAATTGATCGTACCAAATCTCATTGGGAGAATACACCGTATGCGAAAAGGAATAAACAATTTCGAGAACGTTGGCATAAGCAATTCAAAAAGTTGTCCAGGTAATTGACGTTCATCTATCGATGCAGAAGGATTTGTATTAAAAATAGATATATAGCTGTTATACAAACTGAATGATCAAGATGAAGTACTTGTATGGAAACCTTAAGATTTTTATTTGTAAAGACTATTTATTTATTATAGCTTCGATGCAACTGAAGTTAACGTTTTTTCTTGTTTTATTTGAAAAAAAAAAAAATTTATTGAAAGAAGTGGTTTTATTTAAAAAAAAAATTTCATTAAAAAAAAAAAATTTCATTTAAAAAAAAATTTTCATTGAAAAAAAATTTTATTGAAAAAACAAATTTTTAATTTAAAAAAAAAACCAAGTAAAGTTTATTTGACGCTATATTGAAAATATTTTCACTAAACAAATTTCCACTTAAATTCTTATAACTATTTTAAAATATTCTTACAATTTCCATATTTTGTGTACTTTTAGGTCCAAATTGTGCAGTGAACTTTGTCTGCTTGATCCAAAACTTTTGTCCTCTTGCATGTACTTCTATTCGACTGTATGCGAATATCTGCTATATCAGATTGAGGGACGGCCCGTTGAGGGTCCATACATATCGAAGGTGCCGGTGCAACAGTTAAAGCCAACCGATGTACTAGCCGCCCTGCCGGAATGGTATGTGGATGATATTGCCGAATTCATATTGTTCGCCATGCAGCACGCTCTCAATGACATACGGCAGACAATCGATCATTCAATAATCACGTGGCTGTTAACATGCGTTTGTGTGCCCAATCTCATTAAGAATCCTTACGTCACTGCCAAATTAGTTGAAGTGTTATTTGTGTTCTCACTGGGACCACAAAATGCTTTAAGTGCATCTGTAAGTTTAATCAATTATTATTTGTCATCTATTTATAACGTACGCAAAATAATTTGAATTTCTTTTCTATTTTTAAACGAAAAGATGTGGAATCACGAATTAGCACAGACGGTACTTTGCAGCGCGCTTATGAAATTTTACGTTGATATTGAAACGACTGGACAAAGCACTGAATTCTACGATAAATTTACAATTAGGTTTGTGAACACACACGCCACACACACACACACATACACACTAGTGAAATAATTTGATTTATATACTTTTTGTTCTTTATCTTTACAGGTATCATATAAGTCATCTATTTAAATCAATGTGGGAGAATCCTGTGTTGCGGCAGGTTATGATAACTGAATCGAATTCAGGTAAACAATTTGTCAAATTTATAAATATGCTCATGAACGACACCACATTCCTGCTGGACGAATGTTTGGAAAATCTAAAGCGCATACATCAGACCCAGGTACATTTTACACAATTTACAGTTAGTCTTCTATAATAAACTATATTCATTTACATTACTTTTTAGGTATTAATGATGAACGACAGCGCTTGGGCGCAATTGAGCTCTGACCAGCAACAAACTAGATTGTCGCAATTAAATACCGACGAGCGACAGTGTCGCTCGTATTTGACGCTAGCACGCGAGACAGTGGAAATGTTCCATTATTTAACGGTAAGTATCTACATGAAACGTCGAACTGTTTGAAAAATAGTTTAAGAAGCGTTTGGTGAATTTTGCACAGTCATTGCACAACAACAAAAATAATGTGCATCAACATTTTCATGACTTTTGGTGTTGAAATAACCGAAGTAACGGTGTTCTAACGACAGTCGGGTTTACATAAACGGAACGGAACCAAATTTTAATACGAACATGGACTGTCAACTCGGCAGCATTATTCAAAAATATGCGGGGAATATATTCTGCCACTCAAACAACAACAACAAAATAACTGTATATCAGTAGCTAATTCAATATATTCTGACACTCAAACAACAACAACAAAATAACTGTATATCAGTAGCTAACTCGATATAACAAAAATTGGTTCACTCGAAATTAGACTTTATGCCACTGGAACGGATCCAGATGTGTATGTACATATAGTCAAGTACTTCCCACAGTATTATAGTTTTGTGGAGCGTGGGGACTGAATCAAGTAAATCCGTAACGGAAATAAACCTAACATCACAAAGTATGCGCAAAATGCTTGCATACCTTTAGGCGTATTTTTGCAAATTTCAAGTGTAACAAATCAATTGAAGGGCGGGGTGATTTAAAAATAATAATACTTAAGATACAACTTTTTAATGGCGAATATACTTGTAATTGTATCCTTAGGTAGGAAGGATTTACCGGATATGGTCGTGGTGCATACCTCGTTTTCAATCCAACTATCTACTGGATATTATCGTGAAGACTACAATCCTTGCAGCACTGCACCGTTAAATGCCTAAGCGGTCGATAGTAATCAATAGGAGGTCAAAATTATGTGTTTTCTGTTCGCACGAGTGCTAGAAACCCTAAATCCAATTTATACGTTTATCCAAAACTATTAAGAGCGCTCGTTTTCTAAAACTAGAACCACAAAAACCACAAAATGTTAATATATACTGACCAGAACTGGCTTTTCATTAAAAAATTCTCGAAAAAGTTTTATATTAACAACATATCGGCCGAGAGACATTTTTGGGACTTCTCTTGATAAAGTTTAGGGAAGACCACAGCCAGAAACAAAATTACTGCTTAAAACTCATACTACGCATTTAGCACCAAACAAACAATTATTTACACTTTCTATATACACCATACATACATATCTATATATGTATGTGTGAGTACAGCCATTATTGTCGCTATTAAGACGTATGCGGTAGGTATATTGAATTTTTAATTATATATTGTTTTTCATAATTTTCAGAACGACATTAAAGAGCCATTCATGCGCGACGAAATAATCGATCGTCTCAGTTCAATGTTGAATTTCAATCTACAACAATTGTGCGGCCCCAAGTGCAATGATCTGAAAGTGCGCAATCCCACCAAATATGGTTGGGAGCCACGTCGGCTGCTGGGTGAAATTTTCGATATATATCTACATCTAGACTGTGATAGATTCGCGCAGGCATTGGCTGCCGATGAACGTTCGTTTCAAAAGCATCTCTTCGACGATGCCGCCAGTCGCATTGAACGCTTGGGCATACGCTCCACGACTGAGGTGGAAAAGTTCAGAGCATTGATTAGTAAAGCGCATGATATTTATGGTAAATTGGCAATGCTGTTGCATTTCTTTATAACAAATGCGGTTATTTCTTTGCATTTTTGTGTTTATTTTTGCGTTTATTTTTGCAGTTGCTAATCAACTAGCCGAAGATGAGTGTGCCGATGCGCCCGATGAATTCAAAGATCCCCTCATGGATACACTAATGTCCGATCCGGTTATACTGCCATCGGGTACGATTATGGATCGTGCTATAATAACGCGACATTTACTCAACAGCAGTACCGATCCATTCAATCGTCAGACACTAACCGAAGATATGCTCGTGCCAAATAATGAGCTAAAAGAACGAATCGATGCTTGGCGAAAAGAGCAGCGCTTCAAAAGACAGCAGGAGCCGAATGTGCGCGTTAATGATAAGAGCAGCTAAATTGTATTTGTAATTAGTGTGTAGCATGGAACGAACGAGGAATGAGAAATAAGCAGAAAAAAAAACAAAATTCGCTATCGTACGTTGCTGCTGCTGCTGGCTGCCGCTGATACAACAACTAATCTGGTTGTTTGTTGGCGAAGGTTCATGAATCGAATTTTAATTAGTTGTTTAGTGTGTGTGTGCGTGTGTCTGAACAAAAAACAAAAAAAAAACGAAAATGAACAGAATTGTCTTATTTATGATTGCTGCTGCTGCTATTTATTTACCTCAATACAACTTGAGGTACTAAATATTCCATTTCATTTGTTATTTTTGCGCTTGAAAGCAGTTGCGTTTACTCTGCGTCATACATATATGCATTTTTCGTTATAATAATTTTTGTACGATTTATTTTTGTTACAAATGGAGGGAAGCCAACACATAATGCCGCCAAAATAATTATATTTTTGCTTTATTTATTCCATTTTTTTTTTGTGTCTTTGTATCTGTACGAGTAATTATTAGTGGACTAGTGAATATGCTTATTACACAGCTGAAATTTGCAACAACATAATCATTTTTTTATACATACATACTTACGCTATTGAAGGAAAAGGAAAGCACGATGAAATAGTTATAATAAATGTTGGTTCCATATCCGCCCTGCTTCAATAATACAACAACATACATGTATTGTCAATTTATTTGAATATACGTATACACCAACATATAATAATAATTAGCAGAAAAGAAACGCAAACGAAAAAATAGCAAAAAAAAAAATTATGTAAAATTAAAACAAAAAAGGCGTTTGAAAATACGATTTTTTTATGTAAGCATTAGTTTGAAGCTAATAATTAAAATAATAAAAGAACAACATAAATTAATAATTATCAAAAAAAAAAAATAATAATAATATTAAAATATATGCGTAATATACGATGGCCTATATTTGATTTAATACAATTTTTACATATATGAGTACATAAATGCATATATATATATAACTAATATATACATCTATATAAGTACATATATAAAAGCAGAAATTACATAATTACATAAAATAATAGTAATATTAATTGTAAGCTATCTATATTAGCATAAAATGGCGGCGTCATTGCCGCCGTGCATAAAATAAAACCGCAAGTTCTTGAAAGGATGTTCAAAAAAGCATAAAAAACGGATTTTTAAATACATTCTCATTTTCAGCCGCAAATTAGCAAAAAAAGTTATCATGCGCGTCTTAATGAGGAGATGGCTGTTACTAAGTGCGCAAAGTTAACAATTTTTTTTCTTGTGTATCTTCAACAACTACTACTACCAGGCGCGCAAAAATCACCGCATGCGTGAGCTTAACGTTTATATACCAAGTTAAGAGTGTTAAGCGCAAATAGTGTAGCCTACATTTAGGCGCTGACTGTTGACAGCATATAGCATATACGATATCTTACGACGCGTGTTGTTTATATTTTTGTATGTTCAGCAAACGACGAATGATTTTAACATTTTTCGGAAAAATAAGTAAGTAAAAAAGAATATTAAATATTTTCAGATTTTGTAAAAACAAAAATGCAAAATTAAATGAGCTGAAACCACGGATTCTGTGTGGATTGCTTTGAGAACTATAGTATAAATTTAATAAATATAAATATAGCCCTAATAAATATAAATATGGACCTAATAAATATAAATATAGCCTTAATAAATATAAATATAGCCTTAAGAAATATAAATATAGCCCTAATAAATAACCCTTCTTTCAGTATTAGTGTATTAACCCAAATCCTACAATAAAGACAAACAATAGTGATAGATTTTTATGTAAATCTGTTAACTGACCCTCAACCGAAAGTAATTGCCACTTATCAGCAAATACAACCGCCCAGCGCAATTTTAAAAATAGTTTTGAACTAGTAAAAAGACGCAAGAATTTTCATATATGTACGCATATACGTGTTTTTTTATTAAATTTTAATTTCTATTTCAATTTTATTATTTCATAATATGCTTATAAAATATGTATGTATGGATGTATGCTTAAGTGAGAGCGTCTGTCGGGACCCTTACGCGCATAAATTACACTCGCATGTACATATGTATATAAAATTACGTATAGTAATATTTTGATTAGAAATAACGTATTACATGTGTTTTTCTGTAATTATTAATTATTATTTATTTAAATCTAAGCAGTTTTATTTCAGCGCTCTTCGGCGTGGAAACTATGTTAAGACTTCAAAACAAATCTACAAATACAGAAAAATGATAAGTAAACTCGCTTTGGTTCAATTTAAAAAAATGATAAAATAAAATAAAAAAAATTAAATTACAAAAAAAATATAAAACGATAAAAAAATAATTACATTATAGAAAAAAAAAATTATAAAAAAATAACTACAAAAAATTATAATAAAACTAAAATAATAAAATTACAAAAAATATTAAAATAATAAAAAACAAATAATTACATTATAAAAAAAAAATATAAAAAAAAATAATAATACATAAATTAAAAAAAAAAAAAATTATAAAACAAAAATTATAAAAAAAAAATAATAAAAGAAATATTATAAAAAAAAATAATAAAACAAAAATTATAAAAAAATAATAAAATTTAAAAACAAATTAATAACACCATAAAAAATAATTACATTATAAAGACATATGCAATTACATTATAACAAAAATAATGAAATTATAAAAAAATATAAAAATTATAAAAAATTAACATTATAAAAAAATAAAACAAAAATTATAAAAAAATAATTTAATTATAAACAAAATAATAACATTATAAAAAATTATAAAATTTTAAAAAATTAGCATTATAAAAAAATAAAACACAAATTATAAAAAAAAACATAATAAAAAAATAATTAAATTTAAAAAAAATCATTAACACTATAAAAAAATAATTAGCTTATAAAAACATAATTACATTATAAAAAATAATTAAATTATAAAAAAATTATTAAATTATAAATAATATTAAAATTTAAAAAGTTGCATTTATTGCATTCACTGTAAACGAATATAATCACACTTTTCGGTAGTAAAGCTTCAATTAAGTCAAAGAAAATTAGTGATAATATGTTAACTAAAACCCTTACATACATACATATTAGCTTATCAAAAACCAAAAATTATAACGTTTCGAAAACAAAAGTGAAAAAGTAAAGTATTTAAAAGCGGGCTTGGCAGTTTTACACACAATTTTTATTTTTCTTTTATTTATTTTCAACCGTAAGGAATCTATGTTATTATAACAGTTATGTAAACAAGTTACCATTTATAATTTAATTGCACAAAAACTGAGTTTAGAAAAAACATTTTTGCAGCAAATAGTTTTTAACGATGATTGAAATATAAAAAAAAAATAACAAAATTACCAATTTAAGATTTACATAATGTGTCTTCAATTCAAATATGTATGTATGTCTTTAAGGCCTGATGACAAAATAATTTCTATATGTAAATATATTTTAGAGATACATACATTTTTTCAACACATAATAACGCTTGTCAAAGTAATGTCGAACTTTCAAAGCGCATTTCTAGCATGAGCAAAAAACTGAGTTAAATTTTGTTTACATAACACACCTCTGCCTCCGAAATATTTTACATAATTAGCTTTTAAATTTTTTGTTGTTTTAATTTCTTTAAGCAACAAACTACATATATTTCTTCTTTATTTCAGGTATGTAAACTGCTATATTAACGGAAAGTGCACATATTAAAGCGCATATCGCAACTATGTAAAGTTTTGTAAAGACTAAAATAAACATAACCTCAAAAAAGTTACATAGCATGTTGTTTAAAGTATGCAGCTTCGAAATGCTCTTACTAAGCACCATTTAAGTGCACAACCAAATACTGAAATGTAAGTCAAAGCAATTTTTGTTCTTCAAAATGGTAAAATATTGTCGTGAACTTGTTCATCATTTATTTAGTATTGTCACACTGCTGAATTCGAGTGCAATAAATACATACATATATAAAGCCTTTACTTAAAAATAAATTAATACAAATTTCTAGACTGCCATGCCCACTTTAAGAACTTGTTATTATACAGTAGTTTTCAAAAATTCAAAGCGTTCTCAAAACGTATACAATTATGTAGGTATGTATATAATATATGTAATGGAAGTAAAGTAAAATTTCAATTATGCTAATACCTTTGAGCGACGTTTAAGCAGCGACACTACTTCAAACACAACAAATTCGCGTACGACTTTCAACTTATTGTATGTATGTGTGTATGTTTGACAGTATAATTACACGTTGCGCCAAATAGTATGCTACACTTTGCTGCTTTGGTGACAAATTTTGTAAGTATTCTCATAAATTTTGCTTCTTCTTCACCAAATTTTTTAAAAATATTTTAACATTAGTATTAGCGTTAAGTGTTCTTTACCAGAATGGACACCAGCCAATATAGCACTGGCATAAATTTTCATTATTGGTCGCCTGCTGTATGAGCAGATCCACTTGTTGTGGCACCGCCACACTATTCTGCGTTTGGAAATCTGTGCCATTCAATTTGCTCCGCACACGTTTGATCACTTTGCTCGCCTTGGTGTTCGTTATGTCGGCAACCATTAGCGCGCCACCCATCAGATGATTGGCGCTCATTAGTTGACTGTGCAGAAGTGGTTCTTCGACGGAGTTGCTGAGACTGCCATTGCCGCCACCGAACGCCATGCCGGAACCGCCCGGATCGTTGTTCGATTTGGAGCGATGATTTTTGTCCATGTCGAGTAAACGCCAATTGAGCAGCGGATCATAGACGAATGCTTCCAGCACAGCCATTAGTGAGTCTTTGTTGCGACGCAACACCAACATGACACTCTCACAAGTGCGTCGATAGGTACCCTCAATGCCAGTTACCTCCATGGCTTTGATTAGCATGCGCGTCAGTCGGAAAGGTATCTTTTCGGGGAATTTCTCACGCGTCATTGCCACTTCAAAGCAATCACCGAAATCGATGTGCAGTATTTTGCCACTCATACGATCTAACATCAAATTGGAGGGATGACGATCGCCCAAGCCGAGTATATAGCCCACCATGGACATGACGGCGAGTGAACGTGTATAATTGGTGCGTCGCTCGAACCACACTTCCGACGATGGTGACTTCAGCCACAGCAATTTGGCCAGATCATCACCTTGGGTTTGTGCCAGCGCGCATTCGAACACCTCAACCTTTTGCATCAATGTTAAATGATCATAATCGGGTGAGACGCTCAACATGAGGCGATGTTCCTGATTAAGTAGCATCTTTCGCTTGTCACGGTAGTCACGTATGAGTGTGTGCAATGTGTCACAGTGCGGCACCCAACCAATGAGACCCGAGTTGGTGCTCAACGGTATAACGGCATAACGTTGTATAGCCAAATTGCGTCGGAAAGTGTCTGGATCGTCTAGTAGCAGTGTATTCACCAGCGAGAAGAGTTGCATAACACGCTCATCTTGACGTAGATCTTCGTGCCCCTTCAGCAAATACATATAGTCCTTACCGTTGGAACCGCGCAAACATAATTTGCGTGGACGCTGCTTTGAAGTGATAACCTGTAGATTGGTCTTGATGTGATCGATACGTATTAACTCCTGGTTCGGATTGTAGGAGCCGGGTACAGCTAATTCAAGGTTTTTGCATGTCATCAATTTTGGCGAGACGTAGGGCAGCTCAAGTGAGGTTAATTGCGGCAATTGACGTGATATCTTTTGGAACACATGATAATATATATCCCAAGCATGATCCAAGTCCATCAACACAGATGAAGTTTTATAGCGTTGAGTCCACTCGTAGGCTTCGGTGAGCTCACGACCGTATGCTTGCGAAAATGATGTCTCCTTCAATGTTTGTGGTCCACGCGCAAGCAGCGCATGCAACGGCTCCAATATGTCAAACATGCCCTTCACATTGCGATCGGCAAAGTAAAGACGCGACGCCTCTTCTAGGCCTTCATGCCATTGTTCGTGCCATAATATGGCGACGCGTATCAGCTCTTCGCTGCACGTCATTGCCTGCTGCACCAGCGTCGGATAGTGTTTACGCATTGATTCCAGTATTTTGAAGGCGGCGTTTTTGCGCGCGACCGATGCTGATTTGGATGCCACTGTAAGTGGATAGACCAAAGCTTGTGGATGATATTTGCCGATGTCAATGAGCAGATGATGTATCAATTGATTGACCAGCTTGCGATGGGTGTCGATGCGCGCTATTAGCTGCGGTATCACTTGCAGCCAGGTGTTAATCTCTATTGTCTTCATGCCGGTTAGCAAAGCGTCGTAAACTTCCGAATATTGTCCATAATCGAACCAGAGTGTTAGCAGACGCAATGTATCCTGCAACGAATTGCCTTTAATAAGACTTATCGAACGAAAGAAGCCATCGACTGCCTGCACAGCGTGCTCAATGATAAGTTTCTCTTTGTCCTGCAATATATCGCCGTTCGTGGCGGTATGCGCTAGCTTGTCAAGTTGTTGTTTCTGCGCTTGTACCACCTTGAAGTTCATATACGCCCATAGATGCCACGCTTTGTAGCAGGTGGGATCATTTTCAGTCGCCTTCTCGAAACAATCTAAAGCGCCTTGCACTATTTCCGGTTCTAGCGAACTCTGCAATTTGTTCTGCCACTTGCCGAGTCGTAAATAACAACGCGCCAGTAAGCGGTGATCTTGTTTCGCTGCTTCCTCTGGACCGATACAGTTCAACTTTGCTTGGAAAGCATTGACAAAACAGCTGAGTTGCTCGTAAGCGCCTTGCATATTTTCGGCAGCAGCCATATGCTTGGTGTAGGCATACGTGACTTGAGGTTGATTGTAAGGCAATTGCTCTTTGGGTTGTGTGGATGGGTCGTTGCCCAGCAGCATAACGAGCGTTTTGTGTGATAAATGCAACGAACCGGATTTGCGACACAGACTGGCGTATTTCAGCCAAGTGTGTACATCTTCCTGTGGACGCACAACCAATGAGTGCACCTGTATGATACGTCGCCAATCCTCGACTAAACGTTGACCGCCCTGCAAACGTTTCCACCACATACTCTTCAACGGTTCGCGTCGTTCTGGTATCAGCTTATATTGTATAACTTCCTCCAATTCGGCCAACATCTGTACACACACCATAGCGCCATAGGCACGTTCATACGACTCGCCGGCCATGGATGTAAGTTCGGTGTCGAGTAAATCGCGTGTGCCATCAATTAAACGTTGCGCCGTTTCGAAGTCTTCATTATGTACGGCGAGCACGGCGCGATAGAAGCTGCCGTCTTGTGTCTCTTCCGGTATGCAGCGTACATATTCCTGCATCGCCTCCCAATCTTGCAGACCCCATGCAGCAACTGCAGCCAAGGGACCAGCACGTGATCTGGCGTCACGTCCTAGATTGTCCCACTCTTGTTTCGCCACAGAGCTTAGCTCTGACCATTCGCCTAATGCCTCTAAGCAACGCATATGTCCCAAACGTGCCTCCAGATCATTACTGTTATCCTTTAGGTTGCCGGAATAGTGTTTCAGCGCTTGCTCCCAGTTATGCAGTTTTTCATACCAACGTCCTTGTACTTTGAATTCATTGCTGGCGTTGCGATAGGTGGTTAGTAGGCCCTCAGCGGCTTCCTTTTGTTGTAGCTTGTTGTTGATGAGAATCAGTGATTCAAGCACCTGTGTTAAAAATGAGAAACAAAAAATTAGTGATAATCAAAAAGTGTTCGTAGTTTCTGTGAGTTTTGCGATAAATTGAGCTAAGTTTAATCTAATCTATTGCTCACCTGCGGATCCTTATGCGTTTGAAATTCTTCTTCTTTATAACGCAAAGCCTTTGCGTATGCTCTGCACGCCATAGCACGTGTACCTAGCAGTTTGGTTTCAATTGGTATTGGATCCGTATCACAATGCTCCATAAATTCGGCTAAATTCAAAATGGTTTGTGTGATTTCCGGCATATCGGTCACTTGCAATGCTTGTATAAGCGATTGTGTGAGCTCGTTCTTATGCTCCTGCAAGAGTTCAGTCCAACATGAGATGAAAGCCGCATTAAATAGATCACGCAGCAATTTATCATAATCTTGCGCAAGCACGTGACATGCGCGCAAAGCCTGCGAACGTGATTCCTTCAACAAACCGATAGATAGACGTTTCAGCCATTCAACCCAATCGTCTTTGGAGACACGACGTGTCACCTGCCAGGCAGCGCGTAAATTACTTGTGGAAACGATAAGCCGTTTCATAGCAAAATTGCCGCCGCTGTTGGGCGCAACTAATTCGGTGGATTTAAATTTAGTCTGTCGCATATGGAACTCATCGTCCAGGCACATAGTGGTGTTACTTTGTATTTTCGTCAATAGTTTTTCGTATTTCGAGTCGACTATGCGATGCTTTGTAATGGTGCGTTCGACCAGTGGCACAAAAACCAGATACTTCTTACCCAATTGTATGACCACTGAACAAAGTGTGGACATGGCTTGTTCGCGCAATTCCGGTTCGGCCTCTAGCACGCGCACTAACGGATGTATGATACGTGATGAGAATTCTGTAAAGTCAAGTATCCATGCGAGATGATCGATCGTTTCTAAAGCCACCAGCGAGACTTGTTGCGGCACGTATGGCGCATCGAAAAGCTTCACAATGGGCGGTACAATCAAATGCAGATAATCATCCAAAGTGTTGCCGAACTTTTGCAAAGCCTGTAACAGTCGTTTCGTTACTGCTCGATCTTTGGAGGTGTCGTGCTGTAGCACACGTAAAATTTGCGGTATCAATTCTGATAGGTAATTGCGAAATTCACAGCCCAAAGCCAAGGCGATTTGTTCAATCAAGTTGATCAGCGTCAACTGTAGTGTCGTATAGACGGTCCAGAACTCTTTAATAAGCTTAAAAATATCACTCATATAACTGATAATGTGCTGCTTAACAATCTGCACCAATATGGCCAATTGTTGAAAGAGGAATTCACGCAAATTTATATCGGCCGTACGTACATTCTCCAGTAAACTGGGCAACACTTGTGCCAAATAGGGCACACATTTAATGCCGAGACTCTTGAATATGAAAGTAATGGCCTGTACGACGCTGGTGTGACGACTGCTCAGTGTAGGGTCGCGCAATATGCGCATTAGCGCGGCAATCGCGACAGCTGGATAGTATTCGTCGAGAACATTACTCATGTTCACCAATAGTTCGGCCGTGGAAATATCTTGATTTTCATCCATTTTGAAATCACTCAATGAAATGAGCACACTATCCTTTTGACTATCAATTAGACCTTTATTCATTTTATGTTTATACGGATCCATTGCGCCCAATAAACCGAGTACGCGTATGGTTTCACGACGTATGGAGCGCCGTTGTTCGGTTTTTAAAAAATTTATAAGTATATCAATCAGACCAGGATACTTGTGATAAGGTGTGACTACACGACCAGTGGCGCTTATCAGTTGGCCGAGTGTCCAAAGTGCCACGCCACGTTTCTCCGGACTACCAGCGTCACCGAGCATTTCAAGAAGAATTGACAATAAATCATCGGCCCACATTTCCATTTCATTGGAACCGCCATTTACTTCGGCTAAGTCGCCGATTGCGCGCAAGACATTCAATATTACGCCTGGGTTAGGATCGGCTTCACGTAACTTCGGCACAAGTATGGTGAGTATGGGATGCATGTAAGATGAAATCAATCTGTAAAATGTGAAAAGAGATTAGTTATTACAGATTGCTTTCAATATATTATATAACGAGTTTATATTTTCAACTAAGACTTTTATAGTTAGTTTTCGTTTTTATACCCAGAACAGGGTTTATATACGCGAACTAGTCCCTCAGCTTTTGAGATATAAAACTGAAATTTTGCATGATTCCTTTTCTCCCTAAGAAACTGCTAAGTTGTCGGAACCGCCTATATCGGACCACTATAGGATATAGCTGCCATACAAACTGACCGATCCAAATCAAGTTCTTGTATGCAAAACTTTTTTATTTGACTAGATATCTACATGAAAGTTGGCATAGGCTACTATTATTAAAGACAACGTTACAATCTCTGCACAAATTGTTCAGATCAGACCACTATAGCATATATCTATCATACAAACTGACTGACCCACACCAAGTCTTTGTATGCAAAACTTTATTATTTGACAAGACATCTTCACGAAATTTTGATGGATTATTGTCCAAGGAACACTGTACAATCTTCGAAGCAATTGTTCAGATCGGCCCACTATACCATATGACTGACATACAAACTGACCGTTCAAAATCATATTCTTATATGGAATCTTTCCCATTCGAGCAGGATATTATAGTTTCGGGGCAACTGAAGCTAGCGTTTTTTCTTATGAAGCACTAACCTTGGTGTACTGATTATTAAATGATCCAACATTCTTGCGCTCTGTTCCTTATTTCGACTCATACCGGAGTGTTCCAGTTCGGTCAAAAGTTGTATCATAATTTTACGCAATTTAGGCATAACATAGGCTGGATTCATGGCAGACAGCCGACCCACGGTCACCATAGCCAGTTCGCGTATTTCGAAAATCTCATCATTTAATGTTATAAAAAGCGCACTAAGCGATTCGGGTTGCGCCAACTCAGCATCGAAGGTTTCATCCAACGAACGCAGTATGCGTATGCGCACATTGCAATCCATATCAGTAATGGCGACAATTAGCAGTCGTTCAATGACATGCGACACTGTTTCGCTAAGTGTATTAGAACTCTCTGTGCTGTCAGCCGACAGTACGGCGAGTTTTAATAGACGTGTACACGTCTGTACAGCCTCTAAACGTATCTCCTGTTGATC
Source organism: Bactrocera oleae (assembly GCF_042242935.1). NCBI lineage: Eukaryota > Metazoa > Arthropoda > Insecta > Diptera > Tephritidae > Bactrocera > Bactrocera oleae. The sequence continues at coordinate 7,236,510 of NC_091537.1, read as the reverse complement.
GTGATTAATGAAATGATCGGCACAGCGTTGTACAAAATCTAACATGTTTTGTTCTTCGAAATTGAAGCTGCCGAGCGTTTTGAGTGCCAGCACTACAGTTGGTACATCATGTTGCAGATTAATCGATGGATCTAATGGTATGGTGGCCAGTGTTTGATAGGGTATGGCTAGTGGTTTATTCATAAGTACTTGCGAGAGCACACGTATGAGCCCTTCAGCAATGGCCGACTTTAAATGTGGTACATTTTCGGCGAGTTCACGTAAGCAAACAGTTAAAGCCGGTGAGAGACCACTGAAAAACATTTGCTCCAGTATATTACGCACATCCTCTGTTATGCCAGATTTGACGGCGTGCGCGAGCAATGTTATACAGTGGAAAATTGCTGGATCAATAGCTGCCTTACGCTTGCTCGGTGTAATTTTTGGTGGTAAAACTATTTTGATGGCGCACATAATTGTTCGCAAATGCTTGTCAATGTCGCGCTCCACCGCTACGGCTATGTAACCAATAGTTATGTAAGCAATGTTTCGATCCTTTTCTTTACGTGGCACAATGCTGAGTAAGTGACTAACGCATTCCTGCAAATAACGCTGTACGAATACTTCGCGATTGAAGGCGGCGAGGCGTGGTAGTATATGTAAGAGCGCCTGCTGCACATATGGTGACTTCGAGGTGCGCTGTTCCAGCACATTATCGCAAATATTTATGTAATTTTCTGTGAGTATTTCACGTGAATATGCTGACTCCAGCACGGTTGCCTAAAACGAATATTATATAGCTTCAAAAACACTAATACATATTGTTAAGTGCTTACCGATGAGAATTTATGTGAACCGCCATGTTGTGCATCGTGTTCCAAATGCATGTGTGTGGAACCTAGCTTACTTATAAAAGGTGCTTTCAAGCGAGGCACTAAGGTGGTTAGTTGACTGCCAACTGAGCCAGAGTGTATGACTTCGCCAAATTTATTATGTTGTGCGTCGGGCAGAAGCGACTTCAACGTTGCATACCGACGCTCCCAAGCGGCATGTGAACAACGGAAAAGTTCATTTAAAATTATCAGACCGCCATGTATGCAATCATCACGTGTCATGCCTTTTTGATCTTTTGTGCCCGATGGTTCGGCTATAAAACTAGCGCTCGCTTCTTGGTAGCAAGTTTTATACCATTGTGGCTCAGTGGATTGTTTGGTACTTTCACGTTGCGAAGTTACAATAAGTGCGGCGCGTAAAGCTTCGCCAGCCGATTCACGAATAGCTGCTTTCGGATCGAATATTGCGTTAAAAATATTATCAAAAAATGTGGAAATTTGTTGATAAAAATATGTTGGCATGGCTATAGCGAGCTCACGTAATATAAAAACTGCAGCATGACGGCGATACTGAAATTTATTAATATTTATTATTACTTACTATAAAATAAAAATAAAAAAAATTGTAGCAATGTACCTCTTGTCGATCACCACTCAACATCTCAAATGCACGCTTTATGTCAAAATCAATCGATTCAGCGCCTTTCGAACCAGGCAAATTGGCCAGTTTGACCAATGTACGCGCCGCAATCTCCATTACAGTGGTATCATTTGAAGGCAACAGCGTACGCAAATGATTGTAATAGGGTGAAATACGTTTCATTGTATTTACTACGTCGCCACTGATTAAACATTCTGTAGTTGATATATAGAACATGGTTATTGAAAAGTAAATATATATATATATATGTTGTAAGTTATAACTACGCACTTATGGCCAGTACAGCGCCTTTTTTGTCATTTATATCGGCAGAATTCACCATGCTGAAAATTTGATGGTTGAAATCATCGAAGAAGGCTACTAGATCCTCTTGCGACATTTCACGCAGTTCCGTTTTTACGTACATGAATAAGTCTTGTGCTGCTTTGTTTTGAACATTGCGATTACGCGACTTGAGACCAGCAACGAATTGCTGCACAAGCGCTGCAGTCGACATTTTTACAGATTCTACTTATTACTACCAGTCGTTAAGAGTAAATATCAATTTTATTCAAGCAACTATTGACTTTTCGGGCAAAGTATTTCTTATTTTTCCAACCAACTAGTGCTGCATCGTATAGTAGATGTGGTGTCTCATGGAGTTCCTCATACATACATGCTATTTGAGGTTAAGTTGAAGAGCGTAAATTGAAATTTACTACTACACCGTTTATTTCATTATATATGTTTCGAAAAGTTATAGATAAGTTGTAGCGGTTGGTTTACAACAGCTTTTTATTAAAAAATCACTTCACTATATAATTATATTACTATTATAATATTTATATTAAGTTTTTCACAGTGCGAATGAGTTTTACACAGTTTTATCTGTCTGGCGCACTTGTCAACTGAAATGTCTATAAATTCGCCGTACTAGTGCGTAAAAACAAAAACTACGGCGAATTGGCGCGTAAAATAAGCGAATTGGATGTAAACAAAACGTTTTTTTCACTCATTTCGGCGAGACGCGAATTCAACGAGAATGACAGAATTTGTGAAAAACAAAGTATGTTTTGATTCATGAATGAAGTATAGGATAAATGAGAGATGAGCGAAAGAAATAATACAGTGTGTTCAAAAATGATTTAGGATATAGAATAAATATATGTATGTACACAATGCGCCATAAAGTTCGTAACACCCAGTCTGTAACAGCCAGAAGGAAAAGTCGCAGATAATATAAATATATAAATATAAATGATCAGCGTGACGACGTGAGTCGATGTCGCCAATCCCGTCTGTCTGTATATACGCGAACTAGTCCCTCAGTTTTTGAGATATCGATAGGAAATTTTGCACACATTCTTTTCTCTCCCAGAAGCAGCGCATTAGTCGGGATCGCCGATATCGAACCAATATACTATTATACAAACTGAACGATCAAAATTATGCCCTTGTGAGAAAAATATTTTTTTATTTCATTGATTTTTGCCCAAAGCAGCTGTACAACCTCCGAAGAAACTGCTCGGACCACTACAAGTATATAGCTGTCAAACAAACTGTTCGACCAAAATCAAGTGCTTATGTGGAACTTTTTTATTTGTGAAGGGTATTATAGCTTTAGTGGCAGTTTGAATTTTGGTATTATTATGTGTATTCGCAAAAAAAATCTATAAACTAAACTTAACTATAAACAACATCATAAATACGTTCCTAACTAAACTCAAATATCTCTAATCTTTAATAATAAATTTAATCACCTTATCATTTTTATTAGCCAAAGGAATCGATCTGTGTTTTTACCAAACTTTTCGTTTAAGCATCAAAACAATAATACAAAAACACCGCGCAAGAGCCAATTTAAAAGAGAATATATTGGTGCAAAGAGCATACAAACAGATTGCTGCCGGCTAGACTTGGAAAATTTTCGCAAATAGTATACAAATTCAATTGTGCACCAACTTTCCAATCACAAGGGTGGTTTCGGCGTAATCAGTAAAGCGTGAGAGTGAACGATTTGTTGAAGTTAGTTCAAAATGTATTAATCAAAAAATAAATCCATAACTAAAGGTTTATTAATTAATAAATCGTGTTTAATTTTATAAACAAGTTCTAGCATTTAATATACATACATCTATATGTATGCATATGTGTGTATGTGCACATATTGGCAAATGAAAGTCGAACAAAGGTTGAATGAGTGTAGTGGGCTAAAAGTGGCTGCCCAATGACCAGCGTGTTTCTATGTGTTTTCAAAGTGTATTACTAATACATACACAGCATATACTTAAATGAAAACTTAGATACTTGTTTGCTTGTAAAATACACCGCTTAGTGCATGCTAATTGAATTTACATTAAAAATTGTATTATTAAGCTGTATTATCAGTGATATTTTGAAAGTGTTTTCTGTTGGAAAAATCATTAATTTTATTTATTGGCAAATGCGTTATGGCTATATGCTCACGGAATTAATTAAATTATTCGTTCAACATGGAAAAGAATTCAAACGCATGCATAATAATATTAAATAATACGTGTATAAATTAAATCCTACTTGTATGTACATATAAATTTATTTCTATTTCTAACTCGGTTAAGCAGTTTTTGCACATACTTTTGTATTTATTCACATATTTTTACAAATTAATAAAAAATAAGAAAAAATGTTAACTTCAGCTATAATACTCTTCACATGTACATATATTACTCTTAGCACAAAAAGGTATAAAAAATCTTTAATTTGGTTTTGTTATACAAAAACTTGATTTTGATCGATCAGATTGTATATATAGCAGCTATGTGCTGCAGTGGTCCGATATTAGCGGTTTCGACAAATGAACAGCTTTTTGGTGAGAAAAGAATGTGTGCAAAATTTCAAGTCAATATTTCAAAAACTGAGAGACAAGTTTGCGTATATACAGCTAGTCTGACATGACTGAATCGACTCAGCTTGTCGATCATTTATATATGGCACATATATAACCTTTGTAATAGAGTGTCCAACCTTTCCTTCTGTGTGTTACAAACTTCATGGCAAATTTAATATAGCCGATTCAGTTTACAATTATTTAAATAGCATATAATCATTTTTTTTTTAATTTCATTTAACTACCTCTAATTTTTACAAATTTCAGAAATTTTTAATTATTTACTGTACTTAACATTATTGTTGCAAAATATTATCTATGTAAATTTTGTTTAATACTTTATTTTGCTGTATTTTTATGTGTATGTATGCACTAATATTTTGCTGCTTTTATTTTCTCTTTATCTGAACAATTATTTCTTATGTAGAGAAAATTGTAGCAACAATCTTTTAGCATAAATATGTTTGAGCACTTTGACAGCCGCAACAGCGCCTATTTGTATCTAACTGCACTGCTTGTATTTGGTAAAGTAAATTTTATTTTTTGTCATTATTGTCAGTTAGTTACATATATTATATTACTAATAAAATAAATATGTAAATGTATACAACAACAAAGCAAAAACGTGTAAATGTGTTTACTTGCTATTCTGCTTTGTAAATTTTCTGTGCGAAAGCTTTCTATGCATATATGTACGTGTATCTATGAATGTGCTTATACACTGGTATGTATGTATGTATGTATCTATGGTATGTGCTTATAACTGTAAAACAGGCAAATGTAGTTCTAACTCACTGTCTTAATAGTAAATACTTGTATGCCTTATCTCATATATCATAGTTCTTATACTTTATTTACTTACAATATCTTTATGCATATATGTATATATGTATGTGTATTTTTGATAAGTAAGCAAACAATTACTCATTTGTATTATCTTTTTGAATTTTGCTTGCATATTTCTATACTGCGATATAAACATTTTTGTTATTATATACATATATTAATATTATTATATGATATACAACATGTATGTATGTACATACCCTGCCGGGAAATTCACATGCTTCTTGTCATAAGCGCAACCGAACGTGTCAAATGACACTCACTGCATATTTTTGCTTTGCCGCCCATACAAATAAATCACATGAAAATGTAGTAAATTAGCTCGCCCGGCTATCACCGAAGTATTTATAATATTTCCTAGAGCATTCGCATTTATTATGTATTTGTGAGGTTATGGTTCAAATAGTGTCAAAGTAAAAATATATTATAAAATATTTTTTATTATTTATGTGCATTAATCACTCTCATCGCCACTGGAGCAGATATCTCTCTATTTACAACTTTTTACGACAGCAAAGTCGGCAAGTGAAAGCATTTTGCGCATTAATTTAATGTCATTACAACAGTCGTACTCCTTACATTAAGCACGAAATATTTTTAAATTATTCTTAATTAGTATAAATTAGAGCTAATTGCAGTCATCGCCGAGCACTACATTTGTCTCATCATTTCGCATTTCCCTGCAGGGTACCTTCGCCTATAGGTAGTGTATGCATGTCAGCTGTTCGCTATTTAGTTTGTGAATGGTCGACAAAGAGCATTACTTTTCTGCATGCCAGCTGGAATACTCACCCCTTTGTTTCGCACACTACTTTTGTATGTGCTGCCAGGTGATTGCTAGCAATTATTGTGAGAGCGCGTAGGTAGAAATTTCACATCGCATCGTTCTTAAGCAGCTGTTGCAATTAGCTTTTCACATGTAGCCGTATGATTACGATTATATGTGTACTTTTGCAGCCATAAATGTGGACCGAATGCAATTTAGATGCTTTGAAAATTACATTGTAGCCACGTTACAAGCTAATGAGTGAAACTACTTAATGAAACACTTGCAAAGCAATACAATACGAATACGGAGGGGAAATCCGGGTTCATGGGCAACCGATTCCCATTTAGTATATTTAGGTTTGAAAGAGTTTTGCTCATATTTGGTAACTATTGTGTAAAGGGTAGGCAGCTCATTAGTTAGTCTTTTTAATGTGACTTATATGTCATATAATCCATCTAGTCCTCCACAAATTTGCTGCCTAATTTCTAAGCACATTGTTATAAGTTTTCTCAGCCGTCAAGGTTGAGTCTACAAACTATCGAGTGAAAGACAGACACTTCGAAAAGTCTGCGCTGCCATTCTCATCGGTCGTTCGCCTGCGATGTACAATTTTTTTTTTTATCACTGATACTTACGCTGAAAATTCAAACTGTATCTTTCCTCTATCGACATTTCTAATGATTGGCAATAATTAGTAGGGATCGCCTTCTAACCACTAACCTGGAAGCTTTATAACAAAGATTTAGCTGCAATAAAATTAAAAAACGCAAGCAAGCAAGTCCCTATAAAGAAGACCTAATTTACTTTTCTCCACTGCTACCACCACCTAGTACACCATTAAATAATTTGTGAAGTTTACGCAAACATTTTACATTTTACATTTATGATCTCGTCTAAACTTTTACGTACTCATATAATTTGTTTTTGTATTTAAAAGCATATTTCTCATAGCAAATACTCGAAAATCTACTTTTTTAACAAACTAATGTTGATATGCGTTTTTATACGGTATTGGCTAGAGGAAACCTCAAGGCAAATATATGTTAGTCAACTCTACAAAAAAAAATCTATAATTTTCCATTATATTGTATCAAATCATACGTTACTTTTCATCTCATTTTATGTTTTTTACGTTGGTCAATTCGTATTCCTAATTATATGTCCACCACTGTGTAATATTTTTGATCACAAATTTATCTAAAAGTTGGACTTCTAAATATTTTTACAGCTTTTAACAACAACAACTATGTTTATGTGAATGCTTCGCCTGCATTTCATATGCAGAATAGCGTAAAAAACAACAACAATAATAATTTCCACTCCTACCACATTCTGTCAATTGATAAAGACAGTGATTTGCACTTCAATGAAACACAATTGAATTTATATAACCAGCCACTAATCAAAATGACACTCAGCGATAAAGTCAATCTCACCGCCATCACGTGGGCGCATGCGGTTAACAGTCAGCAAGAGCTAAGCGAGGCGCTCAACAGTGAGTAGCAAGAAGTGCAATTTTTGCTTCGTCGCCATGACGTATACGTAACATCATATCACTTAGTTGCTTATACGCATAGTTGGCTTTTTTTGTTGTAGTTGTATTTTATGTGGAATGTGTTTTAGATGACATAAACATGATTGAGGCGGACATTGTGCTCGGCAAGCTTAATAATACTGGTGAGGATTTGCCGGTGATGGCGCATCCTCCAGCCAACTCCTCGGATCTCACATTGGCTGAATTCATGTTGCGCATTTTGGAACACAATGAGGAGCATGGCGAGGATGGGAAGGGTGTCAAATTGGACTTCAAGTCCATCGAAGTGTTTGAAGGCTCGCTGGTTATTCTAAGTGAACTGATACCATTGGTAAGTGGATAATGTCAAGGTGAAATTTTACGCGTAATAATAACCAACTGGCCCAATTTGGAGTGATTATTTAGAAATAAATTTTTTTTTTACTGATACCGTATCGCTTAGATGACCCAACCCGTTTGGCTGAATGCGGACATAATTCGCGGACCTGTAAATCAGTCCACCACAGTGCCGGTTGATCCGGAGCGTTTTTTCGCTGGCGCTGCGAAATTCGAATCTGCCGTACTCTCGATTGGTTGGACGACACGTTGGGGTGCCGATTACACAGAAGGTGCTTATACGGAGCAGCAAATCGATGAAATGCTGCTTGCAATCAAAGCAAGTACTATTTGCTTTTTCATTGTTGCTGTTATCAGGGAATTTTTTTTTTGTTTTACTTGATTAGAATAATAATGTTACCGCCAAACAACATCCAATTACATTCCCCGTACGTGCTGGCATTGCCGCCAACAGTTTGGACCAACTGCAGGCGCTGGTGGCTGCTGTCAATGAGACGAACGACAGCTCACTCACCATTTGGTCATCGGCTGGTGATTTCGTTGATGTGCCGAAATTACGGCAGCTCATATTCTCGTTCGGCTTAGATCGCGTCTATTTGGACGTACCGGCGGATTTAGCCGATCAATTGGAATTGGAACGCGCGGAAACCGGCAATGCCTCCGGCAGATTGCCGTCATTGCTCAGTTTTGGTGTTGTCAGCGCATGCTTGTATTTGACCAGCATGTGGCTGAGTCGCATTAGGTTGTAAGTTTTCTTCAATCAGTGGACAAATTCCCGGAAGATGGAAAACATATTAATATGGAAAGAACGAAAAACTCTGACAGTTGAATATTCAACAATTTAAAGACTAACATTTAATGTAAATAAATTGTGTGCATTTCAAAATAAATTAGAGCATTTTTTGCAACATTTTGAAACTTGAGCGGCGAGCGTTTCGCCATTTTTATAATTAGAACCGTATAGAGAGAGGGTTCATAGTTCTCTGTGCTAAATTTCATGAAGATATCTTGACAATTAAAAAATTTTTCAGACCAAGACTTGATTTTGATCAATCAGTTTGTATGGCAGCTATATCCTATAGTGTTCCGATATCGGTGGTTTCGATAAACGTGCAGTTTCTGGGGGAGAAAAGGACGTGTGAAAATTTTTAATTTAGTTCTGGCTAAATCAACTCAGCTCGTCACGCTAATCATTTATATATAAACATAAATACTTTATAGGATCTCCGACATTTCTTGCTGAGTGTTAAAAACTTGGCGGCAAACCTAATATACCCTGTTCGGGGTAAAAAATTCAGCTGCAAATTCGGGCGTTTAAAGGTTATAAAAATAAGAAAAAGAAACATATACAAAATTGGTTTAAACCTCTTTTCCAAATATCTACATATCACCTCCTTTAGTAGAATAATAAAACAATTGCTATAAATATTTGAATTTTCGTTTTACATTTTATTCAAGTAATAAGTATTTTATTACATTAAATAATTTCATCTTTTGGTTTCTAAGCTTTCACCTTATCACGTTTTGCTGTTCCATTTTGTTTCACGTTAACGGTATACGGGAAAATAATGAAAAAGGCCAGCTTTGTACTTAAATATTATTTAATCTATTTTTTGTTTTTTAATTTCAAAAAAGGACACACAATTTCAGTTCGATGGAAAATACTTTTTGATTTTGAGTCTTACAAACTAGAGAAGAGAGTGACTATTTCACTTATGTGTGAATATGTTTGTATGTATGTATTTATTGTATGAAGACATGATACTTAAAAGATTGGGGCGCATGAAAAGTCTTTAATAAACTATTTTAATTTTTAATGCCAATAAATTTTTTTTTTTTGTATAAATTAACAGTGTAGGTATGACGTAAAGGTTTTTGAACAAATGCAAAATTACTTATAATAGCAATACAATAGACGTATGGATTTGTATATATGTCTCGGGGCTTCGTGCACTAAATTGTCATTTTGCGCTGCATTTTTTTATTGTTTGTTATTTGTTTATAATTATTTTGTTATACAAATGTCATTTGTATACATGGACGCCATTGCGGTGATGACAATGACAATGTGACAAATGAAAAAATTATGTTATATAAATTTTACATATGAATAACGCGTATATGCTAGAAATTACTTTAACTACTGTTTATGAGGTTGCATTTCATAATTTACATATATTTATATATAATTAAGTGGAACTGCATTATTAGAAACTTAAGCTTTACTTGCTTTGTCTCCTAGTTGCATTCAACAATGGCAGGCGCACACTAAGGCGCATTTGAAAAGATAAAAAAAAACTACTACATACGGTTTCTACTAACAAACATAATACCTACTATCTACTTATCACATCACAACGCGGTGTTGCGGGTCGCAGTAAGCTTTTGCTTAACAGCACATCATTTTGTAAGACTTCACGGTTTTGGTTGTAGCCCAACAGCGACACACCTCCTCTCTGTAGCTTTCTTTGCGGCGTCAGCGCTATCGATCGGGTTGTGCTATTAACAATTGGATTGAGTAGCGCGTTTTTACTCTTCGGATCACGACAGAGTTGTGACATATATTTTGTTGGATACCAACAAATGAACAGTGTGCCGATGGCGAACATAACGCCGGTCACCACTTGACCCAGTGTCACGATTAGTGGCACCAAACCGATTTGGCTGGCGATCTCCGGTGTAACTCGTACGCGCTCTTCGGCCCACATGAGCGGTATAAATGTACGTGGAATTTTGTCGAATGGACTGTGTAGAGAAATAAAAGACACATTCATTTAAATTGTTATAAGTAAGAGTTTAATTTTAGTTTAAACTTACGCTATTCCGGGTACGGGCGACATGAGATAGTTCGCCTGGAAACCACCACCCACGTCCATGGGCACACCACCATTCGGTTCCAGCGTCATGAAGAACTCATGCTTTGAGGGATCCGGTGACAGCCCCTCGATGGCTTCTAAATAACTAGGATCGGCTTTGTAGAAGTGTGGAAATGACGTGTATGTAGGCGAGTTGTATTGGCAGGGTCCCAAATTCATTACGCCAGCTTTTTCACATTTTCCATTTACGCAAAAACATTTCATTTCTGGATAGAGTGTACCTAAAAAAATTATTTACTTTAAATTAATACATAGATTCAAATTTTTATACATTTACATTATAATTTTACAACTAACTGTAGGAATGTGTAAACTAACCCTAAACTAATCGCTTTTATTTACCCAATGTGATCGCGGCATAACTGATCAAAACAGCTGAGAGCATAGTAGTGAAATAATTATTTTTGATAAGTGCTAAACTATTTATTAGACACGGTTATTCTCATTTTTTATGCGTTATAATTAAATATAATGTTATTAATTAGTCGAAAATCGAAAAAATTAAGTAAAAAAAAATTTGGTAAGTGCTTTTCATTTAACAACTAAGTAAATACTTATTGCTGATAGTAGTCCAATAATTTATTGTGCAATATACTGATTTGAAAATAGTTGAAAGTAACATATTTAACTTCCAATTATATGAGCTTTAGTTTACTAATAATCTCCACTTACCATTGTCAAGCGCCCGTTCGGTAGCGGCATATTTAAACGCGGTGATTCCGTGAATTTTCACCGTCTCAATGTAATCCAAAGGCACCGCGCGGCATAGGTTCTGCAAAAATATTTCTACCGAGTCTGTCGGTATAAGATTTGGTGGGAAGAATTCTCCCATGGAGCCTCTAACACGACCACATTCACCTTCATAAATGCCAGTTTGTGTTTTGTGATTCCATTCGTAAATTTGTCCCATTTTTCGAAGATCATCTGCGCCGGTATGTATATTGAAGTGACCGTCATATACTGAACTGTCGTTGCGCTTTACAAAAAATAAAAAAGTTTTCATAAGTTTCGTTTATTTCCTTTATTTACAAGCGTCGTTAAGTTAAATGTGCGCCGACGACACTTACCGTATACAACCAGCCTACTCGATCGAATGGCACCACAATATCAGCAGCAAATTTAGATATAATACTACCCATTGTAACTAATGGATCACTGTAACCCGCAAATATCCACTCATTGGCAGTTTTTGTAATTGACAAACCTTCTCTATACATTTTCAAAACATTTCTCAATATACCCTTTTGAAAGCCTGTACCATTAATGGCTTGTAAAGCGGCACCCTGTTAATCAGAAAAGAAAATATTACACCAAAATATTAATGAATGCACATTTCAATAAGCACTTACATGCGCCACTGTATTGACTGAGGTTACGCGATCAGTGAGTTTTCCTTTACTATTCGCTTCATCGAAATAGAATGCAGCATATTTGCGAAATGATACAGTGTTGTTGTGCTCATGCCAAACAATATCTACCTTATCTGGTTTTTCTCGAAACCGATATGGACCCAACTCCACAAAACGTGGTTTCTTGCCGGACCCAACGTAAAAGTCTTCCGGATTTGTCCAATTGAATAGATATACATCAAAATTAAGTGGTAATGGTGAAACTTTCCAACCTTGATACGCGGGTGATTTGGAACTCAAAGCCATTTCCTGAAAATATGTTATGTTATTTCGTTATGTCATACAAAATTACTTATAATATACATATATATTTCAGATTACAATAATTAATATTTGCTGTAGTAATAGCAATATGACAGTAGCTCAATATTTGCATTTGATAACCGATTGGTAATTCAACTGAAAAAGGTTAGCGATCAGCTAGCAGGAAATTGCTGTTTAATTAGAATTGTAATGACGAAATTGGCAATAATATTAGTAAGTCGATGTAAAATAACATTTATGATCAGCATTAGCGCTTCAGCTGAAATTTGAGCTACGGCTGAAGCTACTTTAGCAGATGTACAATTACATTGAATTAAAATTTATTTGCCACTATCAGTAGACTGACAAATTACGGAAAATGTAACCGCCTGAACCTGTGATAAGCCATTTTACCTTCTAATGTCGATATGTATTTTCAATCGCAATAGCATTTATATGTAAACTTGAAAAATTATGGAAAAAAATAAATAAATATTTGTGTGAATACCTGGAAGTAACTGTATAAACACCAAATGTACATATGCTGTTAATTAAATTACACAAATTTTAATGATAACAAGAAAAAACGTTAACTTCGGTTGCGCCGAAGCTATAATATAAGCAATAACTCGTGCCTAATTTCGTGAAGATACCTCGTCAAATAAAAAAATGTTCCATGCAAGCACTTTACTCCGATCGTTCAGTTAATATGGCAGCTATATGCTATAGTCATCCGATCCATACAATTTCTTCGATTAGATTAATGCTTTAAATAATAATACATGCCAAATTTCGTGAAGATACCTCGTCAAATGAAAGAGTTTTCCATACAAGCACTTCATTCCGATTGTTCAGTTTGTATGACAGCTATATGCTATAGTCATCCGATCTGAATAATTTTTTCGGAAATTACATTGTTGCCTTAACTAATAATCCGTGCCAAATTTCGTGAAGATATCTCGTCAAATGAAAGAGTTTCCCATACAAACACTTGATTCCGATTGTTCAGTTTGTATGGCAGCTATATGGCATAGTGGTCCGATATCGGCCGTTCCGACAAATGAGCAGCTTCTTGGGAAGAAAAAGAAGTGTTCAAAATTTCAGATCGATATCTCAAAAACTGAGGGACTAGTTCGCGTATATACAGACGGACGGACAGACAGACGGACATGGCTAAATCAACTCAGCTCGTCACGGTGATCATTTATATATATACTTTATATGGTCTCCGACGTTTCCTTCTGGGTATTACAAACTTCGTGGCAAAATTAATATACCCTGTTCAGGGTATAAAAAGGTAATAAAAAAATAGTTTCGATGATTAATAAATTCATGTGAAATTTTTGTACAAATAATTTCTAATTAACTGATAATTGATCCCTTATAACATATTAAAGTCATTATATGGTATGCATTAAGAAATACATACACTAGTGGCCAAGTAATTTGAAACGATTTTCTTTTGCAATATTTAAAAATTTTTATTTACTTACTACATTTATTTATTTTAATTACTATTATTTTACTCAAAAAAACAAAAAGAAAAGATTAAGGGTGTTCACATAGCCTAGTTCTATCGTCGGATCAAATTCGCCTCGGACTGGTCTATTTATTGCCATATTGCGCGCAACCCAACTCGATTAAAAACTTTTTCCTAGATTGGTACAACTTTCTATAATCATCAAACGCATCATTACTGGTGACGAGAAGTGGGTTTATGAATATGACGTCGAAATCATCTAACAATCTAGCGAATGGTGCTTCAAAAATGAGCCGAAACCGAAAAAATAATATTTTGGAAAGTTGGATTAAGCGTTGGCATACTTGTATTGATTCAAGTGCCTTTTTTAGCCAATAATAAATACTTTTATTGAAATACGCGATTTTTTTTTCCATGAGTTCAGGTCAAATTTTATGGTACACTACTGATAATGGCAAATATATTTTTAAATTTTTAAAACGAGACATAAAATATAAAATAAAAATTTCTTTGTTCTTCTTTGTAATATAACATATGTATATATTGATGTAGTAAAAATAAATCTATTATTTATGCATGAAATTGAATGCTTTAATTATTACTTTTCGTATCCAACCTAGTACAAATGGTTCCAAACGGGTTTTGGTGCAATGTTTAGGTCTTGGACAATCGTAATCGATATTTGGACTCGGCGATTTCCATTATTATATCGAATTTTTCGGTAATTGGTCTTCCAGAGCGTGGTGCATTTTTGAAATCGAAATTATCGGAACGGAATCGACGAAACCAAAATTGTACATGATTGGCTGTTACAGTATCAGGACCATAAACGCTATTCACATTTTCAGCCGCCTGGCTTACGTTTTCGCCCATATCGAAGAAAACCTTTAAAATATATCTTTATTCTCTTTGCTAGTGTCCATCTTTGACGCGCGCTCAAACAAAACTGAATCAACCAATCACAAAACTGTCCGAAAAGTTTTTTTAGCATAAAATATCATCTTTCTAACGCCATCTATCCGAGCCCGATCGGACTTATACAACGCGAGATACAGATAAATAATATATATGATATAATAATGGATTCCTTTTTACTACAATTTTCTATACTAGTTGCTAAAGAACGCTCTAACTCGGTTAAATTTCGTATTTTATAGCCAGGATTATGTCTCAAGTGAATAAATGCTATTATATAACGTTTTTAATTTTCCAAGTATTTTCGCTAATTTCAATCAAAATATTTGTTTGCATTGCGCTCAGTTTAATTTTGAAAAGTAAGGTTTTAAAGGATGTATGTATGTAGTAAACCGCAACCGCCGTTTACTGATGAAATTTGAATTTAAAACACCTTACGTATGTGCATATACATATGCATATGAACATAGTGTAGGTGCTAAAAATATAATATAACCCTGCAAATTAAAGCTAATGACAACCCCATATTATAATGCAATAAACACACATAAAAGATTCCATACAATTTGTTATCGTATCACTAATTTTGCAGGTGTTCAGAATGATAAGGCATAATCAAAGAAAAAAGCGCATTTCTGCACAATACATATGTACATATGCACACACAATCTATTTACGCAGAGTAACAATTCGCGGTTCACATATTTATAATGGCGATAGAGAGAATCATTTTTTGGCTATTAAACACTTGTTAGCGGCTTTCAGCTTTTGCAGAATTAAAGCCACTAATTTCCGTAAGACCATATATGTGTATATACGTATATATGTAGATATGTGTATTTAAAATGCAATATCTGCAGTTACTTAACTGTGCCCAAGCCAGCAAAGAAATATAATAATTATAAATATAAGTATCCCTCGCAAAGGAAGTTTGGCCTCCTTAACTTCAATGTGCGACACGTGTGCTGCATTAAGGCGGAAATTTATGGCAATAATCGAAAATATATTTTTTATAACGAAACTCATTTTTGATTTTTTACCCCAACAATCGGTAGGCTAATTAAAAATTACGATGAGCTCAATTGGAACATTGTCTTTATAGCACATATGGTACATACATATGGGCATTTACAAAAAATTTCACATTACTTACAAAATAGTCGATTTTTTAATGTTTTTTTTATCGAATAAAAAAAAAACCTAAATTAGCCTGCATTGTCATCGAATTCTCCTAACGATGAACCCATTCGATGATTACCGCACATATATATGTACAAAGACTTGTGCCAAAAGAAACAAGTTTTGAATTGTAAAAATATTTGCAAAACAAAATGAAGTAATATTACTTCGTGGTTTTTTTGTTTCTTTTATCAACAAAAATAAATAAAAATTGGGCTATAAAAAGTTTTTTTATTTTATTATGTTCTACATATTTAATAGAGATATAAAAAAAAGGAATTATAAAAGTATTATCAGTGATATCCAAGATTAAAGAAACCAGGAAGAGGGAAATCAGACCTTATGTTACATACAGATATTGGTCTCGAAGTACATAGATAAAGACCAATTCGACCAATTTTTGATACCAACTTATACTACATTCCTACCTACTTTTCAAAATCACGTACTGATCAAAGTATTCGTATTAAGATTAAAATTAACGAAGGGTTATTGGTGTTTAACTTATCTTTTTGTCACAACCTTTTCAAACCAAACCAAGAAGTCACACACCTCAAAGGCACTATTTGTGCAAAGTTTCATTCCAATAAATTCATTGGTGCTTGAGTTGTTTACTGGAAAGTGAAAGAATCCGATGGCATTTAAAACTGTGTTGAATGAGAAATAGGTGTGGTTGTGATCCGATTTTACCCGTTTCCACACTGTAATATGGGAATGTCAGGATAAGGATGGGTATATGGGTATTATAAATAGATAAGACCACATTAATTTTTCAAAAAATGTGTATACTTTTATGCTCAGCATTATGTGGTTCTCTAAGTCGAATAAGTGTTCCAATAATCATTACAGCAGATTTCCGACCACACACATAGACACATTATTCTATTAACTGACTTGCGCTCTTGAGATATTCTACAAATGTAGGGCATTTAAGGGGTTGTATCCACGCAACTCAGAAAAACGTGTGTTTTAGTGAATTTTTCGAAAAGGTATTTTATTTAATACGTAAATAAAAAAATCTACATTTACAGAATTTAATGTACTTTTGTATTTGCCGATTCATTTTACAAAAAAATTATGATTCCCTTGATGCCGTAAACGAGCTCCAGGTGGACCTGAAGGACTTCCGTCCTGTCTGACGGTGAGAAGATTTTTTTACTTAAAATTATAAAAATCCCAAACCCCCCCAAAAAAAAATTCCTATTACAAAAAATACTAAACTACATATTTTCGGAGGACATTCTCAAATATATGTTTATTCGATATATTTGCAAAAAAAAATGGATTTTTGATAATCACTACTCCTACAAAAACTCCCTTGGTAAGAGACATATATCTATCTCATCTGAAGAGATAATCTAAACACACCTTGAACTTGCTGTTGTAAAAATCTGTTTCTACAATTTTTGAAATATGTCAACATGAAAATGGCAATTCAAAATTAGTTCATGGTCACTTTAAGTACCAGTTGTACTTAGAAAAGTGGTATTATGTATGATATAGCGTTCTCACAAATATCACGAAGTTCATCAAACACGTTATTGAAATAAAAAAATACCTGGTAATTACACCTAGGTAAATACAAAAAGTCTCATTAAACAAAATTTAAATTGCGGAAATTTAAAGTTCAGATCTAGAGTAATAATGGTTTTGTTGGCAATTACATAAATAAATCTCCTACATGATAAATTCATTTTAGGTTATAAAACTTGAACTTTGAATCTCTCGTAGACTGATGTTAAGCTAAATGAATTTTTAATTTAGTTTGTGTGATATTGAGTAATGTTTTTTATATATTTTTTTCCTCAAAATATTACAGTAGCTAATTGTGCTAATTAAACTTCAATGCAGATTTTTGTACAAAAAAGTGAAGAGCAGTTTCATAAACTTAATGAAAAATTTAATTTTAAATGTTTTAATGTTTTTAATATTAATTTTTAATTTTTTAAAATTATCTATTTTATGCAAAATAAAGTCGAAGCAAGCAATAATATGGTATTACTAATCAAAGTTAGCACCTGTATTTATTTTGTTTTAAAGATAATTTTTTTGTTCCACCATGAACCATAACTGTTGATGAGGTAATCGATCAACCGTTAGATATTGGTTCATATAGTGGCTTATGCTCTTTACATTATTATGCTCAGGGGTGAGATTAGAAAAAGAAAATGTTAAAATACTTAAATAGGCTTAAAATAAGCCTAATCCGATCAGAATTAGAAAAATATTTCGAATAGCATAAACAATTTACCCAGTGAAAGTGTAAGCATTATACATATATAATATACACTATATTAGGGTGAGGCAAAAACTACTTCTCGAATTTAGGGGTTCAAATTAACCTTTATACCGAGAAAAAATTTCTCAAGGAATTTTTAGTTTAATTTAATAAAAATTTCACTATTGAATATGAATTTTTGAATTGAAAAAAATTCTACTAAGGTAGATTTTTGGCAAATGTTATGCTCTATAAAAATCCACGCATAAACAAAATGTGTCATAAGCGATTCAAAAATTTTGCTATTTAAAAAAATATATTATTTTTATACTCTCGCAACCTGTTGCTACAGAGTATAATAGTTTTGTATCACCTAAAACTAATCGAGTTAGATATAGGGTTATATATATATAAATGATCAGGATGAAGAGACGAGTTGAAATCCGGGTGACTGTCTGTCCGTCCGTCCGTCCGTCCGTCCGTGCAAGCTCTAACTTGAGTAAAAATTGATATATCTTTATGAAACTTGGTAGACATGTTTCTTGGTACCGTGAGACGGTTGGTATAGCAGATGGATGTAATCGGACCACTGCCACGCCCACAAAACGCCATTAATCAAAAACAAATAACTTGCCATAACTAAGCTCCGCAATAAGATACAAGACTGTTATTTGGTACACAGGATCACATTAGAGAGGGGCATCTGCAGTTAAAACTTTTTTTTAAAAAGTGGGCGTGGTCCCGCCTCTAATAGGTTTAATGTGCATGTCTCCTAAACCGCTAATGCTATAATAACAAAATTCACTAGAAGCAAATGTTTTTAGCACTTCTATTGACGGTGTGAAAATAGTTGAAATCGGGTGGCAACTCCGCCCACTCCCCATATAACGGTACTGTTAAAAACTACTAAAAGCGCGATAAATCAAGCACTAAACACGCCAGAGACATTAAATTTTATCACTGGGATGGTATAAGATGACTTTATAGGAACCGCGTTCAAAATTAGTCAGTGGGCGTGGCACAGCCTACTTTTAGGTGAAAACCCATATCTTGAGATCTGCTTAACCGATTTCAACCAAATTCGGTGCGTAACGTTCTTTTCATGTTTCTATGTCATAGTGCGAAAATGGGCGAAATCGGACTACAGTCACGCTTACTTCCCATGTAACACCATTTTCAATTCCATCTGATTCTTTTACTTTCCACTATGCAAATCAGGTAACAATGATTATATCGGGGTAAAACTTTACGTGAATAATGCAATTAAAGTATGCCACCTTGCGGCCAAAAATTGTCTTAATCGAACCAAAACTGTTCAAACCCCTAAGTACTAAATATGTGGACCCCAGTGCCTATAGTTGACCTTCTACCGAAAATATCAGTCAATCCACAAAGAAATCTCAAACGAGTATACCATTTGACTTTGCGAGAGTATAAAACGTTCGGTTACATCCGAACTTAGCCCTTCCTTACTTGTTTTAGATTATTTTTGACTCTCTCTAATACTACACAAAAATTTGTATATAAAGATCTCTGTCTCATATATTTAGTTTTATGATTCACTATACAAATTTTAGGTACTTATACTTTATCACTTTTGTCATTATCAGTTAGTTTATTTCTATATTATGGGTTTCCAATTGAGTAACCTTTACGGCTCTTTACTTAAATTTGTGTGTAATAAATGTCTGAGAAAACAAAATACTCGGTCAATTTCTGGAAATTACCTTAGTGAAGCTTGGCACAGGTGTGCACATTTACTGATAAGAATTTATTTTCTTTTTGATAAATGTGCAGCTGTTCATATTTTCACGCAAATTAGATACGAGTAATGTTACGCCGATAATACTTAAAAGCTTTTTGAATGAGAAACTCTATTTATATAGCGGTATTTTGTTGTATAGTAATAAAAAGTGAGTTACGGTCAGTTTAAGATTTTCAATTAATCGAAAATAAAAGCATGTATTCGTCTTGAAGTATAATTTTTGGTTCTAAAAACATTATTAAGTTGACAGAATGGTGAAAATGAAAAAAGTGTTTAGTACATAAAACTTTAAACACTTTTTTTGAAATTGCATTTTTCAAATCGGGCGACGATGGTACATATTAAGAGACCATACTATGTTTTCACAAACAAATTGAAACTGTTAATGTTTTCAGTTGATATTTACCTTTTTTACAAGTTCGCCATTTTGCAAAACTATATGCTACATTATTTAATAATAAATTGAGGAATTTTATGAAGCTTCAGACAGTCATCTAATTTAGTCAATTAGCAATTTTTCGTACATGAGTAGACTTACCTTACCACGCAAGCGCGTGAATATATCAATCCAGTGTGCGAAGAGATAAACGCCGCTGGTGATGCATAGTGCGCCCAGCGCAATAACACTGAGTCGCCAAATGTAGCGACAGTATAACGAAGACATCTTTGAGGTAGCACTTGCTGGATATAATCACTGATGCTTAGTTAAATGTGGATCTACTTGGAGACAGTTAAACTTTCGTACACGTTATATACGCTACAACGGTAATACGCGAAAAGTTACCGCATAAGTTTGTATGTATGTATGTATATGTATTTACACAACTGTCTTGTTTCTTATCACGCGTATCTCGAATGCGTTTTAAAAACTAGAAAAAAACAAATGAGAACAAAAAAAATACACTTTTTAGACACTTTTTTCTTTTTGAAAATTTTATATAAAATACAAGCACCTTATATTAATATATATAATCTGTATGTATGTTTGTCTTAATAATAAATATATTATAATGCGCGGCGCGAAACGCGTCTGTTCGTTCGACTTCCACAATTTTGACTGTTCGTTAGCGCCACATGCACCAATTAGCTGTGTGATCGTTTTACACTGGCATGCTTATCAACAATTATGGGCAGCGTTATCTGATAAGCGTTTGGACTTGCCAACAGACGTACATATATAATATTTAAATATTTGAAGTGAGAGAGTCGAGTTCTCATTGCTATTTGAGTAAGTCTGACGCACATACACACATACTTGTATATGTATGTATGTAATTATATAAAAAAAAAATATTTTTAGTGAAAAGGTTTAAATAGTCTTATGTCAGCGATCAGCTCTCCCAGTATGATTCATCTATTATAATCTTAAAAAAAATAACAAAAACAAATATATATGTTTTTTTTACATTTATGTATGATTAAAGTTATCAAAAATTGCTTGATATCAATTATTTATTACCACAATGACTAGCAAACTTTGCTTTTTTTTGGATAACATTTTAAAAACATACATATGTACATATGTAACTACTAGAAAGATTCGTACATGTACATAGGTATGTATATGACTACTAGTATGATCCGACCACGCGTTGCTGTGGTACACCTTAGCCATATATATTGTAATTTACGAATAAAGGCGAAAACTTTAAAGCCGGTAAAAGAATCTAAGCGATTGTACTTGAGGTTTAATTTTGAAATGATTAATAAAAATATTTGTCAATTGAAAAAATCATGAATTTTCCATTTGGCATTTTACTAAAAATTAGAAATATTTATATATAATATGTATATTTATTTATTTATTTTTGAATTGTTTTAATGTTAATACAATTAAGATAAGAATAACCTATCTTTTAAGTTGGATCAAACTGAATGCAGCGTGCTAAATTTTACAAAAACGGATCAGTAGTTTAGGAGTTAACCTCGGGGCAAATGTGACACGTAAATTGTATATATTTATATACATAATTGTTTAGATATTGATCTAACGCGTGATGGCTTTCACGTTAATTTAATTATTCACAAACCCATTGACCAATTTTACTCAAGAAAAAAACGTCAGCTGCACCGAAGCTATAATGACCTTCAGAGGTGTATTTCTTATAGCATAGAAGTGTATATACTTTATCGCGGATAGTAATTGTGCCAAAATTCGTGATGATATCTTGTCAAATAAAAAAAGTTTTCCATACAAGGAATTGTTTTCGATCGGTCAGTTTGTATGATAGCTATATGCTAATGTATACCGATATCGGCAGTTCCGACAAATTAACAGCTTCTTAGGAAAAAAAGGACGTGAGCAAAATTTCAAGTCAGGGACATGGCTGAAAAGGTTTGAAAAGCTCCAAAGAAATTTCACACGATGTCAACGCAAGCATCTTTTTGTAAGTACAAATCCTCTGGGCTTTAGGTAGATAAATAGCTTCACAAATATTTTTTTTCTTTCTTATTTTTCATATTTCTTATAAAGTCATCAGCAGTCTTTATGTTTTAATATCGTCAATAGTTAAATCGCTTGGCAGCCCTTTCAAGAAAAAGGAAACTTTGTAGTGTGTTCAGATATGAAAGTAAATTATTTTGACACCAATTTGAGTTGAAAAATTACTTCTACATGTCAAGTATGACCGAAGCTTAAGTCTGTCACATCAATCACACTTCAAAAACTTACAGTTTAGTAAGCAAACCGTTCCGATTCCGATTTCGATTTCTTTCTAATATCGTTGGTAAATATTGCTGAATTGCATTTTTTTGTAAATATTTATTTATTTATAAAGATATAGAGCGTCGGTAACGATATTAGTGTTGAAATCAGTTCCTATATACAATTCAATTAAATAAGCTTTTAGTGTAAACATTCTCAAATGATTATTCATAATATAGTTTATGTATGTATGTATGTATTTACGTATGTACGTATGTAAGTATATAGGTAATGAATTTGAGATTGGAAAGGGTAAATAAAGAGAGTTTAAATATTTCTTGTGGGGAGATATTGTTACAGCGCTGACTCAGAATACGTCTAAGTGTTGACAATACAAAGTATGAAATTTAGTACAAAAATTTGCAGAATAAACAAATAAAAGTTAGGTGTCATATACATACATACATGCCATAATTAGCTCATTCACATAAATACATATTTAGAAATATAAAATGACGTATCAACCCTACAAGAACAGTGACGGTCATCTGACCGATAATATGACAGTCACAGTTGAAAAAAAATTTTCAGTGCGCAGAACAAAGTTTCTAACATTTTCTTAAGGGCCTTGTGCAAAAACTAATGTAAACAAACGCATGTGTTTGCATCTCTCTTTAACACATGTATATTCGGGATTGATTCACTATATATCTATACTGCTCACTTTCATGTCTTTTCCTGACTCATTGCTGACCATAAATCCATCATAGCTGAAAATTGTCAGTTATGACTGTAAATCTATCACAAGTGAAAAATGAAATCATGATTAATTAGTGCTGATAAACGTTTTTCTTGACAACCATCAACATTGACAGTAATTTTACTATTCATTTGACTGTCAGTTGACAAGTAAACTGTCCATCACGACTGACATAAAAAGTGTGAGTATATTGGTGAACCCATCAGCAGTTTCTTGTAGGGAGTGAATGATGGAACTCAGTGAAATCTAATGTATATATGCATGTGTAATGTATGTGTTTGTGCAATTTAGTCGTAGGTGTTGCTATTTTTAAACACTTTGTATAATCTAATTAGCATAAAATTTTCGAAAAATAATTTTCTTCTTTTGCCTTTTTCGTATAAAATCAAAAATATACGGTATTATTCACAAAAACAAAATAATATGAAGTTTTTGAGAACACAATATTAAAGAAAAATTAATAGTAACAAAGTAAAACTAGTTTATGCGAAACCCTTTCGAAATTATGCAATGAGTCGTGTGTTTTTTTTTCTATAAAATGCTCAGTAATGCTTCACAGAAAGATGATTTATAAAAAAAAGAACATTAGTTGCGAACAACCTACTAAAGTACAAAAAATTTTGAAGATTATCATTTGTTCGAAAATTTTTGACAAAAAAAAATCGTAAATACCACTAAATAAAAAAGTCTTAGAAAGCTTATTGTTGAAATAATTTTTGTGCAGCGTTGCCATCTGTTTAAATTTTTTATTTTTTGAAATAGTTAAAAACAGAAATCAATAAATAAACTTTAATATTTTTTGACTTTTGACAACCTCTTTAAAGATTCTCATTCAAGAAGTTGTTATGATAAATCAAATAATTTAATATGGTTAATAAACTAAACAAGGCTTAGAAATAAAAATTTCTGTCAGTTATATTTTGAAAATGATTTAATCAGTGCCATAGCGAATTTGGCAAATTTTAGATAATGACTCATGCAAACGTATATTGTGGTAAATTTCTGCGATTTACTTTAGTTCCACTCTAATCTTATTAAAATTGTTTATATGTATTATATTATTCAAATGAACATTATCAATTTATAATTAAAACGCAATTACATATAATTTTGCGGCGAGACATTCCAATATGGTGTATGGTATGGTGTTATATTTATGTATGTATGTTGGTTTAATGTGCGGCATGAGTCGAGCTTTCTCGTTCATTTAAGCATTTAACATGCAAATTATTATATATTTTTTCTTTTGAAATGAATTTGGAGAATTGCTCTGGAATAATAAGGAGAACACAAGAAGCGTAAAAATTGCAAATTTGACAGTTGCGGTTTGTTAAGACTACAGATTCGTCTAAACTTATTTCTGTATATACTTAAATGCGGTATTTAAGAATTTAAAAATTTACGGCTTACTTCAATAAATAATATTTATATACATATAATTTAAGAGCTTATATCCATTTGTGAATTAAAAAAAATATTATTTTGTTTATATATCAAGTATACCATACATATATTTGAGAATATTCTTCGAAAATTTGAAGTTGATAGTTTTGGAGATATGAGCGTATATTCTATAATTAGTGTAATCTCCTCCCAAAACTTTAAACGCATTTTTCTCAAAACGCTAAAGATGAAGAAAAATTTTCCCGAACGACTGGACTGATCGACAGGAAGTTTTCACAAGACTATTTAAATATATTTGTCAGGTAATGATCGAAGGAATAAGATTTTTGACATCAATTTCGATTTTTATGCCAAAGACAATTTATTTTTAAGGAAGCCGACATTTTGGCAAAAATTAAAATTTTGACTAGTCCTTCCTTCATTTGCGGTATTCGATTATAGGAATAATACATTTTTTTGCCGCCAAACACTTCTTCTCGGAGGACCGTCTTCCTGGAGATCATATACGGAATCAAGCGAATCCACCACTTAAAATGATATGGAAATGAAAAAGTATGCATTGATCAGTATATCAAAAACACGAATATATCAGACGAGTTTTTTTGTCTCAGATATTCGTATACAACTGAATAGGTCGAGTAAAAATTCTCTCGTGAATAAAAAATTTCGATAAAATGTCGTGTAATCGGAAGAAAACTAAAACCGAAAGCGGTACATTTCCTTTGCAATCTTCCTAAATAGCAGTAGAATGCGTGATGCCAAGAAAGCATGAAAATATCGGGACTTGATGACATAGTATCTACTTGTTATATTGTACATATGTACATATTTATATGTATATGTACACTAAGTGCATAAGTAGTTGAAGTCAAGGTCTGTTGGGCTTAATTTAATTCAATTCAACTTTGCGTTATTCTATTTAGGATCACAAAAAAGACATATGTATATAAAAGTATATTGGCATATACATATATATATATATATATATATATAATTTATTTATGTATACAAGTATATATATTATATATTATATATATTATATTGATATGCATATTTTTATGTAGATAAGTTTATGTAACAAGTTCGAAGACCTGTAAAGCAAAATTATTTAAAATTATTTGGTTCTCGCTCAATTGTTATATATTTAGGTACGTATGTATATAGAAATGTATGTAAGTATATGCATATATTTGTTTATGTAGATATTTTTTTTAATCTGCTCGCTCGTATATTATAGCATATTTATTGAACTTGTCTGATTGTCCGCGCAAGTTGCAAATTAATTCAGCCAATTGAAAATTATTAGCTTTGCGCTCTCTTCACTTGAAATGTGCGCTGCGAAACGTCAAACAAATTAATTTTACTGCAGTAATTGATAAGATTCTTCGTTCTATAAAACTATGCACGAATAAATATATATATTATTTTATATTAATATTATTTTTTCTTCAGTTTCTTTCAGCATTACCAATTTGCCGCTTTCCTCTGATCATGGACTTCAAAATTGAAGAAAATCGCCTGTTAATACGATATAAGTATGTTAATATGTCTATGTATAAATATCTGAAAAGTTAAAAACAAAAAAAAAAACAGCATGTTGCTTAATATTTTTAATTATCTGCCAAAACAATGGTAGTGCATTGTAAAAAAATGTATGTGAATGTATACATTGTTTGTGAATAAAGTAATTGTATTAATATAAAATAAAGCGAAAGAGAAATTTATAATGTGCTTACTAATGTAGTTTCTATACTTGTATTAAGATTTCTTAATTTTTAATATGCCAAGTGGATTAACCACAACGAAATAATGTGAAAATAAACAAACCAGAAGAGCGATGTGGAAAAATATTTATAATAATAAATAAAAAGTGTGGTTAATGTTGAAAAGTAGTGGCAACAGCCGGCGTAAAATAGAAAACAAACAACGCGTTGGAAGCTGCATACACAGAAAGCAAAGAGAGCGAGCCGAAATTTACAAATTTTGGTGACTGAAAGGTGAGTTGAAAATAAATTCATTAAAATTATAATACTACATGATTTATTTCATAAAATTCAGCAAGACGTGAGATATATATGTATTTGTTTCAATTGGAGACTCTTTAATTTAAGCATTTAAAATCACAATGATGAGAGAATCTTACGAGTCAAATGCTGCTTGTATTTCAATGTTCTTTAATAATCAGTGATACATTTTGAAAAATTTTGAATTCCCTAGTTCCCGTAGTCGATATCTAAGAGAACTACCGAAAAACGTTGTCTGGCGGTGAGGAAGATTTTTCTGCTTAAAATTATTTCAAATCCCAAATCCAAAGTGTTTTTACTACTATAAATCAATACATTTAATGATCGAAGTACTAGTGAAATTTTTATTTTTGACAAAATGGCGGCTTCACAAAAAAGTCGTAGAAATTTTCCTCACGCCGTTGAAAACAGCGTTTCGAGAAAATAAGTGGATATTATATTGTTTCAATACAAAATCGGAAGCTAATGCGTGTTGAGTTATAAACGCATCGTTTTTTCTGCACAACACCACTACTTTTTAAAAAAATAATCCTTATTATAATGACTCTACTTACAGACGTAAATATGCATGTATGTACGTGTACATGGTAGACTACTCTGCCGCAAGCCTGCAGTTTTTTTTATAGATTTTACCCTTCCTCATGTAGAAAGTTAAGGGGAATGGTGCTGTGGCAGATGCCATCTGACTTGTTACTTAACTTCCCCACCAACATCTTACATTTAGACATTTTTATTTATTTTTAATTGGCGCTATAATCAACTCTGTCTCTAAATTAGACAACTCCTCCCTAAAATTTACACTAAGATATCAATTCCCTGAATTATGTATATATAAATTGGTATACACGTTCTCTTCTAAATTGGCATATTTAATTAAAGTACTAGTATTATTCAAATGTCATGTGGCAATTTTGTTATATTGTATTTTTGAGCTGTTTTTCTAGCAATTGAAGAGTCAAAATTGTATATACAACATTAATTTATATCGGCATATGCTTTAGAGTACAACTGGGTATACAATATACACATACATATTTATATACAGGCATGTGCATTGCACATAAGTATATGTAATTTCGTGGCAGAAAGACCAAAATCAATGTACGATTTCGGGCAAAGTAGTATATTGACCTTTGTGAACTAATTCGTCATGTGAGAGAAAATATATTTGAGTTAAAAAGTAAATTACGTTACAGGGTGTATCAAGTTGTGTGGTAGTGACATATATTTTGGTGCACGCAAAAAATAAAACTTTTTATAAAACTAAAAAACTGTAAACAAGGAAATGCAAATGCAAGAAATTTAAAATTTTAATAAATTTTAATTTCTTGAAAATTATCGCATTTTTCAAACGGCGTTTAATTAATTAGTAAGTGTTTCACATATCACAGCTACCATAATAACGTCTATAATGAAAAAAATGACTAATAATAGGCGGTTCAGGACTGAGAAAGTTGCCATTTAGCAAAGTAGCGAAGGGGTTTTGGTTCAGGACTTTTTTTTGTCTCGCTACAGTCGGGTATAAGTAACCGAAACGGTACCGGATTTACATATATCCGGCTAAGGGTTGTCAACGTAGCAGCATATTCTCAAATATTTGGCGAGCTTTCTGCTGCTACAGATATTAGCAAAAGCAATAGTTCAAGATTTTTTTTTGTAAAAAGCTACTGCTTGTTCTATTGTCAGTTTTTGTGTTCAATAAGGAAAGGGCGCCATTTTCCAACTTGTATTTACTAAAATAATTTGAAAGCCAATTGTTATATTTAATCATTTAAATTTGAATGCTAGTAGACATTCTTCTAATAAACGTCGGCCAATTTTTTAGCAATATAAATATTTTGCATTTGATGTAGAAAAAAAAACTCCAAAAATGCTAGGTTCTGGGTTTGAACCCGGGCTCTTTATACCTTTGATTAACTTAAAAAGCATACTTATTTATATCCTGCACAGGGTATATTAAGTAAGCCACGAAGTCTGTAATACTTAGAAGAAAACGTCAAAGACCCTAAAAAGTATATACAGTCAAACCTGGTTAAGAGAGAGTTCAAGGGACCATGCTTTTTTTCTCTCTTTTAGAGGTTTCTCACTAAAACGACAACATGTTGATTTTTCGTTTAGACATTATAAGTTGTTGCAAATGATATTTATCAACTGCAGTGAGCATGACAAATAAGTTAATACAGTTAAATATTATTTCTTTGAATTACAAGAAAACAACTAAGTTCCTGATTCCTGAAAAAAAAGAATGAGTCATACATAACAAAATTCTCGCTTATATAGGTAAATACGAAAGAGGCTCTCAGTTGTAGAGGTCAGGATGGGAAAAACGAATCTCACTTATGGAGGTTTCGATTTCTCACTCAAAGAGGTTTTTGATAAGTCAAAGTTCGGGATCTGAGAATTATTCTCACTTATAGAGTTTTCTCGCTTACCCAGTTCTCTCTTACTCAATTTTGACTGTATATGTTTAAATGTCGATTTAGCCATGTCCATCTGTCTGTCTGTTCGTCTGTCTGTATATACGCGAACTAGTCATTCCGTGAGATATCGATCTGGAAAACTTTTTAATTTGACGAGATATCTTCACGAACTTTGATATATTGTAGATTATTAGCTAAGGCAACAGTACAATCTTTGCAAAAATTGTTTAGATCGGACCGCTATAGCATATAGCTGCCGTACAAACTGACCGATCAAAGCTCTTGTAAGGATACTTTTGTATTTGTGTAGGGTATTATAGCTTCGGTGCAGTCGAAGTTGACGTTTTTTCTTGTTTTTTGTAAGAAACTTTTGAAGCTTTTATTGCTGTAACAGATCCCTCACAATTCATAGGTATACGTATTATATCTGCAAGTAAATTATGGTTACTTTCATTGTATTACTTTCGTCCTTATTCATTTAATTCCAAAACGAATATTCTACTTAATATATAATATATATTTCAATAAATTAACAGTGTTATTAAGGATCACTTTTTGTATTTACATGCACATAGTTAATAAATATGCATATTTGAGTATGTAAATATATGCATACTTATGCTCATATATAGAATAATGTTCGTCTGACTTATTTGCTAGACTTTTTGCTAAATGACTGCAATGAGCGTCGTCTGTGCGTTAATAATGCCACACACATACATAGTATGTATATTAGGCTATTTAACACATTGAGTTGTACAATTGAAATAAGTTAACTCCCACTTTAAGTTACGAGCGAAAATAAACAAGTTTTTCGGCGCACAAGTTTTTCAATTTATTTTATATTTTTTTTCGTTTATTTTTTTCCATTTATTCAAATGCATATACATTATTTTATCAAATAATATTTTATATTTTTTATATGAACGCTGAATTGGCTTTGCATTTTTAGTATTGTGAATTACATAGAGAGAGAATTCACACCCACATTAATAAATATTTACTTATTTCACATACTTATAATTAAATACTTGTACATGATTATTTTTTATTTAATTACTATTAGCGTCACATACTCAAGGGCGGCATAAGTATTTACATACATACATATGTTATTGTTATTTTAATATATTTCTGCATTATTTTTTGCTTACTTTTCGCTTTGTTGCTCTTCTTCATATACCTATTGTCTGTTTCCTTTGAGTTTTCGACACTCTGTCACACACAAGTTCACAGTCATATTTATTTATATACACTAATTTTCATTTTATATTGTATATTATTTTTTTACTACAATGCACATTCTTCACTATATATGTATATGTATGTGTGCATAGATCTACATATATGCATATATATATATTTTTATGTATTTTAAATATTTTCTCACTTTCTTACTTGCGGAAGAATACCACAATTTTGCATACTTATATTTTTGCTTTGTCACTTTGCGTACACGTTCGCCACCACTGTACATGTAAAATGCGTTTAGCTGCGCAAACACAGACGTATTTTCCCACTGCTTTATTTCAAATACAAGCACCGCCTCGCATGGCAGCCCTCTAGGTCGAGTTCGATTAGACGCTATTTCTTTTGATAAACTTTTTTTTTTAAGCTAAATTTTTATTTGAAATTCACGTTGCAACGACCACACATTCACGACTGTAATATTTCGACTATTTTCTTATTAACAATTTGTATTTAATTTTACCATCGCTGCAAAACTCAACACTCGATCGGTTTGAGAGCGGCTAGCGCTCGGCAAGCTAATACGATGGTGACGAAGAGCGTGTGTGGTATTGCAACGGCTAAACGTCAAGAGTCAAGAGCGGAACTCTAAGATTATTGTTTGGTTGTCGCACCAGTTTGACTTCCATATATTGATACATACACACACTATATGTATAATTATGTATTGTCTACTTTTCAAGGCACATACATAAGTATATGTTTAAAGTGCCGCTCTCTCGTTTGTTCGGTTGTTGATTTTCAAATGTCGGCTGATCGGTTTTCACGTCACATCATTTTTTGTGCTCAAAACGTGTTTTTCAAGCGTATATCTGCGTTAATCATGCTTTTAATTATACACGTAAATAAGTATGTATATATTTTTATTTTTGTGTTGTATATATGTCCATGCATACTTATGTATCATGCTCCGCTCAGTCTTCCGCTAACCGATCGTTAATTTGATCTTACTGCATTCCTAAAATATCATAGTGTCGTGGACGCATATGTAAGTAGTTCTGTTACTTAATCACCATGGTACAGCTATGTTACATCGTTTTTGGCGATCTTTGAGGCCTAAGTAACACAATCAAAGCGTATATTGTTGGCTGTAAGTTCACGATCTCATATAAATGAAGGTAATTATAGTCTAAGAGCCAGTGGACGACGTGTTTTATTACCTCAGTTGTTGGATGATCTCGTTAGATTCTTTGAGAACGAACGATATAAGTACATTTATTCTGAAACTTCGTGCAACTTATTTTTTCATAACTACATATATGTACCGTTTAAAAGCACTAGCCTTTACGGATACTATACGTAAACAAAAGCAGAGAACAGTGTTTTTCATTCGTTTCCACTAGAGTCGATATTACATAATCGGAACGAGTCCAGTTTTTAATCCGTCAAGCACTTTAAGTTCTCCGGCATTCTAAATTGTTTTATATGTAGAATGGGTATCTTGTATCTAGATTCTACGAATTCATTATTTTAATTAAATAAGCAAGTCTTTTAAAAGCAGAGTAATCAGTTCTAGCCGCACCTAGACATTGAGACTTCAACACAAATGATTTCACTGGCTCGTGTAAGATGCCTGCATAAACCTCTCAATCGCTTAAAAGTGCAAGAGCTTACTTTTACAGAAGTATATCCAAATACTCACCACAAATTAGAAGAGCAATAGAAGTAAAATCTTACCAAAGATGTCATTATAAAATATTTATTAAAATATTCTTCTAAAACTAGAATATCTGTTCGAATATACATACATATGTCTATATGTAGGTACGTTTCATCTCTGAGCATGGCACCACGTTTTATTGAGAAATGCAAATATTAGATAATAAAAAAGGCTGTTATCTAGTGAAATATATGAGGAAAACGTGGAAAAATTCAGCGTATTAGATTAAAACTTTATTTACTTTATTTTTAGATAATCACTTTTAATTACACTCACTCCGTCTACATAAAATTCTGGTGCTCACAAAATGCATACGTCCATACATTCGTCTAAACCTAGTAGACACCTGACGTAGCCAGCCCATAATTCACAGTTTCTACGTCAAATTAAGTAAATATGTAGTACTTTCATACTTTCATACTTTCATACTTTTGTACTTTCATACGAACAAATATTGATTTAAATATCACTCACTCACAGCATCACTATTAAATTGTGAAATTCAAATAAGAGAAATCATTGCTCTTAACTTGTAGAGAAGCATCTGTTGACTGGGCTTATGGTATATTCGCCCGGTTTCCTTCACTATCTAACCCTACATCACGGTGTTCGCTGTTGAACTGTTGGTTTAGACTATATCAAGTACAAAATCAATATCACCAGTATTCCTAGTTAAATGTATAATTTATGATCGTGTAGGTTATATAAATTAATTTAAATTAAATTAGGTTTAGATTAGAATCGAAATGAAGGTATTATTGAGTTTGACGATTTGTAACGATCAGTTAAAATCAGTTAACCAGTTAAACGTATTGTTTTTTCAAAATGGCACATAATCAAACGTCAGCCGATGAGTTTTTAGGAGTACCGTTTAGGTGTTATTTCGTTAATTTATATAGTTCATACGAGGAGTACCGTTTAGGTGTTATTTCGTTAATTTATTTAGTTCATACGAGTATGAGGTTTTTACTTTTTAATGGATCCCAAAACACACATTGCACCATATACTCATGAAAGGGCATAATGCGCTGGAAAAATAATACTAAAATAAAAAAAACCGAACAATTCAGCCTTGACTCTTATGGTATGGTAGTGACATATACAAGTGTATCAAACAAAAATAACTATGGTACTTACATACAAGTCATATACGCTTTAATTTAAAATTCCAAGAGCACGACATTTTATATTCTATTATAAGAAAAGAGAAATCAAATATAGTCGACTGATGTGCAAAAGCTTGTAGAAAGCAAGCAGTAGCTGCTACAAAAATATACATATTTACATACATATATAAATCAGTTAATAATTAAACAAGCGAAGTGTGAATATGTCGACTTTGTATTAATACGAGTTAGAATTATTAAGAGCGCCGACTTAAACTGTTGAGAGCACTGAAATGTGCTCAAATTAGCAAATCACTCGTTTTAACACTCTGTAAACAGTTAACAGCATGAAACTCTGTTAAGCAAAGCATTTTTCATGTAGACTTAAATGTTAAAAGAATTCTTTAAGGATTCTCTAAAATTTCCAGGCTTCTTCGAATGCCCTACACTGTAAGTCCCTAAGCCATACAACAACTCCACGTTCTCCACCAGCAAGCCCACGAATTTCTCAAAATATCGTAAATATTGATACTCGTATACCAAAGCGAGCCTTTACTCTCGGTAGTTCTCTCAATTTTTCATAGGTCTGTTGGCATAATCATTTACTATTTGAAGTGACAAGTCTTTGGCCTATGACTTCGTTTAACTTTTATGTTCGAGTTAAACGATGAAATTTTATGCAAGTCTCAAAAAATATTAACAAAAATCTTGTCGTTTCTTGTGATTTCGTTTGTTGCCGGTCTCAGGTGTGTAATGATGTATTCATGTTTCTGACATGATCTCAAATCGGTGCATACATTCATTCTTATTGCGTCTGACCAGTGCCAGATTATGCTTCGAATTCATGTCTCTTAAATTAATGCTGAAAAAACGGATCAGCTTCCGCAAAATCTTCTTCATTTGTAAAAAAATATGACCTGTGCGTCCTTTTGAGATAACTTACTACTCAACATGATAAGGTTGGCATCATATGTGCTGGTACGGTTACGACGAAATTCAGAAAAGTAGTACTGGACTGGAGCAGATTTGCTTTAGCACTTATAAAGCCACACCAACGGTGTTTTATCCCATCAGAAAGCAATGTTTTTTCTAAACACGTATTTGTAAACAAAAATAACAAAGATTAGATTTTAAGATCAATAAGCTGAGAATAATTGGTTGCATTGTCAAGAAACTTAATAGTATTCCAAGTTTTGTTTTTAACTTTTGAAAGTAAGTACTCTAATGCAAGAACAGATATACGTTTATTCTAATATTTCATGCCTAAAAATTAAAAGTTCCTTATTATTTTACATATTTAATTTAATATGCTTCATTTTTTATTTTTGTTACCTAAAACAAATTTAACAATAATTTTTGGTTTATAAAAGTATAAAATATATAAAGAATAACCTAGACCAAAATAAAACATTACAAAAAGCCATATAAAATTATGGAATAGATTTTATGTTTACTAACCACTATAATTGTCAAAGAACTAGAACTAGACAATACATGCATTTTTACTTTTGCATAAAGCTTCACAAAGTCACGCACATAGAGCTATGTTTATGAAAATGAGGGCATTCATAAATGTATTATCACTACAATATTTTGTATAAACTCGCCTTTACATACTTACCTACCTGTATATATGTGTAGCTGAGTAATTGGAAACTGAATTTTATAAAATAAAATGCTTAATAACTGTTGCTAAAACTAATTTTTTTCCACACAAGCTTATAACTACTAAGGAATCCGCTACAATTAAAAGCTAATCATGTTGAGCTCGTTGTCGATTGCATTGAACTGCGATCTGTTGAGCTCGTGCTCGCTTCTATACTGAACTCCGACAGCTGTGTATCAGCTCTTTCTAATATTTTTCCATTCGCCTGCACCGATGTGACTAACAGTGGTGCATTCTCCGGTTGTATTGATATGGCTTTGCCCACAATATGATGGGTTTGAGTATCCAAATTATTAATTTTTATTTGTTGTATAAGACGATTCTGTAAATGCAACTTAATCGGATACCATACCAGCATTACAACGCCAATTACTATGCTGATAACGCCAAATACTTGTAGGCTTAGTAAGACTCGCGGTAATAATTTGAACTCTTCTGACAGCTGTGGTGAGATGCGCGTACGAGCTTCGAACCAAAAAAGCGGGAAAAAGATGCGTCGCTTATTACGGAACAATCTACGTACAAAGAAATCAAATTAGGAACACCATCAATTGGTAGCGGAAATTTGGAAATTCTTTCTTTACTTACCTAAAATCAGAAACCGGTTCAACCAAAATATTAGATTGTAAGCGTGCCGACATCTCCAACATCAACCCTGTTTTCGGTTCTAACACTAAGTAGAGTTCGTGTTTTTCTTTGTTCGGCTTTAAGCCGTCCACTTCGCTGAGATAATATGGATCCGCATCGTAAAAATGTGGATAGGATAGAAACATTGGGGACCCAAACCAACATGATGTTATGTTCATTAGACCGGATGGTACGCACTCTCCATTGCAATGGCACGCATTCTCGGGGTATAATGTGCCTGAAATGGCAAAGTTAAAATAAAATTACATCTAGTATGCTAGACCGAGGCGAAAATTAATAAACAATATTAATTACCATTATCAACCATGCGTTTGCCACCCTCATAACGGAAACCTTTAACACCCTCCACCTCCGCTGTTTGCGCATAATCCATTGTAACTGTACGACAGACATCCGATAAAAAGAAATTCACCGGTTTGTGTGGCTGCAGATATAACGTCTGAAATTCGCCCGGCGAGCCGTAAACTTTCGCACATTCGGGTGCGTATGCGTGTGTCGTATCACGATAGTTCCAGGTGTGTAGTTGTCCGAATTTTCGAATATCATCAGCGCCGGTGTGTATATTGAATGTGCCTGTAACGTCAGCGCTGTAATTGCGCTAAAGATGGAGAATAAATATAAAATTTTCGAAAAGCCTTCTTAAATAGCAAAAAGCAAATGCACCTACCGGATAACAGTAACCGAATTTGTCGAACGGCACTTTCACATCTATTAATGAAGTCGGCAAATAGTTGGCCATATTCAAAAGTACATCATCATAACCCTCAAATAGTAACTCATTCACTGACTTCGTTAACGAAATATCACCGTTATAGACATTCAAAGCAATATCGATCACTCGACGACGCAATGAACTCCAGCGTTTCGCTTTAGCTGCAAGTGACTGAAAAATATAATATATAAATGATCAATTTATTTGTTTGACTTCAATTTCAGCACTGTTACTCACCACCGCCAACGAGTTGAGAGTCACTATTTTGTCTTCCAGTTGTCCCTTACTGTTCGCAGCATCAAAATAATATTTACTTTGTTTTTTATAAGTCAGTGATGCATTTTGTGTGTGCCATTTGATGTCGACTTTGTGTGGCACTTCGATGAAACGATATGGTCCCAGTTCTTCGAACTTTGGTTTTATATCAAGATTTTGAAAATCTTGTGGATTTGTCCAATTAAATAGGTAGAAATCCAGTGTAAGTTTCAAAGGTGGTGTTTTCCATAATTCGAAAATTTTTGAACCGGGTCGTAGAATCATTTCCTATGAAAAAGTACATTGTAATTTTTATTAAAAAGGTTATTTTACCTTTGAAAAAGAGTATTCTCACCTTTTCTAAGAATTTGTTTAACATATTTTCACCAAATAACACATTTCCTATACCTAGTATAACCAAACACAATCCAACTAGATTGAATATGAAGCGTCGGTTCTTGCTCGGCATCATTGCTATAGCGAACTTCGCCGAAACTGAAATAGTAAAAAATATTAAAATTATAATTATGTATATGTTTATTCAAATTCTGTAAGATGATCGAAAAATTAAAATGTCCAAAAATTTGATTTTTATTTTATAAAATTTAGTTGGTTTTTAACAGCTGTTCTTTTAAGCAAAAATTATTCTGTAAATTGAAAAAGGAATTTGTATTTCCTTTCCGCTATAACGATAACGTAGTATTTCTGTGGCATTAAATATTTCGATCCGCATGGGGGATCGTAGGGTGTGCCATTATTTATCCTAATAACGACAATGCCATTGAAAAAGTGTTATTCACTGATCAAATTTAATCCGGACTGACAAAAAAAACCTACATTTTCACGTATTTTAATAAAAATTTTTATAATCGCATAGTCTCCTGCGCCAATAAAAGCATGTTAACGCTTAATTCTATTTTCCATACATTTGTTCTAAACCTCAGCCACGTCTCGTCACAAGAAAAAGACGTTGGTTTTACTAAAATTCAGATCTTTTGATAGGAGTCTAGCATTGATACGCTTCATACTTAAAACCTCTGCTATATGTTTGATGAAGTTTTCGGTGACTTCCGACCTTCACTGAATGCTTTGTGGCACTCACAACACATTTTTGTTCGCTATAAAGTAGACTCCCCAAAACTCTTCTGCAACATTTTCAACGATTCCGTATCCACGATTCCATTGGAAACACACAATTTTAAGCAAACCCGTTTTTAATTATTTTTTTTTAATGTTTAAATGGATCAGTCCGGTCAAAATCATCATTGGTCAGATGGTAATCATCCCAGAAATCGATAGTGTTGTATCATATAATTCATCTCTCTTCCCTATTTTTCCCAGCTTCAAGTTATTGGGTAATAAGGT
Organism: Bactrocera oleae; assembly: GCF_042242935.1. NCBI lineage: Eukaryota > Metazoa > Arthropoda > Insecta > Diptera > Tephritidae > Bactrocera > Bactrocera oleae. Next base: position 7,198,707 of record NC_091537.1, on the reverse strand, counting down.
TTGTATTTAACTAGTATTATTATCAAATTCTAAATGGCAACTGACAACAATTTTTTGTTGCAAAACATTGCTTTCGTCACCGTACTAAATCCATAAAATTCTAATTATGTAATCAGTTGGTGAATTCTAAACGAGGCTATAACAATGTATCCTATAACTTTTTGTTCTATTTAAATTAATTAAAACTGTTCATTTTGTCATAAATAATCTCAATTACTTTGGAAATCATGCAAATGAATATTTCATTAAGGCAAACTGGAGTTTCAACTGAATGGCGGTATCACGTATTTTGAGTAGTCATTATAGCTGTTTTACTTTATTATAATATTCTCAATGAACAGCATGTATGGAAACCTATGTTTATGAAGCGTAGCATTCATTGTTGCATTGATTTATTTGACAACCCCTTCAACGCTTTCGACACTACCTTTTGACTATAATTAATGCGCGGACAATTTGTTATCAAATCACTGCAGCGATTACAACCATTTGGTCGACCATAGAGTCATAAGTTACAACATTTTAACTAGAAGTAAAAGCGTAGACAAATTTTAATTGAATGGCAGTAATAAAAAACAGTGATATTTAACAAAGGTACTAATTAGCAGGTAATTTAGCCTACATACAACATGTGTAAAATAATCTGCGTATTTATTTAGATGTATGTATCATTTACTAGAATTACAGTTCAAAGTTTCAAAAATTGTAATAAAATTTTGATAAACATTGTAATGCATTTAACGAATACCTTAAAACAATTGAGGAAGATAACTACAAAAACATGTAATTATTTTTTAAGATATAAAACGTACTATAATTAAGTAGGCAATTAAACTAGAATGGTTATAATGATTCGGTAAAATACGGTCCTAATAAATGTAATGTGCGTATCTAATAAACTACTAGCGTTCTCTCTGCAAATTTGGTAGAAACATTGCGCTGTTACCGTTCACATAATTCTAGGTTCAGAACTAGTCCTTCCAAAATGTTACAGTTGGGTAGTATGTAACATATTCCATTTTGGTTATTTCATATCTCGCAAACCATTTAATTAATTTCAACTCAATGTACTGTATTAAACATTAGATCATCTTAGCACATTTTAAAAATGGACAAAACCAGACAACAATTACGTCTACTAGTTATATAATGTCAGTTTCGCATCTTAGTTAGATGCTTAGGATGGTCCATATCTGTGCCATGGTCTTAGGCACCATATACCAAATATGAGAATGTGGGGTTTTCTTTTTGACTTTGTACTGTATATATCGGGCAAATTTTCATAAAGTTGGTAAAATTGGATGAAATGTTCATAGTAGATTTTTGAATAAATCTAATTATTCATCCTTTTTAAATGCTAATGTTTTGCGACAGTATCTATTGTTCAGTAAATTTCTCTGTTCTTCTGTGATATATTAATATATAACCCTTAAAATCACTTTTTTACAGATGTAATTAGGAAGTTCTGTAATATTATGAGAGACTCTCTTCGTAAAGTTTATGAGATATTTTTAATCTACGTATTCCCAGGTTTCTACTACTTTTGTTCTGGATATGATCTCAAATTTGCAATAGAAGAGTCCATTCCTTAAGCAAAACAGAAACTGAAAAATGCCGAATATTGAAAAATTCAAGCTCACAAATAAGTTGTACCGAACTTAGATCGCGAACATTATGGTATTTACCTGCTACTTAGTTCGCTCGTTAGTCAGCAATTTTTATGCATTAAAAAATAAAAATTTATATAAAAAAATGTCACTTCAACCAGCAAGCAACCGGAATTGTATTTATTTTGTCGTGTTAATATTTTATATATTTTTAATTTAACTTGATAAACATATTTCAATATATTTTGCGTATTTTTCAATAATTTTGTGTTTCTAGAATATGCATACATACTTCGGCACGCATAAATAAGCATTCTAATCAGAATGTTTTGACGTTTTAGGTTATAAGTCACGTCAAAAACCCACAATTTTGTTGCCGGGTCTTAGGAAATGGAAATCTCAGTAATTTGGACAGGTTTTTAAACAATAATGCTGATATTATTTATTTTTGCAATATATTAATTTATATAATAATATATACTTGTATGTATATATTTTTTTTTTCTGTTATTTTATTATTATATATATTTATGTTTTTTTTACTTTGTCTTTTGTTTTTTATACCCTGAACCGGGTATATTAATTTTGCAACGATGTTTGTAACACCCCCAAAGAAAACGTCGGAGACTCTATAAAATAGATACATATAAAAATTATCAGCGTGACGAGCTGAGTCGCTTTTTAGATGCCCGTGTGTCCTTCTGTATATGCGCGAATTATTCCCTCAATTTTTGAATTAACAATCTGAAATTTTGCATACGTCCGCCGGAATCGCCGATATCGGACGACTATAGCATATACATAAGTGCCAGACTAATTAAACGATCAAAAACATGTTCTCGTATAGAAACTTATTTTATTTTTGAAGGGTATTATAGCTTCGGTGTGAAGTTAACGTTTGTTTTTTAGTTTTGTTTTACTTTATATAATATTTTTTTTTTATAATTTTTATATTATTCTAAGTGAAAGTGCTTATTTTTGCCACTAATGTTGCAATAAATCTGTCATTGTGCACAAATTCGCCTGTTTATCTTTTATTGTAAATCTTTAGTTACATAAAGCGTTGCCAATTGTTTCAGTATTATTAGCAACTTCTTTGCCTTTTATTCATTTGAATTTTTTTTAATGGTTGCATTTAACTACGCTCAATGCCTATTATTTTTTTATTGCTTTAATAGTTTTACTTTTGCACAAATTAAAAAAAAAATAACTATTACATCACTTTCATTCAAATAAATTTTCTAGTTGTAGCCATAATGCGCTCACTGCAATTTAATTCAAGCAATTAACTAACCAATAACTTTGCGACACATTTTTTTTTTAAAGTTGACTAATATGTTCTCAGCAATTTTATTGCATTTTATTTAAAGCGATTCTGACTAAACCTTTACCACATCGTTTCAAAAACCGACTAAAATTGCACTCAACCCCAAATTTTTATGCTGCATTTGTCCAGTTTATCAGTATCGAAGAAGTATTGAAAAAGAAAGTGTTTTTATCAGTGACCTTTTATGAGACTGACATCAACATACCAACACACACATATGGAATTACACTTGCATTTATCGCTTTATGTAGGATAGCCCCTCTTGGTGATGTCTTATCGCATTTGGTTACTTAAAAATACCGTTCATACTTAAGTTATGTATTAACATGTATTAACATGCATTAATACATAATATACATACCTACACACACACATATACACATATGTAAGTACAAATATTTCCGTGTGTATGTTTCAGTAGTTTTCTGGAGACAACCAATCATTCGAATCCGTACAAAATAATAATAATGCAACAACAAAACTCAACCAAAAATATTGCGCAAAGTATTTTCTTAAGTAAACAAGTGTTTTCGTTTACAATGATAAGCAAGTGTTTTTTTTTTTTTTGGCTCCGCCGATAATGCGTCGAACGTTCTACCATCGATGATCAAATAGCTAGCTGACTGTGCGCCTTAATGTCATTTGCCGGTTGTAAACACACTTTTACAGTGTGACTAAACCAAGAAGGTACAAAGGCACCTACAAGACTGGTGATAGACGAAGTTTGAAAAAACAGCACTAGTCGTAAAATTTATTATTTGATAATTAATTGATTATATTTAGAAATGTTTGTATGTGCATATCGATATAAGTCGTGGTGGTCGTTACTTTCAAATTTAATTCATCACTGAAGGCAACCCTATTTTTAATTTGACGATTTTCTTGTAATTATTATTAAATATTCAGGATTTCTTAACCAACGAGTCATTTCATAAAATGATCACCCTTTTGAAATGGTGTTGGTTTTCAATGAATCAAAAAAATATTTTTGCTTCCTCAACTCTACTAAGCCACCCTCTTATTCAGTACATATTGTACAAAGGTACAATGTGTTTCGAAAAAATGAAATTTCATTGATCAGCACATTTACGCTTATTGTACATATTTTATAGGAAGCCGACGTTACGTCATCGCTCCCGAATACGTCAAAATACTTTTACGATCGAATACTTTAAAACGACGTTTGTGTATACAGATGTACATAGGATCACATAATGGTTATTGTCGATTCTCTATCAGCTCAGATTTTCGTTTACAAGACTTTACATTTAATTCCAAAGTTAGCTTGGCAGTCGTCAGTGTTCCACTGCTATTTTCAATGGATAAATGTCTACAATATTTAAAAAGTTTTTTTTTTATGGTTTCGAAAACCATCTGGTGGTAACAAATATCGTTGGCTACTGAATAATTTTGACTATTTAACATTAAATTCGTAAATTGTTGAGAAATATACTTAAAGTATAACGATCATACAAGCACAGTGAATATAAAAAGTTATAGTGCGGTTATAACTATCGAATAAATTTAAGTTCAATTTTTACTAACAACATTTTTCAAGTGATATTAAGTGATTTATCGCATAAAAAGTCTTCTAAAGTTTGCACGTGCACTCCACTCCGCGCGTTATTAAACAATTTTGAAAAATGAAAGTTAATTGGCAGAAGCACTAATGCGTCAAAACATCAAAAATCTATCAATATTCCTGAGCGCCTGAAGTAGATTTGTAACCAATTTTTATTAATCTACTTGCGGCTCCGGTTGATTTAGATTTATTATCATGGTGTCAGCACAACCAAGAAGGAGCTCAAGTTTTTTATTTTAGTTTCTTACTTACATCAGAAAATTGTTTCAAAAACAGTCACGCCTTGGCAAGAAAATTTCCGAATGTATTCCTGTAAATTTCCACTTTTAGAATACATTAAAAGCGGAATTTTCGAAATTATTTTCTCGGCATATTAAAAAGAATTTCTCGCGTGTTATTATACAATAATTATGATTAAATTTGCCTCCCAAACACTCTTGTTCTGAAATTATCTCAATTATTTATATGTACATAAGTATATAATTGATAACCCCAAATGCAAATAGTTGGCCCTTAAATTAATGCAATTAACACACGTTTAACGAATTTATAAGATTTTCCAACATCATCGAAAAGAAATTCTATATACAATATGTAAATATTTTGCTATTGATAGTGATAAGCTTGTCAACTAAAAGTTTTAATTAACACATATTTGTGATTCCGCAATAAATTAACATTAAAATCAGCTGATTCATGGAAAGGAACAGTAAAAATGGCTGCTAACGGTTTCTTATGTCGTGTTTTGTCTTTTCAAATCTGCTGTCAAAGTAGACACACGTGTTTGACATTTATGTAATGCTATAAAGTACAAACAAACTTTCAAAACTGTGTCGCTTGTTACTGTTTAGCGAGGTTTTAAAGCATTATTGGTCCATTCTTTTTCAAATATAATATAAAGTCAAAGCAAGTAGTAGTAAAAGTAGTGAGTGTTTTGGGCAACTTTTTAAATCCACTTGACAATAACAAATGTTCAAATGCTAAAAGCACTCTGCAAGAATTGTAGAGCGCATGAAACCATCACTTTATTGGGAGGCAACTTTGGTTACCAAATAATGTCAAGAATTGGGCCTCTCCATTGTCCACATGAGTCATGTGATTTAACTCTTTTAGATTATTTTTCGTGGGAGTAAGTCAAGTCAATGACCTGAACTGATAAACCAGTTTTGATCGGGCAGTTGGAAATCAACATCCGGTCCGTTCTTGGCGGCAACTCTGAAGACAGTGTTGCAAATTTATATCGACATGATGGTCTTTATAAGGCGGAAATCCGTTGAAATACCCAAATATATGTACACAGTTTCATAAATCTGTTGCGAATATTATATTATTTATAAATTGAAATTTTCGTAAAGTTTTAAAAGAGTACGCTTAAATTACATTTTTTTTTTAATTTTCAAGAAGTCTAATATATTCAATATATTATATTCAAAAAAGTTAGAACATATTCAGTTGCTGCTGTTTAAATCCGGGCTACCATCATCGGCTGCTATTACACACTTGCCGTTAAGTGCAGCGCAAGTGCAGTCTTCAGGGCAATGCCTGCAGACATGCGCGATGAAGCGTGCCGGCTGTGTGCGATAAGAAAGACAGCGCAGTTGGTTTTTTGCATATTCTTTTATATAAGAAAGAAAGGCTGATATATTCTACAGATTTTAGCCACTTGGTGACAGCGACACTTTTGTCACCGAATTCCACAATTGAATATTGTTCTGTCACTTGTTTTTGCTGCTCTTACTGTTATCACTTGAATTTTATTCATGTTTTTTTTTTCATTAAATTCCCTTCAAGATAATCGCTTACATATTTAATTATCAATGTTAAATTAAACGACTGATTAATATAAAATAAAAAAATGTTTCACTTACAATTTACACAAATTAAAAATTAACTTTTTTCCAGTTTTCTATTTCAAGCTCAGCTTTTCATAAGTAAGCGCATAAATGTTTATTACTATTAATCTTCGTTTTTTTTTTTGTTAAAGCAAGGTACTCTTAACCGTTGTAGCAGTGAGGATTTGAGTAATAGCTGTTTTTTAGTTTGCTCCTTTGCTTTGGTTGGTAGCTCAATTCGATTTACTTCACTTGATCCGCGCTTGTCCGCAGCTTGATAATGACTGTGTGATCACTTTGTCGGCTGTGTAGCAAAATAATATTCTGATATTGTTTTCAGTGTTTTTTTAGTAATAATAATCTAATGCTAAGATTTTTTAATCTACATACGCGTTTTATATTGCAATTATATATTATAGCTATGTAAAGAATACTTACGTATTAATCTGTATATGTTACATATAAATATGCTTGTATCAGCCTATTGAAGTGCATTGGGAAAATAATTAAAAAACATTAAAAAATAAATATAGTCAAATAGTAGAGGCAATATGAAATTAAGACATTTAGAAATTTAAGTAGAGTAATTACTGGCAAATAAAAAGTCACAGTAGGCAATTAATTGATTGGAGACTGCTTATAAGGGTTTATTAGAGATTTTTGAAATATATACTAGGGCACACCTAGGGTGACATTTAAAAAAAATTAATTTTTTTTTCATTTTTCAATTACTTATATCTTTGAAAATAACATACTAAAAATAGTTTTTGAGTTGCAGCCTTTTAAAGTATATATCAATAGTTCATATAGACAATCAGTTTATCTTTAAACTCGTTTTTCTTAAAACTACATTTTTCAAATTTCTTTCTTTTTCCTAGATGGCCACAGTTTTCGGTAACGCCACAAAACATCCCGAAAATCAGTACCGAATTCTTTTTATATGTGTAAATGTAATAAATAAATAGATCTTCATACAATGACGTAGCAGTTTTTCGGTTTATTCTAAAATCGAATTTTGGCAGTCCAAAAATGTTGGGTAAAACTGAATTTTTTTTTAATGCCGCTATTTTGTCAATATTTTTTTTCGACCGTAGAACATTGTACAGACTCTTCTAGAGATAATTTTTTTTATGTCTCATTGACGTACATAGAAGATGGAGGATTGTTTTTTCATCGCCGTCAAAGATCGCGTGTAACACTAAAAATATTACTATTTTTATTTAAAAATTTTACAGTGGTTTTCAAAATATTTCCCACGAAGGTATATTGTACTTTTATACTATTATATTCGTTTCAACCAATTTTAGAATATCTTTGTGCAATCCTTTGCATTTTGAACGCATCCACCGTTACGGCTAGCCTCTAAAATCGTTAATCACATAGTTTTTTTTTTATTGTTGAAGATGAAAAGGAAGCCATCAGTTTCCAAACTATAGAAGACGATTCATCAACTAGTGGTTTTAGATATCAAAATTCTTTTGTTTGTGGCGTTTTGTGAAACTTTGTCTGACTATAACGCCATGACAGTAACATAACCTTTATCATAAAAAGGGCTGTAATTTGCTTTGATGTATTTCGTAAAAGAATTAGATGAGTTTCATATAACCTAGAAGATTGTAGCATATTCTAAAACTAGTAAGATGACATATTTTTTCATCATCTTTGCTGCAACACGAATATCTTTGAAGATTTTTATATACAAATATAATAATATCATATCTTGGTAATGTCGTAGCAGTCAAAAAGTCCATACATTAGCTATTCATAGAATTTGAAATCAATATACACATACTTTTAGTTCTTCTGTCTTCTATCCAACTTATGTACGGCTCATAAGCAACTGAAATCACAGACTAGAAATTTTGTAACATAAATTGGCTTCTCTCGTTTAGGTCAAGAACCGTAGACATCCTACTTACGACCTAGGTGCATACAAACCAAAATACCATATATTTAGTATGTATAAGTATACTAACATAGTTTAACAGTTACAGTTAAATGCCATTATCAGGTGATCTCCGACCTATGTATAATATGTCGCGCGACTAAAACCTCGTGCCACAATCACGCCCAAGCATCTATGCTGTGTGATGAAGTTACACACGTACTTAAATTGAAACATACTTACTTATTTTGCATGTGTATATCACCCATCTCCTTCGATGTTGCTGTTATTAATCGTGTGCGCGTCAGCGTTGTTGTCAATATTTCATGTAATTATCTATTAGAGACGTTCTTCGATTTTTAGGCGTTTATATTTTAATAGGACCCATTACGAGAACGTAGATTAAATATTCTTAACAGCATACGTATGTATGATTTCAATCCAAACATCGCACCACCATTTGGGATAAGGGTCATGAAGGCTATCAAGTACAGATATGTTAACACACATCCATATGCTCGTTAAATGTCTTAAGATGCATAAATGGTTGCGATAGCATTAGTATTTATATACATATGTATGTACATACATATGTATGTTAGTGTGGGTAAAAACAAAAAATATTTTTTTTCATACTTATATTTTCAGAGTACCAAGTACATATGTATGTTAGTGTGGGTAAAAAAAAATAATATATTTTTTCATACTTATATTTTCATAGTACCAAGCGAAAATAAAAATTCGTTTATTTTGACCCTCCCTAATAAAATATAATTAGATTGAGGCATACCCGCGAGCTAAGGTCTATTGTGCCTTCCCCTCAGCCACAACTCATCACATAGGCCCAGCACACTGATAATTCCAGTATCCTGTTGTGTGCTATTGAGGCGATGTGATCCCTTTTCAGATACATAGGGCCTTTATACTGCGTCTACAGACTACTATGTGAGCAGGTGCTCAGCGGAAGCACACAAGATTCAGTAATGTCAGAAAACATGGTGAAGCTTCGTAAACTTGTGTTTGCCAGACTCAAAAAGTAGCTCGATAGAAAAGATTTCACTGAAATGCAGAGGTCAAGATAGAAAGAAAATATGTATTTTGAAGGCATAGAAAAATTTAAGAACCATTATAACAAATTCATTGCTCCAGAAGATATAATACTTAGTTAGGTGGTTTCGTGGGAGAGATATGAGTTGAATGTAGGTTAGGTATATCGAATTAAAGCTACGCACTCCGGCTTTGGATGCTTCTCTCTACTAAAAAGATGAAAATTATGTCGAAATATTTTATTCAACACAGTATTCTTTCATTGTTATGGTAACGACTTTCCAGCCCATGTAGAACCACAATTTGTGATATTTTGTTAATTAGTAAAAGAAAAAATTCATTTTTTCAATTCATAATTGTCATATTCACAGTTAGTATATTAAAATTGCATTTATTCGTTTCATAAATATGTTTGCGTTATTCAAATTGGTCAACAAATGTCAACAAAACTTCGAGATCCGGCATAAGCTTTACCCCAGACAGATGGCTGGTGGAAAAAACTTATTTTCACCGATAAGAAGGCAGACACAAAATTTAATCTGCAAGAAATTATTCTATTCTTATCTATAAATGTAAATATGTGCGCTAAAATAAATGCATACATGCACGTACATATATACATATTATATATATTATATATAAAAATAAAAACTTCTCAAATGCAATTAGATATGTCCTCAAGTTGGAAGTCATGAATGGAGGCGTACAAGACGATATAGTAAATTTATTTAATCGAATCAAACAAGAACAATAAAGTAAATATACTTATAAGCGCGCAATTTCGTGGTGTCATCTATTTATTGTTTATATGGTATATATGTATATTTAAATATGTTCGAGTATGTATATAATACTGAGTATGTATGGAGGAGGCGTGTCATTAATGCCAATGAAATTTAAAATATTATTAAATGATTTTTATATTCTGAACAGGTTATATTAAGCTTACCACGAAGTTTGTAACGTTGGAGACCCTATAAAGTATATACATATATTAATGATCAGCGTAACAAACTGAGTTGGTTTCGCCATGTCCGTTGTCGGTCCGCCTGTATATACGCGAACTAGTCCCCCAGCTTTTGAGATATTACATCTGAAATTTTGCACCCATTTGAAGTTGTGTCTTGATTGGAATCGTCGATATCGGACCACTATAGCATATAGCTGCCATACAAACTGATCGATCAATACCATGATAAAGATCTTTATATATATATTATATATGGATTAAGCTATAAGAAATAACTCTGTGAAGTTCATAAAAGCTGCGGTGCAGCTGCGGTTAACGTTCTTTCTAGTCTTATACCTTTTTTGAATATACCTATATTTGAAATACAAAAAATGACTAACTTATCATACTACCCTAGTTCGTATTTTCAAATTAAGCACACATTTTATTGCATTACAGTCCCGCTGGCAGGGGAGTGTTCGTCTGATTTTTATAAATTTCATTATTTCGTACCTAAACTTATAATAAACCAGAGTCTATAATAATACTATACTTATACAAACTGTAGCCTACTATTCATAAAAATTAAAAAATATGCAGTCCCTGATTTTAAAAGCTGGCTACTAATGATTTTAATATTTTTTCTTATTAACTAATCTCGGCTGGTTTAGCGCATCCGTGTGAGCCACAAATATTTGAAATATTTAAAACGTTCCAAGAGAATGTTGATAAGAGTTTTATAGATAAGGCTGCGAAAGTCTTTAAAAAGCTTTATAATATAACCTAGAATGACATTTCAATATTCATATTTTATTTTAGGGGAATTAATTATATTAAAAATAAATTTAATTAGCCGTATAGAAGACACATTTATTGCGCTCATTTAGATCAGATTATCACTTAAGCATGAGAAGCTAAAAACATTCAAGGCTATATAAATACAAGTATGTTCTCGCTGTTAGTATTAAATTTCGAAACGTATGTGTTTTAGCGATATTTCTGGAACTGTTATGTAATCGAATAACGGTTACGAACTGGCCCCTTCGATTTTATTAATAGTTTTCTATTAAATTAATGTACTCGGAATATATACACGTAAGAGGTAATCTTGATAAAGATTAAATTGATTTCAAAATACTAATCCATTTTGACGCCATGATGTATGTGAATTAAAAATGATGTCACATAAATTTCCCGTGATCACAAATATTTATTTATTTTTGCAAAGCGAAAGGAAAATAACTCTATAGAATCTGATTTTGTGTCATAAATAGATGAATTCGGTTCCTACATGCCTATACGGAATTCAAATATTTTTGCCCATCAGGTTGATATTTTTAAGACTGCAGGCTTCTCGATATGTAACACTAAATTATACAGACATCAAAATACTCTTTTGCATCACGATCCAGATTTAATTTTAAACGTTTCGTTTCGTTCGTTTAGTGTATGAACTCGCACTACATGCTATTAAGTTTAGCACTAATTGTTTTGGAGATCCCTTGCTTTTGCTTTAATTAGTTGAAATCGCATCTCTAGTTTTATTTGTATGAAATGGACCACAACCAGTAGCGCCTATTTGTTTATATTTGCTGTCACTTCTTCATAATTATTATGTCTACTCATTATTATTCGATTTGAAAATATTTCTTGTTCATTTCTTTCTTTATCTCCGTTAGTTTATTCGCTTGACTTTAGAAAAGATTTGTTTATAAGAATTATGATATGCTTAACGAGTAGTAATTTAAATGGTGATTTTTAGTTGTTGATTTTTGAGGCGATAAGCGATACTGGACTAAAATAGAAAAAGTTGCTATTATTCGTATATTATGATATACTTTGAGGTGGGTTTCATATGGTAACTGTATTTCAATCGTCAAACCGTAGGAAGGGGCGTATCGAACAAACATGTCTATCTAAATGAAAGAAACTGAGGTGACCAAAAAGTGATGGAATAATAAATGCTTATACCACTTTAAAAAAGGTTTTTATTTTGCAAATTGGAATTCAAACACAGCAAATAGAAAACGTATTAAAACGATTATCTTACTTCTAATATAAACTAGTATAAAAACAGTTGCAGCGGAGTATAAATTTGTTACCAAGGGGGGATATGCTTTTATCTAATAAGCTTTAATTATTTTGAAACGCAAAATGTTTGAAATCAATTGCCAAAAAACTAAGCATTTGCAAGAGAGCTTTTGAAAAATTATCTAAGATATATCAAAATATTTTAAATTCATCAATACAGCGAAAAGGTCTAAATTTTTCTTTTCACAATAAATCGTGAGCATTTAATCTAATTAAGATATATAATATATACATATGGATGCACTTATATATTATAAGTATACTGTACATTTTCTCCGGTTGGTAAAATTTTAAGCAAAAGTTAAAAAATATTTAGTTCCTTAACAACAAAGAAAACAAAATTATAACTCACGTTTTTAAGCATTTATTTAATTGTGAAGCTATTTTATTCCACATTTAAAATATTATTATTTTATTTTTATTTTTAATTAGTATTAAATCAGTATTTTAAGCATATCTGCCAATACATATTTGTATACGCAATATATATGTCTATGTGTATATATGTGTGTGTATTCATTAATTTTTTAATAACTTATATTAGGTCTGTTTCGTCTTAAGCGAACGGCAAAAGAACGCTCAAGTCAATTACAATTTCCCTGAGGGTAATTAGCAATAGTGATAACAACTCAGCTATCATTTATTTTTGTTTGGAATATGACAGCAGTTGTTTGAAAAAATGTTACTTCATTTGAAGTCGTTTTCAGCCAACTCACTTCACTCGGAAAAATAAACATGTTTGTGCTGTTGTTTTAAATTGTTTCGTCTTTTTCGCGAGTATTCTTTTTGCAACTCGCTTACTAGATAACTATACTATTTTCATTTTTATTATTACTAACGTAAATACATATATTATGTTGCATTGCATACTTTAATATCGTTTAAGGCATTATTCCCTAAAATGTCATAATTATTTTGTTGCATCTTTTAAAGCTAAAAAGGCTTAATGCAAAAAAAATTGTTAGCTATCAAATCAAGTTTAATAATTTAAAAATTTAACACATAAATATTTTAAAAAAAATCTCATATTTTATTCTTTTAATGTCATTAAGAGTAAACTAAGCACCAAATCCTATGGCTAAAAACATGAGGTGACATAAGCAAAAGCAAAGGGAAGTTGCAAAGTGAAAAAAAAACAGTATAAAGTGAATTTTTGGTTTTATAAAAATGCAAAAAATATTTTTAAAAAAGTTGCTTTTAAAAAATGCTTCTTTTAACAAAGTCTGAATAATAAACAATTTTGAATTAATCAATATTGAAGTATTACAACATTTATATAAAGTTCTATTTCTCTTATGAACAAACAAAATCTAAATATTAAAAGTTTTACTGCTTGACTACTAATTTTCAGACTAATTTTATACGTTTGGTAAAAAAGATATTTAAATTACATTATTAAAAAAAAATTGTGTATATTTTTCACATATAATATTATCTCTGTTGCTTCACTATGTTCTTAGCCTAATAGGTATATAGAAGAGACTCTTAATTTAGTCAATCAACTAATTTTCTACAATTTTGAGAAAATTCGTTGCTTGATTTATTTAAAAAGCTGTCTATAACGCCCGGAAAAGCATGTCTTTAATGTCTTCTGTCTACTAATTTTTTCCTTAAGGCCGGAAAATAAAAAAATCGTATTAAAAATTTTAATAATATTATTATTGCTGTTTTGTACAAGCTTGTAAAGAGGTTCACCTTTAATTTTTACTAATTAAAAGCACTTACAACTTTTATATTCATATAATTTTTGTTTAAACTTTTAAATCAAATCGGGACACATAACATACATATACTTGTATTCTACAAACGTACATACATATTTACAAGTTTATTCCAAATATGTTTGTGTATGCTTTGAATAGAGGAACTTAAGCTTTAACTTATAAAATAAATTCAATTTTATTTTAGTGAAATAAACACAATATGCAATATTTCGCAATAACATAAGTATGTAAGAGTATGTACATACTCGCATTACCTTAAAATATAACCTTTTTAGCGCTGAGTTTGTTTAATTTAATATTTCTTAAAACTAAAGCCTACATAATTTTATATTTCATAGCCTTTACCTTTACCGCTTTTTAGTTTATTTCTCGTCACTTCCACTACTCTCTATAAGTTCCGTATTAAACATGGCTCTACAGAAATTCACCATACCACGTGAGAGTTTACCATAGCAAGCTGGCTTATTCTTACGCGCTATGCATAGATAATAAAACGGTATACCCGCAACGGTAATGCCGATACCTACAATGAGATTCATCGGATCCTTGAAGCTTGGTAAGAGCACCAGGGTCAGGCAGCATATAATGAAGATTATTGGCAGTGCCAGGTGCACGCGAATAGGTCGCGGAATGTTCGGTCTGTAAGTGTAGAAGCATTAGTTACTATCACACTAGAAAATTATTTGCAAAATTTGCATTTACTTGGAGTGACGCATCCACAGCATACCCGCTATGCTGGCGACCACCGACAGCCACAACATGGCGCTGAAGTAATTTATCAAAACGTAAACGTTGGCAGTGAGTAGTGTCAATAGCGACATGATGCACTGTGTAGATGACAAAAAAAAAATATAAATTATGTTAGCATATTTTACTCCCACTCCATCTCAATTTATATCACTTACCGAGAATATCAGTGATGGTATGGGCGTTTGTTGTTTGATGTGGAATAGTGTAAAGAATTTAGGTAGATGACCTTCTTGTGCGCCCGTCGCGAAGAGACGTGCCGATGTGAAGAGCACACCGTTAACGCCACCGAATGTGCTAAGCGCCACAAATATCGGCACCATGAAGGCGAGCGGCCCGAATACACGATTACCGAACGTGACCGCCACTGCCAATGAGCTAAGCATTTCCGTTTTCGAGACCACCACAAAGTAGGCGAGATTCACAAGCACATAAATACCGGTGACTAGGGGCATAGCAATCCAAATAGCGCGTGGGAGATTCCTAGAATGGTAGTGAAAAGAAGAAACATATAAAATGTTGTAATAAAAATGTATTGTAAAATCCGCGTTGTGAATCCCAACCAACCCACCAGTTGCCTGTATAGTCTGTGTCTGCATATCTTTGCCTTTTTAAGCTTTTATAAGGATTTACTACATTTTTTGACTTTGGCCACTGAAAGAGATTAGCAATAAAAGATCGGGGTTCTGTTCAGAAGTCTCTTTTTACTAGTGAAATTGAGTAGTATAGGGCAAAACAACTAAATCGTAACAATTTAGTTTGAATTTTCGACCTAAATTTACACAATATATCTGGGAACCATCAAAAAATATATAATATCGAGATTGTAATTCCGCGTTCTGTTTCGAGGTTGAACTTTAACCTTAGGATTGCGAATTCCATATATATATGGGCAGTATCCTGTCTTATCATAATCATGAAAGAACTTTCCAAATTATATTCATCCCAATGGAGAGGAATTTTTTTTTTGCCCAAGTTGGTGGTAATTATATAGAAGCTTTAATAATATTTTCACTTACAGATACTGAAAATTACTTCATATATAGTGAAAATATTTCTTATTTGTTTAGTATTTGCTTTCGCCGGTTAAAGTAGATAATTATGCAAGATAAATGTATACTAATTTACATATTCACTTATTTCACATCTGATAAGTTATCCGTATAAGTAAATCCGAGTCGGTTAAGCGGACACATAAACAGCTGTTCATTTAACAATTCATTTTTTTTCGAAATTAACTCTCATGAATTGCAAATCACAGCAATTCAACAAGTGTCAAATTGCATACATACATATATAAATATCAATCGTTGTAGCATGATGAGTATTATGTAGCTAGGAGTATTGTACCCTGCAGGGAAACCGAACGCATTAATTCTGAACAGATAATGTTGTTGTAGATTTTAGCTACTGCACACTATTTTGTGCATACATATGGTAGCTACATACATATAGTAGGTTCTCCTGTCTCCCAATTATATATTGCTTTTACCAATTATCGAGTACAGCCTGTTTTTGGTTATGCAATTTATGTGCATACCTACATTTATTCTAATTTTCAGTCACAGTAAAGAACAATAATTTTACTACTACTACTACTAGCCATTGCAAATTTATAAAATCGACCCGCAATCTTAGCCTTACATACATACTCGTATATCATATATCATATTAATTTCTATCCAGCCAATCGACTTTATATAACCCTTTTTCAGTCAGAAATGGCTAAAATATTTCAATGAATCGTTGTAGATATATTGTTTCTGTCTATGACTCAAATATTCTGTGTGTACGTCGATTAAAAAGTATTAGTACATCTATTTGACTTTCCATCGCTTAAATAAACAAAGTTTGTCCTACTGAGACAGCTCGCAGAGTACTCCCACGCTGCCTTCATTTGCAGCTACCCACATTTGGGTATTCGATATATACATATGTATAAGTTAGCGTGAAATTTATGTGCATACATATTCTGGAATCAACTGGTGGGTTTTGCTTTTCAACAAACGCCGCGACCAATGAATGAGCGCTTGACAAACACATAAAATCACTTGAACTTTCACTACAAAATAAATGGCCTTCAAGGATTGTTAAACGCTTTATTTTAACGCACACGCACACCTACATCCATTTTATAGACACACCATTCATCAGGGTGTAGAGCTGCTGGAAACTTTACTTTTATGCGCAATTAAGCCACTTGAGCGTGATACAATGGAGGAAGAACAGACGTTGCACAAATAGGATTGCTAAGCAAACAGGATAAGAAACCGGCGTAGATGAGTTGCAAAGAAATGGACGGAATGACGCAAGCAGTTGATTGACACAACACTTTAGAAAATTAAAGTTTTCAGTTAAATTGAAATTTTATTCCATTTCTGGGATTCCACTGAAGAAGAGTAATCACAGAGAACTAGCTGGTGTGTTCAAAAAGTATGTGTCGTTAATTTTACCAACTTAAAGGGATTTAAATAAAACTGATCGACTTTAAAATTTGACACTATTTTAGAGTCAAATTTCAAAAATCGACCTTTTTATATTTCAAAATTCATATTCAAAATTGTTTTTTGAGTAACAGTCTTCTACAGTGTAGCCGTTCAGTACAATCAGCTTAATCAATTTATCTTTAAACGTGTTTTTCCCAAAACTGTCGTTTACTCAAAACTAGATTTTTAAGTTCTTTGATTTGATCAAATTTAGAATAGAAAAAATTACGAGAATTTTATGTACAATTAAACTTTTTTTAAAATGCCGCCATTTTGTTAACTTTTGATTTTTTTCGACCGTTGGTCATTGTACGGGCATCTCGGGTATTTTTTAGTAAGGAAATTGTTTTTATGGTAGATTTCAACCACGGAAAATGCCGGAATCACTGCAGCATTGAAGCACCTTCTTAGCGCCATCGGATATTTTTTTCTTCAAAAATGTTGCTATGTATAAAATTACCGTTAAAATGTTGTCTTTATTCGGCTGTCACACTAAGTGTGCCCTTTAATATTAATTTCTATGTTATCGATAAAGCTGTACTTTGACTGCAGTAAATACTCCTTATGAGCCACCATCGAGAGAAATAATCTCATGGCTCTACAAATCATGATATCCTGATGACCCAACACTTTCAATTTACAGAAAAATTTATTTTTTCCATAGGTATAGATCGACCAAGTTCTAGATTATTAAGCAAATCCGATTATTGTTTCTCATTTTGGTGAAAAGTCAAATAACCTTTGTAACACAGGTTTTGACCTGAAAATATTTCCTAAAGCATTGGTGTAGAATTGATTCGTCAACTCATTTATCATTCAAACATATATTTCATAATATTTCAGAACTAGAGTACAGCTTAGTATTAAAAAAACTCTACGAGGTTTTAGTTTCAACCTACTAACTTTGTGTTGGCTTCTTAATTGGTTTGTGGTTTTCAATCGAGAATGTTCCATCAAAAGGTCAGTTTGTGTAAAGTCTGTTCTTACAAAAGATTCTTGTCTATTTCATTTTTCTGTTGTCAAGATAAACTTGCTCTCCTTTCTTTCTTTGCTTCAGTAGAATTAATTTTATGAAAAAGCTGAGTACTTCTCGTGCTTTCTCATCAGAATACCAATCTTCGTGCGAAAATTCTTAAAGTCTAATAAATTGTTAAATAATCTTCTTTTTCATAACCATAAATTTTTGCACATATGAGAGGTCATAAATCAGATGACAATGCTTATTTTAAAGCAAATAATCTTACTCCAAATTCAAACGGGATTTCAAACACATTTTCAAAGACAAATTTCGAATTGTTTTTCGTTTAAACTAAAATTTGTATAAACTCACTTGTAAGGATCCTGCAATTCCTCCGTTACAAAATTTAAATAATTCCAACCACCGAATGCAAATAGACCCGAGTAAAAGGCGAATCCAATATTGCCCGCATCATAATTGCCCTCCCAGGCGTTTTCGAAATTCTCAAAACGGCCCAACGCCAAATAGTAGAGGCCAGCTAAAATGACCATGACTAATGCCACAAGTTTGCCGGCGGTGAAGATGTCCTGAACTTTCATCGACCATTTGACGGATAAACAGTTAATGGCAGTAAGCAAACCTGCAAATATATGCACATATAATTAAAAATATATTTATTTCGAATTTACAGCCGTTAATTGATAATGAGTTTAAAGCTAAAACAAAGCAAAAACTGATTTGTTAATGATGGTGGGCAAAAAAGTGGGCAATCGGGTGGCGTGTTGTGCGAGATAGTGTTTACAAATGTAAAAGGAAGTTTTTAAATAAATGTTATTTGTGTGTGTGTGTGTGTGTAGTGTAGGCTGTTGCTTTAATGATGGTAATTTGTTAAATATACTTGGTTTAATAATTCGTTATCAGCGTAAACAAATCACGTGTGGCATGTATGCATACTACATATACATGCATACGCATGTACATATGTATGCGCATATTTATTTATAAATGTATTTTAATTTGTTTCCTCCTCACTTACACAAACAAATTGCCGCTAAAATCTTTACAGCCGATTCTGGCGGTGAGCAGTCTTCGAAAAATGGTTTTGCCGCGTATTGTGCGAAAGTCAACGCGACAATTGTCTGGAAATATGAAAAATACATATGTACATACGAACATTAAAATAACAAAGTTACAATAATAAAATTAATTGTAATTAAATTTGCTGCAATTCATTAACACATGTAAACAATTTGCGGTTAGTTATTGCTCTATATTGTATACTTACATTAGAGTGTATCAAAATTCGTTTAATTTTTATTAGCTCTTACTCACTCAAATGCTTCTAATTGATTCCATTTAAAAAAAAACCTCACCAAATATGCGCTTCCAACTGTAAGCGGTTTTTATTTTAGTTTCTAATATTATTTACAATTCTCCAAATTTCAAAATTTTTATATGGTTATATGGTTGTAACCATTCTTCTTGTAAAGATGAGCATACTCTGTCTCTAAATTTAGTAAAGCTCTACGACTCAATTTTAAGGATATAAAACTTATAAAACAGTTTATTATAAAAAGCTGTGTTAATTATGTGTAAATAAAATTTATATTAATTACGTGAGAAACTTACATAGACTTAAAAATCGTAGGAGAACTTTTTTTTAGAGCAATCAATTTTCTACACTATCTATGAAATCAGATAATTTTTCAAATATTTATTGTAGTATCGCGATTTGAATTTTTCTATCTTATAATAAGAAAAGAATAGAAACCGTAAGACGAAGGGCTCCTTCTCATTACAATTAAGAGATCATATTTGGAGAGAATTTTTTAAAGGTGTTTAAGAAGCTATTTTTCAGAGTACCAAGCGAAAAAAAATTCGTTTTTGTTTTACCCACCCTAATACATAAATATACATATTGCATATTTAGCTTAATATAATTTTAAAATAGAATTTATTTATGGTACATAACTACATACATATATGCAAATACATATAATATATAAACATTCATACACTTACTAATATAGTATAACTACTTTATTGCGCATAATTATAAGCAAATATTCAATAACAGTGAGCGAGTCCACAGGGTTTTTCAATTTGGACTGATCGTTACTGGTGGTCCGTGGCGATCATAGTATATACATATGTATATATTATATATACAAGTGCATTCCGTATAGCATATACAAATATTTTTTCTTGGTTTTGATCTATAAGTTTGTATGGCAGCTATATGCTACTTTGGCCCGACAATAATCCATGTCATATTTCGCCAAGATATCTTATGAAATAGAACTGTTTTCCATACAATAACTTGATTAGGATCCAGCAGTTTGTATGAAAGCTTTATGCTATAGTGGAAAATATTGGCAGTTCTGTCAAGTGAACAACTTCTTAGGAAAAAAATGCACAATTTTAGATCAATATGTCAAAAACTATAGGAATAGTTCCCGTATGTACCGACAGACTTGGCTAAATCTGTTCATCACGCTGATTATTTACACCTATATATATACTTTACAAGGCTACCGACGTTTCCTTGTAGAATCGATACCCTTGTAGGGCCATGCTTTTATTACATTTCCTCATCAACCGATCTATATTGAATCGCCCTGTATCTTTTGTTTTTTGTCAAACATGACCAGTTTTGAAAATATTATGTATTTATTCGCGATGTGAGTTCCTAATAAATGAATATAGTTATAATTATAGGAATAATTTATGCTTGTTATACTTCTGATAGCTTTATTTTTAATTTCCCAGTAGTTCTCATTAATAAATGATTCATCATGTGACGCGTGCAAATAACAATAACAAATATGTGAATATACACACGAACATATTTTGATGTAGGTTACTATAATAACATATAACATAATAACATATATGCATGTATGTATATAATTAAGCTTTATAAAATGGAAAGTAAACTATGTTTATTGTAATTAAATAAGTTATGTCACCTTGCCTACTTAACTCGCTTAACCTGACATACTCCACTGCAAATATGAAAGTAAGCTGAAATTTTTAATTTCATAACTCACTAACTGTAAGGCCAGCAATTATTTTGAAAAGCTCAGAATTGGTTATTATTTTAAATTATAATAAATTAAAAGTGAAATTAAAAATAGCACGGGTTCATCGACCTCAATTTATTTCTAGGAAAACATTTTTTTTTGATAATAATTTAATAATTTTTTTAGTCCGCCACTTTCGTTTAACTTCTTTTTAACAACCCAAAAATTTTTCACGAAATATCAGATTTTGATGCAGCACCACTTAAGGGCTTATATTCACTTGTAACTCGGAAAAGACGCGATTATCTGTGAACTTTTGTTTAAGAGGCATTATAATTATAATTTAATATTTAGTTGAAAATAATGTTCTTTTACAGAAATAATGTACTTTAATAACTGGTGATTTTTTGGGAAAAATTGTGGATTCTCTTGATCCCGTAGACGATCTCCGAAAAAAGGTGTCTGGCAGTGAGGTAAATTGTTCTGCTTATCTCAAATCCAAAAAAAAACAAACAAAAAAATTTATTATTGCTATAGATGACGACAGGTAATGATCAAAATTTGACAAAATTTAAACTTCAGAGTGGCTTAAAAACCGAAATTATTATCAAAATTCATATTTCCTCACCAGCTCTGAAAACAGCATTTCGAAAAAACACGTTAAAAGTTTTAGAAGCTGATTACACCAAGTTAAAATGTGCTTAAAAATACGCTCATATCTACGAAACTATTTGCCGAAATTTTTGAGGAATATTTTCAAAAATATATACTCATATGTATGTACATACGATATTTTTACAAGAACAAAAATCATTTTTTGAAATTCCCAAACGGATATAATACCTTAAATTATTCTCAAAATATTGAAAATATTTAATTATTCTCTCCTCTGAAAATATCCTCCAATTTTTCATTAATTTCATTAACTAATTTTTCTGTAATATTTTTTTTCATTTATAGTGTTCTGAAAGTAAATTCATACAGTTATTTATATTTATTTATCCAAAAAGCTAACTAGCAAGCAACAACCCCCTAATTAAACCGAGTTATTTATTAGGCTTTTTTGTTTATTTACACGTGTATAATCTACATACATACATACATACGATCGCATATAAATATGCACATGTCTACAAAACTCACCTGTGTTGTTGGTCTAATGATTAACAAAGCTATCCATAATCTCAAAAAGCCGACTAGCGGTCCAAATGCCACCAACAAATATGCATAATCGCCACCCGAACGTGTGATGCTCGTACCCAACTCAGCATAGCAAAGCGCGCCGATTGTCGAGAGTATGCCGCAAGCAGCCCAAATGAGCAGAGACGAGCCCACCGATCTGAAAAGGTTAAACAAGAAATATAAATAAAAAATTACTAATGAATAAATTTGTTGCTATTATCAATGTCTAGACAACTCAAAGTAAATGTTACGTATACGCATGGGCATTCCCCGAAATTTGCTTTTGCCGTAAATTAAAAGTTTGCTCTACTTTAGTTTGGACCGTTGCAAATTACAAGTTTTCGTTGAAAGAGTTGCTTTAAATTATGCACGTAAATAATGGCTGTGCAGTGGCAATTAAGGGGCCGGCGATTTTCTCTTGAAACTCGTTGGCAAAATGTTTGCCATTTATGTTTCAAATTGACAAACTTGTTCAAACACAAATTAAAATGCAAACATGTATAGGTGTTTGTGTTTGATTGGCATTTGCCGATGTAGTGTTTTATAAAGGTCTATATTTTAAAACAAATTTTTAATATTTTTGTAGCAATTATTACACAGCTTTCTAGAGATGCAAGAGAAGCCACACAGTGATCACAGGCCATCAGATATTAAGAATGTAGTTTTATCTCTATCGTTTCGGATCTTGTCTTCTTTTCATATCCGAAGAAGTTTCGCTAGATAGTAAGTAAGAATAAAGTACGCATCAATGAAGCTCAAGCCTTTTACGAAGAACTTAAAAATAGAATATAATACTAAAAAAAATATAGAAAAATCACAAATATAGGCTAAATATTTTGAATTGCCTCTTTTTATTTTTTTTGTCAAGGAGTCCTCTATTTATCGAGCTGCCCTCGTACGAAGTGCATTATAAATGAAAAGAAGTGATAATACACATATTTCCTCTATATCTGTAATTTTCCAATTGAACTAATTGATAAATTTTCAAAGAAGCAATTATAGCGCCCGCCTACACATCTTACTCTCTGTATGTATGTATGTTGGTTTTCTACAGAATTATTTGTTCCACAAAACTTTAAAAGCAATATATTTCTATATTAATTCACAACAATTTGCGGTAATTAAAAAAACTGGGAATTATTTGTTTGATTAAAAATGTATATCAGACACATGTAATTTCTTCATATATGCAAATTGAAGAATACACATTTTCTATGTACAATTTGTTATGTGATAGTTGTCGCACTTTGTAGATACTAATTAAACAACTCTTCTTTATTAGGAATTTCTTTAACTTTTACTACTTAATTAATTCAAAAATTTTTTACGAAATATATTGTACTTACTTATATAGATTTCCTCAA
Source organism: Bactrocera oleae (assembly GCF_042242935.1). NCBI lineage: Eukaryota > Metazoa > Arthropoda > Insecta > Diptera > Tephritidae > Bactrocera > Bactrocera oleae. The sequence goes on along the minus strand of NC_091537.1, from coordinate 7,174,903 downwards.
TAGCCTCACAAATATAAAAAAGTTCCTCACAAGAACTTGTTTCAGTTCAGTTTGCATGGCAGCTATATGCCATAGTGATTCGATCTGAACAATTTCTTTGGATTTAGAATTATTACTTTAGATAAAAATCCATGCCAAATTTTGTGAAGATATCTCGTCATATTAAAACTTTGTTTGTATAGCAGCTATATGCTAAGGTGGTATGAACAGTTCCTTGAGAAGAAAGTAACGTGTGCAAAGTTTCAAATTGATATCTCAAAAAACTGAGATACTAGTTCGCATATATACAGACAGACGGACGAACGGGCAGACAGACAGGCATGTTTAAATCGATCCCGCTCGTCCTGCCGATAATTTATATATATATTTATAAGTTCTCCGACGTTTCCTTCTGGGTCTTAAAAACTTCGAGGCAAACTTAATATACACTGCTCCATCGAAATTTACAGAATAAAGCGGAAGAGTTCCATTTAACAAAGAATCAAGTTTTGGTCGGCTTAAAAAGAGAAAACGAAATATAAGCAATTATGCAAAATTTATGCAAAAACAAAAGATTTAGTTTGACAAAATTTCACAGCAGGACTGGCAGGTGAAATTTTTCCGTTCTTCTTCTTCTAGAGAATTATCTCTTTAAGTAACACCATCACGACAAAACGCTAACAAGGAAATTTCCGTATATACTGTGGAGTTTATATTTTATAGCCAAGCGCAAATTATGGATAACCCCTATTACTAAAGGTATGAAGCAGTAGATGAAGCGATCACTCATATTTACATTTCAGGTTTAAAAGAAAACTCTTATTATATTTCTTTTTACACTTCTCATGCAAAAAAGTAATTGCAATCGCACATATCCATATATGTAAATAAAAATACAATATAATTATAAAATATATTATAATAACTGTGGGAATTCAAATACTTACTCTGTATAGTTGAAGACACCTGTTGGCGCTATAAATATTCCGGAACCGATAATAGTGCCCACAATGATAGCCACACCGTTCATTAGCGTCAGTTTGCGTTTTAATACGATTTTATCACCGTCGTCAGATTCAGGCATTGGCGCATTGCCATTTCCATGGCCGTTGAACGAAGCGGCGGCGCCGGTGGCGGCTGCGCCACCATTGCTTGCAACAGGTTGCGAATTATTTACTAAACTTGTGCTAACACCATTAGCATAACGTTCTGTCATTGTAAGACGATTTTTTTAATTTAATGGAATTCGGCGTTTTCTTGTATAAATGCTAGTTCTGAGCTAACGCTTATTTTGCACTTTGTCACGAACTTTTGGAATATTTATGTATCACTTGGCAAAACAAGCTGATTTATGCTGATAACACTTTCAAATTTTTTAGTGACTTGTTGAGTTTTTTTTGTGGTGATTACTATTTTTTAAGAATTTATTTAATTTTTTAAAACAAATTTTCGTAATAAAACCACGTTTTAGCAATTAGTTATTTCTATGTAAGCATCAAACTTTCGAACTTTGTTAGTTGTGTAGCTTTACAACCATTTAGCTGGAGCTCCCATCAAGAACTGAACTAATGGACAACTACTGCTTTCGGTTTTACGCTGTGTGAAAAGAAAATTCAATTCAACTGTCAAATATTGGGTGGAAAATGAGACACAACACATTCGCACACATGCATATGCACTTGTAACACAAACCCCGCAGGAAAAAATTCACTTAAACTTTATTTCATTTTTTCTAAAATTTAAAATCAATTTTATTGAGTAAATTTAAATATAATAATTTAAAAAAAAAAAAAAAAATAAAATATTTATTGTTTTGAATTGTTATGGCTTGAAAAATATCTGCATAACAGTTATTGTTGCTTTAATATGTTGAGATCGGTCTCATTGCGGTTCCACGGCTGTAGCATTTCCCACATTCATTTTACATATGTACATGTGTAAGTATGTATGTACGCACATAACGCATGTTGTATAAAAGCACACAAAATGTTTAGCATTAATTTTTGCGAGCGATTTTTGCGTTGCCCTACAAATTTTCTCACTTTAGCAGTGCGCATGCATGATAAAAATAAAAAATATCACAACATCAGGGTGGTTACGATAACACCGAATAGCAGTTTTAGTTTATTATTATAAGTGAAGTTAAGATAATCTTTTTTTTCAAACATCCTTTCTATCAACCCATCAGTTTTTTAATTTTCAAAGCAATTTTAGCCACAAAATAAAGAGTACTCAGCAATTTAGCTACCGACGAATACTTGACGCACTTAACCATTACAAACGAGAAAAAATTCACTCTATTTCAACATTTCAAATATTAACATACACTACTTATCAGCAAACAGCCAAAACCTTATCGTGTAGTATTTTTCTTAATAACATCGCAATTTTTAATTCGAATACATATCTGATCGACTTATTATATTACATATTACCTTACATATTATCACTCAGCCCTAATTGAATGTAAATCTGCTTGAGTACATATCTATATATAATACATTCATGTATGTATGCATATGCTGTTCTAATGTGATTAACATTGCAAAAAGAGCGACAATCAGCCCTGTCAAAGCAATAGCCAACTAATAGTTCGATGCGAGTTCAGTGTTAATGTCTGCTGTCACACCGCCGATACAAACAATTTATCTCCCTCACCGGAAAGCATTATTGTATCCTTGATACACCTGTTGAGTAGCATAGAATCATATGCAACTTTGTGATATACGAATATGAATATATGTACATATATATGGAACAATACATAAAAAATGGGTTCGTTGCTTTTACAGTTTACTACAAAGCAATAAAAATCTGTTTAAACTATATATGAATATATATTTGTATATAGATATCGGTTTTCTACAACTAGAGTGCTAAAAAGTGGATATTTAACTCTACCTACGATTAATATGACAAAAAAACATGAATTTTGAAGTTTTTTAATATTTGAAAAATTTTCGCAATTATTGGTGTTATGAAATATCAAAGAAACCCCGTCAGCGTCAAATAAAAATTTTTTTTATTATCATTAAAAAAAATATATTAACATTTAAAATATTTTTAAAGAAAAAAATATTTTCTTGCCACCTGGTCACCTTTAAAATTGCATGTGCTTTAAAATAACATAACAATGACTGTAGATATGTATGGTTGTATTGACCATATGTACATGGCAGTGGCTATGATGCTACCTGGTGTTGCGTTTCCATGCAATAAAAAATAAAATTTCATCAGCCAATACTAAATAACTCTTATGTTTACATTTCAACTCGATAAAAGTTTCTATATTTCACGTTGTTTGCATTAGGCAACCAAATGCATTTCACGAAAATGGTGTATCAGTTGCATTGCTGGCGCATGGTGCCCGGTTGGCGGTGTGATAACTAAACACTCTACAAGCGAGCTTGAATAATAGCACGTTTTGCATTTTGCATACGCGAAAAAAGCATTTTTCTAAAATTTGCAATTGAATTTCTTAACTTTTTTTATAATTTTAGTGTTGTTTACAAGTAGTTTCGTATTCACATATGTATGTACATATGTAAAGTGATAAGAGCTACATACATAAGTTGTATGTTCTTTTATTACATTTCGTTTTTAATTTTTGTGCTTTTTATAAATTTTCCACAGAATATTAAGTGATTTTTTTAAAATTAAGTAAACACATTTTACAATCGCTGAGATTTTTGAGATAATTGCCGCTTCCAAAACCAACACAATCAGTAAACGCGCTTCAACTGAACAGACTGGCTGCTATCGACTCTGCCATGTGTTCCGACACCGAATACTTGTGGTGTGCGTGCTGTATTCTCTTTTGGCGCTTTCACGCAATGTCATCACACCGTTTTCATTCAACCCTAACAAAAGTCGAAACTGAGCGTATACACTTTTTTTAATCATTTCACCCTGAGTATACATCTCTCTTGTATATTTATCGTTATTTGTGCGAAAAGAGCGTAAAGTGCATAAGGGCATGAAAAATGTACATAAGTATGTTGTATATATTTCTAAAAGTTAGTATTATTTGAGAGATGTATGTGTGTATGTATGTATATTCGTACATATAACTGGTTAGTGTTGATTCGTATTTCAAGTTCATTGCCTGGCGAATTTCGCGTGTACCCTAATCTCTGCCAGCATTTGATTGAGTGCTTCCATATGAGATACTTAAACAAATTAATATGACAATACTTAATTTATAACTATTATTAATAAGACTGAAGTGTTTGAGATTCAATAATAATAGGCTTAATTTAATATACTGCGCTTCTGTGTGGAAAACTCCAATAGAGAGGATACTTGCGAAATTCTGAATATTTATAGTCTTACATAACAGAATCAAAGCTCGGAAGTCAATGTTATTTAAAAAACAAGAAAAAACGTTAACTTCGATTGCACCGAACGTAAAAAGTTTTCATAAAAGAACTTGATTTTTTTGGAACAGTTTTGTGTGGCGATATGCTTCAGTTGTCCGAGCTGAACAAATTGTTCGGAAACGCACCGTTGCCTTGGACAATAATCCATGCATATTGTATGTTGTCAAATAAAAAATTTAATAAAATAACAATTTTGATCGTTCAGTTTGTAAGACAGATACTGTATATGCTAAAGTGGTCCGATATCGACGGCTCCAACAACTGAGCAGCTTCTTGGGGAGAAAAGAATGTGAATCTATATCTCGAAAATTGATTGATTGAGCTTAATCGACTAGTACCTTTATATATGTATGTATGTATATATTTTATAGGGTCTCAAATTTTTATGAGAAGTATTTTACCTTTTACAAACTCAAAATCATTCTTGATCATATCGTTTTTACATAATAATATATCTAATTTTTCTATTTAATAAAACGGCTGTCATCTGGACTTCTGAAATAATTTTTTTTCTTAGCACTAAACCGTTTAAATATTTTCTGGTCACCTGAAATTGGCGCACACTCATTGCAAGTTCTTCCGTACTCATTGTGGATACGAACTCGTGTTCACGTTCTTACTATGCACATGTAAATATATATGTGTGTATGTATTTGCAATTGGGTCACTTGTGCCGGTAAATTTTGCTATTTTTAATTTACCCAATAATAATTATATTTGAAGGTTAGGTTTCTGCAATTCCAAACAAATTCTCTTTGCTACATTTCAAATTAATTTCAATTACTGCTACTGCTGAGCGGTCCCTCCATAACGATCAAAAAATCAAAACAAAACTACCGCTACATGCCACTATAATCATGCACTGAACATGGCGGCAATGGCTAAACGTCAAACAGCATGGGAGTGTTCACTATGGTACAGCGGAATATCACTTATTTACCGGCTACCAGCTAGTGTGCGCTGAGCGCCGGATGAAACTAAAGCTAAAATATCAGTTGAAAGTAAAAAGTTGCGGATAACATGGAACAGTCACAGTGAAACGCAACACTGAATGCCATCTCACGCGGTATGTTCACAGTTTAGTCGCCACTGCCGGTGTAGAGAACTAATCCGATTGTTCACAAGCACGATTTCCTGCTACCATACATAAGTATTTAGTGCAAAAGTCATATGGAAAATTTTATGAAAGAGCATTTACATGAAAAGAAACTGTGGATTTCAATGGTCTGCATTTCGAAAGAAAATTGCAGGCATGGTGGAATACAACAGTGTGTCACCGGCGCACAATAGAAATTTTTGGTGCGACTGTAGTGGCTGAAATAGGTTTTGTTTCAAAATGGTTTACGTATTTAGCACAAGCGGTGTTGTGTATTCAAAATTTATTATCTTCATTTATTTGTAAACTGTCAGCCGCTTGCCGGAAATCGACTGTCCCTAACAGCCAGCATTGTTGGTTAACGGCGCGTCGTTTCTCGTTAACTCGCACGTTTGGTGCCCTGTGTGGCGAAGCAACCTTGCGACTTTCAAAGAATATCAAAACATTTTGAATTCTGATTCCCAAATAGCAGGCGCACAGCATAGCCATGCAAGCGAAAACAATGCACCACTATTGCGAATAGTACACTAACTAAACACACACTGTCGCCGCCACCCAAGCTGTCATCTCATTCTCGCACACACAATTGTGTGGAATATGTCAAAAACAAATCGGCCATTGTTTACCATATGTGCGTACGCAATAGCGACGACACTGCTGCACAACAACAACACAAACATGTCCAATGACTAAGCACATTTAACGCGCGTTGCGGCTGAAGAAACTCGCCTAGCGCCCGGACGGTGGTTTCCTTGTGTAGCGCGCCTGTTTGCCTGTGAAAAAATTTCGCTGACGTGCCTAAATGTATGGAATTGCGATTTCAAGCATCTCGGTAATGTGCGGAATTCGTATTGGAAATTTGGTTGCTACTTCGTTGGCGACGTTCACGCGCATGAATTTGGATGGCAAGCACCAGATCTACCCGCTACGAAAACAACGAACGCCGATTATACATGCAAGCGACAAGGCAGGCCGCCGCTGGCCAGTTATTCGTTTGTGCGTTTATGCTGCCGTAGGCTATCGATTCGTTTGGCAATCAGCTCGATATCTGTTTTTGGCGCTGAATCTCATTCGATGAGCGGCCGCCCGACAGTTGGCATTCGTTGCTTGCTAGTCTCGCTGGAAACCTGGTATAAATAGAGCTCGATGACTGTTGTATTATCGAGAAATGCACGGCAATCGGGCATCGCGCATGTAGGCAAGTGAGCGAGCGAGCAAGTTCAATTTCGCACAACCCCATCGATTTGAAAATAACAAAAACGATTGCAATGAATGCTTCAAGGAAGGGCGGGACGTAGGGGATTGTGCGACTTGTAGTTGTAGTTTAATTATTGCAAATAATCGGGGAAAAGTAAATTTTGAATTTTTCTCACACAAACTAAAAGAAACAGTGGAAAATTCCAAGAAAACGTAGATTTAAATTTTGTTTGATAAACATTTACATATTTAGTATTAATATATGAATAGATAACATGAAGTTCGCTATCAAAGCAACTAGAAAAATATAAAAACGTATACATGTCTAAAAACGAAAAATTTTATAGTTTTAACTGCAATATTGTTAATCTGCACATTTATTTAAGTTTTATTCACATTCTCTCATATTTATTTGCAGTTAATACCGCAAGCTTGTTCACGTACATAGTTAGGAATGCCACTTATTCTATCGCTAGTGTTGTGTGCGACACCTGTTGGTAAAATAAGCAGTGGGTATCGCAGCCAAGTTTGCGCAATCAATGTCAATTTCCTCATTTCCTTCTTTCATTCTTTTCCATTAAACCTTTGAAAGGTTAAGTTGTATTTTCATTGCGCTCCGCAGGAAAATTTTATAAGTCCTTTAAAAATGAGTGAAACTCTGCAATTGCGCGGTACCCTTGTTGGTCACACTGGCTGGGTAACACAAATCGCCACCAACCCAAAGGATCCCGACACCATCATCTCGGCTTCTCGTGGTAAGTGGTCGTATTGCCATCTAGTGAATTATTTTGAGGTTATGGTTTGCTAATTGAAATGCTACAACTTTTAATCTAATTTATTTTCTGTCATCACACAGTTAATCATTTCAATTGTTTAATGCTTATAAACACTTAATTGCCTACTTTCAGATAAGACCCTTATCGTCTGGAAATTGACCCGCGACGAAGACACCAACTACGGTTTCCCACAAAAGCGTTTGTACGGACACTCCCACTTCATTAGCGATGTTGTGCTCTCATCCGATGGTAACTACGCTCTGTCTGGCTCATGGGACAAGACTTTGCGCTTGTGGGATTTGGCTGCTGGCAAAACCACCCGTCGTTTTGAAGATCACACCAAGGTGGGGCGAAATGTCACAATTTTAAGTCAAACATTTGTGTAGCATAGCAGTTGAAAGGGTCTAACTTTTTATGGAAAAATGTCTGAAATTGAAAATGCACTAAGTGCAGGCAAAATTTTTAGGAGTACAGGTGGTGCTTATTTAGGGCATTTTGCAACTAATTTGACAAAGTTTGAGGTTCGATCAGATAGTCTAGCAAAGTAATTTGATAGGTCAAGCACCACCTAAATATATATAAAAAATATGTGCCTATGCGAGGCAGAATTCTGGTTGAGTGTCGTGGAGCACCTTCTCGGAACATCTTCACCGCAACAGCAAGGCGGTAAATTGTAAGTCTCGAGTGGTAATATTTTTTTTTTGTAATGGTTTTTGGTTCTTAGTTTATTGTATACTTATATAATTGTGTTTATAAGAAATACTTATATGCTATTTTAATTCATAGGATGTGCTCTCGGTAGCTTTCTCCGCTGACAATCGTCAAATTGTCTCCGGTTCTCGGGACAAGACTATCAAGTTGTGGAACACTTTGGCCGAGTGCAAGTTCACCATCCAGGAAGACGGTCACAGTGATTGGGTATCTTGCGTACGCTTCTCACCAAACCATTCCAACCCAATTATCGTTTCTTGCGGTTGGGATCGCACCGTCAAGGTCTGGAACTTGGCTAACTGCAAGTTGAAGAACAACCACCACGGCCACAATGGCTACTTGAACACCGTGACTGTCTCACCCGACGGTTCGCTCTGCACATCCGGTGGCAAGGACTCCAAGGCCTTGTTGTGGGATCTTAATGACGGCAAGAACTTGTACACTTTGGAACACAATGACATCATCAATGCTTTGTGCTTCTCACCCAACCGTTACTGGTTGTGCGTCGCTTATGGTCCATCCATCAAGATCTGGGATTTGGCATGCAAGAAGACCGTCGAGGAGCTCCGCCCCGAGGTTGTGTCGGGCAACTCTAAGGCCGATCCACCACAGTGTTTGTCGTTGGCTTGGTCCACTGACGGCCAGACTTTGTTCGCTGGCTACTCTGACAAAACCATTCGCGTATGGCAAGTCTCTGTCTCTGCTCACTAAGCTTATGCTTTTGTAGTAGATATGGACGCTTAATTGCAGTGACATTATTTTTTTTAACTACAAATTTCGTACGTACTAAGTAGTGTTGCCCATGCTGTTTGGGCATTCAAATTAGAAATGTATGCGAAAAGAAAAATGTTTACTGTATTTAAAATGTTAAATCATTGAGCGCTGATTTGTTTATTATATAAGCAAATAAATAACAAGGAAATGTCAAAAAATCTAAAAAAAAAATTAAAATTGTATATTTTGTATTAATTTAGTGATATTTTAGTTTAAGACGTAATTACATAGTAAATATAGGGATATTTATATAATAATAGGTGTTTTACTTCACTCGTTTGTTTTGTATCTGAGTTTGTTGGGCTTATTGCAAAATTTTCCTTTGTCCTTTTTCTTGTGTGCACTTGCTGTTGCATTTTCCGCGCCTGTTAAAATTTTTTAGTTGATTCTGCTTCGATTGCAGCTGAGTTGCCGAAATGTTGCATACTTTCAGGCGCATCATCGCATTTATTCTTTGCGCGGGACACTTTCTGTTGCACTTTGCGCGCCTGGTAGAAATTAGGCTGTTCACATTTCTGTTTCAACTGTGATTGTGTTGTGTGCGATTTTTATTGGTGCGTTATCGATTTCGATGATTTTGCGATCGCGGCGATAATTTGCTTTGAAAATAGAATACTTTTGTTAGCAATGATGGAATTTAAAAATTTTCCACTTTGTGAGAATAAAATTGGCCTAATAAACAACTAAATTTAATGTTTTATTTTCAATTTTATTATATTTTCGTTAAACATTCGTGTATTTATTAAATTTAAAAATTCCTAAATATAGTTCGTAATTTATATAATTAAATTATCAGGGGGTTCTTATGCACATACTCATAATTTGCAAGGCAATTTCTTGAAAACCGAATAAATACGAAGGTAAGCAGTGTTGAAACAAGTTTCGAGTAGCTTCTCGCTTGTTCGCTTTGGTGTAGATAAATTAATATAATATTGTTGCAGGTGTAATATTACTTGACTTTCTTGAAGTGTTGCATAAAAAAGTGCTATTATATTCAATACATACATACATAGATAAATATAACGTAATGTATTATTAGCGAGTTTGCTTTTTATATGCATATATGCATATCTCACATTCTAATATGTTTTGGTTTAGAAAGAAATGCTTAATAACTAGTAACAGGGCACATAAATAATTTTAAAAATACATATTTCTTCCCACCCTCATTTTTTTTTTCCTAATTTCACTAACGCTGGTCAATTGGCGTGCTTTAACTTCTTCCTTATGTTGACACAATATCCATATATACATACATACATATAGAGACATGTACATATGTATAATTTGTACAATAAGAAAGATTTACTTTGCGGTGACGCCACTATTCGAACGAATTAAATTTGTTACGGGAAATTTCGCTGCATTATTGTTTACGGGAAATTTAGTTGACGACGCCGAAGCAGACAGTGAGGCTGCCGCAGCTGCATTGCGGGTCTTCGTTGCAGTTGCACTCGTTGTTGTGGCCGAACTGATACGATAATCGCCATTACGAAAAACTACCAACAGCACGGTGATATTGTCCACTGAACCACGTTGATATGATTCCATTGTTAACGCTTTGGCGCCAAAGTCCGCTTCGTGTAGATGCTTTTTGACAAAAGTGCAGGCCTCCTCATTGTTGAAGGTGTCCCACAGACCATCTGTGGCGAGTATCAGAAATAAGGGCCTGGAAAAGAATATGAAACAAGACAATAATTTCCATATCAAAATAGTTAAATAGACTACCGCTCACTCACTTGTGGTCATTCAAGTCGAAGGTCAATATATCCGGATTGGCTATGACTAGATTTTTGTCCTTCAATGGATAATCGCCGAGCGCACGGGACGTCGCTAATATGCCGGCCACACGCCAAACGCCACGAAATGCGATGAAGCCGCCAGCATCGTGGATACGCTTGCGCTCACGCACCTGTGGAAAAATTACGCATATGACATATTATTAATTTCATAGAGTATGTAGAGTACTTACCTGCTGCGGTTTGTGATCGAATGACAGCGGTATCGCTATTCCACGTGAGTCACACATAACACCACGCGAATCGCCAACGTTCGCAACGGTCAGTTTGCTGCCCTCGATGACGGCGATCAGTGCTGTGGTGCCGGCAATATTGGTCTAAAATGAAATTAAAATTTTTTTAGAATTATAAAAATGGAAATTCATTTATTTTTCAATATTATAGCATGTACGAAGGCTGTTCTTTCTTCTTCTATTCTTTTTATTTCTTCTCTATAATGGTACCCAAAAGAAATCTTTGTTCGTTACGAACTCTTTAATCGAATTAAATCTCTTACCATTGAGCAACTTCTTCAGATTTTGAATGGAAAGAAAAAGTCTCACGATCGCGAACGACAACAGCGTGATAAAGGAAACTAAACAAAACTAGGACCGGAAAACGGGAACAACCATTGTCGTATCAAAATTGGTACACACCTGCTTCTTTGCTGCTTCAACCAGTTTGTAGTCGGCGGCCAAGACTTCGTCTGTAATTAATTTGCCATAATTAATTTTTCCATTTTCAATGTAACATTTGGCGTCGAAATTCTGTGGTGGTCCATTTGATTTGCCGCCCTCACTGCCAGCATCCTTACCGCCACCGAATAGAGCCTCCTTGGCCGCATTGCTGCCGCGCATTAGAGAATTCAGTTTGGAAGTGAAGACATCGGTGTCCTTTTGTTGTTTGCCACCAGAGGGTGTCTTGCAATCATCTGCGGTACTGTTAGAAATTATGTAAGAGAAAATATTAAAAAAATATATATAAAATATATTATTCGTAATTGATCGGGTTCTGTTAAAAAGGAGTGTGTAGATGAAGTTTGTAACACTCAGAAGGAAACGTCGGAGACTCTATAAAATATATACATACATAAATGATCAGCATGATGAGCTGAGTTGATTAAGCCATGTCCGTCTGTCTGTCTGTATATATACATATATACAAACTAGTCCCACAGTTTATGAGATATCGATCTGAAATTTTGCACCTGTTCTTTACTCACTAAGAAGCTGAACATTTGTCGGAACGGCAGATATCGGACCACTATATCATATAGCTGTCATACAAATTGAACGATCGGAATCAAGTTCTTGTATGGAGCAATTGTATTTGTGAAGGCTAACGTTTTTTTTTGTTTTCAATATCACTATATAGAATGATGATTAAACGGAAACACAAGTAAAGGTCTATGATTTTTCCAATAGATGGCTTTATAAAGCTGAATCTTCCGTTGTATAAGTGCGATCGGAGCGTTAGAAAGTTAAGACTTCGCAGTAAAAAAATCTTCTCAGACAGTTTGTTGATTTTTTGACTCGGTATACATGTATGACCTGTGCTGTCTACAATTGGACTGTCTGATGGTAGCAATCGCCTAAAAGCGGCTAACTTTGGCCAATAGGAGAGGTATTTTGTTTAATCAGGACAACGCCAGGCCATCTACATCGATTGATAGTTAATCGAATGTTCTTATGCAACTGCCTTATGATCCAAACCTGAGAGCAAGTGATTTGGCACAGGTGATTTTGCTGATGAAAAATTTGCCTCAAAAGAAGCTTGTGAAAATCATTGTCCCAGTTTTTTTGCCAATCGGGCAACAGGGTTTCTATGAGAATGGCATTATGAAATTACCTTCAAAACAACAACAAATTGTTAAACAAAACGGTTACTTTTTGCTGGATTATAAATGTAAGACTTATAGGGTCCTTAATACTGAACGAAGAAGCTCGAATCACAGGAGTAGTGAAAAACTTAAGCAAAACTAGATCTACGCTAGTTTGAAGCGCCTTAAAAAAGCAAGTAAAGCTTATGTAAAACGATCTAGAAGATATGAAACCCCGTTAAAAAAGACCGCTGTCGGGTAAAACCAGTACGCACTTGAATAGGTTGTGTGGCCAGAGATAAAAATCGCAAAACGAAAGTATTGGAAGATGCTTGTATGGAGAACATAAAACATACACGAAGATTGGATTGGATTTATATAATAATCTTGAGTTGGCTAAGGTTTTGTATATTTAATCTGTAGTCATGATCTGTCTTTGAAAGGTTATGAGTCACTTCAAAAGAGGGAAAAGATTTGCAAGCAATTAAGGGAAAAATATGCTTGTTTTATTGGCACAAAATTTCAGCAAGGATTTGTAGGATTTGTTAAATGTATCGGCGAATCAGATGAATGCAAAAAAAATGTTATTTGTCTTCACTTCACTAAAAGCGCTCCTCAACTAAATTTTAGTACTTAAATATATTCAAAGTTATCACACCTCGTTAGTTAAAGACATGGTTTGAGATGCATTGTTGTATATGTGAACTATTTACTTAACTATCTAATAAAAATTTTATTTTCAGGCTACAATATTTAAAATGTGTGAATAAGTCACGAATTAGTTTGCGCTGAATTCTCATAAACTACTTTGTAAGTAGTTACGTCAAGTCAATGCTATGTGCTGATAAACCAGCTGAAATCGCCCAGTTGGAAATTATTTTCATTGCCGAGATAAGGTTAAGAAAATAGCAAAATTGTGTGTGGCTTTTATAAGCCGCCGTCTTGTTTTTAAATTTTAAGTTCATAATAAGACTCGTCGAGATCGAAATGTATGATTTATTCTCAGTTATCTTTAGTAAAAGTACAGCCTGAATCAGGGTTGCAAATAATGTATTGTATAAAAATTATTGAATTAACATATGTAATCCCAAATATGGGATTAAAATTTTTTTTTTTTTATCCTGCATACCGGATTAAAAAATTATTTTTAATTTATTTTTATTTTTTAATCCGGTTTTTGGGCTTACATTTTTTTTAATTCCGTTTGCAGGATTAACCATTTTTTATTTATTTTTTAATTGGGATTTCAAACTAAAAAAAAATTGTATTCAAATTTTAATTCAATTATTTTTTTTTAATGCATTATTTGCAACACTGATTCAAGCTGAACTTTTCTCTTCCAAAAAAGGGATTAAAAATATTTTTTTATTTCTTAATAATGCAATTTTAATCTTAAGCATATAATTAAGAATTAGAAAAATTATTTACTGTTAAATTAAAATTTTTTGGCGTTCATTCAAATCAAATAGTAAGATTTTCAATTTTAAGTCTTTAATCCTAAACGCCTTGGATTAAAAAATAAATATTTAATTTTTAATCACATAATTTTTTGAATTAAAAAATACGCAAGCTTGTCCTGAATGTTGGGCAAAACACCACTTTAAGTAATGGTCACTCCAGATATATTATTTAACATTCCAAAACGAATTATGGAATTGTAAATGCATATTTATAGGCGTTGTAGCGTGTAACAGAAAGCAGACGGGTTTGAATCTAACCAAAGACTCTTCACCGTAGGTTGAAATGTTCTTCTTTATTGTCTTATTGATGTCTATAGCATCTCTAGTATATTGTCCTAAATTCTCAAGTTGATACCACTAAAAGTTTTGAAGATACAGCTTTGAAAAGTTGCGCGCTCGAGGCCAGCTATATAGTCACTTAAAACTTGAAACGCGTTTTTCTCGCAACTGTGAAGTCAAAGTCGGTTGTCAAGATTTCTCACGAATTACTCAACCAATCTTAATGAAATTTTACACAGATCTTTGGATTTATTTTTTTGTTCAATTACAACAAGAACGTCGAGAAATTTTCACCAAAATTTGCATGTTTTTGTAAAAACGTCTGCCAAAAATACAATTTTCCCTTTTTTTCACCTGTCAGATGTTCTGCTGTTAACGCGGAAGCACCTTTTATACGAGGGACTGTCGGAAATAACGTCGCAATGACCGAGTTTTGAATATTTTTCTTTGAAAATTTCACAAAATCTTTATTAAATAGGTATCTTCGGAATAATAAAAAGTTTGAATAAAATATTTAATTTTTTATATGAAAAAAAAAATTATTGAAAATAGGGCGTTTTTTGCTCGACGAAACCCATGTAACTCCTTAAGGCTCTAACAATGGCAAAGCGAACTATAAACGGTTGAAATCCTATGAAAATCATGTAAATTTCATAAGATGTAAGCTTAAAAATTCCATCTAAGCATTTACAATGCAAATTTGACATTATATTCTACGACTACGATTTAGATGAGACTGAATTTGCAAAATAGTACAAATTTACGATGCTCTGTTTTGCAAAAATCGAAGTAAGACTCAACAACGAAAAGGAAAGTGTCTACGAAGATTGCGGCGTATATATATAATATAGGTATATAGCTCTCTTCCTAAATATCCACTTGTGATATATACTTGTATGTTATACACAAAACAATAACATTGACAATGCCGTGCGTTCACTCACTTTTCTAGCGGATATCTGAATAGATGCTATATCTTATGCATTATATTCTATATATATATATATATATATATGTACGATACGCTTCCACGAGTTTATCAGTTCGCAGGAGGGTTGAATCGTCTTGACGCCATGTGTCCGGATTTTTGCATTTAAAAACATTTAGCGCGTTAATTTCGATCAGCGGCGAGGGCGTGACGCTTTCAATTGCCTTCTGCAATCTTATGCTGTACATTTCTCATCACGAGCGCGTCAATTGTTATTCGCAAAAGTTTTATTTTATTTCATTTTTTCATTCTTTTTTTTTAACTCATACATATTTAATTCGAATTTATCTTGGCCTTTTTGCGCAGCTTGAGTTTGTTTGTTTTCTTATGCCAACGAAATTGTATTGCCCTGATTTATTATTATGCCTTTGACCATACAATTTGATGTGTTTACTTTGGGTGTACTTTTTGCAGTGCAAAGGAAAAATATTTTCTTTTAATACTAAACGAACAATTCATTTTCCGCTGAAATTCTGATTGCAAACCGGCAATTTGCTACACAAACGAACACAAAATGGTAGCCGTTCTCCGAAAATATACATATATTCAAAAATATCTCCAATAACTAAAATATAATTATAACTGAATCTTCACTCCCATAGCTTTAGAGAACTCTGCTGGGACCCTGCTTACTATTACAGGTAAAGGAGACTCATACTCTACCAATATTAATAGGAAATCCGGACAACCATATAAACTGCACCAAAATGAAAGACCGAAAAAGTAAAAAAAAAAACGTTTAAAAATAAAGCGGCCATGCCTTTTACGATCTCTTTTGCGACAACTGTACAGAGACATATCAAAATCCTCAAAATATTGCCCAAGAGCTATAATTACAATCAAAAACATCGCTGGCAACCGATTACCAATGCATGTCCGGTACAGTTTTTGAGGGACTACTACCTACTGGGACCCAACCTTTTTGATATAAATGAAGAAGCTGCAGTCATGCTTTTATACTGCCAGATGGCTATTGAAGTACTTATCCTACGATGCTTGTTTTTATTATGCAGAAAACAACCGTGCAGACCATCCGCCTAGAACAATAATTTCCGATCTAACATGTTGTACAGCACATCTAGGAGACTAAGAGTGATTACATAGCCACACTGAATTGATCAGTTCACTAGCAAAAACTCTTTCGAAAGAAGGCCACTGTAACAACTACATCAGCAGCTAAAAACTTATTCAGCCATCATTCATAAATCACAAAATATAGGTTAGCTCTCAAAACAGGTTAAAATTTCGGGGTCACAGAAGTAGAATATAGTTACGACAATATAACGAAGAGAAAGCGGAATGCAGAAACACATTTCAGAAAGCATTCCATGACAGTCGGGTCTATGTAACCGAAATGGACTCCGATTTATATTCGACCACAAACTCGACTACATTATTCAAATTAATTGAGGAATGTTTTCTCACGCCATCAAAAAACAATAGAACAAAATTTAGTTTTTTTCTAACGAACCACCTAAATTTATGTGTGTAGGTATAAACATGAAAGTATATGTATTTCAAGGGCAGATAGTCAGCGGCTAATTGCATATTACTAATGCATCGAGTGAGTAACCTGTGACCTCTCATATTCGCCTTAAGTATCACATACATATACCATATTATATGTAAACATATAATAGAGCTCTTGGTATTCGACTAAACGACTAACCGGATTAACCGGTAAGGGCATGATTCGAATAATAATATTCGCTTTGCACTATCTGGATAGTCGTAAGTTGTCGAATATTCGGTTAACTGTTCGTTGACAACTTTTCGAATAGTAAGCGTTCATTCAAAAAAAAAATTAAACAAAAAATAAATAAAATAAAAACAAAAAAAAAATAATAACAAAAAAAATAATAAAAAAAAAATAATAACAAAAAAAATACAAAAAGGGCAAAATCAAAGGCTGATTTTATTGCAAATAATTTTCATTTATTCAAATACTCGCAGCAGCGCAACTATTCAAATAGCCGCAGTTGAACGACTATTCGATTAATATTCGTACAAACGGTTACAAACCGGATATTCGACTAATCGGTTTTCAGGTTATTCGAATAATTTTAAGAGCTCTAGTATATATATGTAGTAAGCATATCGCATGAGTAAACTTACCTGTGTGCCTTGCGCAGACTGTCCCGTCGACGCACTGACGGCTCATTATTCTCCTTATTGCTTTCATCTTTACGGCTTGCCTTCCGCTTCAGGTATGGACTCGCGTCATATTCTGCGTAATCAGCATCGAGTGCTGCTTTTTTACTACTTTCAGACAGCTGTTGTTGATTGCCCATTAGCTTTGTTGTTGCGATAATTTTATTGTAAATATTTTTCACTAAAATATCTTTTGCAAAATCCACCGCAAATTCACCGCCATGACCATCGAAGATGGCAAAAAACGAGATTCCTGTATTGTTATTGATATTCTCTTCGATGATGTATCTGATGAAAAGTGTGAAGAAACCAAAAAAAAAAAAAAAAGTAAATCATTAAAGATTCTGAGGTGTAAGAACAGGTGGTTGATTGATAATGGGAAATAGAAATGTATAAAAATAGAAACAAGCAATCTTTCACGGATTATTTGTTGAGTAATACCAAGTGTGTTGTTGTTTGCAAGTGGGTATATAAATATTCAATATGTAATACTCGTACATATATATTGTACTTACATAAATACTTTTTACAAGTAATACTTAACACGCGTTGAACATTTGTGGCTTTATTTTGTATGGATTGTGGGGATTTCGTTGTGAATGAAGAAGTCTGGTCGCGGCGCCTTCAAAATGTAAGGAAAAGTGAAGAAGAAGGAGAGTGGTGCGACACTGACGCCCACTCAGGTTTTTTGTCGTGTGCAGTAATTAGCTAATGGCAAAATTGTTTTGAAATTTTTGTTTACTATGTCCGAGTCCAACTGGCATACGCCACTAGGTGATGATGAGGTGATAGGTGCCATTATTACTACTTTGAGAGCGAGATAAAAGGTAGGCAAGTAACTCAATTAAAATAATTAAGAATTTATGAGGGTAGTTCAGAATTTATGGAAAGTAATTACTTTTTTTTTGGCTTGTGTTTGACAGAAAAATAATAGGTTGTGACGTCATGAAAGAAAGAGAATTTGACAGTTTCACTTTGGGTTGTTGCTAAAATCTCATATTTTCAAAACTTTTGCGGCTATGAATCACATATAAGTTTTCCCTTAAAACTATTTAGTAATGTTTTATTCTTCTATAGCAACAACAACATTAATGTTGATGACAACCTGTTCGACGTAATTAAAAACTTAGTGCAATAAAAGAAAATATTCTCATAAATGAAAAGAAAATTTAATTATTAGGGTTAGGTCGGTTGAAATGTTTTAAAAATATTTTATTATGTCTTTTTGGTCGGATTTTGCTTTTATCGACTGACTTTTATGGAAAATTGGTGTGTTTTGACGATTGAAAGAAACGCTGGCATAAGTTCACAATAACGAATGGAGATGACAACATTAATCTAGACGGATTAACAAATATTTGTTTAAAAAAGGAAAATTCCCGTTATTTTTTAAACACACCTCGTATATTAAGTATATATATAATAATATTTCCGGCCATAAAAAATTAAAATGGCGAAGTTTAATTTTACCCAAAATTTTGGTCGTTTTTGGCTTGCCAAAATTCGAGTTTTGATCAACTACATATATATGGTACAAAACATGCCAAAAACATTTTAAGATAATCGGATCATTTGTCACTCAACCAAATTTGAATAATGTAGTTTTGAGAAAAATTCAAAAACTTTCCGATTTTAAATTTTAGTATGCTATTTTTATACTCTTGCAACAGAGTAGAATAGTTTTGTTCACCTAACGGTGCTTTATATTACCTAAAACGAATCGATATAGATATCGAGTTGTATAAGTATATATAAATGGTCAGAATGACAAGACGAGTTGAAATCCGAGTGACTGTCCGTCCCTCCGTCCTAGCAAGCCATAACTTAAGGAAAAAATTATATATCTTGATGAAACTTGGTACACTTGTTCCTTGCAAAAAATGCGGACGATAATTGCACCACTGTCCATGTCCATAAAACGCCATTAATCGAAAACATATAAAATGCCATAGCTAAGCTCCAAAATATGTGCGCTCAAAATTTTGAAAAAATGGACCTGGATTAATTTACATATCTCCTAAACCATTAAAGCTACAATAACCAGATTCGCTTAGGACAAATCCTATAAGAACCACTACCGAACTGGATGAAATCGAATTATAACCCCGCCATCTCCCCATATAACGGTTTTGTTAAAAACTACTACAATTTTACACCCGAAATAGTAAAAGAGCGCTTTATAGCAGCCGGTGTCAAATTTGTATGATGGGCGTGGCATCGCCCACTTATAGGTGAAAATCCATATCTCTGGACCTACTTGACCGATTTCAACCAAATTCAGTATGTAATATTATTCTGACTTTTCTACAATACAGTGTAAAAATAGAATAGAATAATTGAAATCAGACAAAAACCACGTCTCCTTCACATAGAACACAATTTTAAATTTCATCTGATTCTTTTACTTTCCAATATACAAATGAATAAATACAATATATCCGATTCAAACTCTGCACAAGTAGTGTCATCAAGGTATTTCATCTTACGCCCAAAAATTGTCGAAATCGGATCATAGCTTTTCAAAAACCCTGGACACCAAATTTGTGGACACCAGTGCGTATGTCACCTGAAGGTATTTAGCCGGCGTTGACCTTTACAAGTTGCAAGAGTAAGAAATGTTCGGTTGCACCCGAACTTAACACTTTCATACTTGTTAAAGGTATAATCTATTGAAATTTGGAAAAAAATGGTTATTTTGTTTATTTTCACACTAGGTGTGCTCCATAATTTCCATTCAACATCTGGTTCATGTGTTGAGTGAGAGGCCATATATTTTATAGATCGTTGAGTTGGAATCTTACTAATCTCGAAAAATTCAGTGAGATATTCTTAGACAGTTTGAAAGTAAACCACCCGGTATTTATATACATACATATATATTTTAGATTTTAGATACTCCCAATATGCACATAGTATATAACATAATGCGGTTGCGTTGTTTGGAAATGAAAAATTAAAAATTGCCAGTTAAATTTTTGCATAAACATTAGCTATCAGTTGCTAAGGCACGGCTGCAGTGTAAAAATCGCAGATGTACTTACATGCGAAAATCAGCCTTCAATAAGATAATTGCACATGGGGAAACATCGAAAACAAAGCCAAGAAGTAATGGTGTCATTAAAATATAAACAATGCGAATGAGGTTTGCAAAATCACGCCTAGCATGACAAAGACAAGGCATTTCTTTGATAAATCTGTTTTAAAATCAAAAGTGCACGCTTACTGAGAATGATGATTTCGACTTGCGAAGAAAGTTGATAACTAAGCGTGACCAAAAATTAATTTGACAACA
Source organism: Bactrocera oleae (assembly GCF_042242935.1). NCBI lineage: Eukaryota > Metazoa > Arthropoda > Insecta > Diptera > Tephritidae > Bactrocera > Bactrocera oleae. Next base: position 7,154,224 of record NC_091537.1, on the reverse strand, counting down.
ATGGAAGTTTTTTGACAAAATGTTGTGATTTAAAAACCTTAATACGAAAATATTTATACAAAGTTAAGTTCATATACTAAAACATATTATTAATGCGTGTGGCAATGAACTTGAACTATAGAAGTGATTAAAAATTCTGCTATGTTTATTAAAAATATATATATGTATGTAAGTGTAATTATAACATAATACATATGTATGTAAATAGGAAAGAAACTTGATTGAAAATAGTGGGAATTGAACGGAAGCTTTGCAGACTTTTTTGTGTACGTCACAGTTAATATTTTGCGCAGGGGTACAAATTACAGTCGCATACAACTATAAATGAGGGAACAAGTTATAGCAGCCATCCACCTGTATGGAAAAGAGGTGACCTTTCAGCTGATAGAAAGTGAATTTATACTTATCGTACCTCAATTTTGGTAATAAGTATAAGACGCATAAAAAATATGAGCACAAATTAGATGGTGTATATCATTAAAGTTAATTGAAAGAGGTACTGCCATTGTATCTTTAATATGTGGCAACTTTCCATACACCCTTATAACCGAATATAGTAATTGCCGCTTATCCGATATGCTCTTAAAACAAATCTCCATTCTAAAGAAACGTTTTTCTAGTTTTCATGGAGCTTAAGGCAGGAAGCACCCGAAGAAGCCTTAAAAAAATCGATTTTTATTTTTAGACCATTTTAACGCGAAAATCCTTGCAAAACAGTTCACAAATTTTTTGAAGCGTCATTGTCATGGATGTTGTTTGAATTACCAAAAGATCAAAGTCTTTCTATCTACCATATAAAAAAAACTCTCTTAAGTGAAATAATGTTTGATTTTATGATTTCAGAAAAAAATTTCACTCAGGATCATTGCCGATGTCGGCGGTATGATCGTTAGAGTATAAAGGGTGTACCATTCATTTTAGCAATTTATCAGATATATTTCCAGTGATAAAGCGGTTTCTTTGACCTCTCTAATTTACTATAAAATGTATATGAACATCTGTACTATAATTAGTCCTAGAAAACTAAGTTTTACACTGTTAAACATATATATAAGTACAAATACTATTACAGAGAGATAATTCTCAAAGCATTAGCTTAACAATAAGCAGCATAAAAATAGAGACAAATTACATGGCTTGATAAACAATTTATTCAAAACGGCCATTAGAATTGGAAGCATATATTTTGTTAAGACCTAAGCTTCCGAAGAGTTTTGGTGGGTTTAACAATTTCAAAAAATCGATTTTGTTTTTTTATCTCTTATTAAATAGTGTAATATGTCTCAAATATGCTTCCAAAATCTCAAATCGATTCAATTAAAATTCTAATAGATAGCTCCTTCGGATGTTCCGCCCATTATGCCACGTTAGAACAGGTCTTCGCATTTAAACGCGTTTATCGCAAAACTCAATTTTTTAAGTCGGTGAACACGATTTCTTGAGAAGTCATAAAGCGAATTTGTTAAAATTTTAGCACACATCTTTGAAATAACATTATCTAGTCATTGAGCGTATAATTTTTATTTTTTTATTACAACTAGTTTTTTCCAGCCAATACATGGCGAAATTGATCAAAAATTTGTGTTTTTTTTTGTTCAAAGTCTGTCAAAAACTCAAATTTTTTTCCTTTGTCCAACAAGAACGAAGAGAGATGTATCCCTGTAATAACGAAATATTTTTGGTTTTTGAATTTAGAGGAATCAATAATGAGTACTGCCGGCCACGGCAAGAACATTTTTTTTTTTGGAGACGTCAAGGAGATAAAGTAACAACGGGTAAGTTTTTGAAGTTTTTAAATACAAATTACGCAAAATACTGTTTCAATATGTATTTTTGATATGCCGAATTGTTTAAATTAAAAATATATGATTGTATTTTGAAGCGCTGATCGCACCTAACCCCTTAAGCATAAATAAAATTTGAGTAACGCAAGTTTTGGTATTTTGAAGCTACCTTTTCCTGTTGTCAGACCTCAAGAGAATCCTGACAGGAGCGAAATCGTTGAACTGAGGATTATTTACGAGCAAGACTTGCTCTACAAAATGCGATCGAGAAGTTAAAAAATTACTATGCTTGCTATCGATCGCTTTGTTGCATAGTAAAATACATTATTTAAAAAAATAGGTTTTTCTTCAAGAGAATACGAACTTTCCAGTCGGCCTGTTATTTTTAGTCACATATGTACATACATAGATATACATATTATTATATACTTGTATGTATACACAATAGCGCCCATCTGGTATGCATTATGTATGCACATAGAGGCGAAAAAAAATGTTTGTTTACTGAACATAATTCTTTTAGCGAACTTAATTAATTGCAAGTGAAAGTTAAAGAGCAAAAAAAAATAATAAGAAAAAACAATAATACTTAAATTCATTATGAAGCATACGTATGAAATGGTGGCAAATGGATACACAAATAGTATGTAAAATATAAATAAGAATATAGAGCAATAAAATTCAAGAAAATCAAATAATACAAAAAATTATAAACATGCCTGTATATGTTATAGGATAATGAAAACACAAAAAGCTAAATTTAAAAATACTGCATGATAAAAAATAAATTTATAAAGTAAGAAAAACAAGTGTCTTGCAGCCGAATTATTAATATAAAGAAATTATATACTAAGTATACGAAATATTAATAAAATTTATTGCGTCCAAAAAAAAAAAAAAAAAAAATAACAAACAGACACAAAATTTAAGACTCAATGTTGTTTTTATTTCCAATTTTTTTATTTCTGCGTCTAATTCTGTAGATTTCATGTACGTGTGACAGAAAAGTGTGCAGTAGAATTCGTGAAAATTTTGAAAAATGTTCCTCTAGAGCATATGAAAAGTGTGATATTTGAAAAATGTCGTTTTGTGGCGTGAAAGTGGTGACGAAGAACGACGCTGCTGCCATTCGCGACGATATAGAAAATTAGTGGGCGTGTGTGCTTACATGTGAACATATGTATAAATTATATATATATATATATATGTATATATTATGAAACAATATTAATGTATACATTATATACGTATGCATAGAAAAGGCAACTACACCAACATTTAATAATTTTTTATTTTATATATTATAAAATAAAAATATATGCATGTTTATGTATGACATAAATATTTGAGAATATTTGCCTCTGCATTTAGTGAAAGTCAATGTTAATTTCATGAAGAATTTGATATAAAATTAATTTGGCGTTTATTTATATAAAAATTTTTATTATTTAGATTAGTCAGAACAAAATAAAATAAATCCAGTTTAATATACACAAAATAAATTAAATGTAGTTTTGAATTACTGCAATAGCAATTAGTTTTCTTATATGTTATACGATTTTGGCTAGCTATGTATTTATTACTGATAAAAAATTTGAGTGAATTTTGTGTTTATGCACTTCAAATCCGAATTTAAATACGCTATTTTTCATAGACATCATTTGATTTCTATACATGAGTACAAATCGGAAAATTACCGGCTAGATTCCTTACAACCAGAGGCACGTATCTTGCTGAGGAAAAGCAAGACCTGTTGAAATTGAGTGACTCTGATCTAAGTTTTCTATTTTACTCATGATACTTTAAAACTGGGTTGTTTTTAACAAGTTAATTCATTATTTTTATTTCGAAGTAAAAAAAAAAAACGATTGAAAGTGAATTATTATCCACTTTTAGCACTCATTTTTTGACAGCTGTCAAATTGAGTATGCTAACACTAATCAAATTGAGTCAGCTCAAATGCTTCATATTATATTCAAAACAAATTAACAAAAAAGGTCACATTTAATGACAAATATTCAATAATAATAATAATTTTGAAACAAGTATCTTGTTTTAATAAGATTATTTACTGAGCTTTCGATGAAATTTTTGTTTAAACAACCCATTTCTCAGAACTTTTGAAGTTATCATTAATAAATAATCAGCATTTTTGGTCGCCAATGGGGTTTTATAGACACGTTCTAGTATTTTCAGAGAATTGAGGTGCTATTGCTGGCGTTTGCATATTTTTCTACTTCACTGAATTGAAATAAACATGGTAATTAGTGAGGGGAAATAATAATGTCTGACTATATAATGACTTTTATTTGTAATCTCTGAATACAAATAGAAAAAAAATAAATAAATACATGAAAGGATATATGACTACAATGAAATTTACTTATTTTCCTTAAATGATAAGAGCACGAAAAACGGTAATCAATAACGATCGATGAGGGAAAAATGAGTAGATTGCCACATTATATGATTTATGTTAAGTGTAAGCATATAGTGTAACTAAACGTAGTTCTTTAATTACCTAATTAAATACAATAATTCTAAGCTACGTGACTTTATCTGATCTGCGTAAGTATTGTATATTTATCGGCATTTAGGTATGTTTATACCCTGCACCGGGTAAATTTTGCCTCGAAGCTTGTAACATACAGAAGGAAACGTCGGAGATCCTATAAAATATATACATAAATGATCAGCGTGACGAACTTAAATTTAAAATTTTGCATACGTTCTTTTTTCCAAAAGAAGCTGCTCATTTGTTGGAACGGGCGATATCTTTACGAAATTTGACGTGGACCAATGTAAGTCTCAGAACATATGGTTCAAATCGGACCACTACAGCATATTGCTGCCTTACAAACTGACCGATCAAATTCAAGTTTTTGTATGGAAACCTTTTTATTTGTGAAGGGTATTCTAGCTTGAGTGCAACCGAAGTTAACATTTTTTCTACATTTTTTATTTAGTTTTCAGGGTAATAGTTTCGGGTTAATTGCACGTTTTCCATTATGCTTTCTGATATTAATCTATGAATATACATTTTAAATACCGTAATTATACTCTCTTACTGAGAGTACATACATTATTTTATTGACATTCGAATTATTTTACAACTTGATCTGGTGTAGGGTTCCAATATACTTTATATGTTGTTTTTGTTGTTGTAGCGGTTGCCTAGACCCTGTTTGGGTGGCAAGTCAGGTCGGATCATAAGGAATGTTAGATGAGTAGGATTCATCGGACATGCAAAGAAGTGGTTAGAGTTAGTTGACCATTCGTCCCGGTTTGGCCAAGACAGTCCGGATTGCGAGTTAAACGTCCTGGGCTTAGAAATTAAAAAAAGGGAGAATTGAATAAAATTGTGTTGCTCTCTCACCTATTATATGTCGAGATTTTTAGTGAATTATAATATGCAAAAAATCGATGACTAAAAAAACCCTCTCGGATTTTGCCGGAAAAAATATGGTCACCTAAGGTTATTTGATTCGATAAAATATTTTAACACAAATAACTTTTATCGCCTTCAAAATGTGATCTTTTATACCCAACAGCTGGGTTAAGAATATTTACATTTTCCATACTTCTCCCAGCGTCGAGATGACCATTACTTCGAAAAATACATGAAAAAGGGTTTAAGATACAAAATACTTTACAACAGGGTTCTTCAAGAAAAATAATAATGAATTGGTCACTTATGGATTGTTTTCAATGACAATTCGAAAGGCAATATTGAATATTATTTGCAGCTTTCGGGTAGAGAAGGATTTTTTGTGTAAAATATTTAACGAACTTGTGTACACTTTGTATACACTGTATGTAGCACTATTTGAAATAAAGATCTGCGTTATTATTATTTTGAACTTTGCTGCAATAATTAATGGAAGATTACTGGAAACCATTAGCGGTTATCATTACTTGATTAAATTTTTGTTTGTATGTATGTAATGTTTTTTTTATTGTTGACGTCATGTAATTGACATCTATCTACACTCTTCATACTCTTTCACAAAGTATGCTATTAGTATTTACTGTAAATTATACGTTTCGAGAAATTTTGTACGTATGAGTTTTAACAGTATTTTGCTTAAATGCATGTGCAAATATTTACCTAATATGTATGCACATTTTATATCAAAGAAATCTGAATACAACTTTGTTTAAAGACTGTGAATAAATTAATTTACAACATGTGTACAAGATTTATCTTTAGTTGTTGCAACGTATTTCGACGATTGCAATTTTTTGGGTGAATATGTGGTTGCAGCAAATAATAGTATATGTTATATGTTTTTTTTTGTTTGTATAATATGTGTATAGAATGTAGTTTGTATCAAATATCTAAACCAAAGTATTACAATGATATTGAATAGGTAAGGAGACTGCATAAAACCGCAAAGTTGTCAAGATAACAAAGAAATAAAATAATGCATATTTAAATGTATACATATGTACACTTTTCTACATGCATACTATATATATTTATATACAAAGATAAAAGCTGGCTATACATTACAGCACATCATTATACATATGTATGTATTAGGTTGGACCAAAAAACCTTAAATTTTTTTTTTATATACCATGAAAATATCGTTTCAAATGACACAAAAAAAAATCTTGCAAAGTTGGAGCTCTTAATATTAATATGAACAGGTAGCGCTTTGTGATTTTTGATTTCCTATATAAATAACACAGGAATATTTAACATAAGAAGTTATATGGGACATCGAAAAGCAGTATGCGCCATCTGTTAAAATTTAGTATTAAGAGTTCAAACTTTAGCAGAATTTATTTTTCATTTCATTTTTGCGGTAAGTAAGGAAAAAAAATTAAAAGCTTTGTTTTTGATCCACCCTAATATATGTGAATATATATAATTCGCTATCGCTGTAAAGGCAGAGCACAGACGCTAAGTATTTTTTTATATACGAGGTTTAAAAATAGATAAAATCTTCCACTAAACACGATATTAAGTTTTACAAAACTGCGTATTACCTAATAACACAGTTAGTGCGCTGCGGTTAAGAGTGAGTATGTCAGATAAATAGGCGGCTAAGAGTACTGAGATAGCAATATGCAATATATTTATATTGTTAGTTTGATTCTATATAATTTTCCATTATTAGTTATTCCTTTTGCTTTATCTTTTCCGTTCAATGTATATTTTTCTAATTTTATATGTTAAAAATCAAATTGTAATGTTGATTTATTTCATATGATGCGTTTACATCTCTCAATGTGATATAAATAAATGAAAACGCATTGAAATGTGCAACAGTATGTGTGCGTCTACATAGGTAAATGGTGCAGCAAGGCGTTGGGCCAGTGCCGCCTTTTGCGTCAATGTGAATTAATTGCATATATACATACATAAAATACACATAAGTATGCGTATAAAAGTGTATATTTTAGTAAAAATAAACACATCACCTATAAATATAAAAATACATATGTACATACAACCGTTTATTTAAGCTTGCACACATGATTGAAATTATTACAAATCAGCGGCGCGTGTTCTACGTACATATATATGCACATATTTAGGTATGTGCGCATGTATTTAGCGCAATGAACTCTCACATTTTGCAAACTTAGCACATTTCATAACTTAAAAGAGATTAGGAAGTCTATAGCGATCAGCCGATTAAAGAAATTTTTTTTTTTCTAATTTTTTAGCGTAGAAAGTTCAAACGCTTTATGGACACTTATGGGATTATGCATGTATGCTTATCAACATCTTATGTGTGATTTACTGTCTCTAACGCGAAGTGTATTTACAATAATTTCTATTTATGAATTTCCTAATATATTGAAGAATTATCTAGAATGATGTAAAGAATTGATTTTGTGTAAACAAATATTGAAGCGTATGTATAAAATTCAATTGCGTAAATTTTATAAATTTTAAAAGTTAACTATTATCACCGTAATTATTTTGTATTACTCAAAAACTAGTAATTAATTATAATGAACGAGCGCTGTAGACAGTATTTCACTTATAGATAGATTTCACATAAATTAATCATTTCCGTTGATTGATGAGTTTAAATTTGAATTATACATATGTATATATGTATATAGTGAACCAAACATTTTTATTTTACGCTTTTATGTACTAGAATAATTATCTAATCTCACTATAAATTTTAATTTTCTAATGTAAGGGTTATCTACAAAAATGAAGATTATTCGCTTCAATGCGTAGAAAGTCCTTGACCTACATGCATTGTGTCCATTTGACATGTATGCATGTATGTAATATGTGTTAATTAATGCAGACAATTTTTTGAACTAAAATCTGTGTATGGAATATATTATATTATAGCTAATACGTGCATAATTATTCAACAATATATATGTACATATGACTGTGCGTGCAAACAAATAAAATTTTGTTCTTTGTTTTGTACTCACCTGTCTTCCATGCGTGGTCGCCGTCCGAGTAACGCATAAACGGCACTTTGTTGACGCACCTCTTCCCAACATTGATAATCACCATGACCGCTTGCCTCATTTGTCAACTTCGGCCGATTTGCCTTCTGACGACCAAGTGTCGTTTGTATACGCCCCAATAGGCCACGACTCCAGGCATCAACAGCTTGTAAGTAAATTAAGAAAATGAAAAGAATCACACCGAAAAATATCACTTCGGGTCGTAGTAGATAGAGGCGACATAATTTCCATATGTACGCCAAGGGCGAATTGATGGACGAAAAGCCCACAGCGAATTTCGATAGAATCTTCATGTGGGAAACGTATGCTTGATAAAAGACTTTATCCTCCAACTCGTCATCCATGTGTCGACTTTAATTTCACTTGTATTTTTTTAGATTTTAAAGGATATTTTTTCTATTAATATATTTAATGTGTGTGTTTTTTTTGTTGTGTGTTTCAGTAGTACACTTTTTGAAACAGCTGACTTGTAGTTTTTGTTTACTTTTAATGGGTCACAGTAGTGATATCGATTGTTTCGACTAGTGGTAAAATAAACATTAATATATGTACATACATGAATATACGACTGAATGTATATAAGCATATACATATATTTAATTCACTTGGCGCACTGACGTTTACATAATAAATGAGTTTGACACTGGAGTACACAACGTCGTGCCTACAAAGTGGGTAGGTTTTTGGGCACATAATAAATAAAATAAATTTGCGGCCTTCAAACAATACAGTCAAGTATAAGTTTTTACTCAACAGTTAAAAATAATATATAGATATACATAGTATGTGCATACAATTTTACATTTACTCCCAAGGTGCTAAAAGGTTTAAAACAGGAAACTGATATCTTGATGTACATGATGTGAGTAATCAAAGCTCTTAACAAATATTCAATCGCGATTTGTAGATACTTGTACATATATGCATATATATAAATCTAATGCGCATATAGATTGAAAGATAGGTTAGAAAAAGGATATTTCCAAATAAAAATTTAAATTTAAAACTAAATACACCGCATATGAGATTTATTAAATTTAACGCCAATGTTTTATTTTTAGGGATCTCACTTCCCGTCACATAAACCGTGACCAAAAAATTATCATTAGACTCTAAGCACGTATTCGCTGATATCCCTCAAACAAACGGCTAGAACATATGCTACTGTTCATCAAACTCTTTGGTAAAAGTAAAACGTCGGTGCCCGATGCCTTTTGCCGCAATTGGGGTATCTGCCTAACGAGGGAAAGTGCAGACTACAACACCAGCAAAATTTTCTTCTTGATTGTTGGTATATATTTTCGCATTTCACATAATATTTTAATTTTATTACACACTGTCTTCGTTTTTATCCAACAACAAAACTAATATAATTTTTTTTCACAAAACATCGCCTCACCGGTGTCGTTATTGTTGCGTGCCAAAAAATCACAAATATTCTTTTCACTCTTTGTTTTTGCTTTTGAATTTCTTTATTTAAAATGACGTACTTTTCCGCCGAATGTATTAATCAACTGAGTCAATTAATGTAAAACAAAGGTCATTTAAACGTATTATTACTATGAAAAAAGAAAATTCCTGCAACTTGCTGAAAATTCTTGAAGAGTTCGTAAGGAGAGAGCAATGCCCTTTTCATATAGGTGACCCGTTCGATGTAAACGTACTGAAAACTGCAACGCTCATATAATTTTTTTTTTCTTTTCACTTAAAATGTAATTTTTATTTTTATGCGGTAGACATCACGCACACATCTCACACTTGTTGACACTAACGGAATTTATCGACGACTGGCCAAAGCAATAGACGAGCTCCCAATTCGCCCCACAAATAGCCCCAAAATAACAGCAAGTTTTCGCACAACAACAAAGTGATAAGCGACGGAACGGGTGGGAATAAAATCGACAGCTGTGTGTAGCCTTACCAGAAGCGTTTAAAATGTGTATTCCAATGCTTTCACATTTTGGCATATATGATATTTCACAAACATATAAGCACAGTAATAAGTTTATTCAATTATTATGTTTAACAAGTTTTCTAATTAACGTCCTAACTTTGTTTAATCAAGTTGTGTCATGCAACACAGTTTATTGTTATTTAAACTTCTGTAATGACATGTAATCTGGCAAGTCTATAAGCAACAGGAGTAATCGAAACGGTACAGAGTGGTATAAAGTGGTGTAAAGTAAGCAAATACTAACACGTCGCCTGCACTATAATATCATATTATAATATATATTTATATGATAATATTTTACTTTGTGCGTATACTTTGGATGTGAAAACACTTGTGATTTTTTGGCAAGATAGCACGGGAAATTCTATAAAGTGTACCCTGAGTTTGATTATTGAGTAAAGCATCCTGATCAACCGTTAACGGAACACTCTGACGTATTTTATTTATTTTGCTAGAAGAAGAATAAGTGTAAACAAATGCGTAAAGTCAATTACTTTGATTTCAACGGTTCGGCAGAAAACAGAGATCCGAAACTTTTACAATTAGGTATATGGGGAGTGGACCAAGGTCTGGAGCGATTTCAGTAGTATATTGGGTATATGGGGGCTGGGATACGTACTGAACATTATACCAGAAAAACGGGCACATTCAATTTCAATACATTATTTTACAGATTGACTGATATATTCGATATAAAGTCAACCATAGATACTGCGGTATCTCGGGATCTGATTTCAACTATTTTTGAGATGAGAGTTGAGAAACATTATACTATTTCTGCTAAGTTTTATCTATTAAAATAAGGATGTGAAAGGAAATGTTTTCACTAAGTTTGGTTCATATAACTTTAGAAGTTTATGAGATATACACAAACGGACGAGGCCACTTTAGTTTCTCAAAAAATAGCATGATTTTTGACCTAATTACAGAATTTAAAATTTTAATAGCATTTTGTAGGAGTAGCAGTGGTGTTGCAAACAACCGTTGGTTGAACAAAACCGTTTTACGAACCACGCCAGATGTGCGAATGTATGTACATAAGTACATACTTACATACATATATTTGTTATTTGGTAGATTAAAAGATAAATGAGGGTCTGGTCACTGGTGGTTAGCTGCGGTCACACAACAAGCATATTCCAGTAATATTAATAATATAACGGAATTTTAAATGTTCCAGTAGGTGAACTTTTATTTAAAAAAAAATATATATACCTACTTATATATACATATATATTGAATTTATTTTATATTGATGTTTCTTAGATGATCAGACGTAGCTCATTCATTATCATAGATCATTGGTTTAGTTCACTCCCACAAGTATTGTGCTAACGGAATGAATTCACACCACACCAAATTAACCTATTAAGAGGCTAATTTTTGATATGTTTGGACCACTAAAACTTCGCCCCCCCCAATAAAGTAATTGTTTCACCCTTTATATGGTTAACTTGGTATAAGTTTGGGTTAGTAATGACTTCGGCATGCAAACCACATCCTACAGTTCATTTTTCTGTATGCAAAGGGGGTCTCAAGAGTTGTTCTCTATATACGAAAATTACTTCCGTACATTTAACTATATAAGCAAATAGTGCATAATTACATATTTGCGCGCCCTAAGTCTATGTAAGGTGTCTGACCGTGAAAAAACGAAAAGCAAGAAAAACATAGAATTACAATTTAACCATTATGTACATATGAATATGTATTATAGGTATATACACCTAAATATAAACTGTGTACTGAAAATTCACAAATATGTGAATTGCCTATATTATGCAACCCTCTGCTCTTTACACACATGCAGATGGTGAATGCCCAGGGCAGAGACATGTATTTACATACATAAGGACTTACAAAGTCCTAAGGTTAGAGTTCCGTTTAAAAATCAAATAAAAAATAAAAATAGTTACACTTTGTTGATCGCAAGTATACTATAATAATGTATGTACATATATTTTCGTCTATATGTTTAATTATTTAAATATATTATATATATTAATTATTATACTGTGACACATAATTAAAGTTCTTCGTATTTGATCAAACACAAGGATATTTCAGCTTCCACCTCCTATAACCAAAACCTTTAAGAATTTTTTCTAAGAAAATGGAAAATGTGCTTAGAAAATGTTTTTATGTGAAATATTTTATGAGAAACCTCTTAGGGAATACACTTAGTGTGACAGCCTACAAAAGAAAGTTTTGAAAAAAATAATTCAATATTTTTACACGTTAAAAAAAGTTGTTCTCCACTGCTGCGGTGATTTCACCCTTCGTGGATGAAATCTAAAAAATTTCTCTCTAGAAGATATTGTCCGTACAATAACCTACGGTCGAAAAAAAAATCAAAAAATTACAAAATGGTGGCGTTTTTAAAAAAGTTGAATTTTACCCAAAATTTGATCGCTTTTTCACATGTCAATATTCGATTTTTGTCACATCAAAAAACTGGTGGTCACATATTTGTGAATCATATATTTTTGATTTCATCAAATACGTAGAATAGTATTGTTGCATTTTCGTTATCAAAAACGTGTATGAATAAAGCTGCTGAGAAAACAGGGCCTATCTGCCAGCTTGTTTACTAAAGTCCATGGAGGCGTTAGATTAGTTACTTCCTTTATAAATTACAAATCAACAATAAATGCCTTTCTATATAATTTTTGTCACTTTTAAACACCGGAAAGCTTTTAACATCTATCGAGTGTTAGTTAAAGGGCTTGGCATACATACTACTCATTAGGGAAATTATTAAATTATTATACAGAGATATTTTTTTGAACAGGAAATAAGATTCTTTACTCGAAATTGTTGGAACTTGAGAATTTACACTTTGTAAGTACAGCTATTTACCTGTATTTATAGTAAGTGGACGTTTCAGCGAGTTGTGTGCTCGCAGCTCCATTCTACTAATTGTTGCCTTCGTTTGCTGTTGCTGGTTAAGTTTTTGTGTCTGAGGACGCTGGTAATACTTTTTCAAATCCATTGTATGAATGCTAAAAGAATCCAGCTTCAAGTGCGAACACTTTTCACCTTCTTGCCGATAATACTGACTCATTAAAATTTTTTTTTTAGCAATAAATTAGGTTTATTTTTTAATAAAAATCTAATATATTCACTTTCGTTAGTTTTATATTATATTAATTATTTCCACTGAGTATAGTCGTTATTTTTTTTAATATTAATGTCTTTTAGCTACTATTACTTAATTTATTTATAAATTCGATATTGCTTTGCATTTTACCACTATTATTATAATTTTTTAATAATTTCACAGCATACAATTTTTAATTTGCACAGCCTTTAAATAAATTTGAATTATTTCACACACTTTAAATAATTTTTTTTTTTTTGTTTTTAGTGCACACTGGTTTATATTTTACTGAGTTACTTAAATTACAAGTTCGTTAGCTACTTTACCAGTCATAAAAAAAAAATTAACAACGAAATTCAGAGGTGCAGTTAAAATTAAGTTACGCGATTTCTCATTTTGTCGAACTTATTATTGTTGTCCCCAACGGCAAACTAAACTTATTATTACAACGCGTTCGAATATTCTTCCCTGTCGCAGCAGCAGCAGCAGTGGCGGTCGCTTATTGCTGTTGTTGTTGTTACTGCTGCTATTGCTGCCGAGGCATATGTATTGTTTTTACATCGACGTAGTCATTATTATTTATTATTGTACCGCGTTTGTTTTATTGCTTTCTCTCTTTCGTTTGCATTTCACCGAAATAAATGTTTAAGGAACTAACAAAAACACTTGCTTGCTGGGCCTAAGCGCACTGGCAATGCATAAATATTATATGTAAATATCGTGAAACAATTTGCATGCGCAAGCACACAGTCGCACATAAATGTGTTTTTAATTAAAAAATAAATAAAAATTTAAGGAAACAAGCAAAATGAAGGTAATAAAAAACATTAAAGAGCGTGTGGAACAAACCAAATGTCGCCGACAGCTGACTGAGTGTTTATTTTGCTGTTTGCGACGAAAAAGTGAAAAATGGCATGACAAATTTATATGGTGGATGTACCCTGTAGGAAAATTATGTGCAAAAATAGGCTAACATTAAAAAAAAAAATATCGTTAAAATTAAATAAATATCAAAAATAACCATTTTTATTTCATAAAAAAAAAAACTAAATAAAAAAAAATGTATTATAAAAATTATATATTTTTGAGGGGCGACTATGAAATTTTGAAAAAAAAAATTATTTTTTGCAATATTTCGAATTAAGTTTATGAGTATGAAATTTTGAAAAAAATATTTTTTATGGCATTAAGTTTATATTTTTAAAATACTAAATTTTTAAATGAATATTTCAAAAATTTTTTAAGTTGCAGGCTTCTAAACGCGTTTTTCTCGAAAGAGTGTTTTTCGAATTTTTTGCAGTGATTACTCGGTAAAAAATGATCTATCAAATATCTATCAATTGTTTTCTGCATGGTCTGTACATAGTTATCCATACAATGACTTACCAGTTTCGATTAGCGTTACGTAGGCGTTACCCCCTATTGGTAGGTGAAGATCACGAATCGGAGAAATGGTACTTGTAACTGTAAAGTTCAGTTTTTCATTTGAGAGATTATACTACACTCTCTGTTAAATATATGAGTGAGAGTTTTTCAAAAAAATCGTAAAAAAATCATTTTGCCAATTTTTATTTGATAAATGTGCTCTGCTCGATACGCCTCTCAGTGCTTTGCTCGATACGCCTCTCCAAGCTTACTCGTATTACAAAAAAAAAAATATATTTTTTTTTAGTTTTAGCAGCATTTCTTGCAGGCTATGCGCGCTCGTATTGATGCAGATATAAATATGCTGTAGGCGCACACCTTGACGGCACTTGTAAATCCCGCTGCTGCGGGCGACATTGTGACATTGCTGCGCTAAGTTGTGCTGCTGCTGCACTATGCACTCGTTCATGAGTTCGGTATGTACATATGTAAGTATATACATATAAGTATGTGCGAGCATTTCACTGTCAGTGTCAGCGGCAAGTAGGCGCAATTATTTTGTAAATATCTATCTGACTTGCATTTACACAGCGATAGTGCGAGACACGTGTGTGCCAATGCAACTAGTACACATCGCCAAGCGTTCTAAATTACAAAACAGCGAACAAGTGCACTAAAGAAGCAAAAGGGTGAACATTCATAAAAAGAACAACAACAATTTCAATAAACAACTGCAATGTAAGAGAATTACTAGGCATCTATTACACGCTTGCCCGATCTATGGCTAATGCAAACCGCATTTGAAAGTTGCGTCTAGGCACGTTTACATGGTCACATGTGACCCAAAAGTGTACTATAGTGGAACATACATTTGTCTGTATGTATGTTATGTATACATACAAACACATATATTTATATGGTAGTTTTAATTTATCAACATAATTTGCATCACGTTTTGGAACTAATTGGAAACTGGTCTTGAATTAATTAGTTTAAAAGTCTTTTTTACAACAATAAAAAAAAAACAAAAATTATATAATATAAAGAAAATAGTATAATATAAAAAAAAAATAAAATATATTAAAATAAATAAAAATAATAAAATAAATTCGAATTATAAACAATTTAATAAAATATATTAAAACAAAGCTAAAATAAATATACAAATAAAATAAAATAATGTAATATAAAATAAAACAAAAAAAAAAAACTTAATAAAACATAAAGCTGTTTACACTTTGAAAGGTGTGAACTGAATGGGGAGATAGTATAGTTCGTATATGTAGTTATTATATATGAGTTCATTCTAAATTCGAATTTCGGCTAAGAAATTGAAAAGATATATTTCTAATTACTCGGCCGCATCAATCGTAGGGCGTATTTCTGACAAGTAGACAATTCTACGGAGGCGTGACAATTTAGAGGATAAGTACGGTTGAGGTTTAAAATAGAGTGAGAACAATGTTTTCTCTATAATTTTCATGAGACTTTTATTGTACAATATAAAAAATGAATATAATTTATTGAAGCTTTAAACTATAAGTATATACTATTTTTGAAGAAATACTTGGAAAACAATAGCGAAGCTATAAGCACTCCACATTGCAAGTCAAAATCAGTCTCAGCGTTTTGCAAATAACTGCTATTTGAACCTACAAAAATGCTATCAAAAAATATATAATGTCAATATTTTAAAATTCCATAGTCCATAGTTTTCATAATAATTTTGGGAACGAATTTTTCAACAGTTTTACAAACAATTTTTAAAATAAAAAGATGAACGATTTATTGAGCCGTCTAACTCTATGTGTGCTCTTAAATGTCTGTCAGAGTCTGTATTATTTATTTTATTATCCAATTGCACAGCTCTTCATAAATTTTACTATTTTTTTTTAAATATATTATAGTACTATCTATTGCACTCAAATTTATTTACAAATCAAACAACTAAATTATATACATATGTATATACATTCGTATCTAAATATAAATTAATATTATATTTATATATATGTATGCATATATATCTAATATGAATGACTGTTTCCCACAATTTAATCGCATCTATGAGAGCGCAATGATGTGAGCATGATGCATGCACTGGTGACTAATATCGGTGTGTTAATTAAACGAAGTGATTTATATATTATAGTTACTTATTGAGGTAAGTATTTACATACGTACGTACATATATTTCTCCATTTACAACACTAAATAGCTTATGTCGAGGTAAGACTCAGTTCTAATGTTGCTGAATATTTGTTTTTCTTACTGAAATAAGATCTATCAAAATTATTTTCGTAGATTCTTATTGATGTTAAGGTGGAATCTAAACAATTGCGATCATAAAGTAACAATTTGGGCATAAAAACAAAAAAAAATGTATTTCCTATTCAATACACTAGAAAATAAGACAACAAAATTGAAACAACAGTTAGAGTTCCCACTTATGAGTTTGCTAGCTAGAATGATGATAAAAAAATATTTATGAAGTGGTGAAGCCAGCAGCGATACTTTCTATGAAGCGGAGTCATCACCAATACCTGCCTTTCCTGTAGCTTTCAGCGGTTACGCAATAATAAAATCTATTTTAAAATCGTGACAATCACAATATCGTGTTAGATTGGATCCTCATTAAAACTAGTGCGACTTCGTTAAGAGTACTTGCTAATTTGGGAAAGTATGTTTTATGTCGAAATAGCAATAAAGACAAGTCTGCGAGCAACTTTAAGATCATATAACTCTGCTTAGTTTTGTTTTTGTAAACATGAAATGATTTTTTTGCTTGTTAGTAGCTACTATACGGTTTATAAAGTATACTTGTATATAGGCAGAATTATAGCTATTAATAAGTCAAGTAGAGGTGTTGGTCGATATAACGTTCCCCAGACCGTCGGTTATCTTAACTAGAGCAGTCTCTATCTGATAAATTGACCCGGTCTGACAAAAAAAACCTAAATGTTCACGTATTTTGATCCAAATCTTTATTATCGCCTTCAAAATAATCTCCTTGACTAATACAAGCATGCCAACGCTTAGTCCAGAGATCTATCTTAGCTTTACTTTCTCAGTATAACAATTATAAAACTATAAGCAGCTGAAACTGGGCGAAATTGGAAAAATGCAAACAGGTTATTGCTCTTTTCAAAGTTTAGATTAAATGTAAGACTGGGTGAGCAACATAAGTATACGGAAGAACATATAATTAATCTGAATAAGTGGACCAACTTTGTGTAGGAGATAGGCAACTGACGAGATAACATAAGAAGGAGAGGAAGAATGTAATAAATCTATGTATGTATATGAACTAAAATAAATAAATATTTATAATTACTTAGAAAATAGAAATGTGTACTTACAAGTGTGTATTGAACGTTTGGAATTATCAGCGGCTTATAATGATGATTGGACAAAGATTTGCGGCTTATCAACAAATTATCTGCGCACACGAGAGTTGCACATACATATGGAGATGTATGTACATATGTATATACATATGTATGTGAGTACTTATTTTTGAACAGCAAAATGTTGTGAAGCCAAAGTCTAGTGTTTAGTCTCAGTTTACTAACGCAACGCAAAAGTCTAAATTTTCAACTGCAAAAAATGATACAAATTAAACACAGTCGCAGTGGCAAAACGCTGAAAATCAATACATTTTGGCTACGCGATCACTGTCGGTGCAGTGATTGCTACAACACGGAGACAAAGCAACGCAAATACAATCTGCTGGACATACTGAATACCGTGAAACCGACTAAGGCTGAATACATCAAGGATGGACTGCAATATAAAGTGCACTGTAAGTTAAAAATAATAATTTGAGGTTAGGTGCAATATTATGTACTCGTATGTTTGTATATGAATTGCATTTACCATAGGGAGTGATGGCCATACATCCGTTTATGTTATCGATTTCCTGCATGACGCGCAAGTTGAACATATCGTGGCGCGCGGCGCCGACTCCACTGTACGCGTAGCCTGGAATCAGCCGTTTATTGTCGCGCACGAAGAGCACTTGCGTACCACACTCGCCGAACTGGTGAGCTCTGAAACGGCAGTGCGCAAAATCGTGCAAAGTCTGATACGTTACGGTATCGCTTTCATTGATGGCGTACCGCCGAACACCACAATGACCGAAATGGCGGTGCGTCGCATCTTTCCGCCGATGAAAACATTTTTCGGCGAAATGTACACATTCTCCGATGCACAGGATCACGCTGATACCGCCTACACCAAACAATATCTCGGTCTACATACGGACAACACGTATTTCTGCGATGCTGCGGGCCTGCAATCGTTGCATTGCATACAACATGCTAACGGCACAGGTGGTGAGAATTTCTTCGCGGATGGTTTGCATGTAGCGCGCGAATTGAAGCATCGCAATCCGCGCGCCTTTGAGATACTCACGCGTGTAGCCGTGCCGGCGGAGTATATTGAGGATGGACAATATCATAAACATTCCGCACCGATTATACGCGTGGATCCGGTGAGTGGTGAAATAGTGCAGCTACGTTTAAATGTATACGATCGCGCACAATTCGATAGCATACCACAAGAGCAAATGCAAGATTTCTACGATAGTTTCCGCGATTTTTTGGAAATTGTGCAACGCATCGAAAATCAGTGGAGTTTCAAATTACATCCTGGTACTGTGTTGATTTTCGATAACTGGCGTGTGTTTCACGGTCGACACGCGTACACGGGTCAACGCACCATGACCGGTTGTTATGTACAGCGGACGGACTTTTTGAGCAAGGCGCGCGTACTGGGCATCATCGATTGAGTGGTAATATTGAAATAATGCTAAAGATATTTACATACATATGCAATGTGAAAGTTTGTGTGGTGAATAATGAAATGTATTGAAATTTTTTACTTGGAATTTTTTTAATTTATTATTTGGACTTTTTTTGAAAACAGAAAAGCAAATTTTTTTTAAGAAATAAAAGAAATCGTTGGGCTGATAAAATATTGAACTTTATGTATGGTAAGTAAAAAACAAAAAGAAATGTAATCATTAAGTTGCCACTTATTTGAAAACACACTTCATTTACAGCTATCACTTCGGATCTTAAAGCCTAATTACATGTAATTAATATTTAATATCTTTTAAATGTACACTTATTCTTGAGTACTTAAGTGTATATTAAACTTTTCAAAGTATTTTTTTTTTCGCTTGAAAATAATGACATAAAAATATTTTCTTATTAACTGATTACAATACGAATATATAGGAATTGCTTAGGGAAGAAGAAAGGAAAGAAAAAAAATTTGAATAATAAAATAAAAACAGTAAAATTCTACTTTTCATTACCTGTTTTAGAGATAATATAAGTTAATAATATAAATAACTTTCTTAATCTAACGCCGAGAACGCTTTTGTATGGTAGGTTCACCACCGCTTTCTGATGTTGGTGGAATATCCTGCGAAATAGTTAAAAACATAAAACGAAATAGTTTTTTCATAGCTTTACAGTTTCGAATCAAAAATATGTATATATGCATGAGATTTTGTCAAGTAGTGTTTTAGGAAATGCAACGTTGCTGCGTTCTGACTACATACCGTTGAACCTCTACCACTTTCAGATCGTGTCGGTAAACTTTTCTGTAAAAAAAAATGAAGAATGTTAATACAAATAGATTAAAAAGACAATTGTAAGATCGATAAAGTAACAATATTATTTTAAAATATTTACTACAGAAATAAATATATATATTATGTGGGGTTTATAAATATGTATATTCATGCAGTTTGATAAGAGATGGAATAACTTGATTAGTATTGCATTGTGCCAATATTCCGAACATGCATTGGAAAGCTACTACTGTCCTTGTCGTCATTTTTCAACAATTAATATTTTCCTTCGAATATATTGAAATGTGTGTAAGACAATTCTGCACGTCAGAAATATATAATTAAACGAGTTGAACACACGTAAGGAAGGGCTAAGTTCGGATGTAACCAACCATTTTATACTCTCGCAAAGTCAAATGGTATATTCGTTTGAGATTTCTTTGCGAATTGACTGATATTTTAGGTAGAAGGTCAACTATTGGCACTGGGGTCCACATATTTAGTACTTAGGGGCTTGAACAGTTTTAGTTCGATTTAGACAATTTTTGGTCACAAGGTGGCATACTTTGAACGCATTAGTCGCGCAAAGTTTTACCCCGATACAATCATTGTTGCTTGGTTTGCATAGTGAAAAGTGAAAGAATCAGATGAAATTTAAAATGGTGTTAATGGGAAATAGGCGTGGTTGTAGTCCGATTTCGCCCATTTTCGCACTATAACATAGAAATGTGAAAAGAAGGTTATGTAATTTGGTTGAAATCGGTTAAGAAAAACCCAAGATATGGGTATTCACCTAAAAGTGGGCGGTGCCACGCCCACTGACTAATTTTGAACGCGGTTCCTATAAAGTCATCTCATACCATCCCAGGGATAAAATTTAATGTCTCTGGCGTGTTTCGTGCTTGGTTTATTGCGCTTTTAGTATTTTTTAACAGTACCGTTATATGGGGAGTGGGGGGGTTTGTCACCCATTTTCACACCGTCAATAGAGGGGCTAAAAGCATTTGCTTCCAGTGAATTTGGTTAATATAGCTTTAGCGGTTTAGGAGATATGCACATTAAACTTGTTAGGGGCGGAACCACTCCCACTTTAAATAAAAAATTTAACTGCAGATGCCCCTCGCTAATGTGATCCTTTGTACCAAATAGCAGTCATGTTTCTTATTGCGGAGCTTAGTTATGGCAATTTATTTGTTTTTGATTAATGGCGTTGTGTGGGCGTGGCAGTTGTCCGATTACGCCCATCTGCAATACCAACCATCTCACGGTACCAAGAAATATGTGGACCAAGTTTCATAAAGATATCTCGTTTTTTACTCAAGTTAGAGCTTGCAGGGACGGACGGACGGACAGACAGTCACCCGGATTCTAACTCGTCTCTTCATACTGATCATTTATATAATATATAACCCTATATCTAACTCGATTAGTTTTAGGTGATACAAACAACCGTTAGGTGAACAAAACTATTATACTCTGTAGCAACAGGTTGCGAGAGTATAAAAATAAAAATGATAATCGAAAAGTTCTTTGAACCGATCTTCAACGCAATACCAATTTTTGTTACATTAATATCTGAACACAATGTTTATAAACATTTATTCTGTATAAAAAAAAAATCTCAAACATATGTTTTGTTTCAGAGCTCTCTAGCTTCATTCGCCGTCTCCGTAAATGGTTTCACACATATTTATATATACATATAGTAAATTAGTAAAATAAAAAAAATATATATTTACAATATTTCTCGCTGGTCTCCAACCGCGCAGTAATACGCGCTCTTCATTTTCCATATCGGCTTCCGACGAAGATGACGAAGAACTGCGCTTTAAGACAGCGCGGCTCTGCGGTCTCGGCTGCACAGTAATGCTGACAGGTTGCTGAAATTAGGAGTTAAAAGTATATTTGATATAAAGTAAATTAAGGCTTCGGTTTGTAGCTAGCTCTTTTTACAAACCGTTGAGCGGCTCTCGTCGTTCCGTTGTATATGCGGCAAGGGATTTATGGCATTCGGATAGAATATTTGCTGGATTTCTTGCATTTTATTGATCGTTTTCTATTCACCAAATTTAAAATGTATTAAATATTAAAAATCATTACTTTTACTGTGAAACTCACCTCTGTGTCAGTTTTATAGTCGGCATGTTCTTTACGCAAGGTATTAATGGTTTTTTCTTTCTGCAACAACTCTTCCTGCAAATCACTGTTAGATTTCTGTAATTAGTCAAAATGTATAGGAATTTAATACAAATTAATTAATAATGATGCAATAAAAAGTTATTTCAGCAGCAAACCTGTATTTGTTCCAGTTGCAGTTTGCTTTCATTAATTTCATTTCGAGTTTTTATAAGCTCTGCAGTATTGTTTTCAAATTCAGCGTGCTTGGCTTGCAATTCTTCACGAATCGCATCAAGCTGTTAAGAAATCACAGTTATAGTTTTATATTCATACATTCTTGCATTAAATATTTCCACCTCATTTTTCAACACCGCCTCCTTTTCACCACACTCCTTCAACTCCTTTTCACTGGAAATCATCAATTCATCACAGCGTTTTTTATAAGTCAACAATTCAGTGCGGAGCAAACTTTTATCTTCCATCAAACGCGTTTGCTCTTCTTTGTATTTGGTAAGCTCTTTTTCCCCAACTGCAATTCTATAAAATTTTAAAATTAATTTTAGGTTTTGTCTTAACATATACTTCAAATACATTTTTTTATAAATATACCCACTTTTCATTTAGCGCCAATATGGTGCCCTGTTGATTATTCATTTGTGCATTTAAGAGAGAGTTTTGTTGACCCAGCATACTATTTTGTTCTGTTAGTTTTTCTAAATTGCTTCGATGGCGATTTATGAATGTTTGTAGCGCTTCTTGAACATTTTGTGAATTAACAAATACTTTCTCAGCGGTACCTCTTGCAGCTGCATTACTTTCAGTGTACTTCATGTTGTTTTGTTGTAATATATTTGGTTTAGATACTGATTCCTTGCGATTTGCTTTACTGTCAAATAAAAAAAAAATGCATAACAATTGCATAGTTTTAGGCTGTATTATTTTCTGCTGTATATATATACGAACAAAGGTATATAAATGACTATGTATTTAAAAAGTTTTGAACATCGAAAATAAAAATTGCCAGAGTGCAATAGAGAAATTTTCAATTGGTAGCTTTATTCGGAAAGGGAGGGAAGACAGATCGTCTAAAAAATACATATTTATAAAGTGAGATCCTTAACAATTGTTTTATTGATAACACCCAGAAAAAGTTCTAAAAGAACGTTCGCAGATTGGCTGTAGCGACAGCGAAGTTTTCAAGTGATGTGTTTGCATAGTGGCAAATGAGACCGTTTTTCTGAAATTCGGCTTCGAATTATTAATGATAAGGTCCAGAAAGTGGGAGTTATCACCCAAGACTAGAACAGTCTTCGCTTTTTTCGAAGCAGGTTTGCAGGCTTTGACTGTTCCCTAACCTTTTTGACGCAAAACCGATTTCGATTTAAGTAGTCTCTCTCAAGATAGCTTTCCTTTACCTGAAATTTGAGACACCTACTATTTGTCGAGGCGCACCTTCGACAAAAGCTTTTTACGACATCCTCCATGGTATCTGTTTGCGAGGGACCATTTTGACAGTCCTAAAGAAAATGAGTCACCGTTATAGTACAATATATAACCCTTGTTCGTTTTTAACTCGAGGTTACCTTTTAGAAATGAGAATCAACGACCGATATGGCTACTTTTCCATTTTTCTAAAAACCAAAACCGCTGGCGCTCTCACACTCGGTCAGAGCAAACCTGCGAGTCTGCGAGATCCGGAAATTTTGGCACTAGCTGCCTTCAAGAGTGTGCTATCAAATATTACTCTGACAGAGCAGGAGTGAGCGAACCCGTTTATTTTTTTTGATTTTTTTCAAATTGTGGTTTTTTCACATGACTCAAAGCGATATTGAAATAAGTTTTTTTCCGAATGGACTACATCGTCTTCAATAGTTATAGACATATATATTCGTATATGTACATTTATAATAACGAAAAATGCTGTCGAGACATTACCCAAACAAGTAAGTGGTTAGAATTCCTCGCAAAAATACATTGCAGTGTGGACAGGACTTTATGAACTCCAGAGTGTCGTAAAAGGTACAAAGCTTTCATAGACACTCTTCAATATTTCTGTCGAACTAATATTTTGGCAATATTTGATAATGCAACGATGCAAAATGAAGGTCATAGCCCGTATGTCATAGCAAATAAAACGAAATGAAGGCTTTGACCTTTCAAAACCAAATTCCAAAGTAGTTTTTAGATTCTCGATCTGTTATTTTTTAAGCGCATATAAAGGTACGAATTGAGTGAAATCTGACGAAAAGTTGTAATTTTTCTGAAAAATTATGGTAAACTCTTGATTTTGAGTTTGAAGTATTTCTTGCAATTTTTGTGGTTTTATATTGTATATTAGGCGTGATTAATCCTTTCAGGGTTCACCATGAAGCTTGTAACCTAGTAGGAAACGAAACGTCGGAGGCTCTATCAAGTATATATGTATATAAATAATCAGCGCGACGAGCTGCGTCGATTTAAATCTGTCCGTCTGCATATACGCGAACTGAGCTCTAGATTTTTGAGATATCGACACACGTTCTTTTTTTCCCAAGAAGCTGCTCATTTTTCTCCAGTAATGGACCACTATAAAATATAGTTGTCATGCACACTGATAGATCTAAATTACGTTCTTATATGAAAAATTTATTTGTTTGACAAGATATCTTCGCGAAAGTTGCCACGGATTATTCTACAAGACAACACTACAATCTCGGAAAAAATTGTATGCTATATGTTAGCATATAACTGCCATTCAAACTGAGCGATCAAGATCAATCCTTTTATGCTATAAGAAATGCACCTGTGGTCGCTGCTAGTTTTGCTGCTGATCAATAAAGTAGAAATTGATTTGTAAACATTTTTATTGGCTCAATACATTAATACAAAAATTACACTTAGTTATTACAACAAAATATTTAGTAGAGAAATCAATCTCTAATTGTGTTTTACATGTTATTTAAAGCACATAATTTATTCATATGTTCGAGACGTATTTATTCGTTCTTCATCTTATCGGTTTTATGTTTATGTATTGTATGTATATATATGTGTGTGTGTATATGTGTATAAAGTAAATGAATGTGACTTTCGTATTTTGTCATTCAAGTACTTTTTGCTTAAAAATTGTTTTTGTTTTAATTGTTTTTGCTGTTTCTTAGAGATGGCTTCTTTAAATAAACTAACATAGAGTAAAATATATTTTATATATAAATGTATATAAAATATAACATTTGCTTACAACAGACACGTTTTCGTTTCTTATTTTTTTTATTTTGTGCTTTACTAAAATTAATATTTTGTTCATCAATATGGCTTACAATGCAATTGGAGAATAGAAAAAGTGAATGTGGGTAGAAAAAAAAGAAATTAATAAACGCGACACAGCCGCCCCGACATTTTTAACACTGGCTTTAAAATCGATATATTTGAGTTTTGGTCTTTCTAATGCGCAAAAATCAGCAAATTATTGCAGTTATCAAAGGCTATTGTTATTAAGTATAAATGCAATGTTGCAACACTGCGTTTTTATTCCAACTAACTTATACAGATGCACGTGGCTTGCCGCTTTAGCCGGTGCACAGCCTGTAACGATCGGCATGCTCCTGTATTTGCTGCAGCGACAAAGTCAGCTCATCGTTGAGCGGCTTCAAAGCATCCTGTAACTTCTGCAAAGTATTATTCTTCTCCATATAGACGTCTTGCATCACCTGCAGTTGACTCAGTTTATCGTTAGTGTCAACGGTCAGTTTGGAGGCACGTTGCAACAGTTTCTTGGCGCGTTCACGTGCGCTCTCCGAGTTGCGCGCACGATCGCTTAACGTTTGATTGACTAAATTCGTGGCCGACTGCAATTGTTTGGAGTATTCGCGTCCGTTCAAGGCGCCCTCTTTCACTGCAATCGCTTCATTCTTGATTTCCTTAGCGTCCAATTCATTTTTAAGTATATTCTTTTGTATACGGCTAACCTGTTTGGCCAGATCTTCAACCTGTTGTGCTGTTGCATTAGCTGGCGCTTCAGCTTCGCTAGTCTCCAGATCGATTTGATCCAAATCCTTGGCTGCAAGTTCGATATTTCCATTGGCTTGTGATATGGCATCGATGGCCTTCAGTTGTGAGGCATCAGCGTCGTCGAGATTCTTCACTACCGAATTGGCAGTATCTAATATTTCGTTGGCAGTTTCTTTGGTTGTGTTTGCCTTCGCTTGCAGTTCGTTTACGCGCGCTAGATCGCCACGTGTATTGTAAATAATAGATTCGACATTTTTGAGTGAGGATACAGCATCGTTGATTTTGCCACCCAGTACTTGTATCTCTTCGGGATCCAATTTCAAGTCTAGCTTGAGTGTTTGCTGTGCAATGTCACGACTCTCGGTGGGCAGTGCAGTGTTATTGTTTATGAAATTGTTCAGTTGCTCGATCGTGGCTTCACCCTTTTTAATGTTCTCATTGGTGCGATTGAGGTAACGCTCGGCATCTTCGTAGGCGCTCTTTGCCTTCTGATAACCTTCGGACGCGTTGACTTTAGCTTGGAAGAGTGAACGTATAGTTTGATCGGCTACATCCTTTTTATCTTTAATTTTTTGTTCGGTGTCTTTGGCAACTTTAAGCGCCTTTTCGGTACGCGTTAGGGCGCCATGTTCACAGGAAAGACCGCCACAGGAGCCGCAACCGGCGCCGCCACAAAGCGAATCGCACGGATCGCCACTCTTATCGCACACTTCATTATTTAAACCGGGTATCATGCTGGTTAGCGTTAAAAGCTCGTAGCGATGGTCAGTAATGATGCCATCGTTCGCCTTGATCATATCTTGTTCATCCTTTATCTTATTCGACAACGTTTCGACGCGCTTACAGTTGCGATCTGTGTTGGCCGCAAAGTCTTCGGCTTCATTCTTCAATGCGGACAAGTCCAATACACGCTCGAATGCATTTCGTGTTAGATTCAGTGCACCTTCGATATTAGATTCCTGCAGCTGTATGCCGTTCTCTTTGAGTTCCTTTGACAATTTTTTCACGAGCTCAGATTGATTACGCAACGCTTCGAGCTCAACAGTGGATAGACTCAAAGATGAGTGTATATTCTCTAAGTTCTCTTCGGTCTCTAATAATTTACTGTGTGAAGCTTGCAGTTTTTCTTTGAGTTCCGCACCTTCCTTATCCAAAGCATCAATGTCCTGCAAACTAACAGTAGTGTTTTGTAACAGATCACGTATATTTTGCAATTTCTTATCCAAAGTGCTGAACTCTGCCGTATACGCACCGGTAGCGCCAACTAATTTGATCTCCTTCGCACGCTGTATGGCCTCTGCGGTAGCGTCTTCCAAACCATGTAAAATCAAATCCCAATTGTTGAAGCACTCGCCGCAAGGTGCGCAATGCGGGAAACGCCCTTGATAACCACGCGCACATTCATTGCATTTATAACCGCCCATACCTTCGTGACAGACACACTGTCCGGTCTCACGATCGCATTGGAAGTCTGCCGAGCCATAGGGATCGCATTCGCAGGGTTGACATTTTTCGTTCGGATTGCCCCAGTAATTCGATTGACATTGATTACAAGCACGTCCTCCAAAGCCATCTCGGCACTCACATTGACCGGTATAACGGTTACATTGTTCAGATAGGGAACCAATTGGATCACATTCACAAGCTTCGCAACCTTCACCGGAAGCGATTTTCCAATGATTTACCGCGCATTCATCGCAACGTATGCCCTGTACATTGGGCAAGCACGGACATTGGCCGGTATAGCGATCGCAATGCATAATCGTTTTGTTCGTGCCCAAAAAGTCACAATCGCATTGTACGCAATTCTGTTGTAACGCATCACCGAAATAACCGTTGCGACAGAGCTCACAATGATCGCCAGTCGTATCATAAAGACATTTTAAGCACTGTCCATTGCGTCGATCACAATTTCCGGTATCATAAAGATCGATATTGTTGCTACAATCACATTTTTGGCAGGAGCCGCCTGGTGTCTCGGCATCGCCGAAATAATTGTCAGCACAGACCTCACAACGTCCGCCATCATAACCCTCTTTGCAGTGACAAATCATGTTATTATTGCGTGTATCAAGCGAGCAGCCTTCAGCATGTGTATTACCGCTGGCAACTGTGTCGGGGCAACGGCAAGCGCGACAGCCTATCTCACTGCCCAACAAGGGATTGCCGTAATAGCCTTCCAAACAAGCGTCACAAGCATAACCGTTTGTAAAGTCCAAACAGTTGATACATTGACCAGTGTGGGCGTCACATTGCTGAGCATGTCCATTACATTCGCACACCTGACAGTTGGGGAAGTTCCAATAACCCGGTTGACACTGATCGCACTCACGTCCGTAGGTATTGGGGTGACAAGCACACTGACCCGTAATTAGGTCACAGTTGTTGTCTTTCGAGCCAATACTATTACAGTCACAAGCTTTACAGCCTTCTGGTCCAAAACCATACGTGCCGGGAGCACACTGATCGCATTGACGACCCATTACATTCGGTTTGCACTGACAGAAACCACCATGTGGGTCACATTCCTTACTCAGCGCGCCTGTCGGGTTACAGTTACACATACTCGCGCCATCATGTATCTCCGTGCTGGCGTAATTCTCCAAGTCTTGACAACGTGGGTCCACAATGTTGGTGTAACGTATGTCATACAGCGACTGATTGCAGCCCATTTGTATATATTCGCGCCGGCGCAGATCGGCAGCAATCGAGCCAGTGAATACCGATGTTACTTCAATGCGTGGTACCAGCGTCAGTGAGTCAATCATAATTGTGGCAGAGGGATTGTCTTCATTTTGACGACGTCGTTCGAAATGTATTTTGAACTTATACACCTTATTCGCTTCCAGACAGACATTGCGTAGTGCCACAACTTGACGATCGCGCTCGGGTAAAGTAAATGGTATACGCGTTTCGTACACACTCGAACCGGGTTGTACGCTGGATGCGCAAACACCATCCGGATCTACTTCGTCGTTACGTACAAGTGTTATATAAGCTTTCTCCCAGTCATCACGTGAAGTGGTCTGATAACGTATCACCACATCGTAGGGCATGGAGCTTGGTATATCGTCCACAGTTATTATAAATTCCGAGTTTTCCGGTACCCGTGTAAAGCCGATACCCGTGTAGTCGGGCAAACGATCGGGCAGCGGTTGATATGGCACAACAGTGCAATTACCATTATTATTAAGCGATATGCACACATCGGCAAACTCAACATCGTGTACGACATGTAATGGTGGTATAAAATAATTCTGTTTCGGCTGTGAGCAATTGCGTCCACTCATGTGTGGACGGCAGCGACACTGACCCGTTATAACGTCGCAGAAATTGTCATATGAGCCACCAACATCGCAAGCGCACAGCGTACAACCATCCTCCGACTCTGAGAGCCCGTACGTTTGTGGTGCACATTGATTGCAATCCTTGCCGGTAACCAAACGCTTGCACGTGCACTCACCGGTGTACATATTACAACCCGAATTATCAATTGTGCCGAGCGTGTTACATGTGCATTGCTCACAACCATCAGGATTTTCGGGTAACAAGTTCCAAAAGCCATCTTTACAGATATTGCAACGACGGCCCTTGACATTGCTCTTGCAATGGCAAGCGCCCGCCTCAATGCCATTTTCGGGATCGTTCACCGAATCGCAAATGCCCTCATCCAAAGCACCATTCAAATCGCAATTACACGGTCTACACACTTCCGGACTACGTATATCCTGTTCGGGATCCCGATAGAAGAACGGCATACACTCCTCACAATGCTGACCCTGCGTATTGTGCATGCAATTATCACACACACCACCTGATATGCGTCCCGATTGTTCGAAGACTTTCTCATCAAAATGACAGCTGACCGCATGTTCGTTACATTCGCATTTCTTGCAGGCATTGGTCTGTTTGCCGAAAGCCGGTTTCCATGGCAGATCGTTGAAGAAGTCTTCGCAAGTTTCACAATTCAAACCTTTAGTGTTATGTGTGCACTGACAACGGCCATGCACCATATCGTATTCATTCGACTCAGTGCCTTCCAATGGCAGACACTGCGAGGCGTGACCGTAGCAAGAGCATGAGCCACGTACCACCATATTGCTGATACCATAGTAATATTTCTCCTCCATTTCCAACCGATTGTCCAGCAGATTATCGCCCAGTTTATGCAGTTTAGTGAAATTGATACGTAAATTGGTCATTTTCAACATATTTTGCACGTGTGTAGCATACGGGTCGGACACATTGATATTCGGCGGTAGCACACGGAAGATCACTTCACCGTTGCGTGAAGGCTCCACGTGGGAATAGCGCGATGTACACATAACATCGGTGATGTTGCGCAATACAATCGGCACACCGGGGAATGACTCCTCGCAATCGTATGCGAAGTAACGGTACACATGCCAAGTTTGACCAAAATCAAACGAGCGCTCGATCAGCATAGCCGCCGGCCGAAAAGTGGTGAACGTGATGATCAAGTGGGTAAAGTGAAACTCGGCTTCCAAATCCAATTGTATGGTCACATTTTCCTTGCCGTTCTCCGATTGCCACCAGGTGGGTAGGTTCGTGCCCGGTTTCGTTTTGTAGATGATTTGTCCGATACGATGATTCTTATAGGGATCATTGCGCGTATCCTCGCGTGTATCGCACAAGAAACACTTCTTATGCTCCAAATGCGAGAGTATACAGAAACGTTCCGGCGTATGTATGCCACAAGTGGACGAGGCGGTTAGACGATTTTCACGTCCTATCAATAGATTACCCGTCGCCGGGTAGCAGGAGGAACGTTCACATGGATGTGTCTTTTTGTATTCTCTAGGCGGATTTAGGGGACGATCGCGACGCCCAGTCAGCCGCTGTGCCTGTGTTGTTGATACTGCACAACTGCTCAGCAATACGAACAGGCAGACGGCGATAAGCGTTCTGATGCTGGTGTTGTTGTTGTTATTGTTGTTGTTATAGTTGAGGCGGCAGCCATATGTGCTGCCGCGTTGTGACTTCGACATTATTGATGAGAAATTCTGGCGGTGATTAAGTGGCCCGTTACTCGGTTTGTGTATTAGTATGGCGTTCGTTTGTGGAAAGGGAGCAGTCTATACCGACGACACGACGCGACACGAAGCGTGGTGCGCCTTTATGTATAGTTTCGCTTAATAATTGCTTTTAGATTTCTTTACTTTTAAGATTTGTGTGTTGTTTTGACTGCGCGCATGTGTGTGTGTATGTATGTGTGTAAAGTGAATGTGTAAATGTATGTGTGTGCCAGTAGTTTCTGCAATTTCCGGTTGTAACCAGGCGATTTAAAATCAGTACGCAAGCTCTAGTTTTTAATGTGCTATGTTATTGTTGCTGCCTTCTTCCTCTACTCCTTCTTCTTCTTCGTCTTGTTATGCCGCCTCTACTTGAAAAGCTGTGGCACTTGTGCTCTTTGCTTGAACTTATTCCGTGCGATTACGAGCTGTTGGTAATCTTAGAATAGCTTCGACTGTGTGTGTATTTAACTTCCTCTTCTCGTGCGCGTGTGTGGAGAAAAATATCGCGGTGACCTCTTCTTGCTAGATGATTACGAAATAGTGCTTCCTGCATTGCGTGTGGGCAAATGCATTGTTGTAACTCCACCTGCGCGTTTGAAAAGCAAAATATTAATTTCGGAAAAACGAGTAAGGCAAAAATAAATTCTGGAGTTACTTGTTATGGTGTGAAGTGGTGTGAATTTTCGGCAGTGCTTAAAGTTCCAGTGCAAAATCTGTAAGAAGTAACTGTTCATTAGCTGTATTTGGAGAGTAAATAAACAGTTTTGTTGAATAAAAATATTGTGGGTAGTGGTGTTTTGGCGTTTCTTTTACTTTTTGTCCTTATGTTTTGGCAAATTTTGTGTTAAAAAATTTAATAAATTAAGAAGAAAAGAAGAATATGAAAGTAATATTTAATAATGCAAAATGTTAAAGTTCCTTTTTTTTATTTTTACAACTTATTTGGTTCTTTATGCCCAAAACTGGTTCAAGTCGCATTTAATAGTCGCGTTTTCATTAGATTTTTATTATTTTAAAAAACTGATAAATACAAACAAATGACGTTCAAATTTTCTCAATGTGTTTTAGAAAACTATGTTTGAATCACGATATTTATAAAAATTTGTTTTCGTAATTATTTTAATAATATTAGTTAGCAAATAGTTTACAACACAGCTAAAAACTTATAAAGCACACAATTTTAATTTTTTATTCTTTTCGTTTTTCTTTATGAATTTATTTCAAATTATATTTCATAATTATTACTTTTTAATATTATAAAATAAAATGTTTTTTTTTTATTTAACATAATTTTATAAACACATTAGACTTGCACAAAAAGCTCACTTATATTCACTAAATAGAATTATTTTTTTATTTTATTTTATGGGCAATTATTTTGTATTTTATTTTACTAAATATATGTATGTTGAGCTGAATAATTTCTATTCTCAAAATATAATTTTCAAATTCTGATTTATTTTTAAGTTTTTTTGTAATTTCTTCTGGATTTTATTGCTTTTGTAATCAACCGAAAAAATCAATTTCATTATTTTCTTTTATTTTATCAAATCTTATTTGATTTTTCAATTTTCTTACATGTTTTTATAATTTATTAAATTTATTTTAAATATATTTTAATTATTGCTTATAATATTTAAAGTTTAATTTTTATAGCAATATATAATAATTTCACTCAATTTTAAATTAAATTAAAATAATTATTATTAGAGTTTAAATTTTGGTCATAATTTTATTTATAATTTTAATTTAATTTTTATTTTTAGTTTTAATTTTTCTTTTGGTTTTAATTTCAATCGCAATTTTATCTGAAACTTTTTTTATCTTTACTTTCATTTCCTTTTAATTGTTTTTATTAGTTGCTGTTTATTCGTTCTAAAATATTTTAGTGTATACTCGTATAATACATTTTAGTTTAATTGAGTTTTAATTTAATTCGTGCATTTTGAATATTTTTATATTTTCTTGCATATTTGTTCACTAATTTTCATTTTAATTTGTAAAGCTCTACAGAAAATCTTTCTGAAATAATTTTAACTGTTACTTTCCGAGGAAGGTTTTATAATTTTTTCACATTAATCAATTTATTTAATACGTTTTTTTGCCTTAGTATAATTTTTCATGTTTGCACAATAAGTTTATCGATATCACAGACTCAAAAGGTGTATCCATAATAATAATTTCCATTATTAATTACTTGTATACCAATTTTATACCAAATTTTCTAAACACTTTTGGCGAACTTTTCTTCTTTATGCACTTCCAAAAAAAATTTAAAAGTTCGAAATTATTTTTCAAGCAACAAATACTTCAAACTTTTTTGACTTTCCAACACTTGTAACCCCATTTGAAAATAAATGTTTTTTTTAATATGCTCTCTTCACTATCTTCCTGCTACACTTACACTTTGTCACTTATCTCTTAAGTTTGTTTTTATGATCCACTATCTTGTTTTTGTTTCTTGCACAAAAGCCTAAGCTGTTAATTAGTTTTCGAAAAACTTTGGGCGAACCGAGCCCGACAAGCAACGCGGTCAGACTAAAGTTATAAAATGGAATTTTTGTACGCCAGCGCGTACACAAGTCACCCCAACCCATACACATTCAAGTTAGTAGGAAACCTACATAAATACATACATACACATATAGAAAAATTTATATATAGTACTTTATGAACAAATGTATACGAGTACGCATAAGAATTTCACTCTTTCTTGACGATAAAAGGAATCATTGAATTAACATTTATGCTCTGCTTATGATGCTCATTTTTTATTCATGATGCCTTTTTTAATTTTTATCAGCTAACAAATAAAATACATGTATGTATGCATAACGACACTTAACACGGCCAAGCAACAGGAGCGCTTTGGGAAGCACACAGCACTCTATGGAAGTAGCTTGGAGCATAAAGTTTTGACAGCGAACGCATTACTTTTCGGGATATAGCTTAAGAAATATAAAACAACTTTTAGAAAAGTTATTTTAGTAAAGCTTTCATCGCAAAAAATATCATAGAAACCGAAAATTGATTATTGATTAATTAATTGAAAATTTAAATAATTAATTGAAAAACTATATTTCAGATTTTTTACAATGCTTGCAAACAAACAGGAACATTTTTAATGAGAAGATGATGTAACTATAATTAAGTTTCACTTAGTTAAGTATTTTTTTACTATTAGTTATTGAATAGTGTAAAATTTTTAAGAGTAAAACTTTTTAAAAATTTAGTTTCTCGACTTTTTTTACACAAGAATTTTCTTTAATATTTTGTAAAGCTTTTGGGTGAAAGCTTTAAAATTCATTTCAACAAAAGACAGTAGCTGTTAAATATTAAATCATCGGCATTTAAGGGTTAACATGAAAGCGCATTTATAAAAATCATGCGATATAAATAAAAGTTTATGTTTCACTTTTATATTTTAACACTTTTATGACATTTTTCTTAAAAAATACAAAGCTTACACTATTTTTTACACATAAAAAGCACTTGCTATCGGTTAAAAAGCTTTTCGAAAGCAATATAGCCAGTAAGTTTTAAGCTTCGACATTTATTCAAGCATTTTCTTGATTTAGAAAAGCATGAATTGTCGAAAGTTAGTGAGATTTGAGTATAATCAGGGCTTACTTTCATGTACGAAAGCTCTCAAAGCATGAATTCTCGAAAGTTCGTGAGTTTTGAGTATTAAAATGGCTTACTTTCATGTAGCGAAAGCTGTCAAAGCATAAATTGTCGAAAGTTCGTAAATTTTGAGTATTAAAACGGCTTACTTTCATGTACAAATTGATTCACATTTTAATTCAAACAAATTATTAAATTACCTAAATGCTTTCATTTAATAATCAACAAAAGCTTTGATTCTAATTTTTTCATATTTTTCTATTTCAAAAATAACTTTCACTGAAAATGCTCATTAAAAAGAATGTACTGCATAGTATTTAGAATATATATATGTATTTCATTTTATGTGATGCCTATGTATGTTACTCTACATACATTCACTTGGTGTCTAACTGATAAGACTTGAACTAAAAATATGACATATGCTAGGCTAAATACTCATGATCAAACAGACTTGAGCGGCGCCAAAACGTTGAAAATGTCAGAATTGAAATCGAAGCGGGATCTATGAACAAAACTACACAGTTTTGATATATAAATTTAATGTGTTTATATGTACATACATACATACATATGTATTTATGTGAGCGTACATAAATTATGTTTTATAGCGCTTTGGCGTACACTCTGGCAACTCATGCGCCCACAAGATTTTCAAGCCTACTTCTAAGTATAATAAAATACGCACATGCTTATACATATATACACACAAACACGCATACACAAACATATATGTGTATGTACTGCAAAGCGTCAACTGATAAAGAGTTCATTCACTGATTTAGTTGTATTACATATACGAATTTATTATTGTTGTTATTTAATTTTTAAGGTTTTCTTGATTCACAAGTTTTCGTTAAAAGTAGTTCATGTGATATTTTTAAAAATATTTTTTTTTTTGTGGAGCACATGCTGTACCATGTTGAAAGTAGGCAAACAGGCATGCCGCCGCTTTTGAATGTTGCAAGTTAAATATATAAATGCATATGCATATGTGTGTGTATGTGGTTGCACTTACATTTTTATTTAGTTGAAATTAGTTGCAATGCTATTTGTAAATTAGAATTAGCAAAACTGTAATGGGAGCAGAAAAAAGTAATAAAATTAAAAAAGCGCAGACATGGCAATGCACTTGAGCGCGCTTTTATTTTGTTGTTGTTGTTGTTGTTGTTGCATTTAAGCTTTTATGCATTTGTTGCTGCTTTTAATGCATTCTAACACTTAAAGCAAATTTTTGCGGACATGAGCTCATCCAGTTAATCCCACTGAAAATAGAACCATGAAATAATTGTGCAAATTATTGTTGTTATTGTTGTTGTAGCTATTATTGTTATTACTAACTGCTATATGAGTGCCTTGCGTGATATTTTTACTTATTTTGTTTAAATCCATTTTTTGCCGTGCGCCACATCTGCTTGTGCGCGTATATGTGTGTGTGTGAGTGTTTAGCTAAATTAGAAACTTAATGCAGAACTTGAAAATTTATCTCTCATTACTTGGTTAAATATTTGCACCCAACAAAAATTGTTTAAGAAAAAATTAAAAAAAAAGGAAAACAAGAAACAAAATGTGTTTGCAATGTGTGACTGATTCTTTTGGGCTCAACAGTTGGCTGGATGCAGGTATGTGTGGTTGTAGATTCACACATATGAAGTACAGCATACATGGTTTTGTAGCGAAGTACATATTGTACATACGTATTGGTATGTATATGAATGTGTGCGTGCTATTTTGTGGGTGTAGATCTTTGAATGTGATGGAAATAAATTGAAATTGAAAATTTGATTAAATCTGTTCACGTACGCAGAGCAAACAATACACAAGAAAATATATTTGAAAAAAAAGTAATTATAGATATGTCATGTATCTATGTCCTTTTATGTTGTAATTGCGCTTTCAACAAACCAATAGAATATTAATGTATTCAGAGGCTAATTAAAATTAGACAAATATTTTGTGTAGAAGTAAAAAAAGTTTGATAATAAAAGTAGTCATCAGCAGATATAATGCGCTATTCCAAGGCTGCTTTTAATTTCAAAGCATCCCTAATAATTATTATTTTATATATGTACAATAAGTTGGGGGAAAAAATATCTTTATTTTTGAAAACAGGAGAAAAACTCAGAACCCCGAATTTTTTGTTGTTTTTATTGGAAAAATAAGAAAAAATTATAACTTCGTTTGCACCAGAACCATAATAACCATCACAGCTGTATTTCATATAACATAAAAGGGTATGAAAAGACCTTTATCCTGATTTCGATTGTTTAGTTTGTATGGCAGCTATATGCTAAAGTGGTCCAATCTGAACAATTTTTCCGTATATTATATCGTTGCTTTACGAAATAAGCAGTTCCGAATTTCATGAAGATATCTTGTCAAATGAAAAAGTTTTCCATACAATAACTTGATTTTGATCGTTCAGTTTGTATGGCAGTTATATGCTATAGTGATCTGATATCAGTGATTTCGACAAAGCGTGTTGGGGATGTGTGCAAAATTTCAGATTGATATCTAAAAAATTGTGGTACTAGTTCACGTATATACAGATAAAAGCTGTAAAAGCGTAAGCAAATCTTTAATATTTAATCGAAACCAGCGTGTTTTCTTACTTATATGACTCATCTATGCTCTTTTATTTGGACAGTGGGATTTGATTTCAGTGTCATAACCATATAACCACGATTTCTTCTTAGTTATGACCCTTTTGAGAAATTCAAGAATAATTACCTTGAAAAGTGTTGCTCATATTCTTGTTTTTTTGACAGCAATCAAGCACTTTTGGAAAAAAATTTAATGGTGAGTTACTT
This sequence comes from Bactrocera oleae, assembly GCF_042242935.1. NCBI lineage: Eukaryota > Metazoa > Arthropoda > Insecta > Diptera > Tephritidae > Bactrocera > Bactrocera oleae. The sequence goes on along the minus strand of NC_091537.1, from coordinate 7,116,406 downwards.
ATGGTTTAAATAACTTAACAAATTGCTTAACGATTGAGAAGCGTAGGCAAGCAGAAACCACTCTAATGACTAATCGCTGCCTCCCTGACAGTCTACAACCGCTACTTGAAAATTATAAACTACTTCGGAGCAATTTCCTCGATCTACTTAATAACGAATATAATCGACTAAGTTGTAGAATCGATAACACATGACTTTTGAATATTTCATAGTATAGAAACTTTTGTTGGAAGTAATATACGAGAGTAATTCAGATAATTTTTGACAAGGTTCATCGGTAGGTTTTCGTAATCAAACAAGTAAAAATATTGATTTGCAAACCGAAATGTTAAAATTATTATTAAAAAAAAATGCATATTGAAGTGGAAAATTGTGATATATGATGACATTTGATTCTGCCGATAACCGATAAAACTACAATTACTGAGTTATATAACGAGTTTAGTTTAGTTTCAAAAAAGCTTTATTGAAGTTTTAAATATTTAAAAAAAATGTGGTTGATGTGGTGTGTGTTTGCCAGTTTTCGAAAATTACTATCGGTCGGCGGTTTTAAATATCATAAACTAATTTTCGAAATTTGACTATTTTAGGGTTAAAATAATCATTGTCTGATTTCCATATTCATTTGATTTATGATCTAATGATTACTTTTTGTACCATTACAAGCATTTTTTTGTTTTACGCGATATCCCACATTAGGACCTTTCGATATACAATAAAAACATTTATTTAAAATTAAATTTATATTGATAGAAATATTAAAAGACCTTTTAAAAACGAATTTGAAGGGGTTAAAAAACTTGGATTAATCTGAGAAAAAATTTCTTTAAACTTGACTCCCTTAATGGACCACACATATGTACATGTCGATATTTTTTAAAACATATTTCGAAAAAAACAAATATCTGTTCAACAAACAAAAAGTGAGTGTATTGGTATTTAGTTGCTAAAAACCACTACACTAAATTATTGCTACGGACAGATGCTGTTAAAAGTAAACGAACATACTGAACAAACAAATGTCTAGAGAAACATAAACAAATAAAAGCGGCAAAAACGCGGCTAATGAAGTAACTTAATTGAAGTTTATTTGCCCAGCATCAGCTCTGAAAGGAGACGAGCGAGACACCGAGCAAAAAGCCATAATGCCTGTGTGCTTTATTAAATAGATATTTGGCTATTTTTGAGACTTTGCAAAAGCGCAGAATAATCACATATTGTAGTTATATATGTATTGTGCTCGTACATAGAAATATTCAATGGCATCAGCCCGAAAATTCTACATGCAGACATGTTAAGGAAATATGTATGTACGATATATGTACATATGAATATGTATGTGCATATCTGGCGTTTTTAATTGAGCGTGCAGCGAGCTATACTTCACTGTGCCAGCATAAACATCATGTTGATTGACAAGAAAATCGCAAGCAGTATAATTAAATGAGTGTGTGCATGTGTGTATAAGCAGTTGGAGCATTACTCAGTTCATGTGCATTTAAAAATCAAAATGTTGATTAACGTACACAATCCCGAAAATTTTAGAAAATCCCGAAATTTCGGGATTTAAAAAATCAATTTACATTTAAAAATTAAAATGCTGATTAATGCACACATTTCCAAGAACTTTGGATAAACCCGAAATTTCGGGATTTAAAATATCAATTTACATTTGAAAATTAAAATGCTGATTAATGCACACATTTCCAAGAATTTTAGATAAACCCGAAATTTCGGGATTAAAAAATAATTTTCGGGTTTCTGCCTTTAACGAAAGATTTCTTGTAGATTCTCAAGTTAAAAAACAAACATTTGACAAAAAATTTTGTTTTAGATAAACAATAATCTCCCAAAATTAGGTGTATTCGAAAAAGTTGGCTCTAATGCGGACAAGTTTTTAAAGTACCATATATGCCTAATTTTGAATTACACTCACATATGTATTTACTGGCGTTCTGTTAAATTTTCTTCTTTGTGTATTTAGATTGGTAGATTTATATTGTATACCTTTAAGACTACGGGCCGCTAAATTAAGCTTTAAAAATTTCACATACAAATTTTTTTTGTTTATATCAGAGTTTTTGGCCAGAACCAAATTTTGAATGGTCTAAAAGAGGTCTTGAATAAATTTGCTATGAGTTTCGGGATTTCAATAATTCGAATTCGGGATCCCGATATGTCATGTTTTGCTGTCCAAATATTATGTTTTTCCAAAATCTTAACACATGTAGGAACACATAAATTATAACTACATCCAAACATACTCGTATTTATTTGTATATACATACATATGCATATAAAAGTGATTTTCCTAGCACATTTTGTAGCTGAGTAAGCACTGAAATTACGCACAACAGCAGTTGCGGAAAATGTGAGCATGTAATGTTCCGGTAGACCAAAAACTCAAGCAACAAAAAGCAATTGCCTCACAGCACATTGGCCCGAGCTATGAGATCATAATCGCGACTATAAGAATTGTAAGGAGAAAAAAGTGTGCGAAACTAAAAATACCAGCGTTATGCTGAGTTTTGTTTTTTTTCAACGAAATTTTGCACTCACAGCGATTGGCAGTAATTCTAGTGCAAGTGCAAGTTGTAATTTGTACCTACACACATACTTGAATAATATTAAATATAATATGAATTAGATTCGAGTCCAAGTTCATACGAGTCCAGTGATAACTCATTGTCGCGTTTGTTTATATTTTACCGTAATTAACGCATCCGTCTTTCGTTTTTTTGATTTAATTTTTCGGCATCATTTATGCTTTATTTGCGTCCTCCTTCGATGTTTGCCTCGCTTTTTGTAGTTATAATTAAAATGTATCCGCGCACAAGAATACTCGGTGGCGCGGGACGTCGATGCTTGAGTGCGTTAATGAATAAATTGCTCGAGTGGATGTGCAAACACGTACAAACAAACGCTTATACTTAAATATCTTTAGAAGTATAGCGAAAATCGGTTTTGCGTTTTAGACGCCTTTAACGTTGGATCCGATTTTTTGAAGATTTGGTTCAATTATAACTCGGAAATACTTAAATATTGGAGAAATTCAATTTCTAGAGGAAATTTATTTTTGGAAACTCTTATTTAAATGATAATTTTGATGTTTCCCCTGAACTGTAGCACAAGCAGATCCTCAAAATATTGGGCGGAGCTTATCTGATCGTTTAAAAACCAAACTATAGTGACTACATTAAGAAATCAGATCTCAGAAGAATCTTTTCGAAAACCAAAGTAACCATATATGGTATACCAATAAGGTCACGGTAAGTGTACCGCAACTAAAATAGTTATTTACTTTTAGTGAGGACGCTACGTCGTTCTATTTAAATGAGCGCTAAGGATGTGGGTTGCTGACAAGAGGTATCCAGATGAAAATGAAAATTTTGAAATTTTTCAAAAAGGCTCGGAGACAAATGGCAAATTATCTGTGCGGATCTGATAATAGAAAACCCCTATGTGATCGTCGAGAAGCCAAGGAATCTGCAGAATGACAGTCTGACAGATATGAGTCGATTTAGTTATGTCCGCATGTCTGCACTATATATGTACGCGAATTGGTTTCGCAGTTTTTGAGATATCGATTTGAAATTTTATTCACGTTCTTTTCTGCTCAAGAAGCTGCTCATTTGTCGGAACCGCCAATATCGGATCACTAAAGCAAATAGCTGTCATACAAACTGATCAATAACAATCTAGTCCTTGTATGAAAAATTTTTTTTTTTTTTATTATATAAATATTAGTTAACAGATTGTTTAAAAGCTATAATCTTTATATAACAAAAATGGTATGCTGAAAAAAGAAATCTACACATGATCCCACATCTCAATCTTCCAGCTAATTCGGCAGCTAAAATATTATTTTTTATATTTTTTATATTTTATATTAAAAAAGATGACTGTATGAAAGAAATTCCGCATACAACTGTCTAATTTTATTCATAACGAATTTGCACAAATTGCTGAGGTCATATCCTATGTAATGCTACAACAATTGTGTATGTGTTCAAGTTTAAATTTTTGTTTGCTGAATTGAAGTCGTTTCATATTTCATAGAATCGGAACATGCATTTACATAAAAATATAATTATTTCTAGTTTTCAAAAATATATAAAGATATGTTGCAACGCCTAACCTCACTCTACATAGAAATGAGGAGTTTAAAAAGCAAGAAAAACGCATTTATGCTCTGCTTATCATTGCACTTTTTGCTGCACCTCCAATTACAGACAAATTATACTCGTATGTACATGTAAGTGGACACCTTTGCGGTAAACAGTGCGATACAAATTATTTTACACAGAACGTTTACTATTTTAATAAAGTACAATAGACTATTTTCTCAAATTATGTGAACTGCAGTACAATTTCAAAGATTTTTTGTTTTTGAGGCAAGTTGAAAAAAAATATTATTTATATAGACGCATACATATGTATGTACATAAAGATATGTAAATATATATGTATGTACATAAAGATATGTAAATATATATGTATGTGCCCAGCTTCTATCAGTTGCATTGTCTTAAGTTTTTTCTTTGCCTTTGCAGCAGTGCTTTGTGTGATAAGTCTGTGACAGCGAACGGCGCAAGAAAAACATGTGATACCCTTAAGTGAAAAAAGAAAAACCAAAGGCCAGAAAAGAAAGCAAGTGATATCTATGCATGCAACTCAAGGAATGTAAACGGAAACATGTGTACATATGTATTAAAATGGTGTCATACATAGTGGCATTATCTGCAACTTTAGAACACTCTTAAGCTACATATATAGTGAGTACATAATTTATCCTTATACATATACATACAGAACACATATACTCGTACTTATATTTTTTTTACACAATTCGCCGAACACCACAATTGCCCACAACATTTTCATTCATATTTTCAAACTTGTTAAATTTTTCCAATGCAAACCATACTCACCGTTGACCGAGTCCAGTTGTTGATAAAAGCCCAACTCCTCTTGTACACACACAATTTGTATATGCACTTACAAGTATTTATGAAGTTTGTCTATATGTATTTATGTAGGCACCTTACACACACTACTGCATATGTACCATATGCATGTTTTAATACACACACACAACCGAAACACTATGTTTTTTTCACTTTCTTAAAAAAATACCGTACTCTGCATTCGAGTAACCGTTCAAACGATCTGACTCCGTAAGATCACCGTTCAACACTGAACGAACGTCTCGAAGTAATGCGACTCGCCACTGGGAATTGGAGATAAACCAACACAACAACATTTAAGATAGTGAGTGTACATTCAGCAGATACTCATACGCTGAAGTCGGCCACTCAGTGGGTTGGTGCTCAGCACGAAAAGGGAATTACAAAAACATTAAAAAATATACAGAATAATTATGTATATACACACACGTGTATATGCAGAAAAATTTGGACATTAGGCAGTCAAAACTTTAAAAATACATGTATTTGCACCTATAAGTTTGTATATGTTACCTTACATTGAGGCATTGAGTCGGCAAGTCTCGAGCTAGACGACTATGTTAGCAAATGTGTAAACATTGCGATACGCAAAGTCAACACTCAGAATATAAACAAAAATGCCGACGAAGAAGTACATAAATGCACAAAAATTACACACACATATACAAACTTGAAGTTATCTGAGTTTATTTGACAGGTTTTCTGATGTTCGGCATACGGCGGATTGTCCGAGCGGATTTGTTGGGAGTTGATGTCACGCACGTAGACTCTCTTGGCTATAGTTGCGCCAGGTAGAGCGCAATATTTGAGTGTGATTTTTAACTAGATAAAATTGTTTGGAGTTGAAAGAGTCAGCTATAATATTTACTCATATGGAGTTGTTTTAGCCAAAATGCATGTTTTGAGTTAAAAGAGTATTTTCATGAGAAAGGTGTGGCTACTCTTTTATACTGCATATTGGTAATTGATCGCAAAATGCAAAATATTTATAAAATAAATCCATGCAAGTGATAACCGCTTTAGCAGAGATAATACGTACATACATAAATTCTATAAAAAATATTATGTAGTTGTACTTAGTCCAAATATACGTGTTTAGCGCCATATGTGATTAATAAATAAAATAAATAAATTATATTAGTGCTTCTACAAAGAAATATACATATATAGGTAATTCCAGTTGCAATCTCCAACGCATACTTTTTCGACGCCTTACTTTACGCTAGCAATTTCACGATTTTTTATTATTTAAATAACTAAATGTTGTCAATACATCACTTACAAAAATATAATAGACGTTATTCTAATTTATATATAAATATAAATAATTACTTAATAATATCTCGATAAAATTTAAAACATATTTTTAGGCGCATGTGTGTTGTGATAAAATATGATTGAATTAATTTACCTCTGTACATGCCTGGAAAATATGCGCATGAATTAAAATACCATAAACAAAATAAAAGTACATTTAATATTTTCACAAGTTATTCGTTTAAATTTCTTACCTTGAATTAGTTCTGGGCATGGTTTTAGTTTTAAATATTCGGTTCTTGATTTTTAATTATTTAGATTTGTACACGAGTAGTGCCAGTAAACTTCACAAAAATGTTTCTTCTTTGATATTTCAAAAGCTAATATTGAATGTAATTTAATGCTCACTCGATAAACATATTTTATTTATAGCTTCGCTATAAAATTTTCCGCAGAAACTCCACAAAACACTTATAAACAACATATGTAACGCTTTATTATAATTTTAGTAATATGAGTGATTGCTGTGATATTCAATAAATTTTTATTCAATTTCAATTAATTTGCTTGCTTTTCACGTGCTAATTCTCAGCAAATTTTGTTTCACATTTCTTTTGTTCTACACTGAATGTTACCGTTACAAATCCGTTTAATAAGCAATAGTCACACTGCAAACTTACAGTTTAACCTTACAAGGTCAACCAGGATTACTGTTTGTATGCACCTCGAGTCTTTAACGTGTTACTTTTGTTGAAGTTGGTAAATTTCACTTAAATTTGCACTAAAACTTGACGTTAGCGTAAACTTAAAATTCGACAATTACTTTCAAATATATATTTTATTGTAAAAATAACAGCGTATTCATAACCTTCTGCAGTAGCCGCACAACCGCTCGTATCAAACGAAACCAAACCGGAAAATAGCCGCTGCACATACGAAATTCAATTTCATTTGAAATGGCCTTGTACCGAATTTTATGCACTTATGGTACAGATATCAACTTAATAAAGTATTTGTGTAAGACAGCAATAGAAGTACTTGCACTAAAATGCTTAAATTTCTCACTTTTATAAAATAAAATAAAGTTACTCTAAAGCACATCCGCCGGAAAATTTTTATTTTTTGCTCTGGCATTAAAGTTAACGGTGCTGCCAGAAGATAAAAAATTAATAAATGAAACCATACATCATCATAAGTATTTGTATAAACACTAATCATAAGCCAATAGTAATAATTTAAAGCCCTAATGCAACTTTTCCCCTTTCCGCAATTATTGTGTGTATTTTGGGAACGATTTTTCTGCAGAAACTTGCAAGCACATACATTCGTAACATATGTATGTTCTTAACAAATAAACTTACTAGAGTTGGACGGAACTATAATTGGAGTTAACTAATTTACAAACGGGTTATTTCTATTACGTTTTCTACTTAAATATTTATTAAAAACCCTCAGGAATTATACAAATATATCAATAATATGCTGAAACAAATTCCATCGATGTAAACGGCAATGTCTTGTGGCATCTTCCCTGTATTTATCTTCCACATTCACAAACAGCTGTTCACAGTGTTGCATTCGTTTCGTATACGAAATTTTCTGACCACTGATTAGACGGCGAATTGGTTTTCAGTCATAAAACGCGCGTCAAGCAATTCGGTTAAATTAAAAAATTTATACGGTTTATTAATAATTTTTGTGCTGTGTCTGTTTAAATACACTTTTGTGTGTGGGTGAACCAATGTGAAAGATGAGTAAAAAAGTAAACAAAATCGAAAATCGTAAACAAATGAGCAAAAGCCAAACGAATTTGTAGCCAGAATTGAAATAAATTGCGGTTCCCTTTGTGTTCTTTGTAATAAATATTAAGAATATTTGCGTTTGGAAAATTTGTGCTGAATAGAATATTTTGGAAATCGTGAAAAGCGCAAATTCTATAATTGTGCGTTGTAAAGCAATTGTGTTTTGTGTATAACAACGGAAAAGCCGCCTTACGTGCGTGTGTGTGATATATCAATGTAGTGCAGCTTGTGGGTGGCTTGCTTTTTCCAGGCTGGTACATTGTCCTTCAACAATTTCGGGTAAAGTTAACCCATAAGTACGACGCATAGTGTAGATACCAATAAATAATCGTGAAAATATTTAACTAAACAAAAAGCAAGCGTTTATTTTAAAGGGATGTGTTGCCGGTGTGGCTCCCACAGGAATACCAGTGAGATTACTCATCGCGTTCGATAAAATAATAACAACAAAAAAGTGACCGGGCGTCCTACTCACTATAGATCCCTTTCGAGTATCATAAAATAGCTATACAAACACACGTGCTTCGATATTCATACATACGCTTATGTGCAAAATAAATGTCTACAGGAAGTTGTGGCGCATTATAAAAATAGATTTGTATTCGCAATTTAATGCTACTGAAATAAAAATAAAAGTGCAAAAATACGTCATGCTGCCTACGGTGTATACATATCCCTGCATTTGACAACGCAAAAACAACATACGAAAAGTCACCAACTCGTTGGAGGCCGTGCTGACATTCGGCGCATATTCGTACATATCTGCATAAACGACCGTGTGTTTGCCATCATCTGTGTCCTTCCTTTCAACTTGCATTTCATCAGCCAAGAACTTGAGTTTTTTCCATGTATTTTCATTTTGTTTTTGTGTAACTTGTTTTTATAAGATTTTATAAACTGGTATAAATTCTTATTGGATTGTGTTCTTCTGCGAGTTATTTCAAACTTGGCCTTCGCTTTTGATTTGTGGCCAAGATGAGCGAACGCAAATTCTCACGCGTCCTAAACAGCAACAAAGCCGGTGTGGCAGCACAGCTGCGCGACTCCGTCTCGCAGGTGGTGCGGCAGAGCACAGCGCTGGTAAGTAACTATACACATATTACATACATACATACGTATTTACAGGTATACATTAATGTATTTATGATTGCACAATTTTCTCGCTATGCTTTCCGTTCCTTATATTTTTTTTACTATTTACACATACCTCCATATTATGTTATGAAATTATGACTTGCTGCAACATCCTGTTCCTTTGCGTTTTGCATCGGAGTTGCATCTTGGCGAAAGGGTGTGTCTGTGGTCTCTACACAGCAATTTTGTTATTGTTGTCATATTTTGTTTGTGCGTACTTTCGCTTAAATATATACATACCTACACTGTCATTACACTTTTGTTTTTCTTTTCTTTCCGATTGAACTGCCGGTTTGCACGTCCGGCCACTTCGTTTGACATTAGGTGCGGTGACAAAGTTGATTGCATACATTCATTTATACAAAAAACATGTCGTAGAATCTTTCGCAATGCATTTAATATATATTAATTGTCAGCATAGGCATCGTGTCCATCGAGAGGGCAATAAACTCGTTGGTATTCAGCAGAAGTAAAAGGAAAAGGATGTAAAACAAAATAGTTTGCAGAAAAATTAATATACATATGTAAATAAAAGGTGTTAACTGTAAATGTGGTTTATAATGATGACAATACGATATAAATTGGAGTTTGATGTTTTTGTTGGAATTTCATGGCCCGGTAGCAATTTGCCGATTGATTGAATTAGATTAGGAGTTAGTAAGAGTGTCATGTTGATCTCCCAAAAAGCTATTCATCTGCCAGAATCGTGGATATCGGACCACTATAGCATATAGCTGACCGAGCAAATCAAGTTCTTGTACGGTAAATTTTCTTACTTGAAAATATATCTTCACGAAATTTTGTACAGATTATTGCCCAAAACAGATTTCCGAATAAATTGATCAAATCGGACTACTATAGCATACTCGTATAGTTGTCCTACAAGCTGACCGATTATAATCAAGATAAAGATCTTTTTATGCCCTTTTATACTATAAGTAATGTACCTGTGAAGAATATTATAGCCTCGATTAACATTTTTTTGTTTTAAAGTAATTTGTTAATATTTACGGACTTGTGGTATTGACAGTTTGATAATAATTTGAATTTTGCGCTTTAAATTATACATTATTTATAAATTAACTTAAAGAAAACACTTTTCTATGTCCATTAAAATAATAAATAACCTCGAAAATTCTTTGATGAATAATAACATATTTGGTTGTTAACTTAATATTTTTTTTAAATTAATCAAACCGCAGTTAGTTCTCAAGCTCTATCGTAACCAAATATACCCTGCGTGATTCTCTTATAAATTTCGATTTACAAAAAAACCAAACAAATTTTGTAAACATTTAAACAGCTTTGTTGTTTTAATTTTTGTTGTTAAAGTGTAAGCTCTCGGATAGAGCAAATACACATGTGCATTTTTAAATTCCAGACCACAACAAATAATTTGGAGCAAGCTATAAAATATCACTGTATGCAAAAAAAAAAAAAAATCACGAAATACCGTGAAATACTTCAAATACATAAATAATAATAGCAAAAACCAGCGTAAACAGTGAAAATGGGCTGCACTTACTCACGTAAAAAAAAAGAAGAAAAAAATAACAAAACGCCACAGAAAAATGTTGAAAATGATCGACGTATGACTAAAATAGCCAAAAAGTGACACTTGGCGCATAAAATAAAGCGAAAAATTTGTAGAAAAACATATGGAAGAACACCTATTAGCTAGCAAGCTATTGTAGCTATAAAATCTGTAACGATCTGTAACGTCAATCAGAGAAAGCGAAGGAGCGTCGTGCATGTTTCGTTTTCTAATTTAGCCAAACTGGCAAATGTTTACGAAAAATGACGCACAATGCGAAATGGACAAAATTATAACAAGACCATAATTTTAATAAGAATGAGAAAAAGTGCAAAGATGCTGGCTAAGAGCCAATAAAGTGATGTTAAGCAAAAGGGGGCGATGAAGCTACAAACTTCTATATTAAAATGTGTGTATGTACATATGTATGTATGGAAAACGAATACTAAACAGTAAAAACAGAAAATAAAAATCAATATTTAAGCCATAGAAAAAATATAAGCATTTTCAGATTATGTGTTTGTATTTTTTTATCGTGCTACTACAATATTTTCTTGTTTTATTAGATAAAAAGATAAGCTGGCGTTTAAATAATTTAGAAAAATCGCCAAGGAATAATCATAATCAGGAAAAGATTTTCTACAACATAATTTCTATGAGTCATCATATTTGTCATAACCTCTTGTGTACACACATATCTGTAGCACATGTTGCATACTTACATATGTATATTATATGTATATGCTTGTAAGTGGGAAGTTATATATATTTAGTGAAATACTACAGCAGGAAACTTATTATCCGTAATATTGTTTTTTACTTTACACATTTCTTATCGCTAGCGGCAGTTTTTTTTATTTTTATTTCCTTGTTCTGCTTTGCTAGTGCCTTTTGGTTTTTATGGGCTCTGGCTGATGTGATTTCAAGGTCGGTAAGGCAGCCAGACAGTGCCCGTTAATGGTTCCAGGTATTGTAGTTGTTTATATACATAGAAAGGTTTCTTGTATATGCTAATTCTGTTGGTGTGTAGCATATATTTATGTATGGAAATATATGTATATTTAAGTGTTTTTGAAGCGCTTTTATATTCACATTTGCTTTGCTTCAACGCTTCTCAATATGATAGCCAAGTAATAGATTTAGTTTTTGGTTTAAAGCGTGTAATTATTTTAGATTTCCAATAGAAAAAAATTAAAGAAGGTAAGGAATAATGTGAGTGTCAAATAAAAATAAAACGAATAAGAACGTTAACTTCGGCTGCACCGATGCTATAATACCCTTCACAGCTGCATTTCCTATAGCATAAAAGTATATACATAGTTCCAAATACTTGTACTGTTTGTTGATTTTGAAGATTAATAATTTTTATTGACTTTCGCAAAATAAATAATTCTTCTATCTTTTAACGATTTATCAGCAATAATAATTGCTACTTTTTTTCTAATATTCTTACTTTCAGTTACTAGTATTTTAATCAAATTAGCTATGCATTTATTCATTAAAAATACTTTAAATTAAAAATTTACATTTTATCTCTCCACTGTTCTTGATTTGTTTTACTCTTGTTTATTTTGTTTTTTCGATTACCTAATTCCACCCATTGTACTAAATATTCCAGTTTCAAGATTTCGCGCATTATTATCACAAAATCATCGTTGTGTGCGTGCCATGGAACTATACATATAGATCATAACTATTGTTTTTGTTATTTTTATATTAAGTACTTTTATACATAGAATATACATTCATATGTACCATATATTAATTCTTATCCTTAAATCGGACACAAAGTTATCATCTTTCGAAAAATCAATAAAAAAAACCAAACGAACTTTTTACTTGACCTAATATGTATTATGTTTCTATTTAATTTAATTACATTTTAGCTTATTTTGAGTTTTACGTTTTCCATTCAATATTTCGGGGCAATATTTTAGAGAATACAGATATACAAAACTACAAAAATTACAACTTTCGTATGTATGTATATGTGTATGACTTTGCTTGGTCAATGGATGTCTCAGTGGTAAAAAGTTTTGTTGTTGGTATTTTGTTTTTGTACCGCAGTAAGTCAGAAACTTTAATGGTTGGTTAAAGAGATGTATATATACATCAGGGTTGTGAAATTTTTAAATCAAAAATTTTGAATTAAACTAAGATTTTAATTGGTTGAATGTTTAATGTTGGTTGAAAAAAATTTTAGGTTATATTATCTGCAGAGGGTTTTTATACCATATTTATATTATTATATTCATATCATAGAAAACATAGTATATGTAGAAGAGTTGCTGCCAAAAAATTAGAAAATAGCAAACAACTAGTCATTTGTTTAGTTCTATTATTTCTCTTACTGCTCTTTTTTACTAACTTCTCTGCTTATAGATGAAAAAATCCGATAATTTAATAAAGAATAATCTGAAAGAGTGGTAATGAAACTGGAACTATCGTCATAAGTGATCTTAAGTTTGCCTTAAGATGAATTTCTTAAAATACAATTTTTGTTTTACTAAAAATAGTCATAAGTGATCTTAAGTTTGCCTTAAGATGAATTTCTTAAAATACAATTTTTGTTTTACTAGAAATAGTATAATTTTTTGTAGATTTTCCAGCATTTGGAAAACATTAATGCGGTTTACTGTTAATAAATATTGTTCCATAACAATTTGCAGCCAAAATTAATTAACAATGCTTTCATTTAATTACATTCGATAAATAGTGCATACACACATATGTAAACATGTGTATGTATTCACTAGCATTGTTTATTTACGAGCAAATGCGATTGACCTCACAGCCGCCCATAGCGGCCCTTTTAAAGCAGTCAATTGAGGCACTTGTGACCTTTTTTCATGTTGTGCGCTTGTCAGTCGGTCGGTTAGTTATTCAGTAAGCAAACGATCGAACAAATATTGCTAATTGAACACATTATCGTCAGCTGTAGAAGTTTAATGAAAGTTTCACTTGAAAGTCAATAAGTGCTTCATTTTAGTTTTAGTGACAGACATACATACATATATACCTATATACAGGGAATTAGTGCTAATATGTAAAGACATCTGTTTACTCGTTCCTTTCTTTTTTCTTGTGTTTTTTTCTTGTTTTTTTTTCTTTCTTTTTTATGTTTTTTTTTAAACATTACAACCGGAAGCATTGGAGAGCTTAATTAGCAATCAAAGGGAAATTGTGTGCAGCGACAAATCGATATATTTAACACATATTAAGACATATTCAGGCGTGTTGCATTTGCTTATGAGATTAAATAAATAGAAGAGTTGAGTTTTGTGTTCATTTTTAAGTGACACAATAGTTTTTATGCCGTTAATAAGTTAATAATTGTTGAATAGAGTTTTTGTGATATAATTTTTTGCATTCTTATGTTAAAAGGTTTGGAAATTTGCATTTCTATTGGAATTGCCCAATCAATTTTTTTATATTTTTTTTATACCTAGTTTTAAATATTTCTTAATGCCTTTTGATATAATAAGTAGCTCAAAGCGCACAACGTTTTACTATTACATATTAGTATTGTGTAACCATATTTTTATTAACAATTTTTCTGCTTCCATTTGATATAGTCAGTTGTTAAAATTTGTAAACATAATCTTAATAAAAATGCTTTAGATTTCATAGATGTAAATATTTAGGTAAATAAAAATGAAAGTAGCAAGAAACCTAAAAAATTAAGTAACATTAAATATAAATATAATAATAAAATAATTTTTTGTACCCCTATGTCACATAATAACAATTTTATGGAGGAAGATATCAGTTTAACAAAAAGCCATTAATCATTTTAGTCAAAGATAAAGATAAACGCCAACTATTATAATATAATACAAACACTTTCATGTTCACGTTCATATACAAGTATGGTATATGTATCTTTAGTGAGGCAGATACCAATATACATACAAATATAGAGAAACGTATATTCTATATGTACATATATTACAATATATTTAGTTATATGCCGTTATGCACCGTAAGCATATGACAATATGCCAACAATTGCCGGAATATCAATAAGTATACATTTATATTATATTTTATATGTATTATTATATAGTGCGTTTTTAATTTTTTGCCGGTAATATAAACACACTCACATACATACATATGTACGCATATCCACATATTAAGCAAATAATTTTAATCGATGGGCGGGTTCCACGTTTATATGTATATGCTTATGATAACAATAATTTGTGATAAAATATTCTATTAAAATATAAATAATACATCAGTTTAAAAAACATTAATTACATTACGCATTAAAAATTAATTTATTTTATTTTTTGTTCTAATTTCATATATTAACTGGTATATAAATACGTAAATATTATTTTTTATGCACTAAATTTTTTTAATAATATATTACAAATTATTATTTCAAATAATTTTATTTTATTATTCAAAATTAATTTACACATAAGTTTTCTGTAATGAAATTGAATATTAAAACATATACATTTTTGAAATTATTTATTAATTATAATTTCTATTAATACAATATTATTTATTAAAAATTTTAAAAAAGCAAAAAAAAAAAACAAGAAAAAACGAAGCCATAATATTTTTCACAAAATACAAGATATTCCATATAAGAACTTGATTTTGATCGGTCGATTGTATGGTAGCTATATGCTATAGTGATTCGATCTAAAAAAAAAATGTTTCGCGGATTGCAGCGTTGCCTTGGATAATAATCTATGCAGAATTTCGTGAAGATATTTCGACAAAATTAAAAGGTTTTTCATACATGGACATAATTTTAAAAGTTATAGCGGTCTGAAATCGTCGATTCCTACAAATGAACAGCTGCTTGAAATCAATATTTCGTGTGCATCTATATCTCACTTTTTGAAGCTTATTTTTCAATTCCCAATACCATATTTTATAAATGTAAAACGCAAGCGGCCATAAATGATGCATAACAACAAAAAAGCGATGCCGAACAAAAATGCAAACATTGTAATTAAATATGCTAATATACATATATGTACATATCTAGGTACATACATTTTACTGCACGTTCTACAATTTACAATTCTACAGAAGGTTTTTGACAAGCGTGACAAATTTGGCTGCAGCATGTTTGACACACATAGCAAATCGATGCAACAACTGTCACGAATAATGAAAGGAAAACTTAAAAAAATCACATAAATACAAATACATTTCATGGAAAGATGAAAGCAGCATACCTCGTCAAAAAACATTTTTTCCATGCAAGCACTTTACTCCGATCGTTCAGTTAATATGGCAGCTATATGCCATAGTCATCCGATCTATACAATTTGTTCGGAGATTAGATGAATGCTTTAAATAATAATACACGCCAAATTTCATGAAGATACCTCGTCAAATGAAAGAATTTTTCATACAAACACTTGATTCCGATTGTTCAGTTTGTATGGCAGCTATATGCTATAGTGGTCCGATATCGGCCATTCCGACAAATGAGCAGCTTCTTGGTAAGAAAAAGACTTGTTCAAAATTTCAGATCGATATCTCAAAACTGAGGGACTAGTTCGCGTATATACAGACGGACAGACGGACGGACGGACAGACAGACGGACATGGCTAAATCAACTCAGCTCGTCACGGTGATCATTTATATATATACTTTATATGGTCTCCGACATTTCCTTCTGGGTGTTACAAACTTCGTGGCAAACTTAATATTCAGGGTATAAAAATAAAAATAGTTTTAAAAGTGTGAAAAGTAAGTAATAAAATAATATGAAACTATAAAATCTTAAAAAAATAATTAATTTATACTTTTTTATCAAATAAAATAACTTACAAAAAAAAAAAATTAAATAATAATAAAAAAGTTTTATAGATACATTTAATTAAAAAAAAAAAATTAAAATAATTGTAAAGTCGATTATATTAATAAACAATTAAAATACAGCATTTAAGAAACTAAGTTATAATTAAAAAGGACAACCTTTTAAATTTAAAATGAACAGAAGTTTTCTTAAAATTTGTTTCTTATTAAAAAGCTTTCCCATGATAACTGTTTTTTACACAAATGCAGCTCTGAACGCTAATAACATTATTGTAGATTCTTAATCGCTTATTTTATCTCATAAATGTATACAATACACATTTTTTTAATATTCAGTACTTTAAAATCTTCTACCTGCCACAGTTTTAGCATGAACCGGTTTATATTAAAAAAAAATTTTACGTTCATTTTAAAATGTAATTTTTTATTTGTCTCAATTATTAATTGCGAACTTCTAAATCATGAATATTAATTTTCGTTGAAATGTGGCGGGTTTGCGAACTTACGAGCACGCCAAATGTACGCTTAAAAATATGTTTTGTCTTTACATACAGATAAATTATCTGCTTTATTTTTATCTGAACATTGTTTTTGTTTTTATTGCTGATGCCGGCATAAACGCCCGCTTGGAGATTTGTCGCACACTTCAAAAGCTACATTGCCATATGGTTTGTAGATAGTTACCGGTTTGCCAGCGCTGTCCGTTCGGTCGTTCCGCTCCAGCGCTTCAACTTTATTAGCATACATATATTTTTATTTAGATATTTGTTTGTCAGGTTTACACTTTAATGCTTCCACATTTTGATTTTTGTTTCAATTCGCTGAATGTTATTTTGTATCAGTAGAATGGAGGAAATGAAGGGATAATTTTATTTTTTATAACTATTTTATTTTATATTATTCAGGCATTAAATATGTATCTGTTTTTTTTTTTTTAAATTTATTGTTGTACGTTTCTTCCTTCTATTTTATTTTTAATTACTTTTTTCATTTTATTTTTACTGCTAGTGTTTTATTTGAATTTGCAATTTCTTTTTGTTTGGTTTTGTTTTGTTTGGAAATGATGTGTTCACCCAGCCGCGTCACGGATCATGGGCTTCCATCACCTCTGCAGCTTAACTGTGAATAATCCCTCTTTCGAATACAGGCACAAGTCCGGCCACATACAACATTAACATACACAAACATACTTATAAATATACATATACAATATACATACTTTTATGTTTGTGTTTAGCTTCATGCTCTTCCTAGAGTGAAACATGTAACATAGCTAGTGAGCGAAAATACTAGTTTGCAACTAGAATTTTTGAATAGATGCAGCTGACCGAAAAATACCATACATGGCACAATCTTTAACTAGTCTCATTGGAACACTAGTTAAAAATTGTTATTATTTATTTTCACAACTTATTCGAACTAGTTTATTTTGTCCAAGTTGAATTAGTAGGAGAAAGTAGGGGTATTTCTGCTATTAAACTCTAAATAGATCACTCGTACGAGAGTACAAGTAGATCGACTTCCAAATCGAAAAAATTCATCTGCTTGCATAGATAAAATAGCAGCTGACTACTTGATCTTGATTTCTTAGATTAGTCTCTTAGATTAGTCTACAACTAGTTCAACTCACTGTAGCGCTGTTTTTAGTATTATTCCTTCCATACTTTTGCCTGCCTTTGGTGGGTGTTTAATTTCCTCTACATTAAGCTTTTCATGTTTTTGCATTTGTTGTTGGTTCATTTAATGTGACATTGCGGAAGCAAACGATTTATTTTGTTCATGTTTTATACCCTTATTCGAGCTGTCAGTTGGGTTGAGTTGAGAGTTTGAGTTGTTTGAAGCTTCCATCACTTAGCTTTGGGTTTATTTTCAGTTTTCCGTTTTAATTTGTTGTTATTGTTTTAATGTATCGGTTTGCTAGTGAGAAAGCATACTAATTAATTGCTTATTTTATATATAAAAAAAGTAATTAAAATATATTGACTATCTCATTTACTATTGTAATATGCTAAATAATAATTTCATGCACTTTAATAACGGGCGATTGTTTTTAAAAATTTTTGATTCTCTTGTTCCCGTAGCCGATCTCCAGGAAGACCTCTGAAAATAATAGGGTATATGTAGTTTGTCAGGAAGTTTGTAATACCCAGAAGGAAACGTCGGAGATCCTATAAAATGTATATACATATAAATGATCGGCATGACTAGCTGAGTCGATTTAGCCATGTCCGTCTGTCTGTCTATTTGTATACACGCGAACTAGTCCCTCAGTTTTTAAGATATCGATTTGAAATTTGGCATACATCTGTTCCTCACCAAGAAGCTGTTCATTTGTCGGAATCGCCGATATCATACCACTTTAGCATATAACTGCCATACAAATTGAACGATCGGAATCAAGTGCTTGTATGATAAACATTTTCATTTGAGGAGATATCTACGCCAAATATGGGGGCAATGGTGCAATCTCCGAATTCTTGTTAGGAATCTTTTGTATTTGTTAAGCTTATTATAGCTTCTATGCAGCCGAAGTAAAATGTTTGTTTTTTTCTTGTTTTTTGTTTAGTTAAGTCAAATAGTGATGAAATAAATAATAAGTAGGAAAGTTAGGCGGTGCATACTGTATTATCTGCAATCTCGAATAAATTGTTTATTATCATGTGATCTGTTGTTATGTATACTAATAATTGAGAATGAAGTCATAAGGCTGTTGAATAATAATAAATCTTTTAAATTAAAATTTAGTTCAAATTAATTGGTTTTTATTGCCTGCTGTGAATTTCCAGAGCAAATAATTTAACAAAGAAAGTTATTTATATGAACATATGCATATATACTTAAACACCTAAAAGCTGAAGAATTCAATAAATGAGTGACAAATTCATAGCAATGAGTATAATAGTAGTTACAAAGAAACTCGCCAAGAATTCATAAATAATTCGCAGTGATTTTTGTATGTGTACAAGTATGTACAGTGTTTACTTATGTTATGAACTAGGTCAGCGGGACAAATCGCAATTATAATTATAACATTTTCATCCGCTTTTCAACAATTTCCGTTTCATGACTGTAAGCAATACCGACTGTATCATTAATAACTACAGTTATTATTATTAAATATTTTTTAGTGTTATTATTGTTGCCCATCAACGCGTTAACACTTTCTAAAGCGCATTGTTTTGCTTCACAGATTGCTTTTAAGGATTGATTAGAGTAATTTTTTGTTGTAGTTTGTATATTTTGAAGTGCTAATCGCTGATATTTAACACTTTCCAATTTAACACCTTTTTGCTAAGCACAAATTATTGATGAGTACTAGTAGTAGTAAGGTGGCAACCCTGCAGGGATATGTGCAGTTGAGCAGATTTCACTATCAACTGACTTTGATCTCGCTCGCAAAACGAACTTAAGCTGCAGCGGTGTATAAATTAGCTTAGCAGAGATTAGTTGAGGTTATGCTTTCTGTATATTTTGTTCTGCGTTTAGGTTACTTTCTATTTACGTTAGGTTAAGTTAGGTTACGTTGAGTTAAGTTATGTTACGTTACGTTATGTTTTGTCATGTTGAATTAATTTACGTTAAGTTAAGTTATGTTAAGTTAAGTTAAGTTATATTACGTAAGTTAAGTTATGTTATGTCATGTTGAATCAAGTTATGTTATGTTATGAAGTTAAGTTAAGTTATGTTAAGTTCAGTAAAGTTATGTTAAGTAAGATTGTGTTAAATTGGGAAAAAAAGGTTTCGCATATGCCACGCCACGTTAATTCACAACCTTAATTGCATGTTAGGTGACGTAGGGTTTTCTTCTCGCATATTAAAGTTCTTTCATCTTCGATGCTCGACAATTTTTAAATAATGTAAATATCATTTTTAACTCTTTCATCAAAGATTGATAAATTTCGTACCAACTTTTTTATTTTATTTTGTATCATTAAAGTTTTTCGAAAAGTATGATCTATTCTGCTTTAAAGAAATATTTAATATTTATTGTTATAATGCGCTCATCATAAAATTCATCCATTCAAACTTCATTTTGCATTTTAATACACTAGCTCTAGCTTTATGATATTTAATTAGCGTACCTTAAATCATGCTGTAATTAATTGTAACTTAATTATGTCCATTATCTCTCGTTTCTATTTCTCTTTTTCAACACATATTCGCAATCAACGCCAATTTAGATGCAATATCCTGCACCGGACAGCCGCAATGTGGTATGGGTATTTAAAATTCGATTTTCATTGTTGTTGGTTCAGTGCCCAAACTTATTGACCGATTTTTTACACTCACACAAAGCCATAAATGTATACAGTACATACTTGTATACTTTTTTATAATGCACTGTAAATTTTTATGGCTCAGAATTTAGCTTCAATAATCGTGTGTATTTTGTGTTTGATTGTTGTTGGTATAATTCAATTATATTTCAATTTCCGTCTTGCCATTGTATGTTGTCTAATTGATGTGCAAATTTCTTTGGTAAATATTTTTCTATATTGTCATATTCCCACACTCCAATTGTTGAAGCAAATTTATGATTTTATTTTTTGTGTGCCAATTTTGCAAAACACACCACTTCACGACACAATACACCTTAATTATGGTTAAGTGTTTGTTATTAACTATTTCCGTGTGTTTATTTGTGTTTTTTCTAAAACTTCTGCATGCAGTTACACTTTTCTATATGCTCAATTTAATGAACTCATTGTTAAACAATTTAGTAAAAAAGTTTGCTGATTTTCAAATTAAATTGTGAGCTTAGCACTTTGTAAAACTTATTTTAGTCTTATCCTTAATAGTGTGGTGTGATTTAAACTTCTCTCTGTTCTTTACAAAGTTAAGAAAACTCAAACGTATCCACTGGGTTCTGGGTTGGAGCTCAAGGCCAAGACTTGCCTCACTTAAAAAGCTATATTTTACGTACCAATTTGTTGACAGCTGTGTGCCCCTCTTTGAAAGATTGGGTCCAACTACAAAACACACAGTTTCCTCTCATGCAAACGATAATATTATTTTAGCCTTCTTGATAGTAACGCTATTAGATCTCATTTGCAAAGTTTGGTTATCTCTGTATATTGTATATACATATGGTTGTATGCTCTTTTATCCTTATGATACTTTAAAACATAATTCAATTGAATTATTTGTTTCATTTCCTTATACTCTCGCTCTCTTGGGCCTATACAAATACCACCACACTATGACCTAAAAGTGCGCTGCGGTTTCAAGTGTTAATATTCGCTTTTTGAACTTTTAAGCATCCTTCTTTCCGCTATCATTTTTCCCTCACCTTGTTTGCTGTTCAACACCTTTCTCATTGAGTGCAAGCTTTTTGTTTTTGTATTTAAACAATCGATTAAAGCTTTTGCAGAGTAAGTAGAAACACGTGCACGAACTCATACCCATGAGACTGTGTAAATATGTGATCACATGCTTATATGTAACATATGGTAATGTAACTGTGCGCTCGTTTTACCGCCAATTGGTGTGTGTGTGTGTGTGTGACAAGTGGCCTTCATGCTTTTTCAATCAATGAGCCTAAGGATAATAAACTTATTGCTGCCTATCGTTATATACACATACATATGTACATGCATACATATATATGTATGATGATTATTTTTTTTAATTTTTATGTGTTTGAATGCCACCTACAAAGTTATCGCTACCATGATTGTGTGCTTGACCCCATTGCGCTTTTCATTTTCCGCTTGATTGCAAATGTCCCTGTTTCAATTTATCATTTTTTGCAGTCATTGTTGTGAGTGTATGGATATATGCGAATTGCATGAAATATTCTTTCTTGAATTATTGCATATAAATTCATCAAAAGGATTAAGATCGAAATGATAAAACTCTTGTGAATTCTAATATTATATATAATATCTGCCAATGTAAAAATGTAGAATGACAGAAAACTTTTTCCAGCTAAGCGGAAATGGTTAGCCACAGAAAAAAATTAAAAAATAAAAGTCGAAATTTTTCCACTTTTCCAACAGTTTTACCTTCAGTCGCTCAGATCACCACAAGTGGCTTCATTAAACTTTTTGTACCGGAAGTGCGCTCAAGGCGTATTGAAATTAATTTTTCTCATCTACCACGTCTAGTTATCCTACCTAAAGCCTTCACTTAGTGTTTGATCATATGACTCGGGCTTCATTCGGTGGTATTGTGTCTTTCATTTTTGTTGCGATTATCTAAAAATAGGTAAGATGTAATTCTAAATTCGGTTCAAATATGGCTAACAATTCTGACAGGCGTCACTCTGAGCTTATAATCTAATTTCCTTAATGTTCCTGTGTAAAATCAATGGGTCTACGTTTATCCCCTTTACATTTTTTAAATCCAAATATTTCTTGTTAGGTTTCTCTTAATCCCTCTCTACGTGAATTTTCGAAATACTCAGTCAACAACGATTTATACTTTTGATAGTTATTTGGTACTCCGAGAGACTACGTAAACTTCTTTATTTGTATTTGGTTTTTATATGGTCTATCTTTTATGGGATTTTCGCTAATGATTTGTATTTCTAACACTTAAAATTTCAATTGAATCTAGAGGATCGGAACAGTAAGTGTGGTATTACAATGGTTTTTAATGTCCTTGGGTAAGGGGTTCCAACAACTTCGACGGATAGAATTGAACTGTAAACGTAGTCGTGTGATCATGGTCCTTTCCTATTTATTAAATTTTAAAATATGAAGTTCTTTCGAAAATTAGGTGATAACGTTGACTTATTTTGGTATCTATTTTTTTGTGCCGGAAATTGTTCTTGATCTCCTAATATATTTCTGCTTCTCTGTGTTGGTTGTCATTATGGTTAATACTGATGACTGAATAGAACATACTGGTCTTCAAACTTGATTTTGTTCAAGACGTCCACTTTGTCGTCCATTGGATTCTGAAGGTTCTGTTAAGAAATCGAGGTCATATGATTGTACACACCTTGTTGCCGTGGAATGCGACTCTAAATTCTATACAGATCTTGTGGAAATCCCTTCATATAAGGCTTTGAGCCTTAGTTCTTTGGAAAATTGCATGAATTCTTGAAAATATATTAAGGAACTGAAAGTACAAGGCCCTCGAGGTTTCTCAGTGCCGTGGACAAGCTCCGATGCTTCTGTCGCCCTTCTAGAATACGAGCGTGAAAAAATCTTAACTTACTTGAATTTCCTTACATTTCAGCTTAGCCCTGAAAGTGTGTCATTAGTGCACTTTGCGAAAACCTTCACTTTTTCCGCTCGCTAGTTTGTCTCATCTAACAACAAAAGCTTCATAATAACAAATTCGTCTGCTTATGAATCACGTCTGCCATTTAAAGTAAGGGGAATCCATTCACAAATCTGCACTTCGAAAACTGAAATTCACAGCGTTTTTTGTGTGTGTGGGTGTGCATTTTTTTGTGAGCAAAGCGCAAAAGTGGGCCTCACCTGCAGTCATTTAGTTCAGCGATTGTCTAACATTTTCAAGTTGAATAACCTTTTTTGAGTGAGACTAAAATTTTCGGTGCTAAAAGTACTTGAATTGCAAAACGAAAAAAATTATAGAAACAAACCTGAAATCGAAAACGCCATCGCAAATATAAATTTTCTAAGCTTCGCATTGGCACTCCTTGCCACAATTTATGTAAGCGGCGGCTCAAGCACAAACCTATGACATTTGCAAGCGCAATAAAAAAAACCGAAAATGCTAACAAATAAATTTGTTTGGTGGTTAACATATATTTGAAATAAAAAATTTGTGATGTTCTTTAAATGCTTTAAAATAAAACTGGTTTCGTTTCGCAGCCGCTGTGAGTTGGTTGCTCCTGCTTTGAGCTTCAATAATTATTACTTCATCGGCCGAAGCTGTAGTCAAGTGGGTTGTCAAGTGTTGGCACATGAGGTGGCAGTAAGAAAAATGTTTGAAACATATTTTGCAAATTACGGTTCTCATTTGACGGGTCATGCCAGATTAACCGAATATTTATTTATTTTGAACTATATTAAAATCGCTTCATCACTCGTTTGTTAAGACGTTTAGCTTGGTGCTCTTAAGTTTTCTGACTCTCAAAGTGCTCAGAAGAGTATTGAGCCACCTTGCTGGCGTATAGCTCTGATGCGTTTGTTCGTTCGACTAATCCCTAAACCTTTCTAATTTAAAATCGATACTTTGTATTGATATCAGAAAAGTATTTTACAGCTCGAAACATAATTAAACTCTCTAAAATTTCACAATTCGTCTTAACTAAGTATATAGGTTCAATCTATATAGCGATTAGATTAGTAAAATGTACTTTATATATTTTATAATAGTGTCACTCTCCAGCTAAATATATACTAGTAGAGTAAAGAGGCCTAAAATACTAGAACAATGTTCAGCAAACAATACTCGTAATATCTTCTCCCTATATTGTTGCTTATTGCATCACTGTGTGCCTAGACTAAGAATAATTGTGTTGCTACTGCATTATACCAGTCCATACACTTCTCTCCTAAAGGCGTCCTAAAGGCGTCCTAAATCTTCCTTATCACTTAAAGGCAATTGTGTTTGTTTGCAATACTTCAAAGTCGTTTAACCGACAATATTTATGTCTCAAAAACTAAGTACATACTTCGAAAACAAGAAAATGCTTATGTCATAAGTCAACCAGCACAGCCACAACAAGTTAATTGCTTAAGGCGCAGCACACAATTTTTCGGAACATTGAAGAGTTTATGAAGAGAAAATAAAAACAAAGGTGTGCAAAAGCAAATCAGTAGCAGACGAGATTGAGTAAATTAGGTTGTCAATTACTTAGTGTTTCAGAGTATTTTGTAGGTTTTTGTTGGTAGGTTAAGTGATTTCTCTATTCAAATCTGGAAAAAGTTACTCAACAAAGTGAGATTCGTATTATTTCGAGTGGTTATAGCTGATTTAATGTCTATATCTAGAGCACTGTGAAGCTTTGTGGGAGTGTTTAAATTAAGAAAACTACTACTACGAACTTTAAACCCCTCAAAAATGATTCATAACTCCTTTCAACTAAATAAAACTGCTTGCACTTGTGCTTTGGTGCCTTATGTAGCAATTAACCGACATTTGCAAAGAATGTACGGAATATTTATGATGTGCATGTTTCTAAAAGAAATGTGTCATCAAATGGCTTCATAAATCATAAAAATTTTCCGCTGTCAATGCTTTGCTAGATTTGGACTCTTCACACACCATATTAAACCGGTAAATGATAGCTGGGCAAGTTACAGGTGACTAGTTTTTCTTTAGCTGTGCTTTTAAAGGTAACCTGTGTGGCAATAAATGCGACACCTTCTCTTTTCCCACTGACGCTATTAGATTAACATTTATAATTACTTAGTAAAGCATATTTGTGGGATTCTATTTGTGATGGCATGAACTGGTCTATTCAGTTGCGTGCATACACGGCTGTAATAAATGTACTGGCGCTAGCTCATCGCGCATCGTGCTTATTAACACAAATCTTTGAACATTAAGATAATTTAATAAATTAACCATAACTCTCTAACTTAAATACCTCCGAACTCCAGTGTTAGACTTTGTCATCTAGCATATTATAACTACAGAAGAGCAGCTAAAAGGAAGGTATTCCACCTGCAAGATAAGACAGTGGAGGGCTGCTAGAGGTACAAAGTATAGACATACAACAAATGCCGCACCTACACTCATGCAAAAGCGAAAAGATAGCGGTGCAAGCAATGAGCAATTGTGACTTTTTACGTCAACCGATCGACAGCAAGTTGCCAGAGGCGACTTTTTTATACCCAAGTGTAATGTGATTCACAAAAGTTATTATAGTTCTGTGCTGCTAAAGATTTGTAAATATTATAGACATATTGAAGTCATGTCTTACTCCGTGTATTCTCATAACTAAAGAAAGAAAATATTAGTGGTACTAAGTATTCATATTTCCCACAATTTAAGGTAGTTCGATATTGAAACTTAATAAAATTGTCCCATATAACTCTTACGGTACTTTTACTACTCTAAACTTACAATCTTTTAGTCACGATAAATTACGAACATGTCGAAATTTCGGAACATACTCCGCCACTTTTTGTCTATTTCTGTCTGTCCACATTCGAAATACTTAATTAATTAATAAATTAATTTTTAATTTAAATTTTTTAAGCCACCCGTCAGATCCCTATTTCGGGAGTCCCTCTGGAGATCGGCTGGGGGATCAAGGCTATCCAAAATTTTTCAAACTCAATAGCCGATTATTAAAGTACATTCCATTTTGTAAACGTTCATATTTTTTATATATATTTTTTTAAGAAAATGCTGCTTCAAAAGTGTTTTTTCTGACTATCAATTAAAACATTAACCTAAGAGAATATGAATTATTTGGTACCAATCGAAGGTAAACCTTCCATACACATCAACTCCTACAAATTACTGAAGTATAGATTGTAAGAGTGCAACTGCTCGAAAGAAACCTGTTTCGGACCGAGCATAAATATGCCTATGTGCATACAAACATACATGAATAGTTGCTTATAGATGAGCACTACGTCGTCAGAGGTGCTTCCTTGTCGTCATGCGGTGCTAAAAATATACATATGTATATGAGAAAATAAATAAAAAGAAATAAGTATGGATATATATATACATGGATTTGGTTACATAGATATACATATGTCACACTCTTGCAATGCATTTAATTGCATGCTGTACCGTTGTTAGTTGCGCATTTCATGTCATTTGCGGTTAAATGCGAAACATGAGAAAGTAATTGAAATGAATTCATTAAAGCCTAACAAATAAATATATATGTAGGCATACCTATATTAATATATGTGATTGTCCATACATATGTACATATGTAGTGCAAATTATGCTTCTGTTGACAACTGAGTCGCCAAGAAAACAAGTTCTATGCGTGTGTGGAAGTCTTCGCGAATCCCAGTAAGAAAGTGATATACTCACAATTTACATTTATTGATTATTGAAAGCACTTCTCCGTCGCCGTTTGCTACCGGTTTGAAAGCTCAAGTGCTCTATAAATTAAGCCAATTAATTGGAGTATTAAATAAGTATAAAAATTTTATAAATTACGGTATTGTTTTTGTTTCGTTGAATGAATGACTTCAATAAAACTAATCATAAATTTAAAATAACATTTTTTTAAAGAACCCGTCAGCCAGGTAATTGTAAGCGTGCAGAAGGAAGATAAAGGATATAAGATGCAGACGAGATGATCAACTTTTCCGGCTTGGCGCTATTCAAGGTTCTAAATCAAAGTCTCGTTGAATGATTTTTGTTCGATTCTTTAGAGTTACGCATAGATTCACACAGAAATAAGTTCAGCAGACATTTTGAAAATTGGATATTTCCAAAATAAAAATATATCCATTTATACTCGAGAATCATCTGGTATCTCTGCTATCCAAATTAAGTAATTAATAATATAGACGATGATTTTCCTCGATCCATGCACGAATTACGATTAAAGAAGCCAGGGTGAAACGTTTTTATCTCAGAATCTCAAGTCAAGATGAAACGATCTATTTGCTCGATCCCTTGATTTCCAAACCAAATGATTCATGAAATCGTAGTTTTATGCATTCCGCTTTTAAAAGATCTAAATGTGCTCCTAGAGTGTAAAAAACTTTGTGTAACAATTCAAAACTGAAAATACTCAACTTAAATACTTTCTATTAGCAGACATATTCTTTTCAGTTATAAATCTATGAATTCAAGTTATGTACCCTACTTTACTCAGCGAAAAATTAAAAAAAAATTACTGTGCTTTGAAAGTATCTTCATCAACTGTCTGATAATATTTCAATTATCACAATAATTAACTACTAATTAACTATTTAATGACTAGTTTAACTGCTACTTAACTCACTCGACTGTAACTTTGAACGATCTTCGTGTCATATTTACACTATAATTAACATTTAATCACACCGCATTGATTAGAAAATTTCCACTGAATGAAAGAGAGAGATACGAGGAGAGTTCGATAAGTCTATGACTTGACTATCCGAATAGCAAATTTGGAGCGAGTTTACATTGTGTTTTCGTTTGATAACCATGGAAGAAAGAAAGTCGTGTCGATCAGCAGTGTTACTTAAACTTTAAATTTTCATAAACCAAAATAATAATATCGATATTCCTCCGCAATCTAAAGCAAACTTTGTTCGTCACGCTGTCATAATCGAAGCAAAGATCTAAGAAAGAAATTAGAGAAAGCAAAAACTCCTTAGTGGAGCAAGGGCTGCCTGTGGGATCTAGAAAGCGATATAAGTATGTGGAAGAAGCTTAGGGATGCCAATCTTATATACACGCCTTTAGTGTCGAGCTGTATAATAAAAAGGACTAAATGTCTTCGGCTGTTTGTCTTATCCAACCGTCTGCATAGATTTGCGCCAAGCTTGTTTTCACCTTTTTCAGTTGGCCTTTGAAAAAATAAGACAAAACGAGGTAGCACTCGACGAAGTAAATGTACGGCTAAATGACAGCAGTACTTTTGTGCGTACGCCGACTACCGTTAGTTAAACGACTGGTTTTGTATGAAGTGATGGCTGAGTTCAACCGCAGCAAAGTAACAGCTGATCGTTGGCTCTTATATACAAACATGCACACATTCACTTCTCAAATGCCGTTGCATTGTTTATTTGGCATTTAGTTGGTAGCTGGGGCACAGCGCCAACTTGTCAGGGTTTACAAACCGTATTTGTGTCGCTGGTTGCTTAGGCACTTGACATTTGGTCATTTGACGATTTGTTGTTGTTTTTACAAAGTTTTTAAGGTGTATGATCTATGTGTCACCATATTTAGAAAGTTAACGGTTCAAGCTAAGGCCCTGTATTCTTTTGATGGATTTGTAACGGTGCAGCTAAAGGTAAATATTTACAACTGAAAAAATGCCGGAAAAAGTTGTTTGATGACCGACCATTTAATGTTTAATACTTAATAATTATGTCAACTTTAATAATTATGTCAACTTTAATAATGCTGGTGGTGAAAATAGAAAGAAATGACTGAGTGTGGCGGTAAATCAACATTTAGTTTAATTGGTTTGTTGCACTGGTGACATTGTTGCACAAATGAGTGAAATTAATCTTCATGTGGGCTAACAGATATTTTGAACCTATGTCTATGACATGTCTGAATCCAATGTCTAGAAAGCTTCCTTACATCCAAAATCTCTAGACAGATCTGTGGGCCGATTTGTGACGACTTAATCTTTTTAGTACTAAAATAATATCTTCATACTTTTTTAACACGCAATTAAGAGAGTCTGTCCTTCACTGTCTCGAAGCCTGGTATTTTATTTCTTATTTTTGCGCTAATCCAGATACCAGTATCGTTTCTATCCTTCCAACATATTTCTTGACGGGCAACGATGTCCATCTCACATTTTGCAAATCAGCCGCAACTTTCCTCGCGTTTTCCGGTCGTCTACGTTGTTTTGGGTTGTTCTCCGAGGCACGCGTTGCTTTCTTGACAACTAATTACCGCCGAGTGGATTGTCAACACTACGTTGACATGGCCGAACTCCAGCCACGTGTGGTAGCTTGTTATACGTCAAGCTATCAGCTAATAGGATTATATCGCCCATAACCGGTCGTCAAAGCCTCTCACCGAAAATTTAGGGTACGCGCCAATAACGTCTTTTCAGATACACACCAACTCAAAAACGGTATACCTCAAGGCTCGCCCTTATCAGTAGTACTTTTTATTATTGCTTTCGACAAACTCACTGATATTTGTTTAAATATCAAGAGCGTCAAACTCACACTGTATGCCGATGATGCCATTGTTTATACTAACTTAAAAGATACACAAGCGGTTAATGAGACCTTCCATAAAGTACTATCAGAATTTAAAAAATGGGGCCTTAAATCAGGAGCATCCATCTCTATACCCAAATGCAAACTTCTTCATATTTGCAAAAAAGTTAAATGTAATTTTCCACAACTAGTCTTTGACAATACTATTATTCAGTCGGTATCCAATTTAAAAATTTTAGGTATATGGTTTGATAATAAGTTTACTTTTAAGCATCAATGTATTAACCTCAGAAAAAATCTTTCTAAGAGACTCAATATTATTAAGTATATATCAAGCAAAAAATCATTCATACACTCCAATACTCTCATCAATATTACAAAAGCCATAATACTCTCCAAGATCGACTATGGCTTACCTATCTTTGGCTGGTGCGCCAACACAAACATCAAGCAACTTGAACCCATCTATCACGCCTCAATTCGTCGCAGTATTAACGCTTTCCCTACATCTCCTATAAAATGCATCCTAGGAGAGGCTGGGTTTCCGGCATTGCGACAAAGAGTATACGATACCACGATTCAACTCATTCCAAAAGTTTTACATTCTCCTAACTATGAACTTCATAAGACTTTAATAGCTGCCTCCAGACACAAAAGAAATTTCCGGCTAAAGTCGACTCTTCGTCGATGCGTCAGATATTGTCAACTTTTGAAAATCAATATACCACCGAATTTTAATAAAACCAATACGCATCCTGATTGGCTTATTAGCCAATCCATGATAGATACATCACTTCACACCTTAAAAAAATCAAACACAAGTAACACAACTTTTCAACAACGATTTCTGGAGCTAGTTGACACTTACAAACAAAGAAACTTTACACCAATTTACACAGACGGCTCCAAAGCAACAAATACTGCCTTTGCAGCCACCTTATCCAATGGAACTATTATAACAGGGGGTATTCTTACACCTCACTCGTCTGTATTTACGGCCGAAACTTTTGCTATCTACAAAGCATTAGAGTACGCAATTCATCAAAAAGGTAAATACGTGATTTGCTCGGATAGCCTCTCTTGCTTGAACGCAGTAACAAACATACGTAACAGCTCAAACGTTATTGGAAAAATCCGAGATCTATGCATTAAACATAAGCAAAAAATTGCTTTGCTCTGGGTACCTGGCCACGTCGGAATTCCCGGTAATGAGCAAGCCGATAATGCAGCGAAATATTTCGAATCAGCGCCAACCTTCCAATATGAGCCCCTGGACCAAAATTATGTTAAGAAAATGCTTCAAGAACATAGTCGCAATAAAAGTATTATGGAGTGGAGACGCTTTGAACACCGATACACAAATCTCAATCCTGCTCGGAACAAAGTCATTTACCCCACCAGCATCAGTCGCCTACAATCAACCATTTTCACACGCCTAAGGATAGGTCATACTCAGTTATCACATCAACACATTCTCACCGGCAGGCAGCCACCAAATTGCCCTTACTGCGGGAACAACTTGTCCATCGATCATATTTTCAACAATTGTTTGGCTTTAGAGAGTATTAGGAATAATCACTTCATCACTGAGCAGTATCATAAATTATTAACTACACCATCTTATGATAATATTACAAAGATTTATAATTTTCTAGTAGAATGTAACTTGCAAAATAGAATATAAGTTTTACTTTAGCTTTTTCTTCATATAATATATTAACATTCGGAGCCGATGGCCACCGTTGCTTGTGCTCCTCTATGTAATTAGGTCTAATATTTGTATATTATTCCTAATAAACAATAATAATAATAATAAACCTTTTTATAATTTTGCTAGTGACTCACAATGCAATGTCAACTATGTCCAATTATAGTCTCTTTAAAAAATTCAATGAAAAATTGCAAGCAAGAGCTGAGCTGCTGCTGCTGCTGCCCCCAAACCGTCTAAACAGCCTTAACCTTGTGCACACTTTTGGTAATTTTTATTTCGGCTGCTTGTATGCGCACCTCAAGCGATTATTCCCACGCGAAGTAATAAACTATAATTATATAAATATGTATGTTCATTTGTAATTCATGATTGATTGGCTGAGTAGTTGTTCATCTTCATTGCTTTAACAATTTAATTTAATTGTTAGTGAGACGTGTACAGTAGTGGGAAAAACAATAGCAACGAATAAATGGAGTTAAACTTCGTGCTAAAAATGGTCGTGGTGTTAATTGCATGCTTTTTATGCGTAGCAAATTTTTTTATTTTACCACATACACATACATACATGCAGAAATATTTATAAAGTGAGCTAGAGTTGTACAAAGTGCTGTCTTTTAACTTTCCTAATTAAAAAATAAATAAAATAATTGTCAGACTCGTAAAACTAGTCGGGTGTCACTGCGAGAGTTTTAACGCACCAGGCTAAATGAGCAATTAACCTAGTGAAACCACAACGAAAAAGCAGCGGTTTTAAAAAAAAATTTCCTGTGAAATACAATAAATTGACAACTCCACTTAGGAGTAGCATAATGTTTTGCAAATGCGTTGGAATTGTAACAACAACATGCACACAAGCACTATTAATGCTGTTTTTGCAAAAAGTGTCTTCGAATTTGAGCTAACCAGCAACTAACTAACTAGCTGTCATACAATTTGACTGCCGAACGACTTGGCTTGACAAGCGCGTTTTTTATGACAAGCATGTCATTGCGGTCACGCTGATGGTATAACTCTATCTGTGACACAGTGTTGCATGTGATATTAATTTCTGTGCCAAAACTTTAATGATTTTTTTAAAGATGCGGAACATACAAGTAATAATACTGTGACGTCATTTTAACAAAGCTACGAACCTTGTATAAATCCTCGAACAGCTATTTAGTCGTTTGTTTTTTTTTTCTTTTTTATAAATTTTCGCTAGTCTTCTTCAAAGAATTACACATCTGCTATCTACCTTTCTTATTGCTTATCCCCTACTGCTTGATATTATTTTTGACATTAATTTTTTAATCCTATTTTTTTATTTTACCAACTATTGCCTGAATATGGGATAATGTATAATATTCCGTTATTTTTCGTTAGTCTTGCTGTCGGAAGTTACCACCTCTGGGTCGATCTAAAGTCATTATCTTATACCAGCGAAAGCTGTAATAAAGGCGTGAGAGATCGGTCGTTGTTCTCTTTCCGACAGATTTTCTGTGCGTCTAGTTAGGCATTACATTTACTATCGAAACTGTAGTCATTTCAGAGAACTGGTTTTTTATTAAACGTAAAAATTATGGAGATAGGTATTTCGTGTTACTAATACTGATTTATGATACCCTAAGAGTTTACAAAGAGAACTACCTTGCTGTGCAAGAGAACTTTTGTGAAAGTTTTGTGTTCTATATGATGACAGATTCTCAGGAATCAATATTCCCGCTAGGTTCTCCATCTGATTTAATCTTCACTACAAACCGAAATTTATGCACATAGTTTCTAAAACCCGAACACTGTGTGTGGCTGACACTCTTGAAAATGCCGCTTCTTCAATTTATGTTAATTTAATTTTGCAATAGTCTCGTTCTACTTACAAACTTTGTTTTTTGTAGACACTTAAAGTTGCTTGAAAGTTGTCGTAGTCTTAAACAATTAAATTTTTTATAGAATTTTGCCGCCCGTTTGCACATTAATATCATTTTCTCATTGTTATGGCTATACATAATGGATCTGCCGTTGCTCCGCACAAATAACAAACATGTTAACAAGAATAAACAAAGTTGATTTAAGCAAACAAGCTACAAACTTAAATACACCTTACTTTGCTCGTAGCGAGCCGCTCCAGTCACCTTAGTCACCGGCCAGCTGTTAGTTGTTGGCCTCACTGACCATCACTCGTTGTGCGTTCGCATAGTTCGTTGGAAATCCACGGTGTCAGTGGGTAATTCAAGAAGCGGAAAAAGATATCAGGTGCACTCTGAGAACTGAATAGGCCTGGATTGCGTAAAGAAAAAAGGCGCAAAGCAACTGATTTTGGTTTGCTATAATACTTTCTGCATGAGTTCAGGTCTCAAATGGTGGAGTAAAAAACATATTTTTGAATGAAATAAAACTGACGATACTTGAGAAGTTTCAACTCTTCTGAAATCGTGTCTCACTACAATGGACTACGGTGGATTTCTACTTTTTTTAAGCGTCATAATTAAAAATTGAAGAAACTCGTCTGGTTATTAATATAGCTGATCAGCTGAGAATTTGATAGTGATTAAATAAGGTTTTTTTGGTCCGAAATTGCCAAGGTTATCGGGAAATTTTTCTTACCGACTTGAATATTGTCTCAACTCAAAAGTTTCACTTTTTAACATTTTTTTTATATACTGTATGTTCTTTTTTTCGAATTTTAAGTGATTATATTACATTTAATCTATATAGACTGTTCTCACTGCTGTTGGAGGTTTATAAAACAGCTATTTTTGACTAGCCGATTGAAGCTGTGTAATTTTTTCTCGGACTCTATTAGATCGACTGCGGCAGGCTCACTCCACATTACTCTCCTCTTTTTGATACTATTTTCAGTGTTTTTTTTACTATTTACTTGACTTTGCTTTAATTTTTGCTTTTTATTTTATTTTTTCGGTAATTTTTTTTACTTTGACAGTTTGTAGTGTCTAAATCAGCTGAGATAATGTGATAAATTTCCCCAGTGACAAACAGATGGCGCTAAATCAGAGTCGCATAGGGAGAGTTCGAGTTTAGTAGAGTAAATCTGGACAATAGATTAGTAAGATAATCTGTTCAACAGCCCAAATCTCGTGATTAAGTGTCGGTCGGAACATAGTATAACGCACAATTTCGGATTTTTGAATTTTCGGTAACAATACATGCCACCTATGAGGCGTCGACACATACCGGAATTTCGATGTTCCATGCAATATTATAAATATTCGAAATAAGACGGCTAAAAGAGTCTAAAACGCTATTGTAGCTCCACATTAAATGGCGCACAGATATAAGTGTAAATAAAAAGAGGCTTAAAAGAAAGTATGTCTAAAAATATTATATTAAGTACAGGTCTCGAAACAATGGCGTATCACTGAGGCTATGAGCCCGGACCTTAGTTGTCTCCTATCCCCCGATAAACAGCTGTTTTTTACTTTA
Organism: Bactrocera oleae; assembly: GCF_042242935.1. Classification (NCBI taxonomy): domain Eukaryota; kingdom Metazoa; phylum Arthropoda; class Insecta; order Diptera; family Tephritidae; genus Bactrocera; species Bactrocera oleae. Next base: position 7,081,051 of record NC_091537.1, on the reverse strand, counting down.
CCTTTGTGTATTTTCATATATTGCAATTTTCAGTGCGTTCACATCTGCATGTGGTATATATGGTACATATGTATGGTTGATAGGTGTGCTTGAAATTTACGGCTACTCGATTACACATAAATTTTTTTCATAATCGCCATTCCACATACCCATCTGTATGCACTTAAACGCATAACATTACCTGCGTGTAGATATTTAAATTGCATAATAGACGCACATATCTTTTATGATTGCTTTGTTGCTGATAATCGTATATTGCAATGGCATTGCCGCTTTCAAATACAAATATTATACAAATTCATGAAACATTTGTATGCAAATAGCTGTGTTTGTTTGTTGTTGATAGTTTGTCATCTTCACGCAAATATCATTTGAAAGTTTTTCCCGTTAAAATTGCATACTAGTACCATAGATATATGCTTCAAAGTTGGGCATTAGAGCGGGTTGGAAAAAGAGGTCAGTGAACTTACATAATTAAAAACCTTTGAGGAACTTGTCGGGTCAGTCATAGAGTAGAATCCAGTAGAATTTTTAAAACCCAGGATGATAGTTTTAGTTTTTGACTTACTGCTTTTGATCTGATGATAGACATAGAACCTTCTGAAATCTCCACCTGCTGCGCTCAAAATAGATAGTCGCAAAATGCAGTTGGTTAAGGCTAAAATCGCCTTCCAAATGGTAAAATGATTATCGATCCATAAAAATCGGAGCTCTGAATTTGATTTAGCAAGGAGAAATATAATTTTAAGTAAAGCTAAATTCAGCAGTCTAACATACGCCCCATGTCTGAAAAATTTGCTTAGGATGAAGGTTTTCGAAGGGGCTTTATAAGGAGCATTAACGCATTCAACTGAAATGACTTGCTCAACGTACAATGAAGGCATCTGAAAGGTGTTAACGGATGTTAAAACAATTTCTTTAAACGTAGATTAGTGTATTTTTTAATTTCATAAAAACTTCGAAACTACGTATGTTCAGCACATTTTTATATTTATGGCCCTCATTGTGACCGGTTTTAAGACGGTTGGTCAAACAAAGTCGGATAAGGTGTAATCCTCATAATATATTCTAGGGAATCGCTATTTCAACTATTTTCTTCATCGGACTAATAATTACTATACCGAAATTTTTCGGGATCCCGAATTTTCAAATCAAAAAATCCCGAAATCTCGGGATTGTCACATGAATAAAAAATAGAGTATTATATAAAACACTATTTATGAAAATTCCAAGAAATCGGTATTTTTGAAATTTAAAAAGGCGGGATTGCGAAAATTACGTTAGGAAAATTGTTAATTGTTGAAAAATATTTCGTAAATCGCAATTATGAACAAAAAAATTATATGAAAATCTCGAACGAATGACCTTACCTAATACTTTAAAAGTCCACACATACTTACATATGTATGTATGTGCATATGTACATAGAAACTTTTGTTTGCAGACAAGTTAAAAGTATTTACAGTTGGTTTGTTGTGCAGCGAGCGTGTTGTTGGGAGTAAATTTTGTGCATGTCTATTAAAATGGACGATTATTTGAGATGCTGCAACAGCTTCTTTGTCATCTGCTTGACTTGTACACCTACACACTTGCGCAAATATAGACGCACACATACATAGATATTTGCTTTTGTATGCTGTCTGCCCTTTGTTCAAATTTCCGCAGTCTTTTGGGGACAAACGTGCTCATCCAACGAATATACATATGTACATATAGAAAAATTTGCATAGTTTACTCAAAAATGCAGCTGAATACATAGTACTTATACATAAAGTTTTACATAAGTATGTGTATGCACATGTGAAGTAAGTGTATTTGTAAAGCGTCCATATTTGTTATCCTTCTAGTATATTGTTGTTGTTTTTTTCGCTATTTTACTATTAACTTGTCAACCCCATTGGTGCTGGCTATTGTTTTGGGAAAATAAATATGTGTATACATATGTTTGTTTGTTTGCATTTATGCTTACATTTCCGTCTAAGCTTTGTTGATACACTCCAATATAAATTTACAGCTTTTTCAAATGTCATTCACACTTTGTTAGTGACACATTTTGGCCATAATAGTTACTGCGATAACACATGTGTACATATACATATATAGTACATATGAACACGCAGGCGTTATATATAATACTTTTTTTACTCTATAGATTTTGATGGCAAGCTTAGGCGTTCACCAGTTGCATTTACTTTTATTTTAATTTTGTCTAAAAGGTTAATGCATTAAATACGATTTTGTAAGAAAATTTGTGACCGTTGTTATATAAGGCCTTAAACGGTTAAAAAATTATATAGATTTACAGTTCGTTTTGCTGTAGTGGTTGTTGGTTGGCTTAAATGCAAGAAACGATTCACTCTACCCTATTTAAATATTTATACAAATTATTATTAAACGTCTTCGATTCGCCACTTCTCTACTCGCTATATTTAAACTCTGCTTTAAAAATAACTGTATGTGAACACAAAGAGAATGCGGAACATACAATAGATTGGTATAACCAGTCGCTATTTCAGCTCTGTTTGATTATAACTGCGGATGTTTTTTATACCAGTTGTTTGTTCGATTCGCAAGCCTCTAAGTTATAGTGAATACTAGTCCTTTAGTTTCATTAATATATGTATCTTTTTGTCTGGATGTACTCTATTAGTAAATTTTCTAAATTTATTTATAAAAAAATATCACTTTGTGTAAGTTAAAAGTATCACAGTAAGCGACATCTAGTACTCATTTTGACCGGCCTAAAACTTAGTTTTAGAACATATGCTCTATCACACTTTTTTGTATTAATTTTAATTTAGTGCTAGAAAGAGCAATTCCAAATACGTATATAATTTTTCATGCAAATAATAATATGATTATAGTACCGAAATTATTAACATAAATATATAATTAATTATAAATTTAAATTTTTAAAATATCGAAATCTCGAGATTTACGTGTCAATTATTCTTAGTGGGTCAGCTATCTCTATCCACTTTATTTCACGGTCATTCAAAGTAATTTTGCAATTTTTAATATCCGAAACAGGCTCCGTGAGAGGTCTACCGCCTTCATTGTGTCTGTTTTCTGAAGTAAAGCGTTCAAAAGCTGAAAATTCTAAAATTTCGAAATTGGAAACAAAAGTACATTTTAAGCTCTCAATTCTCTAAAGTCTTGGCCATTTTTTATACTTATTGCAACCTGATTCTGACATTTCTTTCGAAACCATCAAAATATCCAAATATATGTATATTAATGGCTACCGGTACGTAGTAACGCAAGTATGGTTACTGACCTTGCTTGTAACCATTTCTCCTAGTAGAGAGTATTCTGGAACTCATATTATTACATGCGGTCTTCTTTTTGTTTGCTGTCTTAGGTAGTATTATGCTAGATTAGATTATCGGGTTGAACTTCAAAAAGGGGATCACGCCAGCACCGTTAAAAACAGTCCTTAGCAAAGCCAGAATAACTGTTGTAGTTGGATATTAAGTTTTCCATAAAACACCTTGAATCCAGCAAAAATCTGCTTAAGCGTTTAATTTCTTCGCCCGCTAGTTCTCTTTCATGGCTGAAAGTGTCCGAAGAAGGTCCAAGAGTAAAAATTACTATGAATTTCCAACTGTTGGAAGGTTGTCGCTGTCGTTTGATCCCCTCAAAAAAAGTTCTAAGCTTGCGGTATTTTGGTGCGCAGAAGAATATATCTAATAAAAATATATGTATGTATGTAAAATACAAGTCTGCTCAAGTAGCATCCAGATATTTCATTATAGTTTCTTTATCGCAGCAACTTTTTGAAAATTTATATTATTCTAAAAGAATCTTGTTTATTCTAGCGAAAATCTATTTCGAGTAGAGTCCGCTGGCATGCCTATTGGTGGCCCCATATCTAAATGATATATGCATCTTCAGAGTGCTCAAGTGTGAATCGTTTTGTGAATGAATTCCATTGCTTTAAATACATACACACAAAGTCTATGTATATATGCGAATAATTCATGCTTTAAATTGCTTGAGTTCTGGTGGTCCAGCAGCCACTAAAGGCCACTACACACCAGCTTCCCACAGAAGAATTCCAACAAATATGCTTTAATTGCATCACTGCATACAGATATACAGATATATATACATATGTTAATATGCAAATGCTTATCAGTGGAGTGGCTTCACACAGCTAGACACACACATACACACATACATATCTGAGAATGCAAATCTTTGATTGACATTACAAGAACATCGTAATTTGCCATCGCAACGAATGAACAATAAGTAAAATTATCACTACAAAGTGTGGTATCGACTTAACGGATGGGGGGCTGGTAACAAAGCGTAGCTGAAGTTGAGCTGAGACAAGACACAGAAGAATTTGTAGGGAAGTAAAAGCGGAAAGTGAAGTACTTTCAACTCTAAAGAAATGCAGCAAATCAGTGAATGCACACACTTTCTTTCACACGCACACACACACACACACGTTTAGATGTATATTATAAACACACATCTACGGTATCCATACGGCGTGGCAACACTGTCGCTGCTTTGATTGAATTGATGGTGCCCTTTTGTATTTAAATGCAGCCACTTAAAGCTTAAAACAAAAAGTAAGCGTAAAATAAATCAGAAAAAATAAAGTAGAATAAAAATGATATGCAGCACGCACACACATATACATACCATACATACATATATAAAATAAAAACTGCACGAAAAGAAGACATTGAAGTGGTCTGGTAAAAGCTAAGTAGCTGCACTGTTCTCCGCTGTATTTGCGGTGGAGCAGTGCGGGGTTAAATTCTCATAGGCTCCATTAGTAGGATCAAGTTGTTGGCCACAGCCAGTAGTGACTTTTGATTTAAGAAACATTAAAACTTGTAGCAAAGGCGCGCAATGCATTTAATTGAACTTTAAAGTGCAAAGCAGATATGATATAACCGATTTAATTTAAGTCATGTGTGTCTGCACGAAATTTGGCGCAGATTATTATCCAAGACATTACTACAATCTCCAAAGAAATTAATTCATCGAACAACTATTGCACATAGCTGCCATACAAACTGACCGATCTGACCGTATGGAAAACCTATTTATTTGACATGGTATCTTAACGAAATTTGGCATAGTTTATCATCTAAAATAGCGCTACAATCTTCGAACATATTGTTCAGATCGGATTATTATAGCATATAGCGGTCATCTTAAATGACTAATCAAACTCAAAAACATTTTTTTATACCTTTTTAAGCTAAAATAAATGCATCGGTGAAGGGTATTATAGAGACGCTGCAGCCGAAGTTAACGTTTTTTCTTTTTGATGCAAATATGTGCCGATCAATGTCATACTCGCTATTTTCATTGTAGTAAGAAGAATCGTTGTTGTTTTTGGCTCACTCTGTATTTCATTTAGTTTTACCAGTTCGCATTGAAAAAACTCAATTTAAAAACTTTATGTGGAAACTAAAAAGTCTCTTTAGAGTCTTTACTCATAAATAGTCTAAAATAACCATATTTTTCCCGACAAAATCCAGGACGATTTTTTAGTCATAGATTTTTCCATATTATAATTCACTGAAAATCGCGACATATAATAGGTGAGAGAGCAACACAATTTAATTCAATTCATTATTATTACTTTTTTTTAAATCCTAGCCCAGGACTGCCGGGGCGCTTAACTCGGAATCCGGCCAAATCGGGACGAATGGTCAGCTAAGTCTAGCTACTACCGTTGTATGTTGAAATTAATTTTCGTTAATTTTGATTTCTATGCAATGCTTTATCGGCAAAAATGAAAGAACATTATAATTACCTAATTTTTTTTATACGTATAAGTCTCTATATCAACCTTACTCGCTGCGAAGAAAATTTCGCAAATTCTTTTTTAACACTCCTAATACAGCTAGACCTCAATTTCGGTTCTATTCAATAAACATAGCATTTTCCAAATTTGCATAATTTTAGAAGTGTTAATTGAAATGAAAGATATTTGCCAAATATATTCATAATATACGAGAGTTGTTGAAATTGTAACCCTATATAATATGCTCAAAATACTAAAAAAATATAAAAAATTGAAAAAGACATCAATGAAAATATATTTACAAATATTTCAATATATCGACTAGTTATAAGAACATTTTTCTGAAGCCTTTAAATCAAAACTAATTAAATTCCAGTGTTGTATTTTCTCGTTCGGTTAACTTTCTTTGAGTTCTCCCTCGTAAAATCCATACATATGCTAAAAGTTGCGGAAGCAACTGCCAATGTTTCAGCATCAGAAAATCATGAAAATAAAACCGCAAAGTGGCCGCGTTGCTGCAGAATTGTTGCGAATTCGTTGAATGCAATTGCGTACCGCTTTATTAATTGACTTCAATTAAATGCAGTTTGCTCGATGTTTTTCGTGTTGTTTTGCTAATAAACTTTGTACCCTCCTATTCTATGTGCACAATAATAGAAATTATTTCATTTGGAGTTTGAAGTTTTATGCAACAACAACTTTATTAGACGTGCTTGATGCAGTTGCTGGACTCAAGTGGTGCATGGCATTCTATGTAAAAGTATTAGTATTTTTTCAAGAGTTTTCCTTTTTTAATTTTTCAATTATTGTAGAGCAGTTTTCTTAGTCATACAAATCGTGTACATATTAGAGAATTTAAATCTCGACAAGAAGAAATATTTTTGATTGCTATAGGAGCGTACGCATATAAAATATATTAAGATATGCGATTGGATGTTTAATTTATCGCAAATATGCTTAAAAAACAGTGCAGAAAGTTGTAGTGTAATCTTCTTGTAAAATTACAGTGTGTCTTTTCTTCATCTTCTATAAAATCTGTAAACCACTATTGGTTATTCGCAGACCTCAAAACAAATGCTCGCCGGTAAGAAATTTCGCTCGAATTGAAATATTAGAACGGCGCTGGATTTTTTCAATTTTGAACAAAAAAACCGTGTTTTCTTTTTTAGGTCCGGAACATTTAGTCATTGTGATATGCACTATAAAGTTAGGTTAGATTTAAAACCCTTTATTTATGAACGTTTAAGGAAGTAATCCACAGGTAAGTCATTTTGTGGAACTAGAAAAGCTATTATTTGTGGGACGTGGGTTCAAGTTTCAGATAGAACCAAATTGACAATTATTAATTGAATGCTTCCCCCATGAGGATATGTCAAATCACCTCAGACTTTTTTCATTGTAATTTTTTTTGGTAGCAGACTGATATAAACAACAATCTTCGCTTCAACAAAATTAATTTTCGCAATTACTCAATTCTATCGTTCTTCACAAATAAATCAGAAAGCCAAAATATCGCTACTCACACAAATTTGTGCTTTAATAGTCTAAGAAATGAGTAACCAAACACCTGATCCTCATCAACCTATGCAAATAAATGCCTGCGAAGTTCGCCAAATATCCTAATGAATCTCAGTGTAGATGAGCCAGTTGAGCCGACCGCCGAGTGCCACAAAATGTGCAAGATTTCAAAACGATAAAGTGTTTGCGAGCGCCCTCAAGCACGCTTTACAACAACCACCTCTTGGGAGCTAAATGCAAATTAATGATGGCAAAGATAGGATACGTACAGAGGGGTAGTGGTAGTGACAAAATCGAAGTTAGGTGGAAATTTTGCGTGTCTGCAAATAATTCATTGCATTTGAGGGTTAAATTAGATACTAAAATGTTGGCACGCATTTTCACACCCTTTCCGGTGTTCGATGTAAATAAATATCTACACTCGTCTGCAAATATTTCTGTGTGTGTTTATAGGTGAATACCCTGTAGGAAAGATTGAATTTGTCTAAGGTTTTATAGACAATATTCTTTAAATGTGAGAGAATATGCAAAATATTACTTAATACGATGTATATAGTACAATGACTAAAATATATAATCATATCCTTTTCCTATTTATATCCCTTTCAGTACAGAGTTTTCGTTTTTAGTCCAATGAAAGTTTAAGCATTGTGATAGCTTTCATTTAACACAATTCAAAGTTTTCAATCCTCCAGATTTCTCTACAGGGTAGCGCGAGCAACGTATGCGAGTTAGATACGAGTCCTTCTGTTTGTTATGCTTTGCGCATAATGCCTAAGGTCAACGCAATGTCGCATTGTCTAAGGGCGCCACACGCAACGGTCTACAATTGTAATTAAAAATGGTTGCGAAAAATTGCCATAGGACGAAATCTGTCATACTATAGCAGAAAAGTATGAATATATCTACATACATACATATATACATACGTATGTTTCAAAGATGTTTGGTTGGCGAATAACAAAAATTCTTTATTGTTGAACAATTATGGAAACAAGTGGAAACGGAAGTGACATGTGGCAGATGGGAAGTTGAAAGCATAAACGATAGAATTCTAAACGTTCCAAAAGTGATTTTGTTTTTCTTTGTTGTCTTTCGCCGCTAACTTCATCAGGCGATATTCTTATTGTAACATGACTTTGCTATGAATTAAAGTTTGTTGAAACATTTCTTTCTGTAAAGTGCACACCTCTTTATTACAAGCTTATAATTTTACGATACGATAAGTCACCGTCACTATCATCTGGTACATTCTTGTAGACTATGAAAATTTTGGCCGAATCAGGCTCGTCGGTTTGTTTTGACTGCTTGTGGAAGTGGCACACCTAAGGTTTTTTGGAAAATCGAAAAGAGTCGTTATTTCGACTCTTGTTTTTAGCAGTGAAGTAAAAATGTGTTTAGGCGCTATATACGGTAACCCTTCTCCTTCGATGGCGGCGTTTAAAACTGGTTTAACGAGTGTAACGTGGTCGCACGTCGGTCTTAAACAGCAATGGAGGATAATGTAACAATAATTCACGATCTAGTAATGGTAAACCGCCGATTTCATGTATGTATGTACATATTATATGTAGAGAACCCGAAAAATGAACCTTTTAAATGTGCGCGTTTAAAGAAAAATTCAAAATTTTTTATTAAAGGATTAAACAAACAAATAAGAACACCAAAAAGTCCATTAAAATATGTAAGTCACAACAACTACGTCACGCCTGGCTTGATAAACCACATAAGCCCCAATAGTGGTCAGTGGTACTAATAATGAAACGCAACTACCACCAACACTGCAACCGGTATAGTCCATTTATGTATGTAAGTAAATAAATCGATAACGGTTTGTCATGAAGTTTTTAGCAAAAACAAAATAATTTGGCATGCAAAAAACAAACTGAAGTGCGGTGAAGTGTAGTGAATGAATGAATGGGTGCAGAAAAAAATATATTCATATATGCATATAAAAAAAGTTAAACAAAAAAGAGACATGCCAAAACTAAAAAAAAAAAAAATTTAATGGAAACTGTAGCACTGAACTAGACCATGACTTGGCAATGCTAAATATTTCGTGGCAACGCGTGCCGCACATATTTTTTTAATAAATATTTAACCAAATGCTGGTGGTGGTTGGTGGTGCTACAAACATCTATAATATACTGGTATATATTTATACATGTTGGTTTTATGTTTAGGTGTTTGCTTGCTTGTACGAGTAATACTCAGATGCTTTCAAAGTGCCACCATTTAAGCTTGGTGAAACACTTTCATATCAACCCACATTTTGTATATGTATGCATGTATATACATATGCATATTTATATTCGTATGTTTTGCAGGTATGAAAGTGATTCGTGTACTTGAGCACAGGCTTTGCATAAAAATTAGCAATGATTTTCACTGAAGACAATAAAAAAAATCCAAACATGCAAGTCCAAAAAAATAAAAATAAAAATTAAAAAAAATTACAAATCGAAAAAGGTTAAAAAAAATATGTATTTTAGCACTCATAAAAGACGCGCATACCAAATTGCTGGCAATCTCGATCCACCAGCTGACCGACGGCTTGTTAATTGAGCGCCAAATTGCTCACCGCTAAATATCAGCTGATGGCCATTGATCTCTTAAATTACTGTCTGCTATACGCGTACATCCATATTGATGGTCTTTATATACGCTATACATATGCATGTACATCTGTACTTTAGGGTGGGTCAAAGAAAACGAATTTTTCTTTTCGCTTGGTACTCTGAAAAATAGGTTCTTAGACCCCTCTAAGAAATCACTCCAAGCATGAGCTCTTAATTCTAACGAGAAGGTACTCTGCCGTACAATTCTCTATTTCTTGCTTATTATCAGATAGAAAAATTCAAATCTTCGTTCCAACTACTTGAAAAAATATCTCGTTTCATAAATTTTGTAGGAAATTTTCTGTTTTTTTGTAAAGCAGTAAATTTCCTAAAAGACCATGAGCTTGGCAAATTAAAATTATTTTTTTTTTCATTGAGTTATTAAATTCAAAAGAAAAAAATGAAATTTGCCTTAAATAAGTCAATCTGTAGTTTATAAAAAAAAATTTTTTTTTAACATCTAGAGGCCAACCCACTCAGTTTTAAAGTAAAGTTTCGAGTTAAAATTTTTATTTCGTAAAAAATGTTTGATAATTGTTCTGGAAGCTGTGGAGAGTCTTCTTTCTAGCCAATTAAAAGTTATCAACTTAAAAAAAAATTTTGTGCTCATTATTGGAGTTTTGAAAAAAATCTTAAACGACATTCTTTCCTTAAGCTAGATGTTAAAAAAATTATTTTTGTTTGTCCAAAAATTTTCTTTTTTTATAATCTACAGATTTTACCCTCAGGCTAAGCAAAAAAAATTTTTTTCCGCTCCACCCTAATGCATACATTTAATTACTTTGTTCGATGTCTGTAAGCATCTTGTAATTGTAAAAGCCAAATGGCCCGTCGATTTAGTTTGATGAATTTGATAATGATGTAAATGAAAGAGATAATCAAGCCACACGTATATTTACATTTGTGTGCGAATGCTGATAATAGTCGGAGTTGCGCGTAATCGCCATCGACACTGTTATCGCTGAAGTTGATAATGATGACAATGCATTAAGGCATCTCTGGTGTATTGTTATTGTGAATTTATGGCAACGACCGACGTCAACGGTGCCAAATGCGCTGCACCCATGACAACGCCACATCAGCGATTACTGACTGGAGATGAGGTTTGACAAAAGTTCGATTACGTTGAATTGCCTTAAAGACATGCAAGTGTATAAAGATTTGTAGGCGTAAACTCAAAATATTTTTGTTATGTGTAGGTGTGAGGCTCCGGTAGAGAGCGAGCATTGGTAATCCGAAAAAAATTTTCTCTTACTCAAAAGTGCAAATTTAGTTGGAGCACCGACTAATTTTTTCCATGGTTCGGTGCATAAACCCTGATTTAAGCGCTATTTTATGAGCTATCGCCAAAGTAATCATATCTTAGTTTTAAACACCTCTCGCGTTCTATTTTAAGGAAATAAAGCTTGAACAACTCTCTTCTAGGAAGAAATTTGAACAATGGAGATCAAGTTTGCGGTCTATTGAATATCCAAGAATTTCGCTCGGAGCGCTTAATTCGATTGCTGTATAAAGTTAAGATAATATGATGTTTTTTGCGCAGATGAAGTTTTTTTACACTGAGCCATGCTCTATATAATATTTTTACTACTAGAAAAGTTGAAGAAAAATATTAGTTAAGATTAATTTATAGCTCAGGTAAAACTAAACCACTAAAATACACATATGTGACATAAAAGAACCCAATTTTATAGAGGATTACTTCTTCTCTGGGTTGTAAGAAAGTTTCTATATAGTGAGCCGAGGGTCCGTTATCTCTTTTCAATAAGGGATCATTTTAGTGTTTGCTTTTGACTCTGCAATGCTATACCGTCTCTAAAAAAATCAAGTTCAGTTGTATTTAAGCTACAAAAATTGTTAATCTACATAAACTATAATCTCAGATGTATTGCTACAGACAACGACTGTTGTAGAACACTTTCGGGTTCTAATTGTTCGGCTGATACCAAGTCTGAATATTTTTTTTTTTTTTTAGATCTTGGCTAATAGTATTGAGATAAAATAAGAACCAGAATAATGCGGAACAACTAATCCATCCAAACTCTGTCAAAGATCAGCAATGAAGAAAATTGGCATCTGAGACCAGCGTTGTTGAATACCTAAAGGGTAATTTATTTGTTTGAGCATACTTTTGCCACTTGCTTATAGAAAACATATCAACCAAAAGGCGATGTCATTGTTTATGTTTAGGTGAAACATTCTTCATTGCAGTCTGCTGACACAGCCATGTTTCAAAATGCGCCAGAAAATTCTTGAAAACTATAAAAAAGTATTAGAAATGAAATTTATGAACCAATAAAAAGAAAAAAGTTTCGTAAAATAGAATAAATTCTTAAATTCTGCATATAAAAAACCCCCGCAACAGTTTGGAATCAGAAGCAAAACAAAAAAACTAAAAATTATAAAAACAAAAACACACACACATAAACTAACGCTCACTAGACAACAAATACAACTTTATTTTTATGCTTTCAAACACTCGAGGAAAATATTGTAGCAACATTTGAGTGAACAACAAGAGACCCACGACGACAGACATCACACATCAACAACAAAAACATAAACTTACGACCGGCAATGCTTAGATAATATAAACACACAACTGCTGACGCTGAATCTTTTGGGAAATTCGGTCAAGGTTATTTACAGACAACGAACCATTGGACTCTTCTGGTTGTTGCTGTTATACACATTATACGTATATATGTACAATAGTTATAGGCACTAAGTTCTTAAGACCTATAGATATCATTGACACATCTATTGTATAAGCAAAAGTGCCCTTAAGAAAATGTTTTGCTTAAGTTTCAAAAAAAAAAAAATTATAATAATGATACCAAAGCAAAGCCAATAAAGCAGAAAAAGTCGGATATCCCAATTTTAGAGGCCACCATATTAAGTAAACACTTCACAGTGGAGTGTTTTTTCAATTAGTTGCACTACTAGCACTTCTAGGCAGCCAAAGGTTGCTTGTTTGCTCAACATGAAGATATATTTTTGTTCTCGGTTTTCCTCTTTCATAGGGTCCTCAGTTTCTATTTTGCCTTTGAAATTTTCTTTCAATCACTTAGCGGCGTGCCGTCTTCGAAAATCGACACTTAAGTAAGAGTACTTATTTGTAGCAACCATATTTCAGCACTTTAAGGTAATCAGGCAGGAAATTTATAGTCTTAAATTTTGTCTGTTGTCGAGATTGTGGACCAAATGGCTTTTGGGCTTCTAATGAAAACATATTCACTACTAAGTGGGCTATTAAAAAAGTGTGTTTGTATTTGTGTTGGCCGGCGTTTTGTTTTGAAATAAATCTCAATCTTTTTGTGGATTATAAATTGGTCGATAGTGGGTATTGAACGTATTTATGGATGTAAGCTAGATAAATGATGATTCATAAAAAAGGAAAATGTAGACGGCTTTAGTATTTCAATCTTACCGACTATTGAGTCAGTACATGAACCGGCACAAAGTTTTGCTTTACCGTAAGGGTCCAAAGGGTAGTAACTACTAATTTTTTAGAGAGGGATATGCTATAACGGGCATAATAAATTTTCTAGTTTACCTGCGATTGACCTCAAGCTCCCCAACGGTTCAAACAGAGTACACTGCAAGAGGAGTGAGATAGATAAAAAGAGAGAAAACTCACACTTGCTTCTAGTCCGTGAATAATGACAAGAGATTATGTCAATCTCCTCTGCCTTACAATTTTCAGCGATTCCGCTATGACCCAGCACGTATACTAGTCTAATAAATAAAGAAAAGTGCTGTTGTACTTTGAAAGATAATATGCATATACAGAAATTTCTCTGTATTCCTGAAATTAGAGTTAAAAGAGAGCGACAGTAAACGCCACCACTCACCACCTCACTGGATTTCGAACCATTTAATAACAGACTATTGTCATAATAGTTTAATATTTTATTAAATATATGTGTTAATACAATATTTAGGAATTTTATGAAATAGTTTATTTGCATTTTTAAAACTTAACCTACAAATTTCATTAGAAAAAAAATTAATCTTTTAAAAATTTGTTTACATATTTCATACAAATTAAATTCTACCCACCACAAATTCTCTTTATTCATATATGTATATTCCCAACAGCGTCGCCTAATATATGGTATGTCACATATTCATATGACACCCATCAAATTACGCACAAACTCATTTCATTTATCACACCCTATGTCCCTCCATTTGTCATTTCCTTAACGCACCTTCCTTTTTATTTTCAATGATAATGCAAAATTCTTAACATTTTCTTTACAACCGAGTCGTCCTTCAATAAGACAATTCGACGCATTAACTGTGTTTTTTTTTTTTTGTTTTTCGTGTGCTTGTTTTCTTTTCTTGCGTGGCATTATAATGTCGTGCAATTAACTGTGCTGTCGTCTTTAATGGTTCCATTTGAAAGACACCTTGACTTCCTTTTTATATGAAATCAATAATTTGGGTGTGTAATAGCCGTATCCCGTGACCTTTATCTGTATTCTTCTCGGTTGTTTACATTTCCTTTGACAGCTCGTAAATTAGTTACAATTACGATGATGTCAACTTCCAATTTTTTTAATTTAAAACTGAACTTTATTTAAGCAAAAAAATTCATGATTTTATTTGTTACTTTTTCTATTTCTTTTTAGAACAAATCTCAAGTGGTGGAGCCTATCGATTTTGAGGGCTTTGTTGCGAAAAACAAAATGCTAATACAAAATGATCCACAGCGAGAACTCTTGATATATCCCAATGACGATGTGTCGGTAAGTCTAATGTATTCTGTCCGTTGAGCTTATAAGTATTTAGCTGGTTTTATTACTCTTGGTTTTGCTTTTTTTTCTCCGACCTTTTTAAAGATTTGGAACAAATAAGTTGACCGGGAAAACTCATATGTCCACATTATTGGCTATTAAAGCAATAATAGTCTATTAATTCTGGTTCTGGCTGTTCAAAACTTCATTAATCTAGTATTCTCTCATCTTTAGCCACTAGTTTACCTTTCAACCGATTAAATTGCTTATGGATCGTGTCAGATTGCTCTGATTTATATACGAATCCAAGCCATCATCCCATTCAAGTAGACGAGTCTTTAAACCATAGGAGCTTATAAATGGTACAAGTTTGGTAATGATCGACATTTTATCTGTTACTTTTTTCAAGACAGTTGGGTCTACGTAACCGATTCGAACAGAGTTTTATGTCCGATCAGCAACTGTCGCCTTATTTTCCAATGCAATTTGGGTAATGGTCTAGGCCGTTACAACAACAAAATTAGTAAACTTTTGTCAGAACCTTAAAATTCGAACTCTCCAAAAATAAGATCTTTAGGAATTTTATTATTTGGGGTCTAAGGCTTTCTGAATTAACGCTAAGGACGAAAATTGTTTCCCATGACTAATTTTTGTTGCTTATGCGATTTTGTTTTATCATTGCTTCACTATGTTTTCCCCTTAAGATCAGCTAAAGACAAAATTTAGCTTTCCATTTTAAATCAAGAAAATTCTTATATTCCTTATACTCTTAGGAAATCGTCATGCCTCGCAAACAGCGCACAAATACCAAATCAATTATCGACCGGTTCGAACCGCCTAACGAAGCTATCATTTGCCCATTACACGGTGGCACAAATGGCAGTTCTAACGGCTCAAGTAGTGCTTCCATTTCACGCCAGAGTAGTCATACAAATAGTCCCAAGACGACACAACGCCAATTTAGCAGTCAATCCAATGCAAATATACAAAACGGTAATCTCTCGAGAAAAAGCTCACAGAGTTCATCTACAAAAATACAGTTATCCATCAAATCACCAACTTCCTCACACGAATCCTATGAGTCTGCGCTTTCGACTGCATGTTCAGTTGGTGGCAATCTGACTACCAATTCGCATTCATCCTCATCATCAACATTGAAATCGAATATACTCGCACAACCCGAAGAAGATGAGGACTTGGACGGCTCGGATGGTGCGGATGGCATGAGTAGCAATGGCAGTGGTGGCGGTACACGCGCCGAATGTACGCGCTTCACACGTCAAGCGTTGTATACATATCGTGCCAAAAATCATCTCATACATTACAAGTACAGCGCTTACGGTGGCACATGTCATGATTTGCCAAAGTAAAGATTGTCAATGCAAATAGTATTGTTGTGGTTTCTAATTTTTAATGTGAAATAAATTTACAGAATAAATCCACCCGAAGCTTTGATAGAGGAAGTGTATGAGATTGATGCCGATCAGGATCGTATTGACGAGCAAATGACACGATCTCAAGCTGATTCGATAACCAAGCAGGGATACTTGTTGAAGGGTCCCGACTCGGGTTCGGATCGCATGTTTGTCAACATCGGCAATAAATCCTTTAAAAGGAGGTGTGATGATTATTTAATTTGGTTTAGTTGAAACGGCTGTTTCATTTATATTAGTTAAATGATAATAACTACTTCATATGTTGTCAGGTATTGCTATCTGCGCCAGGAAGTGGACGGCACCTACATACTCGAATTACACAAAGATGAGAAGCAAGGTGAGGCTAAAGCAACAATAGTCATGGACTTTTGCACGGAAGTGGTGCAGGTAACTGTTCTCTCTGTTGTTTATAACAATAATTTTACAACAAATTCCTTTGTCTGCAGAATCCAAAACGCGGACGCTTCTGCTTCGAGCTACGCATGACCGCTGGTCATAAATCGTTTACGCTCGCTGCCGAAAACGAAGAAGAATTCAAGGATTGGCTAAGTAAGCTTTCGCTGGTGTTGCAACAAAACAAGATACAGGAGGATAAGCGCGTTGCATCACTGGAGCGCGCACCACAACCTAGCACCAGCACAGTCATCTTCGGCACACTAAAAGGTCTCGATCAGTCCATGAACCCGCAATTGATTAAGTACGGACGTGAAACAGACATTTCAATTGCGCAGGCGCGACGCGAGCATCGCCGACGTCTATTCGCTTGTTACCAAACTACGGGTAAAGCAACAAGCACCGATATCATCGACCAGTTTCGTGAGCAATTCGGCAAACGCATATTTATAGCCTGTAAAGGCTTACGTTTTCGCTTGCAATGCGCTGGCACAGACGGACTCGATGGCGAGAACTTATGCCAAGTGGAACCATACATCACCAGCTTAGCGCTGTATGATGCACGCAACGGACGTAAATTAACCGAATCATTTTATTTCAATGTTAACGATGACACTGTCGGCGATATGCTGCCCACGACGCCAGTGCCAAACTCCGTGTCGGCTTGTTGTGTGCCACAGCGACGCGGTGATGAAAAGGATGAACGCGCGCGCAGCAATGGTGGTGTACGCGTGCAAAACTCGTTGCTGGAGAATCTCTCCGGAGATTTGCTGCGATGCGGCAAAGAACACTTCGCGCACTTGCGTCAGGCAGTATTCTCAGTTACAGCGCCACATCCAGATATCTACTTGGTGCTAAAGGTGGAGAAAATACTGCAAGGTAGTATAGTGCAAGCGGCAGAGCCGTACTTGAAGACTGGACGCGATCCAAAGATCGCATTAAAACTACACAAAACAGCGCGTAATTATGCGCAAAACATAGGGCACTATCGGCAGCCCTTCGCTTGGGCGGCCAAACCGCTCTTTCGACTCTACCGCAACGAATTGGATACGGAGAATAATACGTTTGAATTGACGACCATCTACCGACAGGAGGCGAATAAGTTGAAGGATGAGGAACTGTTGAAATTACTAGCGGAATATCGAAAGCCCGATAAGCTGAGCAAACTCACAGTTATACCGGGTTATATGAAGCTAACCATTGAAGAGGTGGAGAAGGTGTCAGGTGAGTGAGTGTGTGCATTTAATTCATTTCAATTTGCCATTAGCTCTCATTTACTACAACACACACATATATACATACGCAGGTTCCTTTACTAAGTCTTTAGTGCCGCTAGCTAACTTCACATTTCCACCCAAACCGCCCACGCTCGAGCTGACCGAATTCCAAAGCAATTGCAAGCGCGACACCTATCCCTACATAACATTCTGCAATCACTTATTTGTCTATCCGCAGTACTTGCAATTCGATAGTCAAAAGTTTTTTTCGCGTGCACGCAACATAACAGTGGTGGTGGAGTTGCGCGACTCAGATGAGGAGGGTAGCAAGCCATTGAAGGTGTGTAGCGCAGTATTCAAAATCTGATTTATTGCTGCTAAAACTTAAACTCCCCTCTGACATTTCTTGCAGTGCATTTATGGTCGCCCTGGTCATGATTTCCTAGTCTCGCAAATCGCTTGCCCCGTGCTGCATCACCACACCACACCCACTTGGTATGAGGAGGTGAAAATGCGTCTGCCATTGGGGCTCTTTCCCGAACATCACTTGCTCTTCTCCTTCTACCATGTATCGTGTAATTTGGGCAAGAAACGTGATGCCAATGCAGCTTTTGAAACACCCATCGGTTATGCTTGGTTGCCGTTATTGCAGAAGGGGCGCATCAATCTGGAAGAGCAAGCCATCGCGGTAGCGGCGACACTACCTGCGGGCTATTTGTCGATACAGCCATTGGGCCTGGGCAAAGGGGTAAGTGTGTGACACTCATAGTTGGAAGTGTAAATACATTTTTGTTTTTTGTGACTAAAGAAAGAAGGTTCGTAACACAACTGGGAGTTCTTTTTATATATTGTTTTAATATTTAAAAAGCTTTACATATATAATATTTTTTTTATTTTGTAATTTTTAATATTATCATTGATGTTGTCATTTGTTTTAATATTTTAAAATATTTATAATTAAACGTTTTCATTTATAATTTATTTTTTTCTGATTTTAATTCTGTTTTTAATTATAATAAATTAATTTTTAATAATTCTCTACGAAGTATTTAATTTTTTTTGTTCTAATATTTTTTATTTATTTATTTTTGTTAAAATGTATATATGAATATTTTTTTCTATTTTGTTTTTTTACTTTGCATTTTTAACTAACCTATTTTTTTTATTTTATCCCATATACATACATACATTTTCACTCTTTGTTTTTATGCATATCTTAATTCTAACAAAAACAAAATACATTTAAATGTTCTTCACATTTATTTCTATTCATCATTACTCACTTGGATCTTCTTTGTCTTGTTTTTCCATATTTTTCATGCGTCTTCAAATTCTTGTGCGTGTACATATGGATTAAAAAAATATTTTAATTTGGCTGCAACACCAACAAAATTTCGTTTTCATACAACAAAAATCATTCCCAAAAAATGAATAATTATAATAAATAAAATATATAAAAATATAAATATAAATATAAAAAAAAAATATATATATATATTTTTAAATATTATTATTATATTAAAAAAATATATATATATATATTTTTAAATATTATTATTATATTAAAAAAAAAAATATAAAATAAATATTAAATATATAAAATATATAAAAAATATATAAAATATATATAAAATATATAAAAAATATATAAAATATAAAAAATTTAAAAACGACGAAAAATTCACAAATAAATTATACACGAAATTTAAATTATTTGAAAATAAACATATTTTCCCACAATACAATTACTAAAACTAAATAAAAATTAATATAAAAAATTTGTACACAAAATTCAAAAAAAACTTTTTTGGAAATCAATTAACAAAAAATTTTAAAAATGTTTGAAAATAATAACTATAATTATTTTAAAATATAATAAACGCTTCCTCGGTGCCATAAACACACACACACGCCCACACATACACTTGGGCTCGTCCGTCAACATACATATGCTTGGTTTACGATCATCCCGGTGTCCATACGCACTCTATCCCTCTCACTGCCACACTTCCTCGCGCGCTCTCTCCCTCTTTCTATCTCCCACTCTTTGTCTACAAAACATTACCATATTTCCAGCAGAATTGCGGTCCCGAAATACAATGGATCGACAATCAGCGCTTACTCTTCGGCGTTGCCTTCCGCATGGACTCAACCGTACTGACCGCCGATCAGCATTTGCATAACTTTTTCGCTCACTGCGAAAGGTTGTTGGAGGGCGGCAAAACCACGGCGTTACCCGCTGAATCGGAGACCTGTAAAATACTCAAAGCAGCACATGCGGTCGATATCAGCACGCTGATCAATTTCCTGCCGACCGTATTAAATGAACTGTTCACACTACTCGTGTACACACAGTCGGAGGAGATCGGTTTGAATATCATACGCTTACTGATCAACATCATACACATGCTGATCGATGAGGCCGGTCGCAAAGAGCTACTCATGGCCTATGTTAAGTATGTCTTTCATGCGCCCTACTACAGTCAGAAGACATCGCGTACGGTGCACGGTGAATTGTGCAAATATCTGCCGACCATTTTGCATCCGAACAATACCGATTTTCTGATTGTCAATAAGTTTATGCATTATTCGGGTATATTCTTCGATTTGATTATAAAAAGTATGGCGCAACACCTATTGGATACGGGGCGTATACGTATGCTGCGAAACGAACGATTTCCCAAAGAATTCCCAGCGCGTGTTGAGAGCTTGATAAAGGTGCTGACTTCATATTTGATCTCGCGCTACAAAGATCTGCCTGTAGAGACGCAACAGTTGAATCGTTCGTTGTCGCAATTCGTGCGTCGTTGCCTCAGCTACATGGATCGTGGTTTTGTGTTCAAGTTAATCAAATATTACATGGAACAGTTTGAGCCGGGCGATCAGCGTACGTTACAAGAGTTTAAATTTGATTTCTTAGCTGAGATTTGTCAACACGAACATTATGTGCCGCTCAATTTGCCATTCGTATTGAATCCGAAGAATCGTCCGCCAGAAATGATGCTACACTTTACACTCTCTGAGGAGTTCTGTCGCCAACACTTTCTTGCCGGTTTGCTGTTGCAACAGCTGAAACATAGTCTGAACGAAGCCAGCGCGGTGCGACGGCACGCGCTGCGCATCTTTAAAAATCTGCTCGCCAAGCATGAACTCGACGATCGCTATCAGAATCGTGGACAACTCTCACGCATAGCGCTACTTTATGTGCCCTGGTTGGGTATTGTCATGGAAAATACGCATCGGATCGACGATATGTCTGGCGTGGCAACGCCTAATGGTCACGTCTACGCCGATTCGGCATCATATACACAGCGCTTGTCATGTTCCAGCAGTTATGTGTTCGGCAAAGACACAGCCTTGAATTCGTCAACGTCTACGCCGCGTTCGAAAAATCGCATGACGCTGCATATTGAACATCCGAGTCCACTGCGCGCCTCAGTGTATGTGAGAGATACGATGCATCCAGGTACAGCGCCGCTCGCAAATGGTAACTCGGAGAGTTCGCTAAATACGCTCAATTCCGATTCGCAAAATTCACAAGACACGCCCACTTTAGGCGCTGTCACAAATGGGCACCATGTTACCGACTTGACTGACGTTGCCATGCGCAACGGTCACAACCGCTCGCTTAATCTTATGCACGGTTTGAATAGTTTGCCGCGTTGCGATAAATTCAATACCGCGGAGAGTAAAGATCTCTTGCTCGGTTTTCTATTTGTCGTCAAGCATTTAGCGCAGGATCAAATGATCGGCTGGTGGCAGAATTGTACCGAAACTGAAACGCTGGCTTATCTCAGCATACTGGATTTGTGTCTGGTGCAATTCCGTTACGTGGGTAAAAAGCATATAAATTTAGCGGACGATGGTAAGGAAGCGCGTGCGGCGCGCACCGCAAAGGCCAGTACTTTACCTGCGCGCATGCAGCCGCCAAACGCAGAGCAAGCGGCTAATGGTAATGGCACAGCGCATGAATCAGGTACACTTAATCATACGCAGAATCGTGAAAATCTTGTTGAAGAGACCGCGCGCAGTCAACAGGCGCTTTACGAGTCCAATTTGGCTACCGAAATTGGTATGATCATACTCGATAGTCTCGGCTTGTATGCCGTACATTTTCGTGACAAATTATGTGATAGTCTTGTGTTGCCGCAGCTGGCGCGCGTCTATCTACGTTTCCTGCAGCTGGGCCAGTCAGAAAGACTGTCGAAACATGTGTTTGCCGCTCTGCGCGCGTTCATTAACAATTTCTCACCAGCGCTCTTCAAAGGCAATGCCACGCTATGCGGTCAAATGGTTTATGAGCTGTTGAAGGGTTGCGACAGTCGTCTAGTCGCAATACGCCACGAGTCATGCGCCGTGCTTTATCTGCTGATGCGCAGCAACTTTGAATATACCGGCCGGAAAGGACTCACACGCGTGCATCTACAAGTGATTATCTCCGTTTCACAGATGATCGGCAATGTGATCGGTTTGAATAACGCGCGCTTCCAAGAAAGTCTCTCCATGATTAACAGTTACGCTAATAGCGATAAAGCAATGAAGGGCACCGGTTTCCCAATGGAGGTTAAAGATCTAACGCGTCGCGTGCGTACCGTACTGATGGCCACCGCGCAAATGCAGGCACATCACATGGATCCCGAGCGTTTACTCGAGCTACAGTATTCACTAGCAAACTCTTATGCTTCCACACCCGAACTGCGGCACACCTGGCTCATTACGATGGCGCGCAATCACGAGCAAAATGGTAACATATCGGAGGCGGCTTGCTGCCATCTGCATATCGCTGCGCTTATGTCAGAGTATTTACGCTTACGCGGTGGCTGCAACATCAACTGGGGCGCTTCGTCCTTCAAAAAGATATCGCGTAATATACCGCGTGATGAGCAAGGTTTGAAGTTGGATGCAGGCGCTCAGGATTCGCAATACACCGAGCAGATGTTGTTGGATCAGCTGAAGCAGTGCGCTGATTTTCTCGATCGCGCCGAGCGTTTCGAGTGCTTAGGTGATCTTTATAAACTCATATTGCCAATGTATGAGCGCAATCGTTCGTATATCGAATTGGCGCAATCGTATGAGCATCTTATGCAAGCTTATAATAAAATCGTCGAAGTAAATCGTTCGGGCAAACGTATGCTGGGTCGTTTTTATCGTGTCGTGTTCTTCGGCATGGTAAGCGTGACTGATTTAATTTTTTATAGGTGACAGTATTCACGTTTTATTTATTATATTTAACAGATGTATTTTGAAGATGATCACGCAGTTGAATTTGTTTACAAGGAACCGAAACTAACCTCACTTAGCGAGATTTCAGAGCGCCTTTCGAAGCAATACAAAGAGAAATTCGGCGAGGATGTGGTCAAGATGATTATGGACTCATCACCGGTAAGTCAAAAGTTTTAGCCACAAATATATTATAATTTATGCAGGGGAAATATAAATATGTTTAAGTTAAAACGGAAGGAGAGTTTGAGCCACGTGTGAAAACGAATATTGAACATGAACTCTGAAATTTCTTGAATTTTGAACAAAACGTTTCTTAGCTTGTACAATATTTTGAAGATATAAAATTACTAATTTCAATGCAAATCTATCCATGGTGCTGCGCAACTGCGTGGACGATTACGACCGACTCCGAGAGCACACACGTTTCGTTTTTTACCTTTCCTTGCTATGCAAGCAAGACAAAAAATTTCAGCCTGGTTCATTTTCCACCAGTGAGTTTTCCGCACCTTACAGCGGAGTGTGTTTATTTCTTCCCAATTTATAACATTTATCGAGATCACAATCTTCACAACTTATTTAGAGCTTGATATACCTAACATAAGATTCAAAGATGAATGCAATTCGTTTCCACGTTTTAATCCGTGGATTACTTCGAGCTATGGACGCTTAAAATTTGAAAATTATTGTTCTGTCTCTGGTTTTGTTGAAATTTTTTGCTACCGCTTTGTGCGTTACTAAACAATAGTTATAGTCTGCTCAAACTTCAAGTATCCAACACTTTTGTGAAATTCTTGGTATACACCCTCAATTTGTAGTAATTAAACTCCCCCTAAATTTCTTGAATTTTGCAGACTTATCCAGCTTTTAGAAATATTTCCATTGCATTGAACCCGTCTTGATCAAAAACTGGATTCATAACTTTTTAGCATTTCCTCGACATACCAAGTATGGGCTTCACTTAAGATATTTCTATTCCAACAACACGAGAAAGCTTCATGTCATGATAGTCGAGATTGTGTTTCGCCTGTATCTCTCACCCAGCTCTTTGATCCTTCCTCCTTATGCTTACTTTTACGACATTTTATATCTTGATCTCAATTAAATGTTGACACACATTCAATAACTTTGCAAAATCTTGATAAATATCTGGTTTTGAGACAATTTTCTATATTTATTGTCCTTGAGAAGAAATATACGGCTGACTCCTAATAATCGACTATAATTTGTTCTATAGCCTGTATTTGATTACTGATTGTCACGTCTACATATTTAAAGGATTTGAAAAATTTTCTTTAGAAAATGTATCTCCCAACTTTCGTCTTCAGCGGGCTTTTTGGTACGTTTTCTCAAAATTTATTTCTTGCGGGCTTAGAGTGCACAATCCCATATAAGAATATGGAATAAAATTATACAATTTTAGCATTCTTTTTCGCTAAATGAACTTATAACATAAAAATCATAAAACTTCTTCCAGAAATCTGCGACTTTTGTTGTTGTTAAAATATCAGTATTTATTACAATTTACAGATATATTTTTAATAGATTACATTTGTCATTTACTGCTTTGGCGCTGGTGCTTGCTTTGCATTTACAACAACAATAACAGCAACTACATAGTTGAAAAATTATGCAAAAAAGCTTAGGCCTTGACCTCTTCAAAATACAGCGCAACAATTCACTTGTTTTGTGTTTTCCATTTAGCAATTGTTTAATTAAAAAAATATATATGTTTTTTTATATTTTAAAAGATACGTTACTTAAACAAAAATTGTGACAATTCAATATTCGATTCGACATCATCGTTCGGAAATAGATTACGACGCTAAACAGGCGCAGCGACCAGCGAGGGTTTTACGCAACATGTGGGTTTTGGATTTGCGGGGCATGGACATATAAAATGAAAATACAAAAAAACACATTGACGCACAAAAGTTCACAGCAAAATAAAGTGAAAATAAAAATATAAAGTGAGGTTAGGTATTATTATTCCTTGATGCGCTTACCTTTTGCGCCTCATTCTGACGCAAAGTGGAGGCATGCGTGCCACGCGGACGTACTTTGCCCACCGAATCCTTGGATTTGGTCGCTGTGACTGTGGGTATGCCGGACTTTTCCAGCGTGGCATTTGACGACTTGCTGACGAGCGACTTCTTGGAAGGTTGTGTGGTGGTTCTGCAAACAAAACAAATACGAGCTAGCTTTTATAGAATGCTGTAATGTATTTTTTTACTTACTTCACAGCTAAACTTTGCTCTGTTGAGCTCACTGATTTCAGCGAGGTGGTATCTTTCGCGGCGCTATGATTGGCTGTTGAGACGCTGCTGGTTATGCGCGTTTTCGGCGCTTTATAATTCATGCCATTCGACTCGGTTGTTGCCCTGCTAAGCGCTGTGCGTACACGTGCAATTGGTGGCCGCGGTATGTTGGTGACGCTGCGTGGCAATAGGCGGCTGCTGCCCTCAGTCTTCTTGCTATCCGTCTTCGGCTTGTGACCCATGGTGAGATTGTGTAGACTCTCCGAGAGACGCTTGGTGCGTGTCATCACCGAAGAGCTGCTGCGTGTCGATGTCTTTTCGCTGTGATGTGCGCTATTCTTGCCACGCAAGCTCAAACTAATGCTCGCCAATTTGCGTAATGTGGTGCGTTTCTCAGTCTTCTTCTTATCCTCCTTCTCCTTGAGCAGCTTAACCTTGCCGAGACGTGATTTACCTGTCGTGCTTTTACACACCTCATTTGGTGTTTCCGGTGGCGTTTCGGTGTTGCCACCAGTTGCTACATCATCATCCGTTTCATTTGTTAGCTTATCGCTTGGTTGTTGTTGTTGCTGCTGTGTATTATATTCTGGCGGCACATCACCATCACCATCGCCTATGCCAACACATTCACATACACCATCCGTTTCGCATTCCACATCGCCATCACCATCACCGCACAAACTGTTGATTTCTTTTATTTCCTCTAAGATTTGTGGTAGTTCATGCGAAGCCTCTTCTTCAGCCAGTTCATTCTCTTCGCTCAGCTCACTGACTTCAACGGATTCGGTGTCTTCTTTACACTTGAATTCGTTGAGTGTTTCATTGGAGCTCTGATCGGAGTATTGCTCGTGATTCTCTTCATCACTTACGTTCTCGCTAAGCTCATTATTGCTATTCTCGCGTACAGTCCGCGGCTCTCCTTCGTCGCTCGCCACTTTTGTCTCGGCATTATTCAATTCCAATTGGTTAAGTTGAAATTTATTCGCTTGTGCGCTCACCGGCTGCAACATCGGTTCTCCCTCGGCATCCTCAAAGTCTGTGCTGTCCTCTTCAGAGCCTCTTACGTCGTCTTCGACTTGCTTCGTTTTTTTTTCGTTATCCAGGTTCAACTGCGTAACTGTAACTTTGCTAGCTAATACCACTGCTTCTTCTTCCTTCTTCTTCAATTTCACATCCAGGCCACGGCCACGGCCATTGTCATTATTGACCTTGACTGCTTCTCTAACGTTCGGCGCTTTTATTTCGTCCACAGCTCGTATTGCATCGGCTTCTTTTGCTTTGACATCGTCTACTTGTTCCTTCAGCGCATTCACACCTGCCCCTATTTGATTTGATGTCGTTATGCTGTCGATTTTTATAACCTTCAAAACATTTGCATTGTGCGTCAGCTGTAACGGCTGCGTAAGCGCATTACCCCCGCCGACGTCGCCAATTTCTCGCATAATTTTCTGTCGCAATAAATATGAGGGATAGAATTCCTTGGCGTCCGGATTTAACCTGGATGTAATTTTGAGTCCATTGGTGGAAATAATCGTGCCACTTATCGGCAGTGGCAGCTTGGTTGTTTGCTCTGTTTCTTTATTTGTCATTTCTATGGGCATATCGGCGGCTGTTTGCATCTTACCTTCTACTTATTTTCGGCGACCTCTGTAAACTGCTTCGATTCAAAATTCACTGCTAACTTAGTTTCTGCTTCTACTGCCGTGTCTCAATTACTTTTCAAAAACTCTCTCCTGACTGCCCGAAAATTTTCGTCGACTGTCCGTTGACTTTTTCTTGCGCGTTTTTTTTGGTCGTTCGGCAGTCGTGTTGATCGGTCGTCGAAAAGCAGAAAATATACGTTCTCTGGTTTTGTTGTTTTTAAAACGAATTTTATAGGATTTAAAACTGAAGTAAAAAACGTAGAAATTTAAAAATTATCTTGTCAAATTTCGAACCAAAAAATTAATTCTTTTCGGGAAAATATTTACCAGATTTGTGAAATGATGCTTGTGGCAAAGTTGTATGTCATAGTAATTGAAAATACAGTTTTTTTTGATATGTGCGAAGGTATCAGTATTTCCTAGAGATTAAAAAAAATTTATTTACATGTTTACATATATACACATACTTTTATAAATATATTATATACTTTAATAAAATAAAAGGGTTGTTCGAAGAGTTTGTGATTACATTTTTTGTTGACGTTTTTTTTAGCCATACTTTTGAATTATTGAAAATAATAGAAATCGTGAAATACCAAAAACTGATTGAGATCAATATAGAGTTATATATAGAACAATGATCGAGTTAGATATAGAGTTTTATATAGAAAACTGATCAGGATGGCCAGACGGACGAATTGAATTCTGGCTGACTCTCTGTCCGCCCGTCCGTATAAGCAAAAGTTTGATTAAAAATTGAGATATATTAATAATTTCTAGACGCGCAAAGTAAAGTGCCTATAATTGAAAAAATAAAAAGCACTACAACTGAGTCATAAATGAAGCTTCAAACCTCTCTAAAAAGCAACGTCAGTGTCATTAAATAAGACCGTAAAGTCGATAGGTAGGTTTACAAAAAAATCCGTACTGCGAATCCTATTCTTCCTCTAAACTCCGGGTACAATGGGTACCGCCAACTTTTATGTGAAGTCCCATACCTCAGCAACTACTCGACCAATTTCAAATAAATTTGGTGCAAAACATTTTCTAAATATCTTTATGTTACAGTTTGAGTTTAGGCGAAAGCGGTGCAATGGCTTCGAGGTGTGACACCTTTCATCTAAGAATGATCGAAATCGGACCAAAACTTTGAGGTTCACGGACCTCGGTGTCTATAACTAACGTTACCTAAATATCAGTCAATCTGTAAGATATCTTAATGAAATGGGCATTTTTTCTGATAATAATGTGGCATATTACTAAAGGTTACTAAAATCGGTTCAGTACTTCCCATAACTTTAATGTAAGAATATTTAAACTTAAGACAAAGTGGATGAGTGTTAAAAAGGAATAAGATTTTGAATTGAGTTAATAAAAAAATACATATATTGTGGTAAAGCAGTTTTTATCAAATCTCGTACTGCCATTTTTTTTCTATTTCCAGGTGGATCCTAATGCGCTCGATCCCAAATTGGCCTACATCCAAGTCACCCACGTGATACCATTCTTTAGCAAGGAAGAGCTCGATCAGCGCCTAAACGAATTCGAACAAAATCACGATGTCGACACTTTTATGTACGAAACACCATTCACGAAATCCGGTGCAGCGCGTGGCAGCGTCGAGGAGCAATGGAAGCGCAAAACGGTCATCAAAAGTAAGTCCATTCACTTAAAAACACACAATAATCTTTTTATGCCATGTCCATCTCTGCTTTTTACAGCCACCTACTCCTTCCCCTATGTGCTGAAACGCATACCGGTAAAATCACGCGAAATCATCGAGCTGAGCCCCATAGAGGTGGCGATCGATGAAATGCAAACGAAGGTTTCAGAACTCGAAGAGGTCATACTGCCGCCCGCCGATGTTAAGAAGCTGCAGTTGCGGCTGCAAGGCAGCGTTGCGGTTACTGTTAATGCCGGTCCACTCGCCTATGCGCAAGCATTTTTGGATCCCAAAATTGTGAGCAATTTTTCGGTAGATCGTGTGGAAGATTTGAAGGATATTTTTAGGTGAGCGAGTTGCTTATAAATAGGTAACGGTATGTCTGTATAAACTATTTTTGTAATTACTTCTTGCAGAGACTTCGTTAAGGTCTGCAATACGGCGCTGCAGTTGAACGCGCGCATGATCAGCAACGATCAAGCCGAATATCACAATGCGCTCACCGAAAATTATCGCAAACTGTGTCAGGCGCTGAGCGAGCTACTCGGTGAGCCGTTTCAACCTTTGGATGATAGCGTCACGAGCGGGCAACGCAATAGCATGGCTTTGTTTAATGCAATCAGTGGCGCTTCGCAAAATTCAAGTACTGCCTAAAATTTGCTAAATACAAATTAAAACAAATTAAAAACAAAAAGAATCCAAAAACTACGCACACAAATGCACACACCTTCGCACACACACATACATACATATATACACAATACGAATGATGTGTATTAGTAAATTTTAGTTAAAAAAAATCTATAGCAAAGCTAACTTGACTAGAATTTCGATATTTTAAGCAACTAACCTAACTAAAATTAACCAAAAATCTAAAAAAAAACTATAAAAAAAAATTAATAACTATTAGTAATAAATAAAAAGCTGTGTGTGTGGTCTCTATGTGAGTTGTGCGGCTTTATAACACTCATTCAGATGTTTGGTGAACGTTATAAACGTATGTATATATTCTACAAAATGCTGATTGAACGCTTGATTTATGCCACATGCAAGATAATACTTTATCACGCCAATGCAATATTTTTTCTCTGGGCTTTGGAAGCGTCGGCAAATGGTGATTAATTAATACCAAATTATTAATGGTTTAATGTGTCTATATGTATGCGCTTTACTAACCAGACTATTTGAGGTGTGCAAAAATTTGGTCGGGTTATGATGATGGTGGAGTGATTGTTTCAAGTATATAAAATAAATTTAATTTTACTGTTGCATAAATTTTGAGTATCAATAAAATATTATATATAATATATAGATATAAATTATAATTATATTAGACATATATGTATAAATATATTAGCTATACATAAACCATATAATTATGTCTATATATGCTTAAAAATTTATTTATATGCACATACTTATATACAACCTAGCTATTTCAATTGCATTTTGACTTCTAAGTGTCTTAAGTATAATTAAGTATTATGCCTTTTATTCAGTTATATAGTATTATTATAATATCAATACATACTATTTACTAAAGTCTTTATATAACCACAGAAAGCAAGGAAAATGTGTTATTTAGAAAATTCGTATGATGTGCTAAAGCATTTAATGAAAATCAAGCCAAAGATTATTATCTAATAATTAGCTAATTTAGTATAAAAAACATAAATAATATTGTATTAAATATTAATGCATATAATAATTAAAAACTTGATATATTTCAGAGCAGGGTTGCGAATTTTTTCATTCAAAGGTTTTGGATTAAAAATTAGATTATACATTTTTAATTCTGATTTTAGGATTAAAAATCTAATTGAAATTAATTAAAATTTAATTATTAATCGCAAAATATAATTTAATATAAATAACATATAATATTATATTAAATATTAATGCCTATAATTATTAAAAATTTGATATATTTCAGAGGAAGGTTTAAAGGTTTTGGATTAAAAATTAGATTATCTATTTTTAATTCTATTTTTAGGAATTTAATTCAATTTTAATTAGTTAAAATTTAATTGTTAATCGCAAAATATAATTTATATCGCTTCAGAGTTACTAAAAGCGTTTTAATATAATTTTTGACGAAAATTCATCACTCGAAAACAATTTTTCGTATTGCTTTTCAAGAAAAGTGTAGCACAGAAACATTGATAACGGTCTTAAATAACTGCATTAGCACTGTAATAAGTATCTATAAGTGGTTTCGTTATTAAGAGGGGTCTACATAAGCGAAGACCTCCGAACTTATCTGCTTCAAGGAACTTTGCTTAATAATTTCTTTTGAAAATTATCTAGAATGTATAGAAGCAGCAACAACAAGTAATTCGTGCCGGTATATAAGATTTCAGTTTAAAAAGTTAAAGCTGAATATAAAAAAATCTCAACAGAAAATTTAGTAAAGGCAAAATTTTGTTTAGCCAAATTATGTAAAATGTGTGTATATAATATCTATATTTACTTTTTATTTATTATGCTACTTATATTTCAATGTAGGAACGGTGCAGCATTAAATCTAAGAGAGAAAAATAATTATTAATAATTTAAAATTCGCCATTTATCTTTTTAAAATTTACATGTGAAAGCAACAACGAGGTTATGTAGTTAAATTATATACAAGACAGCATGTGAGCTTCTCATTTAAGTGGTATAATTGCTTTCAAATGCACTTCTACTTGATTTATGATAGTGGTCTGTTCGATTTGCCACTTTCCAAGAGTCGAAGAATGCAAGCTAGTTTCTAAGGAATTACTTCTCTCAATCGTTGATATTTATTTAACAAATAATATGTAAAATTTCGTAAAAAATATATTTTATAATTATATTTTCATACTTTCAGCTAAATTTAAGGCACCGCTTCACCACTAAACATATGTACTATCCTTTATAAACACTAAATTATCATAAAACACTAACACCTCGTTATATGTGTTTTTTTTTTGTTCAACTCATTACATCTTCATTAATGTGTTTTACGATTTTTTCTAATTCTAGGTTTTGGTTTTGCAGTGTATTAATTTATAACAAAAGCAACACAGTCACAAATAATGCAATAAAAATAAGAAACAAACACCCATACCATTACACCAACACAATTACAAGCAAAAAGTGCGACTTAATGAATTTACAACAACAATAACATGCTTGACACGCATATGTAATACATACATAGGTAAAATGCATATGCAAGCAAAACACAATAGCTAAAGGACAAGCAAATACGAGTCGAGTATCGAACAAAAATTTAATACAACTACAACAAAATATCTAACCAATACAAACATAGAAACACAGCAATGTATGTGCTTATGCAGTATGCAATGCTATTTGAAGAAGCGCTTTGGTTATTTGGCGTATAAAATATTTATGAATATAAAATTATATTAATTATTATAAGGATATACATATATACTTGGTACACAAACAACAACAAAAACACTAAGCGTTTGTAGTACTACCACATATTTGTTTTATATATTTGTTCGCTTTAATTATTTATACATGTATACAAATATATTTTTTATAATTTTTTACACTTAAGGCTTAGCACGCATTTAGCCATAACAAATTGCTTAACTTTAAATTTTGTTGAGGAAATAGTGAGCTGGTTAATTATTTTTTTGTTATTAAAATTATAAAAAAAAAAAATGTTTCTAAAAAAAGTACACATAAAAAATGGTATTGCATTTAAATCACAAAACACTTAACAATATTCAATGCTAACTTTAAGTAAAAATATAAACAAATTATGAAGTTTTAGCTAAACGCTAAATATGGTAAATACGTATGTATCTAATAAAAGTATTTATTTATTTTTTCGTAATTATTTATTATATATTAATATTATTCGAAATTTGTTTTAAATTGCAAATAATGTTTAGGCATATACTATACTATATATGTAACTATATACATTTTTGTTTTAAGATAAGTTATATAAATATGTATACATACATTTATATAAATATAATATAGTATAAATAAGTATGTACGTTTCCAATATTATAACTACCTTTATTGATATTTAATTTTTTTTTTTTTGGTTTTTGTAAATATTAAACATATATAATATAATATAATATTATTATTTTTTATTTATTAAGTGTACATGTATATTGCTTTAACTGTTTATGTGCGTATCAAAAACTCGACTTTATTTTATATACACATGAAGTGTTAGCTATCGGAGCTTGCGCGAAGTGAAAGCGGTTTATGGTAGCAGTCAAAATTTGTAAATGGTTAAACCTAGACAAAAATGTTTGAACGTTTGAAAGAAATACGAAACTAATATATAATAATAATATTTATTCATTGTTTAATAGCACTGCAATAAAAATATTATGGCATAATTACAACGTTGATTTAATGTTATTGGAATGATAAATCTAAAATTCTGTAAATTGCGCAAAAATGTTGAGAAAATGGGAGCATAATACAATTAAAGCACTTTTCACAAAAAACAAGAAAAAAATCAAATCTGCCGAAAAAAGAAAAAAATTTAAAACAGTTTCAATATGTTAAACAAAAAAAGCAAAAATTAGAAATAATTTGTGGCGTCATAAAAAATAACTTCCACATAATTTCAAGTAAAAAAATAAGTTTTAGCATTGATTTCTAAATTAGATAAAAATTAAAATGAACCGTGTAAAAGTTATATATTTTCAAGAAAATTTGAAGGCAAAAATGCTTAATAAGTACATTCTATGATTAAATTTATGCAAATATGAACAATTAAAAAATCTGGATAGTAATTCAGCCAATAATTTTTTAATAAATATAAAGAAAAGAGAGTAAGAGAGCCAGCTATAATATGCGATTTTTTTTTTAAATATTGGCCAAAAACTCTTTGCTGTCTGTTCATTTCTCTTTATTTTATGTTATAAAAAATTTTTGAATAATAATTACCAAAAATTTACGACTTAAAAATTCAAATACCAGATATATATATATAGGTAAAATGTACATTAAGGTGGGTAAAAAATTTTTTTTTTCCGTTTGATGCACTGAAAAATAATTTTTCGATTAAGATTACTAGATATTCATCGTCAAAAACCAATAAATGAAAAATAATTGTGGGTAAAAAGAAAATAATATTTTTTTTCGTATAGTACTTTGAAAAATAATTTTTCGATTAAGTTAATCATTTACGAGGAGTTATTCATCGTCAATAACCAATGAAAAAACCAATAATAAAAAAATAAAGAAAAAATAATTATAAACCATTTTTGTAGAGCAGTAAATTTCCTACTATGAATTTTACAATACAAAAATTAATTTTGTTTAATTGAGTTAAAAAAATTCATAAGAAAAAAAATTTGCATTAAATAGTCAAACTTCAACGTTAATATCTTTTAAACGGTTAGGTTTGTGAAAAAATCGTACTGAACCTTTTTTGTGGAGCAGTAAACTTCCTACAAAATGTATGAAACGAGTTATTTTTTCAAGTAGTTAGAAGCGATACTTGAATTTTTCCATCTGATAATAAGAAATAAATAGAGAATTGTTAGGCGGAGTACCTTTTCAATTAAGAGCTCATGCTTAAAGAGACTTTTTAAGAGGTGTCTAAGAACCTGTTTCTCTGAGTACCAAACGAAAAGAAATATTCGTTTTCTTTGACCTACTTAATGTATATGCATATATCCTTATCCATGTCTTTAATAAATGTTTAAACTTTTTTGAGTTCTGTTTTTGCAGTCTAAAATATGATTTTCAAAAATAATTTGCACAAAAAATCTAAATTTAATCTAAAAAAATATTTAATTATGTAACATTATTTTTCCGCTGCCAAAAACAATCCCAGCATTAATGTTTGTTTCCATACAAATTCGATACGAAACGCAGATCATGCCTCACGGCTTAGCAATATTTATAAAACGCGCTTTTAAACAAATTGTATTTACTTCATATTAAAAAACTTTTAATATTTGCACTTATCTGCTTCGAAAAAACAAAAAATCTTTGTGAACAAATTGTGTCACCAGTTTTTTTTCTAAAGCTTTTTGCATTATTTATATACATACATATATATTCATGCCGTTAAACTGCGTGAACTGCGTATGATTTAAAAATAAAAAATTCAAAATAAAATAAAATTTTAACAAAACTCTAAAAATAAAAATAAATTACAATAACAGTAACAAATATTCGAAATATACTCGCTAAAGTAATGATAAATATACATATTACTCTATACGAAATTATAAATAAAAATTATATCGAAATGATGTATTTAAAAAAAAAATTTTGTTTAATAATAAGCAGCAGTTACTACTAAATTATAGCGCAGTACTCGAAACTATTCAACGATAAATTACCAAAGTATTGGAATAAACTAGAGCAGTAATCCATTAAATTTAACGACTTACTAGAAACAACCGCAAACTGGCAGCCACTAACGTGAAAACCGTATGTATGTTTGTAGCATACCTGCAAAATACTTTATACTCCATAGATATATAGTAAATGTGTAACTAAACTCTATATTTACAACAACAAAATAAATAGCAAATAGTTGTACATTTTTCTTTTGATAATTGTAGTAATAATTACCATAGTGCATGTGTATGTGCACATAAAAATGATTTAAAAAAAATTAAAAAATTAATAATAAAAAATAAATGTTTAAAAACTGAAAAAATGCATTAACTCTTATTTTTTACCTTAATCTACAAGAAGAACATTAATGAATAGAGAAGGAGCAAATGTTAAATGAAATCTTTTTGTGTAATTCCAGATGAGGGAACATCGAAAAATATAACTTCGAAAAAGAAAAATACACCACACAATATGCGAAATGCTATAAATAGACACAACGAATGAATGAATAAATGAAAAATCGTTTCGCATACCTATTTAGATTTGTGTTTTCAATTTCTATGATATGACAAAATTTATAATTTGAAAAGCCTTCTGAATTAAAAATCTGTATTACCTCTGCTACCAGGCACCCAGAATCAGAGAATGTTGATGAGTAGAGAAGGAGCAAATGTTAGCAGTACTAAAATGTTAATTACGATGGAGGAACATCGAAAACGCGCAAATTGGAAAATAAAATTTCACCACAACTATCAGGGTACGAAACGAACTACACCACTCTATAAGCAAAATGTATACACATACATATGCACAGATGTTCTTTGATATGCGCATAAACAAAACTTAAAATAATAAAAACGAAAGAAATTGACTTCTGACAGGAAAATATTAATAATCAGGGAAATAATATTAAAATAGAATTCAAATATCATTTCATAAAAAAGGGTTATAAAAATAAAAAATAGTATAATATATAAAAATATGATAGGATTTGAACTTAGGCAAAACATTTCATTGCAATAAGGTAGTGTGCTATACAAGCAGCACCACAGATGATATTAGAACATATTTGTCTAATCTGTGAACTCAAACGGCTATTGTTGTTTACTTGCTTCAATGTACATACGTCTATATGTGAATATTCTTGAAATTGCCTTCCTTCATTCGCATGTCCAAATATATATGCATATATGTACATATGTATGTCCCTCAATATGTCTTTCGCAAAAAATCAAACATTCGCGCAAGTGACAAAAAAACGTAGACGCACCAGCATCGGCCAATAATATTCAAGCAAACTCGCGGCTTATTTTCTAAGTATTTTATATTACAACGACAACAAATTCATTCATAAGGAACGTGCGTCTGCTTCAAAGCAAAGTGCGTTCGTTCATAACTCTGCGCCGCGCTATTTTTTCTGTGCGCCTGGTAAACCACATTTGGTTTTCATATAGAATTCCTACCGCAAATGCGCGAAAATAAAAATGAATGAAGAATTTGTCTTCAGTAAAATTGAAGAATCAGCAAAATTTCAATTTTACAATTTGTATCACTGAAAATCCTACCATCCCCCTCGCGTTTGTATGTTGCCCACAAGCTGCTTCCTCACAACATTTGCTAAAAATCAGAAATTGAAGAATTTGTCTGATGTTCACTTCAAAAAGGAGAATTGGCAACATGACCTCTTAGCGAGTTTAAATAATATTTATATTTTTGCATATTATGCACTATTTATGGCATTAAATTACAAAATTTATATTAAATTGCCATTCATATGAAATCATTAACTACTTCTATATATTCTAAGTACAGTCCATATAGTACTTTTATATGTTTACTTATTATCATTGTTTCATAGTTTTTCGATTTAGCCCATTTTATCTAAATACGACGCTATGAAAATGCAGCCCAATTGGTAATCGCAATATTTCAAAAGAGCATAAGTCAACTTTCAATAGCAAACCACTGCAAAAAGGACAAACGAGACAACATAGCCGATCGACATTGTCGCAAAATTGTCGATTGAAACAAATTTTGTCAACTCCGCGACGATGCGCAAAATTTGGCGTCAATATGTATGCGAGCTCGTTTGTATGTATGTATATAAATATGTATGTTTGTCGGCAAAGTCGTCATTTGGTTTTTTTTCAACAACACAATGTCCGCGCGAACTCGCCGTTATTTCGTTGGCTTGCCACCATGCACATAGGCGTGTCAAGTGAGGGCTCATAATATATTGATATGTTGCTTAATTTGTATTGAAAAATACTGATGCATTTATGAATTATTTTCGTAATATAATAAATTCATACCTATAATCGTTTTCAAACTGAATTCGATAAATAAAATATATATCTGAAATAATTATGTGGCGGTGCGCCCCAATCCCTCCTTGCCTGCGATCGTTCAACTCGCAAAAAGCAAAAAGCGTAGACAAAAGTCATTGCTTGTGCGGGGCAAGAAGAAGCAAGCATCGGCGTACGTGTATTTAAGAATGTATGTGTGATTATCACATTTGTGTAAATACGCATAATAAGGAAATATTCAATAAACCTAAACATATGAACATATTATATTTTCCTGATATATTTTAATTATCTCAGGAAGTAAAGTATGCTATTAAGGAAATTGAATTATGATATGCTTAGACTCCAATTAATAAAATAAAAAAATTAAATAAAATTCGTTTTAGGATTCGAACGTATAGGCTCGTATTCGGATTGTGCTTAACCCCTTCCCGCTTACGACCTCAGCCGCCACAAAAGTGGAAATGTGGCCGCTTAGCCACCGTTTTATTGTTATCCTTTGTTCAATAAGCAATTGCTCACATAACGCACATACATAAGTTGGAAAAATAGCCTATTAAATGTTTATTTTATTATGAATTCTGGGGTTTTTACCGGTAATACAGATTTTTAATTCAGAAGGCTTTTCATAATTATAAATTTGTCATATCATAGAAATTGAAAACATAAATCTAAATAGGTATGCGCAACGATTTTTCATATAGGAATATTCGTTGTGTCTATTTATAGCATTTCGCATATTGTGTGGTGTATTTTTCTTTTTCGAAGTTATACTTTTCGATGTTCCCTCTTGTGGCAGAGAATGTTGATGAGTAGAGAAGGAGCAAATGTTAGCAGTACTAAAATGTTAATTACGATGGAGGAACATCGAAAACGCGCAAATTGGAAAATAAAATTTCACCACAACTATCAGGGTACGAAACGAACTACACCACTCTATAAGCAAAATGTATACACATACATATGCACAGATGTTCTTTGATATGCGCATAAACAAAACTTAAAATAATAAAAACGAAAGAAATTGACTTCTGACAGGAAAATATTAATAATCAGGGAAATAATATTAAAATAGAATTCAAATATCATTTCATAAAAAAGGGTTATAAAAATAAAAAATAGTATAATATATAAAAATATGATAGGATTTGAACTTAGGCAAAACATTTCATTGCAATAAGGTAGTGTGCTATACAAGCAGCACCACAGATGATATTAGAACATATTTGTCTAATCTGTGAACTCAAACGGCTATTGTTGTTTACTTGCTTCAATGTACATACGTCTATATGTGAATATTCTTGAAATTGCCTTCCTTCATTCGCATGTCCAAATATATATGCATATATGTACATATGTATGTCCCTCAATATGTCTTTCGCAAAAAATCAAACATTCGCGCAAGTGACAAAAAAACGTAGACGCACCAGCATCGGCCAATAATATTCAAGCAAACTCGCGGCTTATTTTCTAAGTATTTTATATTACAACGACAACAAATTCATTCATAAGGAACGTGCGTCTGCTTCAAAGCAAAGTGCGTTCGTTCATAACTCTGCGCCGCGCTATTTTTTCTGTGCGCCTGGTAAACCACATTTGGTTTTCATATAGAATTCCTACCGCAAATGCGCGAAAATAAAAATGAATGAAGAATTTGTCTTCAGTAAAATTGAAGAATCAGCAAAATTTCAATTTTACAATTTGTATCACTGAAAATCCTACCATCCCCCTCGCGTTTGTATGTTGCCCACAAGCTGCTTCCTCACAACATTTGCTAAAAATCAGAAATTGAAGAATTTGTCTGATGTTCACTTCAAAAAGGAGAATTGGCAACATGACCTCTTAGCGAGTTTAAATAATATTTATATTTTTGCATATTATGCACTATTTATGGCATTAAATTACAAAATTTATATTAAATTGCCATTCATATGAAATCATTAACTACTTCTATATATTCTAAGTACAGTCCATATAGTACTTTTATATGTTTACTTATTATCATTGTTTCATAGTTTTTCGATTTAGCCCATTTTATCTAAATACGACGCTATGAAAATGCAGCCCAATTGGTAATCGCAATATTTCAAAAGAGCATAAGTCAACTTTCAATAGCAAACCACTGCAAAAAGGACAAACGAGACAACATAGCCGATCGACATTGTCGCAAAATTGTCGATTGAAACAAATTTTGTCAACTCCGCGACGATGCGCAAAATTTGGCGTCAATATGTATGCGAGCTCGTTTGTATGTATGTATATAAATATGTATGTTTGTCGGCAAAGTCGTCATTTGGTTTTTTTTCAACAACACAATGTCCGCGCGAACTCGCCGTTATTTCGTTGGCTTGCCACCATGCACATAGGCGTGTCAAGTGAGGGCTCATAATATATTGATATGTTGCTTAATTTGTATTGAAAAATACTGATGCATTTATGAATTATTTTCGTAATATAATAAATTCATACCTATAATCGTTTTCAAACTGAATTCGATAAATAAAATATATATCTGAAATAATTATGTGGCGGTGCGCCCCAATCCCTCCTTGCCTGCGATCGTTCAACTCGCAAAAAGCAAAAAGCGTAGACAAAAGTCATTGCTTGTGCGGGGCAAGAAGAAGCAAGCATCGGCGTACGTGTATTTAAGAATGTATGTGTGATTATCACATTTGTGTAAATACGCATAATAAGGAAATATTCAATAAACCTAAACATATGAACATATTATATTTTCCTGATATATTTTAATTATCTCAGGAAGTAAAGTATGCTATTAAGGAAATTGAATTATGATATGCTTAGACTCCAATTAATAAAATAAAAAAATTAAATAAAATTCGTTTTAGGATTCGAACGTATAGGCTCGTATTCGGATTGTGCTTAACCCCTTCCCGCTTACGACCTCAGCCGCCACAAAAGTGGAAATGTGGCCGCTTAGCCACCGTTTTATTGTTATCCTTTGTTCAATAAGCAATTGCTCACATAACGCACATACATAAGTTGGAAAAATAGCCTATTAAATGTTTATTTTATTATGAATTCTGGGGTTTTTACCGGTAATACAGATTTTTAATTCAGAAGGCTTTTCATAATTATAAATTTGTCATATCATAGAAATTGAAAACATAAATCTAAATAGGTATGCGCAACGATTTTTCATATAGGAATATTCGTTGTGTCTATTTATAGCATTTCGCATATTGTGTGGTGTATTTTTCTTTTTCGAAGTTATACTTTTCGATGTTCCCTCTTGTGGAATTACAAATTAGTACTCAAAAAGTTTTCATTTAACATTTGCTCCTTCTCTACTCTTCAACATTCTCTGCTTGTGGAATTACAAATTAGTACTCAAAAAGTTTTCATTTAACATTTGCTCCTTCTCTACTCTTCAACATTCTCTGCCAGAATGCGCAGCAAGCGACGGTGAGAAAAGTTTTTTGCGATGCGCCTATGCGTATGCAGCATTTCAGCAGCCTAGCGGGAAAAATTAGTAGTAACGGAAGTTTATCATGTCATGTCACGCCTACGCATATGCAACATTTTAGCGGATGAGCAGACAGCTGCGCAAGAAAAATATTACTCAAATAAGCCAAATTACATCAGGCGCGCAGCAGTCACCAGCAAGTGATACCGGATACTTGCACATGTATTGCGCTTTTGCATATGCAACAGTTTTTTTATTTCCGCCGATGCAAACAGAGAAACACATTTAATACTAATGCAATGATTTATTTTCATTTTACTATACATATTTAAATACTCATGTACATATTTTTATTATTTTAAAAGCTTGCAAATATAATTTTTATATTTTTTATAACTTTTTTTAAATTTTTATTATAAATTTCCAATTAATTTTAATTTGTTTGTGTTATTGATTACAGTTAGTTAAATGCATTACCCTCGCTAAACGAAAAAAGAATCGGCCGAAATGTACAAAATCAGTAAACCAGAATATTTTATATATAATATAATAGGGGTTATTTACTCGTATAAATACATATCTATGTACTACATACATATGCGCGTGTTACTAGGCAACTTAGCGGTGTCGAGAAGGCATAACAACGACAAATGTGCGACAAATTTGTTTTCTTAGCAAATCGAGAATAATAATACAATAAATTTGAAATATTTTCAATAAACTTTTTCGATTTATTTTTAATTTTAACATAAATTAATTTCAAATTCCTCTTAAAAACTAAAACAGAGTTTTGTTCAAACCTTAGAAAATTTCTTGCCAATTGAGAAAAAATCGGTAAGCCTTAAACCAAAACTTTACAAATAATAATAAAAATAAATCATAAACATAAACAAAAACAGCAACAAAGGTCACGTTCCACAAGTCACCAACCACATTACGATCATGCATCCACAACCATTACTGCACAATCCATTCCATGACAAACTAACAGTAAAACCAACACATCCGCAATCATTCGTAGCAACCAGTGACCGCCACCTTACAGACGAATACCAGCATTGCGCGAACGCACAAAGTTCAACAACTCATCGGAGTCCTCGCACACGAACGGCTTCAAATGATGGCAAGCCACATCGTGCCACTTGAGTCCATCGTTGTAGAAGTTATTCAAAATCGACAAGCACGACTCATCGTTGCCCTGTGCAGCCTCACGATTGTCCGGTTGTGGTTGATTGTAGCCGCCAGTGTGTGACCAATCACCGGTGTTGCGCTGCGAGGTGGGTCCGATTTTGGCACCCGAACCAGACCAGAACCAGCCATTCTCATTTGGTGGCTGCAAGTCGGGACGATCACAGCCAGCAAAATTGCACTTACGACCTGAAGTCCAGATGTAACGCACGTTGCCACGCGCTATACGCTGTTTGATGAATTCATTCTCCTGTGGTGTTTCCAGCGAAACAGCGTCCATGCAGTGGCGACGGCAAATATTGCGCGCATCCAACCAGTCAACTTCGAGACTGCGCGTCGGCGCATGCTCCCAACTAAAGAAGTACGAGTGGGCAACGCCGCGCGCATCACGGTACGTGGCATGGCGAACACCTGTGTAAAGTGGGTGAGAGAAAGTGTAAACATTAGATTCGACTAAGACTGGAAGTAGCAGAGATTGTGCTGTTTGTTGATGCCATAGAATGACGCTTGAACTGGATTGTTAAGAAAGCTCTCAAAAATTCTGAAAAGAATTGCTGGAAGATATAGAATCTAACTCGTAAAAGTATTATTAAGCAAGCCTGTAGCTGCCTGAGATTATTCTCAGATGAGACTCAACCTACGATACCGACTACATTTCTTGAAGTCAGTGAAGGGTAATGGGTAAATAACTCCTCTATGGATGCCTGGCACTGTTTAAATAAGCATTTGAAACTGCTTCACTAGTTTCGTGAAGATTGAAGCCTAGGTCAACGTTAAAGCTGGCCAATTTCTCTACGACCAAGAAATTTCAGTTCAGAAAGTTGCGCCCGCGAGGTCAGCTATATAGTCACCTAAAACTTTAAACGCGTTTTTCTCGAAACATGTTTTTGTAAAAACGTCTGCCGAAAATACAATTTTCATTTTATTTGTTTTCTCTCCTAGTTAATTTCTAGCTAATGGTCTTAGTTCAAACACGTTTTTTTTTCTTTTCGTAATGACCGAGTTTTGAGTATTTTCCTTTGACAATTTGAAAAAATCTTTATCAAGTACATATGTATCTTCGAAATAATAAATATTTCATTGTTTATATGAAAAAAAAAATTATTGAAAATAGGGCGTTTTTTACTCGACGAAACCCATTAAACACCTTAGGTTAAGGTTTTAATGAAATACTCTTTTTTTATGGAGTTAACGATATTTGAGCCTTATCCCTACTTGAATCAACTATTTTTTCGGCAAAGTTTAAATTTATATAAATATTTTTTTCTAAGACAGTCTTTCCCAAGCAATTTGATGCATCTT
The DNA here is from genome assembly GCF_042242935.1 of Bactrocera oleae. NCBI lineage: Eukaryota > Metazoa > Arthropoda > Insecta > Diptera > Tephritidae > Bactrocera > Bactrocera oleae. The sequence goes on along the minus strand of NC_091537.1, from coordinate 7,038,020 downwards.
TGGTAGCTGTTCAGCCGCACTTTTAAACATCAGGTACTCATTACTTGTTGAGTAGTTCGCCAGCTTCTCAAAGCATCTCTGGAGGTCCAACCAACAGCATTGCTCATAAAAAATTATTCAAAAAAATATCACTTAAGTACTTACGATTAGCACAACTCCGTGGATCCGGCAACGCTAGACGACGTTGAGCCAAGGCGACAGTGGCACCGAAAGCCAGCAACAATACAGTACGTAACAGCGACATCTTTCGTGGTTTATTAACTGTCGTACACTTCTTGGAGCTGCGGGAGTAGAGTAGAAGAAAAAAAGCAAAAAACAAGTGATTAGCTTGACGTCTCAAATCAAAATGAGTGCCATAATCATCAAGCGAAATCGCCAAAAATATTTTGAGCAGCGCTTTGATACGAACAATATGCATGTGTGTGTTAACAAATATTTACAATGCAAAACAAAGCGTCTAATGAAGTAGTTTACGAATTGAAGTGTGCTTAAATGAGCGACTAATTTGGCTAATTTGGAATGCACTATTACATTAATGTATATATATATATATATTATTACTTATTCACAGATATATATTCTCTATATTTGAAAATTTATGTATGTGGGTGCATTTGTTTAGCTTTTAACGGATTTTCCTCTTTTTTGTGAACCAACAGCACACACCCAGTTCACACGCTTCATTGGCGTTGCTGAAAGCCGGCATATTGTTTTGTAAACACAGCGCAAATGATAATCAAAAAAGTGAAAATAAAACTGGGTTGGCTGGAGGAAAGTCAATTTTTTGGTGTAGCCAATTTTGCTCAAATAAAGTAGCTAGACGAGCGCGCTTTTCATTTTTATTGAATATATATTTGCTTTTACCTAACGTCTAACTGTTTTGAAGGTATAATACGTTTTTTTAATTTATTTCAGGTTTTAATATAAAATATTGAGATCAAAAGGATGAAAAGAAACTACCATATTTTTTATTAGATATAAGAATAAGAACAAATTTTGCTTACTGAAGAACAGCATTGGCTAAAAGCGTTGCCTACATTTCAGCGCCAAGTTAACAACCGATAAATAATAGAGCGGTACTTGGTGGACCGAATAAGTTTTTTTTACTTTTAACACGTCGATAAATGAGTTTACTAAACGAAAGAAAAATTATTAGGAATCAAAATAATATATATTTAAAAAAATAGCATAATCCATATCTGAACACTAATTACTTTCACACTGCAGCTACGTGGAATTTAAGTTCGGTGACAACTGAAGAAATTTATCGTGAAATATACTGCATTTTTGCGCGAATACTTTGCTACGCTTTATTCCCTAAGAGTTAATGGTTTACTCTGGAAAAGTACAATATATTTTTAAGCTGGCCTCTAAAAATTCCATCGGGTATAAGTCTGTGCGACGAAATGGCTAGTAATGTCATATAATACCGTTATCGACCAGCCTTTGCCTATAATTTCTGTATGTGATTTTTCCCATTCTTTTGCTTCTATGCCTCTTTATTTATTTATTTATTTTGCCAATGTAATTGTGTGCCAGTTTTGAGTAATTCTGACTGCTCCATTGAACTGTGATTTTATTACCTCGATTAATTTTGTACTATTTATTAGCGAGGCTTTATTTGTGCCCTGTTTGTTGTTGCTACTTCGTTTTCATTTATCTATTTGCTTGCTACATGCATTATTTTTCACTGTAATTTGAATTGGTCTACTTATTTAATTGGCGTTAATTGTTTTGGAGCTTTCAAGCAAACGCGCTTTGGCCACGACCTACCCCTGGGCACGGTAAGTCAACAAAAAAGAAAATTTAAGTGTATAAAATAACCAAAAAATAAAAACAATTAAGAAAAGCGCAAAAATGATGACAAATAGAAACGAAAATTTAATCTGAATAAAATGAAAAACAAAAACCGAATCACTAAATACTGCATAAAAAACTGCGCTTTTGAAAAAATTTGAATAAATAAAAAACTGTACTTTTCTAAAACTATAACTCATTTAATGGTACGAACAGTTCATTAGCGCAGACGAGCCGACCTCAAATGTGGCAATTTGTCGTTTTATGTGAATGCGCGCCAAGCCAAATGTGGGGTTATAATGAACGAATGCAGCACTAAGCTGAGCGCACGAGTTCAAAAATATCGTTAAAACTAGTAGTTAAATGCGCAAAATAAAAATAATAAAAACAGAAACGTGAGAAGTAGCTTACAGCAAATAATTGCTTAGGAACATCTGGACCAAGATTATTGCAACAAGCCATTAAGCGCAAGCTATTAAGTCACATGCAGGGTCAACACTACGCTATGTGTTATGTAAATGTGTTGCAAGATGTTTTATTTTGGTTTTAAACATTTTTTTTTTAATAATTTTTATTTATGGCAAGTGTTTGCTGGTGGTTAACAACTTATATAGTAGTATAGTTTGGTCCACAGACACGTTGTGGCGATTTTCCTCTAGTGTATTTATTTTCTTATTAAAATTTATTAACTTTTTTAGTATATTGCGGTTTATATTTTTTACAATAATTTTTTAAAAATTGAATATATAAAAAAAATTAAGGCGATAAGAAATAAAAAAATATATAATATTATTTAGTAAACTCGATTTATAAACAATAAAAGATAAGTAAATAATAATTTTATTTAAAGAGAACTTATTTGATTTAAAAACCAAATTTAAAAAAAATTATTAAAAAAATGATAAAAGCGTAACATGTTTATTATTTATTTTTAGTAAATTCGATTTAAAAAAATTAAATTTAAGTAAAAATAAAATTTCTTTAAAAGAAAAAGTTATTTAATTTGAAAAAAAATTTTTTTCTGGAAAAATTATTAAAAGAAAAAAATATTGCATATGAAAAAAATATATTGTTTTGGAAAAAAATATAAAAAACACGATATATGTAAAATTTCAATTATTTATATTTAGTAAATTATTATAAAAATATAAAAGTTGAGTAAAATCATTAGCTTTTTTGAAAGAAAAAATACTTTAATTAGAAAGAAATATTTTTTTTTTGGAAAATAAATCGAGAAATGTGTAAAATTAAACTTTTTTTGAATAAAAAATGGTAAATTTGCAATTTATAATTTGAATTTTGTAAGTAATTGTTTTTTTTAGAATTAAGAAATTAATTTTTTTTTAAATAAAAAATGCTAATGTAATTTATTGCTCGATACTTATTAAATTCATAAGCATTTCAGATTAATTTTTTAGGTTAGCAAATTCGCTATGCTAAAAAAAGGACAATATAAATAATTTTAATAACTTATTAACTTTAATATATTTTATTTATCATATTTTTGCAGAATATGAATAAGTGAACTATTTATTAATTGTTATTAATTGTGTCTGACTTTTTTAGATTTGTACAATCTTTTCATTCACTCTGTATTCATAACTTTTGCCCGCGCCTCCACTGTGCACACAGCCTGGGTTTAGGTACAGTTTTTTGTTTCCAAATTTAAAAAGTCTTACACATTTCAAGATAAATCTTACGATTTTGCAAAATTGGAAATTTATTCAAAATTTTATGTAAGAAAGTTTGGCTTAAAAGTTTGTGTTACGTAAGCTCAAGCAAATATATTTCCCTCTCTCATCTCAGCAGGAATCAGCAGACCAAACAATTTAAGTAACATTTTCAAATACTTTTTGGTTCGTTTTAGCAAAATTGCGCAACTAACGAACGGTACTTGAATAAAGCAAATGGTTAGCAAAGCGTGGCACTTAAGGAAAATTGATTTCGCCATGAATATGGATATTAGCAATTTGCAGCAAGTGGCGGCTGTTTATGTTTATGCTACCGATACCACCAAATCGCATTTTAGAGAAGCTCTTTTGCATAAATACTGCATGTCTATACTAGATATGCACCGTATATTTAGGCGTTTCCGCCGTTAGATTATTGCATGAGTTGCATTCATGCTTGAATGGAAATTCTGCATGAAAATTCACTTTTAGGCATATCTTGCCCGGCTCAGTTACATAATTAGTGGAAAATAGCAGATAATAGTAAAAAATACTCAATTTGGTAGGCACAACCAAGAAGAAAATGTGGTGAAGCAGCAACTTCCGTCATTGCAGGCCATTAGTAGACGTTAAGTTTCTTATGTTGTAGCTACAACAGAGGTGAAGAGTTTTGTATATATGGTAAGCTTGCTGGCGTACTAACAGCTTCTCGAATGGCATAAGGCAGACATCAAGTGATGCTTATGTAATGAGATTGGCTTGTAACAAAACGTAGTTTAAGTAGCGACTAGGAAGTCACTTAAACTCCCACGAAAAATAATTTATGGTTGAAGAGAATTCGATGTGCTTCTTCGACTATTTCCAAATAGTTATATACATTTTAGGACAATTGATGGTCAGTTCATCAGTTTTTAAGTAGAACTATCTTTACTATGTTATTAATTAAGCCGTTCTTAAAGAAATGCCAAGCGACTAGTATACGTAACATTAGAAATTGTATGAGGCTAGCCAAGGCTGAATTTAAATAACTGCATTGTTATTATAATGAAATATAAAATATTTAAATTTACTTTTAATTGTTTTGTATATACCACGCTACTTATGGAAATTAAAAAAAAAATAATTAAAGAAAATTTAGGTTAGGTTGGGCCATTAATCACTAGCAAAGCATTTAGACTTAAAACCAGTAGCACAGCAGTTAAGACATCGGTGTGGGTCGCTGCATTAAGCTTGGTTACAAATTAGGTAAAAAAAATGATAGCACTTTAATCATCTTGAAATTGGTGGGACAAATTAGAAAAAAAAGATGTACGAGTAATACTATAGAAATAATATAGAGATATTGCGCAAAGGTTATAAAGCTTAAAAAATAAAAAATTAATTTTTATTTTTAGTTGATGGTATTCGTAAGCGGTTTTGAGGCTATATAATCACAAAAATGTCAAAATATTATAAAATTAAAATTTTAATCAATTTTAAAGGTTGCACAAATTTTTTTTGTTAATTTTACAATTAAGTATTGTATATGTATTCTAATATATCGTATGTCTGTATAAATGATAAATGAAAATCTCTTTAATGAAATTTAATCGCTTATTATTTCTTTTACTATTCGCTGATATGTCTATAAATCGCACGCATGTCAAAATGACAATCCATATTAAGATGTGTGGTAACATACCGTTTGTCTGACTAACTGATCAAATACTGAAATGTTGCTCTGACTTATTTGGTTAAACAACTTTGTGAAACTCGGTTGGGTTTATGTTGATTATGAAATATATAAATATGTAAATATTATCGTACAGGAGTTAGTGCGGAACATGACTAAAGCTTGATGGATTGTGTGTTTGGGATTGGGTGTAAAAAAAACTACACCTGACTTGTACTCAGTATAAAATGATGGAATTTTCGAGTTTTCAAGTTTTAAGTTGGGCTGAACTGAGACACAACTTTAGGCCAACTTATGACTACCTAGTGGAATTCAAGGATTAATGACAGCTCTGGTGGTTAATTAATATTATACTTCATTCAATAGTTTTGAGTTCCTTTTTTGTCTTTGATAGATGACATTCTGCATTATAGGCATGCATTGAGCTCAGGTTTTCATCGTGGGTATGCTCATATATTAGCTTTGGCTAATAAAGCAAAGTTTCCAAGGTAGCGCCTTATGGAGCCAGGCACAAACTATTAAAAAAAATTTTGAAATATTTAAATAACGAGGATTTTGATAAGAAAACTTGTATGGGTATTGGAATTTACATTATTTTTAGTAAGAAAAATCTAACTTGACGCTCCTGGAATCCGAAGAATCTTTAATGGAATATTATAGAGAATATTTGTATGCCAACAAGGGACAACAAAACTCTTAACATAACTTAACATTAATGCAATATTGACTTAACTCAACAAAAATGCAGTTTCTGACTGCTAAAGTGACGTCAATACAACGTAATATGTCAATTAGTTCCGTTACAAAATATAAAGACATAATTAATGCGATTTCTTCCATTTCACTTTCATTAAAATATAAAAATTAAATCACGATGTGTCTCTTGTTTTAATTCCCAGCAAGCAATAGTTAATTTATAAATCGGAAAGAAACTGCAAACCCAGCGCAGTCAGTAAGCATAACTATAGCACCATTTTAAGGTTATGTAACGAAATGCGGATTCCATTTCACTTTCATTAAAATATAAAAATTAAATCACGATGTGTCTCTTGTTTTAATTCCCAGCAAGCAATAGTTAATTTATAAATCGGAAAGAAACTGCAAACCCAGCGCAGTCAGCAAGCATAACTATAGCACCATTTTAAGGTTATGTAACGAAATGCGGATGCCTTTGCTTTGAAAAAAACTAATTACATTTCCCTCTTGTTTGTTATGCATTCGGCAACACGACAGGCATTGACAATGTGACAGTTGTAATTAACAAAAAATAAATATAAAAAAATTAAAAATAAAAATAAATAAAAGAGTTATGGTTGAACAATTCGCTAGATATTTAAGCAGCTTAAACGTTTGAAAGACAGCCAACCAAGCAAGTTGACTATGCAAAAAAAGAAATGCTTGGAAACACCCGTTGGGTGTTTAAAGTGCTTGACGCATGCGCCAGCGTGATGGAAGTGACACAAATAAAGAAGAAAGGAAAAAGTAATGTAAGTGTTTCGCTGTCAGCACAACAACAAGCATGTAATTGAATGTTGGCAATAAATTAGCTGGTGTTTGGTGTCTGGTGTCTGGCGGCACCTGTTGCATACGCTTAATGCGCATGCGTATTATTTACATGAATATATACATACATATATATGAATATACACACGTTGACTCCAACAGCACCCACAAACCATCGAAAGCTAACAACCATTTAAATGCCATGTTGACTGACTAATTAGTTTTTATTGTATTACAAGTACCAAAACAAGTCTGCGCAAAATATTTCGCTCAATTATCTGCTTGAGTAAATAAATTAAAAAATATGAAAAATATTTCCATAAATTTTTATCGTTTATTGTAAATAAATTATATAGTTAATAAATTAAAAAATATGAAAATTTTTTTTATGAATTTTTATCGTGTAGGAAATGCTGAATGTTGAAGTTGGAAGCTGTTTTTATTTATCGCTTGTTAATAGCAAGTTAAATGTAATGTAACTTTGTACATTTTTTTAAATATTTTTTTAAAACTATTTTTACAAAAAAAAAAAAAACAATTATAAAAAACAAAAAAAATCCGAAAATTTTTTTTGCTTATTTTTACTACTTTAAGTGGCACACCTAGTGTGAAATTTAAAAAACACAACATGCAAACACAACATACTAAAATTTTAAATCGATATCTTAAATAGTTTTTGAATTACAGTCTTTTAAAATGGAACCGCTGAATTCAATCAGCTTAATCAGTTTATCTTCAAAAGCGTTTTTCTCGAAACTACACTTTCCAAATTTGCGTGATTACTCAGAGACAAATGCTCACTATCAAATTTTTTTTGCAATGACTTACCAATGATCAAAAATCAAAAAATTTGACAGGCCAAACACGATCAAAATTTTGCATAAAATTCCAATTTTTTCGTCGCCATTTTGTCATTGTTTTTTTGCTTTTTTTCGACGTATGTAGGTCATTAATAATAGAAGTCGGACAATAGGAGAGAATTTTTTTCTTTTAGGATTCAGCCATGGAAACGACCGGAATCACTCATCATTTTGTCATAGCTGGAGTGGGTGGCATAATTAGACACGAACTCGTGTATAAGCTCACGGCATATTATGTGAGTTAATTGTAAACTTATTGTAGCTTAATGACATCATCTTTATATATATGTATATACTATGTGGAAATATAAAAAAACAGACATGTAAAAAGTTACAGGCTGTTACATGAGGCAATGACCTGTAGGAAAGCGACATAAATCATCAAGTTATTAACGAATGGCTTTGAGTCACCTAATTGTCAAGAATTATTATAGAGTAATGCACACTTTAATATATTATGACTTTTATAGGTATTTTCTAATTTTTTTGAAATTCGATAATTCAGTTATGGACATAAATCTCAGAAATATAATAGAAACTTTAAAAAGTTACACTTTAGACTTTAGAAAACAATAAATTTTATGAACTTTAAAACTTTTCAATATTATATTTCTTAAATTGATCACTATGGTTGACGTAAGCTATTTTGAGGTTAGGAATTTTAATACTGAACTTTAATTTAATTTTATATAGCCCTATATAGGTATCTAAGGAAATAAAAGAGGTGAGTTAACCTAAAAATATCACTTAGCTTTTTCATTATAAATCTATTTTTATCATTTACTCTCTTTTCGATGTCCCACTATATGCTTAGCCTAAACATTTTCGCTTATACTTGGCAGCACTTAAATATTTCTTACATACTTTTACATTTCCTGGGGCACAACGAAATTTCGGTTGCGTTAGGTCAGTTGTTGCTGTGAACAGAGTATGAGCGCAGGTGAGAAAAGCTCATTGAATATTTATGCATATGACTACACACAAATTATATACATACATATATACATAAGAGTATTCGTTGAAATTTCTACAATCGAAAGGGAAAATATTGCTGACAATGCCAGACAATCGCAAGTAAATTTGTTGTGGAAATTAGTCCAACTAATTTAAATAGTGTTGTGGAGAGTCACGTATAAATTACATACATTGCATATTATACATTACTTTGATACTGTCTATTACGTATTGTGTGTTAAACCTAGTGCGTATAGCTGTATTTATTCACCCAACAATTGTTGCGCATAATTACATATTTACTTGTCAAGTGAAGCTATTTAAAATGCTTCCTGGGTTCCGCATTCATTTTTTATCACTTTAAATAAAAATTTTTTTTTTTAAATCAACAGCATACCTATAATATCTAAAATGAAGTAGTATACGGAACTAAAAATATTTTGAAATTTGTTGGGGATTGGTATGTAATATGTATGTATATAATAAATAAAATTTTACCGTTAGTGTAATTGAAATAAGGCAAATGACGCATGAAATTATCATATAGTGATCAATTGTATTTATTACCTAACTGCGGGTGTGATTCGGTTTTTGGCTTGCTCATTGCGGCGGCTAAACATGTGCTGGGCAAATGAGTTATTTAATAACGTGAATATGTTTAAAAATATGAAAATGTCAAAAAATACGAGTAAAAATATATGGACATGGGGATGACTATGTAATCAATTATATAATTACAATTTATTGGATTAATTTTTATGTTTTAAATACATAACGAGGTGCGTTCTCTACTAAAAGAGGTTTATGTTGAACATAATGGGCGGGAATGCACATTATTCTCAAATACTAAGTCAATAAGATCTGAGGCATGCGATATGGAGACCGATTACATCTTAATTGTTCCTTATAAATTTCTGACTAAAAAATTTTCCAAGGAACTGCTCATTTGTAGGAATTGCCGATATCGGACCACTATAGCATATAGCTGCCATACAAACTGAACGATCGGAATCCAGTTCTTTTATGAAAATTTTTTTGTTTGACAAGATATCTGCTTTAAATTTGACAAGGATTATTGCCCAAGCTTTATTATGATTATATTTGGAGATTGTAGTGTTATCTCCAAATATAATAATCTAATATCGAGGCTGCGATTAGCATGAAACAAATATTTTATTTATTTATAACGGCCACCGTGTGGCAGCAAAAGCGAAACTTCGTGCATATTTCTATGTCCATAAAAGAGCTTCTCGTAATTCCTTTAGCATTTCGTAGGTGGCCTAAAACTTGTAGAATTCTCCAACTCTTTGGCAACATCAAGGCTCACACCAAAAATTCAAAACTAAGCGTGTGCGAACTGACTGTGTTTTAAGCGTCAATTAAATATAAGTGCATTTTAGATTTCTCTAGCCAATTTTTTGTTGACATTTTTTTTTTAAATTTGAATAAATTTCGATTTAGTAATAACAATTTAGGTTAAATATTTTGAAACTTTTTGAAATTTCGTATTTTTCCATGAAAGTACTAGTTATGATGACACTGCACAACAATTTGGATTATTATTTCTTTAATCACTACTCCGCAGCAACTACACACGAAAAACTGCAATTTATTGAATTATTTACGCGCACACATACACACATCTCCAACATAACAAGTCAAACATACGTATATACATATGTTTATGTCGAAACAACGGGTGTCCAAGCGCAAATTCATAGAATTTGCCAATTAAAATATACGGGCTCAGTCGTGTGAATATGCAATAAACAACATTACAATAATAACAACAAAAAATATTTGATGCATATATAAATATTCTACAGGTGTTTGGTAGAGCTGCTGCTGCTTCAATTTGTGGTGTGCATCTTAATGTGGCAAATGACAGCAAATAGCAAAGCGTTCAGCAAAATGTGTATATAAGTGCATATACCCTAAAACTCGTAGTATTAAAACAGATTTAAAATGTGCATCTATTTTGTTTGTAAATATATTTATCTAAGTTACTAGTAGTGCGACTAGATTATTTTTGCTGCAATTTTCTTAATTTAGTTGCCGTTGCTTTGCATGGTAATCTTTTCGCTCGTAGTCGGTCTATAAATGGTTGGAAAACCGCATTTTTGATAGGTTGCAATTTTGCAATTACGTAAATTTGATTGAAATCCGCTTCAGCCGTATTTCTCTAAATTAAGTGTGGCAAATAATTTTATATATATATATATATATTTTTTTTAGTGTTTGCAAAATCTTTTTTGGAGGATGGAGGATGGACAAAATGTTTTGTGTAAGCTCGATTGTGGCGAGACACAATTGGGCAGATAGCAACTGCGGTTTTTTAGTGCTGATATTTATACCCCGAACAGGGAGACAAGTTTGCCACAAAGTTTGTAATAACGATCTGAAATTTTGAACTTGTTCCCCTTTCCACAAAACGCTGCCCATTTGTGTAAAACCTGACCGATCAAAATACAATTCTGCTATAGAAAACTTTTTTATTTGACAATATATCTTCACGAAATTTGGCATAGATTATTGTCCAAGGCAATTCTACAATCTCCGAACATATTGTTCTGATCGGGCCAGTATAGCATATAGCTGCCATATAAACTGGGCGATCAAAATCTAGATAAAGATCTTTTTATACCACTTTATGCTATAAGAAATGCACCTGTGAAGGGTATTGTAGCTGCGGTGCAGCCGAATTTGACATTTGTTTTTATTATTATTTGCATTCAGCACTTTTCATCAAATTGATGTTGTGAGTTGTTAAATGAGACAAAAAATAAATTTTATATTCTTTTGAAAAATTTCAAAACCAAACAGTAGCGACCCACATTGCCCACATTTACGCACCATACATATAATCGAGTATAATAAACTATCAGACACAAACATACAAACGCACACACAAATAAAGGCACGTTAAAATACCGCAAGTGAAATCAAGCGTTTAAATGCATTTGTGCTAAATACTCGATCGTGCACACGGAAGCATAAAGAACTGTATGAAGACTGACAAACACATACGTACATACAAGAACTCTGCGTTGTGTTACTCATACGCAATGGAACACCACAGCAATTAGAAGAGCGTGTTGCGGCTATAAATGGATGGTAAACTATATATGATGGGTATGTATGTATGTGTTTGTGTCGTCAGATATGTGCACAGTTGGTCGGGCTGTTGCGGCAACAAAACTTATTTAGTAAAATGTTGTAATAATAAACGTGGCTAAGACAGCAACGGTAGGCTGTTGCTATTGTTGCTACCAAATGGTGCACAATTTTTTCCAACTAAATGAGCTGACGAAACGGACTTAGCAAAGAAGTATAAAAAAATATATGCAGAGTAAAAACAAAAAAAAAATATAAAATTAAAAAAAAAATATTAAAAGAAAAAAAAATTAAATTTAAAAAAATAAATAAAAACAAAAACTAAAAAAAATCTGTGGTGCTGAGGGAGGGTGTTGGTGCAAAAAAAAAAAAACAGAAACAAAAAAGGCAAACCACCAGCGTAGCAACAAATGCAATTGCAGCTGTACTAAGCAGCTTAGTACAAACGGCTAATAAACAAAATTCGTATAAAGCGCTTCGCTTGCTCCAAAAGTGCTTTTGTTCCTTTTTCATTAATGTTTTCCATATTTGTTGTAGTTTTGTGCTTCACGCTCACGCTCGCGAATATTTGCGCAAACAAATGTCTGCAAAGGCATACGTGCATGCCTAATTTACTTATATTTATACGTAGTTACCTAGCACATGTGTGTCTCACTATTGTTGTTGTACTTGCAAGAATTACTACGTATTGTTTTTTCTTGCCGACACATAAAGTAGGTTTCAATTTTCACAACAAAAAATATACATACATGTATTCGCACATGCGAGTATAGTATGGGCAACAAAAACAAAAACAAAAAGAAAAAAATATATAGTAACAATACGACAATAAGACCATGCAATCAGCGCGTCTTCAAATGCACATCAGTCAACGTCTATCAGTCAAGAGTGCCAGTTTGACTACCTGTTTGCCGTTCGCCTCATTGCCTGCTGCTGCTTTAGCGCTCTTATGTATGTATGTATGTACATATTATATGTAGTATATGAAAGTCTACATACGCCATATGAATATGTATTATATCTAGATATATAATATATGTATGAATATAACGCATAAGTAGCTGGGTGAGTGCTAAACCGCCTACTCGATATCTTCTGGACTTAGCGAGTAAATTCATACAATTCTTACATACATAAGTAAGTATATGTATATATAATAGTAACACATTTCATACAGAGTAGCATGTACTAACCAACGCATGTGCTTATATATGCATTACGATAATTATATTATATATGAGCCAGTATGAGATACCCCTGACAGGCAGAGAAAACGACTACTTTATTTTAGTGTGTTCCCAACTGCAACTAGTTGTGTTAAAAAATCTGAGAAGGACATGGGACGAAAAATACATTCAAAAATAATGTAATTTTAATTTTTTTTAATCAATAATATAAAAAATTAACTCAAAGTAATTAAAATTTTGTATAAATATATATATATATAAATATTTTTTATTGCATTGTGTAAAAATTATTCTAGAAATAATTTAAAAATCCTAATTAATACCAGTTTTGTAATAAAACATAAAGAAACAAACTCGTTGGATATAGCTAATGAATTTCTGTTATATTTAACGATTTCGATTTCATCGATTTTTTTAGTATTTTCTTCTTTGTTTGGTTTAAATTTCAGCTTTTTAAAGTTAAATGTATTTTTAAGCACTACTGTTTCCCGTTTGTAATAATTTTGAAAAACTATTTAATACTACTTTGCTTAAATTTGCAGTTTTTTCCAATTCAGTTCCAAGTTCCTCAAACTTAGATTAACGACAATTCAGTTTATCGATAAAAAGTGTGATTTAATTTTTTTGCTGTAGGATTACATTTTTACAATTAGTTTCTGTATATACAATATACTATATTTTATATATATAATACATATCATGCAATATTTACCCTTTCAATTTCTTTGAGTTTTGAGTATATTTATCGATTTTATGCAATTTTAATTTACCGATAAATGTGGTAATCGGAAATTTACATAGTTTTATGCTCTAAAATAATATAGCTTCTAATAATATTATGTTTTTTAATATTTATAAAAACTGTGTTATTTTAGTATTCTGACTTGAATTCGAAAATTCTATCTCAAAGTTATTTCTCTTCCAGTAAGAAATATATAATTTTGAATACATCAAACTTTAAATTATGTTGTATTGAAATTTATTACACGAATTTAACTACCAAAATAAAATATCTAAATTGTAGTTTATTTATCCGGAAAATAATAAAAAATACGAACAAAAACTAAATGTAAGTGAAAAATAAAAAATTCAAAAATCTACTTGATTTCCAAAATAAATATTTTAATTTGCAATTTTTTATTTCAGATATTTTAGATTATTAGTTATCGCTTAGCAATTGCTTACTTCTCAATATGATATATAACAAAATTGTATAACTGCGCAATATTCTGAGACACTCTAACCTCATCAAATGCGGATTTAATATTATTATACAATTTCTGACAATAAACTCGTGTAATAGTATTATTAGTTACCATATATAGTTATCCCTCTGGTTTCAACTAACACTAGTTGCAAACCCGAACCATCAATCTCAAACAAGAGTTTATGTTACACTGCGGGGTTGCTTTGCGGTGGGTTTGTCGGCTGCTTAGTAAATTATTAATTTTTTTATTTTACTTATTGGTTGTGTTGGTAGTAGTTAGTGGTTTGTTTAGCTCTATCGTGACTAACGCGGTATATATATAATATTTACAAACTGTATAATATCTTACTTCTTTAAACAAAACAACAAAAACAGCTAAACAACGTAAAATCATGTTCAATGCATGGCTTAAGAAAAAGTCAACACAACAACATTGAAGTTGCACCTTTTCATGTTACCTGCCATATTATAAAAAAGTTATGGTGTTAATTAGAAAAGTTCTGTGGAAACGTTTAAATGGAAGTGGCAAGCAAATACAAAAAAAAAATAATAATATTAAGTGAAACGAGCGTAAAACCGCTTCTTGGTGTCTTTATTGCTTGCTGCTTTTTGCACGTAATTTAATATTTGTGTTGCAATTGTTGACTTGCTGCCACGTGCCAAATAAATTATATTATTTTTATTTGTTATTATTCTACTTTACTCTTCTTCAATTATCCACACTGCATTGTCACTGTTGTTGGACTACATATTACTAAATAAATATACGCAAGGCCTCACAAGCCATAGGTTATTAAATTGTTTCTTTTCTTTTTATACAACTCGAGTTAGTGTTGAATAAAGTGTCTGGTAGTTGCTCAGTTTAATCACACACAACAGAATTCTTCAAATTTGCTTGAGTGATTTCTCAAATACAAATTATGCGAACACTATCACATTTTTTCTGTATTTTCTGTATATACTTGAATGGTAGTTCTTCAATGACCTACCAGTTTTTTGATCTGATCAAAAATCAAACCAAAAACACTAAAATTTTGGTCGACCATCGACTGTACAAAAAATATTTTTTTTTAAGTTTTATCCACGGAGTAGCCCGGAATCACAGCAACAGTGAAGGAAATTTTTCTTAGAAGTTTTTTTTAAGCAGTTTTTCGTGTCAGAAACCCGAGGAGAGCAAGTAAATGCTCTTCCAAGATTCTTTTTTAAAGACCAGACATAATAAAAATTGGAGATTCTAAAGCTTCAAATTGTCTTCTTGAGTATTTTTATAAAACGCTGCTATTAGCTTGGTGGCCAAACCATGACACGGTGTACAATAATGACAGGCTTAACATATTAGTCAAACGCTAAAAACCCTCGAGCTTCACACTGAAATCTTCGCTAAGCTGAGCTGCTTACAAACCAAATATTAATTTCAATTTGAGCATTACACCAATTTGTAGAGTTAACACAAGCCATCAACTACACAAAGTTGAAACCAGAAAATCTGCCTCAGTTGACGCTTGTCTTTCACTTTGCCACTAACTACTTGCAACATAGCTAACTATTCTAACCAATCCTACCGCCTTCCAAGCACCTTTCATTTCTATTGCCAACTATTTACACACACACACACGCATCCGCACATTTGCACTGTAATTAGCGGACAATCGTGCGATGGACCAAACAAACAAACCATTTCACTTGCCACTTCAATTGACTGCGTTTAACTTGCCACAACGGCCTCAATCACCTTGGGCAACTCACCACTTAGTGCACGGGTGAGTACATACTTGTACACATGTATATGCATATACACACACGAGTATTCACACATACTCGCTAACTTATTTGGCTGCACTACATATTACCTGGCCGGTTATACTTTTCTATCTATCTTTATTTTAAGTTTCCAATGCATTTCTTTTCATTTGGCTTTGTTGTTGTTATTTGTTATTTGCACGATTACACAGCCGACATTTCATTTTCATGTCGTCGCTGATGGACAGATTTCACTCAAAAACCAATATTTATTTATTTTCGTTTTGTTGTTTTGGTTGATGTTGTTAGTGGTTGTTTGTCTCGATTATTTATGGTCCCAATACTGGCATATGCGGCACTTCTGATTTATCGTGCAAAATATGCCTGCGAGCCGCACTATATACCATTTATATACGTAGGTATGTTCACATGTATGTATATATATAAATATGTACCTTTGCGGTTAACCACTTCGCGTCCACATTTTTCTGCCATTTTAAAAATTACGAACTTGATTTAGTCATTATTGTTAATTATTTATTTTTATAACTTGCGCCATGACATTGAAAAAGAAATCGCAATATTTGCCTTTTAAGGTTATGTGGGTGAATATGGAGAAATGATAGACAAACGGAAGATATTACTGTCAAAAAGCGGTCAAGTACACGCCCACATATTGACTTTACCTTAGAGATAATATGAAAAATTGAAGCAATGCTGTGGCTGCCGTCACAGTATAGTAGCAACTGACCTCAATCCCCTTTCCTAGCATCATAAACACATTTTTTTCTAAGAGTTTTTGTTTTTTCAATCAGAAATCGTTGGTTAAATTCCTGGCTTCTTGTAAAACCCATCTACTCTAAAGAGATAATTTATAACTTGTAGAAACAACTTGAAACTCCGACCTCTGGGGTAGTAATGTCGCACTTATACCGCAGGGCTATTGCATACCATTTACATATGGTAAGTACCACATCCTTTATAAACGACGGTCCAAGAATGATTGGAAACACAGTTTTTATAAGCGATGATCTAAGGATCGACTGGTGTACCAAATTTGGTTGAGAACAATAAACAAAATTTCAAAGTACATAGCTTTATGGAAAGTTAGATGGTGTCGAACTTTTTTTTTCTAATTTTATATCCCTTGTATTTTCTTTTTTATGACTTTATAGTTCATATTAAAATATATACCATATTTCCAAATTTGGGATGATAAGTCTTCGTATTTTGCCTATTCAACTCGGCCTTTTGGTCTAAATACTATACTAACGATTTTTCAGGGAGTTTTAATTAAAAAAAAATTTGGTTGCGGTGTCTAAGAAGCAAAATAGAACTCCCCTTTTTAGCTATTACGAATTAGTGCAATGTAAAGAGAAGTAGAGTAGTGGAATAATGAACGAAGAGGACTCAGAGAAAGCTGATTATGTAAAATTCACTGAGTTAAGGAATTGATATATTTATACCATGAACAGGGTATATTAAGCTTGCCACAAAGTTTGTAACACCCAGAAGGAAATATCGGACACCCTACAAAATATGTATAAATGATTAGCGTAATGAGCTGAGGCGCTTTAACTATGTCTATCTGTCTGTATACATGCGAACTAGTTCTTCAGTTTTTGAGATATCGACCTGAAATTTTACACACGTCATTTTCTTCCAAAAAAAGTACTCATTTGTCGGAACCGCCGGTATCGGCCCACTATAGCATATGACTGTCATACAAACTAATCGATGAAAATCAAGATATAGACCTTTTTGTACTCTTTTAAGCTGAGTCGTTTAAGCCATGTACGTCTGTCCGTCTGTATCAATTTTTGTAGATATCGATCTGAAATTTTGAATCTCTATAGCATATAGCTGCCTTACAAACTGAACGATCGGAATCAAGTTCTTTTATGGAAAAGTTTCTTCTTTCAGGATATCTTTACGAAATTTGGCATGGATTATTGCCCAAAATAACGATACAATCTAGAAAGAAATTGTACAAACTGATCGATCAAAATCAAGTTTTTGTAAGGAAAACTTGAACCTGTGAACGGTGTTATAGCTTCGGTGCAGCCGAAGTTAACATTTATATAAGGTTTGATATGAGAGCGAGCGATGAAGCTCCCTCGCAGTGTTTTGAAAATATTTCAGAAAGGGATACTGGGAGCAAGGTTCATAAAAAAATGTGAAAGGCAGCTGAGACAGCTTCTTGGACTTCACATAGATAAATTTTAGGTACAAGAGCCTTATCTAATTGGATAATTTATGGCGACTCAGCACCAGCAGTGGCATGCGCTTCTATCCACTTTGCGCTTAGCCTTCCTTACTAACACTGAACGGTGGAAGATAATTGAAGACATATTAGCTATAATTTTCAATAAATTACCCAAAGTAAATATCATTTGAAAGTACCGTTAACTTATTAATAACAAATAAGAAATGCGGAAATCAATTCGGTCACCTCTTTGACCGGCCAAAGTCAATAAAATGCAAGTAGTTAAAATGTGACGAGGTCATTAAGGGTGCATGGGCATCGTCGGTATTTTGGACTAAGCTTAAAACTGCCAACAATAGAAATGATCGCCAATTATTGAGTGTATGGTGGTGGAGCGTGGACGCTTGCAGCGACAATCTAAAGCTTTTCTTTTGCAATGAAAGTGAAAAGGTGAAACAGGTAAGAAATAAAATGCATAAAAAATTATTTAAAAAAAAACACATACACATAATTTTATCTTTGGCATATCAATAAGCGAAAAAATCCGAAACCTGTACAAATTCCAGCGAAGAAATCACAAGTAAAATGATGTTTTCATGCAAGCAAAAATGTGTCGCGTCTGCGCCAACGAAGAAAACGTCACCTGGTCAACGGGCAGCAGACGCCTCCAACTGGTACCGCAGCCACAACAGCATGAGTCTTGCGCGCAACTCAACGGTTTATTGAATTTTATTGAACGACGTTGGCCGTGAATCGTGACTGGGTAATTGTGGTGGAGGCTGTGCTCTTATAGCGTTGCGCAGCCGCAACGCAGTGTGGTTACAAAGATGGTACATTGTATACATACTTATGTATATTGAAAAGCATGCGTCAAAAAATTCAACAACAACAACAACCGGGTTAACCAGCATCGTGTACGCATGAATTGCGCGAAAGTCTTGGCGGCGATGAAGTCATGAAATGCAACAACAAAATGCGTAAACAAACAAGGCGTAAATAACAAAGCGTTACTGCTAAGTGACAAAAACAACAAGTGTAAGTTGACGAAAAAAATTGTTGAGAAATGTACGAAACGAAAAAATAATCGAAAGTATTTGTTGTCAGTTTTATGCCAACAATTTAGTTTTATTTACTTTACTTTTGAGGCGATTTTTCTGTTTTTTGTTGGTAAAATAAATTAAATAACTTTAAAATTGTTTGTATTTTTTTTTACTGCTAGCAGTTTATTGTCGGCGTACAGCGCAGCCAATTGTTGTTGAGATGAGTCTGTTTGTATCACCAATATGAGTGGAATAAGCCAAATAATAAGTTTCAGATTTGGCAACCTGTCGCTGCTGGTGTTATGTTGACTTTTATGAAATTTTAAATAAACATGCAATATTTTTAAAAATGTGAAGTACTTTAATTTTATATTTTTATATGTTAATAGATTTGAAAATAATTACAAAATGTATAATATTATATTATAATAAAATCCGTTATGACTAAGCTACATAAACACATATGTAATAGGTGCTTCAGATAGTATATTAATTTAGTCAATTAGCAAAGTGTTTAGATAGTTTATTTAATTGACTAAATTAAAAGATTTTGTTAATGCAATAAAATGTCGCAGATAAACCAGTGAAAATGGTAAAAATTTAAAAACTTATAGCAAGTTGAAACCCATTGAAAACGACAGATAAAATAACAAAAATGTAAGGAAAAATAATTTACGGGCGATCTGTGGCGGTAAGAGAAAGTGGAGGGGCGTGATTGAATTTGTTATGTTTTAAAATGGCTTATATCTTTTTCCGGCAAAACTATGAGTCCTATAGACAAAAGTCATATGGCAATATTGTAGATAATGAAAATATTTAAAACTTTTGTATTGACATTTTTGTTACATAATCTCAAAAAGCAAATATCAATCAAAATTATTATTTTTATCTTCAAAAGAATTGTTTTTTCATTTAAGAAATTTGGTGTAAACTTACCTTCAAATATACTCATACAAATTGTCTATAACGTAGTTGTTTAAGGTAGTTTTATCCTTAAATTAAGGATTAATTGTATAACATAATAAGATATCTAATATTTATAATACTTCAAATTATGTGCTTATAAAATTATTTACCGCATTTTTTCAATCGTGCTAAATAAAACGAAGAAACAACAAAAATCATAATTATGAAGAAATTTTATGATTCTGGGGCATTATTTTGAGAAATATTGTAAAAAACTACATAATAAAATAAAAAATTATTCCTGTATTATTTACCCGTATGTATATAGGAAATCAAAAATCACAATGCGTCACCTGGTTATATTAATATTAAGAGCTCATACTTTATCAGAATTTTTTTTAGTAATTTTCAACGATATTTTTACGTTATCTAAGGAAAAAAAATAAAAAAAATTCAGAGTTTTTTTTTACGCCACACTAATAAGCTAGATAATTTGATATTAAAATAGAAAACTTCTAAAACACAAAGCTATTACTTATATATAACTAACATTTCAGAACGTCTTTAAATAGGAAAGCAAACTTGAACAACTATTGAGATATCTAAAAATGTTGGACTTTTTACACGTTGATCTTGATAAGAATCAAATATTCTCTGAAAGAGAAGGAAGTAGAAATACTCTCTCTTAGTATATGCAAGTTTTTTAAATAGAACAATAAATGTTACACACTTTCTTTCGGAATTATTAGTAAATAGAACAAAATTTATTCAAGTTCGTCTAAGGTCAGAACTTTTTAAAGAGTTTCTGACTGCAAAAGAAAAATTCGGAGAGTTATATGGGTACTAAATTGAAGAATTGGTACCAGAAATTTCCTAACGTTGCCATAGATCGGCTCGTAGATTGAAGGCATAAAGATCATGCACTTACTCATTTGAATTCTGGTAGCTGGAAGAGGAGTTTCTAAGAACAAAGTTTGCAGTTTTCAGCGCTTATGTTATTAGTCTCCTGTTATGACTCCTAAAAGGCACATGACACAGAACTGTATTGCTTTATTAACATAAAAATTTTGAAAGCAACGCGGTTAGATTATTAAAAACGAAACTGAAGAAAAACAAATCAGCTACTCTAGATCTAACAAATATTTATATTGAGAACTTTAAGAATTCTCATTAATTCACAACAAAAGATCAGAATCTCTCGAAATATCTATCAATTAAATTTTTTTTAACAGTGAGAGGCAAGTGGAGAAAACTATGTACGTATAATTAGGTTATAGTAGCTAAGACTTCAGAAAACTTATTTGAACCTATGCTAGCTAAATTCTGCGATAACTGTGACATTTTTTAAACAAAATATATAAAAATCATAAATTTTCATTTTTAATATCGTATATATGGTATTTAATATATGTTTTTTAAGCATACCAGCAAAAATATATAAATCGCAAAAGCTTAGAGTAGCCTATAGCTAATCGTAATACCGGCTATGGTGCCAACGAAACGGATGCATTTCGCACGCAGTCGGTTTATTAAAAGCAGTAATTTTCCAATTGCTTTAAAAACAACGCTCCTTTCGCGCTTTACGCGCCAAACTTGTCACTGCTTGAGATATTGCCGCAATCCGGTATTGACTGGGCTTTTTACATTTATTTCTTGGCAAATTTCGCAACAAGTTTGTAAAAGTGACTGAAAAGTAAAATGTCCCAGTAACCGAGTCCCGAACGCAACAACATCAGCAGCAGCAGCAGCCTGTAACCAGTAACAACAACTATAACAACTCAGGCAGTAAGCAGGCAAGTTTTTAATGTACTCGTACTTTTGCACAAGTTAAAATGTGTTATTTATATATTTTTTGTCACATTTGCTGTCTAGTACACCTGAAAAGTGGCAAGCATCTCTCACAGAGCAATAACAACAACAACAAAAGGCGCGAAACAAAGTAGTTAACGGTTCGAAGAGGAGTGAAGTACCATAAGTATTTGCTGCCGGTTCAATGAGGCTGATTGCTGCCACTTACTTTTACTTTAGCAACATTTTCGATATTGCAACAATTACAACAACAATCGCAGTTAATACAATATCAAGAGAAAAAAAGCTTCACATGAAGTGAGTATGTTATTTGGTAGCGCCTATGGCAGCAGGTTTTACTGGTACTCAGTCACATTATCAACATAGTTATCAGCAATATCATCATCGTCATCATCACTGTCATACAAATCAGCTCTACAGTAGCAGCAGCAGCAGCAGCAGCAGTGGTCAAATTACCTCCTTTTGGCGTAGACGAATTCCTTTTACATGGTTTTGTACAAACTGCCAAGGCATGCGAGAAAGACTTCAAAGAAAAATTACGAGCAACATTTTTAATAATGTGTCTGCTGTAGGCATTTTGTTGCCACGCGTTGGTTAGTGAAATTTTTGCGTATTTCAAAACAAAAAATTAAAAGATTTTCTAAAAAAAAAAATCCTATAATTTTTATTTACTAAAGTTTTCTGAAAAATCTTTCTGATTGAGCTGAGTGTGCAGCGAGAATTCGCCCGCAAACGAATGGCGAAAGCACGCAAGTCATCGACTTGACAAAAGAAAGTATTTAATGTAGGTATATATCAAGTGGACAATCAGCAATAGCAACAACGAAATTAAATACCGCTGCAGCAGTTGCAGCACATCCGTGTTGTTCGTCAGTAAAAATCAACGTATTTGCACTATAAATCAGGCATAGTGAGTGAGTGGTGACGACTCTGGTAGAAGTTTGTAGTTTGTTTAAGTGGTTAGTGAGTGCTTGCAATTGCGGTAATAAAAATGATGTAGAAACTTTTTAAGCAAACATGCGTGCACTAAAAAACCTATGTTTGTATATGTTATTGTTGTTGTTTTTTACTTTCAAAGTACTAAGAATACTTTTCATTTGAAATTGACTAGTTGAAAGTATATTTGTTATTGCACATTGCTCTCTCATAATACAGGGGCTAATTATCAACAGCAAATCAATGGTTTCCCAACAGTACCACTTAACAAGTGGTGCTTTTAATTTTTTAATTTTTCTTTTTTTTGAAATACTTGTCTTGCATTGAGAAATTTTACTGGCTTAATATTAATTGCCTTACTTTCATAACCTCTCAGACTACAGTGGTTAATACTCTACAGTATTTCAATAACTTTTAATAGTACCTCCACAATTTTGCAACAATATCTCAACAGTTTTTTAATAATTTGTCAACAATATCTGAACAATTTTGTAACATTATCTCAACAGGTATTCAGAAGTCTTTTAGCAATAATTTACAAAATTGTTCAACAGTATCTCAATAATTTTCCGACAGTATTTCAGAAAAATTTCAACAGTAACACAATAATTTCTCACTAACTCAACAGTTTTAACAGTGTTTCAAAAATGTTTCAACATTATCTCAATAATTTTTCAACATTAACAGTATCTCATCAATTGTTCGACATTATTTCTAAACAATTTTCAATAGTAATTTTTCGACATTATCTCAACAATTTTTCAACAGTATCTTAATAATTTTTCAACAAATAGTTTTAAGAGGTATGATATCAAAAAACATATTTCAATAATTTTTAACTATTAGTTGACTTGACTTATGGTTAGAAACTTTAAACACTTACTTTAAAGTATCTTCCTGTGTAAAGTATAAATTTGATTGAGATTTTAATATTCTTTTTGTTTTCGGTATTATCAAATATTAAATAAAATTAGTAAAAGTTATTAGATAATGTGTTCTATTTTTGATAAAGCAAAGGTATAAATATCTTAATCAGTAGCAATGCCATTTATTGACTTGAGGAAAACTGATTGAGTTTTAGAACTTTGTGTTTCAAATCTCAATACTACAGACTATTTTTCGTCACGGAATCTAACTATATAATTAGTAAAGCAACACTTTTTTTAAATAAGGTATATATTATAATATTAATGCATAATATAGTACAGGATCGTATTGATTTTTCAACTTCTTAAACCATGAATTTACTAGCAGAGAAGAGTACTAATAAAACTGTAGAAGATATTTGTGACATTGTAAAGCAATTACATTATTACATCAATACTCACAAATTCGATTATTCGCTATTTTGTGTACAAGACCGATCTTAGATAGAATCTTTGAAATCTGGTACCAATAAGCTCATAAATAGTATATAAATATTGACATATATGCAAGTATTTATTAGTAAAAAAAAAAACCATAAAAATTCAGCAGTTTACATTGCATTACACATAAAATTACTATATAGCCAATTTTAATTAACTAAATGCCATTCAAATGCAATAACAATAAAAAATAGTCAATTGCCACACTTCATTATATCGACGATGATACTGTCTAATGTATGGAGTGTTGCATTGCAACTAGCTAAAAAGTATGGCTGTGCCATTTGCAGGTAACGTGTAATGTGTCATAAAAAATATTTATACAAAATCATAACACATTATAAGTGAGAATATTTGCAAGTAATTTTAATTTAAAAACCATTTTTTCATTGTTAAAACATAATTAAACTTTATGTTTACAAAAAATTGTATGCAAATTTGGGTATTGTTGTGTGAAAAGATAAATGCAAATTAGCTGTCAACAAATGTACAACAGCTGAAGTGAAACGTTTTCAGAATAAAAAAAAATAAATAAAAACAAAAAAAAAAATGGCATAGCTGTCGCTTGCCGCTTTGGCATGGAAGTGCATGTTTATATATTCGATTTACTAAGAAAATATGCAAATATTTACGAGTGCATAGCATGATGTATGTTTGCCTTATTTATTTTTATTTTGTCTAAAATATGCACAAGCGCTTTGACGCATGCGCAAAAAATGCTTTTTCCATGAATAGGAATAGTATAACAACCTTCACAGTAAGTATTTTTTTATGAAAATGTGTCTATTTGTACAGGCTCTAGTATAATGAACTTTTGCGCTTGATTTTCTTAGAAATCCAAACACGCCAGCGCAATTTAAATTCTTTTCTCTTTTTTCAACCGTTATATGGCTCGACATCTCACAGATTCTAACAGATATGCTGCAGCCAGAGCAAACTGTGCGTGTACCATTCTGTATGCAGATCTTGTAGAGAAAAAAGTGGAAAAAACGTGCACTGCAAATTAATCGCATGCTGAAGTGGATGACATACATACATAGACTTTTGCGGCTTAGAAAATTGTAGCAACAATATTTTCTTAAGAAGTATTTTAAGTAATTGCTTGAGAAAGGTCTGATTTGTAGGTGAAAATTATAAGATTTAGTTGCTAGTAGCGATTTATAATAAAATTAAGTGAAATTTTTTGTCAATTTAAAAATCAAAAAATTAATTTTATAATATTTAAAAGTAGTAATATGGTTGAAAATTTTTGGTTTTTATTATTAATAATATTTTTGTTTTTATCATAACGTTCTTTGTCGCATTTTTTATATTTATATGTTTTTGTTCATTTATAATTCTTTTTTCTATTTTATTTATAAGTTTTATATTTTTATGTTTTTTTAAAAATTTTAATTTTTAGTTTCATAAAATTTCTTTTTTAATTCATTGGGTTATACATATTATTTTACGATATCAGCAGAGGTAAAATTATTGATATGTGAAACAATGAAGATTATTTATTTTAAAAAAATATTTCAATATAATCATAAATTTTATTTTTTTACAAAAATTATTTCAAATTATTTAAAGTAAATGTTGGTAACAGTTTAAGTTTTTTTTAAGTTATTTATTGTTTTTTTTTCAATTATACAATATATAAATAAAAGAATTTCTATATTTCAATTATGTTTAAATTATTTCGTTTGTTTTTGGTCAATAATTTATATTTTTAATTAAAATTTTACGTCAGGAATTTATTATTTTTGAATTTCATTGATCCAAATGTGCTTTTATCACGATTTGGTTATTAAAAAATTAAAAATTATTATAATTTAATGTAGGTTATTTGTAGTTATTGGTTATTATTAAGTTATATATTTTTTTTGGATTAATTTCATTATGATCAATATTTATTTAGTTTTTTAAGTTTTTAATAAAAAATTAATTGATTGTCTTCTATTTTACTTGACTTGTTTGAAACTGTATTAATTTAAATATTGACTTTTTTTGTTCAATTAAATACTTAAAATAACTTTTTGTTTTGTTTTATAACTTTTATTTGTCTTTCACGATTTTTATTTAAATATAGAACATATTATTAAAGCATATACTTTTTTATTTAATTTAGCTTTATTAATATTTTGATTTTTTCAAACATTTTTATTTTGCTTTATTTTATTTTTATATTATTTTGCTATCTCATTATATATATATATTAAATATTAAATTTATATTTAATATTAAATTTTTTTCTTTTAGTTTTCATTAATTAATTTTACTTTAATAACCACTTATTTGGTACGTTTGTTTTTTGTAATCTCATACTTGAATAATTTTATGTATTTATTTTTAAATTTTGTTTTAATTTTTTTTAAATTAATTTTGCTTAGAGTTCCAATTTAACCAATTTCGCATACATATTTCTTTCATTATGCTTTCATCAATCCTAAAACAACAAAAAATCTCTCTGACCATTGTTGATTTTATTTTGCATTGCTACTAAACACTTCAATATTCACAAACACTACACCTACTCAACAAATGAAGTCCTTTTCACGCCTCTGCTCACACACAAGCACACCGAAATCGCAAGGATATTCACCTTTTTGTTGTTTTTCATACACAGCTACTATATATACGAGTGAGTTTTTTATTGTATTTGTTTCTTTTCTATTTTTTTGCACAGTTCCTGTTTAGTTTTTGTGTATCAAAAGAGAAAAATATGCAGTTATATTTTTGTTTTTGATTTAAAAACACTGCGTTAGTTTTAACTCAAACCATAAGCAACGCAACACTTTTACCAACTGAACGCCCCAACGATTTTACCACAGTTTATAGCTGTCCCCAAAAAGCGCTTCGCTCACGCCAACATCATTACCACTACACCACAACGCTATCGTTCACAGCCAGCACGAACATCAGCTGCGCCATCGTGATCATCACACACCACGCTTTATGCTGCTTCACTGCCACTGCGCATATAAACGCCACCACAGCACACTATTAGCCGCAGTTGGATTTGAGTTCGCAGCAGCAGCGTCATCGACTTCGCGCTCATCAAGCGCCGAGCGCATCACTTCGGCCGAACAGCTGACTTATGTTGCGATGCACCGCTGCGACTGCGCCGTTATGCTGCGGTTGCTGCTGACGTTGGCACTGACTTATTGTTGTTGGTCTAACAAAAACCGCTAATGGCTGCATTTTTGTTTCAAAATTTGGAAATAATTATTTTATTATTGCAATTATTAATAAGGAAAGTAAGAAAATTCCACAAGTCAACAAAGTCAGGTGGCATTAGTTACGTCACCGTCACACCGATCCCTTCCTAGCCAATGAGACATGTATTATTTGGCGGTTCGAATCCCAGAGTCTCTTGATCTAAAGTCGTAAAAACGTGCTGTACTGTCAAGCGGTATGCAAGCTCAGCAATATGTTCATTGATTATTGAACACATATTTGGCAGGTTCGCCGCTGTAGAAATTTGTGTATACAAGTACATGCCTCACGACTGTTCTTCAGTCAAAGTATTTTTGTTCGTTATCAGAACCTAATTTATCTCGCCAGTATGGCAAAAAGTAGGCACTACCGGACTTTGCTTAAAAATTTTGTTTCTGTATTTTTGACGGAAAAGTTTTTAATCCCGATACTAAATTCATGAAAATTCGGGTCACTATTGAAGGGGGCTCGGTTTTTATAGTTCTTCGATCATGAAGCAAATATTAGTATTTTCGACGAAAAGTTGAGTTGGATCACTAAATAAGTATCCTTTTCTTCCTCCAGCGCATACAAGATTTTCTTATGAACAGTTAAAGACTCGAAGGGTATGAATAGAAATTGGGTACTTTTATAAAATTAAAATTTTTCCTTCTTTGTGTTTTACACGTACTACCTGCTAAGGCATGGTCATACACTGAAACCACTTATTAAAAAAAAGCTTTAAGTGCATTTACGGTATATGTCCTTCAATTTTATATATATGTATATACTCTTATATTTGTTTTGCAAGTTCGCTGCTTAAGTCTTTTGTAATATTATTCTAACCAGATATATCTATACATTCAGATATATGAACCATTATATTAACAGTGTTTTTTTTAGCGCCCAGACATCAAAACTTAACCACATTATGGCCACACTCATATTGTACTTAAACTAAAGACTTAAGCAACGAAACCAAAGTTTTGTTGCATTTGCTGACCTTTGCCGTATATTTTCCCGTCTTTATTAAAATTGAAAATTTAGCGTCACTTTTAAATTCATAAAGTTTGTGTGTTTTCCTCATTATTATGTTGCAAGCCTCATCACCCGTTATACTAACTTAGTGCAATTAAAAAGAATCACTGTATATTAAAAGTTGTAGGGCGCGCACAAATCAGTTTTTTGAGATCAGGTGATAAAGGTGTTGGCAATAAATCTTTATTTTGAATGAAAATATAGTATTTTAGGTGTTTGATTGAGATTTTTCTACCATTTTTCTTGTGGGTAGCTTTTTCGAGACAGAAAACTACTTTACTGAAGATTTTGTATTATATTTGGAGACACCGCTGCTATTAGAAAAACATGGAATGTCAGCTATATTTAATTATATAGATTTCAAATTTATTTTGCCTTAAACAAGATTTAACTACAAAATTACACGAAATTGTCTGAATCAACTTCTCGTGTTTCTATTAAGCTCATAATATATATCAACTCAAAGTTTACTCGGTAGATGGCGCTGCCAACAAAATTTTCAACAAAATCTTTTTTTAAGCAATTAAAATTAGAAAAGGTAAAAAACAGATTTTATTTGAAATTATGAGCACTGAATGGCGTCATCATTATTCGTGGTATTATGATTATCTATAAGTTTATCATGCTTACAAATTACGACGAGCAAATTCAAAAGTATAGTAGTAGTATAATTGATTAATTAAAGAGTGGTTTGACAGTAAGACCAGCAACCAATTGTAAATTCGAAAAAGAGCTAGTAAAAATAAAAACTATATGAAAATTATTCTTCAAGACAATATTCAAAGCGAATGGGTTACAGTTACAAACCTAAGCATTAAATAATGCTCAATTTATTCAAAGTTAAATAATCACTTCTATTAATTTGATATTTGAGTAATAATTATTGTTCTGGTTTTAATGAAAATTTCAGTTTTGTTGACTAAAAATCCGCATCTTTAAAATTTTTACTAGAATTATAAACAATTTTTATTGTTATGTATGTAAGTTTAATATTCACCCTTTCACTTGACTTTGAAATGTACATATGTATGTGTGGATACATATCTAAGTATTACATGTGTGATAGTAATTAAAAACACCAAAAAACAAAACAAAATTAGTATTTAGAATTTAACATTCATACACAAATAGGTATACAAAATATAAAATCGAAGTCCTTACTAAAATAATGTAATAAGTCCACTTTGTAAATTTACTGAGTAATGAAAAAATGTCTTTTTTTTATGATGAATAACTTGTTTGAAAAAGACTGATACATATGCTAGATTCAGGGGTTATAGCTTTTGATATATATATTTCTCTGATTTGTAAAAATAAAATCTTAAAATTCAATCTTATTTGCTCAAGCAATTGATTAAAGCATGCCACAAACCAGTGGAGAGTCAATTGAGAAAATAAAAAGTCACTTCGAATATTACGGCCAATCTAAGCGCTTAAGAATAGACCAAAATTTGGTTTTCAACGCTATTATTTATTATTTTATTTCAATTGGTTCAAATTATAACCTCAAAATAGTAATTTCAATAATCGAAGTTAACTCTGAGTAGCAGCATTCATACTGCCACATAGTTTTATGACACGATTTGCTAATTGTTATATAATTTTTCATAGATTCAGGGGTTATAGCTTTTGATATATATATTTCTCTGATTTGTAAAAATAAAATCTTAAAATTCAATCTTATTTGCTCAAGCAATTGATTAAAGCATGCCACAAACCAGTGGAGAGTCAATTGAGAAAATAAAAAGTCACTTCGAATATTACGGCCAATCTAAGCGCTTAAGAATAGACCAAAATTTGGTTTTCAACGCTATTATTTATTATTTTATTTCAATTGGTTCAAATTATAACCTCAAAATAGTAATTTCAATAATCGAAGTTAACTCTGAGTAGCAGCATTCATACTGCCACATAGTTTTATGACACGATTTGCTAATTGTTATATAATTTTTCATGATTAAGCAACCCCAATATATAATTCTTTAATATGAACTTAACACCTTTTTAGAATTAAAATCGATTCAAAACAAAAATTAGCGTTGGCACGCATAAGGCATACGCACAAAATCGATATATATATACAGTGCATAAATCAAATCGCCTAATGAACAAATCGTAAAAATTGTTGCACAAAAATGTTGCACTGCAAGTCAGTGAGCAAAATCGATTAGTGCAAATGCAGTTAGGCGTTTTACAACCAATTGACATTGACAATGAAGTGAAGATGCGCACAACCGATGCAACTGGCACGGGCAAAAAGTATAGAAAAATTAGGCTCATTTTTCTTATTTATGCGTTTGTATGAAGGTGTGCGAGTAATGCAAGTCAGCTGATACAGTTTGAGCGGTCGAACTTGAACAAATGCAATTTGGATTTCGAAAGCGTTCAAGTGCGAGACACTCTAGTGGCATTGGCACTTTTAAAAGGCAAGCAAATTAAAATATATAAAAAAATATATAATAAATTAACAAAAAAAAAATTAATTGAAATATTATATTTAAAAATAAATATGGAAATTAAATAATTTTCATTACAAAATATTTATCTAGTATTTAATTACCAAAAGACTCATCTGAGTCAAGCGAAAGGCATAGTCGCCATATAGCGCCCTAAAAAACGCATAAAATGAGCTTGCCGCTTGCATTTTTTCAAGCTTGCACTTGACCTTAACAAGCAATATACACTTAATGTCAGCTAAAGGCTACTTTATAAATATGTTAGAAAAATATGGTAATAAAAAAATTTTGAGGGCAAAATCGTAACGCAAAATTGCAGTTGTAACCTAATTGTGTGTGGCAATTAAACCAAATTCGGCTACTGCATATGAGTAAGAATGTTTTTTTCTTGATACTTCTATATTTTCGGACTTTAGAACTTATATATGCTATTTCATTAGAAAATAGTACTCCATTAATAATTAGGCCAATGGAGTACATATAAATAAACTTTCTGCTCAATTAACCAGATATTCCATTATTTCGTCTAACTAAATACTAACGATCTTCGCGCCTGCTGGTGCAAATAAAACTTTAAAATTATAACCGTCAAAAGACACAGCTAAATGGCATTATTAAAAATAAATTAAATGCTTGCTCGCTTTTTACGATATCATTCGCACGTGTTTAACTGTTTCGCGTCGTTTGACGGACGTCTATTTGTATTGCAATCGGCAAAATAGCACAAAATAAAGCTGATTTGGCAGGCAAATCGTATATTAACATATGCTGCAATTATGTTCAAAAAGTAATTTATTTTTAATTTATTATTAAATGGAAAAATATAGTCAATAAATCTATGCTATATTATACTAAATATATTTAAAAATTTATTGACCTACACACACATGCCAAACATGATCTGTATTAAAATATAAAAGCCTCTCTTTATTGCCAAAACTAAAATTTCTCGCTTTATAAGTGTGTGAGCTAGCTTTATGATCTCTCCTTTACATACATATTACAATGTCAAGATCTTAAAATGTATCTAACCTTTTTCATATCACTGTTGACTAAGAGCCTACTCGAGTCTTAGATCTCTATAAGAACTATGTATTTTGAACGAATGCAAACCTGAGAATTGTTTTGTTATTGTTACTACAGCGGCAGAGAACCTTGCTCCAATAGCTGCACCCAAAGCTGCCGAGCTGGTAATCCTTGGTCGGATATAAATCTGAATTCGTTCCGCTTACGTAGTCCCAACTAACGTTTCAAAGTTATGCCTTAACTATCTTCAGTGATGGTGAAACATACCTAAACGCAGAAATGCTACATTCATACATTTCATGTACTCACATTACTTTTGAAAACATTATAAATTTTTATTTATTTATTTAAGTGCGTACTTTATGTTATACAATTTTTTCAGCAGTTGAGCATCTCAAGTAAATTGTTGAGTAGAAATTACAAAAGCCCAAATTCAAATGCCACACTCCTATGTAAACAATATACACATATACGAATTTTTGCGCTTTTTTACGCATTTACTTTTACACTACTTGTATTTCGTGGGTACTTATGCACTTTTGTTATTTGGATTAAGTTTGATAATTATTTAGCTTAGCTCAAGTGTAACGTAAGGTCAAGTGTATAATCCTCTTCACTTGGCTTTTATTAGTATAATTTGCTTTACTTTACCGTTTTACCAAAACATGTGTGTATGTGAAAATGTTGCAAAAGTCGAAAAAGAAGGTGTGTGGCTGTCGGTGGTTACGGTTAGAGATGACATTGAAAACATTAAATTCAATTGATACGGTAATAATTTGTTTGATGGAACATAATGGCCCGAAATTTAATAATTAGATTATATATGTAGATCGTAAGGGTCATTAGTTGTGTCTTTTAAGGCATATTCTTCAGAAATAAAAAACAAAAACAAACAAGAATAATAGCTTTTTTGAGCTTGATTAAGCGTTGAACTTCAAGCTTAGCTGAATGAAGTTCTATTGAAAAGCAATTACTTTTAATGAAATAACGCTTTCCTATTTGAAGAACGCATACTTATTAGGGTGGGTAAAAAATCGAATAGAGAAAATCTCTTCAAGTATGAGCTCTTAATTGTAACAGCAAGATCCTCCGTCTTACAGTTTTCTATTTTTTTTAAGAACCTATCTTTCAAAGTACCAAGCGAAAAAAATATTTTAATTTTTCTTGACTTACCCTAATAATTATATACATATATCTGTGCACTTTTGCCCCAAACAGGGTATATTAAGTGTGCCACGATGTTTGTAACACCCAAAAGGAGACATCAGAGACCCTATAAAGAATATATATTAATGATCAGCGTGACGAGCTGAGTCGATTTAGTCATGTCCGTCCGTCTGTAAATATGAGAACTACTCACTCGGTTTTTGAAATATCAGATCACTATATCATAATGCTGCCATATAAATTGAACGATCGGAATAAAGCACTTGTACTAAAAACTTTTCAGTTCAATTGAGTAGTAAAACCTTTAACTTAAAAAAACCCCAACTATAGCTTTTTCATAAAACTATTCCATTTCCATAACAATCCGGTCTACTTTAATGAGTTGATCACCAATTTATATAAAACGTAGAAGTGGCTTTACCGGAAGAATAGCTTTTCCACTTTAACTCTTTTATGAATTTATGGAAAGACTTCAGCCTGTTAAGATGCCGTTACAATGTTTATTGCTGGTTAAATGACTTTGGTTTTCGAAGCGAGCATTGTCATAGTTTTTACGTTTACAATTTTGCGATAAATTGATGTAAAGCATACTTTACTTATATATAGATTAAGATCCCGTTTTTTATTTTGTCTCAGATAGCGAAAGATATCTAGAATCTCAGTCGCCCGTAGAGGTTGACTTGAGAAAGATGATTTTGAATACGAGTATGGTAGCAGTAGTCGACATTTTATAGCGAAATTTCAATATAACAAATAATTTTTTCTTACACCCAGACTACAATTTTAAAGTTGTGGTTTGTTTTAGAGCTCTAGGCTAGTCAAACCCCTTACGTATTTCATCCAACGTAACTTCAAAGTATTTTCTGGTTTCATGCACAATACAATATTATTACGTATTTTACTAGTATAATATTTATTATTTTTCTTAAAATCAGTGTTAATTTATTAACATGTCATCGCCGGGCACATTGTTGATGGCGACCGTGAAAAAAATTTCCACATCTATCAAAAGCATTTTTTTTGGTTAAACGCTTTCGGCGGAAACCCAGATGCGCGGTCATTATCAGACACTATTAGGTGAGTAATAATTGCTATTGTTGTTATAATTACTGTTATTATGCTATCATTGACAGACATTTAGAGCACAAAGGTATAAAGCAAAATTTGTAAACACTGAGAGAGCATAAAAATGTCTAAGAGCATATATATAAATACGTATGAAAATATTGTACGTAGGTATAATATAGAGGTATGGATGTAATTGCGTGAAGCATAGTTTTAGCACCTGAAATTACCGTGAAGGTAACGGATTTATTTGACTATATTCTCTTATTTGTATAATTTTTTTTTGCGAATATTACGCATTATTTGCCTTTTTCTACACTTTTTCATTTTATTACTTTTTTACATATTGTTACCCACCACCTAAAGTGATCTCGTTTACAGAAAATAAATGAGTTATTTGACATTGACTTTAGTACGCAGTGCGGCTCGTTAGCATAGCAACACTGCATAGAGTCAGATATGTACGTGTATGTATATATGCACGAAAGTTCAGTCAAATAATTTATACTCTCACTTTCCTTCGCATTTCTTTTCGTGTGGCATTAACGCATACAACTTGGCCTCGCATAGACATGTGACATGTGACTAAAGCTGCCTTAAATAGTTATGATAAAATATAATAAAAAATTTAAGCAAAAATTTCATCATTTCATGAAATGGTTTGAAAACGCTGCAGTGCTCGAGTTTTGCATTTCATTTAAACAAGTAATAATGTGCGTCAAATTTATGGCAGCAAAACTGATTAATAATATACCTATATAGGTGTTGAAGCTTCAAATGAATTTTCCAAAACACGTTGTGCTGTTGTACAGAAATACTTCAGATACAATGTTTTTTAGGATTAAATGTCAGTCCCGTAGTTTCGGTATTCTTCGGGTTTTTTACGAATTCAACTGTATAAACAATAAACTCAATTTCTACAAATTTGAAATTATGAAGCAACTAATCGGCTCAATACCATAGTTTCGGAACTTTTCGGGATTCTGCGAATTTAATTCTATTTGGTCGGGATTTCTATAAATTTGAAATTATGAAACAACTCATCGTGTCGATCCCGTAGTTTCGGGACTATTCTCTATGTGTATAATCCCGAAAATCAATATTTTTTTTTAATTGCTAATTATATCCTAAACTAAACCTAAACTTAATATACCCTAAGGTTGCCACGAAGTTTATAATACCTAGAAGAAACGTCGGAGATCCTATAAAGTATATGTGTAAATGATCAGCGTGAGGAGCTGAGTCGTTTTAGCCACGTCCGTCTGTCTGTATATACGCAAACCAGCCCCTCAGTTTATAGAATATAACTGCCATACAAATTGAGCGAAAAAAATGAAATTTGATTTTTTACCTAATATTTACTTTTTAAGTTTTTACAGTACTCTATATATTTTTGCATGCTGTCAAAATTTCTGTGTCGGAATGTATAAACAGTTTATGTTTACATTAATATGTTTGCGAATAAAGCTAATGGTGCTTATACACCCCCAAATCTCCATAATTTTCATTGCTGGCCTAGTTTTTAACCATGAGTCTTATTGTAAGTATGCTGGAATATGTTACATTAGCATATTCGGCTGGCTGATCAATAACAGTTTTTAATTTTTTGTTGATCAGAATAGCATTTTTACACGCTGAATAGGGTATAATAAATTTGCCACGAAGTTTGTAACAGCCCGAAGGAAAAGTCGGAGACGCTA
The DNA here is from genome assembly GCF_042242935.1 of Bactrocera oleae. NCBI lineage: Eukaryota > Metazoa > Arthropoda > Insecta > Diptera > Tephritidae > Bactrocera > Bactrocera oleae. The sequence continues at coordinate 7,002,423 of NC_091537.1, read as the reverse complement.
TAATGTTCAGCATGAGAGCCTATTATGATCGAATGAGTTGAGTCGATTTAGCGATGTCCCTCTCTCTAGTTGAAATTTTGCACATGTCCGCTTCTCCCCAAAAAGTTGCTTAATTGCCGGAACCGTCGATATCGGACCACTCTAGCCTATAGCTGCCATACAAGCTGAATGATGGAAATCAAGTGCTTGTATGGAAAACTTTTTCATTTGAAATTGGACTATTGGTCTCAAATAATGAAAACAAATGTTCTTATCAAATATAAATAACATTAATTTATATGAGCAATAATTATGCATATAAATATGGAGCATAATCTTAAAATTTGATGTCCAAAATAATATTCAAAACTATTAAGCGTCCAGCAACAAAAGTAAAGGGAGCATGACACATTAAACGTTAAATTTTTATATTTGGAAAAGCACTTATGTTTAGCATATGTAATAATGAATATTAAAGTTTTTACGCATCGGTTGCCTACGTAAGACCTGAGGTTGCAGCTTTAATATATTTTGTTTTGACTAGTATTTTTATTACGCTTATGTTGTAAGGATGAAAATAGCAAAAAAGAAATTTTATAATTGCAAATATTTCGACTGACTTACCTACAAATATTTGGATATATATCTTTTATGTGTTTGTAAATATTATACAATAATACATATAAAAAAATATTTGGTAAGCAGATATGAGTAAACTGCACATGAAAGTAATGATGATGTAATGCAATTACATAACTTTCAAATATTTGATAACGAACCACACTACGTGGTGATTGGCAAGAAAGAGAAGACAAATACAGGCAGTGACAATATAGAAACAACTATGCTAAATTTATTAAAAACCTTTATTTTCGAACTGTTTGTTCGTTAGTTCCTTCCGAATGTTTGCCATCGCTAATATGACGTCACTCAAAAATTACTCTAAATATGACAGACTCAAACCTACTGAGTTTTAGACCAAAAAAAAAAAACACTGCGAATATTAACCGACGCGACCGAAAATCAGACACGGCTCAAGAGACGATAGGTGTGAACATGTTGGTTCCATAGTGATAATACACATGTTATTTACACATATACACATAATTTTATTTGACAATTGTTCCCAATCAAACACCCACCACTGTACAATTCAATGAATAAGCAAGTGACTTTTGACATGCTATGACTTATAGATTACGATAAGCACACTGGGCTGTGTGTGCAGGCGTATAACCCAGCAGTAGCCTGTAATCATATTTGATCTATTTTGTTAACGACTTAATTTCCCCCGGATAGCAAGGTATATTTTTAAACTTTCATTTTCAGTCTAGTAAAGTTGCAAAGTCCCGGTTTTTACTATCCAGTCACCGGAATCTTGGCTGATACAGTTTTCTGTAATGTGTTGATATATGGAAAAATTGATGTGAACATAAAAATTATGCCAAAATGAAATTTGAGTATGTTTAAGAGGGAGTAACGTGTAAACACGTCACCCAGCTGGCCGATAAGCAAAGGCCTCTCCTTATTAGTGTGGTGTAGATCTATGGAATCCATTGATTTGTTTAGAGTCACCTGAGTTCCCTTCTCACTTTTATTGATAAAAAGCATTCACTCAGAGAAATTTAACTTCGGGTCAGTCGTAAATATTATACTTTTGCCACATGTTGCAACAGAGCATAATAGTTTTGTTCACCTAACGGTTGTTTGTTTCAACGAAAACAAATCGAGATAGATATAGCGTTATACATACATACAAGCATATAAATAATCAGGATAAAAACTCGAGTTGAAACCCTGTCTGTCTGTGTCAGAGAAGGAACATAGGCCGTCTTCATCTCGTCTTTATATTTGTAATCAGCTAGCAGGCCTCTTAGTAGAGCAAAAAGCTTAATGGCCTCACTAGAACAATTTTTTTTTTAAATTTATTTCAAGCCGTCTAACATGTGCTTCCAAATTATCAGCTAAAAAAATGAAAGCGAATGGAATTTATTACAACGAACTTCTGAATAATGGCTAATAAAAGAATTGTGCAATCAACGAAGATGCAACCACATTGTGACCCCCAGAAATCAATCGAAAAAATGTTATAAAATTAAGCTTGAAACTTCCAAGTTTACAATGTTGGCATATTCTATGAAGATATGGTAGACTTATATACATATAAGTATATATAGAAACAAAGAAATTTTAATTACCTTATGTCTAAGATTTGCAAAGTTGCCACCTGCGCGTAGCTGCTGCAAAAGTTATTATTATTACAACAAGCAAAAGCTTACGCAAACGAGCGGCATAATAGCCAACAGGTAATAAAAATGGGGATATGTGTACATACTTATATCCACCAAATATGGCGAATTCGAAGATTTAACACCAAAAGCTTAAGAAAACAATGGTATTTCAATGATTTTACGGCACGCCACATGTATACAGTCACAAATGTACATATGTACATAGTTACAAAAACAAAACCCTAAAATAACTGTAAGGAAGGGCTAGATTCGGGTGTAGCCGAACATTTTATACCCTCGAAACTTGCAACATCAAAGCCGGAGAAATAACTCCATCACAAATAATTATCCTCGAATTGCACTGGGGTCCACATATTTAGTGTCTGGGTTCTTGAAAAGTTATAGTCCGATTTCAACAATTTTTGGACGTAAGATGACATATGTAGAGAGCACTATTTGTACTAAATATTATTGTGATATCAATATGAGTTCATTGATGTTTGATTTGTATACAGCAAACTGAAAGAAAAAAGTTTATTATATGGGAAGTAGGCGTGGTTATCATCGGATTTCACCCATTTTCGTAGTGTATAATCGAAATGTTTGGGTAACCTTTCACACAAAATTTCCTTAAAAGCACTTCCATATTATCATGGTTGTGAAATTTAATACTTGTAGCGCACTTATTCAGTAAGTTATCGTACTTTTATTCTATTATTATTATATATTAAGATATCTCAATTTTTACTCAAGTTATCGCTTGCACGGACAGACAGTCACTCGGATTTCAACTCGTCTCATTTATTCATCATTTATGTATATATATATATATATATATAATCCTATATTCAACTCGATTAGTTTTAAGTGATGCAAACAACCTTTAGGTGAACAAAACTATTATACTATTTAGCAGCATGTTGTAGGAGTATAAAAATGGTCAATTATATTGAGTTACATACAAGTATATGTAAATAATGAGTATAAACATAAAAAACTAACGGAGTCTACAATATATCGCACCCGCCTAAACAACAGCACACACTCGTATTTACCCACAACAGTTACTATGCAAAATGCAAACGGCTTGCAACATGAACACAAAGATATGACTTACAAACTTTACAACAACATACACATGCACTTGTAATACCGTTCGTTGTAACATGAATTAACAGTAAATCACGATAATTGCTCAAGGTCATGCAAATGGCATACCGCTATTTCTGTTTCTATTCTTTTATAGACTATCCATAAATATCCCTTTATTATTGCCGGCGATTACAAAGAATGTAACGCGTAAAAAATAGTGTGTAATCAAAGTTTTTTAAATAAATAAATGTCACTGCAATTATTTGGCAAAACAAAAATAGGAGCTGTCTTCGAGAGTAGCGATTAAAACAGACTATACAAGTTGTTTTATATTCGCAATTATCTTCTATTTCTAATCATAAGTTTCCAAAATCATTAAACAAAAAAAGTTTAATACTTTCATTTTTGATAAAAATTTAAATCTTGAAAAATTTGAAATCTGTAACACCAAACGAGAAAGAAACGTTTATACCACATGAAAAAGATATCCGCTAACTCTCTACTATCGAATTCAACTTACTAACTTTCTTGGTGCTTTGTTATGTATGTATGATATATTAGGGAAAAGAGAACAGCGCTTAAAGATAGCGAGCAGAGAAGTAGCGAATCGAAGATGGCTAATATGTTGTATGTGAAGTATCTACCCAACGAGTCACGACTACCGAAACTTCAATACATGGAAAGAACTTTCATTGGAACTACACTCTCATAAGAAAGAGTTAAACGATCACACGTGCACAAGATTTTCGGCTAAATGTGTTAATTCAGTCATAGGAATCTCATACAAACTTTAACAGAAATCACTGATGACGCTTTTACGTAATTAACTGTTGCTTTAACTGATAGTTGGCTTGCAGGGTAATCAGGAGTTATTCAACTGTAATAATGTTAATAGAAAATTATTTACTACACACAATGAATTGGCAACACTGTTAATTTCACAACCTACTGATAATTGCAATTAATTGCTTATTCAAAGAGGTCACAAACTTATTTAGATATATATTATTGTATTTATGCAGTGCGGCAGTATGTATCTCTGATATATGGTATGTGATATAAGGGTCATCCGGCGTTTGTGTGATGTCTTGAAAACCTTGTAATTAATGAGCAATGGAAGAAATTACAAGCGTATATAGTATAAAAGCGTATAAAACAAACTTTATCTCGATTTGGATTGGTCAATTATGTATGACAGATCTATGCCACAGTGGTCCGTTATCACCGGTTAAGACGAATGAGCAGTTTCTTGGAGAGAAAAGGATGTTTGCCAAATTTAAGATCGATATCTGAAAAACTGAGGGACTAGTTCGCGTATATACAGATAAACGGATAGACATTTTATATACGATTCAGGGTATAAAAAATTAATCCAGGAAAAAGTGCTCAAATTCATTAGTTTATGGCATTTTTGTTTATTCATGGGTCAAGAGATGAAAAGTGTAAACAAACATAAGGTTGCATGGTGACACTGGAAATAACAAAAGTCTCTCATAAATGCACATAGCACCAATTTAGTTTGTTAGTAGTCACATTTGTTAATTATGCATTCTAATGGATAAACACGTGGCTTTTAACATGCTACAATTTTTTTTGAGGTTTTAAACTAGTGTACTATACAAAATTTTATAGGATGGAGTTCAAATTAAGAAAATAATACTTGGTTTTGTGGATATTTCTCCATCAATCACCAAGCAGCTAGCATATATTTGATTTATTTTGTTTATATTTCACTTCTTCTACAAAAGCTAAAATGTATGGGAGTTCCCAGTTGGAGCCACTTTTCAATATATTGCAATTTTTGACTGATTAATTAACCAATAATTAACACCCGATTATTGCCAGACACAAGAAACTATAGGAAATCATAAATTATTAGCAACTCTATATATTTAAAATATTAATTAAACTTAAAAGCACCAATGTTCCTACAAGAGTTTAACTTTTCACCAACAAATTACCGTCGCATATGATTTATTGCAGCCTTTGTACATACTGCTGCAGGTGACATGATGATTTTATAAAAATTTATTTCGAGCTTTCTCTACGCCTGTTGATAGACTTCGCTATCAGTTTGTGATTACGGCGACAAGAGTGAAAATGTTCGTGCTACGACGGACATTTACGCATCTAAGCTGTGCCAAAGAATATTATAAAGCCATTCAACCGTTATTTTACTTCACACATTTACTCGGCGTTACATCGTATGTCGTTGTTACGAACGAACGAGGTGTAAAGTCATTGGCAATCTCACGATTTTCATATATTGTTTTAATTCTCATTTTGGCTGGTTTCGGCTACTGCGGTGTATACATAGTATGTTCCAAGTCTACATTTATTGGAAATTTTATCAATTCAGATATTACAAATAGTGGCGAAAAGATTATCATTTTGTTTAGCTGCGCTGCAACGATGAATGTTTTAGTAAGTAACATTGTTGGCCGACGCCAATTACATTGGGTTTTCAAGCATTTTTTTAAGATTGATAAGCTGTTTGGACGGATTGGCATACAATGGAATTATAGAAAAGTGTTTTATAATGCGATTTGGCGACTCATATATACGGTATTTCTTATCTCGATTGCTTTGATAATTTATGGAAGTTGCTTTTATCGTTTGAATGCTTATCCATCGTTGCAGTTATTTTTTGTAATGTTAAATGTCATGACTGTCTTACATTTCACAATTTTCTTCTTCGAATTTTTAATAATGTTGACGGCAGTGAAAATACAGGCGTTGAATGAGGTAAGTTAGATGAAATGAATGTAAATAAAAATTTGAAATATGCATATTATTTAGCTTAAGCATTTTTATGAAGACGAGTTAAGAATTCCTTGTAGACAAACCTGTCTTAGTAGTTTTTTTTTTATTACGGAATCTTACCTTTTTAATGTCATATAGCTTAAACCGATCGCACTTATACAACACAAGTTATTGTATCAATTACCAAAACCATCTATTGGAAAAATAATTTATTTATTTTTACTAGGGTGTAACCGAATATTTTATACTCTCGTAAGTGAAATATTGAATTTCCGTTTACATTATATTTTAATTAAAAGTAGGGAGTCTTGCATGCATTATTTACAATCACAGGCAAGAAGACACACTGTTATTAGAAAGTGATTATTTCTGAATTTTACTAAGATTTCTTACATATTGATCAAAAGAAATCAATCGGAAGTTCGAAAATATTTATATTAGGTATATGGGGCAAAAGGAGCTAAGGGAGGTATTCAATTTTACCCATTTTTGGCATAACTTACATCACAGATCGATATATTCGGTAAAAAATCAGCCAAATGCACTTGGGTTCAGATATTTGGTGTATGGGTCCTTGAAAAGTTATAGCTCGATTTTGACAATTTTTGTGATATGAATAAATACCTTTAGGACACTACTTGTGAAAAGTTGTATCCCGATATATTCATTCATGTTTCATTTGTATACTGGAAGTGAAAGAAACAGCTGGAATTTAAAGTTATGTTATATGGGAAGTAGGCGTGGTTGTTGTCCGATTTCGGCGGATGATAGGAATGGTTGGGTTATCTCACACAACCAATTTGGTTGAAATCGGTCAGCTAGTTTCTAAGATATACGATTTCACCTAAAGGTGGGCGGTGCCACGCCCATATATATATAAAACTTTTCCCCAGCATTTTGGTTGTGAAATTTAATGCTTGTAGCGCGTTTATTCAGTGAGTTATCACAGCTTTAGTAGTTTTCAACATAACCGTTATATGGGGAGTGGGCGTGGTTATTATCTGGTTGTACCCATTTTCACGGCGTATGCAGAAGTGCTAAAAACACTTCTTCCCAGCAACTTTGTTTGAGTTAACTTCAGCAGTGTGGAAGATACTCGTCTGCACATTAAAACATTTAGGGGGCGGAGCTATGCCCGCTTTTAAATAAAGTTTAGCCTACAGATGTCCCTTATTACTGTGATCCCCTGTACCAAATTACAGTTATGTGTCTTAATTTAGTGCTTAGTCATGGCATGGTTTTCGTTTAATGGCGTTTTGTGGATCGATTACGCCCATTTGCAATACCTACTTCTCTTGGGGACAAATGCAGCAAGCTTCATCAAAATATCAAAATTTTTACCCAAGTTATCACTTGCAAAGATAGACGAACAGACGGACAGACATTCGGAATTCAACACGTCTTGTTATCATGATATTTTACATATATGTATACAACCCTATACAAACAACCGGCTATATATATATATATATAGAAGAACTTACAAGCTTTACAACAACAAGCCAGAACAACAACATACATATACATGCACTTGTAATACCGTTGGTTAAGGTAGTTAAGCATATCACTTGCTCAAGGTCATGCAAATAGCATAGGACGTACGGCTATTTTTGTTTTCTTTTCTTCTTTTTTAGACTATCTATAAATATCGCGTTATCATTGCCAGCGGTTGCAAAGAATGTAACGGGTAAAAAATGGTGTCAAACCAAAGTTTTTTAAATAAATAAATATCACTGCAATTATTTGGCAACTCAAAAATAAGAGCTGTTTTCGAGAGTAGCATATCGAACAGACTATACCAGTTGTTTTCCTTAAGTTAGTTTGCTTAAGTTTTATTGGTTATCTCCAATATTATTATATAATATCCAAATGTTTGTATAAGAGTAAATCTTGCAATTATTATATTTTTCCTAATTAACTAACCGAAACATGCCAACTAAATACCATGAAGGAAAAACTTAAAATAAATGAATTTGTATATTATTGTTGTTATTTTGTAGAAGAATGGGAGTTCGCGAAGTAGTGGGTAAATAAATTGTGTAATTATGTGGCAAATGTTTATACATACATATACATATCATTAGTTGTTGTATAGCCAAGGCGCAGCAACATATAACGAATCGTCACAACAACCACAAAAGCAACTACAACAACTGTTATGCAACTAACAGACGCTGAGCTAGGTCGGACTGAGATGATATGCAATTTGACTGAACACCAAGTAGGAAAGAAAACTCTATGATGAGTGACGAGATTCGTAAGAAAACATCAAAAACTATTCGCTGTCTTGAAATAAGTAATAAAGATAAGATATTGGCTGAAAAATTATTTTTATATTAGCAAAACACTCGGGATCATTTGCGAATATTTACCATGAAAAAAATTTAAGAACGAGCTCATCTTTCTAAAAATTTCTATGCGAGGCAATAACAAATTTTTCATCGAAGAAATATAATAAAAACATAAGTCATAGAATGTTTATGTGTCGCCACAAACTCGAGTTTATTAGTCATTTAGGTGTCACAGTAATCGTTTATCACGAACATTTCCAATACACAAAAATAATTCCTTGAACTCGCCTTGAACACCCTTTTTTGGTGTTTATGGGCGTGAATACGTTTTATAAGAAAATGTTCTTATAAAGTTTCAAAAAAATGTTAGTCTGCAACCAAAATATGCTAAGTTAAATTTAAAGTTTCTGAAACACCTCAATGTTGTACAGTATAAACATAGGACCTTAAACTCGAGTTTGTAAGTTTATATAATTGCACTATTTATTACTCAGGTTTCCACCATTTTGATGATGATGACGATTAGCATGTCTTTCCCATGCTAAGCATAGGTTTTACAAGAATGTGAAACCCGACCAAAAAACTGACACTGTTATAATAATATAACGCTTAGATAAAGTTTCCTATTGGGTTATCGACGTAGAATAACAACCTTCAATTTACAAAATATACATATGTACATTTATTTGTATTTCTTTGCGTATTTTTATAATAAAAATTAAAGCATTAACTGTAACCTTAAACTGAATATATTGAAATCTAGCAGAAAGAAAAACTAAAACTTTATTATTACAGTTATCTAGTCTAGACTAAATTTGAAGCGTAGTTAATGAAATAAATGTGGTATGAAATTAAAAATAATAATAAAAAAAAAATCAAAAGCACAACTATGTATATATACTTGTATACATAGACATGGCTATATTTGAGAGTATTTTTCGAATGGAACGAACGAAGAATTTTTTAACTTAGTGTAATCGGCTACCAAAACAGAGTCGGTGAAGAGATTTTCTTCACGAACTTCTTAAATATATGTATTTGTCGACGATCGAGTGAATAAAGTTTGATTTTTTATACCATTCTGAAATGTAAATTGTTCTACATAAATCGTTTTCTTATGGGGGAAAGCCGCCATTTTGCGAAAATTAAAATATTTACTAGTTACCTGTGTTCATCTATAGTAATTATTATAATTTTTTTTTTTTTTTTGGATTTGGGATAATTTTAAGCGAAAAAATCTTTCTCACCATCAGACACCTTTTTACAAAGGTCCACCGGGAGATCGGCAACGGGGATCAAAAGAATCAAAAATGTTTTAAAATACATCACCGATTATTAAAGTACAATAAATGCTGTAAAAAACGCGTTTTATTTTGTTTTTTGAAACGGAATTATTTTTAATACATAAATAAAAATTAATAATTTTTAAAACAAAAAAATATCACAAAAAAATGCGTGTTTTTTTTTTAATTGCACGTGGATTTTTATATTTCTTTGAAGCGTCACAAATCCCAATTAATCTTGGAATATACCAATTAAATCAATAAACATATTTGAGGAGCACATAAACTTATAACATATTTCGTTGATTCGTACACACTTATCCTTGTTTGACTGTTAGTTTCTTCCGAGCTCTTACTATGGCTAAAATGACGTCACTCAGAAATTACTCTAAATATCAATAAATCACTGATTCAGCCAAGCAACTATTATCATATATTTGATCTATTTCGTTTACATTTCACTTGCCTACACAAATGCTTAGAAAATTGTTTAACGAATTTATTTTATGAACTAAAATGTATGGGAGTTCCCAGTTGGAGCCACTTTTCAATTTATTGCAATTTTTGACTGGTTATTTAACCAATAATTAAAACCCGATTATTGCCAGACACAAGAAACTATAGGAAATCATAAATTATTAGCAACTCTTTATGTATATATTTTAAATATTAATTAAACTTGAAAGCACCAATGTTCCTACAAGGTTTTAACTTTTCACCAACAAATTACCGTCGCATATGATTTATTGGAGCCTTTGTACGTACTGCTGCAGGTGGCATGATGATTTTATAAAAATTTATTTCGAGCTTTCTCTACGCCTGTTGGTAGACTATGCTATCAGTTTGTGATTACGGTGACAAGAGTGAAAATATTCGTTCTACGACGGACATTTACGCATCTAAGCTGTGCGCAAGAATATAATTATATATATATAGTATATAGTTTTCAGCTCGATCCGTTCAAATTTCGCAAAATGGCGGACTTGTAAAAATATATGATTTCTGATCGAAAAAGTCAGTAGTAAGTCGTTTATAAAAAAAGTTGAAATAATAACAAAAATACCCGAACGCTTCGCCACTACAGAGTATCGGGCAGGGAGGCATATTTTCCTTGAATATTCTATCAATCATTAAACAATGTTTTTAGGATTTACTTTTAACAAAAAATATTATTTTTTATAAAATCCAAGACTGACTTAACACCTTACATTATTATCTCATATCCACCAAACATAGCGGATACGAAGATTTAACACCAAAAACTTATGAAAATAACACGACACAGGCGATGAAGGGCATGGCATATGTATATTTACAAGAACAAAAAAAAAAAATTATAGAGTTACATACATGCTTATGTAAATAATGATTAGAAACATAAAAACCTAACGGTGTCTGCAATATATCGCACCGGCTTCAGCAACAGTACACACTCGCATGCACTTACAACAGTTACCATGCAAAATGTAACCAGCTAGCAACATGACCACAAGTACTACATTAACAAAAGAATGACTTACGACTTTACGGCAATATACATATACGTCGGTTGTAACTTGAAGTAACAGTAAAGCACGTTAATTACTCAAGGTCATGCAAATGGCATGGGGCTCACGGCTATTTTAGTTTCTCTCCTTTTTAGACTATCAATAAATATCGCTTTATCATTGACTGAGTTTACATACAATGTAGCGGGTAAAAAATGGAATGTAACCACAAATATTCCAAAATAAATGTCACTGTAATTATTTGCAAGAAATGCATAAAAAATGCAAATAAAAGGATACAAGAAAAAATTGATGCGAAATAGTTATTCCGTAATCCAAATGTAAAATAAGAACTATTTACTGAACTTGATGATAGCAACACTGAAGTTATTGTTTTGAAAAGTAATTGACCTGTTAAAACATATTTATCGATGACAATGAGAGGCTGTTTCAAGACAGGTCGTTCTAGCAGGTTAATATAGTTGGTTTCAGTTTTGTAGAACTTAATTCCAGCCATACCATCTGACCAGATTTGACATTTAAAGACAAATCTTTATCATCGCCTTTAAAACAGGCTCCTGAGACAATACAAACATGCCAACGCTTAATAAACTTTTCTATACACTTATTATATACCTCGGCATTTTGATTTTAGTTCATTTTTATACAGCCTTTCGCTAGGTTTGTGGACAATTTCAACGCGTTCCCTCAGCTACGTTGTCAAGCTACTCTTTTACGATCTCTACTTAACGTCGTTTTTGCAAAAGCTTCAGGTCTTTTGGACGAGTCTAGCATTGACACGCTGCATACCCAAAACATTAACCAAAATGTGTTGAGTCGATCCATAAGAGATTTTGAGATTCTCTGCTTTCTCATTCACAGAGATGGATGAACACATGTTGGTGGGCGGTGATGCTAAGCACTTATCGAAACGCCCTCGTACATACCTGCAAAACCACTACGATGTCTATCAGATTAGAAGCACACTACTTTTTGAGCCGACTATTAATGGCAAGTTAATAAGTTATTGCGGCAATGATGGCGAATGCGTCGGTACAAAATGTGATTTTAATAGAAAAATTACAATTTAATAAGCAATTTGTAAGTGTGAATGGTGAAGTTTGTATCTTCTAATTAATCTGCACTTAAACTTCAGGTTGTGTTAAATATTAAAAAAAAAAAACAAATGAGTAAGTTGCTAATATAAAGTCACTCAAAATTACTCTAAATGTAGCCAGTCAATCTTGCTTTGTCTACGCTTTGCTTTGCTGAATAATCATTGGCTCAATCCATCAATTGATGACGCATTTTATTTTTTCATTTAACCCAAAATCAACAAGTGTGGCTGTGAGTGTGGGACCACGTGCTTATATCCAGGAAAGTAGGTAATACATCAAATGCAACGCGTACTTCATTTGTCATGATGAAAAATTTATCTCGAGCATTTTCTGTGACGATCAATTTGTGATTACGGAGCCTAGATTAAAAATGTTTATGATGCGACGGGCATTGACGTATCTACAGTGCGTCGAGGAATATTACAGCGTCATTCAACAGTTAATGTTTTTAACAAGTCTAATTAGCATTACAGCGTACGTCGTGGTTACGAATGAACAAGACGTAAAATCATTGAGTATCTGACGATTATCATATAGTATACGTATTATTGTAGCTTTCATTTTGACTTGCTTCGGCTACTGCTGCATTTACATAGTAACTTCCAAGTCTACATATTATATGATCCTCACTATTAATTTGCCATCAATTTGTGGCATAACATCCGGCATGAGACATAGTGTATCCCGGCCCTTAAGGATCTTTCTCCAGGTAGTCGATGTAAATCACACTTTGTGAATCTCAGAAAGCGGTGGCTATTAACTTTCCGACGTTTAAAACACTCTCTGAGTGAAGTTCACTGTTTCGACTGTTCCTTGGTCTTTAGAGTCTACCTGTGGCTCCATGTTTAAACGATTGTCACAAAACTATGAAGGAATGAAGGAGAAACTCTTCTGGATTGCGTTTAAACAGCGTGGAACACAGCTGTGAAGTGATCACACGGGTGCGTTTGTTATCCAAAGTTAGTAAACGCGGTACCTATCATATCCCATCTTGACTACAACTAAGCCTACAGTCAAAATGAAGAGAGGGTTTATTTTAATTTTGGTACAATTCTCAATTTATTTTCAAAGTGTGCCTTCGTTATATGCTTACTAAGTATGGCTAATATGACGTCACTCCGAAAATACTTCAAATGTACTTAGTCAAGCTCAAATTGTACCCATAAAATTACTGATAAAAATAAACTCAACTCAACTCAACTTTTGTATCACATTAAAAAATAAATTACTACACGGAAAAGTACATAAATTCACTATTTTTTGACATTTTATTTATACACGAGTCAAGTGTAAACAAGAATTATGCCTACGTGCCCAAATATACAAGTCTTTTATAAACATATAAACAAGTTTTGATAATATATGTTATTTGTCGCATTAATTAAATTTACACACGTTGCCCATTTGATTAGTTAAGTAAGTGACCCTTGACATGCTATGACTTTTTGATTACTATGTTAATTAATTTAATGCTTGAAATTATATACTTTGCGCATGCAGTTTGAATAAAAAAGATAATATTTGGTTAAAAGGATATTACTACTTACTCGTATTTCGATTCTTGTGGGAAATGATTAACCCGAAGATGAAAATTTCTAATTATTACCGAAAATTGGAAGAGAACAAAATTAAAAGCAAATATTCATGCGATTTGCCAATGGAGAATGAATTTTTGGCAGAAAACACATGAATGAATGAGGAATGAACTTTAGAAAACTATTTCTTATAATTTTTGACTGCGGTGCACTAAGGCCCACCATACAACATACTAAATACTTTTCAGACGTTAAACTTACGCGTCTGGGTATGTCTAACCGAACAGTTAACTACAAACTTATATTTTAGGCCTTGTTCATCAAGCGACAATTCCTAGTTGCTTGGTTATTTATATTTTCTTCACTAAAAATATAGAAAAATATTTTTAACTAATGCTCTGCATATCTTTATAACCTTACAGTTATTACACTAGAACCAGAGAATGTAAATGAGCGAATACATTAGAAATTAGTGAATTCCCTACTCTACCCCTATTTTTCAGCTCTGTTAGCCGTCCAATCACACAAAATTCAATTTGCACCTTCTCGTTATTTAGTAGAATGTTATCGGTTGGACTCATTTTCAAATATGTGCAAGTTTTGACAAAATATTTTACCAAGTATTATAAATTATCAGCAAGACGAGCTGAGTCGATTTAGCCATTTCCGTCTGCCTGTCTGTATATACGCGAACTAGCACCTCAGTTTTTAAGACATCGATCTGAAGTTTTGCACACGTCCTTTGCTCCCCAAAAAGCTGCTCATTTGTCGGAACCGCTGATTTCGGCCCACTAAAGCATATGGCTGTCATACAAACTGTTCGACGAAAATCTGGATAAAGATCTCTTTGTACTCTTTTATGCTATCAGAAATGCCCCTGAGATGGGTATTTTTTATATACTTAGTAGTCGGTATACTTGAAAGCATTATTGTCCTTTCTAGGGTTAAGCATTTCATCAACACATTAACGTCACATGTGATTTATTCGCGCCTTTGTATGCGTGCACAGGCGCAAAATTGTATAATGATTTCATAAAAATTCTTCGGGCTCTTGCTGTGTCCGTCGGTAGACTAACCTATCAGTTTGTGATTACATCGGCAAGAGTGAAAATGCTTATGGTGCGACGGACTTTTGCAAATCTATTCTATACCGACGACTATTATAAATCCCTACAACCGTTATTCTTTTTCACTCGCGCACTCGGCATCACATCGTACGTCGTGGTTAGCAATGAGCGAGGTTTCAAATCATTAGCAATCTCGCGATATTCAGTTGTTGTTGTACTTTTGACTTTGTCTTTTTTCTGTTACTGCTGTGTGTACATGGTCCACAGCAAGACTACATACATCGGGCACTTTCTCAACACGGATATCACAAATGGTGGCGAAAAGCTTATAATTTTGACAAGCGGCATTGCGGCGGTGATCGTTTTAATAACGAATACTCTACGTAGACGACAGTTGCTGTGGGTTTTCGAGTATTTTCCGAAAATTGATAAGAGTTTCGAACGAATCGGCATACGTTGGAATTATACGAAAGTGTTGCAAAATGTGATTTGGCGGCTCATTTTTATGGGTTTTATTTTCTCGATTACTTTGATAATTTATATAGGTTGTTGGATTCGTTTGCATGCGTTACCATCGTGGCAACTAATTTATATTACATTAGCTCAACTGATTGGTATATCTTTTACGGTTTTGCTATTCAATTCTTTAATGATGTCGACCAAGTTGAGAATTAAGGCATTAAATAAGGTGAGCAAATTTTATGTACGACGCATATTTTAGTTGTAAGCCTCGCAGAGCACAATTCTTTAAATATATCATCACTTATAATAGCACGAACTTTTTTTGTTTTACATACCTTTAACCGCATAAACAACAATGAAGACACTAAAACGGAGAGAGTTGAGCAGCAAGTAAGAAAAAATTTGAAAAATTTTTGGTCTCTGAGCTAAACTTTTTTGAGTTTATAATGTTTTCATTGATAAAAAGACATAGCAATTGCTAATTATGTATACTAACTGTTTCAAGGACCCTTGTCTTAGACTAGCAACATGAACATGGCCAAACTAATTTCAAGTTTTCATTTTTGAGGTTAGAAAAGAATTTTGTTATAAAAGAAGAGATCATACAGCCCGGAACCCACTTCGCTTTAAATTCTGTAACCTGACATAAATATTTTTTACTCAACAAAATTGTTTAAAAGCTTAGGAACTCTGGGATGTAACTGAGTTTCGAAAAATTGCGAATTTCTTATTTTTCTACCCTGAATTTACCCTGATTAAGTTTGCATCGGTGTTTGTAACACCCAAAAGGAAATGTCAGAGACTCTATAAAGTATATTTTTAAATAATCCGGGTGACGAGCTGAGTCGATTTAATCATGTCCATCTCTCTGTTCGTCCGTCTGTAGATATGCGAACTAGTCCCACAGTTTTTGAGATATCGATCTGAAGTTTTGCACCCGCACTTTTCTCACCAAGAAGCTCATTTGTCGGACTATTATAGCGTATAGCTGCCATACAAACTGAACTATCGGAATAAAATGCTTGTATGGAAAGCTTTTTCATTTCATGAGGTATCTTCATGAAATTTGGCATGGGTTATTGTCTAAAGCAATAATGCAATCTCCGTAGAAATTGTTTAGATCGGATCACTGTAGCATATAGCTGCCATACAAACTGAATGATCGGAACCAAGTCCTTGTAAGGAAAAATTTTTCAATTGAGGGGATATCTTCACCAAATTCGGCATAGGTTATTGTCCAAGGCAATGGTGCAATTGTCCATCCACAGCTCGTTAACAACATCTAAATAAGCAAACAAACTGGAATTCTGCTAAGTTAGTCTGATAGAAAACATTAAATTTTCATTTCGGCTAAAGCTTCTACATACTTATCTTTTTCCGCTACGAAGTGCTAAATGCAGAAGGCAACTGTTTTGGAACCTTGAACAAGGAAGGACCTATAGGAGAGATTTGAGCACTGTTAATAGAGTAGTCTAATTGAGCAGTCTACGTAGTTACAATATATATACATACATATGTATGTATGTACAACTATAATCGCAATCACAATCCTCTTGCGCCATAATTCTAACGTGCCAGCTATGATTACTTAACAAATATATCTCATGGCTGCCGGTAATGAATTACCAGTGCACAAATAGAAACATAATTCTTGCATTGGCATATCCTAGTCGACATTCAACAGGCAGTCGATAACTCAAACAAACAGTCGTGTGCGAGACGCGTGCTAGATAGATAGATAGTAACATTTGCGCAGAACAAAAAAAAAGTTAAAAATTAAAAAAAAAATGAAAAAAATTGTCAATCGAAGTTACGAAACAACGATCGAACTCGCTAACACGCTCCAGCAGCCAGCGGCAGCGTCTCGAATTCAGCGCATACGTCAGTACTTCATTTCGCAAGAAGTTTTCGCCACACTCCAGCCGCTCTTCCTGTTCACCTACATCTATGGTCTGACACCGTTTCGCATTGTAAAGCGTCGCAACGGTACTAGCGAGATACGCGCATCCTGCTTCGGCTTTTGCAACACGGCCGCCTATGTGACACTTTATGGCGTTTGCTTTTTGAATTCGCTGTTGAATGCCGAATCTGTTGTGGGTTATTTCTTACGCACGAACATCTCCATTGTGGGTGATACACTGCAGATATGTAACGGTATTGTCACCGGTATTGTCATTTATACGACGGCGTTGACCCAGCGTTGTAAGATGCGTCGCATAATTGAGGTGTTGAACGAGTTGGATTTGAATTTTGCAAATATTGGTGTGCGTGTGAAGTACTCGCGTATTTACCGTTATGCATTAGTACTGATCGTTGCAAAAATACTGATTATTGCGATCTATTGTGCCGGTGTTTATTTGCTTTTACGTTCGGCGCATGTAAATCCGTCGATATGTGTGTGCATCGCATTCGTTTTGCAACATTCGGTGTTGTTCTTGGCAATTTGCCTCTTCTGTTTTATAGCGCGTGGCTTTGAGCGACGTCTGGTCATACTCAATAAGGTAGGAAAGGTAGGAAAGAAATGGTGTGTGCGTGAGTATTTTAATTATATAGTGAAATTATTTAAGCGAGATCTGAATGGAAAATTTTACGCCAACATCCTACTCAAAGCCAGCCATAAGTATAAGTAGGCTTGCACCTTTACAGGTAACCTCTCGTGACAAGTGACCTTCTCCTCTTATACTCGTACAAATGAGTCTAAAATCTCTAAATAACTGTAACTGCTTCAAGCCCTAATATAATCTGTATAACCTCACCTGGCGCAATATAATCTGATAAACTTGTATCTTGCGTAATTTACCCAAACGATTCCAAGAAAGAATTATATTAGACGTCATTTTTAAATTCTCTGTTTGGAAATTACTTACAGCAGATTGTCTCTTCAATTGATCGAGCACGACTAGTTAAAGACTCGCCCTAATAGAGGTTTGACTCTCTCCCTCTCACTTACAGCAATCAATTGTTTAATGACTATCTGTAACGAAGAGACTGTAGAGGACCTTAAAAACTTGAAATTATTAGAAGGTTTTTTCTAAATGCCAGACATTCACATTGCTTTATAATTATTTTTAAACTTTAAAATATCTGGTCTTAATTTCCCTCTAGCAACTGTTCACTGTGGCTATTCTTCTCAAGAATAGAATTGGCCCTTGTAATTTAGACCTTACTTTACTAAATGTAAGGCTCTTCTTCTCTTTAAATTTGGTTTTATTTTATACTTGCTTCCGAGAAGAAATTTAGTAATCTAAACTTAATACTTCTACATAATTGAGATTGAGGGTTTTTGAAACTTAAAAAAAAAAAAATAATAATAATATGTCTACTCATTGTCGAGGTCTTGAGAAGGACTTTTGAAGTAACTTAGTATACTTCTCATCTCATCTATTTTCTCAATTACTTTTCAGCCCTTCAATTCAAAAGTAGTTACCGTTATTGAAGCGAAATATCAACTAAATTATGACCAGTGAACGAATTATAATAAATATTAGGAATGAAATTGTTAAAATATGCTTATAGTACTTAAGTTATCGCATTACAGAATAACTAATTCCATTTCGCTAGGTCAAAATTACATTAATGTATTTTTAATTAAGAGAAATAACCACACCAGTCTATTTTACATGAACCATGTGATAGTTTATTGTGATATTTATAGAAGAATATCTATGTATATTAGGGTGGGCTAAAAATAAATTTAGTTCTTTTCCTTAGATACCTTGGAAATATCGTCCGAAATTACGATACAAAAATTCTGGTAAAGTTTGAGTTTTAAAAATATTAATGGTATTAGGTGGCGGTTTTCGATTTCCTATATGCAAAAACGGGAATATATTCTTATTTTGTTCAGACGTTTATTGCATTTGAAGAAATTATTGCATACTGATAATGAAATGAACATATTCTATATATATATATATATATATATTAAGTCCAATATGATTTTTTGTTAAGTCGACTCATTTAAAAATTATTCCAGATCAATCGAACCTTAAGCCGTAAAAGATAAATTTTTTCATTTATAACATTATTTCACAAAATAATGTCTCAAAAATATATAATACCAATTTTTTATGATTTATTGTTTCATACGATAAATTCACATAAATTTTGTATTTCGTTTACCACGATTGCAAAAAGCGGTAAAAAGGCATTTTATAAGAACATAGTTAGAAGTATTAAAAAGATTAAAAATTATCATTATTTTTATTTATTTACATTAAAAAATTAAAAGTTTATTTTTGGCCCACCCTATATATATGTATGTATAATACAATAACAAACAACAAATCATTAGTATACTAAGAACAAAAGCTTGTTTGAGCAGAATATTCATTAAATATTTACCAGTCAGACTAGACGGACAGACAGACAGGCAGCCCGAGACAAACAAACATGTTATTAATTTCATTTATCGTATATAGCAGAGTACCTAAGTGGAGAAAGAGAAAGTGTCCTGTGGGGAAAAGGGAGAATGTTTCATCAATTAACAAAGGCCAGTTAGTAATATATTATTATTTAATGATTGCTCTGCGCTAACAGTGGCTTATGTTTACATAAATATGTATGTACTTATTTATACCTTTACATATGTACTATACATATATATACATTAAGACCAGAAAGTTTCCGGAAATTATAAATAAAATGTAAAATTTTTAATCTCCATCAATATTTATTTAATACTTTGAAAGATATGTTCCTTCTAAAGCGATACAGATATGCCACCACTTTTTCCAATAAACGAAACATGTCTTGTAGGCGCTGTCCGGGACGCCTTTAGTTCCCTCTGCGAATTTTCGTTTACGACCTCAATTGAGTCGAAACGGGTTCCACGGAGTGGTGACTTAAGTTTTGGAAACAAAAAAAAGTTGCATGGGGCCAAATCCGGTGAATACGATGGTTGATTGATGGTATTGAACGAATTTTTGGTCTTAAAATCGTTCACAACTATGGTCAAACTATCAGTCAAAATCAAACGAGCTACTTCACGGCCGATGTTTAGCTTACGTGCTATCTCGCACGTAATACTCGCATGACGATTTTCGAGCAGGATTTTCTACACTTTTTTGATGGTATTGCCAGCGGTAGACGTCGAAGGACGACCGGAACGAGGCATGTCTTCGAGGTCGAACTGAGGTCGACTGATTTCAGCAGCTGCTGGAAACAAACTGGTTGATAGATCGCGCTTATATTTGGCTTAGTAATTAAGGACAGTGCTACCAACTTTAAAAAAAAAAGAACTGCTGAAAAATTTCCGGGAACTATCTGGTCTTAATGTATTGAAAAAATGTACCGAAATAAAGTACTTAATTGAAATGTGTTGAGAAATTAAATTAATTTCAAAAAAAACCTCATAAAAGCCATATGCAAATTACTCGCATGCGCTTTTATGTGCTATACGCAGTTGCGTACATATTATACAAGTATATATACTAATGTTACCTCGATGTGCAATTAAAAGAGCAACAAGTCAATATTTAATTCCTTAGACGCTTGTCGACGCTTTTCATACTTACGTATGTACATAATTGGTTTACAGGGATATTCAATTTGGACTTCTTCGTCAATGAAATGGGTTAGAAACTGATTTAGCTGCGATTGAATGGAAAAAGATACAACTTACAAGCATGCCAAAAAAAAGGATTTCATGATCTAGCGATAGTATTAACCATGTAGTCGATTTTCTCTAAGAAATTAGTTGCCGTAATGTATACTCATTATACTTTGCAAACCAACAACAATTCAATAATTTCGGTTAAGAATCAAAAAGCAAACGTAACTTAATGGAATATAACATTAGACCATACAAGTACAAGCATATTTCAACTATTCTGTAAGTGTAGGAGAGAATTTTTCTGCTAATATGGGTAGCACACCTAAGCTTCGAAAACTACCAAACGGGTAACCCACTATATGCCAAGTGGGCGATTAGACGCTGGTGGGTGTGCTTACAATCAAAAAAAAAAAACAAAAAAAGTGACAACAACAGGTGGGTCAGTGACAGGAATCGACATCGATGACGGCACCTAAGTACAAGTGCAGATAAATATGGTAATATTGTGTGAGGCGGCGCAGCGCAAGCTCCCGCCACTAATTTGCATATGAAAACGGATACATTATTAGTAAAAGTAGTAAAAGGATATACAATTCATTATAAATGGAGAAAACTGAGACCAATACTGATGGTCAAACACAAACACTACATTGCAAACGGCAATGCAAGCGTGCGCTCGCGCCTAGGCGTATTGAGCGTCGACTTCGGTTAAAAAGTCACAACAACACGCCAACTTTCGGCCAGTTAACGCGGTGCAGTCAACGCGAATGGACGGTGATACGAATAGTATAGAGGCACAGGAAGTGCGTGCCACACGACCACAGCGTGTTAGCGGTTTACGTCGGTTCTTTCAAGCGCAACAGCTATACGAAAGCCTACAGCCGATATTCGTGATCACTTTTTGGCACGGCCTTACGCCGTTTTTCATCAAAAGTGACGGTGACGGCAATAAGAAATTGAAGGAATCCATTTTCGGTTATATCAATATGTTTCTGCACATCACCATCTATGTGGCATGTTATGTGTTAACTCTGATGAATAATTTCGAAACGGTTGCGGGCTACTTCTTTAAAACCGGAGTCTCACGTTTCGGTGATACATTGCAAATTTTGAGCGGTTTGATCGGTATAACGATCATATATTTTACAGCTATGCTACCGAAGCATCGTCTAGAGTACAGTTTACGCACAATACAGGATATTGATCTCATGTTGCATAATGTTGGTGTAAAGATAATCTACACCAAATTGTTGCATTACTGTTATTTCAGTATATTGATAGTGTTTGCCGTTGACACAGCGTATTCGTGTGGTAATTTTTTTCTCTTGAAATCGGCTAATTTAGAGCCGTCAACGCCACTTTACATCGTCTTTACGTTGCAACACACGGTTATCTCTATTGCTACAGCGATGTATCAGGGACTTGTGAAGATGCTGGAAATGCGGCTGATAATGTTGAATAAGGTGAGAGGGGTTGCGGTGGGCACGAGAAGATATCAAAAACCGTGCAACCGTTTTTTTATTATTATAAAAACATAGGGCGGTACGAAATTATTAAAATCGGTTTAGAAATATGCTAAACAGTGCGCAGTCGATATAAAAAACTTAAATATTGCCTACACTTAGGCGAACTATTCAATAGGAAAGTTTGGCAGAAGATCTAACGCAGGCACACACCTATAATATATGCATGTTCTTAAAAAGAAGCATTGTTGTTCTGGAACTCCATGCTATTTCAAGACTTCTAAACTGGAATGTATTAAGCCTAATAAATAATTTATAAAGACTATACAAAATGCGACAAGAAGAAAATGTGCTTTTGCGTTGCGCTTCCGATTATGCTGTAAGTAATTTTCTTTTAGATTATGTAGAAACGTTGCGTGCTAGGCTGTTTTTAATAAATTACTTGATAAATCCAAATTAAAATGTGAGTTAATTTTTATATATTCCCATATGCTGATGATCTAAGCGCTAACAAGTTATTAGTCGGATCATGTTAACTTTTCTGAAATCATTGCTAAAATATACACCATAAAATGTTTACAACAGTCATAAAACGTATAGTATAATCGTCTAATAAGTAACTTTAGCGATTTTTATGACATACAAATTGTATTAAATATCATATACCATATAGGTCTTCTACAAAAAGACTTCACTTGTTAACTCTTTAGTTAACGCAAGTTGACTCGTGAAATGCTTGTCGGCAAGCAATTCCTCTCTTCGGCAAACTATATTAGGCACTAAGTAAGCAATACATAAGGGAATGTTTCTGAAGCAATTAAGTTTTTGCATATGCTAATATGTACCTATGTATCAGTATACCATTACTAAAATTCCGTGTGTTGTGTTTAATGAAATTATGAAGGGAACTGCGAAGCCCAATATAGCAATTTCCTTGAGGTTGTATACCCTCTTACTAAACAACTACTTACGAAGTTAGTAGGGAATTGGAGCATTAATACAAGGTATACAATTAGGCGCATGAGATATCTTAAGATGTTTGATATTAAGTGATGTTATGCTAAGGATATTAAAAACAAGAAAATACGTTAACTTCGCTTGCAACCCTTTATATATTACCATACCCTTAGGAAATAAAAAAAATGAAAAAAATCAAGAAGTCGGTTGTCATCGTTCAGTATGTATGGCAACTATATGCTATAGTGGTCCGATGTCAGACAAATGAGCAGCTTCTTAAGGAGAAAAGGACATGTGCGCAATTTCAGATCGATGTCTCAAAAACTGAGAGATTAGTTCGCGTATATACAAACAGATGGACTGGCGGACATGGCTATATCGGCTCTACTCGTCAACCTGATCATTTATAAATAAAATTTTGGGGCATCCGACGTTTCCTTCTGGGTATTACAAACTTCGTTGCAAACTTAATGTTAACTGTTTTTAACGGCATAATTAAAATTGCATAACGAGTTGGAATGTTGCAAAACACGCACTTTCGTTTTAAAATGCCCTTCAATTCAGAGAGTAACAGGTACATACAGTAGTGTTCATGAAAATAGTAGTGAAACAGCTTCTTATATTTAAATATGTTGTCAAGCCAACAAACGTGATTATTTTGGTAAAATAGACACTTCAAATTATAAAAGCGAAAATATCTTGAATTATTGCTTCCGCTGTCTTTTTTATGACGAGCGATTCTTTAAAATAGTAAAGCTTGTCGTTAGTGGTCGATAAATTAAATAATGATTAAATAGTTGCGATAAACAAGTGTATTTAAGGAATTTGAAAGTTTTTTTAAAACCCAGTGATCTTTCCTTTTTAGTGGGTGGAAGTAGACATTGTTCTATCAAGTAGCATGAATTGGTAGTAAACCTAACGAAACAAGACGGAACCTATAAGAAGTTGAAGCTCTTTGGTAGGGGGTACAACTGCACAATGATATACAACGCTATAAAATACAATGATAAAACAAGAAATTAGCGGAAAAATATAAAAAAAGATGATAAAACAGGCATTATACGATATGTAGAAAACAAGCCCTAAGCATCCTCAAAAATGATAAAAAATTATTAAAGCTTATCGGTTACTATTCTTATAAATCGTAAAAGACTATATGAAAAAATATTTGAACATAAAGGGTCTCCGGAAAGTACCTCTTTTAACTAACAAACATGTGGAATAAGAATAAATTTCACAAAGAAAAATTTCAATTGGCCATATACAAAATGGACGGAACGTGCTGTTGAGTGATGAAAGCAAATTTGCATTTTTTTTAGGGAACAAGGTCAAGAAAGTAATTCCAAAACTTTAAAACATGGTGGTCTGAGCATTATGGTATTTATGGGCTTACCTTTCGTATCATGGTGTCGGTCCTATACATTTGATCAATGGCATCATGAACCTAACGGAGTATGTAAACATGTTGAAGAATGTTATATTACCATTTTCCAGCTGGGAAATGCCTACAAAAAAGACGTTTGAACAGAATAACGAGCCAAACCATACAATGTAACTAACTAAGGAGGGATTTGCATCAGAAAGGATCGACGCAATGTGCTGGCCAGTGCAGTCACTTGACCTGTATCTGGTCGAAAATTTATGGGTAGATGTTAAACGAGTTGTAGCAACAGCAAATCTATCAAGCAAAACACAAGTTTTTTAAATAAATCTTGTTAGTAAAAAATACATATATATTTAAAAATTACTTTTAAATGTGATTGACTTCGTAGTTTGTATTTTTCACCTGAATTTTTTGTTTTATATTATAGTTAGAATCCACCAGCACTACTACTTTTATGAACACAGCTGTATGTATCGATTATTATTTCCAAGTCACGCAATATTTATTTGGTTGAATTCTTAATTTTTAAAATATTATTGTTTTGACAAAAGTAACTTTAAGTAACTCAGAAGCACTTGTTTGGGAATGTCTAACTAGTCACTCAGTGACAGTACTAGCGTTAATATGTTTTCTGCAAGAAACCAGATTGGTAACAAGTTGAAATCTATAAGAAATTGAATATCTCGTGCTACAAAAAATCATGTGAAATACTGCCTACAATTAGGCGAATCGAGAAAAGTAAGTCACAATCTATCATAGACACACACCACTTTAAAAGCTGATGCTAAAATTGATCATTTGCAGATAGCTAACTTTATATGTATTGTATAACTCCAGCAAATCAAGTAGTCAGATGAAGATACTTTACAGAAGGACTGAACATTTTTAGGAATTAGAAAAAAAGAATTAGTTTAAATGTTTTAGGGCGATTTGTTTCTTGAACTTCTCAATATTCAAAAGCTCAGCAAAAAGAAAGAAAGTTATAGAATAGAATTTTAATTATATAATATATATAATTACAAAATATATTTTGCACCCATTGGCAGTTCTCTGCGTATAAATTTCAATTACAATATTTTTTTTGTATCTCAGTGATTCTGTGCTATTTTCATTTGAAAAAACTTTTCACTAAGGAATTAAGTATTTTAGCCTACTTCTAAACCATAAATATACACATTTTACCAATACTTTTCCACTAAGTAGGTAAATGGTAGGAAAGTCGAGAAAGAAAATAGTATAGCAATAAATATCGCATTACAAAAATTGCAAAAAATCAATTAGCCTAATGCAGCAGAGTGAGAAGTCATAATAAAAGCGCTCATAAAACTATAGATAAATATACTAGATATCTCTTTTTGCATAATGAAAATATTATAGGAGAAACCATTATATTTATTGCTACTTCAGCTAAGCAATTCTATAAGCAGAAATGCCAATGCAAAAAGTAAAGAACAGAATGAGAACAACAATGGTTGATTCAATGAGCAGTTGTGAAACTTTCTTCTAGTTTTAAGAGACTCATTTTCCTCTAGTGTGTTGAAGTCGGTTTT
The DNA here is from genome assembly GCF_042242935.1 of Bactrocera oleae. Classification (NCBI taxonomy): domain Eukaryota; kingdom Metazoa; phylum Arthropoda; class Insecta; order Diptera; family Tephritidae; genus Bactrocera; species Bactrocera oleae. The sequence goes on along the minus strand of NC_091537.1, from coordinate 6,976,207 downwards.
GGTGCTTATAATTTTTAAAAATATTTAAGCTAAAAGTCGGAACATATTAAACTTGGCCAAATTTTTCGATTTTAAAGTAAGCGTCTAAACTTCAACCGCAGTCTAAGTGCGCTAATGAGAGACAGCGTTACGCTTAATATATAATATACTCAGTCATGGCAAATTGATTAACATAGTCAATCATAGATTGACAGAAAATCGTAAAAATACTATTAAATGCAAATATTCGTTTACTACATAGGTTACAAGTTTTCAACCCAAAAAAAATTAAGATATGAATCCTATGAAGAACCACTCTCACTGCATTAGACTGACTACGCAACTGAGAAATTAAATGGTTTCTTGGAGGAGAACCTTTAAAAGCTGAGTTTTTGTATAAAACTCCATAAAAGGATATTACTTAAGTAGCTATATCCACTTGCAATTAAAAAAAACGTGTTTTTTGTGTTTTTCTTTTGATTTTTGAAGAGACATTTTATTTAATAAATAAATAAAAATAATGAACATTTAGAACTTTATGTACTTTAAAAATCGGTGATTTAATTTGGAAAAAAAATTTGGATTCGCTTGATGCCGTTGTCAATCTCCAGGAAAACATCCAAAAAAAAAGGTTTCTGACGGTGAGGAAGATTTTTCTGCTTAAAATTATCTCAAATCAAAGAACAAAAAAAATATTTTTACTATGGATAAATATAAGTCAAGTTAAAACCTATCTTCATATATAATAACTAGTCAAAAATTATATTTTCGACAAAGTCGTTTTTTGTGAAAACATTTACACTTGCGGGTGGCTTCAAAAAGTGCTAACAAGAATCTTATTCCTTCGATCATTAGCCGACAAATACTTGTATATCTAACAAGGTCGTGTAAATTTCAAGTCGTTCAGTCCAGCTATTTCGCAGAAATTTACTTCACCGACTCGTGTCAAGCAAAACGCGTTTAAGGTTTTGGGAGCCGATTACACTAAGTTAAAAAATTCTTACAAATATACATATTCGAAAAAAATAGATTTTTTGAAAACCACAAGTGGGAAGAGGGTTATCTGAACCGCTTTTTCTCGTATATAATTTGTCGAATTTTTGAAAACGAAGTTTTTGGAAAGTTAGAATCAGTTAACAGAGTGAAGATTCTACTCAAACTCATTAACAACGTTCCCTCAATTCCAAAGCCAATAAAAATTCCTAGAAAGGCAATTGTTTATTACTTTTTCCTCTCCTCGCAATCATACATATAAATTAATAACCGTTAAATAGTTTAAAGGCCGTCAATCATGTTACTCTATAAATTTTAAAGCACTCAGATGCCATTCATTTGCACACAAAGTACTGCCACAGTATAAATACCGCAAACAGTGAATCGTAACGGCTTAGTGGCCGCAAAAGAAATTAAATCGCTCACTTTACGACCGCCATGCGCTTCTGGAAAGAACTCTTCAGCCCGAGTGATGCCCTTGGCGCTGCACAAACACTAATCTGGTTTAACTTTGTGCTCGGCTTAACGCCATTTCGTCTACAAGCGACCGATAGCGGTCAACAACGCACATTGCACATCAGCCAGCTGGGCTATATGAATACGTTGCTGCAAGTGATCTTCTTCATGTACTGTTTCATACATTCGCTGGCCGAGCAGGCATCCATTGTGGGCTTTTTCTTCAAATCGGAGATTTCACAAATCGGCGACACATTGCAGAAATTCATCGGCCTGTTGGGCATGTTGACGCTGTTCGGCATTAGTTTGAGTGAATGTCGTGTTATAGTTTCGTTGTGTAATACCATCGTGACGGTGGATCGACGTTTTCACAATCTCGGTGTGGCATTCAATTATCAATATATTATGAAATTGACACACTTGAAAATGTTCTTGGTGATCACTTTGAATATTTCGTACATGTCCAGTTGCTTTTGGATGCTCTTTCATAATGATATTTGGCCGACATTTCAAGCGATGATTACATTCTTTATGCCGCATGTCTTCTTATTAAGTGTTGTTGTGTTGTTTTCTACGTTTCTGTTCCGTTTGCAGCAGCACTTCGGTTTAATTAACAAGGTGAGACACCAAACGTCGAACTTTGTGATAATGTGCGTGTATAGTGAGACTCTTCCCCTTCTATGCTTGAAATGTACAGTTTAATTAATTAATTAATTTGTTCACTATATTTTTTTTGTTGCTTACAAATGTGAATATCGAAGATAGCAAAATATGGCATTAATATCAAAGCAAAGATTAAATTGCATACCAATAACCATTAGATGAACTTATCGTAGTCATTCATACCAGGGTACCATAACTTTGTTCAAATAACGGATATTTATAATATTCTACCATAAACTCACAAATGTCATAACGAACTTAGACCTAAACGGACTAGCATTTCTCAGTCAGTTAAATTTTTTGAAATGATAAAGATTTTCTAAAAATTCCACAAACACTCAATGGCTAAGGCATGTCTCGAAGAAATAGCAATAAGCTCGTAAGAAATATTATAGGTAAATCATTAGGAGTAAGTTAATGATGTTTTGCTTTGCGTGGTGAGTGAGTCCAACGCCGAAGACTATGGATAGGAAAACTAAATACGAATTCTTCATCGTTTTGATAGCTGTTTCTTTTGTTTTCTGAATCAGAGCAACAATTTTTTTATCGGTGCGAACACTGTCCTCCCCTATTTATATTTATGAATTATTAAAGTAAATTAATTTCTATTCCCTTTTTAATTGTGCTCCGTTCTTATCAATCCTAAATGTCTGCATGCACATTTGCAAGGATAGCACAATTATAGTCATTTATACTACGCTGACGGCTTCGCATACTTTTACAACACAAGACGGAAATGTTTCAACGGTTTTTAAACGGTTTGCGCAATTTGAGACGTGACTTTCGAAATCCTGCCAATATTTACGCGAGTTTACGTTTGGTTTTCATATTCGCACACTGCTACGGCCTAACGCCATATCATATAATCATATCGCCGAAAACGCGAAGACATGTTTTGTGTGCTTCGGCCTTCGGTTATTTCAGCATGGCGACGCGTTTCATCTTTCTGCACGTCAATATCATGTATAGTATTTTGCACCAACACACGGTCATCGATTATTTTTTCACAACGAATGTTTCGCACTTTACGGAATCAATGCAAAAATTCAATGGCGTCTTCGGTAATGTGATCGCGGTAAGCATTTGCTTCGTGCAACGCAAGAGACTGTGTACGCTCGTTAAGCGTATGCATAAAATCGAGGAGCGTTTTTTCAATGTAGGCGTGTCGTTTACGCAGAAATATGTGGCAACGCATACGAATCGATTTGCTTTGGCTTTATTTGCCTTAACTATTTTTTACTTTCAACTGAGTATGTTCGTTATATTGGCACGAAATAACATATATTTATCCCTTCCATCAGCGGTGACATTCTATGCGCCGCACTTGCTCGTTTGTGGCTTAGTACAAATGTTTTATGCTATAGTTTACAAGCTGACGCAATATTTTCGCGCCTTGAATCAAGTTGAGTATTTGTGCGAAAGCGGGTTGAGAATTACATGTGCTATACAAGTAATGAATGAAAAGACCTAGAATTTTTTCATTTTTATTAAGTTTACTATATGCTTTTGAGTGGTTTTGAACTACAGAACGTTAGACTGAGGCAGACAGATGGAGTACAAAATGGGAGTTTCTTCGACATAAAACTCTCGGCTCTGCGAACTCGCCGTGGAGACAGCGGATAATCTTCTCATTGAATGCTTAGAAATTGCAAGAAGTGGGAGCAAAATTATGGTATTGACGCATCCAATATAAAATGCATTCGACCAAAGATCGCAGTGCACACCTCTATTTTCATCCAAAAAAATTCAAAAATTGTAAACTGAAAAATCGAACGAAGATTAAACCGAAACGATTTTTATTTTAGATAATAGGGATTCAACCTAGAGCTAATGGACTTTTCGTGTATAAAACATCTGAAAAGACCACATATTACATTGCAAGCTATGGTTCGCGGATTAGTAAAATACTAGTAGTTCTGATAAGGGGCGACAATCATAATATGTATATTCATACAATATGTAGACCTGAAACAGTCGGATCTACACACATAACCTAACCGATACGGATTGCTCCGACAACAATAGTAATAATACGTATACTACGAGGTGTAAACGACAATAATAAGAAAAAATAGAGGTCTTAGAGAAGGCGATCTATTAGGACTTTCACGACTTCAAATTTGAGTCATCAAGGCGCTTGAAATCATCCAGACATTCGAGATTCATGTTCTTTACCTAATGTTACATAAATTATGGTCATCAGATGCTTATGAATTTGGGCTAATCAGTCTAATTTAGCCACAGCTCTCAAATTTTTTGTAGGTTATAACGAAGCGCGTCTGTTTGCGCATCGGAGAGTGAATGAAATCTAGAACTGACATAACCTCAACTTTGAAATTGTATATTCACCAGCTTTAACTCAGTTTCCTTCCCTTGCAGGTTTTAAAGAATCTCGCACATCAATGGGACAATAGCATTGTCAAACCTATGCCGAAGCAACGCTCACTACAATGTCTGGACTCTTTCTCCATGTACACCATTGTCACAAATAATCCTTGCGAGATTATACAGGAATCTATGGAAATACATCACATGATTTGCGATGCGGCATCAACAGCAAATAAATATTTTACTTATCAACTACTAACAATCATTTCGATTGCATTTTTGATCATCGTTTTTGATGCCTATTATGTGCTCGAGACATTGTTAGGCAAATCGGCGCACGAAAGCAAATTCAAGACTGTGGAATTTGTGACTTTCTTTTCATGTCAAATGATTTTGTATCTCATTGCGATCATATCCATTGTGGAGGGCAGTAATCGGGCTATCCAAAAGGTTGGTAGTAATAATAATAGTATTTGAGGAGCAAAAAAGTGATTACTTTTTGCTTTTGCAGAGCGAAAAAACCGGTGGCATTGTACACTCACTACTCAATAAGGCAAAAAATGCTGAATTAAAGGAAAAACTACAGCAGTTTTCTTTACAATTGTTACATTTGAAAATACACTTCACCGCCGCTGGACTCTTCAACATCGATCGTACACTTTATTTTACGGTAGGTCAAAAAAATTAAACGAGGTATTGAAGAATAATATTACTTTATAAATACACGCACTTGCTATGAAAAATACGATACAGATAGGTTTCAAAACGTCCGCTGGACCCCAAACTTCGAGATACTTGTATTGAAGTAAGAGACTATTTTGACTTTAAAAAATAGGTCTATCATAACATATATTATATTAGCATAACTTTATACCCTAAACAGGGTATATTAAGTTTGCCACGAAGTTTGTAACACACAAAAGGCCCTATAAAGAATATACCTACATATGTATACAAAATGATCAGCGTAACGAGCAGAGTCGATATAGTCATATCCGTTAGTCCGTCTGTTTGTATATATATACTAATCCCTCAGTTTTTGAGATACCGATCTGAAATTTAGCACACGTCCTTTTCTCTCCAAAAATTTGCTCATATGTCGAAACCGGACCACTATAACATATAGGCGCCATACAAATTGACCGATCAAAATCACGTTCTTGTATTTTCCAAAGCAACTCTACATTCTCCAAACAAACTGTTCAGATCGGACCTCTATAGCAGATAGCTGCCATACAAGCTGACACATCGAAATTAAGTCTTTATATAGAAAACATCTGCATTAAGTTAAGATATCTTCACGAAATTTTGCATGAATTATTGTCCAAAGCAACGCTACAATCTGCGAACATATTGTTCAGATTGGACAACTACAGCATATAGCTAACTGACCCATCAAAATCTAGACAATATCTAGATAACCGTAAAAGTTAATTTTTCCTTATTACATAACCTTATTTTACAACCGTTGGGTGTATACATGTAGATGTCATATGAAATGCATCTGTGAAGGGTATTGTAATTTCGGTGCAGCCGAATTTAACGTTTTTTTTTTGTTGTTTTTAGAAATAATTTTATAGCAAATTTGCAAAGAAAAATAAATGTACTCACCCTAATGCGGCGCTCAAACAGGTTTTATCTGTAAAAATAAAAATAAAAAATCGTTTATTTTCATTATCCTCATATCCTTACAAAATCGATCAAATAAACATATATAACTTATCTTAACTTACAGATAAGTGGCGCACTCACCACCTACCTAATTATACTTCTACAATTCACGAATTCTAACGCACCCGAACAACCGTTCACGCCGATAGAAGAGAACAGCACAACGCCACTAAGGAATCTAGTTTCAAATTTGACAGCTGGTGGATAATGCAGATGTTTTATTGATATTTAAAGCCTTTTTCAAATACTCATAGCAATATATTGTAAAATTTTACTAGATATATATATGTGTGTATGTATGTTATTTATTTATCTCTTGTGTATTTAATGCCTGAGATTTGTGTAACACGTTTTTATAAGTATGTATGAATTTTATGAAAATATATTCAGAAACTTAGGTAGGTATACGAACGATTGAGATGCAAAAAATTGCAAGCGAACTGATGAGTTATATATTTTTATGCAAGCATTTACCATAGATACTTTGTTATATCTCAGTGCAGATTTTTTTTAATTGTTTAACATGTATGTATGTTAAGCATAAATTAATTGTTTTATATGTAATGAATTTATAGTGCATTTGTATTGAAACATTTTTACGAAACAAAAACAATTGTAAACATATATGTATGTATGTAGGTTTGATTGCAAGTACACTTCATGTCATAATAATTAATAAAGAAGCTAAAACATTGGATTTTATCAGAACTAGATTTTTTACTTCTTACTAGAATTTTATTAGAGTGGAAATTGTTTCCTCTTCAAGGATTTGCCTGGGACCAGAGCGGCAACACGCTCCTAGTTAGAATATGTAGATCTGATGAGTATTATATTAGGCGGTACGCGATCAAGCAATATGTGCTCCGGAGTATGTATATATATGTACTTATGTAACAATTCATCCTGTTTCCTCGGAATACCTAATTTCGGTGAGTTATCTTGTCAAATAAAAAATGTTTCCATATAAAACGTTGATTTCCATCGGCCAGTTGTATGGCAGCTATATGCCATAGTGGTCCAATATAGCCGATTCCGACAAATGAGCAGCGTTCAGGGGAGATAAGTGTACAAAATTTCAGATCGATATCTCAAAAACTGAGAGACTAGTTCGCATATATTATAAGAAAAACAGACGCACATGGCTAAACCGACTCAACTGTTCATTTATATATATATTTTTATAGAGTCTCCGACGTTTCCTTCTGGGTGTAATAATGTAATATATGTATATAAGGCATATTTTTAAATAAAATGTTAAATATTAAAATAATAATAACTATTTAATTCTAAGTCTACTTACCTGAATGTTTGTATTTAAGTAAGAGTATCCTTCATTAATTTGGTTGGTGCAAATTGTGTTACAATCCACTACTTATTTGATATATTGATAGCAATTGTAGCTAATTACATCAATTACTCCGATTACGGGTAATGTCCTCTTAACGCGTTATGGCATGTAAACTCTCTTTACCGCCACCATACACTAACCATATTTGTCGTATTGAAAGTCAGCGCGGCACTCCTACACACCTCCGAGCAACCGAAAGTTCATCAGTGATGCGTCAATACAACAATATCTTTATACACTATTTATACAATTCAACTCAAAGGACATGCCAAGAAGCTCGGAACTATTTCAGTGACAATACGGAATTTCGCGACAGTAATCAACAAGTGCGCGACGCTTACGGACGTATACAAAGCATTTACCTATTGTCTTCCGGTTGACATTGACCTATAAAAGGTGGTTATTTGAGCGTGCGATACGAATACGGAGTATATACATACATCAACATATACATATATATACTCAACTGTGCGTTCATACTAAAGCAACGTTTAATAATATAGTGCGCTTTCATAATGGCATGGCAGTTTTTAAAACGTTTAACACAATCGGATAGCATTTTACAATCACTTCGACCGTTAGCATATATATCCCTAATCGGTTTGGCACCATTTCGCTTGAGTGTTAGTAAGGATGTGCGCACTTCTGCCTTTTCACTTGCTGCTGGCATTTTGCACTTCCTCTTTTATGTGCTGTGTTTTTTTCTATCGCTATGCGAAGGAGACTCCATCATTAGCTACTTCTTCCAGACTAGCGTAACGCGTTTGGGCGATGCAACACTCTCTTTAAGTGGCATAATAGCAATGTTGATGATTTTTAGCTCAATTTTCTTTAAGGTAAAAGAAATTAAAAAAAAAACTTTGTCTAACAGATTTTATTGCTATAAATGTATAATCGTGTATACTTACAGCGTAATTTACTGCTCACAATCATACAAAACTGTTTAGTGGTTGATGATATATTTTTGCGTTTGGGGCTGAAGCTCGATTATCGCAAAATATTGATGTACTCATTTGTTACTTCGTTAGGATTATTGCTGTTCAACTTTGTTTATTTATTGGTCAGTTATATGTTATTGCGCTCGGCAGAGATATGGCCATCATTTGTAGTTTTTACCACGTTTGCCTTGCCACATTTAAATATCAGCATTATGGTTTTTAAGTTTCTATGCACCACACATCTGACACGTACGCGTTTTAGAATGATGAATGAGGTACATAACTGTTTTATATAAACACACTTTATCTCTACATATATTTAACATATTAAATTTATATATCTATTAACCTTAAAGATACTACAGGATATACTCGACTCTTGTATTGAGGAGCGCGGTGCAGTTGAGCTCTCACCAATGCACTCAGTAATACACCTACATAGTTTCAATAATATACCATCACGGCATGTGTCATCGGTTATTCAACCAATAGCTACGCCACGTCCACGATATAGCGTCACTTCCCTAGTACGTCGCAATCCTGAAGCAGCGCTCAAACAAGTCAGCAATGTGCATAATCTACTTTGTGACATTTGTTGCACAATCGAGGATTATTTTAATTATCCAATGCTATCTATTATCGCTATTTCATTTCTATTTATTCTATTTGATGACTTTTACATATTAGAAGCGGTCATTACGCCTAGTCGAGTTGACAAATTTGAAGCCGATGAATTCTTCGCCTTTTTCATAACGCAAATGTTGTGGTATGTGGTGATAATCTTGTTAATTGTAGAGGGTAGCAGCAAAACCATTAAGGAAAGCAATAAAACAGCAGCTATTGTACATAAAATACTAAACATATCTGATGAATCGGCCGTGCATGATCGTCTATTGCGTTTGTCGTTGCAATTGTCACATCGACGTGTAGTTTTCACAGCCGCCGGTCTCTTTAATTTGGATCGTACCTTAATATTTACGGTGAGTAGAACTGAAGTTGAATATACGAATTAATATAAAATGTATATTCTTTTCACCTGTAGATATGTGGTGCTGCCACTTGCTACCTTATAATTCTTATACAGTTTCGCTATAATCCGTCCCACTGGGACCGTTTAAACTCGTCATCCGGAACAGTTTTAGCTTCAGGATAATATAATGTACCTAAAGTAGATATCAAATAATGTACAAATCGATATGTGTAAACAATATTGAATTTTTAATATACCTAACTGTAAACATTAATTATATTTATATATGCGAATTTGTCAGCACAACACTTGCTCGCATATTCTAATTAACTATATAATTTGCAATTTATTTTAAAATAATAAAATTTGCTTTAATTGTCAACGAATGCATTTTTGTTTTGCATTCTAAATGGTTCAAGCAACGTATTTTATTTGAAGTGAATATACTCCATTTATTAACCACCTGTATAGAATTAAATACACACCATTTAACCATAAATAGCAGCAATATATTTTTAGCCTGACATTATTTTTAACGTAACAATTGATAATTAATTGATACCGTAAAATTTAAATTTTCACAACTTCACTAAATTTTGGCACTTCATTGGCAATAGTTGGTTGCCAACTTCTGAAATTTAAAAAAAACACCAAAACAGGCTAAAACTACATAGGCAAAAAAAGTAATAATTTTTTTAAACAATCAAGTTTATTTGTGTTTCTGGTTTTATTTATAAAAGTTTTTAAACGTAAAAAACATACAAATCAAGTGCAAATCCAAAAGTTTAACTTCACAAAATTTTAGTCGCTCGTAACTAGTGAATAGCCTTTAAACATTTCTAATAACTACATTTAAAATCATAACTAAATATCAATATATATTGTATTAACATTTTGTTTAATGCTTTTTACTGATTTACTACTGTACTATTTTAATTACTTATTAGTTTAATCCATTTATTATCTGTACGAAATTTAGGCTCAGACTCAGGCCAATTAACGACCTTCCGCGTAAAGGAAGGCCAAAAACCTTCGAAGACGGTGAATTTACTCGCAATAAGAGCTTGCTTCAGCATTGAGAGTCACCCTCCAAGCCATTTCAAAGCGCTGGCAAAATGTGATTCTGCTGCATGACAACGCTCAACCTCATATTAAAACCTACCTAGAAACTCTTCAAAGGGAAGTCTTACCCCACCCGCTACATTACCCAAATATTGCACCGTCCGATTATTATTTTTTTTTTTTATGACAACTATTTGCTATAGCAGTCCGATCTGAACAATTTATTAAGGGGCATTTAACCATATAAAATGTAAACAAAAGGGTTATTGATCCCAAATGTAAACAAAGGTTGTTAACTTGGCGAAATGTAAACAAAAAGGTCATTGACCTCGTAAAATGTAAGCTAAAGGTCATTGTCCTAAGGAAGTGTAAACAAAGGGGTCATTGACATCGGCAATGATCTTATTTTGGTTTTTGGATGTGAGATAATTTTAAACAGAAACATTTTCCGTACCACCAGACACACTTTTTCAAAAAAAACAAGGTGAATCGACGATTACTTCTGTACATACAATTTTATAAAAGTGAATTGCAAGGAGATATAGCGTCTAAATACGTTCTTAATAGGGATAAACACTGAAGAAGCACTAAACCAATTTTTTGGCGTTTCAATTTTCAAAACGCACTAAATTTAGGTTTTTTAAGCAAAAGTAGGCAACTGTGTCCAACCGTCCATTTTTATTCATCTTACTGTTTGTGGGCGCCATCTATGTGTTGAAGCATGCAATAATTATAAGTCAGCTGACTTTGACAGCTGTGAGGACTCATCTATAAAGATTATTTACAAAAATGCCGGGTAAAAGGTAAATTTCATTTTGCACTTTTGATGAAATAAGCATAAACTTTTACTAAATTAACATATAACTAGGAGACCGTGGCGAAAGGATTTGAAAAAACGGCAACGAAAACAAAAAAGGCAAAATGCTGCCCAAAAACGCGATCAACTATTGGGAGAAGGTACATGCAAAAAGAAATTTATTTCTAATGAATGTAATTTAAATAAACCGTATTTATTACATAGAAGAAGCAACGAAACTCAAAGATCACTCCCATCAACAACTTTTACAACAGCAAGCGCTCCTTGAAGAGCAGAAATTACGGGAAATTGAAATACTGCACGACGCAGAGGAAGAAGCTTGGCTCAGGCGCGACCTATTAGCTCATCGCCAGTTCCGCCTAAAACAGCAGCAACATGCAGCAGCGGAGGCCGCTGCAAACGCTATACGTGCACAGCAAGAAAAGGAGTTGATAGCTAAGTTAGCAGAGGAGCAACGGCGACGTGATGAACACGAAAAACGTGAAGCTGCCGCTGCTGCTGAATTTGAGCAAATGTTGCAGTGTATGGAAACATTTCTCAATAATGAAGGTGAGCCCCCCGCAGAACTGCGTCGTGTGGTAGAATCACGACCCGGACAGAAATTATGCGCCCTATATGAACGCACAAATTGTTGCCGTTATGGACCAACATGCATTCACAATCATCGTCGACCATTACTCTCCAATATCATTGTTGTGCGTCACTTCTTTATGCATCCACTACTGGAAGAGGAAAACGAACACCAGGAATATGCGAATGCAGATGGCAATCTGGAGTTAAGTGAACAAGATTTATGTGAAGCTTACGATGAATTTTTTGAAGATGTTGTGCCGGAATTCGAAGCGTTCGGCTATATACAAAATTTTCGGGCAATACGAAATACACTGCGGAACTTGCGAGGTCATGTCTTTGTCGAGTTTATAGAGGAAAGGTGAGTCTTATGACAATGTTATTTATTAACTTAATATATTATTTTATTTTTTCATAAAAAGATCTGCTCTAAAGGCTTTTATAAGGCTACAAGGACGTTATTATGCTGGAAAACAATTAAATGTTGAATTTGCAAACATACAGACGTGGCGTAGTGCAATTTGCGGTACGTGAAGCAATACAGCTTAAGTCGCCATGTTAGGATGGTATCCTTTTGCAAAGAAAAATTACCGAATGTTTCATTATGCAAATATTTTTGTTATGCAACATGCTTATACATACATTTTTATACATACACGCTTATATTACTCATTTTTCCTTAACACTATTTTTTTCTTAAAAACAAAAGGTTTATCACATTCGCGTAAATGCCTCAAAGGCAACAAATGCCATTATTTACATTTGTTTAGTAATCCAGGCAATAAGTACAACACACCAATGGTTATTAATAGAACACCTAGTATTAAGGCCTCTATGGCCACACCGCTGCTAAGGTATTTTGTAAAAATTTTAACTCAAAGCATTGTTAAAGTATTTAGCACATTTTGCAGTTGGAATGCGGTGACAGCAAGCGATGTGAAACACAGTTCGCGCAATTGGCGTTGGTCCGAAAGTCCTGAAATGGAGGTATCTGCAGCGAGAGATGAGTTGGAGATTAATAAGACAGAAGTTAAACATATCGATCACATGAATGTTGAGCCAACTAGTGGCAATAGTCATAACGATAATAATAAAAGGCATAAGCGAAAAAAACATAAACATAAACATGAACGCCATAAAGCGCATAAGAAGCATAAACAGAAGCGCGAGCACAGTTCCGACAGCGTGGACAGTGACGCTGTACGCCGTGGTAAAAGCCAAACTAAGCAAAAAAGCAAATATTCACGATCTTCGTCGTCGTGTTCAACCGGTGACAGTAGTAAACATAGACGATCACCTGTAAAAGGCCTTAAAAACAAATTAAACAAATATGAAAGCCGAAGCCAATCAAGGACAAGGGATAAAAGGTACACCTTTTTTATTTTTTAATAAAATGTGCTAAACGTTTTTTGTCTATTTTTTCATTTCTTAACAAGTAATTCAAAAAAAGCGGAAAGAACATAGCTCAGCACCATAATATTCATTATTTAGCTAATAACAAGGACCTAGTAGCTGATGACAGCAATATTTATAAATACAAAAACAATGACAGCAAAAATTGTATCCGGTATAGTAAGGATTTGGAGCTGAAATGTGTGCACTGAACGGCAATAACTTGGCTCCCAACTAGATGCTTTGTCCTGGCTGCATTGTAGTTATAAAGTGCATTGTTAAATTTCGACTTAATATAATGCAGTGAAGTAAAATTCTAGAAATTTTCAAAATGTAGTCCTAAAAAATTTGTTGCGTACTTTTAGGAGTTTGAAACTAAAGATTTTATAATTTTATAATTATTAAAATAAATAAAAAATACAAAAATATTTCATAATAAGTACAAATAAATATACCATATATCTTCTATAATATGTACATATATACTCTATATAATGTACCATATTAACCGTTTTAGAATGCGAAAGAGTAGCCACATACATACAAACACGATTTTTAAGTATAGAAATTCTATAAATCGTGCCAACTTACTTACTTCTATTCAAAATCCATTAGAAATTATTAGTAATACACCATAATTATTTTTTTTATTAAACTTTTATTGTTTTTTTTTTAATTTTTAATATTTTTTTCGTCATTCGTTGCAGATTATTAGAGAAACTTGTGAAAATGAATTTAAAAACGTATAAATATTTTAAAGGGGAAATAACTGCTTATGAAATAGACTGGCAGTAGAGTATAAAAAAATTGAGTTTTCCAAAATTTAATTGGCTTCATTGACCCATAGCTGTACCGAAATTTGCAATTAAGCTGCCTCTAAATGTCAAGGTGATTTTTTGTTATAAAATATACATATGTTTACATTTTTCCCACTTCGCCACAAGAATGCACGCAGTAATAAATTCTAAAGTCTATTATTTGCATTTTTTTTTTTAACCATTCTTTACAAATAAAATTAAAAACAAAAATTCATAAAAAAGAAAAACAAAATAAAAAAATATAAAATTAATTAAAAACACACACAGACAGGCAATGCAGAAACGACGCAGCAAAACTGCACAGCAACACAGTGTCGTTAAAGACAACTCGTGCTACAACTCGTCAACACCTTAAAGACGAATGCCTGGATTTGTGGCCGCTACATAGCGCAGCAATTCATCGTTATCCTCACAGATGACAGGTTTCTCGTGATAGCAAGCAACATCGTGCCATGCAATACCATCATTGTAAACGTTGTTCAACACCGACAAGCATTGTTCCTTTGTCTGGTTAATGTCGTATTCAGCATTATCGGGTTGTGGACGCTTCTTGTGTCCGGTTTGTGACCATGGATTGTAGCCCCAACCTTGTGGAATGCGGTTGGTAGCTTGAATCTTCTCACGTGTTGCAGACCAGAACCAACCGTAAACGTTCTTGGGTTCCAAATCGGGACGATTTTCACAACCAGCAAAATCGCAGATACGACCAGCAGTCCAAATGTAAGGCACATCATTCTGTTGAATGACACGGAAGATCAGATTGTTTTTCTCTTGGGTCTCCAAAGCGACCAAGTCCATGCAGTATTCACGGCACAAGTTACGGCCATCCAACCAATCGACCTTTTTGTTGGCAAGCGCTGGCACGTGGCTGCTCAGGAACATGTTGCGACCGCGGTAGGAGAATTCTTTGGGACCTGCAAGCAAGTAGAAAATTGTGGGTAAGTAAAACAGTTATATAATTGTTAAATTTTTTCATTTAAGTTAAAATTTTTTCTTTAAATGAAATTTTTTTAAAATAAAATTTTTATATTTTAAAATTTATTTTTAATTTAAAATGTATTTTTTATTTTAAAATTTATTTTTTATTTTTAAATTTATTTTTTTCGTTTTTAATTTTATTTTTATTTCTAAATTTTGCAAAACTGGTTTAGGCAACAAAATAATTTGCGCTTGCCATATCTTTTTGTAAAGCCGACACTGGCACAACCCCATGCCATAAGCCCTTTTGTGCCACCCAAAACCCGCTATGCCACTGTTGCAACTATGCACTGCCGTCGCGCCTCTACACACAAGGCAAGCGTTTAGCAATGTGGTGGCAAAAAGCTGAGTCATGAATAGTGCTCGACTATTAGACCGCTATTGCGCAACAAGCTGCCACAGCAAACTCTAATAGAGATAAAACATCAGCGTTCCTACAAAAAGCAGTCTACAGGTAATAACTTGCACCTTCTTTGT
Source organism: Bactrocera oleae (assembly GCF_042242935.1). Taxonomy (NCBI): domain Eukaryota; kingdom Metazoa; phylum Arthropoda; class Insecta; order Diptera; family Tephritidae; genus Bactrocera; species Bactrocera oleae. The sequence goes on along the minus strand of NC_091537.1, from coordinate 6,960,747 downwards.
TATGCTTCGCTGCCGCTGCTACTGCTAAATACTGCCGACCTGCAGGTTGACGAGAGAAAATAAGCAAAATTCCAGCTCACATTATTTATTTCTCGATGCTAATAAGCATTGCAAATATCTGTGTGCTGGTCGTAAGTAGGCGGCTAAGTCATTACTTTGATGATTTCACCGACCAACAGTTGAGGCAGCATCAAATAGTGCATAGAGACTTCACAACAGCTGTATGAAGTGTAAATAACAGTGTCGGCAGTGCATTGCGGCAGCGGCAATATTGTGCAAAAACTTGTTCAAACAAAGTAGTGTAGTTAACTGCCTTGGGATTTTTCACTTACTTTGCTATTTTATTTTATTTTTTTCTACAATTTTTTATTTTAAGACTCATTCACATAAGGTTTTATCTCGACCAATATATGAAGCAAGAGCAAAGTATGCGTGTTACCACATTGGATCGTCAAAGAATTCGTTCAAATCGGTACGTATCTACTAGACATTTTCAGCGTAAAATATCATTTATTGTACGAAATTTTTAATTCAAGCAAACAACAAAATCAGAAGTGTGATATGCATATGTTATAGAAATGCTGTTGTGGCTAATAGCTAATATTGTTGAAAGGATGATGTTGTAAGGACTTTATAGGCGTTCTTGCTACTTATTACGTACCAATTACTTATTAGAACCTATGTTTAGCAGAAATACACTTAGTTCAGTACAAATGCCACACGTTGAGCCCGCTTATAACATTACATTTTTTTATACCCTGCACAGAGCATATTAAGTTTATCAAACTAGTAACTCAATTTTGAACATATCGTTTTGAAATTTTGTACACGTCCTTTTCTCCCCAAAAAGCAGCTCCTTTGTCGGAAATACCGATATCGCAGTACTATAGTAGATAGCTGTCATACAAACTGACCGTTCAAAATCAAGTGCTTATATGGAACACTTTTGTATTTGACGAGATATTTTCACGAAATTTAGCATAGATGCTTGTTTACGACAACGCTACAAACAACGAACATATTGTTCAGATCGAACTACTATAGTATATAGCTGTCATACAAACTGACTGTTCAAAATCAAGTTACATATATTTTTATACCCTTATATACTATAATAAATGTAGCTGTGAAGAGTATATAGGTGTAACCAAAGCTAAGGTTTTTTTTTTTGTTTTTTCCTGATATATCTACAAAATGACTGCAGTTTGGTGCAATTTACTTTCGGTTAATTCAACTTTTATATCAAACCCATCACTAACAGCTGCATAGTTCACAGCAATCAAACTTTTTAACTGCAATTTAAATAAAATTTTGTTTCTTCTATTACTCATGGTGCTATTGAATGAATAAATTGCGGAAACGGTGCTGGAAAACTAAAATTTTCAAATAAAGCTAGTGAAAGGAAAATATCAAACAAAGTATGCAATCTTGACTTTCTATTATGCAGTCGTTGTGAGTTTTTGTTTTAATTATTGACATTAAACCACGCTTGCCGCATTTTATTTCCCCATCATTGTCATTGCAAGTAAAAAGAAGGTTTTTATTAGAAAATTACCATTTTTCACAGCGTCAGACAAATTCAATAAATGCAAGCTGTTGCAATCTCATTGGAAAAAAATAAATAAAGATTGGTGTGAAATTTGAGAGTGTAAACAATGAAGGAAATGCTTTTGAAAGCTTTTGTTCGGTAAAGCGGAAGTATTTTCATCAAAAAGTAGTTTAACTTATGGCTCATATTTGCGGCTTTCATATGGTAGCTATTTCTATGTTTTTAACTGCTGAATTTCCTCACAATCTGCTCAATAAACCAGCTTTATTTAACCTATTTTGTTTAACAGCAAATTATAGCTTAAACTTCGGCCACCCAAACCCCAATCAATTAATTATACAGTTATATGTTAATATTCACCTTCAGCGCTAAACATACACCATACATGTGCGTTGCATGTATTTCTTATTGTTGCCGCTGTTGGCATTAAATTGCCATGTAATTACCACATTAACGATTTATACGTAACTGATACATCGGATTCATCATTATTGGCGCATCATTTGATTTCTGTGCAATTTTAAGCTTCTTACGCTGCCACTTTTATTGCCTGTACTTCTTACGATATTTATCTGCTATTATCTGCACACAATAATCTACGTTGATGTAGGTCAAGGCGATTGAAACTGATGAATTCGTATAAACCAGTTGCAAATGACTTCTTAAATACATATTTATATGAGTATATAAGAAATTGCTTACAACAAGCATGCCAGGCATCTACATAGACAAAAGACTTAAGCAACGAACTTGCTGGCTGCTAGCATAATTGCTAATTACTTAAAGGGAAACTGACTGGCGTGTAAAAAATAATAATTGCTAGTATTTATCTATGCAAATGTGTATGTTTGTGTGCGCTTAAGTATGTATGCGCTCATTTGCATCTTCATAGAGACTGTTTCTACACTTGTGCCATCAACTTGGCGGTACAATTAAAATTGGCTACGTGCGCGCTGACTTGCAAGCCATGTTTTTACGCGCAAATTTTATTTTATTTTTTAACTGCCGCCAGTATTAGCTGCAACTTCTTAAACTACTTATGAAATTCTTCTAATCTTAATATAAAAAAAACCGAGCAAGAATTTTCAATTAATTTTCAGTTTTTCAATTTTCAGTTGCCACAAGTCATAAATCCGGCTGCAATGCCAAAGTAGAGAGCAAAAACTTCGAAATCTACTCAATATAATTGCAGTAATGCGGCAGAACAGTTAACTACAGCATGTTGCACGATGCTGTTCGTGCAACTGCAGCACCAACAGCGCAAACAGCTCCAAAGTTGCGCACCTAGTTGCCGTGGCGGCAATAATGCCAGGCATTGCAACACTACGAAGAGGAAACATTTCAGTCAAACAACCAACAGCTTAATAAATTGTTGTTGCAACAGTTGTTACAATAGCGGAGAAAACGTGAGCGCTGCATTTGGTAAGCATACAAAAGTTTGTTGTTATTGTTAATTTCATTTGTGTTTCTCACTGCGCTGAGTTGCTTCCCCAATTGACCCAAAAAGTTGTATCTCTTTTTTTTTTTTTAAATAAATATGTGCTATTGTTGTTGTCTGGCTGCAAAGGGCAACCAAAGAAGAAGCAGCATATTGGATATTGAGCAATTTTTTTGTGTTGAAACTGCAGTTTTGCAATTGCATTTGCTAAGAAACTAAGTGCTGCGCTTTCGTAGTTGTGTTGGGCAATAGTTGAGGATTAAAAATATTTAAAAACACTAGTAGTTAACTAAATTTGAGATCTTGTACATTTTCGTAGGCAAAACTTCTTGAATTAAATTTTATATATTTATATAAAGATATTATAAATTCAGTTCTGCTTTTACTAAAAAGAAACTACTCAAGAAAATTTAGATTGCATACATTATGTGACAACAGGTCAGTGAAGCCGCTATTAGGAAATTGAGAAGAAATTCGTAAACAAACGGGTTGACAGATTAATTTTTATTAATTAAAAAAATTAGTTAAAAATGCGAAATTAAAAATGCGAAGTTGAAAAATAAGATAATTCAATTTTTTGGAATTCTAAGAAGTAATTAGAGAGGAGAGAATAAGTTTAAGCTAATATGTGAGGCTGACATGCAGAATGGCTTTGAGAGTATATATATACAGAATTTATAACACAGCTGCCAGGTATTTTTCGATATAAATTAAAACTCTTTTAATAAAAAAATTGAAAATAACTCGTGAAAACTTTTACATATAACTAACATTATTCCTACAAATGTTATTTCTGAAGCGAATTGCCAACTATTATTTTTGACACTTTTTCTTAAAAATCGGTTACGTAACTGTTTATTTGAAATCTTATACACTTAAATGTGAAAATTTGTACTACAAACTTTTAATTAGGGTTACCGATGGACCGAATATATTTTGTTCGAATTTTTTATTCACTTTAAATATGATTGATGAATATGCATTTAATTAATTTTGGCAAATTACTTATGGTAGAATATATTTTGGACAGAGTTGCCAAGCAAATTTTTTACACTTATGTGTTTGTTTTTTTGTTTTTTTTGTGTTTATCCATAAATTTTTGTATATTAATTTATATTTTGCATTTTATGTTTTGTTCATCTACAGATTTTTGTATAATAATTTATTTAAATTCAATTTAGCGCACAAGATGAAACAAAATTCTTGTGGCAAGAGATTTCAATATTCTTGACAACGTAATTTTTTAATGCCATTCATATTGCAGTAATTTCCAAATTATATTTAACTTATTTGAAGCTTATAAATAACACAGCCAAAAAGAGGCGTGTTTAAAATGAAATTGTTACTAAAAAATTTTTTTTATCAAATTCAAAAAATGTAGACTTTCTTGAATTACAACAAATATTTCAATTATTACCAGAAAGCTTCACCATTAACACTATTTGTATCACCTGCATCTACATCTGCTCGAATAAAGCGCTACAATAAATTTCATACTAGCTGACGCTTAATACTCTTACATTGAACAATGGAGCCGCACAATAAATATGAAATTTTACAACAACAATTTTGCTGCTATTATAAATTTACAACAATCAGTTTTTAGTGCCGTTATATCATATCTATATATTAAATCCGTGCATCCGGATTGCATTTGTTTGCAGTTGACTCGTAATGAAATTGTTGATTATATGATTGGCCAGCCGTGTGTACCGGATAGCTGTGCAATTAAAAGTGCTTACAATGCGTAATTGAGTCTTTTTTCAAATCACACCTTTTATAACTTACAAAATTCAAACTAGAAAGTGTAAAGACTTTTCCTCCAAAGCGTAAATAGTTTTTGTAACAATAGTTCAGTGTTACTTGACTCACTTTAACTTAATAAATTGCTTCAATTATTCAAGTGAATTTCTTTTCAACATACTAAATTCTGATCTTTAAAATATGCCATGCCATTTACTGTCATCATCGTGTGATGTTAGTTATTTTAATTACATAATATACAATAATTACAAATTTAATTTAGAAAAAGCAAAGGCTCGATCTTAGCAAAAAATATATATTAATTAAACCAATGTAAAAAAATACAATAAAAAATTGCAAAGCAATACTGTGAAAACCAGGCATATTAGCTTAATAGCAATCACTTCGATATTCATCGAAAATTAAAAACAACAAAAAGGCACATTTGCAGTTATAGCTGCGGGCCATGTGAATCTCTAGACGTTAAACCGCTTAACAATCGCTACAAAATCGGCGTGCTTGCGCACAAAGCGGATGTTTCGACGACTTTCTGGTTAGATAATTGTCTATTAGAACTAATTTGTCTTGTTTGCTATTGTTGCTTTTTCGAAATGCCGTCTTTCTTTCCAATTTTATAAATGCAAATCTTCTTAAGTGTATAATATATATATATCGAATAACGAAATGTTAAAAATTGTGAAAAAAATATAACTCACACAGCTTGTTCTAACCTATTATATGCACACCGCAGCCATACAAACGCGAAAACTGGAATATTCGTAATTTTGAAAGTAAACTAGGATTTAAATGTGTTCGCTTCAATCTCGTTTGCTTTCGCTGTGTGCTCCAAGCTGGTACGCGTATTGCGTAACCACGCATGCTCGTTGTCTGCATAAATCTTAATTTTATTTTTAGCCGCAAACATTTTTTACATGGTAGCTCTTTTGCTACTACTTGGCGTGAATTTGAGAATTTTTAAGCCAAAAAATTAGAAGTTCATATAAGTAGAAGGCATATTTGAATTTGAAGCCTTGCTAAAAGTTGTAATATATAACTCTTTTTATGTAGTTTTCACAAATGAGCAAAATCGTGGAGTAGCCACGCCCACTTTTCTGCTTTAAAACTTAACAAATGCCATAAATATCTAACTGGGACTGCTGTAAACAGCAAAATTCTGTCATTAATGCACTGGACTTGCTTACAAATAAGTTTGAAAATCTAGTATATAGGCGTGGCATCGCCTACTTTTTCCTGAAAATTCACAATTTATAAATTATTGGGCCAAGCTGGAAAAAATTCGATATATAGCAAATAGCGATGACTGTAAAATGAAATTGAACGAGATAAACAAAAAAAATTATTTAAAAATAACAACGGAACGTTTTGGACAGAAATGTTCTTGAAAATTTGTGTATGCGAATGCGCTGTGAAATTTAGTGCGGCGAGAGATATTAATTGAACGATCCACCAATAAAAACGATGGCAAAATTATATGCATTGAGCTACGAATTACTTCTGAATCCATCTCTTTTCTAAATCCATCTCCAGAGACCTTTGCTATTCTCTGATATCGAGGGCATGGTCGCTGGTAAGAAATCGCAGAGCTTGGCGTTTATTTTGAATAAAAAGATTACTCGTTTTACAAAAATGCTATGAATATATTGGAAGATCGCTGCAATCGCTTTCGAAGGTGAACATGTATTTTCTTTAATAAAGATACGTGCTTTTCAGACAGACTGTTATAATATACATTGCCATAAGGTAAGCTGATAGCAAAAGTAGGCGTATTCGTTTCATAATTTTGTCTAATATTTAATCAGACTACATCTAAGACATTTTTAAAACACTTTTTTGCATACATCAAGTTATTTTGAGTATTCCTTACACTCTCTCATTTCAGATGATAATTAATATTTAATTCCACATGCATTTGGGCTTCCTTACTTGCTGTTTTTTCTTAATTATTTATTATTTTTGCTCTATCGAGCTCATTACCTATTTGGAAGCATTTCAGCTTTAGCTGTTGCTCCACTTTCTTCTTCCATTTTTACCCGCCAACGCAATTATGGCCGCATGCAATGACCTTCAACGGCAAAAGGTGCAACGGCATTTTTCATGTTCAAGTGTTTAGCGTTGGTATAAATCAATTTCAAAACTTATTAATAAGCAAGCACTCAAAATATGTCTGTTTTATGTATGTATGTCACATTTATAGGCAACCTTAAAAGCGGCGGCAATGTGAAATTAGCTAAAAAAATAGCGCTGACGCCACTGTCATGCCCCTCAAATGTAGCCTCAATTGGTTGCAACAGGAGAAACGTGAAGAAAAATTGTAAATTTCGCCAAAAGTTGGAGGCAATTACAATTTTCCACTTATTAAAAATGCACAGCACGCTGTATGTATGTATGTGTGTAAATATGTATTAATGTTAAGCAGTTGACTCTTGAAGCGTTTGTTTGGCTAGTAACCAATAAAGGGTGGCACGTATTCGCTGATAGCTGAGATGTGCAAGCATTTTTATGTACAAACATATGTATGTAATTGTGTGAACTAAAATAGCTACACGTATTCGTACAATTTTTGTTGTTATTATATTTTATGTTTTATTTTTTTTTATCAAAAACATATAAACAGCGTCAGTCAGGCAGTCAGTCGAAGTTCATTTATGTATGTTAAGCGGTCGCGCTAACCACAACCATAATTGCAACAACAACATTTAACAATAACATATTTACAAAAGCAAATATAACATAACACAACATCACTTGTTCCGCCTGCAGCATCATATTTAACACCTTTGCCGCGCTGTGTAGCCTGTGTGAACGCACGCTCATGTCGCATATTTTACTCATTTTTGTTGTTTTCTTTGTTATTTTCCATTTAGTTGTATTGCATTTTAACTTAAAAACGCACGCATGCCGGTTTCCACTTTTACTATGCAATCTTAAATGGCACTAGCTCGCATGCGTCACGTACATAAATACGTATGAGTTTGTCGCGCTCGGAGCGGCGCGGAAGTCGCGCGTATGCGTGACCCACATTAGCTGCTATGACTTTATGTAAGCGCATGCACGTTAGTGAATCGGCGTGTTGCTTGGTGTAGGTCCACAAATACGTGCAAAATATTTATTTAACTTATTAACCGAGTGACTACTCAAGTGGCGCGTTTGGGTGGCTACATCGGCAGGCCGTTTTGTATATACATGTGTGTGCATATATATCTGGGGCACAAACGATTGTGTGTGATTTTTTGTCAATGCAAATATTTGAAACTGCAATTTAGCTTTGTTATCAGTGAATTCCATCACTTTTAGTTTGGCAAACCCTGTGTTTGTTCATTGTGTTGCTAAATTTTAAATCAGTTCAGTTCTTGCTGCAATTTTTTTTCTGCTTTCGGCGAGTTAAAGCAACATATTTTTGAAGTAAACGCTGTGCTTTTAGTCGTATTTAATGCCAAACACTAAATTAATAGAGAATAGTATTTAAATACACCAAATGATCAATAAACTCGAGTTCACGGCGCGATTTTTGTCTTATAGCGAGTTAAAGGAAAGTTTTTGGTTGATGAACTCGGCATATCTGAATATCAATGCTAGGCAATAAATTCGAGTTCGTGGAGGAATTTTTATATTTTTTTAAAGAATAATTTTTTATTTGGTAAACTCAGCATTTTTCTGCAAGATTAAATTTCAAACACTAAATAGACAGTAAACTCGAGTTAATCGCATTTTTTCTTTGTAGTTTTTTCGAGTTCACGAAAGAATTGTTGTGCATGAATTATGTCCTTGTGAGTATAGTTTAATATTAAATTCCAAATGGCCGAAAATATCTGTTTTTTTCTTGCGGCAAGTTAAATAAAAGCTTATAAAAGTAAACTCCGTTTTTGTAAGCAGTGTTTAATGAACAATAAACTCGAGTTAGTGGCACAGGAATAACGTACTTAATTTTTATCTCTTAGGTGTGCTAAACTGTGTAGTTTAATTTTATTTTATTTGTTTTAAAAAAGTTTTCAAATTTTATTTTCCTTGTAAAATAATTTAATAATAATTAATTTAATTAATTTTTGTTTACTTTATTTTATTTTTTGTTTTTCCTTTAAATTTTATTTTTATTTTTTTTTTCTAAATTTTTTTTTATTTTTTTAATTTTTTTTTTATTTTTACTTTATTTTTTTATTTTTACTTTATTTTTTCTGGCGTAGCCATATTCCAAAGTTTTTTTTATTATTATTATTTTTTTTTTTTAATTTTGTACTTACGTCTGGCACATTTCGCTGGCACTGGCAGTGACAAGAATCTGCCAGGCTTCGTTGATGCGGCTGTGGAGGAGCGGGCTTGACTGATGGCGGGATCAGCGTACGCCACTGCTATGCAGATAGCAGCTATCACCAATGTGATTTTCATCTGTAATCAAACAAGAAAAAGACATTAAATTTAGTAAAATGTGACAAAGAATTTAGAACTATTAATTTAATTAATTATAAAGAAATTATTTGTTAAGCCTGCTAGAAGTATTACATTATATGTTTTTCTTGTATACTATTTACATAGCTGCCAAAACTCATAACATATTGCTACATTCATACATAAATGATTTTTCTAAACATTGTCTAAAGGAGACGTTTTATTCATTTCTTCTTCTGATTTAGAATTTCTAAACAATAATTTTTACTGAACTTACAATTATAACAGACTTTCTGTTGCCCATTAGCAAATTGTTGGAGATTTGTATATTCACTGTGGGATATCGATCAACTAAAGGATATTGTTGCATACAATTCGATCGTTCAAAATCAAGTTCATTTTTTTTAAATAAGGTATCTTCTGGAAATTTGGCACATACTATTGTCTAAGACAGCGCTACAATCTTCGAACAAATTGTTTAGATCGGACCACTATATGGAGTCTTTTGTATTTGTGAATGATATTATTGCTTCGTTGCAACTGGAGTTAACGTTTCTGCTTGTTTCTTATTATTTTTGTATTCTTATTTTTCTTAATATAATTTTTATACTAATAAAAAATCCCACTAGATAATCAGGGAGCCACATTAAAGGCAGTAAGCGGCAACAGGCAGATAAATCAAAGCAGATTAGTAAGAACTAATTAGAGTTAGTAAAAAAATTAATAAGTACAAACGAACTTCAAACTGACAATAAAAAATATAACAACAACAATGAGGCTTGAGATATTTTTTACTAACGTTGAACTCTACCAAAAGTGAGTGACAATCAATTTAATTTGTCATTCACTCATTCGCACTCGCTCATTTGGTTATCGGTGTCATATTTGAGCATGTGAGTTCATCGAATGACAGTAATGACAATTAGAGGGGTATATGATTATAGTTACTGCTGCTGTTGCACTAATGTACTTAATGAACGCTGTTCATTATAATTGATATAAATCGATTGATTGATTTTCGTTTTCGTTTGGCGTTGCTGTCAGCGCCCATTGTAATAACTAATAATGCTAGCAAGTCAACAACAACACAAAACATTACACTATGCGCAAGTCGTTTAGCACTTGTTGAATAACAGTGCTGCGCATGCGTATATGCCGGCGCGGCGGCACGCATACGCAACTTTGTGTGAAGTGCTGCTGTCATGACTATGTCTATTAAAGTGTTGCGCTGCTGCTGCATTGAAGATGTTGCTCTGCCTGCGCAGCTGCGTGTGCTTTTTTGTTAATGTGTCTGTGTGAGTTGTGTTTTTATGTCAAGGATGTTCATATAACCGGTTGCGGTACCGAGACTTGTATATATAAAATCGCCAATAAATATTAAGCTGTAAAAATTCAAGCCGCACATCAATGCAATACATATGTATTCACACGCGCACATGCACTTGCTTAAGCAGATATGTAAGCTTCAAACATATGTATGCATAGTATTTACTACATTGTGCTCATCAGTTATTATGAGTGTTGTGTGTTTTTTGTTCGAAATATTTTATGTTAGCGGCACATATATGTTTGTGTGCGTGCAAATGTTGCGTGCGTAATTTCAAATATTTTCGATTTCATTTGCTCAACAAATAGTGACAATAAATAATTCAGTGCACATTCAAAGCTCATTAATGCTTGATTTTTCGTTTGAATTCATTTGATTTGGTTGATGTAATTGGATTGACATTTTTTTTAATTAATCTTTTTTTTTCATTGTTATAAATTTTGGCTGGAATTCACGCAGAGTTGCGTTTAGGTCGCCATATATAAATAATAGTTTTTTTTTAATTAAGCTGAATTACATTGTATGAAAAATATTTCGAAACTCAGCATTCGCTCCAAACCGGCTAACAAAAGCTTTAAAAGGTACCTTACGAAGCCTGAATTCGATTTATCGGTAAATTCAAAAGACTTAAGCGACAAACTTGACAGGACAAATTTTTTTTAAATACATTAGAAACTAAATTTAAAAATCAAAAGACTTAAGCGACAAACTTCATTGGAAATTTAAACTGAATTAGATAAGAACCCAAATTTCCAAATCAAAAGCCTTCAGCGACAAACTTGATTGAAATAAATTTGTTGAAAAAGAAAACAAGGAATCCAAATTTTCAAGTCAAAAGACTTAAGCAACAAACTCAATTGAAAATTTATTGAAATAGAAAATAATCCAAATTAATAAATCAAAAATTTTAAGCGACATACTTGAAAAAATTTTGAAAAAGAAAAGAGCGCAAATCAAATTTTACAGATCAAAAGATTAAAAAATTTTAATTTGAAATATTTTTACTTTAAAAATTGTGAAAAAAATGGTTTTCAACAAATATTTTTCAATTTCTTATCTTATCTTAAATATATTGGGTTTAAAAAAATGTATAAATTTTAATACCGACATTGCTCATATGCTTAAAAAAATATTATATAGCAACCGTTTATATATGCAAAAGCGCGTAGCATATTTATATCTTTGAACTCACATAAGGTAAGGACGAAAGGTGAAGTTTGAGGTTATGAGCAAGTTTTAGCTACATGAAGCATGCATATGCCTCAAATGCTGAGCTATACAGCCTAATATTTATATTTCAATGCTGTTAGGCCAATAAAAATCAGCGTGGCGCACAAAAATTTCAGATAATATACGAATATAGGATTCTAGCAATTTTTAAATTTTTTTTTTTTTTTTTCTCAGAAAAAATTAACACAAACCTGACATTCGCAGTCGTATAAAAGTAAAGATGTAAGCTACCAGAATCCGCTTTTTACAATAATTCTATCCGTTTACATTGACCGCTTGGCAACAAGTCAATGAAAAAAGCACCGAAATTCTGCTTACACTAATGCTATGTATATACGAGAAATTCTCTACGAAATCACGCAAAATGTAAATAAGTTCAAGTTTTTTGCCTACAAGCACATACAGATACAGTAAATATACAAATATTTGTTCAGCAAATATAACAACTGTCAAACATTGTTTAAGAAATATGTATTTTTTTTTAATTCTTAATTAAATTCCAAAGCAATTCGTTAATCAAGAATAGGCCTCAAAAGAAAGTCACTGTCGAAACTATTTGTCACAAATTTGAACGCACTTTTGTTGACTGCTCATTTGAATGCGAGACAGTCAAAAATTGTCAGCTACGCTGGCAATTACATATATTATATATTAAACATACATATATATAATATAATTATATTTTACCAAGCAGTTAATTAATATTTTTGCTTTTCGCTTATTTGGCAATAACAAAAACAACAACCACATCATTTTATTTGTTGGCACATAACATCTAACGTCTAGCTAAGTAGCATAAAATATGGGTATTAATCAGTAATATTAATAATTAGTAATCCATCTGTGTCTGTGTGTTTGTGTGCTTGTGCCAATGCAAGTTTGGTAGCTTTGCAACGTGAGACTGCAGCGCTTATCTCATTTGGCTGCTTGACGGTTTGTAATGACTATTATTTGCATTCATTAATATTGACAGCATATTCGTTATGTGCGCTCGTGGTTGTAAATATATATGAAATATAAGCAATAAAATATAAGAATTCATTTTGGTTGAATAAAAAATTAAAATTTTAATTTGCATAGCAAAATTTCTTATTGCAAAAAAAGCAAAATACTAAAATCGAGTGTGGGAAGTTTTTCAACTGTCACAATTGTCTTTTGATTTATTACTTCTCGCATGAAATAAAATTTACTACCTTAAAGATTTCAAAAAGAGATGTTTGATGCTGAATTTTTTAATATTATTTTTTTTTTTTTAATTTTAAATTTTACTGCGTTTTTTTAAACGACTTTAACTTAATAACATAAATAGAAAATTCGTGTGTGTTTTTTATATATTAATTTTTTATTTTTTGTTATAGTTTTTAATATTTTTATATATTTAAAAATATATTTTTTTAATTTATTTTTATTTTTTTCTATTTTGTTTTATTAGATTTTATTTTAATGTATATTTTTATTATTACATTAAGTCTTTTGCTATATCAAAATAAATCTTTACTTTCTACTTATAATTTTATGTTTTCTCCAATTTATATATACATACACTTATGTTACATGGATTGTTTTCCTATGGTTTAAACTTAATTAATTTATTTGTTATGCTATTTTTACTCTTACTCCTTTTTGGCGTTGTGAAAATTTTTTGCGTTAATATTCTATGTTATTATTATTTTTTATATACTTGTATGTGTATATATTTTTATATTTTTTATCTTGTTAAATAGCAAATTTTTATTTTTTCGTTAAAATTCTAAAATTCTTTATTTACATTTTTTTCTATATGTATTATTATGAAAGATTTTTTTTTAGCATTATTTCAAAATTATTATCATTATTATTTTTTATGATTTTAAATATGTGAATATATAATTTATACTTAATATATTTTATTTATATTTTTATTTATTTATCTATCTCTGATAGGGGTATTGTTTCTACTCAAACAAAATCTACTCCCACAACTCAATCTCATTATATTTGAATTTCGTATTTATATAGCATTGCACATTTGCGATATGTACCGTCATTGAAGTGAATTATTTTGTTCATCACTTTTAGCTATTTGTGTGGTTGTGCTTTGGAACAGCTTTTTGTTAGCTCCATTAGTCTTTTGATGCGAAATAATACAAATTGCCATTCAACCATATCATTGTATAATAGCCATCATAAAATCAACTTATTATGACTGAAACCAATGTAACGGCATTCGGTAATTTATGCCGTCTGCCAAAAGGGAAATTCATTAAATTACAATTCAACCATTAAAGGCATACATTAAGTAAATGATTATTATTGGCGTGGAAAAAAGCTACTGAAAAGTCAAAGAGCAGATGCTGTAGTTAATGTGTTATTTATAGCAAAACTAATTTTTGGGAAGTTGGTGGCAAAAAGCTAATTAAATAATTGTATATTACACAAAAATTGGAAATTTTTTTATATTATAAAACAATTTTTTTTTCATTATAAAATTATTACTAAGTTATTTTTAGTGAATTTTTTATTTTTTTTTTTTACTATTTACGATTAATAGTAAAATAATTATTTAAAAATTTTGTTTATTTTTATTTGCAGGCCTCAAGTGGATTCTGCCACGAAAAAAATTATTTCAAATCCCAAAGGTAAGTCCATCAAAATTTTATTATATATATTCATTATTCTTATTTATTGAAAATATCTGAAGTTCTAGCATAAATAATAATACAAGACTTTCGCAATTTGTTTTCCAAAAAATTAAGTCAGCGAAGAACAAAAAAACTATAAGTTTAAGATTGAACACCGAGGATTAATTGTTAAGTTTGAAGAAACTCGTCAAAAGGTGCACGAAATTGGTTTATATTCTGCATATCGGTAATTTAGATGTCAAAAGAGACAAAAGCGCAAAAATTTTGACCATAGCTATGTGGCAACATTAAAATTTAAAGACTTTACGAGCAAAATGTATGCCATTAAGTTATACATTAGTCATTAGTTTAAGAACAGTTCGTTGAAGCCTTTTCATTATTATAATGCTATAATAAACATAACAAAAGCAAATATAACCATACACAAAACATAAATGTGTATATATAACATACATATCAAACCACTAGTTCTTTAAAAGACCAACGAGTCTTAAAATTGTTTGATAAAAACTTCTCCATATGGAAATATTTCTAATTGTTCTTGAGTATTTATAAAAGGATATGGAGAAAATTTGAGAATAATTATTTATGCAACTATAAAAATTTTTCGACTGGGAGTTCTTTTTATAATTGTTCAGTAATCCGAAAATGTTTTCATTTTATTCCCGAACTTTTAGAAGTCTAAAATAATAAAAACAGTTTAACTTAAAGTCCGAAATACTTCATATTGCCAATTAAATTAGCTGCCAATATTCATTCGCTAATTTAAAATAGCTTCAAAATATACAAAATACTTAAGAAACGAGCTTGCTATCCTTTCACCAGCCTCAAAAGTATAGAAAATGTTAATAAAAACATCACTGTATACAAAATCTCCAGCAATTGTAGATAGCTCCATTATTATCATCTCATATATAAAAGACTTAAGAAACGAACTTGTTATCCTTTTACCAAGCCTGAATGTACAGAAATTTAACCAAACAAACTTCACTATACACATAATCTCCAACAATTGCTCCATATATAAAAGAGGTCATATATGAAAGACTTAAGAAACGAACTTTTTACTCTTAAACCAGACATACAAAAGACTTATGAAACGAACTTCACACAAAAATCACAAAAAAATTGTGTGTTTTCAAATTTATCAAGAAACACTTAATGAACACAGCATAAATTGTAAACTTTTTTTATAAAAACGAAGGGTCATTCTCACAAAAAATTTTATTTGCAATTTGTGGTTGATTCATATTTCGATTGAAGTTAATGGTCCTTGATGAATTGCACAAGTTTTGGTTTTGTGTAAAAGTCTTCTTATTTAACAATATATTTTCGCACATTTTTCATACACAATCATTTTGATAAAGGTCCTTAGAGTTCTTAATACACAACGACTTTAAAGACACTTTTTTTGTGCGCGAGCTTGTCCCATATTTAAGTAAATATTTTATTTAATTTTTCTATTTATTTAAATTTATATAAATATCACCAAAAAAAATTTGCAACGAATTTAATCCAACTTATCTCATTCAGCACTTTTCTCAACACTTTCTGCTTTACAGTTATGTCATATTTCTTTTCCCTAATTATTGTTCGCTTTTTATTTCGGTTTTTCGCTGTTCTTAGAATTATCCTTTTTCGTGCATCTGCGCGTTCACTTTTCGCTTACCTTTATTTCACTTAGCACTCGAGATGCTCTTCAGTAACGAGTATACAATATTGCTTTTTGTGTATATGTATGCGTGCGTTTTTGTATGTGTGCGCTTGGCTACCACCGGATCTGGCACAACCAGACACTGTAACTTGCAAACGAAAACAAAAGTCAAATGCGAGCTGCAAAGTGTTTTATAGCAATTTAGAGTGTCACACCGCGCTGCCGAGTGGACGGCGAAGCCACAAACCAGTCAGTCCACGATTAGTTGGCGGTAGCGGCAGCGCACATCAGTCCACAAACACACTCACTGCAAGTGCTTGCTATATTCTGAGTTATATGCATGTGTGTGTGTGTGTTGGTAACACTGCAAGTGTAGTTGTGCGACGATCGCTGCTGCTGTCACTCTGACGCTTCTTCAGCAGTGTGTGAACGAACGAGTGTCAGCGTGTTTGTGTGTAGGAAGGTGGTGTCGGTGGCGTTGCCAGCGGTGACTTGTAAGGTGCTTAGTGTGCATGTGTATGTATCTGTGTGAGCTTTTTTTTTCATATGCAGCTTTGTATTGGCTTGCGATCATCATCATCGCTATTATTTCATCTCAATCGATTGTTTGTTTGTGAGTACGTGTATGAGGTTGTCACACTTCTTTTGTTTTTGTTGTTGTTTGCTGTCATTTTATTTGTTTGTTTGCAACTAATGTTGCTGTTTTCTGTTGACTTGGCGCTTGCATAGTTGCTTTGCTTCGTTTTTGGTGGTTTTCGGTTTATCATTCGTTCGACTGACATTGCCGGCATTGTTGTTGTTAGTTAGATGAAAATATAGTATATACGTAATTAAATATATGCATGTATTTATAAGTGAAGATATGTGTGTTTGTAATTATAATCGCTGCATTCTTAATGTTTGACATCGTTTGGTGTTGCTGCACTGATGACGTTGATTTTTATTTTTTTTTACGCATTTGTTTATTTTATTTTTTTATTTAATAATTTAATTTATACTAAGTGTATATTTTGTTGCTTGGATAGCAAGCATTTCTCTGCCTTTCGGCTTATTTGCCCACAACAAAATTTATTAATATATTTAAATTTTAAATTTTTGTTTTTTAATTTACGTAAGTTTTCTTAAGAATTCGTAATTTATAAGCATTTAAGCGGCAATAATTTAGGCCTATAAATTTAATGGCCATTAATTAAATTTTTTTATTTTTTTTTGCATAATTTCATTACATTTTGTATATTTTATTTTTGATTTGTTTTTCATTGAAAATAAGCATTTTTATACGCTCGCATCATGTTGCATAAAGGTATAATTCATGTAATAGTATTTTGTAACGCCTTGAAATAATCGATTTATCTTGAAATAACATTATGTATATTAATATGTTCAATATGGATAGAAAAATAGGCGTTCGGATGTCTGACTGTTTTTTGTTTTGTTCATTTGTCACATAACGTTTGTCTCCCATAAAACAGTATTGCCAAAAGGTGTGATATTTCTATAAGAAATAACAATAGATAGGCAAAATTGTCATGAAAATTTTATATAAGGGCCACAAATGGGTCATAAAATGCAGCTTGGTCGATGCATCAACCACGCTTATGCGAAATTTCATTTATCACACACTTCTCGGCTTATTATGCAGCATTCTCACACCACCTCTTTGATGCGGCGAAAATAAAAATTTTATCAAAATCACTCCTACTTTTTATAGAACGTCATTTCAACTCTCCTGACAACTTGCTTTTTTCCATAATTGGTACTAGTGAATATAGCGAGGCCACACTTCATAGAAAAGTCATCCTTAACTTGTTACAATTTTATGCCAAAAATGTTCGAACCAAAAAGAACTAACCGACTCCGAAAGAAAAGAACAGCGCTCCATTGTTATATGTAATTAGATAAAAGCGAAATATAATAAAATCTTCTCTAGATATAGTGTTAATGAACTCTTGTTGCATAAAAAGTTCTCCGAAAATCTAAAGAACACCTTCCAATGTTTTACGGATGTGATGTAGGAGAACATATTTTTTATCCTCCGTCTTTGATCTTCTTATCTTGTACGAATAATTTTATCTAGCAAGCAAAATCATGAAACGATTTTCTCATATGTACTTTGTGAACGGCGATTTCTCTATTTAAATGTTTTTTTTTCCAGCCAAAATGTATTTGTTTTTACAGTTATTCAGAGAGTTCAAAAACTAAGGAATCCTTAATTTTTCATATGATGCTTGATTAATGACTATTCTTGTGATGATCGCCAATAGATATTTGCATCTGAAACTCACTTCAAACCACTTTTACGCAAATATATATTATAATAAATCGGATGGCTTCTGTATGGTTTTGTGTTGTGCATGATTGACAATCAGACAAATAACCGTTTAATTTAGTCATACGATTGTTTGAAGCCCATAAGCTCGATGAATAGTCTTCGATAGTCCTACAAGCACCTAGCGACTTTACTGAGTAGTTTTTTTATATAGGTTTCCATTTCAGCTGTTCGCAAATGGTAATCTCAATATATATAAATACCTTTGAGTACTGTTCGTTAAAGAAGAATTAGTCTTACGAATTTATAGACAGCGTAGACAAAAAATATTTAAGTTTAAGTCATGAACAAAATATATCCCTGAATTCTATGTCTTGCAAGTCAAAAATATTTACATATACCTATATACCTTCCTGTCATATAAAATCAATCAATTTTACACTAAGATGTATGGATATATACTAGTATGGTACAAATTCTTGGTACTGCGAAGAACTTAACCAGCAATAAAAAATAAAAACAAATGAAATAATCAAACATAAATTCATAATCTTACAAGCGCTTTTAATTATTTACATAAAAACCATCAACACAATTAATCACATGATTTCATCGTTTCTTGTTCGCTATTCGTTTTATGCTTTTATTTTTGCAATAGCAATCAATTATTGAGCGCTGGTAAAGCACTTTATACCACGCCATATCTATCACATGAGCTTAATACTTATCTAAATACATACATACATATGTGCTTTGTACTTCCGTAGACTGACAGCACCGTCTTGTGGGCGTTTGCATACAAATTCAATAAAAAAGCAAAATAAAAGAGAAAAGAGAAAAAAGAAAAAAGAAAAAAAAATATCCATCAAACGGCTGACCAGTTTTTCCACACTATTTATGGTGGGGTGTGGTGTAACGTTTCAACACCAATATGATTACTACTTTTAAGGTTCACAACAACAACGTGTTGCACATCTGCAACTTAATTAATTTTCCGCTCGGTTACTTGCGATAAACATAAATATGTAAAATAGTTGTACAAAGTTGTTAAAAAGGTAAATGCGCATAAATACTCAGATGTGTTGAGCGGCCCATCTTGCAGGAATTTACATGTAAATATGACTGTTGTATGTGTGTATGTCGGTAGGTGTGCGCTAATGCATATTTTACAGGCATACATATATGTATGTACATATATGGGTGCTTGTTAATGCTTATGTCGGGTTGTATGCTCACGCCAAGCATTGCAAAAGTTAACTCGCAAACAAAAGACTTAAGCGAGCAACTTGCTTTACGTTTTACATTTGTAAAGTGTTGAGAATCTATGTGGTTGTAAAAGATTAATTTAAAAAGGGTTTATAGCACTTTTGCTGTGAATTTACTGATTGTAAAAACTTAAATTAAATTGATACTAATTTTTATTGAGTTTTTGAAAAATATTGTGGAAAAAACATGTTTTTAATATTTTTTCATCATCTGCATCCTTTTTGGCGCTGTGTATGCGCTTCGTTTAATTCCAGTTGATTTCAAAATTTTACACAAGTTCTACTGCATGTACCTCTTTAAAATTTAATTGTCTAATGGTTAGAGGGTCCTCTATTTCTTTCATTGTACCGGCATTATTTTAGGTCTATACAAAATTTCACTTTTTTTGCTACACATGCTGTTTTGAGTAAAAGTATAGAATTCCTTGCAGAGGTAGCTGTCAACTTACAGATTTAAAGCTTTCTTCGCACAAAAAATAGACAGATTTCCTTATATTCATCAAACGCTTCATTACTGGTAACGAGACATGGGTTTATAAATATGATGTCAGAGCTGTCGAACAATCTACCAAATAGCGCTCTAAAAATTAACCGAAATCGAAATAACCAAAATTCGCTGTAGGCTCTCAAGGCCATCCCAACCGAGGCTATGGAAAATGTTTTTTTTTCTTTTTGTCCGGTTCAAATTTGATCAGACGCATATTTAGACTTTCAATATTTGCATTTCCATTACAGCAAACAAATTTTTTCACTATTTTACTAAACTTTTCCAATTTAAAAATCCAGAAGCGTGCTTTAAACAAAAAAAATCAAATTTTTGAAAATCCTAGACTGCTCTAGCCACTTATCATATCCCATCGTATACTTGACGAACATTAGACAAACATACTAAAACTTAAGGTGTATTCTTTTCGAAATACAATACTTTTTTATAATTTTAATAACAAAATACCTTCACACTCAGGAAACAAATTAAAAAAAGTTAAGAATCTAGACTAGACAGCTAGCAAAGTGGTAAACGCTGT
Source organism: Bactrocera oleae (assembly GCF_042242935.1). NCBI lineage: Eukaryota > Metazoa > Arthropoda > Insecta > Diptera > Tephritidae > Bactrocera > Bactrocera oleae. Next base: position 6,940,222 of record NC_091537.1, on the reverse strand, counting down.
ACTAGCATTAATCTGTTCAAAAGATAAAATTTCCTTCTACAATTTATTGCTTATTGTCGAAATTTTTCAAAACTCATCACGCGCCTGAAAACAAAAACAGAAAATTAAAACACAACCGGTTCAAGTTGTAACACAATTCATAACGCAATTGACCATAACATCAGCCAACATTTGACGCAGCGCGTGATCGACGAAGATTTGCTCAAGTCTATGCCCAATCGGCGGCGATCGGCGGCGCATTATGCGTTGCGATGCGATCGGTGGTGATAATGCAAGCGACCAACCAATTGTGGAATCATCAAACATAAAACTGCATTGGGGCTAGCTATGCATTGTCTTTGTTTTTGCGGTTGTTGTTGTCGTTTCTAACTCAACTTATTGTTGTTAGATGCGCTTATTGTTGTTGCTTTAGATTTTTTGTGGTTATGCATGTGGCCTCTATTTTATGTTTGTATTTATGGGTTTTCAGTTGTTTTGCTTATTTTTTAGTTGTTGTTGTGGCTTGTCCACTTTTTAGGTTACTGCCGGCCAAATTGTGGTCATCGTCACAAGTTGTAAAGTTCATAAGTCATTGCAGTGTCGGCAACGGACCGCGCCACGCCCTATCTGTCGGTGCGTGAACCTGCTGAACGGCTTCTTCTCGCTTTTTTCGCAGTTACACCAGCGCATTCCCACACGTCTTGCACCTAACGAGCCAGCAAGCTGTTCGGACAATACCTTTGTTTTTGTCCATCACGATCCGAGTCGTCCAATGCATTTAAATTTTAACGCTTGTAATACTGTTTTTGGGGGTTTCGTTGTTTCCAAGTCAGTTAAACTTGTTTATGTATTTTTCAGGGTTGCCAAGTGCAATAGCGGCCATACATACAACAACAAAGTCGAAAATTTTCACAGCCATAAATTATAGTGCGGTTTGGTGTGTGTACAATTGTGCACACATACATAGGTGTTTTATATATTCACAAGCAGAAGCGGTTTCAATTACTCGTGTCTCTGAAGATGTTAAGAATTTCTAATTGCTTCTTCGCTGGTTTTTGTTGTAAGCTTTTTGTGAAAATCTTGAAAATCAAATTTCTTGACTTCTATTTCTTATAATTTTTGTAAATAAGTGGCTTACAATCAATTAACCGATTTATGAATTTATTTTTTTATTTATAACCAGGAACTATAGTATTCAGTATTTCATCCTAAACATTTGAAGTTCTAAAAATCGGGGTCTGCTTCAATTAAAATACTTGACAGCCCAGGAAAACGTTCTTATATATATGACTAATCCTTTTTGTGGAATTAGAAATCATAGCACTAAGTTCGGTATCTCTAGAAGGTTAAAAAGATTCCAAGATCAATTGTTTTTGAGCTTCCTTAATTAACTTGCGACTTACATATATGTATATGTCAAGAAAAATAGTCAATTGAAACCAATGTGTTCTTGTACTGAATAAAGTCTTATTTTAAAATAATTAATACTAGAATCAAATTAACTATGAATCCGTACGCATAATGGAATTCCAAGGGATGCGATGTAGATGTTTAGCTTCGAAATCATAAAAAAAATACTCGGGTGTATGTATGAGGAGGTGAATTCCAATAGAATAAGATTGTTATTCTATAGTTATGATAATTGCTTAGTGCAATCATCACCTATATGGATACCTTTTTTTTACGAAGCAGTATGACAATATTTTCGCTTATAAAACAAGATGACAAGTTCTCATTTTTTATGACAATACTATCCTCACCACAAGCATATGTCAACACCCGAAGACTCTACGCTCAAACAGTTTGCATAAAACCTTCTTTGTTACTGCCGAATTTTCATTCCTACAGCGAATTGTTATTTTATAAATAAATTTAATTAACATTACCAGGGGCTTCCCAACGTGAATATAAATTATTTTCTAAAATTTCTATCACTAATCCAAGAAAAAATTATTGTATAAATTTCAATTTCTGCATGTTTTTATTCAAATCACATAGAGCAGCGTAATTAAACGCGTTTAAAGTTGTTTAAACCTAAAATCATATATCTAAATTTAAAAAATATCAAAATATTGAATATTATTAAGTTGATATCGCTACTTTCCTTACTGCTGTCAACGCAGTCTGCCTTAACGCGCCGCTTTGCACAGATCCTAAAGCTGCTTTCAAACTTCAAAAGTGATTACATAACTCCACATTTTGACATCCTGCAAAATTTATATGCTTTTAACATTACAGCTGCGTGTTTAAAATACATATTTTCGATTATATTAATTTCCTTTATTTTTTATATTTAATTTTGCGCTTTCGGAAAACTTTACAATGCCATTTTCATATTTTGCATTGTACTTTGCACCTATACATATGTACACCTAAACGTGCTTGCTTTTGAAGATTCTCTTTATTTATTATAATTTTTTTTTCCATCGCGTTTTGGTTTCTTTTTTTCTTTGTTCGTGCATTTTTTGCACTCCATATGACTTGTTTCAACTTCAACTTCTTAACGTTCGAGCGCACATTTTGGCATGTGACTGCGACCTCAAATGTCAACAGATGTAAACCTCATTTGCACATTGCCACATTCGTTGTTGGGTGAATGAATAACTCAATACTAAATGAATAAGTATTTACTTAAGTACATACACATGTATTAATATTTAAGTTGTCTGTAAGTGCGTTACTGGATTTGAATTGAGTAGAAGATGTCCGATAAGTGGTTATTCGCATTTTTGTTTTTAGTAACAAAGTGTTTGACGAACCGAAAAATACCAGCTGAAATATTTTACAAGAAATACCTTGAAGGTATAAAAAGAGTCTTTATCTTAAGTAGTTACAGCCAAACGTATACAAAATATCGCCTGTATCGATCAAGTATGGAATTTGGGTTATGTTAATTTAGTTTTGTTTCAAATTTGTGAAGAGAAATAAAGGCTTCTACAATTTTTGAAGAAATTCTCAAATTCCTTGAGAAATTCTGAAAACGGGGTCTTGAAGCAAAGATCAGCATCATCTGTGTTTTTAAAGTAAGGGGTTCGGTTAGGTTCGTTCAGTTTTATTTCAAATTCTCGGCTTTCTTATGGCATGTTTGTTAATAGACACAAATGGGATAATCCAAAGTTAGTCGTGACCGTCAAACGAAACATGGATTAACACTTACACAACTAAAGTTAAGGAATAGTCGAAGAAGTGAACCACAGATTATTAGTCCGATTCAACACCAAATTAAAAAACAGCCTCATTTAGCGAGGAGAAAAAGCTCTTCAGATTTTTTCCCATGCGATCTAGTTTTGTTGCCAAAATATAAAAATCACTCGACGGAGAGAAGTTTGAACCGAATGAGGCGGTTATCGCTACCACGGAGGTCTATTCTGTAGACTTTATATAAACGTATTTTCTGACAGGTTTTTTCAAAATTTCGTTTTTCTTTGGTAAGCTAAGTACTTATCTGCTAAGTACTTATCCGTCGTATATCTGCCATTTGAAAATATGCAATGTACAACTCTCCATTGAACATTATCTTGAAAGAATCATACAACTTGTATTCTTACTTTTGTTGCACCAACAAACACTCTTTGTGTGAGTAAATTGTATAAAATATGACAATAATTTTTTTATTTACCTTATATTCTTCTCTTATTTACTTTGTGCGCTATGCAAATGCACTTAAGTGTAAAAGAAACAAATATTTACATTTTAATGCTTCAATTCATTTGTTTGATGACGCTCGTTCGTCGTCGATCGTCGGTCGTCGTTCGTTGGTCAAGTGTTCAAGTTTAAATGACGTAAATCTTTTAGTCGCGAAATCGTTTAATTTATTGGATAGTTGACATCAAATGTCAAGTTTGTCTGCATAGTGGTTATCAGCAATCAACATCAGCTATGCATACATACTCGTGTGCATTTTCATGCTCTTTCATAGACAGAAGGTTCATAAGTTGGCTAAACATTACAGCTGCGCATATTCAGAAGAGGCGATACTTTTTGACATTTAGTAGGCGTTAAATGCGTATTTCGGTATTAACAATTGATTGTTTTTTTTTAATTTTCTTTTTCTTTTAATTTAAATATTTATTGATAATTGTGGCGTAAGCCATCGATGTAAACACATAACATGTTAACATGGCTGATGTTATGATATCCGTACATAATTATGGCTTCCTGTCTACAGTTTATTGTTGTCCACCTACTTTCGCGATATAATCGAAAATCACTTTTTGATAAATTGCAGTAAATGATTTTTGAATACTAGGATTGGTATTCATAATACTGGCCTTAACAATTTTAAAGCTACATTGGCGCCATCTAGCGTTTCGCTCTCAAAACTTGTTCGAGTTGTTATATCATGAAATTGAAACCTCTTTGAGCATCAGACTTATTTGCTCTCGCCAGGTATACCTTAGTTATACCCTGAACAGGGTATATTATGTTTGCCACGAAGTTTGTAGCACCTAGAAGGAAACGTCGGAGACCCTATGAAATATATAAATAAATGATCAGCATAATGAGATGAGTTGATTTAGCCATGTCCGTCTGTCCGTCCGTCCGTCTGTATATATGCGAACTAGTCCCTCAGTTTTTAAGCTATCGATCTAAAAGTTTGCAGTTGTCCTTTTCTCACTAAGAAGCAGCTCATTTGTCGGAACGGCCGTTATCGGACCACTAAACATATGACTGCCATACAAACTGAACAATTGGAAGCATGTACTTGTATGGAAAACCCTTTCATTTGACGAGGTATCTTGGCAATTTGGCATGGATAATTATCTAAGGTAATAATGCAATCTCCGAAAAAATTGCATAGATCGGATGACTTATAAATTAAACGATCGGAACAATTTCTTGTAAGAAGCGTTTGTATTTGTGAAGGGTATTATACCTTCGGTGTAAACGAAGTTAACATTTTTTCTTGTTTTTGTCTTAAAATAAGCCCTTTTTGTAAAAATTGCAGTCTACAAACAACAATACACTCAAATTATATATTTAAATATCTTTTAATCTTAATTTTAAGTTTTAATTCCGAACTTTTAATTAAAAACTAAATTTTAAAATTTTTAATCCAATTTGAATTTTTAATAAAAAAAAAAATTCGTGTTATCCTGTGCATGAATCAGTTTTAGAGTTTAAAGTCACTTATTCGAAAAAAAATTTAAACTAACTAAAACTATAGATACACATATAACCCTACTTAACTAACCTCAAATCGAAAGATTTACTTTCAAATTTAAACAACCAAACATAGAAGACGTTGATTACGCATTCACTAAACCAATAACGAAATTAGATGGCATTTTTTTAACAACTTTTTACAACCGCAACATAAAATAATAATTGTTTACAAAATTTCGTCTAAAATCTTTTTAAATCTCTCACCCTTCACCTCATTGAACCCAAAAGCCGAATATTGAAATAAATTAATTTTTTATTATGCTCATATAGCGGTAAATCTTTTGCTAATTATAGCAAATGGCAGTTAAATTATGTCCATTAAAAATTGTGTGCACAGTGTGCAAAAAGGCGTAAAAGAGATGGCAACCATGCGAAAAAGCGCCAAACTAATTAATTTGCTATTTCATATGATTGGGCGCAAACGCTACTAAAGCAATTGTAAACCCGCTGTAAATTAACAGCAAATGATGAAAACTTGAAAGGTAAAGCAACTTAAATTTATAAGTTATAGACAAAGTACCGCTAGCCGGGGCAAGGTAAAGATCAAGTGCAAATGAGAGTAGACTACATAGTGTGCTTGATTTGAGTCGAATAAAGTAATTTAGTATGTAATAAATAATATAAAACCAGTCAATTAACTTAAACGCCTTTGAGAAAAAACTGTACTCAGATGGAATCAATAAAATATAGGAACATATATGTACGCCTTTGATTATTTAACAATGAGAAACTTAAGGGATTTGCTTTTTTCTTTTGGAATTTATTGTAAAAAAATGTGTGCTAAAAACTCTTAAGGGGCACACCTAGTGTGAAAAGCGATTTTTATCAATAAAAAAAAAAAATATTTAAACATATTTTAAGAATTTGAAAACATTAGATATTTCTCGCATTACCAATCTCCAACGGCGCTAAAACAAAGGTTCTGCACTAATGCAGTGATTCCAGCCTTCTCTGTAAATAAAACTTAAGGGGCACACCTAGTGTGAAAAGCGATTTTTATCAATAAAAAAAAAAAATATTTAAACATATTTTAAGAATTTGAAAACATTAGATATTTCTCGCATTACCAATCTCCAACGGCGCTAAAACAAAGGTTCTGCACTAATGCAGTGATTCCAGCCTTCTCTGTAAATAAAACTTGCGGTTGGAAAAATTCACAAAATGACCGCCATTAGAAAAATATTTGAATTTTATCGTAATCCTATCAAGCTTTGAGGTACTTAGACAGCAAAACAACAAAACAGTTGGTTATTGGTTGCTGAAAAAAATTTAAAGAAATCTCCGTTCCGGTTACGTAGAGCCGGCTGTCGTGGAAACGGAAAATCGTTCAGCCTGTTACAAAGCTTTGCATTAATTACCGGCAGATTTCTAAATTCGTCTTTGCATACAACTATTGTCACTAGTGAACATCAGTTTTGGTACATTTTTGTAATTTCAAAATTTCGCTCAATCTAACCTACTGCTAAAACCTTAAAACGTGCAAGCCAATCAGTAAAGAATCGTACTGTGATAGAAATAAATCCGATTAAAAAAATGCAAAACAAAATCCAATTTATGTAAATAGGCAAGTTAAAAATGCCTAAATTAAACCACATTAGAGAAAAAATAAATAAGAGGCGACGATAAACGAAAAGTTAAAAAAGCAATTCAATAATATTAGAACTTTGTTTTTTCATGCTTCGGTTAAAGAATGTACCCAGATACTGTTAGATACGTATATGCCATGTATGTATGTATGTGTGCTTGGGTTAGCGAACCACGAACGCGTCAAGTACCACTATTGGTGGCGGCTAGCTCGGCAAGTAATTCGTTGATGACGCTTTTTGCGCTCGCGCTGTGGCATCCGCCTCAATGACGACGCTTTAAAGTGTAGAATTCGGTGTACATGCATACATACCTATACAAAGCTTTTGATGCTAACTGAAATCCGGCTGGCACCGACAAACACCACCAAGCACCACCGGCAGCGGGTAGTGTAAGCGGCGGCTACAGAGTCACAACAGCATCACTTTTTTCTGACGTTTATTAGGCACAGTTAGCTGCTTAGAGCTTCTTCGCTGACCATGATGGAAAAATACACCTGAAACAACCTTTTGAGTTTTGTATGTATATTTATTTATTTCGTACATACATAGTACTACATATGTATTTATAATTACAAGCTTAGTATAGCGTTATATTCTTGGAACAACATTTTTCTTTCTAGTTGGTTGATACTTGGGCCTTCATTGCATTTTGAATTCTTTATTTTTGTGTGTTTCAAATAGCAGTGACTTTCTTCAACTGAAACGCCATATATTGTAGTTTCTCATTCGCTATTTCTTGCCATTAAAAAAAAATTGCTATGCCAATTTTTTCTATCTCAAACCGTTGACCAACATCCTTTTCAAGTTCATTCACATTCGCTGATGTATTAAATATGTCTGTATGTATGTGCAGGTTATGTTTTTTCTCTCTTGCACAGAACTTTTTTAATATTTCCAGTTTTGTTCAGTGGAAATGAAAGTAGACCTTTTAAATGTGTTGCTTTTGTTTACTACATTTAATTAATTTATTTTCAAATTTCATATTTTACGACGTGTTAATAGATTAACGAATTCTTCTTCTTCTTTATTTTGTTTACGTCAAATAAAAAATTTTACTGAAGTTTATTATTTTTGAGATTTTGTAAGGTTTGTCAAGTTTGAAAAAAATTTGTTCTCATGCGCTCACCACCCATTTAACTGTGTACATATGTTGACAGACTCATAAACTAAGCAAGCATTACAAAACCAACTCAATGCCAAAAGATCTTCTCAATAACGAGAAATGCCTTACCCAACGGGCTCAATTGTGACAATATGGTATCCAAGCCCATATAAATATTTTCATAGTCCAGCTTTTCAAGAGATTTTGGCCGAGTTCTCAACAGCGAACAGTGGTTTCATCACTAATCACAAAAATTACAATTTCAAAATCAAATGCGAAGTGACGCAGCGTATCTTTCCATTAGGTCTATCCAACGCAGAGATGTCTCTTATACCAGCAGCCGAATTCAACACCTTCTGATCTGAAGAGTCTGCATCCATTCGCCAGAGTCGTTCATCTTATGCGTCGTTGGTAAATTGTAAATAGATTTTGGCAGAATATTCCCAAAAACTCTCAGAAAGACGTCTCTTTAGATATAGTTATTCTAAACATTACTAGACCGTAGATTACGAAGATGAAATTGAGTAATTGACACGTCCATTATGTTAAATCTACCGTATTAAAATATATCTCGTTCTATCCGGTCAGATATTGTCATTTGAACTAGATCAGATCAGAATAAAAACTAATCCAAGCACTTAAAAAGTTTTTCGAGGGTGGAAGTGAATAAGAGAGCCTTTAGCTTGCTTGTATTTTTGGCTGTGACAATATTTTTTTTTAATAGCGCTGCTTTTTAGTGGTTTCGAGTTTATTATCTAGTGTTTTTCCGTCTCCGTTCAAACACGAACTTTTCTTTCCCGATTCTCGTATAGTTTTATTTAATTTAATTTATTTAAAATTCGTATTACCGTAAATATCTTGTGCTCTAATAAAATACATTATAATATAAGCACTTCAAAATGCTTCCTATTTGTCTACTTTTATTAACACAAACTCTTGAACGTTAACAAGTTGGTGAATCTCATAGCTCTTCGGCTACTTAACTGTAGGTGTAAAGCAGTCACGGCTTTGGATTTGACTTATTGAAAGGTTGCTCAATAAATGCATGGTCATATATTCAACCGTTTCAGTTTCGAATGTGCTTCAATTTTTCTTGATTTATTTCTTTTGTATACTCAATACCACAATTGACCATATTCTGTCAATTTTTGAGCCCATGCGTGAAGAAGCATTCAAAATTATCACTTCATTTAACAAAACCTAAAAACGTAACATTTGGATGATGGCGTTGAAGTTGATTTACTTTTCGTCTTTTTTATCAATAAATTGTTTTTCAAAATCTTTAGTAACACCAACTATAAAATATGATTCAAGTTGTAGTTAAGCTAAGCACTAAACGAGAAATTAGGGCAACTTCACTCTTTCAAGTTCAAGGTTATTCTCAAATACATTGGGCTTAAATATCTGATCTAGACATTTTTTTCTTATTTCTCTGTTATGAACTCTACCGATATGGTATTAAATGGCGGCATTCAAGTTTTAAGTCATCTGTAAACAATTTTAAGAACTTTATGAAAAGTTTTTCACGACAAAACTGCGCTCGGACTCATCACAGCCTACCGGTGGATGATCTCTATCAGGAAAAACTATTTCTTATAGGTTATAAATGAGATCTACTTGCTGCATAGTGGCAGTACGAGCATCTGTCTACTTTATCTGCGCAGTCACAACTCGCAAAAGAAACAACTACTGCCGATCTATGGTGGACTCAGCAGATATCGTTTCAATAGTTACAAATTCTATCGAGATTTAACATCAAGACATACCTTGAGCGAGGTTATCGTTAGTCTTTCTTTGAACACCCTCAAATCGTAGCAAACTTTCAGCTTATTCTAAAACCTCGCTTGAAAAAATAGTCGAATGCTAACTGTAAAATATAATACGTTTATTTGCTAATTAGGCGCATTTCTATTAAAAGCCTTCTGATTAATGAAGATGAATGCATAGAAGAAGCAGCATCATTAGTTTTATCTTATATATTTTAACTTTTCATGAATGCGTATATGGAGGCATAAGTTTTCGGACTTAAGCGTAAACATAAATTGATTTGTGTACATATACACATGCGTAGCAAAGATTTCTCATTAAAATTATAATTTTATATTCAATTATTTTTTATTTTTATTTGTTTAATTTACTGATGCTTCACACGGCATTAACACACACACGTGATTCACACAAGTGCAATAAGCCGAAAAAGTATAGAGCAACGCGTGTGTCCAAAATGTATGTGTAGATGACACTGACTGGACATTACTATACATAAAACTGCGTGAAGGACATGCGTAATTGTACTTGGCATTGTTGTTGTTGTAGTTTATAAGGTCATTGTTGTTATTTAACTAGCTTGAATTTTGCTTTACGGTAATGGCATCCCCATGATTTTTGCAACTTATGCATCATTAAAGGGGATATTATTACATTTAATTCAAATATTGTTTTCATAATTTTTTTATTTTTTGGCAAATTATTTTGCAGCATCATGCTAAACTATAAGTGCAGTAGTTTTATTTACGTTATTTTATTTACTTATTTTTTACGTTTAATATATTTTTTCAATTTATTTCTGCTTTTTGCCGCTGCCATTCATCAGCATCGGCAACAGTTGTCAAGAAATGCTCAAGTGCCGAAATTGCTAGCGGCCACAGATAGCAGCAAGTTCACAACGAAAAATTCGCATGTGCATACGTATATACTTGTACATACAAACATTTACATAAAAAATCGAAAAATAAGCAACTATAGAAAAAAATGTTGATTATTTAGTCATTAGTGTGCGTTGACTCGAGGGGTGCCCATCAGCTGCCCCCTAAAAACGAAAAAAATAAATTATATATAATATAAAAAAATACAAACATTAAGTAAATAAAAAATGTAAACTGTTAGGCTTTATGTTGAAGAAGTTGTTGAAAAAATGTTAAAACATTTGGCATTAGTGCATTTCGGCAGCCACTTAAGTGTGTAACCTTGTAATTGAAAAACAAAAAATCAAATATTTTGTTGACAAATCAGCAAAACGTGAAAATAGTTATAGTAATGTACAGAAAAATTACCGAAAGATGTTACAAACTATGAAACAAAATTTTTGTGAAAAAAATTAGTCAAACTCAAATTTCTACTTTTGCATCCCAAATGGCATGCTTGCTATGTATAATAAACGCTAATCAAAATACCAATTACAGCGCAGACATCCGAAACACACTCGTTAAAATTTGTAAAAATTTTGCACACTTTATACACTTGTATACATACTTCATAGATGTATGAGTATAACCACTGTATCCATGAATCTCCAAAACGTCAGAATCGATTAAGCAAGGTTGTTAAGAAAAAAAATCCAAGAAGAAAAAAAATATTAGTATACATATATGTATATATATAAATAACTGGTGCTTGCATCTCAACTAGATGCTTAGCCAAGCTCTTCTCGTCCAACTTTAGGGTTAGATTTAAACTGACCCAATATAAGCTCAAGGATTTTATAAGAAGTTTTTTTATGGCCAAAATAAGCTTAGCAGCTTACCATTGCCTGCCGAGGAGCGAACACTACGACGGTTGCCTTTTATATTTCAGGATTATAGAACAAAAACAAATATTAATCATCGAAAATCGCTTTATTGTTTTTCAAAACATTCGCTATTAAGATCTATACACTTTTGAATAGGTTTAAACCAATTTAAGAAACACTTTTCCACTCTGAATGAGGTATTTCCAAAACATGTGTTCTGAAAGGTTCAATCGCTTCTTCAGGTGTCGAAAAGCGTTGACCTCTGTGTTTTTATTTTTTTCGTTTGGGAATAAAAAGAAGTCATTTGGTACCAAGTCAGGACTTTATTTTGGATGACTCATTAAAGCGATGTTTTGAGTACTCGAAAGTGCAGTTGTTTCAGTCGATGTGTGAGAGGTCGCATTGTCGTGGTAAAAAGTAATCCGTCTTCGGCGGTTGGTTTTCCTGATTTTTTGAAAGACGAATGACAAAAAAATGTTTGGGTACCACTCAGAAATTACTGTTTTGTGTTTTTCTAGTGGTATAATTGCGACATGCCCAGTTTTTCCAAAAAAAAACAGGCAACGATTTGCTTGGAAGTGCTTCGTGCGCAAACAACTTTTATTGGAATCTTCGTTAATCCACCTCGAAAGTTGCAGAAAATGTTCGCGATTTAATTTCATTTTTTGTCTAAGATGAATATTTTAAGTTACTGTTAACAACAAAAATTGTGCTCGTGTGTTAAAAACGTTCTCAGTACGTATAACATCAAAAATGCCTAACTTTACCAAAATGTTGTGAGTTGCCAGATTACAACAATAGGGTTGCCAAATACTAAAATGTAAAAGGCAACCTACGTAGTAAAAACGTGTTATGAGTATATTTCTTTAAATGAAAAACCTTCTCATAAAATGTTATCGAATCACTAATAAAAATAGAAACGCAGATAAGTACAATTAAGTATATAAATATTTACTCAACAGCTCGTAACCGATGGTCAAATAATTTAAAATACTTTGAATATATATAAAACAAAACCAGCTAGTTTCAATAAACTTTTTACAATGTAAAGTTATCTTTCAGGAATAAAAAAATTAGATAAGCTTGCGAAAAAAAGTGTTTCGTAACTAAAACCAAACCAAATCATCTAACGAAAGTACTAGGAGAAGAGAGCGAAAGTTATAAGACAAAGAAGAAGAGAGAGCTGGTGACATTTTTACTCTTTGTGAGAGGAACTCGCCAATTTTCATACTCTTCTTCTAACTTATCTAGCGGCTGCTAACAGTGTGGAAACAGACTTGTAAATATTAAGACAGTCTTGTCACGTTACTCTTTTTGGTGTGCTTTTAACGAAAATATATATGAGTTCGTGACGTCATGAACGAATGAAGAGGAATCCTTGTGTTACTCTAAAAGTTTGACAGTTGCTTTTGTATTATGTCGCCTGTCGTAAACATGTAGACTATCATTCAAAAATAAAATTAAGTTCGAGTGGAAACGAAATTTCAGTGTATATTCTCAAATATCATCATAAGCAAAATATATGGGTACATATATAAGTATAATATACATATATACCATATATAGTATTAAATATTTTTGCAGTCGTTTTTTTTTTGTGATTTTTCTACATATATTTTTGTAGTTGCACGATTTTTAGGGTTACCGTTCAAGACTTGTCAATAATGAAATATTTTTTTAAATTTTATTTTTGAGTACATTTTGAAATACTTTTTGGGTTTTCAATAAAAGTGTGGTGAAAGCTAATAGCTAACAGTCTTTCTGATTATTATTTTTCTTCCTAAAATAATTTAAAGCAACACGTGAACGCATATATATTTTACCGACTACCCATAAGCTTAAGATTCAAACCCACGATCACACTGAAGCAGAGAAAGATGAGCGAACGTGCCATAATTACTTGTAATAAAAATTTGCATATGTACAATATATGTATATATGTATGTGCATTTAAGAAATTGTAAATATGTATGAGCATACGTTTTAAGCTCACCAGCTCTTCCCTCTTTCCATACCCAGAAATACGTATCAATAGCAATTAATCTCCAGCATCGGTTTGCACAGTTTTGCAGTTGAAGTCATTACATTTTATTGCTACGATAAGTGCTGAGCGAAAATTAGCTATAATAACAGCAGCTGCGCATGTGAGCTTTTGCCAGTATTTTCCTACTACTTATTGTTTTTGTTTTAGAAATACAAGTATATGATCTTAATGCTGTTATTTTTTATTGTAATTTATACTTCTTGTTCTTTTTGCTTATCGTTGCCTCAGGTATTTCGAATATGAAATGTTGCAAAAGATGAGCGAATCGAATCAAACAAAGATAAATACTTGTCTGCTCTTTGCAACAACTACAACTAAATATTTCATTTATTAGCGGTGATTTCAGCTAGAAGTGTATGTATAAATTTTTCATTTAAAGTATTTAATTACGAGTATTACAAGATTTTACATTTTACAACAAAAATGTAGTTGTGGCTGGGAGAAGACACCCACAATAACGATCGATAATGCAAAAGAAGCAAAAATAGAAACTATTAGTATTGAGAAATAAAAGATAAATAATGATATAACAATTTCCAGTTATAATTCCTGCATCCGCCTGCATTTTTTGTATACTTTATTGCTCCACTGCATATTCGCAACATTAAATGCACATATTGCATAGATTAACGAAGATAATGCTGGCAAGCTTATAAATAGAACATTAATGATCGCACCTACTTTAGGTGTTTCATTAGCCGCACACACATTTCTATGTACATATATGTATTATATATCTACATAATATACAATAATGTATAGTTTCAGTGAATTGTATTTCTTAGCAAGGGGTGTTAGGAAAAAAGTGCATAAATTTGCTGTGTAATCAGTCTTCAATCACAACAATCATATTTTACAATACACGGATGTGGCACAAATTTACGATGCGTAAAGGGAAATCACGACCTCAACGATTACGTAAACACACAATGATATTTTTGAATTAATACACCAGCTAACAGACTATTTACTCATCTAATTTGTCAGTCAACACTCAACAGCTTGCTGATTTATTAAATTGCACAGAATCGAGCTGATGACTAATTCATGATGCAAATATTTCTAATTATAACGCCCAAGGGATATAATAACTAAGAAAGATATAGAGTTGTGTATGTACTCGTATGTCTTCTCCTTTTATATGGTTCCTAGTAAGAAACTTAAAAAGCATTATTTCTTCGCTTTTAACGAAATTAATAAATTAATAATTTATATCACGGGAAGATAGATCTAACTGAACAGAGAATATTATTGCTTTCGTAGTCAAGGTTGTTTCCCTTGTCTATATCATACATTCTTCTTTATTCGTACTTTCACTTGCCTCTTCGTCCGCCTAAGTATTCATTCCACTTCTGTCACTTCTTGCCTAAAGCCCCCTCTTCTTTCAGGTATCATATTATCTTATTATAATTTGTTTATTATCGAGAGTTTGCTTTTTCTCGCCCTCATTATTTAACTTCGATGCCACTTGCCACTGAGTGAATGGTCGTTTAACCTCGTAAGTTTACGGTATATACATTTTAGCTCTGCGGAATGAAAATTTTTCACGATTTTTCAATTTTCCGAATCCTTTGAATAATGGTATTTTTACAAAACAAGTGGCCAAACATAATCTTATTATATTTAAGCTAGAATGTTTTGATTCGCCATTATTCCGCTGATTTTGTTTGTGCTCTGCTTCCTTGTCAGAAAATGTACATTCGAAAGCAAGATCCAAGTTATCTAGTATAATTACATACAAGAGAGTATGTGGCTTCTTCAGTAGGGTGATATACTTGTATTTTTATTCGATCCCTATTTCGTTTATGACAGTTGCTTGTTCGATTCGACACCCATTGGGGTTGAATGTGTTTCTTTTCTAGAGAATTTTGCACATTCATGCCGCATAAAGATTACACAATAATACTATTTTGAAGGTCCTTTAGATGAGCCAACAATAACATATAGTTTAATATTGCCGATGATTTATGGTACCAAAAGATAAAGAGCTTCACCACTTAAGGCGTGATGAAATTCATGATTTCTATGCTGTAACTACAAAGAGGCTTAACTGTCGGTTATACTGTCAATAACAATTATACGTTCATGCAGTAAAATGACTTGCAATAAATTGATTAGTGAAGAAATAATCGAATGTATAAATTTTATATTATTTATAATTAAGTTAAAGAAACCACGAATAAATTGTTAATGCAAAGGTTTGCTATCACAGAGCCATTTCTTGTATGCTGAACTTTACTCATATTAGTTAGTCATAGATAATAAATATAAATATAAATTATTATACTTTAAAATTACTTTTACTTATTATTTATTATTATATTCGGTATCGCTAAACTAGGAAGGAATTGGTGAAAAATCGTTAGAGCGATGAGCAGACAGTTCTTAATTTCCGGCTCACGCAATGCTTAGAGCTATCTTTGTATCGGGATTTTCAGTTTTTTTTATCGATATGTTTATATATTGGAGAATATATGGGAAAGAAAATTCTCGGGCCAAATTATAGAAAACCACTAGTTGTTCTTAAACTCTCTTGAGATTCACTTACCACAAAATTCTTCACTGAAATTATTAAAGTTTTATCTAATGTTCAAGTCAAAAGCGACGGAAGTGAGAATGATAAGACATTAGAGCATTACCTTTAAGAAAGCTTGGCCTTCAGCCGATTGATACGGAATATTTTCCACGGCTCCCGTTTAGAAATTCGTTACTCTTAGAAATCTATTGTTATTAGATCCGTTTTAATTTGCAATACGAGTGTATAATGGATTGCTGAATCGGGCGTGTTTTGAGCTAGTTTATTATACGTTTATAAAATAAAGTGTTCTCAGTGCGAGAAATAGTTTAAAAATATTTGTATACACAAACAATTAGTATAACTTTAGGTGCCCCATCATATGTGAATATCCCCCTAATTTTGGTATACATAACCTTGCTGTTGGTCAGAGAAACTGTTATCATTTAAATTAATATTAATAGCTGTTTCAGTCCACTTATCTTCGTTAGGCATTAACTAACATACACACACACACACACATATGCAGCCATATGCATATACATATATGCATATGTATAAGAGATGGTATGCATTTAAAAATGCGTTAAAGCGAAGTGGCCGAAGATTTGGTGTTATTTCCATGCTTTTGATTTTTTCTTTCTTTTTTATAAGCAAACTTCAGCTTATTGTTGTTGTTGGCTGCATATTAAAATTTTTAATGAACGGAAGTAACAGCTTCTTCATTTAATTGTTCCGTTTCTTTATACACATTTTTATTATTGATGTTGCTTTTCAAACGCTTGGTGTATTTGATTGCTGAAATTTGTTGAAACTCCGTAAGACACCACCAAGCGCTAGCCACTTCCGGCTTTGTCATCAACATTCACTTGTTGCTTATCAGCATTTGAAATTAACTAAAAAAAGATACTGAAGATACCTGAATGTATGCAGATATTCGAAAAATCTCCTCGTATATAATTAGAAAACGCAATATTTATAGCAAAAAAAATTAAAAACAAATTATTCGACGCAGTTTTGGTGGACATTGGCGACCTTACGAAGTTTTCATAAAAAAATTGTTTTTTATTTAACAATATGAAGTGTGAAGGCAGCAACGTCAACATTTCGAATAACTGTTTTGTTGTTTTCATTAATTAATTGACTTAGAAAATAAATTGTATTTAAATTAGCGTACTCAAAATATTTATAAATTTCTGCTGATATTGGAACTAAGACATGCAGTGATTAATTAAATTTTTTCTAATATGCGAGTATATAATTTATGTATATATGTATGTGTCTCAATCGCCATTTAATTAAAGCCTTTATGGCAACTAATTCAAATTATTGTTATTTTATTATTATTATATTATATTATTTACAGCTGTTTAGAGAGCTGGCGCCGCCAGAAACGAATTAATATTAATAAAACATTTTTCTCCACTTATCATAAATAATTTTATTTAAGTAAGCAGCTGTGTTCAACTTACATTTTATAATTAATAGTAATTTGTGCTTGTAAATAATCTTATTCACTGCCGTAATAAATATAAATATTATACTTATGTCTTATTGCTCTAGATATCCGTGTAGAGAAGAGCAGGCAATTAGAATTCTCCAGTACTACAATAATATAAGACTCGATTCTTAGCACGTAGCCATGAACAGTGCGGGGATTCAGAAAAATGGTAAGTCGCTTTTATATTTTTATGGAAAATAAAATTATAATAAAATACCAGAACTATAAAGCACCTGCCGTAAAAATTTGTTAGATACGGTTTTCTCTCGAGCCATAACAAAAATTTGGTTTAAAATCATACAACCTGGCACCCAATCAAGATTGCTTGATTTGAAAACAATTTTTCCCGAAAGGTGAAGAACTAGCACATAGCATTATTTTTTCCATTTATCGGTTGTATCAGCAACTGAATGAGTGACGTTGACCAAAAAAATATGGCACCCAATGCAATAGCAGGAATTATTGCGATGCCTCTTGTAGCCTTCTAGGACGATTGACCATTAAATATGCTGGGACAAATTTTCCGTAACACTTTGAAATCTATCAGAAATATTTTATCTAAACACTATGTGCAGTATTTAAAACAAAAATAGCAGAGGTAGCGTCGCTTTCAGACCAATAACTCAAAAACTATTGCATGAAATGTCACGAAACTATAACAGTATTCTAGTTAAGAACAGTACTCTAAAGCAAGAATAAATATTGTTAGTTTGTGGCTCAATGTCTCAGCGGCTAATGAAAGCAAAAAGCATTAAGGAAATACTCACACACGCGCGGCCACAATTTTGCAACCGATAAGCTAACAGTGTTTTTAAATAACTTCAGGGTAATTGTATCAGAGCTGAGCTTTCTGTTACCATAAATTCAAAATGTTACAAAAAAATATATGCCTATTGAATTAATATCAAACAAGTAATTTTTCCCTTTCAAACCAAATTTTTTAAAGTTTGTTTATGTCTCCAATTATATAATGAGCTTAGTTTTCTAAAACTATTTCCACAACAATGTATTCCCACTGGTTTTTTGGTTATTTTAAGTAGTCTCTAATTTAACTGGCAACTATAAAAATGGGTCACGCAGTTTACACGCGTCTTTGAGATTTTCATTCAATATTTTATTTACTTTTTTCGATTTTGGCTATTTTTGTATTTGCCTTAAATAGTTTTAGTTAAATAGAGTTATGTTTCTTCTCAGATCACAACTAAGAGTCACTAAGAGTCGTATGCTAATTACGCTAATATCTATTTAAAAGGCTTATCGCCATTATAGGCTTTTCGCCTCTTGTATGGCAGCAAAAAAGGTGTTAGCAAAGTTCAGCTGGTGGATATCAAAAATATATAAATGAAAACCTCTCAAGCATTATCACAGAGCGACTTGTGTGAATTATGTTTTTTTGTTTTTGTTTATATTATGCATACCTATGGTACACATACATATGTACATATATATTTACTTTTCGTCGAGCCCATTGTTTGACGACTTTTGATGTGTTAATATCTGCTTTTGATTGATATTCAAATTTTGCTATTCGTAACTCTTTTTCGGCATATTTGCATTTGTATACAAATTACATCTTATATATATATATATGTACTAAGTAATAAAGTCGTGTGAATGTAGGCACATTGGTATGCGTGTTAACAAATCCCACTGCTGTTTGTTTTATTGAGTTGCTAGGCATTTTGAAATGTTGACTATTACAAAAGAAATGACAAAACTGCCGAAACAACAAAACGATTACTTTTGAATCTAGACAATGTGTTCACCCAAATTCCATTCAAACAAATATAACACATATATGAATACACACACATATGTATATGTTGTGAAAAATAATATAAACTATTATTTATTATTGTGTTTTGCAGTTATATGTGGCTAAGATTTTAGGATTCATATATTTTTTAAACACTTACGCTTTTTTGAACTTTTTGAGGTTAGTTTTTCGGAAGATTTTACAAATATTCATTTATTTTATTGTTGCATAATGGTATCTTTTTCTAAATAATTTTTTTTTAAATATTTATTCTTGATAATTACAACATAGACCGCCTATGTAGTATTTAATGCGGCTAAAATTGGGGGAATTCATGGCTTCACTTTACACTTTTAAAAGTTCCTCCCTTGTTTTTCCAGTTACGTTTACCATTTGCCTTATCTTTTATTAATGGTATGGTTGCCATGTGCCTTGCTCAGTTTTGAGATACTCACCTGTGGAAGCAAATTTGTCAAATATATAAATGTGAGAAACATTTGGTGGGAAAATTCGTTTCCCTATCACAATGTTCAAGCAATATACCCTAAGGAAGAGATATTTTCAACCCTTTCACATACTTCCCTTTTCGTAACAAGAATATTGTTATTAATTCACGGATTTAATCGACGAATTTACAGATGGCTCTCGTAAACCCTCGCTCTTCAGTCTGATAATTAGTATATGGTTTGAATTATACGCGTAAATCAATGCTTTGATAAAAATCAATGTCTTCATCGCCCTTCTCAACAAGCATCAAGGCTTGCTGTACTACTCTAGCCTAACATAATCTCTCTAGAATCTGATTACAACACCAATAATACTTAAAACAAATTAAAAAAGTAAGGACAAGCAAGATTTAAGCACTAAAATAGGCGATTTAAGAGGACACACTTCAACAGCACAGCGATTCCCAGCCTTCGATAGCATTTCATGCAAATTACAGCGATTTATTTATGTGCAGCAGTCAGAGTGACCGCAAATCACCACAAATTGTACGAGCGGAGCGTGGATCCGAATTGGCAGATGCAATAAAATAAAAATAAAATTAAAAAATATCTTTTAAAATTAACAAAATAAAATGTAAAATCTAAAATCGCTCAATCACGCGCTCAATTAATATGCGAACGCACAATATTTACTGACAGCTAGGTTGGCTGCGAAATTTATTTATGGCGTTTAAATGCTCTTAACATTTTTTGTTGTAGTTTTTGCATTTACTTTTTCATTTCTCGCATATTTATGCATATGCTTCTCTTAATCGTTAATTTCATAAAATATTCGCAAGGCCAGCTAAGAGTGAGTGAGGCATCTCTAAGGCATTCAAAATATTGTATTATAGAGGTTGGAAATAATCGATAAAATTCGATCAGCAAATGTATATAAATAATTATGTGTATGTGTATGTATATATGTATATCACATTTAGAAATACTCAAGTTGAAACAGACAAAAAAATGCACAAGGAAGTATAGTCCAATAATAGATAGACAGCAGGTTCACGGCAATTTTAATTATATTGATACATATCTATATTATAACTACGTATAAACATACGCACATTTATTTGTATCTACATCAATAATATTGATTTTTTTTAATGCTACTGCTGAGTCAAATCATAGTGAACACATGACTATACATATTATATTGATTTAAAAATTAAGAACTCACAAATTTTCCCAAAAACGTTTAATTTGAAATTTTATGAACGTCATAACGCTGCTTTAAACGCGTACGTATATAACTAATTTAATGACATTACACTGCGCGTCAATTAAAAGGTTACACAAAATTACTCATCAGCTCCTAAATAGGACTATTAGAGCGATACAAGCGGTATCAACATATATATGATATTTCATATCTCACAACCACTTGACCGATTGGGCCAAATAAAATAAAAAGCTTTAACTTCGCTTGCACCGAAGCTATAATACCCTTCATAGATGCATTTTATATACATAAAATGGTGTGCAAAATTTCACATCGATATCAAAGGGCAAGCTCATAGTAAATTATTTACTTCCAATCCCACCAATAACATAACAAACCCTTGCTTGTATCAGCCCTGGCTTGGCCACCGTTTACGCCGGCTCAGCACTACCGTTCTCACTTGACGTTTTCATAAGTAATCTACTTTTCATCAACAGAAATCAACCGCTTCAGAAATGGATCAACCTTATTGCGAATCACTGTGATACAGCGGTCCTTGACGTTTTTACGTTAATTCGTGTGAATCCATACGTCGAGGTTCTCTTTGTATACAGCCTCATTTAAATGGTTCGAAACAGGCTTTTGTGCAATGCTTAAAAATTCCGAATCAATCCCAACAGACTTAGTCTCTAACGGTTCCATTAATTTTCGTTCCTTCTTTTTTGTTAACCGTGACATTGAAGATAATTTTACTCATAAATTTGTGTCTAAATAGCTCGCATGTCTCATATTTTCTCTCAATTCAACTTCTTGAGTTTTAGGGAAGACTTATGTAGGTCGCAGAAGCTGTAATCAGTTTGCCATTAATTTATTTTGATGCCGATTCCCTATAAGCAATGGCAAAACTCCGAGCATAGCTGAGTAAAGTCGACTACTAGAAGTGAGTTATGATTTTTAAGAAACTTATAACCTCACCTGTGTTTGCCAGTTTACATTAAGGGACATACCACAAATAGAGGGAAAGTCCCGACCAAACATGTGAAAGACAAATCCGACAAGCTCGTCCGTCGTCACTTTCGGGCAACTTAATTTGTCGCAAAGCGTTAACAGACAAACCACAAAAAATGTTCAGTGAACTCGATGAAGGATTTCGATGTCAATAACCCGCCGGTTTTAAATTCTATAAGTATGTCACATGCACAGTCGTAAAAAATTAACCAGTTATCAACGGTCGAAGTTTGGATTTCAGACCGCATTAATGAGTTAATAATTTTCATGTTTCACTTTCGATTGTAAGCGACAAAGTAACTGCAATATAAATACCTGTAATGGTGTGCATTTCTGGATATTAAAAGTGCATTTCCCAAAAACTCAGCACAGACAAACATACAGATGTTTTTAACATATTTCTTTATTTTGCCTTGAGATGTGTAGGTGTTTATATGCAAATGACCTGTGCTGTATTATATAAATGAATGGCAGGTGTTTAAGGTTAAACTGACGGCGAGTTTAAATTGGGTGCTTGACCGCATCGATTTTGTCCCTCAAAGTGTTCGCCGCCAAGGTTGAGTTGTAAAAAAGGAGTAAAAAGGAAATATTTTGTCAATGCAATTTTAATGCCTACTTGTGCATTATAAATACAGTAAAGAGTAAAAAATGAAAAACGACAAAAACAATAGCCAGCAGAAAGAAGTGCTAAAGATGTGTGAAAAATCGGCAAAAAACTTTAAAAAAATGCACGTCTGATTGGCGGAAGTTGATATGCGCTTCCAAGTATATCGATATGCAAATGCGTTAAGAACTCACATATATGCTAATGTGCAAAAGATTTATCTTTATCAGTTTTTCGCATTTCAATTGGCGCAGAAATCACATTCATAAACATAAATTAAACCCAGTATGTAGTACTAACACCGGGCTGACTTTAATTTAGTTGCCTAAAACAAAATCTCTTAACAAATTGTCTCTTCAAAACATGCTTTCGGTTAGATAAGGGATATTAAATATAGCTAAATATATGTGGTAGTCTACAAGAAATTGGCGATAAAGTGCGTAAGGACTAAAGCCACTTATACTAACCTCAGGTATCCTGACTCATTACGTCATCAAAGTAATGGATGACTAGCCACTACTCAAACCTGCCACATTAGATAATACTTTCTTGATTCCATTCACACACGTTATCTAAAAAAATAGACCATGGCAAGAGCCATGCAAGCAAGAGCATACTTTTTCTTATCTAATTAATTTAAATTGACTTTGAGATCATAAAGAGACACTACCATTCATTGTCATTCATTTCAAAAAATGTTAAATTAGATTGAGTAAGAATGGTTCTCTAAGCAAGCCCTTTTTTGTCGTAAGCTCTGAGGGGTCATGAATAAAACCTGGCCCGTTCCAAAAATAACTTTTCGTGAAAGAAACGACTGGCGTACAATTGTGACTCAGCAAAAGTCGCTTCGGTGAATAGAAACTATTTGAAAGTCTTCAGTAGAGCTGAATTAAAAAAAAAAGTTATGTTTTGAAAAATCACGGAAAGAAGTCTGTCAACGCTATGCTAACAAATATTGATAAGAAATTGCAAAAAGAAGAGATAAAAATAATATCATGCTGAACCTAGAACTCTAAAAGTACATCAAAGAAAGTTTCTGAATAATACAGATTGAAACAGTGGTAGAGTGAACGCGAATATTTCGTAATTCCAGTGGCTGTCGAATTGAAGGAGCACGGGCCCCAGGCTAGTGGCTGTGAGTAAGAATCGGCCATTTATCTATAGTAAGCACTAAAGATTGTATTATATGTGTCATGATTGGAAACCTTATGAAAATCTAATATGATCACTGGTAAAAAATTATCTTTATTTGTGTTCTTTAAAAAAAATTAATTTTACTTTTATGCTATATTAGCATTCCATCATATTTATTGTAGTTCTATGTCGCCTCGTCACTTGTCTTCTTGGTACATACCTACATACGATTATTTTTTGACGGTGTTCGCATCAAAGTGAAAGGATCACGATATGATAATCACAAAAAAATTTAATTTGAAATCGAGCACATTAAATGTATACACATACATACATGCATATGCAGAAAAGAAGAAATAGCACAGAGAGCAACGCACGGCACAGAACGGTGCAGAAGCGTGAATCCATAAATAACCGATTTCATAATAACACTTTTAATATAATTTGATCTGCGTCGTGTCGAAGCATCTTCTTTCATAATCTTTAATTACCCAGCGTGGCTGAATTTGAGCGTCAAACTTTGAACTAATATAGAATTGCAGAGCTCTAACAACAAGTGAATGCTAGGCTACACATTCACCGTACAATACAGGCGAACCCACCTACTCATCTATATAATTTGGCAGAAGATGGAACTCGTTTGCCTCAACCTTGAAATCATGTGACAAAAAACGAACAAGCAATGCGATCGTTTTATCTTTGTTTTGAATTATTATTATTGTTGTTATTATGTTGTATGAGTGTGTGTGTTTGTTGCCTTTCCAAACGGAACTTCACGAAAGCCCCAAATCACAAATGAATTAGTTGAATTCGATTTCCAGACGTCGTTAAATGTAAGACTAAATCGAATAAATTAATAAAAAATATTAATTTATTGTCAGAATCATTTAAAGTTAATATGTGTATATGTAATAAATTTAGATAAATCCATATAATATACACCTAGAGATATACCTACATATATATATATCTATATATTATTTATAACTCACGTGTTTATACGTTTTGATGTTTGTTTTTGAGATAACAATCAAAAGTGAACGTAAAATATTTATGTACATTAGTGTATGGCATATATTATACATAAATAAATTAAAATTATGCATGTAGGCTGACTTTGATGAATGATGCGATTAACAGAATTTTGTTAATATACTGTGCTTAAAAAAAAAACCAAAAAAAGGAAAAAAAATTAATATTTATTTATGTGTTTCGTTTAAATATTTTATTGTCAAAAATTAAAAACAATATAAAACTATCGATTTCCTTAAAAAACTCTTACGTCTTAAAGACGTGTGTAGTACACTACACACCTGGTTTGTGGTAACTTACTATAAACAAGTAGGGAACCTAATATTTTCAGGTGTTGACAAAACTTGGTATGAAAATATGTTGCTTATGTATTGTCCTTCGACGAAACATTGATTGGATTATAATCATATTTTTATTCTTAATAACTTTATATACATATGCATATATACATATATTATAGACCATAGATTCACTTAGCTTCATTACTACATTTCAAGTCCGAGATATTTATATTTAAAACAACCTAATTTACTAAGTTGAGATATGTGTGATATGCACTCAACCCAAAGGGACTAAATCAGGAAAAAGTCAACTAGATGATCGAAGGTAATAATATTAGAGATATTGGATTTAGGCCAAAGTCCTTTGGTTTCATTCATTTTTAGCGTTAAATCACGTTATGTTTAGGAATACGTGTCTACTTAATTTAGTTAAAATTTCAAACATATTGACAAACATAAACGGTTAAAAGCAGGAAAGTCGAATATCAGTATATCGGGCTTAAAGTCAGCTGGAAAGCACTATATTATAATTATAGGTTGCATAAAGAAACTACAATATAGTAATTCGTGGACCGATTTCACACATTTTCGATAATATATGGTACATACGTCCATATAGACCGATAAATACATACATACAAGTATGATATAAAGTCAACGGGAGGTTCGAAAATTTTTACATTATGTATATGGAGTCTAGAGGACGTATTGACGTGATTTTATACATTTTTTTCAGCATGACATACTATTAACAGAAAAATATGCTCACTGAGTTGCATTAAGATACATAACTCACATATTGACGCATAAGTACGTTATAAAATCGACTGATGATTGAAAAAAATGTATATTAGGTATATAGAGGCTAGAGAAATTATTGACGCGATTTTCCAAAAAAATTCAAATTGTGGTATATGAGAAGTAGGAGTGATTGTGGTTGATATCGAGATTTCTGAGATATTAAATATCACCCGTACAATCTAGGATGTGAAATTTAATGCTTATTGTATATTTATTTGTTCAGTTATCGCACTTTAAGTAGCGACACTTAAACACTTACATTCAAGTATTTGCAAATTAAGGTATTGTATAAAACTGTGATTTGGTAAACTGTAAATTTTAAGCTAAAACTCTTTAATAAATAGGCTTGGCCCCGCCCCCTATGGAAGCTGTATCACTCAAATTTGCACAACACAAATTTATTCCACACCTCTTATGACAGTGTGAAAATTGGTAAAATCGAATAACAACCCCACCCGCTCCCATATAACCGTTTTGTTAAAAACTCCTCAAATGCGATAAATCAATAAATAAATGCCTCAGAGACATAAAATTTTACACCCAAAATGGCACAAGTGGACTTAATAGAAGTCGGTATCAAAATTGGACGAGGGGCTGCTCATCTATAGTTTAAAGCCCATGTCTCCGAACCTACTCAATCAATTTCATTCAAATTCGTTGGTGACATTATCCTGACATTCCTATATTACAGTATAAAAATGGTTAAAATCGACCACCACTGCCTACTTCGTTTATAACACAACTTAAAATTCCATCTGATGCATTCACTTTGCAGTATACAAATCAAACACCATTGGATATAACGGGATAAAACTTCGCACGAATAATGCCTGTAAATCGGGTGAAAACTTTCCCTAACGCCAAAATAACTAATATCAGGATTTTCAAACAGCCGGTTGGCTTTACTCCTTATTTATTGGTGATGATATGCGAGGTACCTTTATGAATCTCACTGAGCATCTTTTTCAGTTAATAATATGTAGTAATGCCGAAAATAGATAAAATCGGGTCAACATTATCCTTATCTCCCATACTTGTATACCTAATCCAAAATTTTCAAACTTCCGGTTGGTTTTATACCGTGGTATATATCGGTCAATATGTAGGAATCTTAGCAATAATAGCTGAATTTATAATATTGGATATGCTATAGTTTTTTGTCTAAAATATATGTCAATCACACAAAATGTATACAAAGGTTGTTGACTTGGCTAAATGTATCCAATGGTTGCGGACTTGGCTAAATGTAAACAAAAGGATTATTGACCTCTTAATGTAAACAAAGGAGTCATCAACCCCATAAAATGTAAACAAAAGGTTCATTGGCTCCAAATATAAACAAAGGTTATTGACTTGTCTAAATGTAAACAAAAGGGTCATTGACCCCATAAAATGTAAAAAAAGGCTCATTGGCCTCAAATGTAAACAAAGGTTGTTGACTTGGCTAAGTATAAACAATGGTGGCGGAATTGGCTTAAAAGGTCATTGACCTTAATGGAGACAAAGGGGTCATTGATCCCATAAAATGTAAACAGAAGGGTAATTTGCCCCTTAAACTGTAAATAAAGTTGCACACGTTACTTTTCTTCCAAAAAAAACTACTCTTGTCCAAGGCAACACTACAGTCTATATTGCTCAGATCGAACCACATACATACATACATACATACACATACATACCTACCATACAAACTGATCGATCAATATCAAAATAAAGATCTTTTTATACCCTTTTAAGCTATAAGAAATGCCCTTGTGAAGGTTATTCGAGTTTGGCACAGCTGAGGTTAACGTTTTTTCTAGTTTTATATAAAGGTTTGCTACGCCCTAACGTGTTTCCCCTGCTTTGATCCATGCTAGTTGCAAGAGTATAAAATGTTCGGTTACACCCGAACTTAACACTTCCTTACTTGTTTATATAAATATTCATTTTATCAATTTGAAACTTTTGAAACCGACAAAAGCTCTCTTAATGCACTTGTCAAATTACAGCTGATAATACCAGAGAACGTATATGATATATGATATACGTTCTCTGATATAGCCACGAAATTAATGTAAACAAAACGACATCGATACACGCGAATTCGCCTCAAACGAGGTAAACAAACACCAACACCAACAAAGATTATTTTTATACGAACGCAACAAGTTTGCAACAGCTGTTTATAAGTAAATAACCGATTTATTTACATACAGCAGCTGATTGTCACTTTTGACAGTTTTGAAAAATAAACAAAAATGTCAACTGTCAAAGGTGACAGATGGGCGAAGTAGCCAGCGGCCATTTTTATTTTCACTTGTACACAGTGGAAAAATCGACCGATTGGCAAAGTGCATAAATATGAAGTTTTAGTAAAAAAAAAAGCAGAAATTGTTGTGAATCTTAATAAAAGTTAATATAGTTTACAGAATGTCTGGTTCACAGCGTTCTTTTGCGCAGAAATTAACGAAGTAAGTACTTTTTCGCACAGCCGGAAATTCACCGGCTCAGCTCAGTGCATGAGCGCAGCAAAGTGTATGTTTCTATTTACTTTCACCAAAACTAAAAATTTTCACTTTTACTAAACCATATACGCAGGCACAATTCGTCCGAAGTGCGAAAAAATGTCGTCGTTAATCATTTGCAAACAAAGGCAGTGGATTCCGGCTCGATGTGTTCATCAACGGTGAGTTTCCTTAGAGAAGTAAGTTCAGAAGGTGGGAGGAGGGGTGATGTAAGCTGCTTAAAAATTGGGTGGGGCTCATATGTGCTTACACAAATGTAGGTCGCTCACCCCATGTAATTAAAACGTATTTGGAGGATTATACATAACTTCTTTAATAGTTTCACGTGTAAAGCTGAGATATTATATTATATTAATCATTCATGTACATAAATTAGTGTTTATAGCATTCAGACTATAAATATTTGTAATATACAACAATTAATAGTACTGTACTGTTATACATTTTTTACTCAGCTTTCGCTTACGGAGCCCGTTGAGCCATTGGATTATGAAGAATTTCTTACACAACACATGAACATATTGAATAGGGACCCACTGAAGCATATACTCGATTTTCCACCTACTGATGTGGCTGTTAAAATCATTCCGCGTAAGATACGCACCATTGAACATGTTGTGCCGAAAGAAAATATGTAAGTAATATACACATAAAATTTCATATCGAGTTAACTAAAGAGTATATATTTTCTCAGCGCCGAACTACCGCTCTATGTGCAGGAATGCGTCAACTGTTATACACGTTCGTGGAAAGTAGTCGAATACGCACAGCGTCACTACTCCAGTTCCTGTTGTTCACGCGAACGCATCGATCGTGGCACCATCAGTCCGTCTGCCTACCAGCAAGAGTTTGAGATCGACAAAGAATTCACCTCTTTCGATGAGAACCTAACAGACAAAAGCGATAGTTGCACACCAAGTTCACGACAATCTATCGCCAGTTTGTCTTCAGTAAGTTCATGCACAGATACATTGACGCCACGCGGCTCTTGGGCTAGTTTTGATTTGCGACGTTCGGTAAATGATCCACTAATACCGAATTTATTAGATGATGTGCCACCGGAACAAATTGATCAAACGAATGAGTCACGTCGACAAGAAGATCGACAGGAGGCGCTCTTTACACTCTATCCTGAAGCTGATCCAGAGGATATTATCGAACGACGTTTACCAGCTGAAATACCCATGGAACATTTGGGTCATCGCATACTAGTGAAATGCTTACAGCTACGTTTGGAATTAGAAGTGGAACCAATTTTCGCCACAATGGCAATTTACGATGCGAAAGAACGTAAAAAAATATCGGAAAATTTCTACTTCGATATGAATTCAGATAATTTGAAGCGTATGCTCAGCACACATGTGCGTTGCGCAGACGCAAGCACACAAAGTCGTGCTGGCATTTTCGAGATAACATATCCGAGTAGCGACATATTTCTAGTCATACGTTTGGAAAAAGTCTTACAGGGTGATATCAAAGATTCTGTGGAACCGTATTTAAAAGATGACAAAGATAAGTATCGCGAGAAAGCCAAATCGAATGCTGCTGATTTCTGTGAGCGTTTAGGTAAATATCGTATGCCATTTGCATGGACAGGTATTTATTTGAATAGCATATTTAATGGTGAGAATGTGGAAAATAAAGATGCTGTTGCTGCTAATGCAGAGAAAGATACCACAAGTGGTGGTAATTTGACGTCGGCCGTGAGCTCTAACAGTTTAGGTGAGTTATCAATATTATTTGTATTTATGTAATAATTATTTACAACAAAAAATGCAGATCGCAAAGCATCCACTAGTAGTTTTGATCAACTACGCCGTAAAGCGAACGATATGAGCGGCACATTAACGCGCCGCGGCTCGCTGGAACGCAAAGAAAAGCGGCGATCCTGGTCACTGGATGACTTTGCAAATGTAATTGAGACTTTCCGACCCATAACGATCACAGTATCCAGTTTCTTTAAACAAGTAAGTGCCGTAATAAAATTTTTTGTTTATATAAATTATTACTAATTTACTTTATTCAACAGGAATCTGATAAAATGAAGGATGAAGACCTCTACAAATTCTTAGCCGAGTTGAAACGTCCCAGTAACGCAATGAAAAAATATAAATGCATACCCGGTTCAATAAAACTGGAAATTTTACCTTGTCCCGAAGAGGTGAAAAACGCTTTAACACCCGAATTAGCCAAAGTCGATCCTTATCCCGAAGATAAAACGCGTCCAATCAAGGAAATATTGGAATTTCCCTCCACCGCTATCTATAATCCACATTACACATACCGCAATTTGCTTTTCGTCTCACCAAAAGAGTTGAATTTCTCCTCACGCGCCGGTTCGGCACGGAACATCGCCGTACGCGTACAATTGATGGCAGGTGAAACACAAATGGATGCAGTAAATGCAATTTACGGCAAATCTTCATGTCCGGAATATGCCAGCGAAGCCTTCACTGCGGTCAACTATCATAACAAATGTCCAACATTCTATGACGAAATCAAATTTGCACTACCAGCGTATATTAAACAAAATCATCATCTCTTCTTTACGCTCTACCATGTTTCGTGTCAAAAGAAACCGCAAGAGGTGCAACCATCTGTTGAAACGCCTGTTGGTTACACGTGGCTGCCACTGCTGCAGGATGGCAAATTGAAAGTGGGCGAATTTCAATTACCTGTCATGGTGGAAACACCACCAGAGAATTATTCATTCATACCGCCAAATGTACACTTACCCGGCACAAAATGGCTGGATAATCATCGTCCCGTCTTTACGATAACAGTGGATGCCGTTACGGCAGTGCACACATTGGATCCACACTTGGATGGGTACTAAGCATGAAACATAAGTTTATTTTGAAGTTTATTTTCATTTTTATTATAGTTTCTTTCTCACTTGCGATTATTTGGATTCACGCAAAATACCGCCACGCATTGGTGAGGGCAATATGGAGAATGAAATGAAAAAGGCACTGCTGGAGATTGCTAGTGCTGAACGCGAACCATTGGTGAAGAATCTACATTTGGTGTTGGATAAATTAATAGAGCTTTTAGTGACGGCCTATAAAATAGGCGGTCAACCAATTTCACTAGGTTCGACCGTCTTCGAAATGCTTTGTATGGTGTCGGCGAATCTCTCGGTAGGTTTTTTCACATGTCATGAATACTTTTAATACATTTCTGAATATACCATTATATTACAATTTCTAATCTATACAATACTTTAGATTCTAAATGATGACTTAGTGGTCGACCAGTATGGCCGTCAGGCGCTGCTCTCTACCTACGTGCAGTTTCAATGCCGCATACCACATCCATTCGGTGGCAAGCGGCGCATCACGTACAGCCGCAGTAATGCCGAAGAGTTATCGGCTAATGCCGCCGAAACATACAGTCTCTACGAAAATGTATCCATTGGGCGCAGTTTGGATCGCAAAGGTTTATATTATATATACATATATTTTTTTTTTTGCTCTTAAAATTTAATAACACCAATATTTTATATTTAGAGCACACGCTAGAATTGTCGCCCACATTTGGTAGTCGCGATGGTCAAATACGCTTGCTACATGAAGAATTGGCATTACATTGGGTTGTGGCCAGCGGCAAAGCAACCGAACTCGCCATGTCCAATTCATGGTTTCTCTTCGAATTGATTGTCAAATCCATGATTGAGCATTTAGATTATAGCAGCGCTTTAACTGCGCCACGCAAACAACGTTTCCCACACCAATTTACGGATGATATTTCGACACTTGTACATTTGGTAACCACTAAAGTGGTGGGCTATCACAGTGAGGAACCGAAATTAGCGCAATCGCTAAATGCCAGTTTGGGTTTCTTCATATTCGATTTATTTAGCATAATGGATCGCGGTTTTGTCTTTGGTCTCATCAAAACTTATTATAAAGTCTTGATATCGAAGAATGCCTCCATACCGGATTTGATGAATTATAAAATCGACTTTTTACGCATAGTGTGCAGTCATGAGCATTTTGTGGCATTAAATTTGCCTTTCGGCACGCCTTACACCACTGTATCGGCGCCTTGCAGCCCAACGCCGAGCACCACGTCGAGCAATAGTCAAACATCTTATGTGAGTTCAACGCATTTAGTTGTTAGAAATTTGTAATTTTTCATTTGATACTTTGCCAGAGTTCCATGGAGCGCGCTTTGAACGCGGATTTAAATGCAGATTTTCGGCAACAACATTTTCTCGTCGGTTTGGTTTTGAGCGATTTGGCGACAGTGCTTGAAGTGCCGTATGTAGCGACTCATTTAAAAATGCCAAATAATACAACTTATATAAACGCTGCACTAATTTCATTTATCTCTCTTAATTACAGCAATCCCCAGCTGCACGGTAAAGCCATACGTTGCATACGCAATCTAATGACCTCGCACGATTTAGATCCACGCTACAGTGAGGTGGAGGCGCGCGCACGCGTTGCTTCGCTCTATTTGCCTCTACTGGGCGTCGTTATGGATGTTATACCACAACTACACCCATATCTCACAGACACAAATGATCGTCTACAAAGCATGGGTTTATTGGAAGACTATCAAGGTCCCCACCAGAGTCTTTCCACCTCCACAATTAATACTGATTTCAATTACGCCAACTCTGGCAATCGCACCTATAACTATCTCAATGAGCAGATAAAAAATAAATCTCAGTTGAGTAGCGAAAACACGCGACATTTGCTCGCTTGTTGTATTTGGGTTTTAAAGAATCTGGAACGTAGCGTCTTGTATCGCTGGTTGCTCGGTCTCAATCCGCATCGTGTGCATCAAATGCTGCAGCTATTGAACACCTGTATACCTTGTTTCGAGTATAAAGGTCAAAAGCGTTTGCCCTCACTCAAACGTAATACGCAGAGTTTTCGTAAACCGACCGATCTAAAGGAGAAACTAGAGGAATGCATACGTGGCACAAATTCGGCGCGTTATGATCTCATCAACAGGCGCAAAGATCGTAATTCGACGGAGAAATTTCGTTGGCGCAAAGATCAAATGCCATATCGTTCGCAATTCTACGACAACGCCACCAAAGCGGATCCCGAACTCGAGCTGAACCATTTTATCGAAGGCTCACTGGCCACCGAGATCTCATTGATTATTTTGGATGCCTTGGAAATCATTGTACAGGTTGCTACCAATTCGGAAATGCACCACAATCTATTGGGGACAGTGTTGAAAGTAATGCTGCATGCGCTGTCGCGTAATCAAAGCACATTATCGCTACAAAATCTGTTCGCCTCGCAACGTGCATTGATTTTTAAATTCCCGAATTTGCTTTTCGACGAAGAGACAGACATCTGTGCAGATCTATGTTTGTTGCTGTTGAAGCATTGCGGTTCATTGCTGCCGGCTATACGCTCACAAGCTTCGGCATCACTGTACTTGCTCATGCGGCAAAACTTCGAGATCGGAAATGTAAGTGCAAATGATATAAATTAGTCATATATTATTGTGCTCAAGTATATTTAAAATATTCCAACTCATTTCTAACTAGAACTTTGCGCGTGTCAAAATGCAAGTGACCATGTCGCTCAGCTCGCTGGTCGGCACCAGTCCTGCATTCAGCGAACAATCTTTACGTCGCGCACTGAAAACTGTACTCGTTTACGCCGAATCCGATCAGGATCTGCAAGAAACCTCGTTTCCCGAGCAAGTGCAAGATCTACTCTTCAATTTGCACATGATACTGTCCGATACCGTTAAAATGAAAGAATACCAAGAGGATCCTGAAATGCTGCTCGATCTCATGCATCGCATTGCCAAAGGTTATCAAAACAATCCGGACTTACGTCTCACCTGGTTGGAGAATATGGCGAAGAAGCATCGTGAGCGCGCCAATCACACCGAAGCAGCCATGTGTTATGTACATTCGGCGGCGCTGGTTGCCGAATATCTTAGTATGTTGGAATCGCAAACGCACTTACCCGTTGGCGCTGTTAGCTTTCAACGTGTCACACCAAACGCGCTCATGGAGTCAGCCGTTTCGGATGATGTACTAAGTCCTGGCGAAGATGGCATTTGTTTGGGCAATCATTTTACCGAAAGTGGGCTGAAAGTGTTGCTGGAAGAAGCATCGAATTCATTTCAAATTGCAGGCATGTACGAGGCCATGAATGAGGTGTATAAAATTTTAACACCCATTTGTGAAGCGAATCGAGATTTTCAGAAATTGGGCAAAATTCATGGTAAACTACAAGAGGCCTTCAATCGCATCGCACAACTGCAGGGCAAACGTGTATTTGGCACTTACTTCCGTGTGGGCTTCTATGGCACGAAATTCGGTGATTTGGATCAGCAAGAATTCATTTACAAAGAACCAACACTAACTAAATTACCAGAAATATTTAGTCGCCTGCAGGTGAGTTTTTTTTTTTTGCTAACAACAAACACGAAATATTCACTTTGCTAACGGTATACAAATTTTATGCGCTTTCAGAACTTTTATGCCGATCGTTTTGGTCCCGACTCAGTTCACATAATCAAAGACTCCAATTCGGTCGATATTAATTCATTGGATCCCGAAAAAGCTTATATACAAATAACCTATGTGGAACCGTACTTCGAAACTTATGAGCTACGTCATCGTGAGACCTATTTCGAGCGTAATTTCAATATAAGTGAGTGCAAAAAAATTTTGAATTTTTCTAAAATTTCTCAAAAAGCATATAATTAATATGGATTCTTTGCGTATACCATAGAACGTTTCATATTCGCCACGCCATTTACCAAGTCCGGCAAAGCGCATGGTGACCTACACGAGCAATGCAAACGTAAGACCATACTCACCACAGCCAATCACTTTCCCTACGTAAAGACACGTATACAGGTGATCGCGCGACAACAAATCATACTGGAACCGATTGAAGTGGCTATCGAGGATATACACAAGAAGACAGCTGAACTTGCAGCAGCTACCAATCAAGAACCGGCCGATCCGAAAATATTACAAATGGTTTTGCAAGGTTGCATCGGCACTACAGTCAATCAGGGACCTATGGAAATGGCTACAGTCTTTCTCGCGAATCTTTCTGATGGCGTAACGGTGCCAACCAAACATCAAAATAAGCTAAGACTTTGTTTCCGTGAATTCTCCAAACGTTGCGCCGACGCATTGAAGAAGAATCGTAATTTAATATCGAGCGATCAAAAGGACTATCAGCGAGAATTGGAACGAAATCATGAGCGTTTTGTGGAGCGCTTAACACCATTGATAACATTAACGGCCGCGCAGGCGCAGGGTGTTGTGAAGTAAGAACTGCTTTTTAATTTATCGCTTATTGTTAATTTTTTCCCCCCCATACCGCACAACTCTTTTACACACTTTAAAAGTATACTTTAGTCCTACACGTCCATTTGTTTATAGCTCTACGTGTGTGTTTGTGCGTAATATCTAATTTGTATGTAATTTTTATTGTTTTTATTTGTAGAGCCAATGCTTACATCTATAAAAGTACACCTTTAAAATGGTAATGTCACCAATTAGTTGGATTTGGTGAAGTATATCATGGGCACATACATATATGTGTATATATATGTATATTACTACACTTAATATGGATTTTTAATTCAAATACTTGAATCAGCTGAATAATGTATTTTATACCTTTCCTACCGACCCTCTTACATGTCTGTACCTATGGATTTTCTGTGGACCCTATTGTTATTGTAATATTCGAATATGTTTTTAGTGTTGCGGATTATTTTAAGTAATACCGTTTTTACTAAATATATAAACCGCATCTTTATGAATTAAGTATTAGTGTAATAGTATTAAGTTTTGATTTTGAACTAACTTTTTTCGAATTTAACACATACATACATATGTGAAATAGCTGTAGTTGAGACTTGATTAGTTTGCGCTTGGTATTTGAAAGCACTTTAACCGTTATTCTTATGACGCTAACTTTTTTCTTTGGTCTCAAATTTGAAAGAATTTTATTTATAAATAATATTTCTTTCATTCTATTTTTTTATAAATAATTTATTTTTTTATAAATATATTTATGTTTATAATTTTTTTTACAATATAATTTTTTTTTATAATTTTTTTTACAATATAATTTTTTTTTATAATATTTTTTACAATATAATTTTTTTTATAATATTTTTTACAATATAATTTTTTTTTATAATATTATTTACAATATCATTTTTTTTTATTCTTTTTACAATATAATTTTTTTTTATAATTTTTATTTGTATAATTTTTTTTTTATAATTTTTTTTTATAATTTTTTTTACAATATAATTTTTTTTTTATAATTTTTTTTACCAAATAATTTTTTTTTTTATAATTTTTTTTTATATAATCTTTTTTTATAATTTTTTTTATATAATCTTTTTTTATACTATTCAGTCAAAATATTGAATTTAAATAATTTCCTGAGTTCAATTACGAATATACATACATATGCACACATACATAAATTTATATATTTTTTTTATAATTAATTTTGTTTTATAACTTATTTTTTTAATATTATTTCTATTTTTTTTTATTTTATTTTTTTTTTATGGTTTGTTTTTTAAATTTAATTTTTTAATTAATTGTTTTAATTTTTTTTTTTAATTAGCCACCAAATATTCTTTGCATCATAACCAAAAATTGATTCCAAAAAATTTCATAATTCGTTAATTTAAATTTTTTCTGCACATTTTCATTTTCTGTTTATTCGTAAGCGCATTTGTAGAAATTTCAATGCAATTTATACACATCACTTTGAAGTACTAAATTTAGAAAAGAAAAAATAATAATATTTAGCACATGTAGCATTTTGTATAGTGTTACTCAATGAATGGTTTGTACTTTTATATCGAAAGCTTAAGAATGTAAGACATAATACCAATGTGTAGGTTTAATTGAGCAAATTTTGTTCACATAAATTATGTATTTTACTTAATTAATTAAAAATAAATGTTTGTAAAATTAATTAATATTGGTTTTTTGTTTTAACAGGTTTTATGATCTACCAAAATCATAAAAAATAAAATAAGTTACTGCATTTTATTCATTCCATATGCATAATGTGGCAACCAATAGAACTGCCAAACTGCCTTACCGACTCACAATAAAAAATATTTTATAATATGAAAAATTCTGAAAATTACCAGGCGCACAGAAATGGGCAGCAAGGTGATTGGCAAAATCTATTAGGCGCTAAAAAATCTATAACAGGTGGCAATGTAATGTAGCAAAACAAACTACATCAAAACATTGGTATAAGCAACAATAAAAAGGATGCAAAGCGTTGTTTACAAAAAACGTGTTGTTGTCATGCATATCTGGGAGCCTGGTGTTTGTAAAAATTTAGCCACACGAGCATGCGTCTAGCAAATTAAAAATGTAAATTAGGAGGAATATAAAAAATATAAGTTAATTAATTAATAATGTTGGGCACAATCAAATAAGTCTTTCCCCAAAGTTAGCATCTAAAAGTATCAAACGCGCAGAATTACACAGCAAGCCATGGTGATCAGGTAAAATAGTTCGACAGGTGGCAAGGTGGCGAATTTGTTGTTCCGCGTACGGTGCGAGCAAAACAAATGAAATAAACGTGATGAAAAAGGACGAAAAGCATTGTTTATGGAAACATTTGTTGTTGCTATGCATTTCTGCGCGCCTAGTAGATTGGGGAAATAATTAAGCAAGCGGTCAACGACGCAAAATCTGAAATTCGTTACTAACCAAATGGGTACTTTTAAACCGAGAAGATCTAAAATAAGAAATATCGAAACATAACGATTATATTTAACGTCCTATCTTCAACCTCTGATGTTTCTTTATAGCATTTTTACATTTATTGTTTATTTTTTTTATAACACACATTAAAAATCAACTTAACAATAGTCACAAGGATTCGTATATGCAAATAATGCAACAAGAAAAATAATTGTAGCTTTAACACCACGCACTAAGAAAATTTAGTGCGTCTTCCACCTCATTTCATTTTTAGAACAATCATAATTTTACAACTTTACGACAAGATATAATCACTCAAAATTGAAGGCATAACCTTTGAGGCCTTCGAAGAATTTTGTTTCATCACCAGCATAGTGCATAATATTCAATTTTTCTACAGCTAAGGCAAGATTCACAGAAGTGTCGACATTTCGTAATCTACTATCATTGGTTAGCGAATGCCATTCATTTAGGTCGTTAAGGACATTGGCGGGATTGCCCTCCTCATTTAACTGCTTGGGCATAATGTGGAAAGCACGTAACTTCTTAAGAAAATTATCTAAAAAAAACAAGGGGGAAACGTAGTGGGAAAAATATATAATATTATAGTAACATATAAATGAAAAATCATTAAAATTCTGACATACTTTGTGCACTGTTAAATTTGAAGCGTTCAGCATTTTCCGACCACCATTCACAGATCAGCCAAAGGTAATGCTTCGTGGTCTCTTCGGCATAACGAAAGAGATGCGTGGAATAGTTATCACAAAAAATTGTGTGTAATAATTGTACGGATAATTGAGAAATCTCAGCCACACGCGGTGTTTCTGGAAGAGGCAAAACAAAACAAATAACAAAATAAACATCGCACGTATTAGACTTTCACTAGTACTTACCAATTTTGCGACCTGTGCACCGCCATTGTCGCAGCAGTTGAAATAGCAGCGTTACAACGCTTAAACACAGCTTTGTGTAGCACTCACAACGAGTTGCAATATTACTATTGGTTGATTTCTTAGACCTACTCTCCATATTAGATGTCGAATTAGCCGTCGCAACCATTTCACTGTTATTTACAGAGATTTCACTGGAAATGCTTTTGCATGTAACACTTTTACAACTTTGAACTTTCTTTTCCGCTAGCTGTTGCTCCGCCTCTTCGTCTTCTTCGTCGTCGTCATCGTCATAGGAGGGCAGTAATTTGTGTATGAAATCGGGTGGCTTCATAAAGCAGAAGTGCGCAAAACGCACATGATTTTCACAAATGACGGTCAATAGCTGCATATGTGACACACTCAATATGTCATTTAGTGGAAATGCAATTTCCAACAGACCCGCATATACCTGCAGTATACAGGAATCGTTCGAGAATCGATAGAGCGAACGCATGCGATCGCTGTAAAATGTGCTATCATCGCTGTTTACGCAAATTTGTTCTAAAGCCGCTGGCAGACGCGTCAACTCCAGCACGCAATAAGATAACTCACAAAATATCCATGCACTCGGCCGCACAAATATCAGCTGTTTTAGTAAACCACCAACCAGCAGTTCTATGTGTGCGTTATCGCCTGTGCGCAGCTGTCGCAATAGTACACGCAAGAGAACGGCAAATGCCTCAAGTACGCCGAAGTGTGCACAAATCTCACGTGAGTAGCCCAACTTGGAGATGGCATGGCATGCTACCTGCAGCAATGCATAGTCGCCGTGATGTTGCATCAGTAGTTGTTGTGCAAAATTTGGCGCTCTCCCACACATGACGCTTAAAGCTGAAATATAACGACGCAGGCTAATTGCCCGCTCATCCTCGCATAATTGCTGTTCTGCGTGTAAATTGCGTTTAGGGCTTGCGTAGTTATCATTACGCAAATCATATTCGTGATAGGGATGTACATTGCAGTACTTAGGAAACTCTAATCCATGTACATATGTCCAAAACTCGGGTAATGCATTGCAGGCGGAGGCGATAGCACGTTCATTGAAATCAGCTGCTTCCGTCGAGGTCCACGACCATTTCTGTCGTTGCAGTTGTAATTGTGCCAGTAGCGTTTGTGCATTGGCCAACTCCAATTGAAATGGTGTATGTTGTCGTTTCCCTGTGACACGCTCTTGTGTGCGTTCAAAGGCATTTGCACTGATTTCCGTTAGATGCGTGTTGTTTATAACGCCCAATCCTGTGGGTAATGAAAAATCACGTAGACGATAAAGGATGCGCGCATTTTGTTTATTTGTCGTTTGCTCCACATCTTCGTCCATAGGCACATCGCCTGCAACGTTGGCATTGCGTATACTCATTTCTAAACGTTGAGTCTCGTCGGCGTGACGCATCTTCAGCACTGAGTATTCCACTTTGCGCAACTTTAATTCCGAATCCTTGGCCTCCACACATTTTGTCAACTCGGCAATTTTGGTTTTACATTCAGTTTTCGCCGCTTCGGTACTCATAATTTTTTCCATTTTCAATGTTTGCAATTGTTGCTTCATGTGACGCAACTCATCGCGTAACAATGAAGACTGTAATAGAATAAAGTTGTAGTTTCATTTGAAAAAGAAAAATAATTTTTTAGCTTACCTCTCCATCCTTGCTTTCGATTTTGGCCTTCGATTCACTGAGATCTTTTGTGAGTTTAGCATTTTCTGCTTTTATAGTATCCAAACGTTCCATCAACATTTTTACTTGCCGCTCCGTCGCAACTTGCCGTCTTGCCGCTGCTTGCTGGCCATCTGATGTTTGAGCTGTATTTACTTGTGTAGCTTGTGGAGTTATATTAGTTATGCCATTTCTTCCAATTACTGTCGCTATTGGTTTTTTAAATACATTGTCTTTCTCAACATATTGCGCTGGAGCTACTTCTTGCCCTTTTTTGCCATTTCCAGCTACGTCTAAAAGCTCCGCAAAATCATCGTCATCAGCGAACAATTCGGAAAAATTGTTGTTTTCTATCGTTGGAGGCGCACTAGCCGAGGCTTTGAGTGCAGCATTTGCTGTTGTAAAGCGTTGTGTGCTCGTGGTGGCATGGATATGTGGTGCGAATTCACTGAAAGTAATATCACTGTCAGTAATATTTACTTCCGATGTTTTAATAGCCACTTGAGATTCGGCTACTTGAGTGGCCAATAGTATAACATCGTCGTCGTCATCATCCCATAAATTATTATTATTCACATTATTGCGAGCAGGACTTTGTACATGTACATCAACAGCATTTGAACGTATGTGATTTGGCCAAGACTGACTGGGACCTAAAGGTCGTCCTTTGTTTATGCTTACATCCAATTTGGGCTTCTTTGTGCTACGCCCAAACTCCTTGAATGGCTGAAAACGCTTTGCCATAGTGATGATCAAAATACGACAAAAGAAACAATTTATTAAACACTTTAACGCTTTTCATATAACTTTTATAATTATGCATATAAAATATCTTTTAAATTCGCCAGATTGAAAAAAATAAGTTGACTTTTTATATATCCCGGCAAAATCAACAATGGTGAAGAGGATCTCAGTGTGATGCCATATAATTGTATTTCTTTGCCGGAAATTATTTTTTGGGTATTAATTTAAATTAACACTTCGTGTAATCCTATTTTATAAGTTTTCAACATATAGCAAATAATATATGTACATGTTAATAAATTTTGATAATTTTTTTAGAAGTAAGTTTATTTTTATGAAAAACATAACGAAGCAACACCTGATTCATTAAGGTCGATATTTTCCCCTTTCTTTCGTTGACATTTAGCGTCTTCAAAACGAAGATAAGACCAAAACAAACATTTTTCCCACGTGCCTGCACTACCATCTTCATAAAAGTGCGTATTTAAAAATTTAAATCTCTTTTTATTAAGCAGGAAATTTGTGTGCAGAGATGTCTACTAATATTCAACGTCCACGATTGTATATGGATGAGCACAAGTTGAAACAGGATCCGCATGATTATGGGCTTGCCGACGAACCCTTCAGCTTAGAAGCGTTTAAGAAAAAATTTCAAATAGTTGTTGTAAAGTAAATAAATCGAATTTTTTCTATTGTACTCTTCCCGGAATTAATCATTAAATATTATTGCAGATATGATGGGAATGAAATGGAATTCGATATGATCGGTGTTCATCCAGGTATAGCAAATGCTTTTCGTCGTCTAATGCTCAGTGAAGTGCCCAGTATGGCTATTGAAAAGGTGTACATATACAATAATACATCAATAATGCAGGATGAAGTGTTAGCCCATCGTCTTGGTCTTATACCACTTCGTGCAGATCCACGTCGTTTTCTATATAAAACAGAGGAGAGTGGTGATCAAGGAAATGAACACGATACTTTAGAATTCGAATTAAAAGTAAAGTGTACACGACGTAAAGATGTAAAAGATTCTTCAAATTTCGACACAATCTATAAAAACCACAAAGTCTATTCTGGTCAAATAAAATGGCTACCAAAAGGGAAACAATCGCAAATTTTCAGTGAAACAGATGTGGGTTGTATACACGACGATATACTGATAAATCAACTACGCCCTGGTCATGAGTTAGACTTGCGACTAATCGCTGTCAAAGGCATTGGAAAAGATCATGCAAAGTTTTCACCTGTAGCCACGGCGTTCTACAGACTGTTACCTGAAATCAAGTTAAACCGTAGAATAGAAGGCAAAGAGGCATTTCTTTTACAGAAATGC
Organism: Bactrocera oleae; assembly: GCF_042242935.1. Classification (NCBI taxonomy): domain Eukaryota; kingdom Metazoa; phylum Arthropoda; class Insecta; order Diptera; family Tephritidae; genus Bactrocera; species Bactrocera oleae. Next base: position 6,897,678 of record NC_091537.1, on the reverse strand, counting down.
TTTTCACCAGGTGTGATTGGTATTGATGAAAATGACTGTGCATATGTAAAAGATGCCCGTTATGATACTTGTAGTCGCAACGTGTATAGATATCCTCAATTGGAAAACGCAGTAGCAATGTCTCGAGTGCGCGATCACTACATTTTTAACGTTGAATCCGTTGGATCTCTTAAGCCTGACGTGATTTTCATCGAAGCAGTAAAAGTACTGAAAGAAAAATGCCGGAAATTTTTAGAAGAAATTGAAGCAGCGTAGATGAAAAAGAACTATTTTTCTTACGTAACTATTGGAAAAATAACAAACAATTAAATGTTTTTAAAATATATCGTGAAATAAAATTAAATTAAAAAAAAAATTAATATTTAATGCAGTTTGTTTTTACTTCACCAATCGCTGTCAAAGCTATTAAAATAGTAAGCAGTGCAGCCCTGCATACATATGTCATAACTATTTGTTTTGACAGTAGAGTCAGCGTATACAAACAAATGTCATTATTTTCATATATTCTTCAACCAAGAAAAAAATTAAGGCGAAAATTATTGTCTGCTAAATTTTTACATAAAAAGTTTCACAAAAATAAAATTTCGACGTAACCCTTTCGGACAAAATAAAAATGTCTAACGGTAAAATTTATAGTTTTTTTGAAAAGTCTTAAATTCAGCTAACATAAAAAACTTATGTATTTACCTGTGTATTGCAGATAAGAAAATAATGTCCACGGCAGAGCCACCATCTGCACCAGCCTCCATTAATGATGCAGCATTTAGAAATTGCAATAATGTAACTAATTTACTTATGAAAATATATTGTTTGTGTATATACCCGATACATGCGTGTGTATTTACAGCGGCCGCCACCACCCTCATATGAAGAGAGCCAACGAATGTATTTATCTGCTCCAAATCATCAAAATCATGGAGCACCAAATCAAATTTCTACTCCATATATGCAAACTTGTAATTATAACGCTACATCTAGTTATATGCAAAGCTATACCGCAGCAGCACCACCGCCACAATACTATCAACACCATTATGTTACAGCTACTGCACCACCGACATTCAACAATGTGAAAGAACCACATGTATTGTCTTTAGCGCCAGGTGCCAAATTACGCACAACTGCAGCTGGGGCTGTAAGCATACCCCCTCCGCCACCAGGTTGTGCTCCAACTGCGGCGCAGTATGCAGCGATGCAGGGCCAACCTGTTGTGCTAAAGAAAACAAAACGATCGTTTTTCTAAGGAATAACTGATGATCAAAACAAGCGTTAAATAGACATCGTAGAGAGAGGATGAATCAGTGGTCCTATATTTTGCGCGTGTATATATATATGTGACAAGCCGATTTAGCATTTGAATAAAAACCATTGCTATAATACGCTTATTGATTATAAATGTTAAAAATAAATACATTTGTATGTATTTGCATAATCGCGAATAAAAGGAAATTTTTGCTTTTCTTCTTGTTCTCACATATCTTTTGAGGTTTATTTTATTAGCAAACATTATATTTGCGTACCAGTTTCGATTTCACATAAATACAGTTACAAAAAGGTTATCGGAGGTGACTAAAAAGTAAACTATTTCAATAAGCACATATATACATGGATGTATCTACTCAAAGATATTTTCAAAATATGTACTATCAAACGTTTGCACACGCACAAAACCATCCTCACCACCTGAAGCATAACTTTTGCCATCCGGATGAAAGGCCAAACTGTTAATGGGACCGAAATGACCCTTTAGTCGAGCGAACTCCTCCTCATAAATTAAGTGGAAGAAACGTGAATCAAATTTACCAGCCTTAGTAGATGTAGTTGTCACCTCCATAGCATCTTGGCCACCACCCAACACTACGTGGTCCATAATCGGACTAATTGAAGCTGAATTCACAGGTCTCTCAGTTTTATAGGTCTTTAGACACATTAGAGATTCGGAATCGAATAGTTTTGCTGATGTATCCTTGGAAGCAGTGACAAACATTGTGCCATCGTTGTTCATTTGCATATCGTTTATACCAGCGGTGTGATCATTTACAGAATTAATCTCACGACCTCCTTTGCGAATGTCCCAAATAGAAATTTGTCCGTTATCGTGCCCTAGAAAATTTGAAAATATTACATGCAAAGCTACAAATAAAAACTGAAAACTTTACCTGTAATGATGGTTTCATCTAAAGGTCCCCAGAGCATAGAAGTGATTTTCGAAGGTAACATTGGTATACGCAAAATTGGAACCTGTTCTTCAATGCTGGAATCTGCCGTACGCACATCGATTATAAATAACTCACAATTTTGACCCATAGCTTTATCTGTAGAGTATGCCGCTTGATTGCCGGAATAACTAAAATTACATGTACGCACAGAAGATTTGGCAGGGATCGAAGCAATCACAGTACCATGTTCAACATCCCATATCTTTGTAGTCATATCACCGGCACCCGATATAAGTTTCGATGTTGTCCAATCAACGTCCAGACACCAAACCGCGCCCTGGTGGCCATCGTATGTACCTAGACGTTCACCGTTTAGTGAGTACCACACGTTAGGCTTTTGATCCTTTGAGCATGAAAACAGAAGGTCACCCTCACGATTAAACTTAATTTGCGTTATGGAACGCTCATGTCCTTGCAGCATTAAAGGTCTCTAAAATAAACATACATTAAAAATTGATTCCTCATGAAGTGGCAATCGATGAGCAACTAAATGTTTTTAGGTTAGGAGTCGAGAAAGCAATTTCACAAAACCATAATATTTTGAGATATTAATTGTAGTTCAAAATGCTGTTGATTGCACAAAACGATTTTGCCACAAAATTAACCAAATATTTACCATTTTGTACTGTTTTTTATATGTTTTCACAAAAATTAATTTCTTTTAATGCTGTGGACAGCGCTTTGAAATGTCAAAAAGAAGCTTCGTGTGCAGAGGCAGTGCTGACAATATAAATTTCAATTGAATGTCATTTGCAACAGAAAGATGCCACGTTTTTGCTTTGCAAAGAATTTATAGCAAATCTCGATAGATCTACAAACCGGTGAACTTATGTTTAAATTTAAACATATAAATACACATATAAAATATTACCAACATTTAGGTATGAATACGTTTACTTATGTACATATATTCACTTTTGAAAATTTATTGCGCGATTGTTGGGTATTAGCATTATTTTTAAATGCAAATTAATTAAACATATTTTCATTTAATAATACAACTCAGAACAAAATCTTACTACAATTCCTTATGATCTTAACCAAACCAAGACTTTTTGTTCAAATTATTCCATTTGGTGATGTTTACTAATATCGAACTTATACATTGATCCTTATCGCGATTTTGACCATAATAGTCCACAAATTCGCCATCGGGATTAACTAGGTACATAATGATAGTGTGATCCACCTGTCGAAAAAATTATTACGTGAATAATTATGACATATATATTTATATCCCATTTAAAGTCATACAATATAATCGTTGTCAACGTCGCGTGGACCAGCGCTAAAGTAAACACGGAATGCTTTGCAAACCTTTCGTATTTGATCAACAGTACCGGTAAGACCCAGTAACTTTGGTGAAAATTCTTTCACATATTTGCCAACAATTTCTTTGGTATCACGTTCCGGATCCACAGTAATGAAAATCGGTTGAATTTCTGGAGTTTGTGGTGACTTTTCTACAGTTATAAATGTATTAATTAAAATCAATACAAACAGCTTTCACCATAATAATTCTTACCTATCGCATCAACCACCGCTGCCATTTTTTCCAATTCGTCGGGGCATATATCCGGACAATGTGTAAATCCAAAATAAATCAGCAACCACTTCCCTAGAAAATCTTCCGACTTGCGTACCTTACCCTCCGAATCAGTAAGTTCCCAAGAGCCACCAATCGCCGCTTTACCCAATTGCCTTTTTCGTTCGCGCATTATTGCCTCCTCTTTTTCCTTCTTTACGTACAACATAAAACCTAGACCGATTGCACCGGCACCACCAATAAAAGCTAAGCTCTTCCACGAAATCGGACCCTTGCCTTTTGTAGGGTCTGTGGCAGCAAAACGTCGCTGTATATGATTGGCCGGTGAGTTTATCAACTTCGATGGACAAGCATGTGCTTGAAAAACCAGTGTTCTACTACAGTTGTTCATCAAACGATATATATTTCGTGACATTATTTTTTTTAATATGGATTTTTATTGACAAATATTAGTAGGTTACTAAAATTAGGAGATGTATTTCAACCAGCTGTGCGGCTTTTTACGTAAAACAAATGTGTAAAACTAGAAGAAGCACGAATGAATAGGAACAGCTGATTGGAATTAAAGCAGTGCCAGCCCAAAGAAAATATTTAACGGACAATTATTTAAAAGTTTGTAAATGTGTAGTTTACGAGTTAATTAATGCCTGTTTGATCTGAACGATAGAGAAATAAAAATAAAAAATAATTTTATTGAAGGCTTGGTTTCATCGAAGTCCCTATGAAAAATCAATAGTTTAGAGGGTATTGCTGCATACGAAATCGGGTACTAATATCGTTAAATGTTTTTAACCATAAATGATATATGTATACAAGTGTGTCCGTTATATCTCCAAATTAATTTTGACTTTGCAAACGCCTCCTCAAGTTGATTTTTTTGTCTTAAAAAAAGGATTCGAAGGAAACAAGCTCCTTATTTTCAATTTAAACCGTGCCTAATTAATTTTACTTTTCCCATACATTTTATATGGGATTTTTTGATCTTTTGCAATAAATTTTGTATTTCCAAAGCAAATAAACCTACAACTTGAAACGAATGATATTCTTATAAAAAATTGTTCGCTCTTTTTCTTTAAATTTACATTTATATATTTATTATACGCAGGTAATGTTATGCGTTTTGTAGAGCAGAAAGTTTTGTAATAGAAGATCACTTTAGCAAAGTTTTAGATTTACTTGCTTAATGCAATATGCAAAAAAATCCCATGTTATTGTATAAAAAAGAAATATAATTTAAACACGGTTTAAATTTAAAAAAAAATCTTTTTAAAAAAGCAAAAACTGAACTAAAAAAAAATCAACTTGGGAAATAACGGACACCCTAATGTATAATTTATAGAGCGGATAAACTAAGCAGTCCATTTCGATCTAATGACGAAGTGACCCAACCCAAGTGATCAAATATTTGGATGTATGACTATCACTGTTTATATATATTATATATTTACAATCAACGTAAATAGTCAATCGTATTGAAAGCCAGGTGAAGCGATAGTGAAATTCTTAAATCACAATTAATGGATTGAAAAAAAAACACAATTTTTGTTTTTGTTTTTAATCTTAAATCAATTATACTTAATATAATTTTCAATTTTTTTTTTGTTCTTTACAATTTAAAAATTCTCATAATTTATAATATTGTATATATCATATAATTATATATATGCATATTTATATATGTATGTATGTATGTATATGTAAGTAAGTGTGGGTCATTATTTATATATAGTCTACATAATTATGAAAGTATGTTTTATAATGTACATACATATACATATCATATGTATGTATGTATGCACGTTTAATCATAAAATGAGTATAACATTTACATATATGTATGAAGTTATGCATGAATCCAGAGCGTCGTCGAGTACATTTAAATAAAACACAAATCAATTTGTAAACTATAATAGACTGTGTTATGCGTTTAAAATATAGAGCAAGTAAGAAGTTTGTTTTACTTTGCGTTTCCCTTCTTTTCCTAACACGTTTTGTTTTAAATAATTTAGTTTTCATTATTTATTGAAGAATTTTCGCATTTGGTTTGCGTTAAACTAGCGCCATATAATCAGTACGCCAGTAAGTTGAATTACATCATTCAATATTCCGTGGTATCTTCTTTAGATTATGCATTTATTTAATCGTTTTTTTTTTACTTTTTTCAATCTTAATTGAACTACTACTTTTTATATAATTATGTATGTGTATGCATTCATGCATGTGTTAATGTACTATGTTTATATTACTATTTATAATAATGAGAGCGTTATTTCATCATCTATTATTTTTTATTGTAAATTGTTTATATCTACTTAATATATGGTGTGTGCATGAGTGTGTCTTTCTTATAGCGTTACACCATTGCATTTCATATTCATATTTTTTATTTATTACTTTTTCTCCATTTAATTTGTTCTTATTTAAAACTTTAATTTTAGAGTTAATATTGCAAACCATTCATAGTTCAATTTACTTTCTTCCTCCTCAACTTTTTATTTTATTTAATGCGTATTATATATGATTTTTATTATATATGTATATCAATAGTTTTCACTTATAAAACATTTGAAAACTAAACAACATATATATGTTAATTTTTATTTATTTATTTATTTTTTTAATGTAAGTATGTAAATACTTGTGTTTGTCGTAACATCTCGTCTTATCGAGTAAACGGCAAATAAAAGTGTCCAGTTTAGGTTGTCTGTATGTTTATTTGTAAATTGCTCATAACTATAAGGCAGAGACGGTCGAAACTTGTTGTGCCTAATTTGTGGAAATCATGTAGGGGATAAAAAAAAAAAAATATAAATATATATTATCAGTTTATTAAAACTAAGCGTATATATACTTTTGTTATATTCAAAACCTGCATATACAAATATTTTTATATAAAAATGAGAAACTCCAATGTCGTTTTCGCACTTCAAATGAGAGCAAATGAAATAAACTGTATGTAAAATTTCTTTTAGTACTGCTAGTATTTCGACCGCTACTGTAATCTGGTGTACTTATGTAATTGCCTCTATTTTCCAACGTACATATATACCACCTACCATATTGGTAAAGCTTTTTGATTAAAATAAATTTTAATTAAAAAAAACTTTAAATAAAACATATATATATATATATAAATTATTTAAAAAAAATTTAAAAAAAAAATTATTTAAAAAAAATTTAAAAAAAAATTATTTAAAAAAAATTTTATTAAAAAAAATAATATAAATTAGAAAAAATAATATAAAAATCAAAAAAATTAAATAAAAAGAATTTAAAAAGATTCTAATAAAAATTCAAATACCTTTAATTATGTGTACATTGAGGGATAGTAAGATGGTAAGAGTTGAGAATACTTGGTCCTACTTAAAAGTGATTATTCTTTTCACCTTACCACAAGCAAGTTAAGAACATTAAACTCTTTTGTCATGAACCTATTTTGTAAAGATCTCTTAATTAAAATAAAAAAATATACTTTTAATAATTATGTATGAAGAAATGTACCCAGTGTGTTTTAGAAAAAGATAAATTCATTCAGCTAATTGTGTACCCCATCTTTATAAGATAATACACCCGGTAATTTTTTGAGACTTTGGAATAATAAGGTAGCAATTACTTACTATTCGGTTTTAGCAACGACACACCACAAATTAACAACAGCCGGCAATTGACCCGGATTTTATCCGGCCAAGGGCTGGTAAGTAAAAAGTCAATCTTAGCATTTGTTATATATTCATGGTATGCAGCAATGATTTTAGAATATAGGTATGAGCGAGTATTGTGCTATGACGCTTGCTCATACATTAAGAATGCGTTGAAATAATATTTTGAAATATATGTATATACTACATAAACATCATTTTAATATCCTGTTGAAACGCCAGCGTTTCTATTGGAATTTTTTATAAAATGTTTATAATAAAACAAAAATTGGAAATTAAAGTCCATGAAAGAAGCTTTTTTTTAGGGGATGAGGTTTTGGAAATAAACTGTAACAATGTTTTTTTAATTTAAAAAAAATAAAATAAATTTTCATATTTGTATGCGCTTTGCCAATATTTTGTTTACTATAATGTTTTATATACAAATATTTGCTTTGTTCGCGCTCTCTTAATATTATTGAGTTGTTTGGCATACACACCTGTAATTTAATTTAATTTTTTGGAAACTTATTTACTTATTTCATTATGCATGTGTGTTCAGATTTTTTTTCTTTGTTCAAAGCTTAGTTTTAATTATTTTAAATTTGTGCAAAAGTTATTACTTTTAATCTTATTCCACTTCGTACAAATATATTTACGGTTTTTATTTTGTATTACTTTTAGTTATGAGATATACATACAACGGGGAGATAGTCGCGAAAATAATGCGTATGGAAGTTTTATAATATTTAGCTTTTGCATTTTGAGAGAACTTTAAGGAAATTGAATCGGCTCGAAGGTTGGCATAATTTTGAAATATTGTAATAATTGCAGAGGTATTTTCAATTGAAAGGAATTATTATGTTGAAAGCAAGCCATTTGAAACTGAAAGGTAGCGTTTTATTAAAACCAAGGTATTTCTTTTATATTTAATTGAGATGTAAGCTTTCACAAATAAATACTTCATTAATTATTTATTATTCACAAAATTTGGTTGGCTTTACTTAAACACAGAAATTTTTAACTCAAATGTGCTTTTTCTGGAAGCCAACTAGCATTTTTTTTATAATAAATATTGTGTTTAAAAATTATGTATGAATATTTACAACTGCGAGTATACGTTATACGAGTTTAAGCTTAATAGATAGAGCAGACATGTCGTTGCAAACAACAACTACTTCAATAAATGAATGATAAACCGCTTTGAAAATGTCGAATGAACTGTTTACTTAAAATAGCTCTACGGTTAATGAGTTGTATTAAGCTAATACGGTTTGTAATGAATTATGTTTATTAAATACATTTAGTTTTGTCTACTTGAAATTTTTGCTACATTTTTATGCAGTGTCTAGTTGTTAACTCAGTTATTTATGCCGAAAAAATAAACGCAAACCTGTACTGCAAGAAAGAAGTCTACGAGGTAAAGTATCGAAAATGTTGGCTAATAATAAAATATTATTTATAATATGCTCATAAAATGTACACGCTTTTATAAATGCCACTATTTTTTCATACTTAAATTTAACTTGAATGCTCTATACGCCGCTTGTTTTTTAGTACATTTTATACATATTTTGCTTGTCTTATTTTAATTTTTTCTTGTTGCGTTATTGGATTGCTGCTAATAGTTAAATGTAATGCTTGTTTACATTTCGGAGTACGGGTATTAGGAATAGGACGGGATTTTGCGGAAATCAGTTAAGCAAATGAAAATGAGCAGTTATTTTACACGCTAGTTTTATGCATTTTTCAAGCTTGCTGCATTCGTGTAGTTGCTCGTTTTTTATTCTGATATATTTCTAAACCACATGAAGTCATATTTATACGATTTTACTGCAGTTAATTGCTTAGTGGAGGAAACATCGAATGATATACTCAACCGTATGATGGGTATATAGTGTATTCAAAATATTTTATTTTGTATGTTTCATAAGCAGTATGTGTTTGTAAGCTCATTAGTGATAAAAAAAAAAAAACGCTAGTACTAATTATATTAACTCTACCAAAAATTTCTGTATAAAAGTCAAAATACAAATTTGAAACAATTTTCTGTTTTCGACGACGATATTTATTTATTTCAAACTGAAAGCAATTAAATTAGACCAGTTATAAGAAAATTAACCGGTATATTGAAAATATTAGTAATTTATGTTAAAAAAAATTATAGATAGAAGTTGATTATTCCTATAGATTGAATGCTCATTTGCACTGCATAGACTGGCATTAACAACTATTTATATTCATCAAATTCTTCTCAGTCACATTTTTTATGTTTACACTTTATTAATTTTTATTTTTTATTCGAAAATGCATTTTTATCTACGCTGGAAGCTGCCCGAAAACCTGAAAAAAAAGAACAATACGCATGAGAGCGTGAGAGCGAAATAAATCAAACAATTGTAATTGTAAACTATATATATATTTAATATTTATTCATACACTTAATACATTCATGTGTTGAGTATATCATTCGATTTTCGCTTGCGTACGCAAATCCTCTCTAGCTCTAATTACTAAGACATGGGAAACACTCATGTCATTATGAATGCTCTTTAATTTAATTTTTATTTCTTGCATTTTGTAGTTGTTGTTTGTTTTTAGAAAAGTTTTATTATTTATTTATTTATTATGTATGTATATATATATATAGCAATTTTCTTTTGTTGTTGTTGTATGTATGTAGTAGAAATGCTTCTTAATCCATATTTTTATAATAATAAATGTATCATATATATATATATAATTAGTTTTTTTTGTTTTTGTTACTTCTGTTTTGTTAATTTAAACCAACTACAGCTCTACTTGCACTACAATTCTTCAATCGTTCAACTGCTTGCTTGCTTGCTATTTGACATCCTCCTGCTCCACTAACTCCCCTAACAGCGTGTCGTGTTTTACTAAATTACTCTGCTACTCCTCCTCCGTCGCTTTCATCAACGTCGCATGGTCATTTTAAAATCAATTTTCTCAACTCACTGCTTTCACCATCACTTTTTAATGACGCACACACATATATGTTTGTTATCTAGCCGGTTGTTGTTGTTGTTTGGTGGTGGTGGTGGTTGTTGTTTTGACGATGATTTCGATTAGGCCAAAATATGCATATTTAAACGAACACTTTGGCCAAGCCATCCGCTCCAGCGCTAGCGATGTATGGCTTAGTAGCATGGAACGCCACATCAAATATACTCTCATCGAATTTCTTGCGATGCGCTGTGATCTCCTGCACGCATGTCTTATTGTCTAAATTCCAAAGTCGTATCGAGCAATCGTGTGAGCCCGACAGCAAATACAGGCCATGCGCGTCCACAGCAAGCGACGTGACCGGTTCTAAATGTGCCACCATCGAGTGTATCAACGTACCCGAAACGTTGTCCCAGAAGCGTATATGTCGATCCTCATGCGCAGTGATTGTTGTAGGCAGCGTCGGATGCGATACCACTTTATTAATGAATTTCCCCGTATTGCCAGACATCTCTTGTGTAGCCTCCAATTTGACCACCTGCTTACCGGTTTCCGTATCATACACAATACAATGAGCACTATTATACGCCACCACAATGTGATCGACTTCATTGCGCACGAAATCCACAGATGATGGTGTACCTTCAGCCTCGGAAGCAGTGTAGGTGCGCAATAGCGGCTCCTTGGTGTATGGCGACCAGAGTTTCACGGTGCCATCAGCTGAGCATGACACAATATTGCTATGCATCGTGGTCAGTCCCCACACAGCGTCTGTGTGACCCTCTAATGTGCCTGAATGTACGCCCGGATCGTAGCAATCATAGGGATCGATGTTTGGCGATGGTAGCTGCCAGCATTCAATGTTACCATCCAAACCGCCCGAATAGCAAACGTCACCGGTGGTGGACATGCCGAGACACAGTACGGGTCCGGTATGTGCACGGAACGTATATAGTGGTTCCACATCGAGACTAGCTGACTTTTTGGCTTGTACCGTTTTCTGTAGATTCCACAATTTGAGTGTGTGATCTTCAGATGCAGTGATCAGCACCGGTTCTTCCGGGTGGAAAATCAATGAACGTACACCATCGAAGTGGGAACGCAGCGTATATTTGGCATTCCAGGTTTTACGGTAGCTACCAGTACCGCCACCAGTGCCATCCTTAGCGTTCGCATCGTACGAACTCTCCGCCTCGTTGTTCACTGTCAATTGTGCCAGCTCGCCAAGGCCGAGCGAGGCGTCAACCTCTTCATCGCCACCGGCTGTGACAGCGGTAATGAGATTGCGCCGGGCCGCGGCTGAGGCAGCTGCATTGTTAGCAGTGTTGTTCAATTGTTCCGTCGTATTCGATGATGAGTATCCTTAGAGGGGGAGGGCAGTTGTATGTCAGGAATATTGGTGGTATTTATGAATACGGTTCATTTAGAATAATTTGTCAACGAACAAAAATCGATGTGTATATCAAAATGGAATCAATCGGTTTGAAAATAGTCGTAGGTTGGGAAAATTTTGAATATATTTCATAGAAAGGGAAAATAAAAATAGAAATCAATTAGTTGAAAGTACATATATATTTTCTATAAAAACAATACTAATTACATACAATATGTTGAAACACTTTAAGGTTTATGTATATGCTTCTATTATCATAAAACGGAAAACCATGGTGAGAGCAAACAGCGGTAGCAATATATTGTGGATAATTTAGAAAATCTTTTTTAGACAGTTGTAAAGTATAATAATGTGTTTTTCTAAAGTAAAACAATCTTTTATTTCAGTATTTATGTTTTTTTGTTTTTTTTTTTTTTTGAGTTCGTTTAAATGAATTTAAAAACAGTTTAGTGAGAGTACGAAGCTTATGCTGTTGGCTTTCCCATCGAAATGCATTCACATCAAGAGTTAGGAATTAAAAAGCAAAAATCTTAATAATAATTTTATTAAAGAAGGAACAACTATTTATGAGAATAATAAGCACCTTCGGTTATTAGATTTATATCATTCAGAAGCTGCTCCCCAACCTCGGCATCAAGATCTTTTAAATATATAAAAAATAAAAAAATAAAACAAAAAATACAAAATAATTGTTGAAATAGAAAGAAGCGAAGAAAATTTCTTGTACTTTTGTTGTAGCTGATTTTTGTTTATGGTTTTCTTTGGTTCGCTTAGTGCGACTGCGCAAAAGCTGCGTGATATTATTGCAATGAAAATGAATTGAAATCGATTATACTTATATGTATGCATATACGTACATAAGTAGTGAAGGGTATATTTTAAATCATACTAAAGTAACGTTACAATGTGAAAGAGCATTGGGAAAAGTAAAAAAATAACGAAAGTCGAAGGTTTTTGATGCTTAGGAAAAATAGCTTTATAAATATATGCTGGAGTAAGCTGTTTTCTAATAAAATTTTTACTGTTACAACGTCTGTGTTTAAACTTACATTTTTATGCAAAATAATTGTAGTTAAAACTAAGTCGAGGTAAGGTTTGGGAAAATATTTTGCCTAAATTGTTATTTAATACTACTTTGCAAATGAAACTAATACGTTTTAATCAAACAAAACAAAAACGATACAAAAGTGGTATACGTGTTTATATACATAAATATGTACATCATTCTAGTATGTAAGTTAGCGAAGAGATAAGGAGAAGCAAAGCGTGATTTATTCTTGAAATATGACTTTTTTAAACTAATTTGTATAGTTATATTCAATGCAATAGATTCTATAATACTGAAACTGTCATATTTGCTTGTGTGTCGCCAAAAAATAAATTTACAATACTAATATGTATAGATATAAAAGTATTCTAGTAGAATATTTTTTCTTTTATTCTTTCCGACGACGGTCGGGTCTACGTAACTGGAACGGCCCGGATTTTTATGCGACCAAGGACTGGAAATTGATCTATTTCTATGCATTTCTTACGAATATATGTTTTTGTAACAACAAAATTCAAAAAACTAAAAACTATAATATATTGCGCCGTTTCCAGCATTGATATTTCAGATCGCGTGAGAATTAATCTTTTTTTAGGTATCTTGTCAGTTTTCCTCCCCTACTATTTTGAAGCGTTTAATATTTTTTGACAAATGTAGAAAGCAGTCAAATAGCTCGGTTCATGAAATAACAGATTACGACAGTTTTTACTTTTTACTACGGTCTTTATTCATACCACACCGCAACGTGTGATAATTATGCACTAAAATCGGCGATCGTTATAATTGAATTGTTAATTTAAATTCTAATTAAGAGAAATGAAAAAGTGAAGTATGGAAAAGTCGGTCAAAGAAAACACACAATTTATAAATTTTACATAAGCAAATATAATATTAAGAAATTGAAAATACCATGCTCATTGTTATAAATATTTTTGTGTGTTTTTTCTTTTCCTTAAGACTTTTTATTTAATCAAATATATTATCACTTGTTTAATCTAACTTCCGAAATAATTCAAAAATATATATTTATTTTATAAATAGTTGCTTTACTATTCAGTGTGCATAAAGGGTGTGTATTTTGGTCAAAACCCTATTTGTATAGCAGAATATAAACAAATTAAAAGCTTGCTCTTGATAAATGTTCTTTCAATACCAGCCATTACAAAGTGCAAAGCAATAGAAATAATAATTTTCATATTACCAAATTGAAGATACGAAGATGAGCGATAGAATTAAATTAATAGTGAAAAAGCAAATGGCAAGAGTACGCATTTTAGTAAATAAGTAGAGTAAGTTAAATGTAATAGACAATAATGGAAATGTTAGTACGTACTTTCAAATATTTACATATGCACGTACATTTTTGTATGAATGCACACATGTAAATATACTGATACAACAATAATTGAATTTTTTGTTTTTTTTTTTTTGGTTATTTAAAGCGCAACTTTATGTCCTACCTTCGCTTATCAAATCCTTGCTACTTTTGTTACGTTTTGTTGTTTTCATATCGGTATCATCGTTTTCGCCAGATACCATTTCAAGATCGTCAGAAATCTCATCGTCATCAGACATTTCAGTAGTACCAAGAAATTCGAAATTAGCCATTACCGCGGCCTCAGTATCCAAAATTATGGCATCATTTTGTTGTGCTTTTTTAGCTGGTGTGCGACGACCTATAATAAAAATAAAAATAAAAAAATGTTTAAATGGAACAATAACATCTTGCAAATTATAAAATTTACTAACCCTCTGATTCCGCAGTACGTTTATTATTCTCATTGCCATTTATATTGGGACTGACATTCTCCTCCTGTTCGGAGTTGTTATTGAGACCAAGTATTGAGCGCACTCGATTCGAACGTACATCGATTATATTATCTGTGTAACCGATTTCGGCCAAATATTGTCGTAGCATCTGTCTACCCTGCCGCCAAGTTGTATTCGATACTGAACTGTATGGTACTTCCGAATCAGGCGCTACTTCACTACCAAGACCGGCATCATCAGTTGGTGGCTTCAATTCGTTCAATTGAGGCGGATCAGTACCATATTTGAGTCGATAGAATTTAGCACGCTCTTGTCGCAAGGCGTACTCTAACATTTTAATGCGTCGTGTTAAATCTGATTTGAGGCTTTCGAGACATTTTCGTTCGCCCAATAGCATTGCTATGCGCGCCTGGAAAGAAATCAATTGATAATATAATGTTTGTTAAAAATCATACTGGGATAGTAGAAATCACTGGTTTATAAAAAGAAAATATTATATACATATGTCATTTCAAATAGTATAGATATTTTATAATTTTGATTGATATTGTTACAAATACTGGAGTAAATAGAGCTTTGAGCTCTTACAAGCTTTCATATAGAGCTTATAACAACGATGATATAGAAAATAAATTTCTTTTATGCTATAAATAATTTACTAAGAATCTTTGGTAGAGATTAAAAAAAAATATATATATATACAATACTTATATAATATATTTAACTAAAATATTTAGTCGGCTTAAATAAATAAAAAATAAGCTACCCGCATTTGACGCAAACAAGTTATTTGTTGTGAAGGAATTTTCAAATTTTTAAAATTATAGCGCACGATTAATGGTATAACTTTGAGTTGTCTGGACTCGGTTATAAAAAAAACAGCTGCTATTTTTAAGTGTCTTTGCTCATTACAGATAATTAAATAATCGAGTCTTTTGTAATAAATTTTTGTTTGAATTAGTAAGAATTATCATTCCTTTATAGAAATTTACTCATTAATAAATCCATTTGCATTGAAAGCAGAATTTTTTGATAACGCGATTAACATTCATTTGTGATAATAAAAAATAAATAAAAAAAATACGTTAACTTCGATTGCCGAAGCTATAATACCCTTCACAAATACAAAAGGGTTCATACAAAATATTGATTTTGATCGTTCAGTTTGTATGTTTGTATATTTTTCATACAAGAACTTGATTTTGATCGTTCTGTTTGTATGGCAGTTATATATTGATTCGATATCGAGCGTTCCAACAAATAAGCAGCTTCCTAATGAGAAGAGAACCTGTGAAAATTTTCAGATCAATATCTCAAAAACTGAGGGACTAGTTCGTATATATACAGACAGACGAATATGGCTAAATCGACTCAGCTCGTCATTTATATATTGTATATACATTTTATAGGGTATCCGACGCTTCTTACGGGTTGTTACAAACTTCGTGGCAAACTGTTCAGGCTATAAAAAAAACAAATTGAATGGCGCCCTTGGGTGATATACAAGTATATTAAACCTATTGAACGTAGGTACATGTATTTATTTAAGTACATATGAATGAATGTATGTACATATGTAAACATCGAAATCAACCAATATAACAAAGCAATAATCGTAACAGCAACAGGAGCGTTGTAAACTATTTTTACAATTGATTATAAAAATGTAATTATTAATTGCGAAGAATGAGCGCGACGTAGAACGAGGGAAGACATGTTGTCGCGGCGCAACTCGTATACGAGTATTTCAGCCAATTGTACGTGCTCGAAATGCCATCAACACAAACAACACTATAGCAACAACGCATGGATATCAGCAATATTAATTAAAATTCAATGGGTGTATGATAAAAAGGAAGCAAAGGGAAGATATTATATGCATATTATACAATCGATGCAGAGCGATAAATGAAGAAGCGATAAATATAGTACAACAGATTGTTATTTAAAAGTGTGCAATATGTAGAGTGATCGAGCGATAAATGGATAAGGTGGGCAAAACTGATAATATAAAATAAAAAGGTATAAAGTAGTTTTCCAAAGAAATAATGACAACATCCGTATTATTCAAATGTTGGAAAACCAGATTATTTAGTGTGAAAAGTTTTTGTTTTTTCAAACATAAACACATATTATATATGCACATATATATATGTATACATATATGTATATGGCATATTAATTAGATTAATCATTAGTTCAGACTTTTTTGATTGATACCGAGATAGCAGCGTTGAACAAATGGTTGAGTTGACAGCTTATTTGAACAATCGCTATTAGAGTCGCAAAAATCTACACTAACAGATAAGGAGTAATTAGAGAGTCCATCAGGTCGAAGTTGTTCTGGAAGGGCCGAAAGGGTACTCAATTTCGTATAACCGGTCTCCGCTTTATTCATTTCAGATCAGAACTGGAAAGACCTCGCGATTCTAAACGTAGAAGTATCAGAGTTCTGTTCTAAAGTAAATCTGTTTTTCTGCTTAATGGTGATTTCAGATGCGGTGTCTGAATTTGAGCTCATACTATATACAAACGGGTTTGGCTACCCATAGACAAAAAAAAAAACAAATAATTTCATTCACCGATTGATGTATTCACTCAAATACTATCTCTTTTTATCCCTATTTCAAATTGTAATCGTGATTTGGAGCTGTAAACTGGTCCAATACTACATTAGTCGAATATACTGCTGGGTTACAAATATGAAAACAAACTGTGAAAAAATCAGTCCGTAATATTACCTTAGGGATTTTGGCATAACATTACTTCATTTTTTATTTTCTTTTTTTATTGTACTTTTCAAAGACCAAAATGAAAATTGTCAAGCGAAGAGCGTCAGACAGGACGCAAAAAGAGCAAAGGTGTGAAGCAGTTATGTGTGGATAACATTTCGCCGCCCATGAATTGTGTTGACTAAATGTAAATATTAGTTTTCTCGTACAAATGTAAGGAGGTGTGGCTTCGCAAAGAAGGAAGCGATATGTGTACATAAGTATATATGCATCTCTACGGAGTAACTAATGGCAATGGCGCTGAAATTTGTTTTTTTTTGTATGGATATCTAAATGAATATATATGATTAAAATAATATATTAAAAGTTCGGTCGTAATCGATTTCCAGGACGACCTTAGAAAAAAAGTGTGAGAAAGATTTTTCTGCTTAAAATTTACTCAAATCTAAATATGAATTAATACTGATCGAAAGACAAGTCCAAATTCAGTATGTGAACAAAAAAGTGGCATCACAAAAAAAAAAAATTTGCACTTTAAAAATCTTATTCCCTTGATCATTACATTCAATATACGTGCACAAAAATAAATTTTTTTAATTCACAATGGATGTCACCCATTAAATTGGCTTGCTCATGTAAACGTTTCTGTGCGTATATACTCCTATGTATTGTAGATTAATGCCACCCTCGGAAGAAAACATTAACATTGTTCGTCGACATCAGCATTTTGTCGCTAGCGGTTATCGCTAATTCAATTGTTAATTGATGGAATTATTTTGTTGCCATAACAGCAGACCAACCGACCAATTACTCGGTCACTCAGTTAGTTAGTATGCTAGTGTTCTGCGGTCGCCGTGACATACACCAGTATTATATAACATGTTAATTTTTTCGAGATGGTGTGGTTGGTGACGTGAGCAGCAGGCGTCACTACAACGCAAGGAATGCGTCATGGTTGCAGAAAGTCTTCATGTGGTAGGTTAGTTTACCAGTCAAGTAAATTATTTTTCCATGCATATCCATAATATTTATAAAAACAAAATTAATTGATTTCAGCATGCAATAAATTAATCACAAGCGAAGAGTTTTCAATTTAAGGTTTGCATAAAAGGATGTTAATACTGTCATTCGCTGCCATTATATTTTACGAAAGTGAATTACATTGAAAATTTTCGGATTAACATGTAATTATCGTGTTAAATAAATATTGTTCGGCTGCTCTTTGTATACGAATTTACACATGCACATACGTATAACTTGCCAACTGAGCAAAAGAGTTTTTAATTATTAATATAAATATGCTCATGAGGGGCAATTTAAAGGTCTTAAAACGGTCAGTTAGTCTTTGCTCCTAAGAAACAGAAAAAGGTAGGTTAGCGCCATTGTTGAAAAAGATAGGAAACGCCCAAATAGGAGGTATTTTGTTAACCAAACAAAAACTCAATGTTTGAAAACAATGTTTAAGAACATTTTATACATAGACATAACTATCAAAAAGACAGTCGCTGTATCTTACATATGGTTTACATATAACGGGTGATCCAAGCAGAGGTACTTTTTCAACAGCCTTTTTTGACAGATCACGCATGAGTCGTGTCAAGCTGTTATGTTATTTTTGTTCAGTATTGTTTGGCATTTTAAAATTGTTCAACTTTATTACGAAAATTCACGTTCTATAAAAAATGTGTTTTGCGCGCTTCGCCCAACTTATGGTGAACCTAATCGACCTACTGAGCATACTTTTTTCAACATCATTACCCAGCTAAGACCCAGCATTCATTATTAGATAAAATTCCACCGAATAGATCACGTCTAGCACGCAGTAAAGAAAATATAGCGGCCGTAGCTGAGTGTGCACGAAGACCGTGGAGAGTCGATTCGGCGCCATTCGCAGCAACTCAGGCTGACGTATGGAACGACTTTTAGGTCGAGATCTTAAATTGAAAGCGTACAAAATACAGCTTGCGCAAGAACTGAAGCCGCTCGACCTTCCCAAGCGACATCGCTTTGCTCTATGGGCTCTTGTAAAGTTACAAGAAGATCCGACGTTTCCAAACTAGAATTTTGTTCAGCGATGAGGCCCATTTCTGGCAAAATTGCCGCATTTGGGACGAAGAGCAACCTAAAGAGATTCAAAAGCTGCCATTTCATCCAGAATAAATAACGGTTTGGTGTGGTTTTTGGTCTGGTGGAATCATCGGTCTATATTTCTTCAAAAATGATGCCGGTGAGAATGTAACCGTCAATGGCGCCACTTTCCACACATCGCATCAATCAATGGATTTGTTGGGAGAACACTTAAGTGAGCAGATAATTTCACGTTTGTGAAATTTGTGTTTTGTGCCGGTCAATTGGCCACCAAGATCGTGTGACTTTTTCCTGTGAGGATATGTAAAGTCTAAAGTCCATGCGGACATTGCCGCTTCGATTCAGGCCTTGGAGCAAAACATCACGCGTGTCATTCGCCAGTTACCAGTCGAAATGTTTAAACGAGTCATCAAAAATTAGACTCAACAGATGAACCATCTGAGACGTAGCCGCGGCCAACATTTGAAAGAGATAATCTTAAAAAAGTAAATACCAAAGAATGTTCTTTCGAATGATAATAAACATTTTCCATTAAATTTGAGTTTTCTATGTTTTTTTCTTTGATCATTGATTCCAGCTTTCTCCGTGGATGAAACCTATCTACTAGAAAATATTGTCCGTACAATGAACTACGGTCGAAAATAATTAAAAATTGATAAAATTACGACTACAATATACTATACTAATGGACCTGATTAAACTTACTTAAAAACTATTTGAGATATAAATGTAAAATTTTAGTATTTGTTGATTTTAAAGGTACAGCCGAACAATATACATATGGAAAAAAATTGATTTTGTAAAGTTCAAGCTGATCGATTCATTAATTTGATTTGCATAACATATTTAGGATTATACAAGTAACTTTACGAATACGAACTACTTGTAGTTAAGATTAGTATCGGGGTAAGCGGATTATGAAGTAAATGAATACTTACTTAAAATAAATACTACAATCATGCACCTACATAAATCATTGAAGTACAACTAAGAAGATACGGTTATAAAAGGAAATAAATTCCTCGCAAAAGATTAATGTTCACAATGGCAAAGCAAAGGTGTGGCAATTTACGCGCCTACGCTCCAATAACATATTTAATTCACAGTTACCCACTAATTTATTAAGCGCCGCACTGTCTCGATACTCCTGCCATATACGCCTATGTATGCATATGAATGCTCATAAAGGATAAAATATGAAATGAAAGAACAAAGGGGGAAACCCGGCAAAGTACTCGTGCTGCGATAATGCTGACGTTTGACGTTTCCGCTCGACACATTCATTTAACAGCTGTTAAGTACTGATAACTCTTTCGATCCGTTACTACACACATAACTACGTATAGGTAACAGGCACACGAACGATTTTGAAAGGACAGACTGCCCGCGCCACTACCAACAGGCATGTGGGTGGTCCATACACATTCATATATACATATATACAAATGCTTAAGCGAGTGCACATTAAGTTCTTGACTGATGGGTTACACCGATGGAAGTTGTTAAACTATTACGTGCCTTTTAAATGGAATTGAAGCTGAATGAGCTCATTTTTACAGTGTACGCTGTACGCTGTATGTAAGAGCGTGTACTATGGTATTGTGTATGGCTTTGAACTTGGGTGCACGCGTGCTTAACATGTTGTGCAGCAAAACAAAACAATAAAAAAGAAACAAATGAGAGAAAAGCTGAAGAAACTAAACGAGAACTTGCTAAAAGGGGACATAGAAAGGGAGTGGCGCAAATTAAATTAAAATTTCATTAGCATAATGATGTTTACCAAGCTGCTGGATACGCACAATCTCATACACACATATATGTATATACATAAATATTTGAAAAGTCTACTTATGTGTTGTAGTATAAAAAAAAGCTTATAGACAGCTCGTTAAGTAGACATTAATTAATGATAAACCACAGAAAGAGAAATGCAGGCAAATGCATTATGGATTTGCGCTAGTAAACGAATATTGAAAGCGCAACAAAACAAGAGCGCATTACATGCAATTTGATTTAATTCATAAAAAGGTGTAAAAATGCTTTTACTTTCACCAAATTATTACAATAAGATTTTTTTTGCGAATTTTATAATATAATATAAAATGCATTTTTAATTTAAAAAAAATTCTACCAATTGTATTCATGTAGAAAATAATTGGTTCGATCTGTCCCAATTCGTAAACATTTGCGTAGTGTAAAGTTCATCAAAATGTGTGCAAAATTTCAGGTCGATAACTCAAAAACTGAGAAACTAGTTTGTATATATACCGTTAAATAGCTAGCAAATTAATTACACGATCATTATGTAAATATGATCGCATTACAATATTAACACTAGCAATTTTGAAAAAAGTTGGCGGCTTGAAACTTTTGATTGCATGTGTTTTATAATTTTATAAATCACTGTAAGCATTTTCAAGTAAATTTTGCTTTAATTGCAAATGAAAGTTGCTAATGCTTAATCGCGATAGTGTGTTTTATGTTCAAATTGCATGTTCTTGCAATATTATTAGAGCTATTTTATTTTTATTGTTGCTACAAATGATGTGCGGCATTGCAGTAACCCATCTTATACGTGTAGCTTTATTTTTTTTGTGCTGCAGTTCTCACCTTGGTTGCTTCTACACAGTTCTTTTCATTTTAATTTTTCTGGCGCTAATAGTGTTGCATGCCACATGCCACCTGCCATACTCATACTCGTACAATGCATGCATGCAACTTTCCAGTCCACTCGCAAATTTGTTAAATTGTTTAGCATTGAATAAATTTATACGCCCACCCATCACCCATTGCCAGCATTTCGAATATAAACTATTACCCCCACTCTGCAGACAAATGTTTGCATGTGCACACTAAGCGGCGTTATCAACAGCAACGCCATCTCAGCTGCAACACATTGTTTGCACATTCCAGCTGAATGAGCATGTACATATGTATGTATGTATATATATTCATATAAATGAATATTTGCTTACGGCTTTCTGTAGCTTTTGTATTTTTTAATTTGTGAATTTCTCATAATTTTTTGTGTCTTAAATGCTTTGGCATCTGTAATGAAAGTTTAAGTGGGCATTGTGTTGCCACCATTTTAATTTGGTATCAATTCGCTAAATTGCGAATGCTTATATATATTTTATTTTGTTTGATATTGTTTTTGTTATATTATATCGGGTTTTACAATAGGGATGATATGATTTCTAAGTGTCGTTTCGACCATTTTTAAAATGTCATGATCTGTAATTTTTTTTCATTTTATTCAGTAATGTTTACAATTTCCTCATGGAAAGATATACGCAAGAACAAAGTTTACAAAATATTCAATTTTATTATCAAAATAATCGTTCTCCATTTGCAACTTTTCGTGCGCTTTTGCCATTTTATGTATGGCCCACTTTCATCTGAGTGTTGCGTTAAATGAAAAAAAATGGTCGTTTCTGGTGCTAAGAAAATCTACAAATTATTTATGAACAGCCATTACATTCACCTAAATTGACATTTTGGTGTGGTTTTTGGTCTGGTGGAAACATCGGTCCGTACTTTTTTCGAAATGCAGCTGGTGACACCGTTACTGTCAATGGACAGCGGTATAGATTGATGATAACCAAATTTATATGGCCGCAATTGGAAGAAGTTGATCTTGACAACGTCTGGTTCCAACCGGGCTTCGTGCCACACAACAATGTAACAACCAAATTAATGCGAGAAAAGTTTGGAGATTCGATGATTTAAAGAAATTGTGGGGTTATTAAAGTCATTGGTCTTTAGCAATAAACCAGACTCTTTTGAAGCTTTAGAAGTCAATATTGAACGTGCTATTCATGACATACGACTTGATTTAGTGGAAAAAGTACTCGAAAATTGGGTTCATCGAATTCGTTTCTGCAAAATAAGTAATGGAGGCCATTTGAATAATGTTATATTCAGAATTAACAATTCGTGTGTTTTTTTTAATCATATCACCATTTCTGGAAAATCCTTTACATAGTCCTGCCATAAGTTGAGTTACAAGTTCAGGTCGTTATAAAAATTAAACATTTTTAAGAAATTTAACTTTATTAATCAATAAATGAGCGATGTACAAAATTTTATTCGAAATTATCATATTTTGCATTCACACAAGCCCTCGACCGATTTGGTCAGTGATAAATAACAGCACGCAGTTTCTATTGGTATTGACGAAGCTGTTGGAAACAAATTTTTTTATTAAATTTCTTTAAGACTCTCCAAATTTCTGTGGGCTGTTCGACAGGCTATGTTCTTCAACTCTGACTACAAACTGTAGTTCAATGAATCAAATTGAATCAACTGCAGCTTTGAAACCTGGAATATTACTCTTAAGCCACTGCTGGATGGTTTTTGCCTTGTGTGCTGGAGCTGAATCTTGCTGGAAGTTGCAATACTCTCCCTCGAAGAGAGTGTTGCTTAACTGCCTTACCACGCCTTCTAAACACTATGCTGATACACTTTTGCCCCAGCCTAACCCCTTTTTCACAAAAGTGAACACTTGTAACGCCTTTACAGGAGACTCCAGAACAAACCATTACAACAGCTGAATGGTGACCACGATGAACTCTTGGAATACAAGTTTTTGCGTCTTTTAAAGCTTTTACGCAGATTTTGTCGTTTTACTCATTAAAAAACTACAAACTGTTCAACGTGAAATTACTGTTACGTCTTAATTCGATTTCAAACATAATTCACTTTGCCGAATGATATTCGTTTGTAACCCCAGTTAGAAAACAGTGATGTTTGTACTGTAGTCCATTTTTTCTACACTATTCATAATATTAGATAATAACAAGCGATTTAAAGTCTGAAATAAAATTTCGAACAAACCACTCAGAGACAGACAGGGATATCGGAATGTGGCCAGTTATCAAAAATAATAAAATATTTTAAGTCATTTAATTATGCAGTTTAGTTTAGGTACTAAAGAAAGAGTGTAATATTTCCCTTGAAGCGCAAAACTCAATTGGCGCACATTGTGTTGGCTGGCTGGTTAATATTAAAGCATAACATGCCTGAAATCTTAAAAATAAACATTACAACTCTTAAGCTTTCTTACATTTTCATCAATATTTCAAAATAATTCAAGCTTTTCTTCAAACCGCCATAAACTTCAAAAAAACAAACTCCAGCTGTGAAATGAGAATGGTTTACTAAAACTTTACCAAGGTATGTGATTACTCTGCCATTACATACATACGAATCAAATAAACCTTCAAATAGAAGAGGGCAAAGGAAAAAGCAATAATGAAATGGTTCGATGTGCCCTCGTCAGCACAATCAAATAACGCCTGCAGCCAACGAACGCATCAGTACAAACATAGCAACAAAGGTATGAATAGACAGTTGGGCGAATAAACAAGGCCGCAGTGACAAATGGCTGCTGACACTTGATGGTTTCAAAGTATGTGGTAAATGCTAAAAAGCACCGGTTTCCAATGATTAAAAATATACAAATGTACAACCAGAATAAAACTGACACAAACAAGTTTATCTGGTGAAATTGGTGCAACTTCAAATATGGTGTACTTGTAAAGTAGTTCTTTCGTGAAAAAATAATTTTTTAGTTAAAAAAATATAATGAAAACACATGTTGTCGCATTCATTTGTTATTCAAAGCTGGTAGTACAAATCGGGTTGCGAACAAAGTTCTTTCGAATGATTGAAAATCTGAAAATATATTCAAAAAAATTCAGTATCTTCTCCTCCGCAATAAGAAGTCAGTAAACGTTGTCAAAAGCTATTTCGGGGAATTTGAGTAGAAGCTTTCAAACTCTAATAATACATTCAACATCGAACCAAAAGAGAAGTATGTTAAACCAATATTTTAAAATGATTTATAGTATCCGCTAATAGAAAATAAACTTTTTGTGAAATTAATCAAATACCTATCGGATAAAAACAAACCCCATAAAACCAGTTAGTGACTAGTTAATTTTTCTGATGACTAAAACTGTTTACATGAGCACTATATAATAACAGTACGCAAGGTGAAGACCAAGAACAAGTATGCACTATGTGATAGCGCACAAGCAGCCACGCGCTCTTACTCGCTGCAGTTCGTTTAGCAGTTTGCTACACTTGGACATTTCGTGGTTGTGCGCTTTATTCGCAAAATGTTGTTAGGAAAATGACAACAAGTAAAGGCCGTTTACATTTACATTTGGTCCGGTTTGACGGTAATCAAGTTGTGTTGGTTTAATGTACATATTTATGTACACTTGTGTGCAAAGTGGGCGCCAACAATAGCCGGCCGGTGTGTCTCTGAAAAGCCAACGCCAAGTTTTTTTATATTTTGCAAAAAAAATAACAAAAAATTTACATATTTATTTAAGACAACCCGTTATGTGCACATATGATCAATTTGCAGAAATGCATTCAAATACATATAAACGTATGTTGCTTTCGCAAATTTGATTTTGTCTGCGTTGTTAGGTGAAAAGATTTGACAAAAGCTTATGTAAATTGCAAATTCAAACAAAAAATACTTTATATATAGTGAATTGCCATATCCAGTACAAATATGAAAAAAAAAAATATTTAAAAAAAAAAAAGAAATATTTAAACGAAACACATTAAATATTAAATAACAGGCATATGCAAGTCATCTATAATCTCAATTGCTATATTAGCAAAATTTCCACAGTCAGGCAACTATTTTATAGAACTTCTCTCTTTTATGTTCGTAAGTTTTAAATACTTGTGCTTATTCAGTAAGAAAGTTACTAGGTACAAATGTACAATATGTATGTGGAAATGAAAAGCTACGGAAAGAAAATAACAACAACAATGTGTTATAATACATCTTTGTAGGTGCAATATAGGATATTTTCATATGCACATTTGGGTGTCCGTTACTTCCAAATTGAATCCATATTCTTCCCATGGGTATATCTAACATGAGATTTTTTGATATTTTGCATTAAACGAGTAAACACACAACCTTGAAAAAATTATATTCTAAAGCAAATTTTTCCAATAAAGGTCCGAATGATTTTTTCCATAAAAGCTATATGATATAGTGATATGATCGTAATATGTACCTCGTCAAATAAAAAAGTTTCCCATGCAAGGACTTTACTCCGATACAATTTCTTCGGATATTGGATTATCGCTTTAAATAATAATCCATGCCAAATTTCGTGTAGATACCTCGTCATATCATATATGTATGTATATATTTTATAGCGTCTCCGATGTTTCCTTCTGGGTGTTACAAACCTAATATACCCTGTTCAGGGTATAAAAACAATCAATTTGGTAAATAACGAACACCCTAATGTATATGCATTGACGCTTATTGCGTAACGTTGCCTCTTTTATAGTGAATTTTGCGGAAATGAAGAATTGTTTTATACGTGGTGAGAGGCGCACATTTTGCTTTTAGAAAATATTATACAATGAGATAGTGAAATTCAAACATGAAATACAGAAATTTATGGAAATACTATATATACCTATTTACTAATACATATATTGTACATGCTATAAACCGTATTGAACAAAATTATATATTAAACCTCCATTCACAAAATATTAAATATTTTACCTATGTACAATATACTAAATTGGACTGAAGGGGTTCGTGCAAAGTGTAGATTTTTTTGTAATTAACTTTTATCCAAGTTTAAAAGAACACCTCTTGGATTTCAGCAGACCTATAGAGACAAAACATGTCTACTATATCGATTTCCTTTTTACGATTCATTTAGAAAACAAAAGCATTGAAATGCATCCAAATATGTGCATATGTACTTAAGTTCATCAATATTTATAAACGAAAAAGTTACACCTATTTGAAGCACATGCAACATTTTATTTTTGGCTGCAACTTGTTTTCCTTAAACCATGTTATTAACACTTTATTAAAAGTAAGTTTAAATAAGAAATTTAAAATTTTACCGATAAGCGTATATCTCTGCATGTACAACATAAAACTCTTATAATTTGAACGATTAGGTAATAACATGCTTTGATTTAGGTAATACAATAAAATTAACTGTGCAGAAAATGTGTTGAAATACAAATGCGAAAAAGGAAAATGATAATTATGGTTAAAAATTTTGATTATAGCTTTGTATTATGCATTTATAGACGAACTCAAAATTGTAAAAACTATAATAAGTATGTAATTCAAGCAGAGCATGACTAATGTAAATGACTGGAAATATATAGATTCGGCAGTAAACTCAGTCAAAAATAGGAATGGACACCTTAGTTGTTTTAAAATAGTATTTACAAATATATACCAAACATGGAATTATTTATAATAATTTGAGTCGATTTTTTTTCTTTGAACTTTACTGAAGCGATAATAAGCGAATAACAAAGATAAATGATGTGGAAAAATTCAATTTAACACATGTAAAATACATATGAACATATGAATATACAACTGATAGAAAGGAAGGACAATATTTAAACAAGTGAAGGATTATAGTTTTTGTAAATGTAGTTGGCAGTCTAAATAAAACTTAAATGCATGTTCGTTGAAGCTAATCAAGCTTAAATAATCTTGTACACGTTTACCGAATCAAAATTATCGAAATAATCTTGTGCATATGTACTTATATCTATAATCATATAATTAAACAAACATTTAAGTTTTTACCTAGTTAAATATCAGCAAAGTAATTCAAATGACAAATAAATGTACTCTATATTATAATTTTTTATAGCTGTCTCACCTGTAATTCAGCTCTATCCACATCCCATTGAGAGCGTTCTAATTCGAAACGGGACCATTCATGCTGTATAAAGTGTAGTATGCCTGGTATGGTGTATTGTGGCGTAGTTTGTTGATTGTTTTGGCCGGTAGACCCGCCACCTCCGCCATTGCCACTATCTTCACTACCATTGCTACCGGTACCAAGACCTACAGTTCCGGGCGAACTATTAATATTACTACCGCCAATCCCTCCAACTCCGACGGCACCGCTCAAACTGTTGTTTCCAACACCACCAACACCGCCAACGCCACCTACACCACTGGCGCCGCCACCACCAACAACGCTACTACCGCTTGCACCACCCGCACCGACGGGTTTATTATTTATGCCGGTTGTTGCTCCTGAATTAGTGCCCATCGAGATTTATTTTTATGCTAGCGCTTTCCCGAATATATTGCGATTTTAACTTATAATTAATTGTAAGCCGTTGGAATTTTGTTGTATTTTTGCAACAACTTATTGTTGCAGACGTTGCAATAAACGAAGTTTTTATAGTTGCACTTAAAGGTTTGGTTTTTTAGGTTTTTGGAAAAATTTAGTTTCGTTTTTGCAGTTTTAATTTGATGTTATGTATACGAAGTTATCCGATGGCTTTGTAGAATTACAATGTATTTATATTGCTTTTTTGTTTCATTGGTTCTTAATAAAATATTCCTTAAAAATATTTTTATCGCACTGTGTTTTTTGGACTAGGCAGACTTTTCGCCCGATTCAATTTATTATGCTGTGAGTGTTTCTAATAAAATACAATTAAGTAAAAACCATAAAAGATTCATTATAAAATTAAAGATTTAATGGTTGTTTAAACTGTATTTCGCACTAGCTTTCACTTCATTGTATTAACTTGGGAATGGGTTCCGGGACGTAAAATAAATATAAAATGAATCACTAGAGGATTTATGGACCATTACTCATTACGCACGAACCGGCCAACTCACCACTATCGGTCCGGCTTAATATAAGCGTATAAATATATGTCTTTTTAATTTATTTAATTTGTCAATCCTCTAAATGTCAACAAGCTGATAATATAAACAATAGAAAATTAATTCGCCCGTTGGTTGATATTTACGTTTTTTTTTTTGGAAATTTTTAGTTTCGTATATATAGAATGAACATTTAATTAGCGTAGCCGTCACGATATTACTTTCCACCCCTGCACACCTTTAGGGTTGGACGAGTGTCTGTAAAGAAATGAATGACTTCAACCTGCTTTCACTGTTTTACCTTTCACATTTTTATCTGAAGTAATTGAGGTATAAACAGAAATAAATAATGTTTTTTTTTCTAAAAACAAATTTTTGGTGAATTAAAGCAATTTCGCAATCGTTTCCATTTTTGTAACCTTTGAAAATTCTTTACGCAAAAATCCACTCTCCTCATAGAAGAGTGTGAAAGTAGACGAAAAAAAGCTAAATGAATATGAGTGAAAAGTAGCCGCAAGAAAAATTTACGAACAAAAACGAGAAGCCCTGCAATAGTACAAAAAAAATGCCAGAAAGAGAAAATACAATATGATGCCAAATTGAAAAGATTTTGTAAAATATTAGAACCACTAAACATTAAAAAAAAATGCACATCACAACATTAAATTGTTCAATACTCAATAAATTTTAAGTTATACGATACATCAATTAAATCATGTAGAAACTGCAATTATTTAAGTATACTGGATGATTCTGGCAACTTTATAGTATGTCAAAAAATCTTCACTATTTGAAAGAGAATACATGTCTTCTCTTTTTAACGCTTATTAGTGGATAAATCGAAGCAACCACTATATTCGTTTCTTTTTTACACCTTTCCTCCTTGTTCTATGAATGACGGAATTGTTTAAAGGGTGTTGCCAACCATTGAAAAAAAAATTATAGACAAAGAAACAGAAACAGAGGTACGCACCGACCAAAAATACGAGGATCCCCGAACTCGACGCAATGCCCAATCGCGTGTGCACTACACCTATTTCCACCGAGACTATATACAATGTTTTGTTGATTGTTTCAACGGCTAAAGAAATCAATTTTATATCGTTTGCGAAATTTGTTCCCCTCGGTCATTCATTGATACTTCTGCCCGCCTTAGCAGGTCAACAATGGGAGGCAATGAACTTTTCCATACCACTTAATTTTAATTCATTAGAGAATAATCCTCTTGTAACAAATACAAATCACTTTAAACGTATGATACAAGCAACACTAATGTTATCCACACTCACAAGAGAAATTTATATTTTAAAAACCAAATCTTTCAAAATAAGTACACAATGAAAATTACACAATGATGGTAGTGATCTGTAATAGTCTCATACACCTCAGCGATTAATCACTTTGAAATATTTGTTATAATATCAATAATTCAAAATACGCTGCTTAATGAATTAATTAATACACACGAAATTTCAAAAATTACTCATAATTCAGGACTACACTAAAATATTGGTTTATAAAAACTTTGTCACTAGCAGCAGATTTTCGTGGACCGAATAGGAATGTTTCCGATTCCGTTCTTTCTTATTCCTTTCGTCTTTTTCTCTTTTACCGAAAAAATACTCGTTCTTTTTGTCTCCTATCCACGTACTATTCTTCAACTTTGTAAGCTGGTAAAGAATAATCTTAATCAACTTGCGTATATATTGAAATAAATCACTTTTTGTTTTTAATTTGTTATATTTAAAATTTTCTATATTTTGTACGTTTATTTAATAAATAAAATTTTATGTAAAAATTACCGAGAGCAGAAAACTATGCACTTTCTATTCTCGCCCGTGTTGTTGAAACTTGAAACTGGAGTTGCCAGAAAAAAAAATTTATAAATAAATTAATCTCTTAAACCCACGGCTGATGAGAATTCTGAGCAGATGATTAAATGAAGCCTTTTAAAGTCATATGAAAATGAGAACAAAAATTATACCAAGGGAATTAAAAAATAATAATTTTTTATACAAAATTGAAATGTTTAAAATACAATAGTCGATAAATTGGGGCAACCTTGATAGCTTTACCGAGCAATCCATTTTACGTCTTTCTACAAATGCAAGAAAGAGACATACATATGTTTGATATAGTCGCAAGAAATAGGTAATGGGAAAATGGCGGATAATACCAACCCCTTCACAATTTCTAGTTATTTATTATGCCTTTTATTGTGATACCAATTCATTATTTTCCAGTTCTAAGTGATTATAATGAAATTCAGAGATGTAATGTGAATAATTTTATCTTGATTTCCTTTATTTATATATTATACCTTTTGAACATTTATTCGATGCAAAAACAATTGCACTATTTACTATTAAAATGTATTATTTGAGAAAATCCTTAGTTTTACCTTTTTGTACATCTTAAGTTAGTTACGATATTTCTTCTTTGTTATAAATTACATTTAGATGTTTCTTATAAAAATTATATTCATACAAAAATTGTTTAAATACTAATATTTTCACGCTAACGCAAAATAATTATAAATAATTAAAATAGCGTGACAAAGCTATTACGGATTCTTTACAGGAACTCTTCACACCAATCGTTCAGGCAGTTGTAGCAATCCGATGCCTGCTTTGAGCTCGCATTACATACTTCCTTCATCCAGTCTTTAAACAATTCTTCATCCTTTTTTAATATCAAATATTGACCTAATACGGTATAAGCCTGAAAGTTTCGTACGTTAAAGTGTGTATTATTTTAATTTTTAAAGATTGTCAGCAAACAATGGCGGCACAAACCTTATCAAATCCCGCCTCAATAAGACGTCCTCCAAGCGTCTCTCCAATTCCAGCCAACTCTGTCACCGACTTTTCACCCATGGGTTCAGCAACAAAATTTCTATATTTTTGTGATGTTCCTGCCATTTCTATATATTATTATCGTTTTGGTAATATATTTTTATTAGTGACGCCGAAAATGGAGAGAAACAATAAAATGCAACCACATTTACCGAACTAATTGGGAATGACGTCATAACAAATATATTTTAAACCAGTGTTGCTGTTGTGAAGTAAAATGTGTAGGGTTGGTAATATTTTAAATAAGATTGGAATCGTTCTGAAAGGAATTCGATGTAAACTATTTATGGGTTGCCATTATCAATGTATTTGAAAATGTTAATATAAGTTGGAACATCTTTTTGAATATATTTATTAATTTTTTAAAATATTATTTTCAAATAATAAAAGTTTTTAAAAGTGCGAATAATTGTCATAAGTTTGTCTCTAACATGTGTGGGGTTCACGAAAAGAACCTTCCGTGGGCGGATGAAATTCGGGTCGGTTTTAGCAGTAAAGAACCGGTGTTGCTAGAATTTAATTAAATTTGAACCTGTAAAATAAATGTCACTTTCTATAGGGCTGAAAAATTGGACTACAGACAAACTACCAAATTTAAAAGAAATAGTAAAACAGGTCCCATTTTTTCATGAAATAGTTAAAATCTATTTTTAAAAACCATTTGAAGAATATTCTGTTACATTTTCTTAGCGAAATATTAGAAAAATACGACAATGGTAGCAAAAACCGCTGGGGCGTCTCGGAAAATGTTAACTCACAATGTCTCATAACATAACTGGAATAATGCGATTTTCTTTCGAAAAAATAGGGTAATTTGTTATTGTAATATGAAAAATATAAATATATGTATAGAAATACTATTAAAAATTTCGATCAGTGCAGTAGTTTTAAAGTTATGACCGACCGACTTTCAAAACGTGAGTTGTAGGGAAAACGCTTTAAAATGTTGAACATTGATGAAAAATATTCCTAAGACAGGTAATAAAAAGACTCGTAACTTCGTCAATTTTGCTCTAAGCGCTTCAACACAATTTTTTTTTAAATATTCATTTAAGACAAAAATCAAATAATTAAAAACCTTACCACTCCATAAAGCACGTTTGGCAGTCACGTCTTTGATCCACTTCTATTTAATGATCTATTAACCATATATAATATCTCAAATCACCTTTTACCATCAATCGGAGTTCCTATTACCTCGAATGCTAACATATACGGCGATAATTTCTTCATTAACCTTGGATGCTCCAATTAAAGTAAAAACTTTTGGATGCTTGATTTAAAGTAAAAAGTCTTGGATTTTGTTCAGTGACCACTGGAAAAGGGGTGATAGCTGAATTAGTTAAATGCGGGGATCCTTTAATTGACAAATAATTATTATTATGAAATCGGGGTTGGATAAGTATGAGTTTATCTAGCCGCAAGATCTACTTTTAGGTTATCGCAGGAGATTTGCGACATAAGGTCCCATTCACCTATGCGAAAAAAATATAGTTGCGAAAAATATAAAACGCGTTTTATACGTAAGAGGCATATGCACTCTATATGTATAGAGAGCGTTATCTTCAGCACGCACTTGGCCACCCACAGTGTTATGTGATAAATACATTTCGCTAATGCACCTTTTGTTTTAACCGAAATCGTACTTTGCATTATTTCTAACTTAGGTTGACATTTGATTGATGTTTGGTATCAAAAATCTTAAAAAAAAGTTAATTTAAAAAATGCAACGGAAATTACGTTTTACAAAAAATATATAAAGCGGCGTTTGTGCCAAGTGCAAGTCAGTTAAAGGCCACTTTAGGTGGTTCTATTTGCTTTTCTTTAGTTTAAAAGATATGACTCGATTTCTAATAAGCTTCATATACTTAACCTTTTATGGTAAGCACCATAGTATTAAGTATAAAAGTATTTAGTAAAAAAAAAATTAAATAAATAAATGATTAATTATTAAATAAATGATTTAGTTAATGCATTTGCTCAAGTGGAGCTTAAGGATGAGGACTACAATAAAACCTGGATGTATATGCCCAATGGCGAGGGGGAAATGGAAGTGGCATACCTAGTTGAACCACCAGCCGAACACGATCGCAGCGAAGTTTCTGAGTTCATACAGCTTGAGTATTACGGCAGGTATTTTAATTAAAAAACAAATTTTTTAAAAACATTAAGCATTACGATAAATCAGTACAAACCCCGATATACCCGTGACATCTGCATTTTCGCTGCGTGAAAGTCCAATTACTACACGTCAAAGTCAACAACGACACAAACGAGAGACATGGGAGGAGCTAGCCGATAGATTCAAAGCCGACATGAACACAAAGATTCTGGTACATGGCTGGAAATCAAGTTCACGCAGTAACTCCATACAAGCTATACGCAATGCGTACGTTGATCGCGGCAATGTAAATGTATTCGCCATAAATTGGAGTGACCAGGCGAATAATATTTATTACCTTGAGCCTGCACGTTATACCGTGCAAGTGGGTAGGGCAGTTGCGAGATTAATTGATTTGCTGGTGGAGGATAAAGGTGCCGAACCCAAAGATATTCATTTGATAGGACATAGCTTGGGTGCGCATATTATGGGCTATGCGGGGTCGTACACTAAGTACCGAGTCGGGCGCATTACGGGCAAGTTTTGCCGATATTCAAACTATATTTTTTATTTATGTAGTCAATACATATTTTTTATTACAATTTATTAGGTTTGGATCCTGCGCGTCCCGCTTTTGAGGGTAATACTGGACCAGAGAATCATCTGGATGCCACCGACGCTGACTTTGTAGATGTCATACACACCTGTGCGGGTATTTTGGGTTTCAAGCAGCCAATTGGTACGGTTGATTTTTATCCAAATGGTGGCGGCGCTTTTCAACCGGGCTGCAAGGAGCCGATGCAGATATTAAGTGAGTATTTTTGCCGGAAATTTTCAAAAGAGGATTGTTAGTTTTTACAACAGTAAAAACAGTTTGTTCAAGCTTCTAAGGGGGTATTCTGAGGTATGAATTTCAGGTAATTTTTGAAGAGTTGTAAAAAAGGGCAATTATTATATTGTATTTACTATCCGTTTTTCTATTAGTTATTTATTAACATTACAGAAAATAAAAGGGGTTAAAAATTTCAAAAATCAACAGCTAATAAAGTGGGGGTCCCACAAAATTTACACGTGACCACATTTCCCTCCCAGCAGTCTGAAATCAAAACAAAAATCTGTAATCTAAAATAATCGCAATGTCTGGAACTACGCAAAGGTTTGAACTCTTTTTCACGAAATACTAAATATGGAAATTACGGGATATGGCTAGTTCCAGACATTGACAAGTCTATAAAGAAGACTCTCTAAATTTCAGATAAATCGGTCCAGTAGAACCTGAAAAATCGGTGGGTCTCGTTTTGAAAAAGACAGTTTCGAGAAAATGCGTTTAAAATTTCAGTACCGACCGGACCAGCTTGGATGTCGAGCTGCAAAATACCTGCATATATCTCCGAAAATAATTTGAAAAATCCTCTTGTAGACAAATTCTTGAATAGTTAAATTTTGAATATATAAAAAAATCGATTTCTTTTTATTTCTAGACTAGAATACCCCCTTGAAGAATTTTTGCATTAAAGCTATTGTATATAATATTATATAATTGGTTATACTGTTATGCAAATATATTTAAATAAAAATTATTTTTTGTTGTATCAGCTGGCTGCAGTCACGGTCGCTCTTGTGAATATTTCGCAGAGTCCATTAATAGCAAAAAAGGTTTCTTAGCTGCCGCCTGCAATTCCATAGTGGATGCTAATGCTATGAACTGTACTGGTCAACGAATTCTAATGGGCGACCCGGTTTTTGGAAATGCGCGCGGTATATATTCAGTAAAAACGGCCGCTAAGCCAAATTTTGCACTTGGCATGGATGGTTAAAGGTTAAAAAAAATTGAAAAAGGTAAAAAATATAAAATGTTGTTAAAGTTATTTAAGCACGTACATCATGCAGTATATAAAACTGAATAAATTAATAAAAAAAAATAAACAAATAAATAATGGAAGCAAATTAGCATCAAAAACAATTATTTTCGTATTAAAAAGGCTAATTTCAAATTTGATGCACTGCCTCACCCCCAACTCCCCCTGATTATTATAAGCACAGTAAAAATTTAGTTAAAAATAGTTTATTGGTAATTCTAATGCAAAAAATATCCGCCTTCTTCTTATTGCCATCTACGCATTCACATAATAACATATATGCGTAAGCATTACGTATGTACATACATACATATGTATGTATTAATATTTTTTTGTTGAGATTTTTTTTACTCAAACGGTATTGCTTCTTACGCTATGACATCGGTTCTGCGTCGTATAATATTATGCGATCGATGTGTGCCGTTGCTGATAATATCTTCGGGCCTCGGCTCAATTTCGTAATGCGTGTAACCGTCAACATCATCTAGTTCCTTACAATTGAATTTTGCCAACAATGTGCCGCGTCCTGCATATGGTGGGACATATTTAAAAGTGGAAGCAGCTGTACCACCCACGGGGATCTCTGCTATCTAAAATTGAGAAAATAAAAATGATTCCAAATTTATATACATAAACACAATTTACGATAAGTCGGTCCGATAAGTACTTAGCCTACAAAAGAAAAAGATATATTGGAAAGAGTGTGATTTGTTGCTCTGTTTTTAAGCTAGTTATGTTAGACTCTACCCTGCGATGTTTGAACTTCTATAACCCGTCTGAAAATTACGTTTTCGGAAGGACTGTAAAGTACGCCTCCTGGCGGCGATAATCTCCTCTTTCGAGTAAATTTTCTTTTGGGCGATAGGGTTTTTTAAGTGTGAAGTCGCATGGGGGAAACCGGTGAATAGGATCTCAGTTCGTATTCTAATTCAACCAATTTGGAAGTGGCGATGGTGGAGGAGTTATGTCAGCCTAATAATTCGTCGTAGTAGAACCCTATAACCGTTTTACCCTTTTTCAGGTAGTGGATAGAGACTAATTACTTATCGGACCGTGTTCGTAGTTGATAGCGTGGGACCTAGATCATAGCACTCCATATACTTTTTTCGTACCTTAAACCGCAGCGCTTTCTCAATACCAGGTCCCTCAATGTAGAACATACCCTTCTTAAGAGGTATCGGAAGCGGATTTGTTAAGCGTACGATCACATCGACGGGTAGCTGTGATACGATTTTACCTTGGAATGTGAATTTGATATCCGGTTTGCGTACGCGGAAATCATCCTGTGCGTAGTATTCGTAATCTGTGCCCTTTACCTTAGCAGCACAGGATATATTAAAAGCAGCCTGAAAATTAAAAATTTTCGTATTTACAATTATAACTGAAATTCAAGTTCAAAAACTAGTATTAATCACATACATACCAGTATTGAAATTTGTTTCGAATAACTTTAATGAATACTGTACATTTAAGACACGTTATACTCACTTGTGATGTCAATTTTTTAAAGTATTCATCGAATTGCACTTCCATGCGCACGAATTCAGACATTTCTGGCTTCAATTCGAGCTCGAATGGCATGGATTTCACTTCTTCCGCATTGGTGCCCGTGTACAACACGGCATCGCAGTTTAGCTGACCGCTCGCCACGTGTATGTTATCTTTGGACTTATTGGTAATTTTAACAATAACCGTAAAATTCTCGCCGATTTTTATGTCATCCTTTAGCGACATATCGAATTCGACATCGTTGAAACTGTCGTTTAAGTAATAACGACTAAATGCATGACCCGATTGCTTCAATGCCTTCAACATGATGTTGCGTTCCTCATCAGTCTTCTCTTCATATTTGTATGTGTCTGTGATATCTTCGCGTTCCCATTTGAGCACCGCTTTTGTGCTAATCAAATGCCCAATCGCCAGTGTGTCCTTACGCAATAACTTAATTGGTTGGTAAGGTCCGTTATAACGCCAGTACACCTTGTCGGCATTCACTTCTGAATAAACGAAGCCACAATCGAATGGTCGCAAGATTTCGCCATTTTTAACTGCCACCACCGATGCCGGCCCAACACGATACATACTGTCGGAGGGCTCTTGCGGCGTGGCATCCACTGCCTGCCAACCGCCATACGCGCCATAGGGGCCAATACCTAAGTCTGGACGTTGCATCCAAACCTCATTCCAAACGTGATAATTCCATATGGAGTCGGTTGTTTCCGCATCCAATTTCTTATTGTTTTGATCAATGAAAATGTCCAACGTTAGCGAACCCTGCGTATCGTGTGCCGCCGAATAGCATGTGACTATGCGTGATGGTATACCCAGCGTGCGCGCAATGGTTGTTAGTACACCGGAGAAATTCCAACACTGTCCAAATTTCACCGGTTTTTGTGTTTTATAGAATTGTTGCAAAATCTCGGTGGAACCAACCCATTTCGTAGGTGCAGTACCACCAGAGAAATCTTCGCTCCAATTTCCAAGTATAACACCATCATCATCCACCGAATTGACAGCGGCCGATAGTGCGCGTGCTACACGCACTGGATCACCACGATAGGCGGCTGGTATGCGTCCGACGGTACCAATCAATTTTATTGAGCATTCCAATACATGTCGCTCGAATTGTCCCAATTTCCATACAGAAGGTCGCATGCGATTATATGAGCCACGCCAAATGAGCGTCGTATCGTGCATAATATATTCCTTACGTTGATCATGATCCGGCAAATAGACTTGATCATCCGGACACCATGGATTGAAGAGTATGTAAATTGGCACGGGTATGGAAAAGGTTTTTGAGCCATCGCTAAGTAATTTCGTATCAATATCTAATTTCCATTCGGTGACCGGACATGTGACGGCCGGTTTAATAAGCACCGTTAGTACTTTGTCCTCATGCGACTCAATGCCAGCAGCCCACTCCAGTGGATCGCCCAGATTGTCTATGCCATCACGTGGCACTAGACCCACCAACGTACCATGTCCAGGACTGGGTTTATTTTCATCAGCTACGGTAAATATAAAGCTGATTGCATCACGTGTGGGATTGTATGAGCGATTGAAATGTATGCGCAATCGAAATGGATCACCGCGTCGCACAATTAACGCCTCTTTGGCGGCGAAAAAGTGATCTGTTTTGTGTTCGTCATTGTTTTCCGTTAGACAGAGATCAGCACTCTGAACGGTGAGTATTGCATCAGCTTCAGCGGCGTCTGCAAAAATATAGATTACGTGAGATAGATTTGCGAAATTTATATTGTGCACTTTTTTTTCATCACTCTAACCTTGAAAATTGTGGTAATATGCAAATTCTATGGCAAATAAAACCGTTCAAGCAAATAAAGAGACTAAATTATTGAGTTAAATTAATTTAAGTGTATTTATGGCCAAGATTTAAATCTCCAAAACCAAGTAGGTGGGGGTTTATTTTTAGTTTAATCAAAAATCAAATAATCTCGCATTTACCATATAAGAGGAGCTACAGATAGGTCAGTACTGATAATACTCATTTTTGGAATGGACGGACGGACACCCTTAGGAGCTAGAAGAAAATGTGGAGCGATTTCTACAATTTTTAGAAAAGCTTTTCTATAATTTTGTGGTATCAATTGTAAATTAAAGAAAACTGGTGGAATTCAAATAAGGATTATGTGAAAAGTCAGCGTGGTTTCTTTTGTCCATTTTCAAACTCTGCTAAGTTATAATTTGTGAGTATGAAGGAAAATATCATAAAATGCATTGTTACTTTTAATTTTGCTGTGTGAGCTTTATTAGCTCATGTATAAAACGTATTATGGGGTTAGGGGTAAACAGAATTTTCAAAAAATCAATTTGCATTTTCGTTAAGTGTAATATCTTGAAAATATTCTCTGAAAATTTCAAGTTGATCCGATAATTACTTTTTGAGTTATTCGACAAATAACAAAGAGCACTTCAAAGCGCTCGAGAGCAGGTAGCTAGCGGCAGCTGCAAGAAACTTTAAATGTGTTTTTCTCAAAACTATGTTTTTCGAACTGCTGACCGCTGAAAACCGCTCAGTAGATTTTAATGAAATTCATACAGCTTTTAGAATATATAATAAGCTCGGGCCTGATGGAAGGAGTTTTTTTTAAATTTCGATTTAAAAAAAAAAATTTTTTTCACATTGTATAAAAATGTCATATTACTACTTTTGCAAAATAACATGATTTAATAGCAAAAAAAAAGTCTAATTTTTTCGTGCCTCTGACTACGCCTAACCCCTTATAGGTCGAAGCCATGTCTACTTTAACAAATTTGTATTAAAATTACGCCGGACGCTCTCCTCAGTAGATCCGTGGCCTGGTACAGTAACATGTCGCGTGAGTCGAAAACAAATTATTACGGCTTTTCTAACAGTTTTAAGTATATAATATGTAAATTAATACCGCTACCTATCAGACAATTAAGTTAAGAACATATTGCTTGTAATACAAGTTTAAATTAATTCCATGATTTGCAAATATTTGTTTTGTTATGAGTCTCATTAATTCAAACAAGTTAAAATTTCTATAAATTACAGATATTGTGATGATGATGGTTTAAAACCTGATGTTGATATAAAATTTCTCTCTTTCCCTCTTTTTTTGAAGTTTTGCGAGTTCTCCTGTATTTTATATCCTAAATATGTTTTCAATATTCTCTATGTATGAAAATATAATACTTGTAAAACCACAATCAAATAAACAATTTCGAATAGGTGTATAATATACATACATCATATCACATATTTGTGTGCGTATAGTAAACAGCTGTGAAGGGTGAGAATATTGTAAATAATAAAAATAAATATCATGAGTATTAAATAATATTTTGAATATTCTAAGTTTGTATACATATGTACGAGTATATGTGTGTGTCCATGTGTAATGCATGTAAATAAAAATTTATTTAGTTTATTTTGTGCCAAAATGATGATCTCATAAATCAATTACTTAAAGTGTGGCAAACGTAGGCGCTCCTGCCCAGAAACGCATGCAAATTTGTTATAGAAAAACTTACAAAAGTTATACACTATATATATATACATATTATATGCATGGGTTTGCATGCATTTATTAGCTTAAATGCATATGCACAATTTTGATCAAATAATAATGCTTTGAAAACTAGTTTTTATAACACGGTACAAAGTTTCAAATACAATTGTATTCTAGAATAGTTTTTCAGAATTTTTGAAGCAATTATCAAGCATTTTTAATTAAAAAATATTGTTAAATTATCGGCTTATAAATCGGCTTATAATTAGTCAAATAAAATCGGTTCAGGATCACCAACTTCATTGTCTGCTGATAACTACTGCTATATTGATTGTTAAAACAAGAATTTAGGTATTTTATTTGTTATATGCACATATATAACATATACATACATATGTTCATATGTAAATATGAAAGAGTCCAAACAACTATGTCAATGAGAGACGGTGAAAATGTTGTCAATTTCAATTAAAGTTCATTGCTGCATCGGTTCAGTCAATAAATTTGGCATTTATGGCGTAAAATGCCTTGAAATGTCGAGCAATGACAACGACATTTATTCGAATCTATTAAGAAAAATAACTTTTAGTTGCTGTAAACACAAAACAATTGATTTTTTTCTTGTAAATTGGAGACAAGAGAAAATCGCTCATACGCACTGTGTGACAAAGCATCAAATTAGTTACGCGTATTTTGCATTTCGATTTGATCGATTTTTTCGCAATTTAAATATTTTTGTTTGAAGTCTTCAAAGTTTTATTTGTATGCCAAAAGACATTGAATTTTCCAAGAACCAAATATGTAGCGGATAAATCAAATAATTTCGCACCCAATTGCGGTGGGCAAAATGGAAAATGTGATCTCTAAAACGATCTGGTATGTGAGGAGTTTAAAAATAAATTTGAAATTAATATAATATTTAAAGGGTTACGTCAGGCTAGAAGTTTTTTGATATCCGTTATTATTTTTTTGGCTTAAAGTACACTGAAGCGTTCTAAAAACCCTTTTCAATTGATAGAATACTGAAAAAAATTGTTTCGTTATACAATTCCCTGTAGTGTCGAAGCATAGTCAGCTTAACACACAAAATTTGAAATGATTTTTTTTCGAAACTGCGTTTTTCAAATCGTAATCTGCAATGCTACTCAAAGGCTATTGCATGTAACCACTTGAATGGTAACTGCTGCTTCAAAAGAAATCTACAGCTAATTTTTTCTTCAAAAGTTGGAAATTTTTTAGCAAGTCCGCCATTTTGTGAAAAATGTATTTAAAGTTAAAAATACATGTAGGTATTTTACTAGCAATAGTGATGTAGAATAAGTTTCTTTCTTTTATTCTGTTTCAGTTAGCGAAAATTCCTATAATCACCCGTATTATAGCGGAAGAATAGCTTAGTAGCCGCCATTTTGTGTAAAAATGTCAATATAATTTTTTTACCCTCAAATACATGTTTAATAAAGTCTGACAGAGTAAAGCTCGATTTCTTCTTTCTCACTTGCTGAAAACATTGTCAAAGCTAGGCTTTTTCAGAGGGCTCTAGGCTTACCTAACCATTTAAAGACCTTTAGTTTTATATAGCTTGATCTGCCTCACGCATTTTTTCAATAAGCTAATACCAATGTTTCAAACATGAATGAAAAAAAGAGTTCTATCCTTTAAAAACTGTTGAAAAAGCTTTATGAGCGATTTGTGAATTTATTTTAATATTAATCAAAATGTTACACAGTGTGACACGCAGTAACGTCTGTAACTAATTTGTGACTTTACCTGCTTTTGGGAAACACTCAATGGGTTAAAAATACTGCCTAATCGATTACTTGATTGCGCGTTGTGTAAGTTACCTAACAATTAAAAATTACATATTTAATTAAAAGGGCGTTTCATTAGCCTTTATGAGCTAATTAAATGAAAAACTTTATAGACAAAGTTTCTTTTACTAGGATTTTTAAATAATTATACGTACTTAAACTAAACAAAATAGCTTAAGACTATTTAAAAACGCACAAAAGTTTCATTAACTTGAGTAAAATATTAATTTCTGTCAAAGAAACAGCACTTCTCACTGTCTTAAAAGCGTGCTTTGTGCATCACATATAAAGGACACGCAAAGCATATGTCACACACACAAAGTGAGAACCAATCAGCATAGTTGGTTGTTAGAGAGCTACTCTCGCAATACCGCAAGAACTGCCCCAAAATAAACTAAATAGTGCTTATAACAGAGGCAAAAACAACAACACAATCAAAAATAAAAAAACAAAAAGTCAGAAAACCCTGCTAGAGAAAAACAAAATGGAGTTTGATAACATTAACGGCGCACGACGCGTCATTAAAGTGTTACAATACATGGGACTCTGGCGTTTCGATGCGCCATGGCAAACGTACTACATCGCATATTCCTATATTTTACACT
Source organism: Bactrocera oleae (assembly GCF_042242935.1). Classification (NCBI taxonomy): domain Eukaryota; kingdom Metazoa; phylum Arthropoda; class Insecta; order Diptera; family Tephritidae; genus Bactrocera; species Bactrocera oleae. Next base: position 6,854,391 of record NC_091537.1, on the reverse strand, counting down.
TCACATTAACCTTTCCGTACACGGTGATGATGTGGGTGGACGTATTGCAGGCTTCCGACTTGGAAAAGTTCTCCTACATCATGTACATGTCACTAACAGAGCTTGCATTGTTGGCTAAGATCGTCAATGTTTGGATAAATTCGAAAATATTTGTGCATTTCTTTCACATACTGGCCAATGATGCGGCATACAAACTGCGTTCGGAAGAGGAACGCACATTTTGGTCCACGGTACACAAATATTATCGTTTCATTGCTTTTATGTATTTTGCAATGAGCATTACGCTCATGACGAGCGCCTTTGTTGGTGTACTCTTTTCGGCGGCATACGAATTGCCGTTTCCTTATGCGCCGCCATTCGAGTGGCGTAATGAGCGCGGCTATTGGTATGCATACTTTTATGAATTGGTGGCCATGCCGGTGACATGTTTTTCCAATTGTGGACTCGATATGATCCAGTGCTATATGCTTTTGCATCTGTCGTTGTGTTATCAAATGATTGGAGGTCGCTTGCAAGAAATGGGAAAGTGGAAGGGACAGTCAGGTCGCTTAAGCGGGTTCAATGGAGTGCGATTCTTGGATGAATTTGTCAGCATAACTAAATTACATGGCATAACAAAGAAGTAAGAGATATAAATCAATAAAAAATCGTCAGTCAATTACAATATTTAAGCAATTTATTTCGCTTTCAAGGCTTTCAGAGGACTGCGAGACATTTGTTTCCTTTCCAATTCTTATACAAATAATGTGCTCCTCATTTGTACTCTGTTTTAGTGCCTACCGATTGCAGCAGGTAAATTATCATAACAATTTTAATTTAAAACAAATAAGTCCTTAATAAGAAAAAGATATGTTTTATTAAGATCAGTATCTTGATTTTAACCGATCAGTTTGTATGACATAGTAGTCCGATATTGACGATTCCAATAAATGAGCAGCTTCTTCGGAATAAAAGAACGTGTGCAAAGTTTCAGAACGAAATCACAAAAGCTGAGAGATGAGTTCGCGTATATACTGACGGACAGACAGAATAGGATTTGTCTGAATCGATTCAACTCGTCACGTTGATCATACATATCATGCATACGTTTTAAGTCTCCGATATTTCCTATTGGGTACAAAAATTCTGGGTATACAAATATTGAAAATTATTTCTATTAACCTAAAAATAGTTTGAAAATTTTACTCTGAAATAACAAAGTCAGTTTTGTTTACTTTGGTAAAACTGCACAAAATACCATTCGATCAAATTTGACTCGGTCTCATCCATTTAAACCAAAAAAAAAAATCAAATTGATCAAATTTTTTTGTTAGAATGTTAAAACCTTTTTTTTATTTTCGTGTAAAGTTTCATCTCCAAATCAATCAGTGTTTGGTAGCTGTTTGTTTACGACGCGAAACGTTTCTCTGGCAATTTTTACCATGAAAAAAATAATAACAAGTTTGGTTGAAAAATTTTTCAAATGGAATCACGGTTGCGAAATAGTTGAAAATTTCGCGGAGGTGCTTTGGCAGTCTACTTCATCATGAACATGGGTATTTAAGTGGCACAAAGCATTTAGTGAAGGTCGTGAAATTATTGAAGCTTGCCTGATGCGAGTCGTCCATTACCTCTGGTAATGACGATTACATCGAAAATGTTGCTTGAAAATAGTCGTGTTGACATCACAGAGATAGCAAATAGCAGACATCTGTTATAAATCAACTCAACACATTTTGGTTAGTGTTTTGGGTAGACTGGTACCAAAAACCCTTAATCTTATCACGTCGAGTAGAGTTCGGAAAGGACCTGCTTAAACACTGAGCTGAGGACACTATATTTATCAAACGCATTCTAACTGATGGCGTGACGTGGGTTTATGAATATGACGTCGAAATTTTTAAAAGATTCCAGCGAATAATAAAAATGAGCCGAAACCGTAAACACCAAAATTCGCTGAAGGCCATCCGAGTCGAGGCTTATAACAAGTGTATGGAAAATTAGATTGGATTGTATTGACTCAAAAGGAGCCTATATATTTTGAAGCTGATAATAAATATGAGTATTTGTATTAAAATACGTGAAAATATTCTTTTTTGTCAGTACAGGTCAAATTTGTTCAGATGGTATATCCGTATATATTCTAAGCTATGTCCTTACTTTATACATATACTTGTATACACATTTTATGACAAACTCTCTACTACAGGTCAGCATTTCCGAGAACCCCTCACAATTTTGCACATTAATTTTGGCGGTGATTGTTATGACCTTACAAATTTTCGTACCCTGCTATTGTGGTAACGAAATTATATTGAGTTCTGGTGCTCTCAACAATGCTATTTACAATGCCGATTGGATACAGTGTTCACCAAAAATGCGTAAATATTTGATAATTTATATGGAAATGCTGCAGGTGCCGGTCAAAGTGCGGGCAGGGAATTTTTTCGAAATTGGATTGCCGGTTTTTGTGAAGGTAACGATTAATGTGATTATAAGAGTTGATTATTTCCAAAGTTTACAAAAAAAAAATGTTTTTGTTTTGTAGACAATGAATAATACGTACAGCCTAATGGCATTGCTGCTTAATATGAATAAATAAAATGTGAGGGCAATGATGGGATTGCAATTGCTTGAAGAAAAGTGTTGAAGAGCGATTTATGGCACTGAGATTGTTCTCAACTTAAACAAAATAAATTTCAGAAATAAAATTTTTGTTTCAACTAAAACAACGCGATCAGCACGAATTGCGAATATTGTTGTCAAACAAATCCACACACACTATATAAATTATTGCTACGCGAAAGCTTATTTATGTTGTTTCAAACCAAACACTTCCACACATTTAATTAGCTTTTACTTATGTAAGAGACAAAGAGAGTTTACGAAAAAAAAAAACACACACGCACACCACTTGAGAGCATTGAAACTGAGTAGATAGTGCGGAAGCATTAGCTGTTTACCAAAAATAGAGAACATATACCCAAAAATAATAAAAAAACATAGAAAACACGCAGAAGTATGATAAAAAAATATTTTTTTATATTGAATAAAAAAAAAACAAGTAAATCTGCTAAATCAATGAAAGCAACCAAGTGACTGTATGAAGTCATCAGCTATTTAGTACTAGCAATGAAAAATTATTGTTGGACAAACAAAAGAACTGCACGTAATAAACTCAAGTACTTAGAAGTATATGTATTTATATGAATTTTCTTAAAATTAAAAAAAATGCTTTTAATTACTTTCATTTGCCGGACGTATGGCGCGATATGGATTTACTGGACGCGGTGGACTTATCCAGCGATTTACCCAGCCCGGCACAATATTTGCATACCAATTGCTCATTTTTGACTATTTACAGTTTAAATGTATCACAATTTGTTTTTATATTTTCAATTTTAAATTCGTAAATTTTTTACAATCACAGTTATAGTATTTTGAGTATACGGGTTATTTATTGCCTGCAATAAAATGCTACCGTAACGCGAAATTCCGCTTGTATATATCACTTAAATACAAATATTTGACGATCGTCTCGAGCTTCAAAGTCGACTTGTTAGCTTGTTGGCAAGCATTGATAAACTAAACAACAAACGTAATCGTTCAGCAGCATGGCGCTAACGCTACTACTCATTGATCATCAAAGCGGCGATCAGCGCAGATTGAAGCAGACGCTCCCACATGAATCAAGAATTATGCTATACCCACATACATATACATACATACATATGTACATATGTCAAATGTTATTATATGTCTTTTAAAATGTATACGTTCACTTGGTATTTAAAAGACAGAACCTTGTTGGTATTAAATATTTGTTTGGACGCAGAACAAACGTGTTTCACGGCAACTCATATACACATACTTGTATATACATATGAGTATATTCAAAAGGTAGTAAAGTGTTACCAATACAGTTGTACCTATATGCTACTGCATACTTTAAGATTACTCTTAAGAACGCGTAAATATGCGTAGACCGTTATGACATCATCAACTACTCTTATTAAAGGGAATCATGCTTGGAAAACTGTCTCAACGGTTAGCAGTGATTTGTGATCTTCGCTTCTTGGATTTGGGTTAAATACGCTTACATTGAATGAGAGTAAAAGTGATTTCCGAACGTGTATTCATTCATTCGTTCGTGCTCGTACTATATCCGTTGTATGCGTAATTATCTTGCGGTTTTGGCTGTGCACTTTGTACAACATTGTCATGTTTACTGTTTCAATGAAAGTGGGTGGCGTTGGTGTAAAAAACTACGAACCAAGAATGATTAATATCATTTGTTTCTTCTGTTTTATTTAGATAACATTACGTAATTTAATGAGAAATGTCGCTTGAAATAAATCGACCTATAAATAAGTTTTTTAGTAGTTGATGAAAACACCTAATTTATGTATTTTATATTATTTTCTTATTATGAAGATAATATTTAAGTAACAATTTTTAGCTCATACGAGTATGTAACAAAATTAAAAAGTGCAGGTGTGTTTCCGAGGAAAACCTAACATCTTTCATCTAGTATTATTATCTTTATTGACTTAATATTTATTTTTAAGACGAAGCCCTTTGGGTAAACTTAGCTGACCATTAGTCCCGGTTTGCCCAGAACAGTTCGGATTCCGAGTTAAGCTTCCCGGTCGTCCCGGGCTTAGAAGTTAAAAAAAAAAATTTAATAATTGTGTTGCCCTCTCACCTATTATATGTCGCGATTGTCAGTAAATTATAATATGGGGAAAATCGATGACTAAAAAAAAACCGTCCCGGATTTTGCCGGGAAAAATATGGTCACCTAAGGCCTGAACATATTAACCTAACCGCGGCTAGGGTCTATTTTAGCATACTATATATTCCTTCTACTTCTTGAATAAATTTTATGAATTACATTCGCATAGCTAGTTTATCAACATAGATCAATGCCTTCATGTACCCTCACAAAAAGTATTCGCACGGATTCAAATAGATAGCTAAAAGTCGGACTTATTTTTCGCTATGATTTTGTCACTAAAAGTTCGTTCCAAAAAGGTGCATTTTCAACGGCCGCTTGTGAAAGTAAATTATCAATAATAGCTTCAGAATATAAACCACACCCGATTACAAGGTATTCTGGACAATGTCTTCAGGAATTTTAACACTGCTATTAAGGTAATTTCCCTTATTTACATATGTAGCCGTTAAGCTACATAGAACTGTGCCTCATCGCCGATTTATGAGTTTTGGAAATAAGATTTAATTATTTTTAATGCATTTTAGAATAATATAATTTTATATCGTAATTTACTTTGACATTTAATAAGCTGTCCCATTAATCCACTATTTACAAAGATTTCATAGGGTTTGAAAATTTCGTGAAAAGGGTTAAAAATTTGTTATCAATTTATATTTTGGCTCACATTTAAAAAAAAAATTGTGAAACACCACTATTTTGTTGCATCACGGAGATACATTTTTCATAATTTTCCGATGACTACTAATATTTGATAATAAGAAAGTTTTTTGAATTAAAACGAAATAAAATATTTAAGGGTTATATTCACTTGTGAATTTTATAAAATCTATTTTTTATTTTGAATATATATCGAATGTACATATATTTTAGAATTATCACTGAAAATATGCCGTTGATACGGCAAATAGCTTCGGAGATATTTGTAGGAAATTTTTAGCTTAGTGTTCGTGTCGGTTCAATAAACTTTAAACGCGTTTTTCTCGAAACGCTGTTTTCAGAATCGTTGAGTAAAATTTCTTCATTGAATTACACGAACTCCTTAGAGATATTTGGTCGCTAATAATCGAAGGAATGAGATTCTTGATATTAATTTCGATTTTTTAAGCCAAAAAATTTTTTTTTACCAAAAAATTAAGTTTGGTTTTAGGAAGCCGCCTTTTTGTCAAAAATCAAAATTTTTCTAATACTTCGATCATTAACTGTATTCACCTAAAGTATTAACAGCCTTTTTTTGTGTTTTGGATTTGAGATAATTTTGAGCAGGAAAGCTTGCTCACCGCCAAACACATTTTTTCGGAAGTTCTCCTAGAGATCGGCCGATTATTAATGCCTTTCCAAAACAAAAAAAATCACCAAAAAAAAAACTCGTTTTTCTGACTTGTCAGTGGATATAACTCGTTGAGTCAGTTTTAATATAATAGTTGCTTAAATTTTGCCGAGTTTTTTTTAAAATAACATCAGTTTAATAACTAGCATTCTTTTGATAAAATTGTGATTCAAAGAGTTTGTGGATTTCGTGATTAACGCAAATTTTCAGATTATACATATATGAAAATTAATTTATAATTATATTTCTGCACCGAAACTAATCGCATTTTGTAATGCAACATGTAAATATAATATATGTATGTATGTATTGGCATACATTATACAAAAATAGTTGTATGACTTTAAACAAACGCCCGAATTGCTTATTGGAAGTCAAATGCAATAAAGCGAATTTACACTGGCAGTAACCAAATGGCGAACGTGATAGATTCTTGAGTGTAAACATAATATTATAATTATTTAATATGCATTTTCGTGCTATTAAAATGCCAATATATTGCTTATTTGGAAATAAATGGATAAATCTATTTTGTACTTTTTTACCTTTATTTTAAATTTTTGAATTTTTCATCACAGCTAATGTTGATGGTATAAAGTATTTCAGCAATTTTTACAAGCTTAGTGGTTAAGTTATTCTTGTGTATGATTTTAATTTAAAAGGCAGCCTGTGTTGCACTTGGCTATGCTAAAATTGTAGATTGGAATTTTTTGACACCTCATTTATTATGACCGTCGCCATTCCAGCCACAGCTGTTGGAATTATTATATAATTAGATATTTTTTCTTTCATTTGCCTTCTTCAACGAATTGCTGATGAGTAAACAATTAGTAACATATGAAATACATTTCGTAGCTGCACACGATTCGCCGCGGGATATTCCACAACGCACAAGTATCAAATGTACATAACTACCCATATACATATGTATGTACTCATATGAGTAAATCCTCTTGTATCCGCATAAATTTTATTTCAATGACAGCAATGACAAATTTGACGTGCCAAAACTTTTGAGCTGAGTCAATAGTTAAATTATGGAAATAAAAACAAAAATTACATGTGTATATACAAACAGTCATTGATACACATCAGCGGTGAGAGGCGTGTGTTGCATTTAAATTTATAGCCTGAAACAGTGTGAAATAGTAATGGGTATTTATAATAATAATAATAATGATGGAGCACAAATAACCGTGAAAGGTTTCAATCAAACGTGTCAAGCAATTGTCACCTTTCCTGTTGCAGTGCTCCGGAGGTGGTAAAAAACAAAGCCTGCAACGATAAAATTCGCGCTGAGAGCAAAAATTCGTGCATATTCATTGGCGACTGCCGGCGTTAGTAATTCATAATTATATCATGCAAAATTGTAATTTTCAAATGAAACCATGTGTTTTTTTTGTGGGGGAGTATAAGTTGATCTGATCTATATGGCGATAGTTTATAGGGTGCTTGTAAAGTTTAGCTTGCCTTTAGACACATTTACATACGTGTATGTATGTAATTTAATAATTGTAAGCTTGTAACAACTGGTCTTTAAGGAAATAGATAGAGTGCTGCAGAAAAAAAAACAAGTAAGAAAGCGCTAAGTTCGGGTGTAACCGAATATTTCATACTCTTGCAGCTGGCAAGGAATAAAGGCGAAGGAACTTCTTCAGGCTTTGGCAAAATTTTATAGCAATTAAGGAAAGTATCGTCGTGATTTCATTCTTTAAAGGAAAGAGGATACACTGTTATTAGAAAGGGATTATTTCTGAATTGCATTATGCATTAAGATTCCTTATATATTGACCGATAGATGCGGTATAAAGTGAATGGAGTCAACCGTAGGTTCGAAAATACTTATGTTAGGTATATGGGGGCTAAGGGAAGTATTGACCTGCTTTTACTTAGTTTTGGCACAAGTTTTAGTGCGATTTCGACAATTTTTGGACGAAAGATAAAATATCTTGGGAGCACTATTTGTGCAAAGCTTTATTCTGATAACTTTATTGATGTTTGATTGGTATACTGTAAAAAGAAAGAATTTGCTGGAAGTTTACAGTTTGTTATATGCGAATTAGGCGTGATTTTCATCCGATTTCTGACCTGGAAGTTAAATTTAATGCTTGTGGCTCATTTATGCAGTGAGTTCAACATAACCGTTATATAGAGAGTGGACGTGGTTATTATCTGATTTTACACATTTTCACAGAGTTTGACACTCGGACAGGCAGATCGACAGATGGGCGGACAGACCAACTTTCAACTCGGCTCTTCATCCTGATATTTTTAATATGCATATATTGCTCGATATCTATCACGATTAGTTTTAGGTGATACAAACAACCGTTAGGTGAATAAAACTATTATATGCTGTGGCAACATGTTGTAAGAGTATAAAAGTTGCCTTCTAGTTTGAAATTTTACTTCGTTAGCCCGAATTGCGGGGTTTACCATAAAAATAATCAACGGCAGCAGGTAAATTTAAAATAGCTTTATATGTATGTATGTAATTATGCAAAAGAATATGCGCAAAACCATCCATATACATGTTTCAATATTGAATCAGAATTTTTGTTTTTGTTTTACTGAGCTTTTCTAACACAGCGCCAGACAGGCGGAATGGTAACAAACGCGTATAGGCTAAGAACCAAGGTTGCAACTAATGCATTAAAAACCCAATTGGAATAAAATTTAAATAATTTATTTTTTATTTTGTAAACCCAAAAATCGTAGTAAAAAAATTCAATTTCGGGATGCTTCGTTTACAGCAGCTACTGCAATAACAGGTATATGAAACAAAAATAAAAAAACAGATTTAAATTTAGTGAGGACTTTTTTTTACATATTTTGAGAAAATTTGCTTAGTAATGTATTTATTTTTTATACCATCAAAAACAGAGAAACAAAAGATAATGTTGACCGGAGAATTTTCGATTGAAAGTTAGGGTGATTTTCCGATGTTATGTTAAAATAATGTGAAAAATAAATATTTTAAATCGAAAAAGTTACAGTGTATTTGCGACACAAAAAGATTAGTTTACACCAAACTTCGTGAAATAAAATGTTTTTTGTAAAAGCTAAAAATAAAAAAATAAAAGATGGTTATTTGAATTTTTCACATAAATTTTGAGATTAAGTATGTGAAAAAAAGTCAACACAAAAGTTGTGGATCTTTTATTACCAACAACTTTGCCATTTAACTTTTTTCATTGTACTTGTAGTTTTACAGGAACGAGATTAACTGTTTTTACCCTTTAAAAACTCAACCACACTCCTCCCTATCCCTACTCGACTTAAGATCGCCTATAAATAATTTTTTCTTTTAATTTTTATATGCTCTAGCTTTTCTATTGCGGTTTATTCTATTATTATTTTGCTTTGTTTCAAAAATTATCAACTTTGGTTTAACCATTATAGTTTTAAATATAAACTAAATAAACAATTTTGTATATATAAACAATATTACTATAAAGTTGAATTCCACTTACCGATTTTGTCGCATGTCAATTTTGAGATGACACCTGCATTGACATTCACGTTCATCATACGCACTGACGCCGCCGGTTCTTTGCCGCGTTGCGCAGGACTCCAGCTGCCATGTTGAAAATGCTCATAAAAGGCACAATTCGATAATTTATTGCCCATATTAATGTTTCTATATTATATAGCACTATTTTTTTACACTTTTATGAAAGCACTTTTTAAAATATTATATTTGCATTTTAGAATATTTTTTACGGGAAAATACTTTTCATTTCTTTATCACAAAAAATTGATAAATAAACAAATCAATTTATGCACATCAGCTGTTGTTTTGGCGTCAGTTACGAGATGGCAGTTAGGCACATGTACAAAAATATGCGGTCAAACGAGTTTTATATTTTAATGACCACTTGCGGAATATGCAGGTACACAAATACGAGTACTAATATTTAAACAAACGAATAAATTTTGGTTGTTAACGATTTGACAAAATAAACATTTTTTGTTCTACATACTTAATTTAACTGTTTGTATGTAGTTGTGCGCTGTTCTTGTTTTCAGCGTGAAAATAAAAAATGACGTAATTTCAATGATTTAAATATTTACTATGCGCGCGAGGTGAAAATTAATTGACATTTAACATTGTCGTCAATTAGTCTAACTGGAAAGAATGTAGTGCCACTGATTGTTGAAATTTATGTGTAACATCTAACTTATCATTTTATTACTTTCAAAGCAAGCAAAATAAAAAAAATACTGAACTCAACGAAAAAAAAATTTTGGCTTAAATTTATATTGACACTTAGTAGTTGTTATTGATTTCTAATCTTCATTTAAAAAATGCCAAAATCAAAACAAAAATTGAAATATGAATTTTGTTGGTTTGTTTAAAATTTTTTTTTTTTTATTTTTTTTAAAAAAAATTTTTTTAAAAAAATTTTAACTTTCCAAAAACTAATACGATGCACTTTTCTGTAATCACTAGACAAGTAAGTGAGTCGCTTTGCTAGCTGCTTATAGCCGCACGTCTAACACTAGATAGCAAGTAAGATAACTTATGTCGCGCTCGATTGAAATTTAACGTTCGCTCAAGTTGAACGAATGTGACCGTTTGTGTGACTTTTGAAAAACGATAGCGCGAAAATGGCGATGCTCAATTGCCTGTTTTATTTTGTGTAACTCTAACGCTGAGCTTTTACTTCGGTATCAATTGAAATTTTTTTGAACACTCCCAAAATATGAATAAGAGCAAATACTTGTAATGTTCATATACACTTGTTTAAATATGTTTACAATTCAGTTAGAACTGAGTAATTTGTTTAAAAGTTAATTTTCTAAATGAATATGAATAAAATATGATGGTGTAAAAGTTACTTCATAGAAAAAATAGCTGATTTGAGCCAATTCTGTAGTTAATAATACTTTTTATAGTACAAATTTTAATTATAATAAAAAAAGTTGTGTCAAAAGCATGTTAAAAATCAATCAAATTATACCAAAGTAAATAGTATATTAAACATGATTGAAATCTTTTGGAATATGGATTTGCAACAAAATTAACTCAATATGAACAAACGGCTATCACTTGCTTTACAAAAAATTTGCACCAGCCAAATTTAATTCTTATCCATTTACATTTTTTATATTATATTAACCTCACTTTGAATAAACAGTTAAACAGATTTGCGGAGAACGACATGCAACAGGTGGGAAAAGCAAAGCGGAAAAATTTCCCAAACAATCACTAATAAACAGAGAGTAAACATGCTCTCTCAGCAGTGTTTATACTTGTATGCGTATGCACACAATAAGTTGTGTTGACCACCCCCAGACATCCACTGATTTGCTGATACAGTGTATACACAAGCATTCAGCATTCTTGGCATATACACAACTAATGGAATTTTCAATATTTTCATTGTGAACTTTTCGCCTTCATCTTCATTATTTGGCTGCTGAGTGGAAAAATTGTTGCAAAAAATTATTGATAGCTAGCAGCTATTGTTAAGTGAATTTGCTTTTCAATACATTTTTACCAAGTTTTAACGAAATCTAGAAAAGTTAGAATATTGCGCCAGCAATAGTTTAAAATGTTCTGAACAGAAACTTTGAAAAATCAATTTTTCACTATTACAGCCATTGAGGTTCAACATGCTGACAGAAAATTTATTTTTATATACGCCCATAGTTGTGCTAATGCTATTGTTGGCTTGTTGCCACACAACCGCTGGCATGGAACAGGCAGCTGTGGGTGAATTATTCTCCTATAAAATTGAACCTTTGCTCTTCAATTGGACGCATCAGGTTATCAGCGAACAATTTCGTTATCGGGTCTCATTGAAGGGCTACGCAGATTTACCATCGTGGCTGCGCTACAAATATAGTCATGAATATCATGCAGGTTTTCTTTATGGCACACCAACTGACCGTTTGGCAGATAAAACCGTGCACTTGGATATTGTGGCATTGAATAAGCAAAATTATGAGACGCGCGCGGTTAAGTTGTCTATATTTGTGGCACAAAAATTGCCATCGCTAAATATAATACAAATGAAAATTGACAATTTGAATTGGGTGCATCTGATGGATCCGGGACGTGTTGAGAATTTGCGAAATATATTCCGAAAAGATTTGTGGCCAGAAAGTGAAAACGATTTGTGTATAGTTTTCATGGAATCGGCGGTGAATATGGGTGGGCGTTTACCATTGCGACCGCAGCAACGCGAGGGGTGATATATTGTTGTTATAATATTATTATTATAATTTCAAATTAAATTAAATTTCATTTTCCAGTGTTTTTGTACATCTTGGCAGCTCTGCCCAATTTTCTCCACGCATTAAAGAATTGCAAGAGGAGGTACGACCACTTTATAAGCTGAGCACTTGCACCTATAAACGCACATCTGTGCAAAAGGTATTCGAGAATGCCGGTTTCAAATTGGATTGGTGTGCCTTTAAGACAGTAGGCGCTGATATATCACCGGAAATACTTTTTCACAATTACGGGCACAAAAGTCATCATGACAATTTCAAACGTAATGACCGTTGGTTGGGCGTTGCACGTGAGGATGTGCCAGATCGCAATTATATAGATGAGTTTGCTTTCGCTTTTGCGATTCCTAGTATGATTTTCGCCATACTTTTGGGTATATTGTCAGCGGCACTTTGCTTCCAACATGAAAAATTGTGAGTATTGCAAAATGTATGAAACATTAATTAATTATTATTTATTACGAATGCTTTAAAGTTTTTGATACTGTTATATTAAGATTTTGTATAAATTAGTAAATTTATTGTGTAATGAAAAGATAAACCAATATTCGCACTAAACAAATAAATTTCAATGATTAGTATATATTTTCAATTAGAAAAATATATACAAGTATTATATATGCTTTGTTAAGTTATCAAAAAAATCTTAAGTGGCTATTTGTTGTACTAGTCAATTTTTGTAGTTCATTGTTTGTACATATGTAAATATGTAACTATGTATATATTTTTTATTTTTTATTTTGTTTACATTTTTTATAGAGATGATCGAAACTCTGAGTTTTTCTTTGAGAATATTTTTCATATTTGTGAAGAGTCATGCGAAAAGGAAAATGTTTATGACTCCGACGAAGTGGAAAGGTGAATTTTATTTTGTAAATAATTATTTAAATTTGGTTTTTTAGTTGTAAATTTATGCACTTTTATGGATGCAAATGTAAATAAACCTCCATAAGTACAATATATAACGTATGTAGGTATGCATAATATATATACATTCGCTTCGCAGATCCATTATAAAGATCCAGCATTTAATTATTGAATATAAATGCCATCAGAATGGAACTATTTGTTAATTGCATGCAGCGACGTTATTTCCATACTCTTAAATTGCTAAAATTTATTGTACAATAATTTATGTACCACTTAGTGAAACGTCATCAGCATATCAGCCTGCAACCTCAACTGTGCAAATGGTGCAATGTTCAGATAACAACACAGATCAGCCAGTCACAACTTTAAAAAGCTTGAAGGATCCCAATTGCTTATTGGATAATATTAGTATGCGGTCACATAGGTTAGTTGTTAAAATACACACAAACGCACGTATATATGAAATCTTTGTAAAACGTTTACTAATTATTCGTATTTACTTTTCGTCTAGCCCCAACAATAGTTACTATCAAACCGACAGTGCATCCAACACATACTTACGACCAAAGCCTCCGCCGTACAAGGGTGGCACTTTAAATCGTAATGGCGTGGATATATGACAATCAACCCCAAGGATATTATATTGCTAAGCAGTGCAGAAAATGTTTGAGAATTTTCACGTAATAGAGGCAAATTAAATTATTCATAAAATTAGAACCATATCAATCTATGTACTTACAATATTCTATTTAATATCTCTTTCAATACGAAGAACAATGAAACATATGATACTCTACCAGTAGTTTGAAGAAAGTATTAAAAAGAAATTTCACTATAGTCGTAGTTGTACAACGAATATTAAACACAAAAGTTAGCACAATAAATGTTATTTTAGAATAACCATAAATAAATAATTAAACCACTATTTAACTGAAATATTACACTGCACTTGATTTGACATTTAAACAACTGAGAGGAAGGTTACACATTTCCGTTCGTTTAAGTCACAAGTCACAAATCACATGTCTATTGTGAGCGGTCATACAGCAAATGCACTGTTCAGAATAGTACCCTTAAAGCAGAAACTTGTCAGTCTTTCATACATTTATTATAATATAATTTAAATTTAAGCTATTAAATTCTTTTTTCTAATTAAAATTTGCTGAAATTTTGTCAACAAATTCTGCTATTTTAAAATCATTGTATAAATCTATATGGCTAGGCTATACAATGTTTAAAATTCTTACATCTATTGTGAATAATTTTGATTTTTATAATTTTTGTTGTGAGTAGACTTTTATTCACAAAAGCATAATTTGATAATAATTATATGTTATTTTTTTAGAGCATGCAAAAATTTTCTTAAGAGAATACTCTTTAAAGTCTGTGGAAGGCAACGTGCTCATCTTTCCAACACTTTTAAAATAAATGGGTAAAATTTTTAACATAGCAACATTGGTCAAAATATCAGTTGACGCCAAATTTCTCTTTTGATTCGTTGTATTTTTGTCACTTCGATTTAGTTTTTTGAATTTTGTTTAAATATTTTTAAAACATATATTTTATAAATATTATCAAAGTGTTCTTTAAATGAAAATTCGTTTTATAAATAGCGCTTATGAATTATGAAATTAGATGAGTAAATTGGTAAATTTATTACAATAAAATTTTGCGAAAGTAACGAACTCACAAATCAGCTGAAAAGGCTTCCTTTTCCTCTCGCCAACATCAACGAAAAAGGAAGCAATATTCGTTAGGCGGTTATCATCGTGTTGCAACCATTTTGAAAATATGAACGAACAGCAGCAAATACGAGTAGTAAAAAGACAGCGTGAGTAAATAATTAAAATAAGGAGGCACGATAAATTTGAAGGTTAAATGAATATATTTGTAATACAATATTAAAGTTTTGGTACAAATAATTATTAGTTTCATTTTTAAGAGATCGTTTTAGGTCATTACTAAATTTGTATCCGCCGGAAATATTTCACACAAAAGTACATACGTCTGTACATGGTTAAATTTGTAAATACTTGCCTTTGATCGGCGAAGCCGTTGACACTTTGCATTTATGAATTATTGAACAAAATTCTTAAGACGTAGTAGGCAAGATTTTTCACGTTAGTTAATTTTCACAGAAAAATAGGAGAAAATTGAAATAAATATCAGAAAAAATATAAAAGCACCTATTAGAAACATATATATAAATATAAAAATTTTAACATATACTTTCAAAAAGGTGCAAATTATTATATTTTAAATAATTGTGGGTGTTAACGTTACTTAGCACGTAAGATTTTGGGCATCAATTCGCTCGAATCAAATGCACTTCCGGTAGATTTGTCTGGAACAAATATCGTATTGGCAGGAGCAAATTGCACTGCTACTTTACCAGTAACACTACAACCTACAGAACATATCATCGATTCGCTGTCGCAGCAGCCACAGCATACGCTTATCGGCGGAACAACAGTGTGCGCAGGAGCGTCTGTAACTACAGCATCTGTATCAACACCAATTGCATTAACACTACAACATCAGCAGCAAATGGAGAGATTACGTTTAGCTAATATGATGAATCAAGGTAACAACGAAATTGAGGTTGAAATTTTCACTTCATTATTTTTTTTTTTTTACTTTTAAAGAGATGCATGCATTATGGCCATACGGAACAGCTACATTCCTGTCACCTATGCTACCTGCGCCTAATATGGCATTACCATACGCACTAGCTGGCACCTTACCGTATGCAGCTGTGCCAATATATCCAGCGGCAGCGGCTGCGGCTGCGGCCGGAATGCAACAAAGTATGCCGAATGCACCACAGCAATGTAACAATATATCACCAATATCGGCAGCCAATACACTTCCTGGTTCTGGCACGTCCTCTGCGTCCACTAGTAGTGCTACGTCTTCCAGCGGTGTTCCTACGCTGCGTTCTCAAACGAATGATTCAAACAAAATTAATATACAAATTGGCTTGCAATGTGTTAGTCAGAATTCGCCACTAAATTTCAATTCCATGAATGAGATCAATGCGTCTTTAGCTAAAGTGAATTTGCTGAATTTTTGTGGTGGTGTACCAGAGAAGGAGAACAAAGGTTAGTACTTATATTAAAAAAAAATTGTCAATTATCAAGGTTTTATATTTCTTACATATTTATAAATCATATTTGTAGAGACCTCTTCATTGCGTAGTTCACCGATATTGTTAAGTTCCGAGTGAGTTTCAATCTATTTATGGTATTTGCAAAGTTGAAATTATAATTGTTTATATAATTTTTTTCTTTTGAAAAGTGACCTCAACAACAGCACCGGTATATGCAATGGTAATGCAATTGGCAGTGGCGCCGGCGGTGATGCCACTAATGCAACCAATTCGCCTGGCAGTGGTGGCAGCTGCACCGTAACACTTTCGCAAGCAAAATTTAATGAGCTAACACGACTAGCACTGCGTGGTAGTGAAATTGCTGAAAAACTTGCATATACGCATCGTAATCGGCCATGTTTCAAAAAGATCGATAGTCTCTGTGCGCGCATGAAACAGGATCTGATACGTCCAGATGGCGTTTTACCCAATATAAATTCACAGGGTATAGCTTGGGCCGTAAAGGACTTTATTTTTGTTTTCACACGTGTCATCAATGCTTGGATTATTATCAAGGGTTACGTCTATAATACACCGGAAGGACTTAACAAAGTGAAGTCTGCCTTAAGCCCCGATTTTGCAGCTAGTTTTGCAGCCTGGCAGGATACCACAATGGATTTTGTAGAGAATCTTATAAAATCATTTGTAAATCTCGACAATTTGGTGCAATCGCAGAAGAATGTATATCAGAATTCCGAAAATAATGGCACACGTGCAGCGCCTAGCACAACGCCTATTAAATTATTACAACCAGTTAATTCACTGATTGATGATTCGTTCGATTTTCTAAATACATCTACCGAAAAATCAACACAAAATGCGCTGAATAAAAATTATCTTTACACAATGGTCGAAGACTCTGAGGGTAGTCAACGTCAGGCCACTGTAAATGGCACATATTTTAAAACGGGCACATACAATCCCATCAAAAAGGATGCTTTGCTTGTCGACCAAATAAACAATGTGACTACAAGTGTGACTAGCACATCCGCTACAAGCACGGCGACACAGCACTTGCTGGCTAACAATAATACGCTCGAACAGTATTTCGATGAACAAATTTCCGAATTTTGGCCACCAGCCACCGATGTGGATACTGCAGCAGCTGCTGAGTATTTGAAAATTAAAGAAAAAATACCACCAAATTGGTTAAGTTATGATATACGTGTGCTCGAGCAAAATTTAACGGAATTTTCTAACGATTACGATCCAAATGCACCGCCGCGTCCGTTGGGTAAGGATCTCATCGATAAATTGAATGTGATGATTGAGCGTCTGATGTCAATGAAACATGCAGAATTGTTTTTCAAATTACAATTTACCAAAAGTTATGTAAGTTTCGCAAAAGTAATTGTTAAAAATACAAATTTAAATTTTTTTTTCGTATGCAAATTGTAAACAGTTCCCTGAATTCATGGCAAAGCATAAACACGATTTTATGGATGTACGCTCCATAATACTCAAGTGTCAAGTGGGTGGTTACCAGCATATTTTCGAAGTTGTACACGATGTTAAGAAAATAATGCACACTGGCAAGGAATATTTAAAGGTGCTTGGAAATATTCAAAAAAAAAAAAAAAATTAAAATATACACGATTACTGATATTTTTAACAAATATGTATTCATTTAATTATTACAGTTTAATGTCGACAGCAAATTGCAGAAATCAATTAGTGCGTTTGAAAGCGAATTCAATAAATTACTTAGTGAACCACCTTTTGAGAATTATCAATTCGAGCATATTACCGGTGAACCCAAAGAGATGCTCTACAACTGTCGCAATAAATAGTTATATTATTTCCATGCACGCATAACAAATAACACACACTTTGGTAGCATTAAATTGGATTGTGGTATTCAAAATGGAAGTATTACAATTACAAATCTAAATATTTCAAATATAGTATTAATGCATTTGTATGTTATGTATATGTAGTTGATACAAATATGTATAGGATTTGCTTATAACACACATATGCGTATAAGAATCTACTAAACACAAGTACAAGTATATGCATATATATTTTCCAACTTGATAAGTTTTACAAAATTCCTAAGTAGTTTTAGAATAGCTGTTGATGCTACAGCTGGCACGTACACGAAGCTACAGTTTATTTGTAATTTTTCGCTTTTTTTTTTTGTTTTGACGCATTTCAATACGCTTTTGCATGTGTTTACCATGTATGTGCATGCGCATGTGTATTTATATTGCCTTTTCACATAATTTTAACTTTAAATTAAGATTACTTTTGTGTGTAAAATTATAAAGTATAGTAATGCAGATTTTATTATATGTATGCCAACATACATGTATGTATATTTTAAGTATTTAAATTGCAAAAATTGAATTGAAAAGTTTGCAAAGGCAAAGCAAAAGTTTCCGTAACAGATGTTTCTAAGAATGCTGCTTATTTTTAAACTTAAGTTGATTATTTTAAAATTTAAAAAAGAAAGTATGCCAAATTTGAATTATCAATTCATTGTTCAAAATCTTAGTTGTTATGTTAAAATATGCACGAAAATTACGATGCTTTCACTGTTACCTTGAAATATTTAAGTATTGACTATTTTACGAAGGCACCACACCGGATTTATAGCGCATAGAAAGTATAAGAAATTATTTGAAGTATTTAATAGTTTTAAAAAACTAAATTTCAAATTATAAAATCGAAGTGAAAATGAATTGTGCAGAATTTCGAACTAATAATATTATATAGATTTAGTTACCTAGATAACTTAGCATTTATATGTATAATTAAATGATTCTTATGTTTCTGACGCCGTGTTGAAGTGTTATAAAATCAATCCTACATTTTATATATTACCAGTAAAACTATTTGTATTACCACATTTCTCAATGAGACTTGTTGTAACATTTGTGATAAAACTAATTTGTGAAGTATTTTAAATACATAATAAAATAAAATTTACAATAACATTATGGCGTATAATTTAGTATTTAAAGAACAATAGCAGCCAGCATGCTATGCAAGAGTGAGAGGTAAATAAAACAAGAAGAAACGTTTACTTTGATTGCAGCGTAGCTGGAATACACTTCACAAAAAAAAGTTTCTATAGAAGCACTTGATTTTCAACGTTCAGCTTGTATAGCAGCTATATGCTATAGTGGTTTGAACTGAAAAATTTGTTCGGATATTATAGCGTTGATTTTGACTATAATACTTGACAAATTTCCGTTCCTACGACAGTCGGGTCTACGTAACTGAAACGGACCCGGATTTATTTAAGCCAAGGACTGTCAACTCGGCAGAATTCTACCGCTACAACAACAGCAACAACAAATTTCGTAAAGATATCTTGTGAAATAAAAAAGTTTTCCTTATAAGAACTTAATTTTGATCGGTCAGTTGGTATGACAGCTTTATGCTATAATGGTCAGTTATCGGCGATACCGACAGATGAGCAGGTTCTTGGGCAGAAAAGGACTTGTGCAAAATTTCAGTTCGATAACTCAATAACTGAGGAATTAACACATATATATACAGACAGATAGACAGACGGACAAGGCAAAATCGACTCAGCTCGTTACGCTGTTCATTTATATACATATTTATATATTTTAAAGGGTCTTCAACGTTTATATAATATACGCTGTTCAGGGTACTAAAATAAACATTTCAATGACTTGTTCTTTTGATGCCACCGGAAGTGTCAATGTAATAAACACAAATACATATGTGCTAGAACTGAGTTGGAATTATGAACTTTTTCCCCGATTTTTTGTTATTGTAAAAGTATAAAAAAGAAAAATCATCAAGCGAACTGTTCCATGTCGAAAAATAGAATCTTATACTTTAAGGCTGCTAATAGAATAACAACAAAGCCACAACAAAATGGCGAAACAAGAAATATAACACTTTCATAACACTTAACATAACCAAACTTACAAAAAAATAAAAACAAAAAAAAATTATTTGTTAAAGCCGAAAACAGATTGTCACTTAATTGTGAAGGATTTTATGGCGTCAAAACCAAAATAACAACGTTTGGTGTATACATTTTGATTTTACAATAACAGTTGCAGCGAATATAACTGTAATACTATTCGACGAAACGAATTCAATTTATTATTTAAAATAATTTTCATATAATTTTTTAGTAAATTACTATTTTATAATAAATATATTTCTTTTTGGCTATCAAAACAATTACTGTATTAGGTAAAATATATATATATTTTATATATTATTGCTGCAGAATCTGTACATACAGGTAAATTTCTCTACATAAATATGAATGTTTTCATAAAAACATAACTGCATTTCAGTTCAGTTAAATTTATAAAAAATAATTTTTTTATAACTGTCAAAGTATTTATATATAATTATAACATATTTATGAATTAAAAATTATCATATATTGTAGACCTTACCTTACTACGAATGACTATTAGTATTGAGGTGCTAATTCGCACAAAACTCCTCAACATTGATACGTTGCGCTTGCAGCATGCTATGGAAGAGTGATGTTGTGTTTTGAGCCAAATCACGTGGTGTGCCCTCCTCTACGATCTCACCATGCTCGATCACTAAAATACGATCCATCAGCTGTAGACCGCGTAATCTATGCGCTATAAAGAGCACCGTTGAACTTTTAAACGAATTTCGCAGCGCTTGCTGCATAGCGATAGCTGATTCGTCGTCCAAATTGGAGGTGCCCTCATCAATGCAAACCACTTTTGCATTTTTGAGTAAACCGCGTGATAGGCACATAAGTTGCCGCTGACCGGCTGACAGATTGATGCCGCCCTTCTCGATGCGTCCATCCAAGCCACCAAGCGATTGCACTAATTGTGTGGCCGCATGACAGGTAGCTAGTGCATGCCATATTTCCGAATCGTAATAAGTGTGGCGTGGATCGAGGTTTTCGCGTACGTTACCTGAATTGTGTTACATTTTCAATTTATATATAGTTTAAGTATTAATTTTAATAAGCAAAATGTGTTACCTTCGAACAGGAAAGGATCTTGCGTTATAATACCCAAACGCTCGCGAAGCACTTTCACAGCTAAAGTTTTCAAATTAACACAATCCAACGAGATTTCGCCGCGGCTTAGTGGCGCCACACGCATCAAAGCCGCCACAAGCGTCGACTTACCTGCGCCAGTGCGACCCACCACGCCAACACGCTCAAACGCCTCTGTACGCAAATTGATGTCGTGTAGCGACGGCGCTATATTGTCGCGATAGCGCAGTTCCACATTTTCGAATTTCAATGCACCCTGACTCGGCCAACCGAACGGTGGATCACAAGTGCCTTCAGCATTTTCTTCACCCTCCAATTGCATATACTCATTTACACGTTCGACTGCGACAAATTCCTGTTCTGTTTCCGCAACAGCATTAAGTAAACCACTTAGCAGCCCAGTAATAGAAAGTGCATACGAAATGGCCAAACCAACTAGTCCGGGATTGGTCACATGTGCCGATGTTATGGCAGTTAAAAAGCCAGCGCCAGCTACAAGCAATACGCCTAACAGTTGTAGGCGTAGACTTAACCATTGTTGTGCTGCTGCCGATGTTAACTGCGCCTTAATGCTCTCCTCCAGCTTGGCGTGGAAGTCACGTTGGAAACGTGCACTCGCACGCATGGTACGTATGGTGACCAGACCTTGCAGTGTTTCTGTGAAATGTGTATAGAGTGGCGATAGTGCATTGCTCGAGAGTCGTTTTATGTCACGCGAAGCGTGGCGATAGCGATATTGTAGATTGAGATAAATCGGTACCATCGGTATGATAATCAGACCCAACCAAGGCATGGCATATAGACTGATGCAAAGTGCACCTAAAAATTATTGTTTTATCTGTTACCAGATACAAAGTATTAAGAACAAAGTGAATATTACCTGCCAGACCCAGCAGCTGTGCCAAGAGTATATTTAGTATGAATGGCAATGAATCGTCGACTGTGTAAGTATCCGAGGAAAATCGATTCAAAATGCGACCAACCGAGGTGATGTCGAAGAAATTGAATTTTGTCTGAAAATAAATGCAAGTATCAAAATTGTATATTAATTAATATAAATTTGCGCTGCTACCACTTTAATGCTCACTTACATATAACACTTTATGCAGCAATCGTTCATGTATATAAATGGCGGCTTTGATGCCGGCAAAAGCGAAGAGGAATGCGCGTACAATTGTCGCCAGCGAATTCAGCACTGCTAGTGAAGCGAAAATTCCAAGATAATAGCCCGTGTTGTGTGGTGGCACAGTGTGATTGCTAAACTGCTGCGGTACGTGAACAATATGCTCCAGAGTTGTGTCATTATTTTGTGGATCCAATGTGGTATCGGTTACCCAATGTGCCAACCATGCATCAGATAAATTTCGCGTCAATTGCATAAGTATTACAAAAGTTAATGTGGTCACGGCCAGCGGTGTGCCAATGGCGCGCCAATAACAAGAAAGCACACTCAAAGAGATTTTACCATATTCGCGTGATTCCTGCAGCGCAAGCGTAATTAATTTATTTTTTTTTAAATATTATAGTAACTAAAGGAAATTTATACCTCTAACATAATGCTATCAACGCTCTTTTTATCAGAAGCATTTTGATCTTCCAGCGCAAGTGAAGATCTGCGTGTGCAATCGTATATGTCGTCAGTGTCGCCTGCTTCCGTTTCTAAATTTATATCAATACTTGAAAACATGTATTGACTAGGTGTTACTTTGCCATCCTCCACATGGATTATCTATATAAGAGGAGAGATATATTTAAATCAGTACTGGCGGATGAATATTTGTATGCAGGGCCGTAGAGAGAAAATCGGAGCTCGGACATGATTTGTTAGACAAAAAATATGCAAAAAGAAAAAAAAAAAAATTGTTGCAGAGCAGCAAGCCCGCCTGAGAGCACTTGGCACGAGAGAAATTGTACCCAATCTCCTCCTCTCTCCCCGTCATGTGTATATGGGCATATAGTTTGAAAACCCTACCTGATGAGCGTGATAAAATAGCGATACGTTACGCGTAACCACAATAACAGTCTTCTCCTTTAGCAGTCCCAATATACAATGCTTGATAATGTGTCGTGAAACGTGCGCATCCAATGAAGCGAGTATGTCATCCAACAAATAGACTGTGCATAAGAAGAATAATATTAAGAATTCTCAATTCTTTATATAAAATAAATTTTTTTTTTTCGAATTAATATTAGCATTTTACATGACTCTTACTTTTTTTATCTTGATAAACTGCTCGCGCTAAAGCCACACGCGCTCTTTGCCCGCCTGACAACGTACGCCCATTTTCGCCAATACCAGTTAAATCACTGCCCAATAATTCTAAGTCATCATTAAGCGCACAGGCATAAACAACAGCTTTGTACCATTGCTCATCAAAGACACTGCCCCAAATGATATTATCACGTATGGTGCCACGCTGCAACCAAGGCGTTTGGGGCACATAACCGAAACCTATGTGCGATAGGTTTGTATTCAATATAGTTAAATATATATAAAAATATTATATAATAAAATATATACAAAAATATTATATAGTAAAATATTTATAAAAATATTATATAGTAAAATATATATAAAAATATTATATAGTAAAATATATATAAAAATATTATATAGTAAAATATATATAAAAATATTATATAGTAAAATATATATAAAAATATTATATAGTAAAATATATATAAAAATATTATATAACACAATATTTATATATATAATATAAAAAATACCCGAAGTCAGTTCGTGCACACATACACTTCCCGCTGTGCAGTTGATACCAGCCACTATAGCATCGATCAAAGCACTTTTGCCGCCACCGACGGGTCCTTCGAGACATATTAAATCGCCCTGTATGATGATAAAATATTAATATAAAGTATTATATTTTTAAATAACAAAACACAGGACATCACCTTTCTCACTGTTAAATTGACATTATCTAAGTGGAATCTTTCTGGCTGATGGCCGTTATTGTTTTGTTTTGCGCCATTGTCATGTACAAACGTTGCGGATTTCATTTCCAGAACTACCGGCCTATCGTCCAACTTCGTCGAGTTTTCATAGCCAGTAGATCTTATAATTGGATTATAATAGGATGAGAAATCCAAATTGGGTAGCTGAAAAAAATAAGGCAATTTGGTTATTAGGTAATTCGAAAATTTATTAAAATATTATTCCTTAGTCTCACATCAATAAGCTCTTGGACACGCTTCACTGACACCCAGGCTTCAATAAGTCCATTGAGCACCCAAGGAAATGCATTCAACGGACCAATTAACATATTTAATAGCGCTACACTTGTATAGGTGGACGCCGCTATCAATGGATTACCCATCAGCACAGACACACCGAATGTTAAAAACGACATCAACACTGGCGTTGTGGCCCAAAAGTAAACACAAAGCGCATCCAAGCATTTACGTTTTTTCAAGAAGTTTACTTCATCCTTGCGACAGTTGCGAATTTTCTCAATAAATATATCTTCCCAAGCATGCATTTTGATCTGCTTTGCACCGCTCATTGTTTCGCTGGTCGCCGCCAATCGTAGATCTTTAGCGCTCATAAGACCACGCGAATATTGGCCAATACGTTGAGCCAGTAAGCGATTTATTGGTATCAGTACAATACCAAATACTAAGCCAGCTAAAAAGGCGGCGCCCAATTGCGTATAGAGCAAATAGAGTGTAGTAAAAAGCTGTGAATATATATATACAAAGTCATATGATTTAGTTCTCAATGGCATTTGTTTTACGCACTTGAAATGGTATGCTCCAAAAAGAGTGGAAGCTTATGCACGAATTTACGATCCTCTCTGTATCTGTAGACATAAGATTCAATATCTCTGGACGAGAACTCTTAAGACCGCGTGCCTCTAACGATTTGCGATATATAGCTGTAACAAGTCCGATTCTCATTTTCATGCCGATCATAGACATACGCCAATTAAAATGTGTGCCGCATATAGCCGCTTAAAATACATGAAATAAATATTTTCATTTCGTTTGAATAAACGTATATTAATTATTTCGTTCTTACACAACCATGTTGTAGCACATAGTCCCAACGCATATAGGTAAGGACTCCAATCCGGCTCTGTATTGTCATTTTCGTTTCTATTTTGCAATAAACCACCCAACAATAACGGTCCCGCAAATCCAGCAATGTCAGCAATAAATCTTAAGATGCCTATTAGGTAAAACTCCCGTCCGAATCCCTTGTGTAGTGCCCAAAATAATGTTTTCGTTTGCGAAATACAAATTTGTAGACGTTCACTTATTCTTGAAATATTCAATGAATCGGGTAGATCAAAGAGATCTTCAATTTTTTTAAGACCACCGGCGACACCTTTTGTTATTAAGGGATTCACCCAATCGAAAATGAAGCGTGATGTATAACTGGCGTCATCTTGTGCATGGCCTAAATGCGTTTCATTTAAATCAAAATGAAAGTAAGTATAACGGTTACCAAGTAACGATTCATCTTCCTAGAATATGTATAAAGAATTTCATAATATTGTTACAATATTTTATGAAAGCTAGTTATATTTACTCTGTTCGAAGTATGACGGAAACAAGTGCTGAAAACAGCATTCCCCGTGGGAATTAATGTTAGGGCGTAGAAAATATCGAAAATCACCGTTGTCAAGCTCCATGGCCACCAATCATAACTAACACTGGTACGTAGCCACACAACATCCAAAACTAAAACCGCTAACCATGTAACATTCATACAAAGTGAACCTCGGTGGCTGAGTTTGCCAAAACGACGTGTCGATAATAAATAACCTGTAACACAATTTTATGAACTTTTTGTTAATACGAGTATATCAACAAATCTGCTTTGGATCTTATCTGCACTAATTATATTTTTATACACACCTACATGAACAGCCCACATCACACATTCTGTCGCCACCACCAACACGTCGACTGCATATAATTTAACGCCTGTATGATGAAAAACAAATATCTTCCAAACAGGAAGTTGCGCCAACACAATTGCCACGCCTATACGCAAATAAAGAAGGCGTAATTGCAGCTCATCACGTAGCACACTACGCGTATAATATCCAAAATTGTAGGCAGATATTGTTGCAAATATTGTATAAATTGGAATTTGTAGTATAATCTCCTGAAAGCAGGGTAATAAGTCGTTGGAGTTGTGAGCGAATGGTTTTATTCCAGTGGAGCAAAACTCGGTCCAATTCCATGATACTACTACGTCTGTGTCACTCATTTTTAAGTATTACAAGGAATAAAAGTGATCAAACTGAAGTCCGTACTATCCAAATTTGGAATAAGGTAGATACCACTTCAGAAAAGATCAAACGATTTGAAGTTAATTTCATTATTTTCTGTAGTAATTTACAACGTTGCATTTGCAAAATTTAAAAACCAACCTTTAGCAACATCTGCCCTTTGTAAATTGAGTTGTACAATCCCTTTTCAAGCCGGTATATTTTTTAATACGTTTCGAATCACAAATCAATCTCAATTTGGTTATTTCAGATTCTCTCTACGAACTGGATTAATTTTAACAATCGTATTTTATTTTACATTAATAGTTAGCAATCTCCACAATTATTCGCCGAAGGAATATGACTAATACAACGTCTGATAAAAAGAAAATTCAAACAATTGTATACAAAGGCCACACAGTTTTATTGCAATACAAAAACCCCCACAAAAGCAATTGAATTTATTTGTTTACAACAGCTGAAAATCTGTCAAAGGTTTATTGTGAATTCTTAAAAATTAAATCGTTCAGCCGACTTCAATGAAAACTGATGAGCGATTATATATTTTAATAAAATGCTTATAACTGAATATAAAAATTATATATTATAAATACACATATATATATATTCATGGAACAATTCTTTAAATAAATAATATATTCATAAGCTGGAGTTTAGAAGTTAATATGAGTTCACATTTCCGAAACTTTTAATTTGGTATTGTTTGTACTGATATCTGTGAGAAATTTAAAAAAAGTTTGCTTCCTCGCGCTTCTATAACATCTTTTGAATTCTCATCAATGCGGTAGCTAATACATTCACCACCTCCTTCACTCTTCACTATGTTCAGGAAGCACCATTCCTCCGTTAAAAGATCTACATTTTGCTTGGCCAAACGATATTTTAAAGCATCTGGCGGCATAACGTCTTCCAAAGGTATATTCAACGAACAGATAAATGTTTTTGATTGCAATGCAATGCTATTAGTTGCCTTCAAATCCATTTTCAATGTAGTGTTTAGCTTATTTATAATATTCATAACCCAATCTCTTGTACCTGTGTTTTGACAGTTAAGCAACAGCCATCCGTCTTCTAGGACGCAAGATAAAAATCCCAAATTTGCTCCAATGTTTTCTGTTTTATCTATTTCGGCCAACAAATTTTCTTTAATTTTTCGTATTTCCCTGACACTAAGTTTCGTCTTTGGGTAACCTTTGTGGGCTATGATAACAGAGCAACAATCGTCTGTTGATTCTCGTGTGTTCACATCATTGGTTGAATTTTTATTGTGCAAATTGTTATCCGTATTTGAAAATGTTGGTTCAGTTTTGTTTCTTTTCACTATCTGTTCTTCCGACGAGCTGTCCGAGTTATTGTGTCGCTTGATAGTATTCCGCACGACATTGGCCTTGTTTCTAATTATTGTGGGTGTTTTTGAAGTTACTTTTTCTGATCTCCTTTGAGCTGAATTTTGACCAGTTTCATTTGTTGAAGATTCCTGTCGTTTTCGACTCGCTATTTGAGTTTCCTCGGAGTCTGTGTCATCATCACTACTGCTACTTTGCTCGTCATTTTGTTGAGCAAGAAGTAATGCGCAGAGAAGTAACATTTCAGACATTAATTAAGCAATATACTCAATATTTAAGTACATTCATTTGAATAATTTTTATTTAATGTGTGGTATAATTAATGAATTATGTTTGTTTTTTGTTTTGCACCCGTTTCCACCAACAAAATCACTCCTAACAATCACTAAATAGAGAACATCTTATACCATGATAGAGAGTACAAGTATTACAAATTCACAATGTGTTTCAAAGCAAAGAGAAAATAATTATTTATTGTGAATGTTTTACACCGGATTCTTGTGATAAGAAAATGACATTGGACCGTCACTTCCTCAATAATAGACCAAAGTGAAAGTTTAACTGATACGAATAAAAAGAAATTCATCAATTAAAATTAATTTATATCAGCATCATAATGTTGAGAAATATTTACAGCGCAACATACAAATTCATTGAATTGTATAATTTCAATATATTAAACTTTATATTTATTGGCTTTACCGTAGTGATTGTAATTTTCGGCAGCCTTATTAATATTGTCGAGACACTACTACCAGATTGTTTGCGGCAATCTTTCCGATATGGCAAACATTGTCACAAAGGACCTGCTAATGCGTTAATTAGTATGACAGAAATACCAAAAAGTTGGTTTAAACATTTCTACATATTTTCCTTTACTTGGTCTCTTTTGGCGCTTTCACTGTTACTAAAGGGATTTATCATGAACGCTACAGCCCCAGAATTAGTGCTTGAGTTTTTAGATTTTGTTGCTGGTGGTCAAGCAAACAGAAATGTTCAAGTAAATTCCACTTCCGCTTTGGTTGCTAGCGTACTATTAACCATTCAATGTGCAAGACGTTTTTATGAGACAAATTTCGTGCAAATATTCTCCAAAAATAGTAAAATCAACTGGAGTCATTATTTAGTGGGACATCTACATTATTTTGGTGCTATATTAGCATTATTAAGTAATACTGAAGGCTTTGTGAGAGGTAATAATAACTGATATGAAATAAACGCTATTATCATTGTCTGATAATATAATTATTTATGCTTACAGGAACACTGCCGTCAGCTTTCTGTTACAAGCATATAACTCTCATACAATATCTCTGCATATTCATTTTCCATTTTAGCTGGACACAACAGTACAAGTCTAACATGATACTTGTTAATTTACGTAAGGACGCTAAGAGTGGAGAAGTAAAAACAGAAAATCATTTACTACCCACTGGTGGGTTCTTCAACATAATATCCTCACCTCACATGTTCTTCGAAGTTGTGATGTATTTGGCACTTTTAGGTCTATTGCCCAGAAGTTCTACTTGGATATTCGTAGTTATTTGGGTATTTGTTAACCAGGTAGTGTATATTGTTATCTTTGTTAAACAATCAGTAATATATCTGTTTTATATTTACTTTAGTTGGCAAATGCACTGTTGACACACAAATGGTACAAGGAAAATTTTAAAAATTATCCAAAAAATAGAAAAGCACTCATTCCTTTCATTTTATAAACTAAAATAAGTAGTACTTTTTGATATATTTGTTTATGTTAAATAAAACTTGTAAAAATTAAGGTTTCAATACAATTTTATTCAACTCTCTTAACACTCACTTAAATAAATTGTACGCTCAGAAAATCAGCTAAGAATTTTATTGACTTTATCAGAAAAAACTCGAAAGGGGGTTAAGTTTTTCGTTTACTTGAAAAGAAAACTGAAATATATAAATATGTATAAGTAAAGTTGTTACGTAGTTAAAAAAAACTTGAAATTACCTGTAAGGATATCCTTGCGCCTTTGATCGAAATACCGATAACAAAAAGGAAAAAAATACTACTACCAATAGTAGCCCCGCTATTGCCATTATTCGCCCTCTTTTCTGATCGCTTTGAGTACCAGATTCTGTTAGCAGAACCATTCCCAATACAATCATAGCATCTGCAATACAAAAAAATTTATAACAAATGTACAAAGTAAACAAATTGATATCTCTTACTCAAGAACATAATGATGTATGTTTCCACCACTAGTTGTCCCTGAGAGGAACCGTGTATATATGCAACACCTCCATTTTTGCTCTTATGCACTAATGGTGGACCACGTATATGATTCCACATTTGTCCCGAAATCATGGCAAAGCAAAAGAATAAGGCTACAGCGCCCCAAATCTGTTTATTATATAGGAACTCTAAATTGTTGCGACGTATGTAGAGAAAACCGCCTACTAGAGCAACAAGCGTAATCATTGCTACGGTGCCAGAATAGTTTGGTGGGCGGAATATGCGTATTTGTACGTCAGTTCGTTCATGAACAAATTTCGCAATTGCTTCGGCAGCAAAACCAACACGATGTATATCCATGGTATCTGGACCTTTTGGTTTACCCTTCGCTGGGAAATGCATAAATACGGGCGCTGTATTAATACGCAATGTTTGGAATACATCGGAACCTTCGTCAAAATCGACCATTGCAAAGAATAATTTATTTGAGTAAGTCGGTGAATAACGATAAGAATTAGCTACAATGGTAAACTCATCATGAGCGTGGCGACATATTTGACATTGTCGAGATGGAGCCAAAGCTGTCAACATCACAACAACAGAGTAGTTTCTGGGTGCATTCTTTACATACTCTCGGAACTTTTGTCCATTGAAGCGTAACAATGCTTTCTTCATATTCATATCGTGTAAATTACGCACCTTTTCTGATAGTGAGAGGCCGGTCTATATTTATACAATTAAAAACATAATTGGTTATATTTTGCCGGCAGCTAATTTGCTTGCAGAACATGACGTGGCCGTCGAGGAAACAACAAGCCACTATGAATAAATTTACCTTTTGTTTACCCTGTGCCGCAGTGAACACCTGAAAACCAGCAATCACTAGCAGTCCGAGCAACACCGTACTTCGTAGAACATTCATTCTATATACCTAGTGTTTTAAGTTGTAGAATTTTCTATAAATCACAGTATATTTAATAAATTTAGAATATTTATAGATTACACTTCTACTTGACAGCTAAAAAATGGAGCATGAAATCCAATTCACAAATGTCAAACACATGTCAATAAATTGATATTGTGAATTAATAACTAATTTTGAGGGTAACGAAATGGACATTCACAAAAACTACTTGATGTTAACAATCTCAACATGCGTTTTTCTTGTTTTCTATCATTAAAAATACATTATTTGTGACCACGCGTAATTCAAAAACTATATCGTTTGTCAAACTATGATTTTAAGAATACTTTATTATTTATAGAATTTTTATAAAAATGTATATAATAAAGTATTCTACTTTTTTAATTTATAAAATTCTGTACATTCCCGATTTTTTCAAAAAAGTTCACATCCTTGTGAATGACTCATTTTTTAAAGCAATTGATTGTGAATGTGATCCAAATTCTATTCTGTAGCCGGTGTTTTAGGAATACAATTATTTAGTTAAAAGATTTATTTAATCCAAAATATATTTATTTAATTAATTTTCTAAGTTTCAAAATGAGTGATATTTTGAAGATATCACAAGAGCGATCACGCAAGAGAAAGCAATTGTTGGCTCAAACAGTATGTAGTTCATAAATATCCAAGAGTGCTCCCTTAATGGATGTATTATTTTGTTCTACCTTTAAAGCTTGGCCTGTCAAGTGTTGATGAACTAAAAATTGTACTTGGAACAGCAGACGAATGGAATAATGGAGCAGGAAGTAGTTATTCCGGATTTAGTGGACAACGAAGTGGTGGGAGTGGAAGCAGTCGGGAGGATGAAGGGGGTAGTGGTGGTAAAAAGACACCTGGGGAAATTATTTATCGTGACTCCTCCACGTTTCTAAAGGTAGGTGTGTTTTTTCTCAATTAAATTGTAAATTTACATGAAATTTTATATTAGGGCACACAATCATCTAATCCGCATAATGACTACTGCCAACACTTTGTCGATACTGGACAACGGCCACAAAATTTTATTAGAGACGTTGGGTTGGCTGATCGATTTGAGGAATATCCAAAACTACGGGAATTAATACGTTTGAAAGATAAGCTGATACAGGATACTGCCTCGGCACCAATGTATTTAAAAGCTGACTTAAAAACTTTGGATTTAAAAACATTAGGCACTAAATTTGATGTCATATTAATAGAGCCACCCTTGGAGGAATATGCCAGAGCAGCACCTTCAGTGGCAACTGTGGGTGGGGCGCCCCGAGTATTTTGGAACTGGGAGGAAATCCTAAGTACAAATTCGTTGAATTAATTTAGTAAATAAGGTTCAGCTAATAATTTGTTTATATTAACAGATTTAGATGTAGGTGAAGTGGCAGCGCATCGCTCATTTGTATTTCTTTGGTGCGGTTCTTCAGAAGGCTTGGATATGGGTCGGAATTGTTTGAAAAAGTGGGGCTTCCGGCGCTGTGAAGATATTTGTTGGATACGTACCAATATTAACAAACCTGGTCACTCGAAACAATTAGAACCGAAAGCAGTATTTCAACGTACGAAAGAGCATTGCTTAATGGGTATAAAAGGTACTGTACGCCGGTCTACAGATGGTGATTTCATACATGCTAACGTTGATATCGATTTAATTATCTCGGAAGAAGATGAGTTTGGGAGCTTTGAGAAACCGATCGAAATATTTCATATAATTGAACATTTCTGTTTGGGACGACGACGTATGCACCTATTTGGTCGCGATTCCAGTATACGACCAGGTTGGCTAACAGTGGGTCCAGAACTGACTAACTCCAATTTCAATGCCGATTTGTATCAAACCTATTTTGCCGAAGCACCTGCTACCGGTTGTACTAGTCGCATTGAATCTTTGCGTCCAAAAAGCCCGCCGGCTAACAGTAAAGCATTAAGGGGACGTGGACGTGGTTTTCCCCGTGGCCGTGGTCGGCCGAGATAAATTACAGAGTTTTACTAAAATTAATAGTGCATATTTACTTCGTAATATGTACGCCTATATTTGTTTAAGTAGGTTTTTCATATTTTAATTACACAAACAAATTGTGGGAGCTTTCATTGACGCATACTTAAGTAAAAAGTAATTTCTTAAAGAAAAAATAAACTCGAAAATCATATGCCTAATATACTACTAAAGATTTGGTAATTAATCCAAATTGGGTATGGAGAGAGGGGATGGACAATAGAAAACGCAACTTTTTTAAATGAGTGCACTGGTGATTTAATAATTTATATTTGCAATGATAACAAGTCGTAAATCTATTTTTGTAAACTATGGTGTTTGTTCAAATGATTCATGAATACATCAAGGTCATCCTCTGATTCTTCGTCGTCCAGATATTCCTTTGCTTCTATTCTAATGTCATTGTCTTCTTCATCCGAATAGTCGCTCTCTTCGAAATAAGCATCTTCTTTGTCTTGATTTATTTGGGTGAGATCATCTAATTGCGTATTATCATCCACCTGAGTGTAATCGAAGTCTTCATCACCACCGCTGAGAAATTGTTCATGCATAATACCAAGAAATTCCTGACGTAGAAGATCTCGTTCGCCTGCTGTTATAAAAGTATCTGCTCTTTGTTCTATATTCAGTTTTGCTATTGGCTTTTGACTGTGTTTTTCCCTTTTATTCTTCTTTGCTTGATGGCTATTTGTACTGGTTGAACAAGCCACTTGTTCATTATCGAAATTACCCCATTGTTGACGGAAACTAATGGGTATTTCATCATCCATGGTGTTACATTCTTTTCCTTCGATTGTTTCGTCTGCACTACTATTTATACTTTGTGTTGTTTCATCTCCACTAATGTCGTACAATTCAATTGCACGCTCCAACTGCCTGCTTTTGAAATTTTGCTGGTCCGCTAACTTGAGAACATCTTGCATTTGCTGTTGTTCCATAGTATGCATCAATATGCCCGAGAAGGTTGTGTTTTTCACGTCATATTCGTCTCTATGCTTTTTTTCTGCGGCGCTTAAATATTGTCCAATCAGCTCTTGATATAGTTCCGGAGCGCGTTTCATCATTTCTTGCTCACTGAAATATTCACCATCCGAAATTAGTTGCTGCATTGCCGCGTAACGGCGGTTCTTTATGTCCCGCTTGCGAGTATGTAACTTATTGCGATAATCCGCAAGAAGCACCTCAATTTCATCATTGGTTTCTTTGTTGGCAATAGCAATCTGTGCAAATGTAGCGAGATGCTGTTCTTCTAAATAACTGCCGAAACGCATTAGAAAGGTTTGTGCACTTTTTTTGTATATTTCGCACGCAATTTTCACTTTTTCATCGCGTAATAGTTCCGGATCATCAATTTGTTGCGATTTAAAGATAATTTGTTCATTGAAACTGAGAAAATTACATATTTCATCAATTTGTCTTTGTTGATCAGGTGAACGTATACGAGTACCTGCATTTATATCATTTCTGTTGGATGCAATAGGAGTTTTGCTGTCGATATCAGAAGCATGAGATTCGACTACTTCTGCAGTCATCTTTCAGTATTATCATATAATTAATTAGTTTATATTATAAATTGGTTAAGTCTCACTTACTTTGTTCGATTATAATTTGTCAGGTTCAAACCGTATTAAAATACTTTTAGCGAAAATCACGACACTAGTGTAAATAAATATATATAAAGCGATTCACGATGGTTTACGTAAAAGGTATATCCCATTCAAAATTTATAGAGAGATTGAAAAACATAAAAAAGCAATAATCAAAATATTACAATTTTGTATTTAAGAATAATATTTTTTGCTTTAATATTAACTCCGAAACCTCGGTTACCACAAGAATGATAGAATACTATCATCTTTGGGTTCCCACAATGTGACTTCTATTGAACATTTACATTTTCTTCTTTACGTGTTGCAGATATTCATTGTGAACGTCACATATCTTATTCTATCCCCGGCTGTAAATAACAGCTGATAATTTATTGCTTTTCTAAATAATTGCATCGCACAACTCGAATCACAGAAAATACAGAGCTACCATGACGGATGAGGCACAAATTCCAGAACAGATATTAAATAATAAAAATAAACACAGTGTACGATGTAATTATTGCTATTCATTGATACTGAAACCACAATTCGGAGAGTATGTTGAGCATGAGGTAAGTTCTTAAAAAAATGCGGTGACGCCTTTATATTGAGAAGAATACTCATTCATTTCGCCTTAGTTTGAAATGCCGCTGATGCAGCAAAAACATCGGAAGAACACCGAAATTATAGAAACAGAGGTACTCAAAAACTTCTGGTGTGTTGATGACATATTCACCTTCGAGAATATTGGTTTCTCCAATACTGTGGATAACCGTAAATTCTTGATATGCGCTGACTGTGAGATGGGACCAGTGGGTTATCACGAAATAGCAAACAAAAAATGTTATGTAGCATTGAAACGTGTTAGACATGGTAGTGAACCAGACGCTGTAATGGAGCCAGTAACCGATGAGGAAGAGAATGATGTATAGAAAAACGAATGTGCATATGTACGTACGTACGTATGTTTATAGATGTAAAATAAATAATTGCCATTTGGGGAGCAATACGAAAACAGCGTACTTAAAAAAGCATACCTGTGCTCCTTCCATTGACTTTATTCCATATTTTTATGTAGCATTTTGTTTAAATAGCAAAAACGTAAAAAAAAACAATTATGTATAAAATGAGAAATGAATAATTTCGTATGTACATTAAAAATAATAAGTATTTATATAATTTTGTATGTACTAATTAAATTTTACGTATGAATTTATAAAAATAAAAAAGGGAAACTAATATAAATTGAATATGGGTTTAT
Source organism: Bactrocera oleae (assembly GCF_042242935.1). Lineage (NCBI taxonomy): Eukaryota > Metazoa > Arthropoda > Insecta > Diptera > Tephritidae > Bactrocera > Bactrocera oleae. Next base: position 6,818,512 of record NC_091537.1, on the reverse strand, counting down.
ACTAAGGATTAGTGTGTGGTAAAAGGCATTCAACTTGCTCGGGCAGCGCGAAAGATTTCAATTACCTACTTGAGTTATATTTGCTTTGTGTATATATAAAATACTTGACGGAGATCCGGTGAAAACATTAATTTATGAACTTTTTGAAATTTAAAATCTGCTACCTAAACGTTTGAGACTTATTATTTGAATTACCTCTATGTGAAAAGGTTATATTTTTTGTATAGCAATATTAAGAACAGTTTTCGGATAGGAAGTTTTTTTTTTAAATTTCGCACGATTAACTCATTTATAATCGCCACTCGCGATAGTGCATGAAGCCTACCTATCTAAAAACGAAATTTTCACCCATAAGAGTAATGTGCCCAAGTCCTAAAATTGTTTATTGGTAATATATAATTCCTATAATTTTCTTTTGATTCCTTTATTATTAAAAATTAATAACATATATATTTTTTTAAAATAGTTTAAAAGTTATTAATTATCATATCGATTTTATAATTTAAATAATTTAAAAATATTTTAGTAAAAATAAATATAGTAAGAAAACGCTATTTTTTAAATTTTAATTTACTCTTCATTTATTTCTTCGTTTAAATTTTTATAATTGTAACTATTTTCATTTATAATCGCTTAAAGTTAAGAAAGATCACACGAGAAAATCAAATGCGAAACATTTTCAATTTGAAATGAAATGTTTGCATTTAAACGATTTTCTTGCGTAGCAAAACTATAACTAATTTTTGGTTTCAGCTGTTTGCTTTTGCTTCATTTTAAAAGCAAAAACGAGAAAAAAAATTATGACTTTACAATACATGTGAATTTAGTACGTTATATTTATTTTAACAATTAGTTACTTACTACGACTTTACAACGAAAATCGTCAATTGGCACCAAATGTACGCACTGTCTGCCCGTTGTTACCATTTTAATTTTATTTAAATGTATATATATATATTTTTATGCAAAGAATGCAGTTTCAAATGTTTTGCTGTTTTTCTAAAGATTTGCTACAATAATACAATACGGCTTGGTGGATTCACGGTTGGTTAAACATTGCATTTGTGTGTTGCTTTTGTAAAGTGGGTTTATTCAATTTTTTTCTGTTTTATCTATGTATGTGTTTGCATGTATGTTTGTATGTAATAAAATAAGTAATAATTAGCATTGCAATACATAAACTTTAAAACAGTTTTAATTGTTTTTGAAAAAATTTACTTTGAAAAGCAGCAGAACTCGGTAATTTCTTCAAATTTATAAAATGTGTTTTTTTTTTTTATAATTAAAAATCTATTACATTAAAGCTTTCTTATATAACGTTTCGCACATTTGTTGCTATTTACTTTGTTTGTTCACTAATTGTGCAAAATCTGAACTGCTACTGGATTTTATTATATCAAACGTTTGTTTTCATATACATATTATTATTGTTGTTTTCTTAGCTAGGAGAGCGCTTAAATTTTATATATATGTATGTACTTCGATGAAACTGGGCGCGGTAACTGTAAAGAGGTAAAATTTTTATTAACGGTTTTAACAGTTTCTAACCAATTTTATATGTATACAAACTACTTGATTAAATTTGACCCGGATTGACAGGTTCGGCTCATTTTTGAAGCGTCATTCGCTAGATTGTTGGACAGAGTTGCGACGTCATTTTCATAAACCGACTTTACGTCACCACTTATGATACGTTAGGTGGACGTAGCGTTCTCAGCTACGTTGTCAAGCATTTCTTTTGCGACATCCACTGAACATCGTTTTTTCCAAAAGATTCAGGTCTTTTGGTGCGTGTTTACCACGTACACGCTTCATAACCAAAATGTGTTGAGCCGATCTCTAATACTCTTAGGCTAAGAGATGTTGAGATCCTTCGCTGTTTCAGTGATGCCAATTCGACGGTTTTTAGTCACTGTTTATTTTCGGAGGCAAGTTTTCGAGGACTTCACCACCTTCACTGAATGCTTTGTGCCACTCATATAGTACCTGTGCTCGGTATAAAGTAGACTCCGCAAAACAATTTTGAACGATTCCGTAATCGTGATTCCATTGGAAGCACAAAATTTGAAACAAAATCGTTGTTACATTTTTTTATGGTAAAAATTGGCAGACAAACTTTTCATGTCGTAAACATGGAGATCAAACTTTTCACGAACAGAAAAAGGTTTTACCAACAGGAAACATTTTCTTGCGATTCGGTTTGCGCGTGCAGTTTTAAATGAACCAGTCCGAGTCAAATTTGATCAGATGGTATATATGTACATATGTATGTAAATTTGATGGCATAGTTACTCACCTTTAAAACCAATTTCATCTGGTGAGGTTTTTGCTTTTTTTTATTAATTTCTGCTAAGTGACGACAACTCCTCCGCATTATCTTTGTCCCTACTAACTGTATGTGCGTTTGTGTGTATTAAAACTTAAATATAGTACTTAAGCAGACGAAAATAATATACATATATGTATGTATGTATATGTGTGTGTATGTATGCACATAGCATATATTGAAATTATATTTTGTGACGAAATGTGTAAATAATAAATATGCATCGCAAGTATTTCAAATAAAATTTGTTGTTAATTAACTAAACAACAACAACAATACAGCACAACATGTCCGACAACCGCATGAAAAGAAATTAATGCAAAAAAAACATATTTCTGTCTGTCTGTATGTACGTATAACAAGCCAAGCTAGTGTTGAGTGAAATATTTGAAAAATTTGTTTTTGTTTTTGCATGACTCAAACTTAAATGGCGCTTTAAACCAATGAACGTTTCAGCAGTGATAGCACAGCCCAACCGCTGGCGGCAGCAGCGGCGAACATCACACCGATGGACAGGTTGAGCGCGCCAGCACCGTTACAATTGTCCTTGTCACAGGAGCAGACCACTTGGCGACCACCAAAACCGGCGCGTTGATAACAGTAATTGGTCGATGTTTGATTCAGAAAACCACATGAGCGTATGACGCGACTGTCTGGTGGTACTGTAAGTAGCAAAAAAAAAAGTGTACAAGATGTGAAATTCCATACAACGTTTTCAAGTTAAACAAATTTCGTTTACCGTTATTTGTTGTGTATTCAAATACTTACAGTTGTTTACTGAAAATTCAATGATTTGCGAGATTTTGCGACAATAGGTCGGTATACCTTTGCCGCGTGTCGAGTAATCCTCTTCGCAGTCCTTGAGTAAGTTATCTGGCGGTATATCCAGTGCGCAATTGGCATCCTTGTGACTGTTGCATACGTAACATTTGATGGCGGCACCTAGAAATGGAAACAAATTTTACGTTTTTAGTCTTTATATATAAAGTTGTGTTGTGTGTTCACAACTTTGTGAGTTTAGAATTTATTTCATCAATTAGAAAATAGAAACAATCCTTTCTGATGGTCGTTCCTCATCGGTTAGCGGTAAGCCGACTAATAACTGACTGCAGTTTACTTTTAGGTTCTTTATTCGTTTTGGATTCTAATCCGGCAGAGTTAGGTTAGGTCGTAGGACTGATCTAGAGCGCAAGAGGATAGCGGACGACTGAGTGATAACCAGTCGGTTAAAATCGGAGAGCAGAAAAGAGTTGAGATCACTTTGTTAGGCCTAATCGAAAAACATAATGTAAAAATACAATAGAAAAGCTGCTTTTCGGATTCGCGACTAAGATTTTGCAGCTTATTGATTTCAAGCGATTCCGAGGGGTTCTCTTCAACCTTAAAGGCGTTAAATCAATGCTAAAACATCATTTCTTAGTCAATATTTTTTTATTAGATTGAACAGAATTCTTTCTGAACGCTCCAAATAATTCATTCTGGTTCAAAATTTATCGTTTTTCATTTTTGCCAGCACTGTGGTTATAATGACCATATCTATGTAAATAAATTTTACCTATTTAATGACATTTAACAACTCAATCATATATACATATATCTATAAAGGAAGTCCGATCATCTAAAGAAATAAAGTTACCTGCAGCAAAGTGAAAGGAAGAAAGAAAAGCAATAAATGCAACGCTGTGTGCCTAATTTGTTGCTTTAAATAAAGGGTAGTCCGTTTAAGTTCGGTTTACACTATACTCATTTGTATGTAAGAAAATATAAATATATTTCAGAGATACATACATATTTGGCTGCGCGTCCCAATTTGTGATAGTCTAACTGTTATGTAACAGTGTTTTATGTCACTTTCAGAAGCTCAACGATTTTTATAAGAAATATATTCAAAGGTTCGACATTTCCTGCAGTGGTGCGAACAGTATTGTAAAGAGCTTTTTTTACAACAAAAAAGTCATCAACCTATGGCTAGAAGTTACAAATTTTGTAAAGATTGACAAATAACATTCTACTTTGGCTGTTTCCCAAATAAACGCCAGTCTTTCTTGAAGTTATAGCTTTAGAGTGGTTTATAAATTTTTTGGAAGGGCGTTGGTAATCTGAGTGCAAAAAGTAAGATGTATATAACCGTTTCAGTCATCTTAATGTTGAACTTTTAGAATTCTCAGTGTTAATGGTATAAGTTATCACCGGAAATCTGAGTTCTTGCGGGATATTGTCTTGCACCAATTCCAAAAATTCATTCAGAGATTTTACTTGTCCGCTTCGGGTAGTCTATAACCGAAGTTAAGGACGCTGTCACTTGTCAATGATTGTCAATCATAAAATTAAATGACTAAATAGTTTCTATCTTGAAAATTAAAAGCCTTACTCTTGGTTTAAAAAGCTCTCACATGATTAATGGCAAACAGCTGCACAAATTTGATGTCACGTTCTTGCTTTCTAACAAATTTTGCACCAGCTGCACCTGTACTTTTCACTAAAGGAGTGGCATATTTGCACGCCCGTTTCTTGCGGGACATGCCCGGCAACAGTAGATTCCTGCTGGCTACCGCCATGCACTCGCAGTAATATGGATTATCTAATTTTAACTTTGTGCACAAAGGCGCTCAAGCGTGCACTGGACACTTTGTGCAACGATACAACAACAAATTGCGAAGAGTTTGTTTGTTGTTGAGATATAAAAATAGCGGAACTAACGAATAGTAAGCTTATTGGATGGGTGAAATGTTGTAGCGGAAGTGAGGTTATGTAATAGTATTACATCGCTAAGAGTGCTACATTGCAGGCTAACGGTACAATACCGGTATGCCGTATACAGTTAATTGCACACTCAGACGGTAGATTGTGCAAATGTTGGTGTGCACATTTATTATGAGCAAAAAAAAGTGGAGGAATATCATTAAGGTATGCAATATCTACTTATATGTAAGTGGAAAAGGAGGAGGAGGAGGAGGAGGAGGAGAAGAAGAAGAAGAAGAAGAAAAGCGCTTGTGCGATTGACGAAAGTCGTCCTTATTTCTGTGCGGCCTGCTTATAAGCGCCGAAGTGCACTCAATAAGCATTTAAGTGTTTGTTTGTTTGTTTTTGTTAGAGATTGGTTTATACAAGTAGTATGAGCTGGTCAAATATAATACCTTCATACCAACATACATACACATGTCAAAATATGTAATTAGACAGATATTTAAGTGCTTACGTATAATACTTATTAAAACGTTTATAGCTCCCTTAATAACACGATTAATTAAAGCATTACTGTCGTTTACATATACTTTGAAGATATTTATTTATATATATATATATATATATATGTATATACTTATATGTATATATGTGCATACATATACTCGTACAGATATGTATAAAAAGCGTGCACAATTGGTCGAAAAGACAACCATTAAAACCAATCTTTAAGTAGTCATTTAATTGTTGCACATGACATACCATACATACGTTTGTAATTACAAATTTACCTATGATTATATATATATGTATATACATATGTACATATAAATATATAATAAACTTTGCTTGATATTTGGTTAAGCCTTTCTCACTATTTGCAGCACCCAACTAAAGTTAAAGGGGAAACCTAGAAGATTAAAAGGATTAGGCCAGTCTAGACCACTCAAAACAGGTCTAACTTTGACAATTTATTCTGGAATTAAGGCGAAAGTAGTTAAGTTGCTCGCATTCAGACTTTATCAAACACGTTTTTGAGAATAGAACTATTTTTATATTGACATTTTGATACAAAATGGCAGCCACAAAGCCAAGCTCGGCATTTGTTTATTTCGAGTGACGAAACAAAATTAAAAATGGGAATTTAGTTGGCCGAACTGACAAAATATATTCGAAGATTTTAGCATTGTCTTAGACAATAATCTATGCTGAATTTTATGAAACAAAAAGGTTTTCCATACAAGAAATTTATTCCGATCGTTGAGTTTGTATGGCAGCTATATGCTATGGTGCTACGATATGGGCGGTTCCGAACGAGCAGCTTCTTGGGTAGGAGAGAACGTGTGCAAAATTTCATATCAATATCTCAAAAATTGAGACATTAGTTTGCGTATATACAGACAGACAGACGGATAAATAAATCGACTTTGGCTCGTCGCGTGGATCTTTTATATATTCGCCGTTTAATTTATAGAATCGCCGACGTTTCTTTCTTGATGTTAGATATTTCTTGTTAAACTTAATTTACCCTATTCAGGGTTTAAAAATTTTCAATAATAACAAAACACTATACGTAGTCTGCTAGATATTGTTACTGTGAAGCTACAGTTAAAATTACAAACGGATACTTGCGATTGTCTCCGAGTACCTTAGTTGACGGATTTAAAAATACATTTCAGAGAAAAACGCATTTAAAGTTTTACGTGCTGAAAATGACTTAGCCGAACGCATCGACACTATCAAAGAATAGGAAGGGAAAACATTTGGTAAATTTTAGAATCCTAAGCTAAAAATATTATTATTTTGAAAATTCTACACTGACAGAAAACCTAAAAATACGTACAAGCAACTCTAAAAAGGAAACTTTTTTTATGCCAGAAATACGCTGGACGCCTAACACTGCTTTCAAGCTTTTGAATTTTTGCTCGATACTAATTGAAACCCTGCTTAATCGAGTCGTAGTCATGCCTTCAAAACACGCAGTTAATACAACCGCCTCGCATATATGTATGTATGTACAACAAAAATGTATGTGTGTATGTTCAAGAGACAACAGTAAATAATAGTTGATGCAAATAACTTGTCGCATTCATTGTCAAGGCAAGCCGCGAAGTAATCAGATATCGATATGCAATAAACAAAGTATTGACCAATTGTCAATAATAAATTCAATTGCAAATATATGTAAATAATGTGAGTATTTGTTGTTATTACTTATAAGCAAACATTTGTACATACAAACTTGTCTATTAATTTCTTATTGTTATGGTTATGGTTGATTTTGCAGTTGATTCAGTTATTTATAGTACTCACAAACAAGGCACCGTAAATACTTATATTGAATATGATCCGTTAGGTGGATTTGAAACCGCAGGGTTGTAATTTGACAAACGTCAAACTTAACTGATTAAACCAATGTGTTCGTAACCTCAAATATTAAATGTTATAATTATAACGGTACCAAGTGTTGTATGCAAAAATTTTCAAATTGTAAAGATTGGGCAAATACATACATACATAAGTGATTTAAGTAGTATTACGGACTAAAAAGCGAGTTTGACAAGTCGTTCTATTTCTTCGATATTAGCAACCGGAACATCGAGCATTGCTCTAATTGCGTATAAGGTATGATAATTTCAATATTGAACATAAAAAGGCATTTACCAATTCAATTTTGGAATATTTATGACGTACTTTCGTCTTAGGTTTTTACCTTTTTCTATGAATATTAAGAAAATATGAAAAAATAGACTAAATTTTTACGGATGTTGAGAAATATATCTTTTTATTGGTGAAACCATTTTTTTTTTCAAAAATATGGCGTTATTAAACTAGCTTTTAAGGAATTAGAAGCATATGTATCATAAAGATTTGTTTGAAAATCTTACTCTCCAAGATTCTAAAATCAATACTTCTTTGACCTCAAAGAAATCCTGTCTCGTAGACACTGAGCATAAGTAAATCACCACTTATGATTTCAATAAGCACATATGTACATATAAGTATAAGTATGTACATATTGTATATACAATACGAGTAAAAATCTATTGGCGCTGAAGATTCATTGCAAATTCGATGTATGGTTTTTTGAAAAAAGCGAGTCTTAAGCCTTAAGCCACAGCCTGCCAGCTTCATAAAGTGAAAATTAACTAACTAATTGAACTCAATGTCGAAAGTAAGTGATACAAGTAGCAACAACAACCACAACAATGCGAAACCCAAAAAAAGGTGGAGAAAAATTACGCAATTTAGTGCAATTGCCGCGCGCCGACTGCAAATTTAGTTAATTTTTTGTTGTAAAAATCTGTACAAATATAATGGGCGCAAATACATACCTAAGTTTCTATGTATATGTAAATGTGTACTCATGTATAGAATCTCATGCAAGTCTATAGGTTTTTTTCGCGCTGCCATTTCTAGCAAATGTTTTAGAAAAGTCACATTGAACTGGCGTTGTTAGCGTGTTGCAAATTTGTGAACTGCAGAAATTGCATGGAGAACAACAAATTTTGCTGATAATAACATTGTTTTTCCAATTTATATTTTAATTATATTTGTTTATTGCCATTGAAGTGGACAATGTACTTATTAGAGCATATAACGAGATATAAGGTGTGTTTTAGGGATGCTGAGAGAGCTAAAGATAGAGACACAGAAGGATAGAGAGAGTGAAAGCAAAAGTAAAATATTAAACATTTTGTGTACAATAATTTTTTTCATACAATATAAATAAATTGTTAAAGATAACAGCAGCATTTTGTTGGTCGATGCTGTAGATTCGGATAAAAATAGAATATTTGGAACTCGAAGCTACCACCATATGCTGATATGTATATTATTGTGGAAAACTCTTTTATATGCGATTTATATATACAAATATATATTCGGACTTGTTACAAGGCTTGTCGAAATCGATCCGAATTAGAGTAAGGTTATCAAAGAAACTATATAAATTGTACTCGCAATAGCGAAATACGAATCGATTGAGTTTTCGGAGATGAATGATTAAAGAATTCGTGATGAGTTCTACATATTATATTATATTTACCTATCTAATGGAAATATTTTGCTATTATCAATCAAGATTTTTAAATTTCTGATTGGTGTAAAATATTATATTAAAAAAATAATATATATGCCGCTATCGTCGATCACATTTTATTCTCTGTAAATTAAATGCTGCGTTCAATTACAGTAATTGTTTACAGGGACCAGAATTGATTATACAAAATACAATATACAATATATGTATATACATATTCAATAAGTGATGATGACTTGTGTTTCCCTGATTGGCGTCACTCTCACTTGCGTTACATTTTTAGAAACTGTCATCACGTGACAATGCTTTTGATACCGTCTGTGCCCTGTGAGTTAAATGGATGACTACCATTCAATCATAATCAAAAATTACATAAACTATATTCTAATTACTAGTAAGCTATATTCTGGTGTATTTCTTTTAAAACGATATAAGATCCGAAGATAACTGAACGTTAAAGTACAATTTTAGTACCAAAATAAAAACTAATAGTCGCTCTTTTAAAATTTGAAAATGCCAATTAAAACTTGTTACTAAAATCTGCATTAAAAAATAAATATTTAGTCAATCCAAAATAATTTAATTGTATTGTAGTTGCTTTGATTTGACAAAATAATTTTAGCAGACATTTTTTTACAATGCCTTTAAGTTTCCTACAGGGAATTTTACGTGTACGTGTATATCTATGAAAGCTTGAGTAAAACTAAAATATATTGTCCTTTTAGGAGAACTTTCAACGAACAAAGGAGCGAGTTAAGTAAGTTGTGCTTGTTTCTTCTAATCTAGAAGAATAGCGGCGAAGCGAACGAGTTGTGGGAATGCATTAAATAATTTTAGGTTACAAAAAGCTTATGGAATGCTAATGGAAGGAGAGGCCGAAGTATGTCAATAAAAATATTTGTTGCTTCTCCACTGTCTTTAATTTTAGTTTGACTTAAGCGTATATTTATATTAGGACATTATAAAAGATAATTATTTTTTTGATTTGAAATTTTTATTTAGAAACGTATACTGTATACACATGTATATGTAACTCTGAACCCTTAAGACTTGTACTTAATATAATATATATTCTATTTGATCTGTAGGCTTTTATCTTTCATGAAATTTTTTTTTCTCAGATAAAGAAGTGGTTTTTAATTAATTTTTCTGTAATAATGATACAAATAACAATCGCAAAAATATTCTTCCCACAAATATACTTTTCTTAGAACCATGCCTCTTGCTCAAAATTCAGGTTGTTTAATAGAAGTCAAGAGTTTTCTATATGCTTAACGCACACGTAAGTAAGCAACATTTCTTTAAATGTATGTTGAGTTTGTGAAAAATACTAAAAACACTCTCCAAGATACTTTGTGTTTTGGTATGGTCTGTGTGCCGAAAGCTTTATTGGTCCATGAAGATGGAGTCAACTGATTTGCCACTTTTTGGTTTACAACGTTAATATACATATCTAGTAATGAATGATTCCAGCGCGAACAGTAATGGGATAAGCGTTTAGTAAGGCAATCATATGAATTAATGGTTCTGTACACTCTGCACCTGGTCATTTCATTTGCCTTCTTGTTACATTTTTCAAAGGCTCGCAAAGTCAATTGTCGTTTTTAATGACAATTTCACCCACTGTTCGTAAAGTATTGGTGATATCTGTTATCGCTAATGAGACCCTGTGGACCGAACTCATAAGCGATGACTTCTAGGCCGCTAGCAGTCCCATCAGCCAGGCACCAGGATCGGGAGTGATGGCCCACTCAGTCAGAGCTGAGTCGATTTAGCCATGTCTGTCGTAAGAGGCGACTAAAATTCATATGCACTATGCCTGTTTTTCAGATTTGCCAAGAAATATCGGGATAGTTATGTCAAAAATAGTGCTATATACTCAATTATATTATTATAGACTTTTAATGAGTTTCCGCTAATGAAAAAACATTTAAGCGACAAATGTCGAAAGTTATTGATTTGATGGGTGCTCAACTGGCAATAGCTTCGGCTACAAGGTCTTACCGGAGACTTAAATCTGGTATCACGGGGAGCAGAAAACCCTTGGATTTCGGTCCAATCTGTTCATTGGGTTTGGCCGTTTAGGAAAATTCATGATTGTGGTTTAAATCTCATTGCTGGAAGAACTGGAAATTCAGTTCAATGTGGAAACGCATTGCGATCGGGTGCCGGACCCATAGCAAAGCAGAGGTTTTAGGTCGGCCTCGAATCCGACCTAACTGGAATAGGTGTCCCTTCCACCTAACCAATTGAAACCGAATGATGCTCGCTAGCTTGCATTTTTACCTTTTAATGCTTGCATACAGCATTGTTTTGATCCGTTGTGCTTTTGAGCACCGTGAGGTTAGGTCGTCGCCGGACGTAAATCACAACAAAAGTTGTTCGTCTGTCTGTATTTATACGAACAAGTCCCACAGTTTTTGAGATATCGATCTGAAATATTGAACCCGTCTTTTTCTTTACTAAAAATATGCTCATGCACTATAGCTTATAGCTGCCATATAATTTGAGCGATCGGAATAAAGTGCTTGTATTGAAAGCTCTTTCATTTGACGAGATATCTTTGAAAAATTGAGGATGAATGGAAATATTGTCTAGGCAATGATGCAATCTCCGTAGGACTAATTTAGATCGGATCACTATGGCGTATATATAGTTGCAATACAAACTGAACTATAATATTAAAATCTAGTGCTTGTATAGAAAGCGTTTTAATTTGACGAGATATCTTTACTAAATTTGGCATGGATTATTGCCTAAGGCAATGGTGCAATCTGTGAAGAAATTGTTCAGATCGAGGCAATATAGCTGTCAAACAAACTGACCGATCATAGATATATTTTTGAAAGGTATTATAACTTCGGTGCAACCGAATATAAATTTTTTCTTGTTTTTAACTACAATCTTAATAAATACAAAATCGGCTTAATAAATGACCAACAACCTTTTTCCAATGAATTTATAATTTACTATATATAAAGCTAAGTCTCAGGAGACATGTTATATGATACCGACCGTTACTTAATGAACCTAGGCCAAGTATTGCTATTATAAACAGTATGAGTACATAAATCATATGAGTATATAAATATATAGTTAGGGTATATATATATAAACCATGAGTACAATAACTAGGGAGTGGGATGTTTGTGACAACAAATATGTGCATGACACGCAATGAAATGTCACAAGCACAAATTGTAGGGCAAATAATACAATTGAGTAAACTGCAATATGATGTTTGAGCTTACGTTTGAGGGTGAGCGGTGGAGGAAGACATGGTTGCATATGAAAGCAGGGCGTTTATGAGGAGGACGCATTTTCCTTATTGAGCGAGCCGAAGAGAATAAGGAAATAAAAGGAGATAAGTTAAGATAACTTGAGCGCAATTGAGGCGAGACCAATAGGACCAAGAAAAGTGTTGTAGCAGCAAGGAAGAGAGTAAATTATTTAATCTTCTTTGAGAATGTGTACACACAGCTTTTACGTTCCTGGTCGCACCGCACGCACATATATATACACATGTACACATGTATGTAAGTGTGTAGCAAGGTTTCAAATAATGTACTTGACTGAAGAGAGCGGGGTTTCAAGAAAATCATTTCGCAAAAATATTACATTTTATGCATGAAAATTTATATTTTCCACATTCTCAGGTTACACACCTTATTTAAAACGTTTATTTAAAATTATTTATATACTTCCACTCTCGTTTTGTGGCACTTCTTTGGGGCACAAAAAAACGTTGTACAACTCAGCATTATGTAACTTTCGCGCTCGTACATACATACACACACACATCATTCATACACAAAGACTATGGGTTGTATAATATCCAGAATCGCGGCCATTGACTTACCCTGCTGTATGGCCAATAGAATCACCAAAACGCTAGCGAGGATTGTTGACTGCATTTTAAGTGGATTTCAATTTGATTTTATATATAACTTGCTCTAAGTGCAACAACAACGACACGTAATTAATTAATATTCAAAAGAAATTCTACTTTTTGAATCGTAAAAATTTCTATATGTCTACACTGCTTTGCGCGTACGCCACTGTGCCACAAACGGTTAATCAATAAATTTGGCAGTAGTTTTTTAAACCGTTAAATTCTTATCAATATTTTCGAGAAAAAAAATGTGTTGTGTTTTTTTTTTCAATTTTCTATTTAATATTCTTGGTATACTACCAAATCTAACTCAGACCGACACTATCAACCAAAAGTTGCGAATGAGTGGCGCGTTCGGCGTTCGTAGCACGCGTTCGAGGTAAAGCGCGATGCGAAATGAATGTGTACTATGCGTCGAAGAACGGTGGAGCCATCGAGCCGAGTCACGTAGCGTCGAGTCGAGTCGAGTTGAGTTTCAGTTTAGTTGAGTTCGCTGTGTAACGAGTCCGGAGTGTGGTTTAAATGGCGACGACAATCTTGTAGTAGCGCACACCCCCAGAAATTGGGGTAAGAATACGATATAATTGGATGGAAGAAGCAGCGCCAACACATACACACACTTGCGCGCTGAGTTACGCGGTTGCACAAAGAAAACATAGAATTGTTGTTGTGATTTAGAAAATCAACGACTGACGCACACTCTCATTCTTGCTTTGCACTCTTCGTCTGCGTTGTTTGTAGCAGTTCGGCCCAGCAGACGGGTTACTTGGCGTTATATCAACACTCAAAGTGATAAAATAATGCAACTATCTACAATTAGTAGCACAACAACACAGCGCCACGCTCAGTCGTCACCGTTTGCGCTCAGCATTTTTACCTCGGGGGTTGTAAAGCGCCAGTTGGAGCTTTGGGGAGCGCAAAGCTCGTGCCTTATGTTCTTGCCTCGTTTTAACTCTCTTTAGTGTGTATATCCAAGTGGAGCATTTGACTTCGCCGTTTGCCGCCACACTTTATGCTTTGGCAATACAAAATCTGAGTCATTGGTTCAAGAGGTTATTGGAGTATCCTGGCGCGGCAAGTGTTGGCTTGTGCGCGGATTTATAGGCGCCTGCTCTAGTATGGGTTGTGGTAGCTAGTCGGTTAGTTGTTTGACAGCTGATTATTAGTAATATGAAACCCCTGTCGTTGACATTCTATGCTGTGTTATTTGTGCAGTGATTCCCTTGAATGTTAAACCTTGTAGGTGGTCAATGGCAATAGTAAAAGAAATGAAATCGTTTTCGTAACGAGTGGAAGCCAACTATTTGAAATAAAGTTATTCTTAAATATAATAATATGGCATATGGAACGATTACTTATTTTGTTTAAAAAAAAAATAAGGTTAAGCGTTATATGTAAGTTATGACATAATACAGGATTGCTTTTTTATCTTCAACAACTGTTATTCTATTGTAATAAGTAGGAAAATTGCTCCACTGGCAACTAAACTTCACTTTTTAGACCACTTTAAAGTTGTAAATAACGGAAAACTCATTTTGGCGCTTTGTCGACGTTTGACATTTCTTTTTTAAGAATTCTGAAGGCGGGTTTCGGCAAAATTTAAAACAAGCATTTGCCTAGAGAAGCTCTCAAACTACTTGTGTAGCAGGGCGGAATCGAGCTGGTATCGAGTCAGAACCCCATGAAAAGTGACATGAAAAATATTATGGATTCAAAAGCCAAGCTTAAATCCTTATTTGAAAAATGTTTGGCTCTCGTTAGACAATTTCGAGACACTGCGGATATTTCTGCCATGAAAATTGACTTACAAAGTCCATTGTCCTCTTGGAAACGGCATTAGGCTTGCATGGGCATCCATTTGTAGAATACGGTTAGAAAAGGCGTGAAGTTTGAATAACAAAAGGATCTTGGTTAAACTTTGTTTCGACGGGTTGATATTTGTTATAAAAACTCAACATAGACCAGACACACCTTTCTAAAAACCTTCTTAAAATCAAATCAAAAGCTTAATTCGAAAATTTTCGATCAAACAGTTTGGAAAACACCAAACTTTTAAATTTATGAAAGGTTTAAAGTGCTTTGGCGATGCATGAAGGTCTCTTGATCCATACCCGAGATTTCGGCATCACATATATTTCTACTGACCAAATGGGGAGATCAACGTCGATGTGATAATCTCCGAAACCTAACCTATGTTTTTCAAGGACGCGTAAGACTGCACTTAATGTGAATGTTAGGCAAATATGGAATCACAAAGTTTCAATAAAGCAAGGGATTTAAAAATTTAAAAAAAAACTTTGAAGAACTGTCACTTTTCATTGATTTTTTTTCTTAAATTTTTTATCTAGTAATTATAAAGAAATAAATAAAATCTTTTATTTTCAAAAGCAGCTTGATATTCTAAATTGTCTCTGAATATGTATGAGAACAAGATGCGTGATAACTCTTCTCTCTTCTTTAATACGTCTGTTAGTTAGTAATAATTAGTAATTTCATATGAAAACTAGTTTTGTTAAACGCTTAATGGATGCATAGTCAGCTCAATTCCTTGTAGCTATTCATTAATAATTCTTTTTATTACACGCCCATACTTACACATTCATCCACTTACAAATGTACACAAATACATACATACATATGTATGTACTCGTATATATGTAGTACTTTTTTCCAAGTCAGTTAATTCAATTTGCGATAACTGCTTCTTTTGTCAACGCGATCATCAGATATAATCTGACATCAGCTACACGCGACGTGTGCGAAACGAACGCCATTGGATCCAAGTAATCGCCACTTTCAGCCGGATCAGTTTACTGCGGTCTTGACCAGCGTAAACTAGAGCGAGAAGGTAGTCTGGTCGAAAAATCAGCGACACTACGACTAATTAAACTTAATAGTGCGCTTCCTGATCAGTGACAAAGCCGAACCAAATAAAAAAATTAACCGACTTTGTATGCAAAGAATTAAAAGAATTTTTTTGAGTGCGGGTAATGACATGATAATGAGGTGGTCGCTTAATGTGTGTATATTTTAATAAGCATAGTTCTCGAAACTGAAACGATTTTTAGATAAACAATCAAATATATTGTTTTGGACAGGTAAGGTGTGGTAGAAAGTACAAGGTATAAGGGCTCTGGCATAGAACTCATAAAGGGGAAATCTGATTGCAGGGAAGGGAACTATCATGAACTGAATTATTCATAAATGTACTGGTTCAGCTTGGTTCGAGATCTTAGCTTGTCATCTAGTTGGTAAGAATTTCATCCTTGAATTTAAAAAAAAGTGATTTTTCCCTTCCCATAAAATCCATATGGAAAACATTCTCTCGATCAATTTAGACTACTTGTATAGTATAAGTCTTAATATCATAATATGGACCAGTGTCTCAGCAGATCGTACTTACGCCCTCAATGCACTCGACACTCGCCTCTGCATACATGTTTATCCGCCGATCAATTTTTTTTTTGCAAACTCTGATTTATTCGCTCAGTGCTTACTAGTTTCATTAAATTTTCTTTCATTTTTCTTTTTATTTCATTTGTCAAATGTGTCGCATTATCATTGTTTGAGGCTATTGTACTCACATCCCATACAAATATCACAGGTACCTTTATGTGTTTCTTTGTGGCCGAGCAAAAAGCTCGTACCGTCTGTCCAGCTATGAATGCGCGATCATTTCAAACTGCACTGTGGATCATCTGTTTTTGTTATTGTTGTTGCTGGATTCACTAATCAGTGTAGTTCGTCGCCACTTATTGCTGTCGCTTTTGTTGCTGCAATTCACGATCTACTGTGCGTGGACTATTCAACTGGCTGTGTGTCGACAGTGCGGGTGGGCAGGGCTCTATTTGTACCCTCAATTGATGTCATTACCACTTTCATTTATTTAATTTACTTACATATATGCATACTTTTGTGTTGGTATGTACAGTGATTTGTTTCTGTAAATGTACATAAGCTTCTAGTTATATTGTACATCTGTTGTCTATGTGATTATGTTGCGTTTATTTCTATGAGCGGTAGTGGTTTTTAAACTCTAATGCCTATTAAGTAATGTTGTGGTTGTATGTTTATTTAAATCGAAAATAATTTTCTGATAGAAATTTTCGTTTATTTTTAGCACGTCAATTTGCATGAGAACATGTTTGTATGTGAATTAAATGTTATATTTGGGATAAACAAATTTATTTGCATTAGTTAGCGCAAAAAACAAACATTGAACGAGTATGGACGAAGACGTGAGGACGCGAAATAGAATGCATATACCCGAAGTATCACAGAGTACTAAAAGCTGTTTGATACCTCATACCTTGGAGAGTGGCACACATATCTTTGACGAAATGCATAAAATCCAACAGCTATTCAGAGATGACCGAAAACTATATTAGAAAAGATTAATATTAAATTTGAGCATATGTTTTGAATATCAACAACATATTTATTTAACTTCCGCAAGCTCATATTTCGGTTAACAAATGTAAAAATAAAAATTTTAGACGCATATACCACCCTGTGTTGCCGAAAATTTGATTTCAAGCTTTCACAAGCTTCTAATGCTTAGGTTTTAATATTAGAAGACAGTAAAAGCTTTTTTGCCGTTTAGAACACAGTGTAGTAAGGCTTTACTAATTTTCAGTAATTTTGTGTACAGTAGGTTAGATAAAAATTAGCGTTACTTAAAAAAAATGCGAAAATGGACAACTGGTTGGTTATCTTTAGGTTTTTCACAAACTATAAGAACCTCATATTGTTATTTTTTTTTTATAAGACAAGGTCTGCGTTGTGATGATTTATGAATTTCCTGTAGATTGACTTTTTGTAAAGTTGTGAAAGACAGCTTGGAGTTTTCATACATGAACAAGTTTCCATTTGATATTTCGATATATGTGGAAAATAAAGACAGGTAAGTTAATGATCATAAGTTTAGCAAATTTGACTGACGTGAAATTATTAAATAACTGGCGCTTTCTAGCATAGAATTGTATTTTAAATTTACAAATAGTGGAACTTATGATAAGCAGTAAAGATTGGAATATATATTTATAACTACAAAAATATGTGAAAAATATGAAAGCATTCACCTGGATATTTCTTTTTCCGGTTTCAAACAGCAATAGACTTTCCACAGCTTTTCATATCTATAAAAAGGGACATTATATTATATTTTATGATCCAGAAACGATTTTATTTATAGGTATACTCACTTGCTTTTGAGTTAAGTTGGTTTTTAAATTTTATTTTCCAAATTTTCAGAACTTTTGCGGTAAAATCAGAGATTCAAGGTTCAACCTTTTCCAAATAAATTTATAAAAATATATTGAGGAAAAGAATATCTTGTTCGCGCGCGTGTTGTTTTTTATTTTTTGTTTGTTTTGCTCAAAATTTTAGTATTCACGAGGAAATATTAAATTAACATTCTAATATTTCCTCAGTCAGTAATAGCCGTAAATGGTCTTTTGTCAAAACTGTTTATATAAATTCAGTCAAAACAAGAACACAGTTCAGTTTAATTCAATAAAAATTATGTGAAATTATTATACCAGTCTATTAGATTTATACCACTTGTTAGTTCGGTTCGCCAATGCCTAAAATTTGACGAATCAAAGACAGCTAATATTTACTTTTAAATAGGATAATTGGAAGTACAATATATTTATTTATTTAAAAGGCGAAAAGTTTTAAAATTTGCAATTTAAATTAACAATAATATTCTAATTGTAGTCTGCTGACAAATTAATTGACTATTATAATGCACTTAAATCAAGCCTATAGCCTAGTAGCTCAAAAAATACAATTTGCACATAAATTTAATGAGTATAATTTAAATATCGTACATATTTATTGACACCTCCAATAGCTGGGCAATTTACAATAAATTGCTGGTCCGTAATTTTACCGCATGCCCGGTAATTATACTTTAAACTTTTACACTCTCAAACAATAAAAACGTTTGTGGTATTTTTTTGCTGCCGGCTTTTTTATAATGAAATGTGCTAAAGCATATTAACATTACGTTAGTTGCCTTTTAACGGGACAAGGCTGGCTTTAACTGGATATTAAGTAGATGAGTGGAATGTACGTAGAATTTTAATAAGTAATTTAACAAATAGTCTACTTAGAAAATTGCTCAAACTGATCTGTTTTTGAAGAAAATGGAGTTGTAAAAAAATGTGACGAAAATGTAAATTTTTCAAAGTATTACTATACTAATAATACTAATACTTAAGTAGAAGTAACAACATTTTCAAAGCAATAAAACTGTTGAGGCTTGTAATGGTGGCAACTCTAAGATATGAAATCGTTTATAAATATATGTATCTACAAATTTTAAAACAAAATTATTTCTCTCCTTAAAATTAAAAGCAATATTCTAATAATACAAAAGTTTCTATTTTACGATTTGTAATGCATATTTTGAGCTTACCTATAAAATTAGGTGGTGACAAATTCCAAATATATATACGAGTAAATGTTCCACCTGCTTATATAGCATTTATTTATAACCGTTTTTAAGTTTTGAAACTGTGGAAACAATTTGCAGCTCTATAAATCCAAAGGATTAGATTAAAGTTTCACTCATTCTCGGATCTTTGTATTTTTATATTATTGCATACAAACTGTATATCATACCAAATCAATTCCAATAAGACATTTTCTCAGGTGAATAGACATTCTTAACTTTAAAGATGTATTCAAGAGCTTATCATTGTTATAGAAATTTTTTTCAAAAGTAAATTTTTGTTTCTGTCTGCAGGTGAGCCTTTACTTGTATATCTTGTTTCGGGATAGAAAAAGTTTTCGAAATCTTAATCTGACCAAGAGATATATCTTATTTCGATATTTTCCTACCTGAGACTACTAGGGACTGTGACTATCACAGTAGTGTTTGATGCACCAAAATAATTATAACGTCGCGGTTACATGAGCAATGTTGAACGTAGTAAGTGGTTTTCTTGGGGGACTGACACGCGTGTGAATGTTGAGTTAAATATTTTATTTGAAAGTTACTTATTTGGGCTTCAAACGGGTGATCCAAATAGAGGTACTTCTTCAATACCCTTTTTTTGACAGATTACACATGAGTCGTATCAAGCTGACATGTTATTTTTGTTCAGTATTGTTTGGCATTCTATTTATTATATATGTATACTTTTGTAAATTAAAATAGATTTATTCATTTATTTAAATTTCTCTATATTTATGGAATTGGTTGAGTCTTCAAATTTGAAAAAGCGCTTTGATATTAATATCAGACGGTCGTTATTTGCTTATTTATTTCTGAATGCTCACTAATTACTAAAATTAATTACTCTTTAAAGTCTGCTTATCTCTTTAAATACACTTTCTGTATGAGGAGTGTACTATAGTTCTCTTTATATATTTAATGAGCAAATAAACTCAATTTACGATTTTCGAAAAGCAATTGTAAATTTGAGTGAAATTCTGTTTCCCCAAACACAAATCAAATAAAATCTTTTTCGGCGGAGAAAGCGGATCTAAGCTAAGAAATACTGGATACAACCGGTGTGAACTGTTTCGATGGTTATTTTTGTTTTATAGTTTTTATAAAAGCGATATTTCTTAGGCTGTGCTGATGTTGTTATTTTGTTAACCGAAAAAATCCAATAAAAACTGATTGAAACAAGCATCTCAATATGATTAGTTTAAGTTAAGTATAAATAAAAATGTGCGTGTGCTTGTTAAGGTGGAAGATTTCTTTAGAAAAAAAAAAGCGCGCAATCAATGTCCATGCAAATAAAATATTGTAATAAATTATTACTTGGATTTAATTGCATATAGATAATACACACACAAATACAAAGGTATATAGAGATTGTAATTTTTATAGATAGTTAAAGCAATAACATTGGTATTTCATATCAGCTGATCAATATTGCGGTTGCTGCTATTAGAAGTATATACCTATCAATATATAGACATATATTATTCGTTCTTCAAAAGCAAAAGTGTTATGGAGTAAAAATTCATTGCAAAACGGTAATCAAATTCTAAATTGATTTGGCAAAGACTAGTATATTCAAGTAGGCATATTATCATACATATGTATTTACACTCCAAAGAGTTAGTAAAATCCTGTTTAAGTGAGTTTTCGTCGCTTTTAACCAATACGCTTGTGAAATCTACATTGGGCATAATGATCATATTAGCAAATAGTATAGTTCAAGTATATTAAATTTTGGTTTGTTCATAATACTTTTTGCATGAATGATTAGTCGAAATTTGCACTTCTTTGGGAGAGATCCTTCAAGGAAACTATGAATTGAACGTTTAGGCACGGTTTTCAATAAAAATAAAATTTCACTTTTTAGAACAAAAAAATTAAACAGAATAAAAAATAATTGTATATCTCCTTTCAATGAAAATAGAAGTAAAAGAAAATAAAAATTATAATAACAAGTTCAAATAACCGATTTGAGCTATACTTGACTTAGAGATCTAAAATAGTCCGAAAATCGATTTTGAATTTTTCAATAAAGTCAAGAAAAACTAAAAATTAAATTTAATTTACAAGTACATTAAATTTGATGGTCGATTTCCGAGCTGAAAGTCAAACTTTAGGAATTTCAAACTAAACCCTATATAGACAACAAAACGCCTTCAGTATATTCACTACGACGACTAATTTCTATACCAGATAGATGGCCGGAATGGCGATAGGAGTAAGATACAAACTGCTTAATCTTAAAAAAAAACGGGAAAAAAGAAAGTTGTGCGATGATTCCATCATTCAGCTAACTTCAGAGAGCTTCGACGATGTCTGATCTTACAATATATAATTTTAACGCATAGATACCAATGGGAATTTTACCATCGAGCGCTTCTTCAATGACTTACGATTCAGTTCGTACCAGAAGAACTTTGGGAACGGAATGGGATAAGGGAACTCTAAATTAATTTTTTTTATAAGAAAATGTAAAATTCCAACCTCCCAAATGTATATCGTGAAAAAATGAAGAGAGCACGATCGTTACTTTAACGCGAAGCTAATTAATTTATTGCGGAGTATTTATAATAGAAACGAAACGAGAAAAGGATTTCTCATAGCTCAAGCGAAAAATTAAAGTCTCATGATCTATTGGAAAAATGTATATACTTTTTTTTAGATTTTCACTGTAGAGTATTTGAAGGTTATGTTTCGTATTCAAAGTTCTAGGGGACCTGAGTTTGAACTCTGTTTCCAACCACCAATAAACATATGTTTTACTGATAACATTTGCTCCTCAATCTTCGAATATTTTTCTGCCAATAATGTGAAATCTTAAAAAGTCTTAATTAGAGGATAATTTTATGGGTGTCACAAAGTATACCAAACTACTTAATTTATTTGATGATAGTTTGTCTCATTTGCACTTGTTTACATTTTAAACCTGTTTGTTGGAATTATTCAATGATTGTTTAAATGCGATTAATATGCAATAATATAAACCTGACTGGCAGTTGCAAGCTTCAAGCCGCTGAAAACCAGCACAATTCAATATTGTTGTGTACCTAGTTCTCACTGGCGACGTATTTGCAAACTGACTTAGTCAGTCTATAATCATGCTCTCTGTAAAACAATCAGTTTTACATATTTTATTTGAAATCATTTAAATACTTTAGCTTCTTTAAACTACAAATACTGAGATTTGCATACATATGCAAACTTATAAATAGGGTGCTTTTTAGGAGGTCTAGAATTTCCTAGAGGGATTGCGGTCAAACCAGTTTTGCAGTATCATTTCATGCTCATATCAATAAATGATCCTACAATATGACAACCCACATTAAAATATGATAAGATATCGGACTGACAGAAAATAAAATAATAATAAAATTTTGTGGCTAATGACTGAATTACTTCTCAAACTCTATGGTAAACGCTGTAGAATTTGGGAACTAATTAAAATATTTATTATCAATTTCTTCAATTTAAGAATTTGAATAGTAATTTTACATTAAACAAAAAAAAAGTTTACTTTGGTTACATCGAAGCTACAATACTCTTCACAAATGAAAAAAAAAGTTTTCCTTACGAAAACTTGATTTCGATCGGTCAGTTTATATGGCAGTTATAGTAGTCTAATCTGGACAATGTGTTCATAAATTCTAGCGTTGCCTAAGTCAATAATTTAGGCCAAATTTGTTGAAGATACCTCGTCAAATAAAAAAGTTTTCCATACAAGGAACTTTGACCAGTTCCTTCGGTTTGTATGTGTGAGACTGTGAGACTAGTTCGCGTATATACAGATGGACATGGCTAAATCGACTCAGCTCGTCACCCTGATCATTTATACTTGTATACATATATAATATATTTAAATGTTCAGGGTTTAAAAATTTGTAAACCTCAAACCCTGTTATAATTTCACTTCTTCACATCACACATATACATTTCTGTATACGACTCAGGGAGCAGAAAAACTTCCGAGGTTTGGTACAACCTTTTTTATATTGAAAAAATATCACTGCTTCGAGGTTGCAGCTGTTATATGCTGTTAGCAGGAAAATAACCTAGAGTTATGTCTTTGCGTTATGTACATATATATCTCACTTAATTTCAATTTTTCCTACAAGGTACGCACCTGCTTGTATGTAACATATGAATATGTGTGTTTGATCTTAGAATATTCACACTTTATCTCCGCTTTTTGTAATCACCGACGCCGGCAAAGGGTGTGCATTTCTAGTTCCATATCAAATACTTGCACAAGTGTTCCGACCATTGTTGTAGCCCTAATTACTAGTTCGCTTTGCGGCAACACTCTCTTTTTCGTTGCGCTCTTTCGCTCACCTCAACAACCCATTAAACGCCTATAACTCTCTGGGAAAGTCAGTCGACCATCCCATTGAAATTGTCGACAACAATTCTCCCACAATTTTACGCATTTCACTGTCGTCGTCTGTTTGTCAGCGATCGCTTACTTATTTGCATACTGATCGTTTGTCTGTTTGTCCACTTTGTACATACGGAGATACAGCTGTACGTAGCACGAGTAGAGTCGTCTTAGTTCTCTGTGAGTTTATTATGAGTACTAAATCAGTCGTCGGTCACAAAATGTTTCGGTGTTTGTGTTAATCTTATGTTTGTATTGTGTTTTGTTTACGTGTTTGTGTGTATGTTCAATTCCGTCCGTTTGATTTACAAAACAAAAAGGAACATAGAAAATAATTTAAAATTAAAATTTAATTTTTAAAAACATTTACAAGTTCAGATTCGTTTGAGACGTGCGCGTGTACGGACGTTAATTTCGTGTTTAAGTACAATTCAATCGTAACAAAATTAATGAAATTAAATACTTGTAACGAAGTGAAGTTGGGAGATATTTATTATAGCAAAGCGTTGGCTTGAATTAAGTGATTGCTGTAAATATTTAAGTGCAACAGGTTTGTGAAGACTATTTGTGAGTGTGTGTGTATGTGTAAATAATTTTAATTACTGCTGGGAGTGTTTATTTGAATTGTAATTAGAGGAAATGAATGAATTGGAATAGTTCATTTAATAAACGAGCTAATTACATGTGATTGCTGATAGTGCGATTGGTTATAATTAGTTTCAGTTAGTTATAATTAGAGAAATTGCGGTAATTTGTTTATTTCACTCATTAATTAATTACAGAAAGATTTCAAACATATTGAAAATATTCAAAATTGTCTCAGAAAAAGTCACTTACAAATAGAGCAAGTGGAAATATTTTAAATAATTAATTTTGTTTAATTAAAATTTTTTGATAATTAATTATGCTAAAATAATTGCAAAACATAATAAAAATTTAATTATTTTATTTTAACAATTTTTTTTAGCGTTAGTTAGCTGTAGATAAAATAAATTAACTTAGTTAATTCAAAATTTAATGATAGTAAATTAATTATAATTAATTTTTTATTGCGGTTTGTTCGAATTCAAAAATAATTAAAATCGTTCAAAACATGCGAATTACTTTTAGATAATGAATTTAGTAAACTCATTTTTGTAATTAAATAATTTTATTAATTACTTAATTACTTTTTGTTTACTTGCAATTACCGGTAGATAAAAAGAATAAACTTCATTAATTAGTAATTTTATTACAGTGAGTTAATTGTAATTAAGCAATTAATTAATCAATTATTAATTTAAAAATAATTAAAATCGTACAAAAATTGCGAATTAATTAAAAAATAATTAATTTTGTAAGGCGTTAATTAAAACAGTGAAAATTAAAAAGAAATTAACGTATATATTTAATAAAACATTAATCTACAAGTGTTTTTTTTTCATTTAAATTTTAATTAAATTAATAAATTGGAAATATTGAAAACATTGTTTTGAAATTGGTTGGTATGGAATTAACAAATAAGTTTAAAGCATTAAAACTTTGTAATAAATAAATTTACTTCGTAAAAAAGTGAAAACTAAAAAAAAGGCAACTATAACCGGTGTAAACAATAAAATAAAAATAATTTATTATTTATTTGATTGGTTTTCTGTTTTGCTATATTTTTTAATATAATATAATAATATCATCCTTTAAGCCCCGTTTTTTGTTGATCCACAACTCTATTGCGGTTAAAACTAAATTTTCTAATAATATTTATAAATTATTATGCATATATCTCTGCCTTCATATTGTTTTAAATAAATAAAATTCATATATATTATTATAGTCGCATGGTAAAGTAAATCAAGTCGAGATAAGCGAAGCGTTTAGTGCTGTGTTGATAACGATGTATGCGTTAGGGCGCTTTAACATATAAATTTAATTAAAAAACCTTAGTATTTTGCTTAAAGTTTAGCTTTCAACTTTTTTTTTTTTTAAATAAACATTAAAATTTAAGCCAAACTCTCAAGTCTTAAAACTTTTATATTTGACATAAGCTGTTTGTTTTTACATATCGATACAGATGTATATACATGCTATTTATATATACATACATATATGTAAATATAAATATATCTGCATATATATTATTTGTATGTGCTATATGCATGCACGTTTAGTTCTATTGTTTGCATTTTGTTTGCTTGTCTGGACACTTTGATCCATTGAGAGGTTATCTTTCTTCGCGCTTATGTGCAGCAATTACTTGCATGCGCTATTTTTAGCTATCGAAATTCAGTAAAATGAATCAGCGAGTTAATTTCCATTGCTAATTGCAACTATTGTTATTAAATATAAATATAATATTTATCTGCATGTCAGTCCATAAGAGCATTCAATTAAAGTCTCACTGCAATTAATTATTTATTAAAATGTTATGAAATAAGAGTTGTAGGAGGCGAATGGTTTTTATATTAAGTGGACGATAACTTTTTACGTTAAGGATCGTTTCTGAGAGACTTGAAAATACATACGTGTACTTAAAGAAAAAGTAGTGGCACGTTTTTGTTTAGTACAAGATATATGTATAAGTTGTGTCATCATATATTGTATTTAAATGATGTATTATATTTGTTTCAACTTCGTACAAAATACAAGATATAACTCAAAATAAAGCCTACTAAAGGCCTCTTACTTAAGCCCGCATCAAATTTGATTGCTTCGCTCTATATATTAATATACAAATGTATATAATTACATAAGATGGGCTTCACTTGGGATCGAGTATTCTTACTTTCATATGAGTTACCTTACGTCAATCGAGTCTATGGAACTAAGGAGTTATATCTGATCAAAAACTATTCTATTCCAAATAGTTTTTTGTATTACAAAAGTTTTTGAAGGATTTTTGAAACCGAACCGGTTTACAAGTGAGTGAATTTACATAGCAAATTTAGAATGAAAGGAAAAAATCAGCAAATTTGGTGAAACACATACAAAGAAAACTAAAATCGAGGTTTCAGTGAAGATCGTTGGTGAAATTTCGAAGAAGAAATTCTAGAAGCACTTTATGTACATTAAAATTTTTTTCTTTGACAGTCTACATTTTGTCATGCTACATATGTATATGTATATTAAAATAACTATTGGTATCTTCCATACTAGGTTTGGTAAATGTATTCAGTTTTGAAATCAACGGTGAAAAGTTTTAATAAATATTTTACGTATGAGGTTTTTCATATCAATTAGTATAAAAAACTGAACCATATGAACCGAACCGAACCGCTTTTGAGAGATACTCATAAACCGGTTCGTTTACCGGTATAAGTATTTTCTAAGTGATTTGAACCACTGAACCGAACCTCATCGATTTTTGTAGTGGTTTGCAGCCCTGGTTTTATGCCGTTATAAAATGACAATTTATACACCAAACAGTGCCGAGTAGTCTTTGCCTACGTCAAATAAAAAAATAATGTTCTTTATATTTTATGAAATAATGCAATGCTTAAAATTTATTTTCCAGATTCTATTTTATCTAAGCAAGTTTTGAAACTACTAAATAGAGCTCATTATACAAATAACACTTCTTAAAAATATCGGTATATCAAAATTTCAAAACCAATGAAAGTCGACTTTATGTTTTCTACAGTTTTACAATGGTTGATAATTTCTCAATTAGTTTTGTTAAAATTGTGTTCTTCTTTGATTTTGTATTCCATTAAGTAAATAAACTATGTAATAACAACTAAAAGGTACTAAGTACATTTTTAACAAATTTAAAATTTTAAAATTTGCATTTGGAATTTTATAAATTTTATTTCTAATTAATTATTATTTTTAATTATTTAATTATTGTTGTAAAAAAAATTTTTGATTACATTTATTTCGTATAAAACAAATATTTCAAAAAGATTTCTTAAAATTAATAAAAGTTTTAATTAACATTAAAATTTTATAACTTTGCTGTAAAATTAAAATTTCTTACCATAATAGTTATTTAAAACTAAAATCAAAATTATTTAAGTCACGAGCGGAAATGAAAAAAGTGGAAATATATTGTATGTAATATATTGTATTAAATAAAAAAATAAAAATTAAATAATAAAAAAATGTGTTTATAATATTAATTTATATTTTCCAATTTATTTTTATTGTTATGAAATTGAAATTTAAGCCCCAAAACACTTACATATATACATTTATGTGAATGTTCAATGTTTATTTGATGCTACCATTTTTTGCCAAACAAAAAAAATACAAACAATTCTCTAATTGTGTCGCGACTCATCGGACCGGTTTTCGAAAAATGTAAACAACTTTTACGATTACGACTAGTAAAAAGCTTGAAGAATGTAGTTTACATAGCTAATGAGACGTTATAAATTCTTTTATAAATTATACTGTGCCGCTTTCCTTTATTTCTTTTTACTTTGTTCGTTTTCCAATGTGTTATTGTTGTGTAGTTAATTTGTCTAGCGGCAATCGAAAACAAAACTGAAGAGAGGATAGAAAATATTTACACAAAAGAGAATAATAAAACAATAACAGATAAAAAACAATAAAAATGAAATTTATAAAGTTCCCTTCTGAATGCCTGAACAAGACTTGAATATATTTTGGATGTATGATGGGTGGATGGGTTTAAAAGTATTTGTTTGAAACCAGTGATACTTTCTTCTAAGTATAACATTTTATATTATTTATTTAGTACATTTTTATCAATATTAATTAGGTTTGTGTTTATATATGTAATGGCTTTACATATTTTTTTATGTAGCTATTACTTAAAAATATTTAAGAAATTCATAAATTTTAATTTCACTTTCAATTCTTCTCTTTGCAGTGTTTGTAAATATTTATAGTTGGAAAAATACTTAAAAAATTGAATTTTAATTTCATGAAATATAATATATCACTTGTAGTATTATAAACTAAAAGTTATAACAAATTAATAAAGAAAATGGCATTCACAACCTCAGCTAAGGTTCTATTCAGCTCTGCAGCTGCAATAATGATCATATTTTGCAGTTTTATGCCATCAGGTGAGTTTTTAAATATAATAATTATGACATTTTAACTAGCATGCGATATTTTTTTATTTTTAACTGGTGACTTTAAGAAAATGGATCATACAATTTTGTTATATGCGAATATATTTGGCGCAGCAATTTCGAATATTTGTGATCACTCATATTTGGAGGTCCTAATGGCTTAAAACCACCTCAGGCTGAGTGAACGATTTATGAAATGCCTTCTAAAATGTTTATCTTAGTTGGAAACGCGGTCAACTCCGACTCAGTGCAATAATGAAATAATAGCAGACGGCGGCTTACGGACGATCAGTATAGCATGAGGAATGTAATAAAAATGTTAGACAAACATCTACTCTCTTCTCTAATAGTCAGATAACTCTTTATTATTTGTCCTCATTTTACGGCTGCGATGCCATCTGACATGGCCTCACACCTAAACGATTGAGTGTAAAGTTTCAAAGCACATTAAATGTTACAGGTGACCCCAAGAAAAGTTCAATGGTTAGGAAACAGGTTCAGAATTTTCAAGACATTTTGTGAACTGATTTTACAAATAAAAGTTTTGTATATCTGATCAACATGATTAAAAACTCAAAGCAAACATGACGAAAAACTGTACATAAATTATTGTTCGGACTTATTTTCTATATAAAATTATTCAAACTATTTAATTGGACAAAAAAATCAGTGTCTACGACAGTCGGGTCGATGCATTCAGAGCGGAGACGAACTAAACCGTAAATTTGGCAGTCTGTACACCGCAGTTCCTTCGCAGCATTTCTAGTACTTGGGATTTCTGTCGGTATAAAGTTCTGTACACCCCAGTTCCTTCGCTTAATTAAATTGCAGTCATTTCTAATTAAATACCTTATAATGTTATGAACTACTTTGGGCCTATAAAAAGCAGAGTTAATCCGATTTGTATGATGAAGATTCGTTTGTAGTTTTCCACTAACTAAGAGAACGGGCATTCTCTGTATAATAATATAAAAACCATACCCAAAGCATTTCATTATTCTATTGTCGCAAAGTTATGACGCAAAAAAACGGTTTATTACAGTTAGTTCTCATATCTTACATAAAATATAAAACAAACGATTACTTAATAAATATTTATATATAAATATGTTAGTCAGTTATACATACATGCACGTATACGACAAAAATAGTTCATTAATTTGTGTTAAATTTTCCTAGTTCCAACTACTTTTCATAAATCTTATTTAAATAGGTTTTTAGCATTCGCTATTTATACAAGTACGTGTTATTATTCGCTAACCGCATTCGTTTTAGTACCAACTTTATTGACGCTATAAAAATTTTACCGTATTATACACAAATATATGCCATAGTGCAGTGAGGGTATTCACAACGAGCGCAATTATTTAAAAATTGTAATAAGTAAAAAAATATTTAGATAACCTCTCGAGTCTGACGTAGATCAACAGTTAAAAGCAGCATATATCTCTTAGAGTATTAAAAATTTGGTTGATGTTGCAACCGGCCGTCAAATTCGTAGATTAAACGACCACTTTTTGGCCTTTGTTTATGTTTTTCACCCCGGACATCCAATGCTCATCGTTTGAGTTTGTTTCACCTTATAAAGCTTCTCGTAAAAAATAAGCACCCTTTCGAACGCAGCGAAGAAATTGTAAGGCCCTTATTTTGAGATTAAGTGAATACCCATATCAAACAACTAATTTTACAATGGCGCTTGCGGTTAAGCAGTCAATGAAATGCAATGAGTGTCGCACATCTTTGCAAACACACTTCGGCTTTATCTGGTTACATTGGTTGAATTATCGCTTTTTAACTAGTTTCTGTTAGGTTCATTTGATTTAAGTGCATTTTATTGCTGAGTAGGGTAATAACTTAATTACCGGCAGTTAAATGCAAAACTACTTAAAGGTGAACATACTAAAACTATTATTTAAGTCGTAATAAAAAAAAATTGAGTAAAACAACGAGTGACGTCGATAAGTTAAATCATTTAGCAGTTGATACGGCTATGCTGGAAGGTAGGGTTAATGGCATTAATATTTAATTATCCAACTGTAAGGAAGCTTGATTAGCTGATTTTAGCAGATTATTGCAAAATATTTTTGTATAAGTTTAGACAAAACTTAGGTCAAAATTTATTTGTAACTGAGTGAATAGGCTAGACCGATTTGATAAATTACAAAAATAAAGTTCCCATGTGTCACATGCTGATAAACACGTGCCTAATAAAATAACATATCTACTAGTAAACGTTAGTCATAAATATACATACGCCTGTTATATGCAATAAATACGGCTATAGGCTTTTTTTTTTGATATAATCGACTTTTTGACTCGTTTAAATTCATCATACGAATGTACACAATTATTTAAAAGTATATTTTCGCCATTGTGTTATTTTCGAATTGTTCAAATTGCTTTGATTTAAAACAAATACATTTCATTTGCGCGAAGAGTGTGCCAGAAATAAAAGCGCCTAGAAACAATGGCAAGGCGCCGAAGCGCAACGATACATCGACACTTTGACCTTTGTGGATGATTGAATCTAAACAATTGCCAAAATATATATGTTACATATATACATAAGTATATTCAAAGAAGTATAAATCATTCAAAATGAAAATTTATATAGAAGCAATTCGGCCCGTCGTTATTAGTTAAAAAGGAAATGAATAAAAAAAATCTTTTACATGTTACGTTGTTGCTGGTCCACAGCAAGATATTTTAAAAATTTATTAGAAGGGTGTCAAAGATAAAAAATTTGAAATCAATTTCACGAAAGCTTTCAAAGTTTTCAAAAGTTGTATTTCGATAGCGGTCCCTACTACATTACATGAAATTTATTCAAAAAAAAAAATCTGGGAAAACGTTAATTTCGGCTGCCCGCAGCTACGAGTATAAAAGCAATCCCGGTTGAATTTTTTGTTGTATTAAATGATAGACTATATTATATTTTTTACATATTGATGCGTTTGAGGCCAGTTTTTATGGCAGCTATATGCTACAATGGTCCAATTTGAACAATATGTGCGGAGATTGTAGCGTTGTCTTGGTCATCAGTTTAGACAAACATTTCATTAAGATTATTTGTGAAATAAAAAAGTTATCCTATAAATACTAGATCTTTATCAATCAGTTTGTATAGCAGCTTTATCCTATAGCGATCGGATATCGTTGGCAACGACAAATGAGCAGTTTCTTGTTGAGAGAAGGATGTGTACAAAATTTCAGATCGATGTCGCAAAAACTGAGGAACCAGTTCGGGTATGTACAGACAGATAAACAGAGAGACGGACATGGCTAAATCGACTCAGCTCGTCAAACTGATCATTTATATAGTATATAGTGCACAGGGTCTTCGACGTTTTCTTCTGAATTTTACAAACTTCATGGCAAGCTTTATATACTCTGTTTAGTGTATATAAATAAAATTTATAGTGTATGCAATTTAGCGGAAAAATTTTCGTTGATTTATATGAAATTATAATTTTTAAATATATTTGCAATAATCAAAAATTAACAAGATAAATTTAATAAGTACTCCTTTGGTATATTAAATTTATATAATATATATAAATATTGTATATATGTAAGTGATTAATTGCCACCCTAGTGCTAATGGTTTTTCGCAGCAGTTAGAAAATTTGTTATTTACTGCGCATATGTATGTTAATAACTTTAAGCTCGAAATAGTATTTATCATATTTATAATTATTAATTAAAGGTAGTTCGAATTGTTATGACACGCAAAGCAAACCTTATGATGCGATGTAGACTAATGTGCACAATAGGGTGAACTATTTAAAGCTTTTAAACGTTCGAATTTTTAATTAAAAAAAAAAACAAAAAAAAAACGGTTTCAAAGTTATTGAATTTTCAATGAAAACCAACTTTTTGAAGTGTTATTTATATGGGAAACTTTGAATGCTCACCGACACATTTTAAAATTAAGCTACTAATCCTGCCTTGCAGCGATAGTTTTTTCACTGTTATATGTAGGTTAACTTTAACCCATACGCTCGGTATTAGTTTTTGTGGCTTACCCTAATGCACAATGTGTGTTAAATGTAATATGTTTTGAATCTCTAGTAAGGAACCCTGAACAGTAGGTTTTTGACCTTTCAGAAAAAAAAATAGATACCAACTTATCCAAAAGAATGGAAATCAGTTGGTAACCTTTTTTCCTCTATTATGTATTGTGTATAAACATAAAACTTAGTTTTTGTACAAATGTATGTGTGGAAAGAATTCATATGCTTTACCAATTTCTCTCACTGCGCTGTAAAAAAGACCCATCCATATGCAAAGTTATGTCTAATTAGCGTCTGTCTAACTATTAAAGTAAATATAAATTAAAAATAGTTTCACATATGCTTGGTAATTAAATTTGTTCTACAGAAAATTTTCACATGTAAAATATTCCTTATCTATACAATTTAGTACCAATTATAACTTTGTTGCCAAATTAACAAATTTTTAAACCACTTGCTCGCATTTATTTAGTGTATGTTAAATCTGAACTCGTTATTTGAATTAGATAGACAACAAGGAACCCAATCTTGGCCATAAGAAATCTTAAAAGTCAGCCTTGCTGTCAGTTCTTTAAACGATCATCATTGTTATTTATGGGCGCTCCATATGATATATGGCATATATACAGGAAATAACTGAAATTTGGAAACTCTTTGACAATGATAATGTTATGTGCAAACGTAGAACCTACTGTCATTCAAAATTGCATTTATTTTGCAAAATCATATACACCTACAAACAGCTTTAGTACCAGAACCGATAATTGTACGTTATAGTTCCACAGCAGTTACCAAAGTTGCCATTTTATAAAAATCGCTACAAGCTTATAGATTTTCTAGACACTTTTTTAAATAATATTGAAAATTTAGAAAAAATACTTTATCGAAATACTGGTATATACTACAATATATAGATTGATTTAATTAAATAGAGTTAAATAGCAAACGGTTATATAACTTTATTAAGGCAAACACGCTTTCCCTTGTATTAACTTCTTACTAGGATAACTATTTTCTTCAGACACTTACTTGTATATATACTTGTATGTTATTCTTTAAACTTTGTATAGTGATAAAAATCGTTTAGGTTGGCATAATAAAATCAATAATACAAATATTTGAATTTTCATTTTTGAGAGGTATTTGTCACATGAACCATTCATAATTTTGTATTGTGGTCTAAAATGTGTAAAATAAAATTTGGTAGCTTTGAAGATAGCGGTTATCTAACTTTAATGAGGTACCCGCACAATTTTTTCTATCAATTCATCTTAAAATTTCGTAAAATTTTGACAAGAGACTAGCACGTAATGATAAGGTGCAGAGAAATGGCGAATCAAGACTGCTACTGCCAAAGATTTCCAATATATGAAAACACACAATTATATATTAAATAATACTGATAACAACATATTGTTTAATATGTACCTATACTATCTATTACTTTCCATTTTCTCTTAGTTCTAATTGCACTTCCTCATATTTTCAATTTGGCAACGGACTAGGTTAACACATTATGTATGAAATATGGTATGCACCTATGTAAACTGAACATATGGTCGCTAAACTTCCTTGCATTTCTTTTGTTTATGTTTTGATTAGAAAATGCGCCTAATGCTGCGAATAAGGAAAAAAAGCAACAACAATAATTTAATACTGCAGCAAATAAATGAGTTGCATCTGCTGTGCTTTGATTTTGTGTTACTGTGGCGAAAAAAGTAGAAATAAATAGTGAAAAATTCGATCTATTTGCCTGCAAGGCTATGCTAATTTACATATATACAGGTATACATACGTACAAAGTAATAAAATACATTTTTATATAAGTATGTATGCGCTGAGAGCGAATAGCTAGTGCACTACGGTATATAATAGCTTATCTGTGAACTTTGTATATAGTATTTATATACATATATATTAGAGTGAGCCAAAAACTAATCTATCGAATTTACGGCTTAAAATGAACCTATACCATTTGATCAAATTTTACTCGGACTGGTCTATTTCAACTGCACGCGCAAACCGATAAATAACAAGAAAGAACGTTAACATTCGCTTGCACCGAAGCTATAATACTCTTCACAAATATAAAAGATTGCTTACAAGAACCTCGATCGGTCAATTTGTATGGCAGCTATAAGGTATGTGATCCGATCTGAACAATTTCTTTGGAGATTGTAACTTAGGCGATAAGCCATGAAAATGTAGTTTTTCTTGCCAGTCCGGGTCAAATTTGATTGCATGGTTTACAAAAACAAAAATATCTTTGCAAGGCAGCATTATTAGCTTAATTTTAAAAAGTGTCGGTGATCATTCATTTTAATAACATGTAAAAAATATTTTTTTATCAGAAATACCAAAACTTTTGAACCGTTTAGGCTAATATTTTTTGAATCACCGATTCTAGCTTAAAATTTCCTCAAACATCTATCTCAGGAGTATTTTTTTTCAATAAAAAAAGCGTAAGTTTAAAAGTTTGGAAAAGTGAAAATTTTTTTTTGGCTCACCCTAATATATATAAGCATGACATATGGTACACATATATATTAATTTTTTGAAGTGAATACCCTCTTTCTATAGATTAGCTAAAATACGAGTGCATACAAATGTACACACATACAGACCAATTATTCATGCCTCGAATTTGTTATCTTTCACACGTGCTTGATTTCAAAAACAATAACAAATTATGCATTTTTTTTTTAAATTAAATGCAGTGAAGAATATATGTATATTCTAATATGCTTCAATATGTATGAATGTATAACCACGTATGCATCATAAATAAATAACCTACTGGATAGGTGAGTGGAGTCGTCAGTTTAGCGTTTAGGCTAAGTACATAGTGGAGTATGATAGAAAACACTTAAATTAGCATTTTCAGCTTATATGATTTGCCTTTAAAAAGTTAACAGTTGAGTAAAGTTAAAGTTAATAAGTTAAAAAAGAGAGTCAAATATTAAATTTTGCCTATATTCCTAATTATGTGCCCTAATGAATTGAGAAATGTTTATTGAGGAATCAGGAATAAAGCAGGTCTCATACATATGTACATATGTATATGTAAATCACATAAAACAGTTTCCAGCACAGTCGGATTTTAGTAATCGGCTAGGCACGAAATTATTCTATAAAATTATTTGTGGAATGTTTTTTACATTTCTCTATGGGAAAGCTGGGTACTTTCTAAATATTTACCCACGTAAGTATATATGTATGTATGTATATATATTTATTATATGTATGTGTATATATGTAACACAAGAACCGAACGCGAGTAAATGTCAAGCATCTGACATTTGCCAAATTGACAGTAGTAACAATAAAGGCAATTGCAACTTACAATAGTGCCACTTTACCACTATCCACTTGTCGGCTGATATATATATAATAACATACTTGCTTGTATATATATGTATGTACATATGTATAGTTGGTAGTTGGGTAATAGTTTAGACAGTTGCATGCCACTTTGCCACGCTTGTCTACATTTATCTACTGTATTTTGTTGCATGTGCGAACGTTCCGACTGACACTTGCATGACAGCTGCGTTTCAAGGCCCGTGCCAGTACTCACTTTTTAAGGGAGAAAATGAAAATGAAAGGACAATTAACCTGTCCGTTTGATCAGCTAATTTGAATTTGAAGTGAAATTTAATTTGAATATAATGAAATTTGCTGTCTAAATAATTGCAGTGTTAACAAGTTGAATTGTTAGGATTAAGTGAGATAAGCATTATTAGATATTATATAAAATTTTAGGACCGATCTACCATTAATTCCGAGATATATATCTGAAAGCGAATATATAACTTAATGCCAAGTGAAGGTATTATATTCGAGGGAGACTCAATTGTGATTATGGAGAATTAAGGTTGTATTAAAACTTGAGCGGAGACTGAAATCACGAATTTAGAGGCCCAAGTAAAGATATGAACTCTGTTTGATACCTAATGTTAACCCAGATCTCTTTTCTCTCGAATGCATCCCCATTAGTTCTCTATGCTTGTCGTAGATACGTATCACTGTCACCCCGCTTGTCTTTCTCTCCCTCTTTATTCAAAAGAAAATAGTTTGTTTTATAGGAATTTTTTACTCAATATCAATTGGTGTTTTTATGAACGACGAACATTGACATTTTTTGCAATTATTAAGTAGTCAGGGATGAAACTATTGTGGTAATAGGTAGACCTATTCAGAGGTAGTGCAGTATGTATTTATTTTTTCCAAGGTACTTAAGGAGATTGATGATTCATTTTGTTCATAGCGCTTCACAATTTATTATTCAACTGGACAAAATTGAGAATTTTCATTATTTATAATTTTCAAGTGTATACCCATGAAGATAAAAATAGAGCGCCATCAAATGAATGCGAACACAACAACTCCTTCACTTTTTGTTGTTTTACCAAATTTGGCATGTGTCCTTCATACTTCATTTGTCAGTCAGTAAAATCCACTTGTGCGTTGTTTGTTGGTGACACTTTACCATAATTAATTTGAAGCAGAGCAATGTAAGAAAGTTTTATTTATTCTCCTCGAAGACAAATGTATATGACAAAGCATTATTGCATTTTAATGGACAACACTTGTCTGCAATGACCGTAATGATTTTTTGTGATGATTCGTAAATTCCATTATATTTGCGCCATTACCGTTATTACACAACAAAATGGGGTTTTTTCGAGTCAATTTGTCTGGTAGAATTAAGGCGGGTATTGTGGAACTTGTGGCGCCAAATATTTATGTAACTTTTAATGACGTCAAAATAAATAGGTATAAATATCAAAAATAAAAGATATATACCAACAGGAATTGAATAATGTAAGTGGTTACCAAGTTTGTGGTTATTAATTTTTATTAAATGTGTTATTAATAGAAGAGTGCGGGTAGATTGTGAAATACTTGTATGAAAGGAAAGGTCAGTAGGAAACTTATTTTTGCCATAAAAAAATCCCAAAAAGTTATCACTGGAGAGGACATATTTCTCAGTTCATACCTTCGTGGTATTCGGCCACAACTCACACTCAAAGTTGAGGTTATAAAGATCTCTTGTTGACATAGCCAAAAATTATATATTCACAACATTTGCTATTTATACTCATAAACTCGGTCTTTTCTCATCATATTGTCTAGTGTTGGGAAGGCATATAGGAAAAGAAGTTTGAGAGCCTCACTTGTAAATTTATCTTTAGGCGAAGCCGACGTCATAACCTCGCTCTTATTTAATGATCTTATCTGAGAAAGCCCTTTTGGAAAAAAACTTAGGAGCTTCTGCCTCTTTGTGAACTTTTCTCAAGGCGAGTTCTATCCACGCCTTAATTTGGATAATATGCTGGCTCTTATGGAAAATGTTTTCTAGTAGGTCGAGTTAGGGAGTAGCCATAAATACATATGAATAAGTCAAAGATTGCTCAAGTAGTTTACAACAAAAAAGCTTATAACTAAGCGCATTCCTTCTAACTAAAGAATTTTTTTGCCTTTATTTAAAAAAAAGTAAAT
Source organism: Bactrocera oleae (assembly GCF_042242935.1). NCBI lineage: Eukaryota > Metazoa > Arthropoda > Insecta > Diptera > Tephritidae > Bactrocera > Bactrocera oleae. The sequence continues at coordinate 6,780,202 of NC_091537.1, read as the reverse complement.
TAGCTTTTTAAATGCTTTTCATTTATTTCCTTTCTCTTCTTCTCATTTTTCAACAGTGAACGCCATTCGTTGTCACCAGTGTAACTCCCATCTGCAAGAGGACTGCACGGAATTGCGTTTGATAACACCGCGTGCCCCACGTGACGAGCAATTCCTTACCGAATGCGAATCGCCCGATATGTTTTGCCGCAAGACGATTACAAAAATTCAAGTGAGCGGCGAGAATCGCATCATACGCAGCTGTGGATTGTTGGACAACAACAAAAACCAGAAGACGAATTACTGCTTCGATGCTGACAATGAGGGATATAAACAGAGGATCTGCACTTGCTATGAGGATGGCTGCAATGCGGCACCATCACGTCTCGGCAATGCCAATCATGTGACCATGCTGAGTGCGACCGGTTTGTGCGTGTTGGTGGCGCGATTCCTGCGGATTAGTGCTTAGATGGGAGAAATATCCGTACAAATCCATTCTGATGTGTGTATGTATTTGCAACTTTGCATCAAGTATACTAGATTACTGTAAATTGCTGGAACTCCGCGTTGGAGAGTGGAGTGCTTGAAGCATGATATGCATGTTAATGAAGTTGCCGATGGAGTTGAAGAGTGCTACACTTTCTGTGGCATTTCGATGGTGATGATTTATTTTATTTGATTGCTTTTATTTCATTTTTGTTTAAATACCACTACACGAATGCAAAATGTAACTTAACGTGCAAACTTTTGGACTCGATTTATGAAATTTCGTTTTAAAAGCAAATATATGCATACATTTCTAGGTTAAGTTTTAATGTACACATATTTTGAGAAAATATTTTTAAAAGAATTAATATATAAATAATAATACATTTTATTTAGTAAAACAAAAATAAAAACATATTCAAATACAAAAATTCAACGTAAATGTTAATTTCGATATATTTCGGCTAATGTTTCTGGTAGAGTTGTGGTTAGAAATTAATTATAATAACAAAACGTTTTCACTTTGATGGTTTATAAGTTAGAATGTTGTGTGCTGCGTAAAAGTTTTACATGAAACAAAAAAAAAAACTTTTAACTTCTATAACACCCTTCACAGGGGTTACCTTGGGAAACAATCTATGCTATTATTTTAGGAAAATACCTTGGCAGACAAGAACTTGATTTGGATCGATCAGTTCGTATGGCAGCTTCTCAAGGAAAACAGGACGTGTGCAAATTTTCAGATCAATATCTCAAAAAAAGGATTGCCTCCACCAATTGATAAAATGTATTCAATTGTTAAAAAAATTGATATTTTGTTACAAAATCCAATAATATGGTAGTCATAAATCGTTTCCAGGAAAGAAGGGTTTACATACCATATATGTAGTGTTCCAATAGAAATTTGCTAATGAGAATAATTTTAATGGAAATTATTATTTTTATTTTTGATCTTCTACGGAGTGAATATAATTTTAAAATAACTTACAAATCAGCATACAGTTTTCAAATAATAAGTATATACAAGTAGGTATGTACGCGTATGTAAATTAAATTTTGTAACATTCTAGCGAAAAGTATACAGTTATACATATATACCACATTACTTACTGTTATGCAACTAACCACGCTCTACGCAATTCTAAAAGCAGCTTTATACATGTCTCGCCTTTGCCTCTTTTATATGAGTATAATTTTCTGCCATCACTTAGTTCTAATGGCTTTTTAATGTTTGTCGAGGAAAGTGCAAAGTGTTCTTTTTATTGCCGACCATTGTTTGGCTTCGAGTGTGGTTCATTTTCAGAGACACTATTTTATTATTAAAAAAAATAAATGAATAAAAACTAGTTTTAAGTGGAAAACGTTAAACTTGAAGTTGCCAAAGAATGAGTCACAAAGAGGGTGTTTTCGAATTAATTTAATAGATCATATCTACAAGTATATATTAGACTCATGATTTAATAGCCATAAACCCGTTTATTTTGAAGTCACTCTGATGATCGAGGTTTGATTTCTATGCCATGAAAAATGATTATTCCCAGTGCTCATTCGATTGCAATCCTTAATAGCTTTTTAACTGTAACATTACTGTATTATTTGCCGTAATGTGTTCTGATCGTGGTATTAATGGTTAATGAAACTAGGTCTAATTTTTTAAGACACTGTAAAGAAGTAATCAACAGTTAGACTAATTTTTTCAACCCAAGTTTTGTAACTAAAGATATTTATAAATATTTTCATAAACCTAAAAATTTTATGGCGTTTTAAGCGAGTTAAGAAAATATCTCAACTAAACACCAAAATGGAAATTACCATTATTTTCTAATTGGAATAAATTACCTACTTAGCAATTTCCATCACTAGTTCGCTTCAACTTCTTGTCATTGAAGAAGATTACTCTTATCCATTTTCACTTCTATTCTCTACTCTTCTCCCTTGTGATTACTAGTGGCAGTGTAAGTGGCGTGTTTACTAATTTTTCATTGTTTTCCTTATTTACTTCGTTGTGGCATAATAAACTTGTATAATTTCTGTTGTGTAAAAATTTAATTAGAAGCAAAAGTTTTAATTCGCTAAAAATAAAACAAAAACGATTAAAACGAAAAGAGAAGACTTTATTTTACGCAAAGTATTGCAATAGCTGCAGCTGTGCCTCATAAGTTCGAAGCTTCGTACAATAAAAGCACGGTAAGTAAGCAAGTAGGCACAACAGTAAGGCGGTGCCTGAAACGAACGCCAGTAGAAGTTAAATAAGAAAGTTTTAAACAAAAATGTTTGACTTCTCGACATTCACTAATCCCGAAGCACAACTTAACTTTCGGTTAAGTGCTAGTGTTCTTATTGCGGCTGCTGAATGAAGGAGGCGCGCGAAGACGTCTACATACAAGCAACTTCACGTCACTGCGTTGCGTTTGCTGTAGCAAGTGAATCAGCAAAGAACTTATAATTAGTCCACAGAGACTTTTAATAGATCCATCAGGGAGCGTACTTGGTGCTCTGGTATTTCGCAATCGGCTGAACTCGAAATTATGAGCTCAGCAGTTCAGTGAATGCTCAGAGTGAGATGTTTAATTGTTTGAAGCATTAATCAGCTTGGCAAACTATTTGACCTTTGGAGTGAATTTGTTCGTGAGTAAGTATTCATGTACGCGCTTTTGTATATATATGTATGTATGTACACTTGCTTTTATGCATATTTATGTACAATATTTATATTTTTATTTTTTAGCTTTTGACTACGGATTTCAACTTTTAATTAAATTAAAAAAATATTCATAATTATAATTACCATAAGATGCAAAAATGCATCACTTATTGCTGAAATATTGGAAATCGTTGAGTCCGACTGTCATAAAAACACTATTCCAATTTCCTAGGAGTTGAAAATGACAAAAAATACCGTTTGAAACCATTTAGTTATGGCTGAATATGAAAAGAAACGGTTGTATAGCTGCTGCACCACAACAAAATCGATCGGTTATTGGTGTTGAAAAGTGAGTCATTTACGAAAATATCGAGCGAAAACTACTGTGGTAGAATTGCGGTGAGCTAGCGTACAAGATTGCCAAGCCAGGATTGACGGTCAGAAAGGTTTTACTGGCACCATGTAATTATTTCCTGCTCTTATCTATAGCGTATGATTTTTCCGGTGAAAACTTCGCCTCAAGAGAAGCTTGTGAAAATCGATTGTCAAAGTTTTTTGCCAACAGGGACGAAGGTTAACGAATAAAACAGTTCATATTTTATTTGGATCGGATCATTTTTACTATGCTGAATAAAACCCTCAATTTAATGTAAAATAATAATTTTTTCACTAGACTTTATACCAAATGTAAATGATTTTAATTAATATCTTCACTCAAAAATTTTACATACGACTAACAATTTATTTCGAGAAAACTATACAAACCACTGAAGGTTCTTGCGCAAAATGTCGGAGAGTTGTACTACTTAACTTATTTGTAGATATACAAATTTATAGCGAATAAGTGCTGATTACTATGATTGGAAAAATTAAACTTATTGCCTATAAATTAAAGAAAACGAAAGTATCTGTGCAACTGCTCAACATAAATAGCATTAATAATTGGTATTCTGGGGTTAGGAAAATATAATCACTATTATAAAATAACCTTCTTTTCTTAAGAAAAATCAGAAGGAATGGGTATCATTGACAAACATTTGTTCAAAGTTAAAACCAACAAAACTTGGAAAATTCTTTTTCATAGACATTCAACTATGTAAATCATTATATATACATACATGCATACATTTATTATTATTAACATTTATAAGTGACTAACTTTTTACACTCAAAGTCGACGCAACTTCACAATTTGCCGCCATTTTGGTGGCCAAAACTGTTCAAGGCGTAAACTAGTAACAGTCTGCCAACAAATATATGAGTGCAAATTATTTTATTACCCAAACACACAACCCAAACAAGAACAACAAGGGATATAGATAAATCTAAGACGACATCACGAATTCTCATTACAGAAATTGTGTGCGTAAGCTTCCGCCCATTCACAATCACAACGCCATCAGCCAAGCAAAACAACATCGCCGACGCCAAGCCGTCAATAGCTCTTTTTATGCCTTTGTTGTTTTTTTCAGGGTAGCACATTTTTGCAATTATTGGCTTTGATTGCTGCCTCAGCCGACAATGAACAATAAAAAAATTACAGCAAAAATAAAAAAATATGAAGTACTAGATATGCATGCGTACATGCCAACGTTGCCACACTAATAGAGGAAACAAGTTGAGGAATAATAACAATCATTGACAGATGAAAAACTCTTCTTCTACATAGAGTCAAGACAAAAAGCAGTGTTCGAATGACTTCCAGATCAACTAATCTCTCTGTACAGTAAAGAACCTCAAAAAAATTTGTTTTCATATGTCTAATCTAAGCAAAGGCCAAAACCACTTAATTGACTACCTTGAATACAATTCCAATATTATGACGTATTATGACATTGCCATTTTCTATAAAATTCTAGCAATTCGTTGAATTCCAAAGTCAGCGTCTAAATACACAAGTTGTCAGCACTTGACTGTTGCCAAAGTGTCTGCATTAAATTGCCCAGCTCAACCTCATCAACAACAAGGACTCGCTTACAAATATCCACGCTGTATAAAGCTGTCACGTACATATCATAAGCGTCGTGTGCGTAAGTAATGTTCTACGTATGTGTTTCGTTATCCCAGTGGAGTAAATAATATGCTTTCAATATTAGTAGTTAGACAAGTATATATTTTATTTGCGATGGTGAATCGAACAGCAACTGGTATAGAGTGAATTGACAGAATAGATAAATAAATGGAGATTTTATTTTCATTCTTGAATTGTACAAACAATTGGTATAAACTAAATATTCTGGTATAATTAAATGGTGTCTAACACAATTCGTTTTTATTTTAATTCTTTGTCATAACCCGCATGCAAAGTTTGTCTTGAAAATTAATTTGGTATAATGGAGTTATGTTATTATTTCATGCTAGTTATTGAACTTTTTGCTCATCCTCATCACACTTACAGCGTGAATTATTTCCATTCGATCGGGAGCACTCCCGATAGCATTAGTCCAAGTTGCATATAGTTAGTAATATCCAAGTAATGTGTTTCGCTGTCGATGTTTTACTTTGCCTCAGAAGGCTAAATCGCATGCGTTAATTTCCTTTTGGTACGAAGCAGAGTTTTGAGTACCAATACTTTTGTTAAAGATTGAATATTAAGATCTCAAAACATCTAAGCGTAGTGATACATCCAAATTTCAGTAAGTACGTACGGTCACTTTTAATAAATGTAAACGAAATATTTTATGATCTATTATGTACTTGGTACTACTTCAAAAATTTCACTTCACTCTAACGTCCTAAATAAATAAGACCAAACGTTTTAAGTGATACGATCTGATCAATTTGCTGATGCTTATCGTTTTTTACGATTGCAGTGGTGTGGTCCGCCATAAATTCGTTTCACAGCGACATTTCGTCGTAAACAATCAGATATGTGGGCAGAAAGTTCATGGATTTTACAAGATAATGTGCCGTCGTACAATACTCTGCCTTGATTTTGAGTGACTTTTTCACCGAACACGGAACAAGAGTAATCACTCAGCCACCGAACTCGCTAGATTTGGCGCCCTGTAACCATTAAAAGTTATTCGCTGAAGGTACTGAAGGTCATTGCAACAGGAGCTTATAAGAAGTATATGGAAAATCTGATACTTGTATTGACTCGAAAGGAGATAATAAAGATTTATGTTAAAATTATGTTTTGTCAGTCCGAGTCAAATTTGATCATATGCTTTTATCCACTTATTCAAAGTACAGAAATACTTAATCCGCCTGGCACGCTGTTTTCAGACAATTGTTGCATTTAAAAGAAATCATAACAATTCTTACTGTCTTTGAAGAAAATTTCTCTAAAAATTTCGGCAAGTGACGCATAATGAAACCTTCTTTTAGAAACAGTCTTGCTTTCTTATCCTTTTGGATAATTAAAAGTTATAGATTTTCAAAGCAAATATATAAAGAACTATTTTCCGGACTTTAGAGTAGAGTTACAATTCGGACACACAATGAGTTCCTTTAAAATTCTACACTGGGTTAACTCATTATTAAATTGAATATTAGCAAACGCCCAATTGTCCCTTAAGGACGTTACTGTTAAACTAACGCATCCATATATAGTTATGAGTGCATAAATAGATGAAGACACATACAAACATACAGACAAAACATATTCGTATGCTGTCGATGAAATAACAACGGCTGCAAAATACCGTTGTTTTTGCATATGCTTTGGAATTTTTATGACATTTGTATGCATGTGTAAGAGTTTGTGCGTAAATGACAGTGTATGTGCCGAGATTTTGCTGTTTGTTATCTTTAGCTGGAATACACGCATGCACACATATGTGTCAATAAATTCATGAGCATAAAAAAAAATCTGGAAAATTTTGTAAAAATAACTTTACAAGGTTTCTTTAAATGTATGGGTGTACGCAGAGGCGCTCCGACACGCCCGATAAAAAGTACATTCACAGCTTCATCGGCGTCACGTGACCTCGTTGCGAGAGTTCAAACGATTTGTCGTACAAAAAGTTTGTCCAACAAAGGCGGCGAGGACATCGCTGTGTGCGTGCTTGCACACACACGCACACAAACGCAAATGCAGAATTTCATTACTTTTCTATGTGTTGCTGTATGTGTGTGTGTGTTTGTATTTGTGAAAGTTGTGCAACTAAATATAATACTTTCGTTTGTATTTACAAATGTAAGTCAATGCGTTCGTGGTTCTGTTTGTATATGTGTGTGTGTGTGCTAACGTTTGTGAAAGTGGAGTTTAGTAAGGCAATGTAATTTTATTGCTTACTTTTATGTGATTGTGTGTGTGTGTGCGGTCTTCCATTGCGTCGAGTCGCCAGATAGACGCCATTTTTATAACGTTTTCATTGGCAGCAGACAGACAGAGAGACGAGTTTACAATTGTAACAGTAGCAAGGCACACTCATACTCAGCTACTCTAAAGTATTTACAATGTGTAATTGCAAGTGTGTATTGTGTTTGTGGGAGTATATTTATTGCACTAACGACCGCGATTATTGTCTTTGCTTTCAATTATTTGACACCTTACTTTGACGAGGATCTGAAAAGGGTCTCTGTGATATGGAAACGTAGAAATAAATTTTAAAAGGAATTAAATTCAAATAGCGCTTATCTTTGTATTAGTTATCTGCTAGCAAATATATCGAATAACAAATCGCTGAAAGTCGCAAATTAGCGTTCAGGTCATCAAAATAAAAAGATTCATTCGACACGAAATTAACGTTACGTATCTTGACATGTTATTGTCAGCACCGTTGTCAAGTTTAGAAGAGAAAATTGGCACTGTTATTTGCTCAATCGTGTGGCAACGTCAATATGGTATTGTTGTTGATATTTAAATAAAAAGCGAATTACTTGTATATAACAGTGTTCCAAGAAAACTCATAAAAGGGAGGGCCTCTATGGATATGTGAAGAGAAAGACCACGGTGAGTCTGTTCAACCATATAACGGTGGCATTTGTAAGATATAAGATGGTCCTTCAACCTGTCAATACCCTGTTGAGACTACTGGATTCTTAAAGTTACAAATTGGCCAACATTTTTTTTGATTTTTGGATCTCGGAAATATTTTCCGTTTTTAAATCCAAAACAAGGAAAAACGTTCAATTTGGCTGCACTGAAGCTGTAATAGATGCATTTCCTATAACATAAAAGTCATTGAACAGTCAGCTTGCTTGTCAGCTATGTGCTATAGTGGTCCGACCTAAAATGTTTGTGCGGAGATACTATCAGTGGTTTCAACAAGAATCGATGCCAAATTTTTAAAATTTGAAATAAAAAAGTTCTCCATACAAAACTTGATTTTGATCGGTAAGTTTGTAACTATATCAGCTATATACAATACTATAGTGTTCCGATATCGGCAGTTTCCACAAAAGAGCAGCTCATGGAGAAGGAAAGAACGTGTGCAAAATTTCAGATCGATATCTCACTGAGTGGCTAGTTCTCGTATATACAGACGTATCGACAGATGGACACTACTAAATCGACACAGCTCGTCGCGCTGATCATTTGTATATACCGCATATGTATATATAGGGTCACCGAAGTTTTCTTTAAGGTGGTACAAACTTCGTGACCCCTTTCAGGGTATAAAAAACTGATTGAACTTTGCTGTTCTCACTAAAAGAAGCTTCTCTTTGAAGAACTTCGATAAGGTGGTTAGTTAAAGGGAATAAGTAAATTTCGATAAAGTAAATAAAACCTTCTACTAAACACTGTGCGCAAAATTAAGGAGTGCTGCCGAGCTTTCTAATAAACGTCGGCATACGTTCCGGTTATGGAAATTCGACTGTCATGTCAACGTATATCATCACTAAGGCTTTCTTACCCACATACATACTTGAATGTGCGACACATCTCATTACGTGATCAACAAACGATCGCCACATTTTTCCATATTTTACGTATTTCTGGCTAATTTTTACATATTTTATCAGCTCAGCTTTATAGTTACTTGATTATCTACTCGAATGCTTAAAATAAATTATTACTTTCGTTTTGGGAAAAAGTTGATTTCAGCTGGTATAAAGTTTCCGCTTAATTTTCTCTGCAAATACATACACATAAAATCATAAATACTCCAATCCGACTCCACTTCGTATATTCTAAATCTTCCTCAAACTTAATTTTTATTCTTTAATACATCTCCTCTACGCAATTCAGCATACCTAATCGCTAACTTCGAACTTCGTAAGCACTATCATGGAACCAGCGTCGCAATAAAATATATTTCATGTACTCGCCTTTGACTCTACACACAGTCACAAACGCACTCGCATTGTTGCCACAGTTACCACGCTTCCACACTTGCCACTGACAGTGCGACAGACAAATGAATGCGTGGTTGGCAGCTACGGAGACGACTACCAAATGGTCGGATCATGCGACTTATTGGCGCCGTTACAATTTAAGGGGCGACAAAGGAAAACAAAAACCGTTAATTTGTCTGTGTGTACATGTACTTACTATGTGGGTATTGGTATTTAGTGAGACTTGCGGTACTGCTCTTTGCATAGCGGCTTACAATCTCGTGAAGTTCAGCTGCTATTCTACGAAACTTGATATATTATATGTTTATAATATTTGCCATATTTAGTTATTCAATGGAAAATTTAGACGGTGATTTTCAAATATGTGGAATTACTTTTAAAGCGAGCAGAATATGCGTAGAAATTTCGAAAGCAGTAAGAATTTTATAAATGAATGCAGTAACGGATTTTTGTTAGGTTAGCTGGAAAGTTAGTGGATGACTTCTACTTTTTTCTATTAACACTATACCGAGGCGATTTGGGCTTACTATTGATTTCTTTGTTTAAGCGCATCCGCTTTGGCGCTTTTCAGCGAATATCAAATTCATTTTAACCAGCTTAAAGTTTTTAAATTGCGATTATTATTAGCTTAGCTTGGAAGCGGTAAGTCAAATTCATTTATTCATAAACTAGCACGAAATGAAATATTTACAGAGGAGCGCCTAAAAGTATGCTAGATATCAAATTTTGTTTTAAATGGAGTAATTTAATTCGCTTTACATATAAAATTATAAATTAGTGTTGTTTAAAGAATATACTATGCACTATCTCTTCTATATCTCTTTGTTTTCCTTCCGCTGTCTGTGCTTACTTTAGCTCGCTTTGTAAGCTTTGTAAGCTTTGTGTTTTTTTTTTAATTTTTTCTATTTCCTCCTGCTTATTTACTTTTCGAGCTCTATTTCCTCATTTTCTCCCTCATAGCCTCTCACAATTGCTCTTTTTGAACACACATTTTTGTTTTTGTAGCTAAAACCATTTAGTAATTTTCAAGGATTATTTTCTTAGTCTACTTTTTAGTGCACACAAATACATATACGTGTATAAGTGTATTGAATTATGTGCATCCCCGTTGCTGTTTACACATTATCTGTATCTTTCTAGTGCGCAATGTTCTAGCTTGTTCTAAAAATAGAAAATATTTCCATTTCCACTTTTTCTTTATTTTTACAGCTCAGCTCAGTTTCTTTTCTCGAATTATATTGTCGAGGTGTGAACGTGAATGAAATGAAAGTCGAGTTGGCTTTCTAAAATTAGATTTTCAAGTGTATGACTGATAGACCGCAGTATTTTTGCTATTTAGTTGATGTTGTCTAAAAATAGACAGTATGAATTTAGTTCTATAATTTTAGAACCATGAAAATAAGTATATAAGGCTTTGAGCCTCTAAGGAATTAATACTCAATAAAGACTGAATATTCTGTATGCCATAAATCACTATCCAAATGGTATAAAGCATATTAAATTAAAAAAGAGAGGTTTAAGCAATGAAATTAGGTATTTCCAGAAAATTATTGGGTTCTTCCTCTTATGCGGAATTTAATAGAAAGTTACGCAGAACGATGTAGATAATTTTGATATTATTGTTACGAACAAATATATAAAACTTAGCAACGTACATATGTATATGTATGTATTATGCTATATTTCATAGGAGATTCAAAAAGCCAAATGCGACGCTGTGTATGATGGACATATTTTTATTATACCCTAATGGTATTAAGGTATTAAATTTGTCATGAAGTTTGTAACACCTAAAAGTAAACGTCGGAGGCCCTATAAAATATATATATATATCAATGATTAGCGTGAAGCTAGCTGAGTCGATTTAGTCATGTCCGTCAGTCTGTCTGTACATATGCGATTTAGTCAATCAGTTTTTGAGATATCGATCGGAAATTTTGCTCACGACCTTTTTTCTTAAGAAGCCACTCATTTGTCGGAAACGCTGATATCGCACATAGAACATGAAAGAATGATCAAAATCAAGTTTTTGTCTGAAAAATTTTTGTTTTTGACAAGATATCGGTTTTGACAAGATATGTGGCGTGGTTTATTATTCAAAGCAGCTGTGCAATCACCGAAGAAATTATTTAGATATAATAACTATGAAATATAGCTACCATAAAAACTGACCAATCAAAATACAAGTTTCTTACAAGAATCTTTTGTATTTGTGAAGGTTATTATAATTTCGAAAGTTAACGTTTGTTTTTTTTTCTTTCTTATTTTTAATTTTTTGAGCAAAAAAAAAAAATATATTTCTACACGAAATTAATAAATTGAAATATTTAACGAAAGTATTTCCTGAATTAAAAGAGGACATCGTTAATTGAATTACTATTTTGCTCGCATACGATTTTTTTTTAAGACGTGCGTGTTATTCTTTATGGAAGGAGAAAGATAAGTGAATATATGCTTAATTGAAAATAAAAAACATCATAATTTAAAAAAAAATGTATTGGGTCAAAGTAAGGACTACCCTAACCTTATATAAAATATAGCAGATTAAAGAACTGTGTGAATACAAATGGTTTGGTCAGGACGCTGTAAGTAAAGACACGCACTGAATAAATGATAAGAAGTGGAATATGTAAAGTCGAGTATGTGAAAGGAACAATTTTTTATATTATAAATATAACTTCCGTGGGAATATATTTTCAGAAATTTATGTAGTGCAGATTGAATTTAAGTAATTCTAAAATAAAACAGTAATGAATAATAACAAATTTCTTAAAAATATGCATACCACATATGATAGTCCATCAAGATGACATGGCGTATGAGTAACCATTTAATATCGTTTGTTTTCACCATTAAAGACTGCCTGACACATTAGTTAAGTCGTTTGTTGTGTCTTTTTAAAAAAAAAAATTTAATTTAAAAAAAGAAGTTTTCCGTTTTCAATACAAAAATGTTTCACTATATGACATGGCGTACACATTTTTAATTTCCACTTTTATTGGATTCCAAATACGACAGTAAAATTTTTATGTGAATTTCTAGTTAAACAATTTTCTATTTTCATTTTTGAAAGCTAATATCTTTTAAAATTAATAAACTTTAATATGTAAATTGAATATCATCATATTGATTTTCTAAGGAATAATATTTGTATGACTGAAAATTGTCGATCAAAGTGACATGGCGTATGAGTAACCAATATATTTTTTTCTCTCTTAAAGTTGTCGTATGTCATAAATCGTTTGTTGAGTATTTCTAGTTAAAAAATTGCAATTTGAAGTATGTATGTTTCAGTGTTACTACACAATCTTTCCACGTGCAAATTCTCTATTGAAAATCCCAATAAATAGTCTACTTTTCAGTATATGTACAAATATACTCATAATGTATGACCACACATATGACCAAAACAACCTATTAAATTAATAAAATTTTTCCGACAGCGCGTGCGAAAGCATAAAACTGCTACATAAGCCACAATAACTAACGGAAAAAGTAAAATAAATCAATGTCGGGACCGAGAGAAGAGAAAACACACCAAAAAGTTAAATAAACAAATATTGAAGTGGGCAAAATTTGTAAAAAATAATATATATAAAAAAGATATGAAAACAAATTATAAAAAAATATAAAAGCAAGAAAGTAATAAAAAAGCTATAAATAAATGCACACACATATCAGTGTCTTATTATAAAGAGAAATAAGAGACGAAAAAGTGAGGCCTCCGCAGGCGCAGACAATGTGACGTTCCCAAAAGATTAGCATTTATTCAAATGAGGTTACACGCTCGCCATAAGCGCACGCAAATAAGCATGCTCATACTTGCACTTGTAGGTATGCATATGTGTAAAAAATGGCCATGTACAATATATGTGTGTACATCGCCAAATCCCTACGCATTACAATCAACTGGGTATTGTGAGCAGTCAGCAGACTTAGTGGGCAGAGAGCAAACGACCATTACATTTGTATAATATAAGTTTTAACCTTAGCAAATGACCATGAAAAAGCTCACAACAACAATAAACACTTTCACTTTCTAGGTTATGGTTAGGTTTGGCGCCTAATAGTATGCTAATCTGATGTGTAAAATAAAGTTGGCATTTGTTGATGTCTTTAGTCGCTATTATTTTTTTCAGCATAATATTAAGTCGCGCGAGCTGTGTAATTTACATGCAAACACTTGGGTAATTTATGATAAATTAAGAGAATTTGCTTTGATTTTTAAAATAAAAAGTTTTTTTTTTAATGTTTTTGTATATGTATTGTGGCGTTTAAGTGTTCTCAGCCAAAGTTACTATTTTTATGACAGGTGCCGCTTCTGTTAATAGAGTAATAAATAGGAGGATACAAGTAGTCGCCACTAATTTGTGTTGAGATTTCACGACACGTTTGAGTTTTACAGCCCAAGCGTGAGCGTTTCCTGGTTGTTGGTAATAAAAGCGCTCATAAAAGCACGAACCACTAACTATGCCATAAATTTAACAATAAATTAGTGACTTCGTAACATAACAGTGTTGCTTAAGTAATCATAAAAGTTTTAGGTGGTCCCTTAGTTGTTAACAAAGAGGGTATACTTACACTGCAAGAAAATATAAGGTGGGTAGAAACCCAATAACCCTTTTTAATGTCACAACTGTTTTATATGCAAATCTGTGCGAAAAGATTGTTTAGCAATTATATATTTTTAAGGAACTACCATTACAATGCCCTTAAAAAATTAATTCGACCTTAATATATGCAAACCTCTCTCTCTCTCTCTCTCTCAAACAGATTATTTTGCTTATTGCGCTCTTTTTACCTATGGCAGAATTTTTCGCTCTTTCTGAGACAGTCAAAGGCTCGGTTCAAATTTAGACCTTTTCCACACGTAAATTTATTACTTATCTATTCTTTAAGAAAGTTTTAGAAAAATCTCAAAATTCGGCAGAAAATTTGTTTTAAAAAATATAGTGCATTTGCGGTATCTTAAAGCATGTAGAGAAGCAGGAATTGAAAAAATAATCTAATGGAAAAGCAAACCTGTGGTGGATTGAAAAAAATTCAAACCATTCGAATTGAATCTTCGAAAGTGCTAAGGTTTTATAACTATTACAACATCCGAAAAATTCAATTGAAATCTCATTTTAAAATATATATACAATCAATTTATTTCATTTCACTTACCCCAATTTTTTTTTGCGAATTGCCAACTCTGCCATTAACTATGTCATCTAAATATGGCGTACCGAGTGGCGACCATTGATGTCGTCACACCGAGTGACCTTCAATTAAATGGAAAAAAGGTAAAAAAATAACAAACCTGTATAATTTTTGTATACAAAAAACTGATGTAGGTAGAGCAAATAAAAAGTATATATAAAGCGCACGCAGAAGTTAATTATAGTATATTAGTGAAGGAAACGACAAACGGAAGCGCAAGTGCGCTGGAATTTGTATGTTTTCATGAATGGTAACCTTGAATTAAATTAAATTATGTTGCGCTCGGCCAGAGGAGAGGAGCGGCAGTTATATATTATATAATATAAGTACGGCTATAAAGTAATGATTTAATCGGTGTTTAAGCAGAGTGTAATGTGTATGCGACACGCTAAAGTAGTACAATTACATGGGAGTAGTAGGGCAAGGAAGAGGGTAAATTATAAATTATTGGCATTACCACCATGTAAAATGTCGTATTAAAAACAAATTACTTTATATTTTTTTATGTTGCAGACAAATATTGTACAAATACACACTCATGCAATAGCGCAAGCGTCATGACAGCACATTTATTTGCGAATCAATGGATTGGAAATGAACAACAAATATGAGCATTTGCAATTTTTTTACATTAATATGAATTTTTTGTGTTTTAAGTATAAAAAATTTATTTCAATACTATATAATAGTTTGGGAAAAATAAAGACTTGCTATATGAGGATTAAAAATTTGTTAGTTATGTTAAGTAAAGTTATGTTAAGTTACGTAAAGCTATGTTAAGTTAAGTTATGTTAAGTTATGTTAAGTTAAGGAATGTTAAGTTAAGTTATGTTAAGTGAAGGTATGTTAAGTTAAGTTATGTTTAGTTAAGTTATGGCTAAATGAGCTAAGCCCACTACATACCCCACACATCAATACATACAAATCCACATCACTCACCGAGGGATACCAACATACACCACACACGATCACGCCATCCTAATCTCATCACTCTCTCTGCTCAATCAACAAAAAGAATCGACGACTTGATCCGGGGCAGTTTTGATCAACTGCCGTCATCGTAAACCTGCGAGTTAGTTATTTTTTTGAGTCTTTTTCTGCCGTTCGACCCCGGATAGCTGTATCGTTCTTTAAATTATTGTCTTTAAAGATTATTTCAATAATTTATATTGTGTAAAACGATTTTCAAAGCATTAAAAATTGTAGCTAAAGGGTGCAAGAAGTGAAAGTGGTGAGTGCCTTTGTGCGAATTAGCAACAAATTAAATATGGTCCTTCGGGCCGGAAATGAACCAGCGACCTATGGACCTAACTTATGTTAAGTAAAGTTATGTTAAGTAATACAAATTTAATATGACAGATGTTAAGGGTTATGTTAAATGTTAATGTTTTTAATAAACGATTGGAAGAGATTAATATGACAGAATTAACTTTATATTTTAACTTATGGTAATTTGAAATAATTTATCTCAAGTTATTCAAAATAATTCTTAAAATTTTCTCTTTCGAGCATTGCTAAGCATTAATTATATTTATTTTCCATCCAATTTCCTTGCCTACTTTATTTCAGCTTTGTTTGAATGCTTGAAAATTCTTAAAGCATCTCTTCCATGCCAACCATCAACTTCTAAACAAACAACTTCCTTGCTGCTGCTTCTTCTTCTACTTATATTTTGAAGGCTTCCCATACAAAACGTGCATATATATGTTATGTATATAAGTATGCATGTCTAATATATTTCCGCGTTGTGCCATGCACCGAAATCGTATTTTCTTCTTCAACAATTTCGAATATTTTGAGGAGTTTTTACATCAACGCAAAATGCAAAATGCCAGCCGTACCAACACTTCATACAAATGCGCACCCTGCGCAAGGAAATAGAAATTTGAAACTACCACACAAATACAAATGTGAAAATTGAGTGTGTAAAATGGGTAATAGTAAAGAAATGTGCACAAAAGGGGGACTAAAGAAGCGTGTTTTATGAGAAAAAGCGGCTGAGCGCGTGTGAGGATGAGCAAAAGCAACCATATTTCCTAGTATTGCAGCAGTTTTGTTGTTACGCGGCTTGTCTATGGCAAGCTTTTTGTTGTATTTGCGTGTTGTGAGCACTTTTTGTGCTCCAATTGCACCAAAAAGCATTTCGCTCCTGAATGATTTTTCAATTTCCCTCTTAACCGCCACTTTCGTCGCAACAAATTTTCAAAAATATGCGGGACTGTGGATCTCTGTGCATATTTATGTGTTTAATGGTAATAGGAGCCCTGCAGAGCAGCTTCATTGTCAAGTTGCCGCATTGAATTGTAGACTGGAAGAAGTGGCGCTATTAATATTTCTTCTCTTATGAAACGCGTTAATTTTCGATAAATATTTTGAAGAGCATGGAAAGTTAACTTAAGTTTAAGTTAAGTTTAAAAAATCAGTTTTAGTTATGTTTATGTTAAGCTTATGTTAAGTTTAAGTTAAGTTTAAATTAAGGTTAATTTAAGTTAAGGGTAAGTTAAAGTTAAGTTTATGTTAAGTTTAAGTTAAGTTTATGTTAAGTTTAGGTTAAGTTATGTTAAGTTATGATTTGTTCGCTTTTGGAAATCGAACGTAGCGATTGCACTAACTAGCCATAGATGCTACTACGTACAACACATTCTTATTCCGAAAAATCTCCTTATGTCGTATAGCTCCATTCCTTCATGCCTTAATCGCAGGCATCAACATTCCAAAGTATTGCATTTAACTAATGGCCAAAGGAAATCCAAACATTTCTTTTGAAACAAACTTTTTGATATTTATACATTGTCAGTTCAGCGGAAACATCGAGATTCAAGTTAAACATTCACTAATTACTTATTCCTTGAGATAGATTTGAAATCAAAATAACGACATGGCCTTGCGATTAGATGGACTAGAATTTACTAACTTTTGTGAGTTTTCGACAGAGCGTTTACTTCTATTCTATTCAAAAATTACTATCGATAAAGCAATATTTACTAATTCATCCTTTCTGGTTAAAATTCTGAAGGCAACCATGACATCTTTAGGTATTCTAGGAATATTGCTCTATACCTAACTCAGTCAGGCCGCAAAGGATGATAGAGAAAAATAAGACATTCAGGTGATATTTCAATGAGAGGGAGGATCCTAAAGTAAATGTTCGAAGAGCAAGCCATACTCAGCAACCTAAAGAAAACCTAACCTTAAAATTTTATTCATTGCAGTCACCAAACTCACTTAAATTTTTTGAAATAATGAGTTCACTACATTCGAACTCGAGGCGAGATAATTCATTCTGACAGAAAATGTAAGCAGAAAAAATCTATATAGAGCACTTGGTCACTGGTGCTTTTTGCTGCGACAAGTTCTTGTTCGATCAAAATAGTCTTTTCCGGAAATCCATTGGGAACCTAAGAAAAAGCGTACCATATTATACATGGAGTCATTTAAAGATGGTTTCTGAGAAAGAGGCAATATCATAATGGATGATAGTTATTATCTGCATTAAAACAGCTGCACTTCTCTCGCACGGTTTTCTATTAGTATTCCTACGAGTAGTCTACTTTAACTGAATGTTAGAAAAATTATTACAAATTGGGAGTATACTTGTATAGTATAGTCATACCTATGGTATATATGAGTACGGCGGCTATCAACCAAAGCATTATGCCTCTAAGCCTTGAAATCGCAGCTGCTGCGTTGAGAGAATCTCTGCGGCCACAAGCCACAAATTTGTTTAAGCCATAGATTTATACGCTTGGAGCCATAAATATATTGTATGTCGATTGAGCGTTTAAGAATTTATATTTCCATGCGGATTTCTTTTCACAAAATGAAAATGTATGTGCTCCTATATACAAGTATGTGCAAATATACTCAAAACCAATAAAAAAAAGTGGCAATATCTGAAAAAGAACGCTATTAGCTACACACAAATAATAGCAAAATGAAATTCATGCAAATCACAGGTCAATGCGCTTCACTTGATGGCAATATGATTTTGTACGCACACTTGCACATTTAGATTTCCATACAAAACAACATACAGGCAACACTCATTCGTGTGTGTGTGTGTTTGTATGCATGTGAGCACTTCTGCAGTCCAGTTCTCATTTTCATTTCAGTTTCACCTCATAAATATTAACTGTTGTTCAGTGGCTTCACAACTCGTCCGCCACACGTACACTCGCATATACATTTATACCGTACGTACATAATTGCAGTCAGTGCCACAAAAGCAAAGTTATTCTGCATATATTTTCGATTTTGCACCTGTGTTGCAGTGCAAATTATTAACTTCGCTTGCCGCACATGTAAAAGCGGTTTATTACTTGGCGTGGCATGCATATTAGGGTGGTCAAAAGCAGGGTTGCAAATAATTCATTAAAAAATAATTCAATTAACATTTGAACAAAATTTTTTTGTTTTTTTAATTCCAAATACGGGATTAAAAAACATGTTAATTTTAATCTCATGCATATAATTACGCAATTAAAAAAATTATTTGTGTTAGAAGTGTTTGTGTTTTTTCGTGTTCATTGAAATCAAATAATAATATTTTCAATGTTTAATCCCAAACATCTTATATTAAAAAATTAAAATTAATTCGCAATTAAAATATTAAAACAATTTAATCCAAAATTTTTGAATTAGAAAAAAGGGTTGCTACCCTGCTCCTAAGTGACGAATACATAAATGATATTTAATAAGACATTTTCTTTTAAGTGAAATCTTAAAATTAAAATTATTATTTAGTTAAGCGCTGCTTTCTGCTGGAGAATCTTTGAATTGAATTTTCTTATGTATGTATCGGGTTTTCTAATAGAGAAGATATGATTTCTAAGTGTCGTTTCGGCCATTTTTGAAATGTCATGATCTGTAATTTTGTTTCATTTTATTCAGTAATGTTTACAATTTCATCATGGAAAGATATACGTAAGAACAAAGTTTACAAAATATTCAATTTAATTATCAAAATAATCATTCTCCAATAGCAACTTTTCGTGCAAAAAAAATCCGCAAATTATTCATGAACAACCATTATATTCACCTAAATTGACAGCTTGGTGTGGTTTTTGGTCTGGTGGAAACATTGGTCCGTACTTCCTTCGAAATGAAGCTGGTGATACCGTTACTGTCAATGGAGAGCGGTAAAGATTGATGTTAACCAACTTTATATGGCTGCAATTGAAAGAAGTTGATCTTGACAACATCTTGTTTCAAAAAGACGGGGCTACGTGGCACACAGCGATTATTGCGAGAAAAGTTTGGAGATTCGATAATTTCAAAAAATGGTGACATTGAATAGCCTCCAAGAAGTTGTGGATTAACATCATTATACTACTTCTTGTGCGGTTATTTGAAGTCATTGGGCTTCAGCAATAAACCAGGCTCTCTTCAAGCTTTAGAATTCAATATTGAACGTGCTATTCATGACATACGAATTGATTTAAAGGAAAAATTACTCGAAAATTGCGTTCATCGAATTCGTTTCTGCAAAATAAGTAATGGAGGCCATTTGAAGAATGTTATAATTTAGAACTTAATTGTATCGATTGCACTTCATATTAAATAAAAACATTGGAATTTCCTTAACAGTTAGTGATTTTTTTAAATTATATCACTCTTATTGGAAAAGCCTGTATATTAACCAAGATTAATGGGTAAACGTAATAATTTTATTACCTTCTTGTTGTTGTTGTAAGAATATTAAACTAATCACGGCCTCTCTTTTCTGATTAGAACAATTTTAGATTTTGAAAATCAATAGAACAGTAGAGTTATTTTCAAAGCATGAACGGACAGTAACATTATTTTGATATACCAAAATTATAACAAAATATTCCACTATGCTTAATGATTTGGTTTAGCTCCTTAAAAATGAAAAACATAGGCAGTATGGTGAAGAAAATTCAATTCGAACCTAATTCTTAGAGTACACTCAGGATCTTTTTTTTTTAATTGCGTAGACTTCGTAAGCGCTTCTTGAACCACTATGTGTCTAGCCTTATCTATATTAAAGCTGCATCAGTGGTTTCAATCTCTCCTGTAGCTCTCGGCCCATAATTGTCTTTCATACAGTCAGAGTGAATAAAATTTTATTGTGGAGTAAAAAATGCCGATGTGTCGTATAATTTCGGTAAATTCCTAAAATGCAAGCTCCGACTGCAATGAAAGTTTTTCCAACCGAAGATGATCAAGAATACCCAAAGTCAAGGTCTTACAGCGTCTATCGATCAGAAGGTTGCTATAAAAATGTCTTCGGCTATCAACAAAATCCCGATGAATTGTGTTTAGGAAACTAATATTCTAACAAATTCGTCGGAAATGACTACTAATACCTTTGATAAAAGAATCGACCTAGCCTAAAGTAATACACTTACATATATTGTACATAGCCGAAATCACACTCATTGTGTGTGAAAGATTGATTCAATGGTCTGCAACCGAATCGCAGATGCTGCTGACGTAAAACTCACTGCACGTAAATATTTTTTTGTTCACTTGTTGTTCTTTTTTTTACAACAATATTTTAAATTGGAATTTCATATTTGTCGCTGGTTTATTGCTGCTGTTTTTTGCGAAACTTTTCTCCTTCTTTTTTTTTGCTCTGCGGCATGTGTGGCTCATTTGCTATTGCTATTCTTTTGCATTTTTATTACGATTGTCACGAGTTTGTTACGTGCCACAAATTCGGGGGTTTCTTCGTGCTGCTGCTCAGGGACATTGAATTTTAATTCACTTATGACATATTTTTGTGGGATTACAAATGTGCAGCAGAAACTTAGATTTATTAACAATAGAAGTGATTGAAAATGTGTGTATAAAAAAGGAATTAAAGTTAAACTGCTTTTAAAAAAATATTTTTAACATAATCTACCTTATTATATTTATTTTGTATGAATTTTGAATTTTGTAACAGCAAATATAATAAACGTTTTTAGAAAAGCAAGCTTTTTGAACAGTTTGATATCCGTCAACAAGTTCAGAGCTCTTTAGAATCTATTTTGAGTGAACGAAAAAATGTATACTTCCTAATTACTAAAGAATACAAATTGGATAGTACTCTGTATAGGAAACTCAATGAATAAAACCGGAGATGTTTTTCATTAAATTTCTTAGTACTGTGTTTTCAAGATAATTTATCTTGATTGCCATAAATTTCCACAGTCCTACAAATTTTATCTAAGGAGGACATTTTAAAAACTAAAAGATTTGTAATATTGATAGAGAAAATAAACATAGCAAAAATAATATATACGAGACTAGTTTTTGAGTTGTAAGTTCTTGCATTGTTTTTTTTTTCAGGTCAGAAATATACTCGAAGTTTGGTCGTGTCAAGGGATTGTTGATCCTATATATAAACAAGAAAAAACGTTAACATTGGTTGTACCCAAGCTGTAATACCCTTCACAAATATAAATGATCCTTACAAGAAGTTGATTCCGATCGTTCAATTTGTATGGCAGCTACATACATATATGATATTGGGATTTGATCTATACAATTTCTTCGGAGATGACATTGTTGCCTTAGACAATAATCCATGCATAATATCATGAAAATACCTCGGCAAATAGAAAGTTTTCTATGCAAGAACTTTATTCCGATCGTTCAGTTAATATGGCAGCTATATGCTATAGTGATCTGATCTGAGCAATTTTTCGGAGATTACATTATTGCCTTAAATAATAATCCATGGAAAATTTTGTGAAGATACCTCGTCAAATCAAAAAGTTTCCCATACAAGTACCTGATTCCGATTGTTCAGTTTGTATTTCAGCTATATGCTATAGGGGTCCGATATCGGCCGTTCCAACAAATGAGCATCTTCTTGTTGAGAAAAGGACAGGTACCACATTTCAGATCGATAGCTTAAAAACTGAGGGATTACTTTGTATATATACAGACAGATGGACATTGGTTAATCAACGTCTCTGATGTTTCCTTCTGGGTGTTACAAACTTTGTGGCAAACTTAATATACCCTGTTCAGGGTATAAAATAACTTGCGTAAATATTAAGATTTCGTGAATGAACTTGACTCTAATCTCTATCACCTTAAATATATATATATATATATGTATATATTGATAAGCTTGTTTAAATATTATATATCAATCAAACTGTAGGGGTACCACCATAGTTTACGAGCCAAAAATAGAACAATTTCGTTAATAACCATGATCAGTTTCCAGATAATGGATCGTTTTAAAAGTACTACAAATAATAATTTACATAATTCGTTAGTTTTAATAAATTCACCATTTTTTTCTTTATTTAAAATCGGTTCATATCTCCACCTATTCCTAAATATCAGTGCCTTCTAGCTTTTCCGCAGACCGAATAGTTTTTTTCTGTCTGTCCGTCTAACTTTAAAATGGTATATTTGATATTAAGCATGACGTCTTTCCCCAATTAGTAAACATGTTACTCATACGGTATACGGCATATATAATATCATTTTCAGGATATATCAAATATTGCAGGAATCGGCTCACAAACTTCTGTCCTATAAAGCATATAAATTGCTTATACAATAATTTTTTTTTTAATATTATAATTTTTAAGTATTTGACATTTATCATTTCTTATCTGCTGTTTTTTTTATACCTTTTTTATTGAAATGATTTTAAACAAATACAAGAAATTTTATATATGCTGAATTTACAAAAAAAATATGTGGTAATTCAAATAATTTATGTACATACTTTATTAGAATACAAACATATAATATAAATAGCTTCTTCAGGTTTCCAGCGGACAATGTGACTGCGAAAAAATTGTCCAAGGCCACAGGCAACTGAGTCACATTATTAAATGTTGTGGAGATTTAAAATATGGAAATGCTAATTCTATGCACCCACATGCACATAAGTCTTGTGCTTTGCGAATAACTCACAGCGAAGTCACTTTACGTAAACACAACGTTTTTTTTTTTTTTTTGTAAAATACAAAATATTTTCAAATTATCATAGCAGAGCTTACAGGCTTTTGTATGGAAAAGTGAAATATACATATTATATGTACATGTATATATGAAGATAATATATTGTACATACATAAGTATGTACATTTTGTTGTAATGTAATTCAAACACATACACATGTGAGTGAATATTTTTTATAAAAAATTACATTAAATTCACAAAAATCTTAGATACATATAAACACATAATAAACGTGTATATAAAATATGCGTATGTATAATTTTGTTGCTTTGCAGTGAAGCATGCTCCTTTTGCAGGTTTATTTGCTCAGATTACACGCATTACGCAAGCAAATATCCTTAGTAAGCGCTTTGGCCGCTAAACAAACAATAGATATTTACAGCGCAAAAATATTTACAACCGAAAACACACACAACCACACATATATGTACACTTGGCATATTTATCAACTGACATGCCAGCGATATACATGGGAATTTATGTATCCGCATATCAGTATGGTCGACATACCTATGTACATACATATATCGAGCTCGTAGGACTAACGGTATGTGCACTGCTTAGCTTAGCTCTTTGCCGATGACGACATCAATTTTTATATTATTTTTATTAAATTTTGTGTTCGTTTCTGCTGTGTCAGTGTTTTTAACAAAATAATTTTAAGGAAAGCCATTTTTGGCTTGACCTTCGGTGGTACGAAACCGAAGCTGTGATAAAAAAAAGTTATGTTAAGCCAATAATACGAATATATCCACAGCGTGGTATGGCGGTATCGGTTGAAGCCCGAAACGGAAGAAGACAGCATAAATAATAATAAGAATTCACGATAGTCTGCCATGAGCTCTATGTTTCAAAAATATAGACATCAGTAACTTTTTTACGTAAGTTCATCATATACCAACATATGAGTACTATGTGATCACTCGGAAAATGACAGGAAGATTACCAATACAATGCTTTTCTATTTTCAGGTTTTGTCTCGAACAAGCTTTACAGTTTGTTTGGAGGTATCATCCTTCAATTTGATCGTCACGAGTTCATATATATTAAACTGATTTGGCTTCAATTTTTCATGACATATCCTTTGCTCTCTATTCTGAGTTTTCAGTTAAATAAAATATTAAAGAATAAAATTTCTTTGGAGAGATTAATTCAGCTGTTATTGCATTGAATCGATGAGAAAGTAAATCATATAAGTATGTATGTGTGGTAGAAACTGGATCTTCAGTTCCAATCTTCACAAATCTGTTTTTCTTTAACACCTAAAATTTTATTGTACTTGAGTTTATTTTAGATTTTATATGCCTTTTCTAGGCTAACGTATTACTTTTTAACTTTGTTGTCAGCAAAGTTGATAATCGGTTGGAATTCTTTAGTTGTTGTAGCAATATAAAATATTTCCAAAATATGTTTGTAATATTCTAGCGAGTAGCTAGTTCTTGGACGGGTAAAAATTTTTGGTCCGTGCAGATCCGACTGTTGTATTCGCTTTCTACAAGTAGTATATTCTTTGTTTCTAGGTATTGGTACAATAAAACGAGAACAGGTAACAATTCTTGCATAGTTCTCCAACATCCCATAATGTAAATCTTGATATTTAGGAGTGAAATATACCTATATACATTCCGAAGCTCGAAGAGAACCTCGGTTGAAAGCAAAAGCTAAATAGGCGGTCGCCGTCTAGACATGCACTAAAATAATTCGGGACATACTTTTCCAGAACTTTCCAAGTCATCCAGCCTCCAAACAGGTACAACCTAAACCAGCTGCAAAAACATATATTAAAATACAGAAGTTTATAAGTTTTTGAAATAAAATTCAGTTTAGCGCGAGATAAATAATACATATATACCTCGCGACCTCGATTATTATTAAAAATTTTGAATATGTTCGCCCAAGGCCCTCTATACAGTACGCATGAAAAGCACTTTAAATTATTACATTGTTAATATAAAATTGTTGCATACTTTTTGGCGTGCAATAAAAACGCCTACAGCACATAGCAAACAGCCATAATTCTAGTTGAAATTTTGGCACTTTAGTAAAATTGCAATAAATTTGATAATGCAATCAGTGTACGTGTGAATGTGTATGTGTGAATGTGTATGCGAGTGTGTGTATGCGTGTGAGTGGGTGTCGTGTAATGGGAATTAAATCAGCGCAAAGTACATATATTAATTGTTGTGATTGTTGTTGCTGCTGGGAACAACAAGGAGTCATGCGACTGCGGTAATATGTGTAACACATACTTATATAACAGCTTATGTTATTTTTTTTTATGCATAAAAGTGTTAGTAACGTGCAATAAATTGTCAATGACATTCGCGCTGTCGCAGCAAGTGCGGGTTATATGCATGTATTCTGAAATAATGGTTCCCTTTCATATACATTGGCTAAATAACTAATATTCTCAAAATCCCGATGTATACCTACGGTGTTTTGGTACACTTTTCGATCCGAAATATTAGTGATCGGCATTCATTATATTTTATAGGCATTAAAAACTATTCTACCGTAAAATTTTTGTAATTGAAGTTTCAGAAGTTTCGATAGGATGATATGATTGTTGTATTGCTTCAACTTTAGGACTTAGGGGCTATTAGCTAGATCTTAAAGTAGATAGTGTCTTTTAGTAGATATTTTAGAATAAAGTCATATAACCATCTTTTTTACAGAGTTTTGAAAGTGAAACATTTCGGGATCCCGAAATTACCTTAGTCAAAATACGGGATCTTAACTAATAATGAGTGATTTGAACACCTTACATGATTCGAATTAGTTAAGACAAATTATTAAATGCATGGCCAAACTTCTTCTCTCATTTCTAGTGAAAGACTTGATGATAAAGACGTTTTTGTTGTCTTTTTCCAAGAAGGTATTTTCTATGGTAGAGAACTTAAGCTAAAGTGTTCAATGTCATCGATTTTTATTCTTTAGCAAATATGTAAATATAAAATCAAATAATATAAAAACTATATCTCAAAAAGTTTATGAAAAATATCGGGATCCCAAAACTTTTATTTGCACATTTCGAGATTCCCAAAGCAACCCGTTATATAATGCCTTCATAAAAGCGAACATATGCATATACGCATGTAAGTATTTAAATAATAGCGCCAACACCCACTATCGCTGCCACATAATCATCGAGAATGCTTTTGTGAGTATGTGTTTGTGTGTGCAATAAAATTTGCATGTGGTATGTTTTTGTGAATTGCGCTGATGGCAGCGAAAACTGCAAGGAATGCGTTTACTTTGAAAAGTATACAAAGAAACACATCACACACATACACATACATATGAACAGTTATAACGCCCGTTACTTGTTAATGCGCTCATTGTATGCCTTGCGCCGCTGCGTCGCGGCGAGATAAAATCACAAACGGAAGCGTAAATGCCACAAGCAAAAGCGAACAACAAGTGTGCAATAGAACACACGCACACACACACATGCATACATACACATATGTGGATATGTAATGCCAGCGCAAACGAGCATGCATGCATAAGTGCAACGTTGCCGCAAAACGCTTCCAGAAATGCAACCGCAACGCCGCTGCGCGACTTTGTGGTGGCGGCGAGGCAAAAAGTGCAAGTCAACAACAACAATACAGACACACATACATACTTATATGCAAAGGTAAATAGGCGCGCGCTAATATTGCTTGCGGAGAGCTGAGCAAACTGGCAAGGCCTTGTTGAGCCAGGCTAACCGAAGCGTTTTCAAATTTTATTAATGCACAGCCACATTAAAGCCTCACCCGTTATGTGTGCAGCAGTTGAGCAGTCGTCGGATATAACGGTAGCGCTGGCAGCTGTAGCCCAACAAGCGTTTAACAAGCCGGCCACTTGACTTCCGTCCGCATGTCATGTACCTCCGACATGGCAATGCGACCGCTGCGGCAAGCGGCATGCCACAAGTGATTGTTGCCACTGCTTGCACTCGTCTTACTTTACGATATTCTTCGCACCACTTTAATTCGCCGCTTATCAGCTGCCTTGTACAAAGTGATTTGCATTTTGTCCTTTGCAGCGCCCTTTCGAGACTTTTGACTTGTTTGTGTCTCGCTGCGGCTCAAGCGCCGTGTCGTCCTCCATAATCCGTCACGTACTTCACTCGCCGGCGCTCGTGCTTGTTCAGCGCGCGCTGACAGCTGCTGCGGAAGTCAAGTGCGGTGCCTGGCCGTGCGGGTCAACAGCGTTGTCGTGTTGGCGCCTCTGCCGAATAATGTGCACAAATGCGACCGTTATATGTGGCGTTGTCAACGCTGTTGCCTGCAGTGTGTCCGCGTTGCCGGAAGTGGAGTCGCTGGCAGATTTATTATAATTTCTGCAGATTCAGCGATATTCAAATGAATTGAGTTTCCCTTGTTGGTGGTGGGTGATGGCGGGAGTAAAAGCGCCACAAATTAAAAAGGTATGCAAATTTGCGTAATTGAAACTGGCATTAAGCTAAGAATAATGGATTTAAAATTGAAGTTGTGGTTGGCAATCGAATACAAATGAATATTAAATTTTCATTGCATGGGGTATCGTAGTAGACTTTTGCATGTGAAACAAGTAAGGAAGGGCTAAGTTCGGATGTAACCGAACATTTTATACTCTCGCAAAGTCAAATGGTATACTCGTTTGAGATTTCTTGGTGGATTGACCTATATTTTCGGTAGAAGGTCAACCATAGGCACTGGGGTCCACATATTCAGTACCTAGGGGCTTGAACAGTTTTGGTTCGATTTAGACAATTTTTGGTCACATGTTGGCATACTTTAAACGTATTATTCATTTGCTTGATTTGCATCTGGAAAGTGAAAAAATCAGATGAAATTTTAAATGGTGTTATATGGGAAATAGGCGTGGTTGTAATCCGATTTCACCCATTTTCATACTATAACATAGAATAATGGTAAAATATAATAATAAAAAAATAACGTTATGTACCAAATTTGGTTGAAATCGGTTAAGAAGATCCTAAGATATGGGTTTTCACCTAAAAGTGGGCGGTCCCACTGACTAATTTTGAACGCGGTTCCCATAAAGTCATATCATACCATCCCAGAGATAAAATTTAACATCTCTGGCGTGTTTAATGCTTGGTTTATCGCGCTTTTAGTACAGTACTGTTATATAAGGAGTGGGCGGACAGACGGACAGACAGTCACCCGGATTTCAACTCGTCTCTTGATCCTGATCATTTATATATATATAACCCTATATCTAACTCGATTAGTTTGAGGTGATACAAACAACCGTTAGGTGAACAAAACTATTATAAAAAGCCTACACTACTAGAAACTTTGTTTAGGTAACGTGATAATCATTTTTGAAAAAACATAACTCAGATTTTTGTAGTACAATGCTTTTAAAAATCTGTTTCATTTTCCCCGAATAGTCAACTTGTTTGGAGAACAGGAGAGCATTCGTTTAGTGATCGGAGAAGCCTCTCTCTCTCTCTCTTACTCTCTCTCTCTATAGCGGGGTACTCGTAGGGTGTTCTTCTCTTTGTAGCAAGTTCAAGTGAAAGTGGTACAACTATCCAATAATAGTTTCTGTAAATCTTATTAAACTCCAGATTTAATCTTGAACCCTTTTTCAGATTTTAAAACATACAACCTGAGCCAAAGTTGCTAAATGATCAGTTAATAAAAATACCCAAAAAAACGTTTAAAAATAAATTCCTATCAAAAACGCCGTGGTTTCAAGAAGTTTATATTATCTACTAAATATTTGCGCCTATTGCTTGGTTTGGATATAGAAAAATAAAATTTTACAAAAAATATCTTCAAATATGTATTTAACTGTGCATGATATTTTGCCACAAGTGGGAGTGACTGCTGTTAATCTGTCAATTGTATTATACTTATAAAGCCCTAAGTAGCAACTGACAATCAGCTGAGAAACAATTGACGACAGCGTTTATTTATAGAGAGCCCAATAACATTTAGAGAAAAAGTTTACAGAAACTTTTGGATTACTGCTCGACCAACCTTCTAGTTAACTAGAATATACCGTCCTTTATAACTGAAAACCAATATTATCGAAGTGATTCTATAAATTTTTTTTTGAGGATACTTGAGCAATGATCTGTACGTGATCTCAAGAGCTATTCAAGAATCGGTTGAAAAATACACATTTAACTGTATTGAGCTTATAAAAGTCGGTACTACAACGCAAACCTGGATTCATTATCAACATTGGACAACAAATGATGGGGAAGCACAAAAAAGTCTACTAGTATTTCATATTTTCATTATCTCCAAATTTTTAAGCCGTTTTTTGTCGTCGACAAAACAAGTTTTCTGTCTAAGCCTTTATATTTCAAAGAACAGTGCAGGCGTGGGGTTTTGAGAATTAAAGAAGCCCATCTTTTGATTAAATTCTTGGTTGTTTCTGAAGAATAATAAACCATTGAGCCACTATGATTGTAATCGTTTTTAAGACAATTTGGTATTAATTTAAACAAAATACCTTTAAAAACAACATAATTTTACCAAAACGATGCTAGAACGTCAACATTACCGGAAACTAGCGAAAATATCTTATAACTAAACTTTAAATAGGGTGTAAGATATAAGAAGAGAGGAAGAGTTGTCACTGAAATAAATGAAAATTTCGCTGATACACAAAGAACGAAAGAAGAATACGGTCCGTTTGTGTGTCTTGCTATAAATAATTTGTCTTAAGAGACAGTTGCGCAATATTTTTTTTGTATTAAAAGTCGCTCTTCCTTTGATAAACTGCACTCATAGCATGTCGACAACGGATGGGTATATAAATTCGGACGAAGTGGATTTATTTTTACACTCCCCTTTGGTAATTTTTGTCACCAGCCTCATTACGACTTGTTAAGGTGAAAAATGAAATTGCAAGACTTTGTAGAAAAAGAAATGAACTAATGAAATTACATTTTCTAAATTGAGCTTCGTTGGCGAAAACAAGAATTTAAAGTAAGAAGGATAACAATAAACACTGGAGGGAGACGAAAATGAAATAAAAGTGCAAATAAAAAAGTAATGATATATATGTATGTGTGTACATCTGTTGCCTGTGATATAATGACCACTAGTTGCAACATGGTCACTGCAAGAAGAAGAACAAGACTAAGGAAGCATAGCAATGTTTGTTATACAGTTTCTTGATAACTGAGTGAGAGTAGAAGATAATGTAATAAGAAATGAGAAAATATATTTTGCACTACAAATATATAGACACGAGTATTCTCATCTAAGTGTCAATTCTGTTACTATCATCCACTCTACGTGTGCCTTCGTTTTTTTTTTTTATTTGCACATTTTTCATCACACTTTCTTTTCAATTTTAATTTAAAGTTGGTCCACTTTGGTATTGCAAGTTGCGTAAGAGGACATTTTCCGCATTGCTGGAATTCAGCTGACTCAGTGCTATGCTACCTATGTACATAGCTAATTGTATATATACAGCTATGTGTTTGTATGTATTTGTGCAATTAAAATTGAAATAAAAGCGAAATTGCTTGGAGACAATTTTTGAAGTGCCAAAAGTGCGAAATAACTTTTTCACAACCAATTACATTTTATGAAGAAACTTCAGGCACGTACAAAACATAGACATACTCTCATACTGCATATGGTTATACACCGAGAGGGTTTTAAATTATAACTTTTTGGCGACAACACAGCGATCGCGAATATTTTGGCTAGTGCTTTAAAAATCCATTAAATTTGTGTGGGCATGGCATCTTACTTCAAAGTTAAAAGTTATGCTTATTATTTACGATACTAAATAATTATACACAATATTTTATAAAAAAAAGTTATTTAAATTTTGTGAAAAAAATATTAAAATTTTTTATTATGTACAAAATTATGGAAAATCAATACAATTGTACTTTTAGAAGAGAGAGAAAAAAACTAAATAATGACACGCCCGGAAAGAAAATATTTAACAAATTATTATGCTAGATATACAGTAAACTTTAAATAAATTTTAATATTCAAATAGTGGCAACTCTGCACAAGTTTTTTTTTGATATTTATAAAAAAAAAATTAAATTTTCAAATAATGGCAACTCTGCACACAAATAGTTTAGCATATATAAAATACATTTCAATATTCAAATGGTGGCAGCTCTGTACCAAACATATGTATCTAAATTATATCACGTTTGAAATCGATCAAGTAATTTCTAATATATTATTAATTTTATATTTTGATGTGATCAAGTATTTTCTAAAATATCCCAATAAATTTGTTCAATGCTTTTTAAGGGTTACCACACTCAATAAATAAGTTTGAATATTTTAAATCAACTTCTACATAAATTGGTTTACATCATTTAAGCACTCAATTTATGCTAGGAACGTTTTCGCATTTACACTTTTAAGCAACGAGGCAACCCTCTAACAATTTGTAATTAAAAAAAAATAGGAATTAAAATGTTCTAAAAAACACTTTTGCATTATATTTCGTATATCGAACTTGTGTATTTTGCACGCATAATTAAATGGGTGCATTTATAGATGACAACCCTGTCACAATATATACACTTAAATTCAGTTGAGTGGAAATATAAAAAAAAAATAAATAATAATAATCGAAAATTTGTGCAAGTATTGAACGCATGTTATATATTTGCTTATGAAATATCAGTGTAAAGAAATTGGCTACCCTATCCAAATGCATATATTTTAATTTCCTAATTTTTACCAACAATTAATCATTTCTGTTCAACAAAAGTGCTATTATAATTTACTCAACTTTCTCATTTTATATTTGACCAATAGATAACCGTTGGTAACTCTGTATAAAAGCAAAATAGTTATTTAAAAAATTTTATTTATTATAATATTTTTATATTTTTTTTATAAATATGTTTAATATTATATTTTAATAAAGAAATTAGAGAAAGAAAATATTTGGATATTTATTTATTGTTTTACAAATATATGGCTACTCTATTAAAGTAATTTTTGAAAATTAATATTCGAAAATGAAAATACTTTTTGGGTAACCCTTTACATTTGACGACACTTTTATATAATTTGTTTAGTTCTTTATTTATGTATATGGTTTCAATTGTTGCAGGAAATGACATCCCTGTTACTATTTATAATGTCATTTCAATAATGTTTAAAAATTAAATTTGATAACATATTATTTATTTTATCAACTCTTTTTGAAGACAAATATTAAATAACTAATTGAATTTTATGGCTTCACAATTTTTTCTGGTAACCTTAAACACCAATTTCTAACCTTATTAACTTTTTTTGCGCAATAAATGAAGTAAAAGTAAATTACATATCATATTTCAAAACTTTAACCTCACATATCTGTAGAATTTCCATTGAGACTTATTGGGAATACAAACAGCATCATCACTGTCTTTGCTTTCATTCAATTTTGCTAAGTAAACAGCAATACAACAAAATAACCGTAAAGTGCAGTTAATCTTCGGATTGCAGCGTGACTCAGAACGCGTCATCGCAGACAATATTATATACATATCTACATATAGTCAAGTACATATGTAAAGACATTCACTTGAAGAAATATAAGTCACTCTGAGAAAAATGCTGTGCTGATGCTCTTGGCAAGTGCAGGCACGACACGCAATAGAATTTCCGAAAAATTATAAATTTTCCATGTCACTTACACCGATGGTGTTTTTTTAGCTGAGAAGCATCTTGTGATGCAATGTAGCTGGAAGTATTTTTTACCGTACACACAGCGAGGAGTCAAGCCAGCGGTGAGCTAATGCTTACAAATAAAACGCGTACTCATGAGTAGATATGACAGTAGAATCCACAAGGCAGATGAATGTAAGGACTAGCTGAACTTTAGTTGCGTTGAGTGTTGAGTAATCTAGATCAAGCGCAACGGGAGTGAGGAACCGCTTGTAGTGACAGCAACACGTGAGCATGCAAGAATAATAAGAAGAAAGAAAGAAAAAAAGTTGACTGTGATGAAGAGTAATTTGTCAATATCACTTGTCGTTTACACATAACGGCAAATGTTTGTTTATGAAAAGAAGCTACGATAAGAACGGAAGTGAGGATGTAAGAGCAGTCAAAACGGAAGCGGATGCATTGCAAACTTGCTAATGTTAAACAATGAGCTGGCTAAAGCACAAAAATATGAAGAGATATTATATAGCAATGAGGAATTTCATAAAAAGAAAAAAGGATTTTTCAGTACGTTTAATGTAAATATTGAAGCCAGTTATTGAGTTTTTTGAGTTGGTTGGGTCAACTAAATTTTTTTCGCTGAAACCATGCCTGCAGATATTTACTTGAATACGAGAGCATGTGCTCCTAGAAACAACAAGGGCCATTAATACGTTTTTGAACTTCCTTAAAGAGTATAATGTTCTGTAAGTTAAGCCACTACTTATTAAAGATGAGTAGCACGGCTTAAGTCGTAAAACCAGAGTTACCCCTATGCAATTGGTTTCAGGATTTTAAAGTAAGGTAAAGTCTTAATTATTTGGAATACATTCGACAAACTCGACATTTGTTCCCACACGGTACAACCACAACTTTGCTTGTCCTCTATTCCTATGCTCCGACCACGCTAAAAAAGATATGTTCTGGGCCTTCTAAAAAACATAGTAAAAAGTTCATTTAATATCAGAAACTAAGAATTTTTAAGATTTTATGGAGATGCCCTTGGTTATATGCCGTAGTAATGGAGTGTATCGTTCAGCCGTTTTAGAAGCTGGTACCATTAAGAAGTAGAAGCTAGGCGTCATACTCTCAGCTATCCGACCGGCGCATATGTTACATAGATATTGACCAAGTAAAGCGCAATGCAATCAGTCCGCTCTCCTCAAACTTTTGTATTACGGAGACTTGATTTGATGTCGTATAAATCGCATTCCCAATTTATGTCACTTTAGAACTCCAAACTGGATTCAATTGCAGAAGACCGCTCGCTAAGTTAAAGCTCGGCTCTCTTGTCAAAAAGTTTACATGTGGAAGCGACAATAAAGTTATTCAGTTAATAGTTTATTGAATGGCTCATTAAATTAGTATAACGATTTGTTATGTTATCTCTATATATTTATACCAGTATCTTTCATTTATACCAGTTGTTTGTTCGATTCAATACTCTCCAAGGCTTAGCGACAGCTTTAAGCGCTTTAGCGTTTAACAAAAATATTACTTTGAATTTAATCACGCAAAAAGTGTTCATACTTAATCCAAGTGCCAATAACTTTTCGATATGCCTCCATAAAATTTCATTTCAGCATTCACACAAACAAACTTAAATCGCTCAAATCAATTTTTATTCACCTTTTCAACGCATATAGGTGAATGTTAGTATGTAAGTGTGCACCACTTAGGGACTTACCATAGACACGTACAATTTTAAGTCCTTTCATGAGCACATCTGAGCTGCGTAAACTCTGCGGTTATTACAATGATCTGACAGTCTGTGCTATTTGTATTCGTGCGCAAAGCCCTTACATGTGCAATATGAGTGAGTAACGGTGGTAAAAAAGGTAGCAATATACAAAAATTAAAATGAAAAGTGAAAAAAGCATTTCACCATTTGCGATTGCGAGATTCAAGTGGTCAGGTAGCTACTTGACTTTTATGGCTGCATTTGGAGTGCGCTGCATTTAACGGTATATTTTCCATATTCCATTTTTATGTGCATCTGCATTTGATTTGATTGCTGTAGATTTGTTTGAGTTTTGTTAAATATTTTTTCGTTGTTTTTTCTGCTTTTTTTTGTTTTGCCTTTCCCACTTGGTAAGCTAAGAGTTTCGAATTCAAATTTGTGCACTTTTGGTTTTGTATACGAACATTTCAAATTGTCGAGCTGACCGATTTAGTTTTCAATTGAACTATTTTCGACTTTTTCTGTTCTCTTGCAGTTGCTTTTTGTTTGTTTTTTAGATTTTTTTTTGTTTTTTTGAAATACATCTGAATATTGTAAGCGGCGACAGTTTTCCATTGCAATCGCACATAAAAATTCCATTGCCAAGCATTTAACTGACCTCAATTGCGTCGACTGATACCTGTCAGCCGCATGCGAGTTGTGGCAAAGTCAAGTAAATCCTTCTAGGACCCAAACGAGTAGTGGAATACAATATTTATGCGCTAGATTTTCAATGGCATACCGTAGCTTTGAGTCTTCAAACGGTTTAGTGGCTATATATAGTACATATAGTACATATAGACACATACAAACACGCTCTGAAATATACACAGTTACTATATATGTATGTATATACAGCTATTACGCCCGCGTAAACCTTATAGTCGGCACCCCGAGTATTTCCGTTTTTGTTTTTACTAATTCTAGAGTATTTTCATACCCACACTCACATGCACATATAGATTTATGCCACTCACAATCGTTGCATTTAAATCACTGCTCAGCCATGAGGGGTATGCGCCAGTTGGTGGTGGTAGGCCGATATCTGCTTGTAGCATTTTCGAAACGTTTAACATTTGAATAGGTCAATCAAATGCGTTTGCCTTTCAGCAGTCGGTAATAGCGGCAAATATTATATAACTGTAAAATACTTAGATATTGTATACAGTTATGTCTGTTTGTGTGTGTCGCTTGCTGACAAGTCAAGGCAAAGCCAGCGGGTGTTTAGCTAATGAAAACTCATGTCAACTGACAATCCATTTGTGTGGCAATATTTGAGTGAGCGATTGAGTTACGTACGTATGTATTATGTATTCAATGTTGTGTAAGTTAACAAATAAGCTCTCGGCATCACGCTGTGGGGCGGGGTGGGGTTGCGCGACTTTAAACTAAGCGCGGTTGTTGTAATTTACTTGCGGCAGAGATAACGACTTTCTCTCTGGAATGCATGGAGAGTTGATGAGGAGGTTCTATGGTATAAAGTGAGTGGTGTCTGATTCCAAAATTTTCAACTTTGTCTCTTATAAAAAATTCTCGGCTGTGGGCTTTCTGTATTGCTATCTCGTTCTATGTGTGATATTCGTCCTTGCTTTCTATTTGTGTACCTTTATGTATGACTATTTTGTTATAACTAATATTAGTTCACATTTGTTTGCCTACGTCAGCTTTTGTCGATGACTTGGCTTAAGCAGATTTATCTTTCTCTACTTTCGTTCTGCCAATAGCTTTTTTGCAGCGTTTCTTCCATATGTCCCTCTATGAGCAAGGCTAGACCATATCTTCGTACATTTTCCTAATTCGTTTTATTTCTGCGTGCGATTCGCTAGCAGAACTTACAACATCTGTGGAGACGGTATATGATCTGATATTTTAAATAAGTTGCTGTGACTGTTGAAATTAATACGCAATTATTATTCTGGGTCATAGTAACCGCAGAACCATTGGTGAAGACAGGTTGAACTAACTAATTTTAATGTCGAATAGCTCCAAGGAGAGACGTAGAAATATGGCATCCGCGGAGGAAGAAGAGTCAATAGTACAAAAAATGTTATTTTCTATATGAAAGGCTAAATGTCTTAGCAAACTGTAATTGAAATCAGAAGCCCTACTTTTTCGACTCTTATATATCTACATGCAATTCTAAAGTATCATCAGTTATGAGCGCAATCTCTTTTATTTAAAACATCTAAACTTATTTTGATAGACTATTTCATAGTTCCAAAACTTTTATGAAAAAAAACATCAAATCTTTTTTAAATGTTTGAAATTCTCTTCACAACCATTTCGCATTGTTGCGCACTCTGCGTGCCAGCAAACGTCATGAATGCGTCGCCGCCTACACTTCACCACTGTCGGCACAGTACTCGCAACCACAGCGAACGCAAAAATGCGGCGTTAACTTTCATACACTTAACTTTGCTAACTTTTCTAATTCGAAACAATTTTGCGATTTCCTTTGCCGCGGCACCCGCACACAAACACACACACTTATACATATATACAAACATAGAAACAAAGAGTTATCGTCTCGTGACGCGCCGTCGTTCTATATTCAAAGTACTCCGCGTTGCTTAACTTTGTCTTGCTTTGGGCTACAATTGTTTTCCCCTTATCCGGCCGCTCGTTCGCGACATATATCGCCGCTTGTCAATTGCGACGTCACCATAAACGACATAAATTCATCGCTGTCGCTTTTATTTTCATTCAACATCCGCTGTCGCTGTCTGCCGCGCGCTGCTCTCCTGTCGTCGACGTCGCTGTCGTCATAGCCGCCACTGGCAGTGAATCCTTTACAAATGTAGCGAATTTAACTCAACAACTCCCACAGCAACTTTTAGCTGCTTGCAAGTTGTGTCGCCGTCGCCAGCTCACCGTACGTCCTTCCGTTCACCAAAGGAAGGGGGAAGTTTTTACTTAAACTACCGCAAAAAATTCCTTATTGGCATTGTTGCAAAAACAAAGCGACTTCTAAAGTTGTTTCATGCTTTGCTTTGCAACTTACTTACTGCCTTTGCGAAATTTCCTCACAACTTCGTGGCAAAGGCGACAGGACTCGCACGCACGCTCGCCTACACAACACTTCGGCTTGCGGCGCACGAACGACTCTGTGGCCGGTCGTTGGAGCTCGCCTTCAGCTGCTGTTTTACTTTGTCGAGTTCAGTTTGCAAAACGCTGTCACACGAAAAGGATTATTAACGCGGACGAAACGTTGAAGCGTTGCGTAGTGAAGCGACTTAGCGCTGAGCAGCTTAGTGGGTCGCATTCATTATAGAAGCATACTTTTGTGTGCCACTTAGTTTCATTGAAAATTAACAAATAATTGTAATTTTTTACAAAAATTTTATCAACGACTGTTTACTTTTAACAAAAAGTTCAGTATTTTCTGGAATTTTTATTTAGTGCAAGTGTGTTTTAAAAAGTGTACGCGATGTGCAGTTATTACAACGCGCCTACAAGTGTGCTACATTTGCTCATCTTGCCGGTTATTTTGCTGCTGTTGCAGTGCATTCCGAATGGTTAGTTAGTTAGTGTGTGTTCGAAAGCGCAATTGCTTAAAACAAAGATACGGATGCTAACAAATCGCTTTCATTAATAAAAAATTGAAATTCGTGAAATAAATAATATAATATATATAAATATGTTAAATAAAATTATAAACAAATAATAAAACCGAGAAAAAAAATATATAAAAATAACATAACATAAATGTAAAACAAAATACTACTTTTAACAAAAGAAAATATAAAATAATATAAATTTAAAAAATATAAATTTAAAAAATATAATTCAAAATCAATCAGTCAAAAAATATAAAATACAATTAAATAAAATAACACACTCAAATCTAATTTTAAAACATCGAAGTACATATTACGAATAAATTTATACGTAAAAAAATTAAATTTATTGAAAAAATAAAAATAAATAATTCATAATCATTTAAACAATATAAAATTATTTAAATTTGAAAAAAATCAGAGCACTAAAATAAAATAATTTAATGAAAGTAAACTTATAAAAATAAGTTGAAATTTTACGGTTTTTATGAGAAGAATTATAGAGTAAACTTAGTTTATCATCCCTGAAGCCAAGCCGAAAAAAATTTTCTCGAAGTTAAAACTAAAACTGCTTCGAAAGATGACTGCAGTCTTTCGTAATGTTAAAAGCATAAATATACGTAAACCATATAACAGGTCTAGTAAAAATTTAGTAAATATATATGTTTGCATTAAATTTAGTGATATTTGATAATTGATATCATATAGAATAGTTAGATACTTATACATTCCTCAAAAGCTGCCGGCGGCTTCATCTACACCCGTTCATATTTTTTGATGAGCAGCGCGCTTCTTAAAGAGATGTTATTCTCATCCACGTGTAATTAAAAAGAGTAAAGAAATTTGTTAAAAATATACGTTCTAGCAAAGATTCGCCTTATATTCAATAACTGTTCTTTAATAGTACAACTCTCTATCACATCTCGTATAGTTTTTCTTACTGCATCAGTAAAGCCATGTGCTAAGCATGTTTGCTAGATTTTTGTTGCTAGCGGTTAGAATGGAAATGGTATAACTGGGTAACTATATCAGTCAGTTGCGGATAGTTTTTTGTGACAGAAAAATGAATTCGTCAAGAATTGGTGGTTGGAAACAAAAATTGAATGAAGAAAAGCAGAAGTTGAGATGAAAATAATGGAATTAATGGAATTAATACATATAACACCGATAGAGAACTTCTGAATAATTTTTTACTCAGTTCATGCCCAAGAAAGGGAACTAGTACTAATACACTCAACGAGTCTGCAAACTTGTTTGAGTTTGCATAAAAAATATGTAGTTTATTAGCGTAGCCAATGTAAGTTAAAGGTGGTACTCTTGTACTCGTATCAATTGCTCCATCCCTCACACAGTGTTCCTATAACTTCTGCTTGTTACAAGACTCTATCTAACGCTACATAAACAAAATCCACATACTAATGATAAATTAGAATAATTCTATGATTTGTCGCTTCAGTCTTTTGTTTCGAAACCCCATTAGATGCTGATCTGATTCAGATAGCCTTTCACCACCAATATATGCGGAACATATCGTAATCTGAATATTAAAGTTTCGCAGCTTTGTCATAATTTTTCAAAATAATAAATAAATTTACAATATCTAAATTTACGTCAAAATAATGATCGGAAATATTTTAAAGCACTTTAGAGAATACTCACATAACATAATATACGTATAATACATAAAATAATAATAAACAGTTTGATAGCTGTTATTATACAATATTTTTATCCAAATATAACAAATAATTACGTCAAAGAAATGCTTATAGTTCGAGTAAACAAAAAATTATAAATTCAACGACTTTTCTCTACATTCTCAAATATCTCTTTCTCTCATGGTTTTCGAAAATTTGGCATATATTTAACCTATCAACAGGTGCGGCAATTAAATGTTTTGTCTGTGACTCCAGCGATAATCCAAGTTGTGAGAACTTAAAATCCAATCAAAGCATAGTGGCAGAGGTAAGTCCCATAATTATAATACAACAATAAAATATCTAAATGGGCTAATATGTCTGTCTGAAATTTAAAGGAGGAATTGCTAATATGAAAAAATAAAATGATAAATTTTAGTGTTTCAGAACTGCGCCTTTTTTGGAAACATTATCAGGTTTTAAATTGCGGTAGAAATATTTTGCTGAACACTCTAGATCAAAGCTTTTTTTTGCCAACCATTACAAATATAAGGGGTTTAAGATAGAGAGAAGTCAGTCAGAAGTCAGTTAATCCTGCGGTAACACAATGCTCTTGAAATTATTTACTACGAAAAAATTTTGAAGAAATGTTATTAAAAATACTTGATTATAAAAAATAAATTCTAATTCGAACGAAAAAAAAGAGTTGAGTGAATGTGATGATGTTACAAACATTCAAAAGTAAGTTATGCGAGAAGTGTTCCAAAAATTCCAAAACTATATAAATCAAGAATTTGCCTAGTGTCTCCGATCCATATTATATAATACGTTTCTTATTTTTGTTTTCGTGACTTTTTTTTTTAAAAACACATAGAAAAACGGTATTCGATTAGGAAATCTGAATTAAAGTCTACAGGAATTTTAAATGTGAGGCACTTAGGTACTTTATGTTGTGGATAAAACATACCAGAATGGAAATGAGGATGGTTAATGAGCTAGTGGAAAATTTGGACGACAGTACAATAGCTCTTAAGAAATGCGTCTCAAAATAATATTATTTTTCAATATATGATAACTAATAGCATATTACACTCAACAGTTGGTATTCTTAGTATTCGTCCAGCAAATAATACACATTTTTTGAAGTTCTACAATATTACAGGATCACAATCAAAGGACAATATGTTCATATAACCTAGCTCGACTGTCGGGTTATTGTGCAAGGTCTTAAGTTCGTTTCGTTTATCTGAATCAATCTTGGGTCAAAAATGAAAGCGTTCTGAAGTAGGGTTACCGAAATTATATTTCACATTTCTATTAAAACAATACCAGAAAGCCTGAAATTTGTTCGTGAGCAATACGTTTTTATTATCTTAATAAAATACGTACCGACGAAAGCATGACCTTTACAACTCAGTGCGGCGAAAGTTGCACGTAATTACAGATTGAGACCAAGCAACTGTCAAAATAATTAACTTTAAAGAACAAAGAAGGAAAAAGCATGAAAATGAAAAGAACTCTCATAGAAACCCTCGTCCCTATTGGAAAAACTGTAACTGTCGATTTTCACAAGTTTCTCTTGAGATGAATTTAGCACCAGCAAAATCATTCGCCTTAGACAGGAACAGGTAGCAATCACATTGTGCCCGGTCCGGACTTTAAGGCAGAACGATGGAATACAATTCCCCTTCTATTGGCCAAGATTTCTGGGCGATTGTTTTCTTCACTTTGTTGACCCACTTTTCAAAACCAGTAACTGTATCTGCTTCAGAAATGGATAAATGTTTTGCCATCCAACCGCAATTCGCAAAAGAAAATTAGGTCCGTGAGATTTGTTTTCGTTAACACGTATGATACCCATTCTTGTATATCGAACTTCTTTTTTTATCCAGCCTTGTTTAAATGGTTCCCGGCCGTTTTATGTGCAATGCTTAACTCCTAGGAAATCTAAACAGTCCTTACATGGTGATCGGATTCGACGATTTCTATTATTTTATCAATTTTTTCGACAATTGGCTTCCAGAGCGTGGTGAATCTTGGACATCAAAATTACCGGATCGGAGTCGACGAAACCAAAATTATATGTGATTCACTATTAAAAAAAACTGGACCATAAACATTATTAATTTTTCAGCCGCCTGACTTGCGTTGTTTCCTTTAATGGGAGAAGCAATCACAAAACTGTCTGAGAAGTA
The DNA here is from genome assembly GCF_042242935.1 of Bactrocera oleae. NCBI lineage: Eukaryota > Metazoa > Arthropoda > Insecta > Diptera > Tephritidae > Bactrocera > Bactrocera oleae. The sequence continues at coordinate 6,737,958 of NC_091537.1, read as the reverse complement.
TTTCAGTACGAAATCTGGTGTTTCTAACGCCATTTTAGAAAGAATAAAAGTCCATTGCTGAAAATACAGACCGTTTACAACTTTGCAGTGAAAAATATTTTTGTTATTCTAAAGATCATTGATCTAACACAAAGTTCGCACAGATTTTTCTATCTAAAGATCGTTGACTCTCACCGATTTTTCTACAGATTAGTACAGACCACTGAAGATTTTTTGTAACATTACTACAAGAATGAAAATTATAATCTTCTTACACAAAACATTTGTGACACATTTCAAAAACACACAAATCTTCGACTCCAACACTCAACTATATATACTTTCACTTCTTTATTTACTCACAACGTTTTCGCCAGTGAAATTGCGTTAGTTTCTCGAAGATTATATATTTTTAAGCTCCTGTTTCATGTAAACGCCATTGGCAATGCGCCAGCGCCTAAGCGCTAGTGGCCATCAGTTGTGGAAGAGGTCGTTAGTTATTTACGCCGTCACAGCGACTTCTTCAGCCTTCCACCGCTTAGCCAAGATACCATACTACGACGACAAGCACAATACAATTTGTTTGGATTACTAATTGAGAATTGAACAATTGTGGCTGCCAGCCACAGCGAGTAAACAAATTGATAAATGCAGCGACAAGAGCGCATAAAGATGTGTAGCCGGCTTCTAGGCGCAGTCACATGTGTGTCATTTCGTGCCAAATGAAAGTAAAGAAAGCACAGAAGACTTGGAGAGAAAATACTGTAGATATAGTAAGATCAACAACGGATAAATGTAAACATCAGAGACGTCATAGATATTATGGACATTGTAGCCTTCCGGTTGTCGTTTGCAAAAGTAAATACAAATACACATACACAAATATGTACATGTGTTAATAGAAATAAGTAAATAAACGAACAAGGTCAGCTAGAGCCAAGATTATTTTGGCTTAAGTAAAAAATTTATTTGCGAAATTGTGCCAAGGTTTTTATTACAATCACATTCAACTCTTTATCTGTGTACTTGTGTATATATGTGTATTTGGAAAATCGTCATTGAATCCCATTTTTTTGCTATTATCAATATTAACTGTTGATTTAGGTCTTTTGTTTTGTTCTGTTAGTGATTTACGATCTCAAGTGCAGACAAGTTGCGCAAATTCTGGATTGCGTATATGTAAAAAGTTTATTGTATTGTATAAATACATCTACAGGTACATATAAATATTTTTTTCATGCAATGTAAATGACATTATCTTCTTTCCGTTGCGAACGGTTTTATTTGAGTTTTGCCGAATATTTAGTAGAGTGAAAAGAAATCCATTATTTTTCCAATGGGTGGAAATAGTGGGGTCGGGCTACGCTATATGGCGCTGGAAAGATAGTTTTTCATACAAAAAACTTCTCAGATATTTTTGTAATTGCTTGACTGAGCATTTTTCAGCAAAGCGAAAATACGCCATATTTTACAGTTTCTCTTCGATTAAGGAAAAATTGTGGTTTCGTCAATACCCTTCTGGTAATTTTGGTATCAAATATGTGCCATGCTTTCGTAGACCTATTGTCGAAAATGTTGGTAAAATAATGGAAATTGTCGAGTCCGTTCGCCACGTAAAAACTGTTTCGATTGCTCATGAGCTGGGAATCATCTCCTATGAGCTCCACCCTTACAACCATACTTTTTATTTGGCATTGCACTGTCAATAATTGGACCGTCTAAAGAAAGCAATCGTTTAAAAGCGGCCAGCTTTGCCAAATAGGAAAGCAATCGTAGTCCAGTGGGATAACCCCGCGCCACACATTTCAATATGGACTTACCAAAAGCTCCGGAAGTTTGGTTGATAGCTTTAATATTTCCACTTTATAGTATGGACCTAGCAGCAATTGATTACTACCTGTCCTGCTATAGCGAATGATTTTTCTGGTAAAAAATTTGATTCAAAGGAAGCATGTGAAAATTGGCTGTCGCAGTGTGTGGTCAATATTTGACAATTACTACTATTTTCGCTTTACCTATCCTTTCTAAAATTCTCAACAGCCCCTCAAAACTTACAACGAATCTGTTTGGTCTTATATAAGTCTTTTTGTTTCTAAATATTTTATAAACATCTATTATATTTCATTTAACAGGAATGTACTCTAGACAAAATGCGAACAACCAATACTTGGCTTTTCGACTTAAATCGATTTGCGTACTTCGATACCGGCGCTAGTAATGGACCGCTAATGAACTGCCAAAAAGTGGTGGCCAGAGATCGTAAGTGAAATGTTGAATACTTTTATTTCAAACTGTACCTGCGAAGGCATACATTTTTGTTCTCATTTTCCTATAACAACGCCTAATCCACCCACTTGTGAATATTTTACAGCAAACACCGGCAAAATGGTCACCGCACGCTTTTGTCAATTGGACACCGCTGATTCGGACGCCTGTCAAATATTGGGCAACAAATTGGGTTGGCCACCAGAGTTGGCGCGTAACGCGAACCTCGACGAGGATGACAAGAATAAAAGAAACAAGAAGCGCAAGGGTAAAGGCGGCAATAATGGCGGTGTAGACAGTCTGGAAGATTCGGAATTGCACTGTTCCATTTGCGGTGCGGACGGTTGTAATGGCAGTCCAAGCATTTCGGCATGGAGTTGGTGGTGCGCCGGTACTCTACCAATGCTTATAGCAATCGTCAACATATTGCGTCATAGTGTGTGGTGAATGTGTAGCTGGAAAAGTCAAGTGGGGTGCGGCTGAGCTGGCTGATTTTGATCGACTAGCGAAAAAAAAAAATCGCAGAAAAAGAAAATTAAAATTATTACAAAAAATGGTGCAATATAATTTTAAGGTTAATTTCAATGGTCAATGTGTTGTTTAACGGGATTTTGCTGTGTGCGTTAAATTCTTTGGAAAATTGTTACAGAGCGTTGTGGAACATAGCTAGATAAATGCCTTGAGTTTAATATAGTTTTATGTGTAGTTGAGCCACCAAAATGTGCACACTGTAAATATTCATTCAATACTGTTATCTGTGTAAATAGGCATAAATTACAAGGCATATGTTACAATAAAAAAACAAACGAAAGTAATCACTAAAAGTTCATTTAATGCGGCTTATTGCGTGTTAGTACCGTTTTGCTTCAGTGAAATGTTTGTAAAAATTTAATATTTCATTAGAATAGTGTATTGTTAATTTACTAAACTGAAATTGTTAAAATAAAATGTATTTGTTTTTTTACTTGAATTCTAAGGAAAGCAATATAGGTATTATATTAGACAGGATGTGCCGATGGGAAAACTTCCAACAAATTACTCTGAAGTTATAGCACACTCAAGGTCAGGCACTGTTTTTTTTGCTAAATTTTTACTAATTACTTTAAAAAATCAAAGTGTTAATATAGAAGAAAAAAGTCTAATGGTACCCAATTTTGGTATTGCGTGTCATTGTGATCTCATAATATGAATTAATTTGATAAGATTTTAATTCATTGTTTAAATTTAACTATTTCGGGCAAATGTGGCAACATGGTAAAGCCATGTGTCAACATAGCAGTGCAGTGGGGAAAGCAAACCGAAAAGGGATGCTTTTTCGAAAACCAAAAACGGCGCGAGTAATGGACTGCTCATGTAGAGCACCCTCTCTATTACATAGTTTTTTAAATACTAATAATAATGACTGATAAATACTGCTTATTATACAATTCATACGCATAATGCTGACAATGGCTTTTATCGATCATTTTCACGCAGTTACATTTCTGCCTTTTATTTGGAGCCTTTGATTCTGAGATAGTAAATTTATCTTCTAATGGAATATATAGTAATCGAATTTTCTATTCTGAAGACTTATTAGACATGACATGAAGTTTTCCACAAGATCGTAGTGATTCATTTTACCTAATGATCAGTGATTAAGAGACTAGAGTGTGTTTTTATTCCTCTACAAGTGGAGTTATTTCTGTATCCGAATAAACTTGGATTAAAATATTAAAATATGTAGTAATCTAGATATGTTAACTTTCCAAAGTTTTCCAAAGGAGGTGGCCAATTAGTGAGTGTTTATGCCACAAGGCGATATTTTATCTAACTCTAGAGCTCTGGCAAGTTTTGTGCGGATATTAGGAGTTACAGTTTAACAGAAGCCTTTTCAAATGTATTGAGCACTAAAATTCTATCTCTTCTTCTCCTCAACATAACTTTTAACTACTGTTCAGACTTTAGAGAAAATTGTGCTGTAAAGAAGCCCTATAACCACGTTCAAACAGGTCAGTTAGCTGTGGCAATTGTGGTTCGTACTTGAGAGTTGTCTGAAAAATGTTTTGTTTTTTTTATGTGAGATTATTGGCAATACGTTTGATTTTAATAGAAATCTGAATTATTATTCAAATTTATAGCGTTTTGCTTAAAAAGAGGTACGCATAACAATTTAATTGGAAATTATGAAAATTTTTATTAATAGAAACCGATTTTCTTTATTTGAACACATTTTACAGAGTTGCATAGAATAAAATTTTTTTATAAAATCAAATTTTTCTCAATTGAATACTAATTGTGCAATTAGCTAATTGTTCTATTGTAAGTTAAATGGGGAACAAATCGTTTCGTAATTGCCTCGTTACGAACATGTTTGGACGTGCCTAATTAGTTGCAAAATTTTACACAATTTTTAAAGCATAATAATATATTTCATTTAACGTTAGTTTATAATATGCAACTGTAAATATAATTTCACCTAATTGCATAAAAATATATATTAGATTATTTTATAAAAAAATAGCAGGAACAGTGCTTAATATTGATTTACGGCACTGGTTCGTTTCGAATATTATTTAATTAAAAAAATATAAACAAATAAAAACAACTTTTACAAGTTTTTAAAAATTAATTATATAAAATATATTTTGTTTTAATTAATTACAATTTTTTTATCAAACGAATTACTAAATATTTAAAAACAAATCTAAAATTATATAAAAACTATGTAGTATTGTGTTTTTTTATAAATTATAAGGATTAATATTCACCAAATGCCTTTAAGTTTTTTAAGAATTAAATGGAAAAATATGTAGAAAAATGCGGCGAATGAAAATAGCGTAAGAAAATTATTAAATTGTTGTTAATGTTGTAAGTTTCACGAGTATAATCCAAGGCAGGTGAATTACGCAAGAAAATAATTATGAAAATTGAACTAATGATAAAGAATAATCGTGCGAAGATTTGGAAACGAAGCAAACAGTTAAAATAAAAAATTAGCAAAAATATTGAAAAACTTAGTAAAATATTAACTGGCATGAGGAAGTAAAAAGTGCATGGCAATAGGGGGTAAGGTTACGTATTTAACTGAAAGTTGTATATATAGATATCACATGTATGTATTCCCAAACAAAAATTAATACAAATAACAAAAACAATTGATGTGGTTTCGCAAATGCTTCGGTCTTCAATAAAAAACAAATATTTATAAACATGTCTGTCTATATTTATCAAGTGACTGAGACTTCAAAGCAAGCTTACAAACAAATATACTCGTACTACATCTCGGCACAAAAAAAAATTACACATTTGATAACGATAAGTGAACACAATCATTATACATACACACATACGCATGCTTGTGTGTATGTGTGAGGTGGGTGCAATGTAAAGCACACGAGCCCAGTCAGATGTTCACCACCAAAACATTTGAATGCAAATCAAACAGCGTAACAAAAATAACCAGAAAAATGTGATGAACACACACACATAAACGCGTCTTTAATATAAAAAAAAATTAAAGCTAAACACGGCAAAGCGGAAATTAATTAAAGATGGAAATATTTTTATTTGCAAGCAACGAATAAAATGCAAAATATGAATAATAATATGAACAGAGTAACAAACATGTTTGAACAGCAACATGAAAACAGAAAATTTGGCAATTGCAAACAAGTACTACACATATACATATACATATGTGTAGTGGGCGCATAAAATACGAATGCATTCTATTTAAACAAATAAAGAAATACCTAGCCTAGCAATTAAAGTTCAGTGTTAACAATTCATAAATGTAAGCCAACAAAATATGCATACAAAGCCAAATACATACATACAGCATAAATATTGACCAAGTCAGCGTCTGCATGTTTACCCAACAAACAAAAAATCAAAAAAAAAATAACAAAAACGAAGACTATGTAATAATAATTTAAATTCAAAGAAAACAGTAGCTACGGAAAAGCAAACAAGCTACAAGAATACATATTTACATACATATGTATAAATATATATACAGACATACATACATAAATTAATTTGAGCATAATATACATGGAATGGTTTGGCAGTGCTTTTGTTAAGCGCATGACGATTTTAGTAATTTTGGTAAAGTAAACTTATTAAGACAAAACATATGTTTCAGCGTAAATATTTGTAATTTTTAACATTGAACATTTGAATCATTTTAAGTAATTGCAAATATTTACAGATACCGCAGAATTTTAATAATATTATTTATGTATCAAAGCGTTGTTCAGAAAAAAAAATTTTTTTTCTATTAAGATAATTTCACAAAATTTGTCATTATTTGGCAACCCTATTTAAAAAAATTGCTTCTGAAATAAATACTCTTAAGCAACTTTTAAGTGTTATAACTTTTTTGTTAACAATTTACAAATTTAAAAAATAAAATTTTAAAAGTTGGCAATTCTATTCAAAGAAATTTTATTTCTTCACCTTAAAGTTTTATTTAAAACTGTAAGTAATATTTAGCAATAAAAACTTTGCATAATTCTCACATCGTAAATATAGTCTCACTTAGTAAGTTTATACAAAAATCTTTTTTTTGTTCTTGGCAAGTAATTTTAAATTTTTAACTTCCGAATTTATGTAATACATTGAGTATTTTTTTAACAATTAATACCAAATAAAGTTTTGAAATTTTCATAGAGTATTTTAAAGACAAATGAAAATTTAAGTTACCAACTCTACACCATTTTACTTTCTCTTATTAAATGTATACTAGGTGGCAACCCAAATCGACATTTTTTTTAAATTGAACTTTTTATGAAACTTTTATGCGCTATAACTTTTATTTAAAACTTTATTTTGTTTAAAAAATTACAATCCTATACGAAATTTTAATTATTACTCCTTTGAATTTTATTAAAAATATAAACAATATTATTTATATTAATACGATTTTTCATTTCTGCTCATATGGTAAATATAATCTCATTTTTAATTTATACAAATTTTATTTTTCTCATGGCAAATAATTTAAAATTTACATTCATTACTTTGAAAGAAAAAATTTCATTGAGTATTTTGAAAAATAAATGAAAACTGAAATTGGCAACTATACACCAATAATTTTTATGGTAAATGAAAAGTATTTCTTATTTAAAAAATACCTAAAGTTATTATATATTTTTAGATTTTATAATATTTTCCTCAATAATTCTCATTTGATGTTTAGCCAACTTAACCTCACTTATTTGATTTATGTAAATTTTGTGTATATATTTGTTTAATGTCTTCTTTTAACTTTTGTCAAAAAAACTATGAAGGTGTTAGCTATTTTCACATCTTTTTATGTCTATAGAAAAAAGTTATGAAAAATCTTAAAAAAATCCCTAAATCAGTGCATTTTGCTCAGAATAACTGTTTCTTATTGTAGTTCAATTTAAATTTTCTTCTTTGTGCTTATTATATTCAAATTTTCGCACTTCCCATGCTTTGTAGTAGTTTCATTCTCTTTTAGGCGGCAACACTCTTCAGAAATACTTTTTAAAAAATTATGTTAAAAAAAACATATGCTAAGGATTTTTATTCCGTTTCGAAACACACAAACATATGTGTTATGTAATTAATAGCCTTCTATTTGCAAATTTATCATTTTATTTAGATAAGGTGGCAACACTATTGAAAAAAAGTTTTGCGCCATAATAATTGTATTTTTTAGTGCATAAATATACCATTATTATTATAATTTTCATTATTATTACTTTTTTGACAAAATTTAACATGTTGGCAACCCCATTGCAAAAACTATAAATATTTCTGTCTTTAAAAACGCAATTTGTTCACAACCAGTATGTTTTTATATATCTGAAAGCATGATTTCGTCGCTTATAATAATTATTTACTTTTTGGAGACAACGTGTACTATGTGCGAGTATGCCATGGCGTATGAGTCACAGCCGTTTTGCTTAAATCATTGTTACAGTATTTTTTGTTCAAATTGCACATAAAATTTATAGACAAGTGTTATCGCGCATTCGAATAGATTCTAAGTGTGTTTTACAGGCTTTCATACAATACGATACTAAGAAAACCTTATTTACCTTGCTAGAAGTTACAATTATTTGCTGGCAAACAAGAACAAAATCGAAGTAATTTAGATATAAAATGACATGTTAACAACACAATAGGCTTAAGCATGTATGTGTCGTTGCATAAATGTGTGAATACATACACACACACACTCATACACACAAATAATAGTATGATTTAATAAGAAAAGTTTGGTTTGATGTTGGAGAAAAAGAGATGCAGAAATTTTTACGGTTTTTAATAAAAAGTAAACTAATTTAATTACATACATATATTGCAGCAACTGCACCATTAAGGCTTATTACAAATGTATTTACTAGCAAAAACCATTGAAAAAATTATTACATAGTTAAGTACACATTTTGTTAAAGGAAAAATAATTTTATTTGAAAAGAAGTTATGAAAGTGTTTAAAACTAGAAAAATTTACAAAATAAATTAATGCATATTTCAAAAGGAAAAAGTAATCACTACGTAAATATAAATATTAGAACTCATTACCGACATTGAAACAATAAAGTAACCCGTATTACTATAAAAAAAACAATAAACCAAAACCAAAACAACGTTTTATTTAGAAAAAATCTTTACAATATGTATTGAGATCAGAACACTTATATGGGGAAACTTGCCAATTGGTTCTAAAATATTGGCTTAACTTTACATTACAGCAATACTTTGGAACACCAGTTTGCCACACTAAAGAACTCGTATTCTTTATGAGGCTTCTCATGGGAAAAAATTAATGGGAATGACTTTCAGTTTATATTAGGCTAATAAATTTCCATGATCTTTGCTTGTCCTCCTCAAACCGAAGTATTGACATTGTTAATAAACAACTATACTTACGTATGAATTTATATGCTTGTAGGTATTAAAAAATTTGGAAACAAAATTGTCACATTCGACAAATAAACGAAAAGATTTGGGACGATATATATAAAGTTGCTTAACTTATTACCCTTGAAGGTTCCTGATCCCTCAATATAGAAATATTTTAATTTAAACATATTCTGGTGCAGTGTAGAGAGAATCAGAGATTCCCAGATAACTTCAACAATAACTTAACGATTTTTAGGACTGATCCAACAATTTTGTTCACAGAATACATGAAACTGGTAAGTAGTGAGCATTTTTTCTGAAAATCTGTTCTTATATGCTTCCCATTGTTTAAATGTACCTAAACTTCTACTTCCGTTGTTTTAAATTTCATTAATCTTTAGGAGCATACATTTTTACTCTATTCTTTAATCGCTATTATGGTATCTACTCTTCTGAGAAATACATAGCCGACAGATTAAACTTTCCAAACCTTACCTCATGTCTAGAATTGTACAAGATCTAACGGATTTCACTATGTGTCTGTAATCTATTTAAAACATATATTTTTGGTCTAAAAATCGAGTATGTGCTGATAAGTGAGATGTTTCTAACTTCGCTTGGGTGATTAAGGGAAGTCTTTCCAGCTTTCCAACCAGAATTCATATTAATGACCTTAATACCAGATACTTCTTTAGTTTGGTTTTTTATTAGCCCTATCGAAGAACTTTCAGAATCCTGCCAGAGAGAACAGATTACCTCAGCTTGTAAACTCAAAGCCAAAGTGCGCAATAAAATATATCAGTAGATATCACGCAGCGATTTTATTGAAAAATTAACTGCATTGCATAAGAGAGGATGCTCCCATCCTTAAAAATTCAGCACTCAAAGTCATAAGATTGAGATTCAACCTCAAAAGAAGAAGAGAATACACACTTAAAGCAAATTCCGTCCAACAAAACTACGAGAACAGCGAATAAAAACCACAAAGGCTCGACTTAATAAAGGTGTAATTAACAACGGTGAGGTATTTAAAACACAACACTATTGCGTCTCAGTCGATAAAAGTAGTTAGCATATCATATCATTGAATACAAATAAACATATTCGCATATTTCGACGAAAATACTACATTTCTCCATCTACATACATATTTACCCTAAGAGGAGCAGATAATGAATGGCATGTTTAATTTTTGTCTCCGACAAGCAACCACCAACAACCAGCCACAAGCTAGCTGCAAAGGCAATTCCAAGGAAGATGTTATCAATATTTTAATGCACAGTCATGCTGAAAACTCAAACCACAACCAATTTGTTGCGGTGAACATATATAACTACATACATGTCAAATATGATGCTGAAAAAGCTTCTTGTCTTGCAGCAGTTAGATACAAATTTATTGACTTCTTTTTGGTGTATATATTGTTGTTGTTTATTTTCAATAATTTTTTAATTTCCACTTTCGTTGTCACAGATGTGATTGCCGAAATATTTTGCAAACGAAATTCGAATCATTTCACTCAGTTTTGTTAGTAATTTGCAAAAGTTCAGTTCATCTCTAAATTGACTTCGCATATTTGACATATTTGACTGAAGTTTTTTTGGAACATTTTAGTTATTCGGACTCCTTAGTTTTTAGTACAAGTTTTGGAGGCTAAAAGTTTGAAGAAGTGTGTGAGTTTTATTGCGGAAAATAGTAAAAGTTTCTAAAATGTTTAAAAAAATGTTCAAGGACAATAAAAATGCATTGACGTTGTTGCTGTTATTAGGATTTTTTGGAATTACTATGATTGAAGGTTTGTACATTATTTTTGGATGATACATATGTCATATGTTGAACTCTAATACGAATTAAAATGATATATAACATATGACTATGGGAGCTTTATTAATCACGTTTATGGCAACACTTTTGCCATAATGAATATTTTAAATTCTTCGAGCATGGTCATAACAGAACTGGACTAGAGCCCCTTTGACAATTATACCATTGAGTCCAAATAACGGAAGTAGTAGACACCTTGTTGGTGTCACTTTAACCAATAATTTACGTTCTTAATTCTCGTATTCATCAAATTTGTCGTCTTGTGGCCACTTGACTCATACTACCGCCTCGTGAAGGATTCGTTCAGCCGATTAGAAAGTGCTTAAGAAATATATGTCTGAAGATATCCCACACATTTTTTTCATCCCAAGAACCTTCTCTTTTGTCGGAACGGCCGTTATCCGACCACTATAGCAAATAGTCGCCATATAAATTGAACGATCGGCATCAGGTTGATTTATGGGAAACTTTTTTATTTGACGAGGTATCTTCACGAAATTTGGCATATGTTATTGCTTAAGACAATGGTGCGTTCTCCAAAGAAGTAGATCAAGTCACTATAGCCTACAGCTGCCATACAAATTGACCATTCTGTTTGTGTATTTAAAAACCTTCAAACCGCTTTATATACTTTTATTTTATCAATACATTTTAATTAATGTTAATTAATTAATGTAAATATTAAAATTTTGTATAGCAAAATAAAATCCTAAAAACACTTTAAAATTCCACAATAAAATACTCGATGACAATTTTTTTGATTATTTTTCATTTACATTAATAATTTTCATTAAGCAACTGTAAAATGGCTATCGTAGTATAATATTTACAAACAAATATACAACGTGTGTTCTAGAGGTAATGGCTACGGAATGCTGCCGTAAACCCTTGCACTTGTATATGAACTATGTGTAAATATAGAATATGTAAATCAAATTTTTACGATTATAAATTTTACTAACGGCGCTAAGGTGGAGTCTAAAGGTATTGGTAAAATTTAGTAATGATTTTAAAGTAATCAGTTGCCAAGCTCCGCCCACTAATGCCCGACAAGTGCGCACTTTTTTCCAGTAAAACCAAAAAAATTTTATTTCTTTCCATGTAGAATAAAACCTATGTGGTTTTATACATATATTTGTTAAAGTCAGTACTATGCATTAGTCACTATAACGGTGAAGTGTGGTGAGTATGACGTGTTAGATTTTTGTACGCTTATCATTTGCAAACATTCAAGGTTACAATACAACTATATTAAATGCTGGCGATAAAATAGCAAAAGTTTGTTTATGGATATGAATACAAGCAACATAAATTTGTTATATAATTGTTGACAAGCGAGCGATAAAGATAATATCACATATGAAATATATGAGTAAAGGGAAATTTTGTCATTTTAGTTTGAGGTTTAATGTCATTTCGATGTGTTTGTGTAGTTACTTGTGTATGCATATGTGTGGGAAAGAATTCGTATACTATTATCGATAATACTGCTCATATATTTGCATATGTATAGTATTATACATATAGTGTAGTGTTAAGTATATATGCAAATATAATATATGAGCATTATTATCGATAATAGTGTACAAAGTATACTATACAATATGTACATATGTATATACAATACATAATGTCTAGATTTTCAGAAAGGTTCTTCTTACAAAGTTGCAAACATATTATGTTTTGGTAATTATCACTGTTATCTATTCAAAAAATAATATTGACCACCAAGAACAAGGTTTGTGATAAGGTACAGACAATGCGTCTGCTAGCAGGGTATTATTATTGGCACTAACAACAATAACATGCGTGTTGACATAATGAAAATTATAATAAAACAACAAAAAACGTTAGCTTCGGTTGCACTGAAGCTTTAATACCCTTTATAGGTGCAATTCTTATATCATAAAAGTGTAAAACAAATAGATTTAACTTGATTTTGATATATGCTATAGTGGTCCGATCTGTGTCAGTCATTGTCTTGGGTAAAAATTCATGCGGGGGAATGAAAAATTTTTCCTTACAAGAACTTAATTTGATCGGTCAGTTTATATGACAGCTATTTGCTACAGTGGTCCGATATTGGCGATTCCAACAATTAAGCAACTTTTTGAGGAGAAAATAACATGCGCAAAATTTAATATAGACTCAGTTAATCACGCTGATCATTATAACAATCATGATTTCAAACTTTCTACTCTACTTCTTTCATAGCATAAAAAAGTCTAAGCGATAAATTGATGATTCTTTACAACAACAGAACAGATTCGTTGTTATTGTTTTAACAGAATTACACTACAAATATGTAATTAAAACGGTTTCCTAGTTAAGATCGCGATCTTGTCAACTTACTAGACTCTTGTTTCAAATACCAGTTTTTTGTACCCAACTGCGAACCGATACCTGCATTACTTAAGCTTAAGCGCTGTGTGCCAACTCTTGCCGAACATTAATAACTGTTAACGAAATTATCGTTGTTTCTTTTTCTCAACATTTTTGGAAGCTACATCTACGCTAATGGAGGTTCTTTCACTTCTGTACTGCAAAATCCAGCAAATTATCTATAATTTTGAGCAGATAACTTTTGACTGCTTCTGTAGAACTTGCTCAGTCTTGCCTTTGGCTAAGGTTAATTTTTTTCGGAATAAAGTTTTTTTGATTTCGAATGACTTCTTGGTTGACGATTGTTCCACTAAAAGCCGATAATTGTTTTGCTATATTAATTGTACTTTCTCGGTAGTTATTTGTCCAATCTTTGCCAATGACGTGTTCGATTCACCTCTAAAGTCTCAAAGTTTTTAGTCTACCCTCGATGATTATTCGATTATCAAGTAAAACTTTGTGCTCAGGTTTAATTGCCAATCTGTAGATTTACGTTTGTTTATTTTATCTGGCATAATTTAATATTCGCTGTAATATTCGGTTTTTTTTGTGTTCGAGTTTTGAACCCAAGAACCTTGAACTACTTAACAATCAACTCCCTTATTCAATTTATTTAAACTTTGCACTTTTTGTTGCAGTATTTCCTTCTTATGTTTCGAAAAAAGACTTTTAGATGTTTAACGTCCATCCATAATTTTGAATTCACAATTTCTTTAAAAGAAGTCTTTTGTAACATGTTATAATTAATGATAACTGTCCAGCGCGGAATTGTCTATTTGCTTATAGCACGATGCCCCGGACTCAATACGGGCATTTCATTAGAATAATATTTTACTACTTCTCCACAGCACTACAATGTTATGATTGCTACGATTGCGATGATGACGAGGATCTCAACGAACTACAAATCTGCGGCGAATTTGCCGTAAGTATTAAGCCCACTAAACGTATTTATAACAACAACTCAATCCAATTTTTATAAAAATTTTGCTACAACAACAAACTCTTCTAATAAGACAACACCAGCATCCGGGAATGGCGATAACTCAGAGAATATGGTTGTCGTAACAGGGAATACTACTCTAGGTCCTGGTAATACAACAAATACCGCAACAACAAGTAATACAACCAAAGAACCAACGTTCAATGAAGGCGACAGCGAAGATAATAGCGAGGATGAAGATGATGAGAATGACGTTGATGAATATGATGATGAATGGCGTTTTCAACCCAGTCGACATATGTCCAGCAGAACGGGTGATGACGTGTGCTATGTAGTGAAACTGAAAGGTGGGCGGTAAAAAAAAAATACAAAATTAATAATTAATAATTTTTTTTATTTTCTTGTGAATTTTTTATAAAATTATTATTATTTGTTAATTAGTCAATGACACCATCATTACGAAACGTGGTTGTGCAACATTTTTGGATGACGATGACACTTGTAAATCCGTTTCTGCTGGCTTAAACCTACAAACTTGTCACCTATGTGAAGCGGATGGTTGCAATAAATTCACTGGTTATGGTGACGATTGGGGTGCTCTGTGGAATGGTGTTGAAAAAGTAAATGCGGAACTTTGGTTTATTTTACCATTGTTAATTTTACTGACTTTTTTAAAATATTAAATGAAATTGATTATTTAAAAAACAATAATAATATTAATTTCTTAAATTTATTTTAGATTTTGTGTATACCTATCAGTCACAAATAGAACTTAACCTAGCAATCGAAATATCGTTGTCCTTTTTTTTTCATGCTAGACGTTTTCGATCCTCTCCTCCTACTTGTTATCGCTTATTATCATCGCTGATCGATTTTGCAACGAAAAACTTTCTCAAAAGTACTTTATTTAGTCGTCGTTGATTGATATTTTAAAAACACAGAAATCTTCGCCAAGAAGAGTGACAGATCGTTCGAAGGAATAATATTATATGGTATACATATGCCCTCCAAATGTTCATTCTTCTTCGTCTTCTTGAACGTGATAAAATAACGCAACTTCCCATAATGGATTTAGATCAATCTACTTCTTACGGTAATAAAGCACAGTAGTTTGTAGCCTAAAGTTCCATCGTCTGAAACTATCACTAGATCGAAACATCTACATTGAATCACACGAAAAAGTTCGAAAGCAATATTTCTAAATTTTCGGCAAGTCGATTATGTTTTCTCTGACTTTCGTAAACCCAACTATATTTATATTCAATTAAATAACATTGGGTATTAAACGAGGATTAGAAAATATGTATAGTTTTAAACTCCTGAAATGATTGTGTGATATAAAAGTTTAAGAAAAGTTTTGAATAGGTATTTTGGCTATGGAAAAATGCTGTAGAAATAAAAATCAAAGGGAAAAATTAATTAAAAATCAAATTAAAACCACAATATTGTTTTTCATTTTACTGTCAAATAATTACCCATTTGAAACAAAGAAACAATCTTCTGTCGAAGCAATTAAATTTTATGACCAAAACGTAATGGGTTTGAAAAGAATTACTACTTTCTAGAAAAGTAAATCACTTCGAGCGGTGACTTCACTGTCACAATCGTTTACCAAAAGTTCCTTAATACAACTGTCAACATTCCAAAAACATATAATCAATTACACGTTGCAACATAAATTGTTTTCAGGTATTTTCAGGCGTATTGATAAGTTTCGAACTACATTCGATTGACTTGTTCTACATACTCGAAATATTCTTTTTTAATCATGGCATTTGTCAAAATGACAGCAGTTGAAACCAAAATTCATATTTATATGCGAAGGTGTGAGGACGTATGTGTGTCATAATTTACGACACCGAAGTCGATAAACTCATTGAGGTACAAGTGTCGCGTAATCAGTTGGTAAATAGGTACGTATGAGAGTGAACCGAATCCTTTTGATTTATTGTATATATTTACTCGTATATTTATTTTTGGGATCTTACCATAAACTAAAAGAATTTTTAATATATTTATTTACATACACTTATGTCATTGTTTATTACTTTAATTTAGACAAAGTAAAATATAGGGCTGCCAAGTATTTGTTGATATGAATTAAAAACAAGAAAAAGCGTTAACTTCGGTTGTACCGAAGCTATAATACCCTTCACAAATAACAAGGTTCCTTACAAGAACTTGATTCCGATCTAATTTCCTGAAGATACCTTGTCAAATGAAAGAACAAGCACTTAATTCCGATCGTTCAGTTTGTATGGCAGATATATGTTATAGTGGTACGATATCGGCCGTTCCGACAAATGAGTAGCATGTTAGTGAGGAAAGGCTTAAAAACTGAGCATGATTAACATAAAAAAGAGCTTACATTAAAAAAGATATTAGAGTTATCTTATTTCTATTGAAATATATAAAGATATTTATTTTTTATTTTTTTTTCTGTTGAATATTGAAACAAAATGCATCAAAAAGATCTAGTATAGGTAATTTGAAATAAAAATAAATATTACTTTGAAAGTTTTAAAATTGAGGTACTAGCCATCGCACAAAATACTGATTATTCAATCTTCATTAAACATATTTTGAAAGAGAGTTACCAAACTTTGAAAAAAGTATAAATTATGACTTAAGATTTGTATACCATATATAAAGTACTCGTAATAAGAAGTACGTTCAAAAATTTTCGTGTGCTCTACAAGATACTTGTATATTGGAAAAAAGTATCTACCTCTCGCAAAAAGAAAAACTAAAAATATCTCAATATGTGTTTATATACAGTTTATTACATATTTTGGATTAGAGTTACCGATTAACTAAAAAAATAAAAATATACAATTAAATTAAATTGCATCTAACTTAAAATAATTAATTACGTTTTTTCAAAAAATTTGCAAAGTATTCATTTTATATAATTTTTTTTTAATAGAGTTACCAAGTATCTAAAAAAGTAAAAATAATAATAAATATGTATTGCATGTATATGTATATTAATAAAAGGCATGTACTGTGTGACTTCTTTTATTTCAATTTTAATTTTTAAATTTTTTAACAGTTTTTGAGCCTTTCCGTTCCACTTAGAAAAAATATAACTATGATAATCGAATATTGGAAATGTATATATTATTTTTATAAGTTTCATCTGCAAATGAACCATGAATATGAGATTCTTTACTAAAAAGATATTGTTGAAACAAATAAAAATTTAACAGGGTTGCCACATATTTTTTATTATTTTTTAAAGTTATAATATTAATTGCATTGCATTGAATAAAAGTCATTTTGCTTTAAAAATATAATTTAGTGTTGCTTTATTTAATAATTTATTACTATTGTTTAATTATTTTCAACTACGAAATTCTTAAACACGTAGAGATAATTATTTGAAATATAATATTTATTTAGCTATTTTTGATATGTAAACAACTATACGTTTATACATTTCCATATGTAAGCGCATTTCAAAATTTTTATAGACAACTAATGACATCTAATGATATATACTTAAATACTTAATATTTATCTAAGAAAATCACTACCTATCTTATAAGCAGGTGCTTAAAGACCATTTAATGTACTCGTAAAAATTACCATACACTTGCTATCAGTTGTATTTGACCGATAATAGGAACAACATATATACATATGTTGGCATATTTTTATAAGTAGTCTCACACATAGGCATATATTTACGCACATATTAACGAAATCGATTAAGTGTTGATAAACTGATAATAAAATTTGGGTTCGCCATTTGGAAAAATTATTTATGACTATCGCAAATTGTACATTGTCATAAAAATTATGACTTCACTTTTATAATTGTTAATTGTTTGCGAATATTTGTGGTAAAATTGATTAAAGCCTTATGTGATTTTATGATTTCGCGCAAAGCAAAATCAAATTTATCAACACACAAAACTGTAATCAAAGCATTTATGGCATTAAGACATGAGTTTTCAATTGAGGATAGTAAATTAAATGTAAGCGAGCTATGACCATCGAAACATACTACATTTCAATTAGATCATCAGTTTTAAGTTAGATTTTTATTTCAGTAAATGAGAAATACTAAGGCGTTAGCACTATCGGTTAATAATAATAGTTACAATGGTAGTAGAAATAGCAGTAATAATAATGGCAATAGTAGTGAGAATAATCATATATTTATATTTTTTGTTATTAAAAATCATTACTTTCAGTTTAATTCATTCCCTCATACCATTTAATTTTTTTAAATATTTTTAAAACATATTGTTTAATTTAATTTTTATAATATTTTCTGCAATTTATTAATTTTTATTTTTTTATTTTAGTGTTCGTTTTCCTAATGTTATTTATTAACTTTTAATTTATACAAATTAATCTTAAATTTACTTAAAATTTGAAAAAATTATTTTATTTTTATTCATTATTTAATTTTTTTTCATTTTACTGTATTTTTTTAACTTTTGTTCTTTTTTGGTGTTATATAACATATTTTTATCATTTAAAATTTTTTTCTTGTCTTTTTATCCAATAGTAAACAATCGAATTTGCTCGATATAAATAACAATATGTGTTATCACCGTAATGCGAACGTAGCCAACCAAAGTAAAAAGCGTACGATGTATGTTCGTGCGTATCGCAAAAAAAAGGTAAATATAGATAATAAAATTGTCAAGAGCTTTCACTTTGGATATTTATTACTATTAGGGTGAGTAAGTATTTCAATATTTAAAAAATATTTTTTTTATATTTAAATATTATTATAAATATTTATATGTATATTCATGACATTTAATTTATTAATTGCTATACTTAAAATCTTTAATTTTAATTTTTTTAAGTAATTCAATTATTTCTAATCTTTTTGAGCTTATAGCTTAAACTGTCATTGGTTAAATCAACATTTGTTATTTCAAAAACTAAATATTTTAATGATTTGTAAGGGCATGTAATCAAACAATATAAAATATAATTTTTCTTTGTTTACCAAATAAGCACACCCTAATATTAAATTTTAATTAATCTGCACTTGCCACTACAATATATATATACATATATACGTTTTCAATTCATTTATTTGTTGAGTGCTCTTAGTCAAGATTAATTTCAATGGTTGTCAATAAAGTGTGCAATTTTACTCATTACTCGCAATCAATCAATTATATTGAAATTAATATAATTTGGAATTCATTCATAATTCTGTACAATTAATTGCTTTCAACTTTACACACTTTCAGCTATGTGTTCACGATACACTTTGAGATAATAAAATAATGACTATCTGTCTATATAAGTACACTCTTGTTAATATTAGAACAATTTAAAATGCGTTCATACCTTTTTGATGAATCAGATAGTAATTAAAATATAAAATAAAAAGCAGACATTAATGAGGGCAATTAGCATTTTTCACAACATAATAATGTCAAATTAAAGAATTTCTTAATTAACTTCAATTCTCTGTTATGACTTAAGAATTGAAAAGTTATAATCTAATATTGATTTTAACTTCAGACATATTAAAAGTTATTTAATGATCAAGAATAATGACGAATACTATGATACGGTCTAGTCATGGTGAAGGCTTAAAAACTTACGATCGTCTAGCTACGTTATTTCTTATTAACACTAGAACTACGAAGATTTACCATATAACTATTTCAAATAGATCTCTCTCTCTCTGAAAATTAAAAGCGTAAAAAAATCTATAATGTTATTATATACATAAATTTAATAAAAAATCATGACATTATCGTAAAATATTAAATAGGAATAAAGAGGAAATGGTATAAATAAATGATGCAACCGGTCATTTTGATCGGTTCGTAGTTCTAGTGTTAAAGAAACGATAGTTTGGCTCTTTAGAAGTATTTATACAAACAATGTTCTCAAAAAAAACGGCAGTAATATAGAAATGTGGATTAAGCTTCAAGAAAGAAACTACTTTAATAAATAGTTATACAGTCATATAATTTATTTACTTCTAAATTATACTATCTTTTTGAAGGCTTGTATAACTCTGTCAAGTTTGAAGAAAGGTGAATTGTGCACCAAGAAGACAAAACTTCAATGTTTGCGACCTCTCAAATGAGTGAAAACGTTTGTATACTAAACTTGGTAGTGTTTCTTAACTGGAAGACCTAGTTTAAGCGGAAGCTAAGTAAATTGAAAGGGCTTTCTTTCGGATTGATATACAAAATGTTGGTATATAAATAAAAATCTCATTTGTTGGAACTTCCGCTCACTATTAATCGGTCGCTTCACGACAATCGGTTTTATGTTTCCGTAACCTTTTGTTCTGAGTATAATATAAATATTCATGCTTTAGATGTAACCAAAGATCGTATCTATAAAACTGGGAGAATTTTTGTGATATAGCTAATAGAAAAGATATGTGGCCTACCTTCACTCTAGGCAGCATGGCATGAAAAGTACTATGCTTAATTTTTGTTTCGAAAACAAGAATCCAGAGACCGAGAGAGTTATGGTGGTTGCGAATCCAATATATTATATAAGTACAGAAGAAAGAAATATAAATTTAACATATAATTGGTACACAAACTAACCAGCGCTTCTGTAGCAGCTGTATGTAGAAATTCGTTAAGCGGAAATGTTACAAAAAGCCTTTTTAAATCAGAATACGCCAGAGCAATTATAATAAAATCAAATTTATTTCAGGGGTTATGTATATCGAATGAAGTGTTTTGGTATGTATGTATGTATAAAGAAATCATCGCCAATTTTAAAAGTTGACTGCAAAATCGAATCGGCGTCACGTCAATACAGCAAAAAATTAATTGCGAATTGATATGTTTACACTTTTAGGTAAAATATACATAAATATGTACATTTCTCCATACTGTAAAGGCAACCAGCTGTAAGTATATTTCGACGGAAAAAGCCAACAGCTATAATTATTTACAACAAATAACTGTTTTTATATGTTAAGATTTTCGTTATATATTAATGAAATGAAATATATTTATATAGTAGTCTGTTATACATAATATTAAAGAATCCTCAGCTGCGCTTGAACAACAAAACTTGTTGCGGAAACATTTGCCATTTTCAATGCGTCGATCCATTTTAGTAAAATAGAATATGTAAAATATATATACAAGCATATGTAATGTCTATATACAGACGCTTGCTGTAATTGCAATTATAAAATTTTTGTGTGATTTTTGCTGCGGTAGTTTCTTAATTCACTTGAAAAAAGTTGCTGAGTCACAAATTAAATATTTTATTTTGTGTAAAAACCGTTAGCGCTTCTTAATAAGGCGATACTCTCTTTCGGCGATCATTGGACAGTTCAAAATTTGCATAGTTTTTTAAATTTGTTACTAAAATGTTATCAAGTCACGTATTGTGAAATCAAATACTTGTACAAGGAAATTGAAAGAAGTATTTACGATAATTATTAAATTTGACATAAGAACACGCTGGAAAGAGGGAAGCAAACGAAGCTAATGCATAATCTATGCTGTTAGTGAGTTCTTGCGCTAAAAATAATCTTTTGAGAGATGTATTTTTATTTTGAGTTGAGCAGTATATTTAAGGGCTACAGCATATAACTTGAGCTGGAAATGTGACACTGATTTCTAAAATTGGAAACATCTTTAGCATAGCCGAAAACCATGTAAAGGAATTGTAATCCGAATAAGGTGTATTTTTATAATTTCTTTATTTCAAAATTTTTTTGGTTTTTACAATTATTATAATTAGTAATTAATCGCTACTAATTTGATTAATGATGAATTTTCTCTAGCAACGATGACTGCGCCAATATGTGACAATTTTAGTTCACACAATTCTGACTGGAGTAAAGAGAGGTTCGTCAGAAAATTAATTCCTAGTAATTATAATGCCCAATTGACCGCTGTGAGACTGAGGCTTTCAGCTTTAATGCCATTACTATGCTTTCGTAGAAACATCTACAAGTATGTATGATATGCGCCTTCTTCAGTAACTAAGTGGTAATAGTTTTATTCAAAGGAATATCAGCTGATGATGATCGCTCAGCATCATTATTGTATTACTTATAAAAACAAAAATCAGTTTCGCTCCATTTTATGGATTTCCCACTATAAAAATTCTCAGTCAGTTTGGCTGAGTTTAAAGCAGAACGACCGACCTACTATTGAGTAAAACGCCCACTTAAAAAATTGGCTCGCCTAGCTTTGACTCAGCAAAATAATTATGAACTGACAGAGAATCAATCATCTTGGGAAATACCAGCTTACAATGTAATTTAGATATATTCGGAATGAGTATTTTCTTAGATAAACATATGTAATTGTAAATTGTATAACAAATGTAATATACAATTATTTATCGTACATTTCTTGAGCACAAATTCTGCAGAAATCAAATAAATTACAAGCTCGGGAAAACGCTGTAGTAGATATCGCTTTGTGAAATTTCAAGAAAGTGTGGAGATAACTACATATGTATGACTACAGTATAAAATTGTATAAGCTCACATAAACACATTCTATATTTATATATACCTAACTACATGCATGTATTATATTATGTATATTTATATTATCTACATACATACATTAATAGACTGTTACTTTCACATCAACAAAGCAATTAACAAGTTATTGCCATCAAATATGAATCTCTGCCGGTTTGTCTGGTTGTCATGTCAATTATAGGATATCTTATTAGTATTATTAACACTTGCTTCATGTGTAAACAAGTTGTAAACTCATGACCTACGTGCTAAGCCAATAAATAAGATTACTTAAACACGTACAATTAAATACATAGACGTCTCTGTATAATATTAATGAATCTTTCAAATAAGCTCAGATCTTAGAAAGCTCTCTTGAGCATAGCAGTTATTGCAACACCTAAGATAAGCGCTTATAAAGAATTAAATTTTCTAAGCGATTGTTAAGCTTCCTAATGCGTAAACGGAAATTGTTGTTATTTTATTGCCCGTTTGTGTGATAGAAGTATCCAAAAAAGAAACGAGGAAGTCACATAAAATAGGTTTTCTCAAAAGGAAAAAAATATTAAATTTTTGTAGCCAAACACGAAAATTAGTTCTGCTCTTATGGCGAGAGCATCGCCTCAACTTGTTTAGTGCAGAGAATAGCATCAAAGTTTACGCAGAAAATAGAAATAAGTAACAATGTATCTACCGCAATATCCGATAGCGTTATTGCAGCTAAAAGATAATAAATAAATGGATTGTGAATCTAGCTTTTATTTCTATCGTCCAAAAGCTGAAAAAGTGCTATATACATAGAATATCTATTTGATATAGTTATTAATATCAAAACAGACTCTACAACTATAAAATCGTTTCTCATTATCGAAGACTCGTAATCGATGTCTATCGAACAAGAATTTAGAGAGAGAGTGAGAGAGAGAGAGAGAGATAGAGAGACGTTAGAAACTTTTAAACGGGTAGAACTGAAAAGCTTAGATAAATACATCTATCAGACAATAAAACTTGCCCGAATTTGCATAGATTCTTTGGTTTGATGCCCTTTCGAAGAGACTACAGATTAATAGACTCTCTCATCAGTACATACGTTATAACACATTGTTCAACCACCATAGTTGCCTATTACAGACAGCATCTTGGACCTTTAAATCACAGAGACAAGAATATAGAATACCCAATAACCCCATAACTGCACCCTATTTATGCAATAATCGAAATTTTATGTAATGAGAAATTATCTCAAATGTAGTCGAACATAATAATGTGAAGATTTCTACGATCTTAGTCACAAACCAGCTGATTTCCAAGGAATTTCTATAAATATATTTATCACTTAAGATAAGTTTTTGATGACAAAACTTTTCCCAGGTGAAAAGATAAATAAAGGAAAAGGGAAATCGCTAGATATATCAGAGCTATAAAGAAGTCACTGAACTTAAAGTAAAAGACGAAAAAGGTAATAATCAAAGTAATAAGATTTCGACAATAATTTCGATTATTTAAGCCATTTTTTTTCATAGACTTTTTTTTTGGAAGCCATCATTTTGTCAATAATGGCTCCTCTTAAAAAAATTCACAAAAAATGCGTTTTTTTCAAAATTGCAAGTGGATTTAACTCTTAAAATAGTTTGGCTAAAATAAAATTAGAACTCAACCGGTTTTTTTTTGTGTTTAATATATTGTACAATTACTTACCATATTTAAACTTATTTAAATTGACTATCACAAATCCATATATATGACAATCTGAAAGATAAATATAAAAGTGTTAATGTTAAATCTGCATATGTTAGTATATATGTAAACGAGTATATGTGTATGTAAATATATAGTTTTATTCATAATGGAAAAATGGCACATGCATAATATTTATACGATTTTTTTCATGACAAGCACAGCATGTCAATTCTTTTTTCAATTATGATGCAGAATCATTTTAATCGCCGAAAAATGTACACCAGATCCACATATGTATATAGTTGCTTTGTATAACATTGTTGTTGTTTTTTTATTTTTGTTTTTCAGTTTCATACTGCAGACGAATTAACACGATGTTGCTGATTACCTACGTGATTTATTTGCTAATTCACTTAGTAGCGCAACAAAGACAAAATAAATAGTATACCTATATATAATTTTTATGAAAACAATTATATAATAAAAATCATATAAATTAAAAGCGAAAAAAGTACTGTGTAGTTACTTTTCGACTTTTCGACTTTTTTAGTTTTTTTGTTGTTAAATATATAAAAAAACAACGAGGTGAAATATTTTGTTGTGCGCCGAAGTTTTCCACTTCAGTGATTTGCGGAAAAATTATTACGATTACAACAATCTAAGCTTTTTTTGCTGAATTGATTAAACCAAATTTGTATGGAGGAGTGTGTTTGTGTGTGAATTTGAATTTGGCGTTTATGCGATAGTTAAATTTGCATATCGAAGCGCTGACCTTAGCACTAATTGAAGGAAACAACTGGCTTCGATCATGTAAACAAGCAACAAAAAAAAAAAAAAACAATTATCTAACAGGTACAAATGTATGTTAGTATGTATGAAACAAGTGACAAAATATGTAAATAAAGCAGTTGTTAACTTTAGCTGTCAGCAGACTAATGAAATAGTATTTTAATTCGGCTAAATAAGTCATGTGATACGATGACGGATTGCAAAGTCAGAGAAAGGAATACAGAAGAAGCAGCAAATGAAAAGTAGACTGAAAGCGCAATGTTGTCTAAGCTCCCAATGGTCGAAAAAAATCTTTGGGGTCATCAAAAATTACAACACTATCTGGAGTAGCGCTGGAACATATGGCTTTCAAAGTTTTTCAAATAGTGAACTTACTCAAGCAACAAGAACTGTAATCTCCACAACAGCCAGGTTTTAACTAAGCATAACGGACCCGGATTTATAGCCGGCCAAGGACCAATAAGTCGTCAAAATTCCCCAATTTTATTTGGGGTTTGGGTAATTTTTTCTACCGCTCCGATCAAAACAAAAGCTGTGTCTAATTGCACCGAGAAGATGTAGCTGCCGATTTTATTAAAAATACTTGTATTCTCGCAGCAAATAAAGACCTTTCATAGAAAGGGACACTAAAAACTAATAACTTTTTAAGACAATCTACTATTTCGTCACAAGAAGATCTAGAAGTATTCAAAGCTACAGATGGTGAAGCCATTATTACTGTTGTAAAAATAATATTTGGTTTTAGAAACCTTTAAGATCTAAATTTCAAGTTATCAGAAAACTCCTATTGCTGTTTCACTTATCAAACTATTCACTATTTTTCATCCCATTCCAGAAAAATTTTAAGGGAGTGCTCTTAGAAATCTGAAGGAAGTCATGGAATACTGATTAGGAATTAATTTAACTTGATATATTTAATTTAGAAATTTCCTGTTTCGCACTTATTTCCGTTTTAAAAATGTTACGCCAAACTTACGCCTTTAGATTTAAAATCAGAACATATCATCGGCAGATAATGGCATATTAATGCCTTTCACCAACATTTACACTGTTCTGCTCGTTTGTGTTTCCCAAGTCAATCAGTCAAATAATTCTTTACTAACTTGAGATGTCTTGCTAACATAAGCTAGCAGCCATGTTTGAACTTGAAAGCAATCAGTAGAAAAAACACCGATTTGTCATATCACCCTCGTACAACAAAATAAAAGTGTAGTAGAAGCGCCGAATTGGTGATAAAATTGGTTAAACTAAATAGTTAATGAATGAGCTAGAAATCCCAACTAACACCACTGCCTATTACCATCTGGTTCATTATTTTTAGTTAACTGACGTCAAGCTGTTCATATCAGCTTGTAACTCGGTAATTTGGACTCCTAAATAAAGTATATTATGTCGAATGTAAAGCCATTACATGTCGGTGTTTGAATTAAAACGAATTATTGATTTCATTAAATTACACGCAAAAAGGTTAGCACATAACTCAAATATCAAATTTCTAAGTCAACAATTTAACCCTGAACTTTCCATACTACATATAATTCTGCACATTTGTATGATATATTTTTTTACCACAAATCGATCTCAATCGCTTCTTCAATCTATGTTTGTCACAAGCTCAATGTAAGATTAAGAACCCTGCATGCGTCCACAGTTTTCCTATTCATAAATTGATCATGAAATTCATATGTATGTGGACTCGAGTAAAATTATGTGAAACAACACTCACAATGTGCTTAACAAAAGATTTAGATGCTTAATATGCTTCCTCTATCTGCGTACCATGAGAAAATGGTCCTACTTTGCTAAAACCACTTTTTTATGTCCTCTTGTTATCTTTCGTTTGTAATATCCTATTATTTCAAATTATCCGCAGAGAGTTAAGACATACCCAAAATACCCTTTTATTGTCTCAAAATATTTTCAATATTATATTAAAAATCAAATATTCATTAATTTAATTTTAAATACGGGTCTATATTTCACAGAAATTAAGATATACAATCAGAATGTGTTTGACTTTTTTATAACCAGATATGACCAAGTTGACGCTCGTTTCTATATGCAATATTACCGAATGAGAAAATAAACGCACTTAATATGTAACGGTAATAAAAAAATCTATAAATCTCACAACCTAATAAGGCAACGGTTGTTTTAATGCAGTGGTTTATGTTGGCAACATAATTATTTTTTACACTAACAAAAGGTTAATTTATGAAATGAATTTGAATATATTTTTATAAAGTGAAGTGCTTCAAATATTTTTATTTTTAGTGGCAATCGATCACTGATAAATTTTACATACTAAAACTGTACTAAGAAATTGATAACGGTTAATATTACATATTAATTAATTTTACATATCGTCCGGCAATTCTCTAGAAAATAGGTTTTCGTTCTACGTAAATGTTTCTAATCACTGGATCACCACATGAGCGATAGAGTTTAAAGCTACCTAATATTTTAATGTTTGAGGGTAAATCAGATAGAAGTAGATGATTAATGTGGTATTTATACAATTTAAAGGGCTTGACCAAAATAGGTAGGTAGTTAGGTAGAGTGGCTGTCTTACGACACACATAGGCCTTTAGGACGCCAATTGTGATGCCACTAAAATATACAACGTGTTTAAGTTTTAAAGGGGATAATGATATTTTCATAAGCTTTCAAAAGCTATTCTATAACGGCTTGACATTGACTTAGATTGTTTGTAATATTTTACGAAAAAATCCGAAGTTTTAGAATATTCAGCCCAGAAATGCGGCGGTTGTTAATGGTGTCAATTCTGCTACATTTGAGCTCACTAAGTTTCAACATATGATATACATTTTACTGGGAACACCTCTGGGATAATAATAATGGATTCTCTAAAATTTCATTTAGCAAACTTCTTCGTATTTTTCGACAAATTTCTGAACTTAGTGCGATTTCCTTGGTTATTGGTTCTCACATTTTACAAATGAAATCAAATAAGATATTTTATAAAATAATATAACGGTGAATATATTTTAGAACATTACGACAATGGATCAATTCTAAGGTCAATCATTTCGAGCTCTCGGTTTTCATCTTACGATACACCGTTTCTCACAAGGAAATCGATAAGTCATTCGCTAACGGAAAACTAACTCAGACACAAATTTTATAAGGGCTACTAGAGAACGGAACTGCAAAATTCGAAGGGATAGGGGCTCCGTTGGCTTCCTGTGGTTTGCAACTGAACCCCTAAGCTTCAGACCAGCTCAGCAAGCGTTGGTTAACTACCATCAGCTGTACAGTCGCAAGGTCTTGCTGGTACAGGGTAAATCGGAAGAGGTCTAGGAAGCTCTACACTCGCAGCAATGTTCACCTTTCAATGGTTGTAGCAGTTCTAACTGAACACTGTCCTATCGAGATTTACGCAATAAGATTGAACATCTTTTATGATGCAGCTCTATTAGCTGTTTGGAAGAAGATGAAATAGAAACATCTCAACACTTTCTCCAATGTACCGCTTTTGCCAGATCAAGGCAAAAAGCCCCCAATCTCATACACTTAGATATTCAGGTGAAATGGCAAAAATAGAAATAAAACACCTTAGCACATTTGTGATAGATTCAGGGCGCTTTGACGATAGCTAGTATGTTGGATAGGAGTTTTTTCGTTTGGCTTCACAAAGGTCTGAAGATAACAACCAAATCTAACTAAAAAGCCGAACATGAAATGTTATACATATATAAAGAAAAACTCTAGTTTTTGCCCTTTATTTCCACCAACTTTTTAAAGAAATTTTCAAAGTTTTTCTTTTACCCTTTAACTCTCTCTGCAAACAAACAAAAATATATGTATGCAATTCTAAATTCCGCGCAAACGATTTCGATGTATATAAGCATAATTTTTTCTACTTTTAAGCTGAAAACAGACATAATAAAGTTCACTTTCAACCAACACAGCTTCTAAAAGCCTACGCACTTCTCAGTACGCCTTCTAACAGTGCGATCATCGTCCAAATGCGAAAAATATGGTTAAGTTGGTAAATCAAGAAAGTTCAAAAATTAATGAGTGCTTCTTTTGTATTTTGTTTTGATTTCTGCAAATCGCATGACACACACGGAACGTTGAACGCAGGTAGTCAAACAATATGAAAGCTTACGTGTGTTACGTCATATGAGAGAACCCGTCAACTAACAACGTCTGTTCGTTGACATTTAGAAGCCGAGACAGCGGTAAACCTGGTCAACAATTAATTGGCGATATTGTCATATTGAGCACCGATTGTGAGATAAAATAATATAAGTTAAATGCAGAAATCACAAAATGACAAAGGAAAAAAAAACAAAACATTGCAAACAACAAGCAAATACAAATACAAACATTTTTTGCGGAATTCTTGCTTTTATTTCTGCTGTTCTTTATTTACAGTGGCGGCACTTTTCTCCACCGCCCCTCCCGTGCACACAAACAAGTCACCGGTATTTACAGAAAGCATACCCAAAACTCAGCTGTTTGATAATTAGCAAATCGCTCACTGTTTGTCTCCGCGCTGTGCTTCGGTGCCAGACTATGCTTCACTTTTACTGCCGGTTACCACTTTTTGTTTTTAGTTTATTTTATTTATCAAAAATAGTTTTTACGCTGATAATAATTAAGCCAGTTGGGTCAGTTAATATGTAAGTTGCCAGAATT
This sequence comes from Bactrocera oleae, assembly GCF_042242935.1. NCBI lineage: Eukaryota > Metazoa > Arthropoda > Insecta > Diptera > Tephritidae > Bactrocera > Bactrocera oleae. Next base: position 6,708,125 of record NC_091537.1, on the reverse strand, counting down.
AGCTCAGTATCGAGCATATTGTCGGCCAGAAGGCACTCAATGGAAGTGAAAAAGAGAGAGCTAAAAAAACAGTACAGTGTAAGTGGAAGGGGGTTACTGTAGAACAGTAGCTGCCAGTTGCGCTCAGTAAGGTTCGTAAATGGCGCGCTGCGATCGGCCATATAATATATACACTCGTACATATTGCACCGCTGGACAGCTGACAGTGGCAGTAGTGAGCTGAGCACGCTTTAAAGCACGGAAAATACATATATAAACTTTCAATGGGATCATGAGATTTTCAGTTAATTTTTGAAATTCGTAAACGGCGGTTGACGCGCACAAGCAAAGTGAAATAGCAAGGATAATAACTCTTAAATAAAGATCGAAATAATATTTTAGTTGCGTTGATTTGTATTTCTCGTGTCATCGCGTATCTCGCATTTCTTGCAGCAGATCTATCAACTTGATTGCTTTTTAAAGGAATAAAAAATACAAAAATTATTATAAATTAGATTAAAATTAAAATTAATCAAATAAAAATCTCAATTGTAACTTTTTGAATAAACAAAAAACAACAATAAATACAAAATGCAACAAATTAAAAATATAAGAAAACTAACGGGCTTCCTGTTGCTGGCTTGCATAGTACAAGGTAATTTACACTAAACAAAAATAAACTGTTTTATTAGTGGTTTAACAAAAAATTATGTGTGGCAATATTTAAAAAAAAAAAACAAAAAAAAATTTAGCAAAAAAAATTATTCAGCTTTTTTATCATTCTGAGCAAATTTCACTATGAGAAACCTTTGTGCGCATCAAGTAAGGGTTAATAATGTGCAGAAAGGAATAACATATGTGCAAGAAATTAACGAATTTTAATAAAACAAGCTTAGAGGATTTTTTTAAACTCACATGGCACTTGGCTCAATATTTTTTGCCCACAAGTTCAAGTTATGGCAGCAGAGATTTATTTTTCATGATTAACAAACTGTTTAGTGTCGCCGATAACAAATCCAACTTCTGAAAGTGCTTTAACGAAGCAGTGGAGACCTTAGCTCTTTAGCTCCATGAACTTTGTAGGTTCTCACGAGGTGTGGGACGTTTCAGTTTCTTGGTTTTAAATGCTAAATTACCAAAAAAAGTGCAAGATTCCGATACTTTTTACTATTCTAGAGAGGCGGAAGACTTAAATTCTTTTTTTGGTTTGCCGAGTTTCTGCCAAAATTGGTATGCTAAAAATCATGTTGGCTTACAAACCACAATCATTAACAAATTGAAAATATATACTATAATTTCTGTCCTTCACGTAGTTGTGACCACAAAAACGTACGATAAAAGTTCTATAAATTATTACTGAATGACTTTTTGTTACTAATGCTGTTGAAAAAGTAAAATTTATAATTCTTGGAGTAGGCGTTGCTGAGAAGATATCTGAACTATAGTTGTTATCTTTGAACTATCCTCATGCTTTTATGGGTGTTTCAAACTTTCGCGGTGGATCAGCAAAAAAAGAAAAATAAGATATTAACTAATTTTAAATATTTTCATGGGTTAATCTAACAATAATGGCCAAAATCAAATTCACATGAAGCCATTGCCCATACTTTGAGACTAAAATAGAAATATGACAGATTTGTAGTCAGAAGCAAAGGATTTCTATGTACTTTACTTTATAAAGTCTACTAGTAAAGGTTTGAATATTTTCTTGTTATAAACACCGGTATGCTAGCATTTTCTAAGTTCTAAACATTACTAAAGCCAACATTTTTATTTTCTTTTTTGCGCCAATTTTTTACATAAATAAGGCAAGGAATATTTGTGTATAGAAGATTCGCCGCGTTCAACTTTGATTAGTGGTGAATAGAACAAACAAACCGCTATAAATCAAACAGTTTGGATGTTTGGTTGTTGTTTTCATATGAAAATTTTTAACACGAGAATTAAGCTGAAATGCATAAAGAAGAGGCAACACGAAAACAACTATATCAATTATATGCAAATTTGTGCAACTAAATAGTTGATTTTAAAAACTAAACTCGAAAGTGGGAAAAACTATAAGCTAATTTATTAGATACTTAGTTATGGACTCTTGGTAATTTCAAAGTAATGCAATTGCAAGTGCTTGAATTGTTTTCGCTTTTTGTGGGAATTCTCAATAATGTAAATATGTATGTAATATACAGTCTTTCACAATAATCTGCGAACAAACAGTAAAATGTTAATTAAATGTCAGCTTACAAACACAATGGCTGGTGAACTAAAGTAAATTGAATTATGATCGAAAGAACGTATGAATATACACACAAATATGTATATATACCTACGTATATATGTACACATATGCAAAATAAATGTTTATGAATTTATGGTCATGTAGATTTGTAAATATTCACCTAAGCTGACATATTTACCTAAGCAGTTAGACACTACTTGGCAAAACGGCAACAAATGTGCTATAACCCACATGTATATATTATATACTTTCCTATATATTATATTTATGTACATAAAAACTTACAAGTATATCACATGATTAATTTTTAAGCTGTTTGGCTAATTAACTTATGACAATAAATAAATAAATTTATAAGAGTATGTGAGAATACATTAATAAACATATTTTGACAGCGGCAAGAAGGTTTTTCTTTTTCATATAGGAAATAAAAACTAACTGCTGTTACAAGGAATACCTATATGTAAATACTACGCGCTCAATATAAATATTAGAAAATATGTATGTATAGTCAAATAAATTTTGTGCGGTATCCCGAAACGTTGCTTTACGTTTTATGTGTTTTTAATGCTCTAAAATTTATAATTTTTAATAAAAACAATCAGATATAGTAAAAATATAATCCCGAAATTTTTCCTAATCGCGATATTGGTTTTGGAAAATTTCGAAATAGCGATAGTGCATTTTTATTTTTTTTTTTTTGTTTAAGTGAAAAACTAACAACATAATTCCAAAATTTTGGTATTACATTGACGGAATCCCGAAACGTTACTTTAGGATTCATGTGTTTTTAATGCACTAATATTTTTAATTTTTTATATAGAGAAACAGATATAGTAAAATTATAATCCCGAAATTTTTCGGGATCCCGATATTGGTTTCATACAATGCCGAAATTCGGATAACTCAACTTAAATTCAGTATTTTTATTTAAATAATATTATGAATATATTTTTATTTATATATTTATACAAATTGGCCCATATATATATATATATGTATGTATGTATATCAGCATGTGGTAGAAGTAGTTTGACACTCAATATTCGCATTTGGCTATAAACATTTGTAAAAGTGCTTACAAGGCGTTGATAAATACATTGCAATACAAATGTCTTTACACATTTACCTATTTATAACGTAGCAATTAAGAAAGATACAGTAATAAAAAATTAGAAAAAAAACAGTTAGGCATTCTCATATTACTATATTTTGTAACAACAAATAGTGGCATACGAAAATGTATTTCAATATTCCAAAAGCAATATTTTCGCAAACAATACATACCCAGCAGGGTATTCGTTACTTTTGACACATTTCCAAAAAACAGCTACGAAAGCATGAACTGGAAGTATATGATTTAAATATTTACACACTTAATATTTTTATAGTTTGTGCCTGAATTTTATCAAAATTTGTGTACTGTCTTACTCTCTTTTCGCTCAAATTATGTATGTGTAGTGAAACCCCTACTCTATTGGTGTCTCCTCATGCTGCCATTTGCTTTGTTTTCTAAGTTATTTGTTTCTATTCAGTTGGTAATTTATCATTTAATTTTTAATCTGGCACCTTACTATATACATTACTTATAGATCACCATTTCCTACGCGGTATTTACAACGTTATAACATACATATAATTAAATGTTAAATTCAATCGTGGGCAAGTTTTAGAAGCAATACAATGTCTAGTGAAATAAATTATTCAAATATTATTACTAGTCTGCATAAATTAATGATAATATATGTGCAAGTAATTGCTAGCCTTCAAATTAAGAGAAAATAATTAAAATATATATTCAACCATGCTAGAAATTTAATTAAACCAAGCAAACGAGTTGTACTTTATTTTTCATAGTACAGTAAGCATAGAAGGAGTAAAATTTTTCCGCTTGAAATCTGGAAATCACACTTTGATGAATTAAAAAAAACGTGACAGCTTTTTGATGAAAAATGTATAAAAAATTTTAATTACGTGGAATCGTTTTCATTACTGCTTTGAATAAGCACCAACACCATTCACAACAATATATCAAAATCATGAAATATGGACGACAAACCTTTTGTAACGGTCATATTAAGAAAAGAACTTTATTTAACAGTAATCGGTACTTTTTCTGCGACAGCTCAGTACTTTACTAAGAACAACCAAAAAAAAATATGCAAAAATCTGCTCTAACCAACCTGTCAGTCACGGCGTGGCTACGATGTTATACGTATGTACATATATGTGCTTTTAAGTACATTTACTTCTTTGTTGTTGCAAGTAAATATTTAACCCAACCAGTGCGCCTTGCATGCCTTTAACTCTTCCCTTTGTTTTCTCTGTCTTCACAACGTTCTGGAGGTAAACAAGACAAGAGTGACAGTTGTTAAAATTGTCATGATAATAGTGAAGATCAACAGATGGCTAGTAAATGTAAGAATCCCGCATAGCACAAAGGGAGACAAAGAAAATTATGTTTTCCTTCTTTTAATTGGTTTTTTATTAAATAAAAGAGTTAAGCATTTTAAAAATTTATTGATAAAATAAGTAATGACGCAATATAAATTCAGTAAATGTCAGTTATTCCTGATAAAAGTTATTATTTCGTATATAAAACAAACTCTGAAGAATTGTATATGATAAAGTTCAGATGGGCATTTGCTAAAGTGACGTCACATTACCAACTAATAACATCAAATTCGTATGCGTTAAGAAAATGTATATAAACCTGAAAATATAGGGAGAAACTAAGGCTGAAAATAATAAGTAGTTGCTTTTTGGAAGAATAACCTCACATCAATATTTTGCGTTTAACACGGCTGTCTTACAAAAATAGAAGTGAAGTTGTGAGTAAGGAGGAGATCAAACACGGTGCAAAATCCTTATAAATAAGCTGGTAAATTCAGCTTTAAAAAGTGTCTTACATAAAAAAAAGCTGAATAAATAGAGTATAAAAATAATTCTTGAGTGTTTTGTGAATATTAAGACAAATTAATGCTAGTTCGACAATCTTAGGTAGACAACTCTTTATTTGTGAGAATAATTAAGGGATGTGCATCATTTTAAGCAAAAAACAGATTGCGGGCTTAAAAAGTTGCATAGAAATCCGAAATATTTGAAAATATTAATAGCGCTGACCTCAACGGGTAACTTTATCACCCCTTATCTTTTTTTTATATTTGGTCGCACATCACTACAATAATGATATATACCACATACACAATAAATATGAAAACCGCAAAAAAACATACTTAATTTTTGATAACAAAAATAGCAAAATCATTGTTGAATTAATATGTTGCCATAAATTAAAAATTCAATATTTGGGGAATTTCAATGGTTATGACTTATATCAAGCATAAGCTTCGGTGAGAATTATGTAATATTTCGAAGACGTTTTTTCAAAAGCATTAAACCTTTTTTTTTTAAATTAATTTGAAATTGCGAAATTTATACACCAAAATATTTTTTAGTGTTTTGTAAACAAACCTACATGAGCACAACTTTAAATAGGTATATGCCAGTTTTTTTCAATAAAAAATCAAGAAATTTAATTTACTATTGCTTCTAAACATTTAATAAACTGCATAAGAACGCTCTTTTAACGCTCTCCATCTCACTCTCTAATCCTCAGCATGCCACAGCGCCACAGTCGCCTCTACCACACCACTGATGTGTTATGTTTGCGAAGATTGTGCGAAAGTTACAAAAGAAACACCCCTCGAAGCATGCGATGCGAAATTCTTCGAAGAGAGCAGCACCACACTGGAACCCACCACAGAGCCAACCACGACCACAACAACTGAGCCAACAATGGACAGCACAACCACCATCACAACCACCACCACAATCGGCACAACACTTGCCACAACAACCACAGGCAGCACCGAGGTGACTACCAACGAAGGCACCACTACCGAAGCAGTGCCGACAGCACCTACCGTGGGTCCACCAGTAACCGTGCCCACACCACCTAATGTAGGCACCGTTGCTGCTGATTTGTTGATCGCCACTGAAGTCACCATCAGCAATAACAGCACCGAGAGTACAGTTAGCTATGAAGCACCCAAAGCGTTGCCACTTGTTAGCGGCACTTACACCTACCACTGCTTCAGTGTGCAAAAGGAAGGTGAGTAGCGCATTAGCTATTTGCTAAAATCAATCAGTTATATAACGAAATATATGGTAAATGTGTTTATTTTTGTTTTTCCAGTTAACGGCAGTGTACAGATGGAACGTGGCTGCTCGCGTGTCACCACCATGGAAAGCGTTTGCGGTCAGCTGAAGGCGCTGAATAACGGTACTGAACTGAGCAAGTGCATACCCTGCTCGAATAACAGTTGTAACGGCAGCAGCGCACTGGGCGTTTCAATGGCCGCGTTGGTGTTCACGTTGATTGCTGCACTGCTGAGCCGGCAATAAGGCGTCGTGTTGTGCTCGTAAATGCCGTTAATGGCACATACGGACAACTGACAGTGTGTGTAGTGACATTGGTTTAAACAAAATAACCAAAATTTGGCCAATTGAATGGAGGAACGGGAAAAGACATATACTTATGTATTTAAAGATGTTTACAAATAATTTAGTTTGTATTTGGAATTAAGTACGAAAATCATGCAAATCGAAATATTTAAATTTAGAATTTTACCAAAATCCTTATTGTTAGCTATATTTTAATTTTGTTTCCTAGGTTAACAAATGATTTTTACAAAATAAAAACAAAAATGAAAATTAAGCGAAACAAAGTAATGTGTACAGAACTTTTTATTAACACTCTAATTACTTTAGGCTAAGCGCACATTGGCGGATAGAACGAAGATGTCAAAATAATTTTTGTTACAACACCAAAAAATTTATCGCAAATAGAGTAAAATAAAAGTTATGAGAACGACTATATTTAAACATATATTTGAGATAAATCCCACAAGTGTGACGGCTTTTTTTTCGTGGTCGCGCTGTTATCGTACAACAAACTTTTTTTGGTTCTAAATGATAAATAACAAATACAACTTCATAAAAGTATACTAAACTATTATAAAGGTGCGCTGAATATATAAAAATATAGACCTATCCTTCCATCTGTATGCCGGTTTGAACGCAAAGTCTTGCGTTATAAGAATTAAATTTAGCAAATAGCTGCATTTCAAGGGATTTTTCATTGATCCATCATCCAGATTTGACGTCCCCAACGTTCAGCTTATTACCATATCGTTAAATCATATCATTAAAAACTCCGTTTTCGTTGAATTCCATATCGAATCCTGAGGTCGCTTAATTGAATGAAAATGTTTTGAATCGTAGTCGAATCATAGCTAAGCGGAGCTATTCAAAAATCAACGCTGGGAATTTACAATTCTTATTTTTTTATTTGAAAAATTTAGAGAATTAGTCGAAAAATCCAGAATGGCCAGTATATCATCTAGTATTCCAGTCTTTTGCCTCTGCTTCGTGAGTAGGAAAATACTTGATAACCTTATTGATATAGTCTTATCCATACCATTATCAATATCGTGGTGCTCCAAAATTTTAGACTAACAAAAGTAGGTCCTTGCGATATATACAACTGGCGTATATGACAACAAACCAGATAAGCAAACACATCTATCTCATTATTTAACCGTTGTTAAGGAAACACATATGTACATATGTTATGTCTGTCTCATTATTTAACCCTTAATAAGTCACGTATACGCAGTATCATCATGCGAACGAGAAAAAATTGCTCATACGCAGCGTTGCACTTATTTAGTTAAAATTCCCTACTTTATCTAATGTTTCTCTGTTACAGATAATGGGAGCTAGTAGCTCCCATGTTAGTTAGTAGCTAGCAATGGCTTCAGCTTCAGCTCTCTTCGGCATAGTTCTTATAGTTCAAGGTGTAGAAAATAAATAAATCATTTGAAAGTTGCTACGGTAATTGCAATGTTTCGTAAGCCATTTTATATTATATTTAGCAGCGATATAGAATATTTAGATAGAACATAAAAAACATTTCTAAAGGACACCCCTCTTCTGAAATTAAAAAAAATAATAAAAAATTTTTTTCGATTTTGAAAACCAAGTTACAGTCATCTAAAGTGTAGCCGCTCATTTCAAAATTCTTAATCAATTTATCTTTAAACTTATTTTAAAATATAATATAATAAACTACAATTTTCTAATTTTCTTACTCGCAGACAAATAATCCGATCACTATCATTTCATATGATGTAGAAATTGTTCCGTATATAATTCTCCATTAAATTGATTAATTGAATAACGTTTTTCTTCCAAAATTATTCTTAAATATGTATAAATATAACCTAAAAACGTTAAAACAATTGATGCAGTATTATTTCTTTTCGGTTTTTTTTCCCAAAATTCGTCTTATGTTTAGACTGCCAGACTAGTTGTGCTTTTAAATTAATACAAAAGAACCCGCCAGCTACATATTTATCAACAAAATTTTTTTCCAGAATTTTCAAAATAGTTCTATAAGGGTTAGAACTTATATTTAAATAATTTTTATTGAATATATTCGGCTTGGAAAAGCAGTGAAACAAAAATTTGTTTAACAAAATTTCGTAATTTTTCGACCAAAGATATAACGTTTAAACCCGCTTATGTGAAACGAAAAAATTTGGTTTACTGGGTGGTGAAAGCATGTAATGTAAAGTGTTGATAGTATATAAAGCATACCTTTAGGCTGCGAATATTTGTGCGATAATTGAAATTGCTACGCTTTACTTTTCTCACTGACACCTATTATTATCACTAATTTCGTATGAGCCGATAAAAAGAGAAAGCATATGGCATTTTTGTTGATAAGATATGTATAAAAAACAGAAAAAAAATTAACAAAGAAATATACAGATACATATTTACGCTAGACTGTTGTTTTGAATTTTTGGCATACCAAAATGGAAAGGAAAGAGGGAAGCAAGATAGAACATTAGAACATTTTGGTATAAACATATATATTAAAAGAGCTAATGAATTACAACAACATTGAAATGTTAAACAAGCTAACTTACTTAGCGGTATCAGTTATTCTTATGATTGAATTCACGACTATTATGTGCTGGTAACGATTTTTTTGTGTGTTACATATGTTTTTACTGTATCTGCTGATTAAATCTGAATGAAGAATGGTCAAGTGGTAGGCAAAGTCTCATAATTGACCACTTCATTGTCAGTATATGCTATTTAGGCCACGCACACATACCATATGTATGTGTATCGTTAAGTAAATTTATCGGTAGCAACATTTATATACTTATATTTGTGCAATGCAAAAAAAATTTTTATATACGTATTCGAGCGCACTGATATTTATTGTTATTTAAAGTTATTGATAAAAATGTATGTAAACAACTGTTATCACAATTTTATTGATGTTGCATATAAATCGATTAATCCTGCAAAGTGTTTCAATTAGACGATATGAAAACGTGTTTAACTGGGTAATAAGGGCGTTCAACTCACATATAACGGTAGTGTTCAAGACACCTACACTCACAGACTTTATGAGAATGGCGCGAAAAAAATGCAATCCTCTCTCTTTTAAAACAGAAATGTGTGTCATCGCTGAAGATGAAATGCCGGCAAAGATGACAATCTTCTGATGGCCTTAAGTCTTCTACTAGTTGGATTAATTGCGGTTGTAGACGACGGTCTTGACCGGCTATACATCTAAAAAATTGTATACCTCTAAAATAGTACCCTCTATTAGCATAAATATATAATATACTGCTTTCGAATATGTGCAAAATCGGTCTAAATATCTCCCAAATATCAAAAAAAAAAAAATTTTCATACTGCGCGATTGAATTTATACCATATATGAGTCAGTATATGAAATATCGCACAGCAGTCGATTGGTACCAAAAAAATTAAAAATGCTCTAAGTCTTGGAAGTTCCACATGTGGTCAGTTTCTCCGAAACGGCTGAACCGATTCACTTCAAACTTTCCCACAATATTATTAGACATATTTTTTAGGCAAAGATCGAAGGAATTACGTTTTTTTTAAGTTTAAGCAGAAAAATATATCAAATTCCAGGTTTCCCTGAAGATCGCATAGGGGATCATGGTAATCCAAAATTTGTAAAAAAAATTTCATTATTAAAGTAAATTTTTCTCCTTTTGCTTGGAAGTGGATATAACCACTTAACTTTATCTCATACTTGTTGATCATTATGTACATATCTAAGTTTTTTGGTAACAAAAATAAAAAAATGAGTCAAAATTGCAATTGGTTTTAAATCATGAATCGTTCTACCTTAAGCTTTTTTTAACTGGTTACAAAAAATAATCATTTTCACACGGGTTCATCAAGATTTAGAACACTGTTCGGAATCACCCACTGTAAAACACATATCAACTACATTAATCAGCACAAAAGAGGGGCGATAGTGTGTTACCTTAAATATCAAATTCAGTACGTCTGACCAATATTTCTAAATAAAGCTCCTCAAATCTATATTCGGCGACAATTAATAAATCAAACTCTTTTTCGTTAGTGTGCAATAAACAACATTTATTGGCAATATTCTTCATACTCGCATACGTACGTTAGAGCGGGTTGATTTACAAAGTCAAAAAAAAATGGAAAAATCGCGTATGCGAAAAATGTTGTACGGATCATTCTGAACAACTCTACCTAAGCGAATATGGGTCTAAAATCGATTTCGAGCCAGCAATTTCTTGAGTGAAGTTTTTTTTCAGGATATAAAAATTTTTTCGTCAGTTTTTGAGATTTCCGAAAGAAATTTATTACATAGGTGGATTTTGAATTTCTATTGATCATTCTATGTATATAATATTAAAAAATTTAGAGAATTCTAAAGGAGCTATTCTTTAAAAATTTAGTCTCTTCTTGATAAGTTTATAAATATTTTACTAATAAGTTTCAATTCGCAGTTAACAAGTTTTTGCTATTTAATCAATAAAGTTAAGTGAGGAAGCTTCTTCCGCTACAACAAGTTGATACTAATATTTATAGTGTGCACATTTATTACTTAATTACTTGATTACTTTACCACCCATATGGCATTTATGCTACAAGTCTTTCGCCGCAATTACGATAAAAAATCGCACGCTATCCATAAATAAACCATGGGGCCAAAACTGTAGAGAGCCTGATAACAACATACAAAATGCCGTGTAAATATTGTTATTTTTTTTTAGAAGGATTAAGCTATTGTATATTTATGTTATAACAAGATGGTCACAGTGAGTGTTTAAGAAGCCTTAGTTGGAATTAACAATACACACTCAGAAAAAAATTCTGTTTCAAAACTTATCGATATGTGGTGTATGGTATTAGCCCAGTGCTACGTAAGCTTAGTGAGTAAGGTCGTTAGCATAATAGAAGAATTAAATATATGTATTTGTTTTTGAAAAAATTTCACTTATTTGCAAGTGCAATAAGACAGATTATTTATATATAGTCATAACAAAAGAATTCATTCAAGAATTATCGCACTCAAAACAAGTCTAATCTATTTAATATATGTATTTATAATATATATATATAGATATAAAGAGGTCCTTGAATGTTTGAATAATTCAACGACCTTAGCGTTGGTGGGTGGAATAACCTTAACAATATGCCTAAGTGCCACACAATAATGGCTTCTGTTAGGAGAATGCATGAGTGTTTCAATACTAAACTTTTTTGTAAAATTTCATCTCTCTGAAAACCAGAGTCTGAAAATCAGAGAATTGACGTTGCCTTGTGAAGTCAAAGTCAAATCAATTATAACATATTAAATGTCTTTTATAAGTGTTCTATTCAAGATCTCCATATTTAAAGCCTCTGAATATTTCCATAAAATGTTAAAGTTGAGAAAAGTTTTTTGCTGGACTATAGTACTCTGCTAGATTTTTATTAGCATTTTCAAGGTCCAAATCGAAGGAAAATTTATAATACGTGAGACTCTTCTACCAAAATATAAGTATATAATTTCTTAACAAATACAAGAAGTCATTATTTTCCGCTATTTTTTACAGTTTTATCAATTCTCGGAAATAATAATAATAATTGGTTATATTTATTACATTACAACAATGGGGTTTACTTTGTGTCTAAACACAATTTATGACTTTTCAGTTATACATTTTCCGGCAGTTATTTTTATTTTTATTTCTTTGAAATGTCATGTATATGTGCGACGTACCATAATTTCTTGTACTTTATATACAATATATATTGATATTTATAAACAGTGACTTTTGAGGAAAATATTGTTTTCTTCATATATTTTATTGTATATTATATATATATTGCATTTCTAATATAATTTTCTAGACCGTTACCTTAAAATAGAAAATTTTTCATTTTGACATTTGATAACTGACAAGTACTAATGACAGTTGACAATGTCAAACTTTGTCTTACCACCTTTCGGATAGTATCAGCTGCAAATCTCATGTAAAGCTTAACATATGTATGATGATGCTAAAAAAGTCAGAATATTACTTGCCCAATACGGTATCTAGCTTCAGTACTAGCAATACTCAACAAAAAACCAAAAGTTTTCTTTTATTTACCAAAGCATGTGTATAAATAACTCTAGTGGGTAGTATTATATTAAATAATTTCCGTTATTTTACTATGAGCACTCTTAATTGTAAACACTTATCTTAAATTATTATTGAAAGGCTTTTGTTGTTATATCGGTTCAGGGATCGCTCTAAGGTCTCTGAGTTAATTACTGTAAATATTGATAAGTGGTATAATTTTATTGATCAGAGCTTATTTACATTGACTACTGTTATGTAAATAAGTAATTTGTGATTGCATCTATATCTATATCTTGTAAATTGTACATATAAATATATTGATATATAAATATGAAATAAAATAATATTGTTTATTTAGAAAAAGAATACTGACTTAAAGTAAAGAAAATTAAAATTATTTATATTGGATGATAAAAAAATAATCTTGTTACAATTTTGAGTAGGACTGAAGCTGTGAGGTATCTGTTGACAAGCATAAAATCCGGATAGTATACGTTGCAGTTAAATATTCCTTTTCAATTGTACGGATATGAGTTTTGATGAAGATTCGGTTATTATTCGTATATTATTTCTCACTATTTTTTCGAAAGTGAACAGCGTGTGAACAACCCCAATTAATACCTCAGCTAACCGAGTACCGAATGAAGTAGATATTTTTTGTACAATAGGCGTCAAATAAGTTCGGTAATTTAGTTTTTAGAGGACTAAAAAATACGGCTTTATGCTCACAGATCATCAATAGAATTAAAAATTTAACCAGAAAGGCTGCAAGAGGCTTTATCAGGCAGAAAAAACGTGTGGAGATTCAAAACACATAAACAGTTTAGGAGCTTTTATATCAAATTTCATTGCAACTGGTATTTGAACCCACAAACCACCGGCTAGTAGCCACATGCTTAACTCACACAGCTGCGACACCACTGTTACTCATGTGTTTACTTTTATGAAAACCAATTCTAAAATTATTATTACATGTTGACATCCAATATTTTAAAAAAATATCTTTGCTTGAACTATACACATATATAAATATTCGTAAATATGTACATACAAGCAGATAAGAGAATAGCTGCTTCCGCTTACACAAAATTCTTATCATTTGAAATAGTACGTATATTTAGGTAAAAAAACTTTTAAACGTATATGTTGATATAGATTTTTGTTTTTGTTGCATATATTAAATTACTACTTGTAAAGTCGGCACTTACTAGTCCAACAATGAGTCAGTAATGGTTATAAGATGTCTATGAGCACTCGAATATAATAATTATGGCGAATATTAAAAAACCGGGAATCACAAAGTAATATACCTAATATCAAAAGCGTAAGCAAATATTTACTTAAGCAGCCAGGGACGGAGCGTATGCATATGACATATTGTAACTTTGTGCAAAGGCAGTGGGGCGGCAGCACTCAGACGTTTTAATTAATAAATGCGGAAAAACGTTGCAAAATACTATTTTCAATAGCATTTGAAACAAGTTTATATGCCATTAAGTACACACTTAACCGGAAACAAAGCGGGTTCCAACAATTGCGCCACAAAAATATGGCAACGCCAAGCGCCAATCTAAACTGCTGGCCTATTTCCGTCAATTTATGCATTTTACTCACTTGACATTCGTATTAAGTTATGAAGTATATTAATAAAATTTTAGCTTTTCTTCGAATAAAATACTTATCTGCTTAGAATTTCTTTGGAAATGATTATCTATATATTATTGAGCGAAGAATTGCACGATATGAACTTGATTTTATTGCTTTATAGGTTGCAGCAAATTATTTGCACGCAAAAGGGATTTTTGTAGAGTAAACAATGGCAAAAACTTAAGAAATAACAAAAAATATTCTAATAAAAAATCTCAATTCTCTATTTGTCTTGTTGTTGTTGCTACTCAGTTGTACGAGGGACGGAGGCGTGCAATTGGCTAGTTATTCATTCAATAGAATCACAGCTTCCGGCATCACAAAAACTAATGTTGTTGTAGTAGTAGCTGGATCGACCTCTTGGCGTAACATAACCTAGTTGTATCTAATCAAAGTATTTTTATATTTAAGGTGCACCGAGGAGGTTATGCAACTTCTAGCTCATAAGAATTCAAATAGAGTTAAAGAAGTGACTTTTATTGAGTAATTATCATAAGGGGCTCATATATAATATAAGCATGGTTGGATGGTTGGTTGGCAACATTTCTAGTTTAAAGGAAACAACTCGTCTCGTTAGAAAAATTGTTAAGGCCATGATTTGCTCTCGTAAAAACCGCTAACAAGTCAGATAAACGATTAAAATTTACGAGAGTGATGCAGATAGGTTATGTTCGTTTAAAAACATACAGTCAATTGTTATAAAAAGAAGTCTCAAAGAAATTTCGCTATTTAGGGATTTTAGTTACCTTAATATAACGGTAATACAATCGTTCAAAATGTCTAGGTACTGAATATAAAGAAATAGCTCATATCGTCAAATAATACAAGAGATTTTTTAAATAACCACAATAGGTATAGCGACCGTAGACAACCTCCGATGGATTGACTCTCATTTGATGAAAACAGATAATTATCTTTATACCCTGAAAAGGGTATATTAAGTTTGATGATTGTACCACTCAAAAGGAAAAGTCAGAAACCCTACAAAGTATATATATAAATGATCAGCGTGACGAGCTAAGTCGATTTAGCCAGGTCCGTCTATTCATCTGTCCGTCCCTTTGTATAAACATACAAGTATATACGAACTAGTCCTTCATTTTTTGAGATATCGATCTGGAATTTCGCAGGACGAGTGCCATTCTCACCAAGAAACTTTCCGACTGTCGGAAAGGTCGATATCGGACCATTACAGTATAGAGTTGCCGTACAAACTGAACGATTGGAATAAAAATCTTGTCAGAGTACGCTGCAACAACAAGTGCTGGTCTTTGTTTCTAGTTGATCTCTAGTCTCTAGAATAACCCCTACGTTGATGTGATCGCAAAAACGGCTTCAATTGATTTTTCCAATTAATTGTGGATAAGAACTGACTACTGATGGATTTTAGAGCAGTCGACCAACCTTAGGCGGTTGCAGCATTAAGGGTCTTTAAGACTAAATTGTGTTTAAATGAGGAACCCAAAAAATTCATTTTTCAATATACAAGCCAAGCACCCTGTCATAATTAGCATAACCAAGTGGCGAAAAACTTGGGTGTGGGCGTTTCGAATTTACACACACAACAACAAAAGTATTTAAACTGACTATGAACTTAATTTCTTGATAAAAAAAATTTAAAACAATTATGTGG
Organism: Bactrocera oleae; assembly: GCF_042242935.1. Lineage (NCBI taxonomy): Eukaryota > Metazoa > Arthropoda > Insecta > Diptera > Tephritidae > Bactrocera > Bactrocera oleae. Next base: position 6,692,140 of record NC_091537.1, on the reverse strand, counting down.
TAATTCCTAAAGACAACCATCCAGAAATGGTTGAAGAAAAATCTAAAAAGCTTCTTTAAACAAAGAATAAAGTAGGCGTAGAAAATCTCTAGTAACGCTATTTATTTTGAAATTGTCTTAAACAGAGGAAGTACTTATTTACAAGTACTCGGAAATGGCTAAGTGTTCATTAATTAATAGTAATTACAGGCTTAAAACCGAATTCAAGTACCATATATATTTAAATACATACAAACATACACTATGGCACTTTTTGTGAGTGAACTGGTAAATTTTACAGTTATGCTGATTGAAGTGCAACACATTTTATTGCGAGTGTTTCCATAATTATCGTTAAGCTAAGTTATATATTAACTAATTTATTACTAAGCGTTGCAATTTTCCAAGCAAACTAACTCTCTATAAAAAGCTAAAACACAGGATAGGAAAAAGGGGAAAAAATCACATCTGCTATTTGTTTTTTACTATTGTCGTTCCATAATTTAGCAATCAGCCGACTTATCTAGTTATCGAAAATATTGAAAACGCTCATAAGGTATATATAGTAGAATATAAAATGTGAAAAAGTGTGTAATGCATGTGTGTGGGTATTATGAATGCACAATAAACTTTTCATAGGAGAACAGTATGTATGTGTATTTATTTGCATATTTACACACACACACACACATACCAATTCCAAAAACAAAATTTTGCCAACCATAATATAATCAATTTTCGCATATCTAAACACACCCACACAAACTGTTGTACACCTTTTTTCATATACAACACATATACACCAATACACCTGCAGAAGTAAATATTAAATTATTTATTATATGTATTGCTTGTGTGTACGCAGATATGCCGATTTTTTCTCCACATTTGCACCCACTTGCATTAAAGCCGTTGGAACTGATAACGGGCCATGGACACAAGCGAGGTTATCAAGGGTGTGGTGGAAATTTCTTAACGCTCCGATAAAAGCCATGTTAACATAATGTACAATATGTAGTCATTACGGCACACTCAGACGAATTTGATCTCATTGATCTAACGGTGGTGGCGACGGCAAAAACACGAAAAACTAGAACGTTCAAACGCGCGCAAATAACTCGCAGTACAATAAGAAAGCAAAAAATATATAAATTTACCTAAAAAATACTTTATTTCAAAAAATACTATATACGCAAAAAATTTTGTGAAAGGATAAGCGGTGTGCGCGAGGTTTTAGGTTTCAATTAGAAAAACGTACAGGCTTCACAATATTCAAAATGAAATTGCTAACAATTTTTGTGTTCGTGCTGCTGACAGGCATTGATGCAGGTGAGCGCAAAAAGGATGTTGGAAGAAATACAATAATATAAAAAAAAAATTATATTATAAAAGAAGTGTTTTTTTTTTAATTTTAATTTTAGCAAAGAAATATACATATTTAATTAATTATAATTAATATTGAGAAATTTCTTTCAAACGAGTAATAAATAAAAAAATAATTATGTGAATAAAAACAATAAACGTATAAGTAAATATGCAATGAAGTAATTGAATAAATGCCGATTTGCGCTATATAGAAAGTATATAAAAATGATAAAAATAAAAGTTATACTAATATTTTTTATCTTCTTTAAAAGCAAATGAAGTAAAATATCAATAATTCGCTTAAAATTTAGTACAACAAAAAATGCGAAAATAATAAATTATTCATGAAATAAAAAAATTCAAAAAAAAATTTGAATAAATGCAAAGAATTTTTAAAGTAAAAATTAAATAAAAGAAAAAAGTATTATAGCAGAATGAAGTAAGAAGTAAACAAAATAAAAAATAATATAATAAAAATATGAAGGAAAATATTTTTAACAAATTTAAATTATTTTAGAAATACACCAAATTTTTTAAAATTAAATAAAAACTTAAAACAATAATTAAATAAATACAAATTAAATTTTAAAAACTAACTATATTAAACTAAACTAAACTATATTAAAATTGAAATAATATTCAGTAAAATGAAAAACAAATAATATATGACCAAATAATTTATTATTATATATACCTATATATATTATTATATTAAATTAAACTCCACAAAATAAAAAGAAAATGAAATAAAATGCCTTTATTATATAAGATATATTGAAATACTACAAATTCCTATAATTTTAATGCAAACAGTTTCAGAAATTAAACTTAAGCTTAAAATCTAAAAAAACATAATTTAAATTTAATACTTAGAACATAATTAAAAATTATAAAACTAAAAACAAAGCAAAAATCTAATACATAATTGAGCCACCTAATATTATATAATATAATCATAAATAAGAAACCTTTTTTTCCCCCCTTACAATCATAAAAATAATAAATTTTATGTTTCTTAAATTATAATTAATTTTATAATAGTAAATATTAAATATCTTATATGAAAACGTTTCAACCTTATATTTTGTAAAGTTATTAGATTTTAATTATAATAAAAGAAAAAAATTTAATACAGATTTAATTAAATAATTTTAATAAATTACTACTAAATTTTTAATAAATACTAATAAGATATTAAGCAAATTTTAAAGTATTATTTTTGTTTTAAACTTTGAAATTCAAATATTTTTAAATAAAGTAACCTTAACAATTAAAATTAAAAAAATTAATAACCACTAAATCTATATTCTACATATATATTGAAATCAGTAAAAAAATTCAAAAACAATAACCTTGAAAACCTAACTAAATAATTAGTTTAAAAAATGTAACTACATTTTTAATAAAATTTTTTGTACTTTTATATAATTAAATCAGTAAGTATATTTTCTCTGCACTTAGTATTTTTGCACGCACGATTTAAAAATAAATGGCAATAAGAATAAAATAATTTTATATTATTTTATTAAATATTGCAGTAACAATTTTGTATATGTAGCTAGTTATAATTGCAATTTAATCTAAAAGATATTGCGCGATATTTTGCTGTATGGCTTTTCCATATAAAGCCATATTATGTGTGCAAAAAAAAATTAAAGCAAAAATTTATCTATAAATAAATCTGCTACAATATTCGATCGATAATATGACGTCAATCAAATTTGATGAGTTACTCACTTTCATAATAAGGAGTATCATGGAAAATTATTTAGTGTAAAAGAAACACGCCTTTTCTTTGCTTTTTGTTTGAAGAAAAAACACAAAATTGTAAAAAAAAGTAGTTTTTATCGCAAATTAAAAAAAAAATTTATTTTGATAACATAAACTCACTTCTCGCGTTGGATGTCATTAAAAGAATGTTGTCCAAAAAGATATGCTGATCTTGCCAAACTGCGAAAATATCTTACTTTAGGCACACCTGCTTCCTCAGAGAGAATAACAATACACTCTTCGTACATATACATTTACATATGTATATAACGAACTAACATATATTATGTATATTTTTCTATATATGTATATATAATATCTAAAATCATAATAATTATCGTATTTTCCAAATTGATTTGACATATGATGCGCATGTTGCTCATATCAGCCGAAGTCACATTCAAATATTATATCTTATATTTGCCCACATACCTACCTACAAGTATGTATATACCCTACAAAGAATTAAACCAGTTAGATATGCCACTATCGGGTTCATACAATGAGACTCGTACACAAGTTTATTCATGTTTTGCTGATGAAACATGCTTATCAGACTCATCTGGGTGCATGGTTCTCAGGAAACTCCAAAACTGATGAGCTGGCAAGAGAGCGCATTCGTGTCTCGATTAGATTGGATTGAGAATTAGTTGAGTCTCCGCTGTCCTCTTGCGCGTTAGCATTGGACTTCTGAACTATCTCCTGTAGGACTGTGAAATCCTTTCTCCTCCATTTTCCAGCTTTTGCTAGACTGAGGTTGAAAGATCTGGACGGTCGTAACTTCGGCAAACCAGGTAAAATAGCCGGAATCGATATCAGCCGCCTCAACAATTTTGTGGCTAGCTCAAAACACTTTGTCAATTTTGAGAATTTTTTCGATCAATACTTAGGAGTATTTAGTTAGCGCAATGGACCAGCGTTCTGTCCAAGTGGGATCCGTTTTTGCATCGACCTTATAACCTAACCTAACCAAAATTTTAAAACACAATTATTAAGTATCTTTTTTCTTTGAATAAATACAACAGTCTCAACAGAAGTCTTGGAGGGTACTGGCAATAGTACTGATACTACTGGAGAGCCAACGACAACAATTGTGACAGCTATTTCTGATTCTAGTGATACGACTACTACTGCTTCTAGTGAGCCAATTACTGTTACTAGGGAACCAACCGCACTTACTACAGATGAAACCACATCGGTAACTTCTAGTGAGACAACTACCTCTGCTTCTAGTGAACCAACTACTGTTACTGGTGAACCAACCGCACTTACTACAGATGAAACCACATCGGTAACTTCTAGTGAGACAACTACCTCTGCTTCTAGTGAAACAACTACTGTTACTGGGGAACCTACCACTGTCACTCCTGACGAAACAACCTCGGTTGCTCCAAGCGAAAACCCGACTACTGTCCCTAGTGAAACTACAACGGTTGCCGCGAGCGAAACCACGCCAAACACTAGTGAAACATCGACGAACGCAACAACAAATAGCTCTGGCGAAACCACACTTGCTACCGAGGAAACAACAGATAGTACGTCTGGCTCAACTGAAACTCCCGATACCACTCCCGTGGAGAATAATAGTACAAATTCACCCGCTACAGAAGCGCCGCCAGGTGAGTATCTCTACAAATATTTTCTAATTTAATTCGGAATCTTTAATCATTTAAAAAGAATTTATGGAATCGGGCTTAAAAATATATATTTTGAAAACTTTCTTAACCTGAACCGGACGAAGTTATTCTTTGCATACCATAAATATCGTCTTAGGGCCGTTTTCTCAATGTTAGCAATCATCTGTCAGTTAAGTTCTGGTTAACTCAATGAAGGCTCCTTCTTTCGGTTCATTGAAAAAACTGCTCCTAATTACTAAACTATCGTCTATACTATTCTAAAATTCAATTATTTTCTTCCAGCTAATAAGCTTCAATGTTATGCGTGTGAGGGGGACGATTGTGATGAAAAGACTGTGATTAACTGTCCCAATGACGGTAGAGCTTATGATGTTGAGGACATAAACAAAAGTTTATCGGAGAATGCTGCGGAAATTCTTCTTCAAAATTATCGCTCAGTTTCGCGATTGGAACTCGCCGATGTGAAAGGTTTTGCTTGCTACAGGGTGCAAATTCCAGGTAACGGAGATCGCATTATTTGAATTTTATTTTAAATTTTAATAACTCTAAAATAAACGGTTTCACATCATCTTTTTCTTCTTCTACTTTAGTTAATGATGACAGCACATTGAAACTTGGCTGTATTGCCATACCTTATGGCCAAAGCGCATGCGAGGCTGTGCGGAACGAACTGAACATAACGGCAACAGATAATAGTGACGAGTGTGTGGCGTGTCAAACAGACTTATGTAACGGTAGTGCAATAACAAAATTATCTGCGTTGGCACTTTTGTGCGTATTGTTGGCAAAGTTTTTATTTTAAGTGATAAATAAAATAAATACTTTCTACTTATTTATGTATTTAATTTAATTTTATATGTATGTATGTTATACTTGTATGTATATTAGTACATATGTGTGTAGATATATTTGTAAGTTTTATAAATGAAAAAAACAACAGCGCTAAAGTAAATAACCACGAATTATTAATGTATTAGTGACAAATATGATGCTTTTGTAAATGATAGTATTTATTATATTGTATATATACCTATAATAAAATGAAACTAAATTGAAAATTACCAATTTCATGCTAGAGTTTTGTATTTTTTGCTGAAAAAGCTTCGAGAACTTTCAAAGCTTGCGAAGTTTTGAGAGAATATACATACAAACTAACACGGCAATAGTAAAGCAGTAGTAGCTATCAAGCAAAGCGATAGATCCTTACTACAATTTATCAACTGACCAAAACTGGTAGTAATGTATGACCTCCTTTTACCATATAATCAGAGTCCAATCTAGCTCCGCTACTTTATTAAGCACAGCCGTAGTAGTCTTAAAAGTCCAGATAGACCCTGTGGACTATCCACATTTCTACTTTGGAGCACATGTTGTTTAATAGACGCCTTTTTGCTGTGAACCTTTAAACAATCGTCGGCACGAAAGGTCGAAAGAAAGTATACATCACAATGCCAGTGATGACAAACCAAGTTGCCAATAAGCACCACCACTTTTACGCACTCTTTGTGCATTGAAGTTGAAAAATCAAATCTAAATTCAGCAGAGCAAGCTGTAATTTTATTTTTCAATTCATTTACAAAACTAAAAAACTTTGAATACCAGCTCCTCGAACGCCATTGCTCATTTTTGGAAGCTGGTAAACTTAAAGTTTCCTAGAATACGTGTCCCCATATAATACCGGAATCTGATACATAATGAAACTTTTGGGTCGTTCACTAAGTAATTTCATTTTTTTAGTGCAATTCAAACACGATTTTTAATTGTGTAAAACGTTTTATGAAATTATATATTAACCATTTTGATCCAATAATATCTTTCGCACAAGAGATTGATTCCACGCGCATAAAAATTTCATCCTTGCAGGCAAAGAACTGGTTCAAATGGTTTTTGACATCCTGATATGAGATGAAGGTTGAACAACGACTTTATTTTTTCCACATCGGCTTCAAGAGTCCTTCCAGGACGTGGTACATCCTCAAGATCGAAATAGCCGGAACAAAATATTGCAAACCAATTTTGGCATTGGCGTTCAGTCAACACCTCTTCTCCGTCTTGAACTGCATTTTTTCCCTTTTGATATTATAACAGTAAAATATGCCGTAGATGCTATTTTCGATCTTCCATCTTCGATAGGGCACAAAACAAAAACTGATCCAAAAAATTTAGGAAAATTTTGACAAACAAGCCTCACTATATCAGTTGTTCATATATATAACGGTTAAACGGTTAAGTGGTTAAGTGTGAAGTTCGCTGCGAAAATAATGAATAAGCCAATAGTTTTAAGTTTGCGTCGGTTCATAGACGGGTTTTATATGCTCAAGCTTTAGACTGCGGCAGTTGAGCTTTCGAGCAATAATCTTTTCTACGTTCACTCACAGCTTTAAGCTGACAGTGTTTTTAAATCTAATTTCTTCGGCTGTTAAATATGAAGTTATTTGGTGCATATAATGGAATAAACTTTAACATATATACCTATTGTTCTGTATATAATATGTGCAGGAATATAAACCTATGCGTCCTTTTAACAATATTTGATATATATTGCAGAATACATAAACTAAAAAAATATTTTTTATTAACATTTAATTTAAAAATCTTCATAACTCATTATCCACTATAATCACGCAACACATAATAAAATTTTATGCACACAGCACACCCAGTGCTATGTATAACAGTATATACTTAATTTGTACATACAAGTATAACACAGTACAGTGTTGGTAAGAAAAACTGCGCCCAAGTGCAAATATACATATTAAAAAAAATAGTAGTAATTTAAACTGAAATTTACAACCCACTTTCATTGGCAATCGTTTTCCACAAGTATACCATGAAATATCTAATGATAACACAACAGATATGTGATAAGATTGCGCCAACATACTGAATATTGAAATTTAACTGAACGGTGCAGAGATCAGTAGCCGTTTAGCGGTATAAGTGAACAGAAGTGGCCGAAAATAAAGTGATAATTAAAATAAGTGTTAGAAGTTAATTCTCCTCTTAGCAATCAAAGTAGTGATAGCATAATTTAATATAGTGATCAGGAAAAATTAAATACAAACAAAACAGTGTCTTCAATATGATGTGGTACAACAATAAGTCGTATATAACTATTTTTGCCGTTTCACTGCTGCTTGCCTACGTCGCTGCACAAGGTGTTAATAGATAATGTACAGTAGTGCCTGGTTAAACTAATTACAAAATTAAACAACTGCAATTAACTGATTTAAGGCAACGATTCGTGGAATTGCAGTTATATTTCGTCTATACTCATTTAATGTAAAATGAGAATGCTTTTGTAGACTTTACATCAATTTCAATTTTCAAGGCAATTTAATTAAGCAGGGGCTACTGTAGTTACTAAATATTAATATAAAAATATGTAAAAATAGTAAAAGTGAAGGAAAAATAAAAAAAATTCCAAACTATTTCTCTTTAATTAGATCTTACTTGCATTAGTTGCTACGATGCGGATAACTGCTTGAAAAATCTAGAGGCCACTGATATAAAAACCTGCGAGGCGAAAACTTGCTACACACAAATTAACGGTATGTAACGTCATATAAAAATACATACATTTTCATGAAAGTAAATAGTCTAACGTTTTTATTTACATATAAACGTAAGTGTTTATAATGCAAAAAACGCATTTGATTTTAGTGATCCCACTTGATAACCAAGTAAAAAAACTCTGATAGCAATTAATATTATATTGTGTTGGTTGACGTGTTGGTGTTTATTGAACAGCAATTGGCTTCTCTGACTAAATGAACACGAAAATAGTCTAATAAATATATATAAATTATATGAAAATATATAGTTTGCGATAAAACTTATCGAAGCACATGTAAGTGTACAGTCAAGTCTGCGTAAAATATTCACTGTTTGCAGAAAACACTTTGAAATTACTGTTTGACGAGTATTCTCGTCTTAAACTGACAACTATATAATGTGGTCTATATTTTTGAAAACATAAACTTGTTTAATTATTTGAAAATAACGTATAAACTAACTTAACTTAACTTGTGGCGTAACTTAACTTAACTAACTTGTGGCTTAACTCAAATTATAACTTAACTTAACTTAAATTGTGACTTCACTTAACTTGTAACTTAAGTTATTTTGGATATGGCAGTACTTCCGATTGGGTCACCCTGTTTTTTTTTGCGGAACTTTGTTATTTTTAAGTAAAAATTCAAAAAAAAAAATAGAAATTATAACGAAAACGTACTATAAGTAAACAAAAATAAATTCAAATTAAATTGACATGATCCGTTTTTTCATAAAATATTTAAAAAAAAAAATTATTTTCCATCCAAAAAACTTTTAAATATATATTATTGTTTGTTTTTCAAACAAATAACCCTGGCTGATCCAAAGCTGGAGATAAAAAAAAAACACGAAAAATATACTTTTTGCCAGATTGAAGTTGTGTCAGTTTAATTATTATTGTTTTAGTATTAAAAACAAAAAATAATAATTTTTTTTCAAATATTTTTAAATTTGGCTACAAAAGACACATGGAGCCATTTCTCCAATGGCCTAAAGAACCTCTCTGTACATTTTGAAGCAAAATGGAAGTACAGACAGACAGATACACCACGCCCACCATTGTTATATTTTTCCTTAAACCCTGCTTTCTAGCTTAAAAAAGGTAACTGATTTTAAAAAGCACTGTTTTTACTATTTTGCAAAATGCAAAAACTTTATTGCACATTTGATTTAATAAAACTAATAAATCAAATCATTATCAGAAATTAGTAGAGTTTTTAATTAAACTAAAAATGTTTGCAAAAAAAATCTAGGTTCCATAATATTTGCGTTCACTCTTTCAGGTCTATATTTTTAAATATACACCACATTTTACAATACATCAATATATCAATGTCACTTTAGTGTCTTTTATGGGCTATCAGACAATCCCTATAAGCGCATAATTGTGAAATTACACATACTATACTATTCATACAGTTGCCTGCCAATAATGATAGATTAGCTTTGTTTATGTATTTATAAAAAATGGCTGGTGAATTTCACTTATCAAACAAAGGAATAAAATGCCTTAGCAATATATCAAATAACTTAGTTTGGTATTAATAAAAGATCCAAAGTATCAAAATATAGATTATTGAAACAAAATTCTAAAGTATGTCACAAAATTAAGTTAAATAGGTCATGGTGCTAACCATAGGGGCAGCTTTGGATAAAAATAATATATACATATGTATAAAGCGGGCAATGAAATATATACATACTATGCATACATATCTACATAATTGCGTGCTTGCAATGAATCACTCTCCAATTTAGTTTTGTTATCTCCCATGGACTATTGATTTATTGCATGCCAATTGTGATCGCCGTAGCCTCAATAACTGTTTGCTCTTTATCGTGGTTAGCAGCGGCACTAAGCACCTGCGACTATCTATAATGCAAAAAGTTGTATAGTGATTACATATGAATATCAATATTTATATTAAGACAAGAAACCAAATGAAATATTGGACTAACTCGCTGGGGTATTTTTGCTGAAATAAATAAAAACGATTAGCAATTGATGCACATACTACCTGCCAATTAAGACTAATTCATACAATTTTGGCTAGCAGCAGAAGTGTTGATCTCGCTTTAAATACCCTAAAAAAGGTAAACTAAGTGTGCAACCCTGTAAAATATATATATATATAAATGATTTGTGTGACGAGCTGAGTCGACTGCCTGTACTAGTCTTTAGTTTTTATTTTGTCGGAACCGCCAATATCAGACCACTGTAGCATATGGCTGTCATACGAACTGAACGATCAAAATCAAATTCTTGTATGAATAACTTTTTTATTTGACAAGATATCTTCACAAAATTCGGCATATATTATTGCTGAAGGCAGTTATGCAACCTTCGATCGGTTCAGATCGAACCACTATAGCACATAGCTGTCACACAAACTGAACGCCAAAAATCAAGTTCTTATGTGGAAAGCTTTTTCATTTCACAAGATATCTTTAGAAAATTTGACGTGGGTTATTTCCCAGCTAACGCTATCGGAGCATATTGTTCAGATTAGACCACTATAGCATATAGCTACCATTCAAAGTGGCCTTAGGCCGGTTATGTTTTAATTATACATATAGTTGCTATAAAAAATGCACCTATTTACGATACTATAGCTTCAGTGCAGCGGAAGTTAGCTTTTTTCTTATTTTAGTTTTTTTTTAATATAACCGCAACTATACAAAATCTGCAGTCTTAGTTAAAAAATGTTTGTATTTCTTCCCCAAATACTCCTAATTACTGCCGCGTACGAAATTTGAGCGCATTAAGTGTGAATGAACACCAGCATGAATAAATTTGTTCCAGCTTCGGCCCTTTTAGAGCGATTTGCAATTAAAGCAATATTTAAATTTTCTTAAACAGAGGCACTACTAAAATTTAAGCTTATTTACTTAGTTAAATTTTTTAAATTGTCAAACTCTTATTAGGAATTTTTAAATTATTAAATCCACAATATTTTTTATTCCAAATAAAACATAAAATAATTATTTCAAAGATGCAATTATGTAAATGTCTCAAAAAATGGAAAATCGCATGATATATCTTGTGTAATAACAGCTCTGCAATTTATCAATGTTGCTGACTTATCGTTAAAAATAACCTATCACCATATGCAGTTCTCATATTGTTTCATTTTATTACTGCCAAAAAATATTTTTCTTAAGCGATTGTATAAAATAAAATTTGAAGTTATGTTACACACCAATGTCATATTTATTTTATTAACATCAAATAAATTGCATGAAAACCAACAAAAGTAACTGAGCAGTGCTGTTGCTGCTGCCAGCGCACATACAACTGCACTTCGTGAGCAAGTAACTACGCAGCAAATGCGCTGGTATATTTTTATATAAATTATTAAAATATTATTATATTTAACAAATAACTTACCTACATTGCGTTTAAAGTGTGACGAAGCGCAATATTTTGTCGTAAAACCTATAACATTTATATTAAAAAAAATCGCACTTTCACAAACTTGAGAATGCACTACGACTCGCAGCGGCCACTTTTTCACAACACAAAATAAACCGTTTATTTGCCCTGCCGGCGCACATTTTTCACTTATTGTCTATAGCAAACACATAAAACTAACGCAATGTTAACAAAAATTAATTGAAATAAACTTTTTTAATTGAAAATTCACAAATCTCACTAAAAGCTTCTTACAATGCAAATCACTTTAGCATAAGACGAAACGGAAACTGACAGCAAGCAGTGGAAATAGCGGTCTAATTTGGCTATGCACAGAGTTGCATAAGGAATGCAATACTTTTTTTTAATTTTGTGAATTTATTAAATTAAAAGTGCAGGTTTTATTTTATTTTTAGCCTTTTGTAATTAATATTAATTAATTATTTATAATCATAAAATATATAGCTGCATTAATATACAAGATTGGTTATCATTATTTTATTATTCTTAGCATCCGCAAAAAATTCCTCTATTAAGCAGCCAGTGCAAGCCAAAATGTGTATAACAACAGTGCATGTTAAACACAACCAACAAAGAACAGAAAACATACATATATCAGATATTGTATAATATACGTTCTCTGCAAAGAATTTCAATGGTTACATTCTTATATCCTTTTCATTCATCATTTTTTATGCAATAAATATTGTACAATCATAGATTAATAAAAAATTATTAATAAAAAAATATGTAAAATTATAAATTAAAATATATTAGTGAAAATGCCTTATAAGCAAATGAATACAAATTGAAGGTTTAGCTTTGAGAGCGCTGAGCCAGCCAGCACTGTTTACCTGGCTACTCAAACTGTTTATAATTCGTATACACAACGCTGCTACTTTACTATGGAATAACAATGTAAATGGAACGGAAGTATTTGAAAGTATTTTTTTTTTCAAAGTTATGTAACTATAACTTTTATTATAATAAACGTTATAGACGATTGCGTTAAATGTGCAAGTTATTCGTAAATTAAAATTACCAAGGCAATTCAATATATTGAATCGATAATAGCAATAAATTGATTCCAAAATTTCGCAGAGTATAGGTTTGAATTGATTGTATAGCACCGTCATTGTCAAATTATGCACTTGTATGTATGTGTATACATGGTATGCATAGTATATATATGTATATTTAAAGGTTTGTAAACATTTCTTACAAACAGCTGATATTGCAAATTCGTTGTAACCGTTTCTGTGTGTGGCATTATGAAAAGCCAATAAAAATATAAACATTCAAACTCAAAATTCTAATATGAGTACCATACACTCTCTTCACAGCTAATCTCACCATTTCGCGTGGTTGTTTGGAAGATGGCAAAGAGACTGAGTGCCAAGCACCAAGCTGCGTTAGTTGTAGCGGTACAGACAAATGTAATAATCTGAATGTATGTAAGTCCTGCAGTTCGGATGATGACCCAAAATGTGCACAAACCGATGCATCTACGGCGAATAACGCTATTTGTGACAAAGCTGACAGCAAATGCATGATTAGCGTGTTGGAAAAGAAGACCGAACGTGGCTGTGTGACAGATGAAATCGAAAAGACATGCACCGATGAAAAGACATGTCAAATGTGTACCGGTGGCGCTTGTAATCTGGGCATATTCCCGCAGGAACGCCGAACATGCTTTCAATGCAATGACACAATTGCAGCTTGTGCAGATGCACAAGCAAGTGGCGCCGCATTGCCGTGCACACAGTACGTGGAGAACGATACCTGTTACATGTATGGCAGCGATGAAACACATCTGACACGTGGCTGTACATCGGATGTGGGTGAGCAAAATAAATGTGCAACAAACGATGAAAAGTGTAAAACTTGTAATTCAAATGCGTGCAATAGCTTGGGTTACAAAACTGAGCAATTGTTGGAGTGCATACAATGCTCTGACAAAGATGGTTGTGCTTGGGGACACGAGGCCAGCACGGCTAAGAGTTGTGAGCAAAAAATCTTATACTCAGCCGAAGGTAAATGCTACACGCGTACCGATGGGAGTGGTACAGTAACGCGCGGCTGTTTCTACGATCTTGATGATGCCGACCAGAGAGCGTGTGAAACTGGCACAAATTGTACTACTTGCACAAATGCGAATGGTTGTAATAATGTTGATACACAAAATTTCACTTGTATTCGTTGCCGAAGTGATGAAAACGACAGTTGTCGCCATAAACCGAAAGAAATTGGCGGCCAAAATTGCAGAAGTCTAGTGCAGTCAAATGCGGACATGAAATGCTTTACTGGCGTTTGGAGTAAGTAATTTATTATTAGAAATATTTATAACCTGTACATAGTAAGTAAATATATATAGTTTGCCACGAAGTTTGTAACACCCAACCGGCAACAACGGAGACCGTAAAAATATCGTATATATATAAATCACCGTGATGGGCTGAGACAATTTAGCCATGTCCATTTGTTCATTTATCTTTAAATACAAAAACTAATTCCTTCAGTTATTAAGATATCGATGTTAAATTTTGCACACGTCCCTCTTTCACCAAGAAGTTGCTCATTTGTCGGAGTCGCATATAGCTACACCATACAAACTGAACGATCAAATTTAAGTCTTTGTATGGAAAACTTTTTTATTTGATGACATATGTTCATTTTTGGAATTCAGCATGGATAGTTGTTCAAGGCAACGATACAATCTCCGAACTATTTTTTCAGATCGCATCAATACAGCGTTTTTTCTAAACTAAGTTCCGCACACTCATATTGTATACATATTATATGTAGCTCTGAACCTTATTAATAATTATATTTATGTAAACAAATGATGATTTATTTATATTTATAGGAACTAATTTGCTTATACGTGGTTGCCTGATCGATTTGGAAGATCGTGATCAATTTATTTGCAATGATCCGTACAACGATAACTGCGTAGTTTGTGACTCTTCTAATTGCAATAATAAGACAAATGGCGCTGCGTATTTCTTCTTAACAAATGGCTTACTGTCAGCTGTGCTCTTCACGTTGTGGCGTATGAAATAAAATATACACTAACAAAATATGCTACTACAAATATTTAAATATACTTTTATATATATTGTACATATATGTGCTCCTATGAATTTGAAATATAGTAATTTACAAATCAAACTATTGACATATATTCATTACATGCATTACGTTACAGTATGCACTATAACGCTAAGTACATACATACAGAACCCAATAATAAATACAATTTTTTGTGTAAAGAAAAAAAAATCATTTTATTTATTTCATATTTGTTCTGCAGAGTTTACGTAAAAAGTAATTACAATTTATATACATAGAGCTTAAATTTACTAAAATCTTGCAAATACATTTTTTTATTCATTATTATTAGTTTAAAGCATAAATGAAGCCAACATAAAACTGGCCAATCCTAACCAAAGGCTCAACTGTGAAATACTTTGGATAGCAGCCGATGGCGCCAAAAGATTGTTGCAAGCCTTCTCATAGCACAGAATGCATTGTTTTGAGTTTGACTTGCAGTACTTGAGGCCTTCGGTAGTGAGTTCGGAAATGCAGCCGCGTGTGGTGACATTTGTGTCAGCTGAAAAAAAATGTTAGACATTGAGGTTAAGTCTTATTAATATTATCATTAGCAGTGTAGTGGAAAAATTCTGTGATATATATACTATAGCGATGAATATTCATAGAGAGAAGCGGGCAAATATTCAAATGTATAAACATTTGACACAAGCAGAGCTGCGATTATACTACTGAAAATATTTTGAAATTTAAAATTAGTTTTTAAATGCTTATCATGAAGTTAGAACTAAATACTTTGAATTTAATTTTTTAATTTGAATAAAATTAAAATTTTTTAAAATTGCAATATTGAAAATTCAACTTTTTAATTTCGATTTTTTTATTGTTCATTGACAATTTAATCGTAAAATTGGAACTAAAAATTGAAAATTCAATTTTGTAATTTCTAAGTCAAAATTATAAAATGATATATACATATATTCTGATAAATATGTTTTTTTAATTTAAAAATTTAAATACCAAATAAAAAAATCTGGATCCTGAATTTTCTAATAAAAAAATTTCAAATTAAAAATTTATTTTTTTTTAATTTTTTGTGAATTTTAAATTTTTAATTGTGAAAATCAGAATTAAAACTCTTTACATATTTATAATAATTATCAATTCACTTACCTTTGTACAGTGTGTAGCAGCCATTCTGTTTGTGTTCGATTGGTTGGCAGTTCATCGCTCTACCAGGACCCGTCGCACACTTTGTATCCGTGGTGCTGCTGCAAGAGTAGCAGCTCAGGAGTTGATCAGCGTTCACTGGCGGCGAAATGTTGTCCACTATGACATTTGGTGGAGTATTTACTGCATTACTAGATTCCACGTCCTGTGATTCAGCGTTGTCTACTGCTGGTTTTTCGGCCTCACCCACATTTGCAGTCGGCGCCGTATCGTCACTGTGTTCCACCACAGCAGTTACACCACCATTCAAGGCAGTTTGTTCGTCATAATTGTTTACCGATACTTCGTCTTTATTCGTATCCAACGTATTTTCGTTCGCATCATCCTCCTCATTGGCTGCATTGATATCGTTAGTATTCGGCGGTACAGTTTGCTCTGTGTCTTCCGGTTTTTCAGCAGTCGCAGTGGGATTCTGAACTTCTACATTTGCTTCACCCTCGTTTATGGCTGGTGCATCAGCAGGATAATCTGGCGATTGTGGTGCATTATCCGGCTTTGCTACTGTTTCTTGTTCCACTGGTTGCACCTCAGCCACATCTTCAGCGCTAGTGACTTGCGTTGCTTCTGCATTTCCTTCTACATTCGTTATTTCCCCCACACCAGCTTCAACCCCTTGATCTTCATTGTGCTCAATTTCGATTTGTTGCGGTTCTTTTACCTTTTCCAAGGATTTGTCTTTGGTATCATTATTTTCCTGTTGAGCTTCGATTTGCTCAGCAGCTGCATGCTGCTCCTCAACTTCTGCATTACCAGTCTTACCAATATCTACGGGATTGTCAATCTCTTTCGATGCATCTGTCGCACCCTCAGTTGCCTCAGTTGTCACCATTTGTAAAGCTATTGGCACCGGTAGTACGGTTGCTTGCAATTGCTCGCTTATAACGTCGGGTTCTAGTTGGGAACTCTGTGTGCTTTTACTCTCCAAAATACATACGTAATTTGTTTCAGTGTCTACAATGTAAGGGTTATAGTTTCCAAAACATATTAGATTAGTGTTTTAATAAAGAAATTTTTAAAATTTTCTCTAAATTCTCCCAAAAGAAGTTATAATTCTCAACAAGTTTAAATTTTTCGACTTCTTCCAGAATTTACATATATTTTAATGTGATTTCTATATCTATTATAAAAAGTAATCTTTACTGAAACTTTTTCTTTAACTTCTACTACAAAAAAGGGATAATTCTTAACAAGTTTAAAATTTGTTCCCTTTAAGAAATTTGGATTTTCGAAATTTTCCAGAAATCATATATATATATATGTGGTTGCTAAATCTTTTACAGCAAGTATTCTTCACCGAATCATAACATAAAATATAATTCTCAACAAGTTTAATATTTTTGTTTAAATTATATTTTGTACTTACCCATAGCTATAACACATCCTTGCTGCGTGCAATCGTTTTGTCTGTCCAACTTTGTTGTATCCGTGTTTTCACAACTTGTTATTGCGGGGTCTTCACACATAGAACACATTGCAGAATGTTCTAAAAAAATATTTTATCTCCGTTAAAATATGTATTTTACAAGATTAATAGATAATGTAAAATCCGAAAAATCAATTAAAAATTTGTGCGAGTGGTTCGTCAAAAAATTTGCAAATTATGATTTTCTAGAAACTATTGAAATAATTGTAGTTTAGATTAAATAATGGGGCTAATCTTCATAAAAATTCATAAAGGAACACACTTGGACAACTGAGAACGTCGATCCTTTGTAATACCTAGAACTTCTAAATAAGGAACATTTATCGGCAAAGTGTATATTCAAAGCAAATTTTTGCAATGTCTGCACTGAACCAAAAATAAAAATTGAATAAAGCATGATGAGGTACTTATTCTATCTTTCAAATATCGGAGCTAAATAAATTTTTATGAATTTCTGCTAAAATTGCAAGTGTTTGCACCAGCTATGGATTAACATAAGGATTATATCTTCCAGGTTATGAGTATTTTTTTTTTCTTTTGGCACACTTATAACAAAATATATCTGATACTTGTATATGTATGTTGATATCTTTTCCATAAATTTTTATTTAAATCAAATTAATCATAATGCCATTGCCACATCACTTTTAAACTATTTATTTAAGCGCTTTATTCCGTTTAGTAATTTTTAGCAATTTTTTACTTAAAAATATGAAAGTTTAATAAACATTAAAATCGCGTGAGATTTCTAAACTATCAAGCAATTTAAATGTATACATGTAGTGCGTAGGTATGCACGTACCCTCAACTGTCACATCAGCTTGGATTCGCATGATGACTATGCTGCTCACATAAAGCAACCAAACGATATTTTTCATTTTTGAGCTGTTTTCTTGTGGAATTTTTTATTTTTTAAGCGTGTTACAATATTATAACCGATTTTGTCTGCAACTGACAGACACTGCTGCCCAACTCCTGCTGAAATTAAACGGGATATGCTTTTTTAATAACTCGACTTAATTATTGTGTGCCATGAGATTTACAGGGTGTGCTAGTTAATTTTTAAAAACATAAAATTAATATTTTAGTAATAATTAACTCATTACTGAGTAATAAAAATTTTGAATTTATTTTTATTTTTTTCTTCATTACTAAATTTAGTTATGCCTCGGCCCAACATTTCTTTAATTATCGTCAAGCTTCAACTAAAATGTCATATTTTTTCATTAATTAATTCTTATGTAACTTTTTTTAAATATATAAAAAAATTTTACAAAAATAATTAAATGTAATTTATTATGTAATATTTCTAAAATATCATGCTAATTTTTATTCACAATATATAAAAGTTTAATGCAGTCATTTGACGAAAAATTTACATAAGAACTAAGACTTAATTTTTCACACTTAAAACTTGCATTTTTTTATAAAGTTTATAATTTAATTTCTTTATAAAATTTTTAAACTAAAACTTTACTAATTTTAAGTTTTTTTAAAACAATTAATGACATATTTTCCTCAGTTATCACATTAACAGACTGTGTAATCCAAAATGTTGGGAAAATTAAAATTTAGTTTTTGATCCAAAAATCAGAATTCTAAATTGATCTAGAGTATTGAATAAGTGCAAGGCTCTAGTTCAAAATGGTAGAACATGAAGTACGCAAGCGCGAAAAATATAAAGTCAAAAACAATTATTTATTTTTTTAATTTTAATTGTAGATATAGAATTAAGATTTGTGTTTTTTTTAACCGGTATTTGGGTTTACAAGAATAATGTGATAAGAAATTTAAAGACTATTTTTAATTAAAATCATCGGGATTACAAAGCAAAAAAAAATTATCTAAAATTAACATTTAATGCATTATTTGCAATGCACTCTTTTAATTTTTTTATTTCTTTGTCTCTATTGATTGCATATTATATGTTTTTGAAACTATTTTATTTGAATTGGTTTAATAATTTTGTACGATTTCCTTTAAATTTTTATTTTATTTTATTAAAAACAGTTTTCTTATTCTGTTTTTGCGTATTGGCACACCCTGTAAATGCTGGCCGCTAGCTGCACTGTATTAAATCAAACATTTTATATTTTTTATCGAATATTTTACAGTTCGATTTATTTTATTTTTTTTACACACAACGCCTTGCAGCTCAATTACAAATTAAATAAATTTATCAGCATTCATTTAATATTAAAACACACAGCAGCGATAAAAACAAAAAAAGATCACGCTTAATCTATAGCCAACAACAACAAGCAACACAAAGAAAATACACTTTTAATCTGGTTGCCAATCAAGCCGAGCCAATATTTGACATGATAACTCTCGCACAACTTGACGAATGACACTGCGTATGATGAACATCATACGTGTACCGTTACAGTTTACAGCCATCAATATTTGAAAACAATTAAATTATATACAATGAAATCAAATATAATGAATGTTATTTGTCACATATTTTTGTGAGGCATGGGGTGGGCCCACGACATTTGGGCCTACAGCTACATTTACCCACACATATATGTACATATGTTTGTATTTATTTGTTGTTTTTATAAATTTCTTTTTGTAGGTTAACTGGCTTTATACCAAATGCTGATGTCTATCTCGTTCAGTGCATACTAAATAATTAATAATGTGAACGGAAAGCAATTGTTGGTGTGTGGTCGCCAAATTGCCTGGGAATCCACGCTGAACGCTGCTCCTCAGCTGTTGGGCGAAATGAATGGGTTGCGTTGGAAAATGACCAAAGTTATGAATGAATATAAAATTATTCCATATTTGTATATATGTATATATGTCTTTGGATAACTGTATTGCATGCAATTAAGGAATAAGGGTTTTGCATATAACGGTATATACATATTGTGTGCCTATCGTTGTATGTAGTAAATAATGCTATTAAACGATTGTACATGACGATAACACACATTAATTAACTCAAAAGAATGAAATCGATATGTTAGCTTAGCTTAATGACCCGTAAATTCATATTGATTTTTGAATTTATAAAATTTTAATGAAATTGGCGCTTTACTAGCACTAGCATGTGTGAGGGAAGCATTAGGTATTCACCACGAAACACGTAGAAATTGAACGTGGGAACACGATGGGTGTCCATGACTTTGCTTGACAGACTATATTTGAAAAATTAGACACGCACAGCGTTTCGACACACATTTTTATATATCAGAATATTATATAGTAGAAATTGAAAGTGTTAGTGACATTACTTTTCTTTAGGTTTCGTTGAGTAAAATTAAAAACAAAAAAAAGCTTAACTTCGGCTGCACCATGCATGGACTTGATTTTGATGAATCAATTTAAACGGCAGCAATATCCTATAGGAACCCGATATTGGCGGTTTTGACAAATAATTGGCATCTTAGAGAGAAAAAGAAGTATGCAAAATGATTTTCAGTTCGAGATCTCAAAAACTGAGGGACTGGTATACAGACGGACGGACATGGCTAAATCAACTCAGTTCGTCACGCTGATCATTCATAGGGTCTCCGGTATTTGTTTCTGGCGTTTGTTCGTGGCAAACTCTGTACACTGTTCAGGATATAATGACATTAAAAAGTGTTCATGACCTCATTAGCAATTTATGATTATCCCTACGTTATCAACAAACATGTACAAATATACTTGTACTTGCAGCAAACATAATGTTCACAAATGTACATACATACATATGTATGTATCCAAGGCATGAGCTTTGCAGCAAGTGGGCCACAGAAAGGGTCAAATATGTTACTTTTGCCAATATATCTCAGTTATCAACAACATGTAAACACAGTTATCTCATATTGATAAATATAAAGCTCAAGGTACATTACATTGCACTTACATATACATATGAACCTTTCCAGGTGCATTAGTGATAAAGAGTAAATTTACAGTCAATGGCAGAATATTTATAACCTCTATTGTCTGCACTGACTAATATGACATAAATGCAAGGCAAATAAAACTTAACAATAATAACTAAAATTGCCCTTATAAATACTTAATCATGACTCAGTTATAGTGCGCACACTATGTACATATATTTATAAATACATGGGTAGATATATAAGGATTGGTATATAAGTGTTTTATAAATGCAAGCTATTTTGATATCTAATAGTGGTTCAAATGGTATTTTGCGCAAAAAATTTGCTATTTCAGTGCACACAATTGCAATGTAATTAGCATTGTAATTTAATTATAATTGACATTCAGGCTATTTTTAAGTATATTCATTCAAATTGTCTATTCGCTAATTTTTTCAAATCTTCGACACAAGCACCGTATTGTGGCATTTCAAATGCTGCCAATCAGCCCATAAATATAATTAAAATATTCTATAAATGGAAGTATGATATGAGTATACATATTCATGTACAAATAATTGCAAAAGGATAGCATATATTCAAAATAATCTCGCCTTTCGTGGAGGCTGCTAAAATTGTAGCATACTCAACCATTTCACACTACTTCTGCTTGGCGGCGGGCTTAACTTCACTTAAACTCTCTTTGAAAAGTACATCCTTTAATAATTTCATTATTATTATCTTATAATTTTAACCACAAATGTTTAAATAATTCACAATAGTTCTCAATTAGCAAAAGCTCCGCTGCTTGGCATGAGATGGCGGCAGGTAATGTCATTTCCGTCAGAAACTAACGTGCAACAGCAGTTCAGAGTTGGTTATCGAAGTGCTGATAAGTTACCGAAATAATTTAGTATTTGAAACAAATAGAGTAAATATAAATGATTAATTATAAGAAAAGATATATAATAACATTGCAGCTTAGATGTACAGATACTTAGCAATTAATCGACTACAGTTCAAACAATTTATTTTACATTGCGACAGTTTTGCATGCACTGTTGTTATGATGCAGTGATATTTGTGGAGCAATTATAACGAATATATTTACTGTGATATATCTATTCAAAATAACAATTTTAATAATTCAACAAATAATAGGTAAATTTCTGTGCTTTAAATAAATTTAATTTAACGTAACACTTTAAAAAACTTTAACTACAAATTTTACGATTTCTTAAGAGCAACCAATAAT
The DNA here is from genome assembly GCF_042242935.1 of Bactrocera oleae. Taxonomy (NCBI): domain Eukaryota; kingdom Metazoa; phylum Arthropoda; class Insecta; order Diptera; family Tephritidae; genus Bactrocera; species Bactrocera oleae. The sequence continues at coordinate 6,669,636 of NC_091537.1, read as the reverse complement.
CGATTATTATATTCTTAACATGAGCACTCACCCCTAACGCTAAACAGCTGTTTATAAGAATATTTTTTCACTGGTGTGCGTCCGCAAGTAATTAAACTTTTGCATTTCTTCCATTTATTTTCGTAAATTATAATTATTTATACAATTCTGTTAGTAACTAATATTGTAAAATGGGCACTAAAATTGTGAATCGTATCATGTTAATTACCGGTTTAATAAGTTTAATACACGCCGCTTTTTCAGCAGCACATCGTAAGTATTAAAGTAAGAGACGAAGCATCAACTAAATTAAATTGCATTTTGTGAATTTCTAGATCGCACCTATCTGAGGCTAACGGAGCAAGACTGGACTCGTCTGCCTGTAGATGTAAGTAAAACTGTTTTAACACAAAATTCTTGGTTCATATTAAAATAGGTATTGTAATGTCTCAATTTAGGTTGTCGTGCAGACTGTTGTCAGTCTGCTGGTGGTCGTGTACAATTTAATACAAGTGGTTGGTAATTTCAAGGAAATACGTGCCACCGTTGATATGCAAGAGAAGTCTTGGGATACATTAGGCAACTTACCATCATTTTACACGTTCAATCATCGTGGTATGGCTTTATATCAAAATTATGAAGCCGAATCATCAAGCGCTAGCAACAAGAGTAGTCTAGATGTAGAATATTAGCAAAAGGAAATTGTGTTTAGACGTAAATTAGTATTTGTGCTTACATTCTTTGTAAGCTATATTTGCAAATCCAATAAATCGAAATTTTTCGAATAAATCCAAAACAAATACGCTTGGGCATTTTTTTACTGAATCCTTCGAAGAATTTGCTCAATTATATGGTAAATAAATATACAAGAGATTATGCGCCCGGTGATGTTTTGAAAGAAAAATATCTCCAAACGCACCATCTGTGATTCCTCAATGCAAAATACACCAATGAGATATTTGTCTGCATTTAAATTGATAAAATGGGTAAGTTATTAAAATTCAATACAGCTGTAAACAAAAGCTATTTTTCCACCTTGTAATAATTTAATAATGAAAGCTTAAAAAAAATAATTTAGCATAGAAATATGCCTACTATGAAGAAATATGGCAGCGCTACATTTCTTAGTACATTTATCAAGTATGGCAACTCTCAATCTCCAATTGGAAAAGGCCATTTCGGCCAGTGTTGTGTTTCTTGATTTCATTGCTATTATTTTCGTAATTGTGTGCAGACGTTTATTTCTTGATAACGCTCGTTGTGCAGTAAAAAGTAACGGAAATTAGCTTAATAACGAAAGATCAAAATTGAGAGATACAAAGATTAATGCAGTGAAGCTATTAAGATTTTAAAAAATATTTATAAATCGCGGTTTAAAACTACTGCGATAACTAACAGTTTTTTCTGCTATCCACCCGCACTTGACAGCAATTGATATTCGTCGAAATTTTGTGCGCGTATTTGTATTTTTGAACATTTCTGTATCCTTATTCTATTTTTGGCGAAAATCAGTTTGCACAAGTGTTTGTCATTTACGCAGTGGCATTGTGTGTGTGTTTACACTGTTATCCTTTTTATCCTGTCATTCGTATTTCAACTTGATAAGGGTGTGTACTTGATGACCTACCCGCTGAAAAAAGTATTTGAAGTGAAATATAAAATAAACAAGTGAAACATTCGTGTACACCTGCAACTGCAGCGTTAACATAAGGTGCAAGATAAAAACTATTCGAAAATACGACTTGTGCAAGTGAGGAACCCAGTTTTCAATTTTTGTAACGCACAGAAAGCATAATTTTCGCAAAAATGTCGGTATCATCGAATGCATCATCTGCATCGTCATCTGTAACTGGTGTGCCAATCAGCAACGGTAGTGGGAGCAGACCATCGTTGGGGCGACCGGGCAGTTGTGATTCGTCCTCTGCAGGCAGTGACTCGTCTGAATTAACACATATTTTGAATCGTAGACAAGTAATTATGGATTCGCAGGAAGCAGGCATTGAAGTGCCACATCAATTCAAAGTAGTTAATGTATACACAGAATTTCACGAATTCTCAAGGAAACAAATTAAGGATTATCAAAAAACCTTTAACAAGTGAGTTTTTAGGAAAAATTATTTCGCATTAAACGTGGTTACGAAACAATTTTCATAATTAATTTATAAGTATACTCGAATATATCTAGATAGCTACTGGATGTGCAACAAAGTTTAAATGCTTCTTTAAAAAACTTGGAATATCAATATGTAGCCTTGAATGACAACATCCTTGCCAAGGTCACTAACAACAAATGCACAGATATTTTTAGCGTAATGCGTGCATGTAGTACATACATATATGTATGTATGTATATGTCGTACGTTATGTGAAAGGGTGTATAATTCATAATGCCAAAGAATACTTCAGCCCCTGTAAAGCAAATGCAAACACCAATGTCATCAGCCACCACCACCGGCAAGTCACCCACGTTACCCTGAAATTACTTCACAGTCACGAGACTGCATTGAAGCGTATAGAAAATGTAAATCAACAGTAAACGAAAAAAAATTTAGCAAACAAACAAAAAATGATGTAAAACATATACAGCAGCTCAGCTATCTTCGCTGCATTGGATTATGCAGTGGTTGATATGCAACGCTTGCATGTGGAGCAATGTTTTACTTCGCTTGTTGGTTTTGTTGTGGCAGAGCGTGTCACATTTTTCTCACTATCACTGCCGTTCATGCCCGTCTCTATAATAGCTATTGCATTTGCATTGTATGCACTTCCTCATCTTGGAGAGACTGTTTAATAATTTATGAATTAACCGCAGATCGTGTCGTTCACAAACATTGGCAGTATTGACATGACGCCTTTGCCGACTGTCTAACTGGCTAGCTTGCTGCCTGCCAGTTAGTCACTCTGCCTCCATTCACTTCTTGTTCACATCTTCATCAGTTTATATGTATGTATGTTTGTAAATTTGTGTAAATGCGTGTGTATACTACTGCGTATTACTGTAATCACGATTATTGTCATGTAGCCGGCAGCTAGACACGCTGGCGCATTCTCTACCTATAATATATGTTGTTTACAGTTTAAAAAAAGCTTACGCATATTTATTTCTTACGTGTGCGCTTTTCCGTTTACCACAAAATTTACATAATTTTTTTTATGAGCAGTTATAATGGTCAAATCAGGCATATGATTATCGCATGTAATTGATCCAAAGTTCTCAGTATTACTTCTTTGGTATTTTTTGTTTACATTTTTTATTTTTTTATAATTTTATTAAATTATCGTGCGTAGTATGAGAATAAGTATGTGTGTAACTGTAGGTTTATATTTAATTTTATGCGGCGTACATTTTTATTCTCTGAAAATGTTTCTCATATTGGAATTTCCCTTTAAAATATTAATATAAAATTTAAGAACGTGCATTTAATAGAAATAAAAAATAAAAAAAAACAATATTTGCAATTTTTTCCATACAAGTACTTGATTTTTATATTTGTTTAAGTAATAGTTTGTATGGCAGCTGTATAATAAAGTGGTCCGGTATCGGCGATTTCTACATATTAGCAGCTTCTTGAGAAGAAAATATGTGCAAAATTACAAATCAATATCTCAAAAACTGAGAGTTTAGTTCGCGTTTATGCAGACAGACGGATATGACTAAATCGACTGTCCCACGACAGTCGGGTCTATGTAACCAGAACGGACCCGGATTTTTAACCGGTCAAAGACTGTCAACTCGACACCATTTCACGAAATTACTTCAGGAATTTTCTGCCGCTGCAACAACAACAACAACTTAATCAACTCAGCTGGTTAGTTTGATCTTTAATTTATATACATATTTTTTGTAGGGTCTCGGAATAAATACACCCTGTTCAAGATTTACAAATAAAATTTAGAGTTACTTGTATACCTATGTGTCAAGTTGTAGCTTCTTACTGCCCTGCACATCACGTGTTAAAATCAGCCCTTTCTCCCCGAATGTTTCAAATTTACACAATATTTATTGTATATTCAGACATTTTGGGCTTTAACAACAACAATTCCTACATTGTAACTAACAAATTTAGTTTAAGTAACATTGCCATCTAAGCAGCATGCAACAAAAAGTCCACTTCCGTCCTAATTGCATTTAATTACAACTGGTCAAAAGCGTGTCAGTCAAAAAAACATTTAATAAATAAATAATCACAGTAATAATAAATTACTATGAATTAAAAAAAAAAAAATGCAGTGACGATAAGAACTGCAGTTTGCGACATAAGCGCTATAATTGCCTACAGACATATAAGTATATGCATGTGTTTACGAATGTACATATCTACTTTGTATGGATTTTGAACTAGAGCTCAGATCGTTTCCTATTTATTCCTCTTGTTTATGTCGTTCAACCGTTTTATCATCAGTACGCTCACGAATATGCATGTATGTGTGTATATGTATATGTATTGTTGACTCTTTAGTGCTTGTATGCATATTTATCTTAAAGTACTATGCTGACTTACGCTTATCGCAACAAGGCACCAACCCTCGCAATCGCTGGAAGCGCCATACTTGCGTCTTAAAACTAATATTTACTTATTCTTGATATACATATGTACATATGTATGTAGATACACAACGCTACTCTTCTTTAATTTTTGTTACATAAATTTTGCTTACCTCTTCAACAAATCCATTGAATGACTAAATATTTATGTATGTAGGTAGATGTGTACATATAAGTATAGTACTTGTACCCAAGTACTTAAACGCCTAATATATAGAAGTATTTCAATTCAAAAAAATTATATTTTATTATCTAGTATTATACATATGTATATTCACATATATATTTTTTATAAAAATGAGTGGAATAGTTTTTTTTTTATGTTATAGAGAAGTTTCTTATGAAATGATATTGTCAAAGAAAAACTGGAGTGCGAGTGAAAGAGAGATGTCTCTTGCCGGAAATACATAAGTCTGATACGTTCCAGTAATGTAGTATGACCAAGTTAGTGTATATGTAGTTAGAAGCATCTCACTTTTTTTTTTAGTTTTTGGATTTGAGATAGTTTTAAGCAGATAACATATGTATATCTTCCTCTCCGCCGAACACCATTTTTTTTTTCCGAGGTCCTCTTGGAGATCGGCTACCGGATCAAGGGATTCCAAAATTTTTCTAAAAAAATCGCAGCATATTACAGTACATTAAATTCTGTAAATTTACACTAAAAAAGACTTCACAAAGAAACGCGTGTTTTCTGACTTGCAAGTGGCTATAACCCATTAAAATGGTATGTTCAAAATGCGTCGGTCCTATATACATTCATCTGTAAAATAGTCTAAAAAATTCAAATTCATAGGAATATTGAAAATACTTATAAAATAAATTAATGACTATTCCTATGCAATAAGTGTATTGGCATTTCATATCTGTGAACACAATTCTCAATAAGCTTGTGCAAAATCATCAAAATATCAACAGCAAATTTTTGTCTGCTTATTTAGCATACTTTCATACATATTCTTTCTGTCTTTTTTCTTATCAGTTATCACGCTATTTTTGCTAAACCATCAACTTAAACGCTTATCTCCCTTGATATATCTGTTCAAGATTACTCATTTTAGCACATCCAAGAAATTTTAGCACGTTTCCAGGTAGTCAATTTGACTGTATGCTTTTTTATAATTTTTTATATATGTAGACTACCAAAGGTTATTATATAAGTATAAGCGAATGTATGGTTTGATAAGCTGAGACAGCTTAGACGGCATGACAACTGGATGATTTGATTAGTAAGTCAAATATGGTGATTCGCACATTTCAAATTATGCAGAAAATTACTATCAACATAACATTATTTATCTACATAGTATTTATATAGAGTGTATAATCTTCTGTTGTGTCCGTTTTTAGAGGTGATATTAAAAATTATGTAGTAGTTAAATGATGGACAATTTTTTTTGAAGATTTAAGAAATCTTATTTTTACAGAACAATTCATTGACATATTTTTAGAGTTAACATAGGGGCTGTTTTTAAAAAAATATGCTGTAAAGTTAATTAATTAAGAAGGAAACCTAGTGATACAGCCTAAAAAGAGCGATTTTTGTGAATTAAAAAGAAGTTTTCTGTAACAATTGTTTAAAATTTAGTAGTATATTTATACATATACATATACATACATAAGAATACACAATATAATTTCAAATATTGTTCGAGTTACGCGCGATCTCCGACGGCGCTAAAAAAAATTTTTCTCTTCTGCTGCGGTGATTCTGGCTGGATCTCTTCGTGAATGAAATGAAACCTAATAAAAATTTCGCTCTAGAAGATATTGTTCGTACATTGACCTACGGCCAAAAAAAATCAAAAATTTACAAAATGGCAACGTTTATAAAAAGTTTAATTTCAACCAAAAAAATTAAATAATTCAGCAATTATATAAAACAATCGCTTAACAAAGAAATATGCTACGCAAATGATTTATTAAAATAGTTAATAAAAAACCAAAACACTTATACGAACCATATAGTATGAAGAGAAGTCTATTAATTACAATAGATAACTTAGCGGCTGATCTTTCTATACAAATGTAAATAAATAAATATGGTATCTATTTTTTAACAAATGCACTTTTGCTACAAACTTCAAATGACATAAGTAAACTTGACCAAAACGATTGTGTGACTACTTTTTTTTTTTTGCAGCTTGTGACTATGTTCACATATGTATGTTATATCGTATGTGTATATGTATATCAGTTCTTTGCCAAGCTAAGCTATTGTTTTTTTGAACCTCCTTGCATGCCTTTTACTTTACTTTTAACTAATTTTTTTATTTATTTATTTATTTCTTCTACTATTTTTACACTCAATTATTACATCGCTAATTACATTTATACACAAAGATTGTTTGTTGTAAGCTCTTGTCGCCGTTGGGGTGCCTTACTTTACATTTTCATATTTACATAAAAACAAAAAAGACAAAGAAAATCTGGCTATTTGAGCTGACTCCGTGTATGCTTCGCGAAACATTGTCGTCATAGATGCACTCGCCCTTTTATTTACATGTAAATTGAGCTAAGATCACGTTTTAGCGCCAACGCCATCTTTGGCAAACAAAAGTGACAAAATAACACATTTAATTAGCAGCAATTTATATAAATTTTTTATAGTGTAACAAGATTTTCTACTATTTTTGCTTTTTCATTTAATAGTATTGAACGACTGCCGACCTTGCTGGCGGTCATTGGAAAATGTAGTTTTTAAAAAATGGTGCATAATAGTACGCGAACTAGTCTCTCCGTTTTTGAGTTATCGATCTGAAATTTTGCACACGTTCTTTTCGCCTCAAAAAGCTAAGCATTTATCGGAACCACCGATAACGAACCAACGTAGCATATAGCTGCCACACAAACTGACCGATCAAAATGAAGTTCTTGTATTGTAAACTTGTTTATTTGACAAAATTTCTCCACGAAATTTGACATGAATTATTATCCAAGGTACAATCTCTGAACAAATTCTTCAGATCGACCACTTTAGCATATACTTATCTGCTTATCGATCAAGTTAAAGACAAAGATCTTTTTTACGATTTTACGCTACAAGAAATGTTGCTGTGAAAGGTATTATAGCTTCGATTAATATTTTTTCGGGTCTTTTATTATTTATTACCATAATTTATTTTGTAAAAATATTTTTCATCGAAATTCACAAGAGTGTTTGGCTGGTTAACTGTCGAGGAACATCAGTAAAAATAAAATGCCATTCCACTTATTTGCTCGCCTCCTTTTGCAGCTTTCTGTCCACATTACAATGTCTGTTGCATCATTTAACAATATTTTAAGAAAAAAAAAAACAAATCCTGCTATTGTTTCTTTTATTTACTGTCAGTACTCAAGTTCTGTTTACCTTGATCTCACTAAATTGACGTCAATGATCTGCTCTAATTTCCGTCTGCAATCTGTTTAATCAGCGATTTTCGTAAATATTAACACAAATATTACGGTTCTGCGTAGTCAACAGAGCCATACATAAGTACACACATGCTCTTGCTGCTTTTTCATTCCAGTTCCATGTTCCAACTTGGAACATAATAATTTGATTATTTGCTCTATTTTTGCTTTGCTATACGTGTATATTTTTCGCTTTATTCTTTCATCTGTAAGCAATTCTATATTCCAAAATACTTGCTTATAAAGTTTCGGTAGACAAATTTATTTCACTTTTTTAATGTTTTTTCAACACTGCCAATTTTTACGATTTCTTATTAGTATGCTGTTGCTCGTTTGAAATTTCACATTCATTTACATATATTAATTTCATAGCTATGCTATTCCCTTAGATGATTCAGAGATTTTATTTTCGTTTCTGTAAATATTTTAGACTTTTAAAAGTTTTAAAAAATATGTATATGTGTGCATATATGTACATACATATAAAGTGTGTACGAGTATATACATATATTCATACAGTTTTTATTTTCAAAGTCGTTTTAATAAATGCGCTGAATCGTCTTTGAAATGAGGTAGGCTAATAAAATGAACGTGTCTAATTAGTTGCTAATTAAAAACCTGCATATAGAGGCACTTTTTTTTCCTGATCTATTATTTTATATCTTGAGTTGTAAATCATTCTATATTTCACAATTTTTATTTTTTTTTTTATCAAAGCTACTAATTTTCTTTAACAATTACCATTATGCATATTTTTATCTTTTAACTGGATTAACTTTTTTTTTTCACGGTATATTATATACATATGTACAATAATATTTATATATAAAGAACTGTTTAAGGCACCTTATAATTTTGTTATACAATCTTATGTTGTTGTATACTTCTAATTTGAAAATTTTCATTAACAGCTTAGACTCATATAAGATTTTATTACATTGTTCTTTTTTATTACTAATGCTAAATTTAAAGCTGAGTAAGGTTAGCAAACTTTTTTCATGATATCGAGCTTGTTCAAGTTCCAGTTGATATATACATACATATTTACAACATGTGCAAAATATTAGTCATTTGGTAACTGACATAAAAAAGTGTTATCGAAAGAATTTAGACGCATTTCATTCAATTGAGTTCGCTTTGAAAAGAATTTCTTTTAATTAGATTCTGTAATATTTATTGCGAGTGTCGAATCGAACAAACAGCTTGTATAAGTCACATAGACTTGCAAAAACCAATAGAGATAGAATAGGACGCGGTTATACTACTTCAGTATAGCATATGGTACATATACTTTCTTATATTGAATTCATCGGAATAATTTTCGTCGTATCAATTGTTGAGAAGAAGGTAGATCTTACATATAGCAAGAAGAGAAGTGGCTAGTCGACGGCTCTATATTATCATGATATAATTATCTTATTTTCTTCATTTTTATCCAATTATACAATAGTAGGTTTCCATTATGCCGTTAAATTTTGTGGTGCATAATTTCCTTGCCTTACATCTTCTTCTCCAACTTCTTAAACGCGCGCTCACATGCCATAAAAAGGATGTATGCACTTGTCTTGCATTTCCTTTCACTTTTATAAAGTGCTCTTATTTGCAACCGCATAATACAGGACAACAATACACCGAAAAGAGGATACTTCCTGCCGGTCTTACGTGTCTTTTGTCATAAATACCCAGGTACATGTGCACTCGTTCGGATGGAGTTAACAAAGGCAGATGTTCTGGGTTTGTAATCAAGGACTTAAATTATACTCGTAGGCATGTTGCATGCAACTGCAGGCGACAGGGTCCATGCGGCATGTGCCTCTATGTAGTAGCATGCATTTGTGTGTGGCAAGTGGCACAAGCAGCATTCCAACAGCGGGCAAGTGATAAAAATGTTGCAAAAAGCATGTTAAGTTATTCAAACACACAGCCACTTATGTTGTGGCACAAAAAATTGTGAAATTTTGTTATAATAATCGCGGTCAGTAGGTAGGGGAAAGGGGTGTTTGTAAATAATTAGAATTTTAAGTTACTTTAGAAGCAACAATCTAGTTTTTTTTACTCAAAAGAATTCCTTTAAATACTATCACATAAATCTCGTATAAAATATATTTGAAACCACTAACATGTCCCCTAAAAATTTGTATGATCGAGCTCCTAAAAAGATGTTTTTTTTTATTAAAAAAATTAATTCTAGAACTAAAAAAAGTTCGATAGTTTTAATTAATAATTAATAGATTGTTATCGAAACAAAAAATTATCATAAAATAGCAAACGGGAGAAGAATTATATTAAAATATAATAATAGGGTAAGAAAAGCATAAAATTTCAACGAATATTGAATATGAGTAAAGTATTTAAATAATAATATCTGTAATATAATAAAATATCAGTAAGCAAATAACTGTACAAAAATAATAATTCTTAAATATGGATGAACGATAAAACATTGTCGATAATAAGCAATCGATAACAGTTCAAGCGCGTTAAATGCATAATTTTGAATGTATATAATCGATAAACGTGGATGAAAAAAAATATTAAACAAAAATTAAATAAAACGATAAAACCAATTAACAAAATCGATAATAGTTCGAACAAGATAGAAATAAATATTTTCGATATGTGTAAAATTAGAAGAAAAGAAAGGATAAGTTATAAAACATTGAAGATAATAAGCAATCGATAACAGCTCCAGCGCCATAACAACACATAAAATATAATCGATAGATGTGCAAAATATTAATAATAGATTAGTAACTAGATTATTGCATATGTGAAAAATTAAATAAAAGCAATAAAACACAAAACAGTATCCAAAATCAAAATGCCATAACTGCACTTAAGGTAGAATCGATCATTTTTAAATGTATGTAATCGATAAGTAACGTGAATATAAATTCCATGAAAATATTCGAAAAAACGATAACACAGCATATTATCGAAATATAAAAAATCAATACTTGGTGAAACAAGTTAACTGTATATCGATAAGGTTTCTAAGTATGCATTTTAGATATGTGTTACTTCTATGTTTCGAAAGATAACGCACATCAAAGTTATAAATTGCAAGTTAAATTCAAAGTTAAAAACCCCAAGAAATCGCATATCATGTCAACAAGCGCTTCATGCATTTCTATAAATTTATACAAAATTACGTAATCTCCAAAGTGGAGTTGTCGTGCTGCCATTGTGGGTGTGGGAGGCAGATTAGCACTAATTAGCTTCAAATTGTGCACAATTCTTTCTATGCATTCTATATATGTATGTAATTATGTACAATATATGTGTTTGTATGTTTGTGTAAAAAGTTGAATGCGAGTTATAAAATATTTATGCACTTTAAGTAGTCGCACTCGCACTTGGCATACGTCTAGAACGTGTGAATCCTCCTTGAGTTGCATGTCAATGTTTAAAGTAGCGCAGCTACAGTGCAAACGAAATGTGTGTGTACATACTTTAGATTAGCAATTTGAGCACTTTATCAATGTAGTTAAACAAACACACACACACACATATATATCTATTGTTTATATGTCGTACATTGTTTGTTTAATTGGAAGTCATTGTATACTGCCAAGGCAAGTGTTTCCAAGCGTTTATTGTGGCGCTCATTATTTATACTCGCCTTACCTTAGGCCGTAACAATTCTAAAGCATAAAGTGTGGCTAATTGTTTATATTTACAATAATTTTTGAAGTCAACAAATTGCTCTCACTTACACAACTTCTTAGAACTTTTGCCCTATTAGTCATCACATAAATTGCGCACTAGAATGCATCTACTGCCTTATAAATAATACTAAGAAATATTAAAGTTTCCAGGAGTCGTCGCACCTCATATATATTACGAGTATAACATTTGTTTCTTATTTCGCGATTGCTTTTACTTTTATTTTACGACTCAAACTTGTTTTCTCAGCGTTTGCTTGGCGAAATTGCACTTGGCAGTGTACCAATTGCACAGGTCAACCCATGAAGTTATTTGTTCCCTCGTCGATTGTGATCGCTACATGCCTTTCCACTTTTTATTGTTATTTGAGTGCCAAACCTTTCGCTTCTTTTTCACATTTGCATGCAAGAATTCCTTTTCTAGTTTTTTTTTCTTGTCTTGCATCTTTGAAACCAGTTTTCGAGGTTGCGAATGCTGTTGGCTCACTGTGCGATATGCTAGAGTGCAGTGATTTTAGACAACATAAATGAAAAGGTAGAAGTTTGACTCTTAAGTTTCAAGCAAGGATAATCTTTGAATTTTTCATATTATGTACTTTTAGAATTTCCAATTATTAGCTCGAATAAAATTGTTTGAACAGATAACCATTTATTACCACGTTTTGCAACAAAACCGACCTTTTTTTCTCAACAATTCACTATCAAATCAATTTAACCAACTTGCTTTAACTGTTTTATCAAGCAGTTTAGACTTGACGTACTCTACAAAGTAATCCGTGCTTCTGTCAAAGCATATGCCCTAAATAGGTGATCAATATTGAAGCTTGATACGGTCAGTAAAACTTTGCCACAAAGTTCTGTCGAATCATTCGCTTTGGTATACAAACTTTTATTGTGATATGCCACTCACTTACTAGTATATTCGAAATTGTGAGGTCTTAAAATTTTGTTTTTTGTCATTTTAATTGCGCTACATGCAAATTGTATACCAAAGTATACTTCACATGTGTAAATGTCAATGACATGTGTTTGTTTTGACAGCTGGTTTGACAGCCATCACACTGAGAATTCTATGCTATTAAAAATACCCCATGTGTATTTGAATATTAAACCTTCTCTGCTTGTTAAAAGAATTTTATCAAAAAATATAGAAACTTCTGAACAGAAATACCGATTACAAAATAGTGTAAATATGTTGTTTTCTTCGATTGTTAAGTTAAACGATTATTATCGATAAATACGATTAAAAAAAATTTATAAATCAATGACCACAAATTACGCCTCAATAATACACTAAAATCTTTTGCTATAAATTTGCTAATGAAAACTTTATTACACACAAATTAACTTTCCCTATTGTAATAACCTTGAATTGCATAGACATGAGGTTAACTTAACCAATATACCTTCACATATTTTCCTTTATTATAGTATTGCTATTCAAATATGAGGAAATTTCTTTAAACTAATTATCGTTTGTGCATTCGTGCAATCGTGTAAAACTTTTCACCATCTGCCTGAAAGCATATTTCGTAAGCCGCGGTCAGGTTATTTGAGAAATTGCTTATGCGCTTTCTGAATGCGTAACTTAAAAGCTGTGTTGCATATTAAAACATAATACTGATATGAAAGAAAAATAATAGTTAAATTGAGAGACACGCAAAGTGGAAATTAATTTTTGGTTTGTTTTTATTCAATATTAATTTAGTTTTGATTATACTACAAAAAGGTATTTTGAAACGCACATAATGTGACATAGATAGAAATATAGGTAATTTCGTCAATATCTCCATCAGCTGGCACCAATGCGGCTCATATTGAGTCCATTCATCAATTAGTTTATTATTGTATTTTACATGTTTATATTGAGCTCTTGAACGATTTTATTATTGATTAGAAGCACAAAAACAATAAAACCGCTCAAAATAAGTTCTAAATCGTTCCATCATTCTTCAGATTTATCGTATTGCGATAAAAATTGTCCATAACTCTTATATTTAGTTGTTCTTGAGTTTTAACAGATCTCAATACTTTCGAACCACTCACTTGACATACACATGCGAATGCTGTTGTTTATGTAGCCTCCACAGGAGCTCTAAGCAAGCTTTCACAAATACTTACCGTTTGGGCGATAATTTTCAGCATATCTACATACTTGTAAACATATGTTTTTATGAGAGGGTTTTACACCAAAGATCTGAAGAAGGAACAACACTGATGAGCCCTATTATTTAATTATCATAGATAATTAATAGGTATGCCCCCATATAAACAAGATAACTTCAATGGTCAAATTCATAAAAGTATACAGATCTAGCATATTAAAGTAGCGCTAATTTAAATGACGAAATATATATATATAAACTAGAACTATCATTGTGACCTCATAGATTAAAACAAAAAATATATGTAATAAAAAACGAGCACATATTTTCTTTAATTCCATGATTCCGGAAAAATTGTCACATCAAAGAATATTTCTAAATATGCTATAATTGTATTTGATCGCCAAACCTTGGAGAGACGGCTAACACACTTTAATTGCCAGTTATAATTATTTTAATAAAATTATATTTGCGACTTAAGCATTTTTATTTCACATGCAACCCTAAAAGTTTGAAATTTACACATATTTGCTACAATATTTTAGTACGAAATTTAATGACGATATTTAGTTTTCTGAAAAATATATACGTACATACATATTTTTTAATAAACTTACAATGTTATAATTAATAACACTTATGGTTTTGCAGTTCTTAATTCTCATATTTCTCAAAACTGATAACTTCTTTAAATGTTCTTTAAAGGCTTTGATAAATTTCAATTTTCAAATATAAATGTATGTGTGTGTATGCGCGCATGTTTTTGTATAACCGCAATAGTGAAATGAATAACCCTCATTTGGATAGCCTGTAGACCTTCCTGCTGAGTATTTTAATTTATGAAATGTGCGACAGTAGCGTAGCTTGCTACTCGCTGATAATGAATAAATGCCATGGTTACATACATATGCACACATTGCAACTACTACAATATATCATTATATAAAGTATACTTGATGGCCTACCCTTTGAAAGCACATTGACGGGGCTGCTGCTGCCCATGACTGCTCAACTTACCCGTAAACTTTATTATGACCACAATATTGTATATAGCCACCCTCTATGATCGATTCTAAAACAAATGCATACATGTATATGCATTTGCATATTCTCCTGTCATTTCGCTATGCCATTCATTTTCTACATCCGGTCAAAGGAGTTGTATGCATGGAAATAGATATCGGCACACGCTGCAGCCGACGTTGATTATCGATTTGAATTTGTATTTGTTGCAGCAACAGTGCGTTCCGCAATACTTATTGTAATTACTTTTCACTACAATACATACATATTCCGTTTATATATGCATGGCGTAGTGTGGTCGTATGTCCAGTGCCAACCCTTCTAATAATTCAAATCATTAAAAAGCTCAAGCATTAAACGACATTGGTGGTGGAAACTGGACGGTATTTTATGCACATACTTCATAGTATTGTATAATATACATCAGTCCAATGAATAAAAACCTCGATAAACCTCACAGTTACTATTGCAAAACACATTGTTTTTTAATATACTAAAAAGTTAAAGTATTAGTAAGACTAAAGGGTATATATAGCCACCTTCGAGTCGCCACTAGCTGTGTCTCTACCCTTGTCAATTAAATTATATATATGAAATCAACAAAGATGTACTATCGAATTTTTTACTAGACAGCTTTTTTACTTGACAGGATTATTAAACTGGTATAACCACTTTTCATTCTATCTCTATTTCATCATTAAGTTATAGTCTTGAATTTTTTACTAGACAGTATGTAAATACCTCACTAAACTGGCATAACCACTTCTATTCCGACTTTATTTCATTATGCCAGTTAATTTGATTTAAACCAGTAGTTTTTCCGATTCGCCACGCTCCAAAGTTTGCCTGTTTGTATTAACATGCTATTTAAATTAAATTCCAATCCTAAATTAAATCAACCCCGTATAATTATTTAAAAAGCGAAGAACACATCTCTTATGAGTATAAAGCAAAAACACAATGTCCCACGTGACGAAATTATCACGACCGTCGTTAGTCCTAAAGATACCACAGCAATCGTAATGTCATCTATCATCTTTTGCAAAGACTCCGAAGCACTGAAGCTAGAATACCCTTCAAAAGCGAATTTTTAATAGCATAAAGGTTAGTTTAGGTTAATTTGGTAGGCTAATAAGCCACGCATAGATCAGTTTTGGTCCTTTGCGATACTATATAGAGTTCAGTTACGAGGTCTATGCGGATGCCTGCGCTTGACGTGAATTTCAATAAATTTTGTGACGTCACTATCGATACCTCTTCAGTGTTTCATCTTTTATAGCATAAAATAGTATAAAAAATTGTATCTTGATTTTTTTTCGCACACAGGTGCTTGCATGCGAGAACCACCACATATGGTTCGAAAGTATAGAGCTTTCCACAGAACGAACTTGACTCGTATAAAACTGACTCATAAAAAAAATCGTGTTTTCTTACGAGAAACGCACACATGGTCGAAAAATATGCACTTTTATACCGTACTATGTTCAGAGTGTTCATGGATAATAATAAGAAGTCTTCACATGCTTGAAATGATTTATGGTTTCAATAACGCTAAGGTTTAAAATCTGCACTATTTTTAGCCCACTTCTCTCGATATATTGGTTCTCACCCCGTAGACTCAAAACAGTTCTTAGCCAAGTCTGAAACCGAGGTTTGAGTAAGAGCATAGGTATATGAGGTAATGCAAACCAATAATCTGCAGTAATAAAAAAGTGTACGACATTATCGTCAAATTACAACAATTTTCTATTGTCAACTACATATGTACATATTTGTTGTTTTCGAGATGTTCAAGTGCGCAGTTTTTGTGTTCTAAGTGTGGTGGACGGTTCCATGCAACCTTGGCTTAATTTATGCATTTGTTTGTATGCATGTACTGTTACTTATTAGGTACAAATTGTTGTAATAATTGCAATATTCACTTAAAGTGTTGTTTTAATGACATTAGACGAGTGCTAAATTGACGCTGCTTGATTTACATTAATATTTTTCATAAATCATTAATCATCAAGCAGACCGCGCTCGTGTGTAATTTACACACAATTCACTTAAAGTGCAATTATTCAATGTAAAATGCATACTTGTATTACATTTATTTACATTTTTACATATTTATTTTACAGTGACTCAACCAAGCCTATGATTAAGACCTGATGAGTCATCGTTGAGGCTTAGTTTTATTTATTTTACACACTTAACACTCATTGCACTCACAAGAACTTTCAATAATAATACTTTCGCACAATTAAATCATTGAATCACAGCAAACGATTGGTGTATTTGTTGTAAAATACTCCAAAAGCAATAAAAATCGCTCACATCATTTAAAGAAAAAACTTACACTTCATTGTGTGACGCTGATTAATGCAAAAGTAAGAAAAATTAACAGAAAGTGATAAAAGTGCGAATGAAGGAGAAACATGCGTTTTTCTACTCGCATTGTACAAGCATATACATATATATATTATGTAGCAGCCACATAACATATCATAACATGAACATAAATACACGCTTTATGCATTTCTAAGCTTGAAAGAAAGCAAACTTGTGTTCGCGCCAAGTTTATACCAGTTTTTTCCGTTAACATTCAAATGAGCCACATGCGTTTGCGTAGTAATGCTTTTAAATAAGTGGATGCATACATACATATGTATGTAGACACAGTGTAATATGTGAATACATAAAAGAAATATATGTATTTTTTAAGATGTTAGTTCAGTCTAGAGCCACCAAAAAAGTCCGAACATTGACAATTTATTCTCTAAGTGAGGTTAGGTTAGATTAAAAGATCAATTCAAAAACGAATTCTACTAAGAACGCCGGTCCATTGTGATGCCTAAATACTCCTAAAGTAATTATCGAAGACTCAAAATTTGTTGAGGGGACTGATATCAAGTCCGGCTATTTCGCTAGGTTCGCTGAAGATATTACTGCCAAAATATTTTAACCTCAGTTTCGCAAAAGCTGGACAATGGAGGAGTAAGATAAAATAAAACGAATTTTTCTCTTTTAGTCTTTATTGCACATATAAGGACTTGGTAAAGGAAATCTATTATTTTTAATTGAAGTTTTATTTAGCACAGTTAGAATTAGCCGATTTAGGTCAAATATTTACCGTTTTGTTCGATAACTTGTTGACATTTTGACTGTCATAATGCCACTCTGATACAAGTAGCAACACTGGTCCCAATTGGCAAAAAACTGGTTCGGACTATAAGCCAGATGCTTAAGAACCTGCCAATCGAACTCCCGTAGCTTCTTGTGTGTCACTATTGGTGTGTGTGACCTGGCGTTGTATTGATGGAACATAATTCCACTCCTATTAGCCACAGCTAACCGCTTCTGGGCGATTTCTTTCTTCAGACGGTCTAATTGTTGGCAGTGCAGTTTGTTAGATGTTCATTTTACTACTCCAGTTTCATGAAAGCTTCTGATTAGCGTAAAAAAGGTATTCTAATCGCTTATCGGAAACAATAGCAAATCTCTGTGTTATCAAAAAATGTATTAGCCGTTCATAGTGTTTAAAACTTGTAGGTCTTTCTAGTTGACAAACAACATAAAGACGCACTTTCGAAGTGCGTGATAAATCTGACTATCGAAATTTTAGCTTCAAAATTTCCCTATACTATGCTAGTGAAGAATAAGGACGTTTACCATATATGAAATTCGGAATAAATACAATTAGTTAACTAACATTAACATTTCACTCTCTTCAAGCCTCTTAAAAAATCTTCAAAACGTTAATAATTATTTAATCTAAGAACATGTTACCATAGCTTTTCTGCTACACTGTAAGATTATTTGTTAAAATTCAACCGCCAAAGTTGTCAATTTTGACACATTAACTGCACGTGCGCACACACCCACACCACTGTGTTCACCAATGCAACGCTACCCATATGTTGAAGAAGACCATAGCTGTGCTCTGCCGCATTGGTTCATTGACTTTAGCATTTCTGCACACTCGCATGCGCTTGTGCGCGCCTGCCTTTGGCGTTGCACGCTTTTTGTTGCAACAACAAAAATTAATTTTCATTCTCTTTCGTGTTTTTTTATATTTTTATATATATATTTTTTTTTTTATGACCACATTTGTCGCCTGCATTTTTGCATTATGCCACATTGTAAATATTTATTGTTGTTGTATTTCATTTACGTTTCGCTTTGTTTTAAGGCCGCCACCCAAATGCGCCCATCCGTTCAATAGCGTGTCCATGTTTTTGTGCCTGTGGCTGTGTGCGGCCGGGTGACCGCGTTTGGTTGCGCTTACATTTTGCCAGTTGTTGTACAATTTTCATTGCTGTGCATATTAAAAGATACAAAAAAACCAAAATTACAAAAAATTACACACATACATGTACATATGTATGTAAGTATGTTATATATAAAACTTGTATTTAATATATGAATATAATCAAACGTAACACCCGTACCTCGGGACCCTAATAATTTACTTGTTTTTTGTTTTTTATTTTCACGTAAATGTTGCTGACCCCGTTTACTTGCATACATACATATGCATTAGGGTGCGTTTTTTTCGTATACTACTCTAAAAAAATTGTAGATAGACACCCCTTAGAAAGTCTCTCAAAGTATGAGCTCTTAATTGTAACAGGCCGCTCTTCCGCGCTACAGTTTTCTATTTTTTTTTCTTATTATCAGATAGAAAAATTAATTTCTCGCTTCCAACTACTTTAAAAAATATTTCGGTTTGTGGATTTTGTAGGAAATTGAATGCTCGTGTAAAAAGGTCTATTACGATTTTTTCGTAAACCTGACCTTTCAAAAGATATTAACGATTAATGTGTGACTATTTTAAAGAAATATTGTTTTTTTTTTCTTTTCAATTTTACAACGCATTGAAAAAAAAATTATTTTAAATTGCAAAGCTCATAGTCTTGTAGGAAATTTACTGCTCTACAAAAATTTGTCTATCAACCAATTTTTCAGAGTGCCAAAATCTAATTTTTTTTGACCTACCCTAATATACATGTGTACTTGTCATTCAACGCGTATGTACTTATTACGCTCGTCTGTGCAGCATTTCGCGCTATGCATATTTACAACTCAATTATTATGACAGTTTTGTCAACATGCGAGTACACAATTGGCGTCATGTCCAAATACCCAAAAGGCAATGCTGGCGGCCGCAGCGACGTCGTTGGCGTTGCCAATGTTAAGCTTCCCTTCAGTTTCTACATTATCAACCCACACACTTTGTTATTGTAAATATATGCTGTGCTATGCTATGTTTCCATTTCAGGGTGATTAATCTGCCTCTATTGTAATAAAAATTAAGTGGGTGAAAAGCCAATGAGTATAATATACATAGCATTTTAAAAAAAAATTTTGCGCTTTTTATCACAATTTGCCAGCTATGCGTACTATGCTAGTATTGTATATTCTTTAAAAGGAACTATGATAAGAAATAAATATGTTTCTCACAAAATAAATTATACAAATATTTCGAGAATTAAAGAATTTATTTTTATAATTTCTTTTAAAAAATTTCTTGTTTTTTGCGTGTGAACCACTCACAGCATTGAAAGTACTTTCTTATAGAAATAATTTTTGACATTAAAAAGAATGCATCACAAAAAAAGCGTACATTTTTATACCCTGGACAAGCTATGTTAGGTTTGCTAAGAAGTTTGTAACTCTTAGAACGTCGAAGACCCTATAAAGTATATAAATATATATATGATTATTAGCTGTCGAGCTGAGTCGGTTTAGCCATGTGCGTCTGTCTATCTGTGTATATGCGAACTAATCCCTCAGTTTTTAAGATATCGATTTGAAATTTTTCACACCTCTTTTTCTTACCAAAAAGCTTTGTCAGAACCGCTTTTTTATTTGACAAGATATCTTCACCAAATTTGACGTAGCCGAAGTTAACGTGTTTTATTTTTTTTTTTGGATAATTGTTTATTGCAACTGTTACCTAGAACCTGTGTAAGGTTGTCGACATATGGCACACAAGTGTCTGCTGGTATAGTTTTGATGAAAGCAACCAATCGGATACTGCTTAGAGAAGAGCCGGCAGCGCTCCGTTACAAGAATCATGCAAGCCTCATGGGGTAAATGACCTTCAGAAAACATATATAGACGAATACTTGTATAACTATATTTCTCTTCGAAATTTCTCTGCAACATCATTCTTCAAATTTGGGAACGGTTACACTATATACTCTAATAACCAAAAGATATATTTGTGATCCAGAAGTTTAGTATAGTTCCTTTTTCTATATAAACCATTGACGATAAAGAAATTTAAATTGCCTACTATTATTTCTTAACAGTTTGGACAAAGGTTTTTCGAAAACCCATCTATACTTTTGTCATTCACGCAAGTGCTATTCTTTCTTAAAATTTTCTCACGGTTAAAAATAAAAGAAAAAGGAATTATTTCTCATTTAATGGAAGATGGTTTGTAAGATAAATCATGATAAGAGAAGTGTTTGGGCCACGGCCGATATCGCCGAAAAGTTCGACTTCCAGTTTTCCTGATACATATAATATATTATATTAACGCTTCACGTTTAGTAGTGCTAACAGTATATTCTAGCAGCCATTCGACTCAGAAATGATAAAAATTCTAAAGCGGTCGATAAAAGCGCGTCTGACTCTCCTACTGATTTCGACCTTTGCATAAAGTGTAGTTCTTCCATTTAACATCTGTCTCATCATATTGTACTTTAATACTCTGCATTCAAGGTCTATGCACCTTGCCATTTAAATCCACTAAACTTGCTGTGAAGAACAGTAGAACGATAAATACTCTTACAGATACAGACACAAGTGTTGAATAATGTCGCAATAGTTAATGCAATTTAAGTCACTATTGACTTTGAAAGTATCACATGTTTATGTATATACATATGTACATACATATACAATATAGAAATAATCTGCTTTGTTGCCAATGTGACTCATGCACATCAATGCCGCTGGAGTCGAATATGGAGAGACTAGCAAAAGCAGGCGGGCATCCACATACATACATACACATATATGTATATATTCATACGACTTTGGACGCTTTGTGCATTTTTATGAACAAATGCATATGTGTGTGTGCATGCACATCTGCCACTGTCAAGTTGTCGTCAACTAGTCTGCGCTTGTGTTTGCCACAAAGGAACATTTGCGCGGATAAAGTAAACGTGAAACTAAATTAAATGTCAACAGTGGCAAAAAACAAAATTACAAGAAAAAAACCATGCAATGTTACATACAATCTATCAGTTGTGCGCATCATTGATGGACAGCAGTGCAGGGTCCGTCCATTAGCGATGGCCGTTGAAAAACAAACTCATGTTGGTCAATTGCTCTATAGCGCTTTGATTGGAACACACTCTAAATTGAGGAAATATCAAATCAAATTGTGAATTGCATTTGTTTACATAAAGCATGGGGTTTATCGGGGAAGGTAAATATCGAAGCAAAAAAATTTTACCTAGGCCGAAGCTATAATACCCTTCACAGGTGTATTTATTATATCAACTTTTTATGTATGTATATATATGAACCTATAACTACAGCTGAAAACGTAACCGACCAACGGGTTATATCGAATGGAAAACGTTTTGCTAGTTTTTTTTATCCCTTTTTTTTTAGTTGCGTGATGTAAGGGGTTATATACAGTTATAAGGATGAAAAATATTAATTTTTTTATAATAATTTAACTTTTTTATTTAACTATACTAAGACTTAGTAGTAGTAAAAATATTTATTTGGAAAAGAGCTGATCTCCGAGAGCTCCTCTCAAAAAAGACGTTTTGCGGTGACCACTATATCTCCGAACTGGATCATCTGAAATTAAAAAACCAAACAGATTTCGTTGAAGTAATGTTAAATATAGTAATTAATCAAAGGAATAAGCAAAATGAAATTTTTTTACAAAATGGCAGTTTCTCAAAAAAAAAAAACGATTTTTCATCGAAGTTTCGGCCTGAAATTGTTTATAAAACCAAAAATATTTAACGGAGAGAAAAAATCTTCGATTAATTACTAAACAATATATTTAAGAAGCTCGTGTTAAAATTTGAGACTAATCGGCTTAGCCGTTTTCGAGTAATATTGGTCACCGTCTTTGAAAACAGCATTCGGAGAAAAACGCGTTTTAAGTTTGGAATGCACTTTACATGGGATAAGAAATGTTTTAAAATTTGCGTATATATTCACCGGAACGATATGAAATTTTGTGTGTTATTCTTAAATATATGTACACTAAGAAAAAAAATCGATTTTTTTGAAAATTCTAACTGTATGTAACCCCATAAAGAGCACTTATGAAAACTCTACATTTCTAGATCAAAAAACGTTCTCTTTCGAAGCAAGTAAATAAGAAAGATGATAAAGAGTATGTTATAGAAAGATTCAGTATGGAGGTTAGGTTATGCTGGGTCCAGCCATGTGGGCCTAAAGTGTTTTGATTGGTGTAGCGGTATTTAATATAACGCAAATAATTTTGAAGAATACTGGCGGAAGGACCTTTCTGCATGAATATAAATCCGGTCCCATTCCCTTTCGTGCGCCCTATTGTCTTGGAAACGGAAAGTTAGTTACAGTAATATCCAATAAAAAGTTTTGAGGAATGCTGCTGCGATAACAGCCTTGATGTATTATGCACATTAGGCCCACGTCGGTTAAGTAGGCAGGACCGTCTTGGAAAATGGGAGATTCATTTCAGATATTCTTGGAAAGTTAATAAAATTTGAGTCTTCATTCTGTCCAAGCGGTGCCCATAGGCTTAGATGGTTTAGAAATTACTACTAAACTGAAGATCATACTTCAAAAGTACCAGCTTTTATTATCAGGGTTGCATCGGACGTCGGACTAATATTGAAGAACAAGCATTAACTGAAGTATAACGTTACTTTTTTTTACTTTTAAAATATACATATACATATGTACATATGTATAATAATAGGCATGTTTGAAAACTGACCAACGCTACGTATATTTTCTCAGACTTACACTTTCTACTACAGGCACACACGCACACATATTTTGTAACCAAATAAAAGTGAAACATACACAAATTTTATTGCAATAGCAATCAGTGTTTTGGCTGCCTCTGTCCCAATTTCCAAATGCCGTATTATTTTTAAACACACCTTCTACCGCATATACCAATATATACATATGTGTGTACGAATGCATGTTTGTGTTGATGTGTGTGTGTGTACCACATGCCATGAATAAAATACACGCAGGTTCAGCCAAATAGCCCGAATACAAATTTAGCGACGCTGCAAGTTATGAAGACACTTCTTACAGTCTACGCACATAGATTTGTGTATACACATGTACTACTTGTATGTACATATGTATGTATGTCGTAAATATGCCACTGTGCTGCCAACTTGCCCGCAATATGTTGCAATCGCAATGCGTAACGGTAGTGCTGTTGCTTTCTATTATTTTCAAATTTTTTTTGGTTGTTGTTGTTAGATTTTTTCTACTTTTTGTGTTGTTTTTTTTTAGCAATTCTGTTTGTAGAGTCAAAAACAGAAACAGCAGCAGAAAATTCTTCTAAAACTCTTATCTGTTTGCATTTCTTCACAGATTTCCTTAAAGAAAACTTCAAAGCTGTTTACCCATAAAAGTGCAACAAAATTTTATGGTTCACTGAAATAATTGCGGAAAGATTTCAACAGTAGTGTGGGTGTGCTGTTGCATTGCAATTGTTTTGATATCGAAATTCTTCTTCTTCTTCGCTTTTCTCGACGCTTTCAAGCTTAATTGTTTTCTTTCTTTCGCACCTTTTAAACAGAAACGAAAATTGCTGTAATTTTAATTGCCGATTTTTTATCGTCATCACCCATAAACTACCATTTATGTGGCATTGCAGCCGAAAACAGTGCAATCGGTGCATGCTTTCAATGAAAATCAGTTTAGTTTAGCGTAGTTGCGTTTTCCGGGTTTAACTGCACATAAAAATGTAATTTCACGCAATTAGCAGCTCCATTTCATTTTCAATTATGTAATTTTTTGTGTAATTGTCAAAATTCATTTTACAAAGTGGATTTATTCACGCACTAAATTAATAAAATTGCAATGAATTGTTTTATTGCTGAAAATGAGATTATTTTGAAATTGATGTGAAGTTGCTCAATTTTCCTAATACCCCAACCATTTATTAGAGTTTATAAAGAAAATATGATGGAGTTTCTGCGTCGCTTTTTGACCGTCGACGAAACATGGATCCATTGGTATACACCAAAGACCAAGCAATGGTCGACCTTTCCCAGTGAACCTAGACTTTACCGATCTAAAGGAGATTATATTGATAAATAAATCGTAATTTTTCAAAAATTTTGCCTTTACTTTTATAGGCTTCGGACCGTCGTCGTAGTTCTTTGTAACCCCCATTCCGATGTATTAGCGCCAATTCTCAATTGAATAAAATAAAATATTTTAAATGTTTATTACTTTACATATCTACAAGATTCATGCGTTCTTTTTATCACTTACAATGCAATTAAATCGCTGACCACCCAATTGACCTTTCTTTATTTAGCAACAATTGTCTCTTTCGCTTTGACAAGCACGTACCACTCACGTAGCATGGGTCAATTAGTTTCGAATTAGTTACAATTTCGTTTGCACGAATGTTGTGAGAACCTGCCTACAACAAGTTGACTCTTATCGTCGCCCCCTCTTCCTTGAGTGCCATCTCTAATTCAGTCATTCTCCACTTAAAACACAAACGCGTTGCAACATATTTTTCAAAACATATTTATACCGCGAATTTTATTATAGTTGTTTATAGTTGTTAGAGGACGACGGCACAACGGAGCCAGGCACTCAACCGCCTTCAACACAACGGCATCATTCTAAATTTAGGCGCAAGAGTAGGGCATTCTCGATGGGCTGTTGACTGCATTTGTTCTGCACGCTTGCTGTGCTCATTACAACAGCCCACACGTGAAGAATTCACAATTTCTTGCTTTTCTTTTAAATATTTTTTATTATATATGCATATACCTTACATACTCGTACATATGTATGTAGACTCTACGTATATATGTGAATATCTTTCCTGTAAATATAAAAATATCAAATGTAAGCATTGCTCTTGTAAACTCCAATAAAGCGCTCTTTCGTCAGCTACTCAGAATTATCCAGATTTATGACGTGTTTATCGATGTTTTCAGAAATTGAGTAAATCAAAATTTATTGGATTTTTTTGTGCTCCAAAGAAATTAACGTTTACAAAATAAAGCGTAATTTTTAAACAGATTGTGGTTGTTATATCAAAACTTCCTTTACATATTTATTCTTTCTTTAATAAGGTTAAGATTATTTGTATTACTTTTTTTTATGAAAATTAGAATATTAGAGTGGTCAAAGCGAACCACAAAAATTCTATATTTATTTAGTTTGACTGACCTTATGTCATTTCATAGTGAACTTCTCATCGGCAATATCGGTCTAAATAACGGCTTTGTTAATTTTAGGTTATTGATAATTCTGTTTCCAATTTCGGTTGAAAAGTGAGAGCAATTTCGTCATCAAAAGTGACACTCGGCACATGGAACGTGGAATCCAATGTAAAATTGCCACAACTAATAAAATTTATCTACGAAACACATACGGTTCTAAGTAACCGGAATAAACCCGGATATTTATTTGGTCAAGGTCGATTATTCCAATTCTAGAATACCCCAAAGTATTTATTGAATATTTGTAATCATCAAAGCAACAAAATATCCCTCATATCATTGTGGACTTTTATCACAAAGTTTTACATATCAAAAAGACTTACTGTAAATATATGTATACATAAAAATATTTTTTTTTATAATTTTTGTTTTATAAATATATATTACCAAGGGATAAAATCTTTCAAAAAGCGTTATTTAAAGAACTCTAGATATTTTTTACTCTCTTTTCCGACACGACACAACGGTTGGTATTCACACACTTAACTCACGTAGCTCCGACGGCCGCAAATCGCAGACCCTTTAATTTTTACTTAGCTTGACTGCACGTGTTCAGCGACAACGAAACGTCATTATTATTGCAACATTGCACGTTTTCTCTAGTTTCACTCGGGCACAGCAATTTGCAATTTATTATTGACTTTGCTTTGCAATTTTTTGCACAGTTCACCAACTAAGGAGGTCAATATAATTTTTTGCCTTCTTCTTTTTTTGCACCCACCCGAACTACACAAACATACATACAGACTTAGATACACTGTTGTGAAGGCAACAATTTCTGGTTTTCTCTTTTGTTTTTGCAAATTTGCAATTGCTTAAACATTCTTCTGAGTGGTGCTTTCGTCATAGCTTCGTCTATGCTAGTTGGCCCATTGTAGCTTAATAGCATACCTTAGAGTTTTTGAGCGATATTCTTTTCGCGTTTTTTTTTTTCTTGTTGTTTAAGGTTTCCGTTTCGCTTCATTTTTTGGTGCAAAGTAATTGTTTTTATTGTTTTTGCTGTATTCATCATTTGTTTATACATTCATGCGTTGTTGTTTTCTTTGTTCTTGATTTTTACTGGCCAGTAGTAGTCACTTGTGCCCACAGCGTGTCATCACTTCGGCACTTTAGTACTTATTCGATTTGTTCTTATTGTTGTTACATTACGGTGGCACCATACAGTGTGTCCATAATTACCGGCCGTCTAATGTGTTGCAATGAACTTTTGATGACTTTAGCGGCACTACGAATGCAGGTTAATGACTAACACTGTTTTTACAAATACACACATACATACTTGTACATATTTATGTGCTTGTGTTTATACACTTTGGGCGTATACCATTTGCGCATACTGTAGCTGACCGCTTAAATACCGTTGAGCTTTCGTTAATCCAGCTTATACATAGATACCATATCTATGTAGTCGGTTTGTTAAGCTTGAGCCCTATGCGTGTACTTGAACCTATTTTTCATTATTATACGCTGTTTTTTTTATTTCCTACAAATTCGTTAATGTGCAAATAAATCGAAATTAATGTGTTTAAAATGGTTCAAATACTTGTGTTGTAGATCATTTATTTCGATTTTTTTTGTTAATTGAGGGAAGTAAGCTTTAACAGCTCACGGCTAATTTTTGTTAATTAGCAGCATTTTGCTTCATGTTTAAATCGTGTTGCATTAAATCCGATAATTACAATTAAATTGCCCAATTACTGTGCGATCAGAAGCCGGAAAATGTTTTAAATTTGTTTCAGATCGAGCTTATGGGTTATTCTATTTTATATTTGCATAGAAATAGGTGTATTTGTATCTTCGAAGATCGATGGTTCTAAAATTCTAGGCGGATTACTGCTATTTTTTTTTAAACTGCCTGGATGCGGAGGATATTCGAATCCCAATCCATGCAATTTTACTCCAAATCACTTTCATTATCGTTTTTCTACGATTTCGTACATCAAACGTTCCAATAACGCTATACAATTAAAATTCAGTTTTGCTGGCGCATTCTAAAATTTAGTTGCCATAACTTTGCTAGTGCGCTATTGCGTTTTTTCGTTCTTTTGATTTGGTTGATTGGATGCAACCCACTGGCTTGACTGTCGTTTGAACTCCAGCGCCATTTTTATCCAATTAGTCACATATTGACATATTATTTTTTTCGATTGAACAGCTCCAAATATTGAAAGCACTGTTGCTCAAGACCTACTAACCTCCTCTTCAAATGTTTTACAAGCACCACCGCTGCTCAACATACAATATAAAGCATAGTGTGTTCCTCACGATTTTCTAAATGCAAAACTTCGTCAAAATCAAGGATGCACTCTGTGCGGTAGCATTTATTTAAAGTCATGATTAGCAGAGTTGAGCTTTACTTGTCTGTTGTAACTACACGAACTAGTCTCTCAGTTTTTGAGATATCGATCTGAAGTTTTCATACGTTTCTTTCTCACAAAAAAGCTGCTAATTTGTTAGACCCGCCGATATCGGACCACTATAGCATATAGCTACCATACAAACTGAACATTCAAACTCAAGTCCTTATATGGAAAACTTTTTTATTTGACAAGTCATCTACATGGCAACGCTACAATCTCCGTAAAAAATTGTTTGGATCGAACCAATATAGTACAATATATAGCTGCCATGCAAACTGATCGATCATAATCACTTCGTTATATCGAAAGTGGTTTTATCCGACATGATATCTTCACGCAATTTAGCATAGATTTTTGTCCAAAAGATCATTTAAGTAACTATAATCCGCCCATCTATCGGACACCTTCAAGATGGATGCGAAACATTGACCAGTTATGTATTCAGATTTAGTTATACGACTACATATAGTTGCTATAAGAAATGCCTTTGTGTATATTATTATAGCTACGGTGCAGCTGAAGTTAATTATTTATTTTTTTGTTTCGATTATTATATTCCAAAATTTAGTAAAAAAAACTATTCTGCCTGTGATTTCTATCTCTTTTCTAATATTTATTTGCTTTTTATATTAAAAAGAATGGCACACAAATTTGTAACACAAAATGTCGGCAATGAAAACAGTTTCTCAAAGCAATTACCGGCATTTCTACTTATTAACAAACAAGGTAGCTTAAAAAAATATTATGAAATACCTTTGCTTGCATTTTGTAATTCACATTTCCTTTCCATATCGCGTGTTCTCTAATTACTCGCCTTTACTTTATTTACATCTTCATTTTTGTATTATTTAATAGTATTTTTTCTCAATTTTCCACACGCTATTTTTTATTTTCTTCTATTTTGTGCCACTTAGATATATATGTATATATACATACATACTCGTACATACACACATGTAGTTTGGCCAGTACACGCAATGTTTACTTTATAGCCACTTTCACTCTCATTTGCTGCAAGTCACAATGATCAAATATCAATACGAGTGGAGAGAATGCACACTGATTGGAGTCGGCCGAGCAAACCAACTCGGCTGACTAGAAAATCGGTGTTTTTAATGATTGTTGACACATGCTGGTGACGATGACGTACCTGTTGTTTTGGTTTGTGTTTTCAGTTTCGTTTTCATTTTTTTTTTTTTTTTGACAATTCCGTTTGCGTTTTCATTAATGGCAATTAAATAACGATTGTGTGAAGATGTCGCAGCAGACGCCGAGCACCAAATGTTACCTTCGAAATAATTGAATAATTATAAATATTGTGTTTGTTTCTTTCTATGTGTGTGCTGCATTTTGTTTGTGGGCGACTGGACAACTGTCACAATTAATTATTATGATTTGCAGATATTGTTACTTGTCACATTAAAAATTTGTTTATAATGATTGATTTTCAAAAAAATAGCATTAACAACAATAATAATAAATGATATTTAAAAAAATAGCAATAACAAAAACAAAAATGCGGTGAAACTCATTTAACTGGCGATTGGGTGCGTGCGTCGTAGTCAGGAGTCTACCATCCTCTTCGCCTCTACTTACACCAGCTAATTTCTCAAATGACTATTTAGTCAAATTACCTTTTGGTTATTTTAGTATTTAATTTTTTATTTATTTTTTTTTGCATATGTTTCACTTTTCCTGTTAATTGCATGCTGAAGATGTGCACCTGAAATTCATTGGAAACTGAAATCGAAAGCGTCTGCGTCCAGCTAGCCAATCATGCGATCTATGCAAGCTGGTTTCGGCTAAAGACTAGTAGCCACTTGTATATATGTACATATGTACACACGTATTATATATATATATTGTATATGTATGTATATTGTCTGCTAAATTGCGTGAGCTCTACAGTTTATTACGTTAGCATGCACTTATTTGTATATAACCGCAAGCATACACATGCACACACTTGCATAGTCGCTGGCAAGTGGCGGGTGGTAAGCATGCGCGCTGTATTTATTTTATTACAACATGGCTGCAACACAAATGGCCAAGTCTACTTCCGATGTGCGAGTCACAACCATTGACCGTGGCCTTTAAAACTTAAATATACATTTGTGTGTGTGTGTGTGTTGGCACATGTATTGCAAAATTGTTAAATTGCAATTCCTTTTTTTCAGTTTCAACTGGTTTTTCCTGCTTTCGTGCACACATCTACATATGTACATATTTTTGCATTGTATGCATATCGTCTTTTTTACGAGGGTGGGCTTTGTAATAATAAGCCAAGAAAGTAAAAAATATCGAAAAGTGGCCAATGCAATAAAATGTTTGTCTCTTCCGTACAACTGATGATATATTTTATAAATACTTTTTTCATGTATAAAATATTTTTCAGTTGCTGATAAGCAAATTTCAGAATTTTTCCTTAAAGTGATTAGAGATTTGTTTGCAATACCAATTCGTGCTTATTTATACCCGGATAAAATTCCATCTTTGCTTAGATTACCTAGGAGGACCTCCATATGTACTTACACCAAACAATTCGAGTTAGATATCAAACGATATTTATTTACGAACGATTATATCTTGCCCCCCTAAACCGTTTTCTGAACTCAACTAACAACGTTCAGGGAGTAGTGCCGAGTACCAATAGTGCCTTAAAAGCTTAGAAAAGAAAAGTTTAAGGAGGGGAGGCAAAGGCCTGCAAATACTGTTGTTATGATATCAGAAAGTATTTTCTGGTAAAAAATGCGACCATTCCGGTTACGTAGACCCCACTGTCCTGTTAACAAAACAGCAAAGATCTTCACAGATGATATTTTCCCTGTTATCACGACTTCCAAAACTTTCCAAAAAAATATATGCGAAAAGTAGAAAGCTTAAAGATGTATAGATCCGATGCTTCTGGAGTCGAATCTTTAGCAAATACTCAATACTGCTCGTTAAAAGCGATCAAGGATGAACTGAGCTGACTTTTTAAGAAGAAATCTACAACTAATCGCATATATAATACATAACCTAGAAGAAAATATAAGACTAGGGATCAACTTTTCTCAAAACATAAATTCTACTCATCTTTGTTATAAAAAATGTAGCACGATCATTCGACACCTTCTCGCTTATGGGTCCCACAATATTAGTCGGATCTCCTGATAGACATTGGCGTATCTCTTGAAAGGTATTGTTATTAACGCTTTGAAAATTATTCTTCCACTAGCGCCGGGGAACTTTTACTTACTTTTGCTTTAGACAGTTTAATAAATCAAACGTTTAAAGGAGAGAATTTCATAAAAAAAGTTTGAAAGTGAAATGCTATGAACGCCTTACCACTGCCACTCATCTGGCCCCTTTGAGCTCTTATCTCTTGTTCGAAATTGTACATATAAAAGAGGAACAAACATATCCAGTTTAATTTTACATAAGGGAGTATGTGTTGACCTTATTAAAATGATAGTAAGCGCTCGCTATTTTATTTATTTATTTTTTTATTTATGTTTCATGCCAGTAATTTGTTCGATTCGCAACTCTGCAAGGCTTAGCGACGTGGGCAGCAATTATTTGCTAAACTACAAGTTGCCACTTTTGCGGTATTTCATATACTTACCCCAAGCCTATATATAATATTTCAGCCCACCCTCGGATTGAATATTTTTTTTATCTGCTTTTATGTAGCAATATTGCTTTGAATAATGTCTGGCTGCGAGCGAACATATCCTTATGGCACTTTGGCGCGTGTGTGCTCCCTTGCTGGTTGCAGATGCTGCATGTCTAGTTATTTTTAAGTCGAGCATGAACCTGTTTATTGCATATTTTTTTCTTTTGCTGTGTCTTTTGCACCAAACCTGCTTGCGGCCGCTGCGAGTGTGTGCTATTGATTCTGCGTCTGCAGCTTGGCTTGTGTGGCAGCAAACACGCCTGCGCATCTTCACTTTTTTGCAGTTGCCTATGGCATTGCGCATTATCACAGCGTCTTTTTTGTGCAAATTGTACTTATTTTTGTTGTTGTTTTTATTATAGGTTTGCTTTTTTGCATTTATTTGATTGCATGCATTGTAAAAATCTTTGTATGTGTGTGCGTGTAAAATATACATAGCTTTTTCATTTTTATTTTAATTTTGTTGATTTTATTTTAATTTTCTCATACGCATAAGCAGAATATGCAAAAATTCCAGTTTTTATGGCCTCGTGCTATGTCTGCCGCACATATTTACTTTTATTATAAAAAAAACATGCCTATAAAGTTCATTTGATTTTCCCCCCATTTGTAATTTTTATGTTTTTGTTGTGATTTTTTCTAACCAACAACAACATATACGAGTATGCGTCTAATGTTTTCCTATATTACATAAATTTTCATAACATTTTTTTTTAAGTTTTCTATAAAGTTTTCCTTCCTCTGTGGGCAATTATATAAGCTTGGTTAATGGTTCGTTAAAGGAAATAAGCTTTATGAAACGACTCAGGTTTTTTGCTGTACATTATATGCATGATTGTGTACATATTATAAATATTTATGTTCATAAAAACATAGTTATTTAGATACCCGTCAACCGACAACTTTTGAAAATCCTTTTAATAGACAGTCTATGATCTTTTCGTTAATGACATCATCCGGAAGGCTCTATGGAGACACCCTATTTGATAGCAAGTACTTTATGCGCTGAGAATCGTACCTATAGCTTACTTCATTCAGTTCAGTTAACAACTAATATACAACAAAAAATATATATTTGCTCTACGTATGAATACTACCGGACAGTACCAGAGCCTCAAATATATTTACTAATCTTCTTCAGAGATTTAGAATCTCATCAATCCAGCTTGTTTTGAAAATAATTCAACTTGAAATACTTTTACGGAGATTTTCTGTAAAATATTTTGAAAGAATCTTATACATATTACTGAAATTGTCGAAACATTTAATAGAATTCAATCCATCATTTTCGGAACACACTTGGACAATTAAAATGTGGTTCATATAGTTTTTATTTATCATAAGTAAATTTGGTAGACCTTCGCTGTTAGAAATGTTGATATCTCCGCGGTATAAAAATATTCACTTTACATTTAAAAACATTGAAAAAATTGCCAGAAACAAACACTTTTCTCAACAAAACTCTTAAGTCTGAGAATCAGAAAACCCTCGTGATCGTTGAGAAACAAATAAATGTGCTGATAGTATCAGTTTGATACAAAGCTTGGATCACTACCATTTTTTGTTGTTTTTACGCTGAACAGCGTATATGTATTAAGTTTGCCACGAAGTTTGTAACACCCAGAAGAAAACGTCGGAGACCTTATAAAATATATACATGTGTAATGGATAAGCAGAGTCCATGACCCTCTGTCTGTATATATACGAAATAGTTCCGCAGTTTTTGAGATAACGATCTGAATTTTGCACACGTTCGCTTCTCCTCAAGAAGTTGCTCAATATATATATAGCATATAGCTGCCATACAAACTGAACGATCAGAATCAAGCGCTTACATGAAAAACTTTTTCATTTGCCGAGATATCTTTACGAAATCTGGCATGGGTTATTGTCTAAGACGTTGGTGCGTTCTTTGAAGAAATTGTTCAGTTCGGAGCATATAGCTGCCATACAAACTGTATGATCAGAATCAAGTTATTGTAAGGAACCTTTTGTGATGTGTATTATAGCTGCGGTGCAACCGAAGTTTACTTTTTTCTTGTTTTACTTTGAAAAAGTTACTCGAAACATCATGATGCTCAATATTCAGTGAGATAATACTCGGAAACGATTTATGATATTTCTAAATTGAGGATTGGTCTTAAACTCTATGATTTTTTAAGAAGTCGTGATCGTTATTATCGAATATTAACAGACCTTTCGCTCCTATTATTTGATCATCTCAAATTGACGAATTGACTTTGTTGGATGAATTATTTGATGCCATGACGAACATACGCAATCTCTCCAATCATATTAGTACTGCATCAGCTGTTTTACATATTTGCTAGCTTGTCTGTCTTCTCATTGCCTGCAAACTGATACACATAAAAGTTGGACGCGGTATTAGAAAATGTTCTCTGTACACTGATTTATCACACATGTCTTTATAGAAAACCTTTGCTTCATCATCATCATAATCACAACTAAATCTTTTAAGGGGTGTCTTCCAATTTTAATTAAGTCATTTCAATTTAATACACAACAACATGACTAAGTGCAACTGGAGACTTTCGCCAAATAGCTTCAAATTCAAATTTCACTATGACAAATTTCACGCTTTAATAGGCTCGATAGGCGCACCATTGTCGATAATAAAATTTTTTTTTGCTAATATC
Source organism: Bactrocera oleae (assembly GCF_042242935.1). Lineage (NCBI taxonomy): Eukaryota > Metazoa > Arthropoda > Insecta > Diptera > Tephritidae > Bactrocera > Bactrocera oleae. The sequence continues at coordinate 6,634,803 of NC_091537.1, read as the reverse complement.
TATGTGTATAATTATATAAATGTGCAATGAAAAGTCAAATAAATAAAATGCAACTGTACCTTAACTGCGGTTACTCAACCATTCACAATATAAAACCACGAAATAATAATATTTACAATTGTAGCATACATACAAGTACATGCATATATGTAGGTATACATAATTATAGTTAGTACTGTATATGGCATATTTATGTAGTAAGTTATAGATATACATATATACATCATATATGCAAGTCTATTTCGCCTTTCTCCCGTCAACTTTATGCAACGATTGCAATTTGACTGCTTCTGTGTATGGGTTCGTATGTATGTATGTGTGTTCAATTAGCGTTTAATCAAACGAAAAATTGGCTGACTTTTTTGGTTACTTGATGGCACTAATTTGCTGCAATTTTATTTTGTTTTGGCAAATAACTGTAATTGATATAAGTACAAAAAGAGAAGATTGCCATAATTGTTCCTTTGCCAATTTATAGAAATTTATATTTATGGGAGAGGTTCGCAACACCCAGAAGGAAACGTCGGTAACTCTATAAAATATATATCTAAATGATCGGCGTGACGAGCTGAGTCGAATTAGCTATGTCCGCCTGTCTGTATATACATGAACTAGTCCTTCAGTTTTTGAGATATCGATATAAAATTTCGCACACGTTCGTTTTTCCCCGAGAAGCTGCTCATTTGTCGGAACAGCCGATATCGCACCATTATAGCATATAGCTGCCATACAAACTGAACGAACGGAATCAAGTGCTTGTATGGAAAACTTTTTCATTTGACGAGATATCACGAAATTTGGCATGGCTTATTATCTAAGGCAATAATGAAATCTTGCAAAGAATTGTTCAGATCGGATCACTATAGCACATAGCTGCCATACAAACTGAGCGTTCAACCAAAGTTAACGTTTTTTCTTGTTTTTATTTCACTTGTACTTTTTTATATTTTTTGTACCTTATGTATGCATATACAGGGTGTTGTAGCTGCGTAGAAAACTTAACTCAAATAATATTGAGGAAAACTGTCGAGTTAACAATATTCTTCGTTGTATATATATCCGAGTTCGCTCCTTTTTCGAAGACAAGAGGGTTATACCTAAAACTCTGCGTCATCTTTCATGTCGGTATGCGTTCTTTTAATTTATTTAGACAATTTTTTGAAGACAACAATCAAGTGCACGGCTTTATTGGCCACTGCAACTTGAGCACTTCTGGCTGCGTTATTTTTTCGATCATCTCGGCTGGTATGAGAATGATTTTAGCATAAAAATTTGCCTTGAGCTCGTCAATGATCCAAAGACGGCTGGCGTACTTTTCAAATAAACCCACGAAAGAACTCAGAGATAGGCAGATGCAGATCTAGAGCGTCAATCAATACAATTCGTTCTTGATCTCAAACGTCCGTGCAGTTCTTGCTGTAGAAAGTGATTAGTTTGATTTGCAATATGACTTTAAAAGTCATCTTGTTGAAAACAGTAATGCCCAAGATATGGCTCAAGCATTTGCGGGCAAACAAAATGTGCCAAAATTCACCAGTCTCGGCTTATACCGACCGTTTCGTTAAAAAAAATATGGACCAATCATTATTTTAGTTCCCAAAAGGCCACTTTTTGTTAGCCCAATGCCAAAACATATCTCAACAACTCAATCGGTTAAGAAAGTTCTATATTTAATTGTCAACATAAAAGATGACACGCCCTGTATATTTTTTAGACAGTTTGCAATAGAGTATAACAGGTTCCACCCGAAATAAAATCTGCCTTATATATTTATTTATTGTTTTTATATAGTCTAATATTTTAGAGTATGTAAATCAACAATTTTCAAATATTAATTCCGACATCTTTATTATCCAACTACTTCCAGATATGACGTTGGTCATGACGGCTATTTGGATCTGACCGAATTGAAATTCATGATGGAAAAATTAGGCGCACCACAAACCCACTTGGGTCTCAAGCAAATGATCGCCGAAGTCGATGAGGATCACGATGGTAAAATTTCGTTTCGCGAATTCTTATTGATCTACCGCAAGGCACAAGCCGGTGAGCTCGACAACGATTCCGGACTCAATCAATTGGCGCGTCTCACCGAAATCAATGTCGAGGAGGTTGGCGTAACAGGCGCGAAAAATTTCTTCGAAGCCAAAATCGAACAACAACTGCGCTCGAATAAGTTCCACGATGAGATCCGACAAGAGCAGGAGGAGCGACGTCGCGAGGAAGAGGAACGTGCCAATAGACGTTTACAATTCCAACAGCGTGCAGCGATCTTCCAGTAAAAACGATCGCCATTGCTTTACGCTGTATGTGGAGCGGGTAGCGTAAGGGGGGAACAATTGGGATACTTTTACGATTTATCGTCATCATCAACACTTTGTAGCTTTTAAGAAAATGATCATTTGGAAGCATCAGCGCAATGTACTGATTGGTTAGATAGATGTTTTAGCGGGACAGTAGTAGTCAGTAGTCAGTACCAGAAGAAGAAGAAGTAGAAGAAGAAGAAGGGGAGTTTGAACCACTCACACACATCGCATATCGCATAAATATTTGATAAGTTACACACACAACTACAACTACAACTAAATATGAAGCATTTTATGTGCAGCAAGCTTACAACTGCGCCAGCAAATCATAGAGACAAAAACAACTGAACAAAAGTTAATATAAACATATATATAGTACTAAAGTGCATAAATACTTTGAACTTAACAAGTATTGATACCAAATCACTTGTGCGCTTACACATACATATGTATATGAAGAGCGCCAATTTTAATTTTAGTTCGCTTTAAGTCTTTGCGCGAATCTTAATTGCTTTGCTTGAGTGTGAGGTGTCAAGCTAAAAAGTGTACTTTATTTTACTTTATTTTTTTTAGAGTTTACATTTTTGAAAAATTTTCGACTAAATTCCATTTTTGAATTGCAAAAACAAAAAAAAAACGTTTTAAAAGTTGAAATTTTTTTTAATTGCTAAATTTTTGGGAAATTTTTTTGACACTTTCACCTATGTATATATATTTTTTAATTAATTCAAAATTTAAGTGTTTATTGAAATATTTAAAACATTTTATTTAAAATTTTTAAATTTTAATTAAAAACGTTTTAAAATATTTTGCTTAAAATTATTTCAAATTTATTTGACAAATATTTTAAAAGTTTTTACCTTATACGCATGAAGTTTTTTTTTTTAAAGATTTTAATAATTGAAAATTCTAATTTCAAGTTTTAAAATTCGTAATAATTTTTTTAGTGGAGAGAAATTTGGTACGCGGGGAGAATATAAGACGCGGGTCACCTGATCTATCAATTTATTGAAATTTTTTTACATTATGAGTTGTTGCAACGCACCGGTCCTCTCGAGAGCTCCGGGCGCCTGAGGAATTATCACCGATGTTCTCTCTCTCTCTTGTTCACTGCTAAGACTTGTTTAAGCTTTTATGCAAATTTTTAATAATTTTTGTGCTTGAAAACTTTTTAAAGTAATTTGTTTAAATTGTAATTTAAATTTACTGTTTGTTTTTTTAATTTTAAGTATATAATTTTTTTTTTGATTTTATTGAAAATTTTAATATTTTAACTATTTTTTCAACTATATACTTTTTATTTTTTTGGTATTAAAGTCTTGTTAAAAGTTTCATTTCCTTTTTTTTTTGTGTGAACAATTGCAAAATTTTTTCATTTATTTTTTTTAAATGCAAATTTTGATTAATATAACTATTTTTGAGTTTTTTTTTCTTGTTTGATGTAATTAATTCAAATACTAATTTTTTAATTTTGTTTATTTGTAGTTATCTAAAAAATTATTTGTTTCGAGAGCAATCTTCGCGGTATTGAGAAAACAATATATTTTTAAAATGCACTCTTATAATTTCTCCAAACACTTCAGCAAAGCAATTGACAATCGTGCAAACCGCTTTTTATACGGAACGTGAATTACTTGTAAAAAAGAATATTTTTTGCGTTTGTTTGTGTTTTTGTTTCTTAATATGAAGCAAAATCTCAAAATCTATTTTTTTTGTTTGCATTGCTTAGCACATTTTTATCCTTATACGTTTCAATATTATTTGTTTTTAATAAAGAAAAAATTTCTTATAAAAAAATAATCAATACTGCAGCATTGTTGTTGTATTTTGTAGCCGTTTAGTGTAAGCATTTAGTTGTATGTACTTGTCAAGCAATAATACGCACTATAAACAATATAAACTCTACAGTAATTATAACCGTATATCGTACAATTAACGACCTACATACATACATACATAGCTATGCACTTTTAAAACTAAAAAACATTATTTATTAAATTTCTTTAATTCTAATTTTGCCACGTTTGGGTTTTTGCAATATTTTACCTTTTTTTGATGTAGAGTTTTTTATTTTTGTTCTTTTTTTAATAGATGTATATGTATGTATTTTTAGTGCCATTTTTCGTTCGATATTTGTGTTTTTTAACTCAATTTTATTTTTACGATTATTATTATTTTTTTTGAGCGCTAGAAAAAAACTTTTATAAATAATAACCTAAAAATTGTACAACACTAGTGTGTTTTGAGAAAAAAAAATTAAGTAAATATATAATTTGCACCATCAATATTAAAAAAAATATATTTAAAACAAATATTTTAGCTCAGGAGTTTGAAAAAACTAGATATTATAAATTAAATATTTTTTCCAAAAAGTTTTATTTCCTCATAAGTTGCACACACACACAGCTCGCAATGCCTAGAAACTACAAACATATTTTAATGGTTTTTATTATTTTATGCACAATTATTAGTTTGCATTGCATTTAAAAGAAATATTTTTTAGTTTTAAGTTTTATATTTTTAAATAATTAAAAAAATGTAAATTTCTTAACATTTATAAATACATATGTTAAGTGCTATAACTATGTTAAAATAACCACCAAGCTTAATATTATATATAATAAGTATGTCTGTATATTTACAATAATTATTTCAAGTGTATGCTACCAGCAGTAAAAAGAAAATAATTCAATATTATAAAATAATGAAAATCTTCAATAAAAATAAAAAATATATATGTATCTATTTGAATGTGTATGGAAATTTCTACTTTATTTATTTATTTGGCTGGGTACTAAAGGCAGCTTTTTAATTAAAAAAATTGTAATAATTAAAAAAAAAAATAATTTCAAAAAATTACATCTAAAAAAATTATTAATAAAACCAATAAAAATTTTTTTTTTTAAATAAACAAATAATTTTAAAAAAAATATATATAAAAAAAATAATTTAAAATTAATTTAAAAACATTTTTTTATTAATTAAAAACTATTATAAATATTTTATAATTAAAAGTTATTTTAATTTTTTTTTTAATTTACAATTTTTGTACTTTTTTTTTTAATCAAATATTATTATAAATATTATATAATTAAGACTTATTTAAATTTTTTTTCAATTTACAATTATTTTTAATTAAAAAATATAAATAATATTGGAAAAAACGTTAAATTACGCCAATCCCCCTGAATTGCAGTGCATTTCGCATAACAACTCACGCACACACGAAAACTCCACCACACACGTGAAAATTGCAGAAACACAAAATTCTAAAGTTGAATTGTAAGTGTCGCTGAAACACCAGGCGCGCACAAGTGCACAGCAGGTGGCTGCCAAAATGCCGCACACACACATGTACACACCAAACTCACGCACAGTGAGACTTCCGGCAGTATATGCATTTTAGCATTGCATACTTTTAGGCGCTAAATACGAAATGAGAACAGCGAAATATTTACATTTCCCATTTACTTTTGCCAATTTTTGACTTTTATTTATGAATAAATTATTGCCTACACACGTATTTTTATACATATATAAATAAATAAAAGGCTTTTAGATAGAAATGTGAAATTAGGCGGATAAAAAATCGTAGTAGTATTTACAGTTTTTTGGTCAATAAGAAAAGAAGTAACATTACATAACACACTCATTCAGGTATACTTATATTAAATACTTATGTTTAAAATTTATTGGTGCTGCAGTTAGCTAATCTGCGCTGCATGCAATTTCATTGAGACGTGCGCGCTTGACCGCCGCATGCCGGCAACGTAACATATCACTTTTGAGCGCATACGAGCGCTGACACACAACACACTGATGCGGCTTCAACTTCAAGTGGAAGGCGCGCACATGCTGCATCAAACCGTTGCGCCGCTTGTAGGCGCGCTCACACAGACCGCATTGGTGCCGCCGCTGATCGCTGTGCGTGATGCGGTGCTGACTGAGTCTGTTCGCCGAAGCAAACACTTTAGCGCATAGCGGACAAGCATACGCGCGCGTTGCCGTTGCAGAATTTTTATGTTTCGCTTGGCGCGCGCTGGCCGGCACTGCATGCGTTGAACGAGGCGCGGCGCCACGCTGTTTGTTGGTCGGTGTTAGAGATTGCACGGTAACTTGTGGTTGTTGGTGGTGGCGGCGACGTATACGGCTGTGTTGCTGTCGACGTTGTCTGCTTGATTTACATTTCACTTCATGTCTGCGGTAGAGGCGCCAATGATTGAAAGTGCTGCGTCGGCAGTAGCGACACTTGAATGTTTGCATTTGCATTTTGAAGCAGCGCAACGGCAGCGCCTGGCATATGTAGCGCATGTGATTGTGTAAAGCGATTTTGTGACGAAAGAACTTCTCGCAGCCACAGCAGGTGGCGGCAAAACGTTTAGGCATGCGGCGCGTCCAATGCCTGAGTGTGCGCTTGTGTTGCAGCAGGCGTTGGATACTTTTGAAATTTTCGCGGCAAACGCGACAGCGAAAACGATTGGCGGAGGCGCTTGACATTGTGGACTTGAACTTGGCCTCTTTTCTTTGTTTCTCCAATATTTGTATTTGCAGTGATTTACATTTGAGCTGCAGCCTCTTGTAACGCTGTCCCAATTGCCGATACTCGGCTGTAATAATATCGGGCGCTACTTTGGCGTTTATCCTGCGTTCAAGCGCTGTAAGGCGCGCGCTGATGTGTCTACTTAAGAGCGCGCGCCGTTTAGTGCGCTTCGGTTTTTGCAAGCGCGCAGACGTAGCTGTTGGTTGGATTGTAGGCGCGGGAGTTTTGAAAGCATTCTCTGGCGCCAAGTTTGTGGCGGCGCAAATGCTGTGCGATTTTGTAGCATCATTGTTATTCAAAGGAGTTTTGAGATAGTCTGCCTGAATATTAGTCATATTACTAAATGGATCGTGTTGCCGCAGAAATGTGCGCTTCATTTCAAGTATTCTCACTGCATTCGGCGCGCCGATCAGACTTGAAGTATCCTTAGCCGCACAGTTTGGCGTCATGTAGCTGTTTTTTGTCGCATTTGTATTGTCAAAACCAAAGACATTTGGCTGTAGAAAAGTATGCGTGTCATTCGTTTTATGTAGACTGTCTGCGCATGCAGCGGATGAGCCGAAGCCTTTCTCCAATTTACAATTATTGTTGAATGCTTCGCTTCTGACATCATTGGCCGCGCCATAATACTTCCAAACATAGTCACCAGGCACACTCACCATGGGTAAACGCTCTTCTTGCTGTTGTTGTTGTTGCTGTTGGTAATGATGATTTTGCGTGACCATATTTTGCTGCTGTGGATTATATGGATCCAGGAGTTGAGGTAGCTGTTGCATGTGAACGCTTTGCAACTTCTCTTGTTCTACGCGCATTTGTGTGCTTTGCTCTTGCATTTGCGCTTGCGTCTGATGCGCTACGATATAATGCTGATTTAGTGTCTCCATGCTGAAGAATTTTAGATGACAGTGTTGACAGGTATGTAGTTGGAAAGCATTTGAAGATTTCACTATACTTTCGTCGAGCACAACAATATTTGGTTTGGGATGTGTTTTCATTGGCGCTGTCGATGATGTGGAAACACTCATTTTTGAACCAGTAGTGGCGTCACTGGTTGGCGCCGGTATGTCATCCACGGCAGTGACCACAAGCTTTTCGGCACGTGTATGTTCCTCGACCGTTCGATTGGGTAATGTTATTGATGCATCAGAAAGCTCACTCACCGACGTGACTATTGGTCTTGTAGAGCGTGTTTCTGGTGGCGAAGCTGTTGCAACGGCGGGACTTGTTGGCTTCTCACTATTTGTAGCAGCAGCATTTTCTAAATGCATGTTTGACGTGGCATAGTTTTCTTCTAAAGGTTAAAAATTTATTTAAAGTATTTATATTATTTTTTTATAAGTTTGTACATACTATATATGCCGGTTGAAGCGGCATTTTCGCCGTTGTGATGCTCGTCTCCCGCATAACTCGTCTGTTCATCATCTTCAGTTGCAGCATTTGTCATAAAGTCTCCTCGATCTGCATATTCGCCGCCATCAGTCTTCTCTGTCTTATAAGTATTTTTGAATTGACACTCTTCCTTCAAGTCCTCCGTTGTATAAGCATAGTTGTGCTCTTCATTTAACAAATGATTTTGTAGCAATTCGTGAGCACTTAGTAAAGTACGCTTGTTCCTCTCTTGCTGTTCCTGTTGTATAGCATTCTCTTGTTGTTTTGTATTCGGTGTATTATTTTCACAATTCGTATTCGCATCATCATCCGGTATGTTTATAAAAGGATCATCCAAATTTATTATTTCCATTATATCACAATTGTTGATTATATCCTGTGCATTCAACATGGGAAAATCACAGAAATCATATTTTTGTTCAACAATCGTCTCAGCGTCATGCTCCTGTTCACAACCCTCATCCATGCCCATATCTAAATCATCCGAGAGGAAACTGTCAAAACCTTCAGGAAGCTCCTGTTTCACACGCACCACTGGTTCTTGTTTTACCTTAAGCGGGCGTTCAGCAAAACGTGTGCTATTATCCTTTTTCTCTATGCGATATTTTCGTTGTAGTTCACTTTGTGTTTCGAGCACTTTGTCGATAAAACGTGAGAAGCTTTCCACGCGTTTAAGGCACAAGCGACACATCTCTTTCGGTAAGTTGTCGTCTTTTTGTATGTTGAGTGTAGGAAAACATTTTTGTATCATGCCATAAATTTCGAAATTTGTAGAAAATGACACCACAGCTGAGCATGCACTACCACACAGCCGGCATTTAAACTTATTCGGCGCATTCGGGGAACTTTGTAAAGATGTGGTTTGTTTACGCTAAGAAGTGTAAAACAATAACTTAGACATCTCCCTTTACGTAGCGGTATATTGTATTTATACATTACTTACTTGATCTAACTCCTCATCAAATTCTTCGCATGTTTCACTGAATGTCTCTGTGGCGGATAAGTTGCTGATTGCGGTTTTTGTGGCAGCTTGTTGCAAAGTGTTTTCTTTGGCAATATCTTCTTCTTTTCGCTCAGTGTTCACCTTTTCTATGGTCTGCACATGTTTCAGATTTCGCAAACATGGCACCGCAGTCTTCTTTAGTATTTTGCGATCGGCGGCACAATTGAAATCTTCATCACGAAAGTGGCGACTACAAATGGCACTCCACTTCGACGGCTGCCAGTCTGGACCACGTTGTGCGAAATCAAGCCATTTCTTCATTAGCTCTTGTCGCTTAAATGGGAATCTGAAAAAATTAATAATCTTAGCTCGTTTGCTTTGCTAATCTCATGCTAATTCTGCATGATACTTACTTGTGAAAGGATATATTGTCCGCGTGTCCATACTTATCACCACAATTTTGAACAGCACAAAAAGCTGGCATTTTAACAAATTTTGCAGTTATTTGTTTTTATCTTGGTTAAACATAATAACAACGTTTGTACCCTAACAACTGCAAATATATTTATTACAAACATAATGTTTGGTAACTAGCGATGGCATGGTCGGCAACAAAATATGTAGTAATCGATTTTTTTTTTGTAACTGGCGATTTCTACAGTATAGAAAAATTCGTAAATCATCAGCATTTGTAGTTCTAATTTAACACAATTAGCTTAAAGAAAACCAAATATGTTACTTTTTTTAAATAAATAATTCTAAGGACCACAACTTTTTACGAATAATCGATATATTTTAATTTGATTAATCGCTCATATCGATTACTTATAATATTTATACATGATCTGGCATTGTTTACAGCTGTGTTGGTAGAACAGCTGATTTGCAAATATCATTACGCGTGTTATCATTAAAAATATCTTGGAATTGCGTACACACATACAAACATACATACACTTCCAATAAGATTTTAATTTTTCTAACGTATTAGATACAGATTTCGGTGTGCGGTTTACCAGCACGGGTAAGTGACTTACTTTCAGTCAATTTTCTATTCTCGCGGAAAGCTCACGCGCCAACAGCAATAATTAACGCGACATCGCCTCTTCCCCCCGAGAACAGCGGAGCATATTCCTACAAAGTAAAAGTATTTTGTATATCATATAGATAAAAAGAGAAGGACAACAAGGTCAACTCAGGTAGCGGTGTGTTACGTGAACTTCAAAAGGAACCGTTTTGAATAGGAGAGAAAGTGATATTTAACAGCAAGTATGGCACAACTAATAAAAAGCATTAGGGGTACGATAGTTTTGGGGCAAAAGCTGACAAGCCCAACTCCGACTCTAGCGACGGCGGGACAGCGCCGCTTGAGGAGCACTCAAAGCTAGTAAGTATATAACAAATACATATGTACAAATGTGAACACATAAGCGTACTTACAATATGCATATACTATGTGCATTATTTCTGTTTGTGATTATTCAATTGATATATTTACGTATATTTTGATGTGTCTTTTAAAGTGACTATGATTTGGTTGTTGTGGGCGGTGGTATTGTAGGTGTCGCGTCAGCGCGCGAAATATTGTTACGACATCCCCATTTACGTGTTGGTCTACTAGAGAAAGAACATAAATTAGCCGTGCATCAGAGTGGACATAATTCTGGCGTTATACATGCTGGTATTTACTACAAACCCGGTTCACTGAAAGCCAAATTATGTGTGGAGGGTATGCACTTGGCATACGACTTCTTAAACAAAAAGAAGATACCATACAAAAAAGTGGGCAAACTGATTGTGGCCACAAGTGAAGATGAGGTAGAACGTTTGATGGACTTGTATGTGCGTGGTCAAAAGAATTTATGTCCCGATCTGAAATTGATTGATGGCAAGGAAATAAAAGATTTTGAACCATATTGTGAAGGCGTTAAAGCTATACACAGTCCGCATACTGGCATAGTCGACTGGGGTCTAGTCACAGAATACTATGCGCAAGATTTCAAACAGGCTGGCGGTGATGTGCACCTCAATTTCAAAGTAAGTATACGCTAATTTATGCAAATAACACAGGTAAAATATGTAAATTTACTATTATTTCGCAGGTGTCGAAATTCTTAGAAACCACCGATGGAGATGCTAGCAAATACCCGGTAACAATACGTGGCGCGCGCGGTTACCAACAAGTGCGTACACGTTATGTGCTAACCTGTGGCGGCCTGCAATCGGACAAGTTAGCTGAAATGACAGGCTGTCCACGCGATCCACGTATTATACCCTTCCGCGGTGAGTACCTTCTGCTCTCGAAGGAGAAACAACACATGGTGCGTGGGAATATTTATCCTGTACCCGATCCGAATCTGCCATTCTTGGGCGTGCATTTCACACCACGCATGGACGGCTCAGTTTGGCTGGGACCGAATGCTGTGTTGGCCTTCAAGCGTGAAGGCTACACGTAAGTGCTTAAAAGTGACTAATATTAATTGCGGTTATGCAAGCGTTAATCAATTTCGCATTAATAATCTTACCACTGTTTGTGTTATGTTTATTTTCGTTTTTTTTATTTTTTTTATTTTTAGTTGGGGTGATATAAACTTGCTGGAATTATTCGATGCTGTGCGTCATCCTGGTTTCTTGAAAATGGCTAGCAGACATTTGAAATTCGGTTTAAGCGAAATGACGAAATCATTGTTCATTAGATTACAAACTAAGGAACTGCAAAAGTACATACCAGAAATTAATGAATTCGACATAAGCAATGGTCCAGCTGGTGTACGTGCTCAGGCCATGGATAGCTATGGCAGCTTGGTGGATGATTTCGTATTCGACAAGGGAGAGGGCGAAAGTGCGTTGGCTAAACAGGTGCTGCATTGCCGTAATGCACCATCACCGGGTGCGACCAGCAGTTTGGCTATTGCCAAAATGATTGCCGATAAGCTTGAAAAGGAATTCGATATAAAATGCTAAGTCAATGGTGTTGACGAAGGTTCTGCAGCAGCGTATGCTAGTGTAAATCACATTTTTATCAATGGACTAAATATTTTTATCAATTTTTTGCACTTGTAATAACGGTGGCTTAAATCTCTGTCCATATACGATTTGTGTATAATAGTAATTAGTGAATTGCGGCGCATTTAAAAAGGTTTCTGTTTGTTATGCAGAATATATTTTTGTTTGCTAAAAGCAAACGAAAAGACAAATACAATAAATTAATATAAAATAACAACAAAACTAACTAAGAGAAAAAATACTAGTTTAATTCCAAAATATGTCTTTTTGCATTACCACTTTTTGTTTCCGGCTCATTTATGCCAAATATGCGTATCTCCTTTTGCATTTGCGCTGATGGAAACAAAAACTTCTTACATTTTGCAGCCAAAGTTGTCAAACCATTTGCCGCGTGTTGACGCATTTTCACATCTGCGTTTTCATCGGCTTCAATTGTTTTGAGCACACGATAAATTGGCAGCAACAACTCCTCAAAGTCCAACAAATTTTCGATGCCCGCCAAAAGTTCGCTTAGCACCAAAGTAGCAGCACGCTTGGCAGGCAGATATTTGCCTGTGCTGAGCTCACAATCGATAAGGTTGAGCAGCTGCAATAAGAAAACATTTATTAAATGTTGTACGCAATGGTATATCTCATTATGTCTCTCTCTCTATCACCTCTTGAAAAAAAAGTTGTACTTGATAGCAAAGTGTACGTGCAATTTGAGCAAGATTGGAAAATGAAGACATACGAAACTCATTCAGGGGACTGCGCGCGCCATGCATAAAACAGTTCAGCAATGTTTCCTTGTATTTATAGCAAAGTGGACCTGCAAGATAAAGTCGTTTATTTCATATTATATTAGTAGACTGGCTTTTTTTCAGACTCACCCAACTCCTGTGCAACCTTAAGCATAGCCTCGCCCACTACCAAGCGATAATCGATTGTCGTCTGTTCGTTGAGATATTCATCGGCTAACGTTTCCAACACTTCGGTTTCCATAACATGCACTAAACCCACAAACAAGCGTACACAATTTAGAAACGTGTATGATTCCCGATTTTTAAGCGTGCTCAGCGCCAAAGCAATTAGCAAGTGTGTATTGGCGAGCGTTACACTATCGCGTTGACGCAACAATTCGAGCAACATTTGTATGCCGTAGACCTGCAAGTGTGACTCCGTGGATTCGACAAGTGCACGCGCTGAATTAAAAGCACTCGTTTCCTGTGCAGCACTTGCCTTGAATTCACCATTCAGTAGTGTGACTAGGCATTTAATGCGTGCTTTAATTAGCTGATTGGGCGTTTGGATTTGTAGTTTTTGTAGCGCGGGTATAAGGTCACGATATGCTTCCGGCATTTGGCTTTGTTCGAGTAACTCCTGTGTTAATGTCAACAGAATGAGTAAAGTTTGATCCATAGATTCGGTTTGTTCACCACTATCACTAGCCATATTATGTGTGTTCAGACGTTTTTGCAGGAGAGTGCGTAAAAAACGTAAAAAATCTGTGACATTTTCAAAGATTTGCGATTTAAGTGGCTGGTGTGAGATCAACGTGTTTAGAGAGAGTAAAATCTCTACTTTGACCGGGTATTTGGAATTTAAGAAAGTAATCAATTCATCCTCGGTTTGCAGCAACTCAATTTGTGCTTCGTGCTGACTGTTTGCATCGTCATCCAAAATATTCGACATTTCATGCAAAAGAATCATAAATACACTGTAGGTGAGTATGTTGTGATTGCTGTTCATTAAAAGCTCGGGCACTGCCAAAGAGGGACTGAAATCTTGTTTCGTTTCGATGCTGGCAATTTTCACTGTAAGTTGCGTTTGTTCTACATTGGGATAGATGATTACGCGCGTATGCAGCTGCTGCCAATTATCATCGAACGTTTGCTTATACAACTTTACAACGATTTGTTGCAGTTCATCGCACGTACAATTGTGTAGGCAGCGCGTTACAATACTTGCTAGTTGCTTCTTTTGTAAAAATCCATCGGGCATATGATGGTACATTTGCAGTAATAGTGGTAGATAAGGAATCAGTAGTTCAGTAGGTAAACACTCTACAGTCGAACTGCAGAAGAGCTGATATATTAAGGCAATAAGCAGTGAAAGCTCTTTATGTTCCATCACTATTAGACCGCTTAGCACTTCCGCTGGTTGACTAAATTTAGAAAAGTTGTTTGCAATTATATCACTTATCTGCAACTTGTTTAGCTCATTTAAATCATAAAGTCGTCGCAGTGATAACAGCCCGGCACCCATACAGTCTATCATTGCATTTTCATTTAGTAAACAAGTATTAAGAAATGAGAATACTTGTCTTATCAGAGTGTTTTGTGCGCGTGGTGTGTGCCCACGAAAAGCGACTATGTTGGCGATAATCTCGAAAACTTGTTTATCACTTAGCATCGCTCTATTCGTGCTGGCGCCACTAGCGTTTGTAGACTGCGCTGTATGCAGTGTAGCTACTAATGTTGCAAATCCATCTTTAGAGAGTAATTTCTGTATTAGTTCGTGATGCAATTGCTTCTGCAAGTCACCTGGTGCACGACGTAAACCCTTCAGTAGCATAATATTTCTTAAAAATTCTAGCTTACTCACATACAACCAAATGTAATTAATTTTATTTTGCAATGTCTTTAAAGTTTCTTCCTGTAGATAGAATTCTTGCGTCGCACTTGCTAAACGTAGACTGAATATAGCCGCAATATAATCACGCATAACTATTTCCATCGCGTTGGCCATATGAAGTTGTTTAATTTTTATTAAACGCTCAACTATTTCTATAGACAATAACAATAGTGGGAAATTACAATGAGCACCGTGTGTCGCGCGTTCTTTTGTAAATACGCTTATTTCATAGAATGTGGCATGCAGCTGCCTATGTAACGCATATTTGGTCAAATCTTGCACTGCTTCAATACAGCGGCTGATATGGCGAGTCGATATAAGATCTTCTTTGGCCTCACTATTAAAATTAACATTATTTACTATTTCCAACAACATTCGTTGCATATAAACAACATAGATTAGCTCTTCATCCTCCTCAGCAACACTAATACAATGTAAGTGCAGCTCAGATTCTAACCATAAAGTGTTAAGTGTACTCACTGTCTTCTCAATTAAAGCATTTGTATTTTCTGGCATAAACTTCTGCAAAATTGCTATGTTGTGTTTCAAACGGTGCTTATCGTTAGAGGCTTCAATCTTTTTCGATTTATCATCACAGCCTACATAATGTTAGGATGTTTTTAGTCTAAGTTATTTAAATGATATCAATGATTTAATTACCTTCATCTTCACCAAATTTCAAACTTTCTAAAACTAGCAAATATTTTGCAACATTAAAGCTTTCCATGTTATTATTTACTTTTACGGCAAATAGAAGAACAAGTTATTTCCAACAACACGAGGATTTTGTTTACTATTTGGCTTAGGGTTGCTAAGTCGCTAAATCGAATATCATTACAACTGTAATGGCCACACAATAAAAAATGCTAATTGTACTATATTAAATAGGTTTAATTCATAGTCATCATTTGTAGATGTATATTTTAACAATTTCGCAGAAGCCAAAAAAAATATCTAAATATTTAAATTTTTTTTATTTTCTACAGTAATTTTGGTTTTTATTTCAGGTTAGTAAAATGTAAATTTAGAGGAATTTCAGAGTAACCAAATTAGAATGTGTTAAGAACGAACGATAAGACTTGTATACATTTCGATGTTAATATTTGTTTATTTTTAATATAAGTTTATGATAATTTACTATTTATTTTTCAATACATTTGCGAAAACCAAACAAACAATTGCAATATAAATGTTGTAGTATAACAATACAATATCTCAATGACACAATTTTTCGCGAAATGGTGTTAGTTATGATGAAATGTTTATGCATTTGATGAAAGTTATTTAAAAATGAAAATTTATTGGTGATAATAAAATATGTGAAAAAATTTCGCATAAATATTAGTTCTGTGTCATATGCAAAATAAAGTAAAAAGCAGACAAAGTTAACAAAATAATTTTTTTTACTTCTGTTTTGTTTTGCTTCTTGTTTTTCTTAATTGAAATGATAACATAGAGTTGCCAGACCGCAAATTTATGTGAATTAAATATTGATTTTAGTCTCAACATTTTATGTGCAACCCTGCAGGATAGTAAGAAACATGATCAAAGCAAACTAGCAGATTGACAGACGGATTAGAACTGTCAATGTCAGCTAGCAAAATTTGTGATTTGTTCGCGATAGCTGGCAGGTGAAAATATTCGATTATTGCGATTTTCTTTTGAAACATTGCCAGCGAAGTCTTAACAATTTGAAACATTAAACATCAAATTCGGCTAGGAAGTGCATATTGTTTTGTAGGGTTAATAAAAAGATCTTGAAGAAATTAGACAAAAAATATTTTAGTAGTTGAAAAAGTACAAAGAAAAAACGAAGTAAAACGCAAAAAAAGAAAACTTTCTTTTCTGCCATTAAAATTGGCGAAAGCAAAGCAGCTGTTGGATTAAGTAGTGACTTTGAAAAAGTGTCAATAATATAGTGGAACCGAAGTAAAAATATTTCAGTGCATTCTAATATACTAGATTCGTCAGGCTGTCGCCGGAAAGAAGCGGTGCATTCACAACTTGTGGGCGTTTCGTCATCATAGCCAGTTAACGCTGCCACCACCGTCGCCGTAACGCATGACTCGTTACCCACTTCGGGTGGATGCGCAATTCATTTTGCAATAGCAAGACAACCCATTATCAACGTGTAATTTATTACTATAACTACTGTGCAGCATCCGCAAATTTCCATATTTGTGGTTGACAGTTCCACTACCTTAGTGTGGTCAACCAATTGTCATCAACATGAAGAAGATCTTTTCAAAATTCGATAAAAATGAAAAATTGGATAACTCGCACAATCACTCCACATCGAAGGAGACTAACAGTTTTGTTGGTAAAGTATTTACAGTGGGACGTGTAAGTGTGACCGTGGAAGATGTGCTCGCTGAAGGTGAGTTGGCAATTGATTTTAATGTTTGTACTTATATTATTTCCTTAAGAATTCAATAAAGTTAAGTGGTGAAACTTCTGTAATTTATACCTTTTGTGTTGGTAAGAAAACAGGTGATGTTGGCCTTTATTGTATGGAATGTGTACATTAGGGTCACTTGCCTACACTCTGTTACGTGCACACAATGAATTCACTTATGTATGTTCTTATCTGTGACATTTCCACTCGAGTAAACCAACAGTGCTGATTTGTTAGAGAAACATTTGAATTATGGAGATTAAGTGAAATTATAGAGACACATAAATGGTATACCGACTGTAAGTGGAACAGCAGAGAATGATAAGATAATGTTGATATCTTTGATTTGAGATTGCGTGAAATATTTGTAGCATAATATTGTAACGATAGCCTCACAATCGAAGATTAAAAAGGTATTTAACACACTTTTGTATGTATGTAAATAATTAATATTAACAATACAATATAATTGTTTGTATGTATTTATGTCGATTTCAACATTCAGCTATTTAAATGAAATAAAATTTAACAATCAATAACTAAACTATTTAACTTTGTCGTCAAAACCATTTCCCAACGCTTCCTTTCATTTTACCTTCAAATTCACTGGTGACCTAGACATATTTCTGTCATAGTTGTTGGTGTAGTGGAAACACTACATTGACACGGTCACTAGCTTTCCTATGAATAAATGCGGTAAAGTTCAAAAACTACTCAAGGAATATGCAAAGCATACAAACCTTGTATGTGTGTTTGTATATAAACTCACTCATGTTTGAAACTATATTTGTAAATGCAATATTCTCATACAATGCAGCTAACTGCATAGCAAATTGCGGTACCCCTGTCGACAAAGTGTTATACAATATGCACGCCAAGAGGCTTCTATAAGATATAAAGCACAAATGGAGTTATGCGAATAATTTAAAATTCAGTCAAGACAGCAAAGCCCAAAATTAGGAAATGCTTTATGCGCTTTCATAAATATTTACTTTAATTACCACTACTTCGTCATGCAATAGAATCTATGCTACCGGAACATATTTAATGCAGATGGTTTTTGTAAATTAGCGAATAAGAAAGTTAGAATATACGTATAAGTTAGAATATACGTATGTATATATATATATATATATACATATATATATTCTTACTAAAAACAAACTTAAACAGAGATCTTGAAAATGCGCGTTCGCTTCAGAATTACTAGCAGTTAGTGTATGTTTATCGGATGACACAAAAAATCTTAATATGTTCCATAAATAATTTCTTATCTCACACGGTATCTCAAGCACGTTCGACAATGTGCATAAAATTCATTTAATTTCTACTAAAATTGTATAAGAAATATTGCACTGTGCTTTGGTAGCACCTATTATAATTGTTTGCTTTCATATGTGGCACGTAGTGATTCAAAAAGCAAAAAATGTTCGACTCTTTTGCCTAAAAGCAACTACGATATGTATGTATAGTCAAATTCAGTGTCAGACAACACACTGTTAATCGTTAATAACTAGATTAGCATGAAATAAGTACGGGGATTTGAATAAATTGCTAATATCTATCAATGTAGATATCTATGTATGTAAGTATGTAAAATAAATTGAAGTTTGTTTGAAATTTTAATCTTCATTGGTTTGTAAATGATAACCCAGCTTGTGTATTTCATACTAAAATTATTTGTCATAAGTACATCTATATATAAAGCATATGACTTTGTTTTCTAACTGTATATATAGCAGTAAATGTGATTCACTCACGTCGCGAATCTCTTGACACGTAGAGCTTTCGAAGAGGACTGTTAGATTGGCAGTTACCACAAGAATAAATATCGCTCCCAAAAAATATATTATTATTGGTGTTAGCTAGAACTGTATTATTATCATCCCACACATCTATCGACAGGTGCATACGACAAGGTGTATTAAACTACTGCAGCCATAAAACTTAGTCAAATATAGCTAACTAAGAAGTATTTGGCGAAATTAATGCATACCATTCTCTTCATAGTAAATAAAATATAACCTTAAATTGAAGGCAATTTTTGATAACCTCAATTCTTCAATTCTTTCAGGATTATATTCGGATATAATTTAGCTACCTAATCATGTTTTCAGAAAACCAAAAATAAAAAAAAAATAAAAATACAAGCAGCTTTCGATCTCATAGTAGGACCAAAATTTTGTCTCGTTTACTTTCATATATAAAGAATACAAGTCAAAGGCAGTGATGTGATTCATGGCTGGCACAATTACTCCGAAATGCAAAAAGAATAACATACATATAAATATGTATAAACATACATTAATTGAGCTAATACAACATTTTGTACGACAAAATTGATTTGTACTGGACTAAAAGAACGCGCAATATATACAGCTAATTGACAGTCTAACGATTGTCTCTCAGTCGTAGCACAGCGGCAAAGCTACAAAGTTTGAGTTTCTTCAACATTTTTTATTTCACTAAACTTATTGAGGCAACTTGCTCAGATCTCTTTTGTGCACTCATTTTTCGCAATGCTCATACCCATTTCTATGTACATTTGTATGTAAGTTTATTTGAATCCATAAATTTATTTATGCATAAGTATACAGTTGGTTTTCGGTGTTTTTTGCATTTCTTATTTGGCATTTCGTTTGCTTTCAATTGCTGCAATTGCTTGTGAGCAAGTGTATGCAAATTTGAATTCACTCCAAATTTTCTTAACTGCTTAGCTAACCTTCGACATCTATAAACCTGGCTACATTTTCCTAGAACGCATTTGTTTTTCACGCTTTCCTTGCAAAAGTTATTGCTTCTTTAATAGCTATTAATGGTATATATATTTGCATATTATGGCTACAAAAGCTATTACACTAAATTTTTACAGTCAAGCACTTTATGTTAGAAACTTAACACTATTTATTTATTTTAAAGCATCGTAAAATTAGTATTGAAAAACGCTGCTGAGTTGAATTGAAAACTGGATATAAATTTGAGTCTGTGTTTGTTTCGTAGACACGACTGTCATCTGAACGTGTATAACGAAGCAGCTTAGACTTATCTATCTACTTTCGATTTGCTACACTCAATTCTTACTGTCTGTACACTCATTTCTTTCCAATTCGAATGTATATTCAACACACCATTTGTTATCTAGACAGAGAACTTTTTATACCATAAACAGGGTATATCTCGAGTTTGCCACCTAGTTTGTAACACCCAAAAGAAAATGGCGGAGAGCCTGTAAAGTATATACAATATAAATGATCACCGTAACGAGCTGAGTCGATTTAGCTATGTCAACCGGTCTGTCTGTATATTTGCTAACTAGTCCGCCTCAGTTTTTGAGATATGCTTCGGAAATTTTGCACACGTCCTTTTCTGCACAAGAAGCTGTTCATTGGTCGGAATCGTCGATATTATATACTACTACTATATGCTATATAGAGTTGTCATACAAACTGATCGATCAAAAATAACTCCTTGTATAGAAAACTTTTTTATTTGACAAGATATCTTAATGAAATTTGTCACAGATTTTTTTTTAGATCGGATTGTTATAGCATATAACTGTCATATAAATGGAGAGATCAAAATCTACTTTATATACCCTTTTATGCTATAAGAAATGAACCTGTGAAGGGTATTACAGCTTCGATGCAGACGAAGTTAACGTTTTCTCTTTTTTCCTTATTAGCCTGACCAAAAGAGTCGATAAAAGTTAGGACGAATCTAAGAGAGCTATACTAAGTCTTGGAATATTGCATAAAGTTAAATATACATATGTACATACATTGCCTACATCTTATATCTACTTTCGTAATTTGAGTGTCATAATTTTACATACATATGTATGTATATTAATTAGACCACACTCTATATTGTGATATACAGGGTAGGGTATACTAAAAAATGTATAAAAGCTCAATTTCCGTGTGTTTTAGTTTGCTTGTAATAAGCTCGCTTAAAGGCGAGTTGTCGATTCAATTTTAACTATTACCTCAATTATGTGCACATTGAAGTTAAATATTTGTGCAGATACATACATACATACAAACATACATATTATATATTTTGACCGCTAAACGTTGATTGCCCCACACTGCGTAAACGTTTTGACCTTGGAATAACGTTCGCTTAGCGTTACATATTATTACCTACATGATTACAAATAAATACAAACACCGTTTTAAAGCTACAGTAACGGAGAAATGCAAGTACATACATACAAACTTATATTTAGTTATACATAAGTACATACATGTGTGTATATATACAGATCTAAAATCTGAAATCTCCCCTTTGAATACTTAAAATGTATTAAAAATATATACACGTGCATGCCATATATGCACATACATACATGCACACACCAGTTAGCGAGTCACCGGAGCAAGTGATACAATTGTATTTGGCGCTTTCACGTTTACTACGCTGTTGTTACTTATCACTTGTGTTTGTTGTTGCTGGTGCGGTTGCTATTTTGCATATCAACATTATCATCAGCTGCTGCGACACCCTTATCCACACTGTGGAACACTTGTTTGTTGTGTATGCATTTTTGTTGTTGCAATTTGTGCGATATTCTAAAGCAAATTGTTAAGTTTTTTTTTCTTTTTTTGTTGTTGTTGTAAAAACCACATCCCCGCAATGTTCATTAGTTGTCGAAAAACCAATGAGCAACAAACAAAAACTTTTGATAAGCAGATTTCGTCGCACAGTTTTTATCCTCGCCCTTGTCCCCTAACAGCCAGCTACACCAGTCTAATACATAATTGTTGTTATTCATATTCATATTCTAACAGCGCTGTTTTGCATTTCGCGTAATTTTTGTTTATTTGTGAACAACGCTGAGGTGTCTGTCGTTAAAAATGCTAATGACTCGCCACACCTGGAAAATATATAATACAAATCAACAGTTTTGCCTTTAATCCATAGAGTTCTTATCTCTCGCCGAACAGTTGTAAGCCAGCTCTCTCTATTTTGTAATGTTTACATTTCAGTTTTGGAGTTTTTATAATGCCCATCAGTTATCAGTCATATTCATTTCTTATCATATCTCTATGGAAATTAGTCTTTCTTTACACACTTGTTCGAAAAAAAGTTCCTTCATTCCGACCCACGAATTTGGAAGGCGAAAGATTATGTAATAGAAATGTACGACTACGAAAATGTATTGATACTTATGATGTCTATATTTTGGAATGCGACTATTTTGACTTGTGAAAAAATTATATATAGCGCTTATATAGTGTTACTGTAATTGGAAGGGATAAATGGCAAAAAAAATATCTCTTTTGAAAGAAAAGAAAGTGATATTTAGTCAAGATAATGCACCGACGCAATTGCCGCAATTGTTCGCAGATCTTAAGAGAATGCTCACTGCAAAGAAATTTAGCTACAATGAAGAGTAAAAAGTCGAGATGGAGGCCTATTTGGAAGTAAAATAAACGTCGTACTATAACAACTTTATTGCAAAGTTAAAAAATTCATTTTCAGTTTGTCGCAGTCGAAGGAAACAACTTTAAATATTATATAATAAAATTGAAATGTACCAAAAAAAGTTATTGTCTGTACACCATACAAACTCTTTTCTAGAGATTTCAAGAATATTTTCTAAAAATATACATTTTATTACAAAGATATAATACTGAGAGCTTTGCGGTAAAAATTATTTATAGCGACTTAATCGAAATGCTTAAAAATAGACATACATATGTATGTTTGTACATGCATACATATTTTTCAATGAAGTTGTAAAATGGAAAATCCGCCAATATGCTTATCTTCTCATTAACCGCAAATTAATATTTCATTCGAATCAAACGATGTATTGTATATCGTGTCTTTAGAGACAGAGTCAAATAAACTAAATATGTATGTATATACCATATGTAGGTATATTAGGGTGTGTCAAAAAAAAAGAAGAATTTTTTTTTCGCATGTTACTCTAAAAATTGGTTAATAAACACCTCTAAGAAAGTCTCTCCAAGTATGAGCTCTTAATTGTAAAGGTAAGGTCCGCCCCCTTACAGTTTTCTATATATTTTTTCTTATTATCAGATAGAAAAATTCATATCTCGCTTCCAACCACTTGAAAAAAATGTCTTTTTCTGAACTTTTTAGGATATTATGATTTTTTCGTCCGATATTAACGGTTAAAGTTTGACTATTTTAAGGCAAATTTGTTTTTTTTTCGTTTGAATTTCACAACTCAATGAAAAAAATCATTTTAAATTGCAAAGCTAATAGTCTTGTAGTAAATTATTGAAGTGGAGTGTCCCGAAGCGGACTTTTTAAGCTTCGAAAATAGAATAAGGTCCCAGAGACCCAAATTTGGCGAATACGGTGGTTAAGCGAGGACGCACATTTTGAGCTTGGCCAAAAAGTCAATCATAATCATGCTAGAATGTGACGACGCATTCAGACCTTTTGGTACGAGTCTAGCATTGACACTTCATGTCCAAAACATTAACCGAAATGTGTTGAGTCGATCTATAAGAGATGTTGAGATGCTCTGCTATCTCTCTGATATCTACACGACGATTTTTAATTAATGTTTTTTTTTAACTTTTCGATGTTATTGTCATTAACAGAGGTGAATAAATGACTCGCATTTGGCAAGTTTTCAATGACTTCGCGACCTTCACTGAAGGCTATGTGCCCCTCAAATTCTGGTGTGCATAATAAAGTAAACTCCCCAAACACTTCTGCAACTTTTTCAACGTTTCCGAACCCGTAATTCCATTAGAACAGCCAAACTTCGAGAAAACTCTTTAGTGTTTTTCCATGGTAAAAATTCCTAAACAAACTTTTCGTGTCCTAAACAAACAGCTGCCAAACACATACTAATTTACATGTGGTGATCAATATTCACACGAACATAAAAAAAAGGTTGTACCAATGTGGTGAACAAATTTTTATCGATTCGGTCTCCACCCACGTCCAGTTTAAATGGATCAGTCCGGGTCAAATTTGTTCAGTTGATTTATAATTTACATAGAACCGTACAGATTAACAGATTTTATTTTGTTCTATATTAAGTAAAATTTTTTTACAAAATTCATACACATCACTTACTTACTTACTACTCCTGCCCTTATTCGCTTAAAATATTGTTCTTTAATACTTCAATACGCCGAACTGGCTTCACCACACACAAATTCAGTACCCAATGCATCTATTTGGATTCTCAAAAGTATTTTTCCTCTTCTTTAAGTCTATAAATCCTCTCCTACCCAAGCATTTTAAATGCTCCCACTCACGAAGTGCATTTGTTTGTGTGTGTAGGAATTATTTGCCGGCTGTAGCATGCCACAAATATCGATTACTTCGCTTTTGACACAAAAACGTAAATACTTTGCCGTGTAAATAGTAACTTTATGGCACCAAGGTACATATAGACCTTCATATTTACATCTATACATATGTATGTATATATAATATTAGGAATGCACATGTATGTATCGAAGTACATTTATAAAGGCGAGTATCTTCATATATGGTAAATGTGTTTCAGTGCAGAGTATGGAATGAGTAAGACTTTGTCATTAGTACGTTTTGTTCAAAGTGGCCAAGTGGTACCATACTTAGTCATATAGTATGGTTATTACGTACCGCAACATTGACGAACAGTACATTTTTCAATTGAATTGCAATTTAATTGCATTACTTATGCGTATGCAGATGAAACGAGAGTAGAAAGTGCACTTATGTTTTAAGTCCGAGAGGTGTAAGTTCAGCATCACCGTTTCTAGGCCCTTAATAACAAAACGGTTCCGTTTGTAGTAGTACATATAAGTGAGTTATATATAAACTAAGAGAATGGCGGATAACAAAAGCAAGCAAGCACTTTAAGCCAGAAGCGGTTTTCAAAAGCATGCAGAATTCGTATTTTCGGTCGAAGACTTTTGTACTGCTTTAGGCTGAATCTAACGTTTTTTTTTTGGCGTCCTTATGCAATACAGACTGCAAGGTCTTATACTTTGAAAGGCTTACTTAAGAAACACAATCATGCACGTTAGCTACAAAATCTCAGTTATGTCTGAAATTGAGTATGAGAGAATGTAATTATGATGTAAATGTTTAAAAAATCCGAATACCCCGAATCTCTGTACGTTGGCTAGTGGAGTAAGAAAGCGAAAGCTCAATCAACCATTCAAAGTTGAGCGCTCCGAACTTTTATCGCATTTGAGCCTACCTAACCCAATATTACATTCAGTAAATGTTTGTGGAAGATTTGTAAAATATTACTTTTGTCGAACGCAAAATATTTTTCTTTCATGATTCAAGGGATTTTGATTTGCTGTTGAAAAGGGAATTTGAGAAGATTACTAAACGCAAGATGCCTGCGGTAGTATTTCAGGAAAGCTATTCCCAACAAACAAAAAAACTACATTGGGGCTGAAATGTACTTCCAATGCGTCTTGGGAAGTGTGCCCTGTTTGAGTATATAGCTGCCATACAAACTGAACTATCAAAATCAAGCTCTTGTATGGAAAACTTTTGTATTTGACGAGATATCATCACGAAATTTGGCATTAAGTATTACCCAACGCAAGCGTACATTCGCTACAGAAATTTTCTAGTTCGATCCACTATAGCGTATGGTTGTCATACAAACTGACCGATCAAAATCTAGTTCCTGAATGAAAACGTTTGTATTTGTCAAGGGTATTATAGCTTCGGTGCAGCCGAACGTTTTTTCTTGTTCATATTACGTTAAGAAACTTTTTGCGGAAAAAATGGTGTCTAAACAAAAACAAAAACAACATGCTGTGCTCATTTCATCCCTTGTTGATCAAAGACAGTGAACACCCCGGAATTTCATGAGCATTGAACTATTATAGATTCCTCTTGTACTTCCCGTAACACCATGTCTGCTCAACGAAACTGCCGACTCAAAAGTAAATAAAATCTTAGACCAATCTGCATTAGAACTAAATGAAACAAGCCTACGTTCTACTTCAAATAACAACAATTAACCGAGTATTATTCATGTACATAAATACCGTAATTATTACGCCTCTAATCGTAAGAGGAAAAAATGCGCATTAATTACATTTTGCCTTTCTATTTAATATAGAAAATAATTAGCTTTGTCTAACCTGCAGATTATTAATCACTTTATTAAGCACAAAAAGAATTTCCTAAAATGTGTCTGGAATCGCAAATACATTTGAAGTGTTGCTTTATCACTAAACTCTATAGATATTTTAGTTTTATTATATGTACATGCATTCATTCGTGTATATCTTTCTATAAATATGCATATAACATATATTAGCAGAATATTTTTAATCATCCATGATTTGGCTTCCTTGCAGGTGGTTTTGCCATGGTCTTCCTCGCTAAAGCGAACACAGGCAATACAAAATATGCGCTTAAGCGTATGTATGTGAATAACGAGCACGACTTGAACGTGGCCAAAAGGGAGATTCAGATCGCTGTAAGTGCACAGTTACACACATACCAAGCGCACAAAATTTGGAGTATTAGCTGTCGACTCTGCTCTACGGTGCGCAGGCCATTGTCACGGCTAACATTTCATGCTTTCGTGCTAATTAAATTATTAATAATAATGAAATATATATATTTATTATTCACTCATTATAACATATAACTAAATAAATATTAAATTATTTGAATCGCTCTTCAGTTAAGCTCCACTATATTGTGTGTGTTTTCTGCCTTTTCCATAGAGTAATCTAAGCGGTCATAAGAATATTATAGGCTACGTAGACTCGAACATTACGCACACCGGTAACGGTGTATGTGAAGTACTGTTGCTCATGCCCTACTGCAAGCAGCACATGCTGGCCATGATGAATGCAAGGTGAGTGCTACGCAATTAATTCATAATTAATCAAATAAGTGACTGCATGCGAGCACAACACACTCATACATACACGCTATACATTTTATATACAAACATTTACACTGGAATAATTAAGATTATTTACGTTTAAATACATTACAGATTGCAGGTTGGCTTTAACGAACAGGAAGTTCTCACCATATTCTGTGATATTTCAGAGGCAGTGTCACGCTTGCACTACTGTCAAACCCCAATTATCCATAGGGATTTGAAAGTTGAGAATATACTGCAGAATGATGCTGGTAATTTTGTACTCTGCGATTTTGGCTCAGCCACAGCGAAAGTTTTGAATCCGCAACAGCATGGCGTCACTTTGGTTGAAGAGGAAATCCAAAAGTATACAACATTATCGTATCGTGCGCCCGAAATGATCGATCTCTATTCTGGTAAAAGTATTACAACTAAAGCGGATATCTGGGCACTCGGTTGTATGCTGTACAAACTGTGCTTTTTCAATTTGCCCTTCGGCGAAAGTACGTTGGCAATACAGAATGGTCAATTCTCCATACCAGACAATTCCAAATACTCAAAAGGCATGCATCAATTGATTAAATATATGCTCGAACCCGACATGGATAAGCGACCGAATATTTGGCAAGTGTGCGAAGTCGTGTTCCGATTGGCCGGCAAAGAGAATCCAGTACAAAATTTGCACGTAAGTTTTCCCAACACAAGATACTTGGGATTCTTTTATAGTTTCAATAATTTAATTAATTCGTCACCGCGAAAAAATTATTCTAGGATTAAAAAAAAAAATCGCAATCTCCGAACAAATTGTTTAGATTGAACCACTATAGAATATAGCTTCCATACAAACTAATTGTTAAAATTCAAGTCCTTGTATGGAAAACTTTTTTTTATTCGTGAAGGGTATTATAACTTCCATTCCGATTTTTTGCAAATCCTATAATAAACATAAATAAAAAATGAGAATTAAAAATTTTTAAGTATTACGTATACTATCATCTTCCAAACATTAACATTTACTTAAACAACAGAAATCTCCGCCACCAAATTTCGACCAACTCGTCATCCCTCCATTTGAGTCCGAAGCGAAACGCTTAACTGCTGCTGCCGCATCAAAAACACCTAAGCCCCAAAGTGTGCCGATCGTCGAGTCCGGTACGAGTGTAGCGCCACGTCAACGCCCGAAAGGTTCCACTGCTGTACATGGTCCAAATCCATTGGGTCTTGGCTTGCCGCCAAGTCCATCACCACGCAATAATATAACATCGCCACAGCCACAACAACAACCGATAGTTGAACAATTTCAAGCGAATTTTCCACAATTGGCACCGCCAGTCGCGCCACCACTACAACAACCGACAGCAACAACAACCGTGTCTGCAGCCACAGTGGTCATGCCGGCAACAACACCACAAACCTCTGCTATTGTAGTTGCCGCATCTCCCACAGTTGCACCACCACCACCACCACCATCACAACTAACACAACAAACTGTCAACCAAACCGGTATCACCAACACTGCAACAATTGCAGCACAACAGCAACAACAGCCGCCAACTGAAGTGCTGAATAGCCTCTTTGAGTCGTCGGTATATCCAGATCCGTTTAGTGAGAATGCACCGATAGCAATGAAAAATACAACTGTAGACACAGTGGCATGTAGCAGTGGTCTGGGTGTGGGTGTGGGTCTGGGCCTGGGCGTGGGTGGGCTGGGCGACGGTTTGGATAATATAGCTGTGAGCTCTTTGTCAGCACATCATACAACTGTCGGCAGCACACCAACAAAGAGTAGTATGCTGACTGTGTCGGGCGTGGGCCCAAGCGCTGGTAGCAGTGGCACCTCTGGACATCGACGCAATGTTAGCGATACGTCTGCCTTTAATAAGTAAGATTTTTCGTGCTCTTATATTTGATTGAATGTTTCTATGCTTGTATCGATTTGTGTGTGTTTCTTCTGTACGTTTTCTTTCCTTCTGCTCTTTCTCGTTTTGTTTTTTGCAATTGCATACATGTCTTGCCAATGTATGTGCATACCTATATGTGTATACCACTGACTTTCCGTGTTAATTGTTTTTTTATTTATATATTTTTTTTTTTAATTTTTTTCATTTCGACTGTATGGACTAATTAAGGTCAGCCATTTTAGATGAAAAAGAACATTTGAGTGAATAGTCATTGAAATTCTAAACTAACTGTGCGCTTTGTGGAGTCACAATATATTGTTACTCAATTTTTTTTTTTTATATTATTAAATAGAAAGCACTTTAACTCAACACAGCCTATTCAATCTAAAACGATTTTGACTTGAACACAACGAAAACCACTATTTAAATTGATATTAATAATAATGCTGGTCTTAAAATTACATTACTGCGGTTTCAAAGCTCCACAAATTTAGAAAAATAAATACATTTTTTTTTCTAATTTACTTAGTATTCAAAATCAATCAATATATGTGTAAAGCACACAGAACTGAAGAAACTTATAGCAAAGAAGACATCTCGACAGTAGAGTAAACGCCTAGTATACAATAGTTTTCAACTTCAAACACATATTTATGTCCTTAAATTAAAAACCAATAAATACATAAAATAAGTAAATCCTTGAATGCACTTAAACCATGAGTTATGCGCACATCTTTTCTTCCACTCCACTCTCCACACATCCCTGTTTCTGATCCAATTTTAACATCATTAAATTTTTCTTATTTCCATACACATCATTCTTCATCTATTGCTGTGCTCCCACTTCACCCCTACAACACGCTCGCACCCATTTCTCGGATATACATCACAACTCTTAGAACTTTTGCCAACGAGACTTCTCAATTTCTGGCGCCCTATGATCATTCGGTCAAGAGTCGTGCGTCACACGCGAACGATGCCAATGGCGGCGGTGGCGATGACAGCTTACTGGTCAATGCAATGGCCAATTCTGGCACGAATTATGGTGGCTCGAATCCAGGACTCTTTCTACCAGCAGCACAAACGCTGCATATGCAAGGCCAAGGCGCCGCCACCATGTCGGCGTCAATATCGAATGCTGAATTGACAAGCGCTCAAGCGTTACGTAGCAGCATAGAGACTAATAATAGTTTGGCACATACAATCGTCGATGCTGTGGCTGCAAATCATGCCAGTGGCAGTTCATTAGGTAAACGCATCGAGGCTTGGAATCCATTTGAGGAACAGCCGTTCGGACAAATGACAGAAGATCATATATTCGAAGCAGAATTTGATAAGATACGCCAGCGTGGCAGTCAAGGAAGTAAGTCCAACAAGCTCTTAATTACTAAAAACATTCATTTAAACTAAATAAAAATGTTACTTATTAAATTCATAAAGGTATCACAGCTAAGTCGGCATCGACTACTTCAACTCTAACGCCTACTGAAGGTTATGCGACAAGTATGCCTGCAACGCAAACGCAAACAACGTCGCAACAACAACAACAACAAACACAACTACCGGTCACGGTCACACCGTTCGGCCCAACAGTTGCCGGCGGCGGCTCGGTTACAGGTGGCGGCAGCGGTAGTGTCAATGCCGTCGTGGCACACATACCCGAGGATCCATTCGGCTCGGCGCCGTTCAGCTTGCCGGCCGGATTGCGCGAGAAAGCAACAACGCTGCGTAAAACTGGAGGTAAAGCATGAAATTATTTTTTGCATTACTTGTTCTACTACATACATAGCAACCGCTGTTTTAGTATGTATGTTAGCACATACTAAGCCTATGCCTATGCCTATGCCTATGAGTATGAGTAATTGCTAAATAACAATTTAACGTATATACTTCTACCACCATTACTACCACTATTACTTACTAAAGTACCACTCAATTTATCAATGCTAGTAATTCCTGCAAAAGAAAAGAAAAATAACACAAATAACAAGAAAAGTAAACATTTGGCCGCGACGTAATATATCTAGTCCCCGCATGTACCAAAATAAAAAATAAAAAAATAACAAAAATCGTTTAGCGATATTAAATTGACTAATCAAGCTAAAAGCTGCTTACGGCTGATTGCAATATTTTTGGCACAAAGTGCGAAATTCCTCTCCGCTCAAGTTATAGAAACTACAAGTATAGACAAAAAAAAACTTCACAAATTAATGACTTAAGCGAAAATGACAGCAATCAAAACAATAATCAGGCTCAATTTAGGCACTACGCGTGCACTTGAGTTTTTAAATGTTGTATGAGTCAATTCTGAACAAATTACATAATATTTAATGTAACGTTTCTTAAAGCGAAATCGCGTTGTTTGATAATTTTATCAATGAGTATAAATAAACGGTAGCTAGTAGTTCTTACATATTATTCGTACTTGATAATTAGTGTTTTTGTTCAATTATGCAATATATATTTGGTATAAAAAGCCAAAGTGGTATTTACACAAAGCTAACATCAAAATTCTATACTTCAATTGTATAAAATTCGTATTTAAATTAGCACTAATGTTTTGGAAAATCTTAAATTTAGATAAATGTAAATTCAATTAATTTAATGAATCCTCGACAAGATCGACTTTCAGCGTTTACACTTGTTATATGGACAAGCTAGAAGTGGCACTGTTTAAATATTGTCATCCAGTTTATCAATAATGTGCAATTTGAATTTGTAAACTAATAAAAGTATGTATATATTACTTTAAAGAAATAAAATATTTGGTGTTGGTTTTTAGTCTAAATTATTGTATGCTATGTTCTATGCGCCTATTCTAATATGGTATATTTGATTAACTGGGTTTTGGTTTGTAACTATGCGAACGTATGTATCTTATGCTCTCTTCCTTTCAAATTCGTGACTAATTCAATAATAAATACAATAAATATTGAACAAAAAATATTATTATATAATCAACGCATTACATAGTACATATATTTAAGTAGACATGTAAGCATATAATTTACATATCATATCATCATACGCGCATATCTTATTAGAATATGTAGATACATCCGTCATTCGTCGTTATGTATTATGTGTGCTTTCACTTTTAGCTATATTTTTTCTAAAAGGGTGCTTAATTTGTTGTGGAAACTTCAAAATGGTTACTCTGATATGTATGTATTATATAAATTAAAAAAACAAGCAAAAAACAATAATTTGGGTGGAAAGCAAATCTAGACAAGAATATGTTTAAAAATATGGGAAATTCCATTTCTCACCCAAAATTTCGTTCAGAAAATATGAAAAGTAAAACTATGTCTTAAACATAATTGTAATTATTATTATGCATCCGAGTCGAACGTCATTCATATTCAAGTTTTTACTATTCTTTTTGCTTTATAAGCATTCTCGATATAATGTTTGCTTTACTTCAAAGTTTGAGTTGAACTCAAGCTATTTGTTTCGTAGTTTGGTATCATTGCTATATACAATAAAATGAAAACACAGCTGGGCTGTTTTTTTTTTTTTTACTATTTTTCAATTGAAGCGCATTTATATTTTTTCTAATATTTGCTCAAATTTCACCAAATTCATGCTTAAAGTACGTGGGTTTACTCAATTTTTTTTTTAATATTACTGCAATGCTTAATACAGTGTCTAAATGTATTAAAATATTCTAAATTGGAATCGCTCAAAAGTAGCACGCTTCGTATGAATTTCTAAGCTTTAATAACTGTTTATTGCCTATAGGCTTTTATCAATTAAATAGTGAAATTGCAAGTTACAATTAATGGCTTAAGCTCTCCTGCAAGTATAGTTAGTTTGTGTTCTATCTTGATACCAAAAATCTTTATATCGGAAATTTAGTGTGAATATAACCTCACATATTTTTTTGAAAGATTAAAAGATAAAACTTAAAAGTAGCAAACAGATTGGGTTCATATCATGACAGTTACAAATCGTTTGGATATATTTCTTATAAAAACATATAGTAAACCTCTTCTAGTTTAACCAAGCCAAAATAAAACTTTTCTAAAGCATACCCGCATTTTTGCTCGTTATATATTTACAGCGCAAGATTTTTTACATCCTATTTATAAGCTACGTTTCAATTGATTTAGAGCGTTAATTTATTTATTTAAATACTCTTTCTCAAATAACATTTCTCTTTTTAAATCACACGAAATGTCCAATTATCCGATTATAAAGAATTTGCTGTTTTTCTGTTCAAACACACACATACTCAAATCATCCGACCAATTGTGAACAGTGTTCCTTTCATCACACACAATTTGTTAAAATCAAAAAATTTGCTTATAAAAAAGCAACATAATTTTTTTCGATGAAATGTATTATGAAAGTATATAGAAAACTGTACCTTAAAAATGTAAACGAAAGCTAAACTCACCAAATGGAATGTGTATGACTATTTTCATAAACAAAATTATATACATATACATATATAATAATAATTATATACATAAACTAATTGTTGTCGCAGCAAAAAAAAATATATATATATAAATGATTAAAAGATATTAATGATTAAAAAAAAACGAGAGCTTAAAGAAGAGAGTATTAAGAAGTAAACAGATATGCATATGTATATGTACAGAGAAATTAGCAAAGAATGTGATTCACCAATAAAGAACTGTATGAAAATTAATAGGAAAATAAAACCAAACTAATTTAAAACTATTATTAATAAAGTTATTTGAAAAATGTCATTTAAAAGGAGATTTGTGTAGCATTGTAGCCGAGTGTGAGCACTTTCCAACCCCCCATACTTTCGCAAAATCATAAAGCAGCAACCAGCAACAAGTGTAGATTTTAGTGAGTGCTAAAAAAGAATAAAGAAAAGTGTACCGAAACTCCTCAGCTAGGCTAACAAAGCGCATCTTATGCTCATGTATTGCAATATATACAAACTTTTTGTCAGTAAACGTATTAAATGAATGTAATTATATGCATAAATAATTTTATGAACCAATATATATATATATAT
This sequence comes from Bactrocera oleae, assembly GCF_042242935.1. Lineage (NCBI taxonomy): Eukaryota > Metazoa > Arthropoda > Insecta > Diptera > Tephritidae > Bactrocera > Bactrocera oleae. Next base: position 6,600,882 of record NC_091537.1, on the reverse strand, counting down.
ATATATATTTAAATAAAAACTATATATACATATTATATGAATTATGATTATATGATACTATGAAAATATATATAAACTTATTCAATGACCAAAAATGCAAATTATTCACTTTTAAAAGCAATAACAACAAAACAATGCAACTAGGTGTCGTTCTCACTTATTACCAAATTTGGTTAGAGTTTTACAGTTACAAATATATAAATCACTAAATTCATATACATCAAAGCTTTAGTTAAGTACATATTTTTTAATTATATTACGATTTTCACCAATTTGTGTTTTTTTTATGGTTTACTAATTTATTTTGTATTTTTGCAACACTATGTGCAAAATGGGAGTTAGCTATCTAGGTGGCGCATAAAAACTATCCAATGTGAAATTGATTTGAGGCATATTAACTGTTAAGCATTACGTTTACATATATTTTTTTGTATTTTATGTATATGACGCTTAGTTAAATTTTTCATAACAATGTTAATAGTATTTTTTTTTTAAAGTATTTTTACAACATCTTCGGTTTTGTTTTATTAAATATTATGGTCTATAATTTTCTATAACATATAAATATCCACCAAATTTTCTATATAATCATAGTTATATCAGCAAAATATTTATATGTCACAATTATAGTCCTCTTCCTAGAGTAATAACAGCATTCCATAAACATATTTAAAAAAAATTATTTGCCAAAAATTCAAGGTAATTAAGACACTTTTATACACAAACTTGCTTACTACACACACTATGCGCACATAGGTACATATCCGAATTAAATAATCACAATTCTTAACATATACATACGCACTTACATATGTACATAAACTGGGCGAAATTTTATTAAACATTTTTAAATATTTTGAAAATTGTTTTGTAAAAAGTAAAAAGTACTTAATTTGGTGTCACATCTACATACATTTTGTATATAAAATATAGTTTAATATTAAGTTAATGTAATCTGAATTAAGGCAAACGATAGAAAACACTTTTCGATATATAAAGCTCTCTGCTTAACACTGTAAAAATTCTCTTGGTGTTCTCGTAATTAATACTGTAATAAAAATGTTTTTGTGATAGAGTCGTCTTTTTACACCCCGAACAGGGTGTATTAAATTTGCTACCAAGTTTGTAACACCCAATAGCAAACGTCGGAGACCTTATAAACTATATAAATATATATTAATGATCAGCGTGACAAGCTGAATCGATTTAGTCCTGTCCGTCTGTACCGCTGTCTGTATATAAGCAAATTAGTCCCTCAGTTTTTGAGATACCGATCTGAAATTTTCCACTCTTCCCAAGAAGATGCTAATTTATCGGAACCGCCGATATCGGACACCTATAGTATATAGCTGAAATACAAACTGTACGTTCAAAATTATGTACTTGTATAGAGAAACTTTTTATATGACAAGATATCTGCACGCAATTCGTAATGGATTATTGCCCAAGGCAACACTAAAATATCTGAAGAAATTTTGCAGATCGGACCAATATAGCTGCCATACAAACAGAACGATCAAACTCAAGTGCTTGTATGGAATTTCGTTAATTGTGAAAGGTATTCGTGTTTTATTTTTTGAAAAACATTTGTTCGCCAATGTGTTGTCTTAGGTCGAAGTCATACAACCCTATTTTGTATGTATACTAGCGCGAGTATAGTAGCCGGTCGGGAATCTTGCATCTAATTTTGGGCAATGGTATCAATCATTTCAAACGTATTGCTTAAAAATGTAAAATCGTGCGGTTTGTCTACCTTTTCAAGTAAACTAAGATCAGAGGCGCATAACAAAAGGCTGATATAGTAGCCAGGGCATTAAATGGACAATTATTCACCAGTTGTCTTACATAATACGAGTGTGAGTGAAGCGAAATTTCAAGCAGAGTTGACACGAGCACAAATGGCATTGGTAGATGCTGTTATAGTCATTTGTCTATAATTTTTCTCCTCCTTATTCGCGTTATTGCCCGTCACTTTGTTTTCAGCCTAATGGTATGTTTAATTAAAATGACTACTAATTTTTAAAACAGGAATTAGTATACGAAAGTCGCCATATACAAATATTTTTAATCTATTCACTAGTTACTAACCGTACTTTCAGTAGATATATTAGGTCAAGTAAAAAGTTCGTTCGGTTTTCGGATGCCAACTTCATTATACCCTCTCGTAGGAGGCTGCGTCCCTATTTGGCAAAAAACTCGGAGAGCCAATTTTCACAGGCCTCTCTTGAGGCCAACTTCACACCATTAAGCGCGTTCGCTTTTACTTTTAGCGCGAATAAACACGTTTCAGCGCCGTATAGTATGACATGATGCGACACGTAACACTAGTACTATGGACAATAACGCCATCTCTTAGATAAAAACCGAACTTACTTGACTTAATATAACTAATTTTAAAAGTTTAATTTCCAGCAGTACACACATACATATATAGATAATAGTCTTTAGAAAATATGACTTCTATTTTGATTTTGTGTTGGTTTGCAAAGCATTGTACAGAAAAGTTAACAATATGAAATGGTATTGTATTTTCACAAATAGCGTTAAATTTTCTGCAGAGCGAAGTGTGGAAGTAACGTTCTCTGCAAGCTTTCCTTCAAAATTTTACTCGAAGCTGTCTCAAATATAAATATCGGTTCTTCAACCAAGCAATTGTCACTTACTTAGAGATAAACAATACAAAAAAATAGACTGTAGCCACCATGAAAATAGTATTTAGAGTATGCAAAACGTACTTACATACGCACCACTAAGCTAACTGTACATAGTTCATTTGTTATACTGCATAAAAGAACTTAATCTCATTTTCAGCTAAATTTATCGTCACCGGTGGTCCTTCGGCATCCATGGCTTCGTCTAGTGGCGGCGCGAGTGGCAATATAACGGCGGCATGTGGAACTACATCATCGACTGCTTCGTCTAAATGGTTGCTATCACCCACGCTCGAAGTGTCGAGTGAAGAGAAAACTTCTTTGATAAATAATCTCAAAACCGATTCGGAAGGTGGCGCTGACGGTGCTTTAGGTGATGCACTACATTGTATTGGTGGTGGTGATGGCGATTCTGTGGCCACCTTGGCTGGTGTAGCATTGCCGAGTGGTAATTTTGTCAAACTTCCATTAGAGGATCGTAATAAATATGAGAAATTGCGTAGTAATGATAATCCCACTTCGGATGATTCCGACTCGGAGTATTTTCAAGAAGACTATGGCAATACGACTGGACCCAGCAGCACAAAAGCGATTTTCAAACAAATTGTCACCAACAACATACCAGATACTATACATAAGATACAGCAAGCTGCTTATCACAAAGTCGATAAGACACAGTTAAAAGTGCCTATTGTTAAGAAATTACGTCATTCCACTAAGAAACCGACAACGGCCGCCCAGCAGGCTGCTCAACAAGTGAACGCCGCCTTAGAGCAACATGAACAACAGCAACAGCAAGCGGCTGCAATTGCTGCCGCTGCAGCAGCAGCTTCGGGTGATAAGTCGGATAGCGAAGATTCGATCGGTTCTGCAAGTGATTTGCGTGCCGAAGATGATGACTTTTTCGACGAGAACGATTTGCAAACGCGCAATACAAAACTACGCCGCCCCGTCATGGATATGGACGGTATAAGTGAGAGCGTTAAGACGTGTAGTTCATCGGCTTACCATGCGGAATGTGAAAGTGTCACTACGCACGAAGATGATGTTAGTCGTGTGTTGGTTAAGGTACGTATGCGTAAGAAGGATCGCACTGCGGCCGCTGTGGCAGCAGCTGCTGAAGCGAGCGGCATTACAACGCGCGATGATGAAAGTGAGTTGAGTCCGACATCTAATGATTTTCTCAATAAATTCGGCGATAAACCATTATTGCTCGATGATGAGTTAGATTATGGTTCTGGTGATTCCGATTCAAAAGGTAAGAGTAGCAATGAGACGGAAGAATCGCCGGAAAATGCGCCGTTGCCGAATTTAGCCTCAAACAGCAATAACCAACCGGAGGAGTTGGATGTGTTTGCGATGGCGCCGTTTAAGATGCCCGTGGGTTTACCTTTGAAAAGACGTACTTCCAAAAGTCAACGTTCGCTGCCCAAAGTGCCGGCGCGAAATCCGCCGATGCAATCGCATTCCGTTGAAATTTGGACATCGACGCCAGTAAAAAGTGTCGATAAACGCACCAACTCAGTGGATAATTTTGCTAACTTTCCTTCGGGTCCCTCACCGCAATTGGACGAATTTAATGAACCATTTTTTAATCCATTTGTCGAACCGAAAATTAATCCGAATACAGTAATACCCAAGTCTCATGTACAAAGTTCGTCCAATTTTGGCACTGTCACCGTTATATCGACCGCAACAGAAGCGACCAAAGAACCTACTACTGTAAAGCCAATAGCAGCAACAAATTTTGTTGCGAAATTTCCAGCAACGGAGCGACCGATAATCGAGCCAAAGCTACCAGCTAGCGAAGTGTCTGCACCAGAACAAGATCTCTTTGGCTCCGAACCATTTCCACAGGTAATTCGTAAATGCATAATTGTGAACCCAATAGAAGGTGTCAATGAAAGCGTTACAAGAAATAAAAATAACAATAATATTGTGCAAATAAAACAAGTTCAAACAACGGCACCCAATCCTATGACTCAAACTCAAAACCAACATTCCGGTTTGACAACCATTCCAACGGCTTTTGGCGCACCAACAATTCCACAGCCCAGTGGCCCGGCGCCACAACTTGTTACAATCAACCATTCAATAATTATCAACAAAACACCCGAACCATTGCCGAACTCCTCACTGCAATACCGCAATAATATTAATTCAATTCAATTCAATGCGTCCACAACAGCACCTCCATTGAGTCTAACAACAAGTGGTGGCGCTACTAGCGCCTATATAAAATTGCCTGCAACTATAGCAACGAGCGCAAACAATATTACCACCGCCAAGCATGTTAATATCAGTATTCCCCCGCCTAATGTTGCCGCCATCAATGTACCCGCTCCCAATGTCGCCATGCACAAGCCAATACTCAAAGCGAACGCTCATGCTACCAGCACACACGGTGGCATCGTACTCAATATACCAAGTAGTATGTCCCATTCCGTTTCCTCCGCCACATCTGCCAGTAAAACAGCGCAAACACCTAGTAATACTTCCATCGGTGGCTCGTCCAGCATGATTACGCATTTAAAAATGACCGATCATCAGTCATTGTTTCCAATTGCCGATAATGGTTTTGTACAAATCTCTCAAGATCGTTGTTCGGACTTTGCCACAGACGATGAGGCGGAGCCGGTGGTTCCGCATGGATCGCATGCTGCCGACATGGATGCAATCACACCAGCAACAACAGCATCCACGTCAGCTGCGACAACAACGATCCTCAACAGCGCCCCACTCACCACAACAAAACCAAAAAAGGAAAAATCCCATTTGGGTGTGAGAACACTGCCGGCTAAAATCACACAAAAAGTCAAGGGACACACATACAAAAAAGTTGTCTCCGCAAGCGTACTCGGCTCAACCTCATCACTCACTTCTAGCAGCAAACAGAAACATCAACGTCTACAGAGTCAATCGCAAGACGATGACGACGATGATGATGACGACATCAATGAGGGAAAATATAAAAATCGCTCAACAACAAACATCTCAACCAACAGTTCCACAAAACATTCCAAATCTACAACAAGTGCTGGCGTTGGCAGCAACGCCAAAGGCACAAGTGCCTCAGCCAATGCGGCGATGACCAGTAGCTTCCAATCGAATACAATACAAAATTCAGCGAAAACCGGCTTTAGCAATATGAGTTTCGAAGATTTTCCATCCGATCAAGAGATAGATCGACTCTCTAAAACCATACCATTCGAGGTGGTGCGCAATGAGAAAATGTTGCTGGAAGCCGAAAAGAAATTCGGTTCGTTGAAGCGACGCAATAATCTATTCTCCTAGAAGCGAATTGCCGAAACGAAGCGATCGTTGAAACGCGAATTGAAACAAGTACTACATAAAGTATTGAAAAATTCCAAGGAGTAAATAATGAAGTCAATTAATAGTGAATGTTTATAGTATATCTAAATATCTAGGTGCATATACCTACATATACCTATGTAGTATTAAGTGTAGAGTTATATACATGTGAGATATAGGTGTGAAACGCAAGCATATGTGAATTGCTGAAAGATAATGGATGTGAAAAGTAATATTTACAACATTTTCTAATGAGTAGTAGGCAAAAAGGCGGAAATGAAATGAATTAGGGCATTCATACAATGTCATAAAATATTCGTATTTGAAATTGAATTTTTAATTTAGTATTGATAGTAGTATCAAGTAATAGTAACTCGTATATAAGTTTCGAATATAACGCAACATTCAACATAAAAACTGTTATCACCCGATATGAAAGGGCTATTTTATTCGTCGAACACATATATTTTTTCGAATTTGTATTATTTACTTTGGAAAAATAGTTTTATATGACTAGTACGCGTTCTGTAACGTTTTTATGACATGTTGTGAATCCCCTTAATGATAGCGGAAAACTATAATATTGTTATTAACTTAATATTAGATTTATATATTGAGCGATTACGCATATTTCAAAGCGTTTTTGCTACGAACGGTTTATGTATATTCGAACGAAGTTCAAGAAAATTTAAAAATTAAGTACATGCAAATACATAACTGTTATACAGATATACACATACATACATAGATCCACATATAGTTGCAAACGTTTGAATTTGTTGAAGAGCATTTCATACATACATACATATTCATAAAGGTTTTATAATACACTTTTGTATTTTTTAATTATTATTACCATAATATGTATTACAATTCATTTTATAACTGCAGCATTTTGACTGTTAGAAGTTTTCTAATGTCTCCATAAGAAATATTTATGTATAAATCGAAGAGAGCCAATCGAATATGGCAGCTTTGTTAAAAGCGAAAAAGTGTATTTAAATTTATATTTAAATCAATAATATAATATGTATATTTCACTATTATTTATTAATATTCATTATTTTTATTTACAACTAACAATTTTTCAACTAAGAAGTAATAATAAAAAAACAAGAATATTCACTTTAATAGTTACACATACATATTTAAAACAGGAAAACAGGTGTAACTGTAATTCTAATAGGTTAATATAGGAAAATTAGATAAATATTATTTAAATTATTAATTTGCGCATTTTTAATTTTTTCAAATTCATGAACTAAAACAAAATAAAAATTGTTTGTTTTTTTTGTTAAATGCATAACATTAAAATAAAGTTTGTTTCTCGAAAAAAACGTTTAGATATTTAACTTCAAAATATTTAACTTGTAAATCCTATGCGAATACTAAAGAGTGTAGTAACAAAAAAAAGTATTGCAGACGTTTTTAAACAAATTCGAATTGGGCAGTTGTAGCAATTATACTTAATAACTCCTAAACTAATTACCAAATTTGTATAAATTTTTTAAAATTATGTTTTATTTTTGATTGCTTTTTATTCACTCACCTTTCTTAAATGCATACCAAGTCAACATAGTGAATTGAAATCTAAAAACAAAGATAATATATATTTTAAGGCATCCATAAACACAAGTATGGGTTAGTATTTTTATTTATATTACTATTTGTTAATGGTAATATATGTGGAAAGTTTTCCTATATCAATGCGTTTCGTAAAATAAATAATTTTATTATTTTAGAAAACAAGTATCAGCACATAAACTCGAAAACTTCTCGTTACCTAATCATTTTTAGAGTATTATTAAACAATTGAAGCAGCAATATAGAATATTCTGGCAAATTGCATTAACAAAAAAATTAATTCATCTAATGAATGAGTATATTGAAACATGAATATATACACAAATGAAAAGATACATTCACATATAGAAAAAACTATTGTATTTAAGAGAGCTTTTATATATATTGTATTGTATATCTACACACATACCTATGTATATTGTACATATAATCTCGTTTATGCTATTTACGGTAATTAATTTAAATAAAAATAATTTACGTGCATATAAATTTATTTAAAGAAAGAATAATTTCGTTTTAACAATAAAAAAGAAAGAAAGTAAAAGCAACAAAAAAGCATTTAAAAATTTATTTTTAGTTTTTAGAAGTATGGAAGTGTACACAATATTTGATTCCCATTCTTTGCCGTTATATAATAATTACATATTCCTGTTTTCTTTATTTATATCATATTCAATCTGCTTTACCAAAATTACTTTATATAAATCCTATTAGAATTATGCTTGCAGTGATTTCATTCGCGTATCATAATTGCTGTACGAGTTTTTATATGAAATTGTAAAAAAAATTTAAATAAAAATGAATTTATTATTTTGTGATAAGTTATACATATAAATGGTATGTGTATGTACAATATTATGCTTGCATAAAGCAAAATGAAATGTTATATTTATTTATAAAAATGTAAAAGATTAAACAAAATTAACACACTTTCAAAGAGTTGAAATTCAAGCAACATTGTAGTCAATCGAAAAAGTGCATATATATTTTTCAATTTTGCATTTCTTTACCCATTTTCTCGACATGTATGTATGTATTTATAAAAAATATTTATGAATAAAATTGTATATCGTTAAAACACAAATATATATTTTTAAGCTTGCTATTATAACCACAAAAATAAATACACTTATACATATACATACATATGTGCATATAGATTATTGTTTCCATTATACATACATATGTAGTACTCAATGACCAGCTGCACATTGAAATGTCTTTGTTCTCAACAAATTTATACTTTTCGCTGCGTTGCTATCTATAATTAACAAGTTACATATATATTTATGTTAACACGTGTATTGTAATATATACATAATACACTGCACTCTTATACAATACATAGATGCCTACAATAAATTATGAATAAATGCCAAAACGAAAATTCAACAACTTTACATTAAATTTTACACTAACTGTGGTAGTATGTTCGTTACAGGCAAGCTAATAAGCATATGTGCATTTTCAAAGTTGAGTTTTATTAATGTACTTTGAATCTACATTTTATTTTATTTAACGCGTTCGAGTTAAACTTACAGCTAACAAAATAAAAATAACAGGTAAATGTTTCAAAATTACAAGCATTGGTCATATATTTTGCTTATATTAAACATTTCAAGACAATATTCTCAAGCACCGAATCATCTGTTAAATTCCTAAACTAAATTTAACCACATATCTGAATCAAAGCAAAGGTAAGTGAAAAAAATCTACGCATATACTTTATATTTAATATGATTACAAAATTATAAAAATGCGAAATATGAAATAGTAAAGGGAAAAGGAAAAAAATTATATGTATATTCGGAATTTTTTGCACCATTTTTTAAATACTTAGATTATCCAAATAATTACCGTTAAAGCTGTTTAGGCGCATAAATAGATATACATATATCATACATAGATATTCGATATAGGGTAAGTAAAAAGTTAAATAATTTGAAATTATGTAAGTCTACTCTTTATGAATTAGAAGTTAAATTGAAGTTAAAAAATTATGACATTTTTCTACATAATAAATGAAACATTGAAGTAAGCTTTATGTAGTAATGCACCAAGTTATTTGTTGCAGCATTATCAGGGTTTTCTAGGCCAAGGTTTTTTCATAAGGTACCGTTAGAGTTAAATATAAAAATTATACATACAAACGCAAATGCATAAGTATGTATGTATAAAGAAAGTTCCTCCTTGCAAAACAAAGCTCCTTCTTGCAAAACAATTAATTTAAATATATAAATACATATTTATTATTATTGAGAAGTGCAGAAAACAGAAAGTGGAAAGCAGTCAAAAGGTAACATAACAAAAACAGTGGGTAAAATCAGCTGTTCGAATATTGGCTGCGGCAGTTGTTGCAATTCGTAATTTACACAGTGCAAATTTGTTATTGTTTGTCAATTCTTTATTAATCCGTGTACGTACGATATACACAAACAACACATATGTTTATGTATATATGGGAATAAGTATTTTTTCCAGCAATTGAGAGTAGCTTAAGACGGGATGCCGTTTTTTATTGTAAAAGAAAACAATTTTATTGACTGAAATATTCAAAAATTTATTTATGAAACCTAAATGTAAAACAGCTGATTTTGATATTATGATATATTGACAAATTGTTTATTTATGGTAATTATTTATTTGAAGTTATAAAACGAATTATATTAACTGAGATACAAATATCAACAATAGTATTAATATAAGAAAACAGTTATTTACAATAAAAGAAAATATTACTGGAATACACTAAATTGGCAATTATGTTAATTAAATTAAAAATTAATAAAATATTTTCAACAACAGTAATAATTTACAGACAATTTGACAGTTTTTTACGTTGCCTCTGCTCATTCTGTAAAATGCATATGACGTCATAGTTGGATGTCGTTATCTTGTTTCCGTCATTTTTGGTCGCAATCTTTTGTGTATCATTCTTGAGTCGGTTCCGCAATCTTGTGTTTATCAATCTCGGATTACGACTTGCGTGTGCAAAAATTCTGTAAATTCTTGCAAAGCTTTATGCTTAAACAGAAAGCACACATTCACATATTATAAGTACATAGCCGTGCGTAAGTGCAACTTATCTTCGTTAAAAAGCTATGTAGATCAATATCGCAAATACAATAAGAATAACAAAGGGTGGTGCTTGGTATCATATTGAAATTTATAAATACGCCAATATTCACTGAAAAGCACACATTGTGCTATGTCATAAACCTTTTCATTAACTTGCTCACTCGCGAAAAGAAGGAAACTGGTAAGTGCTTGATTGCATGAACAATGGAAGTAATAATCTTCATTTAAACGACAGTAAAGAGATTCATCCTTACGTTCCATGTTACTTCTAATGACAAATTGTTTTTATATTATTATTTTTTTGTTTTTGTGTAACAGATTACGTTTCATTATTTACGATGTCGCCGGCTTCAAATATTTTGGTGAAATGCGGTGGTTTTGCGACACAACTTGCACGTCATGTACAGGAAAAAATCGATGGACATCCATTATGGGGTGCGCGTTTTGACCAGGAAAATCCAACAGCTGTAGTTCAAACACATTTGGACTTTCTTCAGAGTAAGTTGAAAGTATAACAAAAATATCAAACTCAAAGTCTACAATAATTACTTTCATGCAACCAGGGCAGTCCATGCTAGAAACTTCCACTTCCACGCACAAATTAAAGCAGGATATAAAAGGGCTTTAAAAGGTTTTTTTGAGTACATTGTCAAAGTTTTGTAGGCTGCAGCTTGAACAGCCCTGTTTTGCACATATTTTGCATTTAAATAATTTTTAAATATTCTAAATAGATGGCGCACAAATTATCATATCCAACACCTACCAATCAAGTATTGAAGGTTTCATGGAGCACTTGAAGTTGAGTCGTGAGGAAAGCATACAATTAATGCGCAAAAGTGTACAACTAACTAAAGAGGCAAAATATAAATATCAGGAAATAGTGGAGAAAACTAAGGGTACTCCAGAGCCTGGTTTACCACTAATAATGGCTTCTATTGGCCCATATGGTGCACACTTACATGATGGTTCTGAATATAAAGGCAGTTATTCGAAACGCGTTTCCAGGGAAGATATTCAAAATTGGCATCGACCTAGGATTGATGCCTGCCTGGCAGAGGGCGTCGACGGCTTGGCTGTGGAAACAATACCTTGTCAGGTATATGAGAACTTTAAGTATTTGTTTTTTTGTTTTTTTTTTTCTAAAATATTCAGTTTTATTTATAATCTGTCTTCTAATTATAACAATATGGTTTTAATGTAAATAATTTTAGTATTCTAACGTTATTTTATTAGATGGAAGCTGAAGCTGTTGTTGATATGTTGTTACAAGATTATCCTGATGTGAAGTTCTGGGTTTCCTTTCAATGCAAGGTAATTAACGAAATTAAGTGGATTGGATGGAATGGATTAAACTTCAAAAATTTTTTGTATTTCAGGATGATGAAAGTTTGGCTCATGGTGAACACTTTTCTAATGCTGCTTATTCAATATGGAACAAAGTGAAGGAAGCAAATGCTGTTGACCGGTTAATTGCTGTTGGTGTAAATTGTCTAAATCCAAAGGTATTAAACATTTTTTCAACACCCAGAAGGAAATGTCGGAAACCCTATAAAATATATATACAAGTATGAATTATTAGCGTGACCAACTGAGTCGATTTAGTAATAACGAAATAGTACCTCAGTTTTTGAGATATCGATCGGAAATTTCACATACATTCTTTTTTCCACAAGAAGTTGCTCATTTGTCGGAACTGTCGATATCGGACCACTACAGCATATAGCTGCCATACGAACTTACCGATCAAAATCAACGTCTTGTATGGGCAAGATAATGGTACAATCTCCGAACAAATTGTTAATATCGGACTACTAAAATCAAGTTCTTGTATGGAAATTTTTTTAATTTGTCAGAATATCGGTAACTTTACAATATCCGAACAAATTATTCAGATCGAACCACTATCGCATTTAGCTGTCATACAAACAAATTAATCAAAATCAAGTTCTTGTATGGAAAAGGTTTTTTTTTGACAAAATATCTTTTCGAAATTTGGCATAGATAATTGCCCAAGATAACTGTACAATTTTAGACCAAATTGCTTAGATCGGACCACTATAGCATATATGTATGTATGTAGCTGCCATACAAACTGACCGATCAAATCAAGTTCTTGAATGGAAACTTTTTTATTTGTGAAAGGTATTTTAGCTTCGGTACAAGCTAAGTTAATGTTTTATCTTGTTTAAATTTTTTTTGATAATAATGCGTATAGGAGTTTGAAATCCTCAATACAAAAGCCATAATTGAAATAATTTGAAATACTACTTTTCTTTCAGTTCGTTAAGCCACTCTTTAAATCTCTGCATACACTAGTTGGTACCGAATCTATACCTCTTATTGTATACAGCAACCGTGGAGAAATCTATGATGAAAAGCTAGAAAAATGGACTGGTCGCGATGAATGCATACCACTGGACTCATATGTACCTGAGTGGCTTGAGCTTGGCGCACGAATTATTGGCGGTTGTTGTCGCGTTTATCCCGAAGATATATTACGTATCAGGAAATTGATTGATAATATGGAAAATAATATCTGAGAGTTGCACTGAACTTATTTATTAGTTGTTAAGTTTGATGATTATATGATAAATTCAATAAAAATTTGACACACCATATTTGTAAAGTTGTTTATAAAAAAAGCGTCTAACCGTAAGTGCAGTAACCTATGCGAATAGTGCACCTGAAGTACCTATATGCCACCAGCGAAAGCAGCTTGAGCAAAGGTTACTGTTATCTCACTTAGTTGCTGATTAGAGTGCTTTTTGCTTTAGGTTTTTTTTAAATTTAATTTAGCAAAGTTACTGAATATTGTATTTTTATTTAATTTTATTCCTTTGATAATCACATATGTATTTCGTTTATTTATTATACGTGTTTACGTCTGGCAGTTTTTGTACTTTTGTCCATGTGGTACCATGTGTCGTTATCAAAGCTAAAAGTATATATAGATTTTTAACACAGTTGTACATACAACTAAGCTTGTCTGGGGAATTATATAAAATCAATCTTAAAATATTGCATCAGATTTAAGTTTGTTTATAAATCAGGGAAAAACAATAAAACCTTTGGTTTCAACCGTCAAGTTTTTTATAAAAAAAATTATGAAAATTTATGCAAAACAAAATAAGATAGAGTTTATTTAAAATTTCTGACGGAAAATTGAGGAGTCGTGTTCATTAAGCAGTTAAGAATTATGTATATGTATAAAGAATTGTAAAACAGTAACGTTCTTTGAAATTTAAAACTAATGTTTAGAAGACTTGAATTAATTAGTAGGTTCGTATTGAAATTACTAGACTGTTGAGCGTTATTTGCTTCAATTTTTCAAGTTATTTAAATGTAATCTGGGAAATCACTTACTAACCATCAACTTATAAGAATGTTCGCCATCAAAAAGTATGAAAGTCATTATTTGAAAAATTCTTAAAGAATTTAAAGCATCTATTTTTGTTAAGATCACCTTTGGTAAATTATTCAATTGGAAATATTCGTTAAATAAAAACCAAGTATTTATATTTTTCTTAGAGATGTTGAATGAATGCAATCTCGAAAAGTACTGCAGACAGGTACCTGTATACTACAAGTATAATAAAGGATGGTAGTTATAGATAATGAACAAAAAGGAGGACCAACATATCATAACACAGTTTGTTTGGTATACGATTGCCTACCGGCTACTTTACTCCCGCTAGTATACATACGCAATAGGTGTGTTATTTTTAAATTTATAAAAATTTATTAAGACCCTTTAACCTTACAGATTTTCTTAAGGCTTAGTTGAAGTGAAACTACAATAAATAAGCACATTTACTTTCCGGTAACTTGATAACTAAAACTGATTTGAATGCTCTTAAACTTCACCTAGGCCCCAAATAAAAAACATGATATATAATATATGTATGCACTTACATCGTCTCTGTTTTCTTTAATTGAATGTAAAATTTTCAGGTCTGCTCGAGCCAAGCTCGTCCTTATATGTTTACATTTATTTTTATACCCTGAACAGGGTATATTAAGTTTGCCACGATGTTTGTAATACCCAAAAGAAAACGTCGGAGACCCTATAAAATATGTATATAAATGATCAGCATGGCGAGCTGAGTTGATTTATATACGCGAACTAGTCTCTCATCTGAAATTTTGCGCACGTGCCTTACTCCCCAAGAAGCTGCTCATTTGTGGGACTACTATAGCATAGGTATAACTAACCGCTCAAAATCATGTCCTTGTATGGAAAAGTTTTTATTTAACGAGATGTCTTAACGAAATTCGGCATGGACTATTATTTTACCGCTAAAAATAAATTTCCTGTTTGAAACCTTTGTATTTGTGATGGGTATTATAGCTTAATTTTTTCTTGTTTCAATACATTTCAATTCGAAAAAGAATACTTTAACTATGTTTTTAAGTAATTTTACATGTTATTTTTATATCGGTATAGTACTATGCAAACGATAATGTGCTGTCTGTTTTGAATTAATTCATTGAAAACAAAATGCTTGCATATTAAATAGGCAGCAACAAAAGTCATTTATTAAATTCTCCAGATCTGTATTTCTTTATGTACATATTTATATACATATTTACTAGTGTATGAATGTACATATTGATATGAGTGATTATATTTTATTATGCGTATTTATATAAACCCATTGGTGAATAATGTAATGGCTAAGCAAATAAAGACCCATATTCGAAATAGAGTTATATGTATATTAGGGGAGTTACTCCTTAACCTAAATAACAGTTGAAGAGTAATCTCAATAAACTATACACAAAAAACTACAAGCAGTTTTTCAAGTTATAGTATACATATGTAGTACCAGTTGGTGCTGGCATTTACTGGATACGTCCAAAATGCAACTAGTTGTAAAGTAGTCTGCTTGGCAGCCGATTTGACATGTCATAAGTATGGCGGAAAGCTGCGGAAAGTGTTTGTGCAAAGAACTGCTTATCAGTTTTAGTAACAAACAATAATAATCTCTATGCCAGCAGTCAGCCGGTTCAATGATAATTGAAATTAATTTATGTACTTATACATGTATACACAATACACGCGTATATGCGCATGTTTTTACAATATGTAGTATGTATAAGTACGGACGTAAACAAGAAAATAAAATAAAAATAAAAATACGTTTGCACGTAAACGACGCCTTATCAATACTCATTGATATGAACAAAGTGAATACATGTTTATACAAGTAAATACATTAAAGGCCACATTGTTTTTATATGTATATGATTATATACCATGCAAGAATACTCCCTGTCAGAAGCTGCTGATGGGATCACTCACCAATACGTTCGCATTTGTTAGATCAACCTTGACTTGTGGTTCAGCTGACCATAAGTACGTCTTCTAATACTAACCAAAGCTTTACATAGGAAACTCATAGAAGCTGCTTGTAGGACACTCTTGCGATTTGATTGCTAAATTCAGAATCACCGGAGTTTTGGGTAGTCTACTTTCTTACGAACACAAGTATTTGAGTGGCACAAGCTTTCAGTCGAAACTGTCCAACAATTTAGCGAATGGCTCTTTTCCAAAAAGCTACTTCAAAGGACGCTTCAAAATCAAGGAGATGCTCATTGTTTTCTTTAATTACTGAACACGAAAGAATCATCGCTCAGCCAGATTAAACTCCCTGTGAATTTTGACTGTTCTCATAACTGCAAGATTCGCTTTGGGTAGCGCGTCAAGTGTCATACGCAGAAATACAATAAATTTTTTCGGCACTGACTATCAAAAAAATGGTCAAATGATTGGCATTATTCTTGCAGGGTACAATGTACATACTTGTATATATATATATATATATATATATATATATGTAGTAATATATAGCCTATCGGCTACAACTCACTGCCAGATGTACACCATATTCGACTAGACTCTATATGATACATGTAGAGCGACGAACGCGCACAATAACAGACGCTGGCGTTATAAAATCCTTGTGATATATGCAAATCGAAATAGATGTACGCGAACCGCACATCTGTTTAGACGTGTGATCATTTTTTTGAAATTGAAAATATATGAACAAACGCTGACAAACGCAAGAGGCGATTTTCATTAAACAGTTCTCTACGGCAGCAGCAGTGACAATCCACAGTATAGGTACATATGCAACTGTAAAAAATTGCTATTATTGAAAAACATTATTCAAAATAAATAAATACAAAGCTATTTGAAAAAAAGTGAAACTAAAGTAATTTTATATAAAACTGTAAAGTTGAACAACAACAATAGCAAATCTAGAAAAGGCAATTTTTTACTGCAATGATATTGTGTGCGCCGTTATTGCCCTCTTTACTGAACGAGCACAACACACACTCATACAAACAACTGACATATCAATAAAAACAATATAAATACACACGCACACACTTATATGCACAGTGTATTTTATTTTTAATTATCAATACAGCGTTGCAAATCACTAAAGTGTTGTTAAACAATAGCGCAGACAGGCACGCATAAAACAAAGAATAAAACCAACAAGAACTGAATTATAAAATAAATAAATTTATAACCAACACATTTTACCTACATATATTAGCGCCAACGTCGAGGTAAGTAACAGAAGCATAGCAAAAACGAAGTTTTGAAAATATTATGATGTTCAAATTTTAAAATTAGTGTTTACATACATATGTACATATATGCATATAAGTGCACTCGAACTTTTGGTAAATAATGCATATACAAAAGTGAAAATATGTATACATATACACTGTATTTATATAGGAATCATTTGAGATCAAATCGCACAGAAATGTGAGCTTTACGGTCACAACTTTTAAAAGTGAAATGAGGGCATAGGTAAAACGCACATATTTGTTACACCACTACAAACATATAATGGTAATATAGTACTGTTATATAATGCATATTTTTAGAAGAAAATCTTTAAATTTCTAAATAAATTTTATATTCGAAACTATCGGTTTCAATGGTTTATGCAAAGAGATGACGGGGCGTATGAGTGATTTAAAATTCAAATTAGTCGAATTTTGTTTTAATACATACGAACTTGAGTAAAGACTAATTTAATAGTAGATAGAGACAAATTTTCCATATATTATATTTCGTTTTAAATCTAAATAATATGCATACTTGTGCTTAAAATTGGGTATAATAAGAAGACATGGCGTATGAGTAATCATTTCATAAATTCGATTTTCAATAAAGATAGCGGAGACAGGGTGTTGATGACAGCTAGGTTTATGTGGTATAACTGATCTAATAAGAGGTACTGTGACCGAAATTGCTATTTTCGTACAGTATTTATTTAAATTTTGGTCGCAAGCTCACTTGTTAGTTGCGGCTGTTAAGTCTATTTCAAAAACGTTTTCATGTTTTAATTTACTTCATATTTTGAATATTAACAGGCTTCAATTCAAATTTTTTTGAGCGCTGCTTTTTTGTAAAACAATTTCATGTAAAAGCAACAACAAGGTTAACGAATTGAATTGCTACAAGAGTTTACATCATTAAATTTAACCGCTATCGTCAATGCTGCCAAATCTCGTTTTACATATTTTAGACCAGATTTACCGTTGTGAGTGGCTCATATGACAAACTATTCTCAAAAATGAGAATACAAAAATTGTTTTTATTGATTTTAATACTGAAGACTTGAATTAAATTTTAGCTGTTAATAGAAACCATATGACTTGAAACTAAGGGGTTACTAAAATAATTTTTGCCCCGAAAAAAAAAAGGTTTCCAACATATAAAGAATGCGCACATGCGACAGCGCAGATATGCAACGCAATTTCAGCCAGTTTGTTTGAATAACCGGCATAGTTTGTTCGATTCACTACTCTCCAACGCTTGTCGAATCGATATATGTTTTTCCTACACTACTCACGTAGTGTTATGAAATAAAAACACATTTAGAAGAGATAGTATTTTATGAAATGGATAATTTATACAACTTGTATAGACATCATACTATTATATATAGAAATCAATAGATAATATATTGAATTTGTCCACAACGTCCACACGATAGGATACAATGTATTATTGGCAGATACTATGTATTGTCTAGTTATAATTAATAATGACAACAAATGTTTTTCGAGATAGTTGTACTCGTAAGTTTTTCATACAAGTTTTATTAGCTTAGAAACTTGTTACCAACTGCAATTATTACTGACGAAAATTATTTACGATTTATTGACCCCTAATCCGCAGATGTTCAAGCAGAATTTATTGATATACATAAATATATATATATACATATATATATAAATATATAGAAATTGTCTCAAAGTATATGTGTACTTCGATACAACGCGCCAGCTAAATTTTAAAGGGAATCCAGTTTGAATGCAACTTTTGTAAACAAAACTGCAATATATTATATATAAATAAAACCTAACAACAGTTATCTCAAACACAACAATAACGACACACACATACCTACATATTTATGTAGCACAAGCACCAGAAATCATTGCTATCAAAGTTCATGAACACTGCATACTTATAGTATTTTATATCATTGTGTGAAAGCTCCTAACAACAAAGTTGTTTAAGTTCATTGCACTTGTCGTCTAGATTATTTCAGCGTAGTACACAATAAAATATATATAGAAATATAAATAGACATAAAAGATGCACATTGTTTCTCAAATAAACTCAAATATTTGCATATGTACACAATACACACACATACATGGTGCGTCGTATACTTATTCTTGAAGAATTGGGTTCAAACGTGATCTACTTTAGAAAAACTCAAAAAGGGAAGCTGTCACCAGAATTAAAAAAATTAAGCAAACAAGAAAATCGATACGTTTCGAAGCGCTCTAGTGGGCATGGTTGGTAAGACTGCTGTAATATAGCTAAAAACAAACAACGAGCAATATAAGTACTCAGCGTTCGGAAATCACTTGGACCATAGATAGTATATATTATATAAGCGGCAAGGCAGTAATTTGGTCCAGCTCGAAATGGTTTCACATAGGCAAAAAGACATCACTTATAAACATATATTCATCAATTCAAGTCATCTTGAGCCAAACGAGCCTCACGATAATGAATAGTGAGATGCGAAAAAACAAGTAAACACGTAAACGTGCATATGTATGTTTATACATATAAAGACTTTATGTTAACGAGAGTGATCTACAGAGAGAGGTCTACAGGTATACATACATCTGATCAAATATGAAACGGCCTAGTCTTTTAAAACTGCGCGCGCAAACCGAATCGATAAAAAATAATTTACAGATTGGTAAAACATTTTTTATGCTCGTGTGGAGTTTGTTTTGGGTATGAAGTGTGCCAATGCCAGGGTAGAGGTCGCCATAGAGATGCTGACAATGTAACTAAGAACCCTGAATTCATCAAACGCATCATTACTGGTGACGAGACGTGGGTTTATGAATATGACGTCGAAACTGCCCAACAATCTAGCGAATGATGCTCCGAAAATGGGCAGAAACCGAAAAAAACAAAATTCGCAACCGAGGCCTATAAGAAGTGTATGGAAAATTGGATTAAATACTTATTTTATTTTCTCTGGAGCCTATTTTAAAGGCGATAATAAAGATTTGTATTAAATTACGTGAACATGTTGATTTTTTGACAGTCCGGGTCAATTTTGATCAAATGGTTATTGCAAAAATTCGACGCGGTGATAGACGATACTGTAAATAGCACTTTTATTTCTATTTTTTCAGAAATATTTCACAGAACAACATAGTTTTGGGGTTTCAATACAAAAAATAAATATGCCTACGAAAAATAATATAATTATTATATATGTATTGTAATTATATAAATACATATGTATGTATATAATTTCCTAGTGTATGCACTTACATATGTACATACACATATTCATATGTATATAGTTTGCGATAAATTATAATTATATATTAAATTTGATTTAAATGGGAATGTTCATAAAATTAATTAATTAATATAAATTTAAATTTTTTTCAGTTGAACTTTTCTTAATATGGGCCCAACACGGATACTAACCAAGGACGGCGGTTTTGGCACACAAATGACTGTGCATGTTGGCAACGCCGTTGATGGTGATCCGCTATGGAGCGCTAGATTCAACGCTACAAATCCAGCGGCTGTTATCAACACACATTTAGATTTTTTGCAAAGTAAGCGAAGATGATTTTTTCTTGTCAACCGAAGTATGTATACTCATGTGTGTAAATATGTATGGAGGTATATTGAATAACTAATATTTAAGTGACTTTGAGCATTGATATGATGAGCGATTTTGTGACAGCGGAAATATTCTAGCAAATAGACATACACACATACACGTACATACATTTAAATATTAGTACTATTTAAAAATAATAAATGTTTAACATACCAACAAATCCATATATATATTTATAGATGGTGCCGACATGATACTGACTAACACTTATCAGTGCAGTGTTGAAGGTTATGTTGACTACTTGGATTTGGATGTGGAGCAAAGCATTGAGTTGATCAAGAAAACAGTGCGTTTGGCGCATATTGCTAAAGATAAATACTTGGCGGAATGTTGCGAAGCGAAACTGCACGTACCCGATGGTATGTTAACACAATTTACATATAATATTTCACTGATTCTACACATGAAAAAAAACCACACGCGTTTTAATTTTGTAGTTGTCGATTAATTGCGTGCAAGTGTGTAACGGAACGGAAACGGACGTTCAATGTACACAGTTTTTTTATTTGAACTTTCGGAAACGGAAACTTTACAAAAATGGTCACTCTGTAGTAATTTTTGTTTTCAGGTTTCCCTCTTATACTTGCTTCAATCGGTCCATATGGCGCCCATTTGCATGACGGCTCCGAGTACACTGGCGAGTATGTGGACCATCTAACATTGAAAGAGATTACCGACTGGCATCGTACACGTATTGATGCTTGTATAGCAGCTGGCGTTGATGCGTTGGCCATCGAGACAATCCCCTGTCAGGCTGAAGCGGAAGCGTTAGTAGAAATGTTATGTGATGATTATCCAGATGTTAAATTTTGGATAGCTTATCAATGTAAGGATGAAAGCACTTTAGCGCATGGAGAAAATTTCGCAGATGCGACACGCTCGTTATGGGAACTATTAAGAGAACGCAACGCACAAAGTAAATGCTTGGCAATAGGTGTTAATTGCGTGCATCCGAGGGTAAATTATTGATATGATAATATATTTTAATTTATAATTAAAAATATTTTTTCATTCACTTGTAGTTTGTAACGCCATTGTTCAAAAGTTTAAATGGTAACACACCTGATGCCGAGAAGATACCACTAGTTGCGTATCCGAACAGCGGAGAAATTTATGATGTAGCGAAGGGTTGGCAAGGGCGCGAACATTGTGTACCATTGGCAAGTTACGTGCCAGAATGGTCTAAATTGGGCGCGAAAATCATCGGTGGCTGCTGTCGTACATATGCCAGAGATGTTCGTCTAATTTCAGAAAATGTGAAAGCACAAAATAATTCAAGCAGATTAATTTAGTTCATACAAAGATCGTTGATCTCAAAATAGATAAATTATGTAGAGAAATGTACAAAAAATAATTTTATACCAATTTTTTATTTAAAATAAATAAACAAATAAACTATTTTTATGCGTGTATGCTTGTATAATTCTAAACTTAAAATAATAATATGCCAATAATAGCTAAAGTTCGCTTGGAACTAAAAGGTGCAATTAGTTACCTTGAGAATAGAATTTGTTTTAACAGATATAAATCCTAAATTCATATTCTAATATCACAGAATGTTAATGAATAGAGAAGGAGCAAATGTTAACTGAAATCTTTTTGAGTACTAATTTGTAATTCCACATGAGGGAACATCGGAAAATATAACTTCGAAAAAGCAAAATACACCACACAATGTGCGAAATGCTATAAATAGACACAACGAATATTCCTAAATGAAAAATCGGTGCGCATAGCTATTTAGATTTATGTTTTCAATTTCTATGATATGAAAAATTTATAATTATAAAAAACCTTCTGAATTAAAAATCTGTATTATCGGTAAAAACCCCAGAATTCTTCGCTATTCATTCTCTGAAATTAGTACTCAAAAAGATTTCAGTTAACATTTGCTCCTTCTCTATTCATTAACATTCTCTGGTATTATACATACTAAAACCAATTCATATGCACCACCCTGTCTTCGAGAGTTTTAGTAACGTTTTGCCATTTCGCAATCGCGCAACAACTATAGCTACTAAATGTCATTCCAATTGTCTTTACACATTAATTTTGGAAAAACGGTAGCGGTAAATTTTGTGCAAAAATAGAAAGGTGTATGCAAATAGAGAAATAAAGTAAGAAAATCAAAACATTCTGATTATTATTTCGTGAAAAGTCCAAGCAAATATCTTATTTTAGTACGCAACATGTTGATTAAAGTGAAGGTGAGTCAAAGTGATTCGTTTTATGTAGGCGACAGAATTCGCGAATCATCGCTTTAGGTTTGCCAAATACTACAAATATCTAGCATCAGTAATGATGATTCTAATATTTAATTGATTCTTGACTAATAATTATTACCAATAAATTTAACTGACACTAGACACTAACCGGCAAGGAAATAGAAATCGACATTGAGCCTACAGACAAAGTGGATAGAATCAAGGAGCGAGTAGAGGAGAAAGAAGGTATACCACCACAGCAGCAGCGACTTATTTTCTCTGGCAAGCAAATGTAAGTTATATATATATAATAATTTATGCAAATATTGTACGCTGTAATCTTCATATATATTGTGGGTTTTTATACTAAATAAATATTTTACTTTTATGTTTTAGGAATGACGACAAAACCGCCGCCGATTACAAAGTGCAAGGTGGCTCAGTGCTTCATTTGGTTCTGGCGTTGCGCGGTGGACTATACTTAATTAAGGCATAGAAAAACTAAATTAACATATAATTTAAATAATGGAAATACATAAATGTTGTGAAGCTAAAACATGAATATTTGAGTGCGTGCCCCACAAAAATCTAATTTTCATAGATATAATTTCAATAATATGATGTTTGAACTTGTTTGGAGAAATAAAAGGAAAACAATTTTCTAATAAAAACTGATACATTTACTTCTTAAAAGAATCGTAACAAAAAATGCGGTATTCATCAGTAACTTAATTTAATCATATTACATGTCAGCTATCCTTCGTAATACGTCCGACCAACAAACGATTTTTAGGCGTACATTGCTCTGGCTTTAAACGAGTTAAAATGACATCATATCCGACTTCCTCAGCTTGTAGTTTACGATCTGTATCAATTATATCCATACACAACTGTCCTTGACGTGTGGTTTCTGGACGACAATTTAAGGTACCCAACTCATGCGCTTGATCGGCCGTATGTGCTATATATAAATAATCTCTTTCTGTCAATGTTTCGCGGAAGAACTCGCTCAACGGATATGCAATGTGTGGCATTGGTTGCAGTGATCCATAGCAACAAGGACAGCAAACAAATCCTGCCCGCGATCGACGACACTGCTGAAGTACTATATCCGTCGCTGTGCCACAAGCATGCAATGATGTACCAATATCAAAGTGTCCCTCGAAATAATCAATATTGCACTGATAAAAGCGACAATTTTTCAGACCTAACTGTGTGGCTCTCTGTTTTGCTCGCTCCAAAGAAATTGCTTTATTTTCCATCAATATTATGATACAGTCAGGTAATTGTAAAGCTAACAATATGCCTAAATGACCTGTTCCACTGCAAAAATCAATGATTCTATTGCCTGGTATTGCTAATGAGACGACTGCATTAGCTACATTCTGTAGTTGCTGACGTTTACGAATAATACGTTCGCGTGGTAACGCCGAATTTTTTTCTTGGTCAGGTTCTATTACTTCCCAATCGATATGTTTTTTCTCATATGTATTTATGGATTCACTACTAAACTGCAACTGCAACTTTTCTAATTTATTCAGTGCGGCATCTACTTCACTTTGTTCAGTATAGATTCGGTTTCGAGGTTTATAGCGCTTCGGATCGCTCTTATAAAGGCTAGCAGGTTCACAATCCGGTATAGAAAGTAGTGTTGATGATTCATAACATTGTTCATGCAGATACAATTCATTCAATATTCGATAACAACTAGGATCAAAAATGTCGATCTGCATTAAAAATATGTAAAATTAAATAACAATCAACAAACAAGTATCTTTAAGGTTACCTCACTAAGCCATGTAGAGGTTAACGGAAAAAGCACTAGCATATCTTTGCAATATTTAAATATTAAACGAATAAGCGTATATAAAATTATATCTGCAATAGTAAAACTGATGCCTTCAGCAAACCGATGTTCAATTGGTAACTTCTCTTTAGGTACACTGCAATCGAGTATTACTTTGTATTTCTTTTTTGTTCCAGCACCAGAATTCTGTTGTTGCGCCTGCTCACGCGCGGTTTTGTAAATATTATGCATTCGTACTGGTTCGTTCATGTGTCGTTCAAAACGTGGTACTTCCTTCGGAATTTCGTCCAGTCTACCACCCGAGTGCAAGGTAGATAACAATTGATTCATGGCATCCACGATATCAACTTCACAAAATTGTGTCCAAATGGAAGACTCCGCTGGTGCCAGCAAACAAGCACCTTTAAAACCCAATAACTTTCGTCGTTCAACGCATTCCTGCCGCGCAACAAGTTCCCTGCAAACAGCACACATGCCCGCAATATAGGTATTTTCGTCTTTTGCATAAATTGGCAATCTAAGGTCTCTTATGGCCTCTACACTTGTTGCTTCTTTGCAATGAATTTTCTCTTCAGTTAACTCGCGTCTAAGGGATTCTGAACGTAAACGAAGTTTGCCCCCCCGGATGGTTGTTCTAACGAAATTCAATTTAATGTTGGAGGGTGAATGCAGGTACCGGTACATATATAAAGCCATAAAAGACTCTACGCTGCTATATATTTCTGTATTATCATTACGCGTATTTATTTCAATTTCAATATATAATTGATCCATTTTGGTTTATTATTAAAATTTAAACTCAATTATATTTTCGAAAGATCTCTGCTAATTTTAAAGGCGCTTAAAATGAATGTAACTAATTTTTCTTTTTGGTTATGTTTACATACAAAAAGTCATATGGGCAGAAGAACAACGGAATGCATACAATGGAAGGGTTGCATTATTGTAAGCGTATTTTATTTAAGGTGGGATTGTAAGATATGTTAGTTATTTCAGGGTTTCTAGTAAAAATCTAATATTTTTTATATTTTCTGTTCATTGCACATATTTTAATTAATTTTCACTATTCATATGCAAAGGGGAACAATTAAAATAAAATAATTTGAACAGGGTTGTATGCTTTGTAAAATCGTCTGCAGTGTAAAAGCTTTTAGTCGGAAAGCTTTTTTTGCTTTTGTTAGATCAGCTGTTGAACCCATAACAGCCGATTACTACAGATGTAGTAAATAAAAGTAAAGAAAATTTATAATTTTTTTGTTTAATTTACTTAATAATTTATATTTAAACGTATTTGCGGTAAATAGTGTTATGGGTGAAACTAATCTGTCACATGTCTGCCCGTTACACACAGGTGTCTACAAACTGCATATCTACAAATGTGCATTTTTATTGCAAATGCAAACAAATTAGCGTAAGTATGTATGGACGAAAATGCAAATAATTGCAATTATTGCAATAGAACGGGTTTTATCACTTATTATAATTGAATGCAATATAAATTTGTAATATTTACATTTATTATGTTCCTAATTTAGGTAAATAATTAATTTTTTAATAGGGAAATACATGCGCTTTGGTGCATTTAACCTATATCAAAAGTATAGATTTATTAACGGCTGTAATTACTTGTACTTCTCTTTTTAAACATAAATTAAGAAAACAATTTCAAAGAGGTATTAAGTGATATGTGGAACTCATTACATGCTAGACATTATGATAATAGCTTCTTGGACCTGAATTTATTACCACCAAACAAGAACTTCGGAAATATTTTTTGCAAATAAATATTCTGTTTGTATAATTAACATCTTGTACGTTAATATTATACAATTTTCCTGAGGAACCTATTTCATCACTTTAGAAACGATATCAAAACATGAAAATCTAATAGACCTATGTATTAGTAACAACTTTGAGAAGCTGACTTTTCTGATTTGGTATCCTCTATTCTACTCTGCGGCAAAATTCTTATATCGGTCTTATTATTATATACCTCAATCAAGTAAAATCTGACACTAACAAGCGACACTGATGATAATCTAATTTACTTTCCGACAAATAGAGTTTAGATTACCGCTACAACAATAATAACAACAACATAATCTAATTCCACTTCAAGCTTAACGATATAATTCTATGAGTGCTCATAAAACTTGGGAAAGAATTTTGCATATTCGTAAAGAGCTACTTTTGCATAAGAAAAGTAGAGAAGATTTATAAGATCTTAACCCGCCACTATACACGAACAATATGAACGGAACAATCTTGCTCATATTTACTGATACATACATACTTATGTGCATGAACATACACATGCATACATTTTCACCTACTCCTACGACTATTGTAGAAGGCGTTCGGATTCCGACTAGACACTTGTGACTTATTACTTAACGTTTGTTTGAAAATATTTACACAAAGATATTTTGATTACATTTTATTTACTTGCATTCAAAACTAATCAATTAACTTTTTAAGCTTTTATATTTGAATAACTTTCATGTAGTGCATTATCATGACATACATACCTATTTACAGTCTTACTCGTATATGAAATGTCCACACACCCAAAATCAGCTCTCATTACTTTGAAAGAGGTTGCGACTTTTATACACAAAGATATTGTAAATCTATAGATATGAAATACAATTACTATATACACACACTCAAGACAGATGATGAGTATCACATATTAGCAGTAACAATTTAACGTTGATATTTTGCATTCTGCTTCACAGCCAAATTGCTCAAGCAATGCAAACATTGTTCTACCCATATGAGGCTATATGGAGCAAAGCAGCTTCAGTGAGGCAGAAGCGTCGTGGAGAGAGTTAAAATGAAGCAAAGATAAACAACTTTAACAATAAGAGTTCAACAAATGAAGTACACAAAAAAAATACTAAATAAAAAAAAAAAAAATAATTTAAAATAACAAACAACAACAAAGTTTATTAAACAACAAGCAAACAACAACCGCTGCCTTTAGCGGTATGAAGAGCACGGGAAACACGAAATATCATTTGAGACATACATGTGTGGGTAGCATTCGCTTTTGTGCCGGTGAGCAGTAAAGTGCCTAGAGGCGGCAGCTTACTATACATATTTATTTTTCAAATATTTCGCTATTTTTTATTCAAAGGGCTGACGCCGAATAACCGAATTAAAATTCTAAGTCACGAGTCTCAACAGAAACAGTGCAATTACATATATCATGGAACAGTGGAATAATGTTGAATTGACTAGCTTAAGGAAGAAATCCTATACATTAAATCATGAATATGATTTAGCTAATAAATGCATTGTGGTCAACAGTAAGAGCGACGCGTCGAACACAGCCGATAATAATGTCAATGACAACAATGACTCTAATAATGCCAATCAAAGTAAATTATTACAGCCAGGCTCAAATATTAAGCCAAAAGTGACAGCTGAAAATGTGGAATCGTTAGTGCGACGTCTCTATGGCATAACAATTAATGAGATCAAAGAGTTGATATCATATGATGATCGCAATTATCTAATACAACCGGACTGGTAAGTACTAAATATAAAATAAAATTATTTTTATTGAAAAAATGCATCGACCTAAATTGCAGCTACAATATATGTATAGTACCATCTTCAGAAGTTTTAAAAGTTTTCACATTCGAATTTTTTAATTTCTTTTAGCTTTTGTTAAAAAGGTAGCACATAGCATTAAAGTATGTACATATGTATTTCATGGATATATTTAACTAAAAATTGTGTTATGGTATATACTCGCATATTGTATTACTTACAAACTACCTTCAGTAGCCGGCACGTGACTGAGTACCATCCGATAAGTCGTAAAGCTTTTTTTTTATAGGTGTTATACCGCGGCTAAAAAACCTTTCATGTATTTTTTTGTCAAACAGCTTCTAATTATTAATATTTACATTTAGTATTAGCAAGACTTTTAATTTCATATTTAACTTTTAAATTTAGAAAATTGTACTAGAATAACAGTTTACTTGTGACTACATAAGACTGCACTTGTATATGCATGTATACATACATATGTGTTCGTACCTTTTTACACAAGTTGACATGACACACATATTTTCAGATATACAGTAAGTACTTACACACGTATGCACCAATGTACATAAATATATAGATATGTATGTATCTTCATTGACGCTTAATTTGTTGATGGGATATAACTTTTTTCATTGCATCCATACAATTATAGCGGACAATCGAACGTGACCGATTACTTATCATTTCTATTTACACATATATATGTAAGTATGTATATTTACAATACATAAATTGCTTTCATACATACATACACACATATTTGAATTCGCGACTCATAACTCTAGCCACCGACCGAGATAATAATATGTGTATGTAAGAATGTAATAGCAAGCCTGGAAGTTCGACGCACTTACAAGTGCTATGGAAAAATGGTAGTATAAAGACAAATATTACGAAATGCATATGTATGTAAGTAAAATGCGCATCTTCCATAATATTTCTCACCACTGTACGCCACTTTCAAATGACTGTTTAGAGCTTATGACTCTCTCGCCAATAAATTATCGTCTACAAAAGCTGGTCAATTAGATGTTTATGTAAGTTTTCACTTCTCAAATGAGAATCTACTAAAAATAAGTAGGTAGTATTCCCCATCTCGCATTAGTATTAGTACATAACCAATTTATAAAGCTGATATAATTACTTGCAAAGAAAATTTTTTCCGATTAGTTATTTGTGTGTCAATGCACACAAGCAACACAAATGTCACACATACTAATTGAAGAAAATTTTGTGACTATTATTTTTGAGTTTCCCTTACTTTTTGAAAACTAAGCTAATATAACATTTTAAGAGTAGTAGCTCTCATTTCTGTATTTTTTATACTTCTGCAGTATCTGTTACTAATATAATAACTATTTTGTATCCAAAGTGAACACACAAAAATATTGTTATTGTGAATAATTTTAATTTTTATTAGTGTTAACCTTTTATTTACCTAGCGATTTAACAAAATTATGATTGATAATCAACCACACACATAATTTTCTAGACTATATTTAAACGTGAACTAAATTGAGGTAACTTTACTTAAACACTTACGAGGTGTATATAACATATAATACACATAATAAATAGTAGAAAATACTATGTAACAGCATTACCATATACAAGTATATATAAACGTACACACTAAAACTATACATATACAAAACATTAATGCTTACAACACTACTTCAAAGTGGGTCGTTTTTGGAAGCCAAACATAGTTAAACGCGTTTGACTATGCAGCATAGCGGTTGTTGTGGTAAGCGTAGAATTCGATTTAGATTTTCCATTTGTCTTTTGTGATTTCAATGCCGATTTAGATTTCGTACGCGTTAAACCCAAGCGTTGTTTTTCTTGCGATTTGAAAAACATTTTCGAGCTTTTTGACTTTTGTGATGTTGGTGTTATTGTTTGACTAATATTTTCGTAAATACTGTTATTATTATCTTCTTCACCGGATATCGTTATAGCATTATCTATACTATTTCTACTTTCATTATCTACATTATCATCTGCAATAAAACTAGTATTCAATTTCAAACTACACGTACTAGCTGCGTCGTCTTCTAACATTTCATCGCCTTTTCCAAGTAAATTTTGTTTAGGCGATGGTGAGTCATAAAGCAATGCTAGTTTTCCCTCTTTTTGGCACGATTGCTTTTCTATTGAATTTATTTCAGCTGATAAATCCCTGCTTACACTTTTCTTGATGCTGTTGACTTCGTGGACATTGTTCGAAAAAAATCGACTCTTAACTATAGCCGTTTCTTGTAATCTATCTAACGGACTCTTAGGGCTCTTTGAGTGAATGCTCTTTCTTATATTAGTTTCACAATGCGCTTTCTTAGGACTAAGTATTTTCAACAGAGATGAGTTTTCACAAACGGTTTTAGCACTTTTCACTACTTCCGTACATTGCACTTTGGCAAAAGGGTTATGGTTATTGTGTGCTAAAACCACATTTTGTCTTGCTTCTGATTTTTTATATTCATCTGCATCATCGTTATTGCTTTCGCTACTATATCGTCGCCGCTTGGCACTTGGCTCTATTAGCGCGGTAGCCTTATATTGATACATAGAAAAAATTTCCGCTTCTTCAGGTTTGGCGCGCTCCACACGCGCATTTTCCGTAATTTCTTCATTAATAAATTTAGTTGAAAAATCTACTTTTCTAAAAGCCAAAGCACATTTGTCGTCCTTCAACACATCCTTCGATATATGACCACTGGAAGTTGGTTGATAACTTTCTTGCCAAATGCTTTTATGTTTGGCGCGTTTGATTTTATTATTTGTTGCCTGTGCATATCGGTAATTTCTATCCGGATGCCAGTTGTCTAATTGTTCAAATGTGAATGGGTTTAAGTTTCCCAACGCAAGCTGCAAAGCGCGTTCTTGATCTTCAATAATTACACCTGCGTTGGAGCAGTAGCGCTCTTCTGTACTGGGTTCAGTGAGTTCATTCAAGCGTGCCATACGCCGTTCAAATGGATTATAGATATACATATGCTTAAATGTTGCCTCTGCTTTATGGAATTGTTCAATGTATTCGTCATCCACCTATGAATGGAATATAATTATTTAGTTGTTGCGTTTTAAATTTGCGCACTTTACAGTTGTCCACAAAAAATAGAAGTAACCACACATTAACAAAACATATCTTTCAATTTTCAACAAGAACCATGTTTTTCGACTAAAAATTTTGGCACAAAATATTCGCTGATGATGTATTATTATTTCCATAGTCCATAAATTTTAATTGAATGTAAACAAAATCTTATATCATAGTTTATGTTTAATAAACTGAAAAACTAATTCCACATAAAAATATGAGTATTCTGTAGTATGTAGTATGAAAAATTCTAATAATTTCAAATTCAAATAGTTTCAAACCTTTACAGCATAGTAAAATAATTTGCTATTATTGGAGCAAAATATTCTTCGATTTCTTGGATCTCCTTAAACATTCTTACTTTTGTAGAATGCTACCCACTGAAGAAAAATCCAACTATTAAATTAACAATAACTAATTGAAATTGCTGCTAGATTATGGAACTCTACTACAAAAAGGTTATGAAGCCAAATACATTTTGCGTATTGCCACTACTCCTATTATTTTATCGACAACTGAACGTACATACCTGTAAATTTTTCATTTTCAAATAAGCGGGTAGTTTTCGCAGTGCTTTCCACATGTCTTCTTGTTCAGTCATAAGAATAAATTTGCATGCCTTCATCAATCCAATACCCGGAAGCGAATCTAAATAATCACAACCTGACAGTATACACATGCGCCTAAACTTCTCAAAATTGTAGTTCTCCCTTTTGCAACCCATTGCCAAATAAAATTTATCTGCTTCTACTAGTGATCCAGTACCATTCAAGTCCAGCTTGAATATTATTTTACTTGCGCCAAATAATGTCAAATCGGAATCTTCGGTTATAACATATTGTGCCACACCGACCTTATTTAACCAGGCCATTTGTGCATCCGCTTCATACGGTGCGACTATACAATCGACATTTCGCTGCCGACATTCACGTATTACACGCAAAGCCATTTCATGTGTTATATCAACACATCGGCGCATATGTGAACGAGCTCCTTCCTTGTCTCCAGCACGCAGCAATGCTGAAGCCAATTCGCGTGATTGCTTTCGGCTTTCCCGTCGCCGTCGTTCAGTCAGTTCTTTCGCAGGCAAGTGTCGGCCATCGAATACCAAAATCGGTTTGATATCATATCTTAACAGCAGCTCCACATATTTCATGCAATATTGCATATATTGGTCGGTATCTTCACCCATTGCCAACTTCTCAGCACAGCCGAAAGCACCTTTGTGCAACCAGCAATACGTATCCACCACCACGGTGCTACCTCGTATATCCTTCAAGTGTACATCTGATGAAGATTTTCCCAGAAATTTGATAAGGCCCGTAATGCCCATTTTAGCGTACACAAATTTCTACCTTATATCTCTCTGCCCTTAAC
This sequence comes from Bactrocera oleae, assembly GCF_042242935.1. Taxonomy (NCBI): domain Eukaryota; kingdom Metazoa; phylum Arthropoda; class Insecta; order Diptera; family Tephritidae; genus Bactrocera; species Bactrocera oleae. The sequence goes on along the minus strand of NC_091537.1, from coordinate 6,568,000 downwards.
AACTTTAATATTTTAATTATTATTATTTCATACTAATGTGCGATAACTACCATGGTATAAGTCATCCTTGGTATATGGTTACGATGATAACTACTAATTGTATGCACCAAAATACAAACAACTTATATATATGCGGTCCAGCAGTTTTTGTTTTTTGGCGCCAAAACAACTGTCATTGCCAATCAGCTGACTGCAAAGCTTTAGCAGCATTGCCAGTTCAGATTTACTAGTCAGCCGATAAATAGCAAAAAAAGCTATATATCAAAGGTTTCAAAGGAACTTTCTTAAAGCGTTTGAAAATAATGGACTTTTTTGAAAAATATAAAATTGAAAAGAAACTCGTAGATGTAAATACAGCTGTAACACTTACAATACAACATTCACAATTTTCAAAATTTATAAAATTAAATTACTATTTTATTTTTATTTTTTCAGGAATATAAAAAATCCAATTATCGCTACGCCATGGCCGCATGGTTATGTTTTGAAAATTCTGAATGAGTTGGACTCGAAAAAGACAGACTTTATTGATGCGCAGAATGAACTGATGATTTACTTGTGTATGATTTACCTACCCCCTTCTTTTGATTATTTTATTTCATTTAATATATAACAATATTTTTACTTTGTATACTCTTAGCCAAAGAAGGTATTGTTTGTCCCACACCAGTAACTAATGTGAATGGCAAATATTTTTCGGTCGAGCACATGAATGGCGCAGACTATGTGGTACGTCTGCTGGAGTTTGTACCTGGCAAGATGTTTCATACAGTGGAAAAATCAAATTATCTGCTATATAAGAGCGGTGAATACATAGCTAACATCGATAGGGTGCTGAAAGTGCGTAAACTATACATATTTCAATAAACATATATAAGTATATCTTAATTACTTTTGTTTACTTCATACAGAACTTTCAACACGACGCCTACGATACACATAAAACTCTATGGATGTTGGAATCTATACCACAATTGAGAGAATTTCTCTATGCTTTACAAGATCACGAACGCAAAGCAATTGTTGAGGAAATTATCGACGCATTCGAAAATAATGTACTCAATAAAATAGATAAGCTGGAGAAGCAAATCATACATGGCGATTATAATGAACAAAATATAATTGTTGAACAATCGAAATCTTCTGCAAGTGGCGAATACAAAGTGAAGGGCATCATAGATTTTGGGGATACAAATAAATCGCCAGTTATATTCGAAATCGGCATTGCCCTCACTTATATGATACTGCAGGCAAAGTCACTAGAAAGCGGTGGATACTTCCTTGCCGGTTACACCGATATACGTCCAATAAGTAATGATGAACGTTTACTATTGAAATACTGTGTAGCAGCACGTTTAGCGCAAAGTCTCGTAATGGGCGCATATACGCACAATTTGGATCCGTCTAATGAATATGTATTGGTAACACAAGAGGAAGGTTGGAAAATTATTGAAGAATTGTGGCGCAATCGTTTCATTGAGATAGATGAAATATGGCAGACAACAGCTGATAAATATCTTACGCAAAGTGTTAAATAATTCGTTGAAAGCAGATCGTCTTGGTGCAATAATTCGCCGGCTAGAGCACACGGCATATACTAGATGCACGCACATCATATACATATATACGTATACACAGTCAATTTTAATGTCGTGACAAGTTGTCAATTTGTAAAGTCAAACTGTAATACCAATATTATACATGGAAGCATAAAATTATTATAAAAATAAATCCGCATGTACATAAGTATATGTAAAAGGAAGTATATTAGAGAAATATTTTATTTGGCATACATCGCCGTTTCTGTTCCTAAGTTTACAAGATATCGATTTATCGATCGATCTTCTTTTTCTATCCAAGTAGCTCTGCTCATTTGTCGGAACCTCAGATATCGGACCACTATAGCATATAGCTGCCATACAAGCTGAACGTTCAAATCGAGTTTTTGAGAACGTGCAAACGAAGTTAACGTTTTTTCCTTTTTATACCCTGAACCCGGATATATTAAGTTTGCCACGAAGTTTGTAACACACAGAAAGAAACCCTATAAAATAAACAATATATAAATGATCAGCATGGTGAGCTGAGTCGATTTAGCCATGTCCATCAGTCTGTCTGTCTGTCTGTATATACGCAAACTAATCCCTCAGTTTTTAAGATATCGATCTCAAATTTTGCACACTTCTCTTTCTTCTCAAGAAACACCTCATTTGCCGGAACCGCCGATATCGGATCACTATAACATACATATACATACATAGCTGCCATACAAACTGATTGACCGGAATTAAGTCGTTGTGCGGAAAACTTTTGCATTTGACGAGATATCTTCAAATATTCAGTTTGTATGACAACTATATGCTATAGTAGTCCGATCTAAACATATGACCCCAAATGTAAACAAAGGTTGTTGATTTAGCTAAAAGTAAAAATGGTTGTGGACTTGGCTAAAAGTAAATATAGGTTGTGGACTTGGCTAAATATAACAAAGGTTGTGGACTTGGCTAAAAGTAAACAAAAGGGTCAATGACCTTATGAATTGTAAACAAAGGATCATTGACCTCAGCAAAATGTAAACAAAAAGGTTATTGACCTAAAAATGTAAACAAAAGGGTCATTGACCCTATAAAATGTAAACAAAGGTTGTTAACTTGGCTAATTGTAAATAAAGGTTGTGGACTTGGCTAAAAGTAAATTTAGGTTGTGGACTTGGCTAAAAGTAAATTTAGGTTGTGGACTTGGCTAAATGTAAACAAAAGGGTCAATGACCTCATAAAATGTAAACAAAAAGGTTGTTGACCTCAAAATGTAAACAAAAGGGTCATTGAACCTATAAAATGTAAACAAAAGGGTCATTGACCCTATAAAATGTAAACAAAAGGGCCAACGACCTCAAATGTAAATAAAGGTTGTTGACTTGGCTAAATGTAAACAAAGGTTGTGGACTTGGCTAAATATAAACAGAGGTTGTGGACATTGCTAAATGTAAACAAAATGGTCAATGACCTAATAAAATGTAAACAATAGGGTCAGTCCTAATAAAATGTAAACAAAAGGGTCATTGAACCCATAAAATGTAAACAAAAGGGTCATTGACCCTATAAAATGTAAACAAAAGGGCCAACGACCTCAAATGTAAACAAAGGTTGTTGACTTGGCTAATTGTAAATAAAGGTTGTAGACTTGGCTAAATATAAACAGAGGTTGTGGACTTGGCTAAATGTAAACAAAAAGGTTATTGACCTCATAAAATGTAAACAAACAGGTTGTTGACCGCAAAATGTAAACAAAAGGGTCATTGAACCTATAAAATGTAAACAAAAGGGTCATTGACCCTATAAAATGTAAACAAAATGGCCAACGACCTCAAATGTAAATAAAGGTTGTGGACTTGGCTATATATAAACAGAGGTTGTGGACTTGGCTAAATATAAACAAAGGTTGTGGACTTTGCTAAATGTAAACAAAAGGGTCAATGACCTAATAAAATGTAAACAAACAGGTTGTTGACCGCAAAATGTAAACAAAAGGGTCATTGAACCTATAAAATGTAAACAAAAGGGTCATTGACCCTATAAAATGTAAACAAAAGGGCCAACGACCTCAAATGTAAACAAAGGTTGTTGACTTGGCTAATTGTAAATAAAGGTTGTAGACTTGGCTAAATATAAACAGAGGTTGTGGACTTGGCTAAATGTAAACAAAAAGGTTATTGACCTCATAAAATGTAAACAAACAGGTTGTTGACCGCAAAATGTAAACAAAAGGGTCATTGAACCTATAAAATGTAAACAAAAGGGTCATTGACCCTATAAAATGTAAACAAAAGGGCCAACGACTACACTCAAATGTAAATATAGGTTGTGGACTTTGCTAAATGTAAACAAAGGTTGTGAACTTGGCTAAATAAACACAAAAGGTCACTGATCCCATAAAATGGAAGCAAAAGCGTAATTGACCCCTTAAAATGTAAGCAGAGTTGCACACGTTCTTTTTTCCAAAAAACCGCTCCATACTCGCAAACGCCGTCACCGGACCACTATAAGATATAGCAGTTATACAAAGGGTCAGTCAAACTCAAGTCCCTGTATGTACTTTTTATTTGACAAGATAAGTTAACGAAATTTGGCATGGATTATTGTCCAAGGCAACACTATAATCTAAGAATATATTGCTCAGATCGGACCACTATAGCATATAGCTGCCATAGAGACTGATCGGTCAATATCAATTTAAAGATCTTTTTATATCGTTTTATGCTATAAGAAATACCCCTCTGAAGGGTATTAGAGCTGCGGTGTAGCTGACATAAACGTTTTTAATTTTGTTTTTTGAATAAAAATACCACAAAATACTTTTCATGTGTAAACACATAATTCAGATATTTTTAATTTTACTCGTACAGATATTATATCTATAAAACACATCTATTCAACACAAGAAAATAAATAAAATTGATGTGTACACTTCAGATTCGCAATAGTTAACAAACAAGTATAAATAAAATGATGTTTTTGGTGATCAACAACAGAATTTGAAAATCTAAAAGCAGGTATGCTTGAGCGAATTGAGTTCATTGCGAATAAAAATTAATAGTATAACTTTGTTGGTCTGTTGTTTACACCACTTCTACAATTTATATAATATTAACACTAATTTGACTGTTATCTCTCTAAATTTCCCCTACGAAAATGCACTTTTTGTAATTTATTTGGTCTCGTTATTCGTTTGTAAATTATATGTAAAATTTTCAAGCAACTAATTATTTTAGATCATGTCTATATACTAGCAGGCTTGTAAGCGCATACAGCTGATTGCCACATTAATTTATAGTGAAAACGTAAAATAACTTAAAATAATACATATACATACATTTAATAGAATTTAGTTTCATTTGTATGATGATCATCATTTTTTTTTGTTGCAATTTGTCCATAAAATAAACTTGTAAAATAATAAATTGAATGTTTTTCTAAAACTTTCCGCAACTATTCTTCGTTTATTGTCGAAGATTTATAATCAATTCAGTACGAATACTACAAAGTATATATATAAAATATGTAAATATGATATTAATTGTCAAATAACTCCATTTGAATAAAGCCCATTTAATGATTTCTTCATTATTTTTCACAAAACCAGGTCAAGTAACACAATTCAAGTTATATAAATTAGAAAATCGTTCTTAGACCACTGCCACGCCCAACACATTGTATGCACACATAAATACAAATTTTTCGGCACTTTGGTTCTCGTGCCATAACTTGCCTAATCCAATATTATACTAGAAAAAATTATAGACTACCTTTCGACAACAGTTATTTGTTGTTTTAAGCTCAAAAATTTCACGCTACATTTTTTCAAGTTCGTTTCATAAGACTGGGATTATATGTATTTCGTATCTTTGAATTTTCTACTTTTTACTTTTGAAGCTATCACTAAATTACATGACATTGTTTTAAAATTTTGTGTTAGCTAGAAAGACGTACACACAAAAAATATAACGTTTTCAAGACGAGCTAAATAAATCTGCTATATAGTTACTTTTATATATAAACTGAAAATATTTACAAACGGTAAGCTTCTAAACACATTGTCCATTAAAACTGGTAGAGTTGTGAAGTGCAACGGTTTCATTTTTAGTTTCAAACAGCTCGAAACTAATAGGTGACTCTCAACTTGCATACCTATGCTTGTGGTGTTTTTTGTATGAAGTTCCATACATACTTATATACAATTTTTATTATATGTGTATATGTGTTGATACTTTAGTAAAAACAAAACAAAAAATATTCCAGGCTTCATAAAAAGAAAAACAAATTAAATGAACAATGCGTCGTGTTGCAATGCAATATAAGTAGAAATTCATTTTAACTTTTCTCAGACCAACATGAGTACCGCAAGAAACTTCGAATTTTTTTAAACATATTAATATACACGCTATTTAAAGCGGCGATGAAGTTTAACTACTTTGACGGTCCCTCGCTGACTTTCTCACTCGTAACAGTCGACAAATTACGATTAGGCAATGTTGTCGAAGCCGTTGCTAACGCAGTTTCCGTCATGGCTGGTTGTGCTATCACAGTTTGTTCAGGCATTACTGCCGCCGCAGCTGGCGTCGCTGTTATAGCCGCTACCCTGCGTAATGCACCGCGCTGTCGTGGCGTTTGTGCGCCTACTGTGCCGCCAGTTGTGCCGCTTTGTTGACGTTTGCGCTTTTTTACAAAAACAAAAGTTGAGTTTAATAACTGTTGTTGCCCCTGCGCTGAGGAAACATTTGAGCCAGTTTGACTATGTGCCAATGTGACAATCGATCCCGTAGCTGCCGATCCTGGTGTACGTGCACTATTTAATGCATCTAACCATGGTAAGTCGAAATCATTCAGTGCACTCAATTTTGGTACCAGCTCTCCAAAAGCTTGCACCGGTAGGTCATTGGTAAAGCAAATGGTTTGTATTGCATCCGGTTGTGGATAAAAACTCAACAGCGGTTGTTGATCGGGTGGTATTTGTATTTCGTCCTTGCAGTGACGTCGTTTCAATTTTTCTATGCGTCGCTGTTCACGTATTTGCTGTACATCCCATTTTTTTCGGCGCTTCTCCGCCAATTCTAACTTTTCATGACGCTTAAGGAATGCTTCGTCGGATAAATTCTCGGTTCCCTCAATGCAATAGGATACCGTAAGTTCGTGTTCTGTCCATTTGGGTATCTCTAACATGGGTGCATCAGCGTGTAGCGCTTCTACTTCTTCCTTCATAAATTCGTAGCCATCGGTCACAATCTCCTCGTCCTCCCATGCACGCGTGCAATACATCCTGTCCGTGGATAAGTAACCGCACCGACGAGTTTTGTTTTGCCGTAGTTGAGTTTGTAAGTGTGTACTGCTGCGAAGCGAATGAGTTGTGATGTTCTTTGCTTTCTTTGATTGATTTTCAATTTTTGGTGAAGCTGGCGATGCAACCATAGATCGCTGAAATAAAAAACTTGTAATAAATAAAATTACAAAATTTAAGATGAGATAGTATACCTGATCGGAGAGTTCACCAAGTGATTCACAGCTTGCAGATTCATCGGATTGCAGATCTGGTGCATGCCACAACATTAGTGGCATTTGTTTGCCACGACTTGGTGTTGGTGGCGTAACACACACTTGGGTTGTGGTTGTTGTCGTTGTAACGGTGGGAACTAAAGATGGTACGACAGACATCGTAGCATTTGTTGCAGCCGGAACTGTAGTTACTGGTATAGCTAATTGTCGCATTGGTTTAGCCCCACGCGTGACATGTATAGGCGACATTCTTTGCTGTTCAATGGGCTTGGAATGTATCGAAACCACATCATTACTATCCTCGGTGGTATTACCGGTGGTTTCGCCGGCTTCCTCCATGTCACCATCATCTTCTTCTTCTGCATAATCGTCATTTTCATCTTGTTCCGCCTGTGTCTTGCTAGCTGCACTGTCATCCGCCTCGGAAGTGGTATCTGAAGTACCGGTTGTTGTCGAATTCGGGCTATGATCAGGCAGACTAACACGATGCAATATAATTTTACTAATAAGTTTACCATTACACTCGCCAATAATATTTTGTCCCCCGGGAGCTGCCACTGTTGCTGCTGTTACAGGAGACACACGACTTGCTAGCATTGGTTCTGCTTTACGTTGTATTTTTGCTAATGGTGGCGGTGAATTCGCGGTTCGTTTTATATGACGTTGTAGTTGTTTTTGTAACTCCTGGACTTGTGTCTCAAGTTGCTGATTCTTTGAACGTAATCCCTCAATTTCCTCATTTTGCGCTGCAAGTTGTTTGTCCTTAACTTGAAGTTGATCACTTTGTGCTTGTATTAAGTCCAAATGAAGTATCAGCATAGCCCGTAGTTGTTTGTTTTCTTTTATAAGCGCCAAGTAATCCGTATTCGCCACTGAGGCAGCACCGCCACCACCCCCCGCATTGTTGTTAGCTCTAATGTAGTTCTTGCTTTCCGTCGGATGACAGTAAACATGATCCATATATTTATTGTTGGCATTTGGAGTTTTGTTACACTTATTTTCCATTTTGATTGCCACTCTACTAAATTTTATTTATTCATACGATACCCGTTTAAGTTTTTGATGTTTTACAATTGACTTATCGCTTACTTTCTTTGCCTGTTTCTTCATAACACCACGCGTTGCACAAACTTTTGTTTTCACAATTTTGCCAATTTCTTTTTGTGCTCGTTTATTTTTCTCGAATCCACCATTAGGCAAAAACGAAATGCGTAATTTCGCCCACCTTTTCAACACAGTGCAAATTTTCCAATTTTAAAGCTTTGCTCCTCAAATTTATTGAACAATTTGACGTTGAAATACAATTGCCCGACAAAGCATTTTATAAACATCCGATACAAAATCGATCCAGGTACATTTACAACTTTTTACTTTGCAAATTTGAATTGGTTTTCCTCGTATCTTTGCAATTTAAAATCGGACACGAAAATTTTAAACACCAGAGCGACGTTTATTTTTATTTTTGGCATCACGCTTTTGTCCACCACCGGCTGCGCATGCATGCTACTTATGTTGGCAGCACTGCCTAACTAACCACTTGGCTTGCCAATTAGAAGAAAATTTATTATTTTCAGAATAGTTTATTTTATTTAAGCAGAGATATATATTTTATTTTTCCATACCAAATATCGAAAGATTTGTTTATGTTAGAATAATAGTTAATGCAAACAAAAAAGTGCAATTGTTTACCATTTTTAAAAATATGAGTCACACTACAATATTGAAGGAATATGAAGTGGTGAGTTTTATTTGTCATTAAAAGCTACCATTGAGGTTGTTGTTTTTGGCGCAATTTCCAAAATTTATTTCATTTATAATTTGTGTTATTAATTCTCTTAAATTTTATTTCTTATAAACAAATAAACCTAAATATGTCCTCAGTATACGAAGATGATGTAGTTGAAGATTTACTTAATGGAAATTTACATGAATTACCAAGCGATGAAGAAAATGAACAGAATGGCATGGGTGGGGAAGATCTTTTTGGCGAAGATGGTGAAGCCGGTGGTAATGCGGATGGTGCGCAACCCGGTGTTAAAGTTGAACCAAAAAAGCGAACAGTGCGAAATCCAAGACCGAAATTATCTTTGGATACTTTGACGGGACCGCGTGGCATACATACAATAGAAGAATATTTCAAGGATGTTAGTTTCAAAGGAAAAGGACATGAAAAACGGGATCTAGATGAGATGATGCGTCGTATGACACACTGGGCTCATAGGATGTATCCAAATTACAAGTTTGACGATGTCTTAACCAATATCGAACGTATTGGGAAAAAGAAATCACTTCAAGTACATATGTCACGTTATCGTCTGGGTATGTTGGAAAACTTGAAAACCACTGGTGACAAAGCACATGACGAAGAAGAGGATGGTGATGCAGATGCAGCAGCAGATGAACCATTTGACGAGTTCGATGCATTGTTGGGTGAACAAATTGCCATATCTAAAATAGCGCCGCGTACGCCTGCACATTACAGTAGTGGTGGTGCTGATAGAATGGACGCGACATTTACAGGCGCTAGTAGCAGTACTTTACACACACCATCATTTAATCGTGGTAATGCAGTCATGTCTACACCATACACTACCAACGGCCACGTGGGCTATAAATTAAATGACAGCGAACTAGCACGTCCACTACCGCCGTCACAACCGGCATCACCTGCTCCGAAATTAACAGCAGAGCAAATAGCGCGTATAGCAGAAAATCGACGTATAGCATTGGAGAGATTGAAAGCGAAAAAAGAACGTTTAGCGCAGCAGACAAACGGAACTATAGATCTAACAAAGGCAATACCAGAGGAGGCATAACTCGAAGTGTAAGTTTGAATGTTTGTTTTTATTATGATTTATATGGAAGCCATGGATTTTACAAATAAGCTGTAACTTTTTAATACTTCTATCAACAAATTCTCGTCATTAGAGTATTATATTCTCTCCCTATTATATCACTTTATTTAAAAAAAAATTATTTCTGGCGTGCTCCTTAAATAAAACGTTTATGTATGTATATTCACAAGCTTCTTCATTGCTTTATTTGAGCGAAATTTCTTATGGACTTATCTTTACTATCACGTAATCGATAAGCTCCTAGAGAATTATTCTCACTGGTATCTAGAAAACATATGCATTTTGTATTTAGCCAAGGGCTCAAGTACAAACTTACATTCTAAATCTATAAATATAAATATCATAAATTTGTTTTGTCAAGTCTATAAAACATGTGCGTATGAAAACAATTTCGGTAAACAATATTAATGATTTTAGGTATAAAAATTCAATACAATTCAATTGTTAAATGAGTGCTACAATGAGATGAGTGCCAAATGTTACTTCAGCTATATGCATTTTATAAATACTTAGTGGTTTAGCTTAAAATTTACACTTCATAGCTCAGGTCTCTGCCGTATGGCAAAATTATTAGCAAAAAAAAAACCTTTTTACTAGTTTTTATCACGTCTTGACTGTTCACAATGCGCATTCGGTAGATTGATGGAAATTTGTGGAACTTGCGAGAAAATACTGCGTACTTTCTCCACTAAAGTGCTGCCAGCTTTCGATTCTGTAAAATTTGCCGCTAGTGTTTTGATAGGTTCTATTTTGAATTTCGTGCCAGGTAGTTCCACCTTTTCAGTTGGGCTTTCGTCTCCATTTACCGAGTCTTCGATCACCTTAAGTACACGTTGATAGAGGAATGACTGACGGAAAATCGGTTTCGAGAGACTAAGATGATCATCTTTGAGCACATAAAAGTCACCGTAATCCAGACGCGCTGAATCCTCAGTTACGATGCGCAGTGGGAATTTGAAGGATGTCAACATTGTTGGTGCGCCTTCGGCGATAGTGACAACCTTAACATTACGAAAGCATGTATGTAAACATGCCATAAAACGATTGTGCATTGCAAGTAATTTTGGTGCTCCTTCTTCCATTTCTTTCACCTCAATGGAGGGGGAGAGTATCACTTGCATGTGTTGTTTCCATTTGGCAATAGATGAGCCACGATGAGGTGTGCCCAGAAAAAGGATGGAGGATGTGCTATTTGCTATTTGATTAACTTTCGGATCGGGATCATCGACAGCTTTCATAAGCATTAGTTTGGTGAGTATGCCACCCATGGAATGACCGATCCAAACGACTGGTCGCTCATTGCCAACATCTGATTTGGAGAGTCGTTCCAGTAATGATGTGGCGCGTACATCGATTTGTCCTTGACCTTTTTCGCACGGGCAATACTTTGTGAAATTAGCTGACCACTCAGTGACTGCAGAGGTGTAATCTATACCAATGATTCTGATACAAAGAAAGCAGTATATTAGCTATTATAAAACAAGCTTTAATAATATTTAGCTACCTTGTATTTGGATAATCATCTGGCAGCCACTCCATTGGCCAACAGTTGGTGTACTCTTCACAGTTATCTTGATTTTGCCATTCATTGCCAGGCACACTAAATTCACCACAACAACCTTCGCCCGCCTTAAGTGGCACATCTGGGTGTACTACCTCCCAATCGGATTCAAGCTCGGCAGTGTTCTGTAACGCTTCCACAAGTTCCATAGTCGCCGCATCGCTAATTTCCAAAGTTTTGTTTTTCTCCTTTTTAGCTGCTTTCAGTATGGGATCTGTATCAACAAAACATTCATATTATTACATATTGACACATTTCAAAATTACAAAAAAAAGCACACACCTGTTGCTTGTTCTTTCGTGCTAGTATTTGCACTGACGTTGCTAACATTACTGGGGTTAAGTCCATTGCCATTTTTAAACAGCTTGCCATTGCCACGTCTTTGTTCGCCAACCAAGAACACATCATCCGTTTCGCTTGTGTAAAATGCATTCTTGCCATATAAACCCAATTCGGTGGGATTTCGATCCTTTTGGCGCCATGTAATGAAAACACCGCCCAACAGGCCGTGTATGAAAACGATATCAGCTTTGGGCTTGGCGCGTGTGCGCAAACGTGGATGCAATGGATAGACATTGGGTGGATAGTCCACATGATTGGGATCATCATGATCCAGATTAGCCATCGTTTTGGCTGATATCACTTGCAAACGTAAGTCGGGACATTTCATCCATTCGGCCAATCCGCCAATCCAACCGGACGCGAAGAAATGCTTCACGCTATCCTCAACGAGGGACATATTCGCCAACACCTTACAGAGTGTGGAAAGGGTTTCATTATCATCGGCAAAAATTTTACGCAATTCCATAAGATGTGTCAGACCACCCTCGTTGATAATTTGCTTCGCAACCGACTCATCCTTAGTTATATGATGTAGGAATGCGATAATCTCTTTTAGCATGTCCGTATCCTGTACAGATAATGAGTTAGCTTGTTCCTGTGTAAAGAATTCATCGATGCCTTCGTGTGGATACTGTTGTGGAAAGTATTTGTTGAAAAAGTTATCAATGCAAGAATTTGGGCGTAAACGCGCTAGCATATCATGAAAGTCGGCAAGCACGAGTTTGGGATTTTTAATGCAGCCACGCATATGTACCGGCACGAACCAACGTGAATCGGCGCCAGAACGTGCCAAAGAGACGGCGGTGCGTGCATCGCAAATTTGTGCCAAATGTCGAAAGTCCCAGTCCTTTAAGTGATCGATACAGGCCAATTGTCGGACGGCCTTGAGACGTTCATGTTGTGAACCCGTTTGTGCGATATTCAGCAAACGCCAGGCAACTGAATGTTTAACGGCTTTCCACCACTTGCCAATAGGGTTAATTATGATGCTGATCCATTTCTACAAAATAACAATTGGATATGTATAATTATCAAATAACATTCTGATGACTTTCACAAGTTATTTTTATTTTAAATATTTGTATATGAGAAAATCTAAATAGTTGTGAACTATGTACATATACAATAGTCAAATATTCTTCCATTTCTTAATATATACCTTTTCATCCTCTTCCTTTTGTTTCAATCTTCGCATTGACTCCTTATAAATATGGTATTTAATATATATGTAATCTGGACGCTTTTTATCGGTATCTGATGGTGCAGTATCCACCCAATTCGATAAATACTTTCGAATCCTCTGTTTTTCAAACAAAATTAAGCCACAACTGAAAACAACAACAAATAAATTTTAAATTAAATTTATTAATCTAACGCTTTGAATAAAAATAATAACATAATACAATTATATCTCACTAGTATTAATAATAAATAATCAGTAAATAATAACATAATAATTTGTTCTTATATTTCTATGAATAAGACTTGTTATCTGCATAAATCATCTTTATATGTACATATATATGTACCATATAATTGTTAGTGCTTTATATTACAATTATTTGTATTATGTCTTATTAATTCCTATGTGTTTTTTTTCTAGATTGCGCCACACGTGAGAATTCGTTAGATGTACATACATATAAAATTAGTCAACACATTTAACCTTCTGAGATTCAAACTATGCAGCATTTAACACTACTAAATTTGCTTATCACTTTTTTTATACGTAAGTTGTTTTCTATACATAGATTTTGGCAAATTTTCCAATACCTATACTTTTTATTATTTTATATTTGCACTTGTTTTTTATACATATACATATACATATGTAAATACGAACGTGAGCCTTCCTTCAAACGTGCTTTCATGCAATGATAAATTCAACCAACCCAAAGTAGACGCGTCATGGCCACGGCGCGATAACTAAGTCAAAACAACTTTGTTTGGTTGGTTTCGCTTCAGTTTTTGTCTCGTTTCAGCAAAATCGCGTGTTTATGCGCATTTGTTTTGTTATTTTGATTCGTTGGTCAAAACGCATATGTTCTTCGGTTGTTTATCAGGTTTTGCTATCTTGTCCACCAGTTGCTAATGTGAAGCAATAGTCTTGGCAATAACGTTAGACAGGCGAACACAAACATGCATATGTATATATGTATATAATACTTTTAACATAAAAGTGTGTTATTTACGTTTGCCAAAGTACAAATACATAATACTAATTATTTCTTTAATACGCCATTGGATTTTAAAGAAAATAGTTGTTAGCCAAATTAATCAACATTTGTTTTTGTTTACATTTGCGGTGCTGTCACTTATGTACAGTCAAGGCTTTTCGGTTTTTATCTTCATTGCATTTCCAATGGGATGTAAACAAGTTTGTTTACATTTACAAATTACGCCGGTGCATTTGCAAATAAAAACAATAACAACATAGATTTGACGTAATGAATGCAACGATATTAAGGCCTGTGTATTAGGCAACGTTGTCTGCCAAAGCAATCACTTGGTTATTTTTACATGCAAATAGTTACTGCATGAGCTAATTCGTATATATCTGTAGTTGATTTCACACATTCGTATATATCTGTAGTTGATTTCACACATTCTTGTTATTTGTTAAACATAGCAAACTATCTACACGATATTAAAAATATATCTGCTGTCGTATCAGATCATACGATAAAAGTAGCCACTACAAAAGTGGAATAGAGAGAGTGAGAGATTTCAATTTATAGGTAAACATACTTATATCAATACATACATACTTAAGTAGATATGTAAATATGTATGTATTATGTTTTAAGCATCAGCAACACGGAAGTTATTTGTTGCTGTAGTGCGTGTTAAGACCTAATAATCTTATTGCAAAAAATAAATACATGTATGTATGTGTCTAAAAAATTTTTAAAATAAAATTCTATATGTAATCTATTTAAATGTTGAACATAACCATACTTTTTTACTCGCCGCTTATTTATCTATTAAGAACTACGTTTCTACTAAAGCGAAAAGTGGGTGTGTTTTTACAAGTACAGTAAAAACAAAAACAACTGAAATTTTTTACATATGTACATTAAATATTTTGTTGTCTGCCGAGCCCCTTAAACTTGTTTTTAGTTTTGTCAATGTAAACAACAAATACGCGTACTTATTATTATTTACTTGCTTTTATATAGTGCGGTGTTTTCTGTATCTACATAGATATGTATGTTACATACGTCAAACTATCGGGTGATCATTTGTTGATTAATCGCAACGGTTGTTTTTATCAATTTGACTCATATAAAAGCGTATACTCGTATACTTATATCCAACATACGATATTAAGGGTCTGTCTACATCATAAGTATATGTACAATATAAGCTTTGTAAATTATTAAATACCAATGTAATCAAATGTTGAAATATAGTTGTACATACTACTATATGTATATAGCAAATAATTGTAAAATTTTCATAAATTTAGTAGAAATAGGTAGTAAATTTATTTATTTTAATAATGTGTTAATCTTTTCATTAATTAAATTGTTTAAATTCCATAAATTTATTTTTAAAATCTAGTTCGCTGTACCGAGTATTTATAGTATATACATATTTTTGTACATAGCTGTACTATGTCTTTAAAATTAACCTTTTTAATGTTTACTTACGTTGTGAGGATTCCAATTCCACCCACAGTCTTTGGGTAACGTCTCAATGTATTTGTAAAACCACCTAACGTAACTTTAGACATTATATTTTCACCAAAATTTCTTTATAAATATGTTTGTGTTTGCACTATTTTATTTTACACAAGGAACTAAATATTTTCTTATGATTGTGCTCTTTTGCTTTTAACCAAACTTCAAAGACGTGAAGATAAATAATGATGACACACTAAATATTCATTAGCACGAGCATAAAAGTCGCCTGATTTTCAATACTATATGTATATGCATACGTATTTATATATGTTTAGTTCAATTTGTTGTACACTACTTGGACGATGACACCTTTGGTATCGTAGATAGGCGACGTGCGCAGTAGAGGAGGAATACTGAACACGTCAGCTTCGGTGTTTTTCACTTAATTCGTTTCCTCTATTCCCTTTGAATAATGTTTGTAATTGTTTTAAAAATATATAGTCTAGGGAATCTGAAGTCACCAGCACGCTATTGGCAGACACCACTGACAAACTTTTTATGCAACAGTTTATAAAATAAGTGCTTTATAAAGTTAACTGAATTACGCTACCACTATCACGTACAAGTATCTATAAGTCGTCGTTTCTGTATCTATTTTAGATTCGGAACGTCCAATTAGTTTGGATTTACTTTATTTGCACTTCCATTTTTATAAAATATTTAATCCATTTTTATTGTTTTAAAAGTCTTATGTTATTGAACTTTTTGATAAATACGTACTCTCTTTGAGGGGCGAATTTTATTTTCTCACTGAACTTATCACTTCAAATTTTTATTGTTGAATGAATCGCCGTGCGAAACTCGCCAGCTAGAAATACTTAATTTTGGTCGAATGACAAGCGTGTTGTTATTGTGGTTGTTGGATTTTAGTTTTTGCGCCGTTTCCCATGTTTGTTATTATCGTTTAATTTGTTTTCAATTGAACATTCTTCGACGTTCGCAGCATTTATTTCTGTAAGTTTGTTATTATTGTTATTATGTTGTTGACAAAAATTAAACAAAAAGCAGACAACAATTTTTTCAACACGTAGTCAGATGGGTGGGTTTGTAAGGTAAAATATACTTTTAATAAGAAAATATATTTTCTTTTGTTCAGTAAAGAGAACCGTGTTTATGAGTTGTTATTAATTTTAAAAATGTTCAATACAAAATTTTAGAGAATTAAATATAATAAATAAAAAATAAACTATGGCTTATTACCTTTTGGAAATCTATTTAAAATTATGTCACCTTGATCACCCTGTGGTCTGGAATTCTGCTCGATCAGCTGTTGAATACGTCAAATAATTGTGGCGAAAACTACCAGAAAGAGAACTTGCGCTAGCCTACAAAACAAAAATATCTTTTCTTCTTATTTCAACATCGAACAACAAATTTTTCACATACCTCATACGAAGGCATAATATTTATAGATCGTTTTGCTGCACTCTATTTTTTTGGCGGGTACTTAATAGTGCATATAAACATAAACATCAACACAAAGGTGATAGTTCAAGCAAAGATTTGTTGATTACAAAATCGAAATTCTATTGCAAAACAGGCGTTAACAACAACAACAACTTATTAAGTGATTCGCGTGATACAACCAAGGCTTTTAGTTAGTGATTTAATATTCCAGATTCGATGAGTCATAGCGAGAGCTCTTCTAACGCACCATCAAAGATTAATGTGGCAAGTGCCTCCTTTGGAGGAAGCACGTTTTGGCAGCGTAGAGAGGATATTTTTAAACGTCTTCAGCAGAGTGCAGAAAAATGTAAACTGAAATTTAGTGGAAAGAAGGAGTTGGCCACGGAAAAAGATGATAATGTGGCCGAATTGTGTGAAGCATTAGAAGACGCATTTACATACGGCTTGAAACAAAAACATTCAGTGGTTGCGTTAACAGCGGTCAGTTTGTTCCAAAATATGCATGAGATTGTAACAGGTGAGAGGAGTATTTTAATTGATAATAAAAAATAAAAAAAATTGTAATAATGTATAATTTTTACATAAAGGCAATAGCTCAGGCATGAATGATAGCAATGGTGACACTACATTTTGGGATTTTTGTCAAATTCACTTGACTCCACACGAACGCGAACGTTACACACAACTCCAACATGTCTGTACAAAATGTGGTCTGGGCAAGGCATTTATACGTGCTACATTGAACGAAAACTCACTGCAGCGATATTTACTCACATGGCTGGCAGAAGAAGACAATTTGCACCGTTACTATACGCAATGGTCGCTTTTGTTAGACGCCAATGCCAACAAAGAATTGCCACAAATTATTGGTTCACTACAAGATGTTCTCTTTGCGTTGACCGTTAATTCCGCTGAGTTGAATGCACCAACGCGCATCACACCACTTCAACCGAATAAAGAGGAACCCGTAATTTATGCGCCTACACCGGTACCTGCTGCCGTCGGCAAAAATAAGCGCAGAACACAACCAGTGGAACGGCCCATTTCAACTGCCAATTCCACAGAAGATTTATTGAAGGTCATTCAAGAAGTCACTAAAGTGGCAGCCGGAAAAGAGCGTATGGATGTATTTCAAGCTATGATAGAACTGCCAGTGCAGCAAGAAACTAAGACAACGCCGCCAGATCCCATAGAACCAGAATTAGCATTTCTAAAAGAGCCCTTGCCCGACATTTTTCCACAAAGTACGCAGCACTCAACGACAACTGCTAACACCGCTAGCATACAGCATAATGGCAATGGTGATAAACAATTCGTCAACACACTGAGTGAACACGAGTATGAAGATCGGAGTGACACATCATCGCAATATAGCAAGTCATCATCTGCCAATTGCACCGTTAATCATGCAGCTATGGAGGAGAGATTACGTGAAATGGAGGAACGCTGCACACTATTAGAGACGCGTGTTGCACAATTGACGCGTGAGAATCGTCAGCTGGTAAGGCGTTTGACACAAAACTTCAATGGGCTAGCCATTGATCCCACCGCCTCCTTGGCTACGAACTTTCTCATAACCATTCCAACGGCCGATTTAAAAAAGACAAAACATGGCACATCCTACTATGCCTACGAGATACACATAACCATGCGTCAAAATCTGGAACACTGGTCGTTATTGCGTCGCTATCGTGACTTCCACAAACTACATAAATCACTACTACGTACTCATCCTACCGTGTCTTCGGTGGAATTTCCACCGAAAAAGCATTTTGGCAATATGAACTTGGCCTTTGTAGAGGAACGCCGTCAGCAATTGCAAATCTATTTGTTGAATGTGGTGGAGATTTTACCACAAGTCGAGGCTTGCAAGTCGAAGGCGGAATTGCAAAAAATATTTCCATTTCTGCGCGAACGGTAACAGCATTGGCTGTTGTTTTATACGTTTTTCGTTTAATAGTATTAAATTGTTATTCACTTGAAAGTGCTTGTTCGAAGAACTACTTTATTATTTTTTTTGTTTTTACCACTGTCAAAGGGTTGCTGTTAATTTTTTTTAAATTTTTTATTCCTTGTTATAAATATGTAACTAAGCGTATTTTAATAAATTTATATTATAAAAAAAAATTCTGAAATGTTTTATATTTTCCAAAAAGGTTTTTCTCATCTCATGTAAATAAGCATACAGTGCAGGTTGTGAAGAGTGGATAAAAATTGTTTAAACCGCTTGCATATTACTATTGTATATACTCAAGTTATAGTCTATGTATATTTTGATCACCCGTAGCTTCTAGGTATCTCTTACAGCTGCATTTCTTATAGCAAATATATGTACAAGTACAACTAAACCTAAAAACGTAAACGTCCAACGATTTGCATCCAACGAAAAATGCTAGTTCTTTCTATGATAGCTACAAGCTATACTGATTTGCTCTGAAAAATATGTTCGAAGATTGTAGCGTTGCCAATTAAAAAAAGTTTTGCCATACAAGCGCTTGATTTTGATCGATCAATTTCTTTCTGGGTGTTATAAGCTTCGTGGCAAATTTAAGATAACCTGTTCCGATTATAAAAACTCTAAATATTTTTTGTAGACTTTTGCCGAACAGAAATCCAGGTCTCTTTCAGTTATGTAGCACCGACTTTCGTGAATACTTTTTTTTTTTTTTGTATTTTTGAATCGTTTAGACAACTTGGGGAATGATTAACACCATCTGCTGACCATAACACTAAAATTTTTGTTGTGTTCCACTAAATATACTCAGTACTGAAAACAACAAATTTCCAATAATTCCAATATGCATGTATGGTATACATAGTATTAAAAACATAAATTTCAATCTCACCACATGCAAAATTTCTATGGCAAAGTTGCACCAAATAAAACAGGACGATTTCACTTATACTTATACAAAATAGGTTGTAAACCAATTTATTACGAAAATTTAATTTACAAACATTTTGCAGTAACAATTAAAAATGCATGTATGTGTGATAAAATAAAGAAAATTATATAAATATATATAAGATTTTCAAAAATAGCTTGTAGTACAGTAACACAGTAACCACAACAAGAGTTTAAGCGGATTTTATATAATGCAGCCAATTTTTGTTGTAAAAGCAGACGCAAATTTTATTAACTGAGGAGTTTAATTATTAAAAAAAAAATAATAATATAACTAAATTTGGTTATAAATTAGGTGGCAAACAAACGTAGGGGGAGTATATGCTTACAGTTTTATGTACATATTAACATACATTTGTATGTGCACGTAGGCTTATTTTATGTATAAAAACAACAAAACAATTATTACTTATAATTTAATAATATTAATAAACGTTTGATAAACTACATAGTTCAATATGCATTTGTGTATTTGTGTGTGTATGTATGTATATATATTTTGTAAGCACTATTCTATAACTAATTACTTAACGCTACAAACGAAGAAAACTGTTTTATATTATATTTTTTTTTTACTAGCATATAGTAGAGTGATTGGATAGTTGTTTGCGTGCAGTGTTAGAAAAAATTGCCATTCAAGCATGTTTACATACGTACATATGTTTGTTTGTATGTATAAAGGCTGCTTACGAGTTTTGTGTACTTTCTAGCAAAACACAATTTCTTTTTTAGCTTCAATACGTTTCTTTCTTTTTATTTAATTAAATTATGTACTAAGCGCTATATTTTTTTGTAATTGTTCAGTTGAAATTTAAACATATACATTTTGCATGTTACTTAGCGGTATTTCATTGTTTTGCATTCAATAATTTTGCACTGCAGCGTTGTTTGAGCGTTGGTCAGAGCGGAAGTGGGCGAAATTTAAAGTTTGCGCATGCGTGTGATTCTACTAAAATTGAGAGAATACAGAGTAGAGACAATATGCCATATATATTTTTTTACAAAAGATGTAAATTTATTTGCTATTCCACATACTTGATTAACTTTTTTTGTTTGCGTAAGAATTTAACAATTTCCGAAATTGTAAAAAAATAAGTTTATAACAAATATTTTTTTGTCATAAATTTGAGATTTCGAGAAAATATTTTTTTTAGGCAAAATTTTATAACGAATATTTTTTATGTTAAAAATTTAACAATTTGGAATAAAATTAAAAAGTTGCTCAAAAAAATTTTTATATCAAATATTTTTTTTATTAATTTATTTCATTATTTTTCAGATATTTTACGTTAAAAGTATATACTTTTCTTAAATGCATTATTTAACAATTTGGGAAATAGTTAAAACTAATAATTTTATACCCAATATATTTTTTGTTTTACGTTAATAATTTAACAATTTGGGACACAGTAAAAAAAAATTAAAAATTCGAGAAATAGTAAAAAAATAAAATAAAAATTTGAGAAATAGTAAAAAAAAAAATTCAAAAATTTACAAAATATTTTTATTTAATGCAACTAAAAATACATAATTTTTCTGCATAAAATCAATTAAATGATAATGCTTTTTTCCGTTGCTCTTTTAATTAATACTTTTGGATTTTTGCGTGAAATAAAAAAAAATGTTACACAATTTTTTAAAAACGAAGCCTTTTTGCATTAAACTTTAATTTTATATATGTATGTAAATTTGTATGTGTATAAATTGTTTCTTGCTACTAATTCTCTCTACAGCCGCAGGCAACAACTTAAGACCACAAGTCTCTTGACTTTGCCGCCGCACGAATTGTTTTGCAATTTTTATAAGTTCTTCTGTGAATTATTTGTTAGAAATAATTATATATTCTTACAATCAACTTCATTTCGCTCTAAGTTCTACATTGCAATGCGCTTTTGCTTTATACTCTCTTGACTTGCTTTATTTAGTTTCTATTATAATTTTGTTTTGTTTGATTTAAAAGTTTTTAGTGTAAAATTTCGCTCTTATATATAGTTTTTTTTAAATATAATTATATATATTTTTTAAAATTATTTTTTACAAATTGTAAAGAAAGAGCAAAGTTAAATTATATATATGTTATTATTTACGCAAATCATTAGTTGCATGCGTTTACAATAATGTTTATAATATTGGTGACCATATTAAATGAAAAGAAATGCCACATGCGCACATTTGCGTGGCGTTATGCTTTCGCTTTAAGGTAATTGCATTTGAAATGGAATATTTTATTTGAAAATTTTTATAAATTTGTGTTTTCGTTTTTTAAATTGTATATTCATGTTTTTTTTTTTTTAATAACAAATAAAGTTTTTAACGCAATTCATGCTTTTATAATAGTCTCCTACAAACACATCGTGTCTGCCTATCGCCAAATATATGCGGATATTGAACTTATTTTAATAATAAATATTTATACGGAACAAGTTAACCTAAAAAATATATGTTTTTAAATTTTTATGTATTTATTTACATTTCTTTAATATTATTATTTTTTGCGTACAGGGTTGTAAGAAAACAAATTTGTGCTTCTTGTTACTTCTAGTTAATTTTTTATTCATAGAATATACTTGTTTTCAGCACTCTATAAGTTTAAATATACAAATGTATACATTTAAGCCGGTGTCTTTACAAATTTCTATTTTCTATATATCTACATACTTTAAATATTACATAATCATCAAAAATATTGATTTTGCTTCAAGTGCGTTTTATATGTACACGTGTATTTAGGATCTGATTAGTGTTTATTTCGACACAAAATCGTCATAATATTGAAATGAAAGCAGGTTAAGTAAAGTAGTTGGAGAGAAGACTGCTGTAAACCGTTAAAATATTGTATTAGTATTTTGTTTATGCTATGTATGTATATATGTATATAATTAAAATTAAATATTATATAATATATGCCAACGCTTTAGAAAAGTTTAAATATTTTGGAGTAAATATATGTATGTAATGTTAAAAATACATGTTAAGCCACTTCCAAGTAATAAATTTTTATACTAATTTTAAATAGCCTGTTTTCGCTCTACGAAAATGCACGATATAGTTTCGTTAAATTTATTTATTTTTTTAATGCAAGTCAAAGACCAAATACAAATTGTGTGATCCACACACCAATTGCACAAAAAATTGTAAAAATTTGATAATGCTTTGGACATAATTGAATTTTGAGATGAATACGACAAGAGTTGGGAAGATACGCTGACAGAATATCTAAATAAAAAAAAACTAAAAGCCAAAAAAAAAAATATATTAAAAAAAAATTAAAAAATAAATAAATAAAATAAAGTAAAAAAAATTTCGACTCAAAGCACGGGTACTTGAACTATAGATAATGTTGGTGATCATAAAAAAAATATATATAGGACAAAATTTACGAATTCAATAAAAAGTTACAGAATAACAAAATATTAGTAATATAAGTAAAATAAAAATAATAAATATAAACAAAATTACAAAATCAAGAAATGTGAATATTAGAATTAAATTAGTTGATTGGCTTTGAAATGTTGAAATAATTTTTTTTTTCAGAACTAAGAAACATAAATAGTTATTCAAATATTAAAAATATAAAACAAAGCCTTATCGTGTGCCAATTAAAATATGAATTTGTCTTATTTCAATTTAGTTCAAGTGCCGTGTTTAAAAAGGCTGTTCACGTTGAAAATTTCATAAACGTAAACTAAAAACAAAGTAGAAAGCAATTAAAAAATTTTTTAATTAAAAAATAACCAAAAATCATAATGAAAAAGCAAAATTTTAAATTTGAAAAATACACGTGTATATATTTCAAGAATTATTAGCTATAAAAAAATTTTACTATATTTAATAAATAAAACAAATAACAAAAATTGTATAAAAAAAATTGATTTCCGAATTTTCTGTAGTAAAAAAAATCCGAAAAGAGCATCCATACATATATATATTTTTTTTTGGAAATCATTACAATGCTGAGCAAAAGCAATTCAAACAGTTATGCAAAGTAATGTAGACATTTTTAATTCAATATTACACAGTAAGAATGCTATTAAATAATTTTATATAGCATTCAAGTCAATAAGATTTTTTTTTTGTATAAGTTATGAATGAAATATAAACATGAAATGAAAAATTGCAATATTTATAAAAACAAAAGAAAAAAAAATATTACAGTCACATATTAAATCTGTCCAAACAGAATTTTACTTGTTAAACTATGGTTATACGCGAACAAAGTAATCGTGGCATATATATTTATGCAAGACCCTTTATTGCTTAAAAGTTAGGTCGGTTGTAATAGTTCAAAATATTTGTATACAGCTAAATTACGTATACCAAACAGGTCCTCATCAGCTGTGGAACTTCAGCGCAAAACAAAATCCAATAGTAATATTCACTTTACGTAAAACTTTTTTGTTTAATCGGATAAGTGTCAAATGCATATAGTTATGTACAGTTACAATTCTATTAAAATATAGCAAAAAAAAAAATAATAATAAATTAGTTTAATTTATGCAAACATTTGTTTGTTATTGTTGTTGCTGCTTTCCCGTTCTTAGCTTATTCAATTAAAGTTGCGCAAGAATAAGCCAAAGCGATCGGTGTAAGATCCTGTTGTTAGTCATACCAAAATAAATACATACACTTAATTCTGCAATGTTGTTGCTAATAATGGCGACGGCGTCTTGTCTGTGCTTGTACTCAGCTGTTTCATTGCAACTGCCACACTGCTTTCCACTGCACCAACGCTACTTGCCGTTGTGAGATTTTTAGCCAAATCCGTAGTTGGCTCAACAACATCCACAAAGCTCTTGTTATCTTCTGTTGAGCGTTTACGTTTAATGGGAGGCGGACTGAACACACATTTCTCATTATCACTATTACTGCTATTGCAAATACTACTACCATTGCTTCGACTACTTTCGTTTGTAACGGCATTTGCATAACTGTTATTGCTAAGCGTTGGCGGGCATACACAAGCTCTCTTTTGTGGTGATGCAGCAGACGTTGTTGGCACTGTCAACGCTTCGCATTTGTATGTGTTGTTTTCTGTTGTGCTGCAGGCGTATGTTGTTGTTGTTGTTGTCGTAGCTGTTGTATTATTTGCGATACTCGCAGCTGCTTGGCCAACCATTTGTACTTCTGTCGCATTGCTGTTCATTTCATGGCTGACCTTGTTGTATACCACCGGTAGCGTTTGTTTGGCGCAAATTGCGAATGCACTTGTTGTTGTTATTTCACTAACAACCACTGCTTCGACTGATGGCGGTAAGAGGGGCGATAGTGGTCCATCATTTGCGTCAATGTCATCCTCATCCTCATTATCGTAAACATTACCGATAATGTCATTGTCCTCATCTTCGTCCGCCATATCAGACCACCACGATACTTGTGCACCAGGGAATACGTAGGCTGAAACGGTATCATGTGCATAGTAGGTGCCTTCAAGTAAACGTTCCGCTGCAGTACGGTATTTTTTGACACTGCGCCGTAAAGCGACATTTGCCGTTTTATTTTCGACTAATTCACTTGACGTTTCTTGTGTCGTCTCTACCGTTGTATCTGTTGTTGTTGTTGTTGTTGGCGTTGTTAGTGTGTTGTCTGCGCAGGTTGTTGTGGCGGTGTTCAAGTTTTCCAAGGTAGTTGTGCCACCACTATCGCCGAAATTTGTAATTGGTGGCGGCAGTGTGCCAATAATATTGTTCGAAATAAGCGCGGAGTTCGATGAATCGCCCAAAATACCACTGTCTTTTGACGAGTCTACAGATAAGTGGCGCGCGTGCATACCGTAGGCGGTGTGATGTTGGGGCTCACTCACGCGCGCATTGAATGGCTGAAATGAACGATTTTCGAAATCCTCTGCATCTTGGGGATCTTCTAAGTAATTTACTGTTACTAAATCGTTCGTTTCGTGTGTTTTCGTTAACGGATGATTAAGTTCTAATATGGTACTCTTGATTTTCTCAATCGCTTCGTTAGCCTCACTATTTGCCACTGTAGCAACGGGTTTAGCTAGCACCATGCCAGACGATGTCGAGGATTCGAATCCGCTATCTGAATAGGCACCCGCTGATCGTAGCGCTATATCTGTGGATGCGCTGGATTTGACTGATTGTGTGTCCGTATCTAGCATCTGTTGGGCGTACTCTTCACTTTCGTCGTTGGTGTCTTCCTCCTCCAATGATAAAAGTTCTTTCGATTCTTTTAATACAACATTGTCATAGCAGATTTCTTTCCAATCGTCTCCTAAACGATGACAAAGTTGATTGATAATAACATCGGAATCTCCCAATAGTTCCACATCAAATTCAAGATGATGTAATTGCTCCCGATTGATAAGTATTTGGGGAACACTAGCTGGTATTGAGCTGGGGATCAATGCTACCGGTCGCACTTTGAGCGAAGAACCTATAACAATTAACAGGTCACATTTATCTTTGTCACTTGCCATGACAGTGTGAAACTCCTCAGGAAGACCTGTGCAACATGATTTG
The DNA here is from genome assembly GCF_042242935.1 of Bactrocera oleae. Classification (NCBI taxonomy): domain Eukaryota; kingdom Metazoa; phylum Arthropoda; class Insecta; order Diptera; family Tephritidae; genus Bactrocera; species Bactrocera oleae. The sequence goes on along the minus strand of NC_091537.1, from coordinate 6,541,719 downwards.
AATATTTTAAATGTAATCAGATTATAAAAGGCAATATTTAGTGCAAATGTCATATATAAAAGTCATAAAATAATATTCTATAAACAATAATACTTTTTAAAAACAAACGGAATTTTCTACGATATTTCAGCAATGCACTTACCTTCGCCAAAGAAAACAATGTCTGGCTTCATTATACCATTCTCCACAAGCTGTCTTAAGTCAGCGTCAGATACAGCATCCGAAGCATTCACACTCTGCTGCACATTCGGCTGGCAACGTCTACACACCGGTATGCGCTGTGAGAAAATATCTTCACGAATTGCGTCTGCTGTGCACTTAACTTTGCATTTGGTGCAAGAAGCGGTCGAGAATGACCCATGGCACTCAATTACATTTTTAATGCCAGCCACTTGTTCCAACGTATCGATGTTTTGTGTATAATTCCGTAAAAGTTTCTGTTTCTCTTCGAGTAGTTTGATGAAGCGATGACAAGGGGATGGTTTAAATTGTCCCGGATATATTTCGCGTGCAAACTTGAAGAATGGACGTGGATCACTTGAAAAGTAGTTGATGTCAAACATAGCTTGTGGATCAGGCAAATTGGGAAAATCTTTTGCCAAACGACTGTAGATACCATCACTAGAACGAAAGTCTGGTATGCCACAAGATACAGATACACCGGCACCAGTCAACACAATTATATTTGTCGATTGTTGTATCAACTGTATGACATCTTCAAATGTGTTGATATAACGAAGTTTTTGGCGTCGCGGCGGTTCGGATAACATGCTAGCCAGTATACGCCACAGCATCATGTCATTCACACCGGGCGCTATTGGATGTACATTGGAAGGCAACATTTGTGAAAGCAAATCGCGTGGATTGGCACCAGCGTGAATTTGCTTTTGTACCCAATTAATAGGGCGTGCGCTAATTGGTTTCCATTCACGGCCAGACATATCCGATAAACCACTTAAATCAGAAAAATCCGAATCAGATGTGGAGTCGTCACTGTCCTGCGAAACATCATTATTTGTATTACCACTGAACTCTTGGGACTCCTCATTTCCTTCCTCCACCAAATCATCATCTGTTTGATAACTGTCAGCGCCGTCATCTTCACCATCATCTTCTTCATCGTCTTCTTCATTTATGGAATTGTCTTTTGTTGGCAATTCGACAACATTCAATGGTGTTTCAATATTTGTCGCTGGAATTTCATCAGACGAGGAAGATGCTGCTACCGCCACTGTTGCAGTTGTTGCTATACTTTCGCAGTTTGTTTTTATATTGCTTTCGCGCTCTGCTACTACTGTTTGTGTATCAACTATTTCGGCGCCAAAATCAAAACTCTGTTTACTGGCCATGAGTGTTGTACAATTGGCTGACAAACATGTTTCATGTATTTTCACATCTTGCAAATCACGCTTATCAGAATGTGAAGTGCCTATACGGGTTTCTTCGAAACTTTCCATCATATCCACTTGGTTTATAGAGTCCACCTCCTATGATAATAATGCGAAAGCCCTTTCCTTATAATGTTGTATAAATGCAAATACAAAACTCTCTCTTTCCCACCTCAGTTTGGAGCCCAACAACTAAGGCGTACTCTCTCGCACTCACTTTTCGCCTTGTTTATCCGTTCTCGTATGTTACGTTTTCGTTGCTGCTTCGTTGGTACACACAAAATTTTCCTTTCGTCTCTTTTGCTGATGTAAAATTTTTCTCCGCCGTTTTTTCACACTTTTCGCTAAGAAAAACCGCGTTTTTCATTTAACATTTTTTTCAATTTTTTTAATAATATTATTTATTGATATGTTAAATAGAAATTCCGATACTAATTTTCGTAATTTTTTTTTAATTTTTGCGAATATTTAACACGGCAATTGTAGCAAATGATCCTCGCCCAAACACAGACGAAAATATTTTTTGGTGGCTCGTCAATGACGTGAACAAAAATGGCCGTCGTCTCAACGGGTTGCTGTGTGCAATTCTAGTACTTTCTCTAACTCTCGTTAAAGTGTAGTCGTATTTCGCGGGTTTTCAGATTCCAAAGTAAGTATCTAAACAATTGTAATTCATTTATAATTTCCAATAAGATAAAATCACATCAAATATTGAATAGGAAGTAATGTTTTATAAACAACATTAGAAAAAAAAGGTAGAAGTTGTTATATTTTCCAATCAGGGTCTATTTAGCTACAATGCAACACTGAGTGGAAAATTTTCGCTCAGGTGCAAGGTGAGGGTTGCCAATAGTCTTTTGATTAAATAATATAAAGGCGCAATTTTTTATTGGGAAAAATTCATTGTTTATATATGCTAATTGGAAATAGTAGATTGTATGACGTAGTGGACCACTACTGGGACCGATAAACCGTTATTTATAATTTCTAATATAATTAGAAATATATACCATTTATATATTTCTTTGCTTAATGATTGAAAAATCTTGCAAACATATAATTCTTAAAACAACATGGTTAATACGTTGGATTATTTCTAAAAAAATAATGTTTTTTTAGTCTTAGTTTCAAATTGGATATTAACATTAAAATCCTTAAAAGATTTTTGAAAAGTTGACAACACAGCAATAAAAGCGAATTGTCAATTTGCTCATCATCGCCGTCGCCGTCGTCAACGAACGTAGGAAGAAGATAGAAAGCTTTCTCAATGCAAAATTTTCTCAACTGTTATTTTGTTTGTGTCGACGGAAAATATTGAGGAAAATTGATTTTTTTTTGCAAAAAATTTAGAAAGTTACAATCATGGAGAATGTAGAGCTGTACGAAATTCTTGGAGTGAATAAAAATTCAACAGATGCTGAAATCAAAAAGGTAAGCAATTGCAGGATTCGTTGTATGCTCGGAACGAAGTTTAGCCAATGAATCAAATTGGCTAAAAAGCCGCGGGTGCTTGCCGCAGTACATACGACAATATAATTGGATGCAACAGTTTACAGCCATTAGATGGAGTAAGCAAAAATCGGAATTTTCCAATATCCCGTTAGGAACTATGCAGAATTTCATTTAGCTTATGGAAGTTTAATGTTGCTTTACTACATTCGTGGGCGTCACAAGGGGGGAAACCTTTCATAACGTATGGTCGTTTGCCGATTGTAATTATTTGCGATTTGGGGTGAATAAGTTCCACAAAACAGCTGATCGCTAGAGGTTGCCTTTGTTTACATTGATTGTATATGCCAATTTTTTTTATTGTTATTCTGTTGAAATATTGTAACTAATCAACAATATTAATAAATACTTTCAGAATTATCGAAAATTGGCAAAAGAATTTCATCCGGACAAGAATCCAGAAGCTGGTGATAAATTTAAAGAAATATCATTTGCATATGAGATACTTTCTGATCCAGATAAACGTTTTATATATGATCGCTATGGACTGAAAGGACTACAAGGCAGTGATGGTTTCGGCGATGCGTCAGAATTCTTTTCCCATTGGTTTCCATTTAGTGGTGGTCATAGGCATAGTAGTGGTGGCGGTTGTGCCAATAGTCGGGCGCGTGCAGCAGCAAAAATCATTGAAAAACTAGAAGTGACGCTTGAAGAATTGTTCAACGGCAATGTCTCAAAATCTATTGAATATACACGTACTTCCTATTGTGCGGCATGCGAAGGTGAAGGTGGACCGAAAACGAATATGGAGCAATGTAAAGCCTGCAACGGCACTGGTCGTACTGCAAACTACTCATTTATGGGTGCCTTTGTGAACGCATTTGAATCCGTAAGTAAATATAAATGAAATAAATTATTTTTGTGGTAAATCATTTCTATTTTATATGCAAATAGACCTGTCCGTCCTGTTATGGACGTGGCACAACCATACCCGAAGAATGCCGCTGTACAACTTGTAGCGGCAGTGGCTTGGTGAAGGAGGAGGTAAAGCAAGAAGTGCCTATTGAGAAAGGTGCATCAAATATGGATGTACGATTCGCATCAGTGGGCAATCAGCCTTTGGTAGGCGAGCGTGGCGATCTTATAGTAGTTTTAGTGGAAGTCGAACATCCAGTTTTCATACGACGACAAAACGATTTATTCCTCCGTGATATACATATAAATGTTACACAAGCATTATGTGGATTTATGCATTGCTTCCAACATCTCGATGGACGCACAATATATATCACAAATAAAGCTGGCGATGTTATTAAGCATGGCGAACTAAGGGTAGTCACTGGTGAGGGTATGCCTTTGCGAAATAATCCCTTTGAACGTGGCGATTTATTTGTGGAATTCAACATTGACTATCCTGATGATAATTTTGCGACTCTAGAACAAATGCAATTGCTGGAGACGCTGTTACCGCCACGCCCACCCTTCATAATGCCAGAGGATGCTGAAGAAGTTGTGCTGATGGAAGTGACACCCTATGGCGAAGGTAGTCAGGCTGGTGCTTATGGCGGCATAGATGATGACGATGACGATGGTACACCACATTTAGATAGTGTACAATGTCAAACGGGATAAAGCGCAGTGACGTAAAACGTAAAGCGCAGCTATATGTATGTGTAGATGTAGTGGAAAATATTGTGACAGCTGTAAAGTCAAATTTTTGGTGTGAATACGAAATTTTGTGCATGCAGTATGCAGTACGTTGAAAACGAACATGAAGAAAAACCTAACCAAATGATAAACGTATAATTGATAATAAGCACGTAAATGTAATGTGTATTACATACGTATGTACGTAGTGTGCTACGTTCATTTAGTTTTTCTAATAATTTTAATATATTTATTTTTTCTGTAACATTGTATGTGTGCACTTTTTGGACTTAACATGTTTTTGAAGCATTCAATTTGAACGTTTTGATTTCACTTACACATTTTCATTTACTTACTGTAATAATATAACGCGATGTACGAGTATGTTGTAAACTAAACGATTGGCGAAAGAAATGTTATTTTAATTCGGCAGCGTATTAAGCACTGCTAAGCAAATTCTAATTTGTTGACCAAGACTTAATATCTTTAAATTAATAAATATACTAAAATAAATACTAAAAATGTGCACATTCCGCAAGGATTAATGGAATGTAAATATTTGGCGCTTTATTGAAATGAGGAAACAGCGAAAATGAAGCTGTCAAAGAGGTGATATTTGCAGATATTTCTTAAACGCATAAGCTAAATTATTTCCTATTCTTTATTTTTAATTTTTGAAATGCAGCTGTTCGTGTTGCTAAGCAAGTTAGCTTACCGAGAAATTTCTCGGAAAATAGTCGGCAGTAGTGTTACAAGTTTTTGGATATAGCAATAATTCCACACACTCCATTTTTGTGAAACAACAATCAAAAACCAAAAATCACACATTTTCTTTTGCTGTAACAACAATCAAAAAACACATACTACATAAACACTAACGTGGATTTAGGAGTAAGGTAATTTGTGTTTTTGTTTGCAGCGACATTGCTATTCGAAATTCACGTAGGCTCTATCATACATTTTTGTGTATTGAAGTATTCTCTTAAAAAATAATTTTGAGTAGTAAATAGTTAAGAATACAGTTTTTTTTTCATATCATTGCATTTTCAATATAAAATTTATTATATGTTATTATAATATATATTCCACAGTATGCATATACATATATTATAATGTTAATAGCAATATTCGTTTATGGATATTTATTAACACATATATTTATATTTGTACATAACGTACAAGTATATGTATATGTACATACATACTTAGTTATTTGTGTAGGGATATTTAACCCAAGCGCTCATTTTATTGGCGTACGCTCATTAAACATTCAAAAGTGATCAGTATTTGCAAATAAATATTGAGGATTCAGCATTCCGGCTGCTTGGCTAAACGCTAGTGTAAATCGATGCCGTTTACGCTATTGTCAATTTAAACAAATCACGCTTGATTAGGCTCGAATGCTTAAATGAGAGACGTTGAACAATGTACAATGTATCAACACTGAGCGGGGTATATTAAGTTTGTCACAAAGTTTGTAATACCCAGCATTTCCGATAAAGTAATTATATAAATGATCACTGAGACGAGCTGAGTCGATTCAAACATATCGTCTGCTCTGAAATTTTGCACACGTCCTTTTCTCCAAGGAGCTGCTCATTTGAGGGAACCGGCTATATCGGAACACCATAGCATATAGTTGTCATACAAACTGAACTTTTAAATATTGTATTATCTTCTTGGAAAACTTTTTTATTTGACAAGATATTCTCACGAAATTTGGCATAGGTTAGAATATAGAATGGAAGGGAAATTAGGTATGCACCGCGACTTAGGGTTTATTGTGCCTTCCCCTAAGTCTCCACGACTCACTTAGCCCCAGCACATTGTTGCACTCCAATATACTGCTAGGTGCTAATGAAACGATGGCATACCTATTTGGAAACATGGTGCAAAGAGCCTTAATTCTGCGTCTGCAGACTGAATCAGAGTCTGTTTGACTGTCTGTTCGATTACTACCGATTGTAGCGGTGTGAGTTCTTGCATTATAATTGAAGTCTTCGATAATTGAAGTGCTACCGCAGTCTGCGATGCTTTAGAAACCCCGTTCCCACGACAGTCGGGTCTACGTAACCGGAACGGACCCGGGTTTATTCCGGCCAAGGACTGTCAACTCGGCAGAATTCTGCCGCTACAACAACAACAACAAGCTTTAGAAACCCAAGCCACCGCCACATATGTGATAATCGGTCTCACGATCATAGTGCACATTGAACTGATAATCCTTGTGTTCTTACGCAACCTTGACTAAGGTCAGGTCCACATGCTGCCTCCACCGTAGAGTGGAATCCAGTGTGAGGACTAGATATTTGACCGTGTTAGCCATCTCCGACTCTCTGCCGCCAAGGGATAGATTTCTGAGGCCTGGCGATGACTTGCGTCTGGTAAGCGGTATGATTGTAGTTTTAGAGGGGTTGATGTCTAAGCCAACCCCACTATACCACCCCTTTGCCAGACCCAAGACCCTTTATACGATATCCTAGCTAACATCCGCATATCCCTGACAACGGATTCCATTGTTATTTAGCAGCTCAAGTAGTTCGTCCACAACTAGGCTCCAAATTAGGGGGGATAGCACTCCACCCTGTGGACAACCTCTTGTTGTGCCTGGACGAATTCTGGTATCACCTACAGTGGTTTTAGCTACCCTAGTGTGCAGTACCGCTTCTATCCATCTGCGTACCGGTGCTGCCACAGCATAGGTTATTATCTAAGGTATCTATCTACAATCTCCAAATTGTTCAGATCGGAGCACTAAAGCATACAACTGCCATTCGGCTTCGCGTTACCGGAATGGGCCCGTACTTTTAACCGACCAAGGACTGTCGGCAGAATTCCTGCAATTTACTTCAGTTATGTTTGCTGCCGCTACAACAACAGCAACATAAACTTTTCTCTCAACTTTCTCTAGATTGGATAAAGCAGCATGGTCTACAGAAGCGGAACCGGATACATATATTTATGCTATGCTGCCTATTTAAGTTATATTTTATGGCAACCAAAAAAACAAAAAACTAATGTTGAACGAAGAATTACTTTTTTCTCTAAAAATATGCTACTTGCATTTTGTCCCAAAAGCTGCTAGTGACAGTAACTTTTTTGTTATAGATAATTTCGTCTCTCACGGAACCAGCACTAAATACAAATAATAATGACAGCCAAGAAATTCTACGTAGTCTCACTTCATACCCCTTAAAAAAAAATATTATGCAAGCGATTATGACTACATCCGAGTATTATGGTAATTGGCAAGACAACCAGTTCTATGTTAACGGAATTTACCCAGATTTATTTCGGCCAGAGACTGTACTCTGGGTGATCTAACCCTTTTCGGTTCGGTAAGCAGTACTAATACTACATACGACGGCTGCATTGACACCTAGCCTTACCATTCCAAACAGCGTTAGAATTGGCTGTCAAGGCAACTAGTTTCTGGCCTTTCGTTAGATGACGTCGTTTAAAATAGCTGACATTTTTTCACATTTTCCTTATAGCCTGGTCGACTTCAGACATCGTTGGTGAGAGCCAAGGAGAGGCATGAACAGCGCATATCCATTTCTGGAATGCACTCAAATCAAATTTAACTAGGACAGCTGCATATAAATTGCGCGTGCAAATCGAATCGAAATTTTTGTTTTCTAGATTGGTACAGCCTTTTTTAAGTTCGTGTGAAGTTTGAGCTTCTTATGTCAATTAGTGTGTGTTTGGCAGCTGTTTATTTACGAGGCAAACAGTTTAACTGGCGATTTTTATATATTCAATGGTAAATGAAACAAAAATTGTATCGATTCGGTTAGCGTGCGCAATTTGTAAGCACCTGTCCGGGTCAAATTTGATCATGAGTGCATAGCCCAGGATGATTTCTGCAGCCTTTAGACGTAACAGTAGTTGCGGAAAAGTTATTCTAAAATAGCGGAAACCTTTGCGATCAGCACTTCTAATATAAAAATTAAACCGTTATATTAGCTCTTGTCTCTCCCATCGTAGTTCTATGCTGTAAATAGTTTAAGGCCATCGGTATTGCACTTTTGTTTTATTTAATTCCTATATTTATACTTAGATTTATGCATTTACGTAAGAATATTAATATATATTACAATATATATATATGTACTTAAGTGTGTATAAATCTAATCTCGACGTATATACACGTATGTGTATGTATGTCGATTTAAAGTACTTATTTAAATGCCTTTCTTGCCGCGCTTATCTCACTTGCATGGTTAAGTCCGCAATGCCAGGCCATTGTCCGCTTTAAGTATTTGCACTAATTATTTACATATTTCTATATTTGCGTACACCCATATACATACATTTTACATACACCCATATACATATGTATATATTTACAGTTAGTGTCAATGGCCTTGAAAAACTTTTCTAATGCACTAATTCTGTAAGCGATAAGAAACTGCAAATTGTGAAGAAAAAATAGCCATGCAAATATTATAAACACAAGTATGAGTGAGATTAGTATAGCAGGAAAACATAACAGTAAAAAAACAAAGCCACAATAATAACGCACTGTAAAGTTTAACTGTAAAACAATTAAAGTAATAAAGTTCTCTAAGATTCGAGTGGTGTAGGCTAAAAATTGCAATGGGGTCAAAGGGGCGTATGAGCAACATTTTATGAAGCGTGCACACAAATGATAAATATAATTAAAAAATTAAGCTAAATAAAAACGTAATATTAATTTTATAAATTTTAAGTTAAATATAGTCAATATTAATACAATATTATAGCAATTGTCGTAGCATTTTGCCGTTATTCCATAATTTTCATAACAAAGTAAGCAGCGGCCTGAGTTTGAACGCAACCGAACTGTAAAATACTCTCCCAAACCAAAATAATAAATATGTCGTTGAAACTATTTTCGAGTCGTTCATACCCTATGATCAAATTTGACCCGGACTGGTGCATTTAAACTGCACGCCCAAACCAAATCGATCGAATATGACTTTTTGCCAGTTTTGTATAATATTTTTATGTTCATGTGAAGTTTGTTCACCATATGTCAATTAGTGTGTGTTTGGCAGCAATTTGTTTACGACGCGAAAAGCTTGTCTGGCGATTTTTGCCATAAAAAAAAAAATTGAATAACAAGTTTGTGTTTGAAATTTTGCTTTGTCAATGGAATCACGGCTACGGCATATTACAGAAGTGTTTTTGGGAATCTAATTTATTGCGAACACAAAGTGGTGCAAAGCATTCGGTGAAGAACGTGAGTCATCGAAAACTGGCGAGTCATCCATGCAACTCTTCTAATGACGTTAACTTCGAAAAAATTAAACCAACAGTACTAGAACATAGTCGTGTTGGTTACAGAGAGTTAGCAGAGGATCTCAACATCTCTTATGGATCGACTCAGCACATTTTTGTTAATATTTTGGGTATGAAGCGTGTCAATACTAGAGTCGTAAAAAAGGACCTGCTTGTTTTGCAAAAGGAGGTCGCTTGACAACATAGCTGAGGACCTTACATTTAAAAAACGCATGCGACGCGCGTTATGAATATGCCGTCATAACTGTGCAACAATCTAGCGAATGGCGCTTCAAAAATGAGCCGAAATCGAAAAAACCAAAATTCACTGAAATCTAAGTGAACAAAAGTACAATTTTTTAATAAAAAATAGTTTTTTTTAAATAAATAATAGTGGACGTACTCCAGTCACTTTATAGGGGATTTATAACATATTTTATGGATTTTCTATGGCTTTACAGTTCATTATAATAATATGTTTCGTTCACCAATTTAAGAGTGGCGAATCGAACAAACAACTGGTGTGAAACAAATGAAGTTAAAATAAGGCGGCTTTATACCGTTTTTTAAGCGTTTATATTCACTTGTGAATTTCAAACTCTCTTTTCTATTTTTTAATTTTTTTTTTCAAAAAAAATTGGTTTTTTTTACAAAAAATTGTTTTTTTTTCACAAAAAATTGTTTTTTTTCACACAAAAATGTTTTTTTTACAAAAAAAATTGTTTTTTTTTCACAAAAAACTGTTTTTTTTTCACAATTTTTTTTTTTACCAAAAAAATTGTTTTTTTTTTCAAATATTGGTTTTTTCACAAAAAAAATTTTTTTTTCACAAAATATTGTTTTTTTTTTGGGAAGCTGCCATTTCAAATATTTTGAGATGAGAGTAGAGCTCAAATATAGCGAGCAACGAGCAACAAAGAGACGAAGCAAAGGCAGTTAGCTTTTTAAATTTTTTAAACTTCAACTCCGTATAAATCTATACGTACACGCTTACGTATATATACATACATACAATCCTATATTCATATTTACGAATATACTTTTTTATTTTAATTTATTATTTCTTTCATTTTATCATATTTATGTACTCAAACATTTCATTCGCTCTGATCCTTTTATGTTTTTTTGTTTTTCTTTCCATTCATTTCATTATGTTCAGGGTGTGGGCAAAAGTGTTAAATATTAATTGCATTCCAAAAAGTAAAAAAGGACAACAACAGCAATGATTCGATTTCGAATATCTACAAATTTGTGCATAGACGATTTTGTTTCGCGCTTAAGCAGTTAAATCGACAAAACGCGTCATTAAGTGCCGCACATAAAATTCACAAAGCCGCAGTAACATAATTAGGAATAAAAAGAAATGCACAAGCATCGGAAGTTTTGAATGTAAGAAATGTCTTCGTTAATTTAGTGTAGCTATCAAACTGTGATGCCGCCTTTTGCTAATGAAGTTGACATTAATGACAAACGCAAGACAAATGCAGCATTAGGCCACACCAATGTGAGTACAAAATATTTACATATCGGTATACGCCTTTTAAATTATATATAAAAACATATGTCTAAATCATATACAACAAAAGATTATAATACACATTTTATTTGGATTTGAAGGGAAATACCAAAAAATATCGTTTGATGCCATTAATGACTCGTAACTTCCATATTTGAATACCTCAATGTTATGAGAGGCCCAATTAAACGTTTCGTGTTTGAAAAGAAATGCCATCTACTTTAGATTTTAACAGATGTTTAACGGTATTTGAATGTAATTTTACAGCTGGTGGGTCTTATCTCGAACTTCATTTCTTCTAAGTCCCCATCTCCTTTAAGCGGTTATATGCGTCTCACGGCAAAATGTTTCACAAAAAATGTCTTATTTAATTCTATAACATCTCTAGACTATTGTCCTAAATTCTCAAGTTGATACCAGTAATAGTTTTAGAGATACAGCTTTGGTAAGTTGCGCGCTCGAGATCAGGTTTTCTCGAAACTGTGTTTTCAAAGTCGGTTGTCAAGATTTCTCGCGAATTACTCAACAGATGTTAATGAATTTTTTTACAGGTCTTCAAGATATTCTTTACAAGGTCTTGAATTCAATTACAATTATTTAAAACAAAAAAACGTCGAGAAATTTTCACCAAAATTTGCGTTTTTTTTTAAACGTCTGCCAAAAATACAATTTTCACTTTATTTGTTTTTTCTCCGTCCAATACCTAGTTAATGGTCTTAGTTCGTTTTTCTTTTCTTTTTACTTGTGATGATCCTGTCAGAAGTTCTGTTGTCAACGCGGAAGCACCTTTTTTACGAGGGACTGCCGGAAATGACGACGTAATGACCGAGTTTTGAATATTTTGCTTTGAAAATTTCACAAGATCTTTATCAAATATGCATCTTCGGAATAATAAAAAGTTTGAATAAAATACAATATTTAATTTTTTATATGAAAAAAAAAAACATTAGTGAAAATAGGGCGTTCTTTGCTCGACGAAACCCATGTAACCCCTTAAGACTCTATTAGCACGTATTTGAGGTTAAGTCAGTTACTACCCGGTTTCTCTTAGTTACTTCACGCTTAAAAAGTTGTGGCATGGATGGCTCTTTATTGGTGTTTTATCCTGCCGAAATCAAAGATTCCTAAAATCGTTATCATCGGTCTCGTGTGGTGTTTACACTGGTGAGGTTTTCGGCAGCATTTTCAAAGTTAGCACCCATTTTTTAATTTCTGATAAAGCTAAAAATGTGTCGAGGTTTTTTTTTTTTTTACTGAAGGAAGGGTTTTGTACGCCGTTATTTAAAAACTTTCGAGATCATTATTCCTAGGCAATTGAAAAACTATCATCAAAAAATCCGAGATAGTATAGGTGTATGATTCCCGAAGAGTGAAAGATATCAACATATGAGTTCCCTTACTTGTGTATTTTCAAGACGATTAAAAATTTTTTTTATAAGTAAAAAGCAGATAATCTTTTCGTCTTCGTCGATTCTCCTCAACTGTGTTTTAACAAAAAAACATTACTTTCAGCAAAATAATGTCTTGATAACTTGTTAATTAAGTGATCTCTTAATGCAAAATTATGGTTTCTGTCATGTGACAACCGCTGCGATGACATGTAAATACACTAAGACAACTAACGGCTTTATTCGGAAGTCACTAAGTGGTGGTCATTTAAGACACCCTTTTCAAGCACTTCGCAAGTGGTTGGCTGCAATTATTGTTGAGCTGATATACAAGTATGTATGTGTCGTTCATTCAGCTGTTATATAATCTTTTGGAATCTCATGCGTTGTTGTTGTTATATAATTTTATGTGTTCTTCATATGCTGTTGTTGTACTAATGCAGCTCATTGCAGTTGCTGCGTTTTAAGCGTGAAGGCAATTAATGTTGAAAACATTTATCACAGGCAATTAACGAGTTCATTTCTGTACATGCATATATATGTGTGTGTGTGCGAAGGTGTAGTGGGCGGAAGGGCAAAATACAATTACAAAACACCTGAGTAATTTGCAAAGTCGCAAGCATGGTCAATTAACTGCCGGTTGAAGTTACCATGTATAACACTTGTATGTATATATATGTATGTATGTATGTTATTGGCTTTGTTTTTGTGCAGAAATTGCCTCGCACAATATACCACAATGTATAATTAAGCAGAATGCGAAGCTGACTCAGGCTAACTGTAGTGTCGCAATCCTTCCATCGCGTTTTACCATAAATAATTTAATTTTGACATGTATATCATTCTTATTTTCGGCTAAGGTACACATAAAAGCACCTTTACATACATACATATATGTGTGTAGTTAGGTATGCGTGTACGGAAAAAGTCAGTAATAATCCAAAACATTGCATGTCTGGCTGAAAGCCATTGTCTGTCTGACATTCAGTGGCAGTTAATGAGGAAGCAAGCAAAAAAGTGCGATTTATAAAGACGGCTAAACTTATATATTATGCATATATGTACATATGTAAATATAAATGGACATGCAACAAAGCGTTTAAAATGAAAAAAAAAAATATTAATATGAAAATATTAAAATTTCCAAAAAATTATGACGAATGTTGGTTTCGATTGTTTGCCACTTGTCCAAATACATAAATGTTTGCGCTTAAAAGGGTTGCTTGATGTGTCACGTAAATATTTTTCGTAAAAAAATATTTTTATTTACTTTTATAATTTCGTTATTAGTTGCTTTTAACTCGATGGGTTTATGGGTTTTCCATACAATTACTGTATTTTTAACGGTTACAGCTATATGCTATATTGGTCCGATCTGAACAATTTGTTGTGAGATTGTAGCGTTGTCTTAAAAAATAATCTGTACCCAATTTCGTGAAGTTACCTTGTCAAATAAAAAGTTTTTCATGCAAGGAATTGTTTTCGATCGGTCAGTTTGTGTGGCAGCTATATGCTAGAATGGTCCGCTATTGGCGGTTTTGTCTAATGAGCGGCTTCTTGGATGTATGCAAAATTTTAGTTCGATATTGCGAAAACTGAGGGATTAGTTCGCTTATATACAGACGGACATGGCTAAATCGACTCAGCTGTTGAGCGTATAAAAAGATAAACAATCGCATAAAATTATTGCGAAATATATTGCGAATAAGTAGAACTCGCACATTTCGGCCAAACCGCGTGTATTGCATTGCAATTGTCAGCTCTCGGTTAATCTGATTTAACTTTGCTGTTACATACAAGTACAACACTTTAAATTGCCGGCGCATGCGTAAGCATTTTGTTCGCAGCTTTGCTTATTATCGTCGAACTGTCACCGCCATCAGCAGTGTCACGTCATCATGAGCAGCCCGCGCATCAAGCAGGTAGGAATACAAATTTTCATAAAAGTAATTTCAATAGTTTTTTTGGAATCCATATTGCAACACAGCCGATTGACAATATCTTGACAGAAAACTTCAACAATTGTATTCTTCAAAGCACAATGTGCTACAACGCCAACAGCAATGCGTACGCTCTTGTTATGTGGCGCAGCAATTTCAATCATAATTCTTTTTATAAAATATTCAACTTTATTGCAATTATATTTCATAAAATTTATGAGCAACACGTTGAAATTGGCTAAAATCACTGACACTGCCTGATTTTGCTTGACACGCGACAATCTTTGGTGAGTCAGTTGTCTTTAAGCGTTTTCACGCCATTGATTCCATTAGCGATAAGCCGATTGTTCGAACAATTGCATTTCAAGCAATTGATTTGTGTGTTTATTCACCTCGGTTGTCAATAACTGTATTTATTATTTTTTTAAAATAATTTTAAAGATTTGCGCTGGCGATGAGTTATGTATGTCGCACATATTTTTAAGAGCAAACTAAATAAATCGAATATAAATAATTAAAGCTTTGTCTTAAGTCCTTATAATAGTTGATATCAGTTGCAATTCACCACGATGTCGCTGCTAGAGTTTGATCTATGACTTGTTTTGTAGCTGCTTTGAGAACTTACAAGTATTTCTATTAAAATCTAACCAAAACATACGCTGGGTTCCATGGTTCCGTACTGGGTTCTGTGCGCAGTTTTACAGAAAGAATTAAACTCATCAGCTTACTTACTGTTTGTGCTGTTGCTCGATGTCGACTAATATTTCCCATGATTTTGCAGGAGCTGTAGTATTTTATTCTATATAGAAAAAAAAGCGGTATAAAATTCAAGCTGGCCGCTGGCGACCCAGAAAGGTTTGTAGTACAGACTGTGTACTTTGAAGTACGCAGAAATGATAAATAATATATTATATAAGAGCTTTCCCGATGATCCATCTAGATAATAACCCTCTGAATCCGTGTAGGCATTAAATAAATTCTAGAGTCTTAATTTTCTCTCTAGTTTTTTTTTTCATATAAAAAATGAAATATTTAATTAAAACTTTTCAAAATATTTAATTCAAAACTCGGTCATTACGACGTCATTTACGGCAGTCCCTCGAAAAAAAGATGCTTCCGCGTTGACAGCAGAACTTCTGACAGGATCATCAGGAGAAAAAACAAATAAAGTGAAAATTGTATTTTTGGCAGACGTTAAAAAAAAGGATGTAAATTTTGGTGCAAATTTCTCGAGGTTCTTTGTTTTTTAAATATTTGTAATTGACCCAAAAAAAAAATCCTCTGCAGCAAGACTTTGTGACTTATATCTCAAAGACCTGTGTAAAATTTCATCAAGATCGGTTGAGTAGTTCGTCAGAAATCTTGACAACCGACTTTGAAAACACAGTTTCGAGAAAACCTGACCTCGAGGGAGCAACTTTTCAAAGCTGTATCTCCAAAACTATTACTGGTATCAACTTGAGAATTTAGGACAATATTCTAGAGATGTTATAGAATTAAATCAGACAATAAATTTGATTTTTTTTGAAGCCGTGAAGCTCATGTAACCCCTTAAGGAAAAAGTTTGTGTTGGCTTAAAAAACACCAATAAGCCGGGTGGCTAAGGGATAAGCGATAATTATCTAATTTTTTTAATTTTCTGTGATTTGTGGACGCTGTCTCGAAGTTATTCGTATAATTAAAAAGCCTTACAAGTTTTAAGTCAACGCTGAGCGATTAACGGTTTTTAATGAGAATTTTTTTTCCTGTCGGAAATACATTGAGTGTATTTTTCGTTCTTTTTAATTCAATTCAATTGAATCCGTATCGAGCCGGGATTCTGTTGAATGCTTAGAACATGTTAGTTAAGTGCTCAAAGTTTTCTGTTTCAAAAGCTATTTGTATAGCTCCATAGATAATAACTGAATATTAAAAGCCAGAGCGTATTAGCTTTTTCACAGAAGTACTCAAATGTATATATATATACATATAATATACATATATGTATGTAAGTATAATTGTATGCGCCCAGCTATGGAATCACATGTGGAAAAGGCCATGCACCCATTCAAATTGCGAATACGCCATTAGGCCAAAGAGTTCCACACCAGTGAAGAGAACAATCAATTTTCTTTAGAAGCGTAAAACCACATGTGCACACATATGCCTAAACAACAATAATAAAGCAAAAAGAACAACAGAAAAAGGCTGCTGCCACAATTAAAACAAATAAGGTGAACACACAGCCATCGAAACAAATGCAGCGACAATAGGCAGACGCGAATAGGATGAAAAATGGAAACCGCATTTTCAAAGTAAGTGGCAATGGCGTAAAGCACAATGACAACAACAGCAACAACAACAAAAGTTGAACTAGAAAAAAAATTTGCATTTAATTTACAAAGTGGTAAATGCAAACAGAAGCGGGAAATAAAATGCTGAGGAAAAAAGCTAAAAGGAAAAAATCACACACCGCACATGTGAGCATTAAAATACAAAAACAACAAATGGTCTAACAAAGAGTTACGTTATTTTGCAATTGCTGAAAAAAGGCCAAAGTGGTGTCTGAAGGAAAGGCGCAGAGCAGAAACCTTTACACACATACCCTACAAACATACATACACACACAAAAAAAAACATACACACATAAAAGCATATTAAATGGGCTCTGCGAAACAAGTGCAACACAACGTGCGTCATTTTGTGGCACACACCAAAACAACAAAAATATGCCATATACTCGTACAAGCAGCACCACGCCAACCCAACAAAGTGCATACAAGCAGCAGTCGATTAGACGAAACCGGCCCATTGGTGTGCCGTGGAGTGCAAAAAAAAAAATACAATAACAAAAATTGAAATAAAAATATTGCAAAAATCGGCAGACATTCGCAAAAAGACGATATCAACTCATAAAGTCTAGTAACCTAGTTGCGATGCTAATATATAGTATAGGTATAGTACACGGCATGTACGAGCACGAGGAAACCTACGTTCAGCACACTTGCTCTGATATGCACTTACTATACTATACCATAAGTATGTATAGAATAATCGGTGTATTAATATTTTCGTTTTTCGTTTCTCTTTCTGAGATTTCTGTGGAATAGATTAAAACTTAATTAAGTTGAGAAAGAGCATCCGTTTTTCCGGCAATAAACTTAACTGGTGCTTTGCAGGCGGAAATGTGAGTTGAGTTAGAACGACTCCAGGAAAATCAATATTAGAAAGTTGAAGTTTGGATTTTACTAAAATGTAAGCAATTTATGTGACAGTCCAAAGGCATTTACTCCATATACAATATGTATATTAGGGTAGAGCGAAAAAAACATTTTTTTTTTGCTTAGCCTGAGTGTAAAATTTGTAGTTTATAAAAAAAAATTTTTTTTGGAAGAATTTTTTTTTTAGCATCTATACTCACTTTTAAAGTAAAGTTTCGAGTTAAAATTTTTATTTCGTAAAAAGTGTTTGACAAGTGTTCTAGAAGCTGTGGAGAATCCTCTTTCTGGCCAATTCGAAGTTATCAACTTAAAAAAAAATTTTGTGGTCATTATTAGAGTTTTAAAAAAAAGTCTTAAACGACAACATGCTTTCCTTAAGCGTTAAAATAAAATTTGAGTCAAAAACCGTCAAATTCGGTAATTTTTATATAAATGTGAAGAGTTTAAACCAAAAAAAATTTTTTTTTGTCCAAAAAATGTTTTAACTCAAAATTTAATTTAAAAGTGAGTATTTTTTGTCCAAAAAAAATTTTAACTCGAAATTAATTTAAAAGTGAGTTGCCACTGTTAAAAAATTTTTTTTTCCAAAAATTTTCTTATTTTATAGTCTTCAAATTTTACCCTTAGGCTAGCAAAAAAAATTAATTTTTTTTCGCTCCACCCTAATGTATATGTATATATAATTGGCTATTATACCTTTGACAAATGTTTTGTTGCGCTATTCCTATGAAATATTCCTTGATGATATCCACATCCCAAAAAACATATAGGACCACCCTTAAGGGCTTTATGAGCAACTTTTTCATGAGAGAAATTCGCTATAAGGTTTGCCATTACTTCACGATGAGCAACCGCCTATTAGAAACAAGAAAAAACTTTAACTGCAGCTGCAGAGTAGCTATAATACCCTTCAAGTCGAATTACAGTTATCTAATAAGAAAAAAATACCTCTATCTTGATTTTGATTGGTCAGTTTGTATGACAGCTATACGCTATGGTGGTTTGATCTGTACCATTGATGATAATTTGTCAAATAAAAAGGTGTTCATACAAGGCTTGATAGCTTGGACAAAATTTTCGATCCATACGGACATGGCGACACAACTCATCACGCTGATCATTTATATACATACATATTATATATACATTATAGACTGTCCGACGTTACCTTCTGGGTGTTACAAACTTCATGGCAATCTTAACATACCCTGCTGAGAGTATAAAAAACTGGTGATTTGAACTGTTGTTGCGAACAGTTGGACGGACATGACTAAATTGATTCGGCTCTTTGCAATAATTGACTAAAAGTCGTTGCGAATCAAAATATTATTTCTGGATGAATGTAAATTGTCTAAATTTGCCTCACACCTTCGTTTGCAGTTCAAATATGCTGGCGCTAGGTCGAAAGAGTGGGGGAAGAATGCGGCTTTCCTGGTAGCTACAAGCGAACGATTGCAAAAACGAGCCAAAAACTTGTGACAACAACAACAACAGTATTACTACTACCAATAGCAAGAAAAGTAATAACTGGCGCTGCACAGCCACTACGGCAACAACAATAAAAAAGAGATTGCAATTAGCTTAGCTAATTATAACCTTGAACTTAGCGTGCCTCAACCCTGACTCTTGTCGACTGCGTCATTGCTACTGCAACTTCGACTATTGCGTCGCCGTCGTCGACTATACTCGTACGTTCCATGGCTGCAGCCGAGATATTTTCCGCTGCGGAACATTGTGATTTTTGCACCTTCCGCACGATTAACTTTAATTACAGCTACAACAACAGATATAACAAAAGCACAAAGACACATTGTGAGGTGAAAAATTGCAGATGATAAAATGTCTGTCGAGCTTATGAACACACGTGCATACACATTTATATACATATGTGCATAAGTGCGAGCTTGTAAGCACTTAAGTATATGGTTTTACTAATGTGCTGGCATGTTTGACGTCCATATGTATATACCATACATACATATGTATGTGTGTGCATATTTGCGTGAAAATATTGCAAAAAGTGCCGGATTATGAAGCGGACGTGGGACTTAACAATGCGCCACCTTTGACTTAATTAAGCTTCCATTTTAATTTGTTTCACTTTTTTGTCTTGATTTTTTCATTTATTTATTTATTTTACCTATATTCATATTTCGCCTGTAATATGTTCATAAATTTTGTTTGGGACTTCGACTCTATCAACCTCGAGTACGGCAGTACTACTGCTCCGCCGAGCTACCTCTTTATAATCCTGCAACGGCTGATTGGCTAAGGCGGAGTTGAGCAGTGAGCTTTTTCAAGGATGAGTCGTAGCTTAATAGAAATTTTGATAGTTGTGTTGTGGACTATTTTATATTCCTACTCTTTGAATACATCCATAAAGAAATTGGAACTGAAGTTTATAGAGAGTTTAAGTCTGTGAAGCTTGGTAGGTGTTGCGTGGACTTTTTATAAACTCTAGTTTAATTTTTAGTATTCTCTAAGGTTTACCCAAGAAAGCCGACAGCCATTGAATAAATTGTAGGTTTTATGCTTAAAAGTATATTGGGGCTGAGCGCAACATCATACGAATATCGGTTGCATCTACTATTCATATGGGTGCCGGCGGTGTTAGAAAACATTGGAACATTTAATGTTGATTAACTTACAACGAAGAACACATTGTTTTCGTTTTCCTTTATAAGGAAGATGGTGCCGTTTCTCTTGTAAGTTGGCATGACCGCAAGATCCGGAGTATATTAAAGGACGAATCTTATATTGTTCAAGTAAGATACATATTTCTTCAGTACCATGGATCCTTATGTGTAATTCTTTTGTCTGATTCCTATTGTCGAAGCTGATTTAAAGCCAAAGAGGTGGAATCATCTTAACGTTGTCTTCTTGACTATTACATTTTGGCGAGGTTTTGATTGAATCATCAATTCTTCAGCTATCTAAATTTTATTAAAATTACAAAATTTGTGGTGGGTTCAGAACGTTTGGTCGATGTAAATTAGTTACTTTAGTTTCAAAAATTAACTTCTCTCAAAAGAAAGTATGACATGATCTTCTGTTCTCAGACATCAGCCTCAATATTTCAGCCTGATTTTATTGAAGCAACTTATTTGTATTCTCTTTATTCGCATGTTAGTTTTTTTTGTCGAATGTTTCGAGCCATTAGTATATATATTTTTTGGCTCAGGTTCAAATATTATATATGGATTTATTCGCCGACCTCGACGCTAGTCGTCAACCCTTTTCAGGATGAAACACCAGAGCAAGATTTCAGCTGTATTGGAAATTACAATCCAAGTCGGCAGTAGCTGCACTAGTTTATTCTCTGAGAAAGTCGTTAGGCTCGCATGATTTCGAGCTAAGTAAGGCGCCCCCTTAAGTTATTCTATGTACCTATACGAATATATTTATGTATTTGTAAAAGTTCCTTGGTAGATGAATCATTGTAGTTTTAATTGTGGTGCATATTTTACCTAAACAATAATGCCTCATGGGCAAAAGATGTTCAGCTGTTTCCAATATCGTCAAATTTAGACGATTTAGTCCGAAGACCCACTTTCGCCATCACGTGCTTATCCTTATACTTCTACACTCGATTTCGTTCCTTTGCTTTCGCTTTCATCGGTATTTTGGCGCTAATTAATGGGAGTAATTCAACAAATAAGAAGCTATAATAGATAATATTCTGCTCAATTCAGAAAATTAATAATATGGTAATTTGTAGCGCGGTTGCGTCATACCTTTCGAAAAGTGAGATATGTACACTTGATGCATCTAGATTGACAGGTGTCATATAAGCTTACGTGCAGATATATTTATAGATATATTAGTCATAATAATCATGTGTTAACCAATAGAAATCTATGTAATTAATTCGATGTACAATAGAATGGTTATATTTGTGTTTTTTGTTGAATAATTCAAGGTCAACTAATTACAAAATTAATACTAGCGAACCATTGAATAGCTGAGTTTTATAGGTTAATATGGGATGTAGCAATTCGAAATTTACTACAATGAGCATTAAAATGTAATAATACAATATGTGTATAGTACTCCATTGAGTTACCACTATTTCATCTGTCTTCCCGAAACGCCGATTATGGTGATTTTAAAATAATTCTTCGATACCAGTTTCATAATACGATTAGTGAAAATAGACTTCAGTATCGATATTTACTTTTTCATTGTCGCTGAATTTTCTACAAGCGGTCATACTTTTAATGTTTGAGAACAGAAAAAAGTAGCTGCGAGATGGATAGTAGTGACTACACAATTCATGTAGTTTTGTCATCGTTTTCATAACCTGTTGACACAGCGCCTTGGCTCGACCAAATCTAACATTCTTCTTCTTAATATGGTACCATTTTTCCGTTTTTATTTCCATCTCCAAACGTTCTAATAACGTTATATGATGATATTAATCGGTTTTCTCTTCTCAAGATAGTTGATGAAAATTATTCCAAAAATAATCCGAAAATATATATGTACATGATACTTTGTCAGTGAGTTGTTGCCTGCTTCCATGCTTTTGATTCGGATTGTGTTAAAATAATGTGTTATTTATGCCATTTCTGTTCCGCTAAAAGTTCCCTTAGCTGATCCCGAAGTCTCTATTCAGCCTTCTCTATTTTTCTATAGTGTTTTTTTTAGCAGACCCTTGAACAACTCGAAAATAAGTCTGTTTTTTTAAACATTCGATCTGCCGCCGCTATTACGTACTGTTTGCTCTCCCTCTTATATAAGGTGCGGTCTCTCGGGAAGTGTGAGTTAAATATTTATTTCTGCTTCAAAACGTTTGCTTTTTGTTTAGCTGCGAAGTGTATTTCTGAATCAAAACTAGTGTCCATAATGTTTAAACCCTGGTTTCGTCCGTAGGTAGCCCTGCTTGCAGTTTGGACAACAACAACACTTACATTTTTTTTTGTTAAAAATTATTTTATTTTGAGCTATGCATGCATATTCAGCAGCATTCCACTAGCATGTATGTATTATATGTATCATATGTATTTCGCTTACTTTGTATACAAAAATATGTGTTGGGGGAAAAGCTGATGACTCCCATATGGAGTGCAAATATTTGTTTAGTGAATATTCATAGCTGAGCCATAACCAAAATAATACTTACTTACATACCTACATTTTTTTATATATGTATTCACATATGAGTATGTATGTATGTATGTTTATACGTGTATATGTAATATTTCTATAGATGATTAGTGGGTACCTTGCCTTATTTTGGCATTCGCCACTATTGTCGCAGTTGACATATGGAAACACCCATGGTCCATTCCTTAACGATTTATTGTTGTTGTTGTGCTCACTAAGCCGATTTTTGTTATTGTTGTGCTGTTGTGTTGATCGTTATTGCTTGGGTGGCTGGCTCACTGGAGCGCTGTTGATTATGACTTGACTTGCATGTGTGTATATATTTATACGGTATTATGTATGCATGTATATGGCGTGCATGAGCTACGGATTAATTACTAATAAATGGCTACTGCGTTTTCATGTTCACCAAGCGAGGAAGATACAACTGCGTTATTCGAAAAAATTTTGCAATTTGTATGTGTGCGTGCATCTGTATGTGTATGTACATATTTAAATGCGTGTAGACATGTATATATGTATTTTGGGCAGCGCTTTGCTGCATATTTTTTACTTCATTTAATTAATATTTGTTTAAATTCGCTTTGAAAATTAAAAACTTTTGCAAGCCAAAAATTATGAGAAATAATTATAAAAAAACAAAACAAATAATAATAAAATGACAAATGTTGGCAAATTGGGTGCGATTATTTTTTTTGTGGCAATTTTTTTTTAATTTCTTTTAAATTTTTTTTTTTAAATTTTTTCATTGGTTGCTTTGATGATATACCACAATTATTGTTGTTTTTGTTGTTGATGGTCTGCGCTTGTTGGTTTCATGCGCTGGACGCGCCAAGTGACAGACTAAATTGGCTTGTTAAATATTTCATTTTAATGTCATGATATCATTGCAGTCGTATATACATATATATATATGTACATATATATGTGTATACAATTGTAATTTATCTTTGTTTTGCTTTTCTTTTTACTCGCAACAAATTTTGCACTTTTTATGCAATTTCATTGGCGAAAATGTCTGCGCTGTTCGTTGTTTTTGTTGTTGTTGTTGCTGGTGCTGTTGCTTCGGGCACTTCTGCTCAAGTAATTCGTTGTCTACAGCTGTCTGCAAAGAAATAAGTGCCCATCAAGGAAATTACAAACACATGTGACTGTGAGAGGTGCATCGGAGCGCACACACCTACAAACCCACTGAACCACTTGCGGGCAGACACAAATTCTTAACAAATATGAACAATGTGTTGATTATTACTGCAGCGCACTTGCTGGCGCACAGATATATGGTAGAAATTTGAAAGATCATGCACACATACATACATACAGTTGTATATATAGGGTTATCCATTTAGTATTATAATTTGGCCGGAAGGAGGAGAAAATAGTATTTTCTAACAAATGTGGATTTATAACTCTTCGGTTTCAAAATTTCCAATTAATTCCGTCTTTTTATTATTTTCGTTTTAGAAGTCGCGACTTCTTAGAATTACCGTGGCCCGTAGAGGCTCTCTTGAAAAATGCGACACAAGTTTAATGTGGTCTTAAAAAGAAAAATTCGATTCCTTTTTTCCTCACTCCCAAAGTTTTTAAAGTTGGTCCTTTTTTGAGGCCATCAGACTGGGACTATAGATGACTTCCTTTTCTGACGTTAACATCCTTACCCGCGGAGATCTATTTATATCTGCAGGACACAGGAAAATCTCTCGAAAAATAAGTATTTTGTTATAGCTCGATCAATATTCTATCATAATCCTAACAATGTTATAGCAATGCGCCAAAATGTAGGCAATATTTTCCCTCCGATATATAATAATGCATACCTTTAAGAGCGGAATTACTCAAAGTATAAAAGTGGCCTTGATCGCTCATCTATAGGAAATATCAAGTCTCCGTATGTATATATTTCTGATACGAAAAATAGTTCCAGACGCTCGAAAACTAGTGAGAGTTTATACTTTCAGCAAATTTAATAATTTAGGACAATAATAATTTGATTCTAATATTTTTTTTTGGAATAGCAGCTATTATAACCAACTATTTCATATACTTTATTCATTTACTTTGGTTTTCGTTATCACAAAATGCATCACCCTTTACGATACGCGCATGCCACAACAATTTTAAGTGTTTCTTGCAATTTTAATTCCATTTCCATGATTTTCTTTTTATTTTGTATTTCTTGAAGACACTTGTGTATGGTAAAAAAGTGTTCAAGGGAAATAAAACTTAAACGACGAATCGCATAAAATGAAAAGAACACACAAATTGACCCACTAAATTGCGCAGATATCACTGCTTTTATTGTTATTGACGATGCTGTCGCTGGCGATATTGTTGTTTTTATCATTATTGGTTGCTTATGCAACATCTGCAAAATGCGATGCGGTTAAATTGAGTAATTGACAAGCATGTCCCTATAGGGAAAGTAGAATGGCAGCCAATATGAGCCACCTATAGGTATGAAGGACAAATATACATAAGTGCAGTAGTTACAGTTATGCACAACTAAATTAAAATTGACGTGAAAAATTAAATGGAATTTGCTATTTTGATGTACTCTGGTGGATATTTTTTGTATAATTAATTTGAAAATTCATCAGGAAATTGCATATAGAATATAAATTTCTTGTAGATACATATATATACATGTCCCTCGAAGCCATGGTAATTTGGATAAGATGTACAGCGCCGCTTTTTCATAACTTTTAACTTAGCTTGCGGCTTGTTAGCCTAATCACATAGTGGAGCGCACTGCAAGGCAATGTTGAAACCAAATAAAGAATTGACTAGGGGTCATTCCATGTCTGATCGACAAATAGTTGGACGCCATCCCCACCGATTCAAATTTTGGTGGATAGTTGTGTCTTATTATAAAACGAAACAATTTTAAAAAATTTTCCCTTAAAGCTAGGCAAAATTGAAAATTTCACTCTTTTACCGATTTTATAAGTTTATTTATTTAATATTTCAGAAACTACTGTATATTAAATAAAGAACGTCGTTGCATTATCAGAGGACACTTAGAGGTATGAGAAAAAAAAATGTTTGAAAATGTTTTTTGAAAATTACCAAAATTAAAAAGTTTTGAATTTTTCAAAATTGTAAAAAGTAACCATCGCGTGAAAATTTATGCCTCAACTTTTTTATATTATACCTCTAACATATCTAAAGAAATTATGAAATTTTCAGAGTCGTATTCTTTTTCGTTTCAGAGATATGAATCTTTGAATTTTGGCAAAATACTTTTTTTTCTATTTTTTCAACTTTTTTTGTTGAACATTATTTCTTATTCCTTTCACACGATTATCGAAATTTGAGGTCTAAAATATTTTTCTTATGTTAATTTTTTTTTTATTTATTTATTTTTTTTGTTATTATTGTTTTTACATCTAATACAAAAATTCAAAAGGATTTTCAAAAAATTAATTTTTTTGTTCGAGGGGTTGTAAAAGCATTATCCAATTGGTAAAATAGCGGAAAAATATATTTCCCTGTCCAACAGGCAGAAGTTCAAAGTGTTTGGATCGTTCTCGAAACTGCATTTTTGAAATCGGGCAACCCTGGTACTTAGTCATTACCGCAGGTATCCATTATAATTATTGTAAATTTTTCGTTTTAACCTTTTTTTGGCAAGTTGGCTCTTTTCCGAAAAATTTATAAAAGGCTAAAAATGTTCATACTTTACCTGGTATTCTTGTTTAGAGTAAAATCAGCTTTTTTATTTTGTATCAGTTAGCACGAGTTCTCAGAAAAGAACTACGTTGATTGTCAAACCTTCTAAAAAAAGTTGATCCCGAAGATTGTCCCCGTAGCCGGCACTTTGCATGAAAATGTCTATATAATAGTTATTTTGTACACTCAAATTCATCTTCAATAAAATCTGAAAGAGAAATTTCGATTTCATTTTCTTTACTCTTAGAATAAATTGTAGAAGTTAGGTGTTTTTGCGGGCTCTAAACTGGACTAATCCCTTAAGAGCGTGCATGTTATGTTTTCCACCCCTTGCACTCATATTTTCTTCTTCCTCCACTATAATCTTAGCCAAAATTTCAAAAGTCTTATTTCGAAAAAGCAGTGCTGCCATTTTCCACCATCATTTTGGGCCTCTAACAAACTGATGCATTCCCGATGCGCAAATCAGAATCAACAAATAACGGAACAACAACAATCAATATATCGTAACAATACAACAATAACAATTTCTAGCGAAACACACAAACGCATCTGCAAATAACAGCCGTCAGTTTGAGAGTCACAATTGACCAAACTGAACGACGTCGGCGGGCTCGGCGACGCCGTTGCAGCGATTGTTACGAAATCGACGTCAAAGTCATAAATGCATTCGCAAATAAACTTTTGCAAGCACACACACGTACACATAGTTTTTACGGTCTGTTTGCAAAGGTACAGTTTAGTTGATCGTGGCACAAAAAGTAGGCGAAACGCAGCAAACAAAATACTAAAAATGGGCGTGCGCAGTGAAAACAGTAGGACGGACGACTCCCATCATTTGAGTCAGCGCTACGTTGTGTGTGCATTTCGCATTGCATCACTTGTTCTACCTGGAAAAATGTGTTAGAAGTGCAGTCAGCTGTGAAACTAATTGGTTTTGTGGTTGCCACAATGGTTACACGAACTTTTTTTTTTTGTATATTTTTCTATGTTTTACAAGTTTGCAGGCAGTCAGCATGTAAGCTCGAAACCGTTTCGTCATTAGACGAAATTTCTTTGGAGGCTTTTTTTGGTAGAGTGTGGAAATATCAGCATTTTTTTTTATTGAAAAACGAGTATGAGGTTCAGAAGGCGGGGATAAACTGCGAAGTGACACCCAATCGGCATTTAAGATTCCTTCGTTGAAAATCAGTGTATACTAAATTAAATTGGAAAGATTCAAGAAATTAAAAGCAAACTAAGGAAGTCTGAACTCAAATTTATTTTGAAACCATAAAGAGAGAGTTCTGTTTCGCTTAGCCATTAAAATGGTCGGGTGTTTCTTGATCTCATAGTAAATTGGAATTCTTCTACTGCTTTCTCATTCTGATTTTAGGTTTATTCGAGATAACACACAATTTTGAGGTTATCACTATCTTTATTGAGGTTAAATTTATGCTTTGCCTTTTTCTATGACAGAAGATGATGTGACAGCAGGCGGAGAGTTTTCCACCCGCTTTTCTCAGCTGAACTGATAGTAGTTAGTTGATAAAAGAAAAATCTGTCTCTAAACTATGGTTTATGGTGGTGTTAGATGAAATTTGCTATTGTATTATATATATATTTATAGCGTCTCCGACGTTATATAATATAAACTTCGTGGCAAACTTAATTTACGCTGTTCAGGGTGTATAGTGTATGGTTGTGGATGATGTTTAGATGTGTTTAACATAAATTGACTATATATGAGTATTGTTAAAGCGAAAACACTGTTAAACTTGAGTTTGTGGCGCAAAGTGAATAAAGGGTGTTTATGCGAGTTAAAGGTAAATTACAATTTAAAGGTAAACTCCGAGTTAAAGTTAAACTCCGAGTTAAGGGTAAACTCCGAGTAAAAGGTAAACTCCATATATATGAGTGTTGTTCATGGCTTAACAAAGAAACTCGAGTTTGTGGCGCAAAGTTGTATACACTTAACAACTCATATGTCTACCCCTCGGACGTATGAGTAATATTCTTATTAATTATGTACATGGTACCTATATAAATATATGGTATGGCTTACGTGCGATTTGATTGAAGTAATTGTTGTTTTTGTTATTTGCTTTTTCCTCTTCTTATTTTGCATATTATTAATCGCATTAACTACATTACATTCACACTTTGAACTCCTCAAGCTATTTTGAGCCTTTTTTATCATTCTCATTAGCACTTTATATGGCTACGGCTATTGTTGTTGTTGCTGTGGCCACACTGTTGTTGCAGTTGTTGTTCTGCTCGTGTTTAGCCGACTTAAATTGCACTTATAATTTATTGCCTTTAGTGGCAATGCAGCTTGTTTGCTTTAATTAACAATTTATAAGCAAAACTAAAAGGAAAAAAGACGCGCAATTAAAACAATTTTCACAGAGCGGCAGAGGTAATGAAATGCTACAAAAGAGAGGTAGCAAGAACATCACACATACATACATATATACGTCTGGATAAAAGGGCAGCAATTTGAAAAGTGTGAACAAAGTCAAGAGTAGCTCGTGTATTTGTGTGTGTGTGTGGTTTTATTGTATTTGTTGTTTTATTCCTCAACAATTATAAATGGAAATTAGTTCTAGTTATGATGCCATTTAGAGGAATTTAGCTTTTAATCACTTTTAGCACGTCACAACACGCTTAAGTAATAGAAAATTGTTAATTCCGATTTTCTGAGAAACTGAGCACCCTCTGAATTATTCAAAGAAGGGTTATCGGGGTAAACAGTGATTGTGACAATTTTTTATTATGTTACTCTTTTTAAACGTAATTTACGCTAAACACAAGAGACCTACCCACACCTAACTAGTCAAGCAGTACATGACCTCATTAGCAATATATTGCAGCTTCTTCCATACAAGACTTGTATGGGTGCTCGGTCACAACGAAATCGCCGGAAACTGCAAAGCCGATGAGCTGGCTAGGGAGAGCACTCTTTCCCCAATTTCATCCGATTGGAAGCGAGTCGGTCTTCTTGCGTTTTGGTTTTGGATCTTTGGACCTTCAGTGAGCTCAGCAAGCGCTGGCCAACAACCAGAACTTGTGCTACTGCGAGATCATACTAGCCCAGAGTAAACCGTAAGAAGTCCACCGAACTACTGGCTCTTAGCAAAGGCAATATCGCCGCTGTTGTTAGTGTTCTGACTGGACACTGTCCAATAGGTTTACACGCGGTGCTGCCAAATACTCTGTCGAACGCTCTTTGCCAAACCTGTATGGAGGAAGGCGAGGTGGAATCATCTTGTCACTTCCTTCTTTATTTCCCTTATATCTTGGTACACACCTTTGGCGAACCTAGTGAAGCGGCTGGGATTGATATTAACCGCCTTAATAAATAGGTCGTAAGGATCTAGTCGATCTATGAGAATATGTTGATCCACTTTTAGGAGTTTATCGGTAACACAAAGAACAAATATCTGTATAGGCGATATTTATCGATTTTGGATCCACGTAACGACTTAACCTAACTTAACCTACGGACATAAGACAATATTCTCGGGTGATTTTATAACAAGGATTGTGAAATTGGGTTGGTTTTGCCACGAATTTTTCCCTACTATTTTATATTATTTGCACACACTTGCAGTACCCTTCTACTACTCCAGCCCCTCCATAAGTCTCTCAGTCGGGTCAAAGGCAGGCATTATCAGTTTCCAAGAGACCTTTTAAGAAGGAATATAATATTGAATAGTCATATGCCGATTTATAGAACGTTCCTCTAAAATTCTTTATCATTTTCTGCTTTAAATTAATATATATTTTTTCGACAATGATTAGAATATGACGTTGTACAAAATCGTATTGAAAGTTTTCGCTAAAGATTAATCCGGGACCTTTTATTATTGATCTTCATTCTACATATCCTTCTTCTATCTTAAATTTTACAGATCAGCATCTCTTCTTATGATATAGGTACGAAATATACGATACATGATAATTGGTTGTTACTTTTAGGATATCGGAGATATAAGTTAGAGATCTCGTGGATATATACTCATGGGCTAAGTATGTGACTTTGAAGTCAAAGTATTTTGTTATAGCTCGGTGAATTATTCTATCATAGTTTTAACAATTTTATAGCAATGCGCCAAAATGTAGGCAATATTTCCCCCCTAATATATAATAAAGCATACCTTTAAGAGCGGAAGTACTCAAAGTATATACATAAGTGGCCGTGATCGCTAATCCATAAGAAATACCAAGTCCCCATGTGATAAAAAAATAGTTCCAGGCGGTCTAAACGTAGTAAGAGTTTATATTATATTTTTTGGGAAATATAATACAATACCTAGGTTTTTATATTACGGGATTTGACAACCCTAGTATTGCAATCTAGCAACTCACAACTTTATCGTAAAGTTTGACATTATTGATGTTATACGTACTCAGAACGTTTTGACATACGAGCGCTTTTTGTTTTGTTTACAGTAACTTAAAATATTCATCTCGGCTAAAGAATGGAATTAAATCGGGAACATTTTCGCGCGATGTTTTTTTGCAACTTTGCATTCGGTACGGTTACTTAACGTATATATACGTAACTATACATATTCATTGTTCAGATTAACAGTGTCAACAATCAATTTTATAATGGTTTGGTTCCATTTAGGTCCACTGCATAAAGAGAACAAGGATTTATGTGACTGTCGAGGCTATCTGTTTACAATAATTTCACTGAAAAGTGTTACAAGTAAAGTTTTCGAGTCAAGATTTTTAAATTTTGTTATAAAACTTCTTAAAGTTAATAAAATAAGAAGGTTAGCATTAAAAAATCGCTACTGCCGAACATAAAATAAATAAAGTTATCGATGGGAGCCACTCACTGTTTGTACTCTGTTTTCACGGCACTCATGAAATAATATAAATTGACGTTTAAAGAATCAACAACGTGACGCCATTTAAACGGATTAAAACATTATCAATAAATAAAGTTCGAAAATCTGTTTTTGTCTTATAGACGACGATGATTTGTAAAAGTAAATAATAAAAAAATAGCGCAAAATAAACAAAAATAAATTGAAAGTGTGGGTCATGATGTCAATTTGAATTTAAATTTTAAATCAAAAATAAATAAAACTCCCTTTCTCGCGCATATTACTGCATAGGTGACTTCTTACCGGCTTCTTATTACTTTGGTTTGCTGTGCTGAAAAAAGCTCAAGTGCACGACCGTGACAATTGATTCTTGATGCCGCCGCTGTTGTCTGTCTGTCCGTCCATCGCTGCAGTGGCAATTGGTTAAAACAACGTCGTTGGCGCATTAATAATGCGCAACAACAACATCGAGCTGTCGGTTAACCAGCGTCAGTCAGCACCAGCATTGTCATTTGCACGCCAAGAATTGTCGCAAAAAATCGATTTCGGTGCTTTTTTCATGCATATATTGTGTGCTCACCTTAATTGCAGCGCACCGAACAATTTAGCTCCGCGCGCATGCGCAGCAAACAGTATTGAAGCAAATTACGCTCTACGCCAAATGAAGTCATGTTCGTGCTTTTTGATGGATTCATTGTCAATGCGACACAGCGTTGTGATCGCCGACTGACAGATGAACTGACATGTTGGTGGGGTGGATAGATGGATGGTCGTTTGGTTGGTTGTGTATCGTTTATTTGTTTTTTTTTTTTTGGATTTCTATTCCTATTTTGGATATCATACAAGCACTTTTGGTGAATTTCGCAATGTTCATTTAAAGAATTGTCTAATTTTTACAGCTTTGTATTTTTGAAAAAATAAACTACACTGAAATATATAGATTTTAAAAATATATATGTACTACAAGTATACATTTCTTCATATTTATGAAAATTTGTCTTTTTACTCATTTCGCAATGTTTGCGTAAATTACACATGCTAACGAAGAATTCTGTTATTCTACGCTGCACTTAATACGTCAGTTATTGTCTAAAATCTAACCTAAACGATTTTGTCAGAGTCCATTGGTGTTTAACAATTCTTCTACAATTCTTAAAGCATCTCTAGAAACTCACAAATATGGTTCAAAATTACTTTAAAAGGATTAGTGGAAGTCTAACTTGATAAAGTATTTCGCTAATTCGAAGTCAACGTAAACCTCACTTGAAGTCATTTTATATGTACAAGGTTATATGCAATCGGAATCAATCTAGATTAAACCCGATCTTGATACTCTTGACCCAATAAGGATGATCCAACTTCTTTAAGCTGTAGGAAAAAATCTTATTCTAAAAGTCCACAAAGTAGGCTTTCGTATTGACAATAACCGTCTAATTTCTGTTCAGTGAGGGGCAGCAGTTCGTAGCGTAATTCGACCAATTAATTCATGGGGGCGGAGGTGTAGGCTTTGTTTTTCTTCTTTGCAAATGGAGCCTTCTTTTCTGCAATTCAAAAATTCCCCTTTAATTTGGCATAATTGGCCATTTAATCATTCTGTCCTTCTCCAGGTAGTCGACGCAAATTATATTTCGGTGGCTATCACCTTTGCGGCCG
Source organism: Bactrocera oleae (assembly GCF_042242935.1). Classification (NCBI taxonomy): domain Eukaryota; kingdom Metazoa; phylum Arthropoda; class Insecta; order Diptera; family Tephritidae; genus Bactrocera; species Bactrocera oleae. Next base: position 6,508,681 of record NC_091537.1, on the reverse strand, counting down.
ATGGGGCAGTCTTTGTCTTCTTCGGAGCAGGATCGTCAGTTCACTGTGTCGACTGTTTCTTGGTCTCTGTTGTGTGTTACTGGATTTACGTTTTATTGACGGCCGCGAAAGGACCAGAAACTACTTCAGATCTGGTCTTTCTTTCTCAAACTTCTAATGTTCTCAAATAGCCGTGAAATGCATTCACATAGTTCACAAAAAGCTTCTGAATCTTATAAAAACAAGCTTTTTATGGGTAATACTTCGATAGAATAGCCTTATAATCCTAAAAAAGAGTTTATCATCACTAGTGCTATTATTTTTAAATTTGAAACCAAAATACTGTTGGTGAGGCCTCTAGAGCTGTCCAAGTAGAATGCAGCTTTCGGTTTTTAGATGAAATTTGCCGTAACATGTATACCGAGAAGATGGGAGGACCGTGAGCAAAATTCTCCAAGAGTTTTCTTTGAATGTCTGTTTGATGATTGCTTTTATTATCGGCCAATATTTGATATCTTGGGTTCCCTTGAATTTGTTGGGGCTTCGAGGTTGTGGTTAGTAATATACTGATAGACTATGTACCGATAGTAGCGTCAGCCTATGTGATTTATAATGGCAGTAGTCTTTTTTGAAATGTTGCATAAGGTTGTGAAAGAACTTGCGTATTCCTCTTGAGAAATTGTCATGCGGAATCATTATTGTGTCATAAATATCTTATGACCATAAATAACTTTCCTAAAATTGCCTCGATAAGTGACCGTAAATTCGCATCTCTTTATTGTTTATTGAATTTACTGATTTTATTTATCGATCTCAGCCATAAACACAACTTATTCAAATGAGCTCCATAAAATAAAATGCAGCTGCGCGAATGTTTTGCAATCGACTGTCTTATTTGCAGACAATTAGCTTCTTTCATCTTCACTGCAAACATCTGTAGTACACATACAATATTTCGACATTTTTCAGGTAGCACAACAAGATAGGATTTTTTTCGGGTATTAGTTACTAAAGCGTTAAATTTTGTATTTGCCACATTCCGAAATTCCATCTTTCTGGCGGCGACCAACAAAGTTACGACCTAAAAGCTCAAGTTTAAATGAAGCTGGCGGCGTGTCGTTTGGGTTGAACAGAAGTCAGTTTAATTAGCACCGCCTTTCAAGCCACAAAAGCGCCGCCCAGTGAGCGCGACTAATTCGAATGTGAAATATATGATACAAGTCTGTGTCTGTATGTACGGATGTGTGTAGTTAGGTATTTAAGTATGTATGGCAACGTGGGTGCAGTCTAAGATAAAAAAAAAAAAAAAAAAATTGCATCAAATATTCAAAGATAAACAAACGTTAATGACGAAGCAAAGTAGTATTTAAATTATTTTTCTTGCACTAACTGACTCTTCAAAGGAAATACAACACATTTGAGTGAGATGTTAGGAACGTTTCACTTAACTAAACGAGATACAATGTCTATAGGAGCTATACATATATAACCACTGGTAAATAGGCTTTACTTATCCCCTAACAGACCCTTTCTGTCTCATCGGACTCTTCCGAAGGAATTTGTTTCATGAATCTTCCTTCTACGGTGTCCTCAGTAATGGTGGAAGCTTAAGAAATCTTGTTACTGTATTCGTTTGGATTTTTTTATGCAATTTGGAAATTACATTGCATTTTTTTATTAACTTTTTATCCTTAAGATCCTTTCATCGATGAAAATATATCTAAACCTAGAATCAAAATTCCATTCAAACTCGTTGTCTAGTCAATTAAAGTTAATTTGAGGTATACGTACATACTTGTATGTATATAGCCTGAGATTTTTGCCAAGCTAAGTAGAAATTACTAAACCTGGGTATCTACAGCTGTTGGCCTCACACTACTACCTTAAATTCAAGAAAAAATTAACCACCTTGACAGAGTTTGTGGCTATCTTTGGCCTCTGGCCTGCTAAGGGTCTGCAATAGGTTGTGGTGTAAGTCTACATCGAGTTAATTCTTGACTTCGTGTTCCTGGATTATGGCATGAAACAGCAACTATAACTTTATTCCTGAAGGACACTCCTGCTGACGGAAGTTTGTGAGAATGCTGCGGAATTCGAACTACGACAGTAAAATTTTGTAATCAGGATTACTGCCAGTTGAGTTTCCCATACTGCTCTAGACTAGTTAATAGGGGTTGAACCGTTTCCTGAAAACAAATTGCAAGCTTTACTAAAGGGAATCGTCTGAATATACACTAATCGATGTAGTTTCCATTTTGGCGAAGTTAGTGAAGAGATTTTCGAGCTGAGTTGATCACAAATAGTACAACTTACGAAGAAGTGGGAAAGCCGAGAAATGATAGACGATCGAAACCGGTTAATATCAACCAAACGCTTTTTCTGTGTGTTTCTACTACTTTAAGTGGATTGTGGATCAAAATGAAGAGCTTTTTCGATCTAGAAATAAACAAGAAGATTTTATCGCCGTAGTAAGACCCCGCGATCCAAGCGAACGCTGCCTGAGATGAGAACGAAAGCTGATATGTTCTATTAATATATTCGAATTCTTGTGCCGTGACTCACCAAAAAATTGAAAAAATCGAAAATTTTTCAGAATTCTAATGTTGAGTCATGTGTTTGTTAGCAGTCATTCAAATGCCAATATAACGCTGAGATTTCGGCTAAAAGAAGAGTAAACAAACATCAATTTGATAATTTACCAAAACATAACTAAAGAAAGGCAAACAAGCAAAATTTACGTCAAATTTGTTTACCGCACAGATCAGGTAAACGTTGCTGGCGAACACAGGTACGAATAATTAACGTAAACGAAGAGTTTGCGCAGCAAAATGGAGATGCTGCCTGAGCAAGAAGAAGAACAATGCGTTTTTTTGTTAACAAAGAAATGCTAAAATTTCATTTCAAGGTCAACGCAAAGAAACCCAAACCCAACCAGCAAATGCGAGCTTCACTGAAGACGAAGGGGCATATTGCGCGGGTGGCTGACTTCTTCGTAAAATTTCGGTTCTGTATTTGCGCGGCGTGAGCGACTTAAGTACACAAAAACGCGCATAAAACTGTATGTGGGCGTGTGTGTATGTGCGCCATCCAATTGACGATTGAGAAGGTCAACGCCAGTCTGGCACTTTGATTGTTCAGTCCGCCATGAAAGTCGGCTGCAGTCGTTTTTGGGCTGGCTAAAAGGCTGTTTTGCAGTGCTTGATTGTGAAAAAGGGCAAAACAAATACGCGAACATTAATTTCACGTAAAATTTGCAATTGAAAGAACCGGAATTCTTGTTTGTATGCTGCGCTTGCGCTGCGCATTTTTTGATTTTCTCTCAGTCGATCATTAATTTAACGTCGCATATGAGAAATGCAAATTGTGTTTGCAATTTTTGGGTTTCAAAAAATATTATGGCATTAGCACTGAAGCCTTTGAGAGTTATATTATTATTTACAGCATTCAATATACCGTCAAAAACATTAATGATTCATATTAATTTAGAATCCTTAAAAGTATTAAAGTATAAAAGGGAAATAACGCAGCCGCCATTTTGTAAATTTTTGTTTTTTCCAAAATATTCTCGTAGTGCTATAACTACATCTTTCCTCTTTAATGATCACTCAACAATTTCCATTTTAAATTACTGTGAGTCCTGATATCTCGCAGACCAGGACACGCCATTTTTTCATCAGTCCCCACTTTGCCGGCCTGGACGTTATTTTTTTTTTTAAATATTATAATTGATTTGTACTTTTTAAATATCAATAAAAAACATATATACAATATTTAAAATATACAAAAATTTATAGTAAAAATATTTTTTTTTGTACCGGGTCCGAAAAAGAGCCTAAAACTCGGGCTTCTAAAACTAAGAAAACTACATAGTTCCACTGTAGTTTAAAAATTTCGGTATCACTCCTCTTATGGATTGAATAGATCTCAATTGTGATATTTCTTCTGCACTGGCAATATTATAAGTTTGAGTACATCATCTCTTTTGGATCTTTTACTGCTTTAACAATGACTATTGTAGAAGCTGTCAGGAGGTAGAAGAAGAGGAGACTGTAAAACATCTTCTATGCGAATGTAAGGCTCTATACAGGAAAAGAATCGCAACTATCGGTCAAGGGTTCCTGGACGACGTATCGGAAGTTGCTCATAAAAAACTATTTATACTGATGAACTTCAATAGAAGCATACTTGTAGATTGATTCAGAGAGGAGATAATAGAGTGAGAGAACATTAGTCCCGGTGGGCCTCCTATCGGCCTAGGTGACACACAGACAGCCACTCTACCTAGCTACGTACCTACTGCTGTCTCAATTCAGCAGATTGAGCAGGTGTTGCCATCTATAGATTTCCTTATTCTTTCATAACCATTGCATCGTATTTTGCCCTGCCTTTTCTCCATTTGACAAATGCGCCTTGCTTTAAATTTCAACTGTCGATAACGTTTTCTTGTACCTCGCAATGCGTCCGATCATGCCGTAGCTATATAAGCAGCGTATTTTAAGTTGGAGCAATACTCGTCGCACCAGTGGTTTCTTCAGACTCGCTGTCCTTGTTTTTCTGTGGTGATTCGAAGGGCGCTGTAAATGTATGGAAAGACTGGATATTAACAACTGTTTTACTGAAGAAAGACGCAATTCTTTCTTCAAAACAACTCTCGTTTATGTCGACATGTCGCAATATACGGTTAAGTTGAAGTATATAGGAAAGCGTATATATAGCTTATCGTTCACAGAATGCTTTGTTTAATAACTTTTTATAATTCTTATTGTCAAAAGTTTTTTTTTTGTTTGATTAGTGGATTCTTTATTCATACTCTACGTACTTCTTAGCTCCTGATAGTACCTGTGATACTTCTAGTTATCATATTAAGCTCTAAATACATCCTTCAAAGAATTATGCCTTCGACTTCAAACTTGTTTCTTTGAGACTACAAAACAATCTTTCTTTATATAGTCACAACTACATGCTTGTATTCCTTAGTGAAATTGCCACCTTCGACACGGATTACTCCAACGAAACCCAGAATGACGAAGGTTCTAAGACAACGTTGAATGATTTGCCCCCTTTAAGTTATTTTCTTAGGGTTACCAGGTTCAGAAATTTATACCGCATGAAGTTGTATGTATTCGGCTTATATAATTTACACTTATACCTATTGTTGAGTAAATGCTGATTTCAAAAATTAACAAAAAATTGCGCAAAAATCGACGGCTGTTATCTTCAAAATTTCTCTTCGCTGCAGCAAAAGATAAATAAATATTATCTTAAGTTAAAAAAATTCACTTTCAATGGACAACAGAGAACTTGCAATAATTTTGCCAAACCGAGGACAAAGTGTAGTGGAGGCGAAGCAAACAAAAAAGTCACTTGAAAATGCCAATACGCGTTTAACACTTATATATACAAAAATACCTACCTCCGCTCATTTCTATATACCGTAAGTATGAAAATTTGTATGTACAAGTATGTGAGTGCAATATTGAATTTCGTTCATCAGAAAACCACTTGACTGCCGCCGCTTAATTAAAGTGTTGCATGCAACCAAACAACATACACAACAACAAAAACAAGTATAGTGACAATAAAAGTACACAATTGCAGCTGCCAAGAAAAGCGTTGAGGCGTCAAGGCAGATAGGCAGGCGAGCAGGCGGTTGGCAGTCAGTCAGTGTTGACAAGAAAAACAACAACAGCTACAGCAAAAAATAACCGTACAAGTACGCCGCTGGCGAAACTAGGCTACGCAAATAGGCGGCCCAAGCAAAGGTAGCCAGCGATAGCTGTAAGAAATAAAACGAGCCAAATTGCATGTTTGGATTGGCAACGCACTCTCGTGTGTAATATATAATATATAAGTCCATATATCTATACTGCACAATACTATACTATTTGAGCTTTTTGGTAGAGGGTCCGCGGTTTAAATTATAGAAACAACTTTGTTCTATCAAAGATTTCGTCAAAGTTGGTGGATCAGTATATCCAATTATATTGCTGATATGAAAACTGACAAGATCGACTATCTATGATCCGTTCCCACGCACTGTTGGGTCTACGTTACCGGAACGGACCCGGATTTTTATCCGGCCAAGAACTGTCAACTCGGCAGCATTTCTCCAAATTAGATACAGTGATGTTTACTGCCTCAACACAAATTCTATCTTCTGATAACTTTGAGAGAATCTGCGCCCTGTAGGCGTGTTTTCAAGAAGATCCAGCTGCTCTATGTTATGTCGGTTGCTTCGTTTTATTGAAGAACTTCGACTACTTTGAAAGACTCTACAGTCAAAGTATCCTGGGGTGAAATGGCGTTCTGTACCATGCCCACTTTGCAGGATATGTGTTGTGGCGTTTGTTGTATGACAAGTAAAAGGCATCCAGTAGGAACCTTATGCCCTCTACATTCAAATTAAAAAATTATTTGGTTGATTTCGGTGAAACTGACGATCTCATGCTTTGCTAAGGGCATGAGAGCACTTTTTTGTTGGACTTATAGAAAAAGTAACAGAACCATGTAGTGTTTGCGGCAAATATATAGGTGAGATATCAGTTCGGCTTTGTTATGTGAGTATTTGAGGTACATTCCGAATGTTCTCCTATATATTTTCTTATATATTTCGATTAGCATGTTTTCACCCGCACGACTATCTCTTAACATTTGCGATCGCTATTTAATTCATTCTCTTCAAATTTCATCTTCTTCAAATTTCGGAACTAACAATGCGGCATCCCGAAACCTCGCATATATCTGAAAACCTACACTCTTTATTAAGTAAATTACGTGATTTGAAGCATACTATTTTTGTGTACACTGTGCACTCGTTTATTAACTATAAAGCTTTAAGCAATATTCGCGAAAACATCTTTAGCACCGAAATTTCAATTTCAAATGGTATAATTTCGTAACACTTCTAATAAACATACTTAATGTCATAATCGACACAAAATATATTATTGCAACCAAACTGCAGCTGCCAAGTTATTGTAATCACATTAAGGCAAAAAGTTGGGTCGTTGAAATCGCTAAAGAAGTTCACTAATCGAGGCATATAAAAGTCGTAAACTTTTATAACCTGCTAAAAAAATAATAAGTATACAAGAAGTAACTAAACCAACAGCAAACCGCAAATACGCACGCGCAACACGCTACCCACTACAACATACTTGTATGTGTGTGCATGCAGTAAGTAAATACATACTCATCATACTGCAGTTAAGTGGCTTGACGATGGCAGCGCGCCATTCAAGAGCATAAGCAATTCATCATCGCACAATTTGCGTCGGCAAGTGTGCATTCGCCGCAGCGAAGGTGTTGACGTGGATGATTAACACCTTCGCGGGTATTTTTGCTGCACCTTCCTCCTTCTTTCAAGCCTTTGCACGTATTTATGCGTATTCCTCTGTAACTCTCACGTACATTTACATATGCTTACTTATTTAGTACGTGTGTGTATGTGTGCGTGTCCCTGCTTGCAAATTTTTTACTTTAGCTTGCGCCCTTTTCACGCCAACAATCGTAAAAATGGGTCAATATGCAATTATTGCCTTAGCCATGGCCAGCCGACCGCAGTGCAACAAGTGGCTGCGTTGTAACTGGTGTCGTTGTTGTTATTGTTTTTTTTTTTGTTTTTGTAACTTTTTATATTCCAGTGTATTTATGCGGGTGTCGTTGCTGTAATTTTCTTTTCGCGTTCCTTTTGCTTTTGCGCTGCTGGTCATTATAGCTGTTGCATTTAATAGGCAAATATACAGTAGCCGCGAAGAGTTTTGTGTTTGCAGAGGTTTTCCCTTTTTCAGTTGTTTGCCATTTTGCGTAAATATGTATTTATGTCATATATGATTTCATAAATACATATTCACTCATTTATATTTACAAGTATGTATATATGTAAGTGTAAAATCGACCATTGAAAAAACTTTATGTTTACGTTTCCTTCGGTGAGCTGGTTGACTCACCTTATTATATATTCATTTATATGTGGATGAAGCAGAGAGAGAAAATACTTTGTTAAATAAATATTTTTAATATAATATTTTTGTCCTCATCATGCATTCAATTAGCATTATTACTCAATACATGTACTTACATATCTGAATACTTTTACTTTCAATAGTGAGTAATCAAAATTTTTGGAAAGTTTGGGGGTAATTCATTAATTTGTATTAATATCAATACCATTATTCTTTTCATTAGTTATCGTTTCCATAACCATTATTAAGGGATTACTATAAATGTTGGCAATATAATTTTCATTATCTATACCAACACATTTACCTTGTCATTTCATATAACATATGGAACATATGGAAAGGATATATACCCTTTCCAATACCATTACTATAATGATACTATATTTTTGGAAACTTCAAATCAAATAAACAATGTCAGTATCACTACATTATAATTACTTATATTACATAACGTTTCTATTATTATTATTGTTAGTTACTTACAATTCAATTTTGGAATTTTCAATTCCATTACCAATGTCAGTACCAAAAAATTATCAATACTTTCAGCATATACCGTTTTCATATTACTATAACGATTATTAAGACTTTTGAAATTTTAAATACCATTACGAATGTCATTCTCATTACTAAATCATATATCGCTTCCAATACCATTTATTTATATCACTTTACATTTTGGAATTACAATTCTCATTACCAGTCTATACATTATCATTGCTTTTAGCATATACCGTTCCTATTATCCTTTTTGTAACAATTATTACAAATTTTGCTTTACTATTACTAATACCAGTACACCTACATTTCCATTGTTTATAGAATATACGGTAATTAATTTCATTTAAATACTTCTCGTTGTTGTTGTAGCAGCAAAAAGTCCTAAAATAATTTTGACGAATGATGCCGAGTTGACATTTCTTAGCCGGCTAAAAATCTGGTTTTATATCGGTCACGTAGTCTCGACTATCATGGAAACGGATATTATAACTAAGCTTTCAACCGATACCATTACTAATATCATTACTAGTACTATTACCATTACTAATGTGACTACCATTATCATGACGTGTGATTGATATATATTTCTAAGCTATCAATCGATACCATTATAAATACCACTACCATCACTAGTACAATTACCATTACTCCATTAGTATTATCCCTTATTTCCATTACCCTGGCGTATGATAAACCGATTATTCAAAAATTTATGTGCATTTATTCTACCGCTACCATTACAATACTACCAATACCATTACTATTACTTTTACCAATACTAATATCATTACCATTACTAGTATAATTACCATTACTCCATTAACCACGGCGTATGATAAACCTAGTACATATTTAGATTGATGTATTTTCATATATGTAATATGTAATCATTGCTAAGCTTTTTAACGATATCATTACTATTAGCTTTACCATTGCCACAGCGTATAATCAACCTGTTATTGAAAAATTTAGAATTGCATTACATATGCATGATCAGTATGTAGTATGTAATTATCTATTAGTTAAAAGTATTGGCTATATAATTGTCAATAAAATTCTTTAAAAGACCATTTATAGTAAATTAAAGCTGCACCTGTAATTAGATTTTTGAGTTCGCTTGCCTCCGCGAAAGGCAAGCGACAGATAACAACTTACCCGCTATAATTGTATGAATTTTAATTTTTAATGAACACAATCAACAACAACAAACTGTAGGCGAATGTGTACATATGTGTGCACAAACAAGTGAAATGAAATAGAAATTCTAAGCGACACAAGTTGTCGGTCGTTGAACCAAATTGGCAAAACAAACTAATGTATGTACATATATAATACATATGTATAGAATACTGTATGCAAACGTAGATTTGTCCTAAACACACGTGAGCGTGATTTTCATTTATTTTAATTTTATTTTTATTTTGTATCGTTTTCGCGTCCGAGTAGAACAAATACAATAAAGTTGAAATGAGTTTGATACAAAAACACATAAAGCAAACATAAACGCCTATACACATACATACATATGTGTTTATACCTATATACATCTAGCGTAGATATTTATCTGTGAAAATTATTTCAAAATTGTTGTCAATTAAAATGCAGTATGCAAATTTTTATTACCCAAATTCTCATCGTTCAGTTAAACAAAAGTTGCTTTAAAATTGAAATTTGAAAAATTCACCTAAAATATATGAACAAAAATGTTCTCCGTTGATTTTTATTACTTTATCGAAGTGATATTTTGCTATGTACATAATATCTATACCCACGCCCCTTTTGTATATTTGGTGAATGAGTAGAATTGCCCAAGCAAAAATAGTACTTCCGATAAAAGATCTCGGCTCTTGTGGCTGACTTTAAATATTGGTGGATGAAGCCGCTCTGGAAGATATCCCCTAACTTTTTTATGTCAAATACAACAGTTTTAACCTCTCTCGTTGCCTTTTATAATAATCCGTCCATAAATTCGTCTAATAATCAGTATTTTTTGAATAATATTACTTATTACACACGTCTTTGAATTCTTACGAATGGTGAGAGTATTTAATGTTTACTCGAACTTAACGCTTTCTTCTCAAATTTTGATTTCATTATTCAACATAGTTAATATCGGAAGCTATTCACTATTATTTACTATTCTAGCATTACTCGATTTTCTCGATATAATTTTTATCCGATTACGATTATCTTTTGTGCGACGTGAAGTCTGAGGTCCGAAAAAAGTCAGTACGGATTAAATCCGAAGAATCTGATGATGCATACTGATTTGTGCTATGATGTGCTATCTTAATTAAAAGCTGGTGCGGTACCCAATTTGCTTAGAACTTTCTTATACTCAGATAATCCTGAGCGATATGTCTAATACGTTCCTATGAATCTATATAGAGAACAAGCTATGTTGATCAAGATCATTTGATGTTCACCTAAAGTGATTTGTGTATATTTTTTTGACCTATCGTCCATAACAGCTTCTTTTTGGTATTAGAAGTATTTTTTTTTAATCAATAAACACAAAAAATTTCTTAATTTTTTTTAAATTCAAAATATTACATTATATATATTTTCGAACCAATTATTCGATAGCTATGAGATTTATACACTTGCGCTTCAAAGTTTAGGTTACAAAACAACATGGATTTAAGTCTAGTGGCTCTAAATAAAAATTTTCACTTGAATCCAACATAAGAGCGCACGTGAATATGCTGTTAAATACTATAAACTATTTTTATTCTAACTCTATGTGTTTATGCTAGTGTTTTTGATTTAAGCGAGTTGTCTGTTCGATTCGCCATTTTCCCAGTTTTAGCGATTTGCAGACAAAAAAGGTTTATTAAGTTTGTATCTTGAAACTAACTTATAAAATTTATTAATCTAACCTCAGTTTCCTCAAAGACTTAAAACACACAAACCCCAACGAATTTTTATCAATCAATATTTTGCAGTCATTCAATATCAATATGTAAATATATTATGAGTGCATTGAACTTGAAATAATCAATTATCTATCTGCCAAAAGGATTGTAATTAACTGACTGCATTGTCTACCTAAATTGGTTAATATTTTTTGCTTTCGACTTTTATTGTTAATAAAAACCAAAAAAATTGTTTTGAAACATTTTTACCGGTTTTCGTATTGCTAAATTATTACGTGCATTACATTTGCAGAAATTTTAAATTTTAATCCGTACTAATGCACGCCATCAGCCATCCCATCATCTCACCACCAGCACCACCTGAACTACGTTCTCAATGCATTCGCTCTGCTTTGCTCTCATTTGTTGCGCCCGTTTTTTGCTTGCTCACAGAATTATTTTTCAGTTTTTTATTTATTTTTTGCCTTTCTCATTTTATTGTTAATTTGATTTTTATGAGTTTTTGGCAATAAATTGCTGTATCAACGCTGCGTGATGACGTTGATGCTTGTTGATGGCGGTAGCGTTGATGACGATGATGCTGTTGATATTTCGTGTTATTTAATTTTTTTGCACGAAGTGTTGTTATTGTTGCTGTTATTATTTGCTTAATTCAGCTTGCATTTGCACATCGCATTCACTCATGCTCAGAACTCTTGCCCCGCCACTTCACTGCGCCCCACTTCAGTTCGCTTTACTGTGTGTATACTCCTCCTTGGTACCTGCACCCTCCCCCGCTCAGTTGTGGGTCGAGCCAAGAGTCGGCGCAAACTCTGTGTGATGAAGTTAACCTTGAATTTGTTTAAAGACTTTTGGACTTTTTGGTGGTGTTAATTCTTTAGCTTCAACTCGGCAGACAACGAATGCTGTTCTTTTGTTGTATTATTTTCTCCATCCTTCCTCTTTTTTGCATTATCTCGTTGTTGTTGTGCTTAATTGTGGTTCGCTTTCATTCACTCATCATTTGCTGCGTTGTTGATTTTATCCACTTACATATATGTACTTTTGTATTTATATATCGAGTTCTTTCTACATACAAACGAGTGCATGCGAACATGAGTGCAGAAATACGAATTTTAAATTATTAGAAATGTAAAAAAGTAACTAAAAAATCTAAAAACAAAAACTAATATGTTAAAAAATATTTTTCTTCGTTCGTTTAGTTTTATGTTTTTACAGATTTCAGTATCTGTCAATTTCTGTTTTTGCATTTTTATACCCTGAACAGGGTATGTTTGTCACGAAGCTTATAGCACCCGGCAGAAAATGTCGGAGACCTTATAATATATACATATATGTAAATGATCAGCGTAACGAACTGCGTCAATTTAGCTATGTCCGTCTGTTGGTTTGTCCATCTGCCTGTCTGTATATACTAACTATTGCGAGTTTTTGAGATATCGATCTGAAATTTTGCGCACATCCTTTTCTCCCCGTAAAGCTGCTAATTTTTCGGAATTCATCGATATCGATCTACTACCGTAAATATCTGCCATACAAGCTGATCGGTCAAAATCAAGTTCCAGTATGGAAAACTTTTTTATTTGCCAGTATATCTTCACGAAAGGCAACTCTACAACCTCCGAACATATTGTTCAGATCAGAGCCCTGTAGCAATGGCAGCTATACTAACTGACCGATTGAAATTCAGATAAAGATCTGTTTATACCCTTTTATGCTAGAAGTAATGCACCTGTGAATGGTATTATACTTGTAGCTTCGGTGCAGCGAGAGTTAACGTTTTTTCTTGTTTTCAATTTAATTTGCAACTGTCATTCTGAAATGTCAGAAACTAAAGAAATTTATTGTCAAACATTTTGTTATATGTTTGTTTATTGTTCTTCCCACTTTTCGCCCGTGGGCGTTTATTGAAGTGTAGCTAATTATATTTTAAGTATTATTTATTTTTTGCTGTTTTTTTGTAGAAGTTGTTCAAAATTTTTTTTATAGGAATTTATTATTTATAGCCGGTTTAAATTTACGAAGCTTACAGCAAATTCATCATCAACATTAGAAAAAAGCTGAAATTTCAACAAATTTGTTGTATTGATTTAGCATCTAGGGCTTATATGGGTGATCCAATTGCAGTGCAAGTTGTGGTCTTAGATAACTTTCTATATAAAAAAGACTCCTCCAGCAATGTTTTTTAATGAGACTAGGTCAGTTAGGATATTTGCGTTTAATAAGAATTTCTTGAAAAACGAATCCTTGTATTTGTATTGTTGTTTGGGTAAGTCTCCGAGTCAAGTCACCCCTTTTAAGTGTTAATCTGCTAACTACTGAGATTCTTCTTCTTTCATTTGTCTAATCTGTAATAAAAAAGTATCTAAAATAAGCACCTCAATACAAATACAACAATGCAAACAAAAATTGTTGAAATGCTTCGTCAATTTGGCAACGCTCCACAATGTGTCTGCTCAATAAAATTCCAGCAAACGATGATTAATGATTCTTCCCATGCAATTTGTAAACATAACACTAAAATCGACAAAACGGTTGAGGCATTGCTTGAAACATTTCAGGATCATATTTTAAATGTTGATAAAGAAAAAAGATACACAGACAAGGGCACATACTGGAGCAGTGAATATGTATATGTAAATATTTTTTTGAACTAAAAAAGTTCATCAATAATAAAATCCATATATATTGTATATAAGAGAGTTGCTATTCAAAAATACAATTTATTTGCATGACCAAGCCATAAAACGAAGAAAACGTAGTGCAGAATGTGCAATAAAAATGGAAATGTTTTTTTTATGATTTTTGATTGATTATATGACAGTTTGGGTTTGATCATTGTTTGCAATAATAGATGATAAACGGCTATGTCCAGATTTTACTTTGGCATTGGGTGGGGTGCAGGGTATCAAGCATTTTTTAGTGGTAATAAGTGTTGAAATAAAGAATGAGTTAGAAGCATTATATGGGCAGCCAAATAAGTGAAGTCTATCTCTTTGATTTAAGTTTTCTGCCGGATTTTATGAAATCCACTCCGATTTCGAAAAATCTATGGCTTTTTTATTTACTGAGTATTTTTAATAAATCTGTTGAGAATTACACGCTAAAACTAGTTTTCTTTAGTAAAAAAAATTTGATTTTGCTTGCCATCTTATAATATTTCATTTGAAGATTCAGCCAGCTCACTCAGAAGAATCAGCCAAACTCTGCTGTAGGGGTTAGAGAAAAATACAACTATTCTATAAGCTGGTTTCGATAGCCAACAGCAAAAGCTAATCGAAAACCTCAGGAAAACTCAATGGAGGCATCTCTAATTAAGAACCAGGTTTCTCATTTATTTCTCGAACTTATGCTAAAGTCGTAAAGATCTGATTGAAAGACGTATCTCAATTTATTTGATTTTTTTAAAGACTGCAAAGCCTTATAGGATATTAGTATTTTATTTTGGAGTTTTCCTCATTTAAATTTTGGAATTTGGAATTGAGATTTTTGGTCAGTTTAAGTCTCCGATAGCTCTATACCGAAGACACCATATACATATGTATGAAGAAAAAATATTGGAAAAACTATTTTTGTGCAATAATGAACCACAAGTGGAGAAGACTCAATGCTGTTTGGGGTCCCGAATCAATTCCGAAAGTTGTTGATAGCAAATCAGTGTGTGGAAAGATTGAAACTCTCCCTCATTTGAGCTGGCATCACTTTTGTTCAATCTCAGCTTTTATTCGGGATCCCGAAACAATCCCGAAAATTTATTATGTTATATACATATAAGTGTGAAACGATCGAATTTGAATCAGCATCACTTTTGTTCAATCTCAGCTTTTATTTGGGATCCCGAAACAATTCCGAAAATTTATTATGTTAAATACATATAAGTGTGAAACGATCGAAACTCTATCTTTTGTTCAATCTCAGCTTTCATTCGGGATCGCGAATCAATCCCGAAAATTGTTTATATTAAATTTAAGATAAAATGACGGGAAGTCAGCTCCTATTCGGTATTCCGAATCATTCCCAAAAATGGTTAAGCTTTAATTTACTATAAAATGACCAGAACTTTCTCTCTCTTTGAGGCGGCAACGTTTTTGTTAATTCTCAGCTCTTATTCGGTATCCCGAATCAATCTCGAAAATTGTTAACATTAAATTTGTATGTAAAACGATCGAAACTCTGCCACTTTTCAGCTAAAAATACCTTTTCCACGTGTCTTAAATTAAGTATAATTAAATGCACTGGTATAATTAGTCGTAAAGTTAAAATACCTAAGCTAAGTAATGGTTGAGCCGAGTTCTAGTTATAACTGAGATGAACGTTTACAGCTCATCGGTGGCGACTGGTAACTCGAACTGTGTTGTCGCACAAATACATATACATACATCCGTATAGAAGAACTATCCTACACTTGATAGAACACAAAGGCCTGTCGAATGACTGTCTATTCAAGCGGTTCCCAGCTGGAACGCTGTTACTAGAACTACTGGCTGTATGAATAAATTTCCAGGCTGAGAATATTTAGCGCTGCGAAAATTCCAAATCAAATGCAAACGAATGACAAACAATGCGATTAAATGGCCGCGAGTACAGCTGCAACGCGAATAATGAGGAAAACACGCTAATGAAGTTTGTGACTCGGCTATTATGTTACTACTTTATGGCTGAGCAACAAACACTCTGCCTTATTGCCGGGCTGATGACGCTAATGATGGTTGTGATGAAAAAGATGATGATGATCATCATCTTGTTGTTGTCGATATTGTGGTTGATGATTATGATGACCTTGGCAATGAAGCGTGAAGCAAGTGCTCGCTAATAAAAAACTAACATGCACGTACACACATACACATGCACATATATATAAATAAATAATACATGTAATACATATGCATAAGCTACACGCGATTTGTATTGTATAATTAAGTTGCTGCCGCGGCTAGTTGCTGCATGTGGGCGTAAAAGCGCTGAACGCAAAGATGAGCAACAACAAAATGGTGGAGAAAAAGAGAGAAAAAAGTCATTAACAAACCAAAAAAAAAATGAAAAAGTCATAAATAAAAGTAACATATGGCAGCAACAGCAATACTACAACAACTGGAAAAAGCAACTAATAAAAAAGAGCAACAGCAACAAATAAATAACAATAATAATAGCAAACACATCAATAATAGCGCTGCACTGCAAATGATGAGTGGAAGCTGGCAATTAAGTGGACAATGTGTGCTGTTGCTGCGGCAAGAGCGGCAGCCGTGAAGTTCACTAATGTTTTTGGGCGTTGCTCGAGGGGGCGGGCGGCCGTTGATTTTTTCTCTGCAATATTTGCTTGCTTGGCAATGTGTTTGTGTGCTGGTCGCTGTTTGCTTTTCAATTACAATCAAATTTACTTATTTGTAGTGCAGTTTTTTGCCACTCTTTTCGTTATTGTTGCTGTTGTTCACTTAGCTGCTTTATAATTTGTTGTAGCTAAGAAATGCATTGTTTAGTCGCAGCTGCATACGAAAAAGACGCGCGAAAATTTTTCCAACTATCATAATATCCTGCTTATTGTATTCTAAGACCTATTTTTAGCACTCAGGGAAATTTTTAAAATTTAAACATTACAAAGAAAACAAGTAAACATGTTAACTTCTGCTGCATAGAAGCTACAATACGCAGCTACACAGTTGCATTTCTTAAAGCAATTTTGTATGACTTAATTAAAGAAAAAATATATCTATATATTGATTTTGATCGATCAGTTTGTGCGGCAGCTATATGCTATAGTGGCTTGTTATTGGCGGTGCCGACAAATGATCAGCTCTTTGTGCAAAAAAGAACATGTGCAAAACTTTAGATCGATTTCTCAAAAACTGAGGGCAGTGTCCTATATATATATATATACTTTATATGATCTCCGAACTTTTCTAACGGGTGTTATACACCACGAATTTAATATAACTTATTCGGGGTATACAAATATCGATACCTTAAGTAGAGCAATAGGCCTCATTTTTTGTTGAAATTTTTTTTACGTCAAATAGCAACATTTGAGAGTAGTAGGAATAGCAAAAAAATGAAAATTATTTTGAAGCACCCTAATACATATATATATATATATGTGTATATATTTTGTATATTATTAAAATATATTATTTAAATAAACAAACTGAAACTCAGTACTTAAAACCCCCACAAGCAGTTAACTAGCACTTTAATAATTTTACTGTTTTCTCTACTTTCAGCTGCTAGCGGAATGTAGGCGCATTGCTGATAGGTTAGTGGGCGTATCATTTCTATTTGTAATATCACAAAGCCACAACATTTAATTTTAACATACCTGCGTCTATAATACTTGTATTTTCCGAGTAACTTTTCGTCTATTTTCATCGCTATAATTCTGACAACATCAACGAGGGTAGTTTCATTACTTACGTCGCTTATGCAATCTTAATAGACTTGTTTTAAGCTAAGTAAACTATTATGTCGTTGAGAAAGTGTATTTTTATTTTTTGTGCTTCGAAACGGTAAGTCTTGTGCTAGATTGAACGATAAGTTGGTATGGCATAGGAATTGTGGGTCTAAAATAGCAGTAGCGGGCATAGCGATGTCAGTCTGCGGTTTGTGTTACTAATTCTCGGCCCAATGCGATAGCTCAACTATAATAATGTGACAGATTTTGTTTTGCTTCTTTCAACTTAAAAAGAGTTATGTTATTTGGTTGATAGATATACTTACTATTATATTTCCCTCTATTAGGAAGATGATCGGCTTATATAAATAATCTGAAATTTTGTTGCTGAGGCTGAATTTTTTTTTTAATTTTTTAGTTACACTGCACTTTATTTCGATAAGGATGTGTTTAGAGATGTGTGAGGTTTGAAAAACTATCAGTGTGAATGGCATGATTTTTGACAAGGCACGCTCTCTCTCTCTCAACTTTCGTTTTCTTGAAGCCACCAGCAGTTAGCCAGAGTATTTTTACCATTGACGGGCCGCTTATTCAGTGCATATCCACAAATAATATTTATTATACCTAACTTTAACAATTTATTCTGACAATAATGTAAAAGAGATTGAATTACTTTCTATCAGGTTTTTTAGACGTGTGTTTGAGTGTATACAAAATTTTTAGATTGACATTTTGATACAAAATGACGGCTTTTGGACAAATCTTTAGCATCAACTTTTTCAAGAGGGTCTCTATAAGCGACGACGATTCTGAAAACTTGCCTTAACTTAAGCAAAATAAAAAATGTGATTTTAATCTACATAAGACTTGCTAGGCAGGTTATGTGTTGCTCCTTCATCTGCACTTAAGCACAACTTTCTGTCAATACCTCAACACT
This sequence comes from Bactrocera oleae, assembly GCF_042242935.1. NCBI lineage: Eukaryota > Metazoa > Arthropoda > Insecta > Diptera > Tephritidae > Bactrocera > Bactrocera oleae. Next base: position 6,490,039 of record NC_091537.1, on the reverse strand, counting down.
ATATAATAAAACGGTTATCAAAGTAAAATGACAGTTTCAAAAACCTCGAAAAATCTTTGTCCTATCTTTTTGCTTATAGAGCGAACACAAATCATGCTAAATTTTTCAATAAATTTTTTAAATTCATATTTCTTAAGCACAAAGCTTATTGACATATCCAACACACCTCGTTTGCATAAATATTATTTAAATACATTTTTTTAGTGAGTTAGTTTTTTTCTAATGACAATTATTACATTTGTTAATTTATGGCCTTCTATGGCATATTCTAAATGGCCGCACACACATACACATTGCTCTTTCATTATGTTGGTTACTTATACGCCCACGTGCGCCGAGTTGCATCACGGCATTTAGACCGCAGAACGACACGTTTCAGCTAAAAACTCATTGTCAATGTGAGCTGTGCTTTTTAGCAACAAATTTGTGCACTTTTCTACAACAAATACACACTTACATGCATACGCACGGATATAGCATATTATATATTGTAGTTGATATTATATTCTGATATTATATTTCCATACCTTTCAGTGATTTGTCCAGCTTGGTAGTTAACTACGGTTGGCGAGTCTCATCGTTAGCAACAATTTTGTTGTAACGAAGCAGTTGAGTAGCAGTGACAAAAAACCAGCAACAACAATTAATTACAACAACTCGACATTGTTACTTATATTTTATGATTGCTGTTGTTGCTGCTGCTGCTGCATGCGAGCTTCGCTGTTGTGCGAAGTTCAAGGTTATACCTTTGGCGCAGCTTATTGCAGCCACTCAACCTCAACAACAGCCAAAACAATAACAACAACAAGCAAAAGAATCGAGCAGCTCGCTTGGCGTGTGTAAAGTGGTTGCTTTGTTGTTGTTGCTGGTTTTTTCTTCGAATGTATTTAATACTTATAATTTTTGCATTTTCTCATCAAGTTAGCTTTGCTTTTGTTTTTGTTGTATGCGCTTATTTGCGAGTTCCACTCATTGGTGCTTTGTTTAATTGTGGCTGATATATTTTTTCTTCTTGGCGTTTGTGTAAATATTAAGTCAAGAATGTTTTCTGTATTGCATTTTTGGTACGAAGTGTGAAATATGCATATGTGTGTGTATGTGCTTAAGTTGGTTACCGGCTTGGTTGGTTTGGTTTGTTTGCTTAATCGCTGAATTGTCGAGTGGTTTGGTGGGTTTACACACATTGCTTTGCCGGACGGGAGTAAAAAGGGTGCTCTTTTGTCTGTCGGGTTAATAAACTCTTTGCTTCAAACAATTGTTGCTTATCAATTGGCAGTTAATGGCTGTTATAGGTGAGCTATATATATTTCGAAAAATTTTCTAACAGACAAATACTGGTTTTTGAGATTAAATAGTAGGAGTAAATTTTGGTAGAGCAGCAAATTTCTGTGATTTACAATAAAGTAGTAATCATATGGACAAGTTAGATTTAAGATAGCTGAACTCGGCGGTTTGTTGGTGTCCTACGTAGACGGATGATGCAAACCGAAAAAAATGTAGCAGAATTTTGAATTTAGCGGTGGCCAACTTTCGACCCCATACTTTTCGAACCAAAAACTAGAAAAAACGTTAACTTCGGCGACACTGAAGCTTTAATTCCCTTTACAGATGCATTTCTTATAGCGTAAAATGATACAAAAAGATCTTTTTCATGTTTTTAATTAATTGGTTTGTATGGCAGCTATATGCTATAGTGGTCGGATCTGTAATAATCTATTCTAAATTGTATGAAAATATCTCGTCAAATAAAAAAGTGTTCCAAACAAGAACTTGATTTTCATTAATCAGTTTGTATGGCATACTTTATAATTCTGATGACCATCGTCTCACAGAAGCATGTCGGCCATGGTCACATCTGGTATTTTTGACACTTCGTTTCTAAATTTTGTATATTTCATTCCTTAAAGCTAGCTCGCCGAACCTCTTCGGGCTATAGCTTATGTAAAGCCGCTTTTTCGAACTATTTCTCTATTACACTCACTCTCTCTCACTATTTTTATCTCCCTCTCTCTCTCCCTATTTTTCAAGAAAGCTAGCTCGCCAAACCTCTTCGGACTATAGTTTTTCCAGCGCTGCTTTGCCGTTCGCATTATTTCTCTTTTATCTCCCTCTTCCACTACTTCTATCTCTCTCTATCCCCACTTTTCTTTCCCACTATTTCTGTCTTTACCCCTTTTTAACTCTCCTGTCTCTCTCTATCACTCTCTTTCTCTAATTAACGTATGTCTCTTGGCTATCAAAATTATCCTCAGAAAATACTACAAAAAAGCGTAACTGTGAATTTTCGATGATTTATAGTTGTCATGAATCGAACTTACTTAGCTTTTTAGCGCGTAAGGTTACTCCTCTTTACGCCTTCTGACTTTACATATACTTGTACCGCACGCCTGTCGTGGTTCCTAATTTGACTTTATTACAAACCTTTCAATTTGTATTATACAAGCGGAGGACTGTACCAGCTTCTTAAAGAGAGATAATGAAGAAAATCTTTCAATCAGTTTTTATTAGTCAAACTTCGGAGTTTTGCCAAACCCGGTGTCTTCCAATACTGTGAATAAAGCTTCTCCCATGGCAAAGAAGATCTCAGTCACCTTGCAAGGTGATAGAGATTTCATAATTTTACTATTTATAATTATTATTTATTAATAATTTCAAAGCTCACTACTTTTTCGTGCCCACTTTTTGCTTCTTCAAGAAATTCTCTGCGGTTTGTGTAAAACAATAACTAAAGGCGTCGTTTCATAGAAAGAACCTTCTCGTAAATAGATTAAAATGCTTTGCCTTACTAGTAAGTACACACAGTTACACACACACACATGCACACCAGCGGAGAGACCCACTTAAGATTGTGGTGTAATTCTAATATTTCAAGTGCAAAAGGCAAAGTTTCTTCCGAAGAAAAATAATCGCGTTTCAGCTTTTGCGGCACTATTGCTGTTGCTTTAGTGGTGGTTGTTGTTGTTATTATTGTTGTTTTGATTGCTGTAACTTAGCCTTTCTTTGTGTGTTGTTTTTTCGTCTAGAATATTTCTGAATTTCCGCAAATAATTGCAAAGTACACATTGCACCAGCGATCTTGCTTCTACTCTGCACTAATACACGCACACACACACGTATACATACATAGATGCTTAGAAATGTGAATGCAATGTGTGTGAAAGCTATTTACAAGTTGTATTTGTTGTTGAACACGTGATCCCGAGATGATCAGAATTGGAGAAGGAAAACAAATAAGTGCCCATAACAATGGCAGCAACAACAACAGCAATGGCAATGACGGCAGTATGAGACGGACAGCAAGTGCGCGATTATTGCAAAAATGCACGAAATCTGAAGAAAAGCAATGATGCGCCGCCGACGGAATGCGTGTTAGAAATGCAATGGAGGCAGAAAAACAACAACATGTAAAAAAAAAAATAAACGACAGCCAGAGCGATGATAGCAGAGCAAGAAATAACAAAATGGCTACGAAAATGGCGAAATGTAAGCTTTTTCGTTTCTTTTTTGGTTTTGCTTAAGTGTAGCGGGGGTGAAAATGTAAAGATCGGATTATATGATAGAGAGTGTCTGTATGAGTGCGTGTGGGTGAAGAAAATGGCGTGGCGAAAAGAAAGAGTACGACTGCGAGAAAGACACTGCTGATTTTATGTGTGTGACTGTGTTTGCAGCTGCGAGGGGAGAGGGTGTTATGGAATAAAATGAGTTGATGGCTGTAAAAAATCAGGGTTATGGGAGCAGAAAGGCGATTACATAAGCGTAGCGTTAATTACAAAAGTTAAAGATAAAAGTAAAATTTATAATTAAACTAAAAATATAAGCAAACAATATATGAATAAAAATTATGAGAATGTAGATTAGAATATTCTAGGCTTGATGTTATACTAACTGAGCTAGTATTATTGTACTTCTTTAATTTTTTAACTCAAAAATTTTCCGTTATCTGTATTTGAGCGAGCCTTTGATAAGCTTCTCAAAATAACCTTCTCACTTCGATGTAATCTAAATCCACTATTGGTATGAACTTTCGAATAATTCAATATTGCTATATATAAATATTTATTTAATTGCATTATACTATAAATTATTGTTGTTCAAGCTTACGAAAAATTTTCTCATGTTACCTTGTTAAATTACATAGGTATGTGGCTGATTTAGATTGCTTAGAATCTTTATCACTCAACCGATCTTCAGCTGTAGATAGACGTTCTTTGAGAAAAAATACGTAATTTTTACAAAATATTTATATAATAGTTAAATATTTATAAAGAAATTGTAAATCACATTTCCTGTACCAGAAAATGCACGTTAAAATCTTTCTTTCGGTAGGTAACCGATTACTTTCTTATTAACTTGATGATATTTCGAAAATAACTTTTAATGAAATTTTTTCATACCTCAAAGTTATAGTTTTGACTGAAGATTCTAGAGTATGAACCAAATTGTTCTAACCCGATTTGTTAGCGATATTATGGCAACTCCTTTCGGTGGTAGGCTGTCTGGAAGCTTTCAGCAAACTAGGTTCAGAGGTTTGGGAGCATTTACCCACACCCATACATATGTAAAAAAGAAGAAGAAACAAGAAAAAACGTTAACTTTGGCTGCACCGAAGCTTTAATATCCTTAACAAGTGCATTTATTATAACAAACACTCAGTTGCACACGCTGATAATTTGTGTATACATTTTATAGGCTCTCCCCCGTTTCCTTCTGGGTATTTAGGGTATAAAATTGTTATTTTATATATATAAATACAATGTATCTACAAAATAATTTTTCAGTTTAGATATTTTCCAATTAATCAATTTAATTAATCGATAATTCGAACAAACGAAAAGGCAGAGAAAGAAAGAGTTGCAACGCTGTCAAAAACATCTCACATATCCACATATGTATGTACATAAATGCACAAGTGATTACATATGCACTCGTATGTACACATGCATTTCTCAAAATTTCATAAAGCGCTTTTTCTTAATTTTGCCGCTTTTCTGCCATCTCTTCTTTACTTATTTTCGTTTATTAATTGCTTTAGCTTTTGTTTTTGTATCCAGCAACAATGCACTCGTAAGTTTTGAAGTCTTTTGAGTATTGTTCTCAGCTCTTGAACGCTTGCCAGTCAGTAGTGTGCATTGCTTTTCTTTGCGTAGTCGCTGTTAAATATTACCACAGAATGTTAATGCAGCATTCGCTGTTAATTAGCATTCATTAACATGCTTTGCTAACATTAACTTAGTAATTAACATTCTTCGCTGTTAACACACATTTGCTGTTAATACATTTACTCGGCAGTTTCTCTTTCCTTTTTCGCTCTTTTGTCTGCACTAAGCTCTTCGCTATTGCGCTCTTTGTGGCGCTTCGTTGCCGCCGTCGTCAACTGCGTTGCTTTTATGTTCTTTGTTTTGCTTCTCTTGCGATTTCGGTCGCTGCTGCTGTTATCATTACTTCAGTGCTGCTTCGTCTGCGCTGCGCGCATATTTGTCGGTTGTTTTCTTAATTTGTCTTTTATTTCTTTGCTGTTGTGAGTTTTAACAGCAGCGCTGCTGACGTCGTTACAAAAATGCTGCCCTGCAAAGAGCTGTTTTGGGCAGCAGCAGTTGGTCGCTGGAATACCATGCCTGACCCACACAGCATCTACCAAACGACCAGCAGATAAGAAAGAATTTTATTTGGTGTGCGTTATTTTTAGACAGAAAAATCGGTTTGTAAGCGTTTCGTTTTTATTTCGCATTCGTACGCATGGTGTTTGCATATGGACTGTATGTACGTGTGCGTACGTGTAGCTGACTGCCAGCCATAGGCAGACATTTAAATATTTTATTTATTTATTTTTATTTTTTATGTATTTTAGTGTTTTTTGGTATGTTGGGGACACGTTGTGATAGCGCAAAGAGGATGTTGGCAAAAAAACGGAATTTTTTAATTTTTAAACATTCAAATTTTTGGAGATAAAACGATATTTTAGCCCGCAATATACATAATATTCGAAATTTAATCTCTTTAAGTTATCGCTTTATATAATTAATAGTAATTATATAATCATTTTTGAGCATGTTTATATATTAACCTCATGACCAAGAAACCATTTTTTTCAAAGAAAATAATTTCGAGAAAAAATTTGATTTCGTATAAAGCTGAAGGGAAGTTTTACTGAATAGGTTAATTTTAAACCTATGAAAAACCGGGCTCGTTAGTACAGCTAGTACTACTCACTTATAGCGTACAAAAACTACTTTTCTTAATATTATGGTAATATGTCTTGGATTGGAATATATAGTATGTCGGCAAGGGCATAGCATATCAAAAATTTTAATCAAATTCAAATATCTATTAATTTCATTTTAGCTATAGCACCCTTCAATGCATATGAGTGTGGCTATATATGCACATGCTATATAGAGTATATTTCTGAACTGTCATATGTGCTTTTAGATACTTACATACGTAAATTCTATACGCATATATGTATATACATAAGTATGTATGTATGTGTGTGAGGTAAGTATAAAAAAATCATTTGAAAACCATCAGAGATCATTAGCAACACACATACATACATATATGCTCACATATACAAATAGATATGTACACACATATATATTCACAAGTAGTTGTATCTGATTAAGCAGAAAATGCCACAACTGATAAGAAAATTAGAACGGCAGTAAAGGCTAAGGCATCAGCGATAGCTGCGGCTAATACAACTCCGAACAGCAAAGGCGGATAGTGTGCGCTATAATTACGACGCCGGCAACGGCAAATATTTTTGTATGAATTCGAGTCGGCAAAGCAAATGCATGCAGTTATATATATACATAAATACCTACATACTATGTATATGTATATGTCCATTCATGGCAATGACCCTCAGTGTAATTACATAAACGCACATACAGACACACGCAGAGCGCAAGAATTGGCACTTGCATATCAGATATTTATATATAACATGTGTATATATATACGTATGTATGTGTATGTGTGTATATGTATGTATGAAGCACAACCTAGTTAAGGGGGTCACTGCACGGAAATATCAAACGACAATTCGAAACAAATCAAATGACGACAAATAAATGCAAACACTCAAAGCCATAGACACCTACATACACACTAGAAAGCACCTAGCAGAACTTAGTGAACAAAGTATTGATATAAATGCAATATACATACATACTCTTGCACATAAATATTTATACATATGTAGGTATGTATATTTGTATCTATGTTTAAAGAGTAGCGAAAAAAATCAAACAAAGATGCAAACGTCAAATAAACAACAACAATTTGGTGAACGTAGAACATTTGTCTGTTTTAATGCGACAATATTTGCCCTAATTTTTAAATACATACATATACATATGTATACATGCATACAACCCTAATACATACATACATTTTAAGTTATGTAGAATATTTTATATACTCTTTGTTTTTTCTGCATTTTAGCATTTTAGCTTAGGTTTTTTGAAACAAGCAACTGGGAAATAATAAGTAAAAAATCCTGCAAAGAAAAAATTATGCGCACGACAAAGCAAAATATATACATGTATATATATAGGGTTGTTTTTCAGAGCTGCAGAATTATTATTTGTGATAAGAAGCAGAAAAATTCATGGCGTTTTTTGTTTAATCAACTTTCTCGATCAGAAATCGTTAAATTTTGAGTTCCAACTGGTGAAGAATAGCTGGTTTATCAATATACAACACAGATTAGATGTACAACTACTTCCACAAAAAGTGGTTCAATAGAGTCCAATATCTGAATTTAGGTGACCAATTGATAGGTTATTTGTTTTGTTACGACTAGGTCAACAAAAGTTCGTGCAAATAAAGTGAACGTTTCACGGGCTGGCCATACAGCATTGCCCTGCTAGAACTATTTGACATGGGGAGCCAAAAAGTCGTGAGTCATTCGTCTGTGACACTCACCATTGATGGCAAAGTTTCTTTCAACTTCAATTAAAAAAATTTAAGCAATTTGTCAAAGTATACAGAACATAAACATTGAACACGTGTTTACTTTGATAGCCAGTTTGACAGCTTTGTCATTTAAATAATCTCATATAATCTCATAAACTAGTCACATTTGTTAGCATACAATTAGTGAGGTGCATATTATGTTTGTCTCTTTGAAAACGTGTGGTTTTATTATTAAAGACTCTACTGCATAGAGCCGGTTGGACTGTGTTATGTTGACTTTATGTACAGCGGGTTTTGGTTATACATAGAACTGTCTCAAAAAATTAAAAAAAAGGATTAGAGAAAAGTCAGATTTCTTAGTTTTGTTAGTAAATTCACATCGGTTATGTATGAAGTACCATATTCACAAATGATCCATACAAAATTTACATCGTGTTGTTCGCTTTATGGCTTGTAGTAGTATTCTGTACAGGTTTGAAACTTAGTTGGTAGCCCAAAACTATGATAAACTAATGCGACTGCCTCAAGGTTATATGAGAAACTTATTGTTTTAAGAGTTCGGCTTCAGTTCATCTCAAAATTCAATTTGGGGTAAAATGACTGTTGAGAGGGAGTTGAAAATAATTTTATCATCATTCGAATGCTGAAATTCTTCCTAGCTTAACCGAACGTGTAGACGGAAGAAATAAAAAAAATTAAGGTGAATTTGTATCCAAAGCGATAATGAAAGCAGCGTTTAGAAACCTAAAAAAAACGGTGGAACCCCACCCAAAACTTGCGGCACAACAATTGGTTACCAACAACATATGACGTAAAACCCTCAAAGTTAACTCGCACAACAACAAACAAGCTAAACGACAAGCGAAACGAACGAACGGATGAGTTCCTCTGTCTTTTGTAAGTTTTCTGCTTCGCTTATGTGTTGGAAGAAAATAAGTCAAACAAAGCCAAAGTAGCAGTGACATCACGTACCAACGCGTCGCAACGCAGCCGGCTTTGCAGAGTCCATATTTGGCATATTGTTGTACAATATATCGCATGTAATGCCAGAGTGGTTCGCCTTCAAAAAACAAAATATGCTAAAGCAGTTACAACAACAATGTTGGTAGTGGAGACCAGGGAGCAGCAACAACATTGTCGGTCGGTTTTGCTGTCGACAGTGAAAAGCTTGAATCTGGGAAAACGGCTGAATGAAATGGCAGCAGTTGGTTGATTGACGGTGCGCAGACGGATAACATTTGGCGGTCATCGTTGTGGATAAATGGTTTCGCGCAGCTACCAAAAATTTACGAGAGTGTGTAAAGTTTTTTCTTTAATTTTGATTTTACAAATTTTTCCTGTAATATTTTCATTGCATATTTCTAGCTAAAATTTTAATACTTTGCAGTACACCCTCGTATTTTTTTAGGCTTGTTTGTCGCGAAATTTATGTATCTTTACATAACCATCAATTTTGCTACATAATATTTACCACACCCATTTTCGCGGTGGTACATCGCTTGCAAGAAAGTACAGCAATAAAATATAAAAAGCAGAAATATTTGAAGAAAAACACTGCAAGTAAATTTTGACAAAACTTATGTGGAGCGAGAAATAGAAAAAATCTTTAAAAAAAATGATGCATATATTTTCAGACAGATATGTATACACATACATAGTATATAAATATTGGAGTGGGTCAGAAAAAAAACGAATATACTTTTTTCGCTTGGTACTTCGAAAAATCCGTTGGAACTCTAAGAAACGCTCTGCAGGTATCAGCTCTTAATTGTAACGGGAAGGTACTCCGCTATACCGTTGACTTTTTTTTTATTCTTATGATGTGTCTACCAACCAATTTTTCGTAGTACCAAGCGAACAAAAAAATATTCGTGTTTTTTGACCCACCCTAATAGTTATAAATATATATAATGTTTATGAAAGTATATAACTATACTTTACAACTTTATGTTTATCCACGTATTCGAGGCCTCTTCTGTGCATCAAAAAAGGAATTTAGAAATTATAGAGTGCACTTCTGTTAAAATTTTCTCTCAAAAGTCCACAACTGTCATTTATGTATTCTTTTGTATCTTCTACCCTATATTACATATTTATAACTTATTTATTACTTACTATTACTTTATTTATTTTTTCACTGTAATATTTATTATGATTTTCCATTGCTTCTCATGTCGCTCTGCATATGCAATTTACTAAATAAATATTTTTCTGGTGCTTACTCTCATTGCAAAAGTTCGCAAAGTGACAAGTAAACAAATAAAATTTGAGATATCGGTTTCCATTCCAAACATAATTGCATACATATGTACGGCTGTCATTTTGATAATAAATAAATAAAAAAGTTATATGAGAAAGTTTTGGTTACGGGTGGGTATATGCGATTTTTTTGAGTTAAAGTTTTAGAATATATTTATGTACAAGTATGTAAAATAGAAGAAGCTCAATATCTCATTAAAAAGTTACTTTTGGTTACAAAAAAAAAAAATTTGTCGTCGTTATGATTAATTCCCATTACTTTTCCAATCCATTACAATTCCGTTGTATCTATAAGACGTTAGAAAGATAGGGCTTTGTGCTAAAAAAAAGTCTTTCAGCCAGTTTTGTGATTGCTTAACACAGTATTATTTGAGCATCCCGTAAAAATGAAAACGTGCGCCATATTTTATAGTTTTTTTTGCAAATTGTCGAGTTCGACTGTCATGTAAGCTCTGTTTCGATTGCCTAATAGCTGAACATTGCTCGAAAACACTTTTGAAACAATTCAAAGAAGGCTAGATTCGAAAAGAAGCTTGATGTATGGGGGCCACACTAGTTAACTCAAAGAAACCTCCTGGACCGGATCGCTGTTGAAACGCAACAATACCGATCTATTTCTGAAGCGTATGTTTCTGGTGATAAAAAGTGGGTCAATCATCGCAACGTCAAGCGAAAACGGTCAAATTTAGGTGAGCCGAAATCAATGGTGGTCAAGCCATGAATGACAGGGAATCATATACTCCGATCTGCTTCGCTACAACGGAACTCTTAATTTGAACTTTTAATGTTGAGAGTTGGAAACAAATGCTTAGAAGCGGCTAGCTTATGAATTATATAAATTTCAAACGGAGTTTAAATCCGTTATGGCGTTTTTTACTATATTACATTTATTCACTAACCACCATAAAGTAGTCTGCGAAAAGGCAGCAATACTTTTTTCTTGTTAGAACTAAAAATATTCGTATGTCATTGAAATGTATAAAAATAATGGTACTTTATAGAATATAGGGTTAATTAACTTATAAATACCATGTAAGGTTCTCTGTGTAATGCAAAGTGATGAATTTTTTAAACTTATACTCTCTACTCTTAAACTTTCTTGTAGTTTGGCGCCCATCTACCAACATAGTGTCTCATCTATTCAGAAGTATTTGTGAAATTATATTTTCAAAGTTCACTTTTCTCCTCGCTACACTTTGACTTGTCTCCTGAGTTGTGTAGGGTAGACGCAGTAACCCTTTAAATATTCATTAGTAATTTTATGGCGTCACTTCGGCGAAAATTCACTTTGGCGCTCAAGCCAAGGAGCAAAACTTGTAAAGTTGAAGCAGTTGAAGTGGTCGTGACAAGTAGAACTTACACATTTACGTTTACTTTGAAAACTTACAGAAAAACAGCAGCAAATTTATATAGAAGATGGGCAGTAATGATTATTAATGTGGGAGTTGAAATGAGAAGAATTAGATAGGATGAGACTGGTAATAATAACAAGACGCTTAGCAGTGACAGTTTATTTGGAATATGTTCTATTTGTAGGTTGGTTTGAAGATATTTGGTATTAAGAGAAGGAGAGAGAGAGAGAGAAAGAGAGAGAGAGAGAGTGTGAAACAATAAAATAAATCTTAAAATTGTTATGCATACAAGTATGAAAAGAAGGTACAAATTCCAAAGATATTGAACTAAAATTCTTTTAATTAATAACGCAAAAGCGAATAGCAAGGAATTCATAAACGACAAAGTAAGAAACAAAACAAAAATAATACTATTAACTAAAAACCACAAAAAATGCGAAAAACAATAAATACAGACAAGCGGAAGCTAGAGAAGCGATTTAGTTAAAATAGATTAACACAAAAGCGAGCAAAGCGAAGAAACGACTTTTGGTTCAGCGAAGAACCTAAACAAATTTTGACGTGCGCCAAAATTTAATAGACACACGCACAACAACTCAAAAACTATAAAAAAAAATAAAAGTAAAAAATAATAAAGCAAACATATAAACATATATTTATGTATTATTTAAAACAATGGTCGTTTGGAAAGCAAAGACAGCGCGCCGACGGCCGGCAACACATTATAATGGAGCAAAATGTTAATAAACCAAAAAAAAAAAAAAACAGTTCAGCAAATCAACAACAATAATTGTGGTTAATAAAATTTTAATTGAAACTGACACGCGAGATGACAAGTAAAAAATTGGGCGGAAAAAAATGAATGAAATAAACAAAAATCTGCAGTTTAAAGTTTTTTTTGCCAAACTTCGCCAAAATTAAAAAAAAAAATGTAAAAGTTGTTTTTTGAAATATAATATTTCTTATTTCTATTCTTTTATTTCACATCGATTCCCCGCGCTAAGCTTTGATGTCGAGATCTATTGTTAAAAGATATATCTAAATCTATATCTATATCTATATCTAGACGATGCGAGAGCACGCTCGCGATAGCTTACAGGGTAGCAAACAAACCGTTATAAGCCATACAAAATTCGCAGTATATTTTATATGCGTCCAGCTTCAAAGAATACAAAGTAAAAAAAATCGGTAATGAAGAACAGAAATTTGTATAAAGGTATACATCCACTTGGGCTTTAGTTAAACATCGTTGATTTTTCGGATTTGAACTAAATCACACATTTGACCTTCAACGAAAGAGAAGCGGTTGAAAAAGACACCAAATCAAAGAAACGAGAATGGAAACCATCTAACTGTAAATAAGTCTAAAATGAAGAACAAGAAATATAGCCAAAACTTGTATAATAAAGCAGTTAAACAAAACAAAGCTGAAAATTATGCAAAAAAGTCAGCAAAATAAACAAGACTACAGAGAACAAAGACGAGTGAGAAGAGAATGAAGGAAAGAGGGAAAAACAATAAAAAAAAATTTAGAACCAAAAGAAGTAAAAAAAATATTACAACAAAAATTTTAAAAAATATTACAACAAAAAGTTGAAAAATAGCAATAAATTAAACAAGCAGTTACGTATTCGCCGCGTCTTTCGAACCAAAATGATGTACAAATCTCAAATTTTTTTCAATCTGACGGTTGTTATGGTTGCGTAAAGTGAATTAGGCGCTGAGAACTTTTTTGCATGTAAGTTTGTATGTACTCGTATACCATATAAACGTATGTGTGTGTTTGCAAGCGAAGTTCTTGTTGTTTTGGCAGACAGTAGCGTCAGTGTTGCTACTTCTTGTTTTCCGTCCGTACTATGGTAGAATATGACTGTTGTTGTAGTAATAATTGTTGTTGTTGCTTTTATTGTTGCCGACGCACATCATAAATTTCAATTAACATATTTATGCGATTTGTGCGATTTATACGGGTGTGATTATGTGTGTGTGTGTCTGTTGGAAAAAATTTGTGTTCTTATTATTATAAGCGTATATAATCATACGTATGTATGTATGTATCTACCACATACTTCGAACATATTCTTTTTGATAGGCATTGAGCAGCTCGCATCTTCGCCTTCCTAATCTGTGGTGCTTTGATTTTGGTTCTTATTACGTTCTCACTTTTATCACCATGGTAGCGAGACTATTTAATTTTACGTTGATTTTCTTGTTATATATACAACAGTATTTTATGTTTTTTAACCTTCTTCTTCCATACATTGACATTGCTGGATATTCATATTCTAGTAACTTTGAAATGTACCCTTTCTCTCTCTCCTTTGAATGAGTCTTGTTTGAAAGATCTCTTTCAAAATAGTTAAAACTGTGTCTTTAGTTTATTCCTGCTTTGACTTTTAGTTAATTACAGAATTCATGCTTGGATGCTGTTTCTTCTAGAGGGACTTTTTAAAAATACCAATACGATGGCTCGTTTTCTTCAGAGCGAAAAGAATCTAGAGATTTCTTATGCTTTTTGAGAGTTGAATACAACTCAATGGAATGAGTAAGCGAGGTCTCAGGGATCGTAGATCGTCATATTCTCTGATATTATTTAGAATTAAAAACACTCAGTTTTGCTTAATGTATATGTAATAAAAGTCAGTCAGACATTAACTAACCTTAAAATTGGTGTCAAAAGCCTAAAAGCTCAAACGAATAATTTTTGTTTTCTCTGCTCGATAGTACTAGTTATAGAAAAACAAAAATATACCTGATTTTTAAGTATATTTTGTCAAGGATGATGCTGAGAAAGATGAGCCAGCGGTGATATCGACTATTCTTCACAGGACGCCGAAGCATTTCTATTTTGTTCGAACTTCTTTAGAAAACATAATGAAAAGAGTCGTTCGGATTGTCAGGGTTGATTCGGAGACCAAATTTTCAAACACTTAATAGGCGAGAAATTTAGTGAACTGTGTTTTGACGCTTTCAGTATAAATTATAGAGCAATCCGAAGCAAACTAAAATGCTTAAGTATATAAATCAGAGAATACTAAATTATTTGAAATAAAATTAAGTTCGTTTGTATTAAAAAAGGTCAAAAATAATATAATAAAAAAGCATAAATATTTAAAAAAAGTGAAATAAGAAATTGAGTAAATAAAGAATCCAACACCAAATTAGCATTAGTATGGATACCCAATTATGGCAACCAGAGGCAATTGAACTAATATGCATAGAATACACATATACGAAACTACTCGTGTTATGCAAGTCCCGAAATGAAAGTAAGAGTGACCAAAAGAATGGGCAAAAAAGTGTGTGTCTTCTGATTACCGCTTCGACGCATTTGAATTGAATATTAATTACGTACAGCGGTGAATGACGAAGAGGCCATCGAAGTGAATTAAGACAGAGAAAAGGAGTAAAAAAAATATATATAAAATATGCACAAATCACTTTTGACGAAAATCGAAAGTGGAATTGACGTAGCAGGAAATGCTTAAAGTTGTTTGATAACAAGAATACTAAGCGAGCGAAAGAAAAATAAGAAGAAAACATAACAAAAGAATGCTGAAAAGCAAAAGTGTGATTTGAATGAGTATTCTTAGAAATGTGTGTGGGCATTGTTTGAGACGTTCTTAGTGAGTGGTACGAAGTACTTAGTGAGTTTATTACGAAATAGTAATAAATGTAAATAGATGAGTAAAAACCCAAAGAAGAAATGGAACAAAATAAAATAGTGGAATAATGTAGGTGGAAATTTGAATAAAATAGATACAGAAGTGAAAAGTATACAAATCAACATTCATGTACATAGTTGTAGATTTGACGAAGATCAGATAAAGAAACGAGCAAGACAGATGTAGAATGAATTCAGACAGGTCAAAAATCAAACACGGAAAATTTTTTAACTCGTAGTCGGAAACTCTAAAGTGTAAAGCCAATCTCTTTGCTATAGTAAGCTCAAGTGGTGATACAAACTCGAGTTTAAGATTTTTCGACGAATAACTATGTAGCGTGTTCACTAAGTTGTTTAAGAAACTCTGAGTTTAACTTAAGTCTTATGCATACGGACAATATATTTAAAAGTACCAAATAATAAAAGACAATCTAATATACCAGTAAACAAATATAAATGTACTTATTATAGTCGTCATTGAAAGTTCTCGCTTAATTTGTGAACTAGTTAAGCCGACAGCCGTTTCAGTCCCGCTTGAGACTTTGATTTCAGCTACCAGAGGCCATGTACCCGCTTAGCGTTCGGACTCTGCGCCTTTTCACACTAATTTATTATGTAAATATTGGTGATATATACATACATATGTACATTTGTATATACAGACATACAGAGGAAATTAACAACGTCGGTATGCGAGAATGAGGAAGTTCAAGCATAAATAAAATATGCCGCACTAACTTACCTACTTACTAACTTACTTACTTACATACATAAATGCTTACTTAATGCGCTCGACTGCTTGATTTGCGCACAGTTTATTAGCGTATTCTACGCTTTCCATATCCAATGTCCAAGCGACAAACTTGGATTTGAGCAGACAAGAAAAAAGACGAGCTTTAAAGCGCTGTAGGTGGCGAACGCCGAGCTGGTGGATGGGCACCCATTACTTGGTTACAACAATTACGTGAATTGTTGTTGCTTTTGTGTTATTTATATATATATATAAACATATCACATGGCACATGCTACCATATATATTTGTATAATATATGCCTGTTTGTTGTTGTATAATAGTATCGTTAGCTTACAAGAACTCTCTTGGTTAGTTATGTGGAATTTTAATATACTTCATGGCCGTATGAATTAGCGAGTTGAATTGAAAATTAATTTATTGATGAGCATACATGTGTATACACATATGTAAATGTATATACATATATGTATATTCACATATGTATATGCCTATATACGAGCACATACTATATGCTAGGCCGTGTTTGTTGTGCATTCAAAGCTGCGTGTGACCATTTAACATTAATGTAATGATTTTGCACGGCATCTAAGTAATGATTATTAAACATTTAGCATAAGTGGATAATTGTTTAGAGCCAAATGCATTTACTATAAATGAATGGAACTTGATGTAAACTTTTTGCCTGAAAATGTATAAGACATTGTGCGCGATCTCTTTTATAGAAGCATAACTTATAGTAATCCGATCTGATTTGTTTTTTTTTCGTCACTTTCCTGACCTGATAAGCACAAGTATTGCAGGTGTTTTGTTACAGCTTATAAAAGGTATCTTATTTTATTTGACGAACTTGATTATAAGTTGAATGCTATTAATTACTTTAGTGTTTTTCCTGATGAATTTCAATCCGTTTTTGGTCAGGTGTGGTTAGGTTAGGTTAAAAGTTCGTTTCAAGAAGAAAATCGGATTCCACTTGGACAGTTGATAATGCTGGCCTATTGTGACATCTAAATACTTCTATGTGTTGATCGAAAAAACACTCAAAAATCTGTCAAAAGCGCTTTGAATCTACCTCAAATTTGTTAAGGTGACTAATATTAATTCCAACGACTTCACCGGGTTCGCCGCAGATATGACTGCCGTGATGTTTCAATCTCAACTTTTCCCCATACATTTTGACAATAAGTATTCGACAAGATTTTCAGCCTTACCGCATGTCCGTCTATTGGGTAATATCCTGTAAGATTAAGATAAACCTTGCTGAGAACAAGTAGTTCAGTGGATCTCATGCGTTTTAGTGAAGGCCAAAATGATCTCCCAGTTGCACAGAAGCTAGTTCTTGACCAGCGCTGGTAAGCTCACGCGAAGTCCAGATATTCAGCGTTAAAGCACAAGAGGACACAGCTCGTTCCCAATCCGATAAAATCGCTATGTTCGGGCACCTAAACGCGTCTAATAATAAAGTAGCTTGATGCTATTGCTAGTATGGACAAACACTTCTTGAATAACCTCGAGCACATAATGAGTGAGCTTAAAGCTAGAATTGTCACTCTGCTGTCGGAATGAAAGCTCACCTCCTTGAAAGAGGCTGCACTTTGTAGCAATAGATTTCCTGTACCGTAATGGCAGCCACCTCTGCTTGAAAAGCGTTACAGTGATCGGCTAGCCTAAAACTATACTCTCCGTCAGTTCCTTTCAGAAAACTCACCCTCCAATCTACCCTCTAAGCTTCGACCCATTATTGAAAAAACTCAGTGTACCTCTGTTCTAGTGACTTGTTAAACTCGGCAAAATATTATATTATTTGCATTAATTGTTCTTCCGGAGAGACCATCGGCGACGGATTGTTATTGGTATAAAAAGAACCTGCTTGAAAGATTTCTCTTTGTGCTCTATCCAGCTCACATTATTGTTTTTTATTTACATAGCTAAGGGAAACAAGAGTTCTCACGAAACGATGTTTGAATTTTAATGAATCTCACGTTCCCAAAAGGTACAATTAACGCACTACTGTTACTGACATTTTCAACCTCCCTGAGCTTATCACCAGAATAGCTACTACATTTGACCTACGACAACTTGGGCGTGTGACAATCGAAATTGAATCAAATTAAGTGAAATAGGCTTTTTGCTTAGTGTATTTGCTTGGAAAATTTACATGCATTTTGCCTTTAAGCTTGGAAAGAATAACTAGTGCAAAGCAGTCTATTAATTTTGGGGGCGTTCACTTACATTCGCACAAGTATAACTGACAAACGAATATTTGACAATTTTGTATTCGATGGAAGTGCTGTGATTCACGATGGGAGAAGAAGTTCAAACAAATTTTTTTGTTAGAAAATTAGCCTCTAGCTTCCTTAGTACTCGATAATTAGACTACGTTAGGATGGTTACACATTATTGATAGAGATATATGTAAGTTCGAACTTTTAAGTATATGTGTTATGCTAAAGAGAGCTGAAATTTGTTGGCATTTTTCGAAATTGAGTTAATATTGATAGAGACGATAGCAAAAATCGTGTCTAAAGATAGGCACATGGCAAAAAAAAAATTACAATGGAGAAAATTCGAAAATCGACGGATAATCTCAGCGTATTTAAAGATTGTGTCGTCCATTATTAATATTTTAGGTATGCATAAGGCTAAGCACATATTGGAGATAAAAATGTATGTATTTTAAATAGAAAATATACTCAGTGTGTATTGCCTATCACAACACTTCTTCATATGTGTGCTCAACTATTTATTTTCTTCTCTCGTTGCATTTTTGCATTCCGCCACAATATGTCCTCAGCTTAAAGCAATAATCAATATGCGTTGCATATGAGTAAATTTTCTATGTAATGTTACGCATAGCTTCCCCAGACAATTCTTGCTACAAAATCAACTAATATTTACCAAAACGGTTGTGGGCTAGATAAAATATTCAAATGCTCGATAACCAATGATGATTGACACAAAGTGAGGATAAGTGAAAAATGCCGGAAGGAAAATATTTGGGAAAAATTTCTAAGTGCCAACCACAATTGGATATAAATAGAAAGTAGAATGGACGATAATAGTTAATGTTTATTTGGGTAATGCAAGGTGATGTAAGAGATAATTTGCAGGCAACTAAATACTGGTTGGTTAAAATCAAATTGATTTTGATTAGAGAGAAGATGGAAAACTGATCGACTTAAAATTTTTACACGAAATCTTCACAAAACCTTCTTAGTTAGTCAACTTTTTTCCTGCTCAACTAGGTTCCACGTTTTTAATGATAGGTTAGGAACGATGACTCATCCTGAAGTTGGAGACTTATACTAGATTTTGACTCCTTTGGTATTTAGAGTCCTTTGTGAGGCCCGAAATTGAACTCCTACCAACTCACCGGAATGTCTGAAAGTGTGAGCTTGCAGGTTTTTGAGCATTGCTCGCTCAAAGTCAGTGTAATCAAGAAGAAAGTTTTAAGTTTTTTCTTCCTTGTCTTCTTCCAAACAGTTTTTACAGCTAACATTCGGTAAGATTCTCAACCTTAACACCTGGAAATCGATAGGACAATGACCAGTTAGAAATCCTACTACTAGGGCTAACCTTACTGAAGGCGAAGTGCTCTTCCCATCCACTTCAATGTTATTACACTCTAAATTATTTTTGATCTTTTGTAGTTGCCATATTCAGTTCCAGTTTCAATGCAAAAGTTCAAGAACCACTAGACAAAGCTATTATTATGCTCTACTGCAGTTAACGTTTGCGGTGTCAATGCACCGTTATTGCCACAACACTTCCCACTGTAAATGCCACACTTAATTACACCTACTGACAAAAGTCAAGCGCCCATAGATCTTTAGGCTAGTGAATGCAACAGATTTGTGAACTGCAATAAATTCTCCAACAAATTGCATGTCAAATTGAGAGCGAAAACTGCCTTAAATTGCAAAATATACCCTACATAATATCTCTTGTAGAGGCAATTACATATGCTTATGTATACATATATACATGTGAATATACATACATATACTTGTATGTCAATGTGTAGCACTGTCTGTCCATTATTACCATATTTCACTGACAATTTTCAATCTGTGCGCTTAATTTCACGAAAATTTATGCGAAAAATCACACGATGGATGAGTTGCGCGATGGATGGCACTCGTGTGCGGTTGAACCGAGCGCCGCCCTGCTCCTGCTAACTGACCAGATGCTGCGAGCCATTTGCACAGCAATAAAATTGAAAAATATAAATTTAAAATAAAAATATACAAAAACAATTGTGGCGCGTTTGACAAAAATTAATCTTTTTGTTGATGAAATGAATTTTCGCGCGCTGTGAGCGAGATATGAGTGAGATATGCATATGCAGAAATAAAAATGGCAAAGTTATAGTGACCGCCGCAGGAATGTGACAGCGAAAGCTTTATTAAGCATCTGTCGTAATTTATGTGACAATCAAGTGGCCAAGTGTGTGGCGGTGAATGCGTTAAAAAACAGAAGCAAAAGCAATAACAAACAGGAAGTAAGGAAGTGCTGAATTCTGACCGAACATTGTATATATTTTTGCGATTTGTAAAAGCTAAAGCATTTTCGGAAGAACGATACATTTCAATATAAATAAATTTCATATCTGCTACGACTCGTTATGACTCAAAAACACCATGCAGAGTCGCATTATGCATGATGGAGTTATTTTATCTTCACCTTCTCCCGAATATCACAGCACTGACTAATTCACACGAACTTTTCTTATTGGTTCTTTTCGATTCTTTCTACTTCTTTCAGACTCTCCCCGGCTATAAGGGGTTCTCACAGGTTCTCAATGGATGTTCACCTTTCCATGCCCATGTCCGCTCCACAGAGTTCTAACTAGTCTTCACCGGTCTTTACCGGATTTCCGTGGCCCTGACCGACTACCCTCAATTCTTCGCGTCGTTTCCACTCGTCTCCCACCTTTCAAAACATGTAAGTTGCTGTGAAGAGTTTCGAAATTAGTTGGTTGCGTCAACCTAAGCATTTTGATATGAAAACCATATATCTATCTCATTTAGTTTTATGTGTTATAAACAACTGTTTGCAGGTTAACAAATCTATTATACTCTTTGCAACACGTTGCGAGAGCATATAAACCAATATACGGTCAATAGCTGATGGAAATTTAAGCAGGTTCGGTATAGCCGCAGGGGGCACGGGGTGTCCATTGAGCACTAAGGTGGCTAAGATACTTGAAATGGTTGAAAGGAGGTGATTTGTCGGTGCAGAGGTCAATCACCCGCTTTTCATTTTTTTACCTATATTCCAAAAAAATTTTGTGATAATTTCAATTTATTGCCTTTAAACAAGAATTTATTTATTAAATACTAAAGAGGGATTATAGCATTTTAAATAGCTTGCAAAAAATTTTACACGTCCATAAAATGATGAATTATATTTACGCTTTACAAAAATAAATGTCAAAAGAATGCCAGCGAATAAAAGTAATTGCCGAGGTGGGTGGTAAAAAATTGGATCTTGAATAAATATATATTACACTCTCCCGCAATCTCTCTTTATAACTTAGTGAAGACTAAGGCGAATAAAAATAGCTCATTTCAAAATTCATGGTGAACTGTTTCTTCATCTCTCTCTCCCAATGCCATCTATGGCTTTGTGGTCACGAAGTATAGTCAAATAAGTACATAAGTATATGCTTAATTTTAGCTATCTAACTGACCATTAACTGCACCGTCACAATTTTATTCTCATTTCCCCCTATTTTATTTACCACTTGTCATTTAGCGCTACCGCTGACAGCTACCTTCTGCCTCTGCCAATTTGACAGCAGATCAGCACCTTTTCCGAAGCGTTTGCCATACATCTTCTTTGTCGTCCTCCCGCTGGGCTATCCTCTTTTTCAGTGTCAACACATTTGTTGACAAATTACATAGCGTAAGTTGACTGACCTATGACAGTGTGACGCCGCCAATTCGGCTGTCTCTAGATGTCATACTTGCTTGCATACATTTCTACAATGAATTTAGTTACACCGTATTTGACAATATTTTCGCTATCATTGTTATTTTTGCTATTGTTGTGACTATTACTGTTGCTGTCAAAATGTTTGAGAAGCTCTGGTTAACGGCGTGTAGTAGGAAGCGATTTGTGAATGCGGAGATACCTCACTTATTTCGTCTGAAAGCCCTGAACTTTGTATGACACTTCTCGGTTATTCGGTCACTCCGTATGATACTGCTCTTCAAATTGTGGTGACAAACTTTGGAACAATGGTCATATATAATATATATGTTGGCTATTACTTTGTGTAATTAGTGCACAGTAGATCCACTGAGAACTTTGCTATCCATACTATTCCGAGGTAGAATTTAAATCTTTATAACTCTTTTGACTGATAACCTTAAAGCGTGACCCACTTTTATTTGAATTTCTGGTTAAATAAAGGTTTCTATTTCGAAGCAATGTCCTCAGTATTGTTTAATATACAGTCAAACCTGATTAAGAGAGAGTTCAAGGGAGTATGATCTTTTTCTCTCTTATAGAGGTTTTCACTAAAACGACAACACGTTGATTTTTCGTTTAGACATTTTAAGTTGTTGTAAGAGCTGTACAGTTCGCTTATAAAGGTAAATACAAAAGAGGTCTCAGTTATAGAGGCCAGAGTGGGAAAAACGACTGTCACTTATGGAGGATTTTGTTTCTTACTCATAGAGGTTTTTGAGAGGTCAAAGTTCGGGACCTGAGAACTATTCTCACTTATAGAGTTTTCTCGCCAGCTCAATCGTCGCTAAAATCAAAAAGGAGTTGTTATGTGATACCTTCAACAAGAAATGAGGACATCTACAGCTTCAAGATTCTGAGTTAGATTCATTTATTCAGCACGTGAATCGAGGTAGCATTAAAGTATACCGGGGCTATACAACAGAGTTCGAAAGAAGAAAAATTTGTTAGCTGCAGAAGTGCTTAATATGAAAGGAACGTCTCGAAAGGCGCTAAAAGGAGAAACTTAGATTCGGTGCAGCAAAATATCGCTTCACAAGACCTAAAAAGGTTCGAAAGATCACACACCAGATTTAAGTTGTTCTAAATACTCAAAATCTTTAAAACTACACAAGAAGCTCTAATAATATTATATTAAAACAAAGAAAAGTGATGAAAACAACGACACAAAATCTGCAAACCTATGGCGGATGAGTCTATGATCCACCACCAAAATCGTGATACGCGCAGAGTTTTTCGTACAAACTAGTTGTAAGTACACTCTACGTAAACCAAATCCAAATAAACCTCGGTTTCAAAATAAGAACATATCAAAAATGTATTTAAAGCGCGCAAAGAAGACTGGCAGGACAGAAATTGAAATTAAAAACCTGAAGACGAAAAAAAAATGAAATAAATAAAATGAAATAGCACAAGAAGAATGGAAATGTACTGTTAGACTTTCGTACTATCAGTTCGAACAAAAAGCAAAGAGGCAGTCCACGAAACTTTTGTAGCATTGGACTCTGTTAATATTGTATGCGTGTGCATGTGATATAATTAACCTTCAAACTTTGTTGTCTGAAGACATAGAACAAAGTGAGGCAGAAGCAGGCGCTTGGACGGACGGACGAACCAACTACTGATAGGCGGCTATGCAAAGCGGTATAAAATTGGAAATTTTTGAATAAACTAAGAAAGTGGAGCACTACCATGCGGACGGGCACTCTGATACCACACATAAAATTATAGACAAACATACACATGCACGATATGTACATGCTTTTATATAGCAGTGTCAAGAGGACAAGCGCAATAAAATGAAGCAATGATACCATTTATGCATAGAAGAGGAGGGAGCCATGTGGTAAACGAGTGCGGATACGTTCCAAATATGTAGAGCGTAAAAAATACATATCACATCAAATGAACTTGTAACCCCGTCGCAATAAAATTTATAATTTAAAATTTGACGGTCCGACGTGAGAGATATGAAATCGCCTTTAAAACTGAAATTCTTATATAATATAATTTATCTTCTTATGATTTACGGAGGATTTCACAAAGGCCCGTCTTGCCTTAAATCTTGCTTTTTCATCAAGAAAAAAGTATCGAATTTTCTATGGATTCCCTCAACTAATATATGATATAACTATTCTCATTTGTGTTAATTAGTTCGTTGCCATGATTCTCTGTGGTCAAATCTTATCTACAATAGAATACCCAACTAATAGGTAGCTCTTTGGCTCTGTTACATTTTAACGATTCTCTAAGCACTTGCTTGAAATGGCGCCAGCTGGTTCGTATCGGTTCAGTAGACGCATATACCCCAATCCTTATTGTCTATTTCTGTTTGCCAGTAGAAAAAGGTGTCACGAAGCTGAGACATTTTGGTTGAATGAAGAGATCATTACGAAGGACTATCTTTTTTGTGGTTCATGGATTTTTTCTAAAATAATTATATTTTATTTATAGTTGCTGCCTTATCAAAGTGACCTCGTGTGTCTAATAGCGTATACTTATGAACAAATACAGTGCTTCTCCAGTGTAGCAAAGAGTGGAAGCTGCAGAAAATGCGTGGTACTGTGCGCCTTATCATTGACGCCACCTCCATGCTCCATTAATAGAGCATCTGTTTACACATATGAGTATAAGAGAGTGTATACATACCTATAAAATGTGAGAGTTAATGTATTGTATTGTATTTTTCGGTAAAAATATGCATAACTAAAATACCAGCCATTGTTAGCCTCCTATTTGGTGCTCACTATCATGCTGGTACTTATAAATGGTATAAATACTTTCTTCTATGCTTGTGTGGGTATTTTCTTATTATGAAGTTTAGTAATCTTGCTCAGTATGCTTTGCTCGCTGTGTTAATTGAACAAAAAATGTCTGATAAGCGTCTTACAGAGTCTTCAGTCCATTATCATACAGTGACAATTTTAACCTATACATACATACTTATGTGTCTAAGTGGTGTGTTTGGGAAATTTTATTACCCAATAGGTTAAACTCAAATTGATGGTAATAAAGTAGTACGAATAGAAATTATTGCTTTTTGTTTTAAGAAAGCAATTTGAACTATATTTTGAGTGTCTTGCTTCATACGGCAATCTTCTTTGATTCAAAGGTTGAGTATTCGCTGCATATTCAGCAAAAACTGTATCCAAGAATTAGCTTTGGTTCTTATCACTTATTGCGTCGTTGGCTGAACTTAACTTAAGTATACATATATATGCATAATATATGGAAAATTTTAAAGTTTTCTGTTCAAAAATAAAATTTTGTGTTGTGAACATTAAATTTGATAATATTCTTTTTTAACAAGTTTCAAAATTTTTTGATAATTAAGCAGCATCGCCCACAACTCTTCTTAATATTATCAAGCCAATACCATCGCTAAAATAGTATTTATTTTAAATTTGTATTTATTCGAAACTTCAGGCCGCTTATGATACTAACTGACTCACAAGAACTGGTGTCAAGCAAGGTCAAGTTAGGCGTAAAACGTGGGTTACACGGCTTCAAAAAAAAATTTTTTTTTATTGTCTTATTTAATTCTATAACACTTGTAGAATATTGTCCTAAATTCTCAAGTTGATACCAATAATAATTTTCGAGATACAGCTTTGAAAAGTTGCGTACTCGAGGTCAGCTATATAGTCACTTAAAACTTTAAACGCGTTTTTCTCGAAGCTGTGTTTTCAAAGTCGGTTGTTAAGATTTCTCGAAAACTACTCAACCGATCTTGATGAAATTTTATAGAGGTGTTTAAGATACAAGATACTCGTGCTTGGGCGAAGGATTTTTTTTCAATTATAACTATTTAAAAAAAAAAGAATTTCGAACAAATTTGACCGAAATTTTCATTTTGTTGGAAAAAGGTCTGCTAAAACAATTTAAATATTTTTTTTTCCTTTGTTCAAGCACGAGTTTATGGTCTTAATTAGAACACATATATATATATTTTTTTTTATTTTAGATGATCCTGTCAGGAGTTATGCTGACAACGCGGACGCACCTTTTTTTCGAGGGAACACCGGAAATGACCTAGCAATGGCGGAGTTTTAATTTTTTTTTTGAAAATTTTTGAAACAAGAAATTTTGATATAAATAAATAATTTTTTATATCGAAAAAAAATATTGAAAATAAGCCTTTTTTTACCCGACGAAATCCATGTTAAATTAAAGGTCAAGATAGGGGTCACCGCTAAAAAACAATGTCATTACTGTAATAATATTCGCTGTTGTTCGAAGTAGTTTTTTATTTTATCAATGGTTTTGGTATATTTGTATAGTAAGTAGTCGTAAAGACTTATTAATAAACGCTGTAGGTGTAATCTTACTGAAGTTCACCAAGACTTAGTTCGTAACCTTCCCTAGGCTTGCTGCTGGGGGTTTCTTCGATGAGATTTACCGTGGTTACTACAATACCTTTTCATTCTAAATACATACATATGTTCTTATTCCTTTTTTATCGTTCCTGGGTTGCTGGTTATATAGGCCCAGTTTTTTGCAGTATTGTTTGGCTTTTTAAATAATTGGTAGACATTATCAACATTAATATTGATTGTGAATAGAATATTAATTTTGTGTTTTTTTCTATTTCTTTCAGGTGTTTCCTTTCCAGTGAATCCCATAATAAGAGTTATTAGTTAACATAAAATATGTTCGGTTATCGGTAATCGTAGTTCGAGTGCGTGTAATATCCCGTAAAAAGTTCGCTAATATGCGTTCGATAACAAATTAAATACGTTTGGTGAATGCTGCAATATAATCGGAATTTATATCTCGTGAGAGTTCGGTTGACGTCGTTAGAGATAATATAAAATGTGTTCGGTTATAGGTGTTTGTTTTACGGGTCGCTTAAAAAATCGTTAGCATGCATTCGGTAAAAACTTAAATTTGTTTAAATCTAATCGGTACTTATATAATGTCAGTGTTCGGTTGTCGCCGTAATGTGTTCGGTAGAATAGTGTAATTTGCTTTGAATTGAATTGTGGACTGTGTACCTTCGCAAATTATTCGGTGAGTTGTTTTGAGAATTTAGTAAAATTAAGAAATATTTTTATTTAAACTATTTCCCAGCATGTTTTTACGAGTATTCTTTCCCTGAATATTTGTATTAACATTCAGTATAGAATTAAATAACTACTGTTAATAATACCATATATATAATATAATCTACAAATTAAATCTACAACTAATACCTCTTGCTATATATCAGTCCCTTGTTGTAGTACCGCCAGACCGCTTTTTCACTCCAAACCTATTATATTTTATTATTATTTTCTATTATACAATAACAACAGTTTACATTCCTATTCAAATTTCACCATACTTTCCACATGACACAAAGGGGATTTCTGTCGACCAAGATCATTAATTGTTATTCTTAAATTATTATATTTATATCTTTAATTTTTAAAGTATGCAAATTAACCACTTACCGACGTACGAGTAATAATTGTTATAGTTTTTATTTTAGCTTTTGGAAGTTTATTTTGTGTCACCAAGCTATTATTATCTATAATTTTAAATCGAACCTAGAAGTTCAACTTTTTATAGAAAAGTAGGTTATTTTAAAGTCAATGATTTTTATTTAGCTGAATGCATGTAGTATGGAGGTTGATTTGTTTTGAACTAGTCCCACAAATAGAAGTATGGTTTTTCATAATTATAGTCAACGGAGATTATATATTTTTCCTCTTCTACTTTCTTCTAAAGAAGTTCCGTTCTAAGCTTACTTGTCAGCTTTTTCAGACCGGTTAGTATTTTCTACATTCCAAGCATTCTGCTTTATGCTAAGTCCGTTTATTCTTGTTTGTCAAAGTTTCATCGGTCTATATGCTGAATTATTCAATTAGAAGCACTTGCTCAGATGTTTCCGCTACTTTTTCAAATTTTTGATACATCTATTGGCAAGAACTCTATTTATGGATGAAAACAGTTTTATTATACTCTGAACAAGTTTGTTACGAAGTTTGTAACATGCAGAAGGAAACGTTGGAGACCCTATAAAGTGCATATAGAAATGATCAGCGTGACGAGCTTAATCGATTTTGCCATATCCGGCTATACGTCTGTCTGTATATAAGCGAATTAGTCTCTCAGTTTTTGAGACATCGATCTGAAATTTTGTAAACATGCCCTTCTCACCAAAAAGCTACTCATGTGTCGCAACCGCCGAGATCGGGCCACAATAGCATATAGCTGCCATACAAACTGTTTGATGAAAATCAAGCGCTTGTACGAGAAACTATTTTATTTGAAAAGATATCTTCACGAAATTTAGCATGGATTATTGTCCAAGGCAACGGCATAATCTTCGAAAAAATATTTCAGATCGTATGAGTATGACATATAGCTGCCATACGAGGCTCTATACAAGAGTATGGAGTATTTTTTTTATTTGTAAGGGATATTATAGTTTCGGTGCAATCGTATTCAAATCTAATCCCCACACTATCTTTTCCGGACATAATTGTTAAAATTGTTAAACTTTTTTATCTAACTTTTTGATTACTTAATTTACAATGGTTTTTATCTGCTTTCTAGGGAACACTCTAGCCTTTGTTAGAATAATCTCCAGCATTAATCTCTATCTCATAATTAATCTTTGTAAAGGAACTGTACTGTTGCAACTACACTTCGCATGAGATAACCCTGCTAACATATCTCTCTTTGAGCTTAAACAAATTTAAATGATAATATGTAAATAAGTCTAATACTATAAACTGCAGAATAACGAATTTAATTGCTCTGTACCAGGCGGTGCAACGATTTCCCACCATTAACCGACTGACACACTAGAACACCGCTTTGGTACATTCGTACATACACGAGCATATATACGAACATATAATGTGTAAAATAGTTGTGAGCCGAGTAGCAGCGAGTATGATAAGTAAGGGCGTTGGAAAAACGCTTAGTCACGTAGTGTAACCAGCTAAAAGCTCGATAGCTAAAGCAAATAAGAATTGTGGCGAATAAAATCTAAAGTTAATGAGCTATCTGAAGACACAAGCTCAAATACATATTTAATTGTGAAACAATAACATATTATCATTTTTAAATCATTAATTATTACCCGTTTTCCAATAATTTTGAATGATTAACACTGAGTTCAGTTAAATTTATTATTATATTATAATAAAAATTGATGTAACTTATAAATAATATTACAATTATGATAAAAGCGTTCGCACATCTCAACGAGGTTAAATGCATCTATATAACTTCTCATTGCAATGTGTAAATTGACTTGTTAATATGTAAATTTGTACTACACGTGTCTAACTCATTACTATTTGATATGTTGAATGTGCAAGTATTTAAAGCAAATATTTACACTGATTCTTTCACATTCTTTCGACAAGGTATGCAACTCTGCGTTCAAAAATTTGAAATCCTAAAGAATTCAAAATTATTTCGTTTTAGAGTTATGTAGGATATTTAGCAAATTTAAGTTGATGCATGTAGCAGATACAATTCACTAAGGATGGGGTCGTAGGGGAACAAAGAGCTGGGCAGTAGACAAGCGAATCAGTACATAACAAGAAAAAATGTTAGCTTCGTGCGCACCGAAGCTATAATACCCTTTACAAATACAAACATTTCTTACAAGAACTTGATTCCGATCTAATTTCGTGAAGATACCTCGTCATATAAAAAAGTTTTCCACACAAGCACTTGATTCCGATTGTTCAGTTTGTATGGCAGCTATATGCTATAGTCATTCAATCTGTACAATTTCTTCCGAGAATGCATTATTGCTTTAAATAATAATTCGTGCCAAATTTCGTGAAGATACCCCGTCAAATGAAAGAATTTTCCATACAAGCACTTGATTCCGGTTGATCAGTTTGTATTGCAGCTGTATGCTATAGTGGTCCGATATCGGCCGTTCTTGCAAATCAGCAGCTTCTTAGTTAGGAAAGGACAGGTGCAAAATTTCAGATCGATAGACGGACATGGCTAAATCAACTCAGCTCATCATGCTGATCATTTATGTATATATTTTATAATGTCTCCAACGTTTCCTTCTGGGTGTTATAAACTTCGTGGCAAATTTAATATTCCCTGTTGAGGGTATAGAAGTCTTGCAATATACTTATGTAATGTCTGTTAAAAAGAAATCGGTTATTTTTGCGTTAAACTGAAAGGTTTACTATGTCAAATATGCATGTATGTTCTGTTCGATAACTTGGTGCCATTTTGTAGGTAATTTCATAATGTCACCCTAATGGAAACACTTGTCTTTATTGGCAAAAAACTAGGACAGTTGATTTTTAAAAGATTTTCTTGAGTCGAATTTTTCACATGCAAAATCATTAGCTATAGACGTAAAGAGATAGTAATCATTTAATGACAGGTCTGGACTATAGATGGATAAGAACCTCCCAACTAAGCTGCTGGAGTGTCTGGCGAGTCACGATCGATGTGTATGGCCTGGCACTTTTCTAATTGAAAACACAATTCCTCTCCTATTGGCCATAGCTGACTGCTTTTAGGCAATTGCTTGCTTTGGACAATCCAATCGTTGACAGTACCGGTCCGAATTAAGAGTTTGTCGGGGAGTCTCTCATAATAAATTATTGCCTGCCAATTTTATCAAATACATAGCAAAACCTTCTTGATCGTTAATCCTGGCTTGGCCACCGTTTGCGCTGGCTGACCCCGATACGACTTCGACTGTTTCAGCTTGACGTCTAGGATTGACTTATGAATTTACAGTATGAATTTGTCCATTGCTTGTTGATGTCTTTCCAGGTTTGATCATCACGACTTTTCTAAATTTACTGCATATTTTTCTGCAATTGACCTTAATGACATTTTTTTGTCGGGAAGCGAAAGTTTGCTTATTCAGTAGAGCCATTTTAACCTCGCGATGGATTCGTTACAAATAATGATCATGCGGTATAAATCACGATGCATCACGAAAAATCATATAATCATCAGTGAAACTTTCTTGTGATCTAAACACTTGCTGAGAAGGTTTAGGGCGAATAGAAAAGATCTGTGATCTTCGAGTTAGTGTTTAGTTATGGGTACTATGGATGGAGTATGATGGGCCTAGCCTAGCGGTGAAGCCTCGCGTTTATATATGTTGATTGATTGAAAAGGAGGCGCCATCCATTTAAACGGGTTAGTTAGTGACGAGAGACATGATATAAAAAAACGGCGCAGAAATAAGATCATTTTCGATCAGCTCTGAGCTAAAGCACGGTAAGATCATTGATCTCAAAAGTGGGAACAAAAACCAATGGCTTTAATATGTTTGGTAGTGCGATAAGGAATAAGGATGAAAATCGATAGTTAAAGACTTCCAAAACATTTCGGAAGTGGATATATTTATTATTGTATTATCTATATTACCTGCCAACATAGTCTGTAAATCGTAATGTCATCATAGATTTGTTAAAACTGAATCTATCCTATATTTTTAAAAATCAGAACATTATTTGCTTAAACCAACCTCACACTCAGTTTTAGCGAGCCGTAAGTGTTCTAAGCTCAACTCCGGTGGTAAAAAATAAATCGTCATTGCGCAACAAGCTAACAAAAATTATACGGTTTTCAATTGCAAAATGATATATTATATGATGCGAGGGGCGGAGGGCAGGAGGAAGCGGTAGCTCATCGCGTTCACTCAATCGTCAATGCAGCTGTGCCGACGTTCGGTCACACGCTGTGATTTAGCTTTGGTTTCGCTTGTAGCCAAGTTAGCGCGCTCAAATTGCCATTAAAGCCATACATTTTCGTCACACCCCCGCCCCCGCATGCTCCGAAGCACATCCACGAGTGACGAGCGACGAACGACGGTGCAGCTGAGTTCTTTAGCCATGCCAACGTTCGTGCCTTTGACGTTATTTGCAAATCGTTTTGCATGACGATGTCAAATGAAAAGTCCAAAGTCGTTGCCGTTGCCGTTGCCACTGCCATTATTATTGGTGTTGTTCTTGTTATTGTCGTTGCCGCTGCCGCTGCAGCAGCTTCAAGCCACATATTGCGCGCTCTAACGCCGGAGCTCAGCTCAATCGCTTAGTTAATTAACCATTCAAGTAGTCGCTGTGCTTCGGTGTATGCGGCTTCGTATGTGTGATTATTTAAGTATTTTACGAGTGTGGTTGTTGCTTGTTGTTGTTGTTACTGCCACTTTTTTGCCTGATATTTACTTACTTATTTACATAAAAAAATTTCAACGTGCTTTTCTGTTTTCGATTTTTTTTCTTCGTTTGTTTTTGTGTTGAGGTGTTTGCTGTTGTTGGTGGTGTTGTAGTTGCGGTTGACTGCGGTAAAAAATTATTGCATTTTGTATTGACCTTGAACTTGATATTAGATACTGAAAACAGGTTTTTCGTAAGCTCTTACGTGCACATCTATATCTGTATGTACATATATGTGTGTATCTTATTAATACCTTCGATATCTCAGTGACAAGAGCAGTTACAACAACAATTACGAGAAGCGCAGTTGTTTTCCAACGTTTTTCGTTGTTGTAATTTTTTCTTTCGATTGCACACATGTCAAACTTGTATTAGTACCTTCATAAATTACAGCAAAGAAATGGCTACGGGTATTGAGACGGGAGAAACTGAGGAGCTGTTAATGGTCAAGGCTCAGCGGGTGCTTAGAGGTTTTTGCGGTGTAAAAACTGCTTTAAGAAGAAGAAATTTCAAAAAACTTTCAATATTTTGTATAAGAGCAAGATTATAGTTCTTAGAGTAAGGTTCCCAAAGCATTGACCTCATATACTTCAGAAAATGTCCAATATATAAAATTTAGACCGGAATATTGAATGCGAGAGGCTCTAGATTAGGTTTATATAGGAATCTCCAACCACTAACGTGAAATTAGGGATGAGTAAGCTTCGACATTTTGGCAGTAATAGATTAATTAGACGACCACACGATTCTGTAGTTTGAAATTTTTGACTGCGGTAAAACCTAACGCGGAAGTAAACGAAAATGGAATAAATTCTTGGATTTTGAATTTTTTAAGACAATCTGAAATAATTAAATGATTGGAAAGCGTTTCTAAATCGACTTTAGATAGTCAGAGCTAGTTTTGGCTGCCGATTACTTGGCGGCTGAGAATGACTTGAGTAGCATTGATTTTGTATTAAGCAGAAACCCTAACTTATAACAGGCTCCACAATTATCTCTTTTGTAAAAAAAATCTGCGGTAACCGAGGGATATTTGTCCAGGTGAATAGGGTTTTCCTGTATATATCTTTCAAACTTCGTAGGCGTTTAAATTGTATTGCCGCTAGCTCACCTGGGAGTCTGAATTTGTCAGATTCGAGATGTTTTGGCCTTGAACACGGAAAGGCAATAGTCAAGAAAGAGGCGTTGAGGTTATTCTATCTTGTCTTTTTTCAAGCAGTTTCTACGATTGGGATTCGTTGAGATTTGAAACATAGTCTCGTGGATACCGATAGAGCAATGATCAGTTAGCACCCAAAGAAGTAAGATTCACCTTGCTGAGAGCGAAGAGTTTACAGTCCTTGTGTGATTAATTTTGAGCCAGAAGATCCTTGAAATAGCGCAAGCCCTAAAAGTAGCTGAGTGTCTGTCAAGCTCCCACGAAGCCCGGCTGACTAGTAGTAATAACCAAAGATAACAAAGTAGCTCCGACTTATTTAATGAGAATACTTCTAATAGCAAAGCTCAGGTGCCTTGCCTAGCCAGCTCATCAGCTTTACAATAAACTAGAATGACCTGGCTCCCACAACAAAGGTAAGTATCTCGAATTGTGTCAGATCACTACATATACAAATTGTTCCAAGGTTCTTTGTGCGTCAGTGTTTTATTTTCGTGAAAAATCACTGAATTTTTATAGCTAACAGCCTCTTACTCCTTCCCTTAAATATTTAATGCCGCTGGAAATAAATTTGCAAACCGTAGAGATTTTTGTGCAAAATTATTTGAGGATTTAATAAATTTTTGCAATTCAAAGTTAGAGTTTTCCTGAAAGGCAGTTCGAAGTGGGATACGTCATGGTCAAAAACACTACCGATACATACTGATTTTCCTAAATAGATTCCTAATGGCATTTCTTCTCTGATTTCAATGCCACCTTAAAAGAACTCATCTCTTCTTTGGTAAACATCCATTCAATCAGCTGATTATTAGCTTCGGCTGTTCGGTTTTTCATCGCATACGAGTACTGCCTAAGCAACCCTAGTACTAAGCGCTATTCTTTCCCGCAATTAATTGTTAACGCATTCTCCATTCTTTGCACGTTGTAAGCGCGCTGCAAATAGACTACTTATATATTTATATACACCTGCAAAAACCAAAAAGGTTTCGTCGGACACTTTATGGTGTCATTCTCGCCAGTTTTCGCACTCAAATTGCATTCCAGGAATGTTAGACTGAATCATCCACTGTTCAATTGTCCGCCGACATGACAAGAAATCAACAAATAAACAAAGAATAAATTAGTAAATATGTACAACAACAGCGATGGCAAACAAAACCCACTTGTTGCCAAGTTTGTAGTGTTTTGCCAAAGTCCGCCCGCGCGCCAAATGCCGTCGAGTGTGTTTACTTATAAGTGTCTTGCGTCGCCGTCGTTGGCCGCACAATAAAGCGTGCTTTGTGTCATACGATTCAATGCACACGCGCTGTTATTTGGCGTCTCACTCGTTGGCGCATTCTTTGCTTGCCAATTCTAGAATTTCTAAGCCGCATAATTCGAGCCAATTCGTCAACAATTTCCATTTCGTTGTGAATATTTGCAATTTGCGCACTACTCGCTGGCAATTAGAGTCTAATTGTGTGTGTGTGTGTGTTTGTCTAATGTTGGCCAATGACTTAGTCACCATCATCATAATCATCATTAAGCGCACGGCTACCGCTTCTTACATAAAATATTCATATTTTCAAGATATTGAATTTTTTGCTATTGTTCTTGTTGTTTTATTGTAGCTTATTTTTCTAACTTGCGTCGTAATTTGCATGTATTACGTCTTCTACAGCGTCAATCAATGCTGTTTGCTGTGCACAAGTGCACAAGTGCACTTTTGTTCTTTTTATTTATTTTTCCTACTGGGTGTGGTTTCACTATTTCGGTATACGCGTCTGTCGTTAATTACCTAATTGCATAAATACATATGTAGATTTGAAAATTTGTTTTTCTCACACCCACAAAACTGGCTCGTGTAAATACAATGTAGTGCCGTTAAAAGGTTCTTAAGGCGGATGAACTTCAGGCTTCTTCAAGTATTCTTCCAATATTTTTCACAGCTTTTCCACTTTCAGAGTCGAATTTTCCTTTTAAGTTTCGATTTTATACAAACCTGATATATCTGAGACTAACTGTAGACTTCCATACGCTAGACTCATGTAACACAGTTTCTGAAATCTTCGCTCATTCATTCCTGCTCCCTTGTGAACTTTTTATTTCTAGCTTCATCTTATTTGATTTAGTAAATAACCTCTGTTATAAATTCTCTGAGGAGACGAAACTGTGATGCCTGGGGCTAGTTTTAAGGAACGCGAAACCTGCATCTTCTCTTTGTTGTTGTTTTTCGCTTAGCTTGTATAACTTTCGTCTCTCTATAGTGTGGTAAATTCTCGCTAAAAATTCAGCTGTACCGCACTCATAGTTTTGTTTTGACTGCCTGTGATTGCGGGCTTTTCTGCGGATTTTAGAAAAGTGGAAAAAGAACAATATCGATTGTTGATTCCATCTTTGTTTTTGAAAGGAACAAAGAAAAGAGCTTTTAGGTTTTGCATACAATGACTCTTTTTCTTATATTTTAGAGAT
This sequence comes from Bactrocera oleae, assembly GCF_042242935.1. Lineage (NCBI taxonomy): Eukaryota > Metazoa > Arthropoda > Insecta > Diptera > Tephritidae > Bactrocera > Bactrocera oleae. Next base: position 6,454,362 of record NC_091537.1, on the reverse strand, counting down.
GAGTTCTTTTAAGAGTATCGACGTCGAACCTTGGGTTTCGATGAGGCAAGATCTGGGATCTCGAAGTCGGCTATTACGGATAATAACAGTGTGCACTTTATAGCGGAGTTTGACGCTATTTAAGCACTATTTAAACGCAATCCCAAAAAGTTTCTGTATCGTTTCTCGGACAAAACATGAATTCACTACGACACATCAGAGATCAAAGAACAGTTGCAATAGTAGTCGCACTTGCTCCGAAGGAAGCGAAGACTGTCCTATCGGCTCCAAATGTTTTCTGGGGTTCACAGGTTGAGATCTACATTGAATATATATGTAGAGAGGAACCGAACGGAAATGTGATTAGTATGAGAAGCTTATCGCCTCTATCTATTCTGCAAATCGCCAGAAAACGTATTTTTCAGGTGGCTTAAACATTTGGGAACTTCATTGGTTCAAGTGTATCGAGCCAAAAGGGAGGGTATGCTAAGAAATAGATCACCATTTTTCTAAATATCCGTTTTTCTGCGGTAGGGTAATAGAACGTTTTCTTATAAATTACAAAGTTGACTTGAACAACAAAAAATAAACTAAATACTTCTACTATTACTTTTGATTTAAGGTGTTATTATTCGTTCGTTAGTCATGCACGATTACTTCGTTTCAATTATTCATTATATCCGCCACTTGTTTAAAATAGCATTGCATAATTACAAATTACGCTCGTGGAAATCTCAGTTGCCAGCATCAAGCAACAGCTGCTGCAGCAACAACACCCACACTCCAAACTAATTGATGCACTTGCCGCAATAGTCACCTCCGTTGACAACAACTCGATTCTATGAATCTACTTATATAGAAACAAAATACCTTCGTTGTATGTGTAGGAGAGTCGTGTGAAAATCTAGTCAGCCCGAGTGATATACGCCCTGTCGCATAAAGTCATATACAATCCATCACATTTTAACAGCTAAGATAATTCTCATGAGTTCATATTTTAAATTATGATTACTTAGAGGATCGTTGATCAGAGATCTTGTGCTGTCAACTGTTGCCAATGTGACTAATTATTATTGAAATGAGTTTAGTAAGCTTCGCTGCTAATGGAATGCATCATACATTTTTGTAGAAAGGTGAGTCAATGCTTCTTGAACTTTTTTTGAATACTCGTATTATAAATTAAATTCTGAATTATATATCGAACATTTTTTCTAAGCTACTCGCACATTTGAAATATGCTACATTAACTGAAATTTTAGGAAATATATTTACGAAAAACAAGTTTTTTGATCCAAATCGATTTAATCATTTCAAAGTACTACTCGCTAACTGAGACGCACTTATATGAATGCTTGATTCAATATTCAAAACACTTTTCGTACTCAAAGTTCGGTATGGTGATCAGTGCTGTCTTTGATTTTTCCATTATTTCCAATCGGTTATGTCGACGTGTGCCTCGGAGCATCATTTTGAATCTGTCAGACAGAAAATAATCGTAAGAAGCCACATCAGGCGAATTCGTAGGTTTTCGGACGTTATTTGCAATATTTTGAGCTTCAAGGTTAATCTGGTCTACAAGGGATTTGAAGTGAAGGATTAAGTGAGGTTAAGTTAGGGGTTCGGAAGGTCAAGCTCAGTGTCAAGGGAGCTAAAGCTAGGGATTAAAAGAGGTCAGGCTAGGGACAAGGGAGCTAAATCTAGAGGTTAATCGGGGTGAAGAGTGTTCGATTGAGTAATATTATTTGATCTTGCCTTGTAGCTATAAGATTAATTTTAGTCTTGACATCCTACTAGAAACTAATCCACGTCTTTACGCGCTCCATATTCCACCATTCCATAATATAAGTCTTACAATTGCAATTGTGTATATCGATTTCATCACTAAAGCCCATTTATGTTAACTGCACGACCAAATCATTTTATCTTTTCACAAACGATTTCTTCCCAGAAAAACTCAAAACAACAATTTCGTTGCGGGATTTTCCCTACATAAGCTTTTTCTTAATCGCTCTTAGAATTCTGCTAAGTTAAGAGTATTGACAGCACGTGGTAAAATAATAGCATGCTGTTGTTGTTGTGCATAGAAAATGTTGTTGTTGCAGCAGTTATGATTCTTGGTAGCACCAAGCTGGTACCAGACAGTTAACTGGCGGCTTCACTTGTTGCTTAGCGGTTGGTTAACCACCTTATTGCTAATCGTACTTATTTGATAGATTTTTAGAAGTATGTGTGTGCGTTTGCTTAGCATTAAGACTAGCAGCAGCTTATGCTTGGAAAACATTTACATGTACTATACATATGTATATATTTCTCTATTTGTAAGAAATAAATTTCAATAAGCGGATATTGCCGCGGCTTGACTGTCACAGCTGTTGTCAATATGCATATACAGAGGCTTCACTTTAAGAGCAACAATAACAAAATGCAAACAACTGTTACAAACTCAATGTTGCATGTAATATAATATTTTCCGGCGTAAAATTTATGAATATTGCAATTTAATGACTTAATTTAAACGAATTTCAAACGACAACAGCTGAAGTACGCGACAGTGGCAGGAGACGTAGGCTTAAAAGCTATAGAATACTCGCTCGAATTTGAAGATTTTTCATACCTGTTTTTGTTGTTATTGCTGTACTTGACATCGTTTTTGTTGTTGTTATGTAAATACAATAACTGTACTGACTCGCTATTTAAAATTAACTTCTCAACGTTTATTGTTGTGGCAGATGTGTTTGGAGCAGACGTCAGTGCCAAATGTTAAGTATACGCAGGGGAGTCATTTATGTGAATGGATAAGCAAACGGCTGTGACATAATGACTATTTAACATCCGAAGTGGTGATATTATCGATTTTTGTAAGCAGTTGTGGAGTATTAAATTTGGAGATTAGTAGAGGTTTTGTCTAAAAATAAATATTATATTTTAAAGAATTTCATGTGTGCTGAACAATAAAAAAGTCTAAGGGAAAATACTCAAAGATGTGCCAATTTGTATGCTTTGCCTTGTCGTGTTTTCCTCTTTTTCTCTTCTGTGTTGTACATTGCGCAAAGGCTGAAAAGGTAAGTAAAGTCGGGAGAAGCCGCAGTTGTAGATAGCTTGTATAACTTTCCAATTGCTGCCAGTAATTTTGAAGGTCAACGCAGGGCTTAATATGATGAAAAAGTCTATGATACAAAGATAAGTGATAGAGACAGACTGAGTCATTGATATACAAGTAAAATCTTAAACTGAACTAAAGTTATGGTGAGCCATATTTTGCTAAAACTGCAACATCAAGTTTGGAAAGATTCCAGTACCAAACTGAGTGCGGTAAAGATGTGCTGTATATTCGTATACACACATGTGTATGTAATAAAGGAAAATGGGACGAGTAGACCAGTGTAACCGATAATGCTCAGCTGTTTGCTAGCACTAGATGGGAAGTTATGTGGATTTTTAAAGTAATTTTCCACAGCCACTCACATAGAAACCCTTCTTCCAATTGGCAAAAACCTGTGACAATTGTTTCTAATAAGTTTCTCTTCAGGCGAATTTTTCTCCAGCAAAATTATGCGCCATAGGCAAAAACAACTGGTGATCAATAGGTGATTTCTTCCTTCAGACGGTCCAATTGTTGACAGTACTGGTCCGAGTTAGGAGATTGGTCGTAGGGGAGCAGCTAACAGTTGGTGATTTCCTGCCAATCTCATTAAACACATAGTAAAATCTTCTTGACCGTCATTCCTGGCTTGGCCACCATTTGCTCCGGCCAACCGGGATTCAACAACGACCATTTTTACTTGGCGTTGTCATAAGTGATCCACTTTTCATCACCAATAATCATCCGTGTTATAATTGGAAATATAATGGATTTCCTTTTAGACCTTATATCTACAAATCTGAGGTCTAGGGCCTGGTTGGGCTACAAAATTATCTGCCTTCTTTGACGCTGAGTCATGAAATATTAATATTCATGGCGACGATCTTAATCCACACAGTCCTTTGCTTCACAATTTTGTTCTCTCGAATGCTGCATTAATATTAACACAAATACAAACAACAACGACAACAAGTTAAATACCTTCAACTTCTATTATGAGTGATATGTTAATGATTCCATTGGGAATCTGTTTCTATATAGTATTTAAACCTTTTTTTTGGAGGCGTTATTATGCTTTTTACGATGAGAAATTAAATATACAAGTAGAATATAGCCGCAATCATTGCGTCCCGAAAAAACTGCTAGCAAATGTGTGAAAAAGTGAAAATAACAACAACAATGGCGAGACGAAAGTGGAAAGGTAAATAAAAATAATAAATAGCAAACATAAAAAGCTGCAACAGCAACCAAACTGACCCAAATTGGGTAATTGGGAAAACAAAATTAAATGCGTAAACGCACAAATACAAATAAAATATGCGTAAAAAGCGAAACGGAAAGTGAAATGAAAATGTAAAGCAAAATAAATGAAGCAGAGTAAACACAGTGCTAGGCGGTTAAACGCTGATGGGTGCGTGCTCTGTAAGAATATTGAGCAGTGAAATTTTTTTTTATTTTTATACTCTCGCAACCTGTTAGGCAGCATACGGTTGTTTGAAATACCTTAAATTAATCGAGATGGATACGGAGTTGCATATATGTATATATATTGTATATAATCACGATGAACGAGATGAGTGAATGTCGTAGCTCCGCCCTCTAATGAGTTTAATGTACATATCTTACAAACCACTAAAGGTTTATCAACAAAATTTGCTCAGAACAGTTTTTTTTTCGTAATTTCCTCCGACAGTGTGAAGTTGGGTAAAATCGGATGATAGTGCGATAAATCACTAAAAAAATACGTCAGAAGTATCCGATTTCACATTTTTCATGAGAAAAATGAGTCTCATAAGAGCCGGTGAAAATTGTATAGTGCACGTGTCACCGCCCACCTTTAGGTGAAATTCTATACCTCAGTTACTACTTGACCAATTTCAACTAAATTTGGTGTTTTACTTTATTCCGTCGTTCAAATGTTGCAGTGGGCGAAATCCGACTAAAAACACGTCTAAATCTCACATAAAACATTTTATTAATATTATTTATTCCATCGGATTCTTTTGCTATTGAATTATAAATTAAGATGATTATAAGATAACCATATTGAAATATCCTATTTATTTTCTAAATTTCTTTAGTTTTATTGTAACTATTTTAAACAGGTGGCAACCCTCCTCAATTTTATTCTCTCTACATTTATTAAATTTCTTCAATTTAAAGCATTTCTATAATAATTAATTGAACAATTATTTAGTTAAAATTTTATAAAGAGGTGGCAACCTTGAAACTCAACTTTTTTTACACTATGTACATATGACATTGAATAATCCAAAATTAATATTCAAATACAATAGTTTGAATTTATCCCTTACTATGGTGGCGCTATGTAAGCTGCGAGCATGACGGAATTTTGTTGCGTCACACTATTTCGTTGCAATCGCTCGAATAATCTTTTTGAAAAATTAAACATTACTTAAACATCAAAAGTAAGAGTAAAGCGAGCATGTCTTCCACGCATGACTGTAATAAATATACAGATGTATGCGGACTCATTGAAAATTTGCTGGGTGGAATATGTTTAGTGTTGGCCACATCGTCTATGTTCATTAACATATGCATTTGACTTAGTAAACACGCATAAAAATTAATATTAAACAACAGCAGTTTGTTATATTGCATATGCCTATACTAGACAAAAGCTCCTTAAATATAGGTACCAACTGTCTGCAAGACCCTGACAACTTAAGGACTGTTTTATGCAAAATAAGTGAATGCGCACACGGGTAAATATACACATGTATATATATATATATATCTACATTATACGTAAAAACATTTCAGCGAATTTCGCCCGCAATGGAAATCGCGAAATATGGGTCACTAGTTCAAATTCGAGTGTTTTTCCCGACTCCAACCGTCATTAGTGACGGCTCAGCTATATCATTTTTGTTGTAGTTGCTGTTATTATTCTGTTGTTAATGTTAGACTGAAAGTAAAAGTGTAAATATATGTCGAATAATTTCGTTATTGCCAACAACAACTGTAAAAATAAGTAAAAATAATGATTCGCTTTTATAAGGGGTTAGGGACGTATGTGTGGAAGCTTGAGCAAAATTTTTTTTGAATTTCCACACTTTGGTAAGTGACGAATCGCACAGGCAACTGGTATAAACTAAATATAATCCAAACTAAACAGGTTTGCAAAAAAAGAACATTTGCAAAACGGAACATTTGAAGATATTGCGGATATGAGGATTTTAAAAAAGATCCATACAAATAAACCTTGCTATCTTATATTTAGCGTTATTCATGAAACGGTTAGGTTAGAATGTTACAAGCCAGATTATTTTGTGAGTTTTCGACAACTTTGGTCTTTTTCGATTGTGACAATATTTCTCGGAAAAATTTAGACTTTAAACTATCCTTAAACCTTTTGTCCTTTTTGAGGAATACTTAAAGCTTCTTTTCGTCGGTGAAAATAGTTAAAAGTTAGAAAATATGTTTATATGATATAACATCGACAATAACAACTACAAAAAAATCCATTAACTACTTCAAGAATTTCACATAAAAATTCTGAAGAATTCTAAAATTCTAAAGAATTCTAAAATTCGCTGGAATGAAAAAAGTTCGTTTCCAATTTATTATTGCAAGAAGTGTTAATAAATATTTATTGAATAATTAAAGGCGTGTTTATTACCTTGAAATTTGATCGGCTAAAACTAAATAAAGAAATAAGTGGAAAGAAAGACCGCGTCTAAGCGTTCGCAGAAAATCCCAGTTGCTTAGACAAAAACAAAGTGAGCTGAGTATACTGTCTACGCTGCGGTGACTGCAGTTTAGCTTGCAAGAATAACATTTCCAATGTACTGCTACTGAAGTTATTACGTACATATGTACTATATACATAACATACTTATGTATGTATTTTAATATGAATGAATATAAATCTATGTATTTATATGTATACATGAATGTAAATATGTATGAACATGTATATAAGATTGTGTTGCTGTTTAAGCCAACTCAAAAATTCCAAGAAGCTTTCAGCAGCACTTGCCATGGACTTGTTTACATTTTAACGAAAAAGGAAATAGTTACATACATTCAAATATACATACATACACATACATATGCATATGTGCATGGAGGCAACCAACAACAAATATGCACGAGTATGTGGTAAAAAGTACTAAACGATTAGTGTAAATAATAAAAAATTGACACCTTTTTACCATTATGAAGTTATAATAAACGTAAATTAAATATTAGAGTCGTAATGACAGCAACAACAACAAGGGGAACGTGGAATTCGCTGACACCGAAGCTATAATACCCTCCACAGTTACATTTTACTACATAATATGGTATAAAAAGATCTTTATCTTGAATTTGATCGATCAGTTTGTATAGCACATTTATGCTATAGTGCTCCGATCTGAACCATTTCTTTGCAGATTGTATCATTGGCTTGAATAATAAAACAGGTCGAATTTCTTGAAGATACCTCGTCAAATAAAAAAGTTTTCCATACAAGATCTCGATTTTGATCGATCAGTTTGTATGACAGCTATATGCTATAGTGATCTGATCTTAACAATTGTTTCGAATATTGTAGCGTTGCTTTAGACAATAATGTATGCCAAATTTCGTGAAGATATTTTGTCAAATAAAAAAGTTTTCCATACAAGCACTTGATTTTGATCGATCAGTTTGTATTTACATATAAAGCTTGTTCAGGGTATAATTGTAAATAACAACAACCGTAGACTCGAAGTAGATTTTTATTGCTAAAGATAGGTTAACTCGGAATAAAAATTCAATATATATGTGTAACTGTGTTTGTGTATGTGTACATGTCTATGCCATGCTACTGTTATGGTATTTTGCACAAGAAAGCGTACTTCAATTGAATTAAGGTTGACGAATGAAAGACATTCAACATGTAAATGGCATAAAATACGTCTAATAGACACACGAACTTACATACTCACATATATAGGTACATAAAACTGTAAATACGTATACATATATATGCCATTGAAGCTGCCACATAGGCGCTTAGCCAGTTGACGCGTTGCCATCCATTACAAGAAAAAAAGTTGTTGTACACTTACTCTACTAAAAAGACTCTGGTTGTTGTTGCGGCTGCTCGCTCGCTCCCTCTCACTCATTGTCATTTGCTTATCTTAACAGCATTTTATTGTTAACATTACATTTGTATGATTGCTTTGCAGTAGCCATAATACTTAATTATGCGCTTTGCTTGAGCTTTAATGGCACAAGTTTTATGAGCATTTGAATGATTGATGCAAATTGCGACGCGACATGGACAATTTCAGCCTAAAGCGCAACTAATTGAATGTGACTATTAACTTAATGTACAACTACACAGTCATACTCTTAAACAAGGTGGATCAAAATGTGTTATTATTTGTGGAATCACAGAGTTATTAAAGAATACAGGAATAGTCACAGCTTTATCCGCAGCCATTTGTGTACTAATCAAGTGTTAACTTTAAGCCTATGTTCAATTATATTATTCTTAAAAAGAGATAATATTTCTTGAATGAATCTTCCTGCATTGTGTTATCAGCCTATAATTTTTACACTCATTAACTTGTAATATGCTGTTGGTGTATTCTAAAATAATAAAAAAAATTTAACTTGACAGTTTCATTTCTTTTAGCATAAAAGGTTATAAAAAGGTTCTTACGTTGATTTTGATCGCTCAGTTTGTATTGCAGCTATATGCTATAGTGGTGGGATCTGAGCAATTTGTTCAATGTAGCGTTGCGTTGGGCAATAATCTATGTTGAATTTTGTGCAGATATTCTGTCAAATAAAGAAACTTTTCATATAACAAATTGATTTTGACCGATCAGTTTGTATGGTAGCTAAAGATATGGTAGTCCGGCATCGGCGATTCCGACAAATAAGCAGCTTCTTGGGGAGAAAAGAACTTGTGCAGTAGTTCATATTGAAACGGCTGCTTTCTTCGTTTTCAAAAAAATTATTGGACAAAAACAATTGAATTAAAATTTCAAAATTTTTCTAAATAATATGAAGGTTTATTGCTTAAAATTGTTACAAAATATTTTTTATTTTTTTTTTTATTTTAATTTATTAATTTTCGTTTAGTACTCATTGTTTAGTCATTACAAATATGCTACAAACAATATTCTCTAACAATGCTCAAATGTACTTTTGACCTTCGTTGCCATAATTATATGTGCATAAAACTACCCATATTTACATTAATACACATACCAAGCAACAAGCAACAACATATACAATAACAACAGAAAATTTGATTCTAATCTCTTTTCTAATTTCCGGTTGAAGCATCGCACAGTAGCGGTCGGCGTTAATCGCTTTGATGACAACAAAAGATACCTCGCCAACAAAGAGAACATTCTAAACGTCAAAGCGCACAACTAAACATACACACACACGCATAAGTATATACAAATATACCCACTGGTACTCACCAGTGTGTGTGTGTATGCCAAAGGAGGAGAATGTCGAATTGTAATCGAACAATGCAATGTATGGTGGCAAGACGATTTGCGATTTATATGATGAGTTCTTGGGATTTTTTCCAACACAACAAAAATTACTCGCAGCAATGACGGTAAGTGTGAAGAAAAAAACAATTTAATTGCGAATAAATTAGTTTTGAAGTAAGTTGGGAACGAAGCTAGCGGTGTGTTAGTTATTGTTGTGCTAGTTTAGTGAGAGGGGGGAGGGGTTCCGCTGCAGCGGAAATGATGGATGTGAAATGCTTCGATAAATGCTTAGTAAATAAGTAGTATGTAACTGCTTAGATGAAATATTAAAAATTTTGCTAGGCGATTTCCGAAAAATAAAAAATTATATAAAATTTTAAAATGCTAAAAGTTGCTATAATACCGTTAACGAATAAAAAGTTTCCACACAAGAACTCGAGTTTGATCCATCGGTTTGTATGGCAGCTATGTGTTATCGTTGTCCGATATATGCAATTTGTTTCGATATTGTAGCGTTGCCTTGGATAATAATTTATGCCAAATTTCGTGAAGATATCTCGTCAAATACAAAATTTTTCCATACAAGACCTTTATTTTGATCGATGAGTTTGTATGGCAGCTATATGCTATAGTGGTCCGATATCGGCGGTTCTAATAAATGAGCAGCTTCTTTGGGAGAAAAGAACGGGTGCAAAACTTCGGATCGATAACTTAAAAACTGAAGAACTTGTTCTGCAGACAGACATGGATAAATAAATAAATATATATACTTCATAAGGTCTCCGACGTTTCCTTATGCTTAGCACAGAAACTGTGTTTAATGACGTGATAAGGAAATTCTCGGTTAAGCTTTGACATACACCCGCATAAAGTTAAAACCACAACTTGCACACCCTACCTCGGACTAATTATATCTCTCTCTCAATTAAACACCCACAAGCTCACTCACTCATTTAAGTAATTTCCAATCCGCATTTTTCTTTCCACATCATCCGCAAACTTTTCGATTTACTTTTATTTCATTTCTTTGCAACCGTTACCCTATTTCATTGTACCATATCTTTAATACTAACCTCAACAATGTTCCCCTGCACCTTCAATCCTCAGGTACTGTTAGAACCACGCGAATTGCAAAATGCTTTTTTTCACTTTCTGCGCATATTGTCGAGGCTAATGCCCTCTTTGAAAGCAATACCATCTGCATAATGTTCAAACTTACTTAGACACGCTGTGAGAGGACCAGGCGCAAAGTCACTTTTGCTGCAGCAAACAAGCTATAAATGCATAAGAGCACCATGGCATTGGAAAATAGACTGAAACGAACGAAAATGCAGACGAAGAGGAAGCTAACAGCATGGCACAGCACAGCATGGACACAAGCCAATCTGTTCAACATTGTCATGCCGTTGGTAGACAGATTTTTTTTATATTATTCTGAGTGTGCCGTTCACGAGAATCTCCCAGTAGATACTGGAGTGATTACTGTCGTTAACTCGAGTGTGAACCACTTTGACATCGGAGTACTCGTATCCGAAAACTCGAAACCCGTCTTGGTTCTACTCCTGTCGTAAATGGCCAGTTGCTCATTTGGACGTAGTTTCGGGATATTGTGCATAACACCGGGTTAAAGTACTAGCTATTCCGTTAGAATGCTCACAGCTGTATTAAACCGCAGGAAACTTCGAAAACACGTAAAACAAAGGTTCGATTTTTGACTTGGGTGCTAGAGAAGTCGAGGATAAGCCTTGGTTGAATTAGATTATGTCTTCTGACCTGTTTTCCGCTGTGTTTGTTAGTGTTTCGAGATGTATCTATCTCGTGTATCGGCACCTACAAAATATTAATTTATCTTTAATAAATTTAAAATTATTCCCCAATTCCGAAGCTTCCTCGGATAACTCACAGGCATATAAAAAATTTGAATATAAATACAACTAGTTCCTAACCTCCTTCCAAAATAACTAGTTGCGAATTAGTTTTATAGTGAATGTGGCTCGTGTTCTAAAGCGCCTTAACTGCAGCACTTTAGCTGCACTACCACTTCCACTTGCCTCAAAAGCCACTCACTCTCACTCGAGTGATCGCTGTTGCAATGCGCAGTTTTCTTTTTATTTATTTTTTCTTGCATTATACCATGCTTCACTTACTTACCTTGCTACGTGTTCGTCGTCTTTTTTATGCAGCCAAGGGTTCTTCTTTACTTTTTTCTTTCTTTTCTTGCTCCACTTCAGTTGGTGATTCTCATTTTGTCGGCCTCCGGGCACGAATATATGCCTCACAACGGTATCAGTTGTGGCCTATTTGTATAACAGCAACTTGTGAATTCTACATTTGGTTTGTCTTCGTTGTTGTTATCACCTTCGTCGTACCCGTCACTCATCTCCTTTGCAATCTTCGTGCATCATTGCAATTCATTGCAATTTTCAAGCTCGTTTCCGTGCTGCGACGGTTGAGAAGAGATGGTGGTTGATGAAGATTCTTGTTGCTACTGATGGCAGCGCTGCTCTTCTTCAGTCGTCGTCTGCATTCTTTTCGTACCGTCATTCGTTGTATACATTTGACTTTCGCTTTTGCTACAAATATTTACGTTTCCAGTTTCCAGTCGTAGTGCGGATTGTGCAACAACGTCTGTCTGCTGCCACATTGTGTAAGCACAGTAGACGTAAACGAGTACCCGGCTTCTTATATTCTGCAGGTCGTTCTTTTTCTCTCTCACTCTCTCTTGTTATCTTCTCTCTCCTCTTGTTTCATGCGTTCTTTGAAAACTGCGCCCCTTCCTTCATCCAACTGAGTGCACATTCCGACCTCCTGTTGTTTGCAGTTCATGTTTTTCCTCCTCCTCCTCCTTCTCTGACTCCTCTGTCTGACTGTCGCTTCTTTGGTTGCTTCTGCAATTCTTTGACTGCTGCGTTGCTGTTAATGGGCTTCGAGTGGATTTTCTTGCATTGCTTTAGCAGACATCAGCATTCTTTTAGACGCCGTTGTTATAGTTGTTGCTTTCTGGCCGCATTTTGATTGTTGGTCTCTGCCGTTCCACATTATTGTCATCGTTATCGGTGAGTTGCTGTTTGCTTCGCCAACTGCCTGAGTGAGTTACTTGTCCGCTCGAGTTTAATTGGTTCTTCCTTGTTTGTTGTTAAATTCTTGAATGGAATTTGGTTCACTTTAACTTATTCAACGTCTGAAGACAAAGAATCTTTTGCAAATATACTTGGTTTGGCGATTACTCGAAAATTTTCTACGATTTTTGGTATCTGCTTCATTTTTATGCTGGAAATGGCGACTTAGTGCTTTAAGTTGGCTCTGATCGAAAGGAGCTATCTAAGAAACTTGAAAGTTAACATATTGTCAGTAACTTAGTACCTACCTAGGGTAGCACTTTTCGATTCACTATCCATCAAATGAAAGTCCGACATCTATCTTACTATTCGGCTGAAGATCCAATGATTTAAAGTTAGAAACCAGGTCTCTTTATGACAAGCTTGGATGTGCGAACTTCTTATTCAACTACAGGTATACAACATCTCTTTAATGATATATTCGTTTTGAACTGATTGTGCCGCGCTTGTCCCTATCTGCTTAAAAATCAAAACCAGGCTTAAAGTAATTTTTCATATTTTTTTTAAATTAAAGAATGTGAGGTTTTGTACCAACACCCCGTCTGCTGTTATACCGCTTTCAACTCTTTAAGTTTAGGCGGTTTCAAAGACCACAAGCTGTGCTTCGAACTCAAGGCCAACGCCATAATAGTACCGCACCAACTTCCCATATTATTGACTACGACAGCCATAGACTCTCGTAATGCCAACTAGAAATTTATTCAAAATTATTATTATTTCCTTTTACACCAGAAAAAATCGTGAGCCGCTGAGCAGCGCGTGATTCTTCGTCCCTCTTTTTAATTGTCGTCTTCTTCACTTTCACTACATTGCCATCTCCAGCAGATACCATTCCTCTACACTGCTTCTTTTTTCTCACAGTGCTAATGATGCTAATTGCACTTTGGCGTTTTGTAATTAATTTAGATTTTTGCCCCTTAAACTCCGCTCCAAGCCGTCTGTCGTTATTGACATCGCGCACCAAGTCATCTCCAGTGCAACTGCATCTGCATTGCTACTTCATATAATTGGGCCAATTTGCGCATTTGCATATTCACCTTCCGTCGTCTATGCTGTAGACACACCAGTCCCAACCCGATATCTCGTCACTAGTCGTGTAAGCGCTTTTTCTTATGCGTTGTTTTGTTGCAAGATTTTCTTTATGAGTTTCCTTTTTGATATTAAACTGCAAACAGTTAGCTAACTGTGCTGCCATAAACTGTGCAAAACTCACAGTTCATTTCATTATGCGATTTCTGGTGTTTATTCGTTATGGCATTTTGCACTAGGCGAGCCATGAAGGTGAGGGTTTCGTGGCAGCGCCGGTATTTTAAGTACTTTATGCCCGCTTTTATGACTGTTTATGAGCTCGTTTTTAATTATAAAGTTATTTATATGTATATTTAGTCGGACTTTTTCAATTACCGACATCGTGATTTAGTTAACGGCGATATATACTGGATAGTTAGTCATTTTACGGAATTAAGCTGTCTTGATTCCATCATTTTGTACTCGTGGTAACTAATTTCGTCTTTAGATATTTGAATTTTATAAAACCAATGACTGGGGCGTTATCAAAAGACTTTCCGTGTCTACTTTTCGGTCTCTTACTTTACCGTTCTAACTAAAAATAATTTTTTGCTCCGAAACCAAACCAAAAAACCAAAAAGGCCTAATTCAGCTGGTCAATTACTTGATTTCGGCACTCTATTCAAATTATTCTACAAAATACATCATTGATTTTCTGCAATTCTGAATTCCGAACGAAAAAAATATTTGGACCCCGAAATTTCGGCATTGTAAGGTTGAATAATGAATTCGTGAATTAAAAGTCCTAGAAATCAAAAAAATTTTGATCCCGAAATTTCGGAATTGTCAACTTTAGTCCCGAAATCTTTTGGTTTACAACGAACGAAACTGATACATTCAAATTCCAAATTATGAATTTTGTAAAACTATTGTAAAATAATTTGATCGAAATTTCGGTATATTTTTTTTTGTTTACAGCGAACATAGATGATATTCCAAAATTTCAATTACAGAATTTTTAAAGTCTTCTAGTTATAAAGGTTTCAACAACGAAATCAATTTTGATCTTAAATTTTCGGAATTTGCATTGGAAATTAATATCGGAAACTATTTGGTTACAATGAAAATAATTGATATTCCGAAATTTTAAGTCCTTGAGTATATAGTCTTGAAATATAGTTACCGACAAGGAAAACATCTTTCATTCCGAAATTATACCGAAATTTCGGGATTGCCAGCTTTAATCACGAAATCCCAAAACTTGCAAAAATACTTGACATTGATTTTTTTAGAAGTTAAAAAGAGATTTTGTAAAAATTTCCAATTTGATTTCCAACTCCAAGTAAGGCCTCTTCAAGTGCAACTCATGCTTCTAAACTTTACTAAGCTATATGTATGTAGTATATACAAATATGCATATACATAAATATACTTCCTGGTGTACCTTATCGTTTTATTGCCATATATTTACGGTTCGCATGACAGTGCATGAAGAAGTCTTAAGTCTCTGTTTGACGGTGAAAATTGGCTTAATTTAACTGACATTAAATTGTCAGCACGAAAGGAAAGCGAAGTTAAAAGTGTAATAATAACAATAAAGTACAATAGAAACAAACACAATACAACAACGACGTTCAAGGAAGCGACAAAGAACAAATAGCAACATGCAATACCGACAGACAGAGAAGTAGGCGAGGCAATAGTAGCAACAACAAGCATATAGTAATCGCAAGAGAGCTTATAACAAACACAACAACAAAAACACTAAATAAGCAAATATTACAACATCATTAAAGACGCTAAACACGCATTTGCAACTTGATTGCTGTCCTGAATTGTTGTTGCTTGGCAGTGACAGCATGCGCTTTCACGCTTACTGCTACAAGCATTTCTACTTACATATAATTCTACATACATACATATAATATAATAAGATTCACAGGTGTCTAATATGCACTCTTCTCTTTTATTTTTATTAGTATGTGTGCATGTGTGTTCATTTACATTACGAACATCACACCGCCAATTGCTGCACGCTTGTAAGCACTTGCGACAACATGAAAGCGCCCTCTGGCGCCATTTAGTAACAGTTTTCAGCAAATGTTGCTGCTCGGAGTCTGAAGCTGACTGCCGCGCTTCCCATATAAAATAGACATATTGCAATAACAACACATCCACACAATAATTGAGATGACTAAGTATGTGGAATAAGTAGAAGCCGTTGAGAAGCGTAGAGAAAGTAGCTAGGCTCATATTGAAATGGGGAACTCCAGAGCCTTGTATTGAATATGCTTCCGATATACTTTTATCTCGCTTCACTCGGTAAAATCTCATTTCGCAGACGCAATGCGCTTATGTAGAGCGAATGTGATTCATATACTCGATTTATACCTTTCGAAATGTTCACAGTTTTTGTGCAGTGACGTAGCCGCGAAATTTTACTAGCAACTTTTATGTTTTGGCACTACTTGAGTATTTTTCATACACAAATCTACATTCTATTTGAGTGTCAGAAATATTCAAATTCCATTTGAAAAATTTTGAAAGCAGATACAGTGTGGCTTTTTCATTATTGAAAACATCAAAGATTCTTATAGACTTATGTCAGGCTAAAAAAAACCAGACTTCGACAGCTTATTCTGGGAGTAAGGAAAATAAATCGAATTTCTCCCTTTTGGGCTTTTGAAACATGTACATATTTGAGTAAACAGGAAAAGTTTATATTGATACGACATTGCGCTCACTGAGCCAATTTTCTGAGTCCGCTCTTTTAAAAAGGCCCCTAAGCCACCTAAAAATATGAGATCTTAATCTACATAAAACTTAATGTAAATTACGAACGTTTTTAGCTTTTCATTAAATGACGGACCTTTAAAAAAAAAACATATAAACTTTAAAGCGAAAAATGAGCAGTAAATTGTTTTAAAAAAGTTGCAATAATAGTAACGTATTTAGTCTCAGAGTATGTTCGTCCTCCGACTTCAAAAATGCGGTTTCGGGAGAAGCATATCTAAAGTTTTACGTGCTAAGCTGACTGACCCTAATACTCCTACAGCGGTTTGGAAGGAAAAAATGTAGATTGATTGTGCTTTTAGAAATGTAATTTATGTAATTTATTTTACTGTTTCAATAAAAAATATATTATTTTTAGCGTATGGGGAATTTAGCCCCTTTTACCGTCCCTCCTGATGCCACTGGCTAAATAAACGACGGTGTAAAAGAAGCATCTTACATCTGAAATTCTTTACATGCTTGGTAGGGTGTTAAAATTATTTTAAATTGTGATTGATGTTGTCTTAAAGTATTTTTTTAAAGCTTGCACGAAACGCATTATCCTGGCCACATTTCTGGTGCGTGCGTGCGGTAGCGTATGAGTAACCATATTTACACACAAAACATAAAACCGAAAATCCTTGCATTACCCAATGAGTTTTAATGTTAGAACACAGCGAATGAAATGAATTTCACTCATTGAAATTGAAGGCTCTGTGTCTTTCTCTCTTTATATATCTCTTTCTATACTTCTCTTCCTCTCCTCATATTACTGTCATATTACTGTCTCTCTCTGTATATTCCTATATGTATATCTCTCTCAAAATATCTGTAATCACCTTTATGGAATTTTTCCAAGCTATCTTTTTCTCTCTTCATCATCTGCTAACATCTCCATATATTTCTGTATCTCTCTCTCCAAATATCTGTCATAATCACTAACTTCCCCAAGATATGTTTTTCTTCTTCTAATATCTTCCAACCCGAGGCATTAGCTATTGAGTGCATACAAGTGTAAATCTTATTGCTTACTGGGTAATTTTTTTGTTATATCAGCAAGTTGTGTGTACTTGATTGCCAAAAATTACTTTTTAGTATTTACATAAGCTTCTTTGGATGCAGGCGTGTGCTCACATAAATTTGTAGGGAAGGAGTCACCATAAAAATATTTCATTTGATAAGCTCATAAATGTGATAAGTATGTCTTTATGCTTTATATTGCTAATACAAATATAAAATGGGCATTAATTACATAATATACTGTAATCAGTACTAGCTGAATTTCACATCAATATTAATATATATTTATGAAAATACTGATTACCCTTTACAGCAAAAACGACTTTCTTTTCTGGTTATTCAACCAAACCAATGTTTTTGAGAGATTGAATCATTCATAAGTTAAAAAAAATCCTTTATTTTTTTCGAAGTTAGAAAGCAAAGTCGAAATATTTGACTTCGAATTTCGAAATTAGATAAAATTTTTCGATGCCTTTTATATGACGGAATTTAGGAAATAAAATTTTACATTTTCGAAAATAAAATTTATATTAGATACAAATTTTCGATCTCTCTTGTATGACGGAATTTCGAAAATAAAATTTAACGTTTTCGAAAATAAAATTATATGTTTATACAGTATTTTTCTTTCACAAGTCTATATTTGGATATACCTTTTCGCGTCATCTAATAAAAAATAATCTTTCGAACTCAGCCTTCCTGATTTAATCTGTTAGGAAGAAAAATTTCTCCTGTGGAGTTAAATTTGTACCTAATAAGTACTTAGTAGAACATCGAGTGAAATTACCTGTTCACGATTCCAATATTCTTTTATGTAATTTTTCGATTAAACTTATGATCCTCGAAAAAAGTATATATGTATATATATTTCAAAAACTGTGGCCCTACTTTTAAACCTTATATTTGGTGTATCTCTTCGTGGCATTCCCATAAGACATAACATCTTTCGAACTCAACCTCTCTGATTTAACTTATTGGGATGAGGAAATATTTCGTTGACTTCTGATCTTCCGTAATTAGTAATAGTAATAGAATTTTTTTGTTTAGAATCAAAAAATGCTCTCGATAGTATTTGAATTTGGATAGTTGTAGAAATGATTTTCGGTACTAGAACTCGATAACTCTCCATTCGAAATTTTTTCGACCAAGCACTTATTATTGAACCCAATGGAGGATTTCTATATTATTTACTGAGGGTCAAGCCATTTATATGGTGCACTTAGTAAGATCCCTACCAATCAATTGGATTCTACTCGGGATCTTAGTTTTAGCAGAGCAAAAGGTGTGGAGCTGCTAAGAAGAGTTTAGTAATGGTAGTCTGCTTGTACTGAAATCACTTCCGTTGCTATTCTCGTATTTCAACTCCATTTCGAAAAAAAAGAACTTCAATGATTTTTTTACGGCGATATTTTTTCTTCTCATATACCTACATATAAATATTTATCAAATTCTTTTGCAATTGAGTGATCTAAAGCTCACACTTGAAACCATGTTACATTCTTATTTTTGGATTGCCTTCATTAAAATTCCGCAAAACTTAATTGTTTGCCTAACAAATTATCAACTTCTTTCAAAACACTTCAGATACGCTTTTCAACAAGCCACAGATACTCGGCGCTAAATTAAAAACTTATTATTATCGTTATTAGTGTCTTTATTTGAGTTATTGTTATTGTTGTGTTTGTTGTTGTTGGTGGAAGGCGCCTATTTGGCATCCACCTTAAATTGCATAAGTCTTTTTACCATAATTTTTCCACTTCTTGAAGAGCAGCAGACACTTCAGTCGTGCTGAGCGCATTTAATGCAAGATATCTTGCATAATACCCGTACTCATACTCATTCTCATTACACATACACATGCCTATAACATATTTACTTGTGTGTCTGCATATTTGTCTGCGTGAGTGCTTACCTCTAAATTAACTGTATTTTTGATATGTTATCTGCATTATTTGACAAACAATTATAAACCTGATTACATGCCGCTTAACTGCTTTCGCGTTCGTACCTGTGTGTTTGTGTGTGTGTGTGGGTGTGCAAAGCTCACTTTAACCTTCAATTGCTGCTAATTGTCATTTGTCTTGTTGGTACGTTTGCTTATCTGCGATTTAATTGTTTGTTCAACAATATAAAATAATAAAATACAATAAATTAAAATATTTTAGTCAAATGTAAAATAAAACATTATTTAACATAAAATAGAATAAAATGCTAAAAACCAAAAAAAAATTGTTGTAACACCCTTACAAACCAACAAAGCGCTTTGAGCCTATCACGAATTTGTTACGACGGCTAATGACAGTTGCAGTTATGTCTCCTGGTTTGCAGTAGGTACGACTGCCGAGATGTTTCAACCTCAGTCTTGCAAAGGCTGTACAATGTAGTGGAAATGTGTCTACCACACTCTCCTCCAGACGATGAGCTAGGCAAGGGTGCCCCCTCTGGCTAGTTCATCAGCCTTGCAGTTGCCTGTGATTCCACTATGACCAGGCACCCAAACGAGTCTGATGGTGAAGTAGCGGGACGCTGTTTATAGTGAGAACAGACACTGCTTGACTAACTTTATGCTTTCCACTTATTTCAGTACTTTATATATTTTATAAATTTAATGGCATAAAGTTTTTTAAACATGTGGCAACTCTATTAATTTTTTTTTAGCCTGAAGCCTTCTTAAGGCGCTCTATTTCCTTTTCGCAGACAAATTTTTCGCAATTTTAGTAAAAATTAAATTTTAAGCGGGTGGCAACCATTTACAAAACTATTTCAATCCATGTGTAAGCTTTTAAACCTCTTCTGTTTGATACGCACATTGTGGAATATTATTTTATTTTTATTTTTTTTTAGGTGGCAACTCTTCTCAACTTTTGTGTTTAGCTTTTAAGTTTATTAATTCTGTACAACTTTTGAAATGTTTGAACTTTTTTTTAGAATTTCAGACAGGTGGCCACATCTTAACTTTTTTAGCCATCGAGTATAATCCAAAAAAGTAATCTATGCCAAATTTCTTTGAGATATCTTGTCAAATAAAGCAGTACAAGAACTAGATTCTGAACATTCAGTTTGTATGGCAGCTACATGTTATAATAGTCTGATATCAGCCGTTGCAACGAATAAGCAATTTCTTGTAGAAAGAAGCATCTGTGAAAATTTTCAGATCGATATCTCAATAATTGAGTGATTAGTTTGCGTATATTGATGCAGATGGATATGGCTAAATCGACTTAGCTCGTTCCACAGATCAGTTAGGTAGGTAGTCTTCGACGTTTCCTTCTTGGTGTTACAAATTTCTTGGCAAATTTAACATATCATATTTTGGTTATAACATTTCTGTTCGCACTTAATGAGTCTATTAATATTCAATTTCGTCCTCAAAAGCGCTCAAACGCCCAAATCCAATTTGTATGCTTTAATTATAAAGTCAAAATTTCAAAGCCATGGAGAGGTGAAAATAATTAGAATAAACCAGAAGCAAGAAATGAAACCTACACACAAATTTACTGTAGATTTAAAGCGTAAAAAGTACCGGAAAACTGAAAGCAAAAAAAAAAACAGCAAAAAAGTAGAATAATGTAGAAAATCTGCGCATAACTTAAGCAGCTGCTGTCAAGCATAAATCTGTATATTTTTCTTTATGTTGTTGTTGTTATTGTTATTGTTGGTATTTTTTCTGCTACCATCCTGCATTTAACTTCACTTGCCTTGCTGACCTTCGCACCGAAATTTTGCTTGTGCGTTCGCCAACATTTTTCTGGCTTTATTTTTGCTTGTTCTTTACTTTTTCTTTTTACTTCATCTTTGCAGTTATGAAAATGTAAAAAAAAAGTAATTCATTTTCAATGTCCACTATGCTTTTGGTCACGAAATTATAATCATCAGTTGACTGCATATTAATCTTCTTCGGCGGGTCGTCGTTTACTGCTTTAGAAACCTACATTCTTCCGGTTACACACTTGCCGCATATATGTACATAGGTATCAGTGTGTGTGTCTACCGTCATCTGAACCAGCTTTAACCATTGTCTCCCACTGTTGTGTTGAACCATTCTTCATATTTATGTTTCTTTTTTGACCTTCGCCTCGCTTTTGACAACTGGTCTTGCTCGCGTCCTTTTTCCTTTCTTGCATTTTTCTCAGCCACTTGCTGCATCAAAAAGTCCACATGGAGTCACGCCAAAAATCGCTTTGTCTTCCGCGCTCCACAATTACAGGTTCAATTCACTTTTTTTATTATTATTCCATTACTTATAAATTGAAGTAATTTTTAAAAACCGAAAAATCGTAACGCTTCGTTTCGCGCATTCAACTGCTTTAACTGCTTAAAATCGCATCTCATGCATATATCTTTAGTTTCGCATATAATTCCACTCACCTGTTGACTCCCGATCAAGGTCGTGCGCGTCAGCGGCGCTGCCATCGATTCTCAGCGCTATTGAAGTGTGGCGTGAAGCTGGAAATTTTCCTCATTGTCGTAATCTGGCCATGCAAAATATATCTACCAACTACACCTATTTACATATGTGCTTCGTTTTGCGCATGATCAATTTATTTTTAACGCTCGTTAAGTGGGAAGTACTAAATGCTCTCGCTTATTTGCAAATCTTCGTTTGTTTTTGCTTGAAAGCAAAAGGGTGACGAACAAGTTTTAATTTAAATTTTTTCCTCTTTAGAAATATATATATTATATATAGATTTTTTGTTTTTATATTGAAATATATATATATATTTTTTTTATATTGAAATATAGTGTTTTATTTTTGTGCTCAGCATTATTTTAATGTGCTAATCAACCTATTAAAGCGGCGCCAAAACTACCGCGTTTAAAAACTTCGCTTTCTTTATTTCCCATAAAGTGTTTTATGGGATCAGAATTCCCGGTTGTTTGAATGATTTACACTTAGAAGTTCTTTTAAATAATGTTATCGATTCAGAAGTAAGAAAAATTCGGAATGCAACTGTTTTACTTGCTTAAAGGCCCGTTAAGGTTTCCTTAGCTCTAATAACCTGGTAGTAAAAATTATAGAAACTCTGCCTCTTGAGTACTTTACAGCTCTTAAGTGAGTATGTTTAAACCGCTATCGCTTTGTTTCTCTCTGTTTTTATCGAAAATATTCCTAAGCAGCATCAAGCTGTTCCCAACTTGGACTTGTCTGCGCGCCTGGTCACAGTGGAATCACTACAAACTGTACAGATTGCAAGAAAGGGCGCCCCTACCGAAATTCCATCGGGTTGGAAACGAACCTATGGAATTCGCGCGACCTCAGCAGTTCAGCAACCGGCACATGTGCTGCTGCGAAATCTTTTTAGCCACGAGTGGAATGTAATAGGTCTATTGAACTATTTGGCTTCAGCAATGTTCACGTCGCTCCAAAGAAAGGTTTTGTAGAGTTCGGAGTACGCAACTTATTAAAGTTGCATGTAGGTTGAAACATTTGTACATTCCTCTGCCATATTGCCACACCTACCACGAATCAGTCGTATCGGCTGGAACTTATTAATATAAATCAATCTCAATGAATTTGTGGCAAGCTCAAGGCGATTTTTCGATATGCGACGGTTTGTTTTGTTCCTAGGTATGGAGTTCTGGGTATCACAGCCGACAGACGTTGCTAGCTATTCAAGTCGGATTATTCGTAGTCTTAGCTATTATTATGCAAAGCTAGAGAATATTTAAATCGACGCTTGACATTTCTTTATATGCATATATCCTTTCAGATTTTACCAGACAATAAAAAAAGTTCATTAAGATAAAGAAAGAGTGCATATTAATATACTCTTACCATAAGCTTATATAGTCATTGTTATGTATATGCGCATTTTAAGCCAAGTCAATATCAGCACCTGCCATATTCATTCTTTTTCCAATTGTATCTGTTCTTTTACTAACCCTTCTGACCATCAACTGGTTAAAGCAGTTATAATTTACAAAAACAAAATGTGTTTATCATTTCGCCTGAGTTTTTTGCTATCTTCATCAGCTACGTTCAAGTTGAACAAGTCATCAACGCCTTGACAGGTTGCGTGGTAACATCACAAGACGAAAGGGTGCTGCTGCTACAGAATTAAGTTATTTTTGCAATATGTGTCGTTGTTGCTTTAATTATTATTGTTGTAGTTACTGCTGTTACAGTTGACCACTGAATCGCTAACAGTCTTAACTAGTACGGTTCCAAGTTTGTGTTTGTGTCGTTTTGCTCGTGACTTATCGTAGGTGTAGCGGTATGTTTGAAGGTGCTCAAAGAGGGAGGTAGACTCTTCCGGATGTTAAATGTGTAATTTTTTATAAATTATGTAAAAATTGTATACACGCTAAAAGTCACCTATTTTTATATATAGAGAATTATATAAAATTTTAATTTTATATTTATGGCGTCAAGTTTTGAGTTTCAAGTAAATATTTCTATGTTACCGTTATCTGGCGTCAGCTGTTTCTTATTTCCTAGCTAATTTAATGTTTTATATAAATATTCATAAGCTTTAAGATCAAAAGAATTACAGTAATTCTAAAAGCTCCTAAAATCACTGCCTGTCTTCTCACTAGAAAAATCTCTTAAAACAGTTTATATATTTTAGTTTGTGCACTCTCACACCGCTTAACCGCAGAACCGCAACATATTTCATATTTAAGTATTTTCAGAATTTATTTTCATTTTTATTTGCGCTTTCCATTATGCATGTTTGGCGATTTAATTACTTTTTTAACACTTTGAGTGCTGCCACTCAGTTTTGCTGCTGCCCCTGGCAGTCATATATTTTAGCTGGCAAATTCGTTGGTGGAGCGTGTAGCTGTAAAGGGCTTACTAGGTGACGCTGTAACGGCAAAAATATTATATATATAAAAATAAACGCTTTTTCGTATAACTTATTTATATGTATATCTACATATGCACTTATATGCCTGTATGTATGTGTGAGGCTGATAAAACTCAGCCCCTCAACATGCATATAAACTCGAGCGGCATTGCCGTCATGTGAAATTGGTTTATGGATGTATATGAATAGTGGCATATGTATGCATTTATGTACATATGTATATGTATGTGTTTGTTTGTATGCGTGCGCTTCTGATTCTGCACTGCAGCGAATATGCCATTTTATCGTACAAGTGGCATTAAGTATTCACACTTAACGCCGCCAGTGTTGTGCATATATACATACAATGAATATTATATATGTGTGCATACTTGTATATTTGTTATTATACATATTTATGTATTTTTGTAGGTTTGTATGTGCAGTCAAAGGCATAAATGCACCATATCACTTGAGAGCTTGAAGTAGCTGAGTAAATATGTATGTATGTATCTCTATGGGAATGCAGACACAGTGGAACATTTTATATACAAATCGATGTGAAGCGAGGCTACAAATATTTAAAATCATGCTGCATCTTCTCGACAGATCTATGCAGAAATTAGATTGTTAAGGTATCCGCATACTCTACCGAATTCAATCCGATAACTTTGTTCTTGCTTTTACATGCAATTTTTTTGATAAGAGAGCAGCACGCAAATATAGCGAGCAGAGTAGGGCGAAGATCGAAGACAGCTGATATTATACATCTTAGCTATATTAGCATTTTTTATGGTTGTAAAGAAATATTTTTAAAAAATTGTTAAGCTTCATAAAAACCAGATTGAAATATTTTTAGATTTGTTTATTTCGACTAAAAAATACTATCACTGTGCCTACTACAAGTATGTTCTTGTGTTACTACATCTTCGTACTGCCGCTCTTTATTGCCAGTATAACGCTGCAATTGTTGGTTTTTTTTTTAAATGCGCTCCTCTACAAATCTCCATGTGTGTATAGAGCGCTTCGGCGCGCCGTGGTGAGATGCGGTGCGCCGGTGTTTCAATTGCGCAGATTATGTAACAGTAAGTAATGAAGCGTTGAAGTGCAGCTCCAACTAGCCAGCAGCGCCAGTCTGCCCAGCGGGCGCACCCCTACAACCGCTCATCCTACAAGTGCATCGCCAGTACCCCCTGTGCTTCAATCACTCATGCGGTGCATCGCAATGACGCCAAGCACCAGCGCGCTGATACGATGGCAGTCTCCTAGGCGGCGCGCTGTGATGGAGGGCACGCAACGCGTCGGGCCCACCGACAGGCAGAGGGCTGATAGTTGGCAATTGGTGTGGCGCATTCAGCGAGATTTTTTCATGGTCACCAGCACATGCATAGGTGTATGATGTGTGTGTAAAGTGCAAAGTGGAAAAGTATATATTTAAATAAAAATGTTATAAAAACGTACAACAACAAAGAAGTCAAATAAAATGGCAAAAAAATCATGTAAAAAAGCTATAGAAAATAGCGCTGGAAAAAAGAAAGAGTAAAAAACGCGCTGCCTCGCAACAAAGCATCGCCGACGCATGTGTATGAGCACCTGTAAGTGGTGGAGCGCGTTGGCTACTGGTCTCGCTCGCCACGGAAAGGCTTATAAATTGCTGTTGCATTCGTGGCGCTCGTCGTTAGTCGCTTGTCGCCGGGTCCATCTAATGAAATTGGTATTTGGTTGCGGTTAGCGGTCGGGCCGACCGAAAATAAGCGTCCACCGCTCGAGTTGACGCGAGCGCGCTTGCATAAATAGTTGAGCGTGCTATCGCTTGACGCTTGGCGTCACTGTGTGGCTCTCGGTCGGCGGCTCTGCTGCTAATTTGTTCTGGATGCGCTAATGTTTGCTTGTCTTAATTTTTATTTTTTTATGAAACTATATATTTTATTTACGACTACTTTTTTTCTATTGTGCATATGTGTGTGCTTATTATGTGTGTTTTTTGTTGTTGTTACTGCCGCGCAGTGCCATATTATAGCTTAAAAGCTGTAATTAAAATTAAGCACGGTTATTTGACTTGTAGAGTTTTTAAGATAAAAAAGATATGCTTTTTATACCCAGATTAGGGTATATTAAGTTTGCCAAGAAGTTTGGAACACCTATGTAGATGTAAACGTCGGAGACCCTATAAAATATTTAACATATATATAAATGATCAGCGTGACGAGCTGAATCGATTTAGTCATGTCTGTATATACGCAAACTAGTCGCTTAGTTTTTCAGATATCGATCTGAAATTTTGCACACGTCCTTTCTTTCCCAAGAAGCTATTCATTTGTCAAAACCGCCGGTATCGGACCACTATAGCATATAGCTGCCATAAAAACTGAACGATCGGCATTAAGTGATTGTATGAAAAGCTTCTTTATTTTAAGAGATATCCTCAAGAAATTTGGCATGAGTTATTATCTAAGCCAATTATACAATCAAAGAAAATTTTCTTTTGGATCACTATAGCATATAACTGTCATACAAATTAAATGAACAGCATCAAGCGCTTGTATGCAAACTTTTTTTATTTGACAAAATATCTTCGCAAAATTCGGCAATTATTATTTTTGAAGACAAAGCTACAATCTCCAAGCAGATTGTTCAGATCGAAGCACTATAGAATATAGCTGTCATGTAAACACACTATATATTATATATAGCATAAAAATTTACCTGTGAAGGGTATTATAGCTACGGTGCAGCCGAAGTTAATTTTTTATAATTTTTAATATTAGTTTAAATCATTTTAATTATTTTTATTTTTTATAATTTTTTTCAATTAAAAAAAAATTTTGTTTTAAATGTTGTTTTAAATTGTTGTCGATTAAAAAAATTATTTATAAAACAAAAAACTTAAATTTTTTATTTAGTATTATTTATCATATTAAGACGATTTTGAATCGTTTTTAGTTATTTTTTCCATATTATATACAGTCTCACTGAGTGTTATATCTACCAATATAAGCATTTTATGTAATAAATATACATATGTACATATGTTTATGGAAGTTTACATAAAAATTTCAGCACAACTATGTACATCCACGCCTCCTGCTGAGTGCTTATGCTTCCGACATGCGTTGCCTGTCAATTTGACACGCCCATAAAAAGCATGTTTTAATTAAATATTGATTCATGGTGGCAAAAGCACAGCACACAGACAGCTTTATGTGCCATCTTTTATGAGCCTTTTATGTTCAGTGGTAAACGATTCAATTATCGTAGACATTTAAGCGTTAAATGGCGCTCTAGGAAAAAAACATTTTTTTAACTACCAACCGAGTTCTTGTGGAGAGCGCATATATGTACCTACCACTGTGTTTTTGTGAGCCAAAATAACCTACCTATATTAAATAAGATTAAGTTCAACAATTCAAGCAAGAATTGTTAGCATTACATTACATTTCAAATCTAGTCATCAAAAATCGGTGAATACTTAATTTCTCGCGCTTCACAATTATTGAACTGAATTAGTACTGGAAATGTTGGATTGGTTTCAATAAAGCTCACTCTCTTTCAGTCATGATTCCACACAAATTGAACATCGCGTCCTTATAACCTTTGAATTCGGTCGCTTGAACCAGAATTGTGGTTACAATTCCATACCAAAGAATAAAATTAGACCGCCTTGCAGCTTTATATACTTACAATATACCTACTTATGTACTATGGTAACTACATTTTTCTACGAAATCGCCTCAGCGTCACCAAATAATCAACTCGTCTCTTCTCGGTAAATAATCGATGTTATTGTTGTTGGCATTTTTATTGCTCTACCGCTATTGTTCATTGTCATCTGAAGGTTAAGGTTGCAATTTTTCTAAGTTCATTAGAAAAATTCCACAAATCAAGCGAATGGCAGATGGCAAAATTGTGGAATTAAAATGTAAAAAAGAGAGAAGAATGTAAAGAAGAGTGCATATTGAAACTATAAGATTATTATTGTTGCTGTTGTTGTGGTTTTTGTTGATTGCTTGCGTGCTGTCTATTGCAATTTCTTACTCAAAATGCATCAGCCGTGAAACAACAAATGAAAGACGAACAAACATGAACAGTTCGAAAAATAACAACAAAAACAGCAATAACTATATACATATATACAAATTTATTTACTAGAATTTATTAAGATTAGAAAAAACCCGCAACTAATGAAAATCATTTAATTTAATGTTCGAAATGCTTACAAAAGACACTGTTGTTATTTTTGCTTGAGTAGCTGTGATCACTGTGTTACAGAGAATGTGTATTTTAGGAAAATGTCTGCTAGTCATAGACATTGTTGCCTATAGTGTTGTTCTTTCTGTATTTGGGCAGTTTTTTGCACCAACCGCCACTCCAAATTCTCTTTATCCATACAATATAAGAACGGAGTTACTTAAGTCTCTAGCAGAGACCTGAGACTTAGATTAGAGCAGGTCTATTATGCTCGCTAATATAGTCGTGGACGCTCTAAATTGATAAAGAGTTGACCATTGTTTTTGAAGCAAGAAGTATAGTGACTTCTCTTAGTGAGAGAAAGAAGCCTTTAACTAAGCGAGTGACCATTATTCTAAATAAAAAACTCATGAAAAGATTCCCTTTGATCGGCTTTGTTCTAGTAACACTGATTTAATTGCAAGTTAGTTTTCTGGAGACTCTCTACGTTGAATAATTAAACTAATTAAGCAAAGGTTTATGGAGTTGTTTTAAAAATCGTTGTTTTATAATCGTACTAAAAAAGGTAACCAGGAATACCTGAATTAGTCGATAAAATATATAGATTAACCAGGACGATTATCTAATGCAAGTTCGTGGGAGTGAATTACAAGAAGATTCCAAAATAGAACCATTTCGATTCTCATCAGCATTTTTTGACGGCACCAGTAGTACCCTAATATGCGGCCTATCATTTCAATAGTGAAAGAAACTTCTCTAAACTCCAATATGCAAACCAAAGTATTTTCCGTCCCTCCGATTGACTTTATCTTATAGTTGCTTTTTTTTTACCGATAAAAATTATAAAAATATTCCAGAAAAAGTTTTAGGGGATGCTATCGTGGTGAGAATACATGACTAGATATAAATCTGGAGCCGAACATGAAGGATCGGATTCTATACAGAAGCTGGATAAAGTTTTCGAGTCATATTTATCGATGATTTAATGAATTTAGGTTAATATTTTACGGTTATTATCTACCTAATAAGGGTATTAACGTTGGTCGGGTGTCTATAAAATTAGGTAACTGGGGTAATTTGGTAAAAATTACGCTTATGTAATGAAAGTTTTCAATTTTACATTTTTGAAAATAACTTTGAGAAGGAGCATGGCAGAGCCGACCCTGATTTTATGTAGGTTTGTCTGAAGAACCTTTAGGATTCTTCTTGGGGTCGGGTAGTATCTCTGGCTCACCGTTTTCTACATCTTGGAACTGCAAGTTGAGCTTAAGAATCTCCCCTAATTCCTTCTTGACTTCTCGTTTCCCAGCGTGTTTTCATTTTTATTGGCCTTGTTCGGCTTTTTGAAGTAAAATTACGCACTACCTACGCCTCACGTCGTCTTCTCGAACTTTTCGCTAGGGTTTTGTCTTTCAAGAGCAGTGCATCCTCTGGTTTTACGGTGCGAGGTATTCGTTTTTGGAATGGTCCGGATGCAGCTATCGTCCGCTATCTCCAGAACAGGCCCCTCCCACAGGCCTTAAAGCTTCACAACCACTTCTTTTACCCATGTTAGCAAGGGGTCGTCTTTATATTTTAGGATTTTGACCCCATTTATCCAGCCTGCACCAACTCTATTGAAAGTTGACATACTCGTGTCCGGGTCTGATCCATTTTTGCGAAGAGCGTATCATATATAACAATTTGAAAAATTGAGAAAACTCTTTTTCACTTAGGTCTGTCTTCATCTAACAAAGTTATGTTACGACCGACTTTATGCACCCTTACTTCCTTTAATGAAATTCAAGATCGTTGCATTCAATATTTATATTTTATAGTAAAAAATTACAATTATTTACATTTGACTGATTGTTTGATAGACGGATTGATTGATTGCCGAGCGTTTTTACTCGACTCCCTGTATAATCGCTCGCAGGTGTAACAAACACAATTTTCTAACAATTGGCTAACCGCCAACCGACAATTATACGGTGGCAATGTAATTTGTTGAAATCGTGATATTTCTATAACAAATCTATTAACTTTTACTCAAACTATAAAAATTATTTATTGCACAATAAAAATGGTGGAAAAACAACAATGAGCGACAGTGAGCATTGAAAACGAATTTACATTTTCAAACAAGTATTTATTTAGAGAAAATGATTGTAAAATAATTAATAAAAATCGGTAGACGAGGAAGGGGAGAAAAAAAGTGAGAATTGACCATAAAAAATTTTCCTTCCCAGTTTCCGAAATATCACTACAAAAAGGGGTTAAAGAAGTTGTCTTTATGTGGGTCTGCTGTGAGGCATATTCATTTAGTTACGCAGTTAGCTGCATATCTCTGTCCAAAAGCACCCACAAAACAAGCACAAAGGCACAGAGCTTGTCTTTGTAGACTCAGCGTTGACCAAATCAGTCAACTGTTAAATAGGTCATTAGCATTAGCGTTCGCAAGTAGCTGCGAAACAAAGAAGTAGCCAAGCAGACAACATTAAAGAAACCATTGAGGATGTGAACAAGAGGGGCGCACAACAACAACAGCTAATGTAAAAGCAATAAAAACTACAACAATAAGTTAAACAATGCTGGTTACAGAGGTACTGCATTTAAACGCCTGCAATCTAAGAAATGTCTGTGGTTGAAAAATATCTGAATGCGTTGTTATATATACCCTCAACAGAGTTTATTAACTAGTCAACGAACTAATCCCTCAGTTTTGGAGATATCAATCTACATTTTTCGACACGTACTTTTCTCTACAGAAAAGCTTCCTATTTGGTGGAACCGCCGACATCGGACAATTTTAGTATTATATATAGCTGCCATACAAATTGAACGATTGAAATCTAGTTTGGTATGGAAACATTTTTTATTTGACAAGCTATCTTCACGAAATTTGACGAAAATTATTGCCCAAGCCAACGGTATAA
Organism: Bactrocera oleae; assembly: GCF_042242935.1. NCBI lineage: Eukaryota > Metazoa > Arthropoda > Insecta > Diptera > Tephritidae > Bactrocera > Bactrocera oleae. Next base: position 6,423,039 of record NC_091537.1, on the reverse strand, counting down.
TTCCCGAAAAATTTATTCTGATCGGATTACTATAGCCTATAGTTGCCATACAAATTGATCGATCAAATTAAAGTTCTTTTAAGAAAAAATTTTTATTTGTGAAGGGTATTATAGCTAATGTTTTTTCTTGTTTTGGTTGTTGTTGTATTTGTTATTGTTACTGTTAGAGAACTACCGTCACTCTTAAGCTTGCCGCAATTGAGCCGGTAGGCGATTTTCAGCGCCACTACATTAAGACTCTTAACAAGTAGACGACAAGCAGAGCCTTCAATAACAACCGAAAGCAATGAACAAGCAAGCAAACAATAAAAACAACAATTAACTCTATAACAATTGACTTGCAGACGACACAAGAAATGATGCCTCAAAAATGCCGCGGGGCTAAGAAGCTTCACAGTTAAAGTGAGCGCCAATAAGCAACAATTGTCTAACAAAAATAAGCAACAATTGTCTAACAAAAATAACAACAACAACAAAACATGACATATCTCTTTAGCAAGCAATGGTACTTGCACCATTTGCCCGTACAACCTTCTTCAGCTCGCCTGCGGGCTGCAACTCTGTGTCTGGGCACTTGCTAAGTGGTGAAAATTGAAAGAAAAAAAAAACGATGATGAAAGCGAAAAGTAGCACATGCACACATAAATCTCTCATTAAAAAGCAACAATCAGCCACCAATATCAACCAGCAAACACCAAGCAACCATCAACCGAGTGACAATTTCCAAACAAACCCAAACCAATTTCGACTAATTTCGGCTTGGCAATAAAACTTAAATGAATGAGTTGTTGTACAACAACATAAACTTTACCAAATAACAGAATAAAGCGCCTAAAGCATTTGGTTTCGTTGACCATTTGACATCCGCAGCGTCAAACGAGATGAGCTGGGCTGAGCTAGGCGGGGCAGTGTGTGCCGCAGATTGAAATTAAGTGCAGAAGACCAAACAGATTTTGTGGGAAATTGTGTGCGGAAATATATGTATGTATGTGAAGAGGAATGTTTGGCTTCTGTAAAAGAAAGTTTATGACAGATGTGCTACCTTTTTTTGAGTGTTGAAAGAATTCACTTGTTGAAACTGCAACCAAAAAATGCTGCGAGGCTTCATGAAGTTTGTAATGTATTTACGCTAATAAGCCCCTCAATTTTTAAGTTATCGATTTGAAATTTTGGTTTTCTCTTCGAAAAATTGCTCATTTGTCGAAAACGTCGATATCGGACCAGATCAAACTGAAGTCTTTGTTTGGAAAACTTTTCCATTTCACAATATATCTTTATGAAATTTGGCATGGATTATTGTCAAAGGCAATAGTGTAGTTTACAAAGAAATTATTCAGATCAAACTGAACGATCGGAATAAAGTTCCTGTATGCAAAACTTTTTCATAGATTAGGAACGTATCTGAGCCTATTATCAAGCTACTACGTTTAAACCGAACTTCTTAATATAACTTCCCACACGGACTTACAACAATTCTTCGGCATTTACACTACTCACTTACCTATATTTTCATCTGCATATATGTATATCTCTGTATATTCCAAGGTATCTATTTACATATGTTAACAATTGTAAGCTTGTTTGCCGTTGTAATTGGTATGCACTTGAAATTACAACAAATGCAAGGCATTGTATGAATTTTTGATTATCATTTGTGAATGACAGCGGCAGCGACAACAACAAAACCTGCATCGCTCCAGTAAGAAGCAACGCTTATGAACACAAACAACAAAATTTCAAACGCAATGACAGCAAACTCATCAGCATGTATAACTCATCACTATATAACTACATACTCGTACATATATACCTTAAACATATATACCAGTATATAAAAAGTGCATAAATATTGTATGATAATTTTCTAACTTTATTTTGCCTTGCATTTCTCCACGCTTCAGTCAACAACAACAATTCAATGTCCAATAGTTTTTTTTTTTGTTTGTTTTTAGATTTTAACTTAATCTTCTAAAAGCTAGCAATTCTATTCTAAATTTTTCATTCAGTTAGTTGGTTAGTTTTTCGTAGCTATTGTAATAGTCATGTGATGAAAATGGTCAGAAATGGTCAGTTAATCATTCACTTAATCGACAGTCACTTGGTATAGCCATGCTATAAGGAATTTAGTTAGAAATATTTAGTCATATTTAGTTGGTAGTTCTTTTAACCATTCAGCCATTTAAAGGTACTCCTTTTTCAGACTTTCGACAGTTAAATCGTTGTATAGACTGTTATTCAATCTGACATGACGATATGTCAAATACTTGTCCGCTCTTTTCACAGTTTAGACATATATTCAAGTAATTATTCAGATATTCTTAGTCGTTAATTTAGTATTGTTAATTAAGTCATACATCCAAGTGAATGAATGACAGTAGCTGAATCGACAATTAAATAAATTTAATCTGTCACCATTCTAATTACTCAAAAATTACTTTAATCTATTTCGATATTTAAATCGACCAACAAAATTGGTCAGCTATTCAATCAGTCATTCAAAATCATTAGTCGAAGTGAATGATTCTATAACTGTTCATGGGGTAAAACATGCATCAGGCAGTCAATTCTGTCAGATATCTAATAAGTACTCATTAATTAACAAAAAAAAAAAATAAGAAGAATTAATTCACAAAAATAAGAAGTAAGTTAACTTCCGTTGCACGGATCGATTCAGGATCGACTCAGCTCGTCACGCTGATCATTTATATATATGTATGTGTATATGTATTTTAGGATCTAGATCTTTTCTTCTGGGTGGTACAAACTTTATGGCAAACTTAATATACCTTGTTTAGGGTATAAACATGTAGTAATTAAGTAAAAAATTTAATCAGATCATCAATCAGAGAATTAGTCAATTGTTTAATTAGTCAACAAGTCAGATATTCATTCTGCTATTTTGGAAGTAAAATTAAACTAAATGCAGTCATTTATTCCCAAATAAACTTTAACAGACTATGAGAAGTCTGTTCTGTTCGCCACTAAATTATTCTGCTCAATAATCTGTTTAAAATTCGGTCAGTAACTTAGCATGAAATTATTCCGTCAGTTATTTTAGTAATTTAACAACATATTAGTCAGATAAGTAATCGGTTATTCGACCAATCATTTACTGAGTAAAATAATCAGCAATTCAGTCAATAAGTAATTTGATTAGTCGCTTATTCAGCAATCTTGTTAGCCAATTCCTCATCTATGCTCTCTGCTAAACACTGTTCCATTCAATCCCTAACTCAGTTAGCATGTCAGTCGGTTAGTTGATCAGCATAATGCTATTTTTCCACAATCATTTATGTTCATCCACCAATCGAGCAGTCAGTCACACAGTCACTCATGTTGTTTGCAAATCTATTTTACAACTGTTAGTCTATATTTGCCATACCCTCGAATTATGGAATATTCATCATGTTTTTGTGCTGTGTTTTCCAATATTTCTATTTATTTCACTTGTGCTCCATTTCACTTTATGCCATTCGCATGCAATACTCAGTCTATGCCATTTGCATGCAATAAAATTACATTGGCTGCCCATCAACCCTGCGTTCTGCCGCACTTCGGCAGTCGAGTCTCGTAATTCGTTTTGCTGTTTTATGCTAAATGGCTCGGTGTGGTCCAGTCCGTGCTTTGTGGCTGTTGATGGCGTCAGCAGGCGTTGACGTTTGGTCTATTTAGATGGCTGTTTTGCATGCTTAAAACAACAAAAAGCGTGTTTGTTCTGCTTCAATAAAATTGTTTGCCATGATATTGTGAGCACATGTGATTATTTTGAGTGCCTGTGCCTGTGTGTTTTCATTTGATGCACTTTTCGATGTGTGTAAAGCAATTAGTTTTTTCGCTTCGAAAAAGTGGCATTGAATATAATTCCGAAAATTAAAAACATATGAAAATATTTGTCTGCATTTTTTGCTTATTGAAGTCGGATGTCAGATTTTTATGAATAATAAAAATTGTAGTGGAAATTCTCCAATCTAATTATGGCACACTCATGGTTAATAGTTCTATAAAAGTCATTACTGTGTCTCACCGGTCCCATTACATCATAATTTAGAAAATAATAATACTCACGTACAGTTATATTTCCTTATTTAAATATTAGTTTTCGAAAATCTTAGAAAGTACATATAAGATTAAATCATTTGATATTTTTTTTGTTCTAATAATTTTATTGATTTCAAAAGCTTCCATAAACTGCATCAGCTTATATGTAGAGTTTTTGTGCCTTTTATAATTTAATAATTGAAATAAGTGACAACCTTTCGATAAAATTATTTTTAAATTTAAGCTTTTACAAACTTCTTAAATCTATTTTGTAATAACTATTTTATAAGTTATAATAAATTAGTAATTTTAAACAGGTGGCAACCCTAATCCAAAAGTATTCTTTCGATATCCGTTTTCTGGTATTTTTTTCTCTTATAACCTCCTTCTTGAATCAGCCATTTCAGTTCAGTTTTCATGTCAGTGTTTACGACATACTTTTATTTAGTTATTAGCATTAGAAGACATCATGTGACAATTTACTTACGTTAATTATAGTAGTTATATTGAGAGCACTTTTAAAAAACTTATAAAACCAATGCAATTTAGCTAATTTGTTCACATTCAATTTAAAAATCCCAGCTGACTAAAAGCCAAAACGAGTTGTGACATCGCATCATCTAGTAGCATTAAAATCTCTTTTTGCACAGTCACGTCATGTCATAATAAAGTGCATCACGTAATTAAGTTTCAAATGTTAAAAAAATAATTCGAAACCAAAAAAAAAATGCCTACCCTTTAGTTTTGATATGCTGTATCATATCATGTGATATCACATCGCGAGATCTTCTAATATATTAATTTAAGTCTTAAAACATAATTTTTTAATTAATATTGCATGTTCTTAATACCACGTCACTTCATTTTAAGTGATGTTTGATATTCGTTTTCTCTCTTAACAAGCAATAATAGCATCGCGTGATATTATGTTGATTAATTATTGTTCTCTCACATCACTTGTGCTAAATATTAGGTGTAATAAAAAGAAATGAATTATTTTTGAATTGAATGCTTCAATTATTACTTTTCGGATCCAGCCTTATTCAAATGGTTCCAAACGGTTTTTTGTGTAATGTTTCGGTCCTGGACAATCGTAATCGATGTTTGGACTCGGCGATTTCCATTATTTGATCGATATTATTTTGCACATTAAATAAAGTGACACTTTCATCAACGTTTGTGCTCTCTACCGGTAATTAGCTAACTTATCGCAACCTTTGATGTCATCATATGATATCAATTACCTCGCGAGAAGTTGAAGTTCTGAAGGCATCTGTATCAATTCTGGATTTACCAAATCACAACTACTTACTATTATTGCGCTGTGACTTACAATTAAAGCAATATATAATATATCACCTCCTTAACATTAGTATGTAAAATGATATTTAATTTTTGTCAATGTCGTTTATAAGGTAGGTTATGAAGACTTAGTATGGAGTTTCCAAGTATAGCAACAGTGCTAATTTGCACTGAATGACACACATGACATAACGTCACATCTAATTCTGCGCAATCTGCAACAGCGCATGAGTCACCGTGGCGAAACAATTTGCTATGCTAATTCACTGCGCGCACAAATAACCCACTAACAAGAACCCTTATCTTAACGACTGACAGAATCGTGACCGATAAAAACGGCAAAACAACAATAATATAACAATCATAGAACAGAAGACTTGGAAGCATAAAGTGCTATGTTGTGTTGGCGTTGACAACTTTGTAAGTATGTTGTCGCAATGGATCTTGGATAATTAGCATAAGCAAGCGCAGAAGAATTCTTCCGCAGGTGGCATACAAATATAAATAAATAAATGATCAAATCTTTACAAAGCGCAAAGTTAGAATTTTTACAAGAGCATTTGTAAACAATTAATTGGCGCGGGCAGTCAACTCTAGCGGTGTTTAAGGGTTGGGGGGAGTATTAACTGTCAGCAAAGAAATCCATCAACAGCTTACATTTAGAGGTTGAAGTCTAATCAATAATTGTCGGCACGGCGAAACCATTTGAGAGTTGGAAACGCGAGGGTACGTCAGTCTAGAAGTGAGGGTGTGAGTTTACACAATTTATAACTCGAGTTTCCATTTTGCATAAATCTTTAACCAATGTAATTGCAAATGCAAATTTAAAGCGAATGACACTTCGAATAAAAGACAAACCAAAAAATTACACTCAAAGCAATTACAAAAAGAGAAAAATAAAGATAAGCTTAGCATTGGATCGCTATCTGGCAGCAAGCAAGGTTAAACACTTTTAACTGCACAGCAAACTTATTGTCACTAACTGCACTGAGTCATTACCACAATGCAACAATTTGGCTGACAAATTGTTAAACAAGCGAAACACTCCTCCGAGCAAACACTCAGCAGCGCTTCGGATCGGGTGAAGCCATACTGATGGAGCATTGTATGCAAATGCGTAGTGTTGACGCCAACAACAATCAAGTGGAGAATAACAAATTGTTGTGACATAAATTACCCGAAGAAGCAGAAAGTCAAATGAATCGGAAGCGACTAAGCTTTATCGGCAGGCAAGATGGATGGGAAGAAAGAGAGCAACAGGCTAAACACCCTTAGCTTAATTGGCTCTGGTAGACAAAATAGAATTGTTAGCAACAATCAAGCTAACTAAATTGAGCGGACAGAAATATCAAGTGGAATGAAGCAGTGAGTGGAGAGTGGTGTCGAAATCGATTTTTTAAGTAACTTGAAAAGAACACTTGCACAGCTGCTCATAAACAGTAAACATTAAACTCGAGTTAAAGCAACCAACAAAATTTTTTAAGCATACAAACTACAGAACATCTGTGATCTTTCGATAGTGTCTCATTTTGATTGCTCTCTTTAAAGCAACGGGATCTCTTTTGAGATTCTCATACCATCGATTGAGAAGCCTTTGGACTACTGTGAGCCCAAACCAAAACAGGAAATATGCCGAGCAGCTATGGATGAAACTTCATCGGATTATTCTGACCAACCGTAACGTCAGAATAGTGAACTATTGATGGAGAACACATTTTTCTTGGCTTCCATTATTAGGAGAGCTTCTGTTTTTGTTATTATTTTATTGGCTGAAAACTTTTTTTAATATTGAGGAAAGCTTTCGAGTTGATTGTCCGGATATATATCTGACTCTGTTCCGGTTACGCAGATTCAAATGTTGTGTTATAATGCTTACATGGTTTTGAGCTTTTGTGGATTTAAACTCATAACAAGCCCAGATAAGAAAAGTATATTAAACTCACCCAGCAAAGTCATTATCAGTTTACGAGAGAGACAAAACATTAACCCATTCACGAGCTTCATCGGCGTTATGAGAAAAGGTAACCCATATTAAAATTTCATTTCATGGATTCTCCACATCCATTGACCACACACATAGACTCACCCAAACAGATAGTGTTGCTATATATTTTTCAACGTTAATCAGCCTAGCGTAGAGCGCCTAGCCAACCCGCTTACATAACATATTGGCCTAAACTGTCACAATGACCGCATAATGCAAGCGCTACGCAAGAATTATCACACATTCAGGCAGCCAAAGAGTGGACAGAGCCACGTGTGTTGTGTGTGTATTTGAATGAAGATGAATATTTCGTTGCGCCTAAATTGAGTTATCTCTTCGAAGCTCTAACTTGATTCATGGTCAGAATACGTATTAGCACGTTGTGTAATTGAAGCTCGTGGTCTGTGTTGCGCTTGTATGTCCATTAGTTCGCAATATAACCGCCGTCGCCACAGCAGCTGTTACCCTGATGATTCTGATGGTTATTACTCGGCACTGCAGCAGTTTATCAGCTTACCAGTACCAATATTATTCTAAATTCTAAATAATCGCATGAAAGTGTGAATGTGAATCATGCAACAAAACCAATACACATTATATAGACAGCGCAAACAATACTAATATATCGATCAAAATTTCGGGTCAAAGTTGTTAGGGTTTTGGTCAAAATTCACATGACCTCCTCTTGACAGCTACCATCCGACAACCATTTGGCGGCTGCCTTTTGCACTGCATTTGATAGCTACTATTTGACATTCGTCAGACATCTGTTTGACAGCTACTATTTGACATTCATCTGACATCTGTTTGACAACTGCCATTTGACATCCATTTGATAGCTCTAATCTGACAATCGTATGACAGCTACTATCTGACATCTGCTTGACAACTGTCACCTGGCATCCATCTGACTAACGTTTGACAGCTACTACTGACTTCCATTTGATAGCTTTCCTACGATGATGGTTATGCCATCTAGTTACTCACTTTGCTTTATTTTTTCCGCAATACAATTTCACTTAAATATAATATAATATTTTAAAGTATTTAATGTTAAATGCACTTGACTTTGATTTGATATAAAATTTCAAAAATTTTAAATTCTTTAATTTCAATACACTTTATTTTGGTTTGATATAAAATTTCACTTTTATATATAATATTACAAAATTTTAAATTCTTTTAGGTTCAATACACTTTGGGGCACTTCCGAACAAACTTCGCTGCTACGGTTTTCCTTTTCGAACTGGTGTCGAGAAACGAAAGATGAGAATTCTGGTCTGAACAATCCTTTTTGTTTATTTGGGTGGTGAAAAGATGATGATTGAAGTGTCGGTGTATAGTGTGGTTGGTTAGTTGTACAAGTATATGGTTGTGTTGGTGGGTGATATGGTGTGTTGTAGGTGGTGTATGATGTTGCATTGTGTTATGTTGTGTTGTATGATGTTGTACGGTGGGTTGTGAGCTTAGTTGTCGCGGGATTAGAAGTCGCATGAACATCCCGGCCCCCCTAGGCGAATTAATTGCCTAGAAGTCTCTGCAACTGTTGCAGAGTGCTCACTACGGCGTTCAATCCGGTTGCCCTTTGCCGCTGGTTGCGATGACCATAGGGTGGTGGAGGTGGCCGCGAGCGTGCCCCTCTGGATGGCTTCGGGCGATGTATTCTTTGGCGCTGGACGGGATTCCCTTGTTGTCTGTGCCGGTGACTGGTCTGCGTGGTGGACGGATTTGCACGTCGAGGGAATCGATGGAACAGAGTATGATGCGGTCGTTGGCAATATTGGCACGATCCGTCGGTTATATACTCAAAGGTGGAGTGACTATCTGCCAAGCAAGTCATACAGTGTCCGTGGGCTCTGGCGATCTGTTGGCGTTGAGCGGGCTTCATGCTTTTGAAAATGGTGCACCTCTTCAGGACGTGAGGTCGATGGCATAGACTGCATCGTGGAGGCAGATGCTCATCAAACTGCTCCTCGTTTGCATCCCTGACTGCTGCTGCAGATGATTGGCTGTGTGGTGCCGTGGCGCTTTGCATCCTTGGTGCTGCGATGGGTGGACCAGATGCTCTAGGCGCAGCAATTACGGACCTCACAGTCTTGGGAGCGCTGTGTATATCTTCTACGTCCATTTCTATTGGAATAGGAATATATTAAAATATGGTTTGGCTCATAATTTTGAATTATGATATTTGTTACTTGGCTTAAAAATATATATATATATATATATATATATATGTATATGTGACTACATATGTTGTCGTTAATTTTTAATCGCGCTTGTTAGTGTTAGATTTGCATGTACGGATTATAAAACGGTAGTATTTCGAGTTAAACGAATTAATTGTCGGTTTTGATTTTATTTATGCGCTTGTCTTGGCGGGGTTTGTGTAATCGCTTCTTCGGTGTTCGGAAGAAAACACAATTTTACTAATGGTCGAGTTAGTATACCAGTTTGCGTTCGTACGTCTACTATTCTTATGTGACCATCTCGTCCCCGATGGACCTTTTCAATGCGGCCTAGTCGCCATTCTGTTGGAGGAAGACATTCATCATGTATGATGACGCATTCGCCCGTATTTGGTTCCTTCTGGATCGTTTTCCACCGATGTCTCTTATGGAGATCTTTAAGGTAATCTTCCTTCCATCTATGGTTGAATTCATGATGAAGTATCTTAATTTTTTCCCATCGGTCTATTAAATTGAGTGAGTCTCCTTCTGCCTCAGGTATGGCGAGAAGTGGAGCTCCTCTGAGGAAATGTCCAGGTGTAAGAGCTGTGAAATCGGAGGGATCTTGCGAGAGTGGTGAGATGGGTCTTGAATTTAGTACGGCTTCTATACGAGCGAGTAGTGTGGTAAATTCCTCATAATTGAATTTATGATTACCTGCCGTTTTCTTTAAATGGGACTTAAAGCTTTTTACAGCTGATTCCCAGAGTCCGCCCATGTGGGGAGAACAGGGGGGTATAAACTGCCAATCGATTCCTTGTGGTGCATATTTTTTAACAATTTCTGGGGAGACTTCTTTAGTAAATTTTACAAACTCTTTCTCTGTGGCTCTTTGAGCTCCGATAAAGTTTTTCCCATTGTCGCTCATAATTTTTGATGGAAATCCGCGTCGTCCGACAAAGCGTGCAAATGCTGCGAGAAAAGCCGCAGTAGACAGATCTGAACATAGCTCGAGGTGTACTGCCTTTGTCGTGAAACATACAAAGACAGCCACATACCCTTTCCTGAATGAGGAAGACCTTAACATAGAGGCCTTTATCTGGAAAGGTCCAGCAAAATCGACCCCAGTAATGGTAAAGGGAAGAGCAAAATTGCAGCGTTCAGGTGGCAAAGCTGCCATGATCTGCGTGCGTATTTTGTGCTTGTACAATGTGCATTGTTTACACATAAAAATTGTTCTTTTAATTTGTGGCTTTAGGCGCGGTATATAAAATTCTAGTCGGACCATTTGTTGCATCAAGCGATGCTCACCATGTAATGTAAGTTGGTGAAGATATATTAAAAATAAATAAGTAAAACGGGATTTCTCGGGAATTATAATGGGATGTCGTTCGTTATAACTAAGGCTGGAATTCACTAGTCTTCCATGTGCCCGGATTAATCCTTTAGTGTCCAAAAAAGGATTTAAAACGAGAAGTGAGCTTCCCTTATCGAGGGGTCGTCTTTCGACTAACTTTGATTTCTCCCGCATGAAATAGCGAGTTTGTGTATATGTAATAAGGAGGACCTTGGCATGTTGCATGTCGGAATGCGTTAGTTGTACGGAAGGATCATTTGTTATTCCTTTAACCTTTTGTTTGAGTCTTTGGATAAATTTAAACATGTAAGCGACTACTCTTAGTGCTTTTGGGAATGATGAAAATCGATGTAATATATCATCTTCATCAGGAGTGATATGAAAGTTTTCAATTCTCCGAATTTCAGGAGCTATTATATTGCGAGCGGGAGACTTTGGCCAGACTTCTTGTGATTCTGTTAACCACGTAGGACCGTTCCACCAGAGTGTAGTGCTGGTGAGATGAAGTGGTTTGCAGCCTCTTGTCCCAAGATCCGCTGGATTATCTGCACTTGCAACATGTTGCCATTGTGCTGGGCCAACTAAGTCTAATATTTGAGATATACGGTTAGATACATAAGTCTTCCAGGTATATGGTGGTTTTTCTAACCATGCTAAAACTATTTCTGAATCTGACCAAAGGTACATTTTATGATTGGTTAATTTCAGATGGGTTTGGACAATTGAGACTAATTTTGCTAACAGAAGTGCACCATTCAGTTCGAGCCGTGGCAGGCTGAGTGTCTTCAGCGGAGCAACTTTGGCTTTGGCTACTAAAAGACGTGAAGATATTTTGTTATCATATTCAGTGCGTACGTAAACTGTTGCACAATAGGCCTTTTCAGAGGCATCACAGAAGCCATGTAATTCTACATTATAGTCAGGTGCGAAATTTACCCATCGAGGAATTCGAATTTCCGAGATGGTATGTAGATTGTTTGCAAATTGAACCCACTTTGTTAAACGTATGGGTTTTACTTGCTCATCCCATTCAGTGCCGTCTTGCCACAGTTCTTGAATGAGGATTTTTGCTTGAATCATTATTGGCGAAAGCCATCCTGCGGGGTCGAAAAGTTTTGCCACCGAGGAAAGTATTTGACGTTTGGTTATGGCGGATATTGCAGATATTGACTCAATTGTATATGAGAATTGATCTGTTATCGCATTCCATTGAATCCCGAGAGTTTTTGTAGTACTGGCCTTTTCAAATTTAAGGAAGTTAGTATCTAATAAGTCTTCCCCTTTTATGTTTTTTATTATCTCAGGATGATTTGATGTAATTTTCTTTAGGGGGAACCCGGCTGAATTTAGTGCTTTGATCACTTGAGATAGTGATTCGCAAGCTAATGAGAGGCTGTGACTACCTGATAGAATATCATCAACGTATGTTTGTTTTTGTAGCACAGAAGTTGCTAAAGGCAAATTTGTTTGACAGGTTTTTGCCACTTCATGTAATGTCCTAATGGCTAAATAGGGTGCACAATTGATGCCAAAGGTAACTGTTTTAAGTTTGTAGTCGCTGATTGGACTATTACTTGATTTTCGGAAGACTATCCGCTGAAAATCTTGGTCATCTTTATGTACTAAAATTTGTCTATACATTTTCTCTACATCTCCATTGAAAACATATTTAAACATGCGCCAATTTAGTATTAGCAGCATGAGATCAGGTTGTAATGTTGGCCCTGTGTATAGTACATCATTGAGTGATTTGCCTGAGCTCGTACACTTTGAGGCATTAAAAACAACTCGTACTTTTGTTGTGATTTTATCTGGTCTTATTACCCCGTGATGTGGAAGATAAAAAGATAGATATCTACCTTTAGATATTTTTTCATATGGTACAGCTTCTTCCATATGATTGAGGTCAAGATATTCATCCATCACGTCATCATATGCTGATTTAAGCTCGCTTTTCTTTATCAAGCTTTTTTCCAAGCTTAGGAATTGCTGGACTGCTGATATTCTCGAGTGGCCTAGAGCTATCGTTTCTGGAAAGGTGGGCTTGAATGGGAGTCGCACAACATAACGACCATGTTCGTTTCTTGTTGTTGTGGACTGGTAATAGGCTTCGCATGCCAGGTCTTCTTCTGAAGGTTTTGTGATTTGGGGTAGTTCTTCTACTTCCCAGAATTTTTTGAGTTGATTATTTAAATATTCGTTTGAAATATTTTCAACTTGAGTTGTGAAGGAGTTAATTTTTTCTGTGACTTGGCCACTTAATATCCATCCAAAGATTGTGTTTTGGGCTAATAATTTATTAGAGATTTTCTCTATACCTTCAAGAATTATTTGAGGTATTAAGTCGCTGCCCAATAATATGTCGATTTGTGATGGGGTATGGCAGTTGGGATCTGCTAATTTGAGATATGAGCATTTTTCCCACTGTTTTTTATTTACTTCATAGCTTGGAAGCAAATTAGTGAGCTGCGGTAGAACAATGGCTTGTGCATCTATTCGTATATCCGCGTTTGGAGAAACTATGGTGATTGGGCAAACTTTATTTGAATTTTGTATAATTCTTCCGCCCATTCCCGAAATTTGGAAACTAGAAGTTTTGACTGGCAATTTTAGCCGATTTTGAGCTTTTGATGATATAAAGGATCTTTGAGAGCCTTGATCTATTAATGCTCTTAATTTGAATAAATCTCCTTTATGTTCTATAGCAATGACCGCTGTGGGTAAAAGAATTTTGCTTTCATTCTCAGAATGAAGCGCTTGAACTTTTGCTGCTTTTGAGCAACATGGGTGTTCCTCTTTATTTTCGGGATTCGGGATTTCGGGATTACCTGATTTGGTTGTCGCGACTAGGCCCGTGGTTTTATGTATATGATTTTGCTTCATATTTGTAAAATTGGTTATGTGAAGCAATGAGTGATGTCGTCGTTGACAGTACACACAACTGAATTTGCTTTCACAGTCTTTTGTCCCGTGAGAGTTGGACAGACAGTTGATGCAAAGTTTATGTTGTCGGACAAGATTGTTTCTATCTGAAACGGACATTTTTTTAAATTTCTCGCAAGATCTTATATTATGTCCTCCTTTACAGATTTCACATAATGATTGCCAATGGTTTGTTTGGTTTGACACGAATGTTTGGCTTCTATTAACGTGTCTATTATATTGTGTGTTATTACTGACTTGGGGTTTAAAAAAGTTTTTATTTGAGTCATTTTGATGACCTTTTGGCTTAACTACCTTTTTATCTACTCGCTCAGCTATTTCGTACTGAGTTGTTAAAAATTCTTTCATTTGATGCCATTTTGGCGATTTCTTTCTTGCCACTAGTGATTGCTCCCATCGTAGCAAAGCAGCATCAGGTAGTGTCGCTGCGCAAATATTTACTAGGATAGGGTCCCACGATTCTGTGGATACATTTTGTGTTTCTAACACAGATAAGCAATTAGTCACTGTCGAGTATAGTTTTTGAAATTCTTGGCTGGTTTCTTGTTGAATTTTTGGTAAATTCATTAAAATAGTTATTTGGTTATCTACCAATACTCTTTCGTTTTCGTATCTTTCGACCAGTGCATCCCAAGCCAGATTAAAATTTTGCTCGTGAAAGTTTAGGATGGTTGATATACACGGCAGTGAACATGTCCCGGAAGGACGGCCATTGATCATAACCTCCATGAAAAACTTCAGTATCACAAGCTGGTACTTTTAAAAATATACCTGTATCTAGGTTTTCTTTTGAATTTGTAACTTCTCTCGGAGGAGGAGTAGTGGCTCTACATGGCCTTAATAAATTTATTTGGTCTAATATCATTGCCTTCGTAGTTTCGTATTGATCGAGGCAGTTTTCATATTTGGCTGACGCCGAAGCTTTAATGTTTTCTGGAAGTTCAGCGTCGTCAGTATCTAATATTGTATCGTACGCTGTCAGAACGCGTGCCCATATATTATCTATGCTTTGAATTTTTAAATTTAGGACTGATTCTGTATTGTCGTTAATAGGCGAAGCCGAAAACCGTGTGCAGTATCTAATAAAACTGTCAGTTTCAGTTATGAACCTTGACAGTGAATTGTCTTTGGTTCTTTTTTGTTTTGCACCCTGCTTTGAGCGTGTAGCTTCTGCGGGTGTGCCTTGTGCTTTATCATCATCAGCCATTTTTGGAATTTCTAATGATAGAGGTGTTCGTTGTTTAACCTCTTTTGCTTTATCAGATTGCATTTATAAATCTTTGAATTAAATTAAAAGCTATTAGCTAGCTATTAAAATAGTTTTGTATTAAATATTTGCTATAATACGGTTGTAGCAAAAAAAATTTTAGTTTGCTACCCAAAGCTGTAGTTAAAAAAAAAATTTTTTTTTTTTTTGTTGAAAATAATTGTAAAATTAGTCTGTTGTAATTTTTTTTTTTTTTTTTTTATCGGACAAGTCAATTTATTTTATTAAAATTTATGTCCGTATTATTATTATCTTAAAAATTGCCGAAATTGCTTACTGGGTATTCGTTTCACTCGCGAATAATTTGTATATTTTGTATGTATGTATATTCGTTTTTATTATATGTATCTATATACATTTGTTTAAAAGGAACGCGAAAATAAAATTGTTCTTAACAACAAATGTATATATATCTGCATACCTATGTATGTTAATTTTAATTTTCATATGTTTGCATATGCTAATCCGTTTTGACCGTATACCTTTTAGTTATATTGACATGTGTACATATACATATATGTACATGCATACATGTAACGCGTTTTTGTAAAGTTTTGCTGAGAGCGCCTATATATATTTATATATATATAATTGTAAATATATTACTTTTTATGTATATTTTTTAAGAGAATATATAAGAGAAATGAAGAGCAAAAGGGTTGGGTTGCGGTATATATTTAGCGCGGGAAATGTGCCAATGCTTCAGAAAATATGTGTACATACATAAATGCCGATAATTGTATTGTTGTTGTTTTTTTTTTCTTTCTGCCTTTGCTTATATGTTCTGAGCGATCCTGCTTGTTGCTTTATGGGCCCAAGGGGTATCGCTGGAAAGTTTGCAAGTCGATGAACTTGACTTATAAAATTGTTTTTGTATTTTGTCTTGTGATGTGTTTGGAGACACGAATTAAGCAGGCAGGTATTTGAACAGTAATTTTTATTTTTGAAACTTTTAGAATTAGCTAATTTATGTATGTACCATATGATTATGTAGGCAAATTAGAAAAGATGTTACTTGCGGTTAATATATAATATTTCGCGGCAAAGTTTTAAAGCCCAAAATTTTGTATTTAATTATAGGTATTTGCACATATGTATGTATGTATTTCTGTAATATATGTGAGTTTTTGTTAGCCTTTGCTTATGCGTTTTAAGCGATCCTGCTTGTTGCTTTATTAGCCCAAGGGGTACCGCTGAAAATATCGCAAGTAGGAATACTTGACTTTGAAAATTTTTTTTTTTATTTTTTTTTTTTTTTATTTTTTTTTTTTTAAAGAATATAACGGTGTGTTTGGAGGCACGAAATAAGCTGAGGCAGGTACCGTATAATATATATATATATATATTTTTTTTTTTTGTTCTTTTTCAGTTATATCGTTCGGTTATTTATTTCCACCGAAAACCGATAAAACTGTATCTAACATACATACATATGTACATATGCGCATAAAATCAAATCGGAATGGACTCACTTTTTTTTCCGCCAAGGGTTTATGGGTGGCAATACTTCCTTTCTCTTCTTTTTTTTATTTTTATTATGGGTTTTTTGTTGTTGTCTCCGGCGTTTTTCCTGTGCGTTACTGTCCTTCTCTCTGCTTGCTTGGTGGATTTAGTTCCCGTGCTTTATGTTGATTTTGTTTCTTAGTTTGTGTTAAATCGCGCCCGTTTTTAATTTTTTGGTCTTTTTTTTTTTATATATTTTAGTTGGTTTCGCGCCCGTTTGTTGTAATTTAATTTAACCACTTAGTATAGTATGTATATTAGTACTTATGTTTTGAAAAGATTTCACTTTTTTATTTTATTTTTATTTTTTTTTTTTTGATAGGTGCCTTTCAAGGAGGCTCGAAGGACCATTTAGTTACTCACTTTGCTTTATTTTTTCCGCAATACAATTTCACTTAAATATAATATAATATTTTAAAGTATTTAATGTTAAATGCACTTGACTTTGATTTGATATAAAATTTCAAAAATTTTAAATTCTTTAATTTCAATACACTTTATTTTGGTTTGATATAAAATTTCACTTTTATATATAATATTACAAAATTTTAAATTCTTTTAGGTTCAATACACTTTGGGGCACTTCCGAACAAACTTCGCTGCTACGGTTTTCCTTTTCGAACTGGTGTCGAGAAACGAAAGATGAGAATTCTGGTCTGAACAATCCTTTTTGTTTATTTGGGTGGTGAAAAGATGATGATTGAAGTGTCGGTGTATAGTGTGGTTGGTTAGTTGTACAAGTATATGGTTGTGTTGGTGGGTGATATGGTGTGTTGTAGGTGGTGTATGATGTTGCATTGTGTTATGTTGTGTTGTATGATGTTGTACGGTGGGTTGTGAGCTTAGTTGTCGCGGGATTAGAAGTCGCATGAACACCATCCATTTGACGTCTGTTTGACAGCTGCCATCTAGCATACATTTAACAACTTAAATTTGACACTTATCTGTCATCTGTTTCACAACCACCATCTGGTATAATTTTGACAACTTCCTGTGACATTCCATTTGACAGCTACCTTAGAACATCCGTTTGACTGTTGCTATCTGAAATTCATCTGACATCAATCTTTGACGCCCCCTTTCGCTAAAATGTTCTACTAGATTACCGCCTATCTTATTTAAACTTACCGCCTTACGTTGATCACGGCACTATTTACGTCTCTACATTTATTTTTCTATATATGTATATACATACATATTCTTATTATGTACTATGCTTGTTGTTGTCATAACTCATAGAACGTTTTCACAAATATTTACAATTCGGAGACACTTGTAAGTTCGTTCGAAATGCTCTTCTGCTTGTTTGTTGGCATTTCATGTTATCTAAAGAAACACAAATCAAAGTTTTTTCGCTGATTAAATAACAGTATGCAGCTTACTCAGTTGATCGGCGAGCAGATGAGAAGGGTGTTAAAAAGCAACAACAGCGTTTTTAAAACGCGGTAGTTAGGTTGCTAATAGGGGCACAAGAGGGGGCACAGAACACAAAAACATAGACGGACATAAGCAGTAGAAAAACAACGTTAAGAAATACGTTGTCGACGATTTTTATCAACTGTAATATTTTCTTTTTTATATTGAGATATGTTTACAAGAAAAAAAAAAATAACTGACAAGGTCACCGACAGTAGTAAATATGTAAACACAACACGATTTAGTGCGTGAAACACTGCAAATTCGTGCTGTTTGATCTTACTGTATGGGGGCGTTGTTTAAATATGCTAATTCAACTTTGCCTTCTCCATTCTTCAAATCCAAAAAACATTGGACGATTAAAGTATTATTATACAATAACTTATATATATATTAGTATATTGGGGACATGTAATTAGCGCGTTCTAGCAAGTTCTACGGGCTCGTTTCTAAAGTGGTTTTGTGAAAAAAACTATGAAACCTTAGGAATGACTAAGTGGAATATCGAGGAAAGGGTAACGATAGTATCTAAAATTGAGCTTTCAGTATATGTTGAATACTTCGAACGAGTTTGGACTTACCTACCACATGCATTCCACAACTGCTTCCAGAAGGTATAAACTATATGAATTTTTTTTACTGTTAGTGAATAGATGACAGCGTTATTTTTCTTATTTGATTAAGTCGATGAGAATTTGTGAAGTTTGTGGAAAGTAAATTTTTTTTATGTGTAAGTCATTTTCGACATTATAGGGTTTAGAGCCATAAGGAAAACTTGTTTTTTTATTAGTATTCTAAGGGAAAGCAAAAATAAATCGGATTTTCTTCATTCATGCTTTGTAAAGCAGGCTTAAATGTACCTATTACAACATTTTTGATATAAAGTAGCGACTATTGGGCTAATATTTGGAACCACAATTTTCAAGAGGGACTCGACAGGCCACGCTGATTCTGGGAACCCGTACTATCTGAAACAAAATAACAGACGGGCTGTTAATCTACATAAGACTTGATAACGGATGGGACCGACAAAAAATTTGTTTCACACTTTTAGCAATGGAATAATGTTTTTGGGATACTAAAGTGTGTTCTAAGTCGATTAAAAATTTTCGCTTCTTTGACGATCCTAAAGTAACTCTTAAATAGAAAGATCAGACGTTAAAGTCTGTATATAAATGTTGGAAACGCCAGAGACAAAAAGAAATTAATAAAAATCCCCAGCAACTCCTCAAAGCTGACTAATTCACATATATCCATGTGTATATGCAAATCGTTCAGTTTTTATTTTTCTTGTTGTACATTACAACTCTTGAGTGTTATATTTATGCATGTTTCCACTGCACTTTGCCGCTGCTGACAAGCGCATACTCGCCGCTCTGTTTGTTACTATTGTTGTTGTTGTTGTTGTTGCTGCTTCTGGTGATTTTTGTTTATTTTGCATTAACAATAATTTTAATTGTTAAATCACGTTCAAAAGCAAAAGCAATTATCCAAGTGGCAGCACACAGCGGACGCCGACGTCTTTATCACCACCATACCCGCTCGCAAACCACAGCCGGCCGCATAGCAAATGAATTTGCACCAGTTTATTAAGTCACTTCCAATTGCAGTGCATGCTGTTTTTGTCATATTCTATTTTGTACTTTTCTTGCTTTCTAGCGCTTTTCCCCCTCGACTTCTTTAAGCTACCGACCTTTTCCGTCAGTTGTTGTTATTAATGATTATTTGTAAACGAAATATTTACAGTTGTTTATTTATAAATACATATATGTTTTTACAATTTAATGTATATAAAAATTATAGCGGTACACGTGCGCCTTGAATGCGCATTAGTTGCTTGTAAGTATGATAGTGCCAATCACTCGAAGACTTTCTTGCACATTGATCGCTGACATACAGTCTGCACACACATATACATACATATGTTCATACACTGATTCGCGGAATTCGCCGCATGACGCTGCGCGGAAGAACTCTCTAAGCTTAGGCTCCATGACTAATCGCTTTTAATTCGACTTAAAAGTCTTTAAGTAATCATCAGTGCAGGTGCACCACTTGCTGGCGTTGGTCAAATCCATGTACATATGTATGTATGTATGTGTGCAAGTACGCACTTGTACCAGCTTGGTACTTGCAAGAGCATGTAATTACTTACATATGTAAATTAAGAACACTTTAAAGACATATATATTTAAAGGTGGGTTGAAAAGTTGGTTGGTCTTACCATTCTTACTAGTCTTACCAAGAAATAGCACAACTAGCTCCAAATTTTTTTTCACGCGAAGGACGACCAAAAACTACAACTACACCAGAAATCATTGAGCAAGTTCATAATATTGTTAGTGAAGATCCAAGTTTGATGAAGCGTAAAATTGTTAATGATTGAATTTAGAACGAGTACTTCATATCATCTGCAGAAAGGTAAAAAAAAATCAACTCTGAATATTATGGATCAGCTGCATGAAAAAAATCGTGAGAAAAGACCTGGTTTGCAACACAAAAAAATGATTTTTCATCAAGACAATGCTCCTGCTCACAAAGGTGTTTTAACTATGACAAACTTCAACGAATTAAAGTACGAATTACTTGAGCATCCACCGTATTCACCAGATTTGGTTCCCAGCGACTACTACCTCTTCAGAAACAATTCCTTCGTGGAAAGCGTTTTTTGTCGAATGAAGAAGGTATTACAGCCGTTTTTTTTATTTTTGCAGAGCTTCCGGAAAGTCATTGTAGGGATGGCATAAAATTATTGGAGGATCATTGAAATAAGTGTATTTAAGTTAAAGGAGATCATATTTAATAAAAAAATATATTTCGTAGCAAAAACAGTATATTTCATTTCGTGCGCATAAACTTTTCAACCAACCTGTACATACAGGTTAAAATTTGTAAACAAACAAGTCATCATATCTCGCGCTTTAAGCGTTTCTTTAATGGTTATGATTATTGTACTGTTGCGATAATTAAGCTGCGATTATGATTAATAACGCATACGACAGCAACGCCTTCCTATATACAGATATATACATGTACATATGTACATATACCATATATAAATACGTTTAAATATAAGCGCCTACATATTCACAGTCTGTATTTTTGCAGCTTTCCGCAGTCTTTATTTCATTCATAAGATATTATCTCGAAGTCTAAATTTAATTAACATATTTTAAAATATTATTATTTTGAGAACTGAGTGAACAAAGACTAGTATTATTTTTTCTGAACTTGTACACTTAGTAACCGTCTTTGATTCGGCACTTCTCAATTTTAACTCTGCTCTCTTCTAAAAAGTTTACACTTTATCAATTTAATACAGAAGGGTATGTGGGTTCCACATTGAACTATTTGATTCTTACTCTATCCGACTTATGCTCGTTGTTTGTTCGACTCGGTACTTTGCTAGATTAAGAGAAACCATCACATATCCTCTTATATCCTTTTTATATCCTAAACAGGGTATACTCGTATTAAGGTTGCCACGAATACATATACAATAGAAGTGATCAGCGTGATGATCTGAATATATTATATTTAGCCATCCTTGTCTCTCTGTTCATCTATCCGTCCATATATACACGCACTAGTTCTGAGTCGGATCGGATCTATCTGAAATTTCGCACACGTCCTTTTATTCTCTAAGAAGCTACTCATTCGTCGGAATCGCCATTATCGGCGAGTTAAGGGTTAAGGGTAATCCGTGAATCATACATTTTCTAGATTGCTGGAAAACTTCAATTTTATATTCTATGAACACGGTATCTTTCTAGAATCAACGAACAAATTTTAGTAATTTTTTATTTTGTATAAAAATTGTTTAAAATCTTGTTAGCCCATTTTACCCTTAATAAAAACTTTTTGAACCTCAAAATAATAAACCACTTCTATCTCACTGAATTTGTCGTAGCAGTAATCATGATAACCCTTCGTAATAATCTGACTTCCAAAAGAGTGTGTTTTTATGAAGAAGTCTATTATTTAGATTTATTTTAAGTCTGTTAGAGAAAGTAGTGGAACCGTGAACTGCCTGAGCTCAAAAACTCAGCTGGGATAACATAGGTATATTTGTATTTATCACACATTATTTAAAGTTGTTTTACTGATGGACAAAAAGTTAGATTACCTCTGGTTGTATTCTAAGTATATTCAGTTTCGAGTTTTTAGTAACATGACAATACAATTTTATTAAAATCAGTATTTATAAAAATATTTTAATAATTTAAATATTATATTTTCTGTGCAGCTCGCAAATATTATTTCTCTTTTTGACTCATAGCATAGCATGAATTGTTTATTGTGAGCAAGAGTAAAAGTAAAGTGATCATTAATTTCGTTCGTTAATATAACAATTATTTAGTGAAAAATTCAATTTATTGCGTAGCAATGTTGGAGTATATATCTTTGCATTTAGCATATTCTAAAGTGCAAAGTGCATTTCGGCAATATTTTTCTCGCAGCAGTGTTTCGTTTGTGCGTATAATCAAATCGTGTGTACAGTAAGAGTTCGAGGTTTTGGTAGATAAAAAAATATGAAATTGTGTTCGGTTACGTAATAAATAACTCGTATGTGGGTTGAAAAAGTGAAAGTATTGTAGTTCTAATATTGATATCAGGATTTGTAGATGTAGGCGGATTCAACAAATGGCAAATAACTCCAAAACCAAAGCGTTATTTATTTGGTGAGTTTATTAAACTATATATTATATTATATATTATAAAATAAAAAACAATCTATGAGTACTGAAGTGTATTGCTGCATTAACAGGAATGCAACGTTTTAGTCTAATTATTTTCTAGCCTAGTGAGTGAAAGTGCTCAGAACTGACATGTCTTCTGGACGTGTCCCTACGTATCTTTTCTCTGGTTTAAAATTTACTATTACAGAATAACTAACTTTCTGTTCATCATAGCTCACATATCCACATAATAACATTTTCATAGAAGGACTCTCTAAACATAAATAATTTTATAAATATATTTCTTCTCAATTGAGCTTTTGCTTAATTTATATAGAAAGGAGAGCCGACTATAGTTTAAGTTTAACTTTTTTTAAAGGGGTCTAGGAAAGACATTGGTCTAACTGCCTCGAGAAGCTTTGTATGTACGTTAGAGAACCATTTGTATTGATGGTCCTAAAAATTTAATCAGTGCACTCAACGTAAAACCTAATAGTTTATCCTCTAGTTCATTTATCTACCAAGAGATCCAAGAAGGAATCATTTGTTTTTGTAACATGGACCAAATAGAATAGATGAATAAAAACTGCTGCGTTGTTGATTGTCTTTCGCTGGACATAAATCCAGTTACTTTCTGGTTATGTTGTCCTGCGGACGGAAAGACCTTTGTTTAGGAATATTGGAACAAATATTTACCCGATGACAGACTGGTTTAGGACAACTGTAAGTTGCTGCAATATTCGAAGCCAAATTGTCGAGCAGATATTATGAGACGAGTAGGTTCCCAACATACAAAGAATCGTCAAAAAAAATTTCGAAAAAAAATATTGTAAATAATTTTTTTGTTATTGGTTTTCATACCGAAAATCATGAGACCCTTTACTAGACCTCTCAAAAAATAAGGTACGTACAGCCTGAGTTACTAGCTTGCTTAACCTGAGTTGCCATCTGATTGTGCCGCATGTTGGTTGGTGGGATTTCTCAAATTCCTGTAAAGTATTATATAAATAACTCAAAGTTTAAATCATGACAAACAATAATTGACTTATTTGCACGTATTGCATAAATATAGAGATTAGTATTTGCGTATGTATGTAATGTATGTGTGTAAATAATTTATAAATTTGCACATTACGGTCACATATTTTGCACGATTTGTAGTTCACGTCAATCATGGGCTTGAAATATTTGCGGTTTGTTAGTGCTGGCCCTCCACCGACTGCACACATACATACTTACATACAGGGGCAGATGCAGGTGTATAAATATATATGCATTATTCTGTGAGTGATTCTGTGGCAGTGGTATGTAAATTTATGCTTTTTAGTTACAATTGCAATAACAAAAACAAACACTTACCACAATAACTAGAATATTCAATTGCCTTTGTTTGTGTGTGTATAAGTATTAGAATTACATTACACAAAATTGTATTGGATTAGATTTTGATTACCCTAATAACTACATACCATAACATATATAAGTGTGTATGTATGAATGTATGTGTGTATGTAATTGAATAATAGCAATAAAGTTTAATGAATGTAATTAATTACGGAAAGTATAGCGGATTGCTGGTGTTGTTTTAACAGTATTAGTGCTATTTATGTGAGTACAGTTTTGAGAAAAATATATGCAACCTGTCGGTTAAATAATAATTAAAATATTAAAAGGCAATAACACTACTAACTAATCGATCCTTCAAGATTTTCGGAAAGAAATTCCCTCAAGCATTGAAATTTGTAAAGTTACTGCATAATCGTAATTTACTACGTCCGAAACGGACCCATTTTTTCGGTCCAAGTACAGTAATTTGTCAGCATACTATATAGCTTTTTGGGAAATTTTTATTATTTGCTCTAACAAATCAATGGTATGATGAAGAATATTATAAAGGAGTTATTTTTCGAGCATTTTATGAAGACTATTTGGTCCGTTAGATTTTGTAAAATTTATTTCAGGATAGCCGGTCTTATTTCACTTATAACGAACCATAAATATTTGTCATTTCTCTGTATTATAGATATGAAAAATCAAATAAAATTTCAAGCTTATCAGATAAAGTACCACAACCACTTAAGTTTTGAAAGCATCTCATATTTAGTTGCATATGTTTTACACAACACTGCAGTCTTATATGCACATGTAATATATGTAAATCAATGCAAATATTAATTTTTAATTCGATTGTGGTCAAAAATAAATTCCAACACTATCTACTTATTGGCGTAAATGAACAGTCAGGTCAATAAGCGTGAGAGCTTACTGCGAGCAGGGGCAGAAGGCGATGAGTTTCGGGTAGCACAAAAACTACTACATTGAGTCAACCAAATCCCTTTTTTTGTGACGAATCGCTTTGTGTTCTCATTATAATAATAGTAGGTTATATTTACCAACAACAACACTGCCATTTGACATTGTGCAGTGGGAAAAATTCGTGACCAAGGCTAATAGTAAGCGTGTGGCATTTTATTTGTTCTGCGAATGAGTGCTGGTTTTGCCACTATTCATTGCTTGGTGCATATTTTGACGTACAGGTGCACATTGCACTACATAGTTTGGCAGGGAAAATTAGTTGGTCAAGTGAGTCATGCGGAATGCATTCTTTATGATTTATGACATTTTATGAAATCTTTTTTTTTTTTTGATGGAAGCTACAAGGTATATCTTATAGTGGTTTCTTGAAAAAAATTAACGTGTACACCTTTGTTTACACTTTAAGGGGTCAATTTTCCTTTGTTTACATTTTATGAGGTCAATTTTAACCAAGTCAACAACCTTTGTTTATATTTAGCCAAGTCCACAACCTTTGTTTACGTTTGGAATCAGTGACCCTTTTATTTACATTTTATTTATATATGTATGTATATATTTTATAGGGTCTCCGACGCTTCCTTCTGGGTGTTACAAATTTCGTGGCAATTTTTAAACACACCCTTTTCAGGGTGTTCAAATTTTCCTTAAGTGACTTTTGTTTTGGATGTACTCCTGAAGATCGGCTACGGTTTCAAGGGACTCCAAAATTTTTCAAAATGAATCGCCGATTATTTAAGTACATTAAGTTCTATGAATCCACATAATTTTAATTTATTTATTAAATAAATTGTCTTAAAAAAGATTCTCTGGAAAAGCGGTTTTTCTGACTTGCAAGTGAATGTAATCTCTTAAGCCTCTTGTCATACCAATATTTCTTTAATATAGCAATTCGAATTGATCAAAAAAATAGAGACTAGCAAAGTTGGTTCTTGTTCTTCTTCCTCAACTGCCACAGACCATTCACTACCGACATGTACTTACTCTCACATAAAAAATACCAGTTTATTAGTGTACTTTATATATTTTTATAATTACAGCTTTCTGAAATTGTTTAAATTTACATGACGAATGACTGACACGCAACTGAAAACTTAACTCTTAAAGTTAAATATGTACAGACTAACAGCAATGTCAACCATCCAGTTTGCCTTAGTCGAGCGCAGCGAATCGGACAATTGACGTAACAAATCAACATCGTCATGCGATTGAAAATAAATACATAATTATTGTATGTTTATTTATACAATTGCAAAAAGATATTTTCGTATTTCATAAGTTACTGATACGAAATAAGGTGATATATTCGAAGGGAGAGCTTCCGAAATAAGAAAAACTCCTTCACTGTTTTCAAAAAAAGTTCAAGAGTGCAGATTGAAACTGAACCTGAAACTGAAAGTGGGAAGATAACTTAATGTAAAGACATATCTCACAAACCACTAAGCTTGTTGAGGACAAGTGTTTTTGGGTTGTGTTCATACATTGTGAAAATGGATGAAATCGGCTGATGACCACATCCCCCGCATATATTGTGGTTATTTTTAAAACCATTAAAAGCGGTAACTTGCTAAATAAATACGCCCGAATCATTAAATTGTCAATATGATTCGGCTCCATAGAAGTCCTTCTCAAAATTGAGGAAGGGGTGTGGCGCCTCTCACCTTTGTTGAAATCCTATATATCAGCAACTACTCGATCGATTTTTACCCAATTTTGTGCCTAACATTAACGCAATATTCTTATTTTACATTGTGGCAACGGACTATAGCGGACAACAGCCACGTCTAATTTCCATATCACAATTTTAAATTCGATACGATTCTTTTACTTTTCAGTATACAAGCCAAGCACCAATGAATATGTATTTTGGATAAAACTTTGCGAAAATATGTTTGTGCCTAAATATGCTATATCAGTTTTAAAAATTGTCGATATCTGGCCACAACTTTTCAAGCGTTCAGATACCGAATATATGAACCCTAATATCCACAACTGGCTTTCCACTACCAAAAATGTCGTTCAATGTGAGATGTGCTATCGAAATTCGTAGAGTTATTTTCCTGATGTTTTCCTGCTTGTGTGTTAAAAATTAGCAAAATTGAGTCAATACTACCCCCAGACCCCATATATCTTATATAAACATTTTAGAACTTCCGGTTGACTTTATGCCGTATATATCGGTCAATATGTTAGTTAAATTAAAGAAAATCAGAGAACGTCTCTTTATAATAACAGTGTGCCTATGTGTCCAAAATGGAAAAAAACGAGTAGATACTTCACCTCTAATTTCCACATGCCTCTAGTTTTTAAGTGCGACAGCACATATTGTTCGACTGCAGCTTCATTCAGCACTTCCTTATTTGTTTTTGTTGTAATTTATTTCATGTTATTTAATTCTGTTCGCTAAACCGAACTCACCTCCAATACTTTAAATGAAATTGTCTATTAAATTCAATACAAATTCCTTTTTTCTCAATTGAGCAACTGTATTGTTTTGTCATCCAAACATTCATCAACCAAATTTGGAAAACTGACAAAAGCAGCCAATTTAATGCAAACCCTGAAATCAGTTAGAAATTTGTTACCAAAATGTTTCTATGCTGTCATTAAACTAAAGCTTAAAACTGAACTTAGAACTCTAGTCATTTTTTTACTTTGATCATTGTCCGCCCAACCCATCACTTGTTGTTTGCACACAATAATACACCTCTCCCCCTCCGCGCAGTGATTCTTTCACATTTTGGCATTTGTGCATAACCAAAGTCGTCAGCTGTCAACTGTCAGCTTTTCACAGTGGCGCTGCTTTCGTCAAACCATCGACAATTACTTCGTCCGCTCATGAGCCGTCCATTCGTCTGTCCGTCTGTCGGCTCGTCATCACTTGTAACACAGTTAATGATTAGTCGCGCATTTCGCTCTTTATTTGTTGTTGGCTTACAAAGTCAGCTTGTATTTTTTTGTCGTTATTGTTGCTTTGTGCGCTGCAATTAGTCGCTTTCGTTGAAGCTTGCAAGCGAATGGCAGTTGGAAGTAAAATACAAATATAAATAGTATAAAGAATACTAACAACTAGTAAGCAATGAGATGATTTCAAGTTCAAAACTCACATTATATGGGAGTTGTTGTTGCTGTTCGTTACTGTACTGCCCCGATAGCGTTGAGCTATCAAAATGGCAATTTGTCAATCCGTCAAGCGTCAGCGCGTCACTCGGTCACATGGTCACCATTTTCATCGCATTGCGCTTATGCAATCGCTTCGATGGCATTCTTCTTTCATTTCAAGCACAACAACGCTCGTTTAATCAGCGTAAGCGTCGCAAAAACAACACGCTCAGCACGAGTTGTTTGCTTCAGTAGGCAACGCCGTAATGTTTTGCCAAGCGACTCAATAACTGCCAAGCATCAGGAATGAAAGCAATAGTTGGGCGCGGGGGAGGAGACACAAATTTCTCATGGATCACCGAGCTGTTTAGGAGAGTGGAGCGGCAAAGTGGTTGCTGTGCTGTGTTGATCACTTTGTTTGTGCGCAATGCGACTCTGCGTTACATAAACCTACATATGTACTTGTATATATACTCATATGTCTATGTATTTGTCGCAGAGCTCAGCTTGTGTTTGCGTTCCAAAAAGGGGCGGCTTTGAAATGAACATGAAAACCGAAGTCGTTAAAGTTTGACAGTTCTAAATTAGTTTCTTTTCAATGTCAACGTCTAACTACAATTATAACAACGCAAACAACACTCAGAACACCAAGTTAGTAAAAAATGAACAAAAATTTGCTGAAAATATTAAGAGTCTAACAAAAGAACTGAGGTCTGAGCAATAGAAATTAAATACTAAGTTTACGAATATTAAAACATTTATATTAAAATCAAGTCTTGATTTCTCTGAACTTAATTTTTTTCATGCAGATTAGTCTAAAACTCATTAGCCTCTAGTATATAGTACCCATTATAGGGCTAACTCATCAGACTTTAAACTGCTGGGTTATATAAAATTATTTAGTTATTATTTTTCAGGCTCGTATTCGATTGTTTATAAGAGAAGAAGCAACTTTAATATTTCTTTGGCTTGTCAAGAGTCGTTAGTTACGAAGTGGTGAGTACGGAACAAGACATTCTGATTCTTGAGCCGTTCAAGATTACAAAATGTCGGAGGCTCCAATCAATGGTCCAGTAGTTGAAAATTCAAGTCTTTCTTGGCTATTGTTCACCCTTAAAAGTTTGTTTCTGGTACCCGAGGCAAGGTTAAAGCAAGATACAATAGGAACTAAGGGACTTAAGATTACGTTTAGAGAGCTGTTTGAGATTACTATACAGCAATAATATTGACTAATATTCTGTGTCCATTGTTCCATTGTCTTTTCTCCAACATATAACAATCCCGTCACCTATTTCTTAACCTCAAAGCGAAAACGATTAATTCGAAAGAGAAAGAGACTAATAAGAATGTGCGCTCAAAATTCATCAATTATCTTTTAGACACCATAGCAAAAAATATTATAAATTTTTATTAATTTTCATGCAAAATAATGCAAATAATTTTCAAACCCGCAGACGAGCAGCAGACAATGAATTATGTAATGAACTGTCGACTGTCTGGCCACACTAATGGCCATTAAGGTGGCCAACGTTAATGAAGCGTTGATGGATTTTTTTTTATTTATTCGCATTATACTCAGTATTAATGTTTGGCTTGATTACGAAAAGAAGAAAGAATTTTTGGGCGCCAACGCATATAAACACGCTGAAAACACGCCAGATTTAAAGCCCAAGCGAGGCAAAGATGAAATTATTAAGGCGATGAGCTAAGATAACAGTAGGAAGAGCAGGCATGAATGGAAAAAAGTTGGGCAAAAGTAAGGGTATGAACAAAAAAAAAAAAGAAATCAATAAAA
Source organism: Bactrocera oleae (assembly GCF_042242935.1). NCBI lineage: Eukaryota > Metazoa > Arthropoda > Insecta > Diptera > Tephritidae > Bactrocera > Bactrocera oleae. The sequence goes on along the minus strand of NC_091537.1, from coordinate 6,393,175 downwards.
AGAAGCGCCCATTCTACGCTTTATGATTTCGAATATGACAAATAATAAAAAAAAATGAGAAGTAGCATACTTTGCGTTCACACTGTGCTTATTGAGCATCACCAAAAAATCGATACACAAGCATACGGGTCTTAAATGTTTGCTTTGGTTTGCAGCTGTGCAGCTTAGCACTTTCAAACCTTTTTGTGGAATTCCAAATAGAGTAAGAAGAATATGTGCTTTCTGTTGCCACAAATGCCTTCATAAAACGCGCACACACTTACACATACACATGCAATAACTGTCAAGTGGTGACAGATATTTATGACACCACTTCATTTCGTCTCATTTCATTTCATTCAATTTGAACTCAACCAACAAGCGTTTGTCTTGTCGCCTCTAATGTTTCTGCTTGTGACCCAACCTCTGCGAATGCTTACTCGTCATTCTTCAGTTGTCTGCCCGCTGAAGCTGTTGAATAGTTTCGACTCCAAACTGACATTTTTCGTTTCTTGTTGTTGTTACTAGTAACATGTATGTTTTTACAAAATTTGCTGGGGATTTCTGGCTGCTTTAGTCTCTTAGGTTTTCTTGTATAGTTTGCAGAATATGAGGGTCTTTGTTCTTAGGGATGACTTCTTACTAGTAAACTTTAAAGATAACTTAATGAAATTAAATAAAGTCAAATATGCATCTCTGTTCTTAAGAAACTCTTATCATTATGTTGTCTGATATTAGAAATGGATGCTCCATATAACTAACAAGCCTCCATTCTATTGAGTTAAAATCTTGTCTTCTGTTTAGTTCGCAATCGCAGTATTTTGCTGTATTGAGTTTGTTGTATTCGAGGCAGAGATTTTTTAACACTAACCTCACATCTGATTACCTTCGAAATCTCTGAACCAAATTATCGAGCTGAATGGAAAGCGTATGAAAAAGATCAGGTTTTTAAAACAATTACCAATGACCCTTAGCGAAGTTATAAGACTCATTGACCTTGGTTAGGGTTGTTGTCCTGGCATTAGGATTTTAATGCTCGCTAAACGTAAGCAACGGGATCATTGATCTCAACAAAGGTTATTAATATTAGGGATGTTGTTCTGGCTTAATCTAAAGAAAGTGGCTATTGACCTCGTCAAAGGTCGTTAACCTCAATTTTATTGAGCCCGCTAAAGGTAAAAAAAAGTCATTGACATCGGAAATGCTTGATGACCTCGCTAAAAACCATTTATCTAGCGAAGAATCAACTCAGCTAGTAAGTGTCAATATGCATCTAAAAATTGTTGAAATCGGACTACACATCTGTCGAAGCTTAACCTAACAGTCGAGTATCATATGGTAATTTCTAAACTTTTGATCTAAGTGCTCAAAACACCATTTCCTGAAAGATGTTCATTATTTTGGAAATTTGTTCAAATTTTGTCTTCTGACTTCCAGATACTATGTATAGTTCCCAGTTAGGGAAAGATTTTTAATCTACCTAAAAATTATTAGAATTAAAGTATCGCCATAGCATCTTAATTATATTTTAGTACTGTTTGGTATGTACATGTGTTCATGGTACCTCTTACCAAAAAGAAGAGTTTCGCAACATACAATATTATCCATGCTAAAACCATAAAACCTGACAGCTAGACGTTTAAGAAGATCATGAAGAAGAAAAAAAAAAAGACATTTTATTTATGACCGGATTTTGTTGAATTCTGCGCGCTTACTAGACTTAAAATGTGTTTTTGATCATTTTTCGAATGATTTCGTTTTATTCCACATTTTGTTGGCTTAAAACGACTTAAAACCACTCTTAGCCGAGCTTGGCTGGCGTGGATGGCTTTTGGACAGCATGAGTGGGCTTTATTGACAGCGATAATGTATGACAGCCGAAGCTGCTACCAAGCATCGGCGACAATGTCATTAAACATGTTGGCTGTATGCTGCCACTATTGCAGAAATGATGGAGAAGCAACAACAATTGAGGCAAAAAGATGTGAATGAAAAAATTAAGAATTATTGAGTTGCTTAAGTAGTCAATTTGGAAATGTATGTATGTTGTTAGCTGCTAGCACAAATGGGTTTTGATTTAGTCGAAATTTATTCAATACCTAAATCAAGTTTCAATATAAGAATTAGTGACAGAGAGTTGCTTGATGTGCCTATTAAGTTTAGCTTAAAATTAATTTAGAGAAGATATATTTAGAATATTGTGGTCCACACGTTCTATCAAATCCAAATCCATCTGCATAGTACTAATAGACTTAGATGAGTCTTAGCATCATAGAGCGGACTTCCGAGATTTTTAGAAATTTTAGCTAATGTTTCACAAAAGCTATGTAAAAATTTAAACTTTAGCGGTCTGTTCTTAATGGGTTTATCCGTTGGTATTACTATAATTTTTTTTTACAAATCTCTCAAAATCTTTTCTGAAACCGTGAGCAGGACACTTAAGCGATTAATATAATAGTACTATGATACGGTTAAAACATATCTGCCGTTCAGGCAAAAGTTCAAAAGCGCTGAAATCGGAGAGAGTTACAAGTATTATGCGTCGGTAAAATTTATTGTACGGACTTGATTCTACTCAAGATGTAAAATCGAAAACTCAATGTTTCTTAGTATTGGCTTGTATTCCTGAATTATATATATATATATATATATATATGTATATGGATATATATTTATATAAGTAAGTATGTATGTCAACATTTTGCCATAACCTTACTCTTTACTTTGGCAACATAACGCCAGCAACAATATAAGTATAACTAAGCTTAGTCATCTCTCATGAGTACTCTGCCACAACATTATCGTCCGCATATTTTTTATAAATATATATGTATGTATACTGTATATATATGTATGCACGGGTGCGTATTCAGCCGCCGTATTATCATGCATTTTGTCGCATAACTTCTTAGCATTAACACGCCGCACCTTATTTCCTTCTGAACTGCGCGAATTTGAGTGGTTTTCTTTTTTTGTAGTTTTTTTTTCTCTTTATGCTTTAATTTTTTAATTCCTTATGATGTTCACATTTCAATAATACAAGAAATTTTATTCCGTTCGTGGATCTTACTGACGTTCTTTTTCAGCAACATTAAGCTACATGCCATATATATAGATGTACCATATACCATATCTTCATGTGCTTATAGAAATGTCGATCCACGCATTTATTCATGTATTTCTTGTATTATACTTTTTGGAGGTCAACTGCTTCCACATATGTCTGTCGGTATGTACTTGTATGTTGCTGCTTTATCAGTGACCAGCAAAAAAATATGTGGTTCGGCGTTGATTTTTGCAGAAACCAGAATTCTTCAAGTTGTATGATTTTGAATTCTTTACTTCTTCCTCTTTTAATATTTTTTCAATTCTGCTGTTTTTGTTATGGTTTTATTAATTTTTTGTATTTTTGAGATATATATTTTTTTGCAACTGCTTCCTTCGTAAACAAGTAATTGCAATCAAAAAAAGTCACTTTCTGCGAGAAATCTTCATAAATTTGCTTATTTACCGCATAAAGTCATAAAATATGGCATTCGCTGCAGAAAAAAAATTGGTTTAACTCTTTAAGATAGCAGCCACATAGCGCTAAGTAGTTGTGTTGAATTATAACAAAAAAGATTTAAATTCCACTTTCGTAAAGCTGCTTCCAATATGCGTCCTTGAAGACTACTTCTTGTTGCATGTTAACCGAATTGTGAAAGACACTGCTGGAGATTTGCTGCTAGAAATGAATTTTGAATTGTAACACCTACATAGCGACGCATTATTTTTTTTTTTGTTGTACGAAAAGAGCCGTTTCGTAAACTTCTAATGCTCTACCTCCTAGCGGTCTCAACTTGGTAGAATCTTGCCTGAAGCCATGAAGCCTTTCAAACTTTAAATAGAAAGTTTTTATGACTTTAAATTCAGTGGACATATATAGACTTTTCCTTACGACTTTCTGTACTTTCTGTTGTGTCTATTAGTGTGTACTATTGGAACCTTGACAGAACTGCTATCTACTACTTCTCTTTTGCTTGTTTTGAGAGCTACTTAAGATTCTAAGGGGATGCATTAATGCCAACCATTTAGGCATAGATTAAAAATTTATCGGTTATAGGGCATTGTGAATAGCAATGTTTCCGGAAAACGAAAGGCACAAGGCACAAAAAAACTTCGAGACAACGGTTCAATAATTACAATACTCGATGACCTAAGGTGATGTCAATTACTCTTTCGTTTATATTTAGAGAAGACAAGAATCTTGAGGTCAATGACTTTTGGTAAGGTCAATGACTCATTTGCTTACATTTAGCATGGCAACGACCCTAAGTTTCAATAACGCTTATGTTAAAATTTACCGGGACAACAACCTTGAATTCAATGACATCTTTGTTTATCCTTGATGAGGACTAAAACCTTTCTGAGGTTAACAAACCTGGAGTAATGACCGCTTTGTTTACTTATAGCCAGGACAACAACCTTACGTAAGGTCAATGTCGCTTTTTTTTATTTTTAGCGAAGACAACAATCCTTTTTTAGGTCAATTTACGTTAAAGTTTCTGACCTTTCTCATACGATTTTGTTTCAGCTCGATAATTTGGTTCAAATGTTTTCGAATGTTATCAGATGTGAGGTTAAAGTTAAAAATACCACTTCATTTAATCCAACCGACTCAATAAAAATACTTGACAACTTAAACAGAAGGAAAAATTGTAACTTTATAGAATTGATTTTCATCTCGCCTGCAGTCTACGATGCTATTTTGAGAATGTTTTATGTTAAAACAAGATTGCAAACTTCCATTTTGGTGCATATATTCAGGTTTAACATTAACACCCTAGGACTGTTAGCAATTTCCATACGTAAAGAAATGAATATCTTCTAATTAAGCTGAAGCAAGAATTTTCGCTTAGCGGATTTTCAAACAACTTATTATTTTTTAGGGATCGAAATCTTAGGAAAATATTAGACCACGTGTGGCAGAAAACCACTCGATAAAGAAAAGTTAAATTTCTAAAATCACTGAAATATCACATTGCAAATTTGTAACTTCATGCTGAGTTCTTAGCAGAATTAAAAAAGCTTGTGCAGATCTTTTATTAATAAATAAATTCATACAAATCGACTTTTAGTCTTTTGCTATTCTATTCTTTGTTTTGCTTTGCTTAGACCGCTTCCTTGCTGAACTGGAGCAATAATTTTGAATAGACTTGTTCCATTGAGTTGCCAGTAGCTTGAAGAGTTCTTGTTTTTCGTCTTTAATTCTTCTACCACATATCTTTCAACAAGAGCTCTTTCTTGTAGTTGAATCGAGTTCTTGAAGTGGCAGCTGTAATCTGCTGAGCGAAAGCATCAATTTAAATTTTAAAATATATACTTATGTATGTTTGTCTGTATGCAAATTGAAATCGAAAGCAGATTCTCACACCCATTCTCGGTTTGTTGATTTTTGTGCAGAACGCGAAAAAGACAAAAAAAGAGTACCATGAACAAATGAAATCAAGAAACAAGTCGTTTAAGCCACTTGCAAGCGCTCAAGGTCAGTGTTATGGCTTCAAGCGTTGGCAGCAGCCAAGCTCAAAGGAAAAAATAAAAAGAAAAAATCTCCACTTTTTGTCAAAGCCAAAAAACGTGTTCTTCAGCTGCTCCCTACAAGCCAATTTTATTCATGTTACTGCTATTTTGGCTGCTGTCGCTGATCCGCACCATTTTGCTCAGCGTTGGTTTGTCTTTGGCAGCTTCTTTACCTGTGGCTTAATGCCTTTTTCGGAATATTTGTTGACAATGTCGCTTCGCAGAATTGCAAACTAGCGTTAATTAGCGCTTTGGTATGTCCGCGCATGTCGTGCTATCCGTACCGTTAAACAGCGTAAACCAGTCGAAATTCATTGCTTTGATTATGTTGCGATTTATTGATTTAGACATTCGCAAAAAAAGAAATAGAAATTTATATAAGTCGACATAAGAAGCAAAGAACATAAATTTAATTTTAATTTTATACATAAATTAATAGACATAAACGTTCTATGCTAAAAATTATTATAGCGCATGCTTAGCAACATGCTGTTACAGAGATACAAAATTCTGCCGCAAAATTTTCTTCGCTAAAAACATTATTATTAATTTTTTGCTAATGTTGACTTATGCTATTTTAGGTGTTTCTTTCAAATGCAACTCAATTTAAAATCGGTTTCTGAATAAAATGTATTGATTTCAAACAATTAAAGCGTTTTATTAATGGCAAGCAATTAATAAATGAGAAATTAATGTACATTCCGTATGTTTGGGTATACCTACATATAATCGTAGAGTTGATATAGGTATATTGTATTTGTATGTATGTACTTTATAATCGATTTTCATTGAAAGCGACAACTTTTGTTGAGAATTAAGTCAGCCAATTGCTTCCGGTACACTTAGGCCAATTATTTTCTCAACTTTACCCTAGTGATGCAATCCCGAAAGAATTTTTGAGTTTCGAAATTTTAGTACAATTATTTTCCAAACTTCATCTTAGTTATGGAATCCCGAAACAATATGGGAGTCCCAGAGTTTCGGTACACTTAACTCAAATATTTTCGAAACGTCACTCGAATGATGCAATTCCGAACCTATTCCTGGATCCCAAAATTCCGAAAATGTTCCAAATTTCTTCTTAGTGATGGAATCTCGAAACAATATGGGTGTCCCGAAATTTCGGGATTTGCCATTTGGTAACACATTTCCCAAATTTTTTTTTTTTGGAAATACGATAAAACCGAATATGAAGTAATTTTCACAATTTTTCTGGATAATGGTAATAACGTGTGCCCAACCATGTTTTTTAATATTTTCGGGATTCGATATCACACCAATTTGCACTCAGTTCAAACAAAGTCCTTTTATTGTTTGACTGTTGTTTTTAACGAAATTAAAAAATATATGTTTCAGTTGGGTCAGCACTCAAAATGTGTGCAAGTTCTAGTCATATCGTTTTTTTGGTTTCATGCAATTCGTGATTCCTTGAAATATTAAAATTTCAGGATTTTAAATATAAATATTGGAACAGCTACATATACTCATTGTAATATGAAACAAATTCGTTATTAAGTCGTTTCTGATTTCAGAATATACAAAACGTCCTTGATTGAAATTACGAACCGCAATAATTTACAAAAATATTTAGAAAAGATCTTATATTAAAATATCTAATAAATTAATTATAAAACATTTGCACTAAGCTGCATGATTTTTTAGAGACATATGTGGCAACTCTATTTTCCTAACTATATTATCTTAGCCTAGTAGAAACGCAGTTCAAAATTTTATATATTATATAACTCTATTTTCAGGTTTCAAGTTCAGCATTAAAACTTGTCTAAGGTAGATATTGAAATGAGTTCTGTTTAAACGAAACTTGATTTAAATTTTTGTAAAATTATGTGAAATTTTTGGTTAGTTTTGAAAAACTTATTAAGGTGGCAACTCTGTTAAAAATTAAAATATTTTATTCTTAAGAAATGTCCGTCGCTATTTTGGCTTTCAATGTTCACTTAGACATATGCGAGTTTGTTCGATTCGCCACTCGCGTAGTTATAATTTGTTCTTATACAGATGATAGATTTGTTTCTTGCTTCCAATTTTTTGCTGTTCGAATATCAAAATTGGAGCAGACTATGGCACTGAATGTCTTGCTCCATATACCACCGATGAACATAGGCGAAATGCTGAGGGATCAGCCATCGAACCTAACCTAAACAAACTTATCTCTTAAACAAGGAAACATCACTTAAAAATTTCAATACTTTTATTTACTATTATGCCGTTAAATGAGCGCAATGACTATTGACGACACACATTAACAATAAATATAATTACAAGAATATAACAACTCCTAATTTATATAAATAATCCTTGGTTGCTTATACGCAGCGTAAAACAAACAACACCATCCTTTTGGATAATGACTTGCGGCAATGTCAGCATTTAAAGCATAAAATAGGAGTGGAAAAACTATAACAACAAGCTCTAGCTGCTGTGATAGTCCATATACCCTTTGCATGGGTTCCTCTTGTCCATCATTGTTTAGGCGGTTTTTACAAGAATAAATATGTGTATCACTTCAGCTGCAGCTCATCTCGCAATAATTTACTAACACAATCGCAATTTCCTCTATTTTCTGTTCGTGTGTTGTTTCTGTTGTTTTTCGCTGACATTAATATCATTTGTTTTTTTGTGGACAGTATATAAAAACTAATTAATGTCTTGACATATTTTCGTTAATAGACTGTTAAAGCGTGTGCAATTTGTATGTTTTCTGACGCCACTTGCTGGTTAATTGCCAAGATGTCTACACAACGGTGCGTCCTAAGTCACATATATTAATAATTAGTATTTTTTTTCCTTACGCTTGAAATGGTAGGACACATATTGATATGCGACACTGTTGCGTTCTTAATTTCAGCTATTTTATGATACTTCATTTGGGCATTTGAGACATATGTTGTAATAAAATATATGTTTATGTCTATTTTTATATACATGCATACATATATGTACCATATATAAAGCACTCCCTGTAGGATTCCTTAAGTTACCAAGCAATAGAAGACTAGCTGTCTTTTGTTTTTGTTTGCGTTTTTTCTTTCTTTTCTTCTTCGTTGCCATAAAAAAAATAGTAGAAATCTTAATTCAGTAGTAAATTTTGTATACATAATACTTTCCTGCATTTATATATGAAAGTACTCCTCATCCTTTATATAACTTTGCCTACATTTTGGGTGTCTTGTAGTATTATATTTCATATGTCTTCAACAATATAATTAAGCTGGGGCTTCACACTAATTTGTTGCTGCAAATGATGAGCGGAAGCCTTACATTTATTCACTTTATTATTGTTATTATAATAACGTATTTATATATATAGATTTATATCGAGCGAGATGTAGATATTACCAGCATAGTTTTTGAGTTAAACTTTTTTGATATAAGTAAACACTCTGAAAAATTGATTGGTGGTTCTTAATATTAAGAGGAAATTCCCTGCTTTTTAATTTTCATTTTGTTCCTTATTATTTGAAAGAAAAATTCATATCTCAATATCTACTATTTTACACAAATATCTCGTATGTTATCTAGCTCCTTGCTATAGATATAAGGTATCAGTCTGACATTCTTGATATTCAAAACCTCACATATTAAACCTTATAGAAAATTACCGTTATTCTAAAGAAAGATTTGATAATACTTCAGAATCGATTTGTTACTATTACGTCGAACAATTTTTATGTGTTATTGATAACAATACCAAATTGATCAGCCTTTGCCAAAGCGAAAACCGCCTATTACCTTTCGACCTCCCACAGCCTTACATATAATTTTATGAAAAGCCTTTAACTCACCTTGAAAACATTGCTGGTGATTTGATAAAATCTCCCAGCTCAGCATATTGTTCATTTTAACACTTGAGAACTCGACGAAAAATGTAACCCAGGAAGCACAAAAACTATATTTTTTTTTGCCATACAAGGTATACTAAATTTCTACATTGAGAGCTAATAATTACATAGCATAAAGAACTGCAGTCGTTTCGCAATTTCTACCTAATAAACACTTTTGTTAGATAAACTAGCCGTCGATAAACTCTTGTATTTATAGGACCTTAATCAATGCCTAGCAAAATTTGGTTTCCAGAAACACCAGCCATCACTTGAACTTGTTTTTGTAGTCATCAAGAAGGACTTAACATTTTGTCCTGCTTTCTTCGTTTAAAAGTAAATCGAAAGTTCGTATTTCTGTTCTAAAAAAATTGGTTAATGAACCGCCTTTGACTTTTCTATGGGTGTCTCAAAGGACGTTTTCTTCTGCATCGGTAGGTCTCTACTTATGACTAGTTTACAGTATGACCTGGTTTTGTTTTAAATAAACAACCCTTTGGATATCGCGTTCACGGATTACTGACAATTTTTGAGCTCAACTAAGTTTGGTGACTAAAAATTCACACATCTCAGTAATTGACTTATATAGATCGAAGAAGTAATATATATTATAGTATTTTGGCATATAGTAGCTGATGCTTCGCGGTAAACTGATCGATCAAAATCAAGTGCTTGTATGGAGAATCTTTTGATTTGTGAAGGTATTATAACTTGAGTGCAACCGAATTCAACTTTTTCTTGCTTTGTTAGTAGAGCTCTTCCCAATCATTGTAAATCCTGTATTGTATACATACATGATAACTTCTCTAATATAAATTGTCAAAGGATATCACAATTTACCAAAATATGGTTCAGTAGATAATAAATTACTTCAGAATGTATGATTTTCAAGTCCATCCCCTTAAAACTTGGAGTATGCTAGAGATGACATATTCTTCAGATTACTAGATTTGAATAACCACACAAAAACCTGATTTGCATTATCAAAGAGTTCTTATCTCGTTGGACAAAAAACAAAAAAAACATAGAAAAAGGAAACATTCGGCTGTGAAGAGTATAAAAAAAGAGAGCGAGAGCAGACAATTGTGTAAAGACGAAAATAAACGAAATAAGTTAAGCTAGCAACAAGGCGTGCAAAGACACGCGAAGTTTCCGAGAAACGAAAACACAAAAACGAAATCAAATAAAAGCAAAGCAAACGAAAACCGTGAAAAGCATTATTAAGAGAACTACTCAATAGACGCTGTCGTCAAAGTAAAGTGTAAATTTGTAAATTTTGTTTTGCAAACCTTGAGACTGTGGAAAATAGAGAAAATATTTACAATAAGCGTGGAAAAATATTGTTAGCTAGAATAAGCGCATAACGCAGCAACAAAAGCGCCAACTGCCATAAACACACACACTTACATAGGTGCACATAATATAGAAAAGCACAGGCGCAACAAAAAGCGTTGCAATGCAAATGCAACGGAAGAGCAAAAACTCAGCAGCGATGCAGTCAGGCGACGCGGCAACAACAACAAGTGGTTGATTTACTTGTGCAACTACATATACATATATACATACATATCGAAGGGTGTGTATTCATATTTATATATATGCCAGCCTCATCAGCCCACTTGCCGCTGCAGCCAGCCTCTCTAACGCTCAGCCATTCCGCCCGCCAGCCAACCACTTGTGAAATTCACCACAATTTTCGCATTGAGCACTTGTGGGCAATCTTTCAAAAATAGTAGAAGTGGAGAAAAATCGTGTGATGCGCCAAACGTCTTGGCGCACATGCACTAACGAGTGGAAGAGAGTAGTGGCGGCAAAGCAAAGGGACTACGTGTTGGCATTCGGTTGGCGGGCGGGAGTCAACTCGAAAATAGAAAAGCAAAAAGAAAGAAAATATTGTGCGGCACGGGTTTGTGTGTGTATTTGTAATTGTATGCCAAGTCATTTATATTTTTCCATGTTATTTTGTATTCGAGCGTAGAAACTGCGCAGCGTTCTAAAGCTCTTCTGCGCCGCGCTGCACTTGTCAAATGCAATGGACGCTTTTGTAGGTATACATATGTGTGTGGTTGTGCGTGTAGAAACAGTTCTTGATTATTAGAGAAGCATGCAATGCATTTTTATGCTGGAAATGATTGCATTTGTAATGAAATTTTGTACATTCCGATTATAAATAATTAATAGAAACTTTTTTCCGTGCATAGAACACACATTTAAAATTATTGAGATAGATATAGATTTTAAGCGTATAAGGATGACAAGACCAATTGTATCCATGCGTTCATTTTCATAAGAAATAATTTGCGTCAAAATTAATTAAATTATTTATAATAATTATTTTTTGGCACTTTGATGAGGTTAGCATTACAGTTGAATCAAATACAGCTAGAAATCATCGTCCATCGCCATTAAATACGCAAGGACAAAAAACTAGTAAAATCGGATTATAACAACGCTTACTTCCATACATCGGTTGCCTTTATAACTATTAAAACTGCGATAATAACTCTCCGCAGACTGACGTTAGAAACATTAAGTTTAACTTTAGAGAAAAATTTCATGTCTCACAAACCGAACCGAACCATTTGTTGTTATTTCCAATAAAACCCCAGAAAGAAATACTTTTTTTGTGAATAGTTTTTGAAGATTTTAAGGAAAAGAGAGGAGAGTTTAATAAATAATTTAAATAAAAGTGCATTTACAGCAATTAATGTACTTCAATAATCGGTCATTTGTTTTGAAAAATTTTGGTTTCCTTTGATTCTGTAGCTAATCGCCAGAAAGACCTCCGGAAAAAGTTGTCTGACAGTGAGGAAAACTTTTCTACTTAAAGTTGTCGCAAATCCAAAAAACGACAAAAGCTTATTATGTCTATAGATGAACAGGTAATGATGGAAGGGCTAGTAAAAATTTTGATTTTTGAAAAAACGACAGTGTTAAAAAAAAGAGTAAATTTTGTAAAAAAAATACACTCAGTATGGCTGAAGGGGTTACCGTGGGCTTCTTCAAACAAAAAAAAGCCTTTTTTCAATAGCTTTTTTTTCTTATAAAAAATTAAATATTTTTCATTGCTCAGATCAACAATATTCTAGAAAGGTTATAGAATTAAATAAGATAAAAAAACAGAATTTTTTCAAGTCGTGAAACCCATATAACCTCTTAAAAACTTGAAACTATTATAAAAATCTCATTACTTCAATCATTACCTGACAAACTTCTCTGAGAAGATTGTGTGAAAACTTCAAGCCAATCTTCTCAACCGTTCCGGAGAAATTTTACTCACCGAGCGTTTCGGAAAAAACCCCGTTTAAAGGTTTGGAAGCCGATGGCACTAACGTAAAAACATTTCACTAGTACGCTCATGTTTCCGAAACTATTTGTCGGAACGCCTTCAAATTTTCGGAAAATATTCTCTTATACATATACATTACTATATATGGTATATATGTATGTACAAAAACTAAAATCGATTTTTTGTAATTCATAAGTGGATATAACCTCTTAAGTCTTAATACTATGTGAAATATACTTTCAGTATAACGTCATTTGAACATCACCAAATAGTATTCTTATTGAGAATCAAAAGCAAAATTTACCATAAACATGTATTATGAACCGAAGTAAGGAATCTCTGGTCATTTAGTTGACCTTATAACGTATATATCTGTCAGTATAATATAAGGGAGTTTTTCAACACGGATACTCTAATACCATAGTTTGGTAGTGGAAATCCGTCCATGAACTACTGCAGGTAATAGTTTTTTAAGTTGACTTTACTTCCAAAATATCGCTCAATTCGCAAGTTATCTTAGGTTTATCTAGGTTTAGGTTCTATTATAATTGAGTCAATATATTTTCCCAAGCCAACTTTATTTTGACAAAGAACAGTAAATGAAATCAATACAGACCCTCCTTATGCCTAATGTGTATAAGTTTGTTAATGTGAATTATTATGATGTAGTTTGATGATAAAAATTAAAAATAATTCATTTTTTACTTTATTAATGTTCATTTATTTCTTCTTTCTTTTCAGGTGAGTTAATACAAAGTGTTCTACATTAAAGTTTACTTCAAATTAATGTAAGTGTTTTAATTTTAATTTTTTTTTTTGTTATAATTATTATTTGTTATTTAAATCTCACTCCTAAATTTAACAGTTCGTGTATTTTTATTTTTTATTAACTCTTCCTTACTTATTAAGTGCAAAATTTGTTTCTTCAAACCATTCGTAATCCTTTTGGGTTCCTTTTTTGTTTACTTTTAAGAGGATAAAAATAATAAAAGCCAAAAATAGAACAATTTCTCGGCTCTTTACTTGTCATTACTGCTTAGCTAACATTTCGTTCACAATTAATTTTACCAAGTCCCTGCGGCCTTTTTGTTTTAAAGTTGTTTTTCCGTTGGAGAATTTGCCGTTTATTTTATTTTGCCTTAGTTTATTAATTTTACCGTTTGTTTACCTTATTTGCAGTTAATCCGCGTAGCTTAATTTCCTTTCTGTTAGTGTAATATTTCCCTTTTTCATTTTCCTACACAAAATTTGGAAGAGTTTTATACCTTTTTTACATCATTGCCTTTTGGGATTGTTTTTGGTGACCACTTTTTATTCAAAGATGGTTGTTTTAGAAAGTATGCTTAAAGTACTTAGCAAAAATTTCATGAATGGCAACTCCTTTTAATTCTTTTAAGAATCCTTTTAGGTTCTGTTATACTTTTTCACAATTTACTGTCGTTAGTTTTCAGGTAGCCGGAAGAGATGTTAATGCTTCAATAGTTTTTGTATTGTTCTTATATTTTTGTGCTTTAGCCTCTCTATTCATTCCATGCTGAAATGAAATTAATGTTTTATGAAGAGAACGAATCTTATTGTTTTGATTCCGTTTTAGAAAAAGCAGGTCCAACTGTGGACCATAGCTAAGTTTACCCTTAATCGCACTCTCTTCCTCTCAATGAGTCCTTTACTGCCTCTTTCTCTCTCTCTTGCTCTTTCTCTTTTCCTCCTTTCTTTATTTGTCTATTCCTCTTTCTCATTTCGCTATTTTTGTGAAGTTGAACTCAAATATTGGTTTACTATAATCTTAGAGAATGTATCTCCCACCCATAAAAGTAGAGACGGATACATTTTCAATTATTCAAGTTTCAGATCGATATTTAACTTTCGCTACGCTAATTGACTGTTAGAAAAAGTATTTCCTTTGATTTTATAATTTTAGATTTTTCTCCTCGGTATTTCTACCTTATGACCTGGATAATAGTTATCCTCATTTATTCAAACTATCGAAAAGTAGTAAAAAATATATAACATACTTAATTGCTCAAGACATAAATAAGTTTTGCCATCTCAGCTAAATATACTTTTATTAAAATTAATGATCGTCGAGCCCTAAACTACTTTTCTCGAATCGAGTTTTTCGCCAGCTCGCGCTTCGCAGTTCAGCACACATTTGATCTCTCATTTCCCTGCACACTTTTTTCTTTCTTCTCCACCACTCTCGTATATATGTACGTATATGTACATACTTGTATGAACATGTGTGCCGTTTATCAGCAGGCACGATCGGTGATCGTTGATCGGCATTGCATGCTTGTTAAGTGTAAGATTTTCAAGGTTAACACTGAAGGCTCCAGCGTTGCTAAATTACAGCTAGCACTTGCTATTCCAAGTACAATCAGCAAATGAAAAATAAATAAAAATCAATTTAATCAACAACAAAAAAGCACTAACAACCAGCGCAGCGCGCTAAGTGGAAAAGCTAAGAAAGCACAACTACAACGACCAAGCGAACATACGATCGTGTAAAAAGAGTATCCAGCGTTGAAGAATAGCGTGTATAAGATTCTACAGAACACGAGTATATAGTATATGGAAACACAAAATAGTTTGCAAAAGTTCTTGCGATACGATCACTTGTGTGCTCTGACGATCGTTTAAGCGCAACGAGGCCAAAGCTGCTGAAGCTTTGCGCAATGCTCTTGATTCCATTTACTGCTGCCAGCCAGCGTTCGGCATACAAATGCTATGGTGCCTTAGATCGATGCACTTTTCTAATGCCACAACAACAAAAACAAAAAGTTTATTAACGATCGTGTTGATCGTAAGCAAACAACAAGCGTTGCACACGCTGTCGTTCGTGCTCGTCGCTCTGCTTCATCAGCCATGCTCTCACTAGGTGAATGGGGTTGGTGTTTGGGGAAAGGGGTGAGCGAAATGTAAGCGTCTTGTTTGTATGCGTGGATGCTTTAGTGAACGACGAATAGTTGGCATTTATGGCGTCGTCGGAAGGCATACGAGTACATACATGCAAACGTACAGATTTGCACTTGCATGTCAGCGTTGATTGTTATTACTTGGTCGGTTCGCGTGTTGTTGTTCTATTATGGCTGTTTGCATTGGGGTTGGCCTTAGTTGGCTTCTTATAGCTGGCGACGGGCGTTGTTTTTTCTGGCTTTGGAAGTTGGCGCGTCGTGTACGAGCAGCGAAATGTATTTTTGCCGCGCAGTTTTGTTACTGTTTGCGCAGTTATCTTGACTTTTTTTTGTAGATTTCTGTTTTTAGTTGTTTTCGTTAGCCTTTTAGTCTCTACGAGTTTTTGTGTGTAGTTCTATTCGCTGGCTTCATTTGGCTCGAATGCTTTTTTTTTGCGCTTTGCTCAAAAGGCAATTAGTAAAGCGCGAATGTTAAATGTGAGAATTTTCGAGGCTGCGACCAAAGTAAAACATATCAACATGAGTCTGGCATACTCAGGTATACATATGAACATTCGTATATACAGGGTGATCTGCTTTACTTCAAACTAAATTTAGTGCAATTAGCCAAATTAAGGTAGTAAGCATTGAATTCTTTCCATTTTCATTTCATTTCTCCTGGCTTTTTTGTTATTTTTATGACGGTAAGTAGAAAGTATTTATAGTAACCTAAAGAGTCTGTGTTCAATATCCAGCCGGAGATATTGTAATATTTATTATGGTCCATGTGACGATATTTGACTTTGTCGCTAAATTTTACTCGATTCTCCAGTTAAATGTCTGCATTGGTCGTGCATCCAAACCATAAAAATTCTAATGGCATTCGGAAGTTAGTTTCTGAAAAATAAGCTTTGTCTTACAACCCGCCAATTTTTACGCTTTCACAGAAACTTACTGCATAAGGGGCTGGATGATAGTTTTATTTAGTTTCCCTTTCCATCCTTGAGCCGACTTTTCGGTTTGCTCACCAAAACAGTACGAGACATTGCTAGCAAGATCACTTAATCAGTCCGAAACCTTTGTTAGAAGACTTGTTTTGACAAAAGATTATGGGTTTAAAACCAGTAAGATCATTAGTTAAGCTACTTATTAAGCCTATAACTTCTACAAAGAGTTTAAAGAGAGGCCAACAAAATCTTTAAGATTCTTAATTGCCTCTTGAACCACTCATCTCATAAATAAGTTAAGTAAAGAACTCGTTGCATGATCTGTTCAGTAACTTTCTTTATTGGCTTTTTTACATTTTGAAGAAAATTAACATGAGTTATATAAGTTTTAGGTTCGGAAATCATTGTTTTGAGAATGAGCTAATTTTTACTGCCTTGAGGGTTACGCGATGAAATCAGTAAAGTTGAGCTGTTTATAAATATTTTCGCAAAGGTAAAAGGTGAGCAGCTAGACAAATTCATCTGTTCTTATTTCTATTATACACATGAGAGTGTAAGTTTGGTTTCAGCTAAATGTGGTTTTCTTCGGTTAAGAGAGAGAGCATTAGACTTTAACCATGTCTCCTAGGTATAATCGAGATATGGTTAAGATCCCATGTAGACATGGTTCAAATCTAATGCTCTCTCTTTTTTTTCTTTTTTATTTTCTTTATCTCTCTCATTCTTGATTGCTTTCTTTCTTTCTCTACGAAATTATACGTTAATCAATCTATCTTGGCTATTTCTAGGAGACTTGATCCCTATGTTATAAACTCTGTTGTTCTCTATTCGTTCTTTCACTCACCCTTTCTCTTTTTCTCTGCCAAGTTATAGGATCATCAATTATCTGGACTGGTTATTGAAACAACGCCTCAAATAATATTTCACCTTTGATCGCAGCCATTCGGTACCGCTGTCTCATCCCTTGTTAAAATTTGTATCGCCACAAAACACAAGCAAGTCGCATGTCGTGCTTAAAAGCTTCAGCGGTGCGTTCCGCTTTACTATTCTTTCGCCAAGTTTTAAACATTTTTGCTTACATTTGTTTACTTAATTGCGATTTTGCAGTTCGTACTTTTTTCTGTTTAGTATTTCTACTTATTTCTCTACTCTGCCTTAGCTGCATTCGCTGTTCTTTTTTTAAGGCTGTTGCAGTGTGCTTCAAGATGACCTCATTTCAGTTTGTCAACAAGTGCAGGGTGATATACGAACTGAGGGCGATTGTGTGGGTGGGGCTGAAGGGGGCGCAGCTGCTATTGGGTATTCTTAAGGCAATTTTACAAGCTTGTTGAGTGTGAAAAAGGCGCACAAATACACGAAATTAAATATTTACACATTCGTGTTCGTTTTTTTTTGTTACTAAACGCCCAAAAATTTTTTGCACTCGTTTCAAAGAGACTGTCAAACAAAATTATCTCAGTAATTGTCAAAACTATTCGCTATTTGATCCAACTTTTATTATATACGCGTTAAGAGAGAGTTCCTAAAACATTTCTGTCAGAAGAATACCAAACTCGTACTATTTTGGATTGAATTATGTAAGGATTGATTCTGGATCGTGTGATCCTAACTGAACAGTTGGAATCAAATCTTTCGGAATACCAAAAAACCTCTCATAAATCTACAAATCATATCAAGTCGTAACACACAGCGGCTAAGGGAGTTTTATTTCGGTTCCAGCTGGTTCTCTTTGATCGCTAATATAGTTGGAGACAATGTGTCATAAATCTAGTCTGGCCATGGCAGAATAGTTAAGAAAGAAGTACTGAGCGGATTCCACCTCGGCATCCTCCCACTTTTAATTTAGTATGTGCTAAATTTTTAAACTTACCATGCGGTAAGGTCGCCAGCCAGGCAAAGATCGGTGGAACCCATACAAGTTGAAGGAGATGAACCTTGCTGAGATTAAGAAACTCACTAGGACTATTGCGATTCGCGCCGTTGTTGACAGTTGACTACCACTACCCTTAGGCTCACTAGAGGTTACACCAGTAAACTATAAGAAAACCGCCACACCTTTCCAGTCCAGTGCATTACCTGTCATGGGAAGGTAATGATAGCTAGCTCATCTGCCTTCCCATTCTCAGCAGCTCAGCTAAATTTTTAGAAACCAACTAATATGTTTATTCCTGGTGCACTTTTTACTACAGCGTGCCTATATATATATATTTACTTACATACGTTTTTCTTACATAACAAATTTCGAAAAAGTAATAAACGTTAATTTGCAGGCGTCTTGCCACTTGTGCAATTAGCTTGTTGCACTTCGCTGAGAGCTCTAAAAGTGACGCCCGGCGGGTGTAGAAAAAGCTTGCGGATTACTACATGTAGTAATGGCTGTTGGTTGTTATGCGACGGTGTGTGCGCGTGTTTGTGCGTCTCGTCTGCTTGCTTTGCCGATAAAGACGCTTCGCATGCCGTACGTGACTCTGCAGCAATATTTTGGAATATTTTTCCATCTAGTTTTATCGTGTTTTAACACAAATCGGCATTAGTTTTGGAATTGTTTTAAACTTTTTATTACTTTTTGCCGTTATTTACCAATTCTTGGAACTGCAATTGTGAATTTTTGAAAACAGTTGTTAGTATTTTTCTCTGGAATTCAGCGAAAATTAAAAAAAAAAATAACATCGAAACCAACACGGGTTATTCGTATATGGTGTTTAGATTTTTGGAAAACACGTCCACCATATTAAAGCTGAATGCTGTGGATCACGTCGTAGCACATAAGCGTTATAACCTGCTGAGCAGTTTTAACTGCCTGAGTCCACAGGAAAGTAACACTAAATTAAGCTAAATGAATTCGTAACTTATTTTACCGAAGTATTTACACCAGTTTCTCGTTGTTATTGGTTTTGTAGCATTGAAAAACCTTTTATAAGTAAATTTTACCTAGATTTCTGCCGAGTTGAAAGTCTTTAGCCGTCAATAAATCGAACTCCTTGCTGGTTTCGTAGATCCGACATTCGTGGGAACGGCTCAGTTTCATTTCGATACCATCAGCTGATACTCAATGGTTTCATGGTTCATCTTCGACCCTTCTTCCGATCGGGTCATCCTATGTAACTATAGACATAGATAGCACCAAAGATTTCAGTCTTCGTTCGATTGATTCATCGCACTGATCTTTTTGTTGATGAATGTTTTCGAAGTTCTGTTAAATATTTATTAAGAATGCTCAGGATGTCATCTAAAGAGGGCATTCTTATTTTTACAAACATTTTTTAAAAAGTGTTGCCAGCTGTTCGAAAATTCTATAGTTTTAATAGTGCAACTTCTAAAGTTCGCATAGTTTTACGCACATAATTTATGCTAATATTTTAATGAATATTTTATAAATAAAAAAATTGTTATGCAAAATATTTTTACCGCCACTGTCTAACAATTATCGGTTGTCCTTCGGCATTGCGCCAACTAACACGGAACAAATACATATTTTGCATATGTCTTTTTTCCACTTCAACTATGCTGTTGTTGTTTTCTAAATACTTTGTAATTTCTTTTGTTGTTTTTGGAGCAACTCAGCTCTTATCGCCTGTTGCATCTGCACTTTTGCTATTGCTGTTTTTGTTGTTGTGCGCGTCTTATTTTCAAGGTATTTGTTCAGAACTGGTAATTAAAATCCACTCACGTTCCCTCGAAAGGCAGACAGAAAACAAAAGTACTACGTAATTGCCTAAGTTTGTAAGTGTGTAAGGCCGTAAGTACGCAAGTTAAGTATGCTTTTAATGGGCGCTAAGAAAATAATAAAAGCAATAGATGATGGCGGTACCAGCCGTTGGCAATGAAGTGCTTTGAAAGTGGGCGTGGCAATTGAACAAAGATAAGTTAGAATAAAGCATAAAATCGCTGGAATAATCTAAAGCGACGGGTAAAAAGTAATGTTGACACAAAGTAGTGGATCTTCTATACTTGTAATAATCCACCAAACTGGGCACAAGAGAAGACCCCGCGCTGTAGCGCTAACCTACCAGCATAGTGTTGGCTGTGGCGGCGGAGGCGTATGAGTGACAATTAAGTAGAAGCGGTGTGGCGTTGATGGCGTCTGGTGAGCAGCTGGTGGTGTGACTATTTTTTTTTCAAGGAAGACACCAGACAATGCAGTTGCTTTTGTTTCCGCGCTAAACTCGTCTTGAATTTGCGATTTGCGATTTGCCATTTGCGTTAAGCGATTTGAAATGCTCGTGGTTCGCCGGCGGGAATACGAAACCGCACGGCCTGCCACACTCCCTGAGGCTTTGTGCGGTTTAATGATTTGTATGCGCCACTGGCAGCACCCGCCAGCACACCCTACTATTACAACAATTACAACAACACGAATTATAGAAACCATAATAATAGCAATAACAATAACAATAACAATAACAATAACAATAACAATTGCGTTGCATTTCTCTTTACAATTATTTTTTTTATATATTATTTTTTCGCTTTTGTTTTTGTTGCTTTGCTACTTAATTCTATTATAGCTAACGAGCGCATAGACAGCTAGCGCTAACTGGCCAAGCAATGCCTGAGTAGATTAAATTAATTCTTGTGAATTTTTTAATTATTGCACATCATCGCTGCGGTGATCAATCAAGTGGCAATGCTTTATTATATCGTAGCAATAACAAAAACAATAATTTGTTTGTGGTAATAGACGGGGAAGAGCTGTGATTGCCAACTGACAGAATTTTGTGTTGGTTTGTGTGAAATAGGAGAATTGAAGTAATACGATTTGTTACATTGTTGTTGTTTTCAAGAAAATACGCTTTAAGTGATGTTGTTTGTTCTTGTTTTGCTGCTACAAAATCAGCCTTTTTCAGGCCCTAGATACATATAACTGCATTTAAATTTTTACTAAAATAACAAAAATAATAGAATAATAATAAAAATCCCGTAAGATAATAAAACGGTGGTCTGAGTTTGATCCTACGATGGCTAAACATTTTTGTCAGCAAAATAAGCATCTATACTTTTCTTTTTAATTTTCTACGCATGGCAACCCTGTTTTGGAAATAAATTGTTTTAGCCGGAGTTTGCAGATGATAAGTTTTCCATAAGGGAATTTTGTTTAATAATACATCGTTTATACCAGGGAGAGCCATTGAGGACCAGGGAGAACCACGGAAAGTCACTAAAAACCACAGACAGGAGAGTCGCTTAGAGTTAGGGAGAGCCACGGAAAACCAGAGACAACCACATTGAGTTACTAAGAACCAGACAGAGGCAAGGAGAACCACTGATAGTCACTTAGAACTAAGGAGAGTCACTGAAAACCCGAGACGGCCACTGGGAACCAAGAAAAGTCACTAAGAACTTGGGAGAGCTACTGAGAACTAGAGATAGCCACTGAAAACCAGCGAGAACTAAGGAGAGTCACTTAGAACTAGGGAGAGCCACTGAGAACCAGAGACAGGCAATGAGTTACTAAGAGCCATGTAGAGGCGAGGAGAGCCACTGAGAAAAAGTTAGAGACACTGAGAACGAAGGAGCGGTAAGGAGAGTCCTTGAGAACCAGGGAGAGTAACTGAGCAGCAAAGAGAGCCATTGAGAATCACTGAGAACCAGGGAGAACCTATGAAGGCCTTTGAGAACGAGTGAGTACCAGGGCGGACTAAGGAGAGTCATCAGCACCAGAGAGAGCGTTTGAGAGTTACTGAGAACAAGAGAGAGCTACTGAGAACTGATGAAAATCAGAAAACACGAGGAAAGGCCACTGAGAACCAATGAGTACGAGGGATAGACAAACCATTCACAAGACAGGCGGGTCTACGTAACCGTAGCGGACTCGGATTTTCACCCAGCCAAGGACTATTAACTCGGCAGAATTCTGGCGCTACAACAACAACATAGAGCCAAAAATCAAAATTCACTTGCCGGGCCGTAAATCAAGCCACCACGCCAGCTAGTTATGACTGCTCGAAGTCGATAAAGTTTATTTATGTCAGATTTCATCAAAACTGTCATTATTTTACTTATTTTTAAAAAGAATTAAGCAAGCGTTGTGTGCAGTATAGTTCTAGTTGCCATCAGCAACGCTAAGCACGATTCAAAACGCGTGCGCGCAATCAGAATCGCTAAAGATTATTGCTTTCGAACGCATAAATTACATAAGCTTCAAATATTCAAGTCGGTTTGGGAAAATTTTTAGCTAAATGATGACGGTAATCGAGCACTTTAACAATGCAAGCAAATATTGTGAGAGGAGTTATGATATTTAAAGTTAGCGCAACCGTTTAAACTGTCTTCGTAAAATATCCGAAGTAATTCGAAGTAATAATCTACCGTTTACTCGAATTAATCATCTAAATGTGCAACAATTACTACCACGAAAGTTTTCTAGTCTCCGTTACGATCGATTTTTCTGTACGTTTGACTGCTCATATTGCTGATGCCATTGTGATGACTGCACTTACCGAAACTGGAATGCAAAGCAATGTCCACACAATGCCTAAAAATTTTGCATTTCCATTTTGCTCTTTTCATCGTAAAGTCCGGCTTTGGCTCAGCACCAGCCATTGGACCAGTACGCGCTGCAATTTTTATGAAACGCAGAATCGTTTTAATTTTCTACTTCTTCGCTGTCGTCGAACGGGCGATTTGCATGCGTTGCACGTGCCCATCGTGGATTGTCGTCGTTAATGTCGCACCGCACCGCGCAGCATTTGAGCGCATTCATGCCAATATTCTGCTGACTCGTCGCTTTGGTTGCTAACACACCATCGAGCTTTTGTTCCGCGTAACTACGAATGCTCGGCTGGCTGGACGGCTGCTAGGTACCCGTTGAATCCGCTTTTGGTATTGTCAAATCACAGCCGCCGTAAGAGATTGCGCGCACGGCATGCGAAAAAAGCAAAGCTGCGACGCATGGTGAGGAACGTGCGATTGGTTGGCAAAACGAACACAATGGTATTAGCAATTGTCGGTGCTGTTACCGTCAAAATTGGCCAACGCCATGCAGCACGGACGGTGATTGCAATTGTAGCGGTGGCAGTAATGGTTGGCTTATACAGCAGTATCACCAAATGCAGGCAAAACGCTGGTGTGTGGCGATGCATACGAAATTTGATGTCACCGGCAAACACTTTGGGCAGGTAGAATGTGGTTGGAGCTATGTTGATTCGTAATAGTTGAACGCTGAAGTTGAGATTGAAGGAAGCAATAACGAAGGGATATAAAGTGGCTGGACGAAGGGAGCACACTATATGCCGACTCGTTAAAATATAGACACTGAGAGGTTAGGAAACAACTGAGATCTGGTAACACTTATAACATTACCAGCGTCGTCATAATTAAACTTAACAACATTATCATCATAATATTATATAATCATTGCACCTCATTTGAATATTGTTTTAATTTGGTTGCTATTTTTCTGATCTAAGTTCTAACCAGATTGAGATTGGCGAAATATAGAAAACTTATACGACATCTTGAGGTTAACAATGGTTTTGTTCAAAATTAAACAATAGCAAAAAAAAGACAAAAAATATCTTATAACATATAATATAATTTTTTTCTTTTCCATATCCTCTGAGTAGTTTGAATTCTTATATAATTTCAGTCCTCCACGACACCACAATAACTATTGAGACTGAATGAGGTTCTTTTGAACTTCAACTTAACCTTCCAGTGAATATACTTTTATCGTGTTTCAAACTTAGAACCGTTATTCATTTTATACTTTTTTAATTCGGGGTATTTAAAAAACATTATATAATTAAGCAACTTTTAAAATTTAAGAATTCTGAATTAATATTCTCTAAAGTCAATTCTTCGTCAGTCAGCTAAGTAACTGCTTTCCAAATTTCATTAACTATTCCTGAGATCATATAGTCGATAATAACCTTGGTATCCATCCTTGGCTTCGTAGTCTCAAATTTTCTTTATGATTGGTCGCTTGAACACCTCTTTACGAAAAGAAGAGGACCGGGTGAGAAGGAGTGAAAGAGAAAAACTGAAATAGAGAGAGTGAGAGAAAGAAAAAAACAGAGCGATAGCCGTTCCCACGACAGTCGGCTCTACGTAACCGGAACGGACCCGGATTTATTTCGGTCAAGGACTGTCAACTCGGCAGAATTCTGCAGCTACAACAACAACAGAGCGATAGAAAGAATCCTTTGATCTTGTATTTATTATTATTTCACGAGGGTGATAAGAACTATAATAACTGATTTCAGCACCAATATTCTGATTTGTGTTTAAGCTTATGAAGAACTAGTCATCATCTATCGGAAACAGTTAAGCTTCGAGCAAAACTTTTTGATTCTGTATCTTTCTTTCAGCTTCCTTATCCGCTTTAACCTTAGTACGTCTTTTGTTGGTTTTTTTTTTTGAGAAACAGCTGGCATTCGACGTAAAGAAGCGATTGTGAGCTGTCAACATAAATTGTAAGTTTTACGGAGCCGCAGCAGTACGGTTTATCATCCTGTAATATCTTTACATTATTATTACCCTCCCTCCCATTATCTTTCCTCATATATGTAAAATAAAGTCTAAATAGATAAGGTTTTCCAAAAAATTGTGGAAATCAGCCTCAAACATCTAAAAATTATTAAGAACAATTTTGATCTCTGCCAATATTTGTTCTAAGGTGTGAAATATTCGCGTGAATTCCTTTTCATGCCAACATATTTGGCTGTAGATACGCGCAAACATTTTGAGTTTTAATTGGAACATATGGTGTATATCTCATCAATATCGACCAAACTATGCCACACTTCGCCTGCCAATACACATTGTCCACTGTCCGCTGGTTTTCGAAAATTGAGGCGCCGCAGAGCTGTGTACATATGGCCCTGCCGCGTCGCACCCAGACATCCCTATCAAAAAACCACAGACTTCGTCGTTTTTGTTGTTTGCCTCAAAACACATCATAATAATTCAACATTTTTAAAGATTGTTTGGTGCGGGTGCGAACCAGCCAGCCGACCGATCGACCGGCCAGCCACTAAGCCAATCAAGCGTCCACTCATCTTCAGCATTTTTGGTTGGGTGAATTTTTTGTTTCGTTTTTGGGCGCAATTTCATATGCAAACCATGCCACTGCAACCACGGCACCCAATTTGTATCTCAAGTCAATCACGTCACGGCGGTATCAGTCGCGGTGGTGAACGCGCGCGTTGTGTCATGCGTCGTTGCAGCTTAGGTGGATATATTTTATTTTAGAGCAAAAATCACGCTCGCTGTGAATTTTATTAATGAGCCCACACCAAATGGACGGACGGACAGACAGGCAGGCGGACCGATAACAGTGGAAGTTAATAAGAAGGCAACAATAAGATAATAACAACAACAACAGAACAATGCTGACAACAAAAGAATATGAGTCTAACAGGCAGCAATGCAAATTAGTTGCGGTGGCGGCAACACAAAACCGACAATAACAAGAAGAACTACAACAACAGCGGCAAACCCAATGGTCAGTCCTTCCAATACGCCTGCAATCGCTGACTTTTCATATTGCTTGCGCACAAGTGTATTTTGCACTAATGTTGAATTTGTTGTTGCTATTCAAGTTGTCTGTGCGCTGAGTTATGGTCTTCGGCTCGTCATTTCTCGCCATTTTGGTGGCTTCAGCAATAATATTTTGGTTTTTCGGTTGTGTCATTTATTGCCTGTTGTGGTTGCTTGGACTGTTGCCGCTTGTCTCGTTGTTGTTGCTGCTATTTTGTTGTGTCTTCTGTTGCTCGACCGTCTGCTGTTTTTTTTGCGGCCACCACTCTGTCAGTACACTCCCTCACAATGCGCACTTGTTCTGTTTTTTTTTCACGACTTTCTTCTTCACTTTTTTCATGCCATATTTTGTGCTCATTTTTCGCTTGCCATTCTTCGCTTATTTGCATGGAAATTGGCGCCGCTGTCCAAATCATTCTCTTCGTGTTCATCATCATCAGCACTTTTGTCCGTCGTTCGCTGTCCGCTGTCACTGTTCGACATGACACAAAAACATTGCCGCCTAAATGATGAGCCCGTAATAAATTCTTTATTCACATTTCGTGTATGAATTGAATTATTTGAATTGGACCCCGGCGACGGCTAATAGTATACTTTGGAAGAGGCACATGATTGCTTTGTTAAACAGTTTTCACAGTGCCGAGTGTGTTGAGCTTCATTTTGCGGTCCAACCAAATCAAAATATGGAAATAAGTTTCTTTTTTTATTTAAAGGTTGTTCGAGGCTCCCTTAAGTGCATTTACAGTTCTCCATAAGATCTTTTGAATACTAGTATCATGCGTAGTATAATATCATGTTAGCACATATCTCTTGCTGCATTATATGGACCTTTTATAGTGTTGGTATCAAGGAGGATATTTTTGAATTGATCTAAAAATCGCGAGTCGAACATTGGAGTCTTGCTTCACCGAATGTCAGTACTTATGTACTCTAATGCTTATGCTCTTATATTTTGGAAAAAATGTACAGGGAGAAGTTTCAGTAGAACTTTGAGTTATCATAAGCAAGGTATCAAAAAATGTCTGTGTAAGCTCTTCGACGTTTCTTGCCTTCGAATTCAAGGTCGATTGAATGATTTTTCTTCTGATCTGTTTTAAGGTATAACTGCATTTTGAAAAACAATGCGTATGTTTGGCCGAAACGTGGATCCTTTTCGGAAACGTAGCTAAAGAAACAAGCTCTGATACTGTTACATTTGATATTTTCTTATAACATACGACAGAAGAATCCAGACAGCAGAATGTGATAAATTAGTGGTCTTATAACTTTTCGGAAATATTCCTATAATTAGAAATAACCATCGGAATATAAAATCTGTTACAATTCCTCAAAAGACATCTGTCTGTAATTTCTTAAATAATTTCTCAAAAATTGTGGCTTAGTTTGAAACTCCACCGAGGTTAAAAAATTAATAATAATCACGTTAAAACAAATTAAAGAAAACCAGCGAATTAGCATTGCTTCCTAGTCTTCGAGATCCCTCAAACTCGGTGTAAAAATAAATGTATACAAAATATTTGAGATGTCTAGATGTCTAGGTACCTAAAAACGTAGTAGTACGCATAGCCTTAAGTAGCATTTTTGTTCAATGGTGACTGGACCATATATTAAGGATCTTTTAAACCCTAGTAGCTATATCAATTATCTTATAACGTATCTTATAATTGATATGGGAATAACAGCATGATATGAGAATTACACTCGATTTTTGGAGTTTTGTCTATCCGGTCCTTTTAATCGATGCCTATGAAATGCGGTTCTATACTTGAATAGACATTTTATGGGAGCAAGATAAAATGATTTCAATCAAGCTAATGTTGATTTGAACCAAAATTTTGTAACAATATGGAAGCCGAAATACTTATTTTCCTACTTACAAGAGATATCGATTGATATGATGGCTGTCCTAAATTTTTACACAATAAAGTAAAAAGCTAAAAGTAAATCGAAAGAGACACTCAAACATTCCACGTGCGTTCAGTCATCAACGTTTTTTTTTCGGTCTTTTCACTTAACTTACCGCAATCAATAAACCCATAAATAATTTGCATTGTTTGGTGTCATCCCAAGAAAAAAAGGCATACTACTTTTGCATATGACATTTCATTTTAAATGGCTTCATTTGCGAAAGCCCAATCATAATGAGGCGACATTGGGATTGGCGTCCGCTTCTACATGTCCAAACAAGGCTACGCTGGTCGCCGCAGAATATTAAAGAGCTACCGAAAATAAATCGCCGCAATTTGGTTTTAAGAAAAAAGGAAAAATTTTAAATTGGTTAATTGCATTGGTTGTTGCATTTATGTCTGAAATTTAAATAAGAAATGAATATATATATTATTATTACGTATTTAGGTTCAATAACATAAGCATATTGTTTAGCAGAAAAACCTTACAGACTGTGCAGTTGTGTTTAATGAGCATTAAATGTGTGGTTTATGTACCGATACCATATTTAGCCGAAGCGCATAATTGTATGCAACTTATTATTTAGTCTGTTTATTGCCTACATTTATACTCCAAGCCATAGTTGAAATTACAATTCGTACTTGCTTTATAACAGCTAATAGTATAGAAGCATTGCTAGGTTAAGAAGCGAATACTATTTAATGGTCAAAGGTGCTCCTCGCAAGAGTATTTTTCGTAGAGTTGAACAGTTTTACAATTCCTTTTTATTTATATCTGATCGCATCGCTACTACGTTATGGGTAATTTTTGATGATCTTGTGCTAGTGATAAGTAGATAGACAGAATCCCTCCCACCAAAGCTAACTACTCTTTTTTGTATTATTTTTCGTTGAGTATTACTTAAGGCCTATTGGAGATGGCCTCTTTGAGAATATTACAATGGACTTGAAATTTTGAGAGCGCTTAACAAAAAAGGTTATAGCACAATGAACTTGAAACCTATCGGTGATGAGTGCAACTTAAGTTTATTCTACTGAAAAAGAGCTGGTCCAATAATGCTAAAATTACAAAATATCGCATATAAAGTTTAGTCTGGCGTTATGTGGAAGATCAAATTACAGGAGGACATTACCGATTGAACCTTTTCAGTTTGACTTTTGAATTGGCGCATTCATCATGGAACAAAAATATAGATTTACAATTGTTGGGAACAACCTTATATACCACCAGCGCCTTTCAAAATAAAAATAGTTTTCCAAGTTTTCGACTTCATGATTTTATTAAGGAACCCGGTTTTTTGTTTCCTTTTCGGAAAGTTGATTGAAAATGCGGGTAAGAGAACAGGGTGATGTGACTTCAGTTCACATTATTTATTTATTTACTCACAAAATAGCATATTTCCGTATAGGGTTGCCACAATTTTCAAAATAATTTCACAAGTTTCTTAATAAAATATTTAATACACTTGAAAAATTTTACCAAACAAATATTACCGAATGAAAAATAATCGATTAAAAGCTTCGACTAAGAAAGAGCAACATCTCTCTTTTGGGTGAAAAGCGTAATTTCATGATAAAATTGATTGAAAGCTCTTGTTAAATTATGTCGATCTATTTGAAAACAATAACTTGGCAGTTGAGGATAATGGATCATTGATTAATCATGGGTTGCGGCAACTTAAGACGAGGCGACGAGAGATTTTTTTATCTCTTAGCGTGAATACTGCAGTGACTCTTGAGCTCCGATAGTCGATTTAATGGGCTAGCCTTTGGTATTAGTAGTGGATGAGGTTTGACTTATGATGTACTTGGCGCGCAGACAGTTATAAAAGAGCACAAGAAGAATCTTAATAAAGAAGGTTTAAAAAACATAAAGTAAGAGAAGATAAAAAATGAGCAAAGCGGATAAATAATTAAAGTTTCACCTGCTGTTTAAATATCGAAGATTGTCAGACAAATTCTAATCCTAATTTAACTGTAGGCCTACAACTTATGTTACTGCTAATATTTTCACCGCAAAATTGTACAAAGTATTACAAGTAATGACATTAACTTAATAACCTATTCAAACTTCAACCTCTGCTCACAAGTGACATAGAAAACTTGCATAACTCCCAGCGCACCTCTGCTGGCCTTCCGTACTTCCCAAAAACCACAACGAAAAAACGCTAGGCTATACTGGCGTATCATCAAAAGAAGCTTAAAGCTTCCGCCAAGTGACTGCATGGCTTTTGTGAGCAAAACAAAAAAACAGCAAAAAAAAAATTTGTTACAAATTAGTTGCGACGTAATGGTGATATAAGTGCTTTTTCTTGGTTTTTCTGTGGAGGCTGATAGGCACGTACACCACCTAGAATTTCGAAACGAAGTAGGGTAATCAAAGGTGGAAACTTCAATGCAAAAACAATAACAAAAAGGAAAAATTTGTGAAGACACGATGAGCAGCAAGCTTAAAGTAACTTCGTTTCTAGCTTTTGAGGAACAAATTAGTGGCAACAACAATTCAACCAACAATGAAAGAATGACATGCAAAAACCGAAAAAATAATGCGGTCGAGGGGGACTAACGATATAGCTGGAATTAATGGCAACAAATTAGCTGTCATTACCAAACAAATTTTAATTATATAATTAAGTGACATTAAATTGAGCGAAAAGCAGAGGAGATAGAAAAATAGAGGATGGGAAATTGGTAGTAGAGAGAAAAATGCTAAACGTTGACCAAACCACTGACAGCACGTGTGGTAATTTTATTATTTGATTGAGTGTATGTGCGTGTATTACAATTTGATGCACATGAACAACATGGCGTATGCGTAACATATAATTTGCATGTGATTTTTTCCTCTTGAGCACCACTTTAAATGTCAACTTTTTCTGATTTTTGTATTTAATTATCACACACTAACACAACGGAGAAAGACTGAGAACTGCGTGCAAATATTCTAAGCTCCCAAATGTAATAAAATAGAGAGCATATTTGAAATAAAGCAACAACAACACTAGCAAAATATACGTGAAATAACATATAGATAGAGCATAAAAAAGCGAAATTAACATTTAAGTCACACAGCGACCTTCACCTACAACCGAGCAGGCAGTGGGCAGTGAAGTAGCAAACAAAGCAACAAACACATGAAGCGGGTGGGGGCAAGCAAAGCAACAAGCAAGCAAATAAGCCAGCGAGCCAACTGAGCAGCTAAGCAGAACTGTCAAGCGCTATACTAACAACAACAACAAAGATACTCTATTAACTAAGTAAGTCAACAACAAGTTAGCGCTTGTGGCAGGTGGCAAAAAGCGCAAGTAAGCCCATTGTATAATTCAGGTGAGTGTGCGTGTGTGTGAGTTTGTGGTGGCTCTGCAATTTTTATGGATGTATTGTTATTGTAGTTGTTGTTTTTTTTTTCTTTAACTAGTTTTGCGCCATTTCCTTATGCTTCTGCAACACATATGCCCATTTATTGTGATGACCAACTTGGTTTGTTGTTTGTACTTGTTTTTGTTGTTGTTGTAGCACATTGGTCATTAGTCGTCGCTTGGTTGTTGGCTGCCTCGCTGCTTTTAGTCGTTAGCATGTTTCTATGCTTTTGACCACTTTTACTCACCGTCAGACATTCGTACGCTAGTTGCATGCCAAGTGCTGGTTATTATATATATATATAGCTACAATATAATACATATTTATATACTCGTATATATACACATGCATATAAGCATATAAGCATATGAGTATACACTGACCACTTATTCAGTTTGTGTTTACTAAGTTTGGGTGTTATAGTCAGCTATGATTCTTATTGCCAATGCTTTCCGTTATTGTTGTTGTTTTTGTAAAAAACTTTTCTTTTTGTTTGAAAAGTCAGCAGCAAGGCTTATGAAAAACTTGTCTAGTTCATACTGGTTCAAGTTTGTTAAATTAGGAACTAGTAATTTTTTAGGCACTACTTCATTTTTATACCCTGAACAAGGTATATTAAGTTTGCCACGAAGTTTGTTACACCCAGAAGTAAACGTCGGAGTACCTATAAAATATATATGTTAATGTTTAGCTTGGCGAGTTGAGTCGATTTGGCCAAGTCCGTCTGTATATACGCGAACTATTCCGTCGGTTTTTGAGATATCGATCTAAAATTTTGCATACGTCCTTTTTCCCTCAAGATGCTGTTCGTTTGTCGAAACCGCCAATATCGGACCACTATATAGATATAGCTGTCATACAAACTGAACGACCGGAATCTAGTGCTTTTATGGAAAACTTCTTTATTTGACGAGATATCTTCACAAAATTCGACACGGCAATCTCCGAAAAAATTGTTCAAAGCGAGTTACTAAAGTATATAGCTGCCATACTAATTGACCGCTCAAAGTCAAGACACAGATTTTGTATACCCTTTTATGCTATAAAAAATGCATCTGTAAAGGGTATTATAGCTTTACAGCCGAATTTAATGTTTTTTCATGTTTCTGTAAAAAATTTTCAAACTATTGGTAACCTTTCTTAAAAAGTTGGTTTTTATAAGTTTTATTGAAAAAAATAGGTGGTAACAGTCTCCGAAAATATTTTCAGCTATAAAAATTGTTTAAATCTCCTAATTGGAAATTTTAAGATTTTTTAAATTTTCAAACAATATGGCAACATTGAAATATTTCCGATATAAATTTTTCTTAATACTAATTAGTTTGTATCAAGTTTTTTTTTTTTATTATGCTCATATTAGATTTTTATAATGAATTTTGTTGCTTCTAAATAAAAATTATCGATTAAAAAAAAATCGTTTAAACCCGAGAAAATGCAGCAACCCTCTTTTAAGCGAAAATGTATGAAAAAAGTTATTGTAAACTTTAAATAAATTATTTTGATCAGGTTAAAAATACTATTCCAAAATAAATTATCTTGTATATATATAATCACCGATTTATGCACATATGTATGTACATGTGTATGTCAATTACAATAATTCTCCTCTCTCCCATTACCGCGCATGCGAGAGTGGCGGAAGTTACTTTAAAAATTCAAAAGCATTTTGTTCGTGCTTTGAAGAGGCAGCTACGATTTTGCATACCGATTACTAAAACAAACAAACGAGAAAAAAAGTTATAGGAAGTATGTACATACAAACAGACATAACACGGCTTTTAAACGTAAATTTCATGCGTAAAATTCGACCGACCAACCTACTAACACTAAACTGAGGCGGAACCTGTTCGGTTGCTACAAAAACCAAAATAAAAAGCCAATAAATATTCCAGCGTACAAACCTATTCGCGCTATGAAATGGCACTGTCGGCGCACAACTGTATGCTAGGCATAGAGAACAAAAATAAAATGGATAAAATAAAACAACAAAAACAATCACAACATGTTGCTTCAGTTGACATTCTGCTGAAATGACGCGGCGTCGGCAAAAGCCACAATTCGCTGCGATTAGTTTTCAGCATATCCAATTCGTTTTCATTGAATTTTCAATTATTATTGTTATTTCTTTCTGTTTTGTTGTTCTTTTAGTCGATTTGTTTTATAGTATCTAGCGTTATGCCTTCATTAAGTTGATTTGCTGTTGTTGTTGTGCGCTTCAGCTTATTATCGTAGTAGTATCGTAGCTGCTGTTTTGCTTTAGACTTGTTCTCGCTTTGCTCTTGTTGTTGTTGTTGTGTCATTTATCATTAGTTTGTGCGTGGACCATTGCGAATGATATTGAAATTCAAATCGAAAGTACGAGTCCATTAAATGCTGGTTTTTCTACCAACTGTCAATTCTGTTTGTTTTGCTAATTTCGTGATAAAAATGCGTTGGAAATGCGTAAACATTTGAAGCGTTCGCTGCTTGGCCAGCGTTTAATGCTAAAATCAGGAAATTGTATATAATTGGACATAGACGAGTTGTAATTCGAGGTGTGACGAGTTGATAGGTAAATTGTTTTTTTTTTTTTTTTTAATTTTTTAAATGCGTTTTAAAAATGGGGATACCGAAATTTCGGGTTTTTTACGTGTTATTTTGACTTTCATTTATTTTTAAAATACTGACCTGCAATTTATAACAGATACATATGTATGTATAATCTTTACTAGATAATCCCGATACTTCGGGATTTAAAAATGTGGATACCGAAATTTCGAGTTTTTCTTGGGTTACTTTGAATTTAATTTGTTTTGAAAGTACTGACCCATAAGTTATAGACAGATATAACATTTACTTGATAATCACAATACTACGGTATTTAAAAAAATCTGGATACCGAAATTTCCGTTTTATTGGAACAAATTGAATTTCATTTGACTTAAACTATTTTTCTTACAAAAGACGTTTCTAAACTTTTCGTAGGAGCAGGAGACAAAATAGATTGCAGGACCTGAGAGCGATTTTACTATCTTATTTAGAGAGAACTGAAGTTCGCATTCCCTCAGCTCTGCAAAGATGCTGAAATGTACTTTTCATAATTTAAAGTTGGCTCAGAAATCTTTCGTACCAGAGCCTAGTGCGTTGATACTAACACATATCCCATTTTTCATGATACTGTATCTCAAAAGCGTTGGCGAAATAAGGCAGTTAAAATGCAACAAGTGCTCAGAGAAAAATATTAAAAAGGAGTGAAATTAACTAGACTTAATAATCTCTCTGTCAGTAGTCAGCTGACTTTCGAAGTGAATACAGTCAAAGATTATGACTTTACGCAAGCTGCAATAAATATATTTAGACACACCTTGGGCATTCGGTACAAGTTTCAATGTTTCAGCACCTCCAAGTTGAGGTATATAGTCAACGCCTTTCCTTTCATATCTTAGAAAAATTAATAAGAAGACTACAATTTTGTATGTCATTACATTTACAGATCGCAATTTTTATATCAAAGACCTATGTATGTACATATGTCAAAGATAAGAATATTAAGTACAAGAATGTGATTTGATATGCTTCCAGCAAGCATTATATAGTAAGTATTCGAAAAAGTTCTCATATTACAGTTATTATAATAACAATATGATTACAATTCTCAGCTCTTTTTTCATAAAATGAAAGTGTTAGGACCATTACAATTCAGAAAATCCTTAAAAGCACCCGCTCTTCCAATAAACGGAGTATTTCACATCGATCTTTTTATATACGATTTCGTCGTAAACCCGTCCCTATAAAGTAACGCTTTAAATTCAACAATAATTCACCTGTTTCTCAGCTGTCTCACTGTCAGCAAATTAAGTTATTATGCTAAACAGTTTTTAGTTTTTATTAAGCATTTCTATTGTTATTAGTCATTAGTTAGTTAAATTGCGTGTGATAGGCATTATAATAGTTGTAAACAAGGAAGTATACAAACATACACTTACATACATATATCTGATAATGTTTGTAAATATGTAATTTCATATGTTTACCATACACTTCGACTTACTCACTTCTCAAAGGCATTTTGACCATGTCATTTGTATTTTTGTGTGACTACTTTGATGGGGATTTTCGTTCCGTTCGATTTTAAATTAAAATTTTTTTTCAGTTTTGCTTTCATTTATTTTCCTCTTTTTTGTTTCTTATTATTTTTCGCATTTTTATTGTTTTCTTGTCATTTTAATTACACTTTCATGTTTTGCATACAAATATTTTGCACTTGAATGTATAAGTCGGTTTTACAGACTTTCAAGAACTTCGTGGTTAACTCGCGTTCGGTTACAAAGCCAATAGCACGTTTCAGGTGGTCGAAAATTTTACGTTCTTTCGAGTTTAATACCGAAAACATTTTATTATTCACCTTTTATTTTTATCTTTCAGCGCTCATTCCATTGTTTTGGCGTGCAACAGCACAAATGGTCGCATTCTTAGATAAATATACATATATAGATATATATACATGACTCATATATAGTTGTCAAATAGCACGGAAGGAACTAGCGAGCTTCTAGGAAATACTTTTGAAAAAATTATACCATAAACATTAGTATTCAATGAAGCGCTATCGGTTTTTTTCCAGGCATTACAACAAGAATATTAATTTTTTTCTGTAAAATTTAGGTACTTTACAAATTTACAAAGGTTTGTCCAAAATATAATATGTTCTTCCTTTAGCATTTTTCAATACTTTGGGAGCAACTCATGTTCTTGTGCGACGATTTCAACAAACATTTTTATTTTGGACTCGAAAAGTGTCATTTGTATATTTAATGGTTGCGTTGATAATGTTTGAAGCGGGCGGTCCTGCTGCTGGCACGTCTTGTCAGTTTGGCGTCCGTGAGAAGAAGGGAAGAATTGCAGGATGAAGGAGAATGGGGTTGCTTATGACTTTAATATAAAATTGTAGTAAAGGGTTGCCGGTCGGTAGTGTTGTGCGTTTTGACGGTCGGCAACATAGTACAACATAGTTGTAGCCTGTCGGTAGTGTATGATGTTGCCACAGTATCCCCCTTCAGACTGGGCGATCGCTTATGATCATAAGTCCTGTGAAACGAAGGTTACTTTACGACGTTCTTGCCCAGTTGATATGGTTTGACGGGTCGGTGGCGGTAAATCCTCGCACGGGAGGTATGCTGGTTTTAATCGGTCTATGGAAATGTTTTCTGGTTTGCCTTTTATTGCGATTGTGTAATATTTTTCCGCGCGTGATAAAACTGTGTACGGTCCTTCGTAAGGTTTCGAAAGTGATGGACGAACTGAATCGTTTCTTACGAAGACATTTGGGCAAGTCGCAAGGTCGGGATGCACGAATACTTTCCTCTGTCCATGCCATGCTGTCTTCGATGGTCTGATTGTGTTCATTACGTCTCGGAGTTGGGTAACGAACTCTGTTTGGGTTTTGAGTCGGCTGTCGTGTGTGAAAAATTCTGAAGGAATTCGCAATGTCGTACCGTAAATTAGTTCGGCCGGTGATGCTCCTAAGTCTTGCTTGTAGACGGTTCGTAAGCCTAAGAGTATAGTAGGCAGGAAGTCGGTCCAACGTTCTGAGTTGATGCATAAAATGGATGATTTTAAGGTTCGATGCCATCTTTCTACTATTCCGTTTGCCTGTGGATGATACGATGTTGTCTTCAGATGCGTTATGCCGAGCGACCTTGCCAGCTCTGTAAATAGGGTGGATGTGAATTGACGACCGCGATCTGATGTAATGACGGCTGGAACTCCGAATCTTGCAATCCAGTTAACGATTAAAGCTTTTGCGATGGTTGGCGCTGTCATGTCGGGTATGGGAATCGCCTCTGGCCATCTTGAGAAACGTTCAATGATTGTGAGACAGTAGCGGTTACCAGCGTGTAAAGGAAAGGGACCTACGACGTCGATATTAATATGATCGAATCGCGTGTCACCAGATTCGTAGCGTTTAAGAGGCGTAAATGTGTGTCGAGTTATTTTAGCTTTTTGGCATTGCTCGCATGCTCTTGCGAAAGCTACACTGTCTTTTTGGATTCCAGGCCAGACGAATCTGCTGGTTAGGAGTTTGGCTGTAGCACGTGTACCTGGATGGCATAGCCCATGAGTTGTTCGTAACACCTCAGAACGAAACTTCTTTGTAATGAATGGTCTAATGTTGCCAGTTGACGAGTCGCAGATTATTTGTTTGTCGCATCCGGGTATTGTGAATAATTTTAGCTGAAGAGATGAATTACTATTGTTTTGGCGAAGGAATTTGAGCTCTTGATCGACTTGCTGGTCTTCGGCAAGTTTGGAGTAGTCTATGCTGTTTGCGTGAATTTGTGCTATTCTTGAAAGCATGTCAGCTGTTACATTGGCTTTCCCCTCTACGTGGCGAATATCTGTGGTTATTTGAGAAATGTAATCAAGTTGGCGAGCTTGACGACTCGAGCATTTTTCAGGATTCTTCTGGAATGCATAGATTAGTGGTTTATGATCGCTATATATGTGACAGGTTCGTCCTTCCAGCATGTATTTAAAATGGCGGACGGCCATAAACATCGCTGTGAGTTCTCTGTCATAAGTGCTGTAACGTACCTGAGTTTTGTCGAATTTTTTGGAGAAGTATGCTAACGCTTCAAAGTTGCTTCCTGTTACCTGGTGCAGAACAGCTCCTGCGGCTGTATCCGAGGCGTCGACCCATAGTGACATCTCAGCGTCTTTTGAGGGATGTGCCAAAAGAGAGGCATTCGCAAGCTGGGTTTTACATTTTTCAAATGCTGCTGTCGTAATATCAGTCCATTGGAGCTGAGAGCGATCGTTCTTTTTGTTTCCAGGGCACATGGCTAACAGAGGTATTTGCGTTTCGATGGCGTGTGGAATGAATCGTCTGTAGAAGTTAATTGTGGCTAAGAATCGCTTGAGGCCATTGACGGTAGTTGGTTTTTCGAGATCTATAATAGCTTGTACGCGGTGCTTTAGTGGTCTTATTCCCTCTGCTGAGACAGTATGACCTAAAAAGATGATTTCCGTTTTTCCAAAGACAGACTTGCTAGCGTTGATCCTTAAATTGTGCTTCTGTAGACGTTCAAAAAGTCGGCGAAGGTGTAATAGATGTTCGTCTAGAGATGATGATGCTACACAGATATCGTCCATGTACGGGAATACAAAATCTAGTCCTCGTAGGACTTCGTGTATAAGCCTTTGTAATGTCTGCGCTGCATTACGAAGACCAAAGGGCATATACAAAAATTCGAATAGGCCGAAAGGTGTGATGATGGCCGTTTTCGGTACGTCTTCTGGATTTACAGGAACTTGATGGAAGGCTTTTTGTAGATCGATCTTGGAAAAGATCGTCTTACCTCTTAGATTGCTAGTGAAATCCTGAAGATAGGGTATTGGATACCTGTCTGGGATTGTAACGGTGTTGAGTGCTCTGAAATCTCCACATGGCCGCCATGTACCGTCTGCTTTCTTTACCATGTGAAGAGGACTAGCCCAACTGCTGCTCGATGGACGGCAAATGCCCAGTTTTATTAGACTGTCAAATTCTGCCTTAGCCGCTGCCAGTTTATCTGGAGAAAGACGTCTTGGTCGTGCTGATAAGGGCGGACCGTGAGTTTCGATGTGATGGACCACCTCGGACATAGCTGTGCTTCCGAGTTGTGCCAACCGTGTTATGTTACCAAACTCTTTAAGTAAGCTCGTATATTCGCAGGACGTGTCAAATGTTTTTACTGATAAGGCTTCGCTGCTGACAAGTTTTCCTATCGACGCTACTGATGTTAAGTTGTCGACTAATCGTTTCCTTTTTAAGTCGACCAGTAGCCCATAGTGGCTTATAAAGTCGGCTCCTATAATTCCGCACGTAACGTCAGCGATCAAAAAATTCCAAAGGAATTCGCGTCTTAAGCCTAAATCGATTTTAAGGAGGACTTCGCCGTATACAGTGATCGGGGTACCGTTCGCTGCGTATAACTTTACCGTCGATGATTTCATGTTGTTTTGGACAATTTTAGGAATTATGGAGGCGTCTGCTCCGGTGTCTATCAAAAAATTATGTTTGGAGAGCCCGTCAAAAAGTTTCAGGCGGTGTGTGACTGCAGGACGTAAGTTACAGATGTGCGTTGCAGTCTTCGATGCAGATAGTCATTTGCTTTTCTCCAGGTTGTTGTATGAACAGGGTTTCCTACATGTTCGAGCGTTGGCGCCGAACTTATGGTGATACCAACATAACTCATTCGTGTTCGTAGACTCCTGGTGCACATATCGTTGGTGTCTCTGCCGGCTTTTGCTGCGGCTCCTTGGTCGTCGCGATTTTATAACTTCCATCTGCTTCGTGAGCTGAGCGATCTCATTTCGGATTTCTCGTAATGTAATTGGCTCATCGCTGGCCTCCTTGGGGGCGCTTATTGCTGGTTGTTGATTACCTACTACGTTAATTTGTCGAAAATTCATAGAATCGGCGATGGCGTCTGCAATTGCGATTTTATCTGCAACGTCACCTTTTGATGCGATTACCGCAGCCTGAGCGTGGGGTGGTAGACGTGAGGCCCACAGATCGATAAGTACTGTTTCACAGAGCGCGGTGCCAGCCACTCGTCTCATGTCGTTGAAAAGTTGGCTTGGCTTTAAGTCACCCAGGGGCATATCCGAAAGAACACGTTGCACGCGACGTTGTTGGCTGTCTGCAAAATGTGCTATTAGTTTGGATTTAATGTACTCGTAGCGGTTAAGCGAAGGTGCTGAATCGATGACTGCCCTTAACTCCATTAGCTTGCTTGGAGGAACTTGTGCCATGACCAGGTTGTATTTCCTTGTGTCGTGTGTCACACCGGTAGCTGCGAACCAGAACTCCAATGACAAAAAATACGACTCGATGTTTGTTTCGTTTATATTGGGTGGGCTTATGCGTGGTACCATAGCTGCGTCCACGTGGAAATCAGGCTGATGCACCTCGATTGATGATCTAGGCAAAATGCTTTGCGGTTGCACTGCCTGTCGAACGTTCGGGGGTGACGATGTTTGCGCGTTATTTTCACCTTGTTGTGCCATTTTGATCACGTCGGGGTCACCAGTTTTAATGGTTGCGTTGATAATGTTTGAAGCGGGCGGTCCTGCTGCTGGCACGTCTTGTCAGTTTGGCGTCCGTGAGAAGAAGGAAAGAATTGCAGGATGAAGGAGAATGGGGTTGCTTATGACTTTAATATAAAATTGTAGTAAAGGGTTGCCGGTCGGTAGTGTTGTGCGTTTTGACGGTCGGCAACATAGTACAACATAGTTGTAGCCTGTCGGTAGTGTATGATGTTGCCACATATATATGTACTCGTGTATAAAAGATCTGCGCGGCGAGTTGAGTTAATTTAGCCATGTCCATTTCGCTGTCTGTCAGTCTCTCCGTCCGCCTGTCTGTATACACGTAACTAGTCCGTTAGTTTCTGAAATATTTATATGAAATTTTGCACACTTTATTTTTTCTCCAAGGAGCTGCGCATTAGTTGGAACTACCGATATCGAACCAGAATAGGATATAGCTGCCATACAAACTTGCCGATCCAAATCAAATCCTTGTATGAAAAACTTTTTTATTTGACAAGATACGAAAGATCACGAAATTTGTCATCGGTTATTTTCTAAGGTAGCGTCACAAAATCCGAACATATTGTTCAGATCAGACTACTATAGCATATAGCTGTCACGCTAACTGTCAGGTCAAAATAATGATGAAGATTTTTTTATACTTTTTTATGCTATAAGAAATATTGCAAAGAAGGTGTAGCCGAAGTTAACTTTTTTCTTGTTTTTTGAACCTAAGAATTATGACAAGTTGTAGTTTTAATAAACATACGTCATTATGCTTCCTAAGTCTAAAACTTAAATTAATAAAATTAATTTGTTTCAAAGGCTTAATTTTTAGTGAGAAAAATATTTTTTTTCCATAAACAATATTGTAGATTCCAAGCTATCCTAAGATATTCGAAAACATCTTTGCTTTCTTACTGTCATCTACAGTATCCGGCTAAAAAGATACAATAAAAAGCCGAAGGCTTAAAAAACTACTAAAATATGTTTATGAATAGCATTCATGCACATACACTGCATTAAGTGCCTATAAAAATTATGCCAACATTTCAATGTTCAGTGTTCCACAAGTTCACACCGTCATTTTCAATATCAACACTGCGTACCGCTACTTCCTCCTGCCGCCACTCGGAGTCTATTTAGAATTTCAATTTTTCACGCCAATATTTGCTATATTGCATGCATATTCAATTCACTCGTGCAATACAGAAATATATACATACGTATTTTTTTTACGCTATTACGTGTGCCGATTACGAGCGATGCTACGTTGTGACTGCGTTGATGATGGTCATTGTAATTATAGCGCCATAATTGTTTTATTTGTTTTGTTAATAAACAATATTTTTTAAGTATGTACATATGTATTTACTCAGTGTACTATTGACGTGTGGTAGTTGTAGTTGTTGTTGCTGTTATCGTAGTTGTGCTATGAGTGTGTTTAGCCAATGACATATGCAAATCGGACTTAAGAAATGTTTGCATTCTTACAACGTCAGCGACAAGTGCACGCACACAGGCTTATAAATACATATACAAGTATGTACTTAAATATACAGTATACAAGTAGATATTTATAAAAATACATGTGTTATCTGTGAAGTATATAAACATATATGTACCTAAGCGTTTACTTACAAATGCAGATAAACTTCTGCATCTCAAAGCAAATATTAGAAGTATAAATAAATTTGTATATATCTGTTTGTATGTATATATGTATTTATATAACTGTCTGCATGTATAGACGTCAACCAATCCATCAGTCTTTGAGGTACCGATTTGAAATTTTGCACACGTCCATTTTTCGCCAAGAAACTGCTCATTTGTCGGAACTGCCGATATCGAACCATTGTGTGACATAGCTGCCATACAAACTGATCGATCCAAATCAAGCCCTTGTATGAAAAACTCTTCTATTTGACTAGATATCTTCACAAAATTTAACATGGATTATTGTACAGGGTAAGGCTAAAATCTCCGAAGATATTGCTCGAATCGAACTAATATAGCATATAGCTGCCATACAAATTGATCGATACAAATCAAGTCCTTGTTTGAAAAACTTTTTTATTTGAGGAGATATTTTCACAAAATTCGGCCTGGATTATTATCTAAGGCAACAATACTATCTTCGATGAAATTGTTCAGATCGGACCACTATAGCATATAGCTACCATACAAATTAATCGATCAAAATCAAATCCTTGTATGGAAAACTTGTTTATTTGATCAGATATCTTCACGAAATGTGACTTAGATTATTATCAGATCGGCCTACTACATGTGATAGCTGCTATACAAGCTGATTGATCAAAATCAAGTACTTGGACTTTTATTTGAGATATTTACATGAAGTTAGTCCAGAATTATTATTCAAGGCAAGTGTACAATCTCCGTAAAAATTGTTCATACAAACTGATTAATCAAAATCAAGATTATAATCTTTTTATACCTTTTTACGCTATAAGAAATGCACCTGTGAAGGGTATTATAGTTTTTAGGCATTTTTTCTTATTTTAGAGGCATTTTCGTTGCCAAGTTTTATTTTTCTGCTACGCTTCAAGCTTATTATATATACATATATATTCGTGCATACTTGTATGTATGTGTATGTGCGTTTTTGTGCGTTTCACTGCATAATGTAATTTTATAGCCTTTGCAGAACGCACTCGTATTGAATTTGAATAAATTTCCTTATTACTCAATGCCTTTGCTTGTTGTTGTTATTATGTAAGCTATGTACCGAAGCGCGCTGCATCACAACAATATCTGTGTATGTATGTGTGCATTGAAATGCAAATAAATAGCATTCCATGCGAATGTTTACTTGTACTTTACATTGCCGTTGCCATTTGTTGTAAACTTGGAGAATAAAAAAAATTAAGTCAATAAAATTTTATTATTGACTAAGCAAATCAACAAGAGACATGCGAGTACATACATGAATATATACATATGTACATAATTATTTTCGCTTAGCGTTTCCATGTAAGCTTTTGCGAACTTGACACTGTGAGCTGGTCCAATATTGATAGTTCCGACAAATTAAACAGTTTCTTGGGGAGAAAATGACGTGTGCTAAATTTCAGATACCTAAAATAGTCCTGGGTCCCTAGAATTGAAAATTTTAGTATTTTGTTAGTTGAGCGGTCTTTTTGTCAGCGCTAATGTTGTCGTGGCTGACAACATAATAGTATTGAATAAAGCTGCTGAGCTTACAGGTCTTGACCGGATATTTATCTGGATCTGTTCCGGTTGCCAGAATTCTACTGCCAGGGGAACAGTTGCAACCTATACGGTTCTTAATCTATATTAAAATTATTTTTTGAGTTGATATAGATTTGTGAAAGTAAGGAAACTGGTTTCAAAATCTTATGTGAGGTCGCTATATATCTTTATTTGCTCAAATCTTTAAAAACTTTATAATCTTTTCAAGAATTTTATATATGTACTATGTCAAGCAAAATAATACGAGGGCTGCCTTGTATATGTATTTCGGGATTAGAGAACAAAAACAAATGTCCATCATCTCTCTGTATTGTTTTTTAAAATATTCTCCTTTAAGAACTATAAACTTTTGCATGCGTTTGAAGGCATCAACCGCCTCGACGCCGTCGAAAACGTTAATCTCTTAGTTTATATTTTACATACGGGAATAAAAAGAAGTCATTCGGTGCCAACTCAGAACTTTACGGTAGATAACTAATCGAATCGATGTGTTGAGTGTTCAAAAATGCAGTTGTTTCAGTCGATGTAAGAGAGCTAGCATTGTCGTGGTGTAGGATGACCCCTCTTCAGCGGTCGGTTTTTTTGATTTCTTGAAAGACAACTGGCAAACAACTAGTTGTGTACTACTCAGAACTTACTCTTCTGCGAGATCTACGATCTCGATTGAATTCACTATGCTATCGATAAATACTGGTCCTTGAGGGAGCTTTATCGCCGAAAATTAAATTAAGTTCATCGATCCACTTTTGCTGAGTTAATCCATCTTGTAAGTTGTAAAAAATAATCGCACGAAAATATTTGAAGTTTAATTTAATTTTTTGGCCGAGATGAATATTTTAAGTTACTGTAAACAACGCAAATAGCGCTCGTATTTCAAAACGCTCTAAATAGGTTTAACAACACAAATGTCAAACTTTACGATAAAGTTGTGAGTTGCTAGATTGTAACAATAGGGTTCCCAAAGCTCAAAATATAAAAAAAACTTAAGTAAATTTTGAAAGTATTAGATATTTTTCTCATAATTTCGGAAATTCAATCGGCCCTAAATCTTTCGTTAGTCGTAAAGTAATCATTTTAAAGCTGATATCCATAAGGACAACTAATCATGAGGTTCTCATCGCTGATGAATGTGATTATTAGCTTTTAATTATTTGCAAAAACCTTTGCTAGATTTGTAGGGAGAGTTGGAAGTTGGTTGTCTCTTGCTACAGTTTTCTTCTTCCATTATTGAGACTGTACTTTTCAATCATTTCTTTACTGTATTGATGGTTGGACATTTTCGAGTGAAGTTTAAAAATATTTTGTTAACCAATTAACAGAAGTCTTGTTCCATGT
This sequence comes from Bactrocera oleae, assembly GCF_042242935.1. Lineage (NCBI taxonomy): Eukaryota > Metazoa > Arthropoda > Insecta > Diptera > Tephritidae > Bactrocera > Bactrocera oleae. Next base: position 6,348,295 of record NC_091537.1, on the reverse strand, counting down.
TCTATCAGAAAGTATTTCAGTTATTTAACTAAGTATTGCCACAGCTAAAATTTTCCATACGGCCTACTCATCTAACGCTCTTTACCCGTGTATCCATTCATTTATGGTTCATTCATTCAACCATTCACTTGTTACTCAATTTCGCTTATGGTCATCACTTAGCAGAAAAAAGAAGCATTTTACTTTTAGCTGGCTTTAAATTTCGCTGTTTTCAGGGTCAAATAAATTATGACATTTATATGAATTACACGACGAGCTACACGAATGCAAATACCAACATACACGGTGTTGCTATTGTTATTGTAGCGTTTTTTTTTTTTTGTTTACTTTTTTTGCGTCCATTCGCTGATCTTGTTAGCGTGCTGAAGTTAAAACCAATGTGCTGATTTACATACACACACATACCTACGTACAGATAGGTGTTCGTGTGCATGTGTTTGTGTGATTGTAGTGAACTATATATGCGCTGCTTCTCTTTTGCCTCGGCGTTAGATAATAGCACTTTTTCGCGGTTTAATTTGAATTTGTGTGCCGTTTTTGCTTTGCGAGCGTGTTACTTCTCGTTTTTGCTTCTACTATTGTTGTTGTTGCTGCTCTTACTTCTGCTGTTATCGGCGCTTCGTCGCCGGAGTTGTTGACATAATGAATATGTGAGAATTTATGGGTTATTTTCGTTGGTGCTGCGCTTGTGGTTGTTGCTGCACACTCTACTCGCTAGCCATGCTCATCCGGCAATTTATCACTTTTGTGATATTTGCAGCGCTTCGCCATTACTTCATAGCTTCTTTACGTGCTCTACCGACCTTACGGCCATTCTGTTGTAAGTTTTAGCTAAAAGCTAGATTTGTAGGTTTGTTGAATACATCTTCCACCTCCCTGCATACTTCATGCATATATACACAATTAACTGATGCTTTCCTCTTTAAGTGAAATTAAGTATTGTACTTTCCTAAGCAGCCGAGAATTTATTCGACAATGATCTCAAGTTACCTACAGGTCACAACATCGTCTACTCTTGTTCGCAAAATTTTGCGATCTCTTTCTTGCAGCATTGTTGATTTCTTTTCGAAGGGTTTGCTCCTGAAATTGTAATGCGTGAACTTCTGAAGCTACAATTTTAGCCACTCTATCCGGTTCTGCTTACTTTTAATCTGCTAGAATTATACTGTTTCTACTATAGGTAGCATAGCTGCCGAGGGAAGACAACTGGCAGGAACCCCACCAGTGGAAGTGGTTGTAATTTTGTCCAAAATTATGATTATTTTAAGTGATCAGCCTTGGTAGATTGGTTACAGACTTAGAATCGGGTAATGTGGGATTGCAGTTATAAATTATAAGGTCACATAGAAACATGCCGGTTGCGGTTTACTGGTCGTGATTGGTTTGCATTCATCCCACTGTGATATTACCAATTTTTTCTTATCTACCTGAGCGCCATGAGTCGACGAGGGCATAAGAAGATTGTAGTTCGAAGATTGTAGTGTTCACTTGAGTAATAAAAAATAAAAAAGTTTTTCATACATGGACGTGATTTTAATCGATCAGTTTGTATGGCTGCTATATTCTATGGTGGTCCGTTATCGACGGTTCCGTGAAATAAGCAGCTTCTTGGGGAGAAAAGGACTTGATATCTCATAAACTGAAGTACTAGTTTGCGTATATATAGAAAGACGGCCATGACTAAATCAACTCAGCTCGTCACCTTGATCATTTATCCGAGGAAAGTTTGTTTAATTACTTATATATAACAAATATTTATTTAATTTTAATATTTAAAATTTTTCATTTACAGTTTATCTGACTCGTTAGTTATTCAAGATATTTCTACCACATAATTTTTAAGTAGTTAAAAACAATCTCACACGGAAAACAAAGCTACATATACAATATTTCGATTACATAAAATCAATAAATGCTGTTTAGCTCCCTTGGGCGTATACGTAACCTTCGCCGCTTGATAAATTGAGTAGCATATTGACATGATTTGATCGTATACCCGAATATTCATAATAACACATAAGCAGCCATAAAAATTACAATTTCACTTTCAGCTAAACATATGAAAAGCGACTTGACGCTCAAAATCGTAAAAGCTTTGCGGATGCATGGCAGAGAAAAAAAAGAACTAAGTGGAGCGCATTGCAAAAGGCAGCAAAAAGATATTTAAAAAAGTTATTTAACTGGCAAGACAAAAGAATATTCATAAAACACCGATTTATTGCAGTGCTCGTACGTGTCAGCACAAAAATTACACACGTCAATGGAAGTCAGTGATTATGGTTTCCCAGCGGAGTTGAGTACTCAGAGCTTATCAACAATATGGTAAGCAACGCATTAACGGTTGAGGTGCAATAGAAGGCCGCATGTTGTAGGGTGTAGGAAATTGTGTTGCTCAAAAATATGTATATTAACATGTGAGGCTATACTTTGCTAAGTACTGCTATTTTGTAAGGTTTTTAAACCGAAATTTTCAGCTAAAAGTTTTTCATATGATTGAATCTTTTCTGAATTTTTTTCAAATTAGATAGATGGCGCTGCTGTCGAAATACTTCTAAAAATCGTTTTGTTGTTGTCTAAATCGTATAATTTACTATATTTTTGTATTTTTTTAATTTTTAGTTTTAGGGTGATATGCTCGGGTGTACCCTGAAATCAAAATTTAAAGACGATACTTTTTTGTTAGATGGCGCTACTTAGAGAGCGAAAATTTATATTTTTGCATGAGTTGTTCGAAAGACAACGCCAGATTTTTGTTTTCAGAAAATTGTATCTTAATCTATAATGAGTTTAATTTTGTTTTAGAGGATGCGAAAGACCAAGGTTTAGGTCCTGGTATTGTAGTTCATATTTAAACCCTGAACAGTGTATATAAGGTTTGCCACGAAGTTTGTAACACCCATTTAATACACTTTTATGTTATAAGGAATGTACCGTGTATCCAAAATTAACGTTTTTTCGTATTTTTTATAAATTTATTTTTGGATTTTTGCAACATATTTAAGCTATATGCTCTGTTGTGCGATGACGCGGTTGTCAGTTCTCCCAAAAAATCGCAGAAACTGTTAATAATGCCTGTAATGGCTTCGGACACTTAGAAATATACAGTCAAAGTTTCACTGTCCCAGAGTTAATTTAAACAACCTCCCGTCTTCCGAGCGTTAAAAGAGCTTTTTAAATCAATTTTTTTTTATTTTCATTCCTTTTAAAATAGTAATATTCTGTGAGGATATTTAAAATTCCAAAAGAAATTATAGTTTTCAACTTCATTTAAAATTACTAACTACTTACACGCCTACATTTTAGTTACCCAAGGCAGCTCCTTTAAAATTATTTGACCAACATTGGCGGCCATTGAATAAAATATGAGCTAAATAGAAAAACGGCTCGTTACTTTTGGTGCGAAATAGTTTTGAGTGGCATCCGCTTTGAAAATGGCAACTAAACGCCATTACACAACCGTTCGCCGGGCAGCGCACCGCCGCCGTAGTGTGGAAATCATAAAAAATTTGCGAATGCAGCATAAAAGTTTCCCAACTGTCTGTAATGAGGCGTAATCTATGCGCGACAACGAAAAGTTGCAACGGTTTTTACGCGCTGCGAATGGTGAACTGGCCGCTACAGCGCTAAGTGGAATGGTTGATATTAGAAGCTGTTTGCCGTGGAGCTGGTTGTTATGTATGGGTATGGCAAATTTTTCCAGACGATGCAAATTTAAGTGTGGTTAATGTTGAGGAAAATATATATTTTGTGTGGGAGATTTTTACTTCCCCACAGCAGCTAGGAACTTTGTCGAATCGAGTTTGGTAGATCCTTTCTTAGGTCTTCAGTTCTTTCCTCGTCTAAAAGTTGTGTGCTAATTTCGAACCCTAAATTAAAGCCAGTTCATTTAGTCTTTCGAAAATAGAGAAATAAAATCTTCCTCTGCAACTTGTTTCAATGGGTTCTTAAAAAGATTCAGTTCAAATCCATTTTAGTTTCTTCAGTATATTTTCTCTTATACAATCGTCGGGACTAACCAGCTTTTCCCATAAACTAGCCGGGTATACTAAATGCCTAACCTTAAATTATAAACCCTGAATTCTTTTCGTTACTATATTTCTTAAGATTTGTATGGTTAATATAACTTAGAGTCCCTAATATTTATCTTAATTTTTGGGAATTTTAAACTATTGTCTAAATATTTTTCTTGGTTTCGAATTCGGCGGAGTGAAAACTGTTCTAAATTAATTATACATCGATGAAGAATTGGTTGTTGTAAACTGGATTGAATTTTTCCTAAGGAGGGTGGAAACACAAGCATTTATGCACTAACACCTTTGTCCAAATGCCATACAAAAAAAATCCAACAGATGACAGAGCACCGGAAATGGACTATAAAAACGTGCCGGAAACATATAGTTCACACCATGACATCGTTAACAATCCCAACAATAACAATATGGCTGTATTTATTTTGAATTGGCATGCAAGGCGGAGACAACTAACAGCTTTTTGCACCAAACCGTTCACTCTGCACAAGTTTATTTATTTTAAGTGACCCTGTAGGAAAAATTAAAAACAAAAAAATAATAATTTTTTAGTAATTTAGGTAATTAGTTGACTTCCAAAGGATGTCATCGGGTTGATAATTTAACGTTTTTAATATAACAAAATTATAAATTGTGTTGTTCTCTTAGTGTGATTAAAATTTTAACGATTTTCAAGATAAGAAATAAAATTGTTATCTCAGGCAATAAATAATATATATACTATCAATGAAGGGTTAATATTCTTCCTTCAGGGGTTACATGGGTTTCGTCGAGCAAAAAACGCCCTATTCTTAATAATTTTTTTTTCATGTAGTATAAAAAATGAAATATTTTATTCAAACTTTTTATTATTCCGAAGATACATATTTGATAAAAATTTTGTGAAATTTTCAAAAAAATTCAAAATTTTCAAAAAATTTCGGGCAGTCCCTCGGAAAAAAGTTGCTTCCGAGTTGACAGCAAAACTTTTGACAGAATCATCAAAAGTAAAAAGAAAAAAATACGGGTTAAACTAAAACCATTAAATAGGTATTGACAACCGACTTTGTAAACACAGTTTCGAAAAAAACGCGTTTAAAATTTTAGGTGACTATATAGCTGACCTCGACCGCGCAACTGTTCAGACTGTATCTCCAAAACTATTACTGGGATTAACTTGAGAATTTAGGACAATGTTCTAGAGATATAGAGTTAAATAAGGCAATAAAAAAAGCCGTGAAACCCATGTAACCACTAAAATATTCTTTAAAGACTTTAAGTAAAGCAATAAAACCAAAACAATTAAATTATTGCTTAACACTAGAACTACCAACCGGTCAAAATTGCCGGTTGCATCATTTATTTATACCATTTCCTCTTTATTTCTATTTAATATTTTACGATAATTTCATTATTTTTATTAAATTTGTGTATAGAATAATATTACAGATTATTTATTTCTTACGCTTCTAATTTTCAGAAAGAGAGAGAGACCTATTTGAAATAGGTATATGGTAAATCTTCGTAGTTCTAGTGTTAAATATGCTTGGTGAGAAGCAAAAAAATAAAAATATATAAATATTTCCTACGGGGTTCTAAACTACTTGCATCAATGTGTTTTTCACGCATACAGCTTTTTTCTATGTTTGCTCAGTATATATTGCATTTCTCCATGTGCTCATGCCCACACATTCGCACATGTTGCGGTTTATCAAATCTTCACAACTTTTTTAGAATTTTTAATACCATTTATCAATTTCCTTTTTGCTACAAACTTCTCTGTTTTTTTAATTTTTAAAAATTAAACAAATAACATTATCTGCAAAAAGTATATATTCTGGCTATATTTTTTTATTTGTATTAACTTCCTTTAATTAGGTTACTAAGTTCTCTTATTACTCATTTTCTTCTTTTTCAGCTGATAAAATGCAAATAGTTAGAGAAAAATGTTTCCACATCGCTTATTTATGTCAAATTCGCCAATATTTTTTTTGCTTTAGGTTTAGGTTTATAAAAATAATGTAAATATTTTATTGCAACCTCATTTCGTGGCTTTGTGAAAAAAAATACGCAAGTGTTTCTTGAAACACCAATGAAGTCGTTGGCATAACAATGAGTTCAGCAACATGGAAAAAGAAGAAAACGACAAAAACAACATAATATTAATTTAAATCTCCATGCATGAATTAAATTAAATTAAATAATTTAATAAAAAATTTTATAATTGAAAATATTCCTGGTACCTGCCTAAATTATATCAGGGGAATATCTGTAACTACGCTCTTTATTAAGTCAGTTCCACTAAGAGTTCTGTCAGTAGGTCTCTGAGATTCCATATTAAGGTCCACCGCGTGAAATCAACATATACATATATGTCTATGTTATATGGGAAATGAGGAAATGTATGAACCTTCTTCCTTCTACTTCTAATCCTTCTATTACTGAATCACCCTACATTAGATCATACTCACTAATTTTTTAAGATATTTTAATATAATATTTAATATATGGTATTATTGCGGATCAATAGTATGTATGGTGTACAGTTAACTGAAAAACAGTGTTCCTAAATTTCGGTATGTGAGAGTAGAAAAAAGTGGTGGTAAAATAATTTTTTTTTTGTTTGAGTTTTTAATTAGCTATAGGAAGGTAAGAGATGGTGATGGCAGTCAAAATAGCATAATATTGAAAGTGGGCGTAGTTATGTTCCGATTTGACAGCTATTCCAAAAACTTGTTAAGAGCAAACTTTTTTGTAAGAAAATTGTTTTGATTCGGGGAAGCAGCTTGTGCAATTTGTAAGTGCAAATAAAAGCGGGTGGTGCCGCGCCCATAGTCAAGTTTTGATATTTTCCATATGTGGCATCAATATACCGTCCTTCCGATATAAGCATTATTAACTACTTTCAAGCAAATTGTAAATCGATGACGATACAGCTTATCGCTAAAGCATGCATTCAAATCGATATTTATGTAAGTAAAAATATAGCAACAAGTGCAAATTTTAGGCTTTGCTTAAGATCAAAAGCAAAATAAACAAAAAAAAAAAAAAATAAATAAAATAAAAAATTTTTCACGTTGCAATTTCACTTTTGCTCAAAGCAAATACCGATGAAAATGAGCTCACTTGTCTGCTCAGTGTCCAGCTGTGGCTTTTGTTGCTTAATGCTGGTGGCAATTTCGCCTTCATTTATATCTTTTGTGTTTATTTAATACTTTTTTAATTTTTTAAGCACTTTTTTGTTGGTATATTTTTGTATCTTTTAAATTGTTGGTTAACAAATAAAACAGAAGTGGCCTAATTAGGTTCACCTGTGTCATCGCAAACACAGGCACACACCAACACACACACAGCCGTAATAGCAACACCGTAATTATGGCCAACAAAAGGCCCTCGAAGCGGACGAGTCAACCGTGAGGAGGGGGCTCGGGTGCAGCAACATTTCAAGAAGCAGCAGCTACAAACAAATAAACTGACAGCGTCGAGCTGCGCCACAAATACAATTCCGCGCAATTACTGTCGAAATGGCAGCACAATGCACGGCAAACGCACACACACACACACATACATATATGTATATGCACATAGAGAGATAAATAAAGGAAAACAGCGCGCCGGTTCGGCAGTCGAGCAAATAGACAGACAGTTAGCCGCGCAATTGCACAAAATTTGCGTAAAATTCAAACAAAAAAAAACAAAAAACTGCAAAATGGTTGGAATTGTAAAGTCCAAACATACAATAGCAACAACCAAAGTTGGCAGTACAACAAAGCGGTCATAAAAAGAAACGTTAAATTTGAGGCGCAGCTCAACAAACCATGAAATGTCGAGCATGTCCCGGCAGTCGCTTCCGAAAACAAAAGACAATAAAAAAAACATTAAAAACCACCGCAACAGTAGTATTCTGCCAGTGATACTACAAAAATTTTTTCACAACAACAACATACATTCACATTTAATTTTGTTCACGATTTTAATTACTTTCATTTTCCCCAACCAAACTTTCCACCTTTCGTTTCTCTGGCGCTTATTATGTGCTCATCCCTGCATTAGACTTTTACGGTTTCGCTGGCGTATGAGTAATCCTTGCCACTCCATTTTCATCATTTTTTTATTTACCATCTATTATTTGCATTTTATTCCTATTTACTTATTAAGTTTTTTGCTTTTATTAATAACAAAAATTTTAATATTCCTTTGGTCATACTGCTTCTGCGCCACCGATATGCTTATTATTGATTCCGCAAATATTGAAATTTTTCGAATTCTTCTTTTGAACAATTCGTTCTCTGCTCGCGTCGAGCACACAGTAGTCTTCTTTCTTCTTCACTTATTTATCAACAACTTCTGCAAAATTTTTGGAATTTTTTTCAGGTGAATGCGTGGACCGCTGAGCCATTAAATCGTTTATTAGTTGTGAAAAGAAATTTCGTTAGTAAAAAATATTGAAAACAAGAATAAACCTTGACGGTGACTGCACCGCAGCTATAAAACCTTTCACAGCTACATTTCTTATAGCATAAATGGGCATAAAAAGATCTTTATCTTGATTTTGATCGGTCAGTTTGTACGGAAGCTATGTGCTATAGTCGTCCGATCTGAACAATTTCATCGGAAATTAGAGTGTTGCCTTGTACTATAACGTGCACCAAATTTCGTGAAGATAACTTGTCAAATAAGAAAGTTTTCCATACAACAACTTGATTTTGATCGTTCAGTTTGTATGACAGCTATATGCTATAGTGGTCCGTTATTGATGGTTCCAACAAATAAGCAGATTTTTGGGGAGAATAAGACGTGTGGAAAATTTCAGATCGATATCTCTAAAGCTTCGGGACTATCATTGTCTCTAGACAGAAAGACTCAGAAAATTATTTTTAATGTTGATTCAAAATCAGATTTCACTTCTAACTGAGCAATGATGATCCGATATTTAAATTTAAATCACGTTTTTTGTGGGTATTAGTAAGCTGCTGTTTATCGCATTTAACTTAAAATGAGGTAGGGTTCCTCTGTTAACTACACAATTTAAGTTCGTATAACCTAAGTTAGGTTAGATGGCTAATTCCGAAGATGGCTGGAGATCGGAGTTAGTTTACTATAATATATGCTTGCAGGGCATTGTGAAGTCGCTTAAAAACTCCTGTAGTTAAGTTGCTTTATATCTGCATAGGTATTTTCAGTATTTCACCTGGATGTCTCAAAATATGTGAACCGTCTAAAAATATGAACATTTTAGGCTTGATCAAAGGCGGCACATTCAAAAATGAAGTGTTGATATTATTTTCTCTCATCTTTAAATTTTACCGCAACAAACCCGAACGGAAAGTGGCCGGTTATAACTCTTATAAACTAGGTAAACCTTGTTGAGAGCGAAGGGTACACTAGACCCCTTACCATTTACTCTGGACCGAGATGATCTTGCCCGGGCTTGCCGAGCTCACTTGGAGTTCCAAAGATCCAGTAGTGAATCGCAAAAAGCCAGCGAAGCTCCTCTTCATTCCAATTCTTCAGCTAGTGAGACTGAAGTGCCTGTCCTAGCAGGCTCATTAGCCTTTCGGTAAGGAATCATGGAATTTGATAAAAAAAAAAGCTGACCGCGCGACTCCTTCCTTGCTATACCGTTCTCCAAAGTATGTGAGCAGAGAAAATACTGCCGAGTTAGGCTCGGCCCACTGGTAATCCAAGTATTTGGAATGAATTCAAAATGTGCGAGGCTCAAGCCCGCAGTTACCTAAGTACCTAGCTTATCTGAGTCTGACAGCAGCTTTCGCGGTCATACTGAATTGCTGAAAAGAAGAATATGTTGTATAAACTGACTTCCGAATTTCTTGGATTTACCATAACTTCGCTGAACAAACCCAAGCCTACTCATACAATAAGTAATAAACGATGTCTTTGTACGCTAAAATTAGCACACAATGGGCATGTTTTCTTAACTGGCATTTTGACGGCGTGGCATGCAACAATAATAGCAACAACTTAAAGAAAAAAGGCAAATAAAGTTACGCACGCATAACCACGCCTGACTTTATTGCCCAATGTTGTGGTGTCCACTGTCAACACACGCTTAAATACATATGCGGGCCCACAGCAACAACAACAAGCTGACAGCAGCAAGATCAGCGAACAAATAACTGACACATAAAATGTTGTTGCAATAACAGCAATTTTCACTTTTGACACTTGACGTAGCTGTGATGGCCACCACTACCGCAACTGATTGCTGGGCGTCAAAGCAGAAAAACAAATAGAAGGAAGGAGAGTTGGGGGGGGAAAAAAACAAGAAACCAAATGAAATGAAGAGTGTTGGTGCGGAAAGCGCTCAAAACGAGGTGAGCAAATACAGTTGGCGGCCGACGCTATGGTTTTTTGTGCGTTGCTAGTGAGGTTTACACAGGCTACTTAAGGCTAGGGGCGTAGTGGAACGTAGAGCGAACTTATGATAAAAAGTAAAGTGAATATACAACAAAAAAATAAATTTTAACGAAATTGGTGCTCATATTTTGTGTTCGTTGCACTTACTATTGCTACTTACACTGCACTTTTACTCTCACTGCTTGGCTTGTTGCTTCACTATGTGCTCAGCCTAAGGTGCTACGACGCCGTTTTTACTACTGGACAAGGCAGAGCAAAGGTAATGGAGTTTAGGAGCTCTGGCAGTAGCTGCGAAATGGGTACTTAGCAAACAATTTCACTACTTTACTTGCGGTTTTGGGACAAAAAAAAGCTCATTTTTAATGAGAAAAACCGGCAATTGTTTTTGTAAAAGTGAAAATTATTCAACTCCTTCAGTCACAATGTAGCAGTACACATTAACGGTTGAATTTTTTCAGTTTTTCCTTGAAATTTTATCGCTGCGCGCGTACGTGAAGAACGTGCGTACCCAATTGTTGGCCGCGGTAGGTGACAGACGGCGCGCATAGCCAGCGCCCATGAACAACACGCTGGCGCAATGATGCTGCCTGACATTGCACACCGACGGCAGTGTAGCGCCGGAAAGTGAAATTCCCAAAATTTTTTTTTATATTTTATTTTGTTTTTTGGTTTTTTTTTGGTGAAAAAAGTATTTTTTTTTTCGCTTTTGCGCGCCATCACCTATTTCATCACCTCAACTCGCCGTACGTGTTAATGCACACTTTGTGCTCATTTCCTGCAATTCATCTGCGCTTCAATCGGTACGCGCTTTAATGCGACTCCTAAATGCTGTTAATGCGCTTGCATTGTGTTTTAAACGGTTTCGGGCTGCCTTATCACCTACTTCGTGACGTTTTATTTAATAAAAAAAATAATATAAAAAATTTTACACATAAGTATGTATTATGTATGTATGATCGGTGCATATTTTATGCCTTGAAAAGTTGTTGTTGTTGATTTTTCCATTTTTGGAGCACACTGCCGAAAAACTCTCCAACCACCAAGCAGCAATCACGCTTACGGTTAACTAACCCAAATCGCACCCACTCATCAATATTCGGGCGATCATCAGCGTCATCATCAGCACTGATGTTTATATGCATCATCCTGTTGAATACGTTTATTGGGTCAATGCTTCAGGTTTTGTTGTTATTTTTTTGTAATACCTATAATACTATTTGGGTCATCACTACTTGAGCGTACATGTGTAAAATCAATATGTATGTCAATAAAATAACACAAAATATTTATCAATAGCTTATTGAAGGCTGTCTTAATCTCAATATCATTTTGTGATTTTACATATTTTAATTTTTTCGATAGCTGGCAACTCTTTCTGAAAATCTTTTTATTCTTGTATATTTTAAGTTTTAATTTTTTGTTAGGCGGCAACTCTGCTCTACAATATGTCTCAACGGAAGCCTCCCCAAATTACCTCGTAAACTTTTTTTCCTTATGTTCAGACACATTTGCTTATATTGTTACTTTGTTGATAGGTGGCAGCTCTATTTTAAAATATGCCTAGTTTAAAGACCTCCGGAATACTTGCCGGAATGATGCATTGAGAATCTTATGTTTGCACACATTTTCTCAAGGTTTGAGTTTTATCGATAGTTGGCAACTCTATTTGAAAATATGGCTAAATTAAAAATCTTATGCATAATGGTCGGAATAGTTTCTTAGGGGCCTTATGTTTGGCAAATTTTTTGATATTTTCAGTTTCATGGATAGATGGCAACTCCTTATAAAAAAATTTCGTAATATTTTTATAATTATTTTTCTTTCTAGCCATAACAGAGATGAGTTTATACAGCTAGGATATGAGGTGGCTTTCAATTTCCTATATACTTAGTAGTCAGATATTAAATTTCAGATCAAATATGCTCGAATCATTTAAGTAACATAAAAATTTTAGCAGATTTTCATATCGGACACTTTTGACAGATTATACTCTTCCGTTGTTATTAGCGTTACTAGCAAAATAACAGCATTTCTTGCTGAAAGCATTAAATTTATCATCGGACCAATAATAAATATTTTAAATTATATCGAATGGCGTGGACTTTCATTGGTCCCAAGAAGTGTCAGAATATTTCAAATTTAAATTTCTGGACCAGGAAACTATACTATTGTATTCAACAGATTTCTATAAAAAATATTAGAGTTCCCTAAGTAGCAATATCTAACCCCATAATCTAGCGTCAAATAATTTCAATTTTTATAGCAAAACAAAAGAAAAAACCGATCACCTTAATGTGCAGCTAAAGCACTCCTCGTCACTTTCAAAGTAAAAAATATTAATTTATAAATTAAAATTTTGCAACGCAATTTTGTGGTTAAGCGAAAATTACTCGCTCTTACTTAGTAGAGAGGAAATAATAAGTAAAACAAAGTTGAAAAGTTATTTATTAAGTGACTCGTGCACATCAAATTTGCGGTCACAGGTGTTATGCCCGTTTGAGTGCCATTAGTAGTTGAGACAATTAGTGTTACAGTTTAATATAAAGTGTACATGCAATTTCTGAGCTAATTTGTAATTGTTGCAAGATCAAGGTTGCAACATTTTTGGCTATACGATTTCCGGTGCGATTTGAATAATATAAAAAAATAAAATGACATAAAGCTAATTTATAATAAAATCATAAAAATAAAACAAATAAAAAGTGAAGGTTAAGCGCTGAAAAATATTAACAAATGTACATACATACATATATGAATTTGTTAAAACACAAAAAAAAAAAATTGTTAAAATTTTGTTATATCAATTTTCTAAACATCTACTATGAGTATGTACAGCATTAAGAATATAAATATAATGGTTAAAAGTTTATGTAATTCGATCATCCATTAAGTATATTTAACTATTTTTACTGCTGTTTAGTATACTGAAAACCTCATAGTTAAGGTACTGGAAAATATTAAACACAAATATTTTACTAAGCTTTTCTTCAAACGAATATTAGTCTGTTTATTTCCAAACAACTCTGCCTAGCACCGTCCAATTCTGCTACATTATGCTTTATTATGTTGCTCCAAACTTGCATTTAAAAATTTTTTGCACGATTTAAAGAATTACAATTTTTTAAAATGTTGACTCCTGTCGATTTTTTCAGTATCTCCCTCTAATAAAACTGTGGTGAAAATGAAAATGAAAGTGCTTGAATTAACACTATTTAAGCTTATCAAGCGTTTTATTTTTGTATTGTTTAACTGCAGATAGAAAGTCCTCATATTGAAAAACTCGTCATAAGAAAGGTTTGTATTAGAAAAGTCTAAACTTCAATGCTTCACATATTCTAACGAATCTGTCTATCCAAATTTGATTTTTGAGGCTTTCCTAATATACAATATTTTTGGAAGCCATCTTCTATATTTAATGAATCCAGAGAGTTCCACTGGCAAGTTATCAAGCGATTTGAAAGGTTTTCTAGTGCAAATATAGACATATACCTTTACCTTTTACCTTTACCGTTCTGAACAAAAATAGCACTGAACCTAAAAATGTAAAATCAAATAGATTTCTTCTTTATGTTTCTTTTCATTTAATGCTATTCGAAAGGCCAAAAATATGTTTTTGAAAAGTAGCAAAATTTCACGAAAGTATATCTTTTAACCCCATTTTTCAAGAATTTACGTAACTTCCTGTTTTTTTTGATTAATTTGTCGTATTAAGGCTTTAGGTTTCTGAATATATTATTCGCATGATACCGGTCATAGAAAAACTCTAACCGCAACAAATTACAGAAGTGTGGTGTCTACACTTTATAGTCAAGAAAGCTTTTAATACCATTACCTAATATGGAGCGAAAAAGTTCCATTATACTGTCCTCAAAAACAGTAGAGGTACAATTTTCGGTACAAAAATAATAATTGTTATGTCTTAACAGCGCTCATCATGGTTCAAAGTGGTGTTTCCAGCATCATTAGCAAGGAAAAGTTTCTCTTTCTGAAAATATACTCCTTCAGAAGAGATGATTTTTTTTATATGTTAATATTTTTAACAGAAGACCGGTTGGCGCTACAACACACTATCCTTTGAAATCATTTTTAAGTATTATAATGCTTATCAATTATTTCGTCTTTCCTGTTACGTTACTCAATTTGGGACTAGATGTGTGAGCAAAAGAGAAAAGAACTCATGGTTAGCAAAAAAAAATTAATATTTGAACCACCGTGTATATAAAGTAATATCATAATTTTTAAAAGCACTCCATCAAGCCAATTGCACAAAAGCTACCAAAAATATATCAGAAAAAAATTTTGTAAAATTATGCTTTTTTATAATTTTTAACACTTCTTAAATATTCAAACCTCACTTTTCTGCGAATTCCCCAATCAATTAATGCATTATGAAAATTTTCAAAAAATGCTTTCAACAAAAATGTCAAATTACTGTTTATCAATTGCGCAAATAATATTTATGTATGTCTGTTATTGAACGCTTTATCGCTTGCCACTTGCGTTTTTATTGCATACTCAGTCCGCCAGCCACTTTCCAACCGACCTCTCTCAAAAGTAGTAAAAAAGAATACGCAAATTGTTTATTCAACAAATAATCATGCTGCTATTAAAATGCAGCGCAAATATTTGCCACGCCAGTTGCTGTATGTGGCTTGCATAAAAGAGCAAATAAATAAATGTTGCATGCAACAGCTATGCCAACAAAGCGCCGCCCAACGCCCAGCCAAGCGTTGAAACATTTCAGTGCTGAAATTTGACTCAATTCGCATTGATATTATTGGTTAGATCGCGTTTTTGTGTATTTACTTTTCGAATATTTTGTTATTGTTCACATGACTCTTACGCAAAGGTTTTCGGTTATTTTATTATTCCTGCCACACCGAGTGTTAATGCTTATCGTGCCGTTGTCAAAATGTCTAAAGCATTCAACCGAAATCTGTTTAGTTGAGATATCACTGAAATAAAATATTTATAACGGTAATATTATGCAGACAACGTATGAAGAAATATATAGTATATAGCTGTAGAAAAAAATTTCGCTCATTAAGGTAAATCTTCCATCTTTCCTAACTTACATTTGTACGAAGGTTTTTAAAAAAATTAATATAGAGCCACTTTGCTCTTTACTTACCCATGTTAAAAGTTTTCCTCCTTCAGCTTTAACTTAGACTTAAGGCTTTAATTAGACCTTATTGATATACTGCCGAGCCGAATTCCAGACATGCCACATTTTCGACATAATTTAAGTTCTACCATAGCTGACCACAATTTCAAAAGACCGAATGTTGAACGCTCTCAGCACAATTATGAAAATAAACTGACTGCAATCAAGTCAAAAGTGGTAATATACAACAGATCAGAGTCTAACTGGAGAAGAAAGTTAAAGATCAGGAGTATTACTGAGAGACCAAGACATCACGGAGAAATACTATAGGAGTACCTTTGACTTCATATTGTAGTAATAAGGAGGTCATCTTGCCATTTATTTGCTGCATATACATAGGTTTTAAGCCAAGACCTATTATTTGAAAGTAAAAGTATATCAAAGAGGAAAAATTTGATTTTGGTTCGATCGTATTCGATCCTTAAAATATTGTCTATTCTCTGCGAATGAAATTGTCCATCAATTGACTATATAAATAATGCTGAGCAATTGCAGAGATTTTCCTTTAACATCCTGTCTCCCCTCATTCTTCATACAAAATAGAGGTAAAACTCCTTAATACATATAAACTCACTTCATAAAACACGTATTATAAAGCTCTTGATTCTACACACATTTATTATGTCACCACACATTTATCTCTCACTCAACTTTGTCCATATATATCAACATAAGTATGTATGTAATTCCATGCATATCTGTTTGCGTTTATATTTATTATTTTGCATACCTATTTATTATGACTGGAAGTACTCTTGCTCACATAAATTTACTTGACGTCTCGCACTTCGTTATTGTTTGCGCAAACACTCGGATCGCACTCACTCAACCTCTCACTGTCGCTCTGGATTATCCTTGGGATATTTATGGTGCTCACATATATACCTATGTGTGTATAAATGTGTGTATGAATCTATTCTCTACTAACGCCAAATGCACTTCGCGAGTGCTTATGCAATGAATATTTACATGTACATATATTCATATATATGTTTGTCTGAAAAGTATTCGTCGGTCGGTTTGATATTCATGCAAATTTGCAGAAACTAACACTTGTTCAAGGTGCTGTCAGTTTAGTAAGTGCTTTCGTTTAGCAGAATTTTTTACTTTATTTGGAATACATGTTCTCTTAAGTTATACTCAGTACCATGTATGTACTTGTATGTATTATATACCCACATACAATATTTTGAGAATGCAATAGAAGTTATTAGCAAAAATAAGCGTTGATTCAAGCTGAGAATCTCATTACTTTTATTCCTAGGTTGATTAAATTAGAGAGATGCTACATCGTTTGCTTCAAACAAAGCTATGTTTCGAAAGGCTAGAACTGGTAATTTTCTCATATCTTAACAGAAATTTCAATGCTTCATATTGACATACATTTTAAAGAATCAGGTTATTCTCACATATCTTTCATAATAATATCGGTTACCAATATTTAGTCAGATACAGAATTTTGCGGTCGTCATCTATATAGGCGTGATGAGAGACCCATAAAGTCTGTCTTTCGTTCGTTGAGAGAGAACTTGTTTGTCCGAGTGACCACCGAGAACTCGAAGTGGTCTTGTGTTATTTCCCAATTTTGATAAATATGGCAAATGTTATTTTATACAATCGCTTTTTGTTCAATATCAAAGAAAATAAGAAAATAAATGTAAATCTTTGTAAAAATGAGAAAAGTGGAGGTAGAAGAAGTAGACGAACAATTCAGATTCCCATTGTCAGACTGAAAGAAGTGTCATAAGTGTTTGAAGAAAAAATTTACAATTTATATAATCCTTAGAATATAAGGTTAACTCATTCTTAAGAACTTCGACTCATAGAACTTGACAAACCAAACTTCACTTTTTGTAATATACCTATTGATATTGTAAGGACAGCTCTGCTACCGTTGAACTCTCTCTTATACTCTTTTGACTACATCACTTGGTGCAAGTCTATCTTTACATTACGACCCTCTAGTCTCTTTTATCACTTTTAGAATAAACTCAGCTTCTCTGCCGATTAGTCAGCCCATCGCTTACAGTTTAAATACAGCACCGTTAGCGACCTCGTTTCAGGTGTACTGGTTTCAGGTGTAGATTCACTAAACCCTGTAATGCTTGAGATGTTGAATTTCCTCTCAAAAGAGAACAGAAGATTAACTTTTAATTAGGACATCATATGAAGCCTGTTAAAGATTAAAACGTTGAACAAGTAGCTAAAACTCGTGTTTAAAGGTAGTGAATATGTGGAGATATCCTTGAATAATCTTCAAAGAAGTTTTCATAACAGATTCTCAAAGCGCTTTGTCGATTTGTAAGGGTCTTTTGATCTATTATATAGGAATTTTAGATAGTACAATGGGCCAGCCTTCTAAACTGTCCAAGTGAGATCCCTTTTAGAATCGATCTCTTAACCTAACTTTTATAAGAGAGTTCGTTAAATAGAGTCATTGCTCTCTATTTCATATTTTTTTTAAAGAGGTAAGTGATATTTTTTGAGTACAATTTTCTCTCACCAGAAAGAAAGCTGCCACATTTTTTGGGCATTACAAATGTGTTTTTGGGTCAAAAAATCTTTTCAATAACGAAATTTCAAATGTAATCCGTATATAAAAACGAAAAATCACTTACGCATGCATCGCAACATAAAATCAAGGTGAACATAAAACTTTATGAAAACCGAAAATTTATAATGAATTTTTTTATCATAACAAATGATCAGCAATATAACAGCAACTTAAAAAGCACCAAAGGCAAAAATATCTATTACGCAGGCAATTTTTTAAGTGATGTACCGCGACGCTCACCTACATACACACACACTTATAACGGTACATATATTTTATAAATAAAAACAACAAAAATATTGAATTCCAACATTAAATGACAATTTAAGACAAAACTCACGTGTGGAAGGTGGGCTTGATCGCTCCAGTGAGGCTGGTTAAGCTGGTGCGTTAACTGCTTACCAACTGACGGTGGCGCGGCAGCAGCAGCGTTGATAGGCAGCGCCGGCTGCGCCAGCACATGCCAAGTAGCCACATACGCTTGTTAATAGTAGCAATGCACATGTGTATGCCATAAGTCAGCAGCAAAAAAACAAAAAATGCAACGTTGGAGAACACACCCTTTTGAAGTGTAGTAGAAATAGCAAGAGCCATAAGAAGAAGAAGAGCAAGAGCAAGCAGCAGCCCGGTGCCGTTGGAGGCGCACATTCCGTGGAATATTAACCTACATTGGGATTACGTGAGGCGTCATCTAAATGTTTGTGCAGCACGATACACTTGTTGTTGTTATGTAGTTGTTGCTTACCGCGTTGCAGCAGTTATAGCTGCCTGTAGCAATGTTTAACGCGCTTCATTGTGTTATCACACTTTGCGAATCAAAAATTACAAAAAATAATTAAAAACAAACAGTTATACCCTACACACGTGCATTTCTTATAGCATAAAAGCGTATTAAAATATATGTATTCTGATTTTGATCGATCAGTTTGTAACTATATTATTAGTAGCTATATGCTATATTAATCCGATCTGAACCATTTGTTCGGAGTATGCATTGTTGCCTGAAATAATAGTCCAGACCAAATTTCGTGAACATTTTTATTCAAATAAGAAAGTTTCCCATACAAGGACTCGATTTTGATTGATCAGTTTATATGGCAGCTATATGCTATTGTGGTCCGATACCGACGGTTCCGACATATGAACATTTATATATATATACATATATACTTTATGGACTTTATATGTTATGTTACAAACTTAATATACCCTGTTCAGGGTATATAAAAACATGAGCAACAATAACAGCAGCAACAACAACGTTGACACAGTGGCATAGTTGGTAGCTGCTATTTCTGTGGCAGCCGGAGCTGGAACACGCGCTGTAGCAACAATAGCCGCTGGCAGCTCACGCGTTCTCACTTTATAGGTACACTCATATACACATACATACAAGTGCATAGATATCATACATATGTGTGTACCCACTCACAACAGCCGTTGCGCTTCCTTTTTCGCTTTGTTAAATGTTATTTCATTACTTGTGTGCTTTCATTTGTATCTGTGTGTGTGTGTATGTGTGGGTATGTGCGCGCTGGTGTCTGCGCTTGCCTGATACGCATCTGATGGATGTATGATGAATTGCCTACAACGCTCTGTGGAGTCTGCTCGTTTAAACTCATTCATTTTCATCGTGTATATGCTTTCATACATATCTACCGCTATATGTATGTATGTGTATATTCAACGCATCTTTGCCTCATTGTTGTTATTTTGCGTTATCGTAAACAATTTTTGATTGTCGTCAAATAAAAATTCCTTAACGTTGAAAAAGTAAAAGTGGTACAGACGCGACAATCACATCAATGGAGCTGACGGAACACCACATTCGATGAGGGTGTGGTGATTATTATCGACTCACATTTTTTCTCAAATATACAAGTATGTAAAACGTAAGTATATATGTACATAAATGTTATATATATTATATATATATTATAAAATTTAAAAACACCGTAATTTTTATCAATACTATTTTACGAGACTTCTTCGGAATTGATTGAGTGTAACATAACCTCTTTCGAAAATTTCAAAATAAACGATAGTCTACAACTTACTTTTTTCATAAATTTAGTATTAAGCACTAAGAGCCAGTGAGATTCGGTGAAACCTACTGAAAGGCTGGGAGAGTTATTGAGAACAAGTGAGAGCCCAGTAGAGCCGTCGAGAGCTTAAGAGAGCTACTGAAAGTCACGGAGTACTGAAAGGCACTGGCAACCGGTGTGTTGAGCAGTAATGTCACCGAGAGCCAGAAAAGAAAACTGATAAAAGTCAGTATACACTGTTGAGAAACAACAAAAGTCACATATAGTCTATAAAATTAACACCAGAGAGTCATTGAGAACCACTGAAGGCACGCAAAAGTCACTGAGGATCACTGAAAGTCCGGGAGAGTTATTGCAAACCAGAAAGAGGCATGGAGAGTCATTGAGAACCAGAGACAGCCACAGAGAACCAGGCAGAATCAATGAGAACCAAGGAGAGCCACCAAATTCCCGATAACCACTGTAAGTCCGAAAAAGACATTGGGATCCAGGGGGAACCAAGGAGAGTCCCCGAGAACTAGGGAGAACTAAGAAGAGTCACTGAGAACCAGCGGGACCAAAAGTGAGAACCAAGGCTGGTCATTGAGAATCAAGAAGAGTCACTGAGAAATAGGGGAACCACGGACAGTCACTGAGAACTAAGGAGAGCCACTGAGAGCCAGGGAGAACTAAAGAGAGCCACTGAGTGGGGACCAAGGCTGCTCATTTAGAACCAATGCTGGTCACTGAGAATCAGGAGAACTAAAGAGAGCTGATAAGAATCCGGTAGAACTATGAAAGCCAATGACCTTAATTGCGACTATTTTGAGTTAGCATATTTTTAAGAAGATTTTTATACAATATTAATATTGATTTTGAAGTAATATTCAACTTTTCGTGCCTCGCGATAGACCAATAAATAGTATTGAGAAGTTTTGAAGTTGTCGAATTTCCTAAATTTATAACAGTCGCCTGTCAGACGTCTATTTTCCTGAAGTCACTTCTATATGAGAAGAAATATCTGCTCGCAAGTAGAGATGTATGTATGCATGTATTTCCAGCAAAATTTTACGGCAATTGCCTTTTGTTCCGTTCTGACGACTATTAGCGCATATATTAATATCTCTCGACAACTTTTGGCAATTTTTTTTTATATATTCGATTTTATTTTTCTTTTTTAGTTTCCACTAGCTTCTAGTCCATAAAATGCTTTCCTGCTGCACTTTTTTTATTGTTGTTGCCATTTAATGACAAAAGTTTTTCTTCTTCGACTCGTGCTAAAGATGGCACACTCAAATGACGAGTGTGTTAGCCATTCGCTCGCTTTTCATAAACTGCCAATGTATGTGCGGAGGTATGCGAGCGTGTGTGTGTGTGCGTAAAAAGTTTTTATTATGCCACATTTGAAGCGTTAATGGTGTCGAAGTGTCAAGCGTTTACGACTATGTTAAGCGCAAAAGTAGAAAAAAATTATATTTTTTTAATATGTATATTAAAAGTCTTTTATGAATTATTTAAAAATAATATGTCAAGCTGTTACATGGAATTAATGCGACAATTTACTTAAAGACTTTTCGCTGTTTTTCATCTTCTAGTTGCTATTCAAATATAGTCGCATCACTTGCTCGGGTTGATTTAAAAGTTATCGAGTTTGGAGAGTATTATAATATCTTCGAAAATATTATGAGATAATATACATGATCGCATTTATTATCAGAATAGGTACGTTGTTTGAGAAGAAGTGGTAAAAACAGTTTATGAATTTCATATTTTCAATCAAAGTAAAATCCCCATAGTATCCAAAATCTGAAATTGTTTTTCCAAGTTAATTGACTATACTCGTATATCCTTCATTCAGATAGAGTGAATATCATAGTCATTGAGAGCCGGTGAGAGCCATTGAAAATCACTTAGAACTCGTGAGAGTCACTGAGAGCCGGTGAGAGCCACTAAGAAGCGCTGAGAGTCTGGAAGAGTCACTGGAAGTCGGTGATTGCCATTGATAGGTTAAGGAAATTACTGAGAGCCTGGTAGAGTCACTCAAAGTGGATGAGTTATAGAAAGTTTATTATTATTATATTGTAAACTTACTATAAACGTTGCTCTGATATATCCCGTTTCCAAACATAAAGCCTTCCGAATATGGTTATTTATCTGTGCTAATACCAAAAATGTAAGTAAAAGCTTATCGTAAAATCGATCATGAACCCTTTCGTATATCTGAAGTGCTTAAAAACCGGAGACACTTCAGAAAAGAGTAAGGATTACAAACATGGAACTGACGAAATAATACTTTTTGAATATGGAATATTCTCCTGGTCTAATATATATTTGAAAACTCTGCCGTATATTTAACCAACCTAATCTAAGTAATGATCCACTTCCAAGCTATGGTATATACCGAACCCGATTTCTCGACTGAGGAACGGTTTGATGGAATGGATGGAAGAGAAATTCCGAGATAACGAATTTTATCCGAAGCAAACCTGAAGTTCAAAGTTCGCACAAAAGATTTTCTCCAGTCAGTGGTTCAAAGTGCGGAGAAAATTCTTAAACCATAAAGTTTTTCTTAAAAAAAAAAAACACATAGAGAAAATATAAAAAAGGTACTTATTTTTGACTACACAGGTACTCATCGGTCGCATTAGAGCTGAGTGATAGTACAAAAAGTTAACTCTGAGATGTATGTATCATATCAGGTAGTAGGGAATTTTTTTACAATCTCAGAAACTTTTACGCCAACCCTCATAGCATTCATAAGTTTAGTACAAAAAAAATAAATTTCGTATTATTGTTCGCCTGTCTCTGTTTAATATAATTTTTATAAAACTGCCAACTGTCGTCTCACCTGCTCGCCTTGCCATCGCGCGTTGCTGCCTTCGTCACCAATTGAAGACAAAGTGTACTTTTGACAGTTTGAAAAATTCATCCATTTTTCACAAAGTTATTTGTGACAAATGTGTACTGTCGCATTACACGCATTAAAACTGTAATAAAGTCGCTTAAAGACAGCAACAACAACAATAATAAAATAGAGCATTACATTATCTCATAGTCGCCGTTGTTGTCAAATGTTCGAAAGCGAAAGTTGCAGGTGTCCAAATGTCAAAGCATTAACATTGACCTCTGCACCCGCGTTTCATGTGACCCTTCCATAATTGTATATGTGCGTGTATGCGTGTACCTTGCTTGCTGAAAAGTGAAAATTTACACTCAGTCAAATGTGTTGACACCGCGAGATCATGAAGATTGTCGTCTGTCGCCAGCTGACGGCCGCCGAATCACGACTGAAGGTGCTCTCTGCTTGTTGTGTGAATTTTTGATAAATGACGAAAGCTTTTAGTGTTTTATTGTCTCACAAACTGACAGTCAGAAGCTGGCACAATTTACAGCATTTACATATTTCATTTATTTATCGTTTAGCATTAATATTTCATTCATTCCTGTGAGGTAATAGCCATAAATGTTGTTGACAGCAATAAATACATACTTTGACATTGCCAATGAGGGAGAGTGATTGCTAATGCCTTGATATTGTAACAGAGAAAACATATACTGTGAACTCAGCTTAGTTTGATGGATTAAAGATTGGAGCCAATGACAACTTTTTACAACCTCACTTGGTATGCTTCCACAAGCAGCAGTTTTACCAGCTTTCATATCCTGCTGCTCAAAGTTCTTTTAGATCTAAGCCATATACGATTTCTGGGGCACCCGAAAAATTAATCCCTGAATTCCGAGAGTAAGAATCGTATCGCAAAGAAGAAACCCCGTTAATTTCGGCTGCACCGAACTTCGTGGCAATCTACCCTGTTCAGGTAGTCAAGAGCATGAACCAATTTTACTTTGGAACATATATGGCATATGAAAAGTGGATGATACACTATACTTGTATATATGTATATATATATTTATATATACCAAATTAAAATGTTAACTAGAAAAGCCGATTGGCAGATAACACACACCCATAATACGCTCAGAAGAAAGCAGAAAGCTTCCCTCTTACACTTACGCTACAACTACAAACAAACAGGAACCCATAAAAACAAAATATGTAAATATAAATACACACCGGCTTTTATTGAAAAATTTATTTGTTTTTCAGGTAAATATTATTATTTGTTTTATGTTTTATTTACCAACATCTACTCATGTAAACTTACATATACTATATAACAAGCATACAAATACATATATCTTGAAGCGATATCTGGAAATTGAAAATGTGATATAAACTACAGAGCGGCAATAAATCCGCGGGCACGTATACGCCATGACATACAAATATGCCACAATTCCAATTTGTGCAATGTGTCGGCGGCCGACAAACGACAGCCTATTGCGAAAGCAGTAAATGAACCGTTCGGTCGTTAAACTGTAAACGGACTCACATAAATGAAATCAATAAAAAGAAGAAAAAATAATAAGAGCAGTAACGAGGAAAAATAAACTCCACAACCAACTTTGAGCATATGTGTGTTTGCTCTCGCATAAGGATACACCTTCCGTGCGAATGCCGGAAGAACACAAAACGGAGACATAAACTTGTACACATATACATATAAACATATGTACATATATTGCAAATTGAAAAAGTATGACCGCTCATTTCGGTAATTTATTACCTGTCAAATATAAATTGCTTTTACAACACAGCATACGAGTATTTTCCAAATATCAATATTTTTCCGTTTATTTAGCGATATTTTAAAAAAATAATGTTGTGCATTAAGAAGAAAGTAACCAAATATTGAAGGCAATGAAGGTGAAAGCTCAAAATGAAGCTCCACAGTATAATTTATTATTGTGAATATAAATAATAAGAAAACCAGAACTCTTTCAGTAAGTCTTTGACGGAGAGATGTATTATTTTAAGACTAAGTATTTTAATGAGCTTAATTTCTTAATTTGGGAACCTAAAATTTATCAGTTTTTGTTTTTACCGAAAATGTAATTGGAAGCTTCTCTTAAAATCTATTATAATACCTTTCCTATTACTAAAGTACTTCTAAGCCAGATACACATCAAACAAGAGTTAGTATCATAGGTATGGAACTGACGAAATAATTTTTTTTGTGTATGGGAAAAAGATATCTAAGCGAGAAGCTTTGTAGACAACTTTTTGCGTCGATTCGTAACGCGCCCCTGGTCTTATATTTATTCGAAAATTCTGCAGTATATTTAACCAACCTAACCTAAGTAATAATCCACTTCCAAGCGAAAGTATATACCAAACAAATTTTCTCGACTTAGAAACGGTTTGAAGGGGCTTCGGACTCGAGAAATTTCGAGGTAACGAATTTTATCTAAAGCAAACCCGAAGTACAAAGTCCAGACAGGATATACATAATATATAAAGCTATTGCAAGCTTAGATACATACTAAATTTAAAAAGCGAAAGAAGGCGAAATTCATGCTGTGAAAGCAAGATAAATTATATATTATATAATTAGAACAGATTTCTTTGAACCAAAACAATAAATTTTGGAGATAAAATTGTGGTATTTCAAGACTAAGTTTCTCAATGAGCTTAGTTTGCTAATTTTAGGAATCTAACTTAAATGTATAACATAGGTATGGAAAGTACCGTAAATCAAGTAAAATTAATTAAACTTTTGAGCTTTGTGAGAACTTGTAACAACTTAAATTTTAGGACTGTGAGAAAGCTTTGGAAAACTTTCCTTCAATATCACTTATTCAATAATTGTCATATTTCCTACCTTTGTTGTAGTCTAAAAGCTCTGAATTGAATTCGGTCTAAGCTCTGCTTAACTTCTAAAACTTGTATTACTAATGAAGCTTAAACTGGTTTGTCGTTTTATCACTTATTTTATTTTGTGAAACAAAGCGTTGTGAAAGCTTAGTAATTCTTTTCCAAAATCCAATGCATATTTTTTTATTTTTACAATGATATTTAATTTTTGCATTTTTTGTATTATTTATAGCGAAAGCTCTTAAAAGTTCATTAATACTAATTTTAAAATTTAATCAAAAGCTTTGTAGCAAAATATAGAATAAACTTTTAAAATTGCTCCAAAAATATAATAACGATTGAATTATAAAAAAAGAAATCTTAAAAAACAGCGTTTAGTAATATGAAAAGCAAATTTACAATTTTTGAAAGCTTTGCTTTTTAGCTTTTATTCTAAACTGCAAATTTTACTTTATATTATAATATTTTTTTTGAACACAATACTAAATACCTAAGGTTTGAGTTTTTTTCATGGTCCAAAAAATATTAACGGTCTACTCACAGTCTAAATAAGTCTTAAGTTCAAATAGAAGTCAAACTTAAACAATTTCGAATCTTTCAACTTCTTACACAATATTTTCAGCCAAAAGTGCAGCTGTAAACGTAATTATTTGCTGGCATAAGCCTCCCCCACCCACACCACATATTTGCCAGCTTCACACACATGTGGCAAAAGCTCTTTAATTCCCGAGAACACCAACGTCATTTTGCTACAGAGTTCCCATATAGCATTTAAGCTGAGGGTAAAATCTCCAGTTTCGCCAATGTACAATTTACACGCTTAACGCTTGTCATGCCTTCCGTTAATACCATGATACTGCAGACAGGCATTCGGAAATCCTTGTTTCCGATTTTTCGTTTTTTTTCTTTTTGGGCATTTATTTATTTCTCTCTCTTTTGGCTTTTGTTTGGCCACTGTCAGTAGCAATTAAATTGATTGCATTTCTCTGCTTGTGATTAATTTTGTTACTCTTTCGTTTACAGCTTTCATTTCGGTTCCTCGTTCTTCCGATTACTTGCGAATCCAATAACTCGTTCATGTTCGATTTTTTATTTTTATTTTTTTAACTACATACATATCCATTCTGCTCTTTTCTTTTTCTATTCTCTGGCACCCGCTACGTTTGTATAGGACTGGACTGTTATTTCATTTGTAGCAGAATTTTTATGTTGGTCTCTGAACCTCTTTTATATTTCGTTGAGCTAAAAAACAATTCAACTTCGACTGCAAGTGTCAGTGATAATTTTCGGTTTTATCCTTTCATTGTTTACTAAAGTGACTATAGGACTAAAAGCATTTTCTTCCGCATACAAGTGAGAAGGAAAGTATTTAGTGAGGATACTTTAAATTTTGTGAAGTATTAAAGCTTTCGCTAATTAAACGGGACAGGCGAAAGTTTGCAAACTCTTATTCTTTCTTCTATGCTAAGAAATATTTTTATTATTTTCCAGATACTAGCTGACACCAAGTTGTTCCAGCAATAAATTACTATAAAAATGTAAGTCTTATAGTTATTTCTTTAATTATATATTATTTAATTTAATGAAATTTTGTTTATACGTTAATTTGGTTTAGTCCTCTAACTGAGCCACCTTACCCCTATGCATATTTTGAATTCTTAAAACTCACTAAACCCCCTCGATTAAGTTGATGCATTCTTTTTGCGTGTGTTTGAAATCTTCTGAAGTTTTTATTGTTGGCTGATTCGAATCGCAGTCACTAGTGACGTACGAAATTTGTTGGTTATTTAAACTTAGCATACCTTCAAGTCATTCATAAACCCTTAGCGCATTCTAATTCTAAATCATTAAACTGTAAAATCAGCTTTTTTCGAAATATTAAACTATAAGGAAAAAAGTAATTTCTCCACTTTTCGAACTTAGCTTCCAAAAACGAAGTATTAGCCTTCGAATTTCGAAATTGATTGTAAAAATCAGTATAAATTATAGTCTATATGCAAATTCCTAAAAAAATAAAAATATTGACATCATCTACTTTTTTCTCTTATTCTCCATCTATAATTTTTCGGTTAAGCTTATTATATATGACAGATTTTACAAGGTTAAGAAGTGGAATCTTGGAAAAACTTAAATTTTTATTTTTCAAAATAGAGCCGAGTGTTATATAATGTTATTATATATTATTTATATATATATAGCATCTGGCAACATCGAATGCTACAATTTGCATATTTTTGAAATCGTACCTTTTACATAATTAAATACTTACTAACTAAAACTGAAGTTCATTTTTTATTTTGCTAGTAAATCTTACTCCAAAATTTAATAGGTGTGGCAACTCTGTTTTTTATAATATTGAAATACAACAATTTAAAAAATTCAGAAGCTTTCTGCTTTTACTAAAAAAATTATAAATGTAAATTTTTTTCTAATATATTTTCTATTTAAAATCATATGGCAACTCTGTAAAGTATTATAACTATAATAAAGCCGTTTTTAACCCACATAATCTAATATCCGCTATTGACTTCCGCTACTTTACACTGATTCCACGCCGCACATCTAATCTAATAACCCAACCCAACTAACGCCAACGAAAATCAAGTAAAATTGCTTAAACTAGCAGCAGTGAAACATTGCATTTTAAAACAGAGAATGTCAAACGTGCAAACGAGCAACAATAGATAGCCATCGGAGCTTCCTTTCTGCGACAACGAGAATGACAAGCGAAATGCGCACGAACAAAAACACTTACGCAACAACAAACAAAGTTTAGCAGCACAGTGTTTGCGCAGCGACACTTCGGGCCGCACCTAATATTACTTAACATTTTTGTAGTTGTTGGAATTTGTTTAGATCTTTTTGTTTTTTTTTACTTTATTTTTTTTGAAGCCTCTCATGCTTTCATTTTTCAAATTGAATTCTAAAATAAATCCCAAACGCTTTGTTCGACTTTAACTGTTGCGTGTAGCAGTTGTGATTGTTGTTGCTTGTGTTGCTGCTGCGCGCTTCGTCAATTACGCGTCGCGTCACCGCAGCGCCGTTGTCGACACGCCACGCAATATCTAAAAAGACAAAAACTAGCAGCGCCCTGAGAGGATGACATAAATTAGATTAGCAACATGAACGCGCCGCGATACAAAAAGCGAAAAAAAAGAAGTACAAAAAGCGAAAGTAATGCCAGAACGTTAGCGTGTCCCAGGCGCGCTGCCAAAAAAGCAACAAAATTGCCGCGGCACCAACAAATCGATATCAAATCGAAGCTCAATGAATCAAATTGTAACAGCATGTTGTTGTTGTTGCTGTAGCTAATGTTTCGCTGCGCCGTACCGAGTGCGTGTCTGTATGCGCGCGGATCGCTGAATGCTTTTCGTCGATTGCTGTCGATCGCTGCGTGCAGATTGTCGGAAATTTATGTGGATAATTGAGTGAACAACGCGGCGCCACCAACTTGAAACAAGCGACAACAACAACAATAACAATATGTGATGTACATAAATGCCTGACTAACCTATCGCGCTACAAAGCGACCAACCTTCCTACCTACGCGCCTACCTGTATAGCCCGGTCCAGTTGACAATCGAGCTGGTATTTTGGGTTGCGCCAGAGCGTTTAACACTCGCCGCGCTCGATTGGACAAATTGAATATCGCCAGTTAATTCATTATTTTATTTATTTTGTAGTTTTGGTCGTTTATTGGCAGCGCTGACCTATAGTATTGGCATTTTTATTAGATAATGAATTACAATTAGCTTATGCAAAATGAGCTGAGGATGAGTAGTGTCGCTTGGCGGGGTGCAATAATTCAAAAAATGAACTCCTAAGAGCGCTCTTACTCATTGCAGAATTGGTGGTGTGCATATGTATGTAAAGGGCGCTTACTATATGTCTCTCATATATGTGTGGGTGTAATTTTAGCTTTTATTATTGATTAGGTTAGGTTAAAAGGTGGAACCAATTATAAACGCCAACAAAGATTTCACTTGGATAGCTTAAAACGCCGGCCCGCTGTGATCCCTAAAGCTCCTATGTATTGATCACAAATTTGTTGAGGCAGCTAATGTGAGTTCCAGCTATCTTTCCTGGCTCTCCGAAAATATGTCTGCCGAGATATTTCCACCTTTGTCTTGCAAAAAGCTGGACAATAGAGGAAAAAGTACCTGGTTGTTTCAATCTCACCTTTCTCCATGCAACTTCTAATTAAAAAAATTATTTTTATTAAACTCTTCTCTCTTTTACTTTCTTTTACTAATTTAAATCATATAAATAGACTAGCATACTGAGTGTGTTATAAAATTTCCCCGTGAGGTCTTTAAATGGTTTTAAATATTTTTTCAAAAGACGAACTTCTGAACCATTTGCTTTCATGTGCTCTACCATTTCTATTAAGATGGTTGTGAAGCCATTAGAAATAAAAAGTAACCAAAACCGAATAAAGCGACAAAATCACAGATAAAAAATACCGTTATATTATATATTGAGTAACCTTAAAATACTCATAGCTAAGCAGCAACAACTACAGTTGCGAGGAGTTGAAGAAGAGGAAACAAAAAATAAAAGCATAGTTGAAAAAAAAACGAAATTCTGCTAGAAATCGAGTTGAGTTCAGGCGTGTTAAGTACTTCTTATTTTTAACCTCAATTAGCTTGACACTTTTGTGATAAGGGTGCTACAGCGCAATGGCCAACTAATAGCCCAAGTATGCTAGTGGTAATACACACATGCACACATCATTTTATGCACATAGCAAACTAACGTGTTGACTCTTGTATTCTTTAGCTTTGTTGCTCCCAAGCAATTGGTCTCTTGGACGCCAATAAAAAGTACTCCCAGTGAGATTTACCGCTTACTCACTGCCAGCACTTCATTGCTCACCAATTGCGGTACCCCATGGAATTAAAAGAAATGCCACAGCAATTACTACGAATGCTTCGCAACAACAACTACAACATCAACTAGCTACAATCAACAATAATGAACCACAATGGTTCCCAATAATGGTGTATGGGAATGTCACCGCCCAGCAACCTTAGAAATGTTCCAATCTATGCAAACAGATCTGCTTTGTTGTAGTGGTCGTGGTAAAGATCGTGCCAACCGAATGCGCAGCTGCAGAGTGCACGAGCAAGCAATAGACGCATTTATAAAGAAAAAAAGTGAAAACTGAAAATAAAAAGTTGCTTCCTCACAGCGTTGGAGCGCCTTTGCTTGGCTGCGTGAGGCACGTGCAGCAGTTTCTTCCCTATGTTTTTCTTTATCTCTTGTTTTTTTTTTTTGTTTTTTTTTATGTAATATTTTTTTTTATTTTACTATTGTCTCTTCATTTTTGTTATTATTAGCTTTGCTAATGCCCAGCAGATAAGCGAACTTCTACTTATTGTTCTTTACTTAGCTTCTATTGCTTGCAAACTATTCTTCAAGACTTCGTTCGTGCATAGCACCCATACCTCTGTATATGTGTGTGCATTTGTGCATATAACCATATATACTCGTACATCTTCGTGCGCATTGGACAAACGTCTATTATCTCTTTAGGTCAAGATAAGATTACAAACAATTGAGCTCAACCCCGACGCGAACAAGTCCCAACAGTCACACTAATGGATGTCCAAGGCGAGAGGCCTATTGTGGACGCCGCTGCTAGCTGAGGCACAGTGTGTCGATTTTGATAAGAATTCAAATAAATTTTCTATATTATTTTGTGGAAATACTAGAATGGAGCTTCAGACTTACCGAACGTTTTATCTTTCAGCGGATTTTCATGGACGAAAAGAAAAAGACGGCTTCACTAAATTGCACCTTCGAAGCAAGGTTTCGAAGATCGAAAGATGTAGAATTTGTGTGAACTGCTATTGTACTAGTCGTCTTTGCCATCTTTATAGATTTTTTAATAAGAACTAACTGCACTGAACAGTTTAGTTAGGTCTCCAAGTTAATGGCGACTTCAGCATCACTTCACAGATTCGAAATTTTTTAGTCTAGTCTAGTCTTCGGCCTCAAAGCTCACATAAAAGAAAGAAGCTGCTGTACACTTTAAGTGTTCGATAGACTCCGATATCTGACAATTAACACTAAGAGTGGTTGGACTTAAATATACTTAGCTGATCTCTCTGTATAAGTTATTTTCTCTTTCTTCTTTTTCTTCTTTCGGGGTTGCCTTTGAAACATTGGAAATGCCGAAAAAAAATTGCTTCTGGTAGATCTAAACTTTGGATAATAAGTGTTTTCCAACCACTGTATATTTACATATGTATATATTAAATGTATTTATATTTATCTTTGGTGACTGATCCAACAGTCAGTCCAACACAATTTCGGCATCAATCTTGACATTTGGCACTCTCTTCACTTTTAGGCTATTTAAATGGCTACTTATAATAATTTCAAATTTCAAAAATGCTTCTTTTGCATTCAAGAGCTTACCCACCCCACGCTCTCGCCTCTACTTTGCTTCTACTGTAGCAGCGTTATGGATTTCGTTCGTTTGTGAAGAATTACTTACAGTTTTATCTCTACACATTCACATACAATATATTACATATGAATGTTAAATAGTATGTGTTGCTGTTGTTGTTGTGGCGCGACCGCAACATCTTTAGCGATTTTACTTACCTCATTCACTTAACGCTGAACTCTTTGCTTGCCTCCGCGCCATTGTCGCTTCATTGTCACATTTAATGTTAATGACGATCTAACACTCGAGATAAGTATGTATGCGTGTATGTGTGTGTCGTCGAGCAAAGTAAATACATATAATGATTACTTGAAGTTTTTAAGTAACAAAGCGCTGCCAATCGCTTGAGCGTTCGTTGCGCAGTGTGAAAAGGTGATGGCTTCTTGGCTTCTTGGCTCTTGTCGCTTTTGGCTTTTTTTATGTGACTGCTATTTTCTTTGTTTCTAGTCTTGGCTCTTATTGTTGATTGTTTGTTTTTGTTGTTGTGGCTTTGTCGTAATTCACCTCATCTCTTGTAATTTAATGCTTTGACGCACGTGCGCTTTGTATTTTTTTCAATTAACTCTCCATTTTTTTCGGTTTCTTCAACACAAGTTTTACCTGCTTTGCATTCGCTGCTTGTTATTGTTGTTGCAGTACGCTTATTATCTCTATGTTGTTACGTGTTGTTTTAATTTGTTTGTTGTCTTTTTAAGTGCTTTGTTATTAGTAAGTCGCTATTGTTGTTGTTGTAGCCGCTTGTTATTATTTTCATTTAATTTGTCTTAAGAATTTGTACTACAACTTAATTAAGTCTTCTGGCGTTGGCAACGGCTTAATAGCTGACATTTGAGCGTGGACATTTGTTTATGGACGAGTAAAATATAGTTCATTTTGGACTCGGGGTTTTTTTTATATTTTTCTATTTTATTTTTCTTCTTCTTATTTTTCTATAAAGAGCGCTTTCGTTACATAAATATAACCATTTAAAGGTTTAAACTGGAAATGCACAAAGGACTAGATATTTAGATAAATAAATTCTCAGATTCTCGTTCATAAATTGTTGGTTACATAGGCAGGACGTAAAAAACCACGGGAAGATTGAATTATTCTATAAACTCGTAGTAGTTCAGTCCTGTACGTATCCATTCTCCTTAATTTGACCTCTGGATCTAGAAAATACCGTATATACGTAAATTTTTTAGGCCCCTATAAAACAGTGCAAAACTATGTGAGAGAGAGGCAGACAGACAAAGAAAAGAAATGGAACACCTTGCAGTATTTATGATGTTTGGTAGCCATAGTTTGGTAACAGCAAACAGTTTTATACAACAAGACAAGTAATCTTGAAATTATAAAAGATTGAAAAATCATAAAAAGTTTCAAAGCATTTTAATTACTAATCCTAGGAAGGTTTCAATGTAGATGAAGTTACTCATCATAGCCTCCATTAAAACAGATTAGACTTCAACTGCTGAGATATTTTAGTACGTAGAGTTTATGAGGTCTTTGGGACTTTAGACTTAATCTCATGAGGTATCTAGCCATGTTCGGATCCCTGACCTTATGTTTATATCTATTTAGATATTGAAGAAATCAATGAGTTCACAGTAATCAGTGAATAAAGAAAAAGCCAAGAATTCGATTGAAAATATGATCATGTGTGGTGGATAAAGGTAAGACGCTCGTTTCCCATAGCCCGTGTCATGGTCTTCATCCGACCTACGTATAAACAATTGCCATTGCTGAAGCCATAAGCCATATGAGTTTCAAAAGAAAAGTAAAAAACTTGTAAAAAAACGCCATAGGCATAAAAAGAAAATATGCTACCAGACCATCGTTAGTTATTCTGAAAAGCCACTGGCCGAATTGGACGTGCGAATTTAGATACTGCTGCTTTAAATTTTTACTCACTCAACTGACTCACTGTTGTATAACTATTTACTACTATCCACTAAACCTAACCTACTCCCATCTCATACCTCTCCCACTTTGAGTGTAATTTTTGGTATCCGCTTCTAATACTTAAGATCATGGTTGAGATAATGAGGCTATAGTTCCAGCCAGGCGTAAATATCTAATAGCATAAGTATTTGTGGGTAGTTCCTTAAGCCATTAATTAATTGTCTTCCGTAAGATATTTCTAATACATAGGCAATTTCTTTAGACGAGCTTCGGCGTTTCTAGATGTATTCATCAAAGTATTTCTGGAATTTCCATGCAAATTGTTTTGATCGAATGACTTGGCTAGTAGCTAGCGTTTTCTTTATATGTTAGATCACATAATGTCGCATACTTTCTTTTTGTTCTGTGGTCCCAAAGGTCTGAACAACATTCTTATTTAAAAGAAATCACGTTCCCGATCTTCGCGCAAGAGAGACTTCGAAAAAAAACCAACCGAAATTATCCCAAAAACGAGATTTAAAAATTCAATACTGTAATACTTAAATCTAATGGCAACAACAACTCGAATGTGAAGAGAATAGACAAAGAAAAAGAACTAGCAAATTAAAAAAAAAAAACAAAAAAGAAATACTAAATGAGATTCTTAAGTGAGTTGTAACAATTGAAGCGCCACTTGAATAGTAGAAAGAAGAAATCAAAATAATAAAGCAAGTATCTCCAAGTTCGGCCGAAAGGGTGCACCAAAACTGGGGTGAATCGGCCCTATGCATTAACTGCTACTTGCTGTTTACTATTTACGCTTGAAGATCAAAGCAGACACAGCTATTTCACTCACAGTTGGCCAACCAGAAGGATGGCTAAATTGACTCTTCACTCGGCGAGCCTTCATCAGCACAGACGAAGACGTGGTAATGCCGGCGGTCTCTTCACATTCTTGTTGGCAATGGCCCTTATTGGATTTGTTTTTATGTTTCTTTTACAACTGTTGTTGCCCACACACAAATTCATTAGTGCAATGTTAATTGAAAAAATTATGTAATTAAGAATTGTCATTGAGAATGCTACTGGAGAAATAACTTGGCGTATAAATTTTGTAGTAGGCGTACGACGGCTTAATATGGAAAGGAATGGCAAGCATTTCTCGCTCGTTGCCACTTTTTGTTTTTGGGCAAATATTAAACTTTGCTGTTATAAACTTAAATCTGCTTACTTGGCTCTCATTTTGGCAATGAAATGGTATTTTAAATGCTGCCAACTACGTTGAATTTTGCAGTAGGCTACAGAAGTTTAGTAGCTTGGAGTACTTAGATGGCTGGATAGTTGTAATTCTGTTAATCATGTAAATTAAATACACTTTAAATTCAGATGTTGAAATATAGGTCAAATATTACTTAATGTAATTATCAAAAGTGATTTATGGAACTATTGAGCTAAGATTTGAGGTTTTAATTCCATAAGGTAAAATCCTGATCTCTCTCTTTCTCTCTCTCTCTCTTAATAATATTCCATATTTTGCATAAAAATTGTTCCTGTAGGGAAAAACTGTGAAAAGAATAAGAGAAGAAATCAGATCCCTCCGCTCACTTTTCCCTATGATTGTAATACCCAAAAGAAACGTCGAGACTCTCTAAAGTATATACCATATATAAATGAGCAGCGTGACGAAGCGAGTCGATTTAGCCATGTGCGTCTGTTCATCTTAATATGCGTGAACGCGAACTCTCAGTTTTTGAGACATCGACCTGAAATTTTGCACACGTCCTATGCTCACCAAGACGCTGCTAATTTTTTTGAATATATAGCTGTCATACAAACTGACCCATCCAACTCAATTCTTTGTATGGAAAACTTTTTTAATTGACAAGGTATCTTCACAAAATTTGGCGTAGATTATTATCAAAGGCGTTGTCATAATCTTCTAAGAAATTGTTTAGATTGTACAACTATAGCATATAGCTGCCCTACAAACTGAAGCTTTTGAATGGAAAACGTTTATATGCTTTAGTGATCCGATCTGAAAATTTTCTTCGGAGATTATATCGTTACTTTGGTCAATAAGTCATGCCGAGTTTTGTGAAGTACAAACTCTGGAACCTTCTTTACCTAACCTTTTATCAGAGTATCTCTCTTATTTAACGTTTCTTAGCCTATGAATTCATCATTAAATTCATATTTCTAGAACGAGTCTAAATATTCATCTGGAATAAATTTTGGAAGCTATAAGTTTTTGAACTTAGTAGTATTAAAACACACCTTTCAATGGTACTTAGGAGTACTCAAATATAATACTTCGCATTAGAATTACCTCTATACACTAAGTTTGTACCGACAATTTCCTAAAAAAGCGAAAAAGACAATAGTGCGACTAATTGCAAAAGTGTTGAGCCGAATGTAAAGAAGAAGAAGAAAACTATATTATAAAAGTATGTATATAACACCCGCGCTCAACCAACCAATATGGCGGGTAACTATGTATGGCAAACTAAAGAAATCCAAAGTTAAACTACTACTTAGTGAAGAAATAAATAACAGACGCTGCACAAAAACTGAAAAGAAGACATACGCTGACAGCGTGGCGCGCGGCAGAGGGTGGTATATTTAAGTTAATAGCTGTGAGGAGGGAGACTTTAGTTGTCGCCTATGAGCGTAGGTGGAAATATGCTTTTGAAAATATATAGTGTTGCTGTTGTTGTAGTTTCACATCTATGCAAACACACATGTACATATGTGCGAATATTTATATGTATTCGTTGAACATTATGTTAGGAGCGGCGTTAGCTATAAAGTTGACCTCGCTTTACTTACAAAAGCATACAGATTAGAATTGTATTAGAGGCTTAAGCGTGCAATCGTAAAGAGTCTACGGCAAAAATAGAAAAATTCGAAATAAGTGAAACTAATGGTGGCGGAAGAAGATGTTTTGCTTTTGCATAGAGTTGCCAAATGTAATGAAAATGAGGTGTAGTGGCATTTTCAGAGAGAACAGATATACAAAACATAATTATTTTTTTGGAGTTGTAGTTGAAAAGATTTAAGAATGTAAAAAATAATACATAATCTCGTTTCTCAGCTTGTTATATGTTAATTATTAATATTTTTGTTACTTTTCAGCATGTTTTTCAAGGTGTTTAGGTGCGAGGTGCACTTGGGGTCACCTCTTAATTGAACAAATCTGAAATAAATATTTAAAATAATAGGTTCTTATTTCTACAACCACCTCCCATACACAACTCCATTGCAATACTGTGCATTGGTAACCTTGTAGTTCTGTAAAGCCGTAGCTAACCATCTTCGAACCACCACGCAATCTAAATTATACACCCATTGCTGTATTACAGCAGCAAACGCAAATGACCCGAGCCATGAAATGAAAAGCTAAATTAGCTAGAATTGCCTGTTAATTTAAAGATTATTACGTTGGACTCCCATTGGTTCACATGTATAATGAAGAGCTACTTTTTCAATATAAAATCTCAGTTATTGTTTATATGATTGGCGCTGTGACTTTGCGTTGGTTTTACTCGCGCTAAAATAAGTTTTCTATTTTTTTCTAAACAATGGTACAGCAAGACAATATGCACATACAAATACTTTTACAAATATTACCTCTGACACGAACATTAAATATCAGTAGGGAGAACTACCCTTTAAGGAGGTGATGATGACAATTTTCTGAAGCCTGAAAAATATTTATAAAAAAAGAGCAAAAATAAATA
The DNA here is from genome assembly GCF_042242935.1 of Bactrocera oleae. Taxonomy (NCBI): domain Eukaryota; kingdom Metazoa; phylum Arthropoda; class Insecta; order Diptera; family Tephritidae; genus Bactrocera; species Bactrocera oleae. The sequence continues at coordinate 6,310,398 of NC_091537.1, read as the reverse complement.
CCATAATATGTAAAAAAAATATACAGCGATTTATCAAGCTGCTCTCGTTGTTTACATAGTAGCTATTATTTCTTTACCATATAGTTAATGCCTTATTGAATAATTGTTTTCAAAAATGCTTTGTCATACCATTTTAGAAAATAACCATAACCATAACCATAATGTATTGTCATAATTGTCGTAGATTTCTTCTCTTGACTATGGCATGACTATACGATTTGGTAATATTTTGAAATTGCTCTTAATTCTCTTTCTTGTTTGGGGGTAAAACTCTTTATTTTCATTCGAGAATTTAGCGTAAAAAATTTGTCATTTATTTAATTTAAAACGTTAACTTCGGTTACAGCGTAGCAAGAATACCCTTCACAAATAAAAAAGTTTACATAAAGAAAAATTTTCCAAGAAATTGATTTTAATCGTTCAGCTTGTATGGCAGCTATATGCTATATTGTTCAGATCTGGACATTTGTATTGTAGCGTTGGTTTTGAGAATATTTCATGCCCAATTTTCTGAAGATAACTTGTCAAATAAGATAGTTTTCCATACAAGGACTTAGTTCTGATCGTTCAATTTGTATGAAAGTTATATGCTATAGTGGTTCGGTATCGGTGGTTCCGGCAATGGAGCAGCTTATTGTAGAGAAAAAGAACATGTGGAAGTCACTTATATACTCATAGGCAGACGGGCATAGCTAAATCGTTTAAGCTCGTCCCGCTAGTCATTTATATATATATTTATATTTAATAGGGTCTCCGCTGTTTACTACAGGGTGCTACAAAGAAATAAATATTGCGTACATATATAATATAAATATATATATATACTAATATGTAGGACTAAGAATATACATATTATATATCCGAAAGTACTTTTCTATAATATTTGGAAAATTTTCTTTTTAAACTCTACAAGATTTAGCGATTTTCATCAATTCCTCAATATCAAAGATTATTCTTTTCAGCACAGAAGATAACTCTGTTTCTTGCTCAAATAGGAAATCATAGATTACGTGCTTGGGAACTTAATAAAGCAAAGTACAATCTCTAGGCAGTATATTATTTCCCAGGCCATATAAAAATTTCTTTGAAAAACCAACGCCATAAAATATGATTAGTCGCCTTTCTTATAAGCCAACCGATCATATGTTATGATCTATATTTTTTGTCTTTAAGCTTAAATGTGGTCCATTTGAGGTCGATTAAATTACATGACGACCAAGAAGGAAAGTCGTATTGTCAAAACTAATCAAAGAGCTGTATATTTTAAAACTCTGACACTAACTTTAAACTGCGATCTTAACATCACTTAGTCAGAAATGTATGTTGTTTGGTTATTGCATTCACACTACTAAGTCGATTTCAGTAGTAATGAGGTACTATAGACATTTTGTTGATATTAGTGTGATCTCTAAAAATATACGAGATTTAATGTACCCACTTTAACCTATTCGTAGTTCACAACTTTATATATTGTAGTATGTTAATGGTAAAGCTCAACCAACAGTCGTTTGTACAAGCAAAAAATAATCGAGCGAAAAGGGACGAGAAAAAGTCTGAGAAATGATAATGAACTGTTATTCAAACACTCACAGACATTGTCTTTTGAAAGAACTCAAAAATTATATCTTTAAAGTTTTGGCATAATGTGAAGTTTTGGCGGTGAACTAAGAGGCACACAAAAGCAGTTATGAAATCGAGTTCGGTTGATGATGTGGAGGATAAAAGCTTCTTAATGTTCGCAGGAATCAAAATTAGTTCCTTCAAAAGACTTGCGAAAGGCTGAAAGCATTTTACTTATATAAGGTTCATTCATTTTCAGAATATTTGTTTTTCGGAATTATAGAGGACCTATCTACAGCCATACACGTCGCGGAGTTAAGCCCTAATACCAAACCCAACTGTTTTGTTTAAACATTTTATTTATTGTATTTTATTACATATTTTATTGCAGAATATATGTATAATATATTGGATTTCAATAAATTGTTCATAGATCCTAAATAATTTATGTACAGTCTTCCCAAACACGAAAGTTGTTTGCTTCGGTGGCGTACTATTGAGGTTACACTCATGTCAAGACTGTGAACAAAAAGTTTGGGATTAGAGCACCTCAGCAATTTATGGGAAAATTATATAAGAACTATATTTCTTCATATTTTTCAATTGCCCGCCAGCAGTTAATCTACTCCACGTATATACTTATACACACCCAGACATGGTTGTGTAGTAACGCCTCTGCATATGACCAGCCTCATCTGCTCTGCAACAAGTGACCGCCTTTGAATTACTTTAGATTATTAGATTGAATGGAATTATTGCGTGGCTACTATTTTTTATTTTATTTAATATTTTTTTTGTGTTCTTCTTGTTGTTGTACTGCTGCTCCGTTGGCGACATCGTCGCGGTAATTGAATGTAATTGAGAGCGTCTTTGATGTGTCCATGAAGCACAAAAGAATAGGCCGCAACAAGATGCGTGCTTTTTAATTAAAATTATACAAATATACATACTGGCACACATATAAATGTTTATTATACTATGTATGTAAATATATGTTATGTGTGCGTGTTGATTTTCTTTAACTTGAAAACTATTGCGTAACAGTTTACAAGCGCCGAGTGGTGTGGCAAATTCGAAATGGAATTTTTAGATTTTTAGTCGCACATTTTGTTGATGCGCGCGTGCTTTAGTACAGTACACACACACACACAAACCTAAATCCAATATATGTAAGTATTCTACATACTTGTGAATTCAGTTAAGCTTTTTCACTTGACTTTTTTTTCGCTTTGTTTGCTTATTTTCGGTTTTCCTTAGCCATTAAAGTTGGGCAAAAATGCACTTGCCACCAACTGGGGCACGCATACAATTGGGTTAATGTGCAAAACGCTGCACATAAAATTATTTTTACCAAAGAAATATAGCTTTTTGTAAACATTTACGAGCGAAATGTGTGTTGAAAAGATTCTTTTTCAAGGAAAATGCATAACTATGCGCTAGTTAAGTACATACATCTGTGTTGTGTCTGTATGTATGTATGCGCTTATATATTTTCGCAACAAAGTAATATTGATTTACTGAAATGCTTGTGTGTGTTTGACCGAAAATTTTAAATTTGAAAACACATGAAATGGCAAAACACACTAAGCTAATAGAACCCTGCAAAGCTTTGGCTCACTGCTGAAAGTAGAAAATATTCATGAACAAGCTTTACGTTATCTTTTTAACAAAATTTCGAGAGATGTCATTTCGAAAAGTATACTGTTCTAACTGCCTTATCACTAATTCGAAATTTTCAAAGGGTCAGTATAACAACCGGCATGCTAAAGAGATTCCATATACAAATACAACAAGTCTTGTATGGTCGGTTACTGGAAATATGCTCCCGTAAACCTTTGAGGACAGAAGCTGCAATTGATTTATTTGGTAGATTTTATTACCGATACATAAATCCTACGGTTACGTAGCGCACAGCAATTATTTTCCATCTTGCTTATAATAACTGATTTATGAGGAATATATATATATATATATTCTAAGTTTTTTTTCTCTAATTCCATAACACTCTGAGCACATTATTTGTGTTATGAAAAGAGAGATTCCGGTTCTCATTTATTGAACAACAAAAATCGTTACGGTAAACGATAAAGATGGATAATATTACCTAACCTGACGTCCGAAAAATACCTTTTTTAGGGAAGATATATCTATCTAAGCTGCATATTAACCACAGAAAATAGTTCGAGGACGAGAAAAAATTAAAAAACTCATAAATAAAATATAAAGAGATCATATAGAATGTAATCATGAAATGCTATAGACTCCTGGAGAAATAAGGATGCGCTAAATCGATTTTGACTCTTATTTCAGAATTAATTTCGGTATTGAAATATAATAATATGAATGGTTGTTTATTAAAAGCTCATATTTATTATTAAATGGGTAAATGTTTTTCGGTAAAATATGTACTCAATCTTTCAATACTGATCAATAAGTAAAGGCAATTCCAAACTACAAAAGCTTCAGAAGTCGGTATTTTATATAAGCCGAATCCTCCTTAAACGACTGATTTCGGTATATTTCAATTATTATGATTCAAAATTTTTCATTTTCTTCTTAAATTTATGATTTGAAATACGTATGTACAGATATAGTATAGACGCTTAAGGATAATTTCGATAACAACGATCAACTGAGTATTTCAGAACCTTCCCTCTTCATCAGAGAAGTTTTAATTAAAAAGCGGTTACTGGTTATGATCAAAAGGTTCAAACACGTATTTTCGGGGTTATACAAAAATTTCGGGATCAAGAGGAGTTCTGCTGTATATTTTAGTTTTTTTCTGAATCAATGAAATTGTAATTAAAAAGCGATAACTGGCTTGGGATTTTATTAAAAATTTCAAACCCGCACTTTCGGGATCATAACAAAAACTTCAGGATCGAAGGGGATACGAATTTGATCTTTGCGTTTTCTATGATCTATGCGTTTATTCAATAAACGAACTTCTCTAAACAATTTTTTCCGAGATTATTTTCGAAACTACGGGACTACATTTTAAATTTCGGGATCAAGTTTAATATAAATAACTGGCTTAAAATTGAGTAAATTGCCAGATTGAAGTTGTTATTTATTAGATTAGTATATACAAACCATATGTATGTATGTACTTCTCCAACTAAAAAGTCGTTTATAGAGTATACAAAAAATTACGGGATTTACCTATTTTATCACTAAAAATGTTTCGAATTAACAAAAAGTTCTATGGTCTATTTTTTTTTTATAAATAAGCATCTTTTTCCAAATTTTTTTTCGGGATTAATCTCGGGATCAAAGTTAACCATGATAATTTGATTAATCGGAAATAAATTGCAAGTATTTTTTGGAAATATTTCAATACGCTGGGATTTCGTATAAACAGAGTTAATAAACTGCAAAAGTTTGAGAATGAAAAAAGAAGGAACCAAGGCGATACGAACTAACAAGTGACTTGGCAGCAAAGAGCTATGAAACACTGCAAATTCCTAAATGCAAACGCTGAAGGATTGATAATGATGGAGATAATTTGTGCGCCATTCGCTGCCTCTTATACATATACATATACTTGTATGTAGGTACATTCACACATATATTTCTCACCCATTCACTTGCAGCAAACGTTCGGTGACTGAGGCTGTCAATTTAATTATGAAATTGAATGAACGCTATATTTTTGCTGCAATAAAAATTGGGTCAGATTTATCGACGCATACAGTTACTGCGTTATGTTGTTGTTGTTGTTCTTGTTCTTGTTACTGTTGTTGCTGCCATTAGCACGCTAATGTTGTCTTCATTTGTGAAGATTGCACGAAGCGCTGCGCTTGAGAATGACAGCAAGCAAGACAGATATGTTTACATAAATTAATGTATATATATATATATGTGTGTGTGTGCAGTGGTAGTTGTAAAATATGCGCGCTTTTCGAGCCAATTGCCAATTGCTGCACGACGTAGCCGCAGCTGAAGCCGAAACCGAAGATGTGGCGCGCCGGGTAATTGTAAACAGTGTGGCAGCGACGAGGCCCCAGCAGCGACAGCAATAAGTATTATTAGAAAATTGCAAATGACTTTTGGAATGACACGATAACAACAGCAACAACAACAATAACTGCCAGCGCAGCGCACTCATTAATAGATGTGTACCAAGCAATTGGAAGCCCAGCGCGGCCAGCAATCGTCTAAGCAATCAGAGCAATAATAATGCCAAATGGTGCAGGCAGTCAGATAAGAAAGCGAAATGATGGCAAACTGCAACAACAACAAGCAAATAGACAAAAACCAGCAAGTAAGAAGCAACACAAAAAGTTAGAAAAATAACAACAACAGACATACATACAACAAATGCGCACACGTCACTTGCTTCGAGGTTCACAACGCGCCACGCCGCGCCGCGCCGCTTCTTATTAGAAATTGCAGAGTCGCAACGCTTCGGCGACGTTCTTCTACTCATTTCCACAGCTACTAATTTGAATCAATGAAGCAGAAGTTTGCAGATTGAATCGTACTTTCATTTGTAAATAAGCAAAAGCTTAGAAAATACACAGCCAATCCATTAGTGTTGGTTTTTGTGCCGTTGCGTTGGTAATCACAGAGTTGAAAGCGCTATTAGAAACACACACACATATACTCATATGCAGATACACGCAGCTTAACTAGAAAATTGTAATCAGCAGCAGTCGCTTGCAATCGCTATGGTTATGCAGGCAATTGTCTGCGCTGAAGGACAAGCTGATGAACTGAATTACGGCTTAGCTTTGCTGCTGATGAGCGGCTTATGAGAGCTGTTCGATGGCGTAGGAAGGTGCTGGCGGAAGCGCATTAAAGCTCTTTGAATTGACGTTGGCATTCTTGCTATGGCAAAAGATGTAGCTGAGACGCTGATGAGCATTACTTAAAAGCAAATACGTAGATACAGATTCTCACATTTTTCTCTTTCTGGTTATATTTTTTTAATATGCGCTTTTTCTAATGAGTCGCTCAGTAAACATATGTACAATATACCATATGTTGTCGATTTGCTAATTTGCTAGCAATTGTCTTGATTTGTGTAGAAATATGTATATAGGTACATACATATGTGCAAAAAGAATTGAAAAAATTATAGTCCCGAAAAATTTCGGGATCCCGAATCACCAGTAATCGATTTTAGGTTAGTATGATTTAGAGCAAAGTAACATACCTGTTTTTAGTTTTTTTTTATAATAATTTTAAATCAATAATTTTGGATCCCGAAACTTGATTTTTGTAAATCGCCGAATTATAATACCTTGAAATAAATTATTTTCTGTACATATATACTGTAAAAAAATTAAAAAATTTCTAGTCCCGAAAACTTTTGGGATTCCGAGTCATTATCAATCGAGTATAGGTTAATACCATTGATATAAAGCAAAGAAGTTACTGTTAGTTACGGTTTATAAATCATTATTTCGGGGTCCCGCACGCACCTGGGAATAATAATATCTTTAAATAAATTATTTTTTATATATATTTTATAACTTTATTAGTATAACTTTAGATTTTAGATTTTTTCGTGGCTTTTTCCTTTGTAAAATGACAATGCAGGCAGCTTTCGAGATGGCGATTTCAAATTGGTCTGCGAAACTCCTACTAGCCATTGGTATTTTTATATGAGCCAAATTCCGAGGTAAACCTGTGAACTGCAGGGGCAGCTTTGGAAATCCCGAATTCACATTTGCTTGCGAAACTACCAGTTGCGATTGGTTTTTTTTAGATGACCCAAATTCCGAGTTAAACCGATGAACTAATGTACAAGAACTGCAATTTTTTGAAATTTGTTATTTGATTATTGCGTAAAAATCGGAATTCCGAAAAATTATTACTAAGACCCGCAATTTGACATGAATCCTTTTAATTGTCAACTTGTAGCTCACCACATAACAGTACATAAAGTAAGACTCGAGCTACTTATCACTTATGCTATGCATTTTGTTTACTATCCAGACAGTCGCTAATTGATTTAGAACTTAGATATTTGAAATAATGAGTTGAATGCTTACTGCGAGCTGGAAGGTTACCAGACTACAGTTTCCCTTCATTTTTTTTTTTAGTATTTTTTTTTCAACTCAAATGACCTGTACACTCTTCCGAACACAACCAACTCACTGATAGTTTGAAAATTTGGTTGTCATAAAAAATGCATAACACGAATTTCGAATCCTCTTCGTCTTCTCCACATATCGTGGCAGCAATGTATTTATTGCGGTCGTTAACGTTACCATACCATCATTGTTGCTGTGAAATGCTGTGGCAGCAATAAAACGTCACGACACGACAAGTCACCGACGAAAAATGCAACGCATTCACACATTTCCGCACATTAAGCGATTTTAATTGCGGTTCATTGGTGAAATGCCGGCAATGCAGTTGGAAAGTCAGCTGCCGTCAGCTGCCGAGCGTGCAGTGAATCGAGCGCTGCGTTCTGCTTAGTGAGCGTCTCCGGTTCAATCAAGAACACGCAACATCACTCTACTGCTCATTCGCTCCCCCCCTAATCCAAATTTTTATCATCCGGGCCATGCCACTTCGATTCTTTTCTACCACCGACTTCTGCGTAAATTTTACATGGTTCACAACAAAGTATCCAAAGTGCCTAAAATCTGCCATTGTATTACCAAAACAAAGGTTCAGCAGAGCGTAGCATAACATGGTAGAGCACATTTGTGCCGAAATTTCGCTTGAAAATGTTTTCGGGTTTACGACCGTATTACTGCCAACCGACAGTACTCGACGGTCGACCGTCAGTAGTCAACAGATTTCAGAGCTGGCCAGCATGATGATGGTCCAGCTTTTTGATGGAAATAGCTCCTCTTAATGCATTCACACTGAATCAGGTGTAGTAGGGCTTTGTTGTTTTACACATCACTTGCAGACAAATTTGTTGTTGCCTTTTGTACTTTATTGTTTTTGTTGCTGAATTTTAACGATTACTATCGGTTTTTACTACCAATGTCGATAGTGTTTGCTCTTTTTGTTTTGTAATTTTCTAAATTGTGGCTTTCTAGTCCGAGATCATATTGTCCAAAATGAAATTTCTGTTCAAAAACTACGAATCTTGAGAGTTTTGGGCCGAGTTTTCCCCTCCATTCTAATAAAAATATGTAAAGTATACAGTTTCGTGTGGAGTTTTTTCAATACCGTAATCTTCCTTTAGCGTCGGTGTAACAAAATGTGCCGACAGTCAACGAAAAGTAAAATATTTCTATCGTGCGAACTGGATAACGAACTCCGGTCATCTATATCACCAATTTATTTGCTAGGTCCAATCATAGACGACACCGACATACACGATTCTATAGAAGGAAGAATAATGTTGGGTATTTTCGGCATTCGCATTTGTTCACCACTATTGTTTGTATTTGCTCATTTTATTACTTGATTCGCTCGGCTGGCGGCACGAATAGCAATTTTCATCGTTGTTGAGATGCTTTGACAGTGTTCTGAAATTGATTTTTCTATAAAAATCCTATATTTTGAAGCAGTCCTACTTAACACAGATGGTTTACTCTTCATACGGAGACAGCCCGAGCTTCGAACAGTTCATCTCGACTTTTTTTGGTGAATGGTGAATTTAATCAAACAAGTTTTATGCTCAGCTCATACTCTGTATTATAAAGCTTCAGAAGATCTTGTGACCTGTTGCCAAGACAGCAGATTCACAATCATTATCAATTGGTCTTAAAAATATGCACTAATAGGGATATTCGCTTTTGGTTACCCTTATAAATCCAAATCATTGACTTCGATGAGCATATCCTATCTGATATCAATATAAGAGCGCTCAAGGAGTAAGGTAATGAAAATATCTACAACTTGGTAGTTAGAGAGATACAAATTCTGATACACATTCCGCTTTAATACCAGCATAAAACAGTTGAGCAATATTTCATCATCTCAAGGCCACTGTACCCAAAAGAACAGTCTACACCGGTAAGTCGATCGCACTTGTCGTAAATGTGCCGAATTCAATTGCTTGAATTTTACGATCCAACTTTGTGGCACACAGTTGTATTTGCAAAGCGAATAAAAACACAAACAATAAACAGAAGACACAGTTAGAGAAAATTAAACACAGGGAGGACAGGTGGTTTTCACGGTGGCTACACCGCTTGCAAACAATGAATGGAAACGAATTACTATATGGTGGCTAACGATAAACTTGTCTCTAAAAGAGTATATATTTTATCGAAGAACGCGCCAACTGATGCGAAGATCCTCGCTTGTTGTACTCAAGACATAGGTATTTTTACAGCGTTTGGATCTCCTTGTTTTATACTCCCTTATACTTCCCGGAAAAGGAAAATTTTCTTAAGAAATACAAAATTCGCGATACTTTTTGAACAAATTTCATATGTATATATGTAAGTGTCTCTCAGAAATTTTCCATGAAGTCTAAAAAATCACTTCTGGTACTTCCCACGCTTAGACCCGCACACATTTTCATAGCAATTATTTCTCATTGCTTTATTGCCTTTGCTACCATTTAAACAATTTTTATTTTCTTTGTCTCAAAATCATTTTCGATCGACCTTGGTGCTAGCCATTTGTCGTCCATTGCTTGGTCCTCTAGAGAGGCCAATTTTTGGATTTTCAAGTGCAATGTCTGCGTGTGCGCTTTGACTGCGCATGCGTCGCCACTCGAAAGCGTGTTATTGTCGAACTACTTAGACTACACATCAGACGGACGTGCTTTTCGGTCCGAATTCACGTTATTGGCTGTTATGCATTAAGCTTATTTGATAGTCATGCTATGCTATGCCTTCCCTGGCGCCGACTGTATACATACAAGTATGTACCTATATGCTACGACTAGCCAAGCTTGGTGGTCAATTTCTTGCTATTGTTGTTGTTTATTTAAAGTTTAGCATACTTGTTATTGACTTTTGTCGAACTTCAATTGTTTAATCTAATTTTAATGCATTTCACGTGCGCCAATTGTTGTCCATTAACAGCAACGTGTTCGATGTGACGATGCGACAACGTCAATTTGACGACAACACATGCGATATTCAAGGTTAATCACGCAATTTTTATGCCGAAAGAAATTACATGAGGCTTTGTACCAAGAAATATAACATATATAGTAGTACTGTATGCATGTGTTAATGTTTTTAGTATATAAATATATATATATATTTAATATATACGAGTATAGTATTTATAAACTATATGTATATAATGAAAATATATTAGCCAGACTTCCGATTTATATATTCATATATTCCCTAAGTCTCGCTCTAAAATGCCTGATAAAGCTGTGACAAGTTGACATTACTCAATTTCCGTATACTTTTCGTTGTATCTGTAAGTGAGTCTCATTGTGAATACCTGCTTTTAGCTAAAAAACCGCAGACTAATTTAAAAGTTAAGCGGTTTGACTTTACCTATAAACCATTATGAGTATTGCCCGGATATCTATTTTAAAATTACTGAAGCCGAATATTTGTCATACTTCACATAAGTATCATGAAGATTTCTATAGATTTCTTTCTTTCTCTAGGAAAGCAGCACCTAACACCTACCACACTTATAACGTTGGCATCCCTGCTCATGGAAGAGTCCTCAAAAGCTTATACAATATTTCCATATCGCCATAGCACTTGTGCTCCGTTATATACTACCTTTCGGTTGCATTTCATATACGCGTTTTGCAAGTTCTCCATAAAAAGTCGAAGCATTAACTCCATCCGTTGCAGTATATTAACTAAATGTACAGCCAACTTCACGCGTTTAATTATTGCAAACTGCCAACACTCAGTAGCTATAAACAATATTTCCTTAGCATTTACTACACACATGTACATATACATACACCTATACATAACATATGTATGTACAGCATAAATAAACGGTTGGCATAAGCACTTGCTATTCGAGCTTTTAAATGACCACCGGAAGCACACGCAGCACTGTAAACCACAGACGTAATTGATCGTCGCTGTTTGTTTATGTGTTCGTGGTGATTTTAATTGATTTGTTGCGCTTTTATGTTCACAGCAATTCTACACTTTTGTTTTTGTATTATTATTTTTTTTTAGTCTCTCATTCATTCCAGATATTTGTTTAGCTAAATAGCTTTTAAAATAACAACTCACTTTTTTCCGTAATCTTGATCGCCGCTGCAGAAATACAATGACACAAGCTTCACTTCGGTGTCTCTACATTCCATTGTATAGTATATTAGTGCAACAGTAGGTATACATCTATATGCTGGTGATTATGTTAATTTTACTTAGTAAAGTAATCTCAAGATCATCAGCGAAACTCGCAGGTGTGTAAGTAATAGTTGAAGTATATATTATATAAGTCAAGGTTATTTTAAGCTTGAATGTAGTGAAAATAAATGGATCACCATGAAGAGACCGGCTGAAAAACTTTTTAAAACTAAAATCTGCGACGAGGGAACAACGAGAGATAGCTAAACCCAATACTCCTTCTGTCCGCCAGTTTTGGTATGAGCTTCACCCCTTAATAGCTCTAATATACATACCTCCGAAACCGCGCATGCTAACCTGACTTCGGTATCCCCTCCGTGGTTGTGAAAATTGGGGAAATCGGATAAGAACCACGCCCACCCCCATATAACGGTTATGTTGAAAACTACTAAAATAATGCGTCAGAAACATTAAATTTTATATTCAAGATAGTATAAGAGTGCTATCATAATTGGAAAATAGGCGTGGCACCACCACCCTTTAAGTGAAGTCCCATATTTCAGGACCTGCTCGACCGAACCTGAATTCGGTATTTAATATTATCGTGATATTTCTTTGTTACAGTGTGAAATCGGCTGACAACGACGCCTACTTTCCATATAACACAATTTGAAATTCCATATAATTCATCCATTTTATCGTATACAAACCAAGAACCAAAGAATATATTTGAATGAAACTGTGCACAAATAGTACATTTAAGCTATGTTCTCTCAAGCCTAAAAGTGGTCATAATCGGATCATATCTGTTTAAGCTCCTATAAACCGAATATGTGGACCCCAATGTTTATGGCTGATTTAGTAGTTTAATCAATAGTTTTTCTAGACCCCACATACGGAATATAAAGATTTTCGCACTTCGGGTTGACTTTATACTGTATATGTCGGTCAATCTGCGATTTTTCTTAATGACATTCATATAATATAGTTTTCTGGTAATAATATACCACGAGTATATAAAATCGGGTCAATAACTAGCCATAGGCTCCAAATACCCAATATAATTATATATTTTTACTTTTGTTGTTTTTATTTGATAAATTCATAGAAATTTTGTTCTTTATTAAAACTTATTCCTAATTCCAAAAGTATTTTAATATAAATGGGGCTGAGTAGGAACTGATAATCAGTACTTTACTTCATGTTCCTGATTTTGATTTCATCGCATGGCTATAAAATCGTGACAATAAAAGCTGCATTTTTAGCCTTCTAAGGAGGGAAAGAGCTACGTATATACCAGACCTAAACACTTCCCAAAAAAACAGGGAACATAATACGAACTCTTGTCAAGGTCAGAGAGGTCTCATAGAAGAAACTCGTAAGAAATTTACTTGAACTAGGTTTAGATTATTTATACTTAAGAATTATGGATCCGAATTAATTGTTTCGAAATTAATAATTATTTAAAAATAACCAAGATATGAAAGATATCGAAAAACAAATTTGCAATCCCACTAATATACATACCTGCTTAATGCATTATAAGCGACATTTAACAATGCAAGGCTGAAAAGTTAAATAATTGTGAATAGTAAATAAAAATATGCAATCATAGCCACACATTTCATTGCACATAAATTACTTGCAACCGATCAAACAGCCAATGAACTAAAAAACCTCACTTCGCCCCTCAAGGACCGCCGCACAAGTGACGTTTGCATAGTGGTGTTGCCACACAATTGCACTTGTCGAAGGTGTTTGTTGTGGCGCTAACAGAAAATAACACATGCAACAACAATAGCAATAAAAAGCAGCTGCATCAATTGGAAAATTAAACAGCCCAGAGGGGATAACAAATACAAAGCGTTATACTGCTATATACACATATGTATATATGTATATATTTCCGATATGTTGACGACAGGACAATGCAGTTTGCTAACCACAATCATGCACTGACCCGAACCAGTTGAGCTGTGCAAATAGTTGAGTGTTTGAGCGTGTATAGCAAACTGGCCGAAGGGTTAACAGCGTGCTTTAGTTAGGGTTTAAACTGCTGTTAGTGCTCGACTAACGAACAATCTGGACAGCAAGCAAATATCAACAATTGTTGTTATTGTTGCATACTAAGTTATAACAACAGTCATCAAACATGACCCTCCAGCGACTCTTTGCACTTCCAATTTCGTTGTTAGGCTAGAGGGAGGGCAGTGGGGCGCGTATAATTGCGCAGTTATGCACACGAGCTGACCGGCTGAATGACTGTTGACCCATTGGGCCATACACCATGGCACGTTTGCCCACTGTCGCTTCTGCCGAGTGCGGCTTGTCGGATTATGGTTGAAATTGTTTGTTTGCCTATCGGCGACCGAGCTTCGGGTATAGTGCAAGTTGAGTGCAACCGCCTCTTCGTTGTTACATTAGTTGGATGCTTAGCTTCCTTTTATGCTTAGCTTCCTTTTATGTAACATACATACATATGTATGTACTCGAATGGGAGTGTTGGTTTTAGCGGCTACTTCCAAACCTATGACACGTGAATTTTGGTCAGTGTGTATGTGGTTACGGGGCTCCGTTTAGTGAAAGTAGTGATTATCTTAGTGTGAAGTTAAAACATTTTGCATTTCCACTGGAAACCTGAGAAATTTAAGCTCTTTGACGCAATGTAAATATTTAAACGCTAGCAATTCATAGATGTGGTTTATTTTAATAGGCTGGTTGGTTGTTGGAAAACTTTGATATTATTAAAAAACGACATTCTGGGATAAGTGAGTTAGTTAACATATAAATAGTTTTAATATCGGCTCAAACTTTATACAAATAACTTACAGATATCGCGATTTAATTAAGTCAAAAAGTGCATCCTATAACCTAAACTCACTCCTCGTATGGTTAGTCGAGTTAAGCTTTGCCAATGCGTTTACAGAAAGCATCTTTCCATAGAAAGCTATGCTTTTACTGCTCAGGACCATCGATTGGTTTAATATATAGTATTTCCTTTAATTCCGGTTGGAGCGTAGGGCCAAAAATCAGCTTAAGGTGCCCGCTAACAACTTAGATATCGATCTGTAGTAGAAGCTAGCTTAGAGCTATTCAAATTCAAGTCTTATTATTTGTACTTTTGGGAAAGTGTAAATTACAGCTATCCACCAAAAAAATGTGGAAATATGCAGGCATAAACCAATGAGATCATATAACAGTCGCCTATATTTATGCTTTTGCGAAATTCTAAATTGCCTCTCGACGCAAAGAGAGTTAGTACTTAAGTTAGAAATGAGCACTATTGAAAAGGTCACTTGTAGATTTTCCTTGAACAAGACTTCTGCCGCGGGTATTTTCATTATCGTACCAGCCCCTCAAAATTCTCAATATCTCCCCTACTTCATGTATACTTCCTCTATAACACTGCGACAAACCAGGTAAAAGCTCTCTAAAGTAGTACCAGAGTTCTACTTAGATACACTGTAGTCACCTCTGCATATGTAACGGTTTCGTTTCCTCGCATTACCTTGGTGTTGTTTGCTGTTTTTACTGTACATGTTATTGTGTCCACTACTAGTGATAGAACTGTTGAATTTTATATACAAAAATGTATTTACTTGACGTTGATTGAGCGCGCGAAGTGCTTTTCTGCGTAGTACAATCCCTGTAGGAAATAAATTGAAGAACATATATGTATATGCATAAATATTAATGAGCGATTCGTTTATTTAGACGAGGTGAAAGACTCCTCCTTTGCCAAGTAGAAATTTATTACTTGATAAGATGAGAGTTGTGAAGTTGGCTAACAAATGGTACAGTTATTAATAAAAATGTATTGAGCTAACCCTAGCTCTCGACTATACTTTAAAATAGACTTTTTGATGGAGTTGATTCAATCACTGATCAGAAAAGACATTCTACCTATATAATAGCTGTACTGTGACACGACATATATATGTTGACTCAAAAGGCAACAAACGTTCCCAATCAAAAACACATCTTCGAACTTCCTAACTGCAACCTCAAAACATATTGCTATAAAGTTACCGATTGGGTCCGCGTGCTTGTGAATACAAATCACTTTTGTTTGTTTGCCTTCTCTGCAATATTACCATATACAATTTCATATATTTAACACGATTCGTTTAGAATAACAAGACGCCTACAAAATTAAACAATCTGAACTCAACACCCGTTCATTTGCGTCGCAAAGAGGATATCACACAGCATTTTATACCATGCGATTTAACTTGTTTAATGGACGAGTCACAGCAAAAGAAGTGATGGCAGCAGAAGCGCGCGAGTACAAGCAGAAGTAATGCCTACAAAAGAACTAGCGACAACTGACACCTCTGTTTAAAAATGAGACGTGGCAGGCTGGCTCGCGAACAGTTTAGTCAAAGTGGCAGACGAGTTGTAACGCGAGCCTAACAGACACCTAAGCTGGCTTTGAAGACAACGTAGTGCATGTATATGTACATTTGTTGATGCACGATAGTTGTTGTTTGCAAAAGTGGTGAAGATGGTGTGAAACTGTAATTAAAAAAAAAAAATCAAAGAAACGCTGGTTTCCTTCTCTTTATGACGTCTGTGCGTCTCTTCTTTGCAGTATTGTTTTCTTGGCTCTTCTTACTTGAATTTGATATAAGCATCGTACTAAATATTTGCTGACGTTAGTCGAGGGTTGACATTAGGTGTGTATGTGAAACAAAGACATGGAACAAACTAAAATTAAAAGTTTCTATGTTTGTGATTTGAATCAATGAAAAACAATCACTCCGATTTTCTTCAATACATTAAGGTTATAATTAATCAATTAATAGGTGATGAGTTATCGTTGATGGATTTAGGGCTCACTTAAAACTTAGATAAGCATAACTTCTCCCTGTAATTCCTGTAACTATTTTGTTGGTGTTTGCTTTCATAAAATGATCAAGAACTGCCAGAAATGGATTTCTTTTAAGAACTCACTGGCTTCGAAAATTCATACTGTTCATCCACATATTTTTCGTACTTTCAACGCTTCAATTCAATCATAAAATAGGGTAATTTTTTGAGAGCAACTTAGTTGCTGCCTGGTGGGAAAGCATATTCTATGTAGGAATGATAATTTTCCTTAGCATTATTACCCTACAGTCCGTGGGGAGTGAGGGGCTGCAATATCTTAATATCTCCTCAATCTCACTTGCCCGGGACGGTTCTGCTTGCAATCAAACGCGAGCCTTAAGAGCAGTACTCCCATTCAGGAAATTTCTGGACGTCAATTTCGACCTCCCTTCACTTACCATCGTCACCCCTACGTCAGCGTTGGTTATATTTTGTTGCTCATCCATGCTGATCAGGTTCCCACTCAGAGCCGCTTTCCGTCCCCCGCATATGCAGTCGCCTTTAATGTTGCTGCCAAGGTTGTCGCAATAACGAAGCCAAAGCAAAGATTGACGTTATGAGGCTAATAAATGCCTTCCACTTTTCCAAATATGTTATTATTGTGAGCCAAATTTAGTACAACTGAGAAATGGAAAGCATTTTTTTCTTTGAATTAATCAGATAATATTAATCATATGTTGGCAACCCTAATTTATTTTTTACTCACTAAAATTAGGCGAAAAACTTGCGCCTAAATCTGCCGTGCAACATTCTGAAATTCGCATAACCGCAGATGCAAACAAAAAATTCACGCATATACACATGTGTATATATATTGTCCATATACACACACATTCATTCAAGAAAACGCTTATGTAAATCACCATTTGCATAAAACATAAATAAATAAGCAACGCCAAGAGAATTTTACGACAGTTGAAGTTGTGCTCCATACAAAAACGCATGTACTCGTACACTTACACACACGCAAACAGTACATCCGTTTATGTATATGTATATGTATTTTTGTGTGATGCACAATCCTACCACCTACAAAAGAAAAAACGCTTGAGCTAACAACTACGGGGATTTGGGTTTAGCACAGGTATTACACATACTATTTCTTTGCCACACACACGTTCTTGCATGTAGACCTACATACACATACGTAAATACACACATACATACATATTTATTTCAATGTGCTTGTGCCTCGCATATTTTATGCTTACACGAGTCTTTTAAAATTCAAATTTACACCTCTGCTTGCTGCAAATAAACCACCAAAATTCGTGTGAGATACAACAACAGCAATAAATACGAAAAAATGCGAATACATAAAGCAAGCTGATGGGTGCAAAATATGCAAAAATACATTCAAGGCGACAAGAAATATCATTGCCGAGACATATTCATACTTATATGTATGTAATATATCTTACACATACAACAACATATGCAAGTGTAGCTGTGCATGAACCTGTGCGTCTCAGTGAAGACACTTGTAGTGCTGACACCCGCCATTCCTTATTATCTCTGCATAAAACAACTCGTTCTTCTGAGCGTCATTTGCAGCCGCGAAGACACCAGCAGCTGGCAGAACGTAACCGAAAGTTTAAATTGAATTTGAGTCACGCCAAATCCAAAAAAAAGGGAACATAAAAAAAAGAAATTGAAATACGTAGATCCGTCGTTGACGTGTTTCTCGTCAAGCGTAATGCGCTACTGTGGTAAGCTAATGGCAAATGTTGCCAATTCTGGCAGTTAAGTAGCAGTAAATACGCAGCATCTCCGTGGCACGTGGGAAAATGCATGAAATTTTGAATTTTTTACATACGTATGTACATACATATATTGCTAACGGTTATACAAATATTGTAGAAAAGCGAAAAATTTTAACAGCAAAACATTTCTTAAACTTTCTAGAAATATTTATTTTCTTTACTTTTATCCTTTTCTACATTTTTACTACAGCTGATATTATTTACTTGTTATATTGGCATTTTTTTCATTTCACGACATTTTTCAGCAAAAAATAGTGACTTTAAGTTATCATATTAAATACAGAGTTCCTTAAACACATCAATAATTGGACGCTTATGCAGAAACATATACACTAAAGCTTAGTTTGTAGCGTAAGTGTAACCTCTTCGGTTATTTTAAACTTTGTCTATTCAAATTTTTTAAACATTCTCTATATTTGTATAACTTTCTTGTTTGCAATACTAATTTCCTAGAAGATTTTACTAAACTAAGCATACACGCTTCAATTGGCATCTCCAGTACTATGCTTATACCATTCTCAAACCTTATCTCCAAAAATATTTTCACTTCCTTTACTTCTAACTGGAAACTTCCGGTTTCGTCACAGACAAAAATAAACATCCCTTTTAATTTTATCTCGTTGTTTCGACGTTCACTTGACATCGCATTAATATTCATTGGGTGACCACTGCCAGTATCAGCTTCCTTTCTACCATTGCGGTATTAACGGTAATAAAATTAGTCGGATCGTTTTCAAACACGCTTACTCACACACTCAACACGCAGTCAGTTCCTACATATCCATGTATACATATATCGACTTTTTGTGGTAATCTAAAACGTGCCCTGCTCACTAACACGACTACGAACGACTAAATATTCGAAGGAATTGGCATGTCCTATAACAATGCAAATACTCGTACAACATAAAACAACCATAGCATAGTGGTTCTCCTATGTGCTCCTACCAGGTACTCATGACTGTGTTGAACTCGAAGAAACTTTACACCGATGCAAATATTTGCCGTACCGATTCAGACCAATAATCGAAGTACAAATCGTACTAATTGACATTCCAAACAAACAAGTGGACAGTGATGGAGTGACTTGATTGGCCAGCGACAACAAAAAGAGTGTTGATGTGCATGAGATTTCACAGAGAGCGCAAGCGAGAGACGAGTCCGCTGGTTGCAGGGGTAGAGAGTGTAGCGAGTAGTAGGGTATAGCAGATTCATGATAAATGCAGATTTGTTTGAATTTTAATGCAAGCATGCTCATCTACAAATACATAAAAGTATATTTATATATATAACTATGTATATCCATGTATATATGTATGTGTATTTTTATGGTCATTTTGGTTTCTGCTGTGTGCTCTTCAGTCTGCTGAAATTTGATGTTATTGAGTCTGTTTGCCAAGCATCAATGCAGCCAAAAGTTTGTATGACTCATGTATACATTCATATATGCATATAAATATGTACATATTAACTGTCAATGAAATGACATTTATGAATTTTATTTTCAACGTTTGAAGATTACCAGAGATTTTGTAGAGACATGAGAAGATATCTAGACGGCGGATTTGAAATTATTTTTATTTCAAAATTTTGTTGCCTTCCTCGAAAGCCCTTAAAATAATTCAAATATATATAGCGTTGTATTCTTTCATATAAAAGTGAACACAATGAGTAGGCGAATTAATTTCTCGATGTCGCTCTCCATCGGCCCATCCATACAACAGGCATGTGTGCCTTGACAATGAAGCTAGTTTAGTTGTACAAAGCAGAATCAATAAGACATGACCTCTCCTGCTAAACGTCGTTTTTGTAAATTATATAATACAACGCTCAATTTTGAAAAATTAGGCACAAGGCGGCGAGTGAAAAGTGAAAAAAATCATAAGTAGCATTATTTTTTTAAAGCGATCGAATATCTTATAAGCTAATAGAAATACCTCAACCAAAACAGAAAAGGAAAAAATCATGTCATAACCACGCCTATAAGCGGTATTATTCAAAACTATTAAATATGCGACTACTCTTGTTAAAAAATTTTAATTTTTTTATAACTTATAATGAACAAGAGATTCTAATATTTGGCTCCATCCGAACCTATTCCTTCCTTACTACATACAAGTATTATATTTTTTTAAAATATTTTTCAATACCTTTTAACTATAGTTTTATTAATTTTATGTATATTTATTAGCTGCTCTATATTTCCTGTATGTTACTTTCTTGAATGCAAATCATACAGACTATGCTCACAGTAATCGCTACTTGTAAGCGCAGCATCTTCAGCTGATTTCGTAGTTTACTCACATACAAGTATTAACTTTTATGCTTTTATCTAAATGCCTACCAGTAAGCCTCCATTTGGCTGACATTGCTCTTAAGTAGCAGACGAGAGGCCATTGTCACATGTAGCAACATATCACCTGAGGGCACAATTTTGTAAAAGCCCTGGCGTAACTACTTACACATGTATGCATGTATGTGTATTGTGTACATATTATACGCATAATATTTTAAATGTATTAAAATGCGCATACATATGCATGTATGTACACATTACTCTAAACATCTAGGTTTCGGGTGACTTTATTATTCGCATATATGTCTCCAGCAGAGCCCAAAGCCGCAAAAACATATGCCATTTGATTTTTTTCACGACTTTGCTACTTTATGCTTTTATTGTCATATATACATACACATATGCATATATACATAGGTATTTCCGTATGTTTTCCTATTATGCAATCAAAATGTATGATTTTTAAATCCACATGCTTTACCTCTGGAATATTTTGTACCTATCTAGCTCAATCTATAATATGTAAATATTTGCTCAATAAAGGAAGCTTATAGATGAGTATATACTGGCATATTCGTCAAAGCGCATTATCTATTAAACATCGACCCACTTAAGCAACCACTGTGTGAAAAACCAAGCAAAAACCTAAATTTGATAGTGGCTAAAAAATTGCAATTTGACAAAATTTTATATCAAAGCTCGTATTAGGTCTAAGTTTGTATTTAATTCATGTTCGGAAACATTTTTTTAGCTATAAATAGGAATTTTAGTAATGCCTTTAATTTTAAATATGTTGATAAAGAATAAATTTAAATATTTTACTTTAAATATTTATTTTTGCATTGAAACATAGTCCTACTGCATGTATACTAAACTCGACATTGTCCTTGCTGCGTCAAGCAAGTCAAACGAACCGATTTATGAAACATTTTAAACCATATATCTAACTTTACATTGGTTCATACTAACGTTTTGTCTATGTTCCTTTGAAACAAGGTTTCAATGTGTTTAGAAAGTTCTCAAATTAATGATAAACTATGTATATATTTATAACACACACAGTGTTAGGAAGCCATGAACTAGTTTCATCATTCTAAAGAATTTCTAATTTTAACTTTCTAGTCTCTGTCGATGTAATTTCTTTTACATTTTTTGCCAAAACAATTTTCAAAACGAAGCACATGCTTACGGAACAACTACGGACATTTATTGACTACAAACAATTTAAACATTTTTTGGTAGAGAAATTTTTGTATTTTGACTGTAGTCTATATTATATTTTTTGCCACAATTCAAAGCTTCCGTTTAACATGTTTTATGTTCTTATAATTTCTGCATGTAAATAGCCGACCTAAGCTGAAGCGACCCGCACATAAGCTAAGCTGAACTCAAAAAGTTTTTATGCTGAACAAAGCAGTCACCTTTGTGCATAGTGTAGCAGAGCGCAGCACAGGGATCAACCGCAAAGAAAAAGGATTATTTGTTCCTGCTTAGTTGGAATGCCACATTTGGAATATAAATCTTCGCTTGCATCTTATTTGTGTCTTAAATATGTGTATCATGTACATATCTATATTTGTATTGGTTCCACCTCTCTTTTTCGGTCAGTTATTTGTCCAAACTTAATCCGTAACTCTTTGTCACGCTTGGCGACAATATACATTCTTCCGCTCAAAGTTAATTTTATTGGGTCCTTTTTTTTGTTTTCCATTTTTTTTTTAATAAAACTTTTTTTCGATTTCACTTTTAGCTTACCTAACCACTTGTGAGGCAATCTTTTCAACTGCTTGTATTTTTATCTTTTTCACCCGAGACCCATGCCACAAGCTCCGTGTATTCGATCTTGTTCTTGTCAGCATTAACCGCACGCCGGGTGGGGCTTTTTCAAACACTTTATTATCGCTTTTTGGCGGGTAATTTTTGGCAACTAGCACATTGTCAGCGCTGCTGTTGGTCCAGCCTGCTGATCCATGGCTCGTTCTCCGCTGGCCAAGTCATATGGCCAGGCCGGTCATTTAGTCCATTGCCGTCTTGTTGAGCTCTGCTTACCTGCTGTTGTCTGTCTGTACTTGTATATACATATATACTCTTATATGCAGCTATTTATGTATATCTGTTGGAATGTAGCTCGTTGGAGCGTAACACGTTTTGGCATGCTTTTAAGCAATAATTCATGGATTAACGCCATTTAATGCCTTGCGACTTTTTCCTTGTCATTCTCGCTTTATTTGCTATCTTTTTTCTTTATTCCGTTTTATGGCGCATTTAAAACGCTCTTCGATTTGGCTGCTTATCCTTTTGGTAGTTAATTTCTGCGCTTTGTATATTTTTATTATTTCTTTACGATTTATTTTTTTCTGAAGCCACTTTGTTGTTTGCTCCTAATGGTTTTAACAGTGTTTGTGTATTGTTGTTTTGTTCTTTTTTTATACTTTTGCTTCAGCACTTCAACGACATTCCAACAAAATGAGTAATATGTGTTAATTTAGCAGGATTTATCTTCGCACACATGTGTTCAAAACCCAAAAACTTAAAAAATACCCAAAAAAATATTTCACATATCTAAATATTTGCTTTTTATAGCTTGTTTGTGTTAATGCAGCACTAAATCAAATTTCCAAAGCTCAAAAAGGTAGCCTCAAACTAAAAGGCTTCTTCGCCGACCACAGCTGGCTTGGCACACACACCCATATAATTGTGTATATTTATATCCAGCAATTAAAGTCGAAGTGCATTTTTTGTTCGCTTTTGATGTTTAACTTTTTCAGCATTTATCTTACCGGCTCATTTATCTTAAATTTTGATTTTTGTTAAATTTGAACCTAATGGCAAGTGTCCTTGTAGCTGGAAAGGGTTGGCATACGTTTTTGTGCGTGTAAAATTCTTAACGAGTCTTAAATGGCACGTGCTAAAATCGCTTGGAAAATATTTAAATTGCGACTTTTTTGAGGTTGCCACAGAGACAGAAAAGTTAAAAAAAAACAAAATCTTTGATGAGATTTTAACTTTCGGCACGTGCTAAAATCGCTTGGAAAATATTTAAATTGTGACTTTTTTTGAGGTTGCCACAGAGACAGAAATGTTTAAAAAAAAAAAAAATCTTTGATGAGATTTTAACTTTCGGCTGAAAATCTGGTTTATTTTCAAATCGTTAATTTGAAAAAAGTGCCAATGAAAAATTATTAATTTTAATTCCTCAGAATATTAAAAAAAACATCGACAATTGTTTAATATAGTTTTATTTACCAAAAAGATTTAGAATTAGTATCACCCTAATACAAGTAAATTTTCTATAAATTTGCTTAAATACTACCATTTATTCAAATCTTGAAAATAATAAAGGGAAGCGTAATTAAGTATTTTCGTAATTCAACTTTTGTTCCTCCTTCCTTTCTATGTTCTTGATAAAAAAGCGCAGCTAACTTAATTTGTCGCCCAGACTTTTTTTATAAAGCAATCAAAATGTAACGTAATGTCTAACTGAAGACAAAAAAAGAAAGAGGGGACGAAGAGTGCATTCATGTAGAACAGAATAACGTAAAAACTAACGAGTAAGGAAAGTCTAAGTTCGGGTGTAACCAAACATTTTATACTCGCGCAAGGTAAAGTGATATACGGGATTTTCGTATATAATTTAATTAAAAGATGGAAGTATTATTGCATCGCTTATTTACATGCACAGACGAGAGGATACACTATTATTAGAAAGAGATTCTTTGAAATTTCATTAAGATTTCTTACATATTAACCGATAGATGCGTCATCAATTCAAACGTATTTGGGAGCTAGGGGAAGTATTGACCCGATTTTACCCATTTTTGGCACAAGCGCATGCTAATTCTTATCACAAAAACTTTCTCCCTGAATATTAATATTATATTAGAACTCACATAGTGACCGATATGTTCGTTAAACAATCAGCCATACGCACTGGTGTCCACATATGTGGTGTCTGGGTCCTTGAAAAGTTATAGTACGATTTCGACAATTTTTGGGTGTAACCTTAAATACCTTGACAACACTATTTGGGCAAAGTTTTACCCTAATAAAGTAATTGATGTATGAATGGTGTACTGTAAATGAAAAAATCAGATGGAATATTAAAATGTGTTATATAGATAGTAGGCGTGGTTGTCAACCGATTCCACTATCCCCATAGCATACCGATTCCCATTTCCATAGTGTGCAAGTAATATAGAATTACTTCACACACAATAAATTTGGTTGAGTAGCTACTGAGATTTCACCTTAAAGTGGGCGGTGCCATGCCCATTATCCAATTTTTGTATTTGCCGTTAAACTCTTCTCTGCCATCCTGGCTGTGAAATTTAATGCTTGTGGCTTTTTTATTCAGTGAATTATCGCACTTTTAGTAATGTTCGCAATAACCGTTATATCGGGAGTGAGCGTGGTTATTATCTGATTTTCCACATTTTCATAGTGTGGAAAGAAGAACTAAGAAGACTTCTTCTCAGCGAGTTTAGTTGAGATAGCTTCAGTTCTTTAGAAGTTATATACATTTAACCATGTAAAGGGCGGGGCCACGCCCACTGTAAAAAAAATGTCAAGCCCACAAGTGCCCCTCACCACTGCGATCCACGTACGCCAAATAACAGTATCTTAACTTCAGACTTAGTTATACACTGTTTGGGTTTGTTTGGCGTTTTGTGGGCGTAGCATTGGTACGACTACGCCCGTCTGCAATACCAACCCCCAAGGAATACGCGTACCAAGTTTTATCAAGATATCTCTATTTTTACTCAAGTAATCGCTTGCACGGACAGATGGACGGACGGACAGACAGTCACTCAACTCGTATTTCAACTCGTTTCGTCACCGTTTATATATACATAACTTGACATATATAGCTCGATTACTTTTTAGTGATGCAAACAACCGTTAGATGAACAAAACTATTATACTCGGTGCAACATGTTGCATGAGTATAAAAATATATAAAGACAAACTGGCGGCGTGCCAAGTCAAGTTCATTATCAACCGCCACCACAAAAATGCCACATTATTCTTCGAGGAAACGCATGATTTACTTAACTTCCAAGACTTCTTTATGCTAAAAATGGGAACAGAAGTAGCGAGTTATTTCCGGTTGTCTTCTTTCTTTAATTTCTTTTACAGTTCTCATTTTTCTGCCAAATAAATCCAGTTATAAATGTCGGTGCGAGCCTTAAAAAATTGTGGAACCAGTCGAAAGAACGATGACTAATTTCCATGCCACAGCAGGTGGCGCAACGGGCGGAAGTCATAAAAAATTTAGATAAGAAGTGTTAAATAGTTGGTTGGAGTGAAAGTGCCAGGATGCTTAATATGATTTCCGGTACTTATGCACTGAGCAAAGGAGCAACAGTGATGACCTTGCGGAAAAACAGAAGAATAGAGAGAGAAGTGGCATTGAAATTTGTGCAATTTGTTGAAAATATTAAAGCAAATTAGAGTACATGATACGAGTATATATATGAGTCGTATATGAGTATGTGAGTTGTGTGGGGAAAAATGCACTGAAATTTAAAATTTTGAAACAAAACGAAGTCACATGTGCCCAAATCTGGAGAATACTGTGGATGAAGCGGATATTCAGAGCATAATTCGAACAATTTAGCAGTGGCGACGATGAAGCCGTTGCGTTTTCTGCCACCAGAGCACTTTTTTCTTCGCAATGTAATTTGACGTCGAATCAACCAATGAATTCTGCATAGTACAGGTTTGTGACCCTTGCCCTCCATTCCAGAAAGTGGTGGCTAACACATTTCCGACCGATAGCACAATCTTGGCTGCTTCGAAGCAAATTCGCCAGGTAAAGACTCTGGTGTCAACTGTTTCTTGGTCTCTGATGTGTTACTGTGGATCTGTTTCTCTTTAAAGATTGTACCTCTCTTTGCTTTGTTCCATCACTTCATAAGCCAGAACCGGATATCCTTATTAAAGTTATAAAAAATTACCCCAAAATTGATTTACTAGCAACTGCAGAAGCGAAAAACAAATTGTAAAAAGCCAAGTAGCACCACTTGTGGATCCATGGCTGACCAACGAGTCGAATATGCAACTAGCACCGCACATCAATTTACTTATAGCATAACTCACTATGCATGTGTAGGTTTGTATATATGGCTGTCGCTGTTAATAGAGGCAACCGGAAGCGTACAAGTGGCGAAAAATGAAATTGGCAAAATCCTGAAAATGAAATATGAGGGGAAAAGACAACAAAGGCGTACTCGCACGAGTATTTTAGCGAACAATAAAAACAATAAAGGCGGCTAATGTATGTGAGTATGAGTGTGCACGGAGAAAGGGTGTCGAAAATTTTTTTTTGCATTTATTTTTTTTGTTGCTTTGCTACAATTTACAAAAGATATATGATCAAGGGTTGATTGTCATTTAACTAATAAGATCTGAACAGTATTTTTACAAAATTCTGAGTACTACGGTAATTTGACTTGAAGATTGGGAACACTTGGGTTGCAAAAAAGTATGGTTTTTAAACCTATTAAGCTGTTATTGAGCATTACAAGTACGAGTATCCAATCCGACTCGAACGTCCATGTTTGCACATTCCAAACAAAAAAAGTAGATTTTGCCGAAAAAGCGTTTCGAAAATTAGGTGTTGAGGTGTAAAAATACTGTTCAGATCTTATTAGTTAAATGACAATCAACCCTTGATCATATATTCGAAATGTATCAACTAAAGGAAGAATCTCTACACTATATATACTCTATACTCTGAAATTAATGGCAGTAAACAGCGCTCGTAGGCCTCATATTTAAAATTATAAGACAGTTCGGCTGCATGCTCTTCTCACTCTCTATTATCTTTTCTCCTATCGCAAACATGAATATGTATATGAAAACCTTCACCGCTTGGTCAAAAGTTAGGATTGCTTTCAACCGCAGAAGTCTTCGGATTTTTTTCCAAACGAATTTTCTTTATGCAGCAGTGCATTTAAGCGCGTCTGTCTTATTTACTTAACATTTTATACACAAACAAATATATGGGCATACTCTTAATCATATATTTACGAACGCATCACCCTTTTTCCTTGTAATCTATGCATATTTACAATAAGTCTTTGGAGAGTCCACAATGACAAACGTCAAAAAGTGTTACCTATTTACATATATAACTATAAACATCCAAGTGTACGTTACGGCAGCGCAGGCCGAAGGTCACCGAGGCGTCACTCACACTGACACTATATTATTAGGAAACAAAGGTAGAGCCAGAATTCACACAAAAAAAAGATAAAACAGATGTTAGGTAAGTGCATATACATACATACATACATACATATTCACCGCCAATTGCATATGTATGACTATTTCGGACATGAATCATTCAACAAAGCACTTCAGTTGTACCCGAAGAACCGGAGAAAGAATAAAAAGGCGCAGCTGAGTGGCGAACAACAACAACAAAAAAGTGTGGAAAATTGTAGCAAAAGTGAAAAAGTAAAAGTGTTATATGTACGTGGGGGGAAAATGTGAAAGGCCGAACGGTCGCGCATTGAAATGTTAATATACCGTTGTGAGTGATATGAGCGCAGATATGAGTGACAGTGTGTGAGTGTCAAATGAGCGCATTACTATGCGTCGGCACAACGTCAACTAATACCAAAGTCAAAAATGATTTCTATGCTAATGCAGACTTCTTTCTGTACTTTTATTCACTTTTCTTTTTAAATTTGTGGTTTGTTTAATACACTTTTCTACAACTTCTAGTTAAGCGCATCACAAATGTCGGCGACATGGGTTGTCAGTTGCAAATAAGTTTGTGGAAATTGGAAAAAAAAATAAAGCAGGAAAATCCGGGAAGAAGATAAAAATGTATTAAATAGAAAATTATGAATTTCTTACATCCTGACTGTGTTCCGTAATCTATGAATAAAGTTTGAGTGTAAGAGCTGTTTTGGCTTCGGAGTAGCAGCCAACAGGAACGCAAATAAAAATAGTTATATTAAAAGATTATCTAAAGCCAACGGAACCAGAGACATTTATATTTAGAGTATACGGGTATATTTATATAAAACTGGGGAACTCTTGATTTTCACAATTGCCGGTGAGAGGCGAGAAAGCCGATAGTAGTCAAGAGAGCCTCTTCCCAGCTCGGTGAGATCCAACAAAAATCGATAACAGTAAATGAAAATACTATAGCCTGGGCGGTAGCTCAAAACCGGCAAGAGCCAATAAAAACCGGTTAGAGTCTGTGAGAGTCTGTGAGAGCCAAGAAGAACGGGGAAAATTCAATTAAATATTCGTATTTACGATTTTGAATTAAATTTAGGCCAATCTATGATTTTCAAAAAGGCTATTTTTTCGCTTTAATTATATATTAGGATTCCAAAAATATGATTAAATTGGCAGTATCGTGAAAAAAATGTGTCTGTCCCAACCGCTTTATTCTCGAAGCGATCGAGTTGGCGATTTTCATGAAACTTTATTTTTATAATCAAGCGATGATGATACTTGGAGACTATCCGCTGGCAAATTGAACAATAAACTATGTACAATTTTTTTATTTTCAAATTTGAAAATTTTTACAAATTTAGAATAATTTATATGTTTATTAAAGCCTGAAAGAAAAACATTAGATTCCCGTTTCTTTACTTCCAGAAAAAAATTTCAAGTGTATGCCATTTTGAGGGTTTTCGTTTGACCGAACCCCTTGGAAATAAAATGTAGTATCACATCCTTTGATAAATTCGCATCGGTGTCTTGCCTACTGCCTTATATCAATTCCTGTGTCTTTATTCCTTCGTCACGCTTACTCTTTCACCGACTTTCACATTACAATTCCTTTGGCTCTGGCATTAAACGTACCGCGTCTATGCATATGTTTGTGCAATAACCGGAACGCGCATTCGCCGGAAACGGATGTGGCACATAAACGCCATCATTAGTAATATGGTTGCATGGCTAATAGCTTACTTACGCTACTACGCTCCAACATGTATTGCAGAGCCAAAGTGTCACGACACAAACATACCTCCTCTAATTGGTAAATAGTACGTATATAGCTTGTTCTGTTTCAACAATGTTTTCACTGACGCACATTTTTCGGTTTACCGGTTTGACCTTCGCCATTTACGCATTTTTTACCCACGCATTCGCATTCTATGTCGCCTTCGGTCTTCTTGAGAACTTTTCAAAGCATTTTTCCAACTCGCTCAATATATTTTTACTGCTGATCCAAGATTTACTTTCTTTATTATTGTACATTCAAGTTGTTTGCACGCTTTGAACCTTCTCGTTTCTTTACTTGCCTTTGCGATTTTCTTAAATTTTCCGTTTTACTCTTTTTATGTTCGTTTTATTGTGCACACGTGGTTATCCTTTCTTTTATTGCCAGCTTTTAGCATTATTTTTAATGTCTGGCAGCTTGTTTGTACCTTGTCCTCAATGTGTGCGCGTGTGTTGACTTTTTGTAAAATTTTCTATCGAATTGTTACAGCCTCAAACCCCCACACATCACGAGTCTTCCATGCGCCCGTCAAGCGCAACAGTTAACCTGCATTGAGTCTAAGTGAGGCTTGTCCACCCGCTCATTCGCCCTCCAGCTAGCAATACTTTGCTGAACTCCTAACGCTCGATTGTGTATTCCGACGAAGCAGCAGTTCGTGTAATTTCATCAAATGCAACGATTTCCTGCAGACGAAATATTATTTTACAAAATTTTATAAAATTGCGACAAAAAAAAAGATCATAAAAAGCTTTTCTCATCCGACTGTCGTTGTCGTCAGCATTGTAGTCTCTCAATTTCTTTGCGCCTTTTTAACATTGTTAGTATGTCGCTTGACTGCTTGACGAGCTTTTTGATGTCTTCACTTAAATTACTTTGCCGCTTTAAAATTTTACGCACTTCGCATGCTCATGTGTGTGCGCAAATTATTTTTATTATGGTTTCGGGTAGGAATGTAATTAGTTTTTTTTACGATTGCTTGAGGTTTTATTAGGGGGAAATCTTTAGAAGCTTTAGATTTTGTAGCTTTAAGAGCTTAAAATACTTATCATAGTTACTCAAAAAATATTTGTATGTTTCACTTTTAGATGGATAAATGAATCCGTCGAAAATTCAAGACTGTCATTTCGGCTAGTCAGTGTTTCCCGTAATCCACGAATCAACGATATATATATATATATAATATATGTTTGGTTACGAAATATTCTTGCAAGAGAGTGCATTCTAGTGGTATTTCGGTCTCCTCGGTACTCCTTGAATGTAATATATGAAACTAAAATCCAAAACCATAGCTATGTGAATCCCAACTTTGGTATTATCTTCCTCTTGAAAATTTCCAACTACCATACAACTTTTCATTTTTCAAAAGACTTCTGGTTATGCCTAATGGACTTAAAACTATTCTACTTTGACATCGTTGTTGTGTTTTGATCTTTCATGATTTCACGGTTCGACGACATTATAATCAAGTAGTCGTAGTAGTCATCTTTATCAAAAGTAGAATTTATGAGCGCAAACGAGTACCTCTCTGTCTTTTTTTTTACAATATTTACTTCGGATCGAATTCAGCTCAAATTTAATGTATAAATAAAAAGTTTCCTGCCTAAAGGAGTTTCTACAACTCAGAGTCCAGGTTTTTATCTTTGTCTTCTCGAACGGTATTTCCGTGCGCTCTAATTTAAATTGGACAGAGCAAATGTTATTTCTTCTTTAAGTCTTCTTCTTCAATAAGTCAAGCATATATGGTAAACGCCTGCTACTTGAAAGACGCCGCCAGCGACCAATCGACCGCAAAGAATGTCATCATAAAGCTGTGTAGGCATTCAACCAGCAAAGAAACCATTTATTTAGCTATTCATTCAATTGTTCATTTAAAATTCAATCTCAAGAAAGCTAGCTACAGCTGATGACAAGACAAAATGAAAAGTTGCCGATTTACGGCGATGGAAAAGACTAAAGAGCTGTGGAGGGCTGAGGAGAGAAGAAAGAATTCAGAATATGTTTTGTTGAAACTATGTCAAGGATGTGGAAATTCGGTAGAAGAAAGAAACGGCAGAACACAGACGACTCTAACACTCAAATTTCCAATTGAAATTAAAATATTTAGAATTTTGTTGTTTAATCTCAAATATATAAATAGGTACCTCGTTTGACTTGCAAAGATAGTCACACCATAATTTTGAGGAGTGCTACAGAGTTAATCGTCCTTGGCCGGATAAAAACTACCTATCACTTAAATAGGCTAATATATTTTTATAATGCCACCCAGCTCCATTCAGATTCGTAGAGCGCTATCGACTTCTTATTACTTCGCATCACCAGCTGGCATTCGCACCAACTGTGAGCTATCCCGGCGATTGTTTGCACGTACTTGTATAAGTAATTTTTTGCGCTCTTTTTTCTTGTGGCTCCCGCAAAAAAACCTTCACTCAAGCTCACAACCACAATTCATTTGTCTCATCTGCTGCGTCTTGGACCCAGCTGACTTGTTGACTGGGTGATAGTGTGACGATGTATTCTCCTACATGCGAGTACAAGTTGACTATTTGTCTGTTTTGACGGCTCGAATTTTGGCTGTGCGCCAAACAGCTAAAAGAAGTGGAAAATAATAAAAAACAAAAACACTATAGAGTTGTTGTAGTTTTCACTTGTTTCCGCTGTTAACACGGCACGTACGGAAATATATACACTTATTCGTGCTTACATCCGAGCAGCAACTAGTCATGCACGCTACCGTGATTCCGATCCAACTCAACCTCCTGATCCAATCCACTCAGCATAACTAACGGCCGTGCAACAGCGTTGTTTCGCGGCACTTCACTTTGACGCAGCTTCACACAGTTGGCGGGAAACTTTAAGCGTCTGTCTGTCGATATCTTAGCCTCTGGTACAACATTTTGCCGTTCCTAGCGCCCACGAATTGCGGAAATGAGATTTGCGCAACAAAACTTTCATGTTTCGATACATTGGATTTATTGGAGGGCTGGCTGGTTGCCTGGTAGGTTGCAAGTTTACTAATCAACCGCGAATACTTTTACATACCGACTGTTTATGTACTAGTTTTAGTTACATAGTTTTAGCTCTAATGTTCCATCTTAACTGCGCGAAACTACTTTAGACTTTTTATTATTTTCCACTTGCAATTGCTTTTCTCCCATTTTGTATGTCCTTCGTACAGCTTAAAAATTTAATTTCTGAAATTTCATACTATCCGCTACACGTGCTTGCTATGCTCTTCGTTATTTATTGAACTTTTAGGGCGCTTACAATTTCCATTAGTGCATTGTCGTTAAAAATTCAAGTTATGCTTTAATCGGTTGGCAAAGTTGGCGATTGAGACTACATTTTACCCCTTTTGATGCACAGACTTTTTTATGAGATTCAAGTTTCATTACGGTTGAAAGGACATAAGATAGCTAAAAGTAGTATAAGACCGATGAGTTAGGACGAGAAGCCTTACATTTACTCCCATTTCTAAACCTTTATTTAGAAGAACTGTATAACGTAAGAATTATAAGTGAACGGTCAAGTTTTAGTTTCAAATTTTTTCTCAAATTTTGTTATCAAATTTAACTATATTTGACTACAAAATCATTTACCGATTACCGATATTGTCTCAAAAGTCAATCAAATGATCACAAAATGACGAACGCTTTAACATAATATAATTTTTTTAAAAAACTTAGTAGAATTCTAGCGAAGTAGAGTAGTAGAAGGTAACTGAAGATCAGAAAAAAATTACTTTAATTGATGACTGTTTAATGATTATCTTAGAAGAAGCTTCTGATACTACCCACATTTGCATATTGTAAAGTCTAACTTATCCCAGTATTAAGTCATGTATGACCTTCTTGAGAACGACTTTAATTTCTCAGTTTAATTTACTAAAACTATTTTTTTTTTCAAACTGAATTAACCTAATTTCTTATTGGATCGCGGTTTTTTTTCTTATAAATAGATCGTTCTGAGAATTCAAAGTATTTGTTTAATTAAAATTCCCTATCATTTAAGCTTTCTTTTTAACTATGCATATAATTTCATGAGGGTTTCGATTTGATCAAAGTCATCTCATAGACAATTGTGTAAACTTTTGTACTAGCTCTTAGAATATAGAAACTCTATTATTTTGTCAAATATTGATTTATATAGCCTCCAAACATCCACTGATCATCCTAGGTCACCAAAATTAATCCCTTTTTCTAACATCAACTTTTCCTCAGTCATTATTTGCCCTATTTTTCAAAAATAAGTTTAAAGAATATTGCTACGCCCCCTTAGTTCCAGGTCTGCTTCAAGTCCGTTCCGTATTCATAGAGTCGACTATTGTGGGAATGGTATAGTCACACTCTGAGCTACCGTAACAACATTTCTCTTTAAAAATGCAGCGATATTTTTGACGATAACATCTTCTCAATTACCTTATGTAAAAGCCCAGTACTAGTACAAATGGGTTTATACAGAATGCTTCCTTAAACTTTCTCTATATTCGTTATTTCCAAGTTCAACGAAATATTTGGCTCTGTGAGAACTCGATTTTACTATATGTATGTGAATCAATTTCCATTAATCACTTTGTCGATTATTTCGTTTATTCGACTTAACCTCAAATTTGACTTTGTTTGACTTTACTCGGTCTGCTCGAACGCTCTGTCAGACTGCCCGTTAAACTAAGGCTATCTTCATTGATATCACTGGTATCAATCTGACATTCAAACTATTCATTCACTGTATCCTCAACGTTTCCCAAAGTGTGCTTAGATAAAGACGAAAATCGTAAGCCTTCTTCATGTAACTGTCACTCAGACTCAAGTACAACTACCTATATTACATATGTACAATTTGTATGTATTTTTATTACATTGAACCGTCGATGATCTCATATCGCACTTCAGCATGCCCCACATTATACAGTTATGCATATTTCAAATTACCACGAAACCGAAATTGTCCAGAATTCAGCATTTAAATAACACTCATATTCATAAAATCGAAAGCACGAACACATGGCTGAAGCATCGACAACAGCGTCAACCACGAATGTCAACTGAATATTATTGAATTTCAACATTAGCTGTAACAATAATGAAAAACAACACAACAACAATAACATTTAAATTTACGAATATAATAAATAACCGCAAAAGCATTTCATTTTACTAAGGCGAGTGTAAATGGAACGAAGATGCATGAGGACTTACATACAAACCAACAACAATGCAAGCACTTCAAAAAGCGAAGAGAGAGCGCAAGAAAGTCAGTAAGAGAGCGTTACATGTATTCGTTGGTGAAAATGAGCGTACAGTAGTTAAACATAGGAACAAACAAGAATATCGCTCAGAAAAACGCTTAACAGCAGAGGTGTGCAGGAAGCCGCAATAACAGAGGGAGTACTGTAAAAATGCTGCAAATAACAGCGCAGCCTCCACACAATAACAGCGACAACCCCCACTCAGTGTAATCGTTGTTTCGCTAAAAATAAAGGGTAACAGAGAGAGAGCGCGCGTCGAATTAGAGTACAACGCAAACGTTCTGATATTTTTCTTCGGTTTTTCTTTCATTCCATTTTGGAATGCTTAATTTCAGCTGCTCTTTGGCTTATTTTAGTTCTTCGTTTATCAACTAAAAGCTTTTGCTGTTACACAATGCGAGCATTTGCTGTTGCTGGAGCCACTCAAGCCGAAGAACACTTTGCGAAACATTCGCTTTCGTTAGTGCGCTCTTTGCCTGCAGCAAAACAACAAGTGCTTAACTTCTCATATTCGTGGTGCGCGTGTTACTTAGTTAGAATTTATTAGCGCTGTTGTTTTTGCTGTTGGCTGCAATTTAGAATTTCTTATTGCGCCGATCAGTGAGTCAATGTAAGTCGATTCGTTAAAACCATTCGTCGGTTGCTCTTGTGTGTTTCGTGTGTGGTAAAAAAACATAAGTTTTTTCGTGTGATGCTTATTTTTGTTGTTGCTGTTGCATTTGGAGGAAAATGCTGGCGATTAGTAAGTTTAGTGCTTCTGTTAGTGCAAAGACGGGCTGTATGTAACGATAACAGCGTGCTGTTATTGACATTATTGAAGCTAACAGTGGAGCCCAGTGATGTTTTTATGGATTAACAGCGTTTGCGGTGTATGTTATCTACTATGAATGCTGTTGTTGTTAGATGTTGAGCATCTATGATTTTTCAAAGTAATAATGATTTTCTTGTTACAAAAGCTTAAATGGAGTATTGTGCCAATTTCTGTCAACAAAATGGCAAAATTCAGTGATGAAAAATATGTGTTACCAAAAATTCGTAAAATATATCTATATAACCGAAACTATTATCGAATGTTAAATGCGAAAATATTTTACAAAGAAATAGTTACAAACATTACCGTATCTTACGATTTATATGTCAAAGTTTATTGAAATTAAAGCATATCAAGCTTTAAAAGAACTTTTAAGACAAATAATTGATTTTTTACAGGATTTTAAGTGTTTGGAGGTTAGGAGATCACAGAGTATACTAAAGGTTTGTCTGTTATTGCGAACCCTTCAATTTTGTTTTTCGAGTAACCTCATAAAAAAAGTGAGATCCAACGATTTTGTATAACCCCACAACCTAACCTTATTAATAGACTGTCGAAATTAGAAACAATTTTGATCTAGGGAAATAGATAAGTGAAAAGGCTACTTAATAGGAGGTTCATCGTACTCAGAAGGAATTCGACAAAAGAGCTCCTTTATCAATCTGAAAAGGTTTATAAATATAGTGTCTCTGGAACTAAGTTTTTATTGTAATAATTCCTTTAAACAGTTTTTCTCGTAAAATCTTTGCGGTTTGCTTCACTTAAGGGTTAGATAAATCATTTTACGGTTTCCAAATTTTGTAGACTTTTTGTAAACTTCAGCGGTTACAGTCTTAACTTTTCCTAAACTCTTTTCTAAGACAATGTGTTTGATATATATACATATATTACAAACATACATATATAGCCTATAAAAATGTCCAAAAGACAATTTGACGTAATTTTTATACTTTATAAAACATATCAGACTAAATAATCCCGAATCCGCTGAAGCTAGTCCAGAGCTAGACTATACTCATTTCTCATTGCAGAGCAACTCTTTGCTCATATTCATCGTCTCTGGAACTAGTTATTATTGGATGCTACTAGCGATCGCTAAAGGTCTGGACCCGAGTGTTCAATAAAGTAGACACGCTCAATTCATAGAATATATTTTAGCTTTATGATCACTATACTTTCTCTGTGTTGTATCCGGATCGCTGTAATTACATAATATATAATATTTGCCACTAAGCTTACATATAATGCATTCATTTACATAACCTTCAAGTGCAATGCGCCATAAAGAGGAAGTATAATTAAACTTTCTACGTCGCTAATTAAAATGCTAAGTCATAAGCCGACTAGGCACGATTCAAATGCACAAATCGGCTGGCTTAGAATTGAAAATTGACAAGAATCGAAAGCAACCAATTTCTGCATTTCATAGACTGGCAATGCGAGATTTATGGCGAGCAACGAACACCGAGAACCAAACGCAGAGCGCAGCGCACAGAACGCACGGTTTGTTGCATTTGTTGTTGTGTATTTGTAATCGCACTCTTCGCACCCCAACAATGCCGACAGACAGTCCAACAGTCCATTGAAAGACTGCCAATGATGAGGCTACTGCTGTTATGCTGACTTGACTACCGCTGTTGCGCGCTTCGTTGCTGCTCTCTTCGGCTGCCTTATTCACACTCATTCGGCTGATGGATTACTACAAGCGCGCCGACATGCTGCTCTTTATGTTTTACTTTTGCTTTTTCTTGGTTTTTGTTTTTGTTTTTAATTTTGTCATTGCGATTTTTTAACACTCGCATATCTGTTCGCCTGTGCTGTGTGTCTGCCACTTTCGGGGGTTCCGCTGTTGATGCCTCCACTGCTGTTGTTGCTCTTGCCGCCCAGCCGACCACACCACGCCATCGCACCACTCTTTGCTCTTTACCCGGTGTCGGCTCTGCTTTTGTTTATACTTATCTCTGCGCTTGGCGACTGCTTCGTCGACGATGAATTCGGTTTCTGTGTTGCTGGTGCTCTGCTATGGTGCGGATATACGAGTATGGACAACAGCAGCCAGTGAGCGATGAATGGTGAGCGGCGCGAAGCACGGTGCTGGTGGACAGCAACAGCATACGATACACACATACACAAACCGGCACTCAGCCGAGTCACTGTGTATAGATTAGGTGATGGTATGCGCTGTTGTTGCTGGCAATGCTTGCTATTGCTCTTGGTTCGGCGCTGGTCGCTTTGTTGGTTGACTTTTGCTTGCTTTTGCTTTAATTTTCTGTTGTTTCTACTAATACTACTACAACAACGTGTACAACGACGACTACTGGTGCTGGTGCTGCTGCTGCTGCTGAGTGCTTGGGTTGGCCTGACTTGACTTGACTTGACTTGGCTTTAGCGCTGGTGTTGGCTGGCTCGTCGTCTGGTCTGCTGTCGGCGCAGACGGTCCGGTCTGCTCTGCTGGTTTCTGGTGTGGTCTGCTCTGCAGTTGCGTTCGCGTTTCGAAAATAGTTACAAGATGTTCATCGAAGTGAATAGAACGTCTGAACGGGTGGTGGACTAACTAACTAACCAGCCAGCTAGTCAGCCAAGCAAACAAACAGTAAGCTGTTGAGCCCGCGTGCACCGCCGCGCGCTGCCTTACAATTGAAGTGTAGTGAAGTGAAAAACTCTCGGTTGTTGCTTTTATTTTTCTTGTTTTTTTGTGTTGGTTTTGTCGTTCATTCTTACTTTTACTATGCGGTTCTGTGTTGAACCAAGTGTCTGCGCCTCTGTGTAAGTGTGTGCGTGCGTGTGTGTGATGTGGTGTGTTGAGTGGGATCTGCATTTCAGAGTCACAGAGTCGTCTATACTGTGCTGTCTGCTGGCCACACATTTCAGTTCGGCAGCAACATCCGCAGCAGCCGAACCAGCGAATTTCAAAGTCGCCTCTTCAATTCAACCCCCAACGCAAACGCAGATGGTGCGCTAATTTTCTGTGTTCGAACTAGTGAGCTCTAACGTACTTTTGGAAAATTGAAAGTAAACAATTATAAAAAAAATTATATAAAATTAATTTTGTCAAAAAAATGTCAGAGAAAATTTCATGTGAAATGCTCGCAAAGAAAGCGCTACAATAAAAGTGAAATGGAAAAGCACCAAAATTATTTTCTTTTAACATTGCGGCGCATAGTTGTGTGGAAGCAGTGTAAAAAAACACACAAAACAAACCAAATAAATGAAATAAAAAAAAATTAAAAAAAAAAAACAAATGCAAATAGTATAACTTAAGTGAGTAAATATTTATGTATTTAAGTGTGTTCGTACGTATGTATATGCAAATTGGCTT
Organism: Bactrocera oleae; assembly: GCF_042242935.1. Lineage (NCBI taxonomy): Eukaryota > Metazoa > Arthropoda > Insecta > Diptera > Tephritidae > Bactrocera > Bactrocera oleae. The sequence continues at coordinate 6,271,410 of NC_091537.1, read as the reverse complement.
ATATGACTGAATACATAGCACATTTGCCAATTGCTTAAAAAATAATCATGAAATGTGTGCGCAGGTACGAGTCTAAATTAAATTGAAGTTGTTTGAGAATATTTTTAAAACTTTTAATATGAATTAAAGAAAACGACAAAATTTTGTTGTTGTGGTAAAAGTGGCAGAAGACAAAAATGTGCAAAAATGCATATAATAAAAATTAAGTTAAAGTAAACATAATTTTAAATTAAAAAAAATTAAAAATCTAAAACTTAAATTTCAATAAGCATAAATAAAAATAAATAAATTAACAAAAAATTAAATTAAATGTTCAAATAAATAAAAGTAAATGAAAATTATAAAAATAAGTTATCAAAAACCAATTAATTAATTTAAAATTGAATATTAAATTCACAAAATTTAAAAAAAGATTTTAAAACTTTAATAATTATACATAAAAGGAATAAAAAACTAAATATTAGAAAAAAATACTATTTAAAACAATCTAAAACCAATCCAAAGAATTATAAAAACTGCTTTGCAAATTAATATTCAAATAACACATTTTTTAATAAAAAACACAAAATAACTTATTAAAAACTAATTGAATCATTTAGAATTGAATTCCTAAAAATAAAAATAAAAAAGTGTTTAAAAATTTATTTTAACATAAAAACGAAATCAAACTAAATTTTGTAAAAAAAAAAAAATTTTTGCATAAAAAAAAATATAAAACTAAATGTTGTAAAAAAAAATAAATTTCAATTTTAAAATAATCCGAAAAACTCAAACAATTCACAAAACAACAAGTTTTGAAATTTTTTTTAATTTTTTTCAAGTATAAATACAAATTTTAATGTAAAAAGAAGAATATAACTTTATTTATAAAAAATATTTACTTGAGGCATAATATGACAACAACAACAATGTTGTTTTAAATAAAATTTCTGAAATTAATATTAAAAAATAATAAAAAATAATAATTATTATAGGTAAAAACTAAGAAATTAGTTCGCAATTAAATTAAAAAAAGTAAATACAATTGTAAATTTAATAGAAACTAAAACAAACATAATAAAATAATTTTATATGTGCAAGAAAAGGTTTTTAAAAAATTGAAAATTTGGCGACTGAAAGTTATAATAAAATAGTTCCAATTGCATTTTTGAAAACAAAAAAAATGTTAAGTAACATAAAGCAAGAGAAACTATAAAGAATTTTTTAAAATAAATATATTGGAAGAGTGGAAAAAATTGGTTGCTCAAATAATTCAATAGATTTAAAAAAAACACTGAGACTGATAAAAAACACATATATCATTATAAATTGCAATTGGAAGGTAAAGAAATCGAAGTGAAGAAACTAAAAAAATGTTTAGAAGTGAGTAAAAAAGACAATAAACTAAAAAATATATAGATAGACATTATAGAGAAACTATAATGAAGACATGGAAAACACAAAAAATCTGAAATTTTATAAGTTCATCTCAAAAATGGTTAATAAACATTATTCAATTGAGTGAAATGCAAGCGTTGATTTAAGAATTAAGTAAGAGAAAAATAAAAAGTTTAGAGAGTTACTGACCAAACTAAAATATACCATTTCAGTTTCGAATGCTTGAATACTCTCAATAAAACTAAGAAATTTATGAACGATCAATGAAAACCAGCCTGAATTAAAATTCACGAATTTTTCACCAAAAACTGTGTATCATTATTCTCAAAGTGCACTCAAAACACAAATGGAGAAAAATATTTCGAGGGAAGCATAATTCATTAATTAAAATTCCCACCTAACAAAAAAAAAAAGACGAATGAAGAAATACATATTGTCAGCAAAAACGGTGGCGAAAAATCGAGCAAAACTGCAAATCTCGTGACTAGTTTTTGTTTTACTTTTCCAATTTGTTCTGCGAAAAAAATATAAATATTTTGTTAAATCAAAATCGTGATGCGCCGAATGCGCGTGCGACACCAAAAAAAAACTGTTTTCTAAGCGACATTATATGTATATATATGTAGTCGTTGTTGTAGTAAATATACAAAAATAAGAAATATTATAATTAATTTGTCAGCTATGCGAGCTGCCGCTGACAGACGCTACAAGCGGAACGCTTAAAAAAATATATACCAAAACTGAGCAAAAACAGCAAGAAGGAACAAATAATAAAAAACACGAGCAAAACAATGCAAGAAGTATTAAAAAATAAATTTATTTTTTATTTATATATCTGTGCAAAGTGTCAAATAATAAATAAGCTGCGTGAGTGGAAAAAAGAAACATTGCAAAAAAAAAATTTGTTTATATATTTGTGCCAACTAATCAGTGCAACCACGACAACAAAAACATAGAACGATAAAATAATGGCACTAAGTTTTGGTAGAAACAAGGCTTTGGGCGCAACATGAATCGCACAAAATGTCAACAGACAGCAACAAACAACAAAACAGTAAAAAGTTTGCTTCCTTTGCTCGGTGAATTATACCACAATTATCACACGAAAAACATAAAAACAATAATGCTAAAATATGTGACTGATAAAAAGTGTTTGAAAAAACCAGAACAACTGTTCTTTAACGCAATGATTTACTAAATTTGTTGAGACGCTGTGTTTGTGTGTGTGCAAAATGAAAAAAAACAAGTCGAAAAAGTTCAACAACTGATAAAAATTTGCAAATAATTAGGAATTTTTTTTGGAATTATATTTGACAATTATGCTTAGCGTTGCTAAGGCTTTTTATGTCTTTAGATTTCAAGAAATTTGGAAATTATATAAATTTTATGCAAAAATCAGTAAAATTATGTATAGAAGAAACTGCCAAAAATATGAAAAAATAAAAATAATTAAATTTATCACTTTTTAATATGAATAAATATACATATAAATATAAATCCATATTTTTCTCTTATAAAATAATATAAAATATATAATTTAATGCTTTCAGTTTTAAAATTAAAAATTATATTATTTTTCACTTTATACTCTGTTTTTTACAAAAAGGTTTCTTACTTCACAAAAAAAAAAATATTAAAAAAATTATTGCATAAAATTTTATTTATAGTTGCAAATTATTTAAATGGTGTTATTTTGAAATGTTAAAATTAAGAATATATATGCCTGCACATATTTACCTATACACAAGAAAAATTTATCATATCAAAAAATAAAATAAAAATCAACAAAAACGCCGGAGACATTATTTATCTGCTATTTGGTAATCCACAAACAACAAAATTCAGCTCAAATTCGTGAAAAAACACAACGGCAATCTTAAAAAATTAATACAAAAACTTTAAAAAAATTGAAATATAAAAATCAAATGTTTATTTATTGAAATTTTTTCAGCTGTTCTCTTTTTTTCTTCTTTTTTTTGTGTTTATTTTTTACATTATTTTAATTTTTTTTTTGATGTTTTTAGTATTTTTTTTCTCGAACATATATTGCATTGAATGTTTCAGCCTTCGAAAAGCCATTTAAAACTAATTGCATTTGTTTCGCTGCTTTCACACAACTAAAATTATTTTATTAATTATATTTTTCTACCAGTAGGCAACATCAAAACGGCTTTATCAAACAAAACAGCATTAAAACCAATTAAAAACTCAAGCAAGAACACAAAGCGACGGAAGTGAAATGAACAAAAAAAAATCAAACAAAAAAGTGTTGAAAAACGAGAAACAAAACAAAAAGTTATGTACAAAACAGCAAAAGCAACAAAGTGAAAATATATTGAAAAAATAACTGCATATGAAAAGATAAAAAATTCTAGAAAATAAAAGTGTGCAAATTAGTGAAAACTAAATGAACAAAATGAGTTACAAAAACTAAATACAATAAGAACAAAATGTTAAAAAGTTTGTAAAAAAAAGTATATGAAAAATTCATATGTTAAAGCAACAACTATTTTACGGTGAAAAAGTTAAATTTTTTGTAAACAAAGTAAAAACAAACGCAAAATAAACTAAACGAAGTGCCAAAAGTGTGTGTCAAAACAAAAAAACAAGCATAAACAATTCCATTGCAAATATTTTCGGAATTCCGTTTTTATAAATATACATATAGATATTATAAATTTGTTCGCATAGCACACTGACTTACAAGTACATACATATTCGCGTATATTGGAATTATTACTTTATTATAACTGCATTTATATACATACATACATACATTTTATGGATATAGCCATTCAAATAACGGATATAGTGTTTTGTGAGACGAAAAATTTAAAGTGAACTTTGTTATATACATAAATATATATTTTATATACAAACAGGTGAGTGCGCAATAGTAAATAGACCAATTGAAAATTTGAAAAGTTTGTACATTTTTCTTTTTTTAATTTTTGACAAAAATAAAAATAAAAAATAAGAAACATACAATAATTCGAAAAATATGTCTCTATTATTTAACTAAACATACTTAAACATAGTGTTAAAATATTATCGCCAACTTTAGAGATATTGATGTGGACCAGCGCAATGCTAACGTGACGTCATAAAAATTTACTCTCAAAATTCGCTTTCATGCGACGATTTCTTAAATTATACTTGAGGCTCTTCCGCCTTTTTCACCTTTATTGACAATTCTCCTTTCTCCTCGCCGCTTCTATTGCATTTTATTACCTATAGTACCCGAAACCCCTTTAAGCCTTGAAACTGAATTTATCTTATAAGTAAAACTTGGAAATAATATATTATTAGCGTCATTGTTGTTGTTGTTTATGATGACAATATTTTGTGATGTTATGTTAAATTATATATATTATATATAATATCCAAAATTATTTCTCGAAATATGCTTTATATATACTTTATACATATATACCATATGTATATATAAATCAGCGTTCTGTGTCTTTGATAAGCACTCACCGTCGGCAAAACATTTTTATCTACATTACGGGAAAGCCTTTGTTGGAACAGTTTCTATAAACAGTATCAACATTAATATTTCAATATTTAGAAGTTAATACTTGTCAATGTGCTACAAGGCATAACAGCCAACGCCGACTTTTAAACATAAAAACAAAATTAAAAGAACACAAACCGGATAACAATACCCAAAACTAGGGCTTTGTAAAGTGTCGAAGTCTAAAAAGTCTTCCTCTAAGCCTTCAATACTGCCAATTTTTAGCTGAAAAACTTTCTAAACAAATGGTAATAGCGTTACCTCCATTCTACTTGCAGAGTTGCTTGTTCTTTTCGTCGATCTTTAAGTATTCAAAATCAAAAGGCGGATTGTATTCTTACACATCTACATATTTAAAAGTATTTAAGTGTTGTTTGACGCTTTTGATGAGCTTTCTAGCTATTCAAAGACGGTCATGTCCCTGGTTGTATACTCTACGTGAAAATTTCCAAATATAGATAGTTTTACTAATAAGCTTCTTCGGTAGATTTCTCTCTTTTTGGAAGATAAAAACAATTTCCTGCTATTGGTTTGGTCCATTTCAATTAACCTGGTTGTACTAAGCTCTATTGCGCAATGGCAGATTTTTATCTCAAAGCTTTTGTTTTCACGAGATGTTTTGAAAGGTGTCGTTTCAGTTTCTTTTTTTGTCACATATTCTATTACACAGCGCTGCTTCGCAAATTTAATCAAACGCTTGATTGTTGAACTAATGAGCAGTTCATAGAGAGTAAATAAATCTGCAAGAAAAATTACTTTGATATAAATTATATTAAATTAAAATGGAAAGCATGTAATGTCAATAAAAGGTTGTGGTAGTGTCCAAGATATCTAGACTCTTTAGTTTGGGTAAAAAAACAGATTTTTTTGTACACCTCAACCGTTCATAGACGTCTACAAATGTCTGAGGACCAAAGGCATACGCAATTTATTTGAATACAAATACTTCTAGCCATGACTACACAAATTTTAAATAATCATGAATTAATTTGCTAGTTAAGACATCACAAATCTTTCGATATAAATTTGCTGACAAAAAAACATTTGAGAACAGACGATAAATTATGCGTTTGCATGGCAATAAACTCATTCAGCCACCTAAATACGCTTAAATCAGGCAAATTCATCAAAAGCAAGAATGAATGCAGAGCGTGAGTGTGTAAATATGTATGTGAAATTAAATTTCTACGAAAGGATGTGAGTAAGGAAAGTGAGCTGGGGTAACATACATACATACATATTATATTTAGTGTACAACGAACTGTAATCGCTTGATGGATTGCTGCATATAGATATGTATGTACATACATATATGCTTGTGTATAAATAACTATGTGACAAGCACTTCCTAGATGCCAACAACAACAGGCAATAAATAAGAAAATAGCAATAATGTGACAAAGTGTCGCACGCTTTTTTAATTGTAAAATAATGAAAGTTCAGACAAAAAGGTATAAAGCACACATGCAAATATAAGGCAAATCGTAAAAATAGCGCTAAATGCTTGCATACATACATACCTATGTGTAAGCGCTTACACGCTCTGTAACTTCCTGAGCAAAGAAAGTCAATCATCCCGACAAGGCTCAGCAACCACTTAAACCCTGCAACGAATAGCCTTGCTAGCGCTCAAGAACATGTGGCGAAAATTAATTACACTGTCACATCAATCAGAGTATATTATGAGCTCAAAAGGAGGAAGAGCTTGCAACAATTTTAAAAACATATAAATAAAACAAATGAATTGAAATAATGGTGAAAAAGTTAAAAAAAATTTTAATTATAAAAAAATGTATTAAATTAAAAAAATTATAAAAAAGTAAAAGCAAAATATTTTAACAAAAATATTTTAATTAAAATATTATTCAAAATATTTAAATAAGTCTAAAAAACATTTTATATAAATTAGAAAAAATATGTAAAAAAAATTATAAAAAATTTTTAGAGTGCTTACTTTTTATTGCAAAGAAACCATTTAAAAAAATATACAAATTATTCAAAAAAATTAATAATTATAAAAAAAACTTTTTCAATAAAAAGGTTTATAAAAGAGTCAAGCAAAATATCTTTAAAAAATATTTTAATTAAAAAAGATTAAAAATTTGTTAAAACTATTTAAGTAAGTCTAAAAAATAATTTAAAAAAATTAGAAAAAGTATATAAAAACAGTATATAAATTGTGTTTAATTTTTTCTTAAAGAAAACCTTTAAAAAATTATTGTTATAAAATAAATAAAAACAAAAAATAGTTAAATGATCAAAAAATAAAAAGCAAAATGCTTTAAAATAAATTTTTTAAATAAAAATGAAATAAAAACTGAAGATAATTAAATGAAAAAATTAAATCAAAATAATAATATAAATAAATAAATAAAAATTTAATTTTAATTAAAAAAAATAAAATAAAATTATTTTAAATAAAATTTAATAAATTAAACCTAAAAGAAATGTAAACTAAGAATAATTTAATGAAAATTAAAAAAATAATATAATTAAAAACAAAATAAAAAATTAATACAGATTAAAAAAAAACAAAAATAATATAATAATAAGATATGTGTTTTAATTAAAAAAACTTATACAAAATTTATTAAAAATTAAATTAAAAAAATTTAAAACAATACAAACAAAATTAAGATATATAAATAATGTAAATATATAATATGTAAAAATTAATTAATTATTATTAAAATAAAAAAATTTAAAATTAAATAATTAAAAAATAAATAAAAATTACAATGAAAAAAAAACCTAGAACTCATATGAATGACAAATAAAATACAATAAATAACGCTGTAGAACGAATTCTCTATTTATTATGGTCACAACAACAACAAACACAATACCAACAAGCACAACAACAATGCTTGCGTGCAAAAGAGCACCTTCATCAAGGCAAATCAAAGCTGTTGACAACAATAAAGATGCTGCTTACGCATACATACCTACTTAGACTACATATATTGTATATGTATGTATATGCATATATATACACATGTATACAAGTATGTATATTACAAATATTTTTTTTTTATTCCGCACACCCTGGCGTTGACACTGACGCGCAGCGCAGACGGCCAACCCACCAGCCAACCACCCACCGCACCGCTTAATCCTGTGCGACGGCACCTGCATCTGCTAAAAAACACAAAGCAGAAAAAAGTATGTTAAAAAACTCGCGACGCTGACTACCTCATTACTCTCCCCTACCACCCACAACTTATTTTGTTGTGACAATGTCAAATTTGAATGTAATAATTCTTTGCGTGTTCCTGACGCATGTCATGGATATTGTTTATTGTTGTTGCTATCTTTATTTCTCGCTCATTTTTTCCCGCGTGTACGAGTACTTGCTCCCGCCAACTTTTGATTTATTACCGCGTATGCTCAATAATTTCGCCTTAATTATGGATCTTTTTTTTATTGAAAATTGTCGCTTTTCTTAAAATTATGACTACTGCACGTGTATGTGTGTGTGTCGTTCAAGAAAATAACACTTAAAACCGCAGCTGGACAGCCTCGGTTGGAGCGACAGCTGAACAGTTGGACAGCTGGGCGCATGAACTGCACCGCCAGAGGCCAGACATGGGTGACAAAAGCATTGATACATCACAACTGTTGCAACCAGCTGACACATATAGACGTGTGTGCGAAGAAAAGAAAACCCCGTTAAAATATGTGACATTTTGTTTATTTTAATGTTATCGCCTTACGCAGGCAAAACAAAGACGTTTTCCTCGGGAAATGCGATACTTTTCATTTACCTTCGCTTTTTAAGTGTTTTTCAGTGGAATGCAAAGCAACGTGATGGGGTGAGAAAGTGCAATACTATGTCAGCAAGTGATCACTCTATGAGACAAAGGTGCTGAGAAAGAAATTGCAGCATGTGAATGCACTTTAAACTAATGAGGAAATTGCAGTAGGGAAGATATCTTCGGACAGGTTCCATGTTTCTGTTTCCCAGTGTTTTATATCTTTTATGAAAGCCATTGAGCCATACTTAAGGTCCCTTTGCCTGCTCAAAAAAGAACAGCTAAAACTTCTATTGAGCTTAAAAGCTTCACGCTGATTCACGTACCCATATTCTGACAAATCTGTAATGAGTGAGAGTGAATATCATTAACTGGTAGCACTGTAACGAAAACCTGGCTTTGGAAGACACTAAATAAGACGTTTGGTATCGTATCTCATTATCGAAAACTCAGACTGACATGTACAATACAAAACAAATTACTGAGTCGAGATCAGCATATTATACATGGTGCTGTGGTTGCCTCTGGCTTTCGCTATAGATACCTAAGAATATGCTTATGTTTCTGCACTAAACAGTTCATAATTCTAAAAATAGCAGACACCCCTCACCGTTGAAGTTTTATTCCAGACTTATTCCACAAGTAAAAATATGAAATTAATTGTCTTTAGTTAAGACTCAACAAGAATATAATAAGCACCTCGTTTTTGAGGATCGATCGGGAGAGTTCAAAGATACCAGCTTATAATGGCTCCAATCAACGAGTCTTAGAACAACAAAATGATAATGAACCAAAAAAATAACAAGAAATATCAATTAATAATAGTAACAAAAACTGCTTTATGCAATTTAGTAGAACTTTTATTTGTTCAATACCCACTTAACGAAATTTACGAAACCCTGAAAAAATATACAAAAAATTGTAGCGAAAGTTTTAACAATTCATATAAATACTGTTATTTACTTTCATATGTATATATGCGTATTGTATAATTATTTATTTTCGTAACAATTCAGATTCGTTATCTTTGTATTTCAGCTTTTTATATATATCCACACACACACACATCCAAACACTCATTTATTCTAGTATGCACATCTTTCAATACTGTCAATCTTTTGCGCTGCATAACCCTGTTGAGCGTTTATCTGTCAGATACGTACATACATACATACGTGCATGCATAAATAAACAAACACTCGCTCATACGTATTTATATATAATACATATATATATATTTCACATTGCATTTAAGGTCACCACTGACACACCTCGCCTTGATAGCCTGCAACTGCTTGAAACTGTAAAGACACGCGTTCTTCAACTTATATACCCAGAGATGTATGTGTGTGTGTGTGTGCTTGTTTATATGCCTTACTGCGCATACCTGTAGCTTTATAAATTCGGCCCCTGTATTTGTTTAAACAATTTGCGCCATACTTATTGACCTCGAAAGCGGCAGATTTGTAGTATTTGTAGCCGCCCGCATGCTGCTTTACTTTCAGCAACACAACAATATTTACAATATCCACACACAAACGTACATATACTTATACATTTATATGTGGTTAGTTGTGTGTATCTGTGTAGCATCATCTTCAAAGCAGCGTGAGCGTAAACAAATTAAGGAAAAGCTAGAAGATCTGCATTTTACCGGCTGTGCTTGACCATTGATTTGGCAGCTGTGGCTAAAATGATGTATGCCAACAGTGGTAGCTAAGCTGACAGCTGAAATAAATAAAATATATATATTAAAGCAAAATAAAATAATTTTTAAAATTTTATATAATTTTTTATTATCATTTATTTACTGTTAGTTTTGACAAACAATTCTAATAATTATAATTCTAATTAACAAATTATTGTTAATTATTATTTTATTTATATTTTTTGTAATTATATTTATCTTCTTTTTAAATTATATTTATATTTTTATTTAAATTATATTTATAAATTTTTTTTTAAATTTTTTTTTATTCTTATATCAAGTCTTTTAGTTTTTTCTTGATATTTTTTTATTATTTTTTTCGTATTTTTTAATTTTTTTTATTCTTATATCAAGCCTTTTAGTTTTTTCTTGCTATTTTTTTTATTATTTTTTTCGTATTTTGTATTTTTTTTAATATTCTTACATCAAGCCTTTTAGGTTCTTCTTAATATTTTTTAGTGTTTTATAATTTTTTTTATAGTATTTCACATATAATTTTTATATTAATTTTATTAATATCTTCTTTTCAGTTTTTATTATTCTTATTTCAAGCTTTTTATTTTTTTCTTTATATATTTTATTAATTTGTTTTTTTGGTATTTTATAATTTTTTTTATGAATATGTAATATAATATTTATTTTTTACGTTTTTATTATTATTTTTTTTTTTTAATTTAGCCAAATTTAGCTTTTTTTATTTAAGCCTTTTACTTATATTTTATTTTTTTTTAACTATTTGTTCATATTTAATAATTTTTACTATTTTTAATTTTTATATTTTAGTTTTTCCTTTGTTTTTCACTAATTTAAATTTTCAAATCACTGTTTTCTCCAATTTACCCAAATTTATTCATTCTTATTTCAAACTTTTTACTTTTTTGGTACTTTTTTATATTTCGTAAGGTTTTATTTTTTATTATTTTATTCTAATTTTCATAAAGTTTTGTTAATTGTTTTTCTTTTTATACTATAGTTTATTTATATTTTTTTATATATTTTTATGTAATAATTAATTAATTTTTTTTTAACTTTTTTATTTAATTTCATGTTTATTTTAATTTAAAACCTAAAATCAATATTTTCTGCTATTTACTCGAATGTCTCTATTCTTATTTCAAGCTTTGTAAATATTTTCTTCTTTTTGTTTCAAATTGCACATTGATTTCCTTAGCCGCACGCTGGTGTTACAAACCAAATCTAATAAAAATCAAAGCAAAACAAAACAAAAAAAATTTAAAGCAAAATCTCAAAAAGCATAAAACCGACCATCGCGGCGGAAAGCATTTAAATTTTCCCCGATTTTCCTATTTACGAGCATTTATGCGCTGTTTCAACTTCTGCAGACGCGCACACGAACCAAAATTATTGGCAGTTGTCCAAATTTCATGGTTAAGTCGGAAAGAAGAACGGTCGTGGCGATGTGCCAATGTGGCTGACGGTCGCTCTTCGTGCTAAGAAGTGTTGGCCCCGTAGATGGTTGGGAAGCTGCTTGGTATTTCGGCACTTTCCGTTGGCCATATGTGTTGGTTGTTCGTGGTGGCTCGAACTGTTGCTTTTTGGTTTTTCGTTATATGCCTTGGCTAATGCTAATGGTAGCTACTAGCTGCTGGCTGTTGTATTCTAATGTTAATGGATTTTATTTTTGGTTGTATAGTGGTTTCTGCCTTCTTTTTGTATCGGTTGTTAATTTTTCTAACGTTTTGTTCTTTCGCCCAAACTTTTTGAATAATGTGGAATCGCTGTCTTAATGTTTATCGAATATAAAACCTCTATATGCAGACTTTATACTCAACAAGACAATAACGCGGCTGCGTCAGACTTCTAGCACACAATTCCCCGACTGCAATGGATTTATTTGTGTTACCCAGGCTGCTGCAAACGCTATACGCGCACCGCAAATTGTCCGCAATTTTATTATGGCTTCCCATGAGACACTTTGTAGCAAAGCTTGCGATCATAATTTAAACAAAAACAAGTCGGTCTGCCCTCAAACGAAAACAAAAACCCACACATTGCCACTCCGACACCCGAATTGACAGGCAATAGCATCGTAAACTTTTTCGGCGCTAAAGCGTGTCGGCTAAGTAACTAAGTGCTTGTGTGTGGGCGTGCGCTTTCGCCCCTCCCCACCAAAACCTAAAATAGACTAGAAATGCTTAAATACAAAGTTGGACAGCACTTTGTTGCACATACTTAAAGGCAGATGGGCCCGAGCTCACGAGCGGCGAATGCTTGCAACAAACTGTGAGGACTTCTTGCTACTTGCTTGGACCGCATTTACTTGTAGTCTACGTGTAGAGGCACACGGCTGCTGTCTAGCGCTTATGCTAAGTAAGCGGCTAGCGAACATTTTGACATTTGTTGTTGTAACGCTGTTAATACATATATTTTTTGTTAGTTTTTTTTTTTGTGTGTTAGTATGTTGTTCTCGTTGGTCTTCTGTGGTCTATGTGCCCGATTTCTGTTTATCGCACTGCGAGGTCAGTCGGCCCATGGTGGCTGCTAGCTACTAGCACTGTCTGCTGTTTTTGTAGTTGTTCTTGTCGCATCTTTTGCTTCTTGCATGCCACGAATTGGGTGTACACTGGTCATCATTGATGGTTATTTTTAAACAAATTAAAAAGCCTGTCAAATGTTGCGCTGCCGTACCCCTCCCCCGCTCCGCTCGGTTGTGTGTGGTTTATTTTGGTTTTTGTTTACCGGTTTGTGGTTCTTCAATTGTTTAGCTGCTGTCACTGTGTTTTTGTTGTTGTTGCATTGAGTGGCATTTATTGCCAGCACCATTGCCATCGGCAATATGTGGCCGCCTGTCACACTGTCGAACTGTCCCAGTGGTTGTTGCTGCTGTTGGTTGAAGCGTACATGAGCTAGTGTTCATATGGTATTTGTACATGTATATGTTTATATGTGTGTGTATGTATATGTGTGACGGCTGCTGCATGATGCGCCCAACAGCAAAACATTTCACTTGACGTTTTTTACAGTTATTTCGCTTTTATTTAGTTTGTTTTTGAGTTGTATTTTTTCTTGTTCTTATTGTTGGCGGCTGTTGCTGGCGCATTTTTCGCCACTCAATTCAATTTGTGCTCTGTTTTTGTGGGCCAAGGCAGTTTCTTTTACGCTATTCCCTGTGCGCTGAGTGTTGCCACTGAGTGGAAGCAAATGCATAACTCTTGTTTCTGTTGCAATTGTGGCTTTACAAAACACTCAAAATTTTTTTTTATCATTTTATCTTTACTTCAAATGTTAAATAAAAAATGTATTTACTTTCAATATAAAATTTAAAAAAAAAAGTTTTAAATAATAATTGAAATTAAAATTAATTTTGATTACATTTTGATACAGTAGCCTATTTTATATAAAAATCGTCGAAACAAATTTTTGAAAATATTTTTTACGAATAACGCTTTTAGTTTTCGGGAAGTTTTTATTACAAGTATTTTAATTGTTATTGTTTTTATTAGTTTGGTTTGTTTTTAAATTAATACAATATAATTTATTAAAAATAAAACTATAAAATTAATTTGTATACATAAAGTATTAAACAAATTAAAAGTTAAGTTTATAACAACTTTGAAATAATTTTTCTGCATTTTTTCTCTCTTTTTTCAGCCAATTTTATGAGGAGGTTCTAAACTATTCAACTTAATAATAAGGTAAGTGTTACAATATTCTTTTAACAAAATTTAAAAATTTATGGCAAAATGTAAGGGAGCTCGCTTTTAGGTGTTAAAGAATTAAAAAAAAAAAACACATTTATTCAATACTCAGACAATTTAAATTCGATTTTTTTAATACAAAAATTCTAAGAGATATTTTTTTTAGTCTCTTGAAAAATTGAATTCAATATAAACCAAATACCAAAATTTAAGTAATTTATTTACGTTGTGAAAATTTTTTCGAAATATAATATTCTGACTGTAAATTTTTTTTAACTTCCCGCTAAGAAAATGGAAAATTTTCTAAAAATCGGGAAGATATTGGTTTCACCCCATTTTGCAAAAATCGAGTTCTCAACAGATCTCGACGTTCTGAGGGTCGAGGAAGCTTCCCCGAACATTTCTACGATGATGTCCGTATGCCTGTATGTATGTGTGTGTGTGTGGATGTATGTGACCCTCTTATAACTATTAAACTGCTCAACCGATTTGAATAAACTAAACGGCATTCCAAAGGGTTTCATTGCACTTGAATTTCGTGTAAGTTTGGACCCAATCGGACCAGTAGATTTCGAGAAATCTCAAAAATAAAAATTTTGAAAAATCGTTTTTTTCGAATTTTTTCCAAACGACTTGACCGATCGACACCAAAAACTAATCAGTTCTAAACCTTGAAGAAACACATCGTTTGCCGCAAACCGGGTCGAAATCGGTTGATTTACTTGCTAGATATCGAAAACGAAAAATTTCGAAGAGCTCAAAAGCAGTGAAAAAAGCGAAATTTGAACGTTAGCGTATGAAATTAGAGGGAAGTTGCAGGGATGGCCCTTGAGGCCAACCGTTTTCCACATTTTTTTAATTATTTTTGTTTGCTTTTTCTTTCAATTTAAATTGTAAGTATTTTCAAAACAAAACAACAAAAAATAATAAGTTCAAATAAATTATTTAGATTGTTTTATGCTAGTTTTTTTTCAAGACTCTAAAAACAAATTAATATTTTTACTTGGTTAATTCAAAAATTCGAATTTAAATATCTGTACTTAATGTATTTATTATTAATATTTTTTATTTCTATTTTTTTTTTTGTTGTAATATTTTGTTCATAAATTTAAAATCGGTTGTACAATTTTTTTTCACTATAATCTATATATATTTAGCTCAAATTATTTATATTCAAAACTGAAATATATGCGAAAAAAAATTTTTTTTCGAACATTAGATTTTAATATATTTCCTTACTCGAAATAAAATATTAATAAAAACTAAAAATGCCATATTTTTATGATTTATAAAAAATCACAACCAAAAATTGTTTTGGAAATTACAACGCGATGAAAAATAATAAAATACAATAGTACAAAGTTTTTGTTTTAAAAAATTTGAAAAACAATGTCTTTTGAAATAAAGAATAAGAATAAGAATAAACAATTAAAAATTGTTCAGTATAATCGAAAACATTTATTAATTGCTAATTGCATGACTTACTTTGATAATGTTTTTCCACTAAAAATATCATTTTTTTTTGTTTGAAATTGTTTTTTATAACATTTATTTTTATAAATTTCTTCATATATTTTCTAAACACTATAAACTACTTATTTAGTTTAAAATACCATTTCTGTTGTTAATTTGTTTAGCTTCAATTTTTCTGTAATTTTTATAAATTATAAATTGTGTGTTGTGTTGAGAGCTAAACATTTTTTTACAGTGTATAAAAAAAACTAAAGACTTATATGTGCTACATATTTGCTTCCAAATATTTCCTCTCTACCCTACCACCAGCAATACCAGCGAGAAGCATATCAAATTTACATCATCACCAGAAAACCTCAGCAGTCTATCAATAGCCTTCACTTCCGCCGCTTGGCCAACATTACCGACACGCGCACACACAAATATGCACATACATATACATGTATGCATATATATACTTGCCAACGCAATACTAACAACAATGACAGCGGCCACTCATATGTGCCACCATATGCTAATACGCTGCTGCGTCAGCCGCCTACTGCGTCATTGTGCCTTGCAACGCCAACACCAACACCAACGTCGATGGCACCACTTTGTGGCTCTTGTCATTTCACTTTGTTCTATTAGTCACTCTTCCGTTCGGCAGCGGTGGTCGGTGGTGAAAGTGGCTGTTTGCTGCGGTGGTGGTGTTCGTGTCCTCGAAGATCCGAACCGCAGTTGTCTCTAATGCCTCCCGTGCCGCTCACCTTCTTCCATGTCTTGCCGACCCACTTGAGCGCTTAAGTGCTGGCTTTTTCAATTTGTAAGCTTCTACGCTTGTGTGTATGTGTTTGGCTCGCATGTGTGAGTGCGTGGTTAATTTGTTTGACTGTGTCGGTGCCTGCGTGTCACTGCTGCTGTCATGCATTACTATGTAAATTTGCACGCTCAGCTGGTGAAGTATGCGCTCGTCCGTCGGCACCGGATGTTAGACGTCGTGCTCCAATTTCCTTCGCAGTGACGCCATCTTTGACCGTCTTCGTCTTCGTCTTCGTCATCTTCATTTTAATTTTCTTTTAGCGGCCTGCTTGATTCGCTTGCTTGTTTGTCTGCTTGACACAACAAGCAACCCAACACCGCATATCGTTTCGGCAGTGTTTTCTCTTGTTCTTCTTCGTTTTCTTTTTCACAATTTGTTTGCTTTTGCGGTTAAACGCTTGCGTTACTACGTCCTTCTTAAGTGGCACATGTTTGTTTATATGTATGCATGAGGTCGCGAAATCTCCAAGCAATTTGACAGTCTTTCGCTGTCGTTTAATCGCATTTCAAACCCCCGACGAGCTCTTTCTCCTACTTACCTGAAAGTAACCATTTGAGGTCGCTCTGTTGTTGCTCATAAGTCGCTTTCGCACATTTTCTTGCGGTTGCTCTAGTTTTTCTCCTTGCGTTTGTATTTGTGCTGATCTCGCGCTTAATAAAAATTAGTCCGAGTTGTTTACTTAACCGCGACAACTTATAAAAGGTATAAGTGGAGAGGCTGTGCTCCGGTATTTCAAGGAAAAAATTGTGCGAATGGCAACTGGGAATATTGGGAATTTTCCGGCTGGTTTTTTAGAAACATTTTGCGTAAATATAAATATTATTTCTCTTTGTTTGTAATTCAGAATTCACTCGTTTTGTATCAAAAATATAATGAATTTAATTTTTTTCCAACACGAAAATATTTCTACCTAAAATATAAAATAATATATTTTTTATGCAATTCAGATTCCTTTTCTTTTAAACTTTGATTTTAATTTTTTATTTCTAATATAAAAAAAAATTTGAAGCAATGCAGAGTTACCATATTTTTTTAAAATTTCACACGAATATTTTAAAATTTAAATACTTTTATGTTATGCTTAAACAGAGTTGCCACATTTTTTGATTCAAAATAATAGCGTATTACCACACAAAATCATAAACTAGTTGTTACTAGCTTCAAAGAGTGCACTTGATATCAATGAAATTTTTTTCGACAATCGTGTGTTTCTATCCAGAGTTGCCATGTAGCTTCTTGTGTTCATATTTATGTTTTATTATACATATAAAGTAACCAAAACCTGAAAAGATGATCATATTTTTCAATAATAATAATACGCAATGTATAATTTTTAAGAAACTTTGTGAAAAGCGTTGCCATGTGATTTCCAAAGTTTCATTATTATTATTTTTTTATACTATCTAAATACAAAATAAACTGATATAAATTGAGAATGCTATTAACAAGCTCTTTCAAATTGATTTTACATGAGCAGAGTTGCCATGACACAAGAATGTGCTTCAAAACAATAAGTGCTACAATAATTTAGAAAACACTATATACTCTGATTGTTAGTAAGTTTATACTTTTTTTTAATAATTTTAAATTCAATATTAAATTTTGATATTTCTGAAAGAGTTGCCATATCAGTTTTTATAATTAACAAAATTGGGTATGTAAATATTTTTGTTTATTTTGAAGCATTGCTTCCATAAATTGCATGAATGCCAGTAACTTAATACTGTACTATCTGTGAGAGTTGCCATATGATATTTCATAATTACCATATAAAAACATTTTTATTTATGTTACTTATTTTTTTTTAATATTTTTTCCACACAAAACATAGTTCAAAATTGAGAATGTTTATTTTTGCTTTTGATAGTATGAAAAAGAGTGCGAATGTATTCTATCAGTTGGATTGATTACATTTCGCTTCTCATTTTCAACAACTGTCAATAAAATTGTAATTTTTAAAGCAACCACTACATCCATTCACAAACCTCCTTACCACACCACTTACTCCCGCACACTCTCACATATTGGCCGCAGGCACCAATAAATCCGCAGCGTTCGTATGACCAGGACCATCAGTCGTGCTCAGCGATTTACGGTCATTCGTAAGCTTAAGTGCAAAGTAGTACAAGCGAAGGGCAACGAGCGAAACAAAAGGAAGCAAGCGCCGGTACAGCATGATAAATATAAATTCTTCTTTACGTTGAATTGCTTTTCACGCTCACAGTGGCCATTCAGCGGCAAGCATTAAGCTTGAGAGCACGTACATACCGAAGCAATCATTTGTGCGTATGTGTGTATGTGTATGTGGTGCTTTCAACATTGGACTGTGAAGATTTGAGCTGCTCCACTGCATTGATTGCTACTCGGTGGCAATAATAAATCAACTGGAGATTTTCAACTATATCAATGGCGTAATACCAAAAATAAAATAAAAATTGAAAATTGAAAAAAGAGTAAATTTGAAAAATCGAATATAAAATTCCCTTCTTCACAACTGCTCATCTGCGCTGCGATTTGCACTACGTGCCGTTCACTTTGAATTATTCCTTAAGGATATCAATCGCCAATGCGGTAGTAGAACTGAAGAGATATATAACACCTATTTGAAATATATATGTGTATATATGTATGTTTGTGTTTAAGCGTATGAAATATGTTCGTGGCAAAGTACTATAGATAAAGCAATTGCAAAATGTTTAAATGACATGGCTTGGAAAGCTGTTGGTAAATATAAGTTGTTAGTTGTAGCTTTTGAAAAGAGATATTAAAACAAAAGTTAATGCCAAGTTCAGATAAATATACTTACTCCGAAAATTCGGAGTGGTTTTATGGCACACACACAACATTTTCGGACTAAAATCACGCCAATAAGTCGCTGAAACAGAAGTTTTACGATAATTTGTTACGTACTCCGCAAATTCAGAAATTCGGAGAAATAAAATTTTTAATTTAAACTATCGTTGTCATTGAATTATAATATAATAATATATTTTAAATTTTTTACTATTCATTCTTTTCTCTCAATTCATCTCCCGAACTCCTTCTTAGCACCCACAAAGTCCGTTATAAATTGTCCCGACCTCATTTGGTCTAAGAACAAATGACACACATGTGACCACAAACCCGAGTCAATTCAAACCAAAATCCTTTAAGCCAAACGTTTGGCATTGTCATGAAAGCACATGCATACAATACTCAGATGTATATATTTTTACCAAGCTACGTACATAGTCATTCACACATACAATATATCAAATTCCTACAGAGTAAATTGCAGTGTAGCTTATTTGAATGCATAGCACACACACACATATATATATAGAGGCGAGTGAGTGCATTTTTTGTGGCAATGCCAAAAACGTTCATCAATTATCAGATGAGTGGTAAAAGCCATAGACATAAATTTGTCGAAAACGCCAACTGTCTCCTCTACAAACACATATGATCTATGAGTTTGTATATGTGTGTGTGTATGTGATTGATTACTGAAAACAGCATACTTGGCCTACAAATAGGCGCTGAGCAGCAGGATAAGTCAAGTCACTCTGAATGTCCTTGTGAGAGAATTTCGATTACTTTTTTTATGTTTTTGCATTTTTGTTGCCAAAGATTTTACATGATGGCCACAGGCTGTTGCCACAAATATGTTAAGTGCAGCTGGCTCACATTATAAGCGACATGATAGTTGTATGTGGGCCAACGCGCATAAATACATGTATATATTTACTACTTGTTCGTGTGTGTGCTCGTGCGCCTTTGTATGGTTTCTAGGCATCAAAAAGTGATCAAAAGCGCTATGTTGGCACAAAATTTGGCCTCACGACAATTGGCTTGCATTCACAGAGAGTGCCATGGCTTGGCTGTGGCCTTCAACTTTGACACCGATTCACTATAATTAATGCATTGTGCTTGAAGGATATATATATTCTGAATTTGAAAAATGTATTTATCCTTGAAATTTTTAAAAAGTATAATTTTTGGAATTTACCATGAAATAAACTTTTTAATATTTAAATTAGTTTTCCCTTTCTCATCTCATTTCTTCAGAAATCTACTTAGTACTCCATCTTATTCATTTCTTTCCCTTTCTATAATGTTCAAAATTTTACAATTTCGCTTACCTTTAAACTTTAAAAGCCTCTGAAGTCTTTTAACATGTTGCCTGCGGATGTGCTTCGTATGTGTATTAAAGAAATTTTACATACATATCAACATACATTGTAATTCTCAATTTTCCTTTTTTTCCAAATATCTCTCTCTTCCGATATTCTATTTTTTGTTTTTGCAATCGAGTGCGTATTCGGTCATATTCTGTTTGTCTGTGTGTTGATATACAATTTGACAGTATATTCTCGTTTGAAAGGCTTAAATGCAAGCCAATTTAACAGAACAAAAGCCGAGACGATAAGTTCCCAGTAGAAATCAATTAAGTTGAGTTGCTTTAGTGGCAGGAATATGGAACATTGAGGAATGTAAAAGATAATGTTTTTCTACTTTAGCTACTCAATGTAGTATAGAGAGCAGCAGCTACAGCGAGAAAGAATGAATGCTCAGAATAATATTTTCTCTCTCCCTCTTTTTATTTTATTTGTTCCTCTCAACAAGTTAATTCTCAATTACTTTATAAAAGTTCATAAATTTCACAGACAACGGATCATTTTAGTAGTTCATTGAGTACAAAAAACTTCTTGGTTTATACTTAAATATATAGATTTTTTAACTGTTCTACCTACACAGTTATTTTTTATTTTTCCAAAGTATATCACGGAAGCAGTTTCAATAGAAATATGAGACATAAATATTCCACGGTGATCACTCTCTCTTTATCTCTCTCTCTTTATCTCTCTCTATCTCTCGTTCTCTCTCTATCTCTCTCACTTATTTACTTACTAGATATTTTTTCGTCTTTTCCTGTTCTCGCACATCTCTCTATTTCTGTTTATTATGTTTTGTCTTCTTTATCAATTTTTATTCAGTTTTTAAAGATTTGTAATTCTCAACCAGTTTTAATATAAAATTGTATTCATTAAAAATCAATATTGTGCGAAAAATCTTTAACTAAACAATTTTACTTGAACCATAATATGTTTTTTGAATTCGAGGGACAAAAAAACTATAAATTATTTTTTAATTTACTCGACAGAAGACTAAATATTTCCACGCTATTTCTTTTCGGTCCTTCGTCCATTAATGCTGCAGAGTACTTAAGCCTTTTATCGCCTTTACTTCCACACATTCTGCTGCTCAACTATGGTACACACATACTATCTGTCTGTCGAGATTTTCTCTCTTTCTTTCGCAATTTTCTTCAGCAGCAAGTGCAAATACTTCGTCCTGAGTGCAAATTGTAATTCCTGCCATTTCAGTAAATGGACTGGAAAATCCTTTCACTAGCAAATAGTCTACCTGCTGCAAATATAGCATCATATATATAAATACTCGTATATAAACATATCACATTCTACTGCACGGGATTGCCTGCTTGACTTCTCTTCCCTGCGTTGTTATGTTTATGACAGCCGAGAATCACTCCACTCAAATACAATGGGAAAGTGCGTAAGAGCTATAGCTAGCCCTTATTCCGGCCTAGGTATATGTTTGTGTAAATATTTGTCATTTCTTTTCATGCTTTGCTCTTCGGTATCACAAATAACCCTCTAACTCTAAAGGCTCTTCATTGTTCTTTCTTCCATTTTTCGGTTGCAATCAGGAAAATGCAATTAGTTTCTCACAAAAATGGTGCGCAATAATGTTTTCATTGTTGTGGTTCGCAATTTGCTTTCAGAAAACTATTTCGGCATTTCTCAAATAAATCTGATTTGTTTAATGTGAGAAGATTGAGGTCGGAGAATTAACAAACGGTTTTCGATGAGAATTTCGATTGTTGTGACATAGCATAAATTTTATGTTTAATTAAAAGAGAAGCATAATAACTAAATGGGAGAAAAAAATTTATAAAAACAAGAAAAAACGTTAACGACTGCACCGAAACTATAACACTCTTCACATATACAAAAATTCCGATCCGAACAATTTCGTCAGAGATTGCACCGTCGTCTTGGATAATAATTCATGCCAACTTTCCTGAAGATATCTTATCAAATAAAAAAGCTTTCCATACAAGCACTTTATGCCGATCGTGCAGTTTGTATGGCAGCTATAAGCTATAGTGGTCCGGATTCGGCAGTTCTGGCAAATGAGCAGCTTCTTGGTGAGAAAAAGCCATGTGCAAAATTTCAGAACGATATCTCAAAAACTGAGGGACATAACATACGGAAAATTAGTTAAAATTTTTTTTATTAAAATGAAAAGAAATTTAAATGAAAAGAACGGTATACAGAGAAAAAACATAACATAACATAGCATGGCATAGCATTTTTTCGAGAATTTTGAAATAAATGAAAATATGGTGAAACTAAGACATTTTATCAAGTGAATTTCAACGAAATGCTAATGACATAGAAATTATTTGAAATTATATAGCTGTAAATAAGAAAAAAGTTTAACTAAAATTCCAATTAAATCTTAGCGTAGGTATAGACATATAAACTAATCGGTTTTCCTGATGTTAAGTCTCAGGGAACTAAGCAAATTCTAAAACTACCAACTTGTGCCTTTGAGCTCTTCTTATACAATATACAATATGCTGCATTAACAGTACTTCAAAGCACAAGAAATGGCAAGTAAATCGCCTTATTACTTACCACACGCTGTTCAATACAAGAATGGCACATAATCACCTGCACATATCCTTCAAAATGTTCAAATCCTTCCGAGCAGAAAAAGCTCTGCTTAGTTTTTAACAACAATATACCACCGCAGTAAGTCTTAGAGGCTTTACTAGCACTACAAGGATAGCAACAACAACTATTATAACTATACTATAACACAGCATCTGCACGCTTGCACACACACACACACATACAATTAAGCAGCCATTGTACTAAATTGTGCGCACGTTCAAGAAGCCGTCAACACTTAAACAATTCAACGCACATACACACACACATGCGAATATAGCAAACTGAAAAGCAAAGAAAATATAAAAATTGCTGAAGGAAAGCAATAGTGGAATTGTTGGAGAAAAGAATAAATAAATAAAAGTAAGTGCAAAGTTGTCATTAAGTAGATGCCGAAGTGTAAGAATTAGAATAAGTGCATGTGAGATGCGAATTGCCAGCAAAAGGACGAAATGCCAACACACACATGCGCATGCATCTTCATGCATACACCCACTTGAAGGCAGGCAGTCAAGTAGCGAGCTCAAATATGAAATACTCGTAATGATGTTGATGAAAACGAGCATTAAGTACAATATGAAACGAAGAAGTTCGCACAAAAAAAGCACGAAAGTACTTCGTTGGAAAGCATAGCAGCATAACACAAAGCCTGCCATAAGCACCAGCATATTGGCAAACGGCAGCAGCAAGCGTTAAAAATGTTACAAAAAGCGCTGCGACACCAAATGAGCAACAAAAACTAAAAGAATAAAATAAGGTGCAGAAAGCAAAAAGACGAAACGACATAAAGACATTTTCTATGCTTGTGCACACATATTTACATTCGTATGCACATATGTATGTGTGTGCGTGTCACCTTATAAGTGCTTAAAAATGGTCGCTGTAATAATGAAAGTAAATGTAAGTAGCGCAAATACGCATGCTGTAAAGCTGCTTAGCGCAATTGCTGAGTGAGACATTGAGTATAATGCATAGTTACCGAAAATATACCCAGTGGCGGGTCGTGGTGGCTCATAATATTAGTTTCGGTAAAATATTAAAGTTTGTAGTTTTCATATAAATAATAATTAATTAAATCTTTGTATGGCAACTATATGCTATAGCGGTCTGATCTGAACAATTTGCCAAATTTCGTGAAGCTTCTCATAAAGAAGTTTCTCATACAGAAACTTAATTTTGATCCCTCAGTTTGTATCGCAGCTACGAGTTATAGTGGTCCGATATGAACAATTCCGACAAATGAGCATCTCCTTGGAGAGATAAGAACGTGTACAAAGTTTCATATCGATATCTCAAAAGCTGATCATTTATATTCTCTATAGGGTCACCGATATTTCCTTCCTGGTGTTCCAAACTTCGTGATGCACCTAGTACAAATTTCAGGGTATAAATATTAGGGAGGAGCGAAAAAAATATTTTTTTTTTAGCTTGAGGGTAAAATTTATAAATTATAAAATAAAAATATTTTTGGAAAAAAACATTTTTTTTAACATTTAGAAACCCACTTATTTTTACAGTAAATTTCGAAGGAAAATTTTTTTTGGACAAAAATTGTTTGATAAAAAAACAAAACAATTTCGCTCCACCCTAATAAATATGAAAGATTTTTTTTTATTTCATCACGAGAATTATACGACTTTCATCAAAAGTATTATTTATAGTAACATCAGTTATTTATTTTTATGTTAAAATAATAAATTTAAAGAATTTTTATTGTATTTATATATATTTTATGCTATTTTTATTTGAATTTTTCTTGTTTTTTTTTTTGACCAAGAAGTGTAATTTGAATATAAAATAAGAAAACAAAGTGGACTCATAAAGCCTTCGAACTACATATGTAAGTTTTCCTACTGGGTATACTTCTAATGCTCATACATACATATTTTAACACACAAGATATGTATCTACATAATTTCTTATACATATATAATATATATAAATAGTCATCAGCATAACAACTGGTGTTTTGCAAATATGGCTACTTAGCATTTATTACGCTCTCATTTTTTGTTTTTGTTAAGCATCTTCTTTCCTAACGTACATATGTATAGTTGTAATCTCTCGTTGAGTGGGTGCAATAAACTACCGAAGGTGTTTCTAAGCTAGCAAAGTATAAGACTACACATGTAATACCTTCAAGCTTGCACCGTAGATTCATCGCCGCAAAGAATGGCAGATAATGAACAACTACTAAAATGCAGAATAACAACAAAAAATATCTCAGAGTTGACGAACCATTATAAATCAGTGAGCATTTGTGCATGCCAGTGGGTTAAGTGCGCCTTAGTTGAAGGCGAAATAGTGCACGCTCTAGTGCGATGGGTATTGCCCGCTCTTGTGTCGGTGTTTGTGCACTCTAAGCAGCATCTTATCTACTCAATTGCGCAAATCAAATGACTTTTCACCTAAACGCGGCCAATGCATGAATGGCGAACTTATACATAATCACCATAATGGTCTCTGTGTGAATAACATACTTACATATATTGCTTTCATTCTGTCAACTATCCATTGAATGCGCACCACCAACACTTTGAAGGGGCTTAGCATTTTTCAGTTGATTGAAAACTTTACACCCTCTCCTTCTGTTTCACTGCAACATTTTCATTCTTTGTTGAGTTCTCGAATGGGTTTCGCGTAAATCTGCTTAACTGCACATCTCACTGTGTTTGCTTGGAGAATGTGTGAAGTATTCAAGCCTTTAAAGTGAGAGCACAAGTTTGTGGTTGTGTGGTTAATCTCTAAGTACCTTGTAGGAAAAAATATATTAGTTAAAGACATATTAATTATAACGAATATAAGCTTTAGAATACATCTCAACGGTAACAACAAGAAAATCAACAATAAAAATACTTTTTTATATAAACTATTTTTTTTTTTAATATTGTAGATTCTATGGCAAAAATACCGTCAATCCTGTTAGAGTAGAACTCAATACCAAACTTTCAAGATGCTTCTAAAGCTTTATTCAGCAATTATTTTTTTAAACTCAATACATATGTATGATCAAAAGCTGGAAGTGGATATTACCTCAATCCAAAATTTTGTAAAATAATCACTAAACCCAAAATTTTTTTTCTTATCAAAGAAGTTTGGATTTTAATTTGATCCGTTCTCTTGTAGTTTCTTCCAGTCTACTATTTTATTTTATGCCTAAAGCTCGAAAAAATACTACCAAAATATAAATATCCATAAATTTTCCTACAAGGCTTATGTTTTCCAAACCCAAAAGACTTCCACAATTGCCTACTTTTGTGCACAACAATGATAGACTTGATTAAGTAATCGTGTGTAAGTGTGTAAAAGGCTTTGATCCCACAAGTACCAGTGTGGGTGTCACTTCGTTGATACCTTACTTTCTTGGGGAACGGATAGTGCTGATGATTTTTTTCTATGAAGGCAAGTCAGTAGTCAATCAAAATTTATTTTTTAATGTGAAATGGCCAAACTCTCATTGGCATATTGTTGAAACTAATAGTTAAAAAATTTACGGATTCATAAAAATTTATATTTTTAATATTTTTTTGTATCAAAAATTGACGGATTCATAAAAATTTTAAATTTTAACTTTTTTTTTATAAATTTTTTTATATAACTCTATTTCGGCAAAATAATGTGGATAAATTCTTATATATTTAAAATATTTAAGTTTAAACTTTTTTTCTGGTCATGTTGGTTCTGTTTTTACTATAAAAAAATATTATATAGCTGTTTTATGATTGTAATCTTATTTTTATTTTTTAATTATATATTAGTTATGAGAAGAATATTAAACGTAAATAAAATGCTAAAATTATTTTTATATTGATTACAATATTTATTTATATTATGCTTAAACCAAATATTTAGTATAGGTTTATAGTGTTAGTGTAGTTATAACAATTTTTTTTAGCATCCTGGCATTAAATAATTATAAAAATATTTTTTTTTGCTGCTTAAAGCAACGATTTTACTGCTTACACTGTTTCAATGCCTAAAAGTAGACTAATGAAAGAGCAAAAAATAATACTTTTATATGAAAACCGTATTACAGTTGCACACTTATGATTTCTACAACTTTCTTGCATTACTTTAGGAAATTTATGTGCTTTGTGCACTTATCTAAACTGACTTCCGCTACCAAAACCGACGAAAACACAAACTCTTGACAAACTTTACTTGCACATGTACCATACATATGAACTGAGAAGCTTTCCACAAAAGCAATTGCGTGCTTCCTGCTGCGCATACACAAACACTCATATATGTATACATATATATAGTATATGTATGACAAAATGGCTTTTGTTGATCAACAATTTTATCAACTGACCTCTGACAACTTTATGACCACATTATCAAGCCATCAGCACATCAAACTTGCCACAAAAACTAAGTGACTTGCAACAGATTTTGCATAACAATTTTTTGCTACAAAGGCGGACTTGCTGCACAAACGCACGCCCATCCACACATTCATATACCTAAATATAAACTTTTTCGCAAACACACCAGCACAAGTTGACACTTATTTGTGGTGCATTTTACACCCACAGGCAAAGGAAAAGGGAGGTAAAGACAGCATTTAACTTTATTACGGCGATTATGTGATTTTTCATATGTATATGTGTGTATGAATATGTATGTAAACGCATATGGACTTATGTGTGTGCATTGCAATATTTCTTTGTGTGTGTGCAATTGCAGTCAATTGAGAAGTTCGTCACATAAATCAAGTTTTTGTTGTTTTTATATTTGCTTTCGCCTAACTATATCATCAATTTCAATAGGTGACACACACATGCTCCTTTTTTTAATTGTTTGGTAGAATTTCTACACTTTGCTTGTATTCACACATTGACCATTCGCCATTTTCTTGCCAACCTCACACACATGTAGCTACATTGACTCGGACACATTGTCTCGAAATTGCTGCAATTTACAAAGAGCTTGCTTGTGTTCCTCATATCACATACCCCCACCCTCTCTCACTCTTTGTTCCTCAATATTGTCAATGGCGGCAATATTTTCCATTTATTACCAGCTCTATAGTCTGCGGACGCAATCTATGCAATTGCTTCAGCCTATAAGTATGCTTTGTTGCCAGCGTATGTCCGCATATGTGCAAATGTTTCAAACAACATGAATGTATACATGTATTTGTATGTGTTTGTCCTGTATGACAGTGTGCAGTCATGTGTAAATGGCGCTTGTTTTGTTTGCTTTTTGCACATCTACCTTGCTTTGCATGTGTTAGTGCTAGTTTGCTTGTAGTTTGTGATCTTGTATTTGTCCACTCATTCTTTTTCTGCAATGCCGCTGTATATGTAAGTCAATCAATCAATCAATCAATCAGTGTGTGAATAGGTCGTGCAATTGGTATCTTTTTTTTGCCCCCCGTGCCCCCAGCTTTTCTCCCTGTTTTATTTTTATTACATTTTTTCTTTGTTAGTTATCATTGAAGCGTTCTTCCAACACAGCGCAGGCCACTTCAACTAACATTGCTTTTGAAATTTTTGATCTCTTTTATTGTTATCAAACATTATTGTTGTTTGTAGTGTTATTTCTATTGACTCCTGTTGTTTCAAATTGCGTATGGATGTGTGTGCACTTCTTTGCTTAGTGCTTAGTGTTGGTGTGTGATTTTTTCATCTGAATATCAGTGACCCTTCTTCTTACTTGGAAACACCTGTTCAACATTTTTATTTGTTCTAAGTGTGTATGTGTTTATTGTTGTTATATCATAAATGAAAATCTAGTCCGTTATTAGCGGAAGATGTATCGTTACCTTGTTTTGACAGCAATATCCTATAGTATTCCGATATCAGCGCTTCTGACAAACGAGCAGCTTCTTGACGAAAAAAGACGTATGCGGATTTTTAGAATGATATCTCCAAAATTTAGGCACTTGTTCGCATATATACAAACGGATGAACATACAGACGGACATAAATAAAATAAAAGACATTCTCTGCCGAAAAATGGCTTTATTGTTAGCCACTAAAGTGCACTTTACTCAGCGGCATGCCTATTTATTTAGTCTAGGTATGTATTATATATTTTGGAAAAAAATTCGTTAGAAATTTGTTAGAATGTAGCAGAAAAGCACAATAGTTTAATAGAACAATACGCAAATAAGCCACAGACACAAAAAGAGTACACAACACTGCCGAAAGAATGCACTCATTAAATACAGTGGAATATG
The DNA here is from genome assembly GCF_042242935.1 of Bactrocera oleae. Taxonomy (NCBI): domain Eukaryota; kingdom Metazoa; phylum Arthropoda; class Insecta; order Diptera; family Tephritidae; genus Bactrocera; species Bactrocera oleae. The sequence continues at coordinate 6,242,195 of NC_091537.1, read as the reverse complement.
CTACATACATATATGTATAAATGTTATATGAAAAATAAAAGTAAAGGCAACACAACAAAAAAACTTTGCCGAGCAGAAACAATGAGCGCAATATTAAAATACCACAGACGTGCTTATAAAAATGAAATACTATATGTATGTAATGTCTGTATGTACATATGTATTGGTACATTTTTCCAAATGCGCTTCGCGATGGAATGCAATTTAGTTGAATGGCCTACAAAACACATACAGATGCAGACAAGTTTTTACGAATACGCACGCGAAGGATTATGTCCATTTGCGAAGCCTTGAAAATTATGAAATAATGATAAACATATATGTCCTGGCTGCCGAAAAGTACGATAGTAAGTCTTTAATAGCTTTTTATTCATACGAATTTTACTACACTGTTTAACTTTTTTGCATATATATATAAATTTTTTTTTATTTTTGATCAAGTAATTCTGTATAGCTCCTATTGATAAGAAAATCACTTTTTTATAAAAAGTTCACTACATTCACATATAGTATATCATTGTCTTAAGCACTCCTCTTCCTTTAGCCCACTTTAAGCACCAACTTGAATTTCAACTAACATATCTGGCATATACTGACCGACTTTCCCTCGAAATCATTTTTGAATTAATCATTCGTTAAATGTCACATCACATACACACATATATACCCTGGGTGCCAATAATATATATATATATAGATATTCACATGCATATGTATGCAAACCAAACATGACTTTGGCAAGCGCCATTGACAGCTAACACATCCATTTGAACCTCCGACTTTAATGGCAAATAAATTAGCTGCGGTGAGAGGAAGCAGAAAGAGCATGAGCATCAACGAATAGGCGGAGGATCAATTCACATACTATACACACACACATACATAGAAACATATAAACCAACCACAGCAGCTGCTATCGGGCAACGAAATAAAGGAGTAGAGAGAGAGAGAGAGAGAGACAGAGAGGGATAAAGGTAGAGCGAAAGAGACAGCTCATGTTGAATGCAACAACAAATCGAAATTCATGCTGTGGTGGGAGAAATAAATCCAACTTTGATTTATGAGCGCTAATAGTATGGAATATAGTACAAAAATATACACACAGAGATGAGTTGCCACATTAGTGGAAACATATATAGATATAAAATATATTTAGCGCTTACATAAACATTTATATAAAGCCTAGAGTGACAGTGGCACACTACACACTACTAATCATGCGTGGGTGTCTGTAACTGTTTATTGTTGGCTGTCTGCCATTATATGTCTATTTACATTGTGACAGCTACTAAAGCCATTAAATGCAAATGTTCTCACAGATGCACATATTCACATGTATGTATATGTACGAGTATTACTCATACACTTACCTACTCTAATGGTATATTTATGTTAGTTAAACAAATCGTAAAGTTTATTGTCTCTGTTAGCTTTGTAGGGATGACGCCTGCTATTTGGCTAGTTAGCATTAGCCAGCAACTTGTATAATTACCTAAAGAACCACAAAAGATGAATGAGCCTAAATGTATGCTAAATGCTAAATTTAGTAGAGCTTTGCAAGGACTATTTGAAGCAAAATCTAACCTGTAACAAAATTGCATTATTTTTATAAAATTATTTTAATACTTTAAATATTGACCATTTTAGGCAGTAAATCTGTTTCTGAAATGTAAATTAACAGTCGCGACGTTTGTCGGAACACAATTTTCAATTTCAAATGACGAGCTGAGTCGATTCTTCAATAAGATACCAAAACAATTTTCTTACTTAAATTTATAATAAATTATTTTGGTAGTCTTTATTTTTTTTTTATCACAAAAGAGCTGATAAGTTGCGACTATACCTTGTATAATGTATGGAGTGCAATATGAAAATTATTTAAACAATACAAACTAAACAAAGCAGTGCTTAGAGGATGGTAATCTTACCACAATGACTAGCAACAATAAGAAAGTGAAAAATAATACAAGATATGTTAGACAAAGAAACATTTTTTGATTTAAGGAAAGTGACAAAAATTTTCATTTAAGTATAACGTTCCAGCACCATTAGTACTTAGCACACTTACTTTCACACAAAAGCAGTCAAACTCACTTATACTTATAGGTGTGTGGTAATCTAGCTGCAGAGATTACCTTGATTGCCCCAGCAACCACAACAGCACTTTGTGTAATTTAAATAAAAAATACATTCTTCTATTTTTGCTCGCAGCCATTTAGAAAAACTGGTAGGTCATTTAAATATGTACATACTTATATGGAATCTGCTATGGATGTGTACATATAGTATACTCACATTTTTTTGTAATTCGGAGGCCACTTCTTTTGTTGGTTTAACTAAACACTGTTGCTCTTCGCAACCATTGTTACAGTACATGTCTACCAAAGGCTTTTAGTATTATTGTTTAACGATGAGTTTGTCCGATGCGCCTAGTTGTATGCTTTTGTGAATATTTTTTACGTGGTTTTTTAATGCTATATATACGCAATTTATTTATATAGTTCTTTGTTGGCTGTAAGTTTTTGAGAGTTATTGGCTTCATTTATATAATAAGTATAGCTTTTTGAGAGCATATTAAGCTTAAATTTTTATATTTATGTTATAGTACAACTAGGTGGCCTACATTTAGGCGCAAATGGGTCAAAACATAACATTTTTGCTAAGTGACTATCGCAAAAGTTCACATAAATATGCCTGTGTGCAAGCTATTGCTCCCTACAAGATATAACTTAATGTAAAACAGAACAAACAAATATTCTCGGCGGCTTCACGATGAAATTTGTGGTTTTTTAAGCTATATATTTATAGATTTGTTTGAATTAATCAACATGTTAGGGATACATTTAAGTGTGTGCTTATTTTGAGCAGCCACTAACAATTTCCTTTATCATAGCCTAAATTGCTGCTATATTTTAGCATAATTTTCATAGCATTTATTTAATATATTAGTGTTTATGTTTTAGTGTTACTACTATGTAATGCTACAAGAACAATATATCAAATATAACAATAAGCCTTTTGTTTGCCACTCCTTCGCCAAGTAAATAATTCTCCTTAACTGCTAAGTATTGCCCACATTTCATGCTTTTCAACCTTTTGTGAAGAGTTTTGCCTTTTGTTTCACGTCTTTTGTGTGTACAACTTATTCGTGCAAATCGAGGTTTCGTCCAACACCTCCAAAGACTTCATAAATATTGAGCGGCTCTCAAAACTTCTGAATTCAACGTTAAATACAAACCACTCAGGTGTGTCCGCTGCCGCCTTCTTTGTTGTTAAATTGATTGCTATTGTTGTTGCATTATACAAATATATGTATTTTACATCATATTATATATATTTCCTTTGCAAATACTGGCGATAAGAAGGGTATACTTATGCAAAATAAGATATTTCAATTAGTTTTTAATGAATTGTTAAATCTCTCGGCGCTGTTGTTTTACGTTTTATAGTACTTTGTGCTAAAACGCCTAAGTGTATGCAAAAGTTTAATTGATTATGCGGAAATCTACGGTTATTTGGTTTATGTGTGGAGAAAACCATGAAAAAATAGCTTAATAAATTGCTCTGAATGGAAGGAGAAACTCTTTCGTATGTATATGTGTGAAAGTGAGTAACTCAAAAAAAATTTTTTTTGTTTTTGAAAAAAAAACGAATTATTTAAAAATTCATTAAAGGGATTTTTAAAGTTTTTAAAGTTTTATTATAACGAAAAAATTTTGAAATGTACATTAATGAAATTTCAGTCCTAATCTTTTTACTTACCTACTTAACTAAAATATTTCAAATAAATAAAAAAAAATTTCTTTTAAACTTATTATTATACGTTATTTTAATAATAATTATTATTTAAATAAATATATTTTATTGTTTTTATATCATTATTTATTTTAAATTAATTTGGAAATAAAAACAATATTTTTATATTAATTTGCAAATTTAAGAAAAAAAATTTAAATAAGATTTTACACTAATTAAAAATATTATTATTCTTCTCCTTGCAGATTATACAAATTTTGCATTCTAACAAATTACACACACAAACATGTTAATTCAACAGGTAAGCGCAAATTTAATAAAATAATAGATTAAAAATTGTCACAAAATTAAAAATATTTTTTATATAGTCTTTAAAAAATATTTGCAGTTTTGTCTTGCAACAGCTGTAGACCTGTAAGTGATCCGAATTAAGCATTTTCAATGCCTTCAAAATATAATTTCCATATATGTATCTAGGTGAAAACACAGTTTAAGTGTGTGTGTTTGTGTGTGATTTTATAAGGCAGAGAAGAACACTGACAATTTAAATTCAACCAATGCTTTTATTTTTATATTAATAAATACACATATAAATGATGTCGGAAATGATGTTCATGAAAGCACTCACATCCGTTCACTTTTCTACAATTACAATCATATAACTACAAAACGGCCATCACTGCACACTTTTCCAACAATCATTGACTGCCAGTGCTGTTGTTGTTGTTGGCTTGCAGTAGACGAAGCACAGCCCGCACTGCTGTCAAACGAAAATACACTTAGCAATTCAACACACTCACGCGCTCACACTTACTATATACATTGACATGAGTGAATGTATGTGTGAGTGTAAGCATAGAAAATCCCAAATATATATATTTACACTTTCACAAATACTTGTTTCCTCTCATGTTTTACTGTTTCACCCAATTGTTGTTAGACTGAAGTACACTTACGTACAGAAAAGAACTGTCATATATCCTGAAAATAATGGCCTGCAATATTTTGAATATTTAAAAAGTTTGCTCGGCAAAATTTAGGTAATTTGTAGAACATTTTTTCATAAATATGCAATTAGTAGTCGTGTTGAAAATTTATTTAGGAACATTTTTTTTTTAAATTTTTAAATTTTTAGTAAACTTAAGTCAATCAAATTTATTTATTTAAAAGTACGTAAGTTTATTTGTCACTTATATAAAAAACTATAATTTTAAAATTGCCAGTAGGAAATTTTTGACATAATATTTTATCAATCTTGTTTATTTGTCACTTATATGAAGACACAATAACTTTAAAATGGTCAGTACAAAATTTTTGACACAATATTTTGTTAATCATGTTTATTTGCAACTTACTCGTAGATAAAAAAAAACTTTAAATAGTGAATACGAAATTTTTGACATAATATTTTATGAGTTTTTTTTTTATGTAAAAATTATATATAACTAATACTAAAATCCAATGTATGCACGAATTATGCTAGTAATTAAAAATCAAAATGTTTAAAATTTCCTACAGGGCTTAGAACATTTTTTTTTTTTGGTACATAGCTATGTTCCACATAAATATATTTTTGCAAAACTTCAGTTAATATGTTTTTTTTTTACAAATACGTCTAAAAATTTCTTTGGTGCCTCTACACCTGAAATAAATATTCACCCAAGCTCAAAATTCTTATACGATTTATTATATCCACCTAAACTATCATTCGACAGTAACTTTGTCTCAAATTGCGCACAAACGAATGCAATAAATGATCACCAAACAATAAAACACACGCAGCTAACTGTCAACCGCAGCAGCCACCATACATATTCATGTTCCGTTATACGCATTCATGTGGATATGAGCACTATACTGCTGTTATATAAAACGAAACTTGTCATTAATCGAAATCGCATGCCATTGACATGTAAAAGCCCACACATACAGCGACATATATACACTTACTAGGGTGGGTCAAATAAAAATCGATTATTGTTTGAATTTTCTCTCAATTAATAACGTAAACATAGGAAACTAAAAAGCAGCTGACATTTCCATTAGTATTATGAGCTCACACTTGTAGAGAATATTTTTGAGATGTCTACCAACCAATTTTTTAGAGTAAAAGCGAAAAATAATACATTTTTGTTTACCCACCCTAACACGAAATATAGCCATGCTTGCTTGTACGAAAGAACGAACAACTACAAACGCTCGCAAATGTTGCGAAATAAATCTCCTGCAAATTAGTTAACACACACAGATGTATATATATAGGGGTACGTGAGTTTGTGTGTGTGTGTGAGTGCCTGTGTGCGGTCAGCGATAACAAACTGTATTGAATGATTGCAATTGTAGTAAAGTGCCATAGAACAATGAACTTTGTTATTGTTTTTCGTTGTTCATTATACTCGCTGACCTGTTATTACAACACTTGCACAACAACAACTTTAACTGTTTTTACATTAAGTATTATGTTCTACAAACAACGAGTGTGTGTTTGCATAGTGATATATTTATTTATATATACAGATGTATTTCCATATAAGTAAATGTTGCGTCTTGCTTGTTTATTTGATATGTCACTCATACGCCGTGGCATTCACCCAAAAAAATCATTCGTATCCATGTGGCTATACATTTGCTTGGCTGTTGTGCACACATACAGTTTTATATTTATATTGGATCTTGTTAGTTGCATACTAGCGGCAATTGTAAGCGCTATTTGCAGTTGTATGGATAACTATTGAAATTATTCTTTATAGCGACTTATTTTGATTACATTTTCTTCTTTTGAGTTACTACTGATCGCTTGTGTATGCAAAATTATGGCATTTATTGACAAATAATTTGCTTGCATTTCATATTTTAAACCCTCTGACAGCAATTCTATTACATTTCTTCATATGACTCACACATTTTTCTGTACTATTTTCTCTTTGCTGTCATTTGCTAATGTTTTTCAGACTGTTCTTTGCTATTGAAATCGGTTAGTAACAATATTTTCTTTCTTCTTTGCCTTCATATAGTAGTTTCTTCATTGTGTTGCGCAAAGTTTTTTTCCTGTGTCTGAAATTGAGTCATTTGTTACACTTTTAATGGCCATAGTTCAGCGGTTAAAGCGGGTATGTCAAACCAAATAAGTTAGGGAGCATGACAGATGTTATAATTACAACGGTAGCAATAGCACAATGCACATATACATATATATAAGATGTGGATATCTTTTTATAAGAAAAATAAATTAAATATATGCTCCTATATTTACTCATGAAATTAAAGGAAAAGTATTTATATATGGACTTGGACCAAATTCCATTTTATTTTATAACAAGAGAAGCAAAATATTTTTTTTTGCGCATTTAGACTTGTCGACGTAGATGCAATATACAATTTTTAGCTAATTTGTTGTCTGAAGTATAGATATAATAGAAATAATATATTTATGTTAACCATCACTCCTTATAAAAAGAAAAATAATAATTCTAAAATTTTAAATCTTATTCAAACAATATCCAAAAACAAGAAAAACGTTAAGTTTTTTAGCACCAAAGCTATAACTTATAATCGTTACTAGCTATATGCTATTTTGATCTTAAGTGATCCGATCTGAACAATTTCTTTGGAGATTGCATTATTGTCTTAGATAATAATTCATGTCTAATTTCGTCCAGATATCGCACCAAATAAAAAACTTTGCCATACAAGCACTTGATTCCGATCGTTCAGTTTGCATGGCAGCTATATGCTATAGTGGTCCGTTATTGGATATTGGTTCCGAAAAACGAACTGCTTCTTAGGGAGAGAAGAACGTCTGGAAAATTTCAGAGCGATATCTTAAAAACTGAGCGAATAGTACGCATACATAGATATATTGTATATTTTATATGATCTCCGACGTTTCCTGCTGGATATTACAAACTTCGCGGCAAACTTATTATATTATTTTATTAAGGATATATAATAAAATTAAATACTTAAAAGTATAAAATCAATAATAAAAAGGTATACAATTTTCATGGCAAAATAAGATTTTGACACATTTATATTTAATTTCAAAAAATTTGGCGATTTTAATTTAAAAAAATTTTTTGGTACAAATTTTTTTATGTTTATATTATTTTTTCATTTTTTTTCTTTATTTATTGTTTTTTTTTTTTATTTTTAACCGTTATAATTTTTTTGCGTGATTTCTTTTGAATAATTAGAAAATCTCTATTTAAAAGATATTAATTAAAATTAGTAAAAAATATTAATATTAAATGAATTAATTTATGTAATAGCTTCAAAAGGTTAGACAAATATTTAATTCTGTAAAAAAAATATATTTATTTTATCTTAAATGTTGACGGATTTAATTTTTTTTTTTTAAGTTTATATATATGTTATTTATTTTTATATTTATTTTGGAAGATTTCTTTTAAAAATCAGAAAATCTTCATCATCACTTGTTATCAATTAAAAATTTCTTTAAAAAATTCTTTGGGTTTACATTTTTTTTTTTTTTTTTGTAATTATTTACCTCCTTAGCCTTTTTGCTTTAAATACAATATACAATTTAAATATAACTCCCGTTTTAACAGTTTCAATAAACGAATAATAATCATAGACATATGAACGTGTATGTTAATATAGTTTATTAATTGGGATCATTTACCCACTTGTAAAGGCGAACCTACTCAAACTGGGCTCAGAACTCAATTTTTATACGAAACTTTATTACGGCAACTAGACACATTTAATTAACTTGCCACACATGCAACATGTATACACAAATACATACCATATATACATTAACACTAATAATTGGCACTAGTTGGCGTTAACGGTATGTAGGTGTTATGATGAGTACAACAAATTCAACAAAATGTGGTTAGTAGGCAAGGAAGAGCGACAGTTATAAATATTTCATACAAGTATATATAAGTATAAGTATATACACATTTATGTATAGATATATGTATATTTGTATATGCGAAGCCTCTCTCTGCCTCAAATACTACAACAACTAAACTAGTTGGCAACTACTTTGAGCTCCAGCGAAGTTTGTACATAAATACCGGTATTAATTAACAAACATCTTCATCTGCCACTGTTGTTGAAAGTTAAGATTTACCGTAGCTTAACCGCTTATGTGCTCCTATCTTAGTTGCAGTTGTTGCCACAACTTTGCGGCTTTTCATTATTAAGTTCCAAACTCCTTGAAGTGGCATTGTCGAGTGAATCTTGTCTGCTGGCCTTCCAATTGCAAAGGTCAACCAGTGCTGCGGCCGATCAGGTTACAGCGTCAACTGGTAGCAGTTGGGTAGGCAGAAGGAAAGGGAGCACAAGCACAAGGCATGAAGAAATTGCAAGTTGATAAATATATGGATATGTAACAGACTTTGCTACCAAATTGTTTCTTTACCTCCACAGAGTCCACACATCTTCTTCTCACTGCATTTAGTACGCAATTTTCACCTGCCACATGCAACAGCAGCTCATAAGCTACACAAGCGATTCGTTTGTTTGCTCATTCAGTTTTTTGTAATGCTTTATTCCTTCAATAATGGTTGTAAACCTAAGGCTAAGCACATAGTGCTGCGTGCGGTATGAAAGTAACAAATGCGCAAAAGCGCAAACAAACGCAATGCAGTCGTGGAAACATTGAAAACACTTTGCAGACGTAAAACCCGTATTACGCCTACTTACAATCATAGTCGCGCCTTCGTTTCAATATGTGCGCAGCCTTAGCCTTTTTACCCATATTTATCTGCATCTCCATATTGCAGCAGCTTCCTTTTTTCGGCTGGTCCATTTTACCTCTATAACTGCAGCCATCTGTTTTACCGTTGTCCTTGATGGCTTTTGCATTTTCATATTAGCGCAACCGTAAAATGAACTGACAGCAAACTGATGGCTACAAACTATGGCGGCGCAGGAAGGCCGCAGCACCGAAAAAATTGCAAGAGACAGGAAACGAGTGTGCAACGCTGTAGCGAAGTACATTTGAGTACCGGGGTATACACTTCAAAAATGTATGTAAGTGTGTTATAGCATTCAATCCTCATTTTCTACTTGAATATGCTTCGTTTCTACATCAATGAAGCGAGTAGTTGGTGAGAGGTTTCTTTAAAACCCACACACTTTTGGTGCAACGCGTGCTAACTGAGGTAGTTTCATAGAAAGACGAAGTTTGAAACATAGTTCGTACTACCATTTAGCTTTCAAAGTTTCTTATTTAAGCAATAATTTTCCATCAGCAGCTGGCGGTTTACCTTCTAACCGTCGCATAATATCCTTTTCTGGCGGTTCATACCTACGCACATCAAACTCACAGCAGCATCAATTTAGTTCACTGGTACTTTCTTGTGTTTGAGTAATGTTCTGTAATTTCCCGATTTATACTCCTGAACAGCGTTATTTCTCATTGGTTTTGTATGTGTAGCAACTTTGTACAATATAAAAAAAAATTCACAATTTTTATAGCAAACACGTCAGTTTGACAACCCATTTCGTTCTTGAAGCCACTACTTGCTGGCTTTAAGAATTCCTCAATTTCCTTTTTATGTGTGCTTTTTATGTGTCTCATATATATTTCTGCGCATATGTAGCAGGTGTTTGCTGAAATGAGTTTTCTCAATTGTGTATGTAGGAGTTGCAAGAAAAACATGCGATTGCTGAAATTTAAGTGCAAGTTTTATGACTAGGTTACGGCATGAGCAGAAACTATGACTATGAACTTATTTGCAGAAGGCTGTTAATTGTCTGGAAAGCCATTGAGTATACTCATTAAGTATACTGTTAATTAGAGCATATTTAAAATCTTATTCGATGGATATCGTATAAATAATCGAGTATAGAATTATAAAGCAAACTCTATCAACCGTTCAATCTCAATCGGCAACCGATAGCGCTCCTATTAGAGAACTTTCCTGTGAAATCAGCTATTATATTGCTAATATTAAGCAATATTTCAGCTCAGTAAAGTTCAGAAAATACAGACTAGACGGGAAGCCTGACACTTCGAAAGTAATACGTTACGATTTTCTCCACAAAATTTCACCATCACAATTACGTATGCCTTAAATAAAAAGCTTCAAGCTTTTTGAGCTTTCAACGTCTTTTTAATACGATTCTGAAAATATTTTATTGTTTTTTTTCTTCACTTTATCTACTTTTCCAATTGGTAACTTCTTGCTTGATATTCCTTCATTAGCTATGGTCCGTAAAATTGCAATTTCTTCGTCTGCTTCCTCATTTTACGCTAAACTGCCAGTCTAAAAACTTAATAATTTCCGACTTAAGACACTTAACAACCCAATTTCACATTTAATGAAGTAAAATACTTGGCGCCTGAGTGACTGTATCAAAGTCAAAGTCAGTTAAAAACCTAATCAGATGCCCAGTCAAGTAGCGGCGAACACCAACAACAACCACCTTTTACACCACAGCCAAGAACTCAACTCAAGGAGCTCGTAGAAAGTTCTGCTCAACTAACTTAGCTTAGTTTATAGCTGCAAGCCATTTTGTCATCAATATCACAACAACAAATTGTATTTTGTAAAATAAAATACAAAAACAACAAATAGAACAACTTTAAATACTTTGTAAATGCTATATTAAATCCGGCGTACACACACTTTCATTATCGACTGTAAACTGTAGCAAAATGAGAAATAGTGTAAAACGGAAATAGCGCGAAAGGAAGTCGTCGCACCGCGAAACTAAGCGAAATCACATTACTGGCATAGTGAAAATACATGTTACAAACATTAGCAGGAAATAGCGCCACAAATACAACACTGTTGGTTAATAACGTAAGCGCCCAAGTATTACCAATCATTGATGTCGGCATTTGTGTGTTTCTCAACATCCTTACTACTATTTGTTGTTGGCATTGAAGGTTAACACGGTGACAACAAACGCCAATTGCCAGACACAGCTTTGGTAAATGCCAATAACAACAGCAAATTATTATTCTATATACATACTAGATACATACAAGACATATACAAGTATATATAGTATGTGCAGCGATACGCTTGCAATATCCTCGCTCTTGATAAGAATATAACATTGACTTTTGCGTCACCATGGCTCTAAGAAGCATTCGCTTGAGGTACTCGAAGTTCAGCGTTGTCGTTGCTGCTAGCATCTGCCCTTGTATTGGTGTTGCATATATAATATGTATATAAAACATATAAGTGTAATTTATGCAAAGAATTTTCGAAACTGTTGAGAAATTAATATTCTATAAAACTAATAAGAAAAATATAAAATTCCACTTAAGTACTTTCAAAGTTGAAAAAGTTTTCACAGCTTTTTTACAATCAGCTGTACCACAAAATGTTTTTCCTACACGTTATATTGAAGTAGTTTCGACACCAGTTTTCATAAAAAAAAAATGTTTTTTGCCAAATACTCAAATACATTAAAGAAGCAAAAAAGTTCAAAATCTATCAAATCCGAAAAAAAAATCATACAAAAACTAAAACAAGCTCTATTTTCTAATTTTCATAAATTATTTAAAGCGAATGAGCTCTATATTACAAGACTTTATCAAACGCATCACTCAACTTTTCTGAGTAACTACATACAAACTAGTCGAACTGTAATTGTTCTAGTAAGCAGTTAATACAAACTAATCCAACTGTAACTGCTTTAGTAATCAGTTAATACAAACTAGACGACTTATAACTATTTTAATAACCAGTTAATACAAACTAGCCAACCTGTAACCACTTTAGTAACTAGTGAATTTTCGCCCGATACCTTATGTCATTTAGTCACAAATCAATATTTCAATTTGATAATCTTGAAATGGAAGACATTATCAGCGCGAAGATGGTAGACACCAATAACAACAAAGCAAGAGTAATATAAAGCAGGCTGTCACCAAAAATATATAAAATGTAGTATATTCACTCATATAAGCATAAGCTGCCGTCAGCTGTTTACTTCTAACCCCATATACTTTACTACTCCCTCTCATGGTGCCGGTCTTTTTCCGTTAGACTTTCTCGCATATCCTGTAGAACTTGTTGAGGAAGCTTTGTGCAAATAGTTTGGAATGCGCGGCATTTACGAACATCAATAGCTGTGTCATTTGCTACTCGTTTCTTCATATCCTTCGTTTTTATTGCCTCTCTTTCCTTTCCAATATGTGCTGTGTTGACAAGCAAGTTATATTTGATCTCAGCGTCATATTGCCTTACGATTAATCTAACACAGATACTAACACAACACTAAGAAAACGCTGCGTATATAAGGATATTAATTGGTTTAACGAATGTCTTCGGTTTTATTACAAAGTGAATTAGATTGTGTTGATGCTTTTTTAAGGAAATTTAAAACCCCTTACCTTCACTTAAACCTAGTAAATTGCAGATTTTTTACTGTCGGCTACAGCTGGAAAAGTCGTAGACCATTGGTACTTGGTTTAGTAACCAGTTTATAATTAGTAATATGATTAGTATTAGGAAAAATCGTTGAATAAGTAAAACCTACAAAATGCTCATTAATTTCATAAAAATCTAGAGTTTCGTATGTACTTTTTTTTAAATGTACCACTTGTTATAATTTCTGTAACTAGTCTCTAAACAGCATTACAATTTTATAGCGTATAGTTTTAACAATTAGAATTGTTTGTTCGCAATAATTTTTTTAATTTTAATTTACAAAGCTAATTTCCGCATTTAATATTCCCTTAATTAATTCCATTAGCACCTTGTTCCAATATTTGCCTGCTTTTAGCAGCATAACTTCCAAATCAATTATTGAATTTTACAAAATTGCCAATACCAATTAAAACTGATATTTACAGTTTGCACATTTACGTGGCTAAACCACGTTATTAAATGCTTATTGTGTTAAGTGATAAATGCAATTAAATAAATTGCAAGTTTTAAGCAGTCGACTAGTAGAACACTAGGTGCAAAATAACGAGGAAATCTATGCAGGAAAAATAAATTTAATTTATTGAAATTTTATAAATAATTTGTTTTGGCTTACAAGTTATACATACACAAAAATTACTTTGAATTTTTTTTCCGATTATTTTTAGTATTTTTTATATTTCTGAAAAATTGTAAATATTTGATGCTTACGAATTTATATTATTCAGATTACTTGAAACCGCTTGGTACATTTGTAGTCAGAACAATTATATTGTATATACATATACATATCAGTCAAAACACTGTCTAGCCTTTATATATGCATATTATAGAATTTAAAAGTAGCTATTTTTCTTTTTATAGTTGTAATTTATTAATTTTTATGTTATTTTTTTTAATTAATTTTTCTTATAACCTTAGATTTTATTTTTAAATTTTATTAATATAATATTAGGAGTGAAACTTCGATAAATATGTTTAATGCCTAAATGTAGGCAACAGTTTTTGTTCAACTATATATTGCTATTGTCTACATTTAGGAGCTTCTCAATTAATAAGTAAAGATCTGTTTCTCCTCATTTCGTTTTCGAGCTGGTAAATTAACTTCGAAAAAAAAAATTTTTCAATATATAAAAAATTTTGATTTTTTTCAAATAAAAAATAAATTTTTTAAAAACATAAAAAAATGGATTATATTGGAAGTGAGATCAAAGAAATTATAATAAAAAATAGTACTTAACATTCAAACGAATATCCGCCTCTTACTTTCGCTGGTAAAGTGTTTCTTACAAAGGCTTGTGGCCACAGCGGCAACCAACGCAGTTGCACGCATTTGTGTGGGATTAGCGCGTTTTAGCGCCACACGCCCACTGCTATTTATACACACATTCATATGTAAAAGTGAAAGGATGTGCTTTTCAAAAAAATGAAATTGTTGAGGATTAAAATGGCCTTGGTGGCAGAGCGAAGCCACTAGAAGCAATATCCAACAAACCATTCCTATATATACGAGTACATACAAACAAAAAAATGCACCGTATGTAAATATATAAAAATATAGGTAAATGCACAGAAATGCTACACAAATTTGTATACTTGCCACACAAAGATTAACCACTGGCCACTTGATGGCCGGCCAGAGCTAGCAATGAGCATGTAAAGTGGCAAAGAAACATTTTCTACTTGTAGCTGCAACAGGTGTGCTGCGATGGCGGCAATTACGCACAGTTAGCATAGATGAATGCACATCATAAACACATACACTGGCAACTACAATTAATTAACTGGCTTCTCATGAATATTACAACTGGCATCATCAGCGGCTGTTGATGAGCTCTCGCTGCCATATTCCACATAAGTGAGTGGCGCCCACAGCGCTTCTGCCACTTGCTTACATGACGCTATGGTGAACAACTTTTGCGCATGTGTTGCAGCAACTTTTAAATATGATATACGCGCTAGTTAGTTGCTCGTTTGCCACCGCTGGCACTGTTGTTGTTGCCACGTATGTGCGTGTGTGTTTGTGCGTTTGTGTGAGTCAAGGCGGTGGCAAACAACTCAATTAACCTCAACCTTCATTACGCTGTCACGGCTGCAATGCGTCGTTGACAGTGACAATAACTACAACAACCACCACATTGAACAAATTGCCAACAACGATTTTCATATGCAACAACAGTAGCATTGGAAATATTAATATTGAAATAACAGGCGGCCAAGTATTATTTTCAAATGACGTCAACTAAATTGGCAACGGCTTGAATTTTACTGTTTTTTGTTTCTATAAGAGAGGCAGCATTTTATTATAAAGCTAGAACAGAATGCGACAGAGAGCGCGAAAAACGAGGAATAAAAATATTGATTAACTTAAATACAAAATTTTAAGTCAATTCATAGTTGCCAATTAATCGCTTTTAAAATAAAACCTTAATTTTTCTTTGCCTTTCAAGCAATTCTATGGATATGTGCCCAAGCGTGGACCTAAGAATTTAGAATTTTTTTTTTTTATTAATTGATATTAGCAGTGGGCTAAAGCGACTCGAAAGAGTAAAGTAAAAGTTATCATTTTTTTGAAAGGTTGCCACATATAAAAATAAAATGCACATGGAATTCTCATATAGTGTTGCCACTTACTCAATATTTTGAACTTAGTAAACTTATTTGTTATGCAAAGATTTTTTAGATTAAATTTATTAAAGATTTGTTTGTTATTAATAATATAAAAAATTTTTGAAAAAAATGTAAAGCGATTAGAATTCAAAAAAAAATTATTAAAATATAGAAAATATTAATTTTAGAAAATAAAAAATATTTTGAAAAACATTTTTCGAAAAAAAAATTAAAAAGTTAAAGAAATTAAAAAAAAAATATCGTAAATTATTAAAAATATTATATAACATTTTTATTAAATTTTTGTTATTTTTTATAAAATTAAACTAAAAATATTTGTAAAGATATTTTCGAAAAAATATAAAGCGAGTGGAGTTCAAGAAAGTATTATTAAAATCTTGAAAATATTAATTTATGAATATAGAAAAATTTTGAAAAACATTTTTAAAAAAAGATTAAAAAACATTTTTGAAAAGAAAAGTATAAAGTGACACAAGTTAGAGAAAATATTATAAAAATATATTAAAAAAAATTTTTGAAATAATATTTTAAAAAACGTATTTGACAAAAATATTATAAAGCGAGGGGAATTAAAGAAAGTAGAATTCAATTTCTATATTTCTATATTTTTTTTTCGTTTTTGGAAATAAAAAATATTTAACAAAAATTTGCAAAACGGAGGAAATTAAATAACATATAACTATAAATCAATTCAATATTCTTAAGCAAAGAATATATATTGCATATTCTTAACATTTTACCTATTTTGAAATTATTTGAAATACAAAAAATTCTTAAGTAGAAAACCAATAGTGCCAAATTCATATGTGCCTATATACATATATATATATATATATATTCTTACATATGTTAGTTATATTATATATATGTAGATATATATTTTTGCGCTTGAACACCTGACGCATACAAACAAAAGCAACAACAATAACAAAAACACTCTGTCAAGGTCAACGTTGACAACCTTTAATATTTTCAATTTCATTGCTATTGTCACCAGCAAATCGAACTGGCAGCGATCGGCAAACGCTACTCGCGCTGCCTTAACCATAATTATCACCCGCCGTCGGCGACATTGAAAGCGAACGTGCTATCGCGCACACGCACAAATAATGCACATTTTTTAGCGCCCTCCCGTGAGCAGCAGCACAGCCTAACCAAGCGCAAACAGTAAATAAAATATAAAAACAAAAATAATTCATCAAAACCCAAAAAAAAATTAATGCAAAAATCGGTTTGCTAGAAAAAAGTTAAAAAAATATTTTATTAGGCAAACACCCGCCGCTTCGCTTCTCACATACACATCCGTGCTTGTGTGTGTGCGCGCATAATTCTACCCATTCGCATGCAATAAGCAATCCATAATTCACGAGTTCTGCTGACCAGTTGGCCATCAGCAATGCCAAAACGCACATGAAGCGCACTCCGAAAAAGGCAAGCGCGACAAAAAGTCGCAAAGAAAAAAGCGAAAAAGGCAAGCGCAAATGAAAATGGCAATAAAAATAAAAATAAAATAAAAATATATATGTATGTACATATGCATAATGACAATAAAATATATTTATGCATAAATTGCTGTTAATCGTTTATTCTAAAAACGCACACGCCTCCGCTTTGGCGCAACTTAATTAAGTGTCGTTAAATGCATGGCAACAATAATGCGCTCACATGATAAATGCGAATGACAGTAAAAAGAATAGCGCCAACAACAACAACTGCAACTAGTGCACACAACAGCTGGCACTAAGCATAGTTGAGTTATTGGCGTGTCGCGCATGCGCATAGCGAACGAGCGTCGATGGCAGCGACGCGTCGTCATTGGCAATGTAATAATGGCTACAACAACAATAAACACATACCACGCATACTAGCATCGTCATCGTCATCGCCGGCAAATAGTATGTGTGTATGTATGTATATATGTAAAATCAAGTGTCTCCTCCAACATGTTGCGCACAAACCAGTCGGCGCTGCAGCCAAAACCAGTCTTCAGCATTTGCAAATACACATCGTCACACAAACATACAAGCATACTTGGTACATATATACGTATGTATGTTTATGAGCGCCGACTACGTAATGGACGCATGCGCCAACGTCACTTGTCGTTGCCGCCACCACTAATTGCCGTTGTTGTTGTTGCTGTTACAGCAGCTTGTCAATTTCAAGAACCAGGTCAAGGTTACGTCGCCGGACGAACGACGCTGCTGCTTTTTATAAAACTCACCACGCGCATGCGCGCTGACTGCGCTGCCTCTTTCTCGTTACGCTTGCGTTTGAGCCAAACTCTGATTTCGGCCGTCTGCTATCTGTTGACTGCTTACCTCTGCATGTTGTTGGCCAGCAAGTTGTGGCCTCTGATCGTACACTTTACAGCCTGTTAACGGTTGCAACAAACAGTGTTTTGTTTACTTTGCTGACCGACTACTCACCAACATGCTCCGCCGCTTTTCAGTCGTTCGCTTGCGCTCAGCCAATGGTGACTTTGCGGGCTCCTCTCGTCGGCGTACGGCGCTTTAGCATGTGTCTGCGGCGCGCTCTCAGCTTCAGCTTTCAGTTACAGCATCAGTTTCATTTAGTTTGCCGTTGTTGTTGTTGTGTTACACACTGCCTTGCAGCCGGTTAGTTGGCGCATTGTTCGCTATGCTTGTGGCATTTATTCTTGTTTTTATGCGCACATATTTTGAAGGGCAATGTTGCACAACCGCTGACCTTCAAAACGAACAAGTTTTTTGTTTTCATTTGGTTGTTGCAACGGTGACTGTGTGTGTGCTGGAAAATATAGATTTTTATAAAAATGCAATATATATTTTATTAAATATATTTATAGTTATATTTTAACAGTGCGCGAAGTGTTTGTATGTAAATACACGTGTATGTGTGTGTTTGGCTTCAAGGATGCGCCTCGCAATTGCACTTTGGCGTGTGAAATAATAAATTGCTTTACTGTCGATTGTGATCTTTCAAAGTGATCTTTAGTTCGCACAATTAAAAATGATGATCTTGATCGAGAAACACGTTTACTAAAATTTTATTAAAAATCTATTATGAGTAATGTGTAAGGTGTAAACAGGAAAAAAGCAATGAATACAATTTGCTAAAAAATGCTTGAAAGTTTTTAATTAATATTGCAAATCATACACACACCTGGTAAAAAATATGAAAATATTGTTTTAAATACTAGCAGAAAATGTGCAGTGTTGACATCAAAAAATGCCAAAAAAAATAAAGAAAATTTTTTTGAAGAAAAAATTAAAAATTCTTCACTTAATTTTCAAATTTGGGTATTTTTTATTTGTATTAAAAAAATCAAAAATATGTAGACTAAACGAGGAAAGGCGTAAACATCTAATTACAATCAGCAACTCGCTTTTGACTTTATGCCTCAATCGACTCAAGGCTAGGCATACCCATAGGTAATGCTTCAATATTTCGTCATTCTCATTGTATGAGCTGCTTTCTCTCGATTTTTTTGTAACGATTTTTTTTTTGAAGTAAGATCTCTGTGGTAATTGCTCTGTACTGATCCCTAACAAGGTACAAAGTTCTCTCTTGCATAAAACCAAAAATTTTACTATGTTTTGAAAATCAAAAAAATATATATTTCTAATTATGTAATATTTCATTAAATAAGTTTTTTTTTTTTTTGTAAAAAAATATTTTATAAATATTTTAGTTGAATAATTTTTTTTTTTTAAATTTTTGTTTAAAAAATTATGTTTCTAAATTTAAAATTCTAAAATTATTTAGGAATGTGTTATATCATTTATGAACCATGAACTTTTTTTTTTAATTTTTGATTATTAAACCCCTTCAATAACACCCAAAATAATAAAGAGAAATCTATGCCTAAATAGTATCATGGCATGCATAATCCTTAAAATTTTTTTTACTCTTCTTTACTATATTCTCGAGTCAAATAATGCCTGTGGAGTTATGCATTAATCTAATTTTTTTTTATAACAAAAAAGTTGGAAAAACTCTGCAAATTCAATATATCAAAATATACTACTATAATGAAATATATGTATGTTAGTAAAGTAAATTTTTAAACAAGCAAAAAATTGATACGCTTAAATTATTTGTTATTATAATTTTAATAAAGCCTAAAATTGTAGGAAAATAATAATGTTATTAACAATCAAATACGCATTTATATAAAGCAGTCAAAATTAAAAAACAAACTCGTCTTTCATACGCCTTCAGCGCCAACTACCGATCATCTGTCATTTGCAGTCCTTCGCCTTACCAAAACCGCTCATAAATTATGGCAACGCCAGCTGTATGTGAGAGCACAATAGCTGCGGTTAAGCGCTTTGAATAATTGATTTTATGATTTATTTTCATGTACTGTTATTTATTACTGTACTGCGCATGTAATTGCCATGATATGTTATGTGATATTTTTTAGAATACTGATACACCTACACCTGTTGTATTTATGCTACAGAGTAGCTTCTCATACATTTTATGGCTATAGTATTGAGGTATTTCATTATAATATTTGGAAACAGAATTCCTTAAAGAAAACTTATTCTTATATTTTATATATTATACTTTGATATTTCAATACAAAAACTGAAATTCTTTATTATTTTTGTTTAATAAAAATTGTTACTTTTTCTTGCAGGCAACTATATGATGCAGACTAAGCTGGTAAGTCAACATTTATTTAATATTCAAATAAGTATCTTATACAAGTATAGGAAGGACCAATGTTTACAGTGGAATGTTTAAATATCTTTATATAGTAATTATAAAATGCCATAAAATTACTTAAGCTAAGCATTTATAGTAAATTTTGAGATTATATATTTACAAAATAGTTTAAAGGCATTTTTTCAAGTCATTATTATAAACAAAATATGAAAACTGCAAAAGACTGTTATTAGAATATTGAAGAAGATTTTACTATTAAGTTAATTAATATTTGATCGTTTAAGTAGTAGTAGAAGGCAATCAAAAATACTAGCAAATTAAAATTTTCGAAATAATTGGAAATCAAGGTCAACAGCTACAAATTGCTATAAATTTGATCGCATTTATTGAATTTAAACCACAACTCTATGGAATATGGCGCAAATGTCGCTATAATTTGTATTTTGAAAATTATTTCGACCACAGCGCCAACTATTTAGCTAGCGTTTTACCACAACTAACTACCAATTCTAAATGTTTATTAAAAATAAAATTGATCAAGCCTGCGGTCAAGCGTGTCATCTATAGAAATTTTTTATTCATTTCAAAGCAAGCAATCAATTTAGGATTTGAGCTTAATATGAATTCTTTTTACCACCAAATTTTTCTTGAGTTCAATGCTTATTTCAGCAGCACCTTGGAATTTTGTTCACACCTAATACAGCGCCGATTAGTTACCTTTTGCGCTAACAACTCAATGCTTCTTGCAATTTTCTATAGACAACTCAACCAATTCGCAAAGCAACACGGCAGGTGAATTAAAAAGAATCATAAGAATTTCCAAGAAGCAAACAAGGCAAGAACAACAGCAATGACAAACGTTTCGCTTTAACCTGCAACAAAGTGCAAATAGTTTAAGGACATGCAACCAAGTTGCAGCACCATGTAAACATATACATACATAATTGAGAGCGCCAAAACGAACGGCAATATTCATGACCATAAAATAAAGAACCGACATTTTAGCAATGAAATTGAAAATCAAGTTACATTAAGCGCACAAAATTAGTCAAAAAAATGAAAAAATCAAATTGGCAATTGCTAAGCAATGCGCGCAGCAGCAACAGGTTTTGCAATTTTTCAAATTTTCTACTTTTTTGCCTTACATTTTCCACTGCCAAACGCACGCGCCCAAGCACTTATGCGCCGCTGGTGACGTGTTCGCCTGTCATTCAAGCAGATTTCAAAGTCACCAGCGATTCTAGGCGCTCGCCGCAGAAAACAAAAACGCGCGCAACGGCGAAAAAACCCGCTTCTAACCATGAAATGCAACACTCTGCTAATGGCAAGCCGCCGCCGCCATCGTCGTCGCCACCGCCTTGCCACCATAGATGGCCGCATCAAGTGCAACCACATATTCTTACAATGTCATTTAGGCTATGCTATGCTATGCTGTGCAATGCGATGCGATGCCATGCGCTGCTATGCGGTTTTGCAAATCAAAACAACAGCCGTATGCCTGCTGGCGGCTGCGACAGTCAGCCGAGCGTGTCAACCACAGTTGGCCGCCAACAAAGTTGCAGCTGTCACAATGAAAAGTTAGTTTTCGTAACTGAAAAAACGGAAAAATGAAAAAAAAACAGCTAACAACAACAAGCATAACAAATGACGTACAAATTGTTTGTTGCGCCGCAATCTAGACGTTTGCAAGCAGCAACTGTCTGCTCATGCGCTTGTCTGTCACACGCCTTCTCTGCTTCCTTTGTATGCAAATGTATTTGCTGTTATTTCTGCTTTTCATTCATTCGTCATTCTTTGGCTTGGCGTTTCTTGAAAAACAATTATTTTCTGCTTGCCATCAGCGCAAATTTGTGGTTAAAAGCAGTCGCGCACGCGTTTGCCCGCAGCTTCTGCAGTTAAACAATAAATTATTATTCTTATGCATATTTTTTTTTTTGCTTTTGTTATTGGTGCTGTTGGTTATCGCATTCGCTAAGGTGTGACTGCATGCAGCCTTCACTGTGACATTGCTGCACATGCAAGAAGTCGCGGTTGAGTGGGCACTTCTTGTGGTCTTTGTCAAGTACACGCTTTGCGTTGGCAATTTTCAAGGTAGGCGACAGGGCGTATGAGTATTTTTTTTTTGTGGTTAACAGGAAGCATGGAAAAACAGAAAAATCGCCGGTATATGAAAGGAAATTTTGAGGTTTGAAGGATAATGGTAAATATTGAAAATAACAACAAAAAAAATAATAACAATTTCATTATTAAAAAGAAAATGAACCTTTCCATGCAACACGCCTTATATAACATATTTATAGCTTGATCGAATAAAATCAACTTCTTGTATGGAAAACTTTTTTATTTGAGAAGCTAACTTCACGAAATTTTGTACAGATTATTGTCCAAGGCAACGCTAGAATCTGCGAAGATACTGTTCAGATCGGACTACTATATCATATAGCTGCCATACACATTGGTCCATCAAAATCAAGTTCTAGTCAGAAAACTTTTTTTTTGTGAAGGGTATTCTAGCTTCTGCATCTGAAGTTAAGGTTTTTCTTGCAGTTAAAGATAATCTAAACATTAATTATATTTAAAAAAATCGTAAAAATCTAAAAATCAATAATTTATAAAATTATTTAACAAAAAGTTAGAAAATGCAAATATAATTTATGTTGAAATTATAAAAATAAATAAAATAATATAAGAGTTATTAAATAATTTTTCTTATAATCTCCTTAAGCTTAAAATATGTTAATGTATAGAAACTCAAATTTTTATCATAATTCCTTATAAACTCCCATATCGTCATTAGTATTTGTTAAAATGTTTTATAAAAAAATATATATATTTTAATTGTGAACATATTTAACAAAAAAAAAAAATATTATTATAAAAAATTATTTTCTAACATAAGCTTATATGCATTATGCCCACTCTTGCCTTTGTTCCCTTTGTAATAACTCACACTTGTCACCAAGACATGATTCATTTTTTCACATGCTACATCTGAAATAATATATTATATTTTTGTCTATAAGCCACTCTTTAATGATTAATTGCACTTATACAATTTTTTGTAAACTTTCCTTGCACTTGTGTACGCTGAAAATCACTTGCTGCAAGCCTCGCCAACCGCAAATCAGACACAACCAGTTAGAATACACACACACAAACAACAGCGGTGATTTATAGAAGGCTGGGAAATCGCCAAAGCACCTTGGCCTTAAATGCTATCTAAATACTTTTAAATGCAACTGCATTGTATAAAATCATATTTTTTTCTATTAATATTGCACTCTTTAATTTACTATCCTCTTACAAATTTCTGTTTTATTAATTTACATACAAGCATCTGCCGCTCACTCGCTGCTTCTTAACATTGCCACGTGACCTTTGCGCGCTGTGAAGGTGATGGCTGTGTGCATAGTAATAATTGAACGCATTGCCTGCCTTAGGCAAAGCAAATTAATACGAGTTCAAAGCGCACGCATACGCACATGCGCACGCACACACGCACACATATGCGCTGAGAATTATGAATTTATGTATTGTTTATTAGAAATTCAAATCAATAGCTGCATTCTATTCCAGCAGCATTCACTTCACTAGCTTACATACGCAGCTGCAGTTTTACGAGCAGCGCACGGGGCGTATGAGTAACCAACAGCGCCCGGCGACTGTGCGCTGTTTATATCGAGCGATTAGCGCGCCAATGCTCAGCGCCTAAGCAATAATAAATAAATAGCAGAAATCACAAACAATTACGATCAGTGTTAGCGCTAGTCGTACGAAAAAAAAAATAAAAGTGAAAAAAAAAACTTTTTAAATAAAAATATAACATATATAAATAAATGCAAACATGAATGTAGTCAAAAGAATATGCATTTGTAATTAAATGCCACTGGAGGCGCTGCCATCGCTGAAAGCGCACATTCAATGGCGGCATTCATGCTTGTCCTCCTTGGGCGTTTGGCGCTAAATAGCGCACGCACACACACATATATTTATATATATATACAAGCAACCAAAGCGTTTGCACTTTTGCTACTGTGTTATGCGTTCATTGTTGTTGTTCTTGTTGCTCTAATAAATTGCTGCGCACATGACGACGCCGCCGCTGCGACATCTATTTCACGAAAATTAGTTCAAGATCAGCCGCTGCCACCACTGTGAGGCTGTGTGAAATTCTTTGGAGTTTTGCGCCGCTTGCACTCAACTAAATGCATTGCATAGCAAGAATCATTCATTACAACAACTACTGCAGCGCATGTTTGTTGTCAAAACCAACAATCGCCGCAAATCGATGCATGTCAACCTTGTCCCTGAGGCGTTTTTGCATTTCAAAGCGCTACAATATGTGCGCTTACTGTCAGTTTGACATTATGAAGCTACTCATACTCATACATGTATGTTTTAGTGTGTGTGTGTGTATGTGTATGGTTTTTATAGGCATATCTGCTAATGCATTTCTGTTTGTTCACTTCTATGCAGCTCTGCTTAGTTTCATTCCAAGTGCGTGCGTTGTGATTTTATTTCTCTTTCGGTTATGTGAATCACCTTCGATTTTGGTTGCAGCTGTAGCAGCAGCATACACAGTGTTTATTATTCAGCAGTTTGCTAGCTTAGTGCCGTACACAGTTGGTGTCTGCCAAATGTGGCCGCCGCAGTTGCCATATTTGCGTAATATCTATGCTTTTTGGAATGCATGCCTCTGTGCTTGCAACCCCTTTTGCGTCGCTCTCCAAAATTGGAACAAATAGAAATCAGCTTTGTATATAGAAATGTGGTTTTTGTTCGTGTTTTGAGGAGGAGGCTTGTATATACAACTTACTTTTTTTTTTATTTTATGAGTGAAAAAATTAATTCAATTTAATAATTTTCATTTTTGAGATATTTTAAAACCAGAAAATTAGTAACTAGTTTTGAACTAATTATTTTGAAACTACTTGAAAAGTAGGCTTGAATAAATGCTTTTGAAACTAGTTATTTTAGAGCTTATTTTCGAACTCTGATTGTTAACATTACTAATTAAAGACTTGTTCATAAACGAATAACAATTAACTAAAATAATAACTAGTTGCAATAAAATGGAAAATAATTAAGTAAACCAGTGTAAAACTAGTTAATTTTAAACTAGCTTTTAACTAATGAAATATAGTCGAACCTACCAGTTTTTTCATCAGATAGCATGCCAAAAATAACCAAAATTTTGGGTCAAATTCAATTTCTTTTTAAACGTCCCCAAAATTTTGATTTTTTTCGACCGTAGGTCATTTTACGGATATTTTCCTGGAGAGAGAAAATGATTATGACGTGTTCTTTTAATATGTTTTTTTTTTGTTTTTTCATTTTTTTAAATTTGTTATAAAATATTATATGCATAGAAATCCCCTCCATTGGCTTATTATAGCAATATCTGTCTCTTAACACCTTAATCACGAATATATGTTAATATATATGTAATTAAATTATTATTTATTACCAACACTCTAAAAATCATAAATATTTTGTCTGGGCACACCATTAGCATTTTCTATAAAGTTTTATAGCCTCATTAAACAAACTGGACTTCAAGTACATTTATTTACGCATTAATTGCAGACATCGTGACTGCTTTTGCACACAATTCTGCTGCTGTTGCGAGTTGAGCATAATTTATATTTTAATGCGTTGTGGCTTGTTGCTGCCACAGCCTCAATAATATAAGCAATTTATAATATATATAATGATAACGAAAGCAATTTTGTTGTTCAGGGCAAGTATGCTAATCAAAAGAATTTTCTTGAGAATATAATATAATATTATATATTATATATGTATATAGCAAAAATATTTGTTTTTGTTGCAATACTCGTATTTTCGCACTTATCTTTAAACTATTTCGCTTAAATGTATTATTTTTAATTTTTTTTTTTATTCTTAACTAGTCTAGTATGGACTACAACTAGTTTCTTTTGTACTAGTTAAGTTGTTAGTACATTACGGACTAGTTTCATACATTATTTTTTCTAGCTCTAAAAATAATTTTAAGCTTGATTGCTTTCAAAAATAGTTCAGCACTCTTGTGTAATGTACTAGTCCATAACTAGTTACATGCATTATAACTTGCTTTTATACATTATTTTATTATTAAATTGTATCCCACTCCTATTCAATGTTTTTTTGTAATACAGTCAGTACTTTGACGTACTTACAAATTTAACTAATTATAAGTACTTCAGTACGAAGCATGAAATGCTAATTATAGCGTTCTTGGAAAACGTTACGTAATCGCAATTGTATTGAGAAGTGTGTCGTAAGTAAAGCGATAATTGACTAATTGTGGTTTCACCATGCCACAACAACAAATATACATATATATTTACTTATAAACCATAATAATAATAAACCACATGAGTCACCCTACAAATCTGGGGCACCTGACCCACTGGACCACATATAAGTACACACAAATACGACAGATGAATGACAAATTTATTGAGTAAAACACAAACGAAAAATAGAAGTAAAATCCAGTAAACAGAATAGAACAAAGACCACAAGTGTTCTCCAATTATTGGATAATTACGCGTACCAGAAGGCATTATAGGAAATACACATAAACATTAGAGGTAAAACGTGTCAGCAGCCACCACAACAGCAACCACCAATACCACCAACCAATCATTGACTATTTTTGGTGAGGTTATAAAGAAAAAAACCTTTTTAATGTGAAAAAAATTGTGCTTTTTTGGCAAGAATTGACTGACTAATTTATGACTGCAGTGTGCACTCTTTTCTTATTTTTAGCTGTTTTTGTAAATCGATGTCTTCTGTAGACACACAGCACCCGAACGCGCCATTATGACGCAAACGTCTGTCCAATCAGCGACAATAACGCCATATGTGGCGCTGCTGCGCTTATGAAAAGTGCGATTAATTTCACAAAGCAAAATAAAACGCAATGAAATTGTGGCAAAAAACAATTGCGAAATACACAGCGTACAACCACAATATGTGAACTGAAGAAATAAGGCTATATTCTATGTGCCAGCACGCAGCTTGGCCTTCATCGCGCTAAAATAGGTTAAATAGCTGTCGCAATGTTGTTCGCCTTTTTGTAGCCCGGCGCTCTCCACATCACACCGCTCCGCGCTGTTCTGCTCGCATTGCTTTGTCCTCTGCTTAGTTGCTGTTTGCTGGCTGCCGGCAGCGCGCTAGTTTCCTTTGCCATTTTGCTTTATTTCACGCCTTTCAATGCAACGCAATGCAGCAACAAACGAAATGACCTCATGCTGTGCGTAATTATACTACATACAAACATATATGTACATACATACATAAGTATATCTTGCTAGCTATCGTGTATGTGTGCCTCAATCGCAGCAGCCGCGCTTAGTGATCGGTGATCGATGCGCCTCGAGCGCTGCTCTGCTTTGCTCTGCTCTGCTCGTTTGTTCTGCTTTCCAAGCCTAATCAATTATTAAAATATGGCATTGTGAGTTGTGTGCGATGGCGGGCAATGATAGATTGTGGTGTAGTTTGTATTGGTGATGCCAAAATATCTTATTTTAGTTGTTATTAAATGGTACGGGCGTCCATTTACATATATGACATACACCGTGGTAAAATGAATTCACCATGTTCAGTTTATAAAAACAACAATAACGTCATTAGCATTTAATAGCTAAGCTTATGCATATAGTATACACATATACATATAAGCCACCTACTAGACCTATCTGAACTACTAAATAACCAATAACCACAATTTACCAAATTATTAAATAACAATGCTCACTCAAAACAACAACAAAACATATAATAAAACTAAATCCAAAAAAAATAGATAAAAATTATTATGCCACTGCTTCAATATTGCTGTAATAATTTCAAGCGATATCTATTGACGCCTACTGTTATCAATTACTGTAAACGAAAAAACACAGAAAATGGAGTAGAATTTACTGTTTCAGATACTATTTGTTGCGTTTGAATATTTATTATGCTACACAATGCTGCTTTGTTGCTGCTTTTAAGCGCCACAAGATAAGCTGCGCATTGCGGCAGATAAATGCTGGCTTAGTCACAGCTGAGCTCAGCAGCTCATACATATATATGCTTTATAGATTGCATATATGTAATATATAATTCATCTACTTTGCATTATGTATGAAACTAGCAGCATTTATTATCGCTTACAAGCAAATCGCGCACGCTCTCTCAGCGTTTACTAATCGTATTGCAAGCAATTACATTTCAGCCAGCATTGTCTGCTGTCTGTCTGCCAGGAAAAGTGTGTCACACACTTGACTCGAGGCCTTTCATGGCTAAGATAATAATATTAAATTAAACAAAAGATATAAAAGGCAATAATTTTTGTGCTCAGATATAATCAAGGTGGTGTTGAAATAAATAACATAAATTTTAGTTATATCTTATAAATCTGTAAAAGGTATTTTATATAGCAGTAGCGGTATATGTTTATGTACATATACAACTGGAGCACAATAAATTGATAAGCCAATAAATCTTAAATAAAATATAACGATTTACTCAGATTATATTATATTATATGTGATATATTAGGTCGCTATTGATTCGCTGGGTTAAATAATGACGGTATTTGGCTAAAAATTAACAGGAAAAAGTGTTGAAAAGTATATCTGCCAGCAGCTTAAAACCTTGTGAATTATTTTATTTTCCAAAAAAAAATTTATTGGACATTTTAATACGATATACGACGATATGACGGAAAATTAAAAAATTAAACTTGAGTTTCGCTCCAAAAAAATTCAAAAACAAAATTTAAAAAATTAAAATAAATTTTTTAACACTCTTCTAAACCGAAAAACTCATTACTTTTACTTTTAGAACTCCTTTTATTACAAAATTTTCAGTCTTTCAAGCACTAGTATAATAAATGTTGCCTACATTTCGGCGCGCATACAAAATTCGAAACGGTTTCAATAAGAGATAAAAAACCGATTAAAACTTATTAATGAAAATTAAAGATAGGAAATTAAAAAAATATATCGCTTGCTATTTAAAAATATACTAAAAACTATCAAGCTATACAATTGCTTGGCTCGTGCAAGGATTGTTCTACACGCTGTCCTACATACATATTTCTATATATTTTTTAATTGTATGTATTCAGAAAGTGCCAACATACTTATAACGCCATCCTTTGCTGATGAAACTCATAAAAACACTTCTGTTAAATGCTAAGCCGGAGAGCGTGAACACTAATACTGACTGATATTATTTTCCAACGGCATATGTAGTAAACGTAAATGCAGTCATAAAAACACCCCTGCAAGTGGCAGTAAAAGAAAAAGCTTAAAAGTTGTAGCTTTTCTCTGCCGCCGTTGATAATGCACGGGGCAGTGAAAATTTTCCATTTGAAAAAATTTCAATTTAAGCGAATAAGTTGAGTGCCTCAAGCAGATTTTACACTTGTTTCTGCTTTTTTATTATTTTTGCTATGCATTTTCACGTTATCAGCTTTTAAGCTAGAAAAACTTCATATATGTTTAGGTATTGATATCACATAAAACTTTCATATAATAAAAGAAAATTTCGAAATAGTATAAATATGTATTTTTTTATATGACATAGCTAATATAACTTATATATAGTTTTTATTATGTGCGAATTTTTTTTTATAAAAACGACTTTTTATGTCTTTGAATTCAGTAAAAGCTGCTTCAAATAATATATTATTAACTTGCAGGGTGTGCATGGCGTATGAGTAATATCTGCTATATACAAATACCCAAAAATAACAATATCAGAAATTTTTTTGGGGTCCACTATATGCAATTTGCCACCATATAGTTCATTAAGAGGGTGGCTTAATTAACATACCAAAAAATATTGCCTACATTTAGGATCATGTTGCATAAAAGTGCATGGCTTTAAAAAAAATGATAACTCTATCATCTTAGTTCACTGTAGATACATATTTTGACATAAAATTTCTATATATACATATAGACTATACACAAGCGCTTCTTCCGCACCTCAAAGCGGTAAAAATTTGTTGCGAATGACAAAAAACATTTTTATAGCCAACTTGCAAGCGCATAATTTTATAGTTCGCTATTTCCTTTCTTTCAACTTCTTAACTACTAATATTATGCTCTGCAGCCTTTTTTTATCATATATTTTTTTTAATTTTTGCGAATGACAAAAAACATTTTTATAGCCAACTTGCAAGCGCATAATTTTATAGTTCGCTATTTCCTTTCTTTCAACTTCTTAACTACTAATATTATGCTCTGCAGCCTTTTTTTATCATATATTTTTTTTAATTTTTATTTTTTTTTTAAATATGCTTTAGCACTTTTCTAGGGCTGCAAACATAAATGCACTCATACACTGAACGCTATTATATACATTTATAGTTGTATTTATGTATATAAGAGTAATATATAACTCCTGCAGTCATTTTTATAAGCCATATCTATTTCACGCAGAGCAAACACTCTGGGTAACATATACACTAACACATACATATGGACACATATATAGTACACACACATAACAAAAAACTGTTGGTGACACAGCCACTTCCTCAATTATTTCCGTTGTTGTTTTTTAACGTTTTTCTTGCTTGTATATAGGTACATTTTTTTATTCCACTTCGTATATGTGTTTGTATGCATGTTTGCACTTGACAGCGCGCACAAGTCGAATTGGCTGTCATTTTTATTTTGTTAAGTAAATATTTTATTGTTTTCTTTATTACGCTTACACACATTGCATAGATCTCTGTGAAATACGTGTTGGCAGGCATGAATGTGTGTGTGTGCAGGCAGCTATCAGATTATGGCATAGTGGCGTTAAAGAATATTTATAAACGAATTTTTGATAGAAATGTTGGTGCACAATAACAAAGCACATACAAAGCTATTGATACTGTATTTTTTGTATGAAGGTTGTTGTTTTTGTTAACATTTTCTGTATAATCTAGAAAAATTGTCAACATTTTAGCTCGGTTGAACGGTGCACCTAGACGTATGCAGCATTTCGAGAAAATATTGTATTTACAGAATAGAAAGGAAAGTTTAAGTATGCTGTAAAAGTTTAGGAAACTAGTAAAAAAGTAACCAGATTAACTAAATTGGTTATTTATATAGTATTTCATTAAGGAAAACTAAAATTAGAAAATTGTTTGTGTGGCAACTATATGCTATAATAAACCGATATCGGTAGTTTCGACAAACGAGCTACTAGTATAGAAATTTACAACAATCAAGCAAATATTTTTAGTAAATATTTCTTAAATCAAATTTATTTAAAATATTAAGCTAGCGTATGATTAATTCGCGGACCAACATCTAGTAATGCACAAATATTTTTTAAAACAGAACAGAAATGCTCTAAAAGCACACGTATTTAATTTGAAAGTAGTTTGCGCCCGAAGGTATGCTATAATAATTTTTGACAAAATTATATCAAATAATTTAACCTATTACTCTAGTAAGTAAAATAAAATCAGTATTTTTACACAATAGTCTGATAATTGTTTTTATTTCAGATTGTCCAATAAAATAGGCAGCAAATTTATAGAAATTTTCAATTTTTTTCCTTCTTTTTTATTTTTTTTTGGTATCTTATTTATCATATTTATTACAATTCAGTTAGCAATTCGCTTAGCTCCACCAAATTTCAGCTTTAATTTGATTTATTTTTCAAAATATATTGTTGAATTTAATTTCTACACTCTCTTACTGTGTACTTCTCTAGTTTGTTGGTCGACCACAAATCAACTCCAAAATGTGTAGTGGTGTCCCAATTATATTTAAAGCCTAAAGGTATGCTAGTTAAATTGCATTTACTCGTAAATTGCATTTAGAATCGAAGTTGTGTAAATTATTTGTTAATTTATATAGATATAAACGAATATGTGAAACCTTCTACAAAATAATCTATTAAACAAGTTACACGAAAAGCAGCTTAACTTTACTTAAAATCTTATAAATTTCTTACATGCAGTAAATTTTGTGCCATTAGCTTATATATATATGTATGTATATGTGCAACAACAACTACTTAAAAATCCCTTTCATTTTCATACTTGCTGCATGCACTCGGTTTTGTGGCATGCGACAACAGCTACGCACATACAAATATATGTCGCATTGTAATTGTTGCACACGGCCATGCGTGCGTGAGTTTCATATATGCATATATATATATATATATGTAGATATATACGTATATACATACTTGTGTCGCACTGAAAAAGCAACATTGTTGCAACAAATTGAGCAAACTACGCTTGCTGCAAGATGTGTTGGCCGACTGGTACTGCAACAGCAAAAACAACAACAACAATCATGAATCATGCAATTCCTACAGCAATTTGTTCTTATTCTCCGCTCTGCAATTTTCTTTTTTCGTTTTTTTTTTCGCTAGTGCCACTGCCACATGTTGTACGTTGCACTGTTATAGCTGTTGTTAGTGTACTCAAACTCGGCACCCTAACATGATATTTGCTAAAAAGTGCGGAAAAACCTAAGACTGAGTGTTAAAATGAAACAAGTATGGTATATATACATAGTGATACTATATAGTACATGTGTAACTGCTTGTTGGCGCACTCAAGTACGCTAATACACACGCCCTAAAACAATGGCAGTGCACAAGTAAGGCAACAGGATCTCATATGAGCGCACACGCATCCGAATATATACCGTTAGTATACCCGTTATATTCATAGAAATAAATTAATTTCACTACTTGTACAAGTAAGTACTTTGTGATGTTTTTCTGCTTGCTTTCCGCTTGTTTATTTACAGTTCAGCGTGCAATCAGAGTCTGCATTTTCAAGTTTTGCTTTCTACCCATTTAATATGGCTGAGTAGAGAACGACAAAAAGTTTATCATGAAAATCAGCTAATGTCAGTTATTTATTTAAAGTACTATTTGGAATAAAAAGCTTTTACACTCGAAAGTATTATATTCATTATAAGATTATATGTGCTTTCGTAAATTTAAAATAACATGTTCCAATTTATTTTTTGAAATATATCTCTTTCATATTTCCATTTCTTTTAACTATAACTCGCTCTATTCCTTTTCTTTAAAGGCCTTTTTGAATGTAAAAGCTACTTTAAAATAGCATTAAAAAGCATTAAGTACAAAAAAAAAGAAAAAGTGCACATTTTCTAACAGGACATTTCAAAAACTTTAAAACACTCTCTAAAGACTTTCTGACAATGAAGAGAAGTAAAAATAGGCTAAAAAATAGTATTAAACAGTTTTGGACAGAACTCGAAAAGCTCTTTGAAAGCTCATCAAAATATTTATAAAGCTTTAAAATGAACTGTATGAAAGCTTTTAGACAATCAAGACATTTGGAGAACTTTAAAACAAATTCTGTGAAAGCTCTACTCATTTCAGTGAAAACTCTTTTTATAAATGAAATTCATTCACAAGTGAACTAGTAGTAAATAACATGTTTATTTTTGCGTAAAAATACGAGTAAGCCATAAAGCTTTCACATTTTCTCATGCAACACTTATCTAACATATTTACACAACACATAAACATGTATATACTCTTGTTTGTTCATATATTTGCGCTTAAGCCACAAAACTCTTTCCGAGCAATTAAATCAACCCTTTTCCCCAGCAGCTAATACCCTCAACAAATATGCTCTGCACACCTGCATTCACCTACTACTATATATATATACTTATTCAGCGGCTTTCGTGTGTAATGAATGAATGTCAATGCAACCACACACGCACCACATATCCACTCATCGACCATTCTGGCTTGAAAGCACTTCTAAAAAAAAGGGTTGTGTTTACGCACTGTGGTGGTCGGGTGTGTCGTGCCTTGCCACATCGTGTGGGCCGCAAGGTCAGCAAGAAACGAAAAATTGAAATTTTCAAATAGCCGTTGGCGTTGAACTGAAGAATGAGCCTTACAAAAATGATGAATGTGAATGAAATGGAAATTGTTATTGGGAAATAGTTTAAGAAAATAATACTGAAAAAAAAAAAAACGAAAATGTGTGTTTCAGTTTTTGAGGGCAGTTGGTAACAAAAGCAAGTAGAATGAGTTCAACAGCCATGGAAATTCCGGTGCCTTTGGTGTAAATTTATTACCATTGGGCCTACTTCTTTGTTTAATTTATTAACTTGTTGTTAATTTCTGTTATGTTGTTCCATATTTTTTGGCGTTTGCAGCTCGTAAAGAACTCTATAACTTTTTGGTTTCCATATTGTCAACACAAACTTTTTGTACTATAAAATCTATACTTCGTCTAAAATATTATTTTATACAAATATATATTACAGCCACTATACAAAATTTGGCATTGAAAATTAGCCAAGCTATCGCTACAATCTCCAAACAAATTGTTCAGATCGCACAGCTATAGCATATAGCTGTCATATAAACGGGCCTATCAAAATCAAGATAAAGATCTTTGGAAACCTTTTTATGCTATAGGAAATGGCATTGTGCAGGATATATAGTTAAAATATATTTGTCTTCTTTTCTAATACTTTTGAGGTATATTATTATTATTACATTTCTTGCTATATGCTTCTAGTAGTTTCTTCATATATCTCATCATTTCACATTTTTCTATATACATACATATTTTCATAATTTATTTTTGTTCCACCATATAAATAAATATTGACTGCATTTGACAGTCGCCGCTGTCAACTAAACTCTCGATAACGAGAAAATATAAATTCAATGGCGAAAGAGTTGTCGAAGCAAAAAAATGTCTATAGCTGTCTAGAACTTGACAGCTTTATCCCCTTTTTAGCAGCAACTTCCTTTGCTAAGTGGCAGGAAATATTTCTAAACACATTAAAAAAATACTTTGAAGCGCTCAACGCACAAGCAAACACAGCTAAAAGTCTGCATAAATATACTTATACACGTATATATATTATTTACATATGATTGTATATATGTGTGCAGGATAATATCTACATATTATGGCATATATGTGCGTGTTAAGCATGCAAAACACTTGGCAGCCCAACTGGTCCACCATAAAGCAAAAACAAATCTTACTCAGGAAAGCGAAAAGTTTTATAGTAATTTTTTTTTAATGTTTTTTGAAGTGAACTTTCTTGTGTGTATGTGTGGGTTATAAGAGAAGCACCATTTTGTTTGACTATACAATTTTTATATATTTATTTGAATGCTTATACATACATATATCCTTCGGAAAAGCTTTAACATTTTGTTGTTTTACTCATTTGTTTGCTAGCGGGAGACCGCTCAAAGAATAACAGCTTGTGCAACAAAAAAGACAATGTGTAAACTGATATAGTCTTTATTGCAAATACATTGACTTCCGTTGTCCCAGTAAGTAAATATGATTGGTCTTATTTTCCATTCACATTAATATCAATTTCATTGCGTGTGCGCCGTGAAGTATGCTTACATTTTTCTTATTTTTGCGTATTTTGTTTTAGTTGTCATTTGTTGTTGTTGTTTATATATAATTTTTTCATCTTTACTTCTTTTCTAATGCTTGGCCGCTGCTTGGCATTTGTTGATACTTACAACTTCATTCACTTTGTGCTTTATCAGCCTTTTTTGCTTTCAGCGGTTTCTTTGAAGGATTGCTTTGGCTTTTCATTGTGCAAATAAAGAAAATATATAAAAGTGTTTGTGTGTGTATGAGATGAGTTTACTTTAGTCAGCTTCTTAGTTTTTTTCTGATATATATAGTTTTTTTCTTTTTGCTCCTTTTTAAATTGTTTTATCTTTATTTATGTAGGTTCTTCTGTTACTGTGGCAACTTTTAGTTTCCCACTCTTAAGTATCAATTTGATTTTTAATATAGAACTGGAGTTGAGTTGCAGAGTTGAATTTTTTTTTATTAAGTCGTTGATATTTGTTTTGAAATAGAATGTTAATGTTAGTGTAATTATCTCTCTATCCATTTCTATTCTTATGTAATCATACGTTTGGCCGTGTGTACCAACAAAGACTATCAAGCACTTGAAAGATAAAAAATATATACAAATAATATAAATCTTGTTTTTAATGGGAAGGTCGTGCTCTTATTAGTTCAAGACAAGAATAGCCCTTCTAAAATGAATCTACAAATTATATGAAATCAATCGAAGACATTTTGCACATAAACATCTGTCTCCATAAAAAAAATTTGCCGTCCAGATTTGAGCTTAAAGTCTATTATCCACTTTAAGATCTGGTATTAGCATTAATAAGGTAACATAACAGACATTTACATAGTATCTATGTTCGAGACTAATTCTTCTTCTTAAAAACCAACTTAAATTTCCCTCGGATATTTTCTTCACTTTAAGTGGGTGTCTAGTCTAGAGGCATGAATTTCAGATTATTTTTAAAGTGTCACAAAATAAAAGGCACTATATATTTTGACTAACCTTTTTTGCTTGTAGTTATTTATTAAGATAACAAAATTCAGGCAAAAGCACAAAATAAAATTAGTTAAAAGTTTCAAAAATTAGCAGCTTATAAAGTAGGGGGGGGTCTCAAAAAATTGGTACGTGACTATACCCACGATTTCAACCCTCCTAGCAATATGAAACAAAAAAAATAAAAGTAGTAATCTACAAGAATGTCGCAATGTCTGGAACTACAGACAAGTTTAAAAAACATATTTTTACGAAATGGCACTGTCTAAAAAACAAAAAAAAAAAATTTTTACCACTTTTTTTGACTGTTTCGAATTTTTTTAAAATATTAAAAATTTAATCCTGTGGATATGGCTAGTTCCAGATATAGACAAGCCTATAAGGAAGACTCTAAAAAAAATCGAAGAAAAAAATCGTGTTTTTTTATTTCTAGACTAAAATACCCCCTTAAAAGCTACTATTTGCTAATTATTTCAAATAGAAAACAAGAGAATTCATCATTATGAGCATAAATATATATAAGATACTGCTTTACACGCCTATTTTTGTTGTAGCAGTAGAAAATGAAGTAATTTCGATGACAGTCCTTGGCCGGAAAAAAATCCGAGTCCATTCCGGTTACTTAGAACCGACTGTCGTGGGAACGGGCTTTACACCCCACTTAACTCTTGCTTTATTGAACCTAATTGCTCCCATAATAGCGTTGAAATTTAAACCAATTTTATATTTGTGATTATTTTGTATTAAATATTTTATTAAAAAATATTTACAAACAAATATTTTATAATTTTCACAAAATGTACAACAACTTCTGTCAATATTAACGATTAGCATAAACTTGCTGTTGCCTTCTGACTACTTCTGTGGCTCTAACATTTGCTTAACAGTTATGCTGTTACTTAACATTCTTGCAAACTGCTTGTTTAGAAGCAGTCTTTGGAGCACTTACCATCAGTAAGAATGGATGTTAGTCACATTTCACCAATGCAGACAACACTGAGGAAGAGCGAAGCCGTAGATATAAAACATATAAAGAGTCCAAATACAGACGGAAAACTTCAATGGACCAAAACAGCAAGAAGAAAGCAATTGCTGTAAGAAATGATGCTACATCAACTCAGCAACAGCATTTCCACAAGAGAGCGTTTGAGAGAGCAATCCAAGAGAAATGCGCACTAATTATACTCGTCAAAAGCAGAAAACACAAAAGCGTGCCAACAGCGGCCGCTGCAGACAACAATGTTAAGCCAACAGGAGCAACAGCGCAAGCAGCAGGACACAGCAAAAGCAAGAGCAGCAGCAATTACAGTTGCGACCAACATTAACAACAGCAGCCCATCTAAAAGAAGAGTCCATCAGCATCAGCAATTGTTAGCTGCGCTCAGTTGTTGTTGGACTGCAGAAGTGTCGTGTTGTGGCAACGTAGAACGCTAAAGGATCAATTTCGAGCAACCAAATAAACATTTAAGCAAAATTATAAAGAAGTAAATGTAAGAAGTGAGTGCTAGTATTTGGTAGTTGTGTGTGTGTGTGTATCATCTTATAGCGAAGAAATCGCGTAGAAGTGAGCGCCTGCATTTGAAGAGCGAAAATATTGTGTGAGCGCCGAAAAGAGCGCCAAACAAAAAACGATAAATCTGCCGAAAAAACGGAAATAAAAGCGAGCATATGCAAGCAAGTGTTGAAAGTTCTTTTCTTCGATGTTTTTTGAGTTCGCCTTAGCTACAACGCATGACAAGTGTGAAATTCAGGTTTTTGCATAAGTGCGTTCAGCTATTGATAGCATAGCGTGCGTGGCAATTTTTAACAGTGACAGCAAACAAATAAGTGATACGGCTGTTGTGGCATTTCGTGGACACTTTTTTACTTTTTTGTGTTTTTTTTTTTTGGTTTTTTTTTGTAATTGTACGGAAAATGTGTTGCATGTGAAGTGAATGTTAGAGGTTGTTTGCATGTGCCATATGCATTTGCGGAAATTTCCGTTATAAGATTACGAACTTGAAAAGCACAAGGACTTCAGAAATTATTTTTATTATATTATTTTTATTTAAAAAGTATTATTCACTTATTTATTTTATTATTAATACAAATGCTATAGAATATTTTAATATAATATTTTTGACGCATCGTCAATAAACGATTTTTGACTAAGCGAAAGGATCATTCATATCCTCTAAAATATAGAAATTTACAAGCCGGTTAAAAACATCTTCACCTGTCTGTGAAAATCCAACCAAAATGTTATTTAACAAATACATATATAATTAAAATACATATATAATTAAAATATCAAATATTAAAAAAAAATTATTTAAAAAATAATTAGCTTAATTGATCCAATTTCAAAGTTTAAGGTTTTTTTTTCTCAAAACTTGCCATTACTAAATCATTTTTCTAAGGAAAAAGTTTTAAATTTTATATATTTCAAGCGAAGTAATGTTAGAGAAAGCGAAAATTATGTGGAAAAGAAAAATTTCTCTAATTTTTTCATAAATGAACACCGAAGGCATTACAATCAATTTTGTCAGTCCCGTGATTTCGGGATTTAAACACTGTACTTTTCGGGACTAATTCGGGATTTAATATAATATTTTTTTAACTATACTTTTATTTTTATTTATGATATCATATGATGAAAATATCATAAGCTTGTGGTACCGAAAACCCAAAACTTCAAATCCGTGATTTCAGTATTCCAAACTTCAACAAATTCCGTTGAAAGCATATGAATATAAAAAAATGTTAACACTTGTATTTTTGGTCACCAACAATGATAATTGTTTGACGCTACAGTTCTATAGTTTCTTTATTTTCGCCTTATCTTCTGTTTTTGCGATTTTCGCATTTCGGTTATGTAACAAAATGCAACCAAATAACAAATCTTCAACCCACAACTTAAACTGCTGAGTGAAACCCGTTATTAGCAATATCACCGCCGCTGCTGCTAATATTTGTCGTCTGTTCACTTGTGGCTGTTGTCAGGCGTCTCGTTAGCTGGTTGCTTAGTAATAGTAAATAGTAGTTTTCTCGCCAATACGACTCAAAGGAGCAGTGTTTGTGCCCCAGAGGCGTTCAATTGAATAACACTGAGCTGTCCTATTACTTGAAAAACAAACTGTTGACTTGTTTTGGATACATTAATATCTACAGGCACAAAGTTTTCCAGTCAATTGTCAGGAGCGACACTTTAACCGCATTTTTTCATGGATTTGCTTTGAGTTTAACTTTTCAATTGAAGACGCTGCGCTGGTTTGTCTGAGTTGTTCCCATTTTTCTTTTCCTTTAAAGTGTTTTGCGATTATCTCACGTTTCTCGCATTTCAACTTTTTTGTACTTTATCTTTTTGCTTTGCTATTACCCGCCAATTTGCCGTCTGTTACTGCTACATTTGGGTTGTCGTATTTCCGGTGTTTAATTTTCGATTTCCGCCGTTGCCATTTCCAATCATTTTATTTGCACAACAAACAAGAAACTTTGCTTTTTTACTTTGATTTGCTATTTGTTTATCCATTTAGGCGTATTTTTCTCGCTATTCTTTGCTTTCTTATTTGCTTACCTGCAATGCTGATAACTGAGCAACCCACCAACTATTGGCGAGTGATGTTGCTTTGCTTTCCGCTTGTTTAGTGCTGACGCAGCGACAACTTAATTTAGAAATCTGCAAAAGTTCAAAGTGTTGTGCGACACTCAATTTCGAAAGTTTACCGTTTGTTCGGTTTTTGATAAGTTCAGCTATTTTACGCTGTTTAGCTGTAAGGCGTTGAAACTTCAAAGTGCTAAACTTTACCAAACTTCTCAAATGACTCAAATAAAGTGTAGCACACGGTGCAGAGACTGTGAGTTTAAAGCATTTGGTTATTTTTTCAATAAAATAAATATATGTTTCAAAATTTTAAAAAATCGTCAAAATTTATTTCAAAGAAAAATTAAAAATTATTTAAATACTTTTATTTATTTCAAAAACAAATTTCAAGTACACATATAAAACCGTCAAAATGTAAAAAAAAATTTCGAATAATTTTGAAAAAATTTGAAACCCTCTACGTTATCTGAAAGTCATTTAAAAGTCAAAACTTAAAAAGTTATACTACACTACCTACAAGCTAGCAGTTTGAATAATTTTAAGCGTTTCTTGCTACAATGAGAATTGACAGAGTTGCCAATGTTACAAAAAAAAATTTTTTTTTTTAATTTTTTTTAAATAAACTTAATACATATAACTTGTATAAAAAATAACAAACCGAAATAAAATTATATACATTACTAAACATTTAGTGTTATACAAAATAATTTCGTAGCTTGGCAACACCAAAATGCAAAATTATTGAAGTAAAACTATTTTGCCTTAAATAAAATATTTACACATCAATAAAAATTATATATTAAATTATTTCGCATAATTTTATATTATGTATTTTATAACATATTTTTATGGTTGCCAAACAGGAAAAAATATAAATTTTTTTCATTCTTAATTTAACTCGAAATAATATTTTTACTTAAAATTTTTTAAATATATGTTTTTATAAATTTCGACAGAGTCTTCAAGCATGAAAAATAATTATTAAAAAAATTAGGGTTACCATATTAAAAATTATTTCTAGAATATTTTCGATAATAACAAATATGTATTACAGAGTTACCATATACATATGTCTAAGCATAAGTGCAAGCAAGTAGAAAATAACTGTCAACTAAATCATAAATTTCCAATTTGTTATATAATATTTTTTTGGTAAATTCCGTTCTTACTTTAATTTAGCGTTGTTCAACATCTGTTTGCCAACAGTTAATACCACAATGATTATTTATAATTAGCATATTTGAGCAAACATATAGTTTTTTTGTATAAATCTACAATATTTTAAGCCTCATACTAATTTCATTTTTTTTCTTCTTCCTCTTGCAGCCTTTAAACAAGCGCCAATAGTGTGGTAAGTTACAAAAAAAATCAGCATTAAGCACGAATGCAACACAAACACTTATTTTAAATTATGAAATTTTAATACACAAAAAAAATAATGATTTGAAAATGCATAATTTCCAACGCCACTTTTACATAATTTATGTGTAGAGTAAATTTTTTCCATAAATATTACGCGCATAAATTAGTAATTAGTTACGTGAGCGCACAAATGTTACGTATACGCCACGCCAGGCACAAATTATTTGCTTACATTTACACAACAAACGATTAGTGTAAATAGAATATTTGAGTTTATTCACTAAATTAACGCTAAATTAACGTTTTTAACTCAAACAATTACACAATAAATTATTGAAACAACAACAGGGCAGAGTAAACAAAAGATGAAAGAAATTATGGAAGCGAAGTATAACCCACAAAACTACTTACATATATGCTTTTTTGGGTGTATATGAAATTATATACTTGTTTCTATACAAGAACAGCTGCATATTTACGTGTTTGTAGAGATTTGGTCTGTATATAA
The DNA here is from genome assembly GCF_042242935.1 of Bactrocera oleae. Taxonomy (NCBI): domain Eukaryota; kingdom Metazoa; phylum Arthropoda; class Insecta; order Diptera; family Tephritidae; genus Bactrocera; species Bactrocera oleae. The sequence goes on along the minus strand of NC_091537.1, from coordinate 6,199,979 downwards.
ACAAATATGTGCAGTTGTACGTTTCCGTATTTGTTTGTGTTGGTTGCCATGCAATTTGAAACCGCTGGTCGCAACTGTTAATTATACCCGCGCATGCCTTGCCAAATATCGATGTTAATGAACTTAATAATTCATGCTGTGACAGTGGCAAAAGGATATACACATGCATACAATTGCATGCGTATTAAGCGAAACTGTGAAATGGACATAATATACAAACATACATTAGTTGGAGTAGCATATGTTTATGGTAAGGTGCTTAGTTGAAGATTCTTTGCGATTCTATTCAAATTTGAGGGGTTAATTTTGCCCTACCTTTTCGATTATTGATGATCTAACCTCACATACATAAGGTTGTAAGCTTAAAATGTCGGAATCACAGATACTATAGCATATAGCTGGTCGCACAACGTCAAGTCCTTGTATGGAAAACTTTTTTGTCTCACTAGATATCTTCACGAAATTTGACTCGGATTATTCACTAAGACAATGCTACAATCTCCGAATATATTGTGCGGATCAGACCACTATAGCACACAGCTGCCATACAAACGGATCGATTAAAATCAAGATAAAGATATTTTTAAACTCTTTTTTTGTTCTAAGAAATTCAACTGTTAAGGATATTATAGCTTCGATGAAACCGAAATTAAGGGTATTTCTTATTTTTCTTTAAAAAAGATTATATTTCACTCCCTCTCTCCTTCGGATTTTGTGTTTGATATGTATTTATATATTTAATATACATCTACTTGCAATCGCGTAAAGATAAATATAACATATATGTGTAGTACTGTGATTACTTTTATACCTTTAATATATTATCACATACAAGTATGCAATTACTTCCTCACACATCTATCTACAATATTACCAAACCGCATGGCTACTTGCATTTGCACTACGCCTGCAGCCATTTGCTTACGCATTATGCGCTTCGGTGCCAAATTTTATTAGGCCAATTAAAAATTTAGTAGTAACAAACCAGCGCCAACAGCACAGATCGACATATAGTAACAACAACAATAAGTAGCAATAGCGATAGGCGAATAATAACAACAAAAACAACAAATAGCAATATAATTTCAAGCGCATTTGCAACAACGCACTGCTGGGCTATGACACCCACATGCGTGTATAACAACAACTTCAATCGGGCAAACAAATTTAAGTCAATACATCATGAATTAGTGTGTATGTGTATAAGTAGTTATAATTAGTTTGCAAAATTAACTACTGGTCAGCAGCATGGTGCTAGCGGCTATTGCTGCTAGTAATTACATCAATCCAAACATTTATCTAAAACTTCAAACAGCAGAAAGTTTGGGAAATTATTGAAAAGAAAAAAGAATTGCTAAAAAGCATTTCTGTTGCTTTACACATCTGGTTTTGAAGCGTCAGTTTGAACTTTTAAATTTTTGTATAAAAATTTAAGATTCACATTACTTCATCGATTACCTTTGTTTAATTTTCTACTTTTTGTTATTTTTTTTTTTTTTTGTTTTTGTAAACAGAAAATATTTTGCTAAGGTATTTTTTTCTAAATTAAGTATTTATTAACACTTTACTGCCACATTAAACGACATCTACCGCATACCTCGTGTACACTTATACATAGCGCCAAGTGTTTCGCTTGCAAATTGTGTTTCTTTAAATAACCTACAGTAATAGTCAAACCAAAACATATGTAAAATTATGCGAATCTGTGTTTTGCTTTTACTTTACCCCGCATCTCCCTCCAACCAAATTTTCCACTTACAACACATTTTCATAGCTTCAATATTTATTTCCTGTTGCAGCTCACACTTTTTATGTCTCTTCCACCCCAGTTGCCACTTTACACGTTTTATTTAATAGTCATTAAATTTTTTTCAAAATATAACTGTTTATTCATCGTCAATTTCTTTACATTTCATTAAATGTCATTAACGCGCCCGCTTCTCTGTTCATTACTTTCGAATGGCAGAGCCAGTGCCTTTGAATAGTCATCGCCTTGATTTAACTAGCAGCTAAATAAGCTGAAGCACGCTCAACAACTCCCTGCCTTTTGCCGATTCGCCTTGACACATTTAAGGCATTCAACTGCTCTGGCACTTATTGCAGTGAGCGAATGAATGGAGGCATATTAAGCGTGAAAAATCCACGTTTAGCTACAAATTAAAAAAAAATGCAAATAAATATATAAAGCTTTATTCTTGTATAAAATAGTTGCATGAATTTACTGACACATCCTGTTATTTCCGAAAATCTCCATATGTGAACTGAAGCTATTTTATACGCTCTTTTATTAAAAACGTTCTCATTATTTACATAATATTGGAATAAAAATACAAAAAATCTACAATAAAATAGTACCTCGTTGTTTGACGTGGAATAATCTTCAAGACATAAATATAATTTGTATATTGACAATCCATTTTATTCAAGTTTTCATAAAAATTTGGAAATAAAAAATATTTATTTAAAGAGAAATATAATTGCTATTAAAAATAAAACGCCATCACTACTAGTTTTACCATTTTTATAGGCTTATGCATGCAAACACATATTATTGGAGGTGTGCGACTTTGCTAAAATAAAAGTAACGCTCCTAATGGTAGGCAACATTATTTTAATTATTCTACATAATCTGTACACGACTATAATTACAACATTGATTGTGAACCTAAAAACTAATAATAAGCTAAAATTTCAATGTTGCTTCAATTTTCACAATTTCTGTCAGCGTTAATTCGCCCAAACTTAACATTTACCAAAAAACTCACTAGCACATTAAAATTTACTCTACTCACCGCAATTGGTGCAACTTAAAGTATTAGCTTACCGCACAAGGCGAAGCACGTGGCAATTTACCACAGCTTTCGTTTCCAAACTGTTGCAACCGTCAAACTTTTACGTTTCCTTCCCTTCTAAAGGCTTTAAGGTGCTTGAATAGCAAGGAAATTGCGAGCAACCAAAAAGACAAAAAGGAACAAAAATTTTCTATTTATATAGAAAAAATCATAAAAGCCAAAAAGGAGCGTTAAAATAACAATGTAACGGATATTTCATTAAGGAACAAATTCAACAAATGCCAGAGATTAAAAACATGGCATTAATATTGAAAAAGCAACAAGTTTGTTGCAATAAATGGATTTCGTGGCTTTTCTGCATTACTGAATTAAGCTCAAGAGCCAACGTGTGACTGCCCATGAATTACTCGTATGTAGGTGGTAAATTCGCACGCGTATACATATATTGCAAGATCTTTTTATGCGAATATTTGAATGTTACATTACGTATACGCCAGCGCCCACTCACCAAATTGTCATTTGCTTCAGTTATTACATTTGCAATTCTTAAACGCTTGTTGGCGGCGATGCAAACATTTTTATGCCTTATTGCTGTGTGGATGTTGAGGATAATTGTTGTTGTTGACATTTTCCACGTGTCTTTAGTTCAATAGTTGTTCAAGCAGCATAAATACTTAACATTCAACGTACTTCAAAAAGTAATCTTTTTTTTAATACTTTTGCTTTATTTTAAATATGAATTAGTTCGAGAAGTTGCATTTTATAGTTATTCAAAATATCACGAAAAATAAAATTTAACGAAGTTAACGTTTTTTGTTAACATTTATACTTAAATCAATTTTTTTTTACAAATACAAATAATCATTTTCAAATATCTTATATATTTTTTACATACGTTTTTATATTATATTATACCGTATAAATATATACAACCGTATTAGGTTGAATAATATTTAAAAACTCATTTCAAAATATATTTTTTATTTCTATTTTGAAAATTCGAAGCTTATTAGCTCTCCAAATTGAATAAATAATATTACAATATATCAAGGATACCTGAAAAAGTCTCGTTAATATAAATTGATTAAAGTTATTAAAAAATATTACCTTTAGGTCTTCCATTTCAAAATCCGACATAGTCGCCGGATTTTATGCTCATGATTACTTATATTATTGTATTGTGTATATATGTAAAACCATATGTATATACCATAAACCTCTAAACACTTCCACACATTCATTCCATTTATAACCATTTCTTGTTCTGCAGAGCATTTAGAAAAACGTTTATTTAAATATGTTTTCATTTATACATATGTATGTACAAATATAGTTGTACATATATGGTACATGCTGTACTGTTAAATTACGAATACCTTTGTTTAAAGAAGCCGACAATTAATAATAGCATTCGTAGACGTTATTCCGCAAAAATGGCACCCAACGGACTGCTCAACAGAAATGTTGAATGGAAAGCAATTTGCACACATTTACATATAAATTCATACAGAAAAGTATGTACCTATACATATGCAGGCTTTGTGGTTTTAATGGCATTGTGTTGCATGTTTCTCCCTTACATATACACATTTGTTCACTGTAGGTTTATACCACAACGACTAAATTTTTAATCCGATTAATTACATAGACATATAGAATTTTTGTGGTTATTTTTGTAGGCAACTGCTTTTAAGATTTACTGATACAATGATATATACATATAAATTATTTTGTATAATTAACGCAAGGTAGGAACTCTGGCTAGTAACACACAGAAGAAAACGTATAAATGATCAGCGTGACAAGCTGATTCAATTTTGCCGTGTCGTAGATATGTATATATAGTCCCTCAGTGTTTAAGATATCGATCTGAAATTTTACTCACATCCTTTTCTTCCCAAAAAGCGGTTTTTTTTGTGGCAAACGCCAATCGGACCACTATAAGTTATAGCTGCCGTACGAACTAATCGATCAAGATCAAGTTCTTGTATGGAAAGCTTATTTATTTGACAAGATAGCTTCACGAAATTGCGCATGGATTATTATCCAAGGCTACGCTACAATATCCGAACATTTTTTCGGATCCGACCACTACAGCATATAGCTGCCATATGAACTGACTTATAAAAATTAAGATAAGATCTTTGTATACTCTTTTATGCTATAAGAAATGCACCTGTGAAGGGTGAGCCTAACTGTTGATATGTTTTCTTAAAAAATACTCACTTTAGCTCCTCTAAGTTTCAATAATAAAACAAAGAACATTTTTGCATGGTTTTTTTCTCAACAAAACTATAACGTTTGGCGTTCTAAAATGTCTATATTTACTGTCGCTGATAAAACAAATTAACTCGATTCTTTTTGTCAATAACTGTTATTGTTATTGTTGCTAGCATCCAGTGGTGTCGATTTCAACTCAACATTGACCCAAAAAGCAGACAACCGTCACGTTTTCTGCCTTCCTTCAAGACCTTATGTCTTTCACAACATCTATGATGTTATTATTGCTGGTTTATAAATAGTATGTGTGTATGTATATGTATGTGCATGGATGTGACTGTGGCGACGTAATTGGCAGCAAGAGTGTCCCTGCAGTGCATTTTAGTAGGCCATTCGCCCTTATTGCCAACACATTTGCAACTACTACGAGTATATGTGTGTAAATATGTATGTATGTATGGATATGTACTTGTATAATGAGTTTTAAAATTGGTCAATGTATATAGTATACACATATGTAAAATAACGGTATATATATATGCTTATATGAATACTCTTTTACTTGCCCCCATTTCGTTGCAACACAAAAAATAACGGTTTAATGTCATTTACGTCCCTTTTGTCGCTGCTGTTGTCTTCTTAATGCTTTTGCTTGTTCGCTTGCCTGCTTTAATGTCCTTTCGCGTCATCCCAAATGCATCATTTCGCTGCTATATTCTTTTGTGTGTGCTTATGAGTATACTTGCTCGACCTCGCCGTTATTTTGCTCATCTGCATGAGGACGTGCCTTTAGCTAGTTAGTTAGTCAGTTATATACTAATTTCACTCAAGTTTCATTATTGCTTCGTGCTTTTGTCATCCTTTTTATTTTCCATTTTGATTTCATTTGATTTTTGTCGCTTTTTCTGCACCTACACATACTTACACACATACAGACACAACTTGAATTCGTCCTTTGTCCTGTACTTGGCTAGCTTCAACCCTTTTTATATACATTCATATATTATTAAAGGATTTTAAACACCATGTCAGTTTTTAGAAGCTATCGATTTAATGCTTGTTTTGAAGCAACCAGCTCTGATCAGCGTGACAAGCCCAGTCGATTTAACTATGCCCGTTTATCAGTCTGTCTCTCTGTATAAACGAACGCGAACTGGTCCCTCAGTTTTTAAAATAACAATAAAATTTTACACACGTCCTTTTCTGCTTAGAAAGCTGCTCATTTGTCAGAATCACTAATATCGAACCACTATAGGATATAACTGCTCGAGCCAAAACTTTCTTTTCACAAGATATCTTTACGAAATTTTGCATGGACGCTACAATCTCCGAGCAGATTGTTCAGATCCGATCACTATATCATATACTACATAGCTACCAGTTAAACTGGCTAAACGAAATAAATATAAAGATATTTCTATATCCTTTCATACACTTGTGAAGAATATTATAGCTTCGGTGCAGCCGAAGTTAACGTTTTTTTCTTTTCAAATCAGTTGTCTTCATATTGTTTTGACATACATAATTTTAAAATATATTATTGGAAAATAATATTTTCTTACTTCAGCATATCAATGAAATACTAATTCTCGACATAAATTTAAAAAAAATAATCTATATAACAAGTTTATTTTATTTAATATTTCATTTAAAACACACATACATACATTTATATTGTATATTTGAATATGTACCCAAAATTTGTTTGCCCCACTGTCATTCGAAAAGCGACAATCAACAATAAACACGCTCACTCAGCTGTTTAGCACACGCAACACTTGTTCGTACGCAAATCAAATAAACAAACACTTGCGCCGGCCAACTTTGCCGCCATTCAACAGCTGGCAATAGAATCAGAATCTGAATCTAATTAGCTGTTGTTTATGCGCGCCTACTCAGCTGGATTCACCTTGGTATGGAATTTACTTGCCTCGAAGAAACTCGAACCGATCGTATGAGCCAAGATTTGGGCCAAAGAAATTTTTATTACGCACTAGTGAAGAAGTGAAGAAAATTATATTAAATTGCGCAAGCAAGCGTGGAAATTATCCATTTATTTCGAATTTAATTGAGGTTAACAGTTTTGCGAAAATATATTCAATTTACAATATGCTAGCAGTACGCTTGTTTTGCTTAAATTTGAAATATTAAATATTATTTGCTTTGTTTTTTTTTCTACTAATTGCAGTTGCAAAGCGCACAACGGAAGCTACTTATATTGCGTATTGGCGCATGCCCAAGGATAGGCTTGGCTAGAAAATCAAGTTATGGAACTGCCCTCGATGGTGCAACGCTCCGGCGACACGCTTATTGTGCGTAGTGTCGTCAGCGGCAATCAATTGTACTTGGATCAGGGTGCCGCTTCCACAAATAATCTAAACAACAACAAACATAGTAGTCCTTCACTACTGCAGCAACAACAGCAACAGTCGATTAACGCCACCAACTTATCAAATAGCACATTGGAACAATTCGAACGTTATCGTGCTGCAGCGGCGCAATATCATCTACAACAGCAACAACACCAAAATGCCACACAACAGCAACAAAATGCTGCGGCTGCTACGGCGGTAGCACAACAACAAGCGATGGAACTGAAGGATGAGGGGCTGCCACAATGTAAAATCAAGCGAAATTATAGCTGTAGTTACTGCACATATTTCACACAGAATCCGCGTTATCACCTAACCCATCTGCGCGATGTGCATGGTGAAAAGATTGTCATCAATAAGTGCAAGTTGTGTTTGTATGCGTCGCGACATTTCCAAAAATTGGTGCGACACATGAAAATGGTGCACGGTTGCACCGATGGTGTGACCGGTGGGCATGGACAGCCGCGTGGCAAACGCGGTATGAGTCGGGAGGCACGCAAACGAAAGCTAGAGCAAAGTGTGGGACTGGGAAGTGCGCCATTGGAAATCAACAGCGGCGGTAGTAATATGGGAATGAATGAGGGCATGCCGACTTATGAGCAGGTGAGTTAAAAGGAATATATATCTAAATATAATAAATAAAATTATATAAATATATACACACTTTTCTGCAATGAAACCGGCAGTATATGCTTCTTCCATTCTATATATCATTATATGATATCATTTACATAAAAATAAAGTTTAAATATATAAAACTCTATCACATTAGGTGAAACGCGAACTGGAGCTGCAACGCGAATCTCTCATGGCCGTTGTCTATGAACGGGAATTGCAAGCACAACGTGAACGTGAGCTTGAAGTCCGTCAGCAAACACAAAACGCCTACGAACAAGAAATACAAGCAGCAACCGCTGTTGCAGCAACGGATACACAACGCCGTCAATCGCCACTAAATACAATAAACAATAATAGTAACAATGCCAACGCTATTACAAATGGCAGTAGCAACAGCGTCATTAATAACCAAAACGAATTTCAATTGCCACCCGCGCATCAGCAACCGCTTAATATCAATACACACAGCATCGAGTTGTCTTCATCGCCCACCGATTCGGTTTCATCGGGACAAGGTACTGATGCTGCCACCTCAGCAGCATTACAATCCAGTGGCGTTTCATTGTCATATGTGGGCGATGAACCCTCACAGAATAGGCTCTTAAAGTGCAGCCTCTGCGATTTCACAACCTTATTCCGCGCTCAATTGTTGGACCATGAAATGGATGAGCATTGTAAAACGAAATTCTTCCGCTGTGAGAAATGTTCGTATGTAACACATATAAAGGCTCGCTTTAGCAAACATGTTAAATATCACTCAATGCCTATGATTAAGTGCGTCACTTGCGATTTTCGCACACCCTACAAATGGAATCTCGATCGACATATGAAAAATCATGGTGGCGCTGGTCCTTTCAAGTGTGCCGCCTGCGATTTCACCGCCGATATCAAGCAATCGCTGACTGTGCACGAAATGAACCATCATGTGCCACCAGTGGGACATGCAGCGGGCATGTCGTTGGCGCGACGACGCAACAAAGTCGGTGGTACGGACTTATGCGATGACTTCCTTAGCGATTCTGTAGATTTAATAGAAGATCATTACAATAACAATAATCTCGACGAATATGATGAAGCTTTAATGACTGTGGAACCATACAGTAAACGTAGTAAATATGATGATGACGAACCCACCGACTTGTCGGCGAAAGGTGGCTCCTCCGATACATCTTCCGTGCATAATCAAAGTGTGAGTTTAACGCAAACGCCAAAAGCGAAACGGCCCATACCGAATCTCATTCCGATACCGAAAAATACCGGTTCAAGGTGAGTTAAAAATAAGTTTCATACACAAAAATTTGTTTTTGAAAAAAATACAATAAAAAGTCTGCATATGTTGAAAAGATAATTGGTTTTTCATAAAAAATTTACTAAATAAAAATTTCTTTTCATGTGAATGTTACCAGCATTATGAACCTTTCCAAAGAGTTTGCCACACCACGCAGCTCACTTACTGATATCGCTTCCATTTTCCTCAATGACAAGCATATTTCCGAAATACTTGAGAAGACGGATGCCGCCCAATTGTCACCTACCCCCACCGTCGCGTCCACTTCAAGTCACGCCTCACGTAGTTTATTGCTGAAGAAGTCCACTCCTGGTGGCAGCTTTTTCGACAAACTAAAGTCCTCTGCCTTGACTGGACCAAATGAAAATCTTATATGCCCTTGTGGTCATATGGCAAAATGCTTGTCCGAATCGATAATACATCGTAAGACTTGCAATTTCGCCGCAATCGCCGAAGATGACATCGAAGAGGAGCAAGATGATGCTGATGATCGTTTGGAAATCGATTTTGCAGATGACGATGATCGACAGTCACATTCGGCACTAAATTTGAGCGTTAGCGGTTCGACACGATGTAAGCATTGTCGCCACCGTTGCAAGTCATCGACAGATCTATTGAATCATCTTAAGCAATGCACAGAAGCTAGTCGTTGCGGTAATGATTCGTTTGATTCGCTCTCTGGTGAGAGCAACGGTGGACGTGTTGGTTGCGCTGATTCCAATGCTGAACAGCATCCCATGGAGAATCGTGTATTTATTTGGAATAAAATTCCGGGCGGTGAGCCGCGACAACGTGAAGGTAGCCAGTGCTCAGATAGTCGCGGACAGGCTAACAATACAATGGAGTCTTCCGGCAGCAGCGGGCACGGCGCCAGTAGTGCCACATGTGAGGAAAACAGTTATTATGGTGTTGAAACGGCGCCAGGTTATGGGGAGGTAAGTTTGTATGCTATTTTATAATAGCTATAATTCTTGTTATTCTCTGAACCACCTTTAACTATTGGTTAGAGTATTTGTTTAAATGAAAATTGAAACTTTCACTATCTGCAGGTAACGAAAAAGATGACACCCGAAGAAGAAGCAGCTAATTCTTCATTAAAAAAGGTATACAAATGTCCACACTGTTCCTTTTGGGCGTCCACAGCTTCCCGCTTTCATGTACACATCGTGGGTCATTTGAATAAGAAACCGTTTGAATGTTCGCTCTGCTCATACCGTTCCAATTGGCGTTGGGATATAACAAAGCACATACGCCTAAAGACCATACGCGATCCGAGTCACAAGAATGCACGTGTCTTGATGAATGATGAGACCGGTCGTCGCAACTATACCAAATACAATAAATATATAACATTGATGAAAGTAACTGAAGAAGATGGTGATCCAAAATTAATGAAATCTGGCGAGATGACGCCTAATCAGGTCGCTTCGCTTTCCTTCATCAATGACTTTAACAAAGGTGTGGTGTCGAATGCATTGACATCCACACATTTGAATGGCATAAAGGAGGACATAACCCTCGAACCGATACCATCCAAATCAAGCAATGGCGGTAGTGGCAATAATAGCGGTGATCAAATAAACGAGAGTTTCATACGTATACCTTTCCTCGCTACAATGATGAATGCTGCTATGGCGCAACAACAGCATCAGCAGCAGAAGGATCCGGATCAAGGTCAAGCAACCATGATTACACCTTCAGTTACGATTTCCGCTGTGAAACGTTCGCCACCGCCGCTCATGAAGCCAAGTGATGATCTCGTCACGGACGTACGACAGGAGGGGAATGAGAAGAAAACTTTCTATCGTTGTCGTAAATGCAGTTTTCGGTAAGTAAATAAATATTAAATGTAACATAGCTGTACTTTTCTATCATTTCATGTATTTATTTTTTTAGTTTTTTCGTTTTTTATGAAATAAATAAGAAATTTAATCATTTCTTTTTTTTTAATTTTTTTAGTATATAGGTTTTTTTTTATTTATATATTTTTATTTTGTTTTTTATTATTTTTTTTATTAATATTTTTCGTTTTTTATGTTTTTATTTTATTTTTTTAAATTTATTTTATTTTTTTTTTTTATTTTTTTATTTTTTTTTTATTTTTTTTATATTTTTTTTGTATATTATTTTTTTGTTACATTAATTTTCATAAACAAACTATTTATTTATCATTTTTCTTCCATTCTCAGACATACCAATCGCGATGCGGTACTCGCCCACGTCAAAATACATTATCAGGATGCCAATTACCCGATTGTAACAGCAACAGCAACAACTTCGCCCAAATCGGCGAATTCGCAACAACAACACAACACACCACTTCAAGTGACTGTGAATCCAAATATTTATATGAACAAAGTTCTCGCCGCAATGTGCCTTTCGCAACAACCGAATTCGAGTACACCAACCAACAACAACAATAATGATCAACAGCATTCCATAATATCTGCCGGTCTACTACAACAAGCTATACAGGGTGCCTCACCAAATTCACCACTCGGCTGTTTAGCACTAACGCTCGCCGGCAAGAGTCCAGCAAAAGCAACTGCTTCTATTTTAGAGCACGGTGAGCAGAAAGCGACACAAAACGAGGCAAGTGCCCCAAGGCCTACGTCGCCCAAACAACAACAACAACAACACAACAACAATCAAAATAATATAAGCTTAGCCAATTTGGCGACATCATCAGCGACCACGCCTTCTCCCCACTCCTCTGGCGGCAGTAATGCGAACGGTGGTGTTGGTATGGTCGGTACGCCCACATCAGCATCATCGTTGCAACACTTGTTGACCTCACCGCGCGGCACTTACACATCATCATCCAATTCATCATTACGCAATGCCGTACATTCGCCTACAACAATCAGCAACAACAACAACAATGGTGGTAGTGTTGGTGGTGTTACTAATAACAATAATAACAATAAAAATTTGGTTATGGGTGCTTTAACAGTTCTGAAACACAACAGCGCAGCAACGAATACAAATGACAGTGTCTTTGGTTCACCAACGAGCATCGGAAACGCAGCACCCGATGCAAATGCTACATCATCAGCCGTACTAGCATCACCAAATGCTGTTGCAGCACAACACAATACACCAAGTGGCACAACAGTAACTACACTTTCAACTACTCCTTCCAATTCTACAGCAGCTATTGGTGTGAAAAGCGCTAGCAACAATCCATATCATTTGCAAATGGGTCTCATCGGTGCTACATCTATGTCCAACAATCATAATGGTGGTAGTGGTAGTGTTGTTGGTGGTGGTGGTGGTAACGGTGTCGGTGTCATTACTAGTCAAATGACTCATAGTGATAATAAGAATAGTCTATGTATTGGTGGTATTATATTTGGTTCTAATAATTCTACTACTACTACTACTACTTCTACTAGTTTAATTCGCAATACTTCCATACCTACTACTACAAATTCAACAACAACATTAGCTAGCAGTGCCACAACTGCTGGCCATGCTAGTGGTGGTGCATCATCATCTTCATGTAATTTGTTATTAAGTTCAGCTCAGTCGGCAACAGCGGCGGCGGCGGCGGCAGCAGCGGCAGCAGCTCTTTATGCTTCCAATGCGATCACATTGTCACCGCCAACGGCATCGTCGTGTATTTCGGCAAATGCAACAGCAAACAATTTCAATAATCTCACACAAAATCTCAATCAAAGTCAAAATAACAATTGTAGTAATTTATTAGTAAACGACAGCGAGCGACGTGAACCGTCGCCGTATCGTTGCGGTCATTGTCATCAAGTATCGAATTGGAAGCATGTCATTCAGGTATTTTTATACTTACTCGGTATATGTACTAATCCTAAACCAAAAACAACAAAAAAAAAAAAGAAAATCCAAATATTTTTGCCATTCACTTTCATTTTATATACATTTTACTTTCTTTTAGTGCTATATACTTAACTATTTTGTTTAACAACAACAACATAGCTGTGCTAGTTGTACGCAAATATCGTGCAGTATATACTTTTATATAGTATTTAGTATAGTTAAATGTGCTGATTAGGTGCAGCAGCTAATATACCTATGATTTCCTTTCCAAAGGTACGCTAAGAGCTCGTCTTTTGTTATGCCAAAGAATTTGATGTTGTAATATAATTCGATGTGCCTACCTGTAAAGGTATATAGATAAATACAAGCAGGCTACATATAAAAAAAGTACAAATTCGTACACAGAAAAATCTCACTATTTTCTCTACCTCGCTCGTATTAAATTTTTAAGGGCTTTTTGATAGTCTAAGGTTTATAAAATTGAAACTTTAAATTGAAATTACGCCACTTATAACTCTAATATTGCAAAAACTATAATTTACATTTTACAAATAGTTGAAACCAAGAAATTTAAAAAGAAAAAAAAATTATTTAAAACACTAATAGGTTTAGAAAAATCTTCAGTATTAAGAGCGTATCTATATGAGCTACTATAGAGTAGAATTTTTTTTGGTATACGTACTACTTTCCATAGCATTTTATCTACTACCAATTTTTCCATTATGCTACTTTTTTAGAAAGCGCCAAAAAATTCGTATTTTATTTCGTCCGCTTGTTGCACGTCGCTGTAGTACAAAACAAATAAAATATATTCCAATAACACCAACCACTCAATCATGGCAACTATTGTGTTTGTATAGAAAATTGTTATCGTCCTACTGGTAAATATACGCTGGATTTATATAATTTTTTGTCGTTTGTGTACAATAATAATCGCATACAAATAATACAGTGTTACAAGGGTTACGGTGTTAGTAACATATTTCCATAAAAATCTAAATACATATTGGTTATCGGTCGCTCGTAAAGACATGCATTATATTTAAACTTAATAAACAACATCACAAATTTGCTCATGAACTAGAAAACTACAACAAAAAAAAAATAATAATAATATAAAATAAGTTAAAAATAAATTATTCGCATAAATTTTGGGTTTGGTTACATTTTTTTTTTTTATTAATTATATTAAGTAAAACTATATATTTTTAATTTCATTTCATTCATTCAACATTCATAAGAAATATATGTGTATAGTAATTTAATTGTATGAATTAGTGCAGGTGTCTGGTGCGCATGCAAATTAAACACTCATTTCATTATATTCATTTCTTCAAAGTGCCCGTACAATAAGGTTCTTAAGTGTTTACGCCGAGGAAGTATTTTTGTCCCACATCCATATGCTTTAATATGTCCTGAAACATTTTTTTTTTTCATATTTATTAGAAAAGTATGTTTTCAATGGGTTATTTTTGTGTGTGAAAATATTTAAATTAGCAAATGTCTCGAAAAAAGTACATATTTTCTATTTAGCATATTTATATAAACTATATATGTATATTCAGGCCAAGCATTTGCTTTGTAATATTTTGTATCTTAATTATTTATCATACATATCTACATATTTTGTTATTTATGAGTTTCTTATATATTTTTTTCTAAAATTTTGCCATTTTATTAGTTAACTGGATTTATAAATAATTTCAAGCAAATTTGTCTAACCTACGATTTTTCTCTATTTTCTTGCACCTGCAGCGGCATTGTCGCTTGAAACACGCTGGCGACATACGCATCGAAACCCTTGATCGCAGCGTCAACAGCAACGAACGTAATGCGCCAGCCGTCTATCGCCCGCTCGGCAGTGGCGCCACCAATGAGTCCAATTATGGGCAAACACTCAAAGCTTTACAACAACAACAACATCACCTACAGCAGCAACACCAACAGCAACAATCACCACATCTGAACAACATGTCCGGTCCGCCGGGCAACTCTGTACTTATGAGCAACCATAAAAACGAACAACACCTATTGCATTCACCATTGGCCGGCACCGCTGCCGCCAATGCCGCGACCACACCACAAGAATTGCAACAAGCTGCCGCTGCTTACATAGCCGCCACATATAAGGCTGCAGCAGCAGCGGCCAATTCAGCTGGCAATGGTTCGGCGGCAGCAGCCGTTGCCGCAGCAGCTGCTCTTGGTCTCAGCAGCGAGGATTTGATGTTGCATCAACAATTGCAACAAAACGATCAAATTGAAATAACGCGCTTGCCGCCAGGTGTTGGCAACCCAGCTGCCGGACAGTCGTCGCAATCGCAGCTACAACAACCGCAACAACAACAACAGCAACAGCAATTGAATTCCAAATGCAAGCAGCAAAAATGTCCAATGTGTCCGTACATCTCGGAGAGTAAGTCGCAAATGAATTATCACATCTCGCTGCACAAGCCGACGCAGTACGAGTGTTCGTTGTGTACCTTCGTCTGCGCTAAGAAACAACACTTGAGCAGCCACATGCGTACCGTACATCAACAACACAATTTGGGCGCGTCCAATCAAATGAGCAACAGCATAAGCGCCGCCATCAATTCCATGGACTTCAGCATGGCCCTGCAACTGGCTGCCGTCGCGCAGGCGCAACAGGTAAAGCGAATTTTTTTAATCAAACACCTTATCTTTTTAAATATGTCTGGTGTCATGCATGGCTTCATACTTCTGCTGCTATTAGTGTGCACAGTTTTTATTTTTATACCCTGAACAGGGTATATGAAGGTTGCCACGAAGTTTTTAATACTCAGCAGCAAACGTAGTAGAAATTATATATATAAATGATCAGTGTAACGAGCTGAGTCAACGTGGCCACAATCTGTCTGTCCGTCCGTCTGTCTGTATATACGTAAACTAGTCCCTCAGAAGCTTCTCATTGCTGTGAACCGCCGATATCTGACTACTATAGCATATAGCTGCCATCTGACCAATCAAAATCAAGATAAAGATCTTTTTATACCGTTTCATGCTATAAGAAATGCAGCTGTGAATGGTATTCGAGCTTCGATGTAGCCGAGGTTAACGATTTTTCTTGTGTTTTTTTATCTTATTGACATAATTCTAAAAAAAAATGTCGCTTAATTACACACTTCCTATTTTTTTCAGGACCCCTCATCATTAAACTCGTCTCTAGCTATAGATCTTACTGCTTTGAAGCAGAAAATTTCTGCTGTTCAACAGCAACAACAACAACAGCAACGCCAATCACAGCAAGCAGCTGCACTAAACACTCAACAACAACAACAACAACACCTGCACCTAAATGCACAATCTGCCGCTGAAAACCAAATTAAGTGCATACTTTATTGCCCCAAATGTCCTGCGCGCTACATGCAAAAATACACTGACACCTCGACTGCCAAAGCGGAATTGGAGGAGCACCTGAAATACCACAGCGGCAGCGATACGATGACACGAATGGGCAACAGCAAGCAAACCGCCGCACCCGCCTTCAAATGTGAATTCTGCGATTATGCCGCCGCACACGAAGCTTATATACAGAAGCACCGTTATGTGCACACACAAAACTATCAGGACAAGTGTGCCGAACTGTATAAGCACGTGCACGAGGATGCTGATTATGCGCCACCAAAACTTATGCAAATCACTCTAGCCAAAAGCTTACAACAAGCGCCCGAAACTATCTGGATTGTCGACAATGACTTGAATGAGCATTGCAAAGAACAGCAACAACAACATGCCAGCATATCCTCCTCATCCGTCACGCCGACCACAATGAGCACATTAGCTTCGGCCACAATGCCAGCGACAGCACACTTCGATACCGCCAATTCGCTGCTAAAGAAACAGCTGGAGTCCGGTATGGGCGGTAGCAGCGGTGTTGGTGGTAGTGCCGCATTGCGCCACTCACCTTCGCCAACGCACACGCCAAAAGAGCTGAACGCCGCCGATGCGGATGATTCATCGAATATGCCATCGACCAGCGCCTCAGTGGCCACCAGCGATTTGGCAGTGGATGGCGGCAGCGATTTCACCTCGAGCATTGCATCGCCAGCGCCAATGGAGAAGTGCCTCTACTGTCCCTACGAGACGAAGCATACCACGCTCTACAAGACGCACCTGCAACATCATATCTGCATTAGCAATCAGAAGGAGACTTTCACCTGCGAACATTGCGACTACACGGACGCCAAGCAGGAGCACATAGAAGAGCACACACGCGTGCACTTCAATGCAGTGGAAAAACTGAAATCTGTAGCCTTTTTCACCTCCTATGATAACTTGGAATTGAGTGTGGAGCAAGAGGGCGACGCAGATGAGAGTGTGACAGCGCCCATGACGTCAGCCGAGCAAGAATTAGAGTGTCAGAATGAGCGGCAAGCAGATAACTCGAAGTCGGAGAACGGCTGCTGCGAAGCGCAGGATACCATACAAAATGGAAACGCTGTCGCTGATGTTTCGGCTATGCTGCTGTTAAATATCAAACAAGAGCACAACAACAACAATGAAGAGCATGTCATCAATGAAAATGTGCTGAAGGAGCAGCAATTGTCGGCGGCAAGTGCGCCGAAGGGTGGCAGCAGCAGCAGCAGCGGTAGCGCTATTCAAATAAAGCTAGACAGCGATGACAGAGCAACCGAAACAACAACAACAACAACAGCAACAGTAGCGGAAAACATGAAAAAGCCTTGCAACAAAATTATACTCTACAAAAATGATGGCTGCTTGAGCATAAAGCGCGAAGGTAGCTGCAATAGCAGCAGCAACAGCAACAACAATGCCAGCAGCAATTGTGAGAATATCAGTGATCGGTTGCGTCGTCGCATATCGCGCAACAACAGCAACAATGCCAATCACTTAAATGGTAATACGAATAATAATAACAACAACAATATTAATGATGAACAAACCGTTGCTGCTGCTGGCTGTGGCAGCGGCGCACAGCCGCCAAGCCATAAAACCATATTAGTAAATGCCAAAACCGGTCAGGTTATTAGTCGGAATTAATACTTATGTAGTTATGTGTGCATGTAGTTCGATGCTGGCTGCAGCAGCAGCATGTAGTGGTGTGTGGCGTTTGTTGAATGGAATAAGCAAAAGTGAATTGCTCTTGGATTGCGTCGCATTTTGAGTGGCAACAAAGCTTCTGAATAATTGAATAATGTAAATTGGAATCTGCAAGCACTAGCCGTGGTGTATATGAAAGTAATTTGCTTATTATTAATTATGTATAATTCTCGTTGCGTTTTTCTTAACCATTGGCGGTTATTCGTTTAACATCTCACGAAGTAAATAATTTGTGTGTTTTCGGTTCGTGTTGTTATCGTACCTATTTGAATTTGCTTAACATTTTTTTTTTAAGAAAACCAAATAAGTGTTAATTATAAACAGCAAAAAATGTTATTTCATAGTTAATTAGTTGTAAGTGAGTTTTAATTAAATTTTGTTGAATCTACCTTACCGCAAGTCGCTGTCTTCCAAAGCGCTTTGAGTTCTTTTATGTTAATTTCTGCAAAATAATTTTTGTTGTTTTTTTTTATTTTCTAATTTATGACACATAATGCATATAATAATTATAAATATTTTCTAGTTATTAGTTTTTTAATAAAAATTAATCAAATCAATGTAAAATGCACACTACATATGCTAATGGGTTTCGGAAACACCAACACTTACAAACGCACACACTAGCGCATTTTTTTTTTTGTGTCAATATAAAACTAATTATTTGTTGCAAATAAAAATATCTATAAAATGTTGCTAAAGCATTTGTCTTTATTAATGTATTTCATGCTTAATTATTTTTATTAAATAAATTGTATTTAATTAATAATAATATATGGTATATTTAAGTTTGTTGCGTAATTAAACAATAATTTCGTTTGAATTAAAGCAAAATATATTTTTTTAAATTAATAATAGGCGTATAATTTAATTAAGATGTCTGCGCGTGTTAAATGTAGATTTGTTTGCGTTAAAAAAAGTTAAATTACAATAATTAATATAGCACTTATAGGTTTATACTTCACAGAAAAAATATGAAAAAAGTTAATGATATATAATGAAAATTATTTCTAAAAATTTAATAAAAAAAATTAATTTGAAAATAATTTTGACAAACTAAACAAAGAAATGATTTTTAAAAAAATTTTGATAAAATAAAAAAAATTATTTAAAAATTTTTTTTTGGAATTATTTTGAAAGTAATTTTAATATAAAAAAACTGTTTTGTTATTTTTTTTCAAAAATCATTTTTTTATATATATTTTTTTAAACAATTTCTTATTATTTTTAAAAATAACTTTTTTTTTAAACAATTTCTTATAATTTTTAAAAGTAATTTTTTTTCAAAAATCATTTTTATGTGTATATTTTTTTTTCAAAAATCGTTTTCTTTTTATATATTTTTTCAAAATTGTTTAAACTTTCTTATTGTATAATCATATATATAATTTATTTTTTTTTTCAAAAAACATTTTTTTATATATATTTTTTTAAACAATTTCTTATTTTTAAAAATAACTTTTTTTTAAACAATTTCTTATAATTTTTAAAAGAAATTTTTTTTTCAAAAATCATTTTTATATGTATATTTTTTTTTCAAAAATCGGTTTCTTTTTATAAATTATACTTATTTCAAAAATAATTTTTTATATATATTTTTTTTTTTATTTTTTATTTTTTTTTTTTTTTCAAAAATAGTTTTTTTTATTATTTTTTTCAAAAATAGTTTTTTTTATTATGTTTTTTTCAAAAATAGATTTTTTTATATATTTGCAACTGAAACAAAAATTATAAAGAATTAAATATAATTAAAAACGGTATAAATTGGCTGTTTCACAAAGTCAAAACGAAAACTGCTAACGGTTTGTTTGCGCTTTTCAAATAGTTATAAAATAAACTGTGATTTTCAAAATTGAATTGGAGAATGTTAACTGCAAAAATTACATACACATGCATATGTATGTATGATGTAAAATATGATTAAAATAATATTTAGTTGCACAGTGCAAGCAGCTGACGCTAAATAAATCCAAGCGGCATGCGCGAAAGTAAGATGTTATAAATTTAAATTAAATATAGAAAACACGTGCTTATTATTAAATAACATTAATTGTTAATTATTACACACATTATCATTACGAATACCTATTTTTAAAATTATGAATAATTTAATATTAATTTGTATTGTTGTAATTATTATTGTTAACTATGATGATAATAATTTATAATTTAACCTTTTTTTTTTGATTTAGTGTTATTTTTTTAATGTTTTTTTTTATTTTGACTTTTTTATATTAATTTTAATTTATATATTTTTATTTTATTATTTTTTTTTATTCCTTTTTTATATATTTTTTTATTTATTTATTATTTAATTTATTTTATTATGAAATTTGTCATAATTAATTTAATTACTAAACTTATTATGTTAGTTAATGTTATATAAGTCACCACTTGCAACTAAAAATTACTTGCAACAAGCCGATCTTTATACATATTAGTTTACTATAAGCTTACACACATACATACATATAAATACACATGTATGTATATATATGTATATATGTACAATATATTTAATGTACAGTGCATTTGCAATTAGCGAATGACATCAAAATGGAAAATGAGTAGTTATATAGTCATTTATTTCTAAACAATTAGAAAGTAACATACTTTCAATGGCAAATGTGTCATAAATGAGAGATAATAGCATTAGTTAATTTACAGAAATTATGAAAATGCACATTGCACCATTTTATTAAAGTAAAAAATTAAATATGAAATCGGAAAAGCTAAAGATAGTATGTTTTACAAAACCGCGCGGGCAACAACAAAAAGGTATATACTTGTATATAACCGTTAAACTAATATGCATATATGTATGTATGTATCTGTGACAAAATGTGAAAATAGCCTAAGTCGACTTAGTTAACGTTTATAATTATAGTTATTTGAACCCACTTTCTTCAAGCAAATATAGATGACAATTATTTTAAACTTTTTTTTTTGTTTTTACTGAAAAGCAAAGAATGAACTAGTGATCAAAAGTCGACTTAAGCACTTTTAACATATTGTCTAGTTGTATTTACATACATACATATGTATATTACTTGCAAATATTTTGTTAATTAATTTTATTGTTGTTGTTTTATGCTCAGCACAAATTGCACTTAAATTTATAGACACACATGTTTATATTTTGCATTTATCACTTGAAATCGATAGTTTGCGCTTGTACATATAGTGAAATTGTAATAAATATTTGAAAGAAAACATGGTTTTTGTAAAAATAGCATCACATTTAACAAACGCGGCGGCACGTACTAATCTGTAACTTTTCGACAAGCATTTATTAGCGCTGAAAATTTTTTTTGATTTTTGATTGTCAGAAATATGCAATATACTTTTTTTTAGTTTTGGGCATAGATGAAAAATCTTCAATTTTATTGTTTTTAAGGCATTTTTCAATTAAAACTGTTTGATGATTAGTTTCAAAAACAACTACAACATTTTTAACAATAAAAATTCATACCAAGCAAAAAATATTTTATATTAATGTTTTGGAAAAATTTATTTATATTTTTCATTCTAAATAAAAAATTATTGACGCAAATTTGTAAAAGAAATTTAAAAAAAAAAATTGTTAAAAAATTATTTTACAACAAATATTAAATTGTGAATTACATTTTAATTACAAATTTGTTTACAATATTTTCATAAAAAATCTTTTTTTTAATGTTTTTGAAGAATTTATTTTAATAATTTCAACAAAAACCCAACATTAACGTCAAA
Organism: Bactrocera oleae; assembly: GCF_042242935.1. Taxonomy (NCBI): domain Eukaryota; kingdom Metazoa; phylum Arthropoda; class Insecta; order Diptera; family Tephritidae; genus Bactrocera; species Bactrocera oleae. Next base: position 6,178,086 of record NC_091537.1, on the reverse strand, counting down.
ATTTCAGACAGTTAAAAAGTAAAAAGAAAACGATGCCAAAAAATAAAAAATAAAATTTATTTTTTTTTTTCAAACAACTATAAAGTAATTTTTTTTTTAACATGAAATTTTGAATTATATTTTAAATGATAAATTATTTTTGAAAACAATTACAAAATTTTGGATTAAGTTAACAAAAAATATTTTAATATTTTTGAAAAATTTATATTATTTTCAATAAAAAATCATTGATTCGATGATCGATGCCAAAAAATAAAAAATTTAAAAAAATGTTTTCAAACAAATATTTTTTTGACAGCTTTTTTCTTAAACCTTAAAGTTTGAATTATATTTTAATTGATAAATTATTTTTAATTTAAAAACAATTACAAAATTTTTGTACTATTAAAAAAAACAAAAAAAATTATTTTCAATAAAAAATACTTTCACCGCAAATTTTCTGACAGTTAAAAATTTAAAAAAGAATCTATGCCAAAAAAACAAAAAATATATATTTTTTTTTTCAAAAAAAATACTAAATAATGAAATTTAAAATAATTTTAGTTCAATAACACTTTATTTCTAATTTGCTAAAAAAAAATTAAAAGCGAAGCCTAAAATAGTTATTATTTTGTAATATTTACGATTTAACCTAGAGTAATACAATTATGTAGCAACACTTGTGGAATAGCGGGGCCATATAAGTAGTTTAGTCGGATCTACATGTAATAAGATTATAAATATGTATGTATAGATGTACATAAACGCGTTTATATATATGTATGTAGTATATACAATACACGTATATATTTATACTTACATACATATATGATAAGTATATTAAGAAATACAATGTATGTACTTGTAAATGCACTTACTAAATATTTACCTAGTTATATTGCGGTAAAAATGTAAATTCTATATAGAACACTTAATTAAATACTGTTAAAATTAAAAAGAAGCAAATACCAAGAATGTGTATTAACGTACGTATGTAAATGTACATATACTTATAAATGCATCTATTATACAAAAATGAAATAAAATTTAATATAAAAAAAGAAAAATATTATTAATAGAGAAGACAAACATTAAGCTAAATAAAAATATATATTATTAAAAAAAAAAATTATGAAAAATGTACAAAATCTTCATATGCAAAATTAAGAGAATCTTCAATAAAAAGCAATTTACACAAAAACAGAGTTTTTTCTATTATTTTTCTATTATTGTTGCGTTAAATACACATCACGCACACTTAGCGTTCATTTCTAAAGCTTTTTCGATATATTTTTTCTGGCCACCCTCAGCCGTGTCAATGAAATTTGTACGCAACTCAAATTGGACGATTTGCACCAGGCGCGCAGAAATGCAGAATTCGCAGCAAGCAAACAGCATTTTTCTTAGCGCAGACGCAAACTCTTAGCAAAGACATCAATACACGTACAGTACGCAATGAATGTTTCAGATTGGTAGTACAGTACGCAATACAAGTTGCACATTGGTACAGTGCGGTCGCAAAAATTTCGTACTATGCGAAAAGTTGCTTAATTTATTTTTTATTTATTTAAAATAAAAATGTAAATAAAGTTACTATATATTTTTTTACACATAATTCAATACTTTGTTTAGAAATATATATATGTACAATATATTGTATATAAATATTAAATGATTTAATTGATAAAAAATTTGTGTTAATTTGTTACATACTTTATTATTTATATTTTTTAAATTTATCTGGCCATCATCGTGTCTGGCTGCTGTCGCATATTGAAATCTCACAAATTCTTTCAGGCGCGCAGAAAAACATAGCAGATAATCTAAATGATATTTATTCGTGTTTCTCGACTTCATCTTCGACGCCAGCCACTTGCTTTGTGTCATCAGTGTATATACTGTACGAAATAAAATTTTCTGTAGTACGATCGCAAACTAAACGTTGTTATTCCTACTTGTATTTATCTACAAGTATAATATAAAGAAAATAATGCTGCGAATATGCAAACATCTATGTTAAATACAGTAAGTGCAAGATAAAAAAATTAAAAAAATATTTTCAAGATATACGCCGCTTTAGAGCGTTGAAAAATCACCAATTTTCAAGATTTTCTGTCTGGAAATGAAATAAATAAATTAAAATTATGTTTAGGGGACTTTATTATCGATATAAATAAATATTTATAATATTTTTCGAAATTTTAAACAAAACGACGGTTATGCGTATAGCTTTTGCGCTACAATTTATTTTTTATTTTTATAGTGGTGCAAGTCTTTGACGATTTTGTAATTAACGGAATTTAAGGGGCACACCTAGTATCATAGCCACTGATTGAACTAAGCGGCTACACTTGAAATGGCTGTAACGCAAAAACTATTTGAGATATCGATCTAAAATTTTAGTATGTTATCTCAAAAGGTATAAACTATTGAAATATGATAAATAAATAAAAAATCGATTTTTTCAAAATTTGACACTAGGTGCACCCTTTACCGTTTTCAGGTTAAAAGATATCAGAGAATTAATACAAACTATTTTAAATTAATTAAAACCGAAATAAATACATTCAAAATATTTTATATAGAAGAACTATAAAGAAATAAGAATTGCACTGTACTTCACCAAAATTTTTCGGCTGGTGAAATATGAGATTTTAATGGATTGAGTGGATTTTGGGTATTATGAGGTTTCCATAATTGTGCAGATTTTCCCATATTTTTTTTTTTTATAAAACCAATTATAGGGCTTTTGGATTATTTTGAAGAAGTTTGGGTTCAAACAAAAATTAAATAATAATATTTAATTAAAAAAATAAAATGAAAAAAAAAACAACAAAAAACCTTAACTTCGTCTGCACTCAAGCTATAACACACCTCACAAATAAAAAACCATTCAAAAACTTGATTTTGATCGGTCAGCTTGTATGGCAGCTATATACAGTGGTCCGATATCGGCCATTCCGACCAAGTAGTAGCTTCTTGGAGAGAAACGGTCATATGCTAATTTTAGGATCGATATCTCAAAACTAATTCGCCTATATACAGACAGACGAACATGGCTAAATCGACTCAGCTCGTCAAGCCTATCATTTATATGTATATTACTTTATAAGATCTCCCATATTTCCTTTTGGGTGCTACAAACTTTGTGGCAAACTTAATATAACCTGTTCAGGGTATAAAAAATTCAAACACAGCGAGAGTAAGTGTTAATACAAAAAATTTTAACTAAAATTATAACTCAAATATTGCAAAAGAAATAAAAATTAGTTAATTTGCCAATATATATATATATATACACAAAAGCATTGCAATTATTTACAGTTATAGTGTTGAATTCAAACAAAAATGTCTTATGTAAGCTTAATTTTATTTTTATTCGCTTGTAAACATTACAGTTATTTATGCATCGTTATTTTAAATATATGTTTATAATTATGTATTTTGTTTTTTTTTTTGTTCTTTTTCCTTGGTCTTTTGCTAGATCACATAACATTTCACCCTGCTGCACGCAGCCAAATTCAACATTCACTTATAGCATTTAAATATAAATATTTCTATGATATATGTTTGTATGTATATTTGTAAATATGATAATTGATTAGTTGCATAGATTTTATATTAAAACTTAGTTGTGATATTTTTGAGAGATTTATTGTATTATTTATTTTGTTTGCTTGTATATATTATATAATTATTTTTTTCTCTAATGCGCATAATACACACATATACATTAGAAATTCAACAATAAATACACATTTCGTAGCGATTCCATTGTTAATATAGAGAAATAGTTAACATTATATTACAACATTTAATTTTTGCACTAAAAGCTATATATTTAAAATTTGCTTCAACAGTGACGACAAACAGCTAACGCGCTCACAAAATTTGCTTCTATGTTACTAGCTAAATAGTTTGTTGACTTTAATTTTAATTTTAATTTTAATTTTTTATTTGTTGGCAATTTACACAATTTTGCTGCTTAAAAAATTATTTGCTAAAAAAATGCCAAACGCTTGTAAAATATTTGTAAAATACTAGTACTAATAAATATTTAAAACATTGCAATAGCTTCAGCTTTGATCGAACATGTTGTGTTTTGTTGCAAACGCAGTTATACGTTTTTAAATAAAGAATATATATTGCATATGTAAAATTGTTTGATTTGCGCTTAAAAAATAAATTGGTTATGTTGTAAAATGTGGTTTTTAACTAAATTGTAAATATAGCGGTAAAAAAAAATGTTTTTGTAAAATTTAAAAATAAAAAAATCACCAAAAAGTATAGCATTAAACAACAAACAACACTGTACGTGCATTTGAGGGAACGCGTCAAATATATAGATGAATATAGGTTAGTAGTGATATGCGCCAATAGGCTATTTGGTGGTACCGTTGAAAACTCAATTTTGTTTCAATTACAATAACTACAATGTTTAATGTGATTAGTGTTTTTTGTTTGGCCAATTGCAAATTACAGCCTCCAACAGCCAAGCACGCCCTGTAAACTGTGTGTTTCAACACACACTCTCTCTCTCTCTCTCTCTCCCACTTTAGCTCTCGCGCTCACGCTGTTGCTTGCCGAAACTATTGTTTGCTGAAAATTTCGCATGCTTCTTAATCATCCAGCAGCGGCTCCTGATCGCTGGAGTACTCACCATTATCCTGATTTGCAGCACGCCTGTAAAAGTGTGGCCGTATTAATGTTGGTGTTCAACGTATTTGATTAACAAAAATTTTATTTGAATATGTACTTGTTTGCGTTTGCATTTTCATTTCATTAGAATTTCACATACATTGCGCTAGCATATTGGACACGTTGTGCTGGCGTCATATTCAGGTTACCTTGCACCTTCTTGTCATAGCCCCAGATTACGCAGGTGGAAATTAAAGCAACTGCAAGGCAAAAAAAAAATAATTATACTAAACAAATAATTGGAAAAAAAAACTAAAACTCACTTGTCAGCCAACTCATGAAGAAGAGCTCAACCCATATGTAATTGCCGTCGCTGCGATCGACAATCATGCCAGCAACAATGGTGATTACGGCCAGACCAAGGTTTTGCACAGACTGACAGCTGTTGAACAGTAAAAAACAAAACAAATATGCATTAAAGCGTGTGTTGAGTAACTTATGTACCGTTACTTACAAGCCATAAGCTGTGCCCAATTGATACTCGGGAATGATCAAAGCAACTAGTGGCCAGAGGCTAGCGGCCAACATGGAATACGACAGACCCATAATGATCATGCCAATGTATGGGTTAAGAAGTGTAAATGCGAGCAGCGCATGTGCGCCAATTGTGGTGAATGTCGCGCAAAATACCCAGCTGACATTACGACCGGTTTTGTCGATAACAAAGCCGAAAACGGGCGAAGCAATGGCCGAGATTAAATACACAATCGAATTGACGTTATTAGCTTGATCCGGTTTCAAGTTGAAACGATGCATGAAAAAGGTTCTGAAAAAAAAATAATTTTTTACAAAACATAAAGAAATATAAGAGTACAGCTACTTACTTGCCCAAAGCGATGAAAGGAAAGATGGCAACATAATAGGCCACGCATATAACTGAGACCATCCAAAAGCTGACCTTGAATGTAGTGACATCACTGAGTTTGGCAATCTCACCGGAAGGATTGGTGTTACGTTGCAAAATACGCTCGGCACGTCTATCCATCCAGCCTACAAATCACCAAACAACAATAGTAAATTATATTTTTCAACTTGCAGCATGCAACACACATGAAATTCTACTCACCCAAAATCAGAGCGCACAAAAGTGACAAGACACATGTGCCAGCCGCCAGCAACAAAACTACACCAATTGCTCTATGATCCGTATAGAATTTCGATACATAGTCATATATCGGTTGCATGACCCAGAAATTAACAGTGCTGCCAAAACGCGCCACCGACAATTGCAAACCGAACACCATATTCAATTCCTTCCCCTTGAACCATAGCACAGCGTAATTATTTTGTGCTACAGCCAACGACTCGGCACCGATGCCGAATATGAAACGTCCCAAAATCATTATCCAAAATGTGCCCAATAGGCCACCGGAGGCGAATATCAATTGACCAATAAGTAAAATGAATAGATAGATGATTGTGCCGAGACGTATGCCGAAGACGCGATCAATTAGGAAACCGCCAATGAAGCAGAGCACCACATTTGGCCACGAGTAGATGGAATAGATGAGCGTGAATTCGGTGGTGGTGATGTTGAGATCATGCTTGAAGACCTCCTGTAGTGCGCCGGGGTTGTCGTAGCAAAAATAGGAACCTAGAAGTTAGAGGATGAAGATTAGTCAAAGCATGCGGGAAACATTTCTTATATGCGTATACTTATGTTATTAAAGTTGATTTGAATCGTCATAATCGTAATGGCTTTGCATTATGTGACTATCATAACACTGATCACCAATTTTGAAAAGACTTAAGAATTTTTTATGCAATCTCTACTCTAATCTATCTCTACGTACTAGTAGTAAACAAGAAAGTCAACATCTGACTAACGAAGTTAATGGGTTACACTGGTTTTACAGCTTCAAAAAAAATTGTTTTTTATTGTCTTATTTAACTCTAAAATATCTCTAGAATATTGTACTAAATTCTCAAGTTGATCCCATTAATAGTTTTAGCCTTAGCCTTAAAAAGTTGTGCGCTCGAGGTCAGCTATATGGTCACTTAAAACTTTAAACGCGTTTTTCTCAAACCTTTTTTTTTCAAAGTCGGTTGTCAAGATTTTTTGCGAACTACTCAACCGATCTTAAGAAAAAATTTTACACAGGTCTTTGCGATATAAATTACAGGTTTTTGATTTGTTCAATTACAACTATTTAAAAAACAAACAAAAAGTTGATAAATCTTCTCTAAAATTTCCATTTTTTTTCTAAAAAGGTCTGCCAAAAATACAATTTTAACTTGTTTGGTTTTTTCTTCGTCCAATACCTAGTTAATGCTCTTAGTTCAAACACGTATTTTCTCTTTTTATTTTTTTTCAGAAATTCTGCTGTCAACGTGGACGAATCTTTTTTCAGAGGGATTGCCGGAACTGACGTCGTAATGAGCGAGTTTTGAATTGTTTCCTTTGAAAATTTCACAAAATCCTTATCAAATATGCATCTTCGGAATAATAAAAAGTTTGAGTAAAATATTTAATTTTTTATATGAAAAAATTTTTATTGAAAATAGGGCGTTTTTTGCTCGACGCAACCCATGTAACCCCTTAATATAATATATGTATATATTGCTACTTTTTATGTATACCAACAGACGTTGTGCTGTCTAGATATAACTGTTTATATACCGGTTACCCACAACAGTAACACAATAGCGCTAATTTTCATAAAAGTGAGTTTAGAATTGGAATGTTTTTAGCTCGTTTAGAAAAATAATTATTTTTAATTTTTAATCGTCTCAAAAGCTATCATTTCTAAATACATACCAGAGTTTGGTTAATTCGCACTGTTTAATATTATAGTTTTATTATTGAGGAATAGCTGAGTATCAAAGTAATGTACAATACAAGTATATTTTTTAAAGGAATTTTTTTTATCAATCGTCACCGGAGAGCACATATTTGAGTTTTAGGAACAGAAAAAAGCAGCTGGAAGCCACATCTATCGAATATGGTTGTAGAGGGGCGACTTCCTCAACTAAATATGCTCAAAATCAAGTGTATTTGAAGGCCTCTCTAATGTTAAAAAGCCATCTTTCCAACTAAACCCTTTTAATTTTTTTCGATATTATGGTTTTTAATAGAATGATTCGCATTAGATTTGTTCCCAACCTACGACAGTCGGTTCAACAGAGATACTATGTACCAAAATTTAAACGGCAAAAGACTGTCCGTAGTCGAATTGTTTGGAATGCCATTTTTTTTTTTGCCTGTGTATTTTCCCTCTTATATTTGTAAATATTAGACTGATGGCTGATTTTTAAGCTGTGGTTAGCACTTGAACTACTGGACTACAGTCCTTTGTGAAACCAGAAAATAGAACTCTTGTAATCAGATCTTATAAATCGCAAAGCGTCTTGAGGCTAAAACAAATCTGCTTAGCTGCTTGATTTATTTCTGCTCCCACTAACTCACAGTATGTCTGTATGTATGAAAGTGTTAGCTCTGAAGTGTTTCAAGCGTTGAACTCGCAACGGCGGGATTATGAAGAAGAAAGTGCTGCGATTTTTCTAACTCGTCTTCTTACAAACAGCTTCCATCCGTTAAGATGTCCAACCTTACATCGTGTACACAGTTAGGGTAAAGTTCAGTTAGAGTTGTAATGAAATTTTATATGTTGCTGAGAGCGTACATAGCAGTTCAGATCCCTCAAACGACCGCAGTATAATTTTATCTCTAAAAGCAGTTTGTCCGTCTGGATATGGTCCAAACTTCACAACAGCGTAAGATGGCGGTTGCGAATGATTGCGATTAAAAAAATTACATTAAAACATATATATGTGTGTAAGTTTACGATTATTGAACGAGCTCGCGCCAAGAGATACTTAAAATCTCATAAATCTTTACAATTCACAGGCCTTGTCAATGTATGTATGTATGTATGTGCATTTTTTATTTTTTATTTTTTTTTATGTTTTACTCGTATTTCAATTTAAATTATCTTCGTTTCGGGCGCAGACGTGCACTGTCACAGACGCACAAGTCAAAAATTATTTATTTTATCATTTTTTTCTCAAGCATTATGCGCTCCATTTGAATTAAATGGAGATTGCCATGACGGGCAGTTATCAGTTGTCATAACCGAAGGCATGACAACCTCAGGGTCAAGCTGGACTTACATCATATACATACACACATATGTATATAATATTCATATGTTTGTTAATCCTGTGATTTCGAGGAAGTAAGAAATTATCTTACTATTTACTGTGTTCATTCCAGGTTTTAAGGAAATTTTTAAGGAAAGTTTCATATAATTTTTTTTTTTTGAATACTATTTAATACTACTATGAGTATCAACTGGAAAATCTCGATTAGGCCAACGACAGTGCCGCTGATCATTGTCGACAGCAAAAACCGAAACGGGATTCAATTATAGTAAATCATCCCGAAATGAAAAAGATGTGATTATTTGCAAACCTAACAAGTGGCATATAATATATTCATATCTTATCAATACTCGTCAAAGCAAAAATTAATGCAGTAAACTAATTAGTCATAAGCAGAACGTTTAAAGTACGACTCAGTTGACCGACTAAAGGATTGTTTTGTGTTTTAGAGTAGCCTTTTTACACATTTATATATTTATATTTACTTTTTTATTATTTAAGTAAACATAATAGTAATTGTTGCACTCACCAAATCCAAGCAGGCACATAAAAATCAAGGCAATGAAACGATGCACACCGCTGGCGGGATTACAGCACATCGACGAACCACAACCGCTGGGTTGTAGATCCAACTCGTTGTCCTGGGGACTGCGCCGTGCCACTGAGGCAGGCGACGGTGGACGTGCCTCCTCATTCTCCACTATTGGCAAGACATCATCTGTCGAAGTAGGCATTTTTACGCGAATTTACGTACTTTTAGTTAATTGCGCACTTTTTTAATTAATATTTTTTTTTTTTTGGTTTTTACAAAATTTCACAGTAGATTTATTTTTGGATTATCTTTGCACAACTGTTGAGACGTTCGTGTAATTGCGATTGTAGACGACGCGCTAACTTAATTGCAACTACGCGATTGCAATATTACCAGCTGTGATGCGCACAGCTGTAAGCACTTATCTCGACTGCGTCGACAGTAGAGCGTATGGATGCCGCAATCAATTAACGCTTGCAATGTTGCCGCTTGCAAACTACTACTACTACTTCCTAGAGGGAAGAGGGTGGTTTCGTTGTTTTGTATTCGCTTCTGGTATTTATGTTGATTTGTTAATTCTTATCAATGCCTCTACTGCCGTCTTCCATGTGTTTACTTATTTTAACAACAGATTATTATATTAATTGTTCATTTATATTTTGTTGATTTAGAGCGTGATGATGAGGGGCGTTATTGTTTTGTCATCACAATTCAACAACATTAATACACAAACAATAAAGCTGGTATAAATCAATAACTAGAAGATCATGCGAAAAAGAAAGATAAAAACATTAACCATTCTTAGGGAATTGCTGTTAATATATGTATATATGGAGAAGTTGTTAATGTCACGCACTTGAAACTTTGACCGCACTGGGGACTGGCTATCTGTGTATGTTAAATCTTACTTCGCTTTGAAACATGCATATGTACCATATATTTGTTTAAGCTCCACTTCTAATCAGCACAATTGTACACTTAACGGACTTAGACCCGCATTATTTCCTTACGATAATACAATACAGACTTTGCTGGATGATCGAGTCAAAGGCAGCGCGCTAACACATGCGCATACATAAGTGCAACACGAAGACAAAGGAACGACAACGCGCACTATAAAAAAAAACGGGAGAGCAGAACTATTTTTGTATGTTTTCTATTCTACTGTGCGCGACGAAACCTCGTTGTTAACTGCAAAGAGAAGAAGTAATATTCGATATTAATTAAATATATTGACATTTTATTCAAAAACAATTGGCATAATTTGTATAAAGCAACGTTAATAAAAATCTGATCATATAATCATGTAACCATGGTTTGCTTACAATTACAAATACATATACGATATACAATAATCGTATGCCCTACAAAATCAAGTATTACTCAGCGCAAATAAAAGCAAATACATAAGTATATAGCCAAATCCAAAAAAAAAGGAAATTTGATAAAATATAAAACTTATGATTCACACGCTCGTACGTACATACATATGAATGTATGTATGTACATATTTACATACACTCGAACTCGCGTCAATGTTTACGGTTTTAGTGACCGTATGCATCGATTTATTAGGACATGTGATTTTGTATGGAAAGGCTTCTAATTTCTTGCTGACGTCGACGAGTTGAGCGCTGAACAATGTACATATATATATACATTTTATTCCGTATAAATAAATAGGTAAATGTATACTTACATATTATGTATCTATATATTTACATAAATGTAAATTCCTGCGTCCACAAAATAGATTACAAAAGTTCTTTGACTGCTGTTATTCTTTGAAAACAAAAACTAAAACGTACACAATTTTACTAAGATGCATGCTAAAAAATTTGTGAATTCTTGACAAACGAACAAAAACTGATAAAAGTATCAAAAAGTAATTTGTTATTCCATGTATTATTTTTCAATATTTATTTACTTGTAGTTTACCGTTACTTAAAAATTAAATAAAATTGATTTTAGACAGGAATATTCTGCATATTTTCGTTTTTGTTGCTGTTTTAGCAGTATACAACATTTCCCAAAACAAATTGTTGAACTATTACTGTTATAACAGCACTTGACTAGTTATGAATGCGTTTTTGTATGAAAATGTAAAATGTTCACTCTTCATCGATAGTTATGCATTTTAGGATTTTTCGAGATCTAATGATTTTTTTCATATTTGGATACGTTATAGCTTTAAAAATATCATACTAAAATCGGTATCTCAAATAGTGTTTTAATTACAGCCTACTAAAGTGTAACGACTCAGTTCAATCAGCTCCAACAGTTTATCCTTAAACACGTACACGTTTATCTCGAAACAGCATTTTTCAAATTTGTTTGAATGATTAATTGAACACAAATATCCGTACACTATCAAATTGTTTCTGTATGCTCTGTGTATATGAAAACAACTTTTTTTGTCAATTTTTGAATTTTTTTCGACCGTATGTCAATATATTCTAGGAAAGAATTTTTTTTAGGTTTCATCCATGGAAGCTTTCGGAATCACTACAGCAGTGGCAAACCTTTTTTTAATGCCTTCGAAGATCACGTGTAATTAAAACAAGTAAGGAAGGGCTAAGTTCGGATGTAACCGAACATTTTATACTCTCGCAAAGTCAAATGGTATACTCGTTTGAGATTTCTTTGTGAATTGACTGATATTTTCGGTAGAAGGTCAACTATAGGCACTGGGGTCCACATATTTAGTACTTAGGGGCTTGAACAGTTTTGGTTCGATTTAGACAATTTTTGGTCACAAGGTGGCCTACTTCAAACGTATTATTCACGCAAAGTTTTACCCCGATATAATCATTGTTGCTTGATATGCATAGTGGAAAGTGAAAGAATCAGATGGAATTGAAAATGGTGTTATATGGGAAATAGGCGTGGTTGTAGTCCGATGTCGCCCATTTTCGCACTATAATATAGATATATGAAAATAACGTTATGCACCGAATTTGGTTCAAATCGGTTAAGCAGATCTCAAGATATGGGTTTTCATCTAAAAATGGGCTGTGCCACGCCCACTGTCTAATTTTGAACGCGGTTCCTATAAAGTCATCTCATACCATCCCAGAGATAAAATGGAATGTCTCTGACGTGTTTAGTGCTTGATTTATCGCGCTTTTAGTAGTTTTTAACAGTACCGTTATATGGGGAGTGGGCGAAGTTACGATTTCAACTATTTTCACATCGTGGTTAGAGCTTCTAAAAACATTTGCTTCCAGTGAATTTTGTTATTATAGCATTAGCGGTTTAGGAGATATGCACATTAAACCTATTAGGGGCGGGACGTTGTAAAAAAAATTTCCCAGCTACTTACATACATACAACACATGCAAAACAGATGCAATTATAGGTGTCTCTTTTATATTTAATTACTATTTGCACACAGCACAACACTTCACAGCTAATACTGATTATAAAAGTATCTTTTCGGTTGAAATTTGTTTGTTAAAAACACATAAAATATAAACTAGTGCAGTTGCTTTCGTCCGTCTGACTCGCGCCAGTAAAGGCATTATCACTAAAATTCCATATTCCATGAGAGCGTCGTGATGAACACAATGCCAAAATTAAATGTTTTTATATTGAAACTTTTTGGTATTATATCAGCAAGATTGCGCCTAACTTATGACTTGAAGATCACTACCCATACGAAAGTACTAAAAATTTCCTCTATTTCTATAACGCCTTATATACTCTTTTCACTAAAGGGATGTATATAGTATAAATATTAAAGTTATCAGTAAATTAATATTAAATAAATAGAATTTGCATAGACATGTCCGAAAATTAATCATACTAATGCATAACAGCTTACAAACCTATACATATGCATTAAATATCTGTATGTGTGCCGTGTTTATTAAGTTAATTGTTGTTGTAATAGGCAAAAAGAAATTATCTCTTTTCATAATACTTATTTCCGTAACTTTTTTGTATTTTTACTACAAGCTTCACCACAAAAATGCGAATTATTACGTATTGTGACCGCTTATTACCCAGTTCCAATGCAGACGGTTCTACGCTATGGCAAGGGCAGTTCTGTAGCTTTGACAAATAAAGTAATTTCCATATAAGAACTTAATTTGGATCTATAGGTAAAATTTCAGAGCGATATCTCAAGAACTGACTAGTTGGCATATATACAAACAGACGGACATGGCTTAATCAACTCAGCACGTCACTCTGATCATTTATATATTATATATATTTTATAGCATGTCCAAAGTTTCTTCTGTGTATTACAAACTTCGTGGCAAATTTAAAAAACCCTTTTAAGGGTATAATGTATTTATTGTGTATTAATCCGTTTTTTAATTTTCTCTTAATATTTTTCCTACATAAACGCAGTAATGTTCAAGTACAACTGCTTGGCAACAGTTATATTTCTTTGATATTCTGGTCAATCCCACTGTCACAGAGTTAAAAGTTTGACAACGCTTCAAGCAAAACTTGTTTAACGGATTCGGTTGATATCGACAACACCGAATTTCAAAACTTCAACCCAAATGCAATTGAAAACCGTAATATTATAAAAAAGTTGAAGTTTGACAACACTTCAAACGAAACGGTTTGAGTTGATATCGATAATACCGAATTTCAAAACTTCAACCCAACTGGAGTTGAGTTGAAACCCGTAATAGGGGTTTAAGTAAGTTGACCATTAAAGGCAAAAAAATTACCAGGAGTGTTGCGTCGTATCTTTTTAATCCTTTCTATCATGGCGTTCACTTCTGCTCCAAGATAGTTTTATGTAGCGAGTGCAATCAAATTTTTCCATTTCAAAACCGAATAGGCCGGTTTAAGCATTAATTGAATATTTGACATCGGGCGACAATGTGGTATATACATATGTTTGAAGGTTCCAACTAAAATGGTGACGACTGATATGCACATACATATTTACATATGAACCGAAGAGTATACAAACAAAAACGCAACAAGTAGGTACAAATTTAGACAATTGAAGATATGTAAATATTTCATACATATATATTTAGACATGAATATACACATATATGTAGGTGAAAAATGATACCTGAAATAGTATAAAGAAACTTTTTTCCCGTGTACCAAATTGAATATATTTGAATGTTTGTCTCCCGGTTATTCTAATATAACATTTGGATGACAATTTCTAAATGTATATATAATATATATGAACAGATTTTTGTACGTATGCATATACATACATACATGTATATAACTATAGGTATGAAAATGCAAATTATTGATTTCACCAACATTAGATGCAGAAGATATTTTGCTATAAGATTACTTTTGTTTTTGTTTGTTCTTTTTTTTACAGAATGGTTTTTTAAGCAAAGATACTTATATACACATAAGGAGACATGCTTAATTAGTTATTCAACTGATTAAAAACACAAAGAACGCAATAAGCCATTGAAAAGTAAAATGTTATACATACATATGTTTTATATACATATATTATTGCTGTCGTAATAAATAGAAAATGTGTAAAATCACTACTCACCCGATAATGAGATATGAGATGGGGTTTTTTATTTCCTAAAATTCCATTTCCATTTAAAAATATTCCAACCAATAATATAAATATATTTAAAAGTATTATTTATGGTGCACCTAAAATTGTCTACTAAAACCAGTTTTTATTGCCTTTCTTTTAATATTTCATTTACCATCTTCGTTGACTTTGGCTCGAATCTAATTTTGTTTTGCTTACTATATTTGTACATATATAGAGTTGCATTTCGAAGTATTTACTTTCAGCTATTTATGTATTATGTAACGAAAATTGTTATTTTTCCTTATGTTATACATATTTTTTATCGTCTCAGGAAAATCAAATAGGAAATACGTATAAACTTACTTCTATTTATATTGTTATAATCACCGTGGATATTGGCACTTTTTGGTATATTCGGATAAATTTCACAAGCACGTCCTTACTTTTATCCTTCGTCTATAATATAAAGAAGAAGTTTTGCATATGTGTCAATAAGTTTGTTTACGATGGTTTTTCTTAATTATTTAATCGTTTAACCAGATTTTATAAACTGTAGCCAATTGTTTATGTCTGAATACGTATTTACGGGTTAAGAAAATCAGCCATTTCCAAACAATCCTGCAACTGTAAGCAATGGCAACTCTGAAGTGTATTAGCAAAACAAAAACAGCTGTCATTTTATTTTCCTTTGTCAGTTCGCCCAGATTGACCTAAAGGAGCTCTTAAACTAATATAAGAATAAATTTTGTTGGAACATTTATGTACTGCATAATTAACTCAATATTAAATAATCGATGTGCAGTTGTTAGTACATTATTCTAAATGCGGAAATAATTAAAAACTTAATTTCGCACGGGTTCGCCTGAAAATTACCATTGAGTTCGTTGCTGTCATTAAATTGATAAAAGATGGAAGCGATAAAGGCAAGTGGTATATCTTGCAAAAAAAGTTAATTTGTTTTATATGTAAAATATTTTATTTGATAACAGAACATTTCGCTTGGGATAATTTACGGCCTCTGGGATAGTATAAGAGGCATAGGGTTACTATGGCATATAGATGCAGAGATAAATAAAATAAATGAGGAAAAAGAGGCGGAAAGGCGACGACGGAAACGAGAAAGAGAACATCATCGTAACCCATCACCGACACCTTCGTCAGCAGCTGCAATGGCCAGAGAAGAGCTAAAGGAGTTAATACAACAAAAAGATATACCGGATGAACGAAGCATCAATAGTATATTAAAAGGTTCAGATAAGAATGAATTGACTATTAAAAAACCGTGAGTAAAGATTGTGCATGTTTTTGGAAACTTTAGACTAAATTATACACTTTTTCCAAACAGAGAAAAGAGGATCGCTAAACAAGTATTGAAATGTTGCCTATTGAATGGTGGTTTCGCTTGGCTTAGTATCGTTTTATTCGATCAATTTGTTTTGCCAATTGTCAAGTTCGCAATAAGTTTGTTTTTTAGCGACGATCCATCTAATTTTAAATCTTTATGGAGTTTCTTACAACCCATTTTATCTGTCATTTTTGGTATGACATGGTTATTGCCCATATTTCTGCTTAGCAAATTTGTAAGCTCCTTGTGGTTCGCGGAGATCGCAAATTCCGCCTATCGTATACGGAAGGGGAAGCCCCAGCTAATACCGAATTTCAGCAAATTAATAGCAGATTTCCTATTTAATTTTTTGGTACAAGTATTGTTCCTTATACAAAGTATGCTCGTCAATTTATTACCCATACCATATATAGGTGAAATTCTATGTTTTATACATTTGAGTTTACTCTATTCATTGTATTGTTTCGAATACAAATGGTTCAACATGGGTTGGGAGCTACACCGTCGGTTGAATTATATCGAAAATAACTGGCCATATTTTCTTGGTTTTGGAATACCTTTAACCGTACTAACCAACATGACCAATTCAATTATTGTAAGCAGCTGTATATTTTCTATATTTTTTCCGCTATTCATCTTGAGTGGCAATGAAGCAATACCCATCGTCGATGCAGCGTAAGTATAAAATGTGTTCTTGTTTACTGATTTTTGTATCTAATAAATTTATATTCGTTTCTTTTAGCAATTTTTCAATGCGCCTTTTTTCGCCCGTGATATTTACATCTAATTTAATATTCACACGTGGAGGCCCCCCAAAGTTAAATGCAGATAAATTAGCTCAGCAGAAAAAGCAACTACTCATACAACAAGGAAAGCAGTTAGAAGAACACAATTTGATGCAACAGCATATAGAAAATGAATATTTAGGACGTAGTCGTAGTCGGCAAACTGATGAAACGCCAGATGAATCTTACAATTTACAACGCCAACAGTCATCACGCTACTCTCATTCACCGTCACCAAGCTCAAGCCAATATCGTTACCAACAGCCACCAAACCAACCCCGAGTACCATCAACAATGCGCCCCATAAATGCTTTTCCTGAACGCGCTCAGTTCGTGAATACAGTTCCAACAATTACACCTACACATATTTTCCCGAGAGCGCCATCATCTGCCAGCTCATCTCAACATTCAACACAAACAGTTCGTCGCAGGTAGACGAACACTTACAGACAAAAATGAAAATCAAAAATTTAAACCACACAGCTGTCGACTACAAAACGAAACTGACTTAAAAGTCTTGAAAGTATCGGCTGCTGAAGATAAACAACTGAATTATATCCAAATGGACTTTAAAGTGTGATCAATATCTTTTAGTTTCGCTTTATGTATATTCATACATAAGCTTAAGATAAGAAACGCTTTATATGCTTGTTTCGCTAATACAAGTAATTTCCCCTTATAATCCTTATGACAATTACATACATTTATATTTTTAGAAGCTGATTTTTATTTACATATTTAGTAAGCATATCGCATATTAGGTATAAAATTCTCAATATATGTCGTAATGTAATGAATCGGACAATTTTTTTACTGTTGTACGTTTTATATGTACATACATATATACGTATATATATATATACATAAATATACACGTGGGATAAACGATTTAAATAAATTTCATCAAAGTAACTTTTATAGACACGCTTGTATTTATTTTAAATCTAACAATTCATCTGGTGGTTCATCCTTGACTTCAGGCATATTGTGATACGTTGATACGGCGATCAATGTTTGCAATGCGTCAAAACTCATTGTTGGGTCCTTATCTTCAAGAAGAGACAAGTTTCCATTGCCATTTGTATCTCCTTCATCCAGAAATCCTCTAAAATTCGAGCATTGTGTATAGCCAGGATCCATTTGGAGCAGAGATTTTACAGTCGGATTAGCGAGTCCGAAAAACTTTTCACCTTGCACTTGCAACGGCAACTGCACCACATCGACTAATGTACGCTGAAGTGTTTCCAATAAACCCTTATGGCAGATATAAGCTGTTTCGCCAAAGAAAACACTGTCCAAATCATTGTCTGGTATTATTTGGAATTGTGGCATTCCAGCATTGTTAAGTATTTTACAGGTATAAACACATTTTCGTTGTGGATCCTTTGGGTGGGCATATATACGTGTAGCAACATAACCAACTGGATATATCCAGTTACTTGTGTGGAAATTTGGATTTATGGGTATAATCTCACCAGGTGAGTGTATAAGTATATTACATAGATTGATTGGATACATAGGTTTTCCACTGGCATCTAAAATCACTTTATCTCGTGGTTTATAACGTCTATCTACTTTTTCTTGCCCCTGCAGTGTTGGTATACGTTTCTTAGGACCGCGTTTTTTGGGCATCGGATTAGCTACTTTGCTTGATCCTTTTTGTTGCGAAACCTTAACATCGTGTTGTTCCATTTGCTGTTGTTCTAAACTCTCAATACCCTCATGACGCATAAGTCGTTTAATCAAATAGCGACGTTCTTCGCGGGCTGTTGCCAAATCAGCTTGGACCTGTGCAACCTCATCACACAGCGCAGCATTTTCCTAAATATATGCGAATTTAATGGATAATAAGACAACCCAATACAGAGTACTTACAAATACAAAGTTTTTAATCTGACGTTTTAGGCGTTTATACTTTGATTTATACTTTAAATTCATTACACGCGTATATTGACTGTTTTGATAATGTAACATTGTTTGAGGTTTCGACATGTTGTATCAGTAGAAGCGGTAATTTCCCTTTTTATTTAATTTCTTTGCTATAATACTTTTGTGAAAAAAAAACATATATAAATTATTTTAAGTCCATTTATTTGGAAGTTATTTTTGACAATTCACATTTGTTGATAACATACAGACATGCATTTTCTATTAAATGCAATGTTGTAGAACTTACTCAAAATTCCCCCTTTAATTATTTAGCATTGGACATTTGATTCTAATAAAAGTTATCACGCACTACAAATTTATTTTTAATGAACTCATAATTAAATTAAAAAATTTTTTTAATATATACTGTAAAATATAATGTGTGCTGTATGTATATAACCGATATTTATACAATAACAAATATTGAGGTTTACAAAAAGCAACAATGCACTTGCAATAAACAAAACAAAAGGTAACAAGAAAATGTTAGAAGTCAAGCGAGAAGAAAAAGAGAAGTGTGGAAGCAGTGTAAAAAAATAAAAAACCCTAAGAAAGACTGATGTACGATTAAGAAAGGGGCATTTATTGCTAAAGTCGTTGTTTTATATTGGTATATTTAAAAAATTTCGAGAATAAATGAACAAAAGAGATTAATTAGATCGAATTTCGGATATTACCAAAGGTGTAGATTTGTTATAGCAGCTATTGAACACAGAAAGTGAAAACTAATTATAAGGGCATAACGGAGGATACACAAGAATATATAAAGGAAGCAAATCAGCTGTAAAGGAGCAAGGCTATTGTATTTTGATTTATTGTTACTGGCTGTGATAATTTACTAAACACTGGAAATTAAAAATTGTATTTATAAAGTTCATTTAAAAATAGGTAAGTAGGCAATTACACCAAGGTCACATATCCATTTTCGCAACCCAAGTTTGCTTATTTTTTATATAAACAACTAAATCGAAGTTTCGCTGTTTGCCGCTGACCTTCATGTCGCTTGTATTTATTTATAGTTTAACACTTCTTGTATATTACGGAATTTCAAGCCTTTGCTCATAACGGAGAGTGAAGGTAGTATTAACTACTTTGAACTGTATGATAAGTTATTCATTCTACAACATCTATCTAATCACATCAGAGATAGCTGTTTACTGTTATCGTCTTGGACACAAGTTCATTATATTTTGAAGCTTATTGTATTCAAAATGCAATGGATAACTCACTTAGATGGGGGGCCACGTCGAGTGAATCATGCAGGTGCTTGTGTTGGTGATAGGATTTACTCCTTTGGCGGTTACTGCACTGGAGATGATTATCGGTTAAACGAATGTATAGATGTTCATGCGCTAAACACCAATACGTTGCGCTGGTCGCTCGTGCCTCAAATGCGTGACGAAAATGGTTTGCCGTTAAAGTATCCTGAAGTGCCATTTCAACGGTAAGTGAAGTACAATAATACGAGTATAATGTAATAATGAAATATCTCATTTAATCTTTCAGATATGGTCACACAGCTGTTTCATACGGAGAAAAAATATTTATGTGGGGCGGTCGTAACGATGATCAATTATGCAATATTCTATATTGCTTTGATCCGCAAACTATAAGTTGGTCTCGCCCTGATGTAAAAGGTGCTATACCAGGCGCACGTGATGGTCATTCAGCATGTGTAATCGGCGATTGCATGTATATCTTTGGAGGATTTGTTGAAGAGATAAATGAATTTTCATGCGATGTACATTGCCTTGATTTTCGGACAATGGAGTGGCGATATATACAAACATTCGGTGCACCACCATCATTTCGAGATTTTCACTCCGCAGCCTCTATATATGGCAGGATGTATATTTTTGGGGGCCGTGGCGATAAGCACAGTCCATATCATAGTCAAGAGGAAATGTACTGCCCAGAGATAGTGTTTCTAGATATGAAAACTAAAATGTGGCATAGACCGTCCACCACTGGCAAAGTGCCGGTGGGTAGGCGAAGTCATTCTATGTGTACGATATAATATTTTTTCAGGCCATGTGGAAGTCTTTAAATTTTACTATTTTCAGTTATCTACAATGGCCTTATCCATATATTTGGTGGCTATAACGGTATTTTGGAACAGCATTTTAATGATTTTTACACATTTGATCCAAAATCCAATTGTTGGAATCTTATAAAACCTTTTGGACAACCACCAACTGCGCGACGACGACAAGTTTGTATAGTGAAAGATAAACGAATGTTTCTTTTCGGTGGCACAAGGTGAGTATGAAAAATTTTAATTTTCAAACTATTTCCTTTAAAATAAGCCATCTCAAATAATTTTATGTAAATTATTTTGATTTTCAGTCCCCATCCTCATGACAGCCTATTAATAGACAATAACGACACACATCTTTTAGACTTTGAGCCTACTCTACGTACATTGGCAATTTTAGCTGTAATAAATCATCGTTTAGATACGACGTGGTTGCCTAAAAAGCTTAAGTAAATATTTTCCAAGTATATTGCAAACTATGTTTATAATATAATAGTATTATAATTTTCAGGGAAGAAATACGCTTAATGACACAGCCCAACTCGTTAACACGGCCACTTAACCATGCTGGTTAGCTGAAAATGCAATAAGTAATATTCCTGACTTTAAATACAATACTGTCCTAGAAACCAAACGTGCAAATTCTCATCTACCTACATACCTATAAAGCACCAGCATACTAGAATCAATAGAAAACTAAAATAATGGAGAGAGAAGAAAAGCAGCATTTTATAAAGTAAAGAACATAAAAAGTAGCTTAGCTATATATTATATGTGTCATTCGCACTGTTCCGCATTTATTTTTGTTATGCACAAATTTTAATTTTTTCGTTAATTATTGTTTTTTGCACAACGCTCATCTAAAATTTAACAAAGCATACAATGGAATGTTTAGTTTTGTAGTGTTTTTTTTCTATGCTTATCATCAAGTTTACCGATTTTTAAATGTTACTAGCCTTTTTCTTAATTGCCCAGTGCTTATGTATGAGTCACATATTTGCGTATTGACTTCGTTTAATAGTGTATGTAGATATTATCCTCATAAAATATAACTGAAGAATGAAAAGGAAATCAAAATACTTTACAATGACAAACAGAATACGTAAAAAATACCTACAAGTAAAAACAGTAATTTAATTAAAATGTTTATAAGGCAGTAATATGTATCATATACATTTGGAAAATAAATATGTAACAATTATTAAAATAAACAACAGTAAGGATTGATTACTATATTTAACATAATAATTTAATATTACTATTATAAACGCTTTTTTCCCGTTAGATCTACATCATCCAAACGACTCATATTTATATATGTATTCTTCAATTATTTCCATATTTCGCCACCAAGCGCTTATTCTCACAACGAATCATTTAATATTGACGATCAATGACGTCAATAATGCCATTGAACCCATAACACAGGTATCTTTAGCAGTACGAAGCAGATGCATGTTACTGTGGCTAATATTAAAAATAATATATTATTTTTTTATTTATTCATCCATAACGTACCGTAAATACTATACTTACGTGCTTCTTATTTGATTCATTGTGAATTGACCTCTTACTGCCCAGTTATTTTTCTGATTTTATAATGAGAGTGAAGTTAATAAAAAATAAACCGAGAAGTATTGATAAATTGGCATAATTTAACTTTTTTTCGACACTTTTTTCTATTTTCGCAAACTATTTTTCACATACATATGTATATCAAAATTGGAATTTGAAAAAATCAGGTTTAATGTGTATAAGTTGAGGTTATTCTCTGAACGCTGCTAACTCCGCTGATAATAAGATGAAATTTTAAGGATAATTACCATCATGGGGTAAGTAAGTTTTTTTGCTATTTAAGACCAACTGTTTCCATTTCGAAAAATTGATTATTAATATGTTATTCTAAGTTAACTCTTCGCTTTCCTAATTAAAAACCTTTTCAGTTTAAGTAATTAGTATTTTATTGATCATTTATTAAGTAAATAAAATGAAAGTGCTTCTACAATCTAAATTTTTACAGCAAGGACATTTCCAAAAAACCAACCTGCACTTACAATATAACAATTTACATACAATTAATTCTCATACAAAATCGCATACCACATATGAATTAAAAAACATTGCCATTTAAATGTACAGTTATGTATATGTATATAATTATGCCACCTTATTTACTGGCGTTGCTGCTGGTGATAATAGCAAGAGACAAAACCCTTCTTTTACGACAGATGAAAATAAAGGCAAATACTCAATAAGCAACAGAAGTAGCAACAAAGCTAGAGTCAACCATATAAAAGTCGAACGCCAATTTACTGCCATTGCTTGACATTTGTGCTTTACTATACACTATAAAAATTTAGATTTTTGTTGCTTTTGGCTACGCAGTTCACTCCAGGAAGGCAAGGGTGTTTCTTTGAGTAGCGTCCAGTTAGGTGACGGTACATCAGGTGACAACCAATTAAAATCTGCGATATCTGTATAATTGTTTTGAGCTTTGTCTAATCCTGCCAATTGAAAGTCCTCATCGATTGTAGCGTAATTATAATTATAGTTTGCTATTTCAATTTGCGTACAATCTTCAATAATAGCTCGACATGTGACGTGTAAATATATGCGACAAATGTTTGAAGAATGTAATCGTAGCTGTTGGCAAGCTAAAGCTAGCGTTGTACGCTCACAATTTTCAGCGAATAGCGAACGTGAAATTGGCCCACAAAGGAATGTACAGTCGATGGCCTGCGATATTTGTACTGATCCTGCATGACCACGAAGCTCAACAAAACAATTTTTTAGGTTAGAAATTGTTATATCTTTATTGTTTAGTTCATTACCTTCGAGGCAAATATATTCATCTTCTCTATTCGATAACGTCCAGGTGAATGAAGTGTTGTCAGTTTTAGATTTTTCTGGCATATCAACTTTATCGGTAGAAATGTTCACAACTCTTGGATTGACTAATACCTTCGGTGCTACTTTTTTTCCACTAAATCCAAACTTCTTTTTCGGTATCAATCGCAAACGACACTCTTCGCAGCTGCTACTTAAGTCATTAAGCGTATTCTGACAGGCTTTAATTTTAAAGTCTGTAAGAAACATTGTTGATGTGGTAAGATAACGTTGCAATTCTTGAATTTGTATTGTTAGATCAGCAAATATGCGTGTTAAATCCGCAGTATTAGAAGTTGCTCTATCTGTAGCAGCTGATATTAGCGATATATTTTGTATTTCCTCTTCTATTGCTCGGGCACGTTCAGTAAATGTTTGAGCAAAATAATCAGTACCTTCCAATTCGACATTTTCCTTATTACGTTGCTCTATTTTTACGTCTAAATAATTTTGGCGTTCTTTATTGCGCTTATTTAAACGCTCCAATATGTTTTCCTTCTTAGAATCGGCATTCTCCCCACTATTCAAAGTAGTGCCACTGTCATGAAAATTTGCACTCATCTTGCTGTATGTGTTAACGTAGAATCACTTTCAAGTTGGTGGTGCTTTTAAGTTTACTTTTCCTTCTTCTGCATGTAAATTGGCGGTGCTTCACCAGTAGCCGCCTCACGCATACGTTGCATAAATTGTAACTTTTTAAGTTCTTCCTTGGTTAGATGTGCTGGACCTCCTGTGGCTTTTATGCGCTCTATTTTCTCCTCAGATGGTTCGGTAAGCAACATAAGCCCGTACCCGACGCCGCCTGAACAAACTAACCAGATTAGAGATTTAACATACGGATTGCTTGCCATTTAGAAATTTAATAGAATTATAGTGGTGATTTAATATAAATAATTATATAGTTCTTTTACACAAGCGCTAATTTTAGACCTGGTGATAGTTTTGTGGGAGTATAGATTTGTTAAAAACGTAATGTACCCAAATTATTTGATTATTCTCGTTTTTCGCTCTCAGCTCGCCAGATTGCGGAATCGACTTGCCTCAAGTTGCTATTACCCAAAACCTCGCCCACTTTATAGTAGTAATCTAGTGCAAATGGGAAGTTGTCGTTGATATAGTGGCGGAACTCTGAAAATATGGAGATATAATTTGATTTAGAATAATTCTGCAAAATATAGATAAACATTTGGAACTAAATGTATTGAAAAATGTTACAAAAATTTATTTTAAATATTGTATTTAGATTTTGTTTCACAAGCAAACTTATTCTATTGAATATTGAAAGTTTAACCGAAAATAATCTGCATTTCAAAACAAAGAAAAAACATATTGTTTAGCAATTAAACACTTTTTTACGTCTAGAAACACACATCAGACGATTGTCACCCACACTGTGCGCACCCGTCATGATTCATCCACTATACACCTAACTCTATTGTGCTGAGTTTTGTATATGAATTTGACGTAAACTTCCGTCATTTATATTACAAATTTTTACAAATACAAATTTCATAACAAACCCGCATTGTGTAACAATTTTATACATTTACAGTTTTTTTTTGTTAAATTTTGTTAACTTTAAACTTTAATTAGTGATTCTTCAACTTTTATTTTAGGTTGTGTAAGAATGTTTTTCGCTTACCACGATTTGTGTTCATACGATAATATACTCCGTAAGAGGCTGCAAAGCAAACAGCTTCCGCGACGAATAATACTTTAGCACTTCCTTTTAAAAATTTCCAGAATGATGATTTTGGCGATTTTGGCAACATCACAGCAAAATAAAAATATATTAATAGTTTATTAACACTTTGAAAAAAATTTCATCATGTCTTTGACTGCACACTTTTATTACGGTTAGCTTTACAGATGGATGTCAATACTGAGGTGTTCTATCAAAAATGTGGCAACATTGTTATAAAAATTACCAATTTATTAACCTTTGCTAGCATGCAGCTATTGCAGTATTTTTTATTAGAAGTTGCAGAGATGCTCTATTATTATCTACATTTAAAATTTTTTTAAATTTATTTTGTATGTTACAAATGGCTTCTTTTTTGGGAGTATTATCAGTTGTTAAACTACTTTTTACTATAGTTTACAAGTTTATATTAATATCAGTCACAATAGTGTAATTATGTTACTTGGCAGCACTACGCACCAAGTCGGGTAACTTTGTGAGTTGTCGCTAGCATGGTCGCTAGTCTAATATAAATCCGAGTTGATGTTTACATGTTTTACCATTTACGCGTTCAAGTTTTTTGACCACAATAGAATGCAACTTGCATAGTGATTTAATTAAAACATCTTTAACAACCTAGGAACAAAATGTCGTCCGATGAAAGGCAGTAAGAATCAATTTGATATATAAAATCTACACGAAATAAATAATAATAACAAAATTGTAGAAAACGTAAACGGTGGAGTGTGCGCGAAACAAAAAGCTTACTAAAATGCTATTTAGCTCATAAAGATGAATTTGTTCACCACGGAAAAAAGAGGTTGGCATATACACATGTTTTGGAAGACATGATAGCGGATGGATTCACAGTAAGGAACTAGTATATATGCATATGCTTTATATAAATCATAGATAATATTTGATATAGGATTCATCGGCAACGGTAATAACATTGGAAAACAAAATACGGAGTTTACATTCCACATATAAAACTGCGAAAGAAAATGAAGCCAAAACCGGTGTATCCCCAAACAATGCTCTATGCATGGCAGAAATGGAAGAAATTTTTGGAGATATGGATTCCGGTTCAAATGATCATAGACTACAAATGGGCATAAACAGTGGAAATGCGTTTGCAATGTCACCAACCGATACCGTTTTTACAGCGCATAATGTATTAATACCAGATCTATCTTATCCAGAATTACATATTAAATCATCACCACCTTCGTCTCCTTCACCACAACTCGAACTTAAATCGTCACCACCATCTTCCCCTTCTTCATATACTCCTATGAAATCACCAACGCAACCAACTCCATTACCTCAGACACAGTCTGCATCTGCATCATTACCGCAAGTTTCAAATCGACGTCGTCGCAGGAAAACCGCTCGTGAAATTTATTATGAGCAGAAATTAAAGATTAAACAAAAGTTGGCGGAAAATAAAATAGAAGAGAGAAGAAGGCTAAATCAATCTATTCTTGAGGTACTTAAGGATGTTGAGAAAAAAAAATTAGAGATGCTGAAGGCGTATTTAAAGTAGTTAAACTTGTCTATGTATTATAAACCTTTTGGTGAATGTTTTCTTATGAGGGTCAAATTGTTTTGAAAGTTTAATAAAGAATAAAACAAATGTCATAATTTCTTGTGTGCCATTTATTCAGTGCTTTGTAATATCTCCTACTCAAAAAATATTTTCTTGACTCACTATATACATACAAACTAAACTATTTCTGTAAATTGTTGAATTTCTGAAATATTTTAGTAACCTTATATGACTTTGTTTTCTTTTAAATATTTAAATAGTAGATCGCGTCTTTCCATATAAATATCGTCTTCAATGAGTCCTGCTTTTATATTATTGTCTAATTTCTGCAGATTACTGTCCTTAAAGTCATCAATAAGTACGTCATCTAAATCTATACATATATTATGAAGAACACAAGCACTAACAATAATGTTCACCATAAAACATAAATTCATTTGTTCAGAAAAATGTTGCAATCTTCTGAAGCGTGCCTTCAGTAAACTAAAAGCATTTACAACCACGAGATGAGTAGATGAATGCAATTTATTGAATAGTCGTTGACTCATAGTCAATTTGTCGTCTTTAAATTGTGACACCAACCAACTCGTTGATGAATAAGTTGAATCGCCTAATAAGAAGTAGTCCTTTGGAAATAATTCTTGTCCCTCCAACTGTGCTTTGATAAAGAGATTGGATCTCCGTAAAACTTTGCTTGAATTCATCGATCCAGGCTCACCACATGATAGATCGGTAAATCTTTTATCTGGATCAACTACTGCTTGCAGCACTAAGCTGTAGGTATGTGCTCGGTTGAAATAATTTTCTTTATTATTATTTGGTGCCTTTATTTGTATGTGCGTGCAACCGATGACTCCGATTATTCCTGGTATATCATTTTTGTCCTTAAATTTCTGTTCAACCTCTGTTGCGGCAGCATCTTGTGGCCACTTTATAAATTTATGTCCACTTGAAATAATCCAAGACGACAAAGTATTTATAATGTGCCAAGCTGTTGAATTTGAAATACCAAATAATCTGCTGAGGTTTCGAAAGGTTACCGTGTGACCTATATACCAAATATATAAATACACCTTAGTTCTGGGTGTCACTCTTGCTCTTCCACCAGGATTTGTGCTTTTGGCTATAGTAGCAGAATATTTCTCTATAAAAAAAAAATTAAAAAACATATATAAATAAATATAATAAAATTGTGTATAATATTTACTTTAAATATTGCACTATACCAATTAAAAATTCTACAGTTGAACGTCGAAGTCTCATGTGGGTCCTAAATTCAATACTACTGTAATTGTCGATAACATCACAAAAATTGTCACCCTTGATGGTTTCCTCTCGTTCGGAGTCATCGGAACTTGATGAGGACTCGGAACTAGAACTTGATTGGACACTATCTAAAA
Organism: Bactrocera oleae; assembly: GCF_042242935.1. Taxonomy (NCBI): domain Eukaryota; kingdom Metazoa; phylum Arthropoda; class Insecta; order Diptera; family Tephritidae; genus Bactrocera; species Bactrocera oleae. The sequence continues at coordinate 6,149,672 of NC_091537.1, read as the reverse complement.
TATCCTCTATTCGGACCATTCCACTCATGAGCAGCTCTTCACTTGAAAAGAAATTTGTTATCTAAAGAGGATATTTTGTAAAAACACACAGTTCCAAAAGCGAATTAGTTTCTTTACCAAGTTCGATATGGTGTTATTATCCATTTTTATATTTCTACTATCTTAATATATACATTTACACCTTTTAACATAACTATTTTATACGAATTATTAAAGTAGAAGTGCACAATAGTGTTTACAAATGCTACATATTTTTCCATTAACCTTTACAAGTACGGGCAAATGCACCATAACTGTAATATAACGATTTGTACAGGTGGTCGCTTACGGTGAATGGCATTTTTGTAAAGCAGAAGAAGAAGGAGAAAAATAAATATATTTTTGACAGTAAAATTTTGACATTAGTCTTTTAAACAATTTCACTTTTATTGTTTAGTCATCATGTTATATTAAGGAAGTTTCCTGTTTTGTCTAGAATATTTTGTCACAATTCTTACATACTTTAAATAGCAGCAATCTACCTAGTAGGCAGTTAGTTTTAAAATGGAGTTTCCACACCTCGGTCAACACTGCAACGAATCCACCTGCAATCGCTTAGATTTCCTGCCATTTAAATGTGATTCGTGTATTAAGGTATTTTGTTCGACACACTTTAATTATGATAACCACTCGTGCATGGGTCCACGTCGTAAGGATATGCAAGTACCCATTTGTCCATTGTGTGGTGAGCCAGTACCCACAGCGCCAGGTGTCGAACCTGATATAACAGTGGGTCGCCATATTGACCAACAGTGCAAATCTGACACAAAGAAAATTTATACAAATCGTTGCAGCTATAGAAACTGCAAAAAAAAAGAACTTATTCCAGTTACTTGTAGAGAATGTAAAAAAAATTATTGTTTGCGTCATCGGCACACTACAGATCACGAATGTAACAATGCATCTGGTGTAAACGTAGATCAGCGTGCTTTAGCAGCGTAAGTTTTTACTTTATATCAAAATATTTTTTGAAATAAACATCCGTTTCTATTTTAGTACTGCCGCCGAATATCGTCGCACAAATAAGCCAACTTCATTGTTCAACGCACAGCCAAAACGAAATGTAGTACCGATTGGCACACAAGTGCAAAATATTCAAGGAAATATGGTAATTAATAATTTCCAATAAGAATTACTTTCGAAATGCTTAACTCTTATTATTATTTTTTCGTTTTAGACAGAGGATGAAGCGTTGGCGCGGGCACTCGCTTTATCGATTATGGAATTAGACGAAAGTGCGGATCGGGAACGTCGCAATCAAGCTGCTGCGAATTCTTCAGTACAAGCCAATGCTACAGTACGTGTAGGCGGTCGTGATGGACAAACAACAAATGTCAAGGACAAATGTTTACTCTCGTAGTATGGGTTCGACGAATTGTTAGAATTTAATGTTTTACAGGCTGTATAAGATTTAGTTTATAAAATCTAACATACTATTAATATTTAGGGGTTTTATTTGCGGCATTTAATGAATGAATATTAAAATTGTAATGTTTTGCAAGATGCCAGTGCGCATTAGCAGTTAATACAAAAATGTTTAAGAATTTAAAACACTCTTTAAATAATTACGTGGTGCACCGGTGTATATACATTACAGATTTTGGTGTTCAGTTAGTAAAGATGCCTGTTTCTTTATAATTTGTAATTAAGCTAATAGTAGTGGAGTTAAATTTAGCAGACTATAATGATGAGGCGTTGTCCTCTGTAGCGAGTCATTGTTGTACTTGATTTACAAATTGTAGTTGTTCGTTTTAAATAAAATAGATGCTTATATATTAAAATAAATTCACAAAAACTCGTTTTGATAATTGCTTTAGTACATACATATATGATCGCACCTTCAATATTTATCAAGGCAGAGCAGAGCACCACCCACTGGGTCTAAAGTCTTCGTGTTTTACTCATATAGCCCTGCTTTTTCCACGATTCTCACAGTTGCACCAGGGCTCTTACTACTTGCCACTAATTCTCCTGGCCTCTCGCTGTCTCTTCTCGGTCCACACGGATTGTCTCTGCCTCTATTCAGCTCTTATTCTGACTACCCTCTAGCTTTCACATATTCTCTTCTGCTTTCCTACGTGCCCTGTTCGGTTATCCCCTGCTCCTTCCGTCTCTCACCCGCATCACTCAGAGAGACACACTAGCAAGCGGTATCTTCTATTACAAGTTGCCCTTAGAGTCCTGGTGCTTTCTGTTTGCTCATGCCATGCATTAACATTCGAATCAAATTCTTTTATTTTGTAATCCCGAAAACATTACTTAAAAAAAGAAAAATTAAATTCTTAATCGAAAATACCGGATTAAATGATAAAAAAATGTTAATTCACAAAAAAAAAAATTAAAAATTAAACTTTTAATTCTAATTACCGGCTTGGAAAATAAAAAGTGTTAATTCCAAGTTTATAATTAAAAATAAAGAAAAAACGTGCTATGCATTTCTTTTAGCATAAAAGGGTGTAAAGGAAAGATCTTTATATTGATTTTGTTCGATCAGTATGAATAAACTTTAAAATATTCGCAAACCCTGCTCCAACTCACATAGCATATCTGGGGTTTTCGGTTCCGTATGTGTCGGGAAATATGTAAGGTACAAGTATCTTTATAAAATAGTCTTTTCTTAAATTTTATTGCTTTGGTGCCGAAAATTGAGAAAATTGGTGCAGACATTTTTCTAGCCTCCATATACTCAATATATTGGTCTTCATTGCTATGATTAATTTTACTAAATATACCAGTCAATTTGTGAGATTCCTCAGTCATATTTTTTGAGTTTATTTCTTTTATCATTGTGTCTTTTGGGACTGGATTGTTAAAATCGGTCCAAATCTTCCCTGCAATTCTGTATGACTAATTCATTGAACTAGGAAAATAACTTTTCCATGCCAAAAAAGATCTGAATCGGTAAAAGTTTTACAAACATTGAAATAATTCCCACTGCTCATGACCTCATACAAATTTCGAGAGTAGCAGCTTCCGTTAGGTTTGAAATATTCTTTACAGTTGTTGTCTCGTCGTAGAATCGCAATTCGTACGATCAAATTATCGTCAATAATTAATCGTTTTTATTTTTTGTAGTTGCACAATTTGTGCAAGTTAGCCATTATCTTTCAGGTAATTAATTTTCATTAAGTACCTGATGTCACTTGAAACATGATCGGTAATTATCAATTAAATAAGTTCATTGAAATAGCTATATAGTAATTAAAAAATAATCATTAATAATAATTTATACGAGTATAGAAAGAAATTGAGATACCGGGTAAATTTGAAGACGTATAAAAACAACCTTATTGCTCGAAATAGATCGCGTAGGAAATTTTTACACACAAAATATGTGAATATGTAAACAAGAACTTACAAACCAGCATACATTTGAATGAATGCTCGTGTGACTTTCGCTATCAGTACGGAGCGTAATAGAATGTCTGCTCTCTCGGGAATAATAAATAATAATAAATAGGTTAATGAAAACAAAACGTACATACATATATACCTGCTTATGGCAAGAGCCAGACTAACGTTTGTGCAGATCACTCTAACTATGTATATATACATTTGTATATATATTTACATAAAACCAATATAAATTTAAATTACGAACGCATATTTTGTATAATTTTGCGGGAAGAGCAATTCAGTGGGTTTTGTGGTCTGTGATTGAGTAGACAGCGGGGACAACGCATCCCAGAAGACGACAGCTATGCCATTTTTACTTATTTGGCTTCACTAAAAGCACACTTGCCGGCGTTTTTTTTTAACACGTTTTGCCATATTCTACTAGAAATAAATTGATTTTCATTAGATACACATACATAATATACAGTTACTCGGTATACAATTTCTCGGCAAATTCCTTAAAAGTCAACAATAGTTGTATAACATTGCTGATATAGTGATTATATAGTGTGTGAATACGCGAAAACGGAAAACAGTTGCACAAAAATGGCCAAATCGATGTTATTGATTTATTTATTGCTGGCTCTTGCAGTCTCTCCAACAAAAATCGTTGCTGGCGGTCGCATACTCGGCATATTTCCCCACTTTGGCTACAGTCATTTTAAGGTATTTTTTCCCCTATTGCGCACATTGGCGGAGCATGGTCATCATGTCACCGTGGTCACACATATTCAAGCGCCCGATAATACCACCAACAACTATGAAGAATTATTGTTAGCAGGTGAAAAAACCAGAAATATGGTCACTTTCAATGACGTTCTACCGCGTCGTCCGTTACACTATCTTTTATTGGAAGCAGATTTATTACATAAAGAGGGACAAAAAGCCTGCAAACGGTTCTATGAGAGCGGTCATATTGAAACGATACTTAAAAAACACGAACAACAACCATTCGATTTGGTTATTACCGAGTTCTTTAATACGGATTGCGAGTTGGGCATACCATATCTGCTGGAAGTACCAATAGTGGGTTTAAGTAGTTGCTTATTAATGCCTTATTTCTACAATCGTATTGCCTTGCCTGATTTCCCCTCTCATGTACAATCTGAATTTGTCGGCTTCTCGGAAGAATTGAACTGGCATGAACGTCTACTGAATTTCGTACAAGCGAATGTAATCAAGAATCTTTATCGGTAAGAAATTATCAAGTGCCGGTTAATGGCACAATATAAATACAAATAATATACATATACATATATAATTAGCAGTAGGGATTGATTATATGGAAACACATTAATCGAATACGCTTATAAACCTAGAAGTGGCGATCACCTCAGATTAGCATTGTTATCAATTGTTACAGTCAATCGAGAGATATGTATATGATGAAATTAATTTATTCAGCAATATACTTGTATTTCTTGATGAAAGTGATATCTTCAATATGTAAGGAAGCACAAAGTTCAATGCAGTCGCACTTTATATATTATTGCGCTTCGTAAAACTTAAGGGCGTGAAAATATTTCTAGGTGTTAGCATTTTTATACCCCCAACAGGGAATATTAAGTTTGCCACGAAGTTTGTAACTTTCAGAAGGAAACGTGGAAGACGCTATAAGGTATATGATTGTATATATAAACGATCAGAGTGACGAGCTAAGTCGATTTAGTTTTTCATATATCGAAAGATATGAAATTTTTCACACTTTCGTTTCTCCCCAAAAAGCTGCTCATTTGTCAGATCTGTCGATATTGGACCACTATAGGTACTATATATAGCTGTCATACAAACTGATCCATCAAAAAAAATAAAAAATTAAGGTCTTGTATGAAAATTTTTGGTGAAAAATTGGTATTCTCATACATAATACATACATACATACGAACGATGAGCTATCTACATATTAGGGGGCATGCTATCGGGAATATGGAGTGAAGCGGTATGCACGCATGTTTGCTGCAGGTTTTTGCATAAGCCAATATAATCAATAATCTTTATTTGTATCTCAAATGAAATAGCAATTTAGAAAGTTATAGATTTAAGCGGTTTGGCTACTGTAGATTCATTATTTTTTTTCGCGCTTTAATCATTTATTCACAGAACTAATGAAACACTTACCAAGTTTAAAGCTCAAGCTGATGAAAACTTATTTTTTTCGGTTGACTTTAATAATCAATTCGTGCGTTGTCTCTTTGATCGTGTTTTTAAGCGCGCCGCGGCTAGACATTTAACATCCACAAATGTTGTCCCGAGATAAAATAAAAAAAACGTCGTTAATCTACATGAAAGGTATGTAGGGAAATTTCAAAATATTGATTTCTTCAAAAATTATAGGTATTTGAACAGAAAAATTAAAATTTTAGTCAATAATTTCGTAATGAACTGGCCATAAAAAAGTTTTCTAATTATGCCAAAATTAATTCTGCAGATAATTTCAAAATTTGAAGTCGATCGGATAAAAATTATCAAAGTTATTTGTCTCGCCAATTCGAAAAAACAAGTTTTGAGAAAAATGCGTTTAAAGTTTTACATATATATATTTATAACTGTACATATATTTGCTTAAAGTCGCTTGAAAAAAATTTTCTCGCTAGAAATTAACTTTAAACTAATTTTTATGACTATAAAGCACAGTTTAAGCGAAATAAAAGGATTTTTTGAAACTTCTACAGTGGACATATTCCTTAATGCTCATAAAATGATTGACAACTAAAGTGTTATGTAACAAAACCATTTTTCGACGCTCCCAAAAGCAACATGAAAGTGAAGGATATAATAGCTTACTACCATTTTATTTTTGTTAGTTCTATCCAACTACGAGTCAACAAACCCAAAATGTGCATTGATGAATAATGCTCCATTTAACCGACATTCCGCTGTACATAGTTCGGTTCCTCGGGAATTTAGCGTTTCCTTATTATATGTTACTATAATTGTTTAGCAAGATATTTTCAGAATATCTACTTCAACTGAATATATCTTCGCTGGTATGATAAGTTCCACATATATGCTTACATAATGAGATTGTTTCGATAGGGTTGAACAAAAGAGACATCATGACAGAGATGTTTGAGAAATGTGATCAAATGATTACTGAATGGAGGGTAGTTTAACTGGTAGTTTACTAACGATACCGTATGCACACTTAGTATTAACACAAAGATTATAAAAGTTAGTATTCAGTCTTTATGAAAAGTGACAGTTATCTCTTCTTTAAGTGCGCCTAATATAAAATAATTCGCCTCAAAGCCAGAAACCCGCACATTTTTAGTTTTGTCGAGTCTTGATTGAGATCTCTGTTATGCTATTTTACAGTTATCGCACAAATTATTATGATCGCAAAGTGATCAACAAATATCTAAATGTGGATTTCGATGTTGATGATTATGCCAAACGAAGCACCAGCTTCGTTTTGGTCAATCAACATTACACGCTACACGGTAATAAACCATTAACTTCACAGTTAATCGAAATGGGTGGTATACATATCGATGAGACAGCACTAAATGCGCGATTACCTGATGAAATTGAGAAATTCTTAAAAAATGCACCAGCCGAAGGTGTGCTCTTCTTTAGCTGGGGTTCTATGGTACGTTCGTCTAGCATGCCCAGTGAGAAAGTGCAAACAATAGTCAAAGTGCTCGAACAACAGCCTTTCAATGTGATTTGGAAATGGGAGACTGACGAAGTGCCAACGAAAAGTAAGAAGTTCCTCTTCGTAAAATGGGCGCCACAATTTAGTCTGATCTGTGAGTATGTGGGACACGGAAGAATTAAGAATTGATGACATTTATATTGTATATATATTGCGTATATATAATTTTCTGTAGGTCATCCCAAGGTGAAATTATTTTGGGGGCATGGTGGTCTACTCGGCACCACTGAGAATATATACTGTGGCAAACCGCTAATTGTCACACCACTCTACGGTGATCAAAGCGTTAACGCATACGCGGTACAAAATCGTGGTGTAGGCTCTATACTCTCCTTCGACGATATTAATGAAAAGAATTTAAAAGCGACGCTTAAAGAGATGCGCCGCAAGAGGTGAGCACGGTGCTTGTTTGTGTGTATATTTAGATATTAATTTATCTAATACTCCTAATTCTTATTTTGCACAGTTATGCTGAGAATGCTGCCGCGCTTTCGCATTTATTCCGCAATCAAAACATGAAACCGCTGGACAGAGCCGTGTGGTGGGTGGAACATTTGTTGCAGGAGAACGGCAAAATGGCGCATAAATTGCTGCAGACAAAGGCGGTAAAACTAAATTGGTTCGTCTATTACTCACTGGACAGTGTGTCAATTATTGTGATCGGTCTCGCGTTGCTCATCTTCATTATACGTGCGCTTTTGCAACGTTTGTGCGGCCTTTTCAAAGGCGGCAAACAAAGTGGCAAAGTGAAAACGAAATAATTGTACTAAATATAAATATTATTGAATAATAAAAATTTTGCTTTAGTTTAACTTAGAATTTTACATATTGTACTTAGAAGTTATTGTATATACTTTTGTCTTTCAAACTTTTTAGAGAAATTAATTCTGTAAAAATTGTTTGTTCGTCTCGTCAATCTTCCACTTTGACAATCACACAATTTTTTTGACATCAGACGTCCAAAGAGTTTTGGCTGTATAGTTTGATGCGCAATGTGGTAATAATGATAGTTCCTGTCACAAACCCGCAACCACACAGTCACTTTTTAATTTAGTCTGTTGAGTTAAGCTTTTACGAGATATTCATAGTCAAACATCAATGCCTATTAAAGGGTAACAAAAAAACAAACAAAAAAGAGAAAAAATAGACAATTTTTAAAGAGCATACAATTTCCTACAAGACTATGAGCTTTGCAGTTTAAAGTGATGTTTTTTCATTGACTTGTAAAATTTAAAAGAAAAAAAACAAATTTTTTTTAAATAGTCAAATCTCAACCGATAATATCTTTAAAACGATTAGGTTTAGGGAAAACCCGTAAGAGACCATATTATAGAACATTAATCTATGAAACGAGATATTTTTTTCAAGTAGTTGGAAGCGGGATATGAATTTTTTTATCTGATAAAAAGAAAAAAATGGAAACCCGTAATTAAAGGACGTTCCCGTTACAATAAAGAGCTCATACTTGGAGAACATGACTTAGAGATGTGTATTAACAAATTTATCATAGTACGAAGGGAAAGAAAAAACATTTGTTTTTTTGACCCACCCTAATATACATGTATGTAGTAGTTATTGTAACCTAACTTACGTGTAGCAAGCGTCAAGATATTTTTATTTTTATTAAAGTTTCATCTGTGCGGACAGACGCTTTCGTCTTCGCGATCATTTTGATATATATAACTTTATACCAATCTCGATTAATTTTAATCTTATGCATACTTATATTTTCAAAAATTAATCCTAGGACATAAACATGTGGACTCTTTCGTGTAATTAGTTTAAGGCCTTTATGTCGGAAAATAATTAATTACATTGTTGGCGAGTGTTATAATCAATGTATAACCACTAAGCGGATGTGATTATATTATAACTATAAGCAATCTCTTATCTCGAAAATGAGAGTCTACCTTATTGAGTCGCTATGACAGTTTTTGGCAAACCCTGTATATCATATACATATCTCAAATGGACATTGTAAAAATGCCAAATACGGCTAGTTTGCATATTAATGCCGCTAAACAGTGTGAAATTAGCTTTGGCTTCATAGAAAAACTATTGTCAATGCAAAGCGTCACCATTTCGTGGCGTTGTTTCGGTGTGTACCGTAAGTCGGTTATTTAATGTTTAGTTAGCATTTAAGATCGCGCACCGTGTATATTTAATAATAGTATTTTAAAGACAATCAACAACTTCAAACAATCTTTGTCGAATTACTCATCACACGCCTTGGGTTCTGTGGCCAAGGTGTCTTATATGTCGTCTTTCAAGTAGTTTGAAGCTATCAATGTTTTTGTAGAACTCGTTTGGCTCGGTTGTTTGCTTCAAATCGTTTTTAATGGGTTTACGGTAGTTTATAATCACATTTGCTGAGCGATATTGATTTTCTGTCATATTACCTTTGTATCTTTCAGAAAATCTTCTATTGACTATCTAGTTCTAGTTGTAAACCTATCTAATACAGAGCTAAATTTTACCAATTTCTTTAGTTGTATCCGTTAAGTTTGTTGTAAACATGATTTTTTCTTACATCGGATGGTATATCTGAAGAAATGCTTAATCTATTTTTATAATCTGATTTCGATTATATACATACATATGTACCTACATATCAATTGAGGTTGTTTTTAAAAACCGTAAGATCAATAATTGTTCAAATAGAAATCCAAACATATTAAAAATTATCTGTATTAATATCTACTCACCAACATTCTTGCTAAGATCTGCTTTCTGATGACACAGCCATGCGTCGAGGAGAACTTGGACAAGTTCATTAAATCACGCATATGTGGTTTTCCATGAGCAATCGATGTGTATATGAATTATAATGCAATATAAATTGTTATTTAAATATGAGGTGCTAAGTAAGTGTCATACATTTCATTGCAAATACGCACAAAATTATTCAAATCTGTGTAAATGTGAAAGTAATTGAAGGTGGACCACATGAAATCAATAATCAAAATAGCCAATTCAATTCCACAAATATCTACATACATATATATGTGTGTTAGTATATAGGTATACGCACATGCGCAGAGTCGCAGCGAGAAGGTGAGTAAGCACTCACTATTGACGTCACACATGGACCGAATGACAGCATCAGCGCCATCAAATCCCTTCTAAATATCTCTAATCGTATTATAGTTGTATGAAAAGCAAGATCATATTCTCGTTATATGTACGTACATACATATGTGAACGTAAGTAGAGAGAATTTCTAGAACAACAAGTGTAGCTTAAAAAAGGCCATGACAATGACAATGACAGTGACAAAGCACCGTTCGTTAAAAAAGCTGCTAAACAACGTATTCTTAACATGCTCCAAACAAATCGGTTTATTATTACTTAAATAGAATTTTTTACTTCGAAATAAGTAAGTCATCGTCATTTCTTCAGCTTACAGATAAGTCTCTCCAATAGCACAAAATAATAAATGACAAAATGGTTTTTTGCTTCAAAAACCCCACAAGGACTGATATTGAACATTATCTAAAATTAATTATTACTTTTTTATACTATTATTCTACAATCGTGGATTATCATTAGATTACTTAATCACCCACTTCTTTGGTACTTTTTCTAGGGTGATGTTTTGTCTATCGCTTGTATTCTTCAAAGTTGTCTGGTTGCAAAGCGTGGTCTAAATGAGGTTTTTAAAATTTTTTTTGATTTAATTGTTTAAGGTTTCGATAGTTTTTTGTAAAGAGGCTATGAATTTTAAAAAATCGAATTCTGTTTCTGAAAATATTCTCCGAAAATTTGAAGTTAATCCGGCAAATAGTTTCAGAGTTATTTGCGTATTTGTGAATTTAACTTAATATAAACGACTCCCCAAACTTTAAACGCCCTATTCTTGAAACGCTGTTTTCAGAATCTGTAAGGAAAATTTCTTCGAAACGACTGGACTGATCGATTCGAAATTTTCACACGACCTTCTGAGTGATACACATACATATGTCAGTTTATGATCGAGGCAATAAGATTTTTTTAAGTCACGCTGAGTGTAATTTTTTTTACAATATACTTGTCTAGTGTAGTAATATATTTTTTTTTAGTTCTTAGATTCGAGATAATTTTAAGCAGAAAAATCAACACAAGGAAACATTTTTGAAAAATAAATTTTTAGATTAAGTAACACAAATTACATTTTTACTTAAAAAGTTCTCTAGACTTGATCACTTTGAAGTGCATATATTTTCAGCAAATGCGAATATGTGAAAGTATGGAAACAAAATTATCTTATTTATTAAATCTAAATTGTTGATTAAACTTTCTCAAGAGGTTTACTAATAATTCTACTTCTTCTACTTGTGGTATTAACTGCTATTAAAATATAATATATGCGCATCACGCAATGTGTTCTCATGAGAATTGATCTGAGTACATAGCAGTATAACCCATCGAAATTCTGCTCATAAATCCATTCAATTTCAAATGATTACCTATCCAACTAGATTTTACTATGCAAATTCGAACATAGTAATTAGCAAAATATATCAAAAATTTTACTGCTTTACTGGAGAGACCTTGAAATGCCTACGCTTTTCAGTAAATGTTTATGCATATATTATGGTTTTTATGTATGCCTAAAACTAAAATTAAAGTTTAAAGTGATTTGTTTTTAATACTTTTTTATTTCGTTTTCTATACACTTATTTTGTTTGGAGCGCAAAATTAGGTAATATTTCAAAATGTTTTGCGCATTGCATAAAGAAGATATACTGAAGTTAATTTATATAAGTATTTCATATGCATAAAATAAATAACAAAATTTGTATACAAAGAAAAAATAGTAATAGTAATAGTTATAGGTTATTTGGCAGTAGCGCATGAAGGAAGTTACATACTTTGTATTTCATTTCCATTATGAACACAAACGAATATGGTAATACACTTAATTCTCCTCGTAATCATATTCATCGAGATTGTCATCACTTCTGTTGCGTATGATTTTTGTGTTATTGTTCACAGAGTTGCCGGGAGCGCTGCTGCTGCTAAGGCCGCTATTATTGCCATTAACATTGCTGCCGATGTTGGTGTTATATGTGTTGCTGCTGTACTTGTTATAGCTATTCTTATAGCTGGCATCTAGTGCGCTAACACTGCCACCATAACTGGTTGCGGACGTGTTGTTCTTAATGCCACCGACACTGCTGTTGACGCCACGATTGCTGGTACTGCTGCTGCTGCTGCTGCTACTACTGCCAGCATTGTTGTTGTTGTTATTGTTGCTGTTGCTGTTGCTGTTCACACTGCCGCGACCGCGGTAATCACGTCCGCTTGCCTTGTTGACGGCTACCACATCATTCGGGCTGTCATAATCACCATAACCGTCCAGGCATATGCGATTGCATTCCTCCAACGTTTTGAAGTTGTTGACGTTGCCCGCACAGCCGCCAAAGTAGAACATGGCGCACTTCATGCGACGCATATCGAAATAGTAGCGCTTCACTTTAGCCCGACAGTAGCCAAAGTCCATGGGCAAGAGACATGTTTCCGGTATGCCTGCAATCAGAATGCAAAAGCGTATATAAATTGGAAAAACACTACACACAAGCAGATATATATAGATGTGTATAGGAATACAAATATACATATATACGCCTGTATAAAGATTGCATGCAGAATTATTGTTGCTTGATGTCATCACCGTTGCGATGACTTACTTAGTTGGAATGTAATTATCAGAATACCGAGGCACAGGTACTTGTAGCACAGCTCGTGCTGTTGTTGCAAATACACAAGAGATTAATTATGATTAATTGCTTTAAATGAAGTGACATGCAATGTGTTGAAAAGAACGTACCTGTTCATTTATAATATGTGGCTATAGCAGTAAGCAAATAGTGCTTGCGTGTTCAAAGGAGTCACCGACTTGTCAGAAATTTTAACACTTCTTTGCGCGTTGCTGTTTTTTTGCTCACAAATTATGTCCGGTTACAGCTTAATACCCTCGAAACAACAACAAGTTGTTGTTCATATGCAAAATTGTTGGGCTGCTATTACTGCTATTTCCACAGAGAGGTACAGTGCCGAAAGGCGCCATGGGCTCAAATCACCCTAAAATCCTTTAGTTATTGAGAATATTCAAATCTAGACTCTTGTTGAAACTATAGTACTTCGTTTCATCTAATTTTTTATTAAAAAAAAATTAATTATCGTTAAGCTGGCGCACATTTTGGAGGAATAGCAACCCTCGAAAGTTTGAACAGATAGCAACTCAACCGAAAAAATTATTGTTTGGCACATATTTTAGTTCGGCGGGATCATTGGTGCCTAATTTTCTGAAACAGCATTTCAAACACATGTTGTTTCAATAGGAATTCTTGAACATTGATGTTCTAACGAATTTCTGCGTCTCGTTTCATATATCCTTTGAATAACTCACTGCCGAGGCTTAAAGTTTTGCGCTAATATATTTCCTTTGATCTTAATACAACTTAGAAAAAATGTATGGAGCATGTGGGTCTCCCATATAAATGCTTATAAGATTTTATATCATAGGTATAAAAATGAGTTTTAGTCGGTCATCGCTCCTATTTATTCGAGCGTCTCATAAGATCTCTCGCACCCCTTGAATGTCACGAGGTTTGATAGTTTCATTTCATTTGTGTTTGTATTTTTATGTAGTTTTTGAGTTTGTGTTCTGCAGACTTACCAACTTTTATAATAATGTCACAAAATAGTGAACGCTGATAGAGGGTAGAAAAACGGATTTGAAACTTTAACCGCAACAAAAATTATTGCATCAGGAATATAGTACCGAAAGTGATAAAACAGCACTTAATATGACTTTTTAAGTACAGCCTCTATAATTGGCAAAAATATATACTATTAATTAGACCTACTGAACGACTGATGATAGAGTGTAGCGTAGGCTACAATACACGCTGCTTCATAAGTGCCAGAGCGGCTACATAATTATCAGAGGCACAATTTACTAACTACCAGTTTTAAAAAAATATGAATGAACTGATATTCCAGCAGCTTACCGGCCAACGTAACATAATTTTCTATAAAAGCTGCCGCAAAACAACGTTAGATACCTCAACGATATTAAAATTGAAAATTTTTTAATATACAGAAACCTTTTTCAGTATATCAGTACTATCTTATCCACTCACATATCTTAAGGAATGAACTGTTGTTCAATATTTCCATCGGATTTTTACAGAAGTAACATATAGTTAAGCTCGCGCAAGAAAACTTAGGATGTATGCTACAAAAGAGAAAACACAGTATGTCATAATGTTTGGAGTTCTTACTGTATATACTGTCCTCTTGGCACTCATGCGGTGAGGATAAAAATTTTAGAGGACGCAACTTGTCACAGTTGCTTGGAGGAAGATGAGGTGGCAATATCTAGACACTTTCTCCCACTTTGTCCAGCTTGCGCCAGACTATGGTTGAAGCATCTCGGTAGTATCGGGTATCTTGTATTGAGTAGAGGCGGCTTATATCGCCTCAATAAATTTGGGGCAAACCCAAGTCGAACTGTCGATCCATACCTAAGAGTTTTGGGTAACATCACGCATAGGCGTCTCTAGCTGCCCAAATGTGTTTATACGTGGCTTCACGAATATCGGGCTGTTTATCTAACCTAACTAAAGCTTGTGACATAGTATATAATAAATAAATATCTAGGCTTAAGCACTACATATTTCAGTGCAGAATATTCTGTAGATCACTGCATTGAGTTGTTAAATTTATATTTTTTTACTTTTTGAAAAACTGCCTTACAAACAAGATTTTGAAAATTACTCTCAATAACAGCTCTTGGCTGTGCGTGATCTAATGCTCTTTCTATTTTTGCACTATATAAAATGTTAATTCACCCAACATGAAACGGGTTCACATATCGTTTGGACTTGGCACTTGTTTCTTGTTTACTTACTTTGTTTTTTTTTTTTTAACAATTCATTGAGGTTTTATTTGTTCACTCACCATCATAGCGATCTGGTGCATACAGACCCACAGTGGAAGCACTTGCCGCCAGCCCACAATGCAACACTGCACTGATCAAGACCAGGCAGGACACGAATAGGTGCATCTTCATTTCACTTTCTACTGCTAGTGTGCGTTTAAATCAATTTATCCACTAACTGTTAATGAATAGATGAGAAATTTGTTGCTTTCGACAATGATCTTGTGAATGTTTGCTTTACCGGCAACACCGAAACTATGTCAGTGACTACCGACTGCCTGTTGTTGGAAACTAAAACACTACGCGCTTTCTCACGCTTACACACACTCTCGCGACCAACAAAGCGTTGGCAATTAAAAAGCAAAACTTGCTAAAACAAAAGTAAAAAATTTATGTGGAAAATGTGCAACTGAGTTTTCACTGGACGCGTTTGCGATTGCCGCTTATCGACGACTGCTGTTGCGGCTACTGCTGATTGATCACTGTGGCACAAGTTGCAGCGGCGCGTTGTCTTGTTTGGTTGGCGAATGTGCGCGCGTATGTATGCACATATGTATGTATGTAGGTATGTCTGGCTGTGTGAGGCGCTCAAGTGGAAAATTCATAAATGTTCGTCTATGAAATTGTATACGTTTTTCGCATATTTTCGGTGTTTTTCTCCTTTTCGCCTTTAAGTGTTCAAAATTTTCATCTATTCATTGGCCACAATCACTTAACGGTCTTTAATAGAAATTCAAGCATGACAGCTAAAGTCTCGCACCCAAAATCGCGTGCCAATGTGGTGAATTTTATTTGGATTATTTTTAAATATTGTCTCAGGTGCACACAAGTAGCCTGTAGGCTGTCGGGTGTACGTATTTACATATGTACGTTTGTATTTCCAAGCGTTTTTTTTTGCACGTAGGTGTATTTTATAGGTTGGTTTTGTAAATGCTTTTCATACTATGTTCGCGCATGCGTGTATACGCGTTTGCTGTTTAGAATATACTGAGCCCACGGCAGCTGCGCGCCACGTTATAAAAACTTCCAACAACACACCGCCAAAGAATTCCGATTATTCCAGCAAACACAGTCATAAAAAAATCATAACAATAATAAAAAATGAAAATAATAACATATCATTACATACAGATATACACTTATATTTATAACTTTCATACATACATACACAGGTAGTACTATGCTGGTGAATTCAAATTAAATCGAAATACATTTCGAAACTTTTGTAAACAGCTTAAAAACTTGCTGCGTATTAAAACCAGTCCTCCTCGTCAGTCATCCGTTTGTCCGTCCACCTGTTTGCTGTTCTGTCATTGCACTGAAAGTAAATGTTCTTAAGCAGTAATAATCGATGCTGCGTCATCGACATCGCCGCTAGGTTGACACTTCATTGTGCTCGAATATAGTATAGCTTACACGGTTTAATGTGAGATCGAGTCTGGGAGGAGGAAAGTTTAATGAATTATTAAACTCGTGATTTTATTTTCGATATGAGGACGATAGCATCCTCCACTTGTAGCCAAGCCACACACCATAATATGAGAAAACTTGTACCTAAGATTCACACCAGTTGCAGAAAGAACCGCTGTTAAATATAATATATCTGCACATAGGATAAAAAATTATTATCCTTTATCCTGCTTTCATAAGAAACTTTAGACAATAAAAAAAATATATTGTGTTAACGGTTAGCAAATAAAAATATCAAAAATTTTGCTGCTTTACTGGAGAGACTTCGAAATGCCTACACTTTTCAGTAAATGTTTATGTATATAATATTATATATAATGATTTTTATGTATGCCTTAAAATCTAAAGTGAGTGGTACAGCTCGGCCCTATGTGAGAATTATAATCTGTACTCGTATTTTATAAGAAATTCTGGTATAACTTTAGGGAGTGCCCGACTGTGATGCTGCTTTTTTCTTTATCATTCGCTAAGCAAGCGAAATAAAAATTTGAAATATTTAAACTTCTACTCAGATTGCTACACCCTGTATTTTGTGCATTAAAATTTATATCAAAAATTTACTTACATACGAGTACATACATATACAGCTCACATTCTAGTTACTTATATCCCCAGTTGTTTGTCGAACGGGTTTATTTTATTCACTTCTGAGGCCACAATGTCCCCACCAATCGATTTGGCTTATAGCCAGTGACAGTGGAAGTGGAGAGTGTTATGCTGCAGCGAAATAGGTGTGCGTGCACGCATGCGTAAACGAGCTTGAAACCACACAGAGAAATGTTCGTCATGCTTTTATTGGCGAAAATGATTATATGTGATAAATTTATTTATAATTATTTTTGAGTAACAAACCAAAATTTTGTTGTCAATACATAAAGCTTTATTATGCTTTTACATCATGTCTATGGTATCTTTATAAGAGTCTGGTGGTAGCGTTTATTGCTTTTATTCTCTTGAGTTTCGATAATTTGAAAGCAGATTTAAAATAATATACAGTTAAATCACATGAAATTATTATAATAAATTTCACATTTTTAATTTTTTTATTTTTTTTCAACATCTGTTAGACCCCCGATTTTTAATGTTATGTCTGTTACATGACATCATATGATTTCGCATCAAAATATCACTCAATAGAGGATATGTGGTAATTTCACATCACATGATCATACATCACATCATGTGATGCGATATCTCACCACCCTTTAGAAAATCACATTATTTTATATCTTACCGATTCGCATTATAATATTACAATATTACCAGCATCTATAATTTATGTACCTTTGACTTCATCACATCGACAAAAAGTCATAAAGTCATAATCACATCATCTTATTGAGCTACTATCACACAATGATAGTTTATTATTATATAGTACATACTTAAGTATGTATATATGTATATGTATACTCAAGCAAACACCTCCACTTCATTTGTACATGTGCAGTGATTTAATAAAAATAATTACAGGTAGTTAATCACTAACCCAAACATACACTATGCTCCAAAAAATAATTATTTTAAAATTTCTTTAATTTTTGCAAAAAAAGTTGGGTTTTATTCAACATGAAGTTTATTCCATAGTATGATTCTTATTTTTAAATATTATATATTATAAAAGTCATATTATTATATTATAAAAGTTTGCCACGAAGTTATTACCCAGAAAGGTTTGTATATACATAAATGATCAGCGTGACGAACTGGGTTGAAATAGTCATGTTCCTTTGAATATCCGTCTGTCTATATATGTCTTCAGGTTTTGAGATATCGTTCCGAAAATTTCCACACGTCCTTTGCACACCACTATAGTATATATCAAAATAAAGTTCTTGTATGGAAAACTCTTTAATTTTTAAAGATATCTTTACGAAATTTGGCATAGACTATTTAGCTAGACAACGCTATAATTTCGGAACATATTGTTCAGATCGGATCACTATAGCGTATAGCTGCCATACAAAATTGCTTATTAAAATTAATGTATTGGATATTCATAAAAGATATTTTAAGGATTGTTTTTATCAAATATGGTGGCTAAAAAGAACTAACAAACTAGCAGTTGAAGTTAGCGTTTTTTCTTGCCCCCTCACGAAAATTCATTATTCATTGCTTCATTAAAGTTATGCCTCAAAGTTTTACCACGTGGTATACATAAGGTGCGCGACAAAATGATAAGATCCCTTCGTAGTTAGTATAGTATAAGCAAACGGATATTAATAGAAAATGGTAACCATATTAAAAAAAATGTATATCTAAGTGGGAGTGAAAAAGCTGCTTTGCGACGTAGAAAGATACTGAAAAGTGCGTACATTTAAATAAGTGCGCAATACATTGCGACAAAATGATAAGGACAGTCTTTAAAAAGCTGTTAATTAGTGCACACGACGTTAGTTTCGATACAGAAAGCTTTTTTATTTAAATTTAGAGATTCATTTTTCATCAAGATAACGCAGCAATTAATGTAAGTGGATTCACAAGACAGTGGTTTGAGGACCACAATATTGAATTGTCCCGATATGAATGTTGTGGAGAACTTATGGGGAGTGCTAGTACGCCAGGTGTATCCCGAAAATAAATAGTACGGATCAGTTAAAGAGCTAAATGTGACAATTTACAACATTTGGCGACAAATTCGCTCAGACGTTCTGCAAAACCTTATAAATGCCATGGAAATTGTATAAAATATTAATAACTTAAAAATGTTACAATTGAAATAAAAATTTCGTTACCAAAATTACTGACCTCATCATTTTGTTGCAATGTAGTGTGCACTTATTTAAATAAACGCACTTTTTGGTAAATCTAACGGTATCCTTTCACGTCCCCTAGCGATTTTTTCCCTCTTATTTAGATATAGAATTTTTGTAATATGGTTACCATTTTCTAGGAATTTTGCTTATACTGTACTAACTACGAAGTGACCTTATTATTTTGTCGCGCACCTTATATACATACTTATCAATTTCACATGATCTGCAACAGATTGCTAATAACTACTTCTCGTTCATAATTTTATATACATATAATTTTTTTAATTGCGCATATCTTAAATCAATTTAATACCGAGCAATTAAGCGCTAACACATACCACCGTCTTTTTTTGTTTGTATGTAAATAATACACTGTGTTTATTTATAAACAAATGTTGCGCAACTTAACTGTTTATTAACAAAAGTGAAACAATAATTATTTAACAAATACTCATACTCATACTTATATTCATGCTCATTCGCATTAACGACAATTATACGCCTCAAATGGTTCAACACAATCGATTGTGTAATTTATCGATAGACATTTGTTGCAACACTTAAAGGCAAAGCTTCTCACATTCCTCTTTGTTGTCGAAGCGATTGTCATTACCCTGGCAGCCACCATAGATGAAGTCCTCACAGGCCTTCGACTCGCTATTGTAGAAAACCTTCGGATCGGATTTGCGGCATGGACCAACTTCTTTGGGCTGCGAACAAGCTGTGCACGAATAGAATAGATATAGAGACATGTTTAGGTTGAAAGTGAAAGGTATTGAAAAGTGAAATGTAAATTTATTTAGTTGCCGATTTTCTTCTTCTATCTACTCACCCGACTTGTCAACGGCTTGTACGCTGGCGCACAACAACAAAGCGATCATAGCGAATACAAAAATTGTGCATTTCATCTTGCTGTTGATTATTTGTTTTGTCTAAAAGCTGGATTTAATTAATTGTTGTTAATGCGTTGACAGACGCTTTGCTACTGAATGCCAGTAGGCCCTCGAAATCAATGCTTATATACAAGTTGAGGGCGCTGTTGAGCCATAATGCGGCCAAGTTACCTGTATTAAAGCTTAATATACTTATATACAAGTATGTATGTATATGTGAGTGTGTGTAAAAATAAATTCTATAAGTGTGAAGCAAGGCAATGTAAAGTCAACGCTGCAATTTGCAAATACTCGCGGTGCAGTGTTGTTGTAGTTGTATTGATAAGTGAATCCCAGCCTTCAGCTGATTTTGCAATTAACGCCTGCACTCACACACACACATACCGCGAAGCACACTGCGCTCGGCGTGCTTTAGTACGTTTGTTTGATTCGAAAACTTGACCTACGGTCAACACCGGCTCCGGCTTATGCTAAACAGAAAGGAAATAATAAACAATAATATACACATGTATATATGCATATGTGTGTGTGTGTGTGTGCCTGAGTGTATATGTGTTCATAATTGATGCCCAAATTAGAATAATAAATATGAGAATTTTCGCAGCAGACTTTGATAAGGCAACTTCAAGCTTAATTAACACATAAATTAAGAAAAATCGGGCAGAAGCGTAAGAAAAAGAAGAACTAAAAGAAAAACAAAAACATTTAGTCACACACATTTTATTTACCACACAATTCAAAAGTGTTTATTTTTGTTGGTGAAAATCGAAATAAACCCAAAGTCGATATGTAATGTTTTGTTTATTTTTTTTTTTAGTTTTGCAACAACAAAAATGCTTACAAAAAAATTAAACTTGTTTCGGTGAAGCCTTTTGCACACAATTGCCGTTTTCCGCTTCTCTTTGTGGACTGTTGTAATTTCGTCGTTGCGTAAAGGATAAGTGCATCCTACATTATGCATGCATGCATTATGTATATATGCGTAGGTGTATTACTATATTGCATAATACATGAGTGGAAGAGTAACTTCAAATTGCCTTATTTCTTGTATATGGATAAAACATGCGTGCCATTTACGCATGCGCGTTTTTATACCCTGAACAGGCTATATCATGTCTGCTCATTTGTCGATATCGGACCGCTATATCATACAGCTGTCATGCTAACTGAACGATCGGAATCAAGTATTGTATGGAAAGCTTTTTCATTTGACGAGATATCTTTATGAAAATTAGCATGTATTATTGTATAAGGCAACGGTATAATATCCGAATGAATTGTTAAGTACTACTATAGCATATAGCTGTCATACAAATTTAGCGATCAAAATCATGGTATGGGTTGCTGGAGGGGTTTATAGCTTCGGTGCACCCGAAGTTAACGTTTTTTCTAATTTATTACTATTTTAACCGGTGCAGCCGCAAAAACGTTGGAAAAACCTAATGAATGAGGAAAAGAAAGATAATGGATTAATATATGAGGGACATCCCAGAAACTTCCGACTTGAAAATGAAGTCTTGAACTGGCAGTAACTTTTAATAATAGTCTTCTCAACCTATACACATCTAGCAACAATAATCAATTGTTTCGACACCTTTTGCAGAGTATGAACTGTCAAGATCTTCTCTTAATAACGAGTACTATTTTAAAATTAGAAAAATTATTTTTAGTCAATACCGAGACATTCTATAATTGGTGTTACAAACTTTACAAAATTATCCAAAAGGTTATATTACCAGATTATCGTAACCTATAACACTGTTGTACGTTCTCAACCTTTCGATATAAATCGAAATATCAAGTTGCTCGAGTAATCGACTGCGATTTTTCAAGCACTTTTTTATAATAGCGAGTAAAATTCTATTATGTTCTTAACAGACTAATGATCTCTTGATCTAAGCATGCCACTGGCTTTACTCTTCTAAACAGATCTCACTGACGTGATATATTTAGATACAGTACTTAATTTTGGCAATCACTCTTGGTTTGAATATTAGATTCGGAGTCATATAGAACAATGGCATGCAATGAAATAATAGTGCTAAATTATTGGGTCTGCCTGGAATATATGCTAAAACGATAAAGCTGCAACTGCGTTTCCTTTTTTGAAACACGCATAACTTAGTGAAAGCTTAGGCAGTTGTCAATATTTCAAAAATTTATCAGTTCTTCTTAAAATTACTTGAAATGTTAATGTTTGGAACAATAATTTTGGAAATACAGATTACGACAGTATCCTCCTAGATTAAGCAAATTTTATGATTCTAATGATCAACTCTAACCGTTGTTATATACTTTAATTTCTGTTATAGTTTAAAATAAATGCGCTCCTTGACTTGAATAAGTAGCAAATATCAATTTTCCTAATGAACCATATCTCCGACGAACTGTTCATTACTGGTTTCTAAACTATTGTTATATAAAGTCACAATTATAGTTTATCTCTAACTACCATAAAAATATGTTTTTATATTGAGAATATCATAATTTATGCCTCACATAATCGTAAATAACACATATTATTTCGATTTACTTGTTCTAGACATCCATTAAATAGATGAACAGTTTACAAATGATATTAGTTTGGAAAACGTTGATAATAAGCTGTCGCACCTCGAAAGGCTGGAGCAATTGCCTTACTATTTGGGCTTCATTGTAGGATAAGTTTGCTAGAACCATCCATAGTAAAATGCAAAGCTTAAACAAATGTTTTCAAGGTATTTATTACTCTACTATTATGTTGTAATGAATATTATACGCGTATATACATATGTATTTGATATTTTTACTACTATATATCAGTATAAAACTAAACATATTTATTAATAAACTTTATATAACAACTATTTGAAAACTCTACGACTCTTATAACCACGCTTAAAATGTTTAAAGATTTATTGAAAATATTTTGGTGAAAACCTTCGCGTTCTTACTTTTTTACGCGCTCGGAGTTGCTTACACTTAAATCGCAAAAATTATCAGCGTAAATAGAAATAGTTTTGTTACTTTGCTATTTTAATTATTGTGTCAATTTAAATGTTAAACAAGTTGCGGAAGGGTAGAACACACTGCCTTACTTTACAACACTCACTTGTTCTATTTCGAACTTTAAAGAAAGCTAAGTAATGTGTTAGAAACCGGTTAGTTGCAAACCATTTAATAGCCCTTTTTTATTACCTGATTACCGTTTTAAATCTAATTAGTTGATTGCTTTTTAAAAATTGGGATAGGTTAGCTTACGTGATTAGGCTGTTATTCGTGAAGCCACGAATGAGCCTACTTGGACAGCTAGAAAGGCCGGTCCCTTGTGATGCCCAGAACTACTAACTAATGCATTCCAAATCGGTTAATAGTAAATAATTTAAGCCCTTTTTATTTTGTGATCATATTTTTAATTAGTTGATTGCTATTTGAAACTTGGGGTAGGTTAGGTTAGATCATCAGGCTGATATTCGTAAAGCCACCAAAAACTCTAAATATGGAGCAAAAATACCGTCGTTTATCGATAAGGCGTTTTATGCCTGCCACATTTTCAATATCAATTTCAGCCAATTCGCCTGTGCTTAGAAGGTATGACTACCGAGATGCATGAACCTTTTTTAAGCACAAGCTGTACAGTGAAGGAGAATGTGTCTAGTTTTTTCCAACTCATATAACTCCATGCAATTTCGTAATTTAATCTTCAAAACCTTCATCCTCGTCGCATTAAAACCAATATGGCTGTGAGGTCTGTCGGCTTCCGATATAACTTCGTTATCGAAGTCGGCTCGATTTTTTTCTTATTTGTAAATTTTGCAACATTCGAATTTGATTGGAGAATTTACACTTTCTCGATTTGAAAGATAAGAAGCCGCTCTGTTTCAGAATACTATGTTTCTCTATTATTTCTAGGGATTCTCTAAAATTAAAGCTTAAAGTGTAGATACATTTTCTAGTCGATAACATATTATTTTTGATCGAAAATTTTTGGCATCGAACATTGGTCTACTAAATGTGAAAATAGAACTGCTAATTAAGAGTTCAGTACGTTTTAGAAATTGAATCGCGTTTTGAGAATACATTGAGTTTTCTAAAGAAAATTAAACAAGTAATGCAAACATGTATAATATATATAAAATAAATATTATCACCCTTAAAAAACTGACGGGAGTATCTGAAACAACTGTTCGACAAGCCTAGTATGAAGTTTTACTGAGAAGTATAATCTATACAAAAACAGAATATTTATTGCTTTAAAAAGTTTTCGATAAATACATTTATGTATGATAATTTAAACAAATTGGTGAATTAACTAGTGAAACGTTTGGGTTGAGTAAATCAAAAGTACTTAATGAGTTATTAACATATTACAAAGTAAATTTGAACTAATTGTAGTTATACTTGTTGGCAAATCCGAGCTAAACGAAGTATAATTTTGTGTTTTAATGAGTTAATACCTATTTTAATAGGTATTTAGGTCTTGATAGGATATGTGGCCCGATGTGCGATGTAAGTACAGACAATTTAAGCCTATACCACTACATTAGTTATGGCTTTCACTATTTGCCGTATAATTAAACGAGAATAGGTGGGGTTCATAATATAAATAATTAATAGGTTAGTTAAAAAACTACTGTTTTTGGTACGAAATATATTTTTTTATTCAACATAAACTCTCTTAACTTCAATACACTTATTCCAATGATCCTCCAATAATTTTATGCCATCCCTATGATGCCTTTTCGGAAGCTCTGCAATATACCCGTCTAGGGCTGTAATAGCTTCTTCATTCGACGAAAAATGCTTGCCACGAAGGAATTGTTTCAGGTTTCTGAAGACTTAGTAGTCGCTGGGAGCCAAATCTGGTGAATACGGTGGATGCTCAAGCAATTCCTACTTTAATTCGTTGAATTCTGTCATTGTTAAAACTCTTTTGCGAGCAGGTGCATTGTCTTGATGAAAAATGATTTTTTTGTCTTTTCTCACGAATTTTTTCATCCAGCTGATGCAAAAGGCTGCCATAGTATTCAGAGTTGATTTTTTTTAACCTTCTGCAGACAATCAATCAAAAAAATATCTTTTGCATCCCAAAAAACGGATGCCATAACCTTCTTTGCTGAACTGTTGTGACTTCACCCGCTTTTGAGCTGACAATATTACTAACAATATTATGAACTTGCTCAATGATTTCTGGTGTGGTTGCGGTTTTTGGTTGTCCTTCGCGTGGATCGTCTTCACGCCGAGCACAGCCACGTTTAAATTCACCAGCCCAAAATTTAACGGTGCGTTTTGAAGGTGAGGACTTCTACTATACTTCTAACAATTGTTCGATATTCATTTTTTTCCACATTAAAAAATCAAATGGCTTGCAAACAAAAGATTAATTGACAGTATGACTTTTAACTTTGCATGTGTACAGATGTACCAACTTGAAAAGAAAAAAATTTGGAGCTAATAGTGCTATTTCTTGGTGAGAGCTTTTCAACTAACCTGTATATATAATAAAATATCTTCTATTAAAACCCGCGTAAATTTAAAAAGCTCGATTTCAAGCAAGCACAAACATGATAACTGCACTTCGTTTTAGTTACTTGCTCTTAGATCAATCTACAGACTCTGAATTGTTCTTTCCCGAAGAAAGAGTTTTCTCATTTCAGTTTCCTTAGTCTAAATTGGCCTATGGGGTATAAATTGTATTAGGTAATATATTCCACATATATTCTAACTTAGTATATATCGTATGTGTCATTTTCTATATGCCAAATGACTCAGTAGCTTGTTAGATAAAATATATTGTAAAAATTATCAACAAAAATTAGCAGAAGTTAATAGTTCTGGAAATTCCCATTCTAACAATTGTGTTAATTGTAACTGTAAATGCGTTCTCAATATAAAATTTGTACAGATTTGCAATGATCTATAGTTGACTACATGCAGTTATATATTTATCAAGCGCATTGTAATTGACTGCAACTAATTAGCGCCTAATTAAACACAACTATGTATGTATATACGATTGTGTTGATGGACAGCAAAGGCAAAGAGGTGAAACACTTTTACTCTTTAAGGAAAGTACACACAGCATACATACTATGTGAGGCACTTCAAGAACCACTTCACCGGAGTTGTTATAGTTACTGCATGTTAGTAGCTAGAGAAAGTGAGAGACAATAAATTAATAAGAAAAACGTTCACAGTTGCAGTTCTTACAGCATAAAATAGCATTAAAATATTTATATTTACTTTTATAGGTCAAATTGTTTGGCAGCTGTACGATATAGTGGTATAATTTGAACAATAAGTTCGGAGTTTATAGCCTTGAGTTAGAGCATAATCTATGCTAAATTTTGTGAAAATATCTTGTCAAGTGAAAAGTTTGTCCATACAAGAACTTGCTTGAGGTTAGTCAGTTTGTATTTCATATGCTATAGTTGTTCATAATCGATAGCCATACCCTGGTATCGCTCTTTCATAGTGCGAATATCCTGATGAAAGCGTTCTCCTTGTTCTTCGCTTAAGTCGCCTAAATTTTCTGGGAAGTGGTAGAAAGATCTTAGTCTCTGGAAGTGCAGCATGAGCTGTAGTCTGGAGACTTTTTATTTCCTAAGAAATTTTGCACAACCCAAATAAATTCAAACAGCATTGCAGATTTATCCTTATCTGTTAAACAATTAGCAAAATGTCGCTCCTTT
Source organism: Bactrocera oleae (assembly GCF_042242935.1). NCBI lineage: Eukaryota > Metazoa > Arthropoda > Insecta > Diptera > Tephritidae > Bactrocera > Bactrocera oleae. The sequence goes on along the minus strand of NC_091537.1, from coordinate 6,122,865 downwards.
ATTAGTTCCCTAATTTGAGAACCGGCAAAAATACCAGCTTTAATTTGTTCTGTGCTCAGTTTCGGAAATATATTACTGATAGTACCAGTATCACTTAAACTAGAGCTGTTAGTAGGAAACTGAGGGTAGTTTTGAAATCAGCGACGTCGAATTAGTACAACAATTTCAACCAAAAAAACAGTTTAGAAACTTTATAAAACATAAAAAGTTTATTTTTGTTTACCAGTGTATGTAATTTTTATAATTCTTCGAAGTAATAAATCCGTAAATTAATCGCTGGTCTCAGTTATGCCCTGTACAGTAAACCATAACTTCTTACCACTAACCAAATTCTTTAGACCAACAACAACAGGTCGTACTTAGTGTCACATAGATACAACGGCTTTAAAGCATCATTTTTGCTTAAATTGGTTCAAAAAATATACATATTTTTTGATTTATTCGTCGTTGTCCGTGATATCTGCAAAGATAATCGAAGGTCAACGTTTTCACCTTAGAATATGGGTTTTATGAGTTTACACTTGTGAAGTGCGTGTTCATCCGAAATAATCCTTTGGGTTTTCATAAAACATCTAAATTGCCGTGTAAATAATCGCAGAACATAGGTGAGGTTTACTGGAAAAACCGTAAGAGATCATTTTATAGAGCATTGAATTTACTACGAAATCGACAAAACGAAATATGTTTTCAAGTAGTTGGAAGGGAGATATGAAAAAAAAATGGAAAGCCGTTAGGCGGAGGACCTTCCCGTTACAAATAAGAGCTGATACTTGAAGAATCTTTCTTAGAGGTATCTATCAACCAAATTTTTAGAGTATGAAGCAAAAAAAGGATTCGTTTTTTTGATCCACCTAATATACATACCAACTACTTCTAAATTAAATAATTGTTTGGTTTTGTAAAATAATTTAATCAAAGTAAATACGTTTGTTTTTTATTTAATACATTTTTAGATAAATGATGATGATGCATTAGAAAAGAACCAAAGATGCTCTTCATACTTGAATATCTGTTTTTGATGACATCATTTTTCATTTTTCGATCTGTGGTCTTATCACTATGTTTAACCTAGTTGGTCAAGCCTTTCTTCTCAGTTGTGGTGGCTCCATCAATACTTACATTCTTGAAAAAAGAGCGTGAAATCTCAATAAATCTGAGAGTAAATGCTTACTGATTCGAGTAGTACTAAGACAACAACTAAGAAGCTTTAAATGTGAAAAGAAATCTGAAGATATTGTATATCATAGATAACAACTGCCTATGTTGAGTGCTCAGATTAAAAAGCATTAAAATATTTAATTTATGTTTAAAATATATTTATTTAAAAATATATACTAATATTATGAACAATAAATAAATAAAGTATTAATTATGCATAAATAACTTTTGTTTTATTTTTTATAATATTTTTGAGAAGTTGCATACTTGTTATTTTAGTTAATTTTGGTTATTTGCATAAATTTCAAAATAAAATGAAATTTTTTTTCTGGTCACCTTGGCTGGTTGAGGTGATCGCCGTCAATGCTACAATTTCACGATTTCCACCAATCGCCCAGAAATTCCAGCAAGCAGCCAACTAAATTTAGCCTAGGCGCCAACCACCATGATCGCATGTACAGTACAAACAGAAAATGTGAAAATCTCAGACACCAACTACTGTGACGAGCATATGTACAGTACGCAGTGGAAATTGGTACAGTATGCAAACAGAGAATGTTAATGAATAACATTCTTTAGAAAGAGAATATTTATTAATATTAATTAATTATTATTTATTAATATTCTCTGCATTAACATTCTCTGGTGTCATGTTAAATAAAAAGTAAATAATATTTTTTATATTAAAATAAATACCTACCAAGAGTAAAAAGCAAACACTAATTACTTAAAAATAATTATTATTCGTAATATTTAAAATAATATTAAAATATAAATATGCATATGTTTGTGTGCGTATCAAATTAAAAGCATTTTTACAACTCTGAATGATTCCTTTATTATTTCATAGCTACTAAAACTGGCGTTTAGGCATGCTACAACATTTAATAGCGCATTATTGGCATATTATCGCGTCGACATTCCTCGAAGGTGAGAAAATGTTTCGTCATTGTATTTGTAGCACAGCCGCTGGTATAGAGGCTCACACAATTTCCGGTGGCGGCATTGTAGGCGTAACGGAGCAGCTTATTGTCGCAGAGCAAAGGCATCGGTGGCAATTTACAGGCGGGAACTGTAAGCAGAGAATCAGAGATATACTATGTATAACAAGTTTCGGCGGATTTGGTCTAGCAGTTTTCGAAAAGTGGGCGATGTTATGCTAATTGAAGTTGTAATGATTAAAGAATTATGTAAATAATTTTTATAATCATTTATGTTAGTATGGGTACTAAAATTTTTGAAATCAATTGCGAATTGCAACGATACCAAATTTGTGTCCGGTCAAAGTATTGTTCATAAAACTTTGGGGAATTTTTTTTATACTTATGCAACTTCTATATACTTGTGCTAGGTTATGATATAACTAAATAAACAAGGGAAAAAAACCACGGTCCTTAATTTTTGAAATCCCAGCCTGTTCTGACAGATTTTGATTATGAAAATCGATATATTACCAACATTTGGTTAGATATCTATAAAATTTGGTGTCGGTAACAAGACATTTGGACCAATACATACACCAGAAGGACATGATTACACTTAGGCATCCCCACTTTCTGATATTAATACTCAACAGTCGCTCCATAATTCTAATACTAATTAGTTTAAGGCATAATAAAAATAATATATAATAAAATAAATAAATAAAAAAATTTTCAAATGTCTGTAGACTCAAAAAAAAAATAAATCTCTATAATAATAACTCTTTAATCAACATTTTATACTGAGTATACAAAGCGTGGTTCATGTAGTGTTTTTTAAAATTAAGTGGGTTTTACTGACCCGGCCTCCAAACCGGTTCGGCTGGGTCTAAACGCACAAAAGACTTTACGCGAAACTTTAAATGCGTTTTACTTAGACCAGACTTTTTCCATACGATACCGACGATTTCTCGAGTTCGACTGGACCGATTTACTTAAAATTTTTAGATAATCTTTCTTATAGAACTCTATGAACTAGCCTCCTCCCCAAATTTCAACTTTTACTATTTTTAAATAATACTAGCAATTAAAAAAAATCGGTGTTTTTCAAACAGTCGCCATTTTTACTTATCGCTAGATTGATTTTTTTATTTCAGCTGCCGAGGAGGGTTGAAATCATTGGTATGCTCATGTGCCAATTTTTTGAGAACCTCCATTACATTAGCTGCCAGTTTTTTTAAATTTTTTACTTTTCTTTTAATTTTTTTCTGTACTCTTGTAACATTAATAAATAACTGGCAAAAAATCCATAATAAAAATATTTATGCCTTTTTTACGACACTTTAAAAGTGACCTAAACTTCATGTCTCTAGACTAGAATACTCCCTTAAATAACAAATAGACATAACAATTTCATACAGTTACTTAGTTAATTTATTTAATGAAAATGGTTTCGTTGCCAGTTTCGGTAGAAAGTAAGCACTACGAAGGCAGTTTCTAATATTTTAGAAAACCATAATAGGTAGAGATGACGTGCCAATATCTGGTATCAGCAAGAAGCGCACCATGACACATTTTTATACCTTCACAAAAAAAATTTTACCTCAGTGAAATGCGATTCGATACTGTCTGGCTTATTTTGTGGGATTCAGGATAAATTGGATTGACCGTCACCAAGTTTTGAGGATAGGAGTTAAGTAACGCGCTACTGTGCGCCGCTCACTCTGATTTTTTTTCTAATAGAGACCGATATTAAAACGAAAACAACTAACACATTTTGCACCTTTTTGAATTTGTCTTTCAATATAAGCACCATATGGATCACCTTATATATCGAGATATTTATATTTACACATTTTGCCATTTAACTGCGTTTTAAATGGGCTTTTTATAATTATATATCTGAATGTATTAATTGTTGACCCACAAAAGTGATAATTATTAGCGAAACAAAAAATTAAAAAAGTATTTTCGAAAAAATAAACATATTTTCTTTATAAACATTACTACATACCGGATCGGTTGACGGCGAGACTATTATCAGCACAGATTCTTTGTGTTGCGTAGACGAGCAAAAGCAGGATGACAATCACGCTCCGTAACGGTAAAAAGTGAAATCGTTCAAAATGCAGCATAATGTTGTAATGAAGCGCTTGCTGTGGTATTTTGCTGCTTTTGCAAATATTTCACATAAATCACAAGGGTGATAACTTCAAGTTCACTAATTAAGGACACTTTATGAATAGAACAGATCGGTTACGGCGCGCGTTCGAGTACGAATTCAGGTTTTATATTTGAAACATTCTTTCAACGTTTCTCTGCAACTGCACACGCTGCTGTTGACTTTTCGCAATTTCCAGGGCTTTTAACACTTTCTAGCGCAGAACACAACAGCAGAATGCACACGTTCACTGACGCCTTACGCCGGCAAACGTTTGTATACGCGTTTCTTCGTGTTGTGCTGCAGCTGTGACAATAAATTGCAATTATGTTTATTAAAATAATTCTTTAGCTGTAGTTCAACTTTTCAGACAATTTCTTTATGAATTTTCCTTTTAAATTTTTCTCATTTTATTTTTATGTTTCTGTTGACTTTCTTTTTATTTTTTAACACGAAATGAATTATTCTAATTGAGAAATGAGTAATGCAGATTGTGCATTTTCTGCGGCATATCTATATATGTTGTTGTTGCTTTTGCGGTTTTTGTTTGCAGATTTTTTGTTACGCTTTGTTTTTACTATATATTTAATTATGTTGAGTGACAAGCGGCACACGACAAACGAACGCTGCGAAAACTCCAAAAAGTACAATTTTCTGTTTCGAGTTGTTTACTGCGATCGCACGTATGGCAAATGGGGAGGAAACATGGCGTTGATAACTCAGCAGATATTTGTTTTAAAGAAGTTCGTTTTTCGCTTTGCGGAACTACATTGGCCACGTAACTGTGTTGGTTGAAACTGTAGGGCGCAACTTAACCACGCGCTATTGTTGTTAGCATGCGTCGCACAGTGGGTTATTTTACAAATACATATGTGCTTTATTGTAAAGTTTATATTTAAAGTTTTAACTCGGTTAAAAAATATACATATAAAATAAAAAAATGGTTAAATAAATAAAATAGTAAAATAAATAAAAATAGTTATATAATAAAATAAAATAAAAATTCACTAATTTAATTACATTATTAAAATTAATTATATTTTTTGATAGAAATATGATTTATAATTTTATTTTTACTTACTATTATAGATTTGTTGTATTTTTATTTCTTTTACTGCTCTTATTTTTTCACTTTTAAAACCTTTCTAATATCTAAAAATATTATATATAGCGAGTTTGGGCAAAAGTAAAATTTTATTTTTAAATTATTTAAAAATTTTTGTCTTTACATATCATAACCTTCAACATTTTTTAATTATGTGAGTTTTGATTTTAATTATTCGTTTGTAATTAATAAAATAATATAATATGTAATATGTAATGCTCAAACTAGCTATATATTTTATATTTTCGTTATATTTGATATTTTTTACGTTAGAATTCACTTTTTCAGATCCGAATAGTTTTCGAAGACTTTTTGTTACTTCACATTATGTCAATTTTCAATTGGAAACGCAATATATATTAGATACTGTTCTAAATTATGTTTATTAAAAAAAAACAGGTTTACTTATCAAAATTACCAATAAATCCGACTTCAAAAATATTTCTAATTAAAATAGTTCGTTGCTATAAGAAAAAATGTAAAAAAAAAAATAATATCTAATAGCAATTACTAAGTTATGCAAATTAAAATGTTTATAATTGAATTTGTCAGGTAGTTAAAATTTTGAGGTTATTAAATTTTATTAATTAAAATTTTGCCATCAAAACGCAAAATTAATTAAAAAATTAAATTTAAAATTTTTTATATTTTTTATTGCTATTATGCATACGTACACGGTTTGACGTGCTCAAAAATAAAACAATAAAAAAAGCAGTTAGGCTAGATTCCAGAACGTCTTGTAATTGTTATTATAGCAAAGAAAATATTTCTCACATATTATTCTACAATGCTGTTGAAGTGAAAGCACTTGGCGAGATGTAAATTCGGTTTTCTGTTGTGGTTATTACTGGCGACTTTAATTTCGGTCTAGAACTGTTGCTTTAGCGAAATTTATTAATATGGTTTAGCAATGTATATTGCCGTTCTAACGACTTTTTATCTACTTATAAGTGTAAAAAGTGAAAATATTAGAAAATAGTTCTACTTTGAGTTTAAAATTCCTTTTTCAAATTTGCGTTTAAAAGACTGCTTTGCACAAACGCTTAAAAAAAACCGCCGCATTCATAGTTGTTCATCATTTTATTCATATACATACATACATAAATTTACAATATATATAATAGATATATTTAGGTATTTAGATTTAAATTATAAAGTTAGTAACTAACAATTATGGTTGTTGTTGATATTTAAATGTTTTTGCTTTACAAATCATGCAATGGCATATAATAAAAAATAACAAAAGGCACTTAATTGTTGTATTCTATTAATTTCTATATGTTTGCATTTGCATCTACACTTGTGTGGCAAACAATCGCTTCACTCACAATCCACAAGTTCAAGGTTATAAAACTAAAACTAAGTAGTAGGTATGTATGTATTGTTTATATTAGTTTTTATTATGCTATAAGTCCCACGAATTTGCAAGAATATGTGGTATATGTTCAAATGTATAAAAATTTATCATATACATACATGCATATGTTGACATAATTTGCGAAAAAAACATACATATACATAGCGGCAGAAATTTTCTCACGCTAATTTATATACGTATATATTTTTCAAACATTACAATAAAATTAATTTTTTCCCAAAGTTTTATATAACTAATATTAAAGCAAAGAGTTCGTTGATAATTATATACAGTTATGTATACCAAAATATGTATGTATGTAAGCTTTTATATAAATATTAAAAACATGAAACCAATATACAAATAATTTTAAGCAAATTAAAAGAAAATGCAACAAAATTAATATGTATTCGCTTCCTTTTGCTTGAAGCAATACATACGTATATTTGTATGCAGTAAAAGATTTAAATATAATTTCAATAAAAAATAATTAATTAAAATTAATATAAATTCTTTGCCAGTACACACTAAAAATATATAATATATTTATAAGTTTACGTAAATTAATTATTTTAGCAATACATGTAGTACTATATGTATGTGTATATATGCAAAATTATGCAGTTACATAATCATATGCGCGCTCTTAACAGTGTAGTAAATAGAAAATAGCAAAATATTTTTTTTACAAATATTTTTTTCTTTCTCTTTTTAATATAACAGCCAAAAGTATTATGTACGTGTGTGTATGTGCATTTTTACAGTGTTGCATTTTGACCTTAGTTTTGTAATATTATTGTTACATGTTGTTTTTTTTTCGATTCCTCCACTTGTAGAACTTCCACTTAAAAGTCTTTATCCCAACCGGTTAAGTCATCTGGCGGTGGACCCTCTGGATCTGGTGGATAGGCATCGAAATTGGTGGTGTCTATGACGCTCTTAACGGTCGGTTTGATCGGCGGTTCGAGTGTACGATTTTGCAAACCCAACCAGTAGAAACCGTCGAACCATCTGTAAGCGTGAAAAGTATTAATGATTAAGCAAATAAAAAAAAAAAACAAATATATTTACAACTACTGTGCTTGTAAGCGTGAAAAATTACTCATTTCTATTGAATGTGATGATGATATGTTGTGTTGCATACGTACCTTTTAACCTTAAAACACTATTTTAAATAGTTGCTCATCCATAGTGAATAAAAAATTAATTTTTTTTATTTCGAAAGCATTTTTAAAAAGTGAAAATATTTTTTAGCAAATTACACAAGATTTTTTTTAGAATAATTAATTGAAGATGTGTATTTTATATTTTATATAAATTAAATTTTTCATAAAATTGTATGAATGTATGTATGTATATAATAATACGGAAATATAATGCGGATTACTTAAGGGGTTACATGGGTTTCACGGCTTCAAAAAAAAAATTCGATATCTCTTAAATTATCAAGTTGATATCAGTAATAGTTTTGGAGATAAAGCTTTGAAAAGTTGCGCGCTCGAGTTGAGCTATGTAGTCGCTTCAAACTTTCAACGCGTTTTTCTCGAAACTGTGTTTTCAAAGTCGGTTGTCAAGATTTCTCACGAACTACTCAACCGATCTTAATGAAATTTTACACAGGTCTTTGAGATGCAATTTACATGGCCTTGCTGTGGAAGTTTTTGTTTTGTTTAATTACAACTATTTAAAAAACAAAAAAGTCTAAAAATGTTTACCAAAATTTGCATCTTTTTGTAAAAACGTCTGCCAAAAATACAATTTTCACTTTATTTGTTTTTTTCCATCTCCGTACCTTGTTAATAGTCTTAGTTCAAACACGTATTATTTACATTTGATGATCCTGTCAGAAATTTTGCCGAGTTTCGAATATTTTCATTTGAAAATTTCACAAAATCTTTGTTTAAATAAAATATTTCATTTTTTATATTAAAAAAAAAAATTATTGAAAATAGGTTGTTTTTTGCTCAACGAAATCCATGTAACCACTTAAAAAGGTATAGGTTAGGTTAGGGAGCTTTATTTATAATTTAGTGAAGTAAATTTGTAATATTCGAGAAAATATTGAACATTTAATTTTCTGCCTAAGAATAATTAATATTCGACAATATTTTTTAAAATCATAACCTAGTCATATCAGGGACTCAATAATTTTTGAACTGCTTTGTGTTCTTTTACAACTAAGATCCAACTTTATACTTGTATAGATTTTAGATTTAGATACCATATTAGATGTGGTGCCATATCGCCTGACCGTAGTAAATCAGACATTTACATTATCTACGAAATAATACGAACGTTAAAATATATAAATAATAGACGCCAGTTAGAATTACACCTTTTGAAGTGTGCCTTTTATTGCTTAGTGATATACCTATAAATGGTTATCAATTCATCAATTATATAGATCAAAGAGATCGAAGCAAATTTTTGTTGGTTTCTGGCTTTGGTTTGTACTTTGGCCCTTAGAACAATGTAGGAATGAGGAACTTGACATACATATACAGCAATTTTAGAGCATTATTCAGAATTACAATTTTTTAAAACATAATTTTTACTCTGTTGTGACTAGTATTAGACAAGAATTTCTGTTAGCGCAGATAAGATATTAGTATTTACGTTCAAAATGTGATTGAATTCAAATTTCTGTCATAAAGCTCATTCCGCTCAATCTAAATTAAAACAAAGCTGGGGTCCTATGAATAAATAGTGCCTGGGTGTAATATACAAAAATGGTTATGTTAAAATCAAGTAAAACTTTGGAAAATATTATGTGATCAATGGATATACGTATACTTTTTAGAATAAAATTAGCCAGTGTCTATCAACATTTTTATACTCTCGCAACCTGTTGCTACAGAGTATAATAGTTTTTTTTAAGTGGAGTTTAGATGATCCTCTGATGGCATATAGTAATTATTAAAAAATAATCGATGGTTTTAATTGTGCTCGAAAATGTTATGATAGCCAAATGTTTGCATTGTAATTAACTTGAAGACACTTACCGATGCTTTTGTATTTCACTAATACCACCGCGTTGATAGCCCAAACGTTCAGCGGGATTATCGCGACACAGTTTCTTGATCAGATTGCTGGCATTGCGTGTTATATCGCGCGGAAACTCGATGGCATCAATACCCTTCAGTATAATATTGTAGGTACGCATGGGATCCGAGCCAGTGAATGGTGGCGTGCCTGTGCAGAAAGTAGAGAGCACACATTTAATATAATATAATTATGCTTTGTTTAATAGTATAATTACCCGTCAACAGCTCAAACATTAGCACACCAAGTGACCAGTAGTCGGCGCTAATGTCGTGTCCCCTATTCAATATCACCTCAGGCGCTACGTACTCCGGTGTGCCGCAGAATGTCCAAGTCTTGCGGCCGGATTGTAGTTTCTTGGCAAAACCGAAATCCACCAGCTTCACATAGCCCTTCTCGTCGAGCAACAGATTTTCCGGCTTCAAATCACGATAGATTATGTTGCGCGAGTGCAGGTATTGGAACGCCTCCACCACACAGGCGGTGTAGAAGCGTGTAGTGGCATCATCGAATTTACAACGATCGCGCAAGATCGTCCACAATTCGCCGCCTAAACAGCTTTCCATTAGCATGTATAAATATTTGCGATCCTTAAATGTTTTAAAGAGCTTCACAATAAATTGACAATTGGCCTCGCCCATAATCTCTTTTTCGGACATAATATGCTGTTGTTGGCGTGTCTCGACAATTTGTGACTTCTTCATCTGCTTCAGCGCAAATGAACGGCTATTATCACCGTTAATTTGCACTAGCTCAACGCGACCGAAACCGCCAACACCGAGCGTGGCGATTATGCGCAAGTCGGTCAGTTGGACGTTGTCGAATTCCTCATTGATTCTGCGCAGAACAAAAAGAAAGCAAATTAATGAGTTTAGCATGTTGTGAAGAATGGTGTTAAGCCGATGTTGCGTGCAGAACATTAGCGTGTTTTCGCTACGCTGACTTACTTTTTACGCTCTCCTATGCATTCGTCATCATAGCGATGCTTAATTTCATCTAAATTCGATATGAGTTGGTTGAACGTCTCGCGATCGATCACCAGGCAAGTAACGCCATCGGCGGAATCACATATAATATTCGCTGTGCGCAAGTCATCGCTGCAGAAGTGTAAACCAATCGTTAATTATTATTATTTTTTCTTTTAATGCGGTTTTATTTGTAGCACTCACCCTTGCAACGCTTTTTCGCCGAAGAAATCACCTTTAACAAGCGTGCGTATGAATTTCTCCTCCTGCGTGTCCGGCTGTTTGATTGTCACGCGCACTTGCCCCTTCGATATGATGAAGAAGGTATCACCACGTGCACCTTGACGTACAATATAATCACCCATTTGGTAGTGGGTCTCTTCGAGCACATCTGAGATTTTGATGAGTGTATCTTCGGGCAGATTTTTGAAGATGGGTACACTATAAAAAGTAGAAGGAATATATTATGAGTTGAGAACTTCAAAATATGTATAATATAACATATTTTAATATATATATATGTACTTTTATGGTGAGTGGCGGTCTAAAACACACTTAGTCTACAAAAGAAAATCGAAAATTTTGGAAAAATGCACTTGAACCAGCGATGCGCCAACTCCTTAAACTCGTCAGTAAAAAAACGTTTCCTGGAGGTCTCCGTAGCGGCGAAAGCTATCTAAAGCTTGGTAACAAAAGTAGTCGCAAGGAGCTAAATCTTGAAAATACGGTGTATGGGGCAGCTGTTCGTGGTCTAATTCGACCAATTCGATCGTGGCAACTGCGGTAGTGTGCGCCGGTGCGAAATCATGGTAGAAGAGCCATTTCTTCTTCACCGAATGCGGTCGTGTTTACTATAACTATACGTCGAATCGGCTCAAAATCTATCATAATAGGTACGAGTAGGTCCCATCTTCAGGTAGTCGATGTAGATTACAACTAGTCAATCGCAAAGAAACAATGTCAACAGCTTTCTGGTATATGGGATAATTGTTGCTTTCTTCGGACCGGTCTGAAGTCGGGTGAAATCCGGCTTAAGTATTAAGTGTTCCTTAGTTTTTAATGTGTACCAGTAGATCGATATTTCGTCTACGGTCATGAAATGCTGGAGGTTATGCTTGAACAACGTCATATACGGCTGTGAAGTGGTCTCACCGTTGCGCTTGTTGTTCAGAGTGAGCAAACGCGGTACCCATCTCGTCGACAGCTTTTTCATATCCAATATTTCACACACGCAATCTTTTGAGGTGCTTACTGTCTTAGCTAACTTGCGAAACTTCAATTGGCGGTCTGTCAAGACGAGATCGTGGACTTTTGCAATGTTATACTTTGTGGTAGCAAATTTCGGGATATATGGTGGCGTGGCTTTGTTCAATAAATCGCCACAAACAAAGTCAACAAACTTCGATTAGATGTCGATACTTTTGAGCAGATGTTTACCACATGCAAGCTGTTATAATAATATATTATAAAATATGGAATCACATAATTGAGTGAAAAACTTGAAAATAAAAAAATATGAATAGCAGCTTAACTAATCGCCTAATTTTCTCAACAGTTTTTAATTAAGTTTTCGCTAATTTAATGCTGCAATGGAGCTGGCACTATACAACAATATATAATATGTTAATTAGTAAATATGTAAATGGAAATAGCAATTTACAACCAATTATTGTTTTAATAACAGCTTCCATATTACTTTAGGGTGCCCCTAAAAATATTGTAATACGATTTTGTTTTTTGTTGCATTTTGGCTTGATAGCTTTTCGAACGAATGCACCACATGTCAAAAGTCAAAGGGACGCTCCTGCTGCGAGCGGATGCAACAACAACACCATATAAGCTAACTGATGAATTTATCTGCAGGGGAAGCGCGCTCGGCTGTCATTTTCTGAGCAACAGCAACAACGGCTGTCGGCTGACTGTGACTGGCAGCGTGTAAAATTTGTCGTTTCAACGCTGCGCCAATTTGCAATGTTATTTAACGCTTTTTGGTGTATGTTTTTTGTTTTTATAATTTTCATTGCTAATAAAAATGAAAAGAAATTTAAAATTTTTTCCCGTTCATTAACCGGTACGCTGTTGTGTACATTATAAGCATGTGCTTAGTTCCACACATGCAGATCCATTTACATGCATTTTGGACGAGGTTACTGACAAGTGTTTGCTTAGCAGGCAAGTGTTGAAATGCAACTCGAAATTTAATTGAGCTGCATTCGTTAGTGCGGATCTCATTTTCTAAAGGAATTTGCGGAAAAGTGAGAATTTATAATTTCAGTGAAGTTTAAAGTATCAAGCTAAAAAAGCTGTGCCATTCTAAAGATTTTGTTAAACGTCTAGACAGTGCTAAATTTCATAAAAATTTTGAAAACAAATGAAAATAAAAGAGCAGAGAGAAGAGAGCAGTTTAACTCTAATGCTTAAGTCTCTAGTTTGGAAAACCTATATTTACTCTACTTAAGGGGATAAGCCAATATAGAAACATCTATTTTTTTCTTGGCTTAAAGTACATTTTAGGGTACAAAAATTATTAAAAATTGATGAAATAGATCAAAATTCGCTGTAGTTTGCGTGCCGTCCACAGAGACGCTCCTGTAAAACGTGATTCGGAAGGTTGACCCAATAGGCGATTTATTTCTTCTTATTCAAAGGATAAATTGTCAAAGAAGAAGTCTCCACTGGCCTAACCGCTTAATTCAAAACAAATCGCCCTGTCAGCTAAATAATTTTGAAAATATTAAATCGCGATTCGGAAACATACGTATTAGGGTGGATCGAAAATACTTTTTTTTTGCTTCACCTGAGGGTAAAATTTGTAGATTATAAAAAAAGAAAATTTTTGAAAAAAAATTTTTTTTTTAACATCCAAAGGGACCGCCGTAAATTTCGAGTTAAAATTTTTATTTCATAAAAAAAATTTGATAAAAAAAAATTTTGTGGTCATTAAAAAAGTCTTAAACGACAACATGCTTTCCTTAAGCGTTAAAATAAATTTTGAACCAAAAATCAAATTCGGTAATTTTTACATAAATGTGAAGAGTTTAAACCCAAAAAATTTTAAAGAATTTTAATTCGAAATTTACTTTAAAAGTGAGCCTCTAGATGTTAAAAAAATTTCTTTTTTCCAAAAATATCCTAGGTAAAAAAAATTTTTTTTTCGTTCCACCCTAATATATCTATATATATCTATTATAGCGCAGTTAAAGGAGCCACACAGTGGAACTCACATTTATCACTGTGAAAATAATTAAAACGGTTATTTTATAGTTTGGCGAAGAAAAGTCCGTAGACACTATTGCAAAAATATACCTCTTCTTTTAGAATTTTTTTTGAGGGGATGGTAGTTACTTCCTCTTTACATAAAAAAAAAAAATAAACCAAAGTTATGGTGGGTTTCTCTGTTCATAATATTCCAGACATAAAATTTAAAATAAAATTGCAAACAAAGTGTTTCTATTAGTAGAATATTCTTCAGATCAAAACATATTCACAAAAAACTAAATAGTAATTCGGAAGCGGTTTAAAGGTAAGCTTTAAGCGGGCAGCTTCAGACGAGGAAATAATTGATTGAGATAAGTGATCTTTATTATATGCTAAACCACTGAGATTAATGCGTTTACCACACCTGGAGGTATTTTTCAAGTCGGTCTTAAGCACTTCAAATATTCCAACGTGAAAAAACTGCACTTTAATGAGTCTTTTGAGTGTTAGTAACATAAAAATCTGCAGAGCTCCGATCTTGCTTTCCTATTGTGGTCAATGAGTTTAGCTTCCAGCATGCAAATTTCCTTTCGGCAGTTAAACAAACGCTAAAAGGTATAGGTATACATATTGCACGGATGAGTAGTCGTTTGCTACTTAGCACACCTCCGCTAATAGTGAGCCGCGTGGCAACTGGCTTAGCATGTAAGCGTTATTGCCAAGCAAGAGCGTGTTGCATTAGAGAAAGTTGCTACAACTTATAAAAATTCGCAAAAAGTGTAAAAATTAAATAAAAAAAATAGACATTCGACAATTGGCATCGATCACCGATCGAATTGTCTTATTGCTACGAGCGGCAGCATGGCAGACACTCACATCAATGTCAGAGTCGTCGTGTCGGAAAGCAGGCTGATTGCCACATATGATGGATGCCAGCCTGCCCACTCCTACATGCGACACACACGCACACGTACATATATATATATATATATAATATATAGCTATGAATATGCACATTTTGCTAAGTTGCACTTGCAATGCGTGTTGCAACCATAAATGTGCGAGGAGGGAAGCATTTGCCATGCTTTGTTTTGGACTAACCGCATGTCTGCTTGCCTGCCTGCCTTTGATGAAGATCAATCGAGAAACATTAACATTTATTAACTGTTATCATAAAAACAACATATTAGTGAACAATTTTCAACGTTAATGCAACCTTACACGCATCGGCTTAGTGTGGCGCAATGTTGGACCTGTAGTCAAGCAGCTGCAGGCATTTTCACTTTTTCTACCTAAACATAGATGTATATGGTATATGCTACTTAGGTAGGTGTACATAAAGTCTATTTCCAAACTGATAACTTGCGGGGTAGTTGAAAAACACGAAAAAGGCGATTTTCGAAAATTAATATTTATTTTAATGTATCATCGCGCTTAGATTGTGTCTTGTTGTAGTTGATTGTACTAATAACAGTCTGAGAATTTTTTGGGATTAACGAACAAAAAAAATGTACTATTCGACGCAATGCCTTTCTGTTTCTGCATATTTTCGCAGATCACCTCATTATCTCTCCATTAATTCTAATCGCTTTTTAATTGATTTCTCCTAATAACAGGAAAAACTGAAGCTATAATACCCTTCGCAGGTTTATTAAAGGATATAAAAAGATCTTTATTTTAATTTTGATCAGTCAGTTTGTATGACAGCTATATGTTATAGTGATCCAATCTGAACAATACGTTAGGGGATTGGAGCGTTGTCTTGTACAATAATCAGTGCTAAATTTCGTGAAGATATCTTTTTAAATGAACAAGTTTTCCATACAAGGACTTGATTTTGATCGATAAGTTTGTATGACAGCTATACAAATATGTATGCTATAGTTGTCCGATATCGGCGGATGCAACAAATGAACACCTTCTTGGTTAGAAAAGCATGTGTCTAAAATTTCGGAACGATATCTCAAAAACTGCGGGACTAGTTCGTGTTTATACAAACGGGCATAACTAAATCGATTCAGCTCGTCACGCTGATTATTCTTAGATACACGGGGTATAAAGGGTATATAAAGGGTCTTCGATCTTTCCTTCTGGGTGTTACAAACTTTGTGACAAACTAAATATGACCTGTCTAGGGTATAAAAAGCAGGTTTTATTGCGTTAAAACCATCTGGTAGTTTGATAAATTGAACAACGCCCGCTAGAAGAAAATAGTCTGTTGCTAACTCGTATTATTTGTTGTTCTCGTCAAATATCCACTTCTGCTTATATAGAAGCCAATAAAAAAATTGAAACCTGAAGCTCGAAACAGCTAAGAGAATTGCACGTATCCTGAACTAAACTATCTCTTATAAGATAAGAAGCGCCATCTATTGAGTTAATTTGATCTTTAAAAGATCTGAACTCTACAGAGGCGGGTCAACAAGCAAGCTACATCATAATTATCCGTGAAAGTGTGACTACTACTCAATGGTTTGTGAGTATGATTCAGGTATCATAATAATTTATATATTGTATAATATTATTAATGGATTCATAACATGAAACCCGATAAATACAGCGAGTGACTGCATAAAAATATATAAAAGTTTTTTATTCAAAGCTTTTGCTATGAAGGTATTAATTACAGAGAGCCTTAACCGCTTGCTACTAACTGCTTGCATAAATATTTAAAATGGCCAATGACCAGAGGATGTAGCGGTAGAGGCACCAGCGACAGAGGCTCAGTGGTAAAAAGCTATAAATGTCGCTGCATGTAATGAGATATTCTCATATTCTCACATTTCATTATTATTGTAAGTTTGTATATACCTAATATATTGAATGCAGCATAATGTTGTCTTGTACATTGTACGCATGCGTGTGAGGTCAATCACTTGACCATTCACTTCATGCGGTAGAAGATTTTCAAACAAAAGACGTTTCACGTGAGTGCTCAAGGTAAAAATAAAGCTTTTAAATAGAATGATGTGTGAATGTTAATGTAGACATGTATGTACATATGTATGTATGTATGTGTAAGGGTATATGAGATATGGTGACGATGTTGTAACTCTTTGCTTAGATTAAAATTGAAAGTGAACGCTTGGGTTATTGCTTAACTTGTGTAGATTCGAGCAGACATACAAACATATGCATATACTATTGTATATATGAATAGATGCAAGAAAATTATAGGTTAGAGTGAATCACTTTGAGCGAAGGCTTTGAAGAATGGAAGCACATGAGGTCATAAGAAATTAATTAATAGTACTAAATTGCATATACTTAAAAGCTTAGAGTACCTTATAGATTCGTGCCGCTTCCACTACACAAAGCTTGAGATGTCACGTGAGCTTAAACACCTACTTACATAGAGTTCGCTACAACTTATCTAACGAACCTACAAGTCAAATCCTTTAAGAAACTTTTTGAAGTTCACTCCTCTTAAATTTATTATTCTTATTTGCGGAATCTGTCATTCCACGACTTCGAAAATAATAACCAAAACATTAACCATTAGACAAAGTTTAGTTCTCCATCCAATTGCTTTAAAAATCCATTAACCGCAATCTGCTCAAAATTGGTTGCCGGATATAATTATCAGTTAGGGAAGCTCTTTACAAGAATACTAGCTTCAGTAGCCTGCCGTAAAGCAGAACTCTATTATAGGATGCAACATAAATATACCGGCAACTATAATTCAGTAGCCATACATAATTGGATGGTTTGATTTAGACGATAACTAAATCGACAGAAGATCGAACCCAAGCTGCCAACACAACGTAGTTCGCTGATTATTTCACGAACATGGAATCGTTGTCTTTATTCTAATCTATATTCATAAATAGTTCAATTAAAAAAAATGGACGACGCGTTTGCGTCGGCTGAGTCACAGTCATGACTGTCGTGTCTACTTAGTCATAGAAAATCGAATTTATATCTGTTTAAACCCCAAACTAATGCTACTTTGGGTGCATTTATAATAACAGCACCTACTCATCAAGGTCTAAAATAAATACGAAAATTGAAAGCAGACTTCACTCGATAGACAACTCAAACCACCGAATGTAGTCTGGCTTGAAAAGGCTTCATATACATATGTCCAACTTAATTGCTTTCCTTGATTTCTTTGCCATTTTATGAATTGCAAAAAAAAAATGCCATAAAAAAGTACAGTTAAATGGAAAATAAAATTAAAAAGTGTGTGCTTGTCACTTACCTCTTGAGAAAATCGGTATATTGCGCCTGCCGTATGAGGCCAGTACGCATCATTATCGTTTGGAAGCATTGCCGTTCGATGGCCCATAATTTACATTCCGTTATAGCAGTTATAGTCGCTGTACGCTGGCAGTTATATAATATGGCCAATTCACCCAACACTTTGGCGCCGGAGAGTGTCGAAAGGTATTTACCCTCACGTGAGACCTCAACACGACCCTCTGCAATGAAATAACCGTAAAAGAAAAACAAGTCAATAAAAAGTTAAATTAAGCACATCTAAACGCGTGATAACTGGAATATAAAAAATAACAGTAAACATTGTGCATTAATGCATTTATTTAAGCAAAGGTGTGGCACAAGTTTGGTATTTACGCGAATGTAACGGTAAAGAAGGTATGCAAACATGTATCTTGTGTTTACCATAAATGCACATTAGGGTGAACCAAAAATAACATATAACGAATTTATGGGATAAAATGAAACTATTTGCAGCGAAAATATACTCTTTCAAGGAAAAATATTTAGCTTAATTCAAAAAGGTGTTGCTGAGCATTCAAATAACACGTAGAATAGTATCGTTTCATTAAATATACCATAGCTGTTACTTGTGGGTTCCAAAATTTTTTTTTGCATTTATATCGAAAGTATAGATATTTGAGAATATTCTTCGAAAATTTAAAATTGTTTCGGCAAATAGTTTCGTAGATATCAGCGTATTTGTAAGCATTGTTTAAGTTATTGTAATAGGCTCGCAAAACTTTAAATGTGTTTTTGAGAAAAAATGTTTCAAAAGCGCTGGACAAACACGATCTTCTTAGATATATTTGTTAAGTAATGAACGAAGGATTATATTTTTCACAAAAAATTATATATTTTTTTGTCAAAAATCAAAGTTATGATTAGGCCTTCGATCATTACTTGTATTCGTCTATTTAATAATATTTTTTTTTTTGGTTTCTGGATTTTAGATAATTTAAAGCAAAAAATCATCCGTACTTCATGACAACTTTCTTTGGGGTCCGCCTGGAGATCGATTGCGGGATAAAGAGAATTCAATATTTTTTCAAAATGAATCACCGATTATGAAAATACATATATTATATTATTAAATAAAATGTCTCTTCAAAAAAAAATATAAAAAAATCACAAATCACAAATCACGTTTCTCTGAACTACACGTGAAGATAACCCCTTAAGAGTGGATAAAGTCACTTTTTTCAAGCTTTTTTTAGCTATCTAAAGTTGTATTCTGTGGGCACCTCTTCTTTATTTCATTTAAGTTAGGAGGACACGTTAGAATACCGGAGAGCTTAGTTTGTTCTCAAATTAAGTAGAGTTAAAATGGCGCCCAGGACTGCAGCCTAATAGCATATAAGTATTACATGGCTTATTTCGTGTCTTACAATTAATGAATCGTCGTGAGTCAAATCGCCAATAAATACATTTTCGACAGATCCTGCTATTATTACTAAAGTAAGTGAGGTTAGGATAAGCGTTCCCGGAGTTCAGAAGTCCAATATTTGATTTCTATAGAATTTTTAAATTAGAAATAGATACTTTCACGTCCAATTACAAAAAATAAGCTATAAAAATGTATTTCTGTTAAGTACATATTAAAAAAAAGTCCTGAAGTCTTGTTCCACTAAATCCAGTAAGCACGTATACATATTTATGCACCATTTACCATATAATTGCAGTTCAATTCAAATTGAGTAATATGACTTAATGCTGGCAAGCAATGAAATAATATACAATAACGAGTCAACGAAGGAAATATTGCAAAATGAAACTGAAATTAAAACGGGCTAACAACACAGCTTTTACAATCACATACATACATAGATACTTATAATGGCAGGAGATTTACAAAAGTGTAAGCCGCCAAAAAGTTGAGTCAACTTGCTACACAAAAC
This sequence comes from Bactrocera oleae, assembly GCF_042242935.1. Taxonomy (NCBI): domain Eukaryota; kingdom Metazoa; phylum Arthropoda; class Insecta; order Diptera; family Tephritidae; genus Bactrocera; species Bactrocera oleae. The sequence continues at coordinate 6,102,843 of NC_091537.1, read as the reverse complement.
GAAAACAAAAACCGAAAAGCAAAAAGCAACCGGTCCAAATGTCAATTACGAACCCAACCTAGCAAGAAACTAGCCGACTGCTGTTGGACTCCAGCTTGTCAGCGGCGATTTGTCAATTGTCCCAGTGCTGCTGGGTGCGGGCAGTTTGCCTCTAAATGCTGCATTGCAATCACATGCACACATTTATATACTACTTTGCATAGATTTGTGTGTGTCTTGAGAGTTTAAACTCGTATCCGAATGGCACAACTTTGAAATTGTATTAAAGTTCGATTTGTTTGGTGGCCAAATGGACATGAAACGAAACAAGTAATCTCAAATGAAAATACGAGTAATCGAGTAAAAACAACAAAAAACAAAAAGCAATAAAAATAATAACAAATCGCATGCAGTCGCCTAAAGTGGTAAGAAAACCCCGATTCCGGTTTCACTTTCAAAAAATGCAAAGCAGTATCACTGCTAAAGCCGTTAGCTGGCGAACCGGTCCGTTTAAAATCTACCAGTCTTGTGCTTGTGCTTAGTCTTTGTATTTGCCATTGTGCCTTTGTTGCTGCGCTGCTCTTGTTGTTTTAGTCATAGGTGCAGCGCCAAGCCGGGCTTAAGAAGCTAAAGGCAATTCGTGCTAGAAGCTTTGATTCGCATGGAGACAAATGAAATATTAAAATTTTAATGCCTTTATTTTGCGTGCTCATTGTATAATTCGTGGTGTTGTTGGTGGTGTTTTACTTTCTTGGTTTTGCTGCCGGTTAGAGCGGTTTCTCGTCTGGCTGGTCAGCGCTGGATTGTGGTTCAGGGTTTGTTGTTAGTATCGAAATGGAAATGACATCATTTGGTTACAGCTTTTTCTCTTTGCTGTGACTTGACTGTGGGTGCGGCGTTTGCACGGTGGGGGGTTGAAAAATTATGCAGTTAAATTTAGATTTATGAAGAATATTTAAGTGATATGCGTACGAAAGAAAGTCGTGGGAATAATGGAAGCAGAATTTCTAAAAATAAGATTTAACTTTGAGAAATAAGCAAGTATTAAATGACAAATTTATAAAAGTACATATATAAGGGTGATCCTCAAAAATAGCAAATTAATGATTTTCTTAGTATAACCCTCACAAACGGTGATGCCACCCAGAAATATATCAGATATTGGTGCATTTCTTATAGCAACTATATAGTATAACTAACGAAAACGTTTTACTGGCTCTTTCTAGTTACATTGTTCGATGCAATAACCTTCAAGAGGTACATGGGTTTCATGGGTTTCACGGCTTTAAAAAAACCAAAAAAAATTGTATTGTCTTATTTAATTCTATAACATCGCTAGAATATTGTCCTAAATTCTCAAGTTGATACCAGTAATAGTTTTGGAGAAACAGCTTTGAAAAGTTGCGCGTTCGAGGTCAGCTACATAGTCACCTAAAACTTTAAACGCGTTTTTCTTGAAACTGTGTTTTCAAAGTCGGTTGTTAAGATTGCTCTCGAACTACTCAACCGATCTTAATGAAATTTTCTTTGAGATATAATTGACAAGGCCTTGCTGTGGAGGTATTTTTTTGTTAAATTACAACTATTTAAAAAACATAAAAAAAAGTCGATAAATGTTCACCAAAATTTCCATTTTTTTTTCTTAAAACGTCTGCCAAAAATACAATTTTCACTTTATTTGTTTTTTCTCCTAGTTAATTTCTAGTTAATGGTCTTAGTTCAAACAAGTAGCCCCTTTTTCCGAAGGACTGCCGGAAATGACGTCGTAATTATCGAGTTTTGAATATTTGCCTTTAAAAATTTCACAAAATCTATTCTTAATCATCTAAATAATAAAAAGTTTAAAAAAAATATTTCATTATTTATATGAAAAAAAAAAATTATTGAAAATAGGGAATTTTTTACTCGACGAATTCCATGTAACTCCTTAAGGTTGAGTAATAAGAATCTTAAGGATCGGTCAGTTTGTATGGCAGCTATATGCCATAGTGGCCCGATTTGATCAATATGTTTGATATGGTAGCCTTGCTTTGGATAATAATTTATGCCAAATTATCTGAAGGTCGATATCTCAAAAACTACGGGGCTAGTCCGACTATATGCTCGTCCAAACAGATGGACATGGCTACATCACGCAGATGATTTTTGGTATGTATGTTTTCGGGTATCAACGCTTTCTTCTAGTTATTAAAAATGTAATATACCCTGTTTAAGGTATACATAGTAAGTAAATCAGTATTTTGAAACTTAAATGTATCGGATGGAGCAAAAATTTGTATGTGACACTTTCGTCTTGACTTCGTTAAGCAAACGACGAATATTGCTTTAAAATTACTTTGTTAAATTTAGGAACTTCCATAGTGCCTATACAGACAACCATATATAATTTTAGAGTGTATAAATTTGTCACTTTCTTGGAATGCGTGTGAGCTTGATATTAGAAGAAATTTTCTGCGACTTTTACTTTATTTAAATCTTCTTTATATTTTTATAGCCACTCTACTTGTAGGTCACGCGTTAACCTACTTTTTAATTATGTTTGCATATGCTAACTCGTATTGCCAATTTGTTTTGTGTGTATAACATAAATCTAACGTATAACAAATGAAATGAATATGAATAGTTACAATATCTAACTGTGACCTATAAAAATAGTTTTGACCGCAGTAAATGAAAGAATGTGAATGGGTGTGTAGATTATGAAAAGGGATAGGAGCGGTATGAAATAAAACTAAAGCCGTTATCTATAGTATACTTGCTAGTGTTCTATATTAGCTACTTGGTGGCAGTGTTTCCAAAATGGCTGTTTGGATGGATCTTAGAAAGAGTAGATTAAGTCGCGGTTCGATAATGACTGGTTTTTGTTTTTATTTGACAGATATCAGACTTAATTCTTATATGGGAACTTTAAGGAAACTAGTTTTTTAGGGCAACTTAATTATTTTAGTTTAATTTCAGAGAAGTTTAAACAAGCTAGTTCTATTAACAAATCTCTAAAATTTAAATTAACTGGTTAGTTGGCCAAGCTGTAAGATCTATATATATAAGCATTTTCGTATAGACCCTTCCACGAGAAATCACCTTGATATGTGCTGAAAATGCTGCCGAAAATCCGAACTTACACATTTTTCAAATTTAATTCAAATTTTACTGGAGTTGAAAAAATTTTACGGAATTTAGAGTAAAGTAAAATCAGCACACTCTGACTTAATTTAGATATTGGCCACTTCAATAACACCGACAGCAAAGCTTAGGGTCTTCGGACTAACATTTGTATTAGTATGAGACCTTGGCAAAATATGGAAGATCTCTGCTATAGTAAAACAAAAGCGTTTGAATGTTTCTTTTGCTCCGCTTTGATCTAATCTCAATTACTATATAATAAATAAGTTGGGTTGTACAAGTCTTACCATTTCTGGGGATCTCTTCGATCTCCGGCTGTACACCACTAACGCTGGAATCTCGCAAATTACCGGTGCGTCGTTTGCGCGCATATGTATGTATCGGAACGAGCAAACGCGGACGTGGAATGCTAAACTGATCGTCGGAGCACTGTGAGACGCTGTTCGTAGACGAAGCGCTACCACGTTGCTGCTGCCGATGGCCGACACCCAAAGTCATACCCACTAAGGCATCTGTTAAACTGTCTGTGCTGCGTGGCCGTGAAGTTTTATTCACAATCGGCTGTTCGCCGATATTTACGGTATCGTCGTCTATGTGCACATCAACGGTGACGAGTCCGGGTGTGGGAGAGTGTTTTTGTGATGAATTGCTATAAGCATTTGTGCCAATTGGCAGCTGTGGTGCTATGCGCCGCGGTGGTGGTTTTGGTGGTGTGCGGCGGCGCACAGTCAGCGTTTGCTTCGCAGATTTGAACGCCATGTCTTCGGCGACGGGTAGACGCATGGACTTGGCGCGATTTATTGTCGCTACACGTGGTTTGGGTTTCGGCGCTTCACTGCCGCCATTCAAATTGCTATCACAGTTACTGGGTGCGGGCAATAGTGGGGTGCGTTGACGTTGCGGTTGTGTGGATATGACGTTTGACAGTTGTGGTGTGATTGTTGTAGGGTCTGCGGATACACTCATTCCGTTATGTGCCGCTAGCGTTGTGCTTGATTTGGATTTTTTCAATCCCTGTTCCATTTTCCAAATGCGACGCAGATCTTTGATATCCAGCGTGGAAGATGACGACGTGGAGGAATTGGACACGGCCGAGGCAGGCGAGGAGGACGGTGAAGACTGCTTCGATTTGCTGGGCGCATACAGCATTGTTTGTGAGCGTTTTAGCTGCAGCGCAGGCGGTTGCGCAGAGATCTGTTGACGCGGACGTTGTTGGCGCTCCATTGTCGGATCGATAACATAGTGATTTTGTTGCTGCGCCTTTTTGGCGGTATCGCGATTGTCGGAGTCGCTTTTGAACACGTGTGTGTCCCACTCGCCATGCAATTGCTGTGGCTTGCGGCGCAACGTTGACGGCTTATAGCCATTCAAATCTTTGATTGCCTTCACGATACGCTCATCGCGACTCTGCTGCTCTAAAGCGCTGATCTGTTCCAGGCTCATCTGGTACTTGCACAGCGTGGAAATGCCGTCGACGAGGTAACTGCCGCCAGTGTGTGGGTGGCGCGTTGCTGTATATGCCGGGCTGTTGCTGTTGTTGTTGGTGCCGTCATTCGTTTCGTCACTGCTTGGAGAGATGCGCTGCGACACGTGAGGATCACTGCGCGCGTTAAAGCTTTCATGCGCCTGCAGCCAGTTGGCCTCGTACAACACACCCATCGCATTGTTGCCGTCTAGTGAAAGGCTGGCGTCGACCGCCTTGCCGGGGTAGCGCTTGATTTTCATACTTGTGCGTCAAGCGTTTGCTCGAGTGATCGTTGGATTATTTGTTGCACTTTTTCTTAAACAAAAAATTATTTCACTATTGTGTGTGTGTTTTTGTATGCACTTTTTTCTTTGCTTTTTGATTTCTTGCGATTACGACAGTCTACAAGAACACGTATTGAGTATTATTTTTTCATGTAAATATGGTATTTATGCATATTAATTACTGTTCCAGCTCACTGCTCGGTTGCAGTTAAGTCGGTTGCGCATTCGCGCATAACGGTATGTATGCAATTTATAGCAGCCTGTATGGCACAAATGCATAATAAATTATAAAAAAAAAACATTTCAACAAAAAAATAACAGCAACAACGGCATAATATGGACAATAGCGATTTACACGTCACACATAACACGTGACGCGCCAGTGGCTTGGAGTACGTAATGGATATCTGTGTGTATGTGTGTTCAGAGAGTGGCGAAAAGTATTGGATAAGCGAAGCGCCTGTATATAAATTTAAATGCAGATAATATCAGAAAACGCTTCAGTAAACGTCAAAATGCATTTGACATCAAAAATCCGTTATTCGCTCCAACAAACAAAACTGCATATTCACTAAGTAGTGTTTTAATATATGTATCTATACACAAGAAAAATAATATTTATTGTGTTTTCAACTTTATAGCAGCTAGTCCTGGAAGTTCTCCATAATATCCATAAAAGTATATTATACATGTTCGAAGAATAGATAAAGTGGGTAGATTGCTGCCCAACTGAGCAAATATTTTATAAAAATATGATATGAACAGCTATTCGAAAGATAGCTTTGAAACCTCACTGAAATTCTACTAGACCAAAGGTCAAACTGATTGAGCTCTTAAAAATAAATTTCGGCTTTGTTTACTCGATTTCTTCTGCTAGTTTTCGGATAAAAGATCCGTCGAATAAACTTACGGGAATAATTTTTCAATATCAAGAATAATATATGGTAGATTTGCTGGCAAAAGTCGTATTAGATGAAAAAAGTAATATGATGGTGTAAATACCGACAAACCAGAAATTAAAGTGGAAAGAAGTGAATTCAACTCATAAATACAAGGGACAAACTGAAACACTGAGATTTTTTTGATGCCTTTATAGGGAGTAGATTTCAAGGTATAGAGTCTTAAAAAAGTTTCATTCAAGCTTCGGTAGAAAAAGGTTTATAACACTGTCGTTTCAAAGACTGTATTTCGGTGTGTAACACAGATTTGCTTCAAGATCAACTCTCAATTAAACACCAGTTAATTTTTTTTATTTTTTATTTTGGCAGCACTGAAAGCAAACAGCTGTTGTCTCTCAATAGCGCGACCATCTTATGCATTAAAAAATTGTAATTATGGAAACAGATTTACTTTAAAGAAATATATTTTTTGACAATGGTCAGTGCTACCAGTCTCTTAGTATTCCATCTGATAGTACATTTTTATATTGTATGAATGCAGATTTTCACATTCATTAAGACTAGAAAAAATAGACTAGAGAAATAATCTAACAAACAAAAGCCATCTGAATCCGAATTGAGACTTTCTGGAAACTTTTTCTATGTAACTCAGTTAATCAAAGAAACGTGAAAATATTTTGAGGCTAAAAAATTTTAAATAATATTCATTTACTTTACTTTAAAATCTTTACTATTTGATTAGTTTGAAACTAAAGTCTGCCACTAGCATCGTTGCAGCATACAACTAGGACGATTTCAATGGATTATGTTGGATTTGGTTTAGAGTCCCAGGTATATAAAGCCTAGTTCTTTGTTCATATTTAAATTACTATTCTACTTCATTGTCGAGGCTTTAAATCCCTTGCGACAATTGCTATTGATAACATAAAATTGAATTAATTACATTAATCATTTTCCAACGATAATAGTAAGTAAATAACGGTAATTTTTAAAAACGTACGAAACAAGGTATTTCAGACACCCCAAACTTGGTGAAAGAACATGGGTTTCGCGGCTTCAAAAAATAAAAAAATTGTATTGTCTTATTTAATTATATAACATCTCTAGAATATTGTCCTAAATTCCCAAGTTGAGCCCAGTAATAGTTTTGGAAATACAGCTTTAGAAAGTTGCGCACTCGAGGCCAGCTATATAGTCACCTAAAACTTTAAACGCGTATTTCTCGAAACTGGGTTTTCAAGGTTGGTTGTGAAGATTTTTTACGAACTACTCAACCGATCTTATACCGGTCTTCAAGATATTCTTTACAAGGTATTGATTTCAATTACAAATATATTCTACCAATTACAATTATTTAAAACAAAAAAATGTCGAGAAATTTTTCCAAAATTTGCATTTTTTTTCGAAACATCTGCCAAAAATATAATTTTCACTTTATTTGTGTTTTCTCCGTCCAATACCTAGTTAATGGTCTTAGTTCAAACACGAGTTTTTTTACTTTTGATGATCCTGTCAGAAGTTCTGCTGTCAACACGGAAGCACCTTTTTTCCGAGGGAATGACGTCGTAATGACCGAGTTTTGAATATTTTGAAAATTTCACAAAATCTTTATCATATATTTATCTTCGGAATAATAAAAAGTTTGAATAAAATATTTCTTTTATATGAAAACAAAAATCTATTGAGATTAGGGCGTTTTTTGTTTATACCTTCAGATTCGTCTAATTATATTATAATAAAGTTTTAGTAAATAAAAAAAACATTAAAAATTTAACAAACAGCTCAGTCACTCGTCAACCTTTCATACTTCCGCACCAAGAAAACTTAATGATAATTTAATTATTATGGTACATGCGCTATTTAAGCAAAACAAAAAATATATTTTTTACGGTTGCAACCTTCCTGTCGCACACACACATTACACAAACATGCGCATGCGCAGCTGAACACGCATGATTACATTAAGGCTTACATGTGCGCAAGCGCAATTTCACTGCCGCATTCAACTGAGTAACAAACAAACACCTGCACCAACACACAGAAAGCGAGAGACGCATGCGTACACCTTTCCTTTGCGCAATCCATGCATGTTTACAATGCTTGTAATGAAAAATTTGCACTTGGAATGACCAAATGGGTGTGATAACTGGACAGCCCACTATTTACGCTGACCATTAACAGCACGCAGACGTGCCAACGCGATCAAAATACGGGCGAGACCATTCATTGCGTTGGCTTATACGCACACATACATATGTATATACATGGGTAAATCAAAGCGCTCAACATGCAATTATGGCAATTGGTTTATTTATTTTTCTGTTTGCTGCTGCTGTTGTTGTTGTTGTTGTTCAACGTAATTCGCTATTTACAGGGTGCCTTTGTTTGGTAATTGTCGCCGACGCGTTTGCGGTTTCGCTTTTCTCCGCTTTTTTTTGGTTAGTGCGCGTGTTTTCACTTTTTTCTTTTGTTGTTGCTGGTGGTTGCTGTTGCTCGTCGAGTGACAACAAAATAGTAAATAAATACAATTAAATTTATGACATTTTAGAAAATGCTTTGTTGCCACATCTGCCAGATATAAGTAGTTCAGTAATTTTTTTAAATTTCTACATACAAATATATATACAAGCATGCATATACATTAGGGGGTTCGTTATTTCCCAAGTTGATTTTTATGCCCGGACCGGGGGTATTAAGTTTGCCACGTAGTTTGTAAGCCACAGAAGGCAACGTCGAAAAACTCTATAAAATCCTCGTATATGTATATATGATCAGCATGACAAGCTGAGTAGATTTAGCCATGTCCGTCTGTCCGTTTGTATGTATGTATATACACGAAGTAATCCCTCAAGGTTTTGAGATATTGCTCTGAAATTTTGCACACGTCTTTTTCTCCTCAAAAAGTTGCTAAATTGTCGGTATACCGGTGTAATGAGCATTCAGCATACCGTGCGTATGAGCAACACAGAATTCGTAAGCGACTTGTATGAATGCTAAGTTTAACTCCCTATAACTTTCAAAGTAATATTTTTATAAAAAAAATTATTAACACATTTTTTGTAGAGTGGTAAATTTTGTATTAAATTATCCTGTTTTCAAAGTTATCGTTTTATTTGTTTTGGCGATAAAAATTTTAATGCAAAACATAAAAAAAATCACTTGCTTACGTTGGATAATTTTCTTAGTGCAAAAATTCAAACTGCAGGGGACGTCGCCAAAAAAAAATTAACTTGAGAAATAATAGACACCCTAATATACATATGTATTAACAAACAAGCGAACAATCTCTTCTTTGAATGATAAAAATCGCAGACACCGTTTATCAAGGTTATGAGCGCGAGAATTTCGTACAAGAAAACAAATGTTCATACAAAACATATTTATATAATATGTATATCAAAATACAATTGCATGGCAGCATGTGTGTAAATATTAACTGTTTACGCACAAGACTATTATATTTTATTTTCATTTTCGCTTTTCTTAATTCTGGCTTAGTTTACTTGTTAAATAGCACGAAACAACCTTCATCTGGCGGGTTAATGACAGCTGTCAATGTCATTTGTACCAACTTTTTTGGTAAAAAAAAAATCAAGAGAACAAATCAAATTTGTTTGAAAAATTCTCTCATGCAGATACTTGCAAAAATAAGAAGAATATGTTATTAAAATATTATTTTGTGTGCTTCAATTGCTTGTGAGGGACATTGACTTCATATCTGTCATGTAAAAATTAATCAAAATTAACACATCCATACCTTTGACAGATAATAAATTGAAATATTAAATTGATTTAACAAAAAATTCAAGAAGATGTGTATGTTTGTGATAGCAAGAGAGTGCTTAGTTTTAGATATATGTATATGCTTTAACTGAGTGCAAAATATACTTGAAATACGTATGTATGTAAATATGTGACTCTAGGTAACTATGACGTCAAGAAAACATCTTTTACATAATAATATATCAGATGTAAATATATGTATGTATTACCGCTTTTGTTCGCGTTTGAAGATCATGATTTAAATAATACAGAAAGATCAGAAGATATTTTTTGCTATAATTTTAGACTAAAATCATTGTGAACGATTCAGCCATTAAAACTATACCCATATGTAATATTGTCAGAACTATACACCTTATTGCACCTTAAAGAGGGTTTCGAACTGGTTTCTGTGGCAGGTTATAAAGATAGTAATTAGCCTGGCGTCAGTATTATGGAGACAAAAAGGTTTTTATACGTGTATACATGGATTTTAAAAGAATATGATGAAAAACAGTTCAATACGTTTAAAGTCTTGTAAATTAAGGTGTACAGAAACAGACGTTGAGGTCTTGAATATCCGATAATCAAGTTTAGTTTTTGCAACCACTGTTCTTTTAAGCTTACATATAAAATCGCATATACATATATATTATCTTATAAAAACTAGACTTTTTAGCACATAGATTATTAAAAAACACCACTTTAAAGAATGTGTGGTTAAGTACGAAATGCAAAATTTTTCACTGCACATTAGCTTGTTGCATTTGTTGCTATGTATGAATGTCATTAGCGTCATGGTCATTAATTTGTATTCGGAAATGAAAAGCGCAAGTAACGATGTCTATATACATACCACGACTAGTATTTTTGTATTTAAACAAGTATGCAGTTACGGTTAGGTCATAAAATGCACGAGCATACAAATAAAATATGAGACAGACGTGCAAGACTTCTTTAACATTAACATTATGAGCAAGTTCGTTGAATTCGCAAGTAAACTCACTGACATTATAAAATTAGCATACTCGCTTAAATATTATCGGTATGTATGTATAGTATGTGTGTGTTTGTTGGTAATTAAGGAAAAGCTGTGCAACTGCCTTAACGGGATTGTGTGATACTTTTACTATCTATCATATGCATGTTAAATTAATAACACATTTGAGGAGTAAATATTAATTAGCTAATTTATGCATATGTATATGTAATTTGTGTTGATAGAGCTGCTAGATTTAGCAGACTATTAGTCCTGGTTTGATCGGGACAGTTCGGATTCCGAGTTAAGCGTCCCGGCCGTCACGTGCTTAGAAATTACAACAAAAAAAAACGAATGAATTGCATAAAATTGTGTTGCTCTCTCATGGAATATGGAAAAAAACGAAGACTGAAAAAAACCGTTCCGGATTTTGCCGGACAAATATGGTCAAATAATGCTAGATGTTTCTATTTTCAGTGTAATTATACAACGGTAGGACTTATAAAACTGATAGAACTGTTCTATGACAGGTTTAGCGTTTTTTTTATAACTAAAAAAGCGATCGTTTCCGAACTATTCTGCGTTCTGCTTTTTATTCAGCCATCATTTCCTAAGCTCAACCAGTGCTGAAAAGCGATTTTGACGAATTCATGCTGCATATCCAAAGCGAGCTTTTCTAGCGATTTTGCATTCAGCGCTTTATTCAGCTTAGAAAAATTATAGCTAAAAGCCTAATCAGTCTAAAAGTCAATGCAGTTACAGGGTCAACACAAGAGAGGTCCATGAATGCCTCAAATTTATAATATTTCCACAACGAAATTAAAGATTTAGAGATCTTGCATTCACACTAAACTTTTCCGAAATTACAACTCCTTAGGGTTATACCTAAATATTGTATACGAGAATAAAACACTATTACAACATGGAAAATTTAGATTTCCTAAATAAGAGCCTAATTAAGATATGCCTCAGACCATGAATGTGCTCAAATATACTATTACTAGAAATTTTAAGTTTCAGTCAGTGCAATAAATATAATGAGCAAGGTCCGGGTCACTCCCCGGACGAGATTCCCGTTTTAAAATTTTTAAGCTTTTTGAATATTTTTTTTTTAATTTAACTCTTAAACCTTTGCAAAAAGTCAAAGTTCGAACTGAAATAATTTTATTCCCCTTTAATCTATTCAATGTAGTAGTAGTACCTTTGTCCACTATAACCAACCGTTGACTAAAAATTTTAAAGAAATCTTAGGTGAAAAGCCACGCTTCAGTTCTGAAACAATACATTCGATAAAAGTTAATATGAGAGAACTGGTTACTAAAGATGTTATGATGCAGTTCTTGGAAATCATTTGAATAACACAGAAAGAATAAGAATCAACTTCAAAGCTTTCAGAGAATAATAATAATAAACTTCAAGGTTTCATTTTATTGAAACTAACTTCTAAAAAGATTGGCAATCAATATTTGAAAACAGATCGTAAACATTGAAAAATTTTCGAATGCAAAAGTGAAAGGATCATCAGCAATTTAAGCTTTCCTTTTACTACCCATTTATTACTTCGTAAAGCATATCTACAAACTAAACTGAATAGTAAAAGAAACAATACACAAAAATAAATTATGCTCGTATCAGATGCCCAAAATCAGTAGGCGTATCATACACCTCCCCAATTTCGCCAAATACTACTTGAGTAAGCAAAAAATAAATCAATACACGAATGAACAAATCATATGATTGAAGCAAAAATACCACGTGCATACAGACAAACTTATATGAATCAATATGTAACTACTTGTATATATTAAAAATTGATTTACCAATTGGCAATCATATAACAGTAAAGTTAATTATAAGGGAATCAAAACAAAAAATACAATTGGTTTTATAAATGAATTATTCTTTATGTAAGCCGTGCTTTAGCACGTGCATCGAACGCCCTATCATTCAAACTAACTTAGGCACAAAACTTAAAGTGAAGAAATCTTATCGGCAGTTGTAGGAAATTCCACATAAATAAACGCAATTTGCTAGGCGGGTATTAAATAATTAACCTGTTGTAATTGTAGTAAACAAATGTAGAGAGTTGTATAGTTTGTTTGCCTTGGCGTTACTCATTCTATTGATTGATGATTTAAAAACCAAAGCGTACACAAAAACAAAGCTTTGCGATATACTTTTAAGTGATGATATTATATTAAAATTGACGCATATATTTCACATTTATGATTAAACAATCGTTCACTTTAAGAAAACATTATCACCTATCGATTTGAATAGGCTTAACTAAGGAAAAAAGTTTCAAAAAGAATCAAGCGAAATTAAATTGCAATTATTTGATTCGAACCCCAAACTAAGTAATAAATATATCATATATTTTATGTATGTACAATATATAATTTTATTATTTTGGTTTTGTTACTGTCGTTTTACTATGTTCATAGGTTTAAAAAATATGCATTAACAGATAATACGTATTCATTTCGCTAAAGCAATTTTGAAAAATTTTCGGAGGTTTGACCGAATTAGTTAAAAATATGGAACTTTAGTTCAACCGCAGTAATTAGAGATTAGTTTAAAGCCAATTACATTTAGGACCACAAAATTAAGAATGACTGCAAATATTATAAGGTCGATAAATCAATTCGAGATGAGTGTTTTTGTTCATCAGCCGAGAATACATTCGATTTACTCTTTCTTCACTATTAAAGAACTCTTCAAATAATATTCAAATAATAAATACTTTTTAGGTTGGTAACTAATTTTAGGTTAGTTTGACGCTGTGCCAATACGAATATGTATGCTAAATATTCGAGATAAGATGTTTTGGATAAATAGCAAATTATAATAGTATTTTATTACTTGAAAATTAGTGGCTCACTTGCTGAAAAGGGTTAGGTGGCTAAATAGGCAGCTAAAAACACACTGCCGTTCAAAGTTTGTTAAAAAACGCAGTCAAAAATATTGAATAAGTTGATTTCGACATTTTGCTTTTTCGGGCTGTTAATGAGCATTTCAACGTTGATTTGTATTTCACCGAACATCAAACCAGCTTCTATAATGGAATGATCAATCTATCAATATGGATGTGACTGAGCAAGAGCTACATTATGGTTTAAAAAATACTAAGACAATGGTGGTTTAATGTCCGATAAGTATTCTGGTTGAATTGAAAACTTTCATCTAAAACTCAGCTCTTTGGTTTAAAATTCAGTGGATCAAGTTGTATTGAGCCTTAATTAAACACAAATACATCATTATATCTGGCATAATAACCGTAAATACTTGTTTTTGATAGCTTGTCTGACATTTCCAGACTATAGCTCTATAAAATTTGGGATAAATTTCAATAAAGGAAACATGTCAGATTTATCGATATACATAACACCCGATAAACATATGTACATAACACACATGTACATACACATTCATATATATTTTGTACTTTCGTATCTAATATATTTACAATTTAATGTGACAACTGTGAAAAATTTCACGACAAGTTTCACTACAAGTCAGTTAAAATATTTACTTTGAGTCGCTCTTCCCGCAAGTACAGTTGCAAAGACAAATATACTTGTATACATACATATATATTTATGTACGAGTATGTGTATTTATCTATGGAAAAGGATGTTTGCACTCAATAACCAGCAACTAAATAGCAATAATAACAACAAAATTGTGGAAAAAGATAACCAAAACACAAATATCATCAAAAAAAATAAAAGTAAACAACGCGAAATTTGTAAACACAATAGACGATATGTAGCAGTGATAATGGTGAAAAAAAAAAAAAAAAAAATATAAAATGTAAAAAAAATATATACAGACAAAATAAAAAAAAGCAGCGAAATCGAGGAAAGCACTTTGCAAATGAAGCAGCCGAGGCAGAAGGAAATTGCTGGTTTGTCAATAGATGGCTGGATGATGATAACTCAGCTAGTTGACGGGCGGGCTGACGCTGTGTTTGGCCCACAATATGTTTGTGTGTATTAATGTGTATATGTGTTTATCAAAAACTATCAGTGGAGACATGTTTGGCATGTTTATATGTATGTTTTAAAGTATATTGTCTAATACATATGTATGTACAAGTATGTTCGTTTGTGCCTAGGCTATCTTGGCAATTGGTAAGAAATAATTAACCATAAATAACGATTTCGATTTTCTATTGGCGGCGTGTGACACTTGGTCAATAGATAAGTGAGCTCGTTTTGTTGAAATGTTGTTAGTGCTTTTGTTTATTTGCTTATAATGTTGTAATAGGCGACAAAGGTAACGAGTTGCTAAGCAGGTAAGCGGCCTAAACCTACATATATATGTGCATATGTAAAACAAAATATAAACAAGAAAAAAACGTTAACTTCAGTTGCATCGCAACTATAATACTCTTCACAAATTAGAAAAATTTCTACACAAGAACGAAATTTGGATGGGTCAGTTTGTATGGCAGCTGTATGCTATGGTGGTCCGATCCGAACAATTTCTTGGGATATTGTACCGTAGCTTTAGACAATAATACATGCCAAGTATCGTAAAGATATCTCGTCAAATAAAAAGTTTTGCATACAAGGATTTGATTTTGATGCTTCAGTTTGTTTGCCAACTATATGCTATAGTGGTCCGAACTGAACAATTTGTTAGGAGATTGTAGCGTTGCCTTGGGAAATAATGCCTGCCAAATTTCGTTAAGATATCTTGTAAAATAAAAAAGTTGTTCATAGAAGGACTTGATTTTGATCGATAAGTTTGTATGACAGCTATATCGTATAGTGGTTCGATATTGGCGGTTTCGACAAATGAGCAGCTTCTCTAAGAGAAAAGGATGTGTGCATTATTATCAGAGCGATATCTCAAAAACTAAGGAACTAGTTCGCGTATACCATATACAGACAAACGGAAAGACAGATATATGTTATATGCTGCCTTACAAAACCGATCGATCAAAATGCAGATAAATATCTTTTTATACCATTTTAAGCTATAAGAAATGCACCTGTGAAGGGTATTTAAATTTCGGTGCAGCCGAAGCAAACGTTTTTCCTCTTTTTTCATTTTTATTATAAATATAAAGATGCCTCGCTTAAAAGGCTACGCACGAATCTTTTAACAAAATATGCGACATTTTAACAACTGATAATTTTTGCGGTACTTTTCCGCACGTATTTCGATATATTATAGATATACAATTATTTTGTCTTATTTTGTTGTTAGCGACAGATTTACATATATATATAGTATTTCAGTGGTGAAGTGTTCAACCCAGGCTTGGTGACATAGCATTTCGGTTTTGTCACGCGTGCGGTTTTGCAAGACACAACCAAGATAGCAAGGCAACAACAGCAAAAAAAAAAGCATAGATAGATACAAATAAATTAAAAATCAGCACAAGCCACGAAAGAAAAGAAAAATGAAAAACTTTTATTTCGCATTTTTATGCACTTTTAAGTAATTTACGTTGACTTTGAGCCGCTTTTTAGTGGCAAGACAAATAATGTTTGCAACGAATGTTGGTTTTTCCCAGCTGTGGCATTTGACTTGGCAGGCGCGTCGTCGGCCATTACAAGCGGTGAATATGCAATAGTTGGTGTGCCAGTATTTGTGCGTGTATGTGTGTGTATGTGGGCAATTTTTTCTTGCAATTTGGTTGCTTAGTCGTTACGCCATTTAGCCATAACCGCGGCAACAATACCAAAAATCAACACTGTGCACGACATATGCCGCCAATTTGTATATGTATGTGTATATTTACATACACACAAACACACATATGCGCATATGTATACTTGCCTACGTACATTCAATTGCGATCAATCGCCAAATCGTCGACTCCGCCACATACATACTTACATACATACATACTATATTTACGAGCAGCAATTGTGGTTGTTGCCAATTACAGTTTTGCTGTCGATACTTTGTATGCAATGCATATATATATGTATGTAAAAATATATATATATATACCTGTGTATATGCGTGTGTATGTGTATGCAATAAGCTTAAGATTACGTTTAGTTATTTTCGTATAACCGCTTATTTGCCATTTTTTGCCGTATTTTTGTTGTTGTTTTTTTTGCATGTTTATATGGAAGTTTTTTCTTCAAGCCACGCTCAGCAAAGTTGAGCGACGCAGCGCAAGGTCAACAAGTCAGTCAAACATAGCCACATTTGCACATACATACGTAAATACAAAGCGTTATAAACGCAAAAAATGCAAGGAAAACAAAAACAATCGTTAACTTCGGCTACACAGAAACTATAATTTCGTTCACAGGTAAGTTTCTTATAGCATAAAGGGTATAACAAAATTTTAATCTTTATTTTGATTGTCCACTTTGTATCACAGCTATAAGCTATAGTGGTTTGATCTGTACAATTTGTTCGCAGATTGTGGCGTTGTCTCGAACCATACTCTACTCTCTCAAACTTCATGAAGATGATTTGTCAAATAAAAAAGATTTTCATATAAGAACTTTATTTTTGTCTGTCAGTTTGTATGCCAGCTATATTCTATAGTGGTCCGATCTGAAAAATGTCTTTTGAGATTGTACCATTATCTCGGACACTAATCCATGCAAATTTTCGTGAAGATATCTCGTCAAATAAAAAGTTTTCGATATAAGAACGTGATTATGGCAGCTATATCCTTTATATAGCTTTTTGAAGAGAAAAATATGTGTTCAAAATTTCAGATCGATAACTCAAAAACTGAGGTCTGTATATACGCCAACTACGTATATACAGGCGGACATGCCTAATGCGATGAGCTAAGTGATGCTGATCATTTTTAGATATACTTTATAGGGTCTACGACGTTTCCATCTGGCTGTTACAAACTTCGTGGCAAACTTAATATAACCTATTCAGGGTATAATAATTTAAAAGAATTTGCGCAACACATAAAACTATGCAAACATATACACAGATAAATGCATCAATACATACAAACATTTAAATAACTTTAAATACCACTGAGGTGGAGATTTTTTCTATAGGTTTCACCCTATGACTGCCTTGTTGTTGGCAAGTAGGTGGCCAAGCAGATAGTCTTCATTACAACAACAATAACGTAAA
This sequence comes from Bactrocera oleae, assembly GCF_042242935.1. NCBI lineage: Eukaryota > Metazoa > Arthropoda > Insecta > Diptera > Tephritidae > Bactrocera > Bactrocera oleae. The sequence goes on along the minus strand of NC_091537.1, from coordinate 6,085,272 downwards.
ACCAACAAAAATTTCGCTTGTAACCGAACTGACAGCATTCGGTTGGCTTGATAAAGAATTGAACGGCTCATGCAATGCCGGAAAGCAATAATAACGGTATTTAAAGTTAGCAATGAATGAGGGTATAATGCGGATCTAAGACAATAATTTGGGTAACATGCTTTGCATTCGACACTATAGCGTGTTAGAGCGAGTAGAGAATACTAATATTTGCTCTTATGGCCATTTAAAAAGTAATTACTTGTTTACGAGCTAATTATGTAAACAGCAAAGAATTTGTAAGGCTAAGATTATTTGTTGTAAAATGTGCTGATTTAGAAAACTGAAGAAACACATTTACTATATAAATAGCTACATTACGCAAATATGTGAATATATTGCAAAAGAACATACAACTCGCTTAAATTTTGGACTTTTCGTTAAAATATAATCAAAGAGAGGTTTATTGGTAATATTTTATTAGATTATATGATTTTAATAACTAAAATATCTCTAAATATTCCCTCGTTTAGCTCTCCACCCTAAGCAATATGCAGACGAAGGACCTAAATATTTTACTTATACAAATCTCAAGTCATACAAATAGTGACAAAAAATTCTCACGCAAAACACTTGAACATCCAATCAGTACTAACCACCTCTAATTACCAATAGATGCATCTTCTCCTCATCTTGAGCGTTGCTTCTAACGATCGCTTAGCCATTAAGATTTTACAATACTAGTACAAAACAAGTATTATGAAATCCACAGTAGAAGCCGTCCGCAGCACTTATACACAGATTTCTTAAAGCTTGCGCAAGACATGCCACAGCTACTGCCAAAACTCCACAATAAAGTTTAAAATACCATTAATTCTAATTTTATTGCGATACAACAACTGAATATACATACAAGTATATACCAACAATTAAGAGGAACAACTTCACAAATTTCTAACAACCACGAAACCTTCCAACGTACAAACACAACTTTATCAACCACAAATCAAAAGGTGAAATAAAGACGGAAAGTAAAATAACAAATAATAAAACGAAAGATTAGTTCAAGGAAAGGAGGCTAAACCAAAGACGAATTACGGTGTTTACGAAATACCAAATGGAGAAAAAAATCGACACAATTTTGTTAACGATTACGTGATGATGACCTCGTTAAAATATATTTGGTTGGGGGTAGAGAGAAAAAGAGAGAGCGGGTGTAAGTGGAGGTTGTTTACAGCAAGCCGTTACACACAATCGATGTGAAGATTATACTACGGCTGAGTGTTGAAGAAATGTAATGAAGAGCAATTATATATAGAGAAATTAAATAATAATTAAAATTAAATCAATTTATATGAAATTATATAGTAAATGAAAAAATCGCTAACATCGAAAGATTGGCAGATTTGCATATTATAAAATTTCAAAGCATTAAAGTAAATCTATATACTATACTTGTAGAAGCATATATTATATTTGACAAATTCTATATAAGAGAGAGATAATTGAAAATCTCATAGCGACTTAAAGTAAAGTCGCATAAAAGCGATTTTCAAGGAACTTCTTGGAAAGAACTTATCTACCAAAGTAGCCAATAGATTCGTATGGTATGTAGAGCAGGAAATATTGAAAATATTTTATAACTCATTCGACAAAGGTAGAGATTTCACATTAAGAATATAACAAAATAGTATTGTTGTCAATTCTGTGTCCACAAGTTACCGTGAGGTTTTTAAAAGGCTTTGATTTGGTAGAAAGAATTTATAACAGAAATACCCCCAGATTTGTATATTTTAGGCCGAAGAACCACAACTAATAAGTTAACTAGACAAAGCAAGCAACATATGTATCTTGATGAGATCCAAATCCCGACTGTGAGCAACCTGCGAATACTCTCAGGAACATTTGCGAGCAAGCAAAGAGAAAAACACAAAGAAACGGAAAAGAGCATAACATAGATATAAGGCAATCGGCCGCGCATATAATACGCTGCACCGGAGTGATTGCCAGGATCTAGTAGTCTCACTTACATCTACTTAATTAGGTCGACCTCTACTGAAGAGCATAGGGAATTTCATACTGCATACAGTATCTGCCGTAATGTTTTCGTCGAAATTACCGCTGCAAACATTTGCTTGAAGCACAGAACCCATTCGTAGGAGTATAAGCAGAGCAATTTTGTCGAAAGAGAGTTCTGAACCCGCGATCTATAGGATGCTAGTAACGAATCGGTACTGGATGATAAAACCAATTCGATTTCCACGTAAATTTGAGTTTAAGGGTTCCTCCAATATAATCTGACTCAACTTATTGTCAATCTACATACTTTTTCAACTAGATTTATGACCATAAAAATGACAAATGACAAATCTTTGCGGGGTTATATAGCACATTTTAATGTACATTTTAGAAATCACATTTCTCTTTGTCTTTCGCCATATATCGAAGCATTTTTGTTTTTCACATTTTAATTGTAAATTCAGAGGAAAAAGGTGATTGATTTAATTACTTTTCAAATGTTTTCTCAGTGCGCAGTCGACGCATTGGAGTTTTTTTTACGCTTGCTTGCCACACAAAGAATCCAGACCAATGACCGCAAGATTGACAGCGGCAAAAGCCTGCGGCAGTCATCGGCATACGACCAGCTGCTGCCAACGAAAAGATGATGAGGCGTAGAGCGAATTCAGAAAGAGTGGGGAAGAAAAGGCTAAATAAAACCGAAATTGATAGAAATCAGCAGCACGAAGAAATATACAAACATACATACATCTATGGTGTCGTGTAGCAAAAACCGAAAAGCATATGCTGAGCGCTGAAGAAACCGGAATTCTTGTCAAGATTACTACATGGACCATGGACAGTCGTATATTTGTATGTATGTACATGCGAAATGCTTGAATGATTATAAAAACCGCAACAATACAGAATACAAAATACGAAGGAGTTAAGCGATTCGATGAATCGAACGACCAAGCGAATCGTTACACGAAACACGCTGCAAAATATTTGTCGGTATGATGACTAAGTGCGGGAAGAAGCAGCAGCGCTGGAAAAAATAGCGAACGAAAACTGGAGGATACTTTGTGCCAGTCGCGCGAGTCACCAGCCGCCAGTCGCTAGCCGCCAACGTCATTTCTACTACTTCTGGTTGACTAGCCGGCTGTCCGGTTGCTTCGTGCGGCTTTTGGGATTACTTATACGAGCACTTTCACTTTTCTCGTTGCAATTGGCATGTATAAGTTTTGCCGGTGTGAGCATGAGGCCGTATGTTCCCAAGAATCATTTACATGGCACAACAACAACAGTAATGAAAATAATAACAAACAACAAATGCAACGAATAGAAGGCGCTACAAGCAGGGAGCAACGAGATGAGCTGACGAGAAACATATGGCCGGAAAAGCGCATCGAATGCACGCGACCTGCTCCATATAAAATATTTACAGTTATCTACATGCAAAAGTGAGGTTATACATAAAACATATGGTATGCCTACAAAAATTTAAACTAGGTGCTTTTATGTATATACATAGTTCACGGTGTGTGTGGCTGTATTGCACTTGCAGTTTCAATTGCTTTCCAGTTAGTGTTGTTGCTACCTACCCTCGTTTATTGCTATGCAGGGCGCTAGGCGCTTGCGCTAACAGCATGCAACTGCAATTATGTGCATTCATACAAATTTGTATTTATTCATGGGTGTAGTTAAACGTGTTCGCCTTTATTTAGCTTTTTTTTGAATTCCGGGAAAAATGCTACACACAAAAATGAGATGAATCAGCAGGCGTAACGAATATGAGACATTATATCTATATATAAATGCACATTTACACATATAATTGAACACATACATATTTACATTTATACATACATACTTATTTTCATATAAACATTCAGCTCTAAAATATCATCAGAAATACTCGTAAGGCTCAAAGAAGTTTGAATCGACACGTTTTGACCTAATGGTAGGCAATAAATTTAAAAAAAAAAACTGCAACGAAGCTATAATACCCTTCATATGTAAATTTATTTATATTATAAAAGGGTATAAAAAGCTCTTGATCCTGACTGTGATCGGTCAATTTGTATGACAGCTATGTATATGCTATAGTTGTCCGAATGAAAAATTTGTTTGCTGACGGTAGCGCTCTCTTGGATAATAATCTATTTAAAATTTTGTGAAGAAATCTTGTCAAATAGAAACGTTTTCCATATAAGGGCTTGATTTTGATAGGTCAGGTTGTAATGCAGCTATATCCGATAGTGGTCCGTCAGTACCTTCAGACTATATGGACAAGTGAAACACTAGATGCCTATTAGACGTATAAATAGTTTGGTATCGATTATGTAATACTTGAAGGAAATAATGGATATACCGATATATGTTTAGAATATCTATGTATATGATTAAGAGATTTTTTACATGTATTTGTGAGATTGTAATACTGTAGATAAACTAGTAAATATTTATTTCTGGTTGAATCTACTTTTGATAAATATGTTGGCAAAATGGATATCGGTTTAACATTGAAGAATATCGAACATGAATTACAAATTATCGACATCAGACTAATCAAACAATATATGTAATCAAAGACTTCTAAAAAAAATCGATTGATGAAGAAAAATTAATATATCGATCAATTGATTGATCGATAAACTCGATATTACTGCTAATCTTAGTCCACAAAATCGCATGCTTTGTAATGGCATCTTTTGGCTGATATCCTTTAAAAGCAACTGCATGTGGAGTTGAATAACGTTGAAATTAAAAATTTAGTGATTGAATTTGGTATTAAAAATCATGATTAACATATTGATTTCTTAATAATTTACATTAACAATTGGTTGCAATGTTGACGAAAACACTATATGAAGCGTCGGTTCAGTCATAAACCTTATGCCATATATTAGATATTTTTGCAAAAATTTCACTGAAAACAAATTATTATTTGCACTATTTGTTTTTGCAAATTGACAGTTAACATAGCGTGTCCAGTTCAAACGCAATCTTTACACAGAGATATAAGTAAAGTAAATTCAATTTAATTATCGTTTAAGCAACTCTCTCTTGATTTCTGCAGAAAATTGCTTTTATTAGTTTAATGATATTTTTCTCTACACTGATTTTTTTATTTTAATTTTTTTTGTCTTTTATTTGCTACTACATTTTTATACTTATTTCACTCTACAGCCACTTTTAATAGTTTAATTTTTTTTTATTTGTTTTTTAATTCATATATAATATTTTGCCTTTTGCTCGTTGACTTCTTCTGCGAATTTCAGTTTTTTCGCACGCAATGTGTGTGTTAAAAAAATATTATAAAACAAGAAAGGAATACGTCGCCCATAAACACAACACATGTGGCCAAACCCACACAAACAGAGAGCCAATTTTATTTCACATAAAAAAAAATTTATAAAAACACAAACAAACCGCACAGAGCGCACACAGCCAGTAATGATAACCATTTAATTCTATTAAATATATAATATATATAATATCATTGTTAAGTATAGTATTTCGAGCACAATTTAAGAAGAAAAACCAACGAACTTCGCGATCTTATTCGCGCGTTACTTGAAGCGCGCGCGCTTTGAAATCGCTTCGCGTTCACTAATCGAATGTTTTGTGCCGCGCACAGATTGCGGCAGATAACCGAACGGCGAAAAACAGAAGCTTGCCTGTCCAGACGCGCTCACTCTCGGCGCTGTATCACATAACCAGCGATGCACTACATCTATCATGATATATACATATTTATTTGAGCGTGTATGTGCGCATGCTTTGCTTGTGGACCTCCTCGACTACTCAGCCAGCTGTAATAATAATGACTTCGAAAAATTTTCGAACTAAACAATTGAGCGCTCAATAAATGCTATCGTGCTCCAGCGATCACCGCCGACGCCGCATTGCACATGGCAACGAGGTATACAAAACAAAGCGGAGAAGGCATATAAACAAAATAAATAAAAGTATAACGCTTGCTCTCTACTTATGACCCCACGCGCTACAGGTAAAGTGTTGGCACACAATGGAGGTACTCGCTAGGCAGAAAACGTGTACTTTGCAACAAAACAGCTGCTGTACATTACAAGAGCGGAGCGGAGCGCTTCAAAAACCAGTTCGAGAGCATATGGAGTGGAAGTAGAGTGGCCAACATCTCAACATTTTAATGCATTGAATTTTTATTAAACTCTGGTAACTTGAAAAAAAAAAACTGTAGCCAGAGAAGGGTCACATTTGTTTTAGGTGTTCGTTAAAGGTCGATATCGAGTCGAAGAAATTTTTTAGCAGGTAAAAAATTACGTTGGCAATCGTTGGCAATTCGGATAAGACTTTAGACTTAGAGACTTTAAATAACCTTTTGGATTAGGGGAAATCATGAGTGGGTATTACAGCAAAATTTGAAACAATATGGATTATAACAAAGAAATAGACACATTATTAGGTCCATATAAAAGGCTGATATTGAAAAATATTTTGCAGATTGACCTATTTAGAACCAGAAATAAAATGTATTTGTATATTTATAGATTGAACCTCGATAAATCGGAGCTCGAAAAGCAGTTGGCCAATTATTTTACACATAAATTTGGATGAGGTATCCGATACAAGTTTAACCCCATGGGCGAAAATTCGGGTTTGGCCTACTGATTGGTATTAACATTGAAACAATTTCTCAGGCATATACAGCAAAAATGACAAAACGTTTTGGCGTGATTTATAAGTATGCATTAGGGTGTAGGACCAATAGGAAGTGCACGTAATTGATACTAAAATTTCTGATTCAAATACTGAAGATAAAGTTGTTTTAATGCCAACATTGTTAAAGTTAGGGGGTAATGTTCCGAAAAGCGGGGCTGGATCGACGAAATAGCAGCTCTTTACTGTATAAACCCCGAGTCAATTTCTGAAAAGTGGAAGCGACTGCCAAATACTTTCGAAGGGAGCAAGAAACCATTGCATCATAATAGACTATGTTTCATAACCTAATTTTTGAACAAGAACTGTAGGATGGAGTTGTATTAATTACGTAAAATTGGGTATAAATAAAAGACGAAATAACGATTCAGAACGGTTAAATTATCTACTTCTTTACGACTTTTTTGCTAAGAAAAGTGCGTTAGAAAAAATATGTAGAGAAGGCATCAGAGTCCTGATAATCAAAAAAGAAAATAGTTTTTGTAGAACCGCTTTTCGTGTTTTAACGATTTTATGCGTTCCTGATTTAATTTTTTATTAGAAAATTCTGCAATGTTAATAAATATTGTATAATATAGGTACTTGTGAGTATAATAAAAATTTTGTATTCTTGTGATTTCTCCATATGAATTGGATTAATATTAAACAAATAAATGCATATATATACATATGTACATACATAAAAGTACTTATGTATTTATATATTATGCAAAAAACATGATTGAAAACAAATAAATTGGCACAATATTCTTATCTCAAAGTGCTAATCAAGAATTACTTTAGACACTGTTTCATCGAACTTGAGCTCGGACGTGATTTTTAAGTAACTGATCGTTATGATCAACATCTTTGTAGTGTTTATATGTGTTTTTTTTTATATAATGTATAAGTATTTTCTATTAATACTCGTATCAATGAAAATAAAAAAATTTGAGTGGCGATTTTGGGATTCACGCGTTTTTGGATTTTTTTTTTTGTATTACTTGTTGAAAATAAATACTTTTATGCAATTAATGTTAAATGAAATGAAGAATAATATTCCAGATGGATTATAACGTCTCTATATGGCAAAGTTAGTGGGCTTTAGCACTTAATTCGAAAACATTTTCAATTATTAAAGATATTTTTTAACCTAACATTCCCACTTTCTGTCCTTATTTTAGTGGTATAACAACAGATGTTGGTGATTTTGATGAGTTTAAATCCAAATAAATTTAATGAAACGGTTTCGTCGGAATTATTTCTAAAGGGTATACCCATAAAAAGATTTATAGGTGATTTTAAATAGCGTTTGCCCTTCTTAGGAGAATTTTTTAGTGAATTTTCGACAAGAAAAATATGTCCAAAATATTTCATTAGTAATTGGGTAATATGTTTGCATAAATTTGCTTCCACATTATAAAAATTTAATATAAACAAAAAATCACCATTAACTTAACTATCTAAAATCCATAATTAAATAAAAAAAAAACAACACTAACAAATGAAATTGTTAAAACTATTAGCGTTCATACTAGAGACCTTAGAAGATATCTGTTCATACATCCGGTGCAATCATCGAAATTATCACACAGCAGAAAAAATATTGCCTACATTTAGGCGGCGCGCAGTTAAGCGCCTTGTTGATCGACTATGTGAGTACGCAACGAGCAGCTGCGGTACAATGGACAAGCAGTTTTTCAGTGACATTGTTTAGCATGCAATGCTTGTTTTTATATAAATTTTGTCTGGTATTTTTTTGTAAGCCAGCGCTTAGCATTGAGCAGCAAGTTTTGTTGTGTTTATTGTTTTAAAAAGTGTCAACGCTACACTTGATGCCTTTTTTAATTTAGCAATACTTTTTTGGAATCACTTTATGTATTTTTTTTAAACAATTATTCACTCTTGAGAGTTTACTCACCTTCCATGACATAAACAATGCTGCCGACATCACCTTCCTTGATGATGAGACTCTTTGCCGCATACTTAACGGGATACATGCAGTCGACAATTTCGCGTATTTGGGTTATATCTAAATTCTTCATGAAATCATTGTCCAATATGGCTGATTTGATGAGTTCACGTGATCTACAAGAAATCAAAGAGAGAGAAAAAAAATTTATAGATTTAAAAAAATTAAATAAAAAATGCTGCTTGAGTGGTAAACAAAGCAGACAAAAATAACAATATACAATAATAATAAAAGTATTAATAAAAGCAAATGATGCGATGAAAGAATACAATACTATACATACATATAAACATATATAAGAATATTTATAAATACAAAATATGATTTTATGATTTTGTGTACGCTAGTCTATTTTAATACCCCGCCCCTCCCTGCGCTTACAGCTCTGATTTGGGTATCTTGATCAGCTCACTATCCGCATCGACTAGATCGGAGACCGGCTCCGCGCTATAACCCTGCCGCTTTATGCGCGGCTCACTGCCTGTTGCAATCATGCGCGTCGATTCCATGCCGCTATGCGCCGCGACTGCCGCTGCCGCTTCAATACCCTCCGCGGTGTGCTGCAAAAATACCTGCGTCAACGGACGCACCACCTGCCGAAATTTATCCAACTCATTTTGCAGTTCCGTCACTGTTTGATCTTTATTCGCGCATTCTTGTTGCAAGCGCGCTATGCTGCTGCAGAGAAAACGTATTTTATCACGATTCTTTACAAGGCGTGCGTCTTTTAGCTGCAGTTCGGCTTGTAGTTTAGTTATGACATCTGTGTGACCATTATTTGAGGCGCACGCATCTTCATCATCCTCAGCCTCACCATCGGGTGGTGTATCGCTGCCGGTCGAAACGACGCTCAGCAATTGATGGCATGTCGTGCACTGACTCTTCTCGAGTTCCTGCTGCAATATGGCACATTTGAGTGATTTGCGATGCAACGCCTCACGCACTAATTGCAATTCGCGCCGCAATTCCACCAGTTGATCTTCCAAGTGACGCGTATCGCGTTGCATAGCATCGCTTGTGTTGTTGTTCTTGTTATTGAGACGAAACATATTTATCACTGACGATTTGACGGAGCACAGCAAACAGAAAAAACGCAATTCACTACACTTTATACAAACTAAGTACACTTTGTTTAAACGAACCAACGCGCGCTGTTGTCTTGCGGCGACTGTTTATGGAAAAAATTTCGGCTATGCTAACTACGCGCCCGGCGTTGAAGCACTTTACGCTGTGCCGCTGCTACGTAGCGCTTCTCCTCTACTATTTATCGCTGTTGGGCGTCACAACCGCGCTGCCACACCGCTACAAGGAACGGCGGTGTGCGCGCTTGCGTACGTGAATGCGCGCCCTAAGGCCGCCGCGCACTTGGCCTTTCGCCGCTGTTTTATTCTCCGCGTTGGTACTTAAATTTGTTTTCGTTCTGTTTTTTTTTTTTTTACTTTGGCGTTACACAGCTGATCAATATGTTTTTCGTGCGATAATTAAAATTTTGGGTTCGTTGCGGTTGTCGCTTTGGCCGTTTTCAAAATGTCACGCGCTAAAAACCAATTCACTGCGCTTCATTCCACCGCACAGCGTACTGTCAAGCGACTGTAAAGAGCGCGCGTCGCGGCGCTACACAGCTGACACTCTCAATTAGTTAGGTGGCTCATTGCCAAACGATGCGCCGCGCAGCGCTTGTTGTTGTTGCTTTTCTACTATGTTTTTACTTTTTATTTATTTTGTGTTTTATGAGTTTAGTGTATTTGCTTCGTTGCCGGCGCGCATTCGCTCGTAATTGAATGGACTATTGTACGCGGCGGTGGCAGCTACTGACTGTCATTGCTACGGTTTTGCTGTTGTTCTCGCTGCAGCTGACATTATTTTTCTTATTGTTTTTTTAATTTCATTGACTTTGCTGCTCTTATTCTTTAGTTTGTTTGCTATTGTTGTTGTGTTTTTCAATTAAAAGTAATTAAAATGAGTCTGACGTTGTCGTTCGCCAGCCGGTATGATGCTGGTTGGTTGCCACATTAACGCTGCGGCAGCAGCAACAACAGCAACAGTAAGCGTAATAACAACACTTTGTTAAATGATAATATTTAATAGTAATAACCCGAGCGAGTAGCCAAAGCTAGCAGTGTAGAAAAGTGACCGAAGACAACGCGTGGAAAAAAAAGCGCCCAACACTTCGCGCAAGCACGGTGCTACTGATTTATATAATGGAGGTCGAGAAAGAGAATTTTATTTTCGTAATTTTCATAAAATCTCCCCTAAGTTCCCGCACATTCGGAGTACCGTCAATTGCAATGGATTTCCTCTTTCAAGTAGTTGACAAAAAAGACTTTCTTTCATTTTTATTTCTATGTATATACTTATACTAAGTGCATTTGTTTGTGATGTTTGCGAAAAAATATTTTGAATGGCAGCCAATTTTGTCTCTGACAGAACTCTCATGTGCAGCAACACAGTTGTAGTTGACAAACACAGGCGTACTAGAATGAGGGGGTTAAACTTATTGTGACCGAGATTGACTTATAAAGAATTTTTCTGAAAAATTTGCATAGAAAATGAGGTTAAGGTTATGTTGTTGGTATTCAAAACTTGAGAGTCAATTTTGATGACGTCAGATTAGTAACGCTAAGAGTTGAATGCTATGGGTATAGCAAAGAGAGTAAAGCAACTTAACTGAACTCTTTCGGAGATATCTGATAGCTATCTATGATCCGACAAGCAACTGATATAAATGAAAAATACTGGTATAATAAACCACCCGCTAAGTTTAAAAAACGGCCAATTCCACAAGCAACTGGTATAAATGAGATAGACCGGTAGAATTCAGTGCTCGGAAGTTTCAAGAAGGGCAAATCAAACAAGCAACTGATATAAATGAAAACGACTGGTATAATCACGACTACAAAATTTTAAGCGGTTAAAACCATTATAATGTGGTTTGCTTATATACTTTGAATATTGAATTCAAGTGGAAAAATTTGTTGTTGCTTTCGAAAATAGTTTTTTTTTCTTACAAAGAGAGCAGAGTTCTAACATATCAAGCACAATTGTGGCGAATCGAAAACGCCAAATGAAGCACATGCTTTTATGTGGAATTACCAATATATCTTAATGATTCTCCGCCTTTTAAAATGTATCTGACGTGTTCTCACATTCTTCCAGTTGAATCATTTAAGTGAATACGTATATATAGGTTTATCTTAAATTTAATCTCAATTAATGTTTGTACTTTCTTATCATTATAATATTAGGCCAAGTAAAAAGTTCGTTCGGTTTTTATTTAAGAGATGGCGTTATTGTCCATAGTATTAGTGTTACGTGTCGTATCATGTCATACTATACGGCGCTGAAAACGTGTTTATTCGCACTAAAAGTTTGTCCTTGACAGTTTTTCGATTGATTGACTCAGTACGTTGTGAGCGCTCGTCAATGATGGACACCAGCAAAGAGAAAATTCGCTATATTTTACAATTTTTCTTCGATCAAGGCGAAAAAGCAGCCAAGGCGGCTGAAAAAATTAATTTAGTTTATTACCCGTTCCGGTAATTTCGATGTCAAAGATGCACCACGCGTCGGGAGGCCTGTCGTCAAAAATTGCGATAAAATCATGGAAATAGTGGAAACAGACCGTCATGTGAGCACTTATTTAATTGCTGAGGAACTAAAGATAAGCCAGAAAACCGTTTGGAACCATTTGCATAACCTTGGATTCAAAAAGGAGCTCGATGTTTGGGTGTCACACGAACTAACGCAAAAAACAGGATGGATCTGCGAATCGCTGCTGAATCGCAACAAAATCGACCCGTTTCTGAAGCGGATTGTGACTGGCGATGAAAAATGGGTCACTTACGACAATATCGAGCGCAAACGGTCGTGGTCAAAGCTCGGGGAAGCGGCCCAGACCGGATTGACGGCCAGGAAGGTTTTTTTCTGTGTGTTTGGTGGGATTGGCAAGGAATCATTTACTACGAGCTGCTCCCCTATGGCCAAACGCTCAATTCGGCCCTCTACTGCCAACAACTGGACCGCTTGAAGGCAGCACTCATCCAGAAGAGGCCATCTTTGATCAACAGAGGCCGAATTGTGTTCCATCAGGACAACGCCAGGTCACACACGTCTTTGGTGACGCGCCAGAAGCTCCGGGAGCTCGTATGGGAGGTCCTAATGCACCCACCTTATAGTCCGGACCTGGCACCAAGTGATTACCATCTTTTCCTGTCCATGGCGAACGCGCTTAATGGTGAGAAGTTAGCCTCAAGAGAGGCCTGTGAAAATAAGCTCTCCGAGTGTTTTGCCAATAGGGACGCAGCCTTCTACGAGAATGGTATAATGAGGTTGGCATCTCGTTGGCAACAAGTTTACGAACAAAACGGCGCATATTTGACTTAAATCGGACAAATGTACACAAAGTTATTATCTTTTGAAAAATCAATAAAAAACCGAACGAACTTTTTACTTTACCTAATATTATATATACAATAATATAATAAAAAAACATACATATATGTATGTAATTCGGCTCTAAGTATTATCAATACTTCACATGTACATACGTATATATTTTTGATTTATGAACGGATGTTTACAAATAAATGTTGTGTAAACAATGAAGTATTTATTTTTAAAGTGAAAAAGAGATCTAAATTTTTGCGACTAAAGTTTAATAGATAAAAAAAAGGGATCAATTCCTGCATAACCATGTACTGAAACGATTACATTGCACCATAAACTCGTGTTAACTGTCAATTGTTCTCAGTGGGCTATTTAATAAAATATTTGTTGAATGTGGAATTTTTTTTAGCTTACTTTTAGCGAAGTTTATAGCAGTGGAATAAATGTTTTCATAAGCGAATTTATTAGCTCAACAACTTACATGCCAACACCACAAAAAATGGTGTTTAAGTGATCGAGCATAGAATATAGAATTGGCTAAAAGCCAAAGTGACTCATAAACTCGAGTTTGTGATGCAATCAGTTTTTAAGAAATGTTAATTTAATATATTTCTAACTCTTATTAGAAGCTCCGCAGCACGATTTAACACAACTGATAGCCCCTTTAAAGGTACTCAAAGGATCGAATGAAAAACAAATAAACCATAATTCGTTATAACTGTACCATTTATATAGACAAGTCTAGTAATTAACGATGTAAATATATTTGCCTCCAATATCAGCTATCTACAATTTGGCAGAAATTGGAACGTGGAGAATCGAACGGGCACTGGTATAAATTAAACAAGCTGGTATAAGCAAATATGGATAATAATAAAGACTGATCGTAATACTTTATTGTTGCTTTCAGGTAAATTTGGTGATTAGGCAGAAGAGTTCAAACATGACGAGCAGAGATTGAGGCGAATCCAAGACGATTATTAAAAATTATGCTTACAATGCAATAAAATTTCTAAAATTTTTCACTACTTTCCAAAACCAGAGCTTGTTGCAAGGCTTCTAGTTTTTAATTAACATTTATTCCTCATATTTCAAAAACCAGCTCACAAAGATTTAAAAACTTTTTTTGAGTCAATACTAGGCCGTAAAAACAATTTACTGGACTAGTACTAGTTCGCTTGAAATTTGCCTACAGCAAAATTATGTACAATATAAGTATAAAACAAATAACTACTAATTCCAGCAAATGATCGATGCCCACCCCAATCGAGATTATGCTAACAAACAAACAACCAATTTACACAAACATGGAGAGGTTTCGCGGTTTTGTGAAGCAGGCGTACGGGTTCGTGCCTTTGTTTGAGTTGCCGCACAGTGGCTGGTGTGACACAGGCGGAGCGTAAGTCAATCGCGCCATGCGTAAATATCTATATAAATGCATAAAACCCTTCCAGGCATTGAACACATTGCTTCAGTTGGTGCAATGCGTTGGTCACAGCTGTGGCGCTGCTCCACTTAAATGCGCCGATAAGTGCTAAAGTGCCAGCGGCAGCTGACGGCCCACTGCTGAGCTTCGGACGCTAGTGCGAATATGTTTATTATTTTCTTTTAGTACATTTTATTATCTTTTTTATGATTTTTTTCAATAAAAAAATATAAATATTTCATAAATTGAGCACTGCTCCCCGCTGACATGTGCGTTCAATGTCGAACGCCTGCGTCTTGCGCACCATGCTTGACATGCAGTTACATACTCACGTCTAGATGTATGTATGCCAATGCCTTCTGCGCACGCGCAACGACAATATAGTGCGCGGAACGAAAGACTGCATAAATGGGTTGGGCGTAGCGGTGGCGCGGCATATCACAGCCGTTGAGGCGGTCGTTTGCATACAATGAAGCGGCGCGCGCTTGCGCCTGATAGTACCGCTATGCAATTTTCATGTATATAATTGTGTTGTAGGTAGCTTTTATTACACATAATATAATTATGTATTTTTTTTATTTTTAATTTTTTACAACAAATTTGCATTTAATTTTTGACATTTTATTGACGCAATAATATCCTGCATTTTGTGCATATCACAGCTGAGTGAATTTATATCAAGCAAGCATTTTTTCTTCAATTTATTTTGCTTTTATCAAAACAAAAATAAGTGAGCAGTATGGCTACGCTACTCTTCCTGCAGCAGGCGGATAGCAAATAAACGCATACATGCACACAAACAACCGTTGATTACGTTAAATTTAGCACCTCGCCTATAAAAATAAATTTTACGATAATTTACGAAATTACAACCGCAGGCTCAATTGCAAACTGGTCTGCCGCCTGCCATGCTTGGCTGAGCCAATAGCTGATTGAAACAGCAACAACAACAAGGAAACTTAAGGAAATCACTGTATCCGATTTCTACATTCGATAGCGTGTTATGCTGATGATCCGCTGATAAAAGCAATTGCAAAAGTGAGGACATATACCAGTTCGGCAAATATTTATGTCCGCCTTTACACAACATACATACATACATGTAAGTTGTTACGAATTTGCCGAAACTGTTTAGTAAAAGTTGTTGTAAATTGAGGTTAAATATTTGAGATGTCAAATTTGAAATTTATAAGCCAAGTAGGAGATTTAATGGCAGATAAGGGATAATACTAGTATCAAATACATGAATGTAGGCATAATTACACATAAACGTAGTACTGCTAATGCCTTGAAAAGTCGTTCAATAAGCTTAGTTTTCGTGAAACCGCGGTAAGTGACTTTTTTGTAATCATTTCTAGTTCTTTACTGAAAAACTTTTAACTATTTTCTGAAATATTTAATATTCGATATATATGAAAATATAGTATAAGTATAAGAGGGTATCCTCAGAACTATTGAGGATATCGAATTTCCTATTATAAAATATTCATAAACCATTCAACTGTCGCAACTCGAGCTTTTGTTCTTTTTCCGAGACGAGCAGCTTCATATACGAGTATGGAATAATTATTTGCATAAGCTTTACGAGCTAACGAAGTGAAATCGAATTGCTTCCTTATCTTTTCGGGTTGAGGAATTTTTTATCAAGGTTTGTGAGTAGGGAATCCTTGAAGATTCCATAAGATGATCAGTGTAAATTACAGAAATGTTTTCATAAATATAGAGTATAATTAAATCCATGTATCGCCTAACCTACTAAATGAAGATATTAGAAAGAGTACGGTAAATTCCACCATATAATGAAAACCAGCAATTTGAAAAAAAAATATGTGTGTAAATATGCACAGAAAATTTTTGCAATAATCTAATCTAAATTTTACAAAAGCAAATTTAACAAATTATCTGCTTATAAATAGCCGAAGGCAAGCGATTGAAGCGAAAATTAAATTGAATTCGAACAGCATTGCATTTGTGTGTAACGGTTGCTGTCAAGAAACGTAACGCATGCAACACTGCAAATGGAACACGATCTAAATGGCGACACATGCAAAAGGCCACAGCGGCCTTTGGTGGTTGGTCTCTTGAGAAAAATAAAAGCAAAACTGCATTCCGATATCTTTTTTCTTTTCCCGTCAGCGATGTCGATTGCGCGCTTAGCAACTAATCGACACGTGCGTGCCACAAGACGGTTACGAGTATTGCGTTTGGCTGCGTGTTTGCATTTGTGGCATTACCGACCGATTGCTTGTCCGGTCGCTGTGGTCGCTCAGTTGCGACATGTCACATTTTTAAGGAGAATATTTACGAGCAACGTGCGAAAAATGCTTGCTGTACCATGCTGACCCACCGGCTGACTGGTTGGTTGCTAGTAACCTAGGCATATGTCATGTCATTTTGTGTGTGGTGCAACTTTCGAGTGTGTGGCAATGAGTGGGCACAAATCGAAGTGTTGCGTGTCATATAGCTGTCGAATATTGGCCATAAATATGTACACAGAACATCAAAAAAAATTATAAAATATATATATGCAATGTATTCCCCACTGTAGTAACCCCGCACTGACCATCAGCAACACCTTGCCAAATGTCCAAGCAATCAGACCCAGACCACCAACAAGTGGTGTGTCCGGCTTCGTTATAAGTACTCACCAGATTAACAGTTAATTTAGTTGTCAATTTTGGTGCAAATATTTTTCGCATATATCATTATTACTTTTTTTAATCCTCTGCATTGAAATGGATTGCATTTTAATTGAACATAAATCAAAATAGTGGCAACGTCAATTTTACTTTTGTGCTTCCAAAACGCATTTATAAATCAAATATCTTAAAGCTGTTTTACAAATTAAAAATCGCTCGACATTTATTTCATGATACAAAAGAAAATTGCATAAATTATTGCCGAAAAATGTCTTGAAAAAAGAATAAAAATTTTGTGTCAAAAATATTGTTTTATTTACAATGCCAATGAATCAATACATATATAGCTATTAAAAACAAAAATGCTACAAAATTTAGATGCAAATTTTAGCTGAGTATTTGTTTTGTAGCTTGCCACGTATTGCAAATTTTGTAATTAATAGTCGCAGAAGAAAAATTCATGATGACGTAAAAGTTTTAATAAAAACAAAAAAAATCAATGACTTCAGTTCCGTCGAAGTAATAATATCCTTAACAAATACAAAGGTTCCTTACAAGAACTGTAATCGGTCAGTTTGTATGGCAGCTGTATGCTATGTTGACTCAATCTGAAAAATGTTTGCGGAGATTACACCACTGCTTTAGAGAATAACCCCTGCCAAATTTCGAGAAGATATCTCGTCAAACTAAAAAGTTTGTCCCACAAGCACTTGATTCCGATCGTTCAGTTTGCATAAAAGCGATTTGCTATAGTGATCCGATCTGAACAATTTATTTCGAGATTGTAGGTCTGCTTTGGATAACAATCTATGCCCAATTTTGTGAAGATATGTATATTCTCAAATACAAAAATTTTCTATAGAAGTTCATGATTTCGAACGATCAGTTTGTATGGCAGCTTTATGTTATAGTGGTTGGAAATCGATTGTTCCGACAAAGGCGCAAGCAGCTTTTTGGTAAGAAAAGGACGTATGTAAAATATCAGAATGATATCTCAAAAACTGTGGAATTAGTTTGCTAATATAGAGATGGGCATGACCGAATCGCCTCAGCTCGTCCGGCGAATCATTCGTATATACATATACATATATATTTTACAGGGTCTCCCACATTCCCACATCTGGGTAAATAAAAAACTTCGTGTCGAACTTAATATAGGGTATAAAAACTGAAATTTTATATATATAATCGAGATCTGAATTAAAAAAAACTTTTTAAAGTGCAGAAAATTATAAAAAATATACATATATATTAATTCAATAAATTTGTACAAAAACATTTCGGACAAATAAATGAAATATAGAAAAAATATGATAATACTAGCATAAATAATTAAAACGGAACGCATTTTGAATTAATTTGTTTAATTTTTTTTATTTAATAAAAATCGACACAAAATATTTCAGCAAATGTGGCAAAAATACACCAGTACAAATTGCGTGTATAAAATACAACAAAATATTTTAGAGGCTAGTACAAAATTACTTTTACGTTCATTTGTAACAAACATGGAAAAAAATTTCGCACAAATAAAGTGTCGCTTTGTCACTATTCATTTTGAAAATGTATTAGTTCCCCAAGTGCGAGTTCAGCGCCTAAACATTATTTCAGCTTTCATGCTACGCAAATGCCCATTTGCATACAAGTATATATGTAAATGCATACAATTTGTTTGTAAATGCAACACAATTTCAATTAAAATTTTTTCACACAAAATCCTCAATTTTATTCAAATAATTTTTCTACAAGCGATTGAGGTCAATTGCATTGCTGTAGAATTGATTTCTAAAAAATCTCAATCATTTACTTACGAACTGGCCGCAGACCAACGCCGCCACCAAACGCATACAATTGTATGTATGTTGTGTTTGCACGCAGTGTTGTTGGTGTTGCTGGCGTTTGCTGTTGCAATTGTTACATGTTGCATGAACGAGGGAAGTCACGAAATACGCTTGTGGCATGTTAACTTGAGTTTGTAGCAGTCGTAACAACTTGTGTTTTATGAAGTGTTAAGAGGGATTTATTTAATAGTTTTAAATTTTAAAAATCTACACTGAGAAAAATGTTTGATTTTTTTTTTAAATTTAATAAATAATTATCTAATAAACCAATAGGTTTCTTTGGAATCATGAGAACTTTGCAAAACTACCAAGACAAGGATATACCATACTGCAAGTAATGCCAGACTCAGAGCAGAGCTGGTAGTATGAACGAGGAAGTCAATACACAATTAACAAGGTCTAGTTAGGGTAAATAGATAAGAAAATTTACTAGAAAAGGCTAGCCCTTATACTTTTTGCATTATTTTGTCAAGCTGGCAAGAATAAGATTCTCCAGCTCGATATGCCAAAATATTCTAACAAAGTCTGAAAATTTACGACACCCTGTGGGTAAATAAGAATTTCGTGTGAATATTATGCCAAAAAGTGACCCGATGAGTGTTATTCGGGCACTGTGCCGTAGAGACCATATGAGGAACGCAGTTGGTTTGGAAAAAACCTTGACGAAACTCCTCAAAATGATTATCGACGACATTAAAATAAGCTTGATTAATTTAGCCGACGCTTTAAAGATATTTAAGGAACGTGATGGACCTGCAAATGTTCGTATGCAAAAGCTTTCTACAAACTGGGTGAAGCGGGATCTCACAATCGCTCGATGAAAACGTTTCACAAATCAATGAAAAGGATGGCTAAAGTGCATTGATTTAGCTTCCAACAGCTTTCAACAGCGACTTGAGAATTTTTATTTTTCCAGGAATTAACAAACGAAATTTGACTGTTGAAGTAAAAGCTTCTTCAAAGTAAAAATTTTAAAGAGAAACATTAGTTTCTCCGATTTTTACTTAAAATGTATGCAAATGCACATACTTACATATAGTACATAACTAAACGACCCTCAAGCTGTTAATTATGATATATATACTCTCAAAGCGTTCGCTTAAAAGTTCATTGAAATGCTTAAAAAGCTTTAAAATGCAAATAACTAATATTATTTATAATCACTGGCATTTTTGTAATTAAATAAGACGCCGACAGTGGTATGTGAAGAGAGGGAGAGCGAAAGAGAAACTGTAAAGACACAGTGGCGGCTGCAACCGGATACGTGAATTCAAGCGAAATCTGCAACAAATTGCAATGAATGATCAATAACGAAGAAATACAACAACAAAAAAATACAAAAAGAAATACAACAAAAAAAAAAAGAAAAATGAAAACAACCAACAACCTAGTAGGCAATTACATATTTGTAAAACACTAATTTGCAGTTGGGCAATTACAACAAAAACAAAACACGAAGCAATAACATCACATATACACACTTGTTGCAACAGTTGCTGCCAGCCAACAGCAGCGGTGGCAATGAGTTAATCAAAATGGATAAAGATCAAAATCATTGAATGAAATTTGCAAGCGAAATGCAGAAGGAACGAAGCGGAGGTAAGGAGGGAGAGACAAATATGCATGCAATATGCAAAATGCTACCAGTTTTTTGGCTTAAAGATGCTGCTTGTGGTTGTTGTTGCTACATGGGCAACTATTAATAACGACATGCATGTTGTTGGCTGCCACAAAATGACTGAGCGATAGGCAAATCAAAAAATTTGTTTTCCATATGTTGCATACAACAGTAGCATTTGTAACAGCTAGCAGGCAGAAGCCGAATGCAAAGGCGCTCTGCTGCATATGTGAAGCCAATTAATTGGAGCTTACGCCGAAGTTTGAGATTTGAATTGGAAATCGAGGTGTTGTTATTGTTGTTGTTGACAGCATTTTTCTGTTTATTGACTTGCCTGTGTCAAGCCAATCAACATGAAAATGACAAATCGTTGTTGCCAACGTGCATGTATCTAATTGTAGCTGTCAACTGTCAAAACGGTTTTTATCCGTCGGTGGCAAATGACAAGTTGCACGCTTGTGTTTAATTAAATTTACAAAAAAAAAAAAAAACACGCAGTGAAAAAGAAGCGATCGCAGAAAAACGGTAAAAGATGGCAAAAAACATGGTGGCAGTGTGACACAAGTGGCTGTGTGGCACAGCGGTGGACACACAAAAGTGGCTCTCTCACAGACAAATTACCAATATCCCGCTGTACATTAGCAATTCCAATTACACTTTTGAGCCAAGCCGAGTCTCGTAAAGCGAAAAAACTCACCATGCCACATACTTATGTATGAACTTGCAACACAGTAAAAAATATTATACAGGGGTTTTCAATTGGGACGAGTCGATGGGATACAGCTACAGCTGACCAGTTTTACGTTATGGTATTATGATTATGAAATCAGCTGAGAGATTTGGCGAATTTGCAGAGAGGAACTCATGCTATTCAAGACCCAAATTGCTAGGTTTTACGTTTTTGGGACTAATTTGAGAGACTATTCGATAAAAGTTTGGCTATCAAAAAAATGTTTTTGATGGTGGTTAGGACAGAAATTATTCTTCCGCAACTCTTTTCGCTACATATGACAGCTGTTGATCCTTTAACCGGCAACAGAACAGTGACAAATATTTAATTTTAACCCAAGACCGATCTAACGATGACCATTACGATATGAGGCCTAAATTGATTGTGCTCGGCATTTCAGCACAACATCTAAGACTCGAGGTCAACAAGCATAGAGAGTTTTCCAATTTCAACCAATTCTACAAATCAATGATATGCAAGTGATATTCGCATTTTTTACCACGCCCAGAAACCGAAAATTTCGAAAGTTTTCCCTTCATTTCCATCATCGGCCCACTCTTCACGAAACACCTATTACCAATAGCAAGTGTTCGCAGCAATTTTTTATTAACACAGTACACGCAAGAGTTGAAAAACACCACTTGATCGTGTGGCACGAAATTCGCATTAACCTAACCTTATATATCTCAATAGCTACAACAAAAATAGTTGCAATGAAGTACAACAGTGGCCACCAGTTACCTGTTAATGTATAATGGCCGTTTGCAGTGTGCTACACAGCATGCTGCTCCCATTACGGACCAAATGCAATTTGTTGCAGCGCAGCATGAACGCGCATGCGCATTGAAACTGTACGAAAATGATTTCATTACAGGGACCATGCAGTGCCGATATCAGTGGCAGCAGTGTGCGTGGTGGTAGTGTTGGAGGCGTAACAAAATACCGAAATTCCCCTGACATATGTGGAATTCCAGTGTGGCAACTCCCAGGAACGTCTGTAATCTCCAGCAGCTTGATCGAATGATTGTGAATGCGCAAATGTGGTAGTGGTTGTAGCTTATCCAGGCAGCCGGAAAGCGGTAAGGCCAATAATGGAGAAATCGTGTCGTTGGCCAGTGGTATGATTGGCATCGCCGTCTTGTATTTTGATGAATTAGTAGTTTGTGCGCTGTCAAAGCAATTAAAAATGCTCGAAATGGCAAGCAAGGAAAATATTTGAATGCAATTAGTGTAAGTGCGCAAAAATGATTGCAAATGCGAATTTTTGCTTTCCGAAATTGCAATTTCACTTTTATGGAATGAAGGGGAGTAAGGAAGATACCATTCATTTGTGGTTGTAATTAAGACGAGGAAATAAGTTTTGGGCCTTAAGTATCGCAAAACAATTAGTCATGAATATTTTAAAATCTCGAAAGCAGAATGGATGGAAGCGACACAGCTCTTAAGGTTCCGCTTCGCAATTTTTAACATCGAAGAGGCGCTCCTTTGATCGACCCTTTCATTGCTGTAAGTAGTTGCCAGAGAGTCGCTAACATATTATGTGGCAATTTAATAAAGAACAGCTGATATTACCTGCCATACATGAAAGAGACAAGATTACGGTCCGCTAAGTCATTAATGAAACGAACTGTCAAACTATCGTGGTAATTGTAAAAAACTTTCTCCAACTTTTGTTCAAGACGTCGCGAACTAATTTATCTTTCTGTCAAATGTAATCCAAAAGTTGAGCAGGACGAAACTTGTCGTAATCTCTATTTGTAACATTCGTGTTGCCTATAGAAGGAAACTGTCCATTCGAAAAAAAAAACTTTTTCTTTACTGTTTGATTTTTTTTTCTTGAATACGAACCATCTACGAATTATCGAGTAGTAGCACTTTAAGAACTTGCTCTGATGCTAGTAACATAATTAAGAAATGCGAATCAGTGATCTTGAGTTGGATTTAAGCTTTCTTGATATCAAAGACTGCTTTATCATCAGAGTCTGAGAACCATATTTATACTCCACTGTATCCATATTGTCGCGCCTTTAATAGAAGTAAGGACACATGTTTGGTTCTAATGAGGAAGAAGCGATTTGAAATTGTGCTGAGTACTAGACAATCTTCAAAAAGGTCCAAAAACACCGGGATAATGAAAATCTAGACATGGTTTGTCAACTGAAAGTTGGAAATAATCCATAAAATAATCGCACAGAACCACATTTCTTACTTTCCTAATTGCTTCTAACAACTTACCGAATCATCATTTCAGTAATTTCACCACTTGTATAATAAAAAAAATTAAAAAAAGATTAAAAAAGCCAACAACAACTACAATGCCGTCTTTGTCTCCTTATTGGTGTTTTTAACTAAATTGAAATATTCGACACTTCTGACCATTACTAATGATTCGTTAATTGTTTTATTGACACAACCATAATTAAACAATTGCCAACCATAACAAGACGCTACGATATGGTTGCATCATGCAGCAAGAAATGTTTTCACTTGAAAGCAATTAGCTAAACACCAACAATGCCAAATGGAATTTAATAAAATTCCCTTTTTCGACTGGAGCGAATGAAATTAAAATGGAATGCAATGCAAGAAAATAGAAAAAAATAAAAAATATTTATAAGTGGGCATGCAGTTAGGTTTACATATGTATATATGGTATATGAACAAACATAGCTTTTTACAGATGATGCGCCCTGTAGGAAAAAATTACACCTAACACGGAAGTGACAACAATGAAGTAGGAAGACTTAGCAGCTAGGAGTAGAGCGCAACTAAAACCAAATAATATTAAGCAGAAATCCTATCCACATAGCTTCCTAACATTGCGTCAGTCGAGTTTAGTGGTTAAAGCTTAATATTTAACACCACCTAAAAATATCGAGTTTATAAAAAAAAAAAATATTTAACACACCAACTGCAGGAAGAATACACCTATTATACATAAGTAACCGCGTAGTTAGTTAAAGGAAGTTGGAAATGACAGTACAAAACAAGTTGAGAAAATAGAAAAGCTTATACTTGAAATATCAGATTTGTGTTCACTGATCATTAAATTCGAGTTTATGATTAAATATAACCATTTTAAGTGTCAATAGTTTTCAGTAAGATGGTGAAGAAAATAATATAAATGGCAAACGGTACCCGGAAAATTAGTTCAATTTACAGAGAAATTGATGACAGTAGCCGATAAAAAAAAAGAGCGCTGGATGCAACAAAAGTGTCAAACAAGGTGGACAAGTATTTGTATTTTTTCATAAGTTTAGAAACTTTTATTTTATTTTCCTAGAAATTTCTTGGTTCACTATGTTTGCAGTTAGTGAAGGGCTGCAGCAAGATATACAGTTACCGTTTCTCTACCAACCTTTTCCTACAAGTTAATTTTTACTCCTTCGTTTCTTTTGCCAATTTGAAGTGGTGGGCATATATCTAAGTCAAATTTAATATATTATATACAAGCGTTTGTTGTGCCACAATAGATAGTTGAAGAGAGAGAGAGAGAGAGAGAGAGAGTTAAGAAAGTTCTGATAGTAGGTAAATTTAGAAGAAATTTAAATGGAACGAATAAAAGTCAGTTTTCAGAATAAGTAAAATTACTAATATTACTTGTTTCTACTAAACCCGACCGATTGGAAAGTTTTATTCGTAAAATTTATAACCGATTTTGATATGAGAAGAGAAATTCGTTTGTGCATGCATACAAATAACAAAATATTTTACAAATAAGAAAGAACTTCAACTTAGGTGGCACCGAATCTGTAACACCATTCATAAATAATAAAGATTTTCATACTAGAACTTGATTTTAATATGTCAGTTTATATGACAGCCATATCCCATAGTGCTCCGATAGCGGTGGTTTCGACAAATGAGCAGCTTCTTATTTAACTAACTTAATATGTTCTGTTCCGAATATAAAAATTTGAAATAACTGTATATTATATAAACAATACAATAAATCAAGATATCGTTGATTCATGGTTATCAAATATGGTTTATCACCATGACCTTCATCTATCCAAGGGTTATTTGAGAGAATATAAATTTTTATAAAGACAATTTTTTTTTGAAAACCCCGTCTTCCCAATTATGTAACCACCACTGTAGGTTATGGTATTTGTAATATTGTGTTGCATTCTTAACAGATAATCTTTATTAAGCTAAAAAATATGTCTGACCAGAAACTTCCATATCACAAAATACCAGCACGGTGACACATACACACATACTAACACAATTCCATTGGCGGCTTTATGACATAATTTGAAGTGTACACACATGTACCTCTGATAATTTATAGTGCAACCACCATGTGACAGCTCAGCACGGCAGTGGTGTTGCAACAATGCCACACTTTCATGTGCAACATGCGGTATATTTATCCACGACATTACAGCATATTTGTAGCGAAAATAGCCGCGCTTTGTCGCAAAACAGCGCAATGCCCGAAGCGCTAACATAAAACTACGGCAACATCATTATTAATCTTATATGTAAATGCACACGCCAAACGGCCAATCAGTGGCACTTACGAGGATTGTGAAGTTGGCCGCGACGCATGCACCAACACATATGTTCATAGATAGCAAAGTGGCGGTTAGTCTCGGTTATGTTATTTTATGAGAAGACAAACAAGTGGCTGCATTTGATCATCAAGCCACTGGATCTATCGATTCACAGAAAGCGGCCAGGAGGAAAATATGAGAGTCAGAGGAATCAATAAGGATAAAAAACCTTAAGTATTTTGCAAGAGTTATTAAATTAATTAGAGGGCGACATTTGCTGGATGCCATTGTAAATGCAGAAAGCAGATGTCAAGTTAGCTAAAGCTGAATATAGAAAACAGGTCTACAGCTCAGTACATCTAAACATATTAAAAAATGCATAGTGACATTGATATCTAAGCTTAAAAAATGTTGTGCAACTGAAAACGAATACCCAGGCAGGCGAATACACTGAGCTATAATTTCACATTACAGTTGGAACGCTTTCAAGCTTCTGAACTTACGGTTATGAGCCCTTGAAGACGTGGGAATGTCTTAAGCAATAAGCGCTTAAGCGTATGCCAGGATTAAGAATGGAGAAGCTTTAGAAACTTTTCACCGACTAATTCAGTAAACGTTTGTTCCGATGTCAAGTCTGTGTCAAAGGTTAAGTTTAGCGGTGAGTATTTGACAAGAAATGTGGACATGATCGTCCGATGCAGATGTACGAGTATATTGATTACATGAACTCAGAAACTATACCATAAATCAACTTTTATAAAATGTGAGAAAAAATTTTCGACTAAGACGCCTTTTCATTCCGTTGATCGCTATGACATTTGGCTTTCAGTAACTGTAGCTATTATATTTAGTTATTTAATGGCAAAGATACAGCTGCCTGACTGTTTGAAAACACGAGTTGAAATTACAGAGGCTCAATATCGATGAATAGGATAATATGCCCTCAAATAATCTATAGTTGGATAGAAAAACCACCATATTAACTTATAGGAAGAGTAATCCAAAAGTAGTTTTCAAAAGAGAGGCTGTGATTCTGAGAACAATTTAAAACACAATGTTTTTTTTCATGATATATTGAAAAAAATTGTTTACTGATATTCTCATGATACTCGGTTTCACGTAACCCGTATGGATTCGGAACAATTTATATGAACAAGATCTATCATTTGCTCAGTCGAAGAAAGTCGCACAGACTATCTTTTTCAGACAACAGATCAAAAACTACGCTATTAAGTAGAAATACTTGTAGTTTTAGATTAAAATAAAAAAATATATAAAAATTATTATTCGCTGTGCTGGCGAGTATGCCATAATTGACATACATATCCACAAAAGCTAGGCTGACTAAATTAAAGCAATAAATGTTGATTTCGTATCCATAAAAACACCAGTGAAAAAAATCCTTTCACTAAAGGATAATGTTAAAAAAAAAATACCTTGACAACTGATCTAGCAATCTAACTTCATCTATGACTAAATTTATATATGGTATACTGTGTATATACAAGGAAGTAATTTTTCTACGATCAATTAATTTGAATATTTACAAGCAGGCGGGTCCCAAATATAATAATTTCCATAAATGCATGTCAGCATGTTAATATAAATAGCACATTTAATCAACTTTTTAATGCATTTTCGCTACTAACCATGGTAACGTTTATTTTTGCACACAAAAATGTAAACTTACGCATGCAGTTACACACACACTCATGCACAAAAATACTCGCAGATGCTAAATATATCGTTGACTAACTTCTGGTACATAAATCGAACGCACAAATGCCCATAAAAATGCGTACAATGACAAAGTAAGGCTTATAAATTTTTATTAACATACAACAGCAATAAAAACAAAAACACTGCAACAAAAGAGTGTATGGCAAAGGCAAAACAAATTTAAATTAAAAACTCTTGGCTATCTATATTAAAATGAGAAAAAACGTTAACTTTGGTTGCGCTGAAGCTATAATACCCTTCACAAATACAAAGGCTAACAAGAACTTGATTCCGACCGTTCAATTTGTATGTCAGCTATATGATATAGTGATTTGATCTGAACAATTTCTTCGAAGATTACATTGTTGCTTTAGGATATAACTGATGCCAAATTTCGTGAAGATATTACGTCAAATAAAAAAGTTTCCCATACAAGCACTTGACTCCGATCGTTCAGTTTGTATGGCAGCTATAGGCTGCTATAGTGGTCCGATATCAATTGTTCCGGCAAATGAGCAGCTTCTTGGGAAGAAAATAACGTATTCAAAATTTCTCAAGTGTATCTCAAAAACTGAGGAACTAGTTCATATACATGCAAACAGACGGCAAAATCAATTTAGTTCAACATGCTGATCATTTATGTATATATTTTTTAGGGTATCCGGCGTTTCCTTTTGATTGTTAGAAACTTCGTGGCAAACTTTATATACCTGTTAAGGGTATAATTATCAAATATAATATATTAAAAACATAGCGATAGGCTTCAACACTTGAAGGAAGGAAAAAAAAAAAAAAATTACATATATATACATATATATAAAACTAAAAACAAACTGCACGAAAAGCAGGAAAAATCGTAATCGCTGGCAAATAAATGTCAACAACGCTTGTCACTGATATCGGGCGTGAATAACTAGGTATATATATATCTTACATAAATGTGCATAAACTTGTGTGTCAGTGTATGTGTCTGTCTATTTTACGACATGAGTTTTGATGTGTCCGTCATAGCTGTCAACACGCATGACATTTTGTGTAAATTGTCGCTGAATATTACGTTGCAACGTCATCGCGAACACTCAATTTTCCAAATGATATTCAATTTGGAAATTTAAGTCGGGCCTTACATAGAGCGATGTACCCCCCATTGGCGGTAGTTTATACTTATTTGATATACTATATGATGTATATATTTACTAAAATAAATGGCGACAGTTAGTACAAACAGTGCTGTATTTGCAAATGCAATTGCTTCATAGGCACAGTGGGGTTGTTGGAGTGTAGAAAAGTACATGAAAATATAACAAAAAAAAAACAACAAGTAGCTGCTTCTGACTAAAAAATAAAAAAATTTATTGTTTTTCCAAAACAGCTGTTAGCAGCACTCAGCGTTGCAAATGCTCCGTTAATAAAAAAAAATATTAAACAGGGTTGCATTATACTCGTATTATATATAATTTATATAATAATTTAATCGAAACATTTTACTTATCAAAATCTTCGCACAGTACCAGCACCATGCTGCGACGAAGATGCTGTTTAAGTGTGCAATTTTGCAAGCAATGAATGTGCAACAAGTTCCAAGACCGCAGAAAGCCAAGTTGAATGCCCGATCGGCCAATTGACTGCTGTCAATGTTGAAATGACTCGTCTTGGCTTGACTTGGATATGCGCATGTGCAGCTGCAGTAATAATGACGGTAGCAACAGAAGCGAACAACAGCAATGCTACGGGGAGCATAAACAAGACAGTGATGCAGTAAGGCAGCCAGCTAGCCAGCCATTCAGCGACGACAAACGAGCGCATAAATTTATAATTTCAATTAGGAAGCTCAGTCGTGGCTGCTGTTGGTTGGACTTTTGCTAAATTGAAGAGTGCAACGATGACTAAACGTTGAGCCGTGCGCAGCGAAGTGGTGGACCAAATGATTAGTTGCGAGAATTCTATGTTGCCTGCTTCATGGGGGTTTTCGCTCCTTTTTCATATAAGTACACTGCATTTATATGGACTACATGTCCAGCTACATGCTGGACTTGCAGTGACTACTGTGCGACAGCCGTGGAGATAGCGGTCGGTAATCGGCGAGGTGGTCGTGTTGGGAATTGATTACCATCGATCGCAATGAACGCTGATAATCAAGTTCTTAAAATGTTTGTGAGCACGTTAAATATAACTGCGTTGATGTAGATGGTGTGCTAAAGGTGTAGTTGAAAATATGCTATTATGTAGATATCATTATCATAGCGAATCGAATGCGCTCGTTGCTTCGACGACTATTTACTAAATCGCTTTGTTGAAATGTAAATAAATCTCTATTATGTGTAAAGCGTGGCTTGGCGGTGGTCCGTTGAGACACTTGGTTGGGTTAAGACTGCCTTTTGTTGTTTTATTTATTTCTTGTTATTTAAAGTTAGTCATATTTCAATTACTATTTGGGGTTTCTTAGAGAAAAGGTACAAATATGAGTGAAATTCTTTTTAGGGAAAGAACTGGTTTTACTGGAATAGAAGTAAATTGATTTAGAAGGAAAATACCAGAGACTTTAATATAATTAGAGCATAAACCATTGGCAAATCATTGTTCAAGATTCCGCTTTCAGTTCCTATAGTGAGCGAATAATGCGATAATCCTACAATAATGACTGATGATCCTGATTGATCCTCAACGATATCTACAAATAACTCCTTTCACAAAACTCTTAAAAACCTTTTTGTTTCATGGTCAAGCAATGATTTTGAAGGATTTGGCAGAAGGTTGCTTTTTATTGTATTTAAATTGTATCTTTTACCTAATCTATGGATCTATCATAAACTCACAAACATTAGAGAGTTTTGAGTAAGAAGAATTCCGAAGCGTGATATTGTTGTTCTGGCATAACAAAATTAGACCTTGTTAGTAAGAAAACGCAAAATTTACTGTCATCGAAGTCACTTGATATTAAGTGCAGTAAACGAGCTGTTTCGATGGGCTCGGATCATAGGGAAAGGGGGGTTATGTAAGTAGGTTTGGTAGGATATGCAAATAGACTAGAATGCTGTGACTTTGAATGCAGAACATATGTCAAGATCAATTCTGGATATGTTAATGAAGATGTTAATAGCTCTACCATGAATGGTGTTTAGTACTTGTCTGAAGTTGGTACCGAAATCTTTTCGGTATAGAGCTGTATCTCCACGAAGACTTGTAAGAAAGTTCGCTTGATATTCCTAGGCTCGCTGCTTCGCGCAGATGGCTAGAAGTTTGATATCTTCGAAAGTATCCCATCAGAAACTGGGTGTTGTGCTCCTTAATTGGGATTACTCTGTCCTTTCGAACTGTTCGAAGTAGTTGCTATATATATACGTTCAAAGTCTTGTTCTCAAAAGCCCATTCATTTCACAAAAATGGAAAAATAAAAAATATTATTTTGTGCTGTCATAAAAAATGTTATAACATATTAAGTATTAACTGGAGGGAACGACGAATCAACATGGAAAGGTCAACTCTAGCACTTGATGAAGGAAAATATCGCTGGCCAAAGCAACGAACTAAGAAATATCACTAATAAATGAAAGTATGTAACACAGCGACTGGAATGAGGAATACCACTACTAGTTAATAGGTTTGATCTACAAATGAAATTCGATTTTTTTCAAAACAAAATTTTCAGCATCCTAATGCTTTTACGACCGCCAGTGCATGCCATTGTAGATTTATAGGCATAATCTAGGAATATACGAAGCGTAAATTTGCCAAAACCGTTATATGTCTATTCGCGTATTAGAGGTGCTTTAAACTGTCGCCAACAGGCAAGTTTTGCAGCATTTACGGTCGTTATCCCGCCGCATGATTGTGTATTTTATTACGATTATTAATAATAAATAAGCATTCGGTCGATAAGCGAGCTGTAAGCGCGTATTTATGTCGGCCAGCTGCGTGATTTATGAGCCCAGCAAAGCATAGACGCATGTAACATGCCACACGGCATATAACATGGTATGGCACAGCACGGCATAGCACACGCATAGACACACTTGTGTTAGGAAACGCAGCGACTCACCCACTAACAAGCTTCGCAGGACCACAGTCAAAATTTGCTGGTTTTTCATGCCACAATCACCGACTCTTACAACAACTATGTGGCAGCCACTCATGTCAGGCCGTTGTGGCTATTTTATGCCAATAATCGATTTGAACGCCAAAAATTATTTGCGGTCTTTCGAGCGTATAAATTTTTGCGATTTCAAATATAATTTTGCTCTCAATTATTTATGCATACATATATAATATATATATATATCTAATTTATTATAATTTTTTCGTTGAAATTTTCGCGCACAATTTTCTAAAACATTTATCATAATTTTTTTTTTTTTGTGACCATATTGTTTTTGAAGTGCGCACTGAAAGGCCCAAATCGTTATACAATTAACGCAAAGTGGAACAAATATTATGCTTGTTGTTGTTTCATTTACAATTGCCACTGTAATTGCCGCCTATCCGTTTGTTGCAATATCGATTGGTTTTATTGGAAAATTGATGCATCTATGTACATAATTGTTGTGTAAATCGACAATGTAGTCAATGTGTGTCTTTGAGGGTGTGTGTGTGTGGCAGGCGCTGCGCTAGTTGCAGGCGGCATGATGTGAAATGTTTCAGTGAGGTAATTACTTGAAAAAGATGTAATAACGCATAGTTTTTCGTAGAATAGACGCTTATATTAGATGGAGACAGCTTAGGCGAAAAGCGCCAAAACATCACAGAGAGCTAAACAAAAGGAAGCAGCAGCAAGAATAGGTATGCTACATTATCTAACAATTTTTCACGCAACTTTGTCCCAGATATCTGCGAAGCTTGTTTAGTCTGCTTCTCAACCCGCTGAAACGCCTTATTAGAGGCTCTAAGACCCCAAAGAGTTAGCTCCTTAATAATAACTCGTGCTAAATTGGCAATGTGACCAAGAAAAGGAGATCCACGAATAATTAAAACAACATTTTTATTTCACATTAGAGTAGAATGGATGATTTTGTAATATTTTTTTTATGATAAGACAATCAAGAATGTTAAAATATTCGAAGTAATTTAATTTAACACGAGTCAAAAATATTTAAAACTCAGAAGGAAATGTTGGCTGAACCTTACTTAAAGCCAATGCTTGCTCACTTAGAACACTGAAAAAGCTTTAAAAGATGATGGAAATATGAGGTTTTTCATATGCTAATGAGAACTTTGATTGATGAATTCATAGTAGGAGGAATGAAACTCAGAAGTAAACGTTCCCGACATCCTATAAAGTGTACATATAAATGATCAGCGTAACGAGCTGGGTCGATTTGGCAATGTTCGCGTCAGTTTTTGAAATTTTGCAATCATCCGTTTCTCCCCAAAATGCTGGTCATTTGTCGGAACCGCCGATATCGGAACATAATTGCATATAGCTGCCATATAAACTGACGGATGAAGTCCTTGTATTGAAAAGTTTTTTATTTGACAAGAGATTTTCACAAAATTTGCGGAGGATTATTGTCTACAATCTCCGAACATATTGTTCAGATGCAGCTTTTTTCTGTTTTTTTTTTAATTATCTGGAAAAGATCTCTTCACTTAAATATTTTAAGTTAACCCGAAAATTGGGACGTCAAATGTATATTTAGCAGACACAAAAGTTGCGGAGCGCTGAGATTCACGCTAGGTATTAAAAGACTCAAAATAAGTGGCAGAATTTTCAATTTGCATGTTGATCTTCTAACGAATAACAGGAAATACAAAAAATAAGGTAATTAAAAGTATACTTTAAGCAAGTAAAGTAAAATATTACACATTTTGCTCAGAATTGGAAAATCTCATTGAGCAACTATTTATTTGAGTATTTCGTTTTTGTTGTTGCACACACATTTTAACATTTTATTATACAGATTTTATCTGGCGTAATTAAAAGGCTAATGAGAATAACCAGCAACGCGCCATTAAAGCCCAAATTCAATTGCTAATTTTCCAAAAGAAGCCCCCAAGTGTGCGAAGTCTTAATATTTATAGCAATATATTAAGTATTTTTAGCTAATTTAATTTTTAAAAGCAAAATTTGTTTAAAAAAGCGCACACTTGCCACAAGAAGACATAAATAAGTACTTCTGTACATACATATGTTTGTATGTATGTATGTATGTATTTAGGTTTCATTGTGTGTGTGGCACTAAAAAGTGGCCGCCAAGATTCAACAACCTGTCGATGTGTCAGAATTAGTACTCGCATCGAAAGCAATAAAAAAGGAAATTAGCATTATTAGAATATATATATGTATATATATATATAAGAGCGGCAGCACGCATTAAATACAACTTGATGAATGACCAAAGTCTGACGAAAAAATATTATTGTTAAACAGTTGTGCAAAAAAATGCGCATATATATATATATATATATATATATAGATACATTGTAACTAACAATGTTTAATGGCTGGACATAAGCCTTCAATTTGCTTCAATAGGAAGCGTGAGATCTGATCACATACAGCTATATACACACTATATACAGCTATATAGGGTGGTTTAAAAAAACGAATATTTTTTCCGCTTGGGGTCCCGAAAAAAAAGTTCTTAGACGCTTCTAAATTTCCTGAATTTTTCTATCTGATAATAAGACAAAAATGTAACTCCCGTTACAATTAAGAGCTTATACTTGGAGAGACTTTCTTATAGTTTTCTAAGCACGTATTTTTCAGAGAACCGAGCGGAGAAAATATTCGATTTTTTTTTAACCACCCTCATGCACAAATACGCAGTTATAAATATTCATATATAGATATGTATATTATATAGTTATTTCAAGTTTTTTAGCATATCTATTTATGAATCGTCTTTGTTGCGGAACATTTATGCGTTTGTGAGAAAAAAGCGTTTAAAAATAAACGCTAAAGTTCTAAACAAAAAGATATGCATATACATAAGTATATATTTTACTGTATATTTAAAACACGCCGGAGGTATTATTTTTGTTTCTAAGAAAATGCGCCTACACGTGGCGTATTGGCCAAAAACAAAGACACTAAACAGACTAACTAACTAATCGCTTGAATTGTACACAAATAATGAAGTGACAGCTGGAAATTAGAAAAAAATTACTAAATCTGCCATAAAAATAGCATAAACGAAATAATCGCACACTGAATATGCTCGAAATTAATCTGCGGATCACAAGCTTTCCAAATGTTAAAACATAAAGTATTTGATTAAAAATTTCCAAATGACAAAAGAGAAGCACAAAATGAAAAACAAGACAAGTGAACAAATATATTTTTTAATTTCTCTGGGGAAATTCGTATGTGAAAATATGTGTGCCGAGCTGAGAGTATATTACATACATATTCACATACAAAATCGCTATATTTTGCCAAAAAATACAAGCGTCGTTCAATAAGTGCTGACATATGGGAATAAAATTCAACAATCTTAAATCTCATACGAATTTTGTATAAAGGAGTTGCAAA
This sequence comes from Bactrocera oleae, assembly GCF_042242935.1. Taxonomy (NCBI): domain Eukaryota; kingdom Metazoa; phylum Arthropoda; class Insecta; order Diptera; family Tephritidae; genus Bactrocera; species Bactrocera oleae. The sequence continues at coordinate 6,050,314 of NC_091537.1, read as the reverse complement.
AGAACGCACCAGCTCGGTTAAATATGTGGTTATGCATCACAGTACATCTGACGTTTGTAATTTCATTTCATTTGTAATAAAAATAAATTATATACATTAATCAGGATTATGTTTAATCGTAATATACCATAAATATGCTAAATTAAAGCTGAATTTAGCACTCAGTATTTAACTCTTAATCCTAGATCAGGTTTCTAAAATATAATAGAGTTGTAGTTTAGCGGTTTAAAAATCGGGCAGAAAACCGTAGATTTCCTAAGAAACTCAAAAAAATTATATTTTATTATAATATATATAATTATTTTTGTTAGTGTCAGCGCTCAATACCTTGTTTTTAGGCAAATATTGTAAAGTAGAAGAAGAAAAATTATGGACCTCTTCAGGACTGACAAGTCCTTCATAATAACGATCCCAAACCCCAGTTTTCAAAAAAGGCAAGAAATATCAAAAAGATCATAAACTTAGTTGAAAGCTTATTCTTCATGATCTAACAAATGCTACTTAGAATTTTAACTAAATAATTCGACTCCAAATAATGCAACGCTATAATGTATAGGATTCAGTGAATGAAAATAAGTAATATATTCAATTCTCCAAAGACAGGTCTAACTTCAACTCCTAATAGAATCATACAAGTTCGTTTTTCGGTTACCACTTTTTGTTGCTTTGAGGTAATTAAAAGAACTAAAGTAACTAAGCATGAGGTTGATTAAGAGAAATTACGAGAATTACTACCACGTGAAAAGTTTTACGGCTTTTATAGCAGAGAGACCGGAGACTTATGGCAATTAGTATGACTGATATGGGTCTATAAAACAGTAGCTTAGGAAGGTGATCTTTTTTCAGTCTTTTTTATTTTTTCGGCTAATATTTCATATCCTTACTTGGAATCGATAATCAAACTTGAGAGATTTCCTCATCAAACGAGACCTATTTTCTTTAGTTAGTCAAATATGAATTTTAGATTGTTCGTTAAGTGATCCAACATCCTTGTTTTATGAGGCGAAAACGATACTAATAAAAGGGCGGTTTGTGAAAGAACCAAGTCAAAAGATGTTTTCTCTATCTGAATAATTTTTTTTAATAACATCTGACGGAAAAATGTTTCAATATACCACGCCTCTTCGCTACGGTGATCCGATCGTGAAATACTTTACATTAAAGTAAAAATATTTTTAGAAGTTGATATTTAAACGTTCCTCTAAGCACGAAGCCAAGTGCGTACAACCAAAAAAACACAACCATTTAGAAGTGCGAGTTTTTTGTGATTCATTGTGAGAACTTTCAGAAGTATTTAAAATCAGAAAAAACGCTTTACGAGTTATAAAAAAAAATTCCATAAAGGATTCTCTTTTGCCTTACTTTTCATAACACTTTCTTCATATATTTTTCACTTTCACTCACCTCTCATCCTTGTCATATTTCGGCAATGCGCCCGGCTCCAGCAACACTGAGGATTCACTTTGCGGCTCCGCAGAGATGCCTTGCGCGCGCTGTCGCTGATAAGCCTGACCACTTTTTCGCTGCTGCACACCAGCGCCCGGCGTAGTGGCCGTACTGGTATGACGACTAAACGGAAACACACTTTGAAACTTATCCAGATGTGATTTCAGTTCGGCAATTTCGGTATCCTTTTGCTGGAGCGCACGTTGCATTTCCTGAATTTTCAACTCTTTCGCCTGGATAATCTGCATGAAGCGTTCCTCCTGCGCCGATTTTGGCACATAACTATTATTGAGAATATTCATTGTCGGTGAGGAATCGAGTAGTGAGTTTATGGTGGGCGCGCTCGTTGGCGCTGAATTGGCAGGAGCGGCATTGCCGCTCGTTATACACAGTCCTTGCATTTGTTCGGTCAGCAACTTTTGCTGTTGTACCGCACAAAAATCGGACGATTGGGCGGAAGTCGCGTAGAGTTGTGGCGGTGAACCGACCACGAAGGATGTGCCGCCGCCTTGTGCAACAGCTGCGGCCGCAGCAGCAGCAGCAACGGTGCCGGGTGCGTTCGTATTAAGGAATAAGCCTTGTGTTTGCGCCTGCAATTGTTGTAGTTGATGGTAGCGATGTTGCAATTGAAGCTCTTGTTGTTGCAATGAATTGATGTGTTGCGCGGCGGACGGCGGTACGGTGCCGTAAATGAAAGTTTGCGTGATCACGTCTTGCTGTAAGGGTAACGTAAGTGTACGTATAGCACCCGTATTGCTGCCGAGTCCGGTAAGCGCGGGCAAACTATTGTTGTTCACCAGTCCCAGTTCGGGTTGGAACTGAAAATTGGCGTTCGGCTCCTGCTGCATGTTGGCGGCGTTTTCGCTTATTTGCTCAGCGTCAACGTCAGCCTCTGCCCCTTTCCCAGCTACGGTTGCGTTCACGTTGTCGGTCTCTTCAGAACCGATAACGCCGTTGGCCGTGACGTTGTCGGCGTTCGGACGCAGAACCGTTATACACGCGTTCGATTCGGTAACGGTGCTGTTTGCGGTGGTGGTGTTTTTGTCGTTGATTGCGGAGGTGTTCGGGTCGGGATGCCCAACAGAGACGCTACTTTCTCGCACCTCGCTGGCACTGACCGCGTTGTACGCGTTTGTTTTCGCTAGACAATTTCGACGGTCGCTGCCTCTTAAACTGCTGCCAATGCCGCTGTCTGTGCTATTATTAAATTGATTATATTCCTCGTTCTCACAACAATTTTTTGTTGTTGATTTTCTTCCAACGGCGATTGTTGACTTTTGACGGAACGATTGCCGCTCGTCCGTGGCGTTGGTTGCCGCCAAAGAATCTGCGGTTGCTACACTCTTCGCTGCTGTTGTTGTTGTTGTTGTAGTGGTCGAGGTTGAATTCAGAGCGCTCAGACCGTTAGTGGTGGGTGGTGTTGTTGACGCAATTGTGGTTTGTGCGCCGTTGTATTTTGCTATCGGTGGATCTAGTGTGTTGAGTATGGTGCCGGGACCAAATGGTGCATTGGTATACTTCTGACTACTATTACCGTTACTTGAGCTATTGCTATGGCTAACTAACCACGTATTAGTTGATTGTGGCGGGGCGGGTTTGCGATTACTGCTAGTTGGCGGTTTTGTCGTTATGACATTCCTCTTAAGCTGTTCATTATTATTCTGTAACCGATCGGGTGGCGGTAGTGAATGCGGTGAATCACTATCACTGCTTTGCTCTGTATTGGCTGGCCTCTTAGTAGCGAAGCACAGCCGGTCAAAACAAATTCGCATTCAAGCGATTTTTTTGACACGCTTCGAGTGAAAGCAAAATGGACGTGACGACAGCAGCCCTGCGGAAATCATAACAAAAAGAAGAAAACGAAAATAAATATAAGTAAAACAAATAAATATGTACGAAAAGAAAATAAACAATTCTGTTATTATAAAATATTATATTCCAATGAGTATTAAACCAAAAAAAAAATATATGAATCTATCTATCACTATCAGCAGCTGATAATCAGTAAATTTATGCGGAAGCTTTTTCTTGCGATGGCGTCGGTGTGAATGAAAACATTGTGATGAGTGGCAAGAGCTTGCGCTAAATTGGTGCAAGTTTTCTTGAAGCGAAAAATAAAATAAAATAAATAAATAAAAGAGAATTTATTATAATAATAGCTTTCACGTGTGGTTATGTTACGTCTGAGATAAGTGTGAAGAAACTTCTGATGCATCGATTTTCCAATAGCTACTTTTCGCAGAAATTTAGACACTGGAGCAATAATTTTTCTTTCGATATTAAATATAAAGTAAACTAAATGTTAGTATGTAAGTATCAGAAACATAAGAAAATACTGCCTACATTTCGGCGCTTGGACCCTTGAATATCAAAAAACATTAGAAAGTACTGTCTACTTTTCCGCGCTTTGATTACGCTTTTTAGTTAAGACATACACCCCAAATTGAGTACTCAAGTTGGTAGAGATAAGTGTTAGTTTTAGCCAATTAAAGGAATTATTTTGTATTTAGAATATTTATTTTGATTATGATGATGAATTTATTTTTTTATTTATTTTTTTTTCGGAAATACCTAAGACGACAAAATATTACCATTTATTAATATTACATTCTGGTTTACTAAAAGCACCAAACTTCGATCGGTTTTTTCAATTTCTAATATCGATCGACAGCAACTATTTTAATAAAATATATCAGTTCTTCGGAGGTGCTTACAATTCATAATTCCGGTTATTTGTCTGGTTACCTCAAGAAGCACTACAAGATTAGAACTAAGGAATCTCTATTTATAAGAAATTTTTCTTAAGAACCTTTGTTAAAAAAGCAACAACACTAGGATTGACTTAGAAAAATGATTTCTACAAGTTTTTACACCTTTTAAAGTGGACAGACTTGATACTACTTTGGAGTGCACTGAAATTATCACCTAAATTAAATTCAATTTATCAAAGCTCTTGAACCTGGGAGGAAAATTCTTCCAAGCTTATACTTTATTAGGAATTCACCCATAAGGTCAATGTTAATACAAAGTAAGGTAACAGATACTATGAACATGCTCTAAATGAACTTTACTAGAATTTAAATCAATATAGGGTGTCGACATATTTCATTACACATTATAAACATTCTTTTATCTCTCGCACCATTATTACAACAGAACTTCTATAAATGCAATAGATTATGCATAACAAACGCGCTATTTTTGCTAACGTAGCCATTATACATGATTACCTCCCCAATTAGGTAAGAAATCAATATCGTTTTCTATAAGGAAATATGCTGCTAAAATAATCTGATGGTATCTTGAGGATAATAGTAATTAGTTAGATATATTGCTTTTACCTTTATGAAGATAGGGAGAATTTAAGAGATTTTTCAGTTAAAGTGAGTACACGTAATAGAAAAGAGAAGTATTAGATGCGATAACGAACGTTCTCAACGTACTGAGTCAATTAATCGAAAAACTGTCAAAAACAAACTTTTAGCGCGAATAAACACGTTTTCAGCACTGTATAGTATGACATGATGCGACACGTAACACTAGAACTATGGACAATAACGCCATCTCTTAAATAAAAACCGAACGAACTTTTTACTTGACCTAATATATCTACGAGGAACATTGAGCAAATTGTTTAGAGAATTTTATATTTATGAAATAATTTTCTTGCTTTACTTCACGGAAGAATAACCTTATTTCAATGGACTTTTTGGATATCTAAATAAATGGTGGATATTTAAAAAAACTGTGTACAGATAGTTTTTAGTTTGAAGACCCCACTAAGATTAGTAGTATAAAATATAGATCATTCCCACAATATTGTAAGAAACTTGAAAAACTACTAAACGTATTTATGTATAAACCAAGAACACTAAAACTCAGATATGAATATGGGAATTACTACTCGCTCCTATAAAGATACCGCTATAAAGTGTATAAATAGCGCATTAATGGAAAATTTTCAACGAAAAATTACACCGATTAATCAGCATTGTTATGGAAATTAAAAAATTGTGAGGTAAATGTTACTCCGATCCAATTAAAATGCCTACGCTTCGTATGCGAACATTGTTTGTCTAGGCACAGAGGCACAGCAGACAGACAGCCGACAAAGGAGGATCGCAAACGGGCTGATAATAATATATTGTAAGTATGTGAGTACTTGTAGTCGTAAGTGAATTCCAGAGTAGGCCAACGCGTTGTGTTGTACATAATTATGCACGATGTTGTTGGTGGGCACAAGTGAGTGAAACGACACAGGCACTACGAAGTAATTGCTCGCTCCAATTATTCTATGTAGGTGTGTATATACAATATGTATGTGTGAGTATGTTTATCGCAAATTTATACATAGTTAACTGCCTAACTGACTGGATGACTGCATGATTGCACAAATAAGCAAAACTAAAATAACACAAAAAAAAACATTTGCAACTTTTTCTTATATACAATACTTTATTTTTTATTTAATATGTTGTTGTTATAACTGTCGCCTGTTTGTTGTATTTCAACTTCCTACTTTTCAATGCCAGCGCAATGTTTTACATTGCCAAACACACAACAAAAACAACGACATAATACTGGAGGAGCCACAAATAAAACGCCTGTCAACGGGGCGTTTGTCGGCTGGCAGCGATTTTCAGATGTTAGAGAGAGTGCCAAATGCGACACACCTAGTGGCGGCGTGAAACATAATGAAAATGCAAATGCAAACAAGGAAAATAAATAGACAAAACAATAACAAAAAAACAATTTATAATGGAAACAAAATTAATAAGCCGTTATAATCACACATAAAAGATCAAAAAATTAAAAAAATATATACATACATATATAAGATTATATAAAAAGAAAGAGTAAATTGATAAACAGCACCAAATAAAAAAAAAATAAAAATAATAATAAAATATAAAAATAACTGTAATATATTATTTAAAAAAAAATATTTTATATGTTCAGAGTATAAATATTAAAGCTAAAAAATAATATAAATAATTATGGATAATTCGAATTTAGTTAAGTTTAATTAAGTTAGAGATCGTTTAAAAAATTGTTTTAAATTTTACATTACAAGCATATACCGAATTGGGGATCAAAATGTTTAATCCCACAAATTACCGGATTGAAAAATAAAAAAGAATACTTTTCAACACAAGCATTTAATAAAAAAATTAAAAAAAAAAATTGTTTTAGAATTGGCCTTTTTTTTGCGTTTGCGTTCTACATTTAACTAAATTAAAACACAAAATTTCTTTTTTAATCTTTATATATTAAAATTTAATTTAAACATTTTTATTTTTAATTTTCAATTCCAAACATTTGGGATTAATAACTAAAAATCGAATCCCAACATCGGGAAAAAAAATTTTATATTTTTTTATCCAAAATGTTTGCATTAAAAAACGCAATACTAATTACAAGAGAATAGGAAAATATTTTCCAAGAATAAATATTAAAAAATAAATAAATCATAATTAAATAAATAAAAAAAAAATGTTTAATTATTTGTATTTTTTTCGAAAAATTCATACAATATATGTATTGTATAATATATAATATTTGTTTAAAATAAAAGTTGAAAAAAAATCCAATTCAAATGGATATATTTTTATTAAAAAATATATATCTATATAAGAATTTGAAAAAAGTTCAGCTTTTTGAAAAATAATCTTTAATAAAACAAGTAAGGAAGGGCTAAGTTCGGATGTAACCGAACATTTTATACTCTCGCAAAGTCAAATGGTATACTCGTTTGAGATTTCTTTGTGGATTGACTGATATTTTCGGTAGAAGGTCAACTATAGGCACTGGGGTCCACATATTTAGTACTTAGGGGCTTGAACAGTTTTGGTTCGATTTAGAAAATTTTTGGTCACAAGGTGGCATACTTTAAACGTATTATTCACGCAAAGTTTTACGCCGATATAATCATTGTTGCTTGATTTGCATAGTGGAAAGTGAAAGAATCAGATGGAATTTAAAATGGTGTTATATGGGAAATAGGCGTGGTTGTAGTCCGATTTCACCCATTTTCGCACTATGACATAGAAACATGAAAAGAACGTTATGCACCGAATTTGGTTGAAATCGGTTGAGCAGATCTCAAGATATGGGTTTTCACCTAAAAGTGGGCTGTGCCACGCCCACTGACTAATTTTGAACGCGGTTCCTATAAAGTCATCTTATACCATCTCAGAGATAAAATTTAATGTCTCTGGCGTGTTTAGTGCTTGATTTATCGCGCTTTTAGTAGTTTTTAACAGTACCGTTATATGGGGAGTGGGCGGAGTTGCCACCCGATTTCAACTAGTTTCACACCATCAATAGAAGTGCTAAAAACATTTGCTTCCAGTGAATTTTGTTATTATAGCATTAACTGCAGATGCCCCTCCCTAATGTGATCCTGTGTACCAAATAACAGTCTTGTATCTTATTGCGGAGCTTAGTTATGAGAAGTTATTTGTTTTTGATTAATGGCGTTTTGTGGGCGTGGCAGTGGTCCGATTACGCCCATCTGCAATACCAACCGTCTCACGGTACCAAGAAACATGTATACCAAGTTTCATAAAGATATCTCAATTTTTACTCAAGTTAGAGCTTGCACGGACGGACGGACAGACGGACAGACGGACGGACGGACGGACAGACAGTCACCCGGATTTCAACTCGTCTCTTCATCCTGATCATTTATATATACATAACCCTATATCTAACTCGATTAATTTTAGGTGATACAAACAACCGTTAGGTGAACAAAACTATTATACTCTGTAGCAACAGGTTGCGAGAGTATAAAAATGGCTGACTTCATATAATACAACACACTACGTTGCGTTTCTATTTAAAACTGTCGTCCCTAATTTCCGCACAGCTTAGCGGCGCCACAACAACTAACTTCACACGCAATTCACTTAAATGACAATGAGACATTAATTGCCAGTGATTTCGATTCACCTTCGCCAAGCATGAGTAAACTGATGATATGACTCGTGCTAGGCGAGTACGCTATAAATACACGTAAGTACCGCTAAAAACTAACTCACTGCTTACCTAAGTAGCCATCATAAACAACATAAAAGCATATGGCAAATGGAAAGGTAGGGATGTGTGTGTGTGTGCGTCACTAAGCTGGTTTAGAAGTCGCCACGGCAGCACGGAAGTGGAGCAATTGTCACATAAATAGAAGCCTTACTCATGCACGCACGGGTGTATCTATGTAATGCATTTGCGAGCTTGAGCCTTTAAGTGTCAGCGATAAATTCGCATTTAAGCGCGCATGCGTATCTACAAACATATTTATTTAGCGCTCGCAAGGCAGTGTGCTAGTAATTAAGTATGTATTCATGCCACCGGATATGCCGGTAATATATATACATATACATATGTGGTGTGTTCACACTACACTACACCCGATTCACCAATTCACCAATGCTAACTGCTAGGCGTGCACCTTTTCTGTGCAGTTTTTGTTGTCGCTTTTTTAGCTTTAGCTATCAACTATCACTTTTGGCGTATTTCATTTTGTTATGCGTAACTAATGAATATGTATGACCAAATACATATGTACATTTGTATGTTAGTTGGGGTATATGCGTTTGTGCGCATTCATACATATTAATGTCAGTGTGCATTTGTTGAATTTTTGCTTTTGCAACCAATGAAATTTAATATAGTTGTTCTTCGAGCTGATTGGTTACGCCAGTCTTACGCATGGATTAGGTGGCACAGTGGGCTGTTGCGGGTAAATATTTAATATATTCTCCATATAGTATATGCGAGATTTTTAGCAAAAATGTGCAAATTTTGTGGTTATTGTAATATCAATATGATTTTGAAACAAATATCACCAAAGCAAAAAATGAGATCATTAGATGCTACTCAGTTGCTCTCCTGAAACCTATACTACTTTTACTTTTACTTTTACTCAACACTAGCAAATAATCTCTTTATCGCTACTTGAAGATGTTCAGTGAACCTGACTATTTTTTCTATCTAAGTACCTATATCTTTCAAATATTTGAGTGTTCATCTGTAGTTAAAATTGAGTATTCTCCATAAAAACGATTTTTCAAAATTCAAATTTTCAAAGTTATAGCTGCTTTTAGAGATCGGTCAAAAAGTTTGAGCTGACGATGGAGCTTTAAACACTCGAAATTCGTGTCACTAGACTGGAATACCCCTAAAGTGAATGCTGTCTTTATCTTTCTATATTTCGAAATGTTCTCGACGTCGAAAGGAAATTCCAAGAACTGGAAATTCGCCAAATTCACTCGCCGCAAACACTCTTGAAACATAATAAAAACCAAGTCAGTTCCTAAAATCACAGAAAATTTCTTTTAGTGCAATACATATTGAACACGGTATCCTGTTAGAAATAAGATCAGGTTAGATTTGGTTAAGAGATCGATCATATGACAAAGGCGAATGAGAAACTCACTTATAGAGTTGAGAATTTCGGTCATAAGTAACCTGATAAATCGACAAATATTTGGAGCTTGTCAAAGATTTGTTGAGGCGACTAAAATCAATTTCGGTCATTTCACCTGGTTTGCCAAAATTATGCCTGATGAGTTATTTCAACCTGTCTTGTAAAATCTAGTCAATGGAGTAGAAAATGCCTTGATGTTTCCACCATGCCTTCCTCTATACAACTTTGACAATTTGCGTCCGACAAGATATACATGAAGTATAGCCATTGGACAATATCCAGTAAGAACTCCTACGATTGCGGCAAGATGAACCTTGCTAAAAACAAGTAGTTCAGTGGATCTCCTGCATACTTCGCCAGGTCAGAAAGATCTCGCCGTCACACAGAAGCTAGCCTGTTAAGCTCACCCGAGGTTTATAGGTTCAGCGCTAGAACGCAGGAGTATAACAGAGACACAGCCCATTCTCAAACCGATGTAATTGGGATGCCTCTCAAAACGTTAACGAATTTTTCTTCGAAAACAAGGTTCTGGGGAACAAACTACAAATATAGCTTTTCATGTTGCCTAACTACCAAAGCGAAACAACCTTTTTTTGAAACCCTTGTTACAACAATAATCTGTTTCTTAGACCTGAACACGTAGAGGATCTCAATAACTTTTTGGTATCTCTCCAATCAAGTTCAAACTCTGGAAACTCTTGAAGCCAGTTTAATTTAACTAAAGCTTAGCTCTGTGTGTTTGAAAAGAATTTGGCTACAGCTGCAGAGTCTCACGTATTACATGACTGAAACTTCCGTCCATAAGTCCATGCTGCCTCATCTACTCAATATTATCTAGTCCAACTAAATAAAAATTTACTACTTTGTAGAATAACTGAAGAAAACAGACATTTTACAATGAGAGTGTACACCACTGTGACTGCAATCACTTGTCAACAAGCAAATGCCTGACACCTGGCAGACCTTGTGACGCGCATTGTAGAAATCTGAGCGAGCATGGCGCTGTACATACTAACCAACATGCCCGAGCAACTGTTTAAATGCGCAAACATATGCCAGCGTACGCACAAAAAAGGTGTCTCACTATTTGGATTTACAAGCGAACTGCGACGCATGCGCAAATAACACGAATTCAAAAAACGACAAAACAACAAAGCTGAAGCGTAAAGGGGCAAACGCCAACTAGAACATATGCAGCCAGGTGGCTGACGCTGTCACTAAGCTGAGAGGTGTGCGCAATGCGCATGCGTTAAGGCGAAAACTATGAATTTTTAGTGTGAAATGGGTGGAGACTGCCGATATAAACGTAGGCGATTGACAAAAAGCGATTGAAAAGCGTGCAAATTACTATATTGAAATGTGGGCATATTTATTTGAAAATATTTCGGAATGACAGCGCTGGGTGAGTGAGTGAACGGTGGATTATAGTAGACAGCAAGCGGGGCGTACAGTGTAAAGGCATGCGTGTATATGTTTTTATGTCTGTATGTGTGTGTGTATTTGTGTTTGATTGCAGGTGCTTGCATAAAATGGCGTATGCCTGACATGCTTACAACAATAAAACGGTGCGGTCACCAGTAGCCGCTCGTAAAATAGGCGGCTGCTTTGAGAAATGCTTCCGAAAGGAAATTAAAGTCACAAAAGCTTATTTATAGCAATTAAAAGTGTACAAACACGAAATGAATTATCGAAATAAGCTCGCTAAAAAAACGAGCATACTTGAAAGCTACGCTTCGCTGATGGTTTATGAGATAGCGGTTTTATGGACGTTTGGCGATTTTTAGGCTGCCGCCGCCAAGGCAGCCACTGGGAATGACGTCGCAAGATCCATAAAAGATTCGCAAAAATGTGTTTTATTAGCTCGTGTTTGGGTGTTGTTGTTGTTGTTTTTGCAGGCAAATCGAACACCGCCAATTGATGCTTGAACTAATTGCCGTCGAATTTTATTTTTATACATTTCACAGTTTATTGCTTGCCATTTTTAATAAATGTTGTTGTTTTTTGTTTTTGTTTTTATTATTTCATCTTCGTTCTGCAACGTTGGCATAAAACAGGTCAGTCAGTATTCTATCTTGTTAGCTGCTGGTATTACAAATACAGTTGTTTTTATACTCTCGCAACCTGTTGCTACAGAGTATAATAGTTTTGTTCACCTAACGGTTGTTTGTATCACCTAAAACTAATCGAGTTAGATATAGGGTTATATATATATAAATGATCAGGATGAAGAGACGAGTTGAAATCCGGGTGACTGTCTGTCCGTCCGTCCGTCTGTCCGTCCGTCCGTCTGTCCGTCCGTCCGTGCAAGCTCTAACTTGAGTAAAAATTGAGATATCTTTATGAAACTTGGTATACATGTTTCTTGGTACCGTGAGACGGTTGGTATTGCAGATGGGCGTAATCGGACCACTGCCACGCCCACAAAACGCCATTAATCAAAAACAAATAACTTGCCATAACTAAGCTCCGCAATAAGATACAAGACTGTTATTTGGTACACAGGATCACATTAGGGAGGGGCATCTGCAGTTAAAATTTTTTTTTAAAAAGTGGGCGTGGTCCCGCCTCTAATAGGTTTAATGTGCATAAACAAAATTCACTGGAAGCAAATGTTTTTAGCACTTCTATTGACTGTGTGAAAATAGTTGAAATCGGGTGGCAACTCCGCCCACTCCCCATATAACGGTACTGTTAAAAACTACTAAAAGCGCGATAAATCAAGCACTAAACACGCCAGAGTCATTAAATTTTATCTCTGGGATGGTATGAGATGACTTTATAGGAACCGCGTTCAAAATTAGACAGTGGGCGTGGCACAGCCCACTTTTAGGTGAAAACCCATATCTTGAGATCTGCTTAACCGATTTCAACCAAATTCGGTGCATAACGTTCTTTTCATGTTTCTATGTCACAGTGCAAAAATGGGCGAAATCGGACTACAACCACGCCTACTTTCCATATAACACCATTTTAAATTCCATCTGATTATTTCACTTTCCACTATGCAAATCGAGCAACAATGATTATATCGGCGTAAAACTTTGCGTGAATAATGCAATTAAAGTATGCCACCTTGCGGCCAAAAATTGTCTAAATCGAACCAAAACTGTTCAAACCCCTAAGTACTAAATATGTGGACCCCAGTGCCTATAGTTGACCTTCTACCGAAAATATCAGTCAATACACAAAGAAATCTCAAACGAGTATACCATTTGACTTTGCGAGAGTATAAAATGTTCGGTTACATCCGAACTTAGCCCTTCCTTACTTGTTGTTATTGTTGTTGTTATTCCTGTTTGCTTGCCACTTCACATGCTGCTTTATTGTTCTGGTAAAATTAAACTGGCCTTGACTTGGCTATTTTTAACTTATAAACAATAAACGCGCGCTACAAGTAATAATAGCTACAAATAAGGGTGTTTCAACTCAAAAAAAAAAAAAAATTCAAACAATTTGTGTAGGTTGTTGAATTATTTCTGGTGGTTTTTGTTCGGTATTGAAAAAAGCGGAAATTTTCGCTATTCAAGCGGGTAAATTTGAATAAATAACGATGTGCGCGATTGACATATGGAGCGAAAATAAGTTAGCATTTAGACAGACAAGCTATTTTTTATACTTTTAAATATATACACTTACATGCATACACACTAATACACCTGAATTTACATATCAAATGGGTAAAAGTTTATTGGCGGCTTAATTATCTCACAAGTTCTGAAGTAGTTGTTGCTTTCTAGATAAATCATCACCACTTTAGCATGCCCTTAGATATGCTTGTATATGAATCCCCTCGATAATATGCAATTTTTAAGAAAATATTACAATATTTTATACAAAAAAGCATAAGCGCATTTGTCAGAGAATTATTTTTCATTGAATCAAATTCACCATATTTACTATAAATTTTTTTGATCGACAAATCTGCGTCTAAATGTTGTTGTATAAGAAAGTTTTCGATATTTCTGTGAATGACAGGATATCGTTTATAAAATTGACGAAACTACAATTATATATTATATATATTTTATATAAAATATAAAAAAAACATTTGCTATTTTTTTCCATAAGTATTTTTATAGATTATGTTATTTTTATTAATTGCCTTGATATTTCTTGATAATTTATTCAATTAAGGCTTTGCCTAGGCAACATTCGCCTCTAAAAGGCTGGGGCAAAATAAGGAAAATATATTCTTTCGAAGCTGTAGAGACAATAACTTTGTTTCTTATGCTAAACTTGGAATACATAAGAACAAGAAACATCATAAAGCCAAAATCATTTATTAAAACCTTTATTTGTAAAGAAATTTCCAAGCTAATATAAAAATGATTTTTATTTTAATGATGATGTGTGAATAAAGGAAATCAATTAATTAATTTAAAGAAAATTTTTAATTTCTAAAGAGATATATGTTTATATGTAGATATATATGCTTTATAATAAATAAGCATTTGTTTGTAAGAACATAAAATTTTGCATATCATTCTTGGAAAATGGATTTGCCGCAGGTAGCATAAATATATATGTACATATATATATATCTCTATAAATATTTGCATGAAGGTGGATGACACGCTTAATTTTTCGGCCGCGTGTCTCGACAAGTGTCAATCATAAAGTGAACGAGCGCTTTCGGCACTCGTTATTTGATTTTAAAATTACTGTATTTTTATAATTTTTTGATTTTAATTTTCACGCGTTTCGGTACAATGACCATTAGTTAGCGTCAGATGAGCACGGCGCATGCGCCACACATATGCACAAGGCAGCGCAATAAACATTTATATATACATACATACATACAAATATGTATATGATAACAGCAATAAAATCAAAGTCGAGAAGCAAATACACACAACAATAACAATAACATCAGAAAGTAAACACATCATAAAAAGTTTACGGCCAAACATATCGACAAATGGGTGATATGTATGTGTTTGTGTGTGTGTGTGTGATTTACCCATTGGTTTTTGGCAAAACCGCATTCTCTATTTGCAAGGTGTGAAGATACGGCAATTGCCTTGTCAAACAGGGTAGGGGAGCAGTGAATTTATGACATTAGACGAAGAACTGGTTGAGTAATACTTAAAACAATAAAAAATATACATATACGGCAATTATGGAAATAAACAATTCGATTGAAAAAGGTAAATTTTTGATAATAAATTTGATTTCATTTATTTTTACGATAAACCTTATGAATATGATAAAAAAAGAAAGAAGAAAAAAAATATTTTACTTATTAGAATTAAAAAAAAAAAATTGCCAACAAAAATTTTGATAAAAAGTGTGAATAAATATGAGTTTTTTTATATCTTTTATGATTTTTCAACAAATTTTATTATTATTTTTTAATTCATGATATATAATTTAAAAGATAAAATAAATCAAAAGAAACATAAAAAATTACAAGAAAAAACATAAAAAAGTAAAAAAAAACATATAAAAGTTAAAAAAAAACATAATAAATTAAAAAAAATAATAATAATAAAAAATAGTTGGAAAATCATAAAAGCCATTAAAAATAAAACTATTTTATGCAATAAAACAAGTTGATTCAAATTTGGCAGTTTCCGCTTACAAATTTTATACATTTATTTTAACGGCAAACGATTGGAATATAACGAAAAGGAGTCAGAGTAAATAAAAGAGAAAGAAAATTTAAGAAAAAACAAAAAATATAAACATATATATAAAATTTTTTTAAAAAATTCTAAAAAATTTAAAAATATAAAAATTATATTGATTTATTATATTAAATGTGCCGGCATGCAATTTTTTACTGCAACAAACACCGGCGCATTTAGTAACATAACATTTTGTTTAACGCCATATTTATTTACGCAATGCAAATAAATTTTTAAAAATAATTTTTCAATTAAATATGTCAACACTATCGGCGGACCGTTGTTATTACAAGTAAAACATCTACAGTTATTTATAAACAGACGTATTTATTTACTTAAATATATACAATAAAATATGCTCGGTACACAAATTAAGTCGACTTTATTTGTTCGTAGCTTGACAAAAAGGGCACGATGAATTCGTATTTGCTTGCTAATTGTTTAGAAAACACTTATATACTTCACAATAAGCACGCAGTGATTTATTTTTGCGCTTTCGAATCGGTCCATATGAAAGTTTTTCGTCGCTGATACGTTGCGCATGACTCATACGCCGTGTAGGCCCACAAGTTAGCAGCATCCACGTATGGAATATATAATCGGAAATGTTGTAATCGAAAAATGCGAAATCTGGCAGATGTTCGCCACTTTTTGAAAAAAAAAATGTTTGTCGCAAAGGGAATACATTTAAGTGAATAGGATTAGATAGCAAGATTTGTTTAGATTACCGCAGGCAAGTTATGATAATATGGGACAACAAATGGTAAACTAAAATAAGATAGAACGAGACAAAGTTAAAAAATAGAACAAGATACAATTACATATTTTGTGTAAAGATAAAATAAAAGAAGATACAGATAGATACAACACATTAATAGATAGTTGACAATAAGATAACATATTGTAGAATATAATAATTTCATGTAGGGATTAAGTAGGATATGACAAATAATATCAAGGTTAATATTGAAGACACAGTGTGATAAGTACAATACAGATGATATATTATTTATATTATAACAAAGGACATGACACGATACGTTACATTCTGATAAATATACATACCATATACAAATAGATCAAATAATTATATTATGTAAATAGCGACAAAATATAGAAAGGGGTTTGGCTAGGTATATCTAGAGACAATGAGTATGAACTGAGATACATAGGGAATCTCAATGAAGAACAAGTTAGAGATGTGCAGTTAAAGGACGGAAGGAATGCGCAGCAATCAGCTTATTATATAGACAAAAAGGACACTCTCAGAATTGGTTGTCACTGCGAACATCAGAAAACAGAGATTGGGATAGAAGAGAAAGGAGATTGTGGATATTACTAACGGTAATGAGCAACTCTAGAACCAGAAATTAATAGTTAGACTGCTTTAAAATGCTAGTGAAAGTTAATTTGACAGAAAAAGCATTCAATGTTTATTTTATGAACCCGCAGCCAATTGATGCAAAAATCATTGAAGATAGTATATTTTTTAAGAGGCAACGATTTATTGAGAGCTGAATTTTGATAAGTTTAAGAAACTTCAACTGCTCGCACGACACGTTCTCTATTACATTATATATTAGATTACAAGCTGTTGTTTTCTCATGGTAATTACTAAGCGACGATACGATCGTATCTATCTAAGATAAGGTCCTATCTACCCTATAAATTATCATAGAACTGGCTGGAACGCGAATGTAGAGCAATATCGGTCTACAAAGACGTCGTAATGAATTGAGTTGCTACCTTGATCGAGGTGGAGCAATATTTATTTCAGTGAAAAAAGCAATCGTATGACCTTGCTTCTTTTGCAAATGCGTAATGCGGGTAAAAACAAGTTAACAAATTAAAAAATTATACAAAACAAATATATATAAAAAATTTATAAAAAATAAAATTAAAAAAATTATAAAAAAGTTTAAAACAATAAAACAATAAACATTGAAAAAAAAAATTCAACAAAACTCGCCTTCACACTGAATGATAAATGAAACAACAATTACTTGAAATCCGCTAAAAAGGTTAAGAATACGTTTAGCTGATAAATAATGAGATATTTTGGCAATAAATATAAATGAATATGTATTTAACAAATTACTTGTATATACATATCTATATATATTTGTGGCAATTTGCCTGTATATAGCGTAATTAGTATTTTAATTGTTGCTACGTTGAATGATTAAACAAATAACTTTAAGCATTTCATTTACCATTAAATGACAATAAAATTGGTAATGTGCATCGTTGTGCGCCACACGTACAACAATTTTATTGCTCAAGTGCATTTAGTACATATGAAGCATATAAATGTGAAATGTGTCATATACAATGCACTTATATATATATTATACTATTTGCATATACAAATACTAGTAATGTACATATCTAATATATACCTGTACATAAATTTGTATATACACAAATATTTATTTTCAACACATTCTGGAATTTCACACATTCACCATGACTAGACATTTCATTGCTAACATTGGCTACTATTACTCGTATTATTATTATTCTTTTATTTCTACTGTTTTATACCCTGAATAGGGTATAAGTTTGCCACGAAAGTTTGCAATACCCAAAAGGAAGCGACGGAGACTCCAAAAAGAATATACTTATTATATGTATATTAATGATCAGCGTGACGAGCTGAGTAAATTTAGCCATGTCCATCTGTCTGTCCCTCTGTATATACGCGAACTAGTCCCTCAGTTATTGAGACACCGATCTGAAATTTTGCACACGTCCTTTTCTCCCCCAAAAAACTGTTTATTTGTCGAAAACGCCAATATCAGACAACTATAGCATATAACTGTCATACAAACTAGAGAATCCTTCGCAAGTGCTTTTTTATTTGCCAAGATATCATTACGAAATTTGGCATAAATTATTGTCACAGGCAACACTACAATCTCCTAACAAATTGTTCAGATCAGACCACTACAGCATATAGCTGCCATACAAATTGACCGATGAAAATCAAGATAAAGCTCGTTTTATACACTTTTATGTTAAAAGAAATGCACCTGTGATGGGTATTATAGCTGCGGTGCAGCAGAAGTTGCCGTTTTTTTGTATTTTTATTTATTTTTTTTTTTTTTTGTATTTAAGCAACGCCGAGCGTGAGGAAATGAAAACATTAACGCTGCGTATCGCAAGTCAAAAGCGGTCAATAGCAGTTTTCGCATTACACGCAACGTTTACACTCAACAACAGCAGCAAAGGCAACAACAACAAAAATAGCCAGCAACATAATTGCATAGAAAGAGCAGTAACAATCAAAATGTATATTTTATTGGCGATTATTAAGCTAAATTGTTTTTACCACACACATGGTTGTTGTTATTGTGGTTCTTGCGCAGCTTTTGTTTTCCAACAATTTATGCTGCTGTTGCTGTTGCCGTTGCTGCACTGCATTGAGTTAATTTGAGTTGATTCTGAAGTCGTGCAAATATTTCGTTTGTATGTATGTCTAAGCATATGTGCTTGTGTCTGTCAATGTGTGCGTGCTGCTATTTGTGTACTGGCTATTATTACTCTCTTCCCTTTCGAAGCACCAAACGCTCGCTTTTTGCACTAAATGACATTTTTTATTAAATTCCCTTGTTTTCCTGTTGCGTGCCAAGACGACAGTTAGTAATTATTAGGGTGAGCCAAAAATATATAAGTTTTTTTAAAATGTTTTTACAACGTAATTGATTTAAACAATTTTTATAAGCTGCGATTTCAAGAATTACTTAGCACACATAAAACTCTAAACGAAATATCAGTGACCCCTCTTACTCTTATTCTCTCTCTCTTGCACACTATTTTTCTCTGTGCCGGTTTCTTTATAGAATTTAGAACGATTGCATTATTTATTATTATTTTTTTTTTTACAAAGATAGGGAACTATGAACCATTAACTCTTATACGCAAATGAGTAATCTTTTCTCCCTTACCATGAACCATAAAGTATGGAAATAAATATCTAATTCTATGTGAAGTTTTTCCAGCACCTTTTTGGCAAATGTACTCAATTCAAGACCCTTTATAAACCTACAATAAAATAATGATCGACCTAATAACAAAAATAGCAAATTTGAGCATTGGGCCTTGAGTATGAGGTTTGCTCTCTTTCCAAAAAGAAATTGCTGGGTAGAAATATCAACAACATAGTATTTAGAAATCCTGAGCCTATTTATATGTTACCTGCACCCATGGATCAATATACGATGCAGAAAGGTATTAATCGAAATGATTTGGATATACTCTTGATCCACCACTTCAACGTACATATGTAGATATTGAAAGGTATATTATTTGCTGGACCGTAGTCACTGATTTATAGTCAATGCTAGCTGCTTAACTTCACTTCAGACACTTCAGCAACTCAACATCAGTCTTGCGATTGAAATTTCACCTTCTAACACTAAATTCGAAGAAGAAAAGACAGAATTGAAGGTTTGAAAAATTAGAGCTTTTTGTGGTTTAAATGCAAACGTTTGTGATTAGTGAGTCAAATCAAACTCAACCAATCTTTTTAATTTACGTTGTTAACTTTGACAAGAGTTTTGCAGAATTAAGTATTGAACGTATAGCAAATGTGCCTCCCTAATGTAGGCGTTGACACATTCTGACTTTACAATTATTGTTTAATTCGTGTGACTGCCGTTCTAATGGATTCATTATTATTGCTCGCGGCAGTTGATCTTAAAAAATCTTCACACACCGCAAAACAGTTAGGCGAGTACAATTACTCATTGCCAAGTCGTATATTTATTCATATGTATACCATACATATACATATAGTACATGGAGATGTGTGTAAAATATGGCGACAACTTTTCTAGAATAGTCTGTCGGGTCATTGGTGTCTTGAAGAGAAAATTTCCTTCCCTACATTAGTAAGCAAGTACTGTACGAGCTCACCCTTATATACATAAATGTATGTATGTACAACAATTTGATGTATTTACAGAACTAATAATGATACATTTTTTATAAATAACTATTTTCATCATTCATGTCTGCTTTCCTATTTGTCTTTCATGAGCTGTACTCATTGGCGATGCCGTCAGAATTAAAATCTATTTGTTTTTTTAAAAGCTACAATACTTTGGTACTTTGAATTATTCAAATAAATTTTGCAGCTGTATATCGGTATGGGCATCTGGTTAGCTAAGGCTCCATTATTGGTTTGGTATTTCTAAATAGCGCTCTTATGGATAGGTTATATCAACAGATAACGGAATTTTTACAATCAAATATTTAGTACAAAACGATATAACTCAGCTAAATTAGTATTTATAAATAATTTTTCTAGTTATACACTAAAATATTTATTTCTAAAAATGTTATAATCTATAGCATGCTTTCAGGCGTTAAAATAGCTCTTGTGAAGTCAAATATAATATATATATTTATAGAAAATACTCCTTTGAAATAAAAACAACATTTTGCCACAAGTTAAAAAAAAAAGTAGGAAAATATATATACCTATAATAAATACAGTACTTTTCAACGATTTTCATCTGGAAGGCGGTTATTTTTTACCTATTTTGAACTAAAGTAAATATATATTGTACACAATAATTTCTGACTTATCGAAACTCATACTCATATTTGATATATCATTAATTTTTTTTTTATGTTATGCAGCCATTTTAGTTGAAAAACGTATATATTTAAGCGCGCAAATGTAGACAACATTTAGACATTTTGCGACGAATTTCCTTTTATAATTGTATTTAATTATATCCTATCATCTATAGTATTCATTCTCAAAAATTTTAAAGAAACCTTTTTCATTACTTAACAGAAACCAACTCTAGTTTGTAACTTTCAAATTTTTTTCAAAATATTATTTTAACAAGGAATCAGATCTTTAAAACTAAGAATAAGTGTGCTTAGTACTATATTGTGTCTTAAGGATATCTAGAATGAATCACATCGACCATAATAAAGTATGTATGACGAACGCTGTATATACAGTTATTAATATACAAGCTGGGTAACGAAAAGCTATGACGACATTCTAGGAGGCAATAAAATAGTAAATAGGTGTAAGAAAATATGCATTTTATTTATAAATAAAAACGATTTATACCGAAAAATTGATAAGGTTCGAATTTGAGTTTTTGTAGGGTTACTATTGCGCGTACTAGGGCTATAGTTATAACGGCATGTGGCTATAAAAATCACTATAGTCATATAGCTATAACATAAAATATTTCACATAAAGTCACGATTTTCCTGTAAAACCAAAAGATACTTTTTGTTACAATAACGAACTCATAAACAAATAAACAAAAAACCCAGAAATAAGTTATTCGTGTGGAGATATTTCCGCATATAATAGAAAATTAAATACTTTAGAAGTGTTTTGACGCACTAATAATTATCGTGTGACAATTTCCATTAAAATAATACTAAAAATTAAATAAAAAAAAGTTTTTAAAAATAAAAGAGTAATATTAAAAAGTAAAAATAAAATAATATTAATAAATAAAAAGAAATAATATTAAGAAATAAAAAGAAAAATAATATAAAATAATAAAAAAAAATATATACAATATAATTTTTAAATATATAAATTATTTTTGAAAATTACAAAAATTATTAAAAATTAAAAAAAAATATTTTTGAACTTATTTGCAAATTTTATATAAAATATAAATATAATTAATACTATTTAATAAAAAATGTTCAAAATTTTTTGGTGTTTTCAATTAACAAAAAAAAATTTGGTTAGTTTATATCGTAATTTCTAAAATATTTACGATAAATATTAAAGATTAAAAACAAATTTTAACTAAACTGAATTTTTTCAATATTTTTGCATAAAAAATTGCAAAAAAAAAATATTTTAAGAACTTGTTTTGTTTGATATTTTCAAATAACAAAAAAAATTTTAAATTATTTAAATTAAATTTATTAAATATTAAAAAATTAAAAAATTTTTTATTAAATATTAAAAAAATTGCTAAATTTATTTGATAACTTAAATATTTTTGATAAATTTTTTAAAAACATTTATGCTAATTTCTGAATATAGTTTCTATTCTTTATTTAATTGTTTGGCTAGAAATTGAAATGCTAAATGTACTTTTAATTGATCATAGAAAGAAAAACCGATTGTAGACCGGCGTTTTCTCCAGGATTCTAAGGTTTTTAAATTTTTTGTAGAAAAGTATATCAAAAATTGCATAATTCGAACTTGCGAAAATATCTATGTATGTATGTACAGTAGTTGTCTTAATATTAGCAAAGTCAATATTTTTTCATTTATAGCAAAAGAAAAGTAAACATTTGGACACGTGCCCAACGAGAAGTTTCTATGTAAAAGCATTTATCTTAGTTTTTTTTTTTAATATTTATTACTAATATTACTTTTATTTTTATCTTTAATTGCAAATAATTTATTTTTCATTGCAAAACTATTTATCTATTTTACTATCTGCAAATACGCAAGTGCTGACGAGCGAACACTAGTAGTTGATTGAAAGGCGGACATAAAGTTAGGCCAATAAATTCAGCAAGAAAATTAGAACCACACACATGTTTGGTTGGCTGCGCAGGTATAAAGGTATTAATATATATGTATATATAGGGTGTATATACTCGAAACAGACAGAGCTACATAGCAATATTTCAAAGAAAGAACATGTGTGCAGTATTTATGATTGTTTGCTATTTTAAAAGAAAATTTTTACTGCAATATTTTATCGACTATTTGCACAACGCAACGCATGTATTGTTTGCATGTGTGTGTGCTTGAATTTAACTATAAAAACATATAATTTACTGGACGACAGTGGTTGCAGGTGTGAAATGCGCATTAGTTGCTATTTGAAAATGCAAAAATCGCTATATTTAATACATATATATATATACACATACATACATATGTACGTCTACAGTTATTCTGTGCAAAATTTCCAACAAAAATTGTCTATTTACATACATTTATTTTGGTGGAATTTTGCTTACGCTTGCTCGCTTTTAATGCAATTTATCCTTAATGCACACATATACACACACACACAGAAATACACACACAAATATATTTAAACAATACTTTTCCATTTAAAGCCACTATCAGCTTCACCCAAACGGTAGGAAAGTTTACTTGACGCACATGAATTAATTTCACATAAATTTCACTTACTCACACACTCAACAGCCAATTTTACAGCGCATAAATATTAAATAATTTTATTTATATGGAAATGTGTTAATAATTAGGATAGCACTGTAGGGTGTCGGCTGCTGCACCGCTTAAACCCGCGTATTCGCGTCGACTGAATAATTAAGGGCAGATTTTTTGTAAAACACGCCACCAAATGACCCGACAGCCATAACGGCATTACAAAGTAAAATCGTAAAAAAAAAAATTAAATAAAATAAATTAAAATACAAAAATTAAAATAAAATAAAGACGACAGGGAATTTTTGGTTTACAAAATATTGCAAACAATAATGCATTGACCTTGAGAAGACTGCCGCGATTTGTATAAACAACTTGTTGCGCTTTTATTAAGCAAATTTATTACGCACCTATTTAATCGTAAATTTTTAAATGTTTAAACAGACATACACACTAACATGTGCGCATATTTACATATTGTCTCGATGAAGATGCACTTGTGCAGGAATGTTGTAATGCGGTGTGCCTTATTGCCACACTCATTGATTTTGGGGTGAGATTAATGCGAGTCAATGAGGAAGGAATTCAATCTTCGAAATAAAATTTCAAAATGATGTTTGCAAAATTATTTAAAAATATGAAAAAAATTAGAAAAAAAATTTAAAAAAAAAACTATAAAAGAAAAAAAAAATACATATGTATATATAAAATAGTTTTAAAAAATATTATAAACAATTCTTCGAAATAAAGTTTCAAAAAAAATTTAAAAACATGAAAAAAAAAGTTGAAAAAAAAAATTTAAAAAAAACTATAAAAGAAAAAATAAATATATTATATATATAAATATATAAAATAGTTTTAAAAAATATTATAAACAAGAAATAACGTTAACTTTGACAACACGGATGCTATAATACCCTTTCTTATAGCATAGTATAACAGGGTATATTAAAATGTATTTATCTTGATTTTGATCGGTCAGTTTGAATGGCAGCTATATGCTATAGTGGTCCGATCTGAAGAATTTGTTCGGTGATTACAGCTCTGCCTTTGACAATAAGTAAGTGATTACCATATTTTCCTGTCCATGGCGAACGCGCTTAATGGTGAGAAGTTGGCCTCAAGAGAGGCCTGTGAAAATTGGCTCCCCGAGTTTTTTGCCAATAGGGACGCAGCCTTCTACGAGAGGTGTATAATGGAGTAGGCATCTCGTTGGCAACAAGTTTACGAACAAAACGGCGCATATTTAACTTAAATCGGACAAATGTACACAAAGTTATGATCTTTTGTAAAATTAATAAAAAAACCGAACGAACTTTTTACTTTACCTAATATAATTCGATGTCCACATTTTTTAGAAAGGATATTGGACATGTCATTTGTACCAAGTTTTATAGCCATATCTCCACTCATGCTTCATTTATCTATTGTAAAGTGAAGGAATCTGATGGCATTTAAAATCGTATATTTAGAAAGTAGGCGTGGTTGTTTTTCGATTTCGTTTATGTTCAAACTTGTATATACGAGTATATTAAATTAAGGATTTGAAAGACAAGCTCGATGTTTTGTAAACATTAACGCAAGTCTTAACTTCTTTGAAGTTGAATCAGGGTGTTATACCAACAATGTTAAAACCTAACAAGTTCTGAGTCAATAAGAATTAAATAAAGTACAAGTATGTAGAATAGGAAGATATGATCAGCTGATATTTTTTTATTTTTATTTTTATTTTTTGAAATAAGTATGTACTTACTTTAATTGTCGCATTTAATTGGCAACAATAAATTTTTACAAATAAATTGCACAGTAAAATCAACGCCAATTAAAGATAAATATAAAATATAGTTCAGCAACGCGTTAATTGGCAACCACCAATTTGAAAATAGCAAAGTGGAAACAAAACAAACAACGAACAAGGTAGTAAATCAAGAAATTAGCGGGCGATAGACGCTGCAGCGATCGTATGAGCGATAAACATAAATCACCGCCATTAAAAAATCAGTCGGTGGACGGACAAAAAGTCAAAAATAACAAGGCAAATGAAAAACCACACTTGTCGTTAACTGCAGGCCGAACGCCAGTCCCACAAGCGTTGGGTTCTCCACTACAACTCTGAGTGCTAAGCGCTGAGACTGCCACAAACGCTATGGAGCCGCAGTAATCCGACAGTGGCATGTTGCTTTTCACAAGGGATTAAAGTGAATTAAAAGGTTTTTATTGGAGGCTTTCATAAAGGCTGCCACCGCCTAACGCCTGTCGGCTGCCGCCTGTTATTGGCTTTAAGTTTTTATTCATTATTATCTGTTAAATATTTTTTCTTGCAAACAGGCGCGCTTTTCGCGTGATCGATGGCTTTGCAACACAGCCCCACTTGCCGCCTTCCTCACTGCTTATGTGGGTTGCTTAATTTAGTCATTATTTCTGTGCCTTTTTCTGCGCTGTTACGCTTTTTAAGTATATTTAAAAATAGTTATAATATTGAATAAAAAATTTGGTAGTCACTTATTTAGTTGGTAACTGTGTTGACAGCGCGACACGTTTGATCAGTTAAGCCGCTAAGGCGCGATAGCGTCAAAATGGCAAATAAAATGTGTCTTAAAATGTGTGTTGGGAGCGTTTGGGAGGTGTGAAGCGTGTAGCTCGGCAAGAGGTGTGATGCGCGGCGGGCATGGCTCAGTGCTTTCATGGGTATTTGTGGCATGTGGTCACATGACTGTGCATGGCGGTGACAATAAAAAGAACATTATGAAACGTACAATGCAAATACTTCGAGTAAAAGGGCAATAACAACTACAACAACAATATAAATACAATAACGATATAAACATATTAACAAAGAATAATGAGCAATAAAAAAGATGTGAACACTTTGCGCAAAATATCGAAGCACTAAATGTTTACAACTCATTGAGGTTAAAGTAAATAAGACTATGGATGTAATATTTTTAGCGAGTGCTTGAACAAGTTAACAGAAATTTGGTAGATAAGCGTTGACTTCGCGAAAAGTTCGGCGCATAAAGAAAGGCTTAATGACATGTTGCCTTCTTTTATGCTTTTGTTGGTAGAAAAATTACAAATCTTTTCCAGCTGAGTTTTTGTCTACAAGAATATGTATAAAGGGTTATAAAAAAACCTATCAAATTGGCAAAGCGATAATTATTATTATATAATATCCGTTAAACTGAGAAATCTGCTCGGAAAAAAATAAATTGTTTTCCGAGAAAGGTGATATACAAGTAGGAACACAATGATGCTACAGTAAACTGACCAAAATGTTTACGGCAAAAAAAGATTAGAAAATACTTTCTAGATCAATCCGAAACAGTCTAATTCCTCAAAAATATCGCATTGGCTGCAAGGTAACATTTTTTCAAGTCCACGAATTCAAGCAGCAGGTGGCGCTATAATCCAGATTTGCATTCGAAAAAAAATTAATACAGAAAAGAGAATTTCGTGAGCTTGGGAACGACATACAACGCCGAGAATTCAACGTGGATCAAGGATGTATTTTATTACATTTTTTACCAAAGTATAAATAGGTTTTCAGAAAGCCATAATTGTGAGGCCATTGTATAGTAACTGCTCAAAAACACAGTTGAAATTTGTTCATATTTTATTTGAACGTATTATTTCATAAAATATTAAATTTAGATTTAGGAACGTAAAGTTTAATGGTTAAAGTCCTCTTAAACCTTGAGAGTTTCTCCATTATTGTACGGTCCAGAGTCGAAATTACGAAACTCAAATTTAAGTTTTTTGGCAGGGAAGATTTATTGAATTTCTACTGACAAATTAAATATTTTAGGTCTATACAGTGATTGCAAGAAATATTCGCCAAAAGTGCAAGCAAAAATATCGTAGCTCTCACAAATAGTAAAAACGGAACTTTCAAGCTTTGTTTAATTTTTATATTATTATTTTAGTAGTTTGATGATTTTAAATTATTTATTTATTTACATTTTTTCATTAACTAATTAAATTACATTTACTTTTTATTATTTAATTTTAGATAAAAATTAAATCTATTCACAATAATTGGTAATTATGTTTGTTCTCCATAAATTTATTATCATTTATCTAATTTGACAGGTTTGACACTTGTCGATGTTGTTTTTATTTTATTCTTTGGTTTTTGTTTATAAACTCTTTCTACAAATCACAAAAATAATGCGGTCTTTTATATTCAAAAACAAATTGTGCGATTATTATTTTAGTCACTGTACATTTAATTTAAATAACGACTTTTTAGAGAATTTTTTGTTATTTAAAAATTTTATTTTTTATTAAATACAATACAAAAATTTAATAATATTTTTTTTATTAATTTTTATACAATTTAAAAATATTTTTTTTTTATTAATTTTTATACAAAAATTTAAAAATATTTTTTTTATATTAATTTTTATATAACAATTTAAAAATATTTTTTTCTTTATTAATTTTTATACAATTTAAAAATATTTTTTTAAATAAACTTTTTTTTAAATTTAATTAAATTTTTTTTGTTGTGTTGTTTATTCAAAATCGACAAATGTATTTTTTTATTAATTTGTTATTTATTTTGTGTTAATTTAAAATTTAGGAATATAATTTTTCTGATAATTTCTGATTTTTCAATTTTAGAAAAACGTGATTACCTTTCCGTTGTGGAGCCCCTTTTTGTCACGCCCGCTTATTTAGTTAGTTTGTTTACGCTTTTGTTTGTTGTTTTTATTGTATTTATACGCTTTGTGCCAGCTACTGCTGCGGTTACGCGCCTTGCATGGGCAAACTAGGAAACACTTCAACTATTTAGTGGGTTTGTAAATAATTTTCTATTTCTTTTATCTTTTAAATATTTGTATTTGTTTGTATTTGCACTTGTTTTTTCTCGACAATTAACGGTTTAGGCGTGTTACCACGGGCGTTTAGCACTTCCTAAAGTACACTTTGTGAAGCAAAACTATTGGCGACGCGGCTTTAAGTTAAGTTTAATTGAGTTTCCATTAAAAATATAAAATTTTACTTATTGCAAAAACTTGACAGACACTTTGGGTTTTCGAAATATTCTTGCTTTTGTTTCAAAATCAGCAAATCACTTATAAGCAAATAAGTAAAACAGAAGTAGCATGCTTGCTTATTATGTACATTAGATGTACGTAAGTGACAAATAACTACATAAGTACGTAAGCAAATAATTAAGTAAATTGATTGTTGTCTCCTGAACAACTTAAATAAATATGTAAGTATTTTTTTTGGCGCTCGTGACCGTTAACGTTGCGACGGCGCGTTATGAAAATTAAAATAAATATATGTCGAGTGAAATATTTAAAAACCGATACGCGCTTGAAGAGTGCTGGAAGCGAACTGTTCGAGCCAGCGCTGGAGATGGGGACAGAGAGCCCATAGATAGGCGCAAGAACATTACCAGCGCGCCGCACAACCACACACACACACACACAAATATAAATATATATATACAAACACCTATTTGTGGCGCTGTGAAAGTTAACGAAAGCAGGGAGCGAGTTCGTGTGTTCATACGAGTCATTAGCTGCTTCAACTCCACTGCGTTTGCTCAATGTCGCATGGTGCGCTCTGTGTTCGCCTATTTATGCTCAATAAGCAGTGTCTCTTCCCAAAAGTGTCCAGCTTAAGCTCGAGCGCTACTTGCAAAGCTTTGCTTTCAGCTGCTGCCGCACTTTCTCGCCATCTCATTGTATTCTGCTTCCTTCCGTTTGGATTCATTTGCTAAATATTATTTGAAATATTATGGGAAGGTGGGAACAGGGTTGCATTATAGGCTTTCTTGTCAAGCGGACATTTTTTCTGCTATTTTTTGCTCTCTGTGATTTATGCGTGTGCGTTTTAACTATCGAATTTTAATCAATGTGCTTGTAGATTAGTTGATGTTTTACATGCATGACATTTGTAATTACCTTAGACACTC
Organism: Bactrocera oleae; assembly: GCF_042242935.1. Classification (NCBI taxonomy): domain Eukaryota; kingdom Metazoa; phylum Arthropoda; class Insecta; order Diptera; family Tephritidae; genus Bactrocera; species Bactrocera oleae. The sequence continues at coordinate 6,020,747 of NC_091537.1, read as the reverse complement.
AGTGATAGCGGTATTATCGTCAAAAAATATTGTACATAGGTATTTGTACTTTGACGGTTCTTATCTGAAGCAGAGTTCCTGTTTATTCTGTATTTTCGCAAGTGTCTTATAGATAAGATTTCACTAAGTAATGGCTCAAATAATTATTGAACGTGAGTATTGGAAATATTTATTATAGGAAGCGGGGTATGTTATAAGATTCAGCTGATTTACAGTAACATTTTTAAACGTATAAATCGTTGGCTACAATATTTTTAGCTTAAATAGTCATGTCTTGGCTAAAAATAAACCAAAGAGCTAAGTAAAATAAAGTTAAAAAAAGTAGGAGTTTTTAAGATTAGCAAAGCTATCTTTATCATAGTTCCTCTCCACAGTAGGGTGCAATGAAGTGTTGCCATACGAGTTTTTCTTCATTTAAGAATTGACATAATAGAAAAACCTAAGCAAATTTAATATAAATGTTTTTTGTTTACGAAATTTAGGAAATTTAAGGCCATCTTTTCTAAAAGAAAGTTGTTCTCAAAGAATTCTTCGAAATAAAAATAAGGACGTAATCAGAAAAGAGAGTAGGAGGGATTTAATTATAGATTGCATTCATCTGAACTTGTAAATGAGAGAGAGAAAGTGAGAGAGAAAAAAGAGAGAGAGAGAGAGAGAGAGAGAGAAGGAGATAAAGGATAGAGATAGAGAGGAAGAGAGAGAGAGAGGGAGAGAAATATGTATTTACAGATTGCATTTGAACTTGTAAGAGTAAGCAGCTCCACTTATTTATTTTATAAGTTCACCTAAAGAAAGCAAATCGGTAGTTTTAATATTACTTTTAATAAAGCTTTTTTTTTGATTTATCAGTATCAGTGATAGTTTGGCGGCGCCTTCTGGTTTTACTAGAGTATTACAACAGTTTTCGTGGGACGTTATTCGACAAATGAAGGAAATGAAGAATTTAGTAACTTTTAAATAAGCTCCGTTACAGATTTTTTGAAAGGCTTTTTTCATGGCTTTTTCAACACTTTCGTCAAACAAAAAATATACGTTAAAGTTGATTGATGAATAAAGTTGACTGAAATAAACTACAAACTGAAGAACAATAATTCTAAACAAAACCGAACAAAGCGTAAGTAAGATATTTACTCCCGGAATTTCATGATTCTGCGATTCGTACTGCCAAATATCAATAAAATTGAACAATAAAGTATTGCCGAATATATTGTGTTTAATTCGGTTAAATGCTAAGTACTACTCAATAAGCTTTACAGCATTCATACTGCCAAACCGTGAAGCAATGGTGTACCTTTGATATTTATTATTTTTTAAATAAAGCTAAAATCTATTACTTGCTCGGTTATACTTTTGACAAGCAACCTTCGACTAAGTGCTAAGAAAATAAAACTATATTCTGATTGAGTAAAGCACACATCTGGCAACTCTCCATACTACACTACCAATAGTTGGTTGCATTTTAAAACACAAAATTTTGCATTTTCTACTGCATTACTTATTGGGCTATCGTGGAATGCATTTATTCATATATACACACACACAAACAATTTTCGTTAAGGTATGCTTTCATATATTATATGTACATATGTATTTCCACTTGAGATATCTACTACTTATGTATACAACAAAGCGTTAAATGCAAGCAAGCAAACGTAACAATAATCAGAAAGCTAACATATAATGTGAAAAGCTCAACGAAAAGCTTATTCAGCGAAAGCTGCCACAACAAGCGCTTTTGCATTTTTCGTTGATCTCAAAGTTTTAATGTGTTTATATACATATATATATCTGAGTTAGTAAAGCGCTCTCTTTATACAGCTCATACATATAAATGTGCGTAAGCTTTTTGATCGCACCGTGCAGCAGTATAAGAATATTGAATTAATATAAAAAAAATCATTTAAATGTTTCACTAAATAAAATTAAGAAGAATATTATAGCAAAAATATTATTACTATCAAACTAACCAGAATTATAAAATATCTCAGAAAAAAGTCGTTCAACATAAATAATTATTTCTTAAATACAAGTAATAAAACGTGTATGTATACGTATATACCACGTAAATTTTATTGGGTATAATTCTGACGAGTCATAACAATTTCACACAGCTTTGCTACATTCCCAGAAAAAGCATTGAATTAAGCAAAAACTATTAATGTAGTCCGCAAAAATACTTGAATTTTGCACATCGTTTCGACTATGTATACACCAATTGTTGTCAAAACGAAGATCTGCCGCCTGAAGGTATGCTATAGTTTCACACTTTGAAAATACGAAGGAGGATAAATTGTGAATTTATATAACTCAGCAATATACATTAATCCATAACAGGTGAAATAAGCTTGTCAACCATCAAATAATGACAGCAGCTTTTTCTCACAGAAGTCAAGAGCGGAAGCCGTAAAGATAAGATTAGATAGATAAAATATAACCAGTGTTGGCAAAAGTATTATTACCAAGCGAAATATGAGCAGAAAATTTCTGCTGACAGCCTCTCAGAATTTTGTACGCTCCCAAAAGCGCTTTTATGGTGCATTGATGAAGGTTAACAATAATATAATGATGTGTTCAGTGCTGGTTTAATACCCATATAGCACGCGGACGTAGACCTTAACTAAAAAAAAAATTAAGATTGAACATATTTAAGGTACTGAAATTGAGTTACACATAATATGCAAAGAATATTTTTCAAGGTTTGAAGCCATGGTTTGCGTGCCAAGCCAATGCTGAAATCTCTATTCACAACAAATTTTAGTTTACAGGTTTCAAATTAGTTGCCTTTGTATTAGAAAATGATTTTCTGCGATCTAGAAATCTATTTACGTTTTAAAGTTAGTTAGTACAGCGAAAAGCTCTCAGTTATAGTTTCAAGCGCACAATTCAGACATAAATAAATATAATAATAATAAAATACGAAAAATATTTTTATGATTTTTGCTATAACTACTGATAAACAAGTTGTTTGCTTAAAAGTAAGTAAAGGCCTGACAAATTTGTCAAGTAGTTTTTGTGCAAATAATACTTTAAATAATTTGGCGCTTAGCATTGAATTAGTAATTTGATTAATTTTATTTAAAAAAACCTCAATAACATAGACTGTTTGCTTTTGAATTTTGCCGAGCTCGCAGAAAACCACTTTTTACACTTTCAATTTCGCCATTTCATGTTATGTTTTGCTTAGCATTTACTTTTTACTCAAAACATGTTTTCTCTTATCTCATCTTTCTCCTTTATCGGCATTCGCTTTAACATTGGTGGTGATAAGCTCCAAAAATAGAAATAACATTTACACACAGCTGTTTTTTGGTAAATATTTGACTTAAAACACAAACAATGTCAAATATTCGAAGAGAAGACAGGAGAGATAAACGCTAGAAAGACAGAAATAAATATTTTTCGTGGTAGTTGTTGTTTTGGCGCACGATAACGAGTAGACAATACGGAATCAAATTGAAAAGCAAAACAGGCATGTATGTGTGTGTACTTTGCACAAGTGTACACTTGTGTGCATTAAAATGGCATGTTTGGTCAATGAGATCAAATAGGGTGTTGATTAGATTTGTATAAATATGCAGAGAACGTGTTATGAATAACTTAACATGATTTATTTTATACTACCGGCTAAACTATTTTTTTTTTGTATGTCGGAAACAGTTCTACAGGCTATAGGAAAAATTGAGTTTTATATTATCTTTTAATACATTACAGCTGGCATGTGATAGTGTCCTAATTTCAATACATTACAGCTTGATCTAATTTCAACAAAAAACATGGCTGCATTTCTTCAAGAGCTCTTTGATAACTTCAAGTTTCTAAAGGTGCTCTGTAAAGCTAGGATAAGTAATTTCTCTTTATAAAATTATGTTTAAGTATTTCTACTCCAATATACAGTCCCTGAGTAATGGTTTGAAAGCACGAAACGTAATCATTGGTTGACTTCGGACTATAAAAATCATTCAACCCTATAAGACATCTTGTCAGTGAAGTTATATAGTACTAAAGTGTTATTTTAGATTTTTTTTTTAGGTCGACGTCTATAGAAGCGATTCCGGCATTCAAAAAACAAGAACTTTTCAAAACAAAAGTAGATATTATATATCTTAATGATATTTCCGTTTTCGAATATATTTATGTATTGATAATAACCCAAATTGCTTAGTCTGCATACGCCACAATTTAGCGAGTAGCGTAACCTTGTACTCAATGAACCTTGAGCGGGTTAACTTGTATTGTGATTGACAGTGTTATATGAAGTTTAGTTCTTTGTATGGCGACATATCACAGAGTACTTAAATTATTGATGTTTAAGGAGTTTTATAACGCAATCGTAAATTATTAATCGAAATAATCGAAATATTAATTGAAATAATCGATTGTTAATGAAAAAACTAATAGAAAATAATATATCTGTTGATTATTTAACGAAATAATTGATATATTGTTAATCGAAATATTAACTCAAACAATCGATTAATAATCGAAATAGCCAACAATAAAATATCTGACAACAAATTTGGGATTGGTTCCCTGACAATTAAAAAAAAATATATTACGATTCGTAGTATCCGATTCTGTTAACCCGAAGAGTAACTTTTAAGAAAAGTGTCGAACTTTTGGTGCTGTAATGTCAGTAAGAAATGTCAACTGTCAAATATGTTTCTTCTATACTATAATATTAAGATATCAGCTAAAAAGTTCAAAACGCTTGCATGTTAAGTTCTTTTCTCATAACTTTTTTAATAAAGTGCATTGTTATAATTTCATTTATACGACCTAGAAGGCTGAACTAATATTTGGCGATGGAAAAAAGCTTCTCAGCAAATTCATTTCTTCTGTTACGCTTATTTGAGCCCAAAAGTCACCGCATAACAGACACACACATAACAGACTGTCATTTTTGTGCACGCCACTGTACATATGTACACTACTACCTAAATTTTCTTTTAAAAAATACATATTTTCCTCGAGTACTACTATTTTTATGCATCACACTGTATATAAATACCTATGCTAGTGCTGTGCCAACCATTTTAGTCGCACGCTTGCTTGCCAATTAATGGCCAAGATCACCGAGTAATTGCGAGCAGCATTCAAAACACCAACTATTCAGTCATTCGGATAGACCGTCAATCAGGCAGTCAAGCAACCGTGTAATATGTGGCCAAATCACTCAATAATTTTTTCAATTGTGCAGCTGAAATGTTAATAAATTGGAATGTGTGTATGTGTGGCAAGTAAGTGTGGATAGAAATGCTATTGGATTTTATAAATGCTGTCACTTGCGCGGTGACAGCTTCCGCACGGTTATAAACACACACACCTACACACATAGCAACAAACAGTTCGTCACACAGCCACTCATCTGTCAGGCACATCACAACACTTGACATGTGTGTGGCCACTAACCATACTGGCTGCTGGCGGAGCGACTACCGCCGCTGACCGGCTTTTTTGATCACCGATCGCATTGCTTTGTTATTAATTCAACCGCTTGGCTGTTGTCAGCGCCTGCCGCCGCACCCGAACACAATCACCCGATGAGGCTGCATGCAATTCTCATTTGCATTTCTATAAAAACAGCTCACAGCCGCACTCTCCGCTCTCGTTTCTCGCATATTTCTCACTTTTTGCCTTATCGCAGCAGCATTTTTCATTGTTGCATGCAAATTCAATGAAAATTTTCCGTGTCTTTTGTTTTATTGATTTGTTTTATGTGACAATCTGTTATGCAGTCGCATCGAAACAAACACAAATATGCATTTTATTAATGCAATGATTGAAAAATGAAAAAATTAATAATTTTCAAAACAACTTTATTTTTTGTTGTTGTTGTTGGCACGCTAGTGTCTGATAACGCGTTGTGCTGTTATTGAGTAATATTTTCATGGCTTTTACTAATCATTCGCGAGGCAATAAACATGCAAATACATAAACAAATCAAGTCTATAGTAACAGGTACATATGTACATATGTATGTATCTATGTATAGCTAGACTACAGCGAAAATAGTCGATGATAAAAGTAATTGCAAAACAGTACTTAATTTATTTTTTTGCAACAAATATTTTTTTAATTCTTATGGATATTTTAATTTAATCGAATCTCGAAAAAATACAAATCAGAGGTGAAAAAGCAATATGTGTATTAGGGTTAAGCTGTCAAAGCTTTTAAATTTTAGAATTTTTTATTTAAAACAAAAATCTCCGGAAATTTTTTAAAGAAATTTTATGATTTACAAAAATTAGTGATTCAAGCAATTTTAGGTAAACGGTTCAAAACATATTGTATTTTTAATAAAATCAGATTTTGGTACGTGTTATTTGCATGGGAAATTTCGAATGCTCGCCGACACTTTTTAAAGTTTTTGTAAATCTTAAAGTGATATTTTTTCTCTGTATATAGTCTCATTTTAACCCATAAATTCGATATCCAATTTCTTTCTTTTTTTTTGCTCAGTGTAGTGTCAGTTTAAGAGTGTTTTTAAAAACTTTTCCGATATTGAATAACTTGATAACGAGTTTACCATCTCTAGCGTAATTTATTTAAAGCAAATATAAAGGCAACGGGCATGAAGAAAGCCCTCGGAAAAGAATTTCGAGAATTTCGCCATTAATTGGCACATAAAGTGTGAAATTTTTAAGAAATCGATTTTCTATACTACAATAGTTCATACCTTTAAAAACAACATACTAAAATTTCAAATCGCTACCTCAAAGAGTGTTTGAGTTATAGTCTTCTAACATGTAACTGCTCAGTTCAAACAGCTTCATCTTTGGAATTTAAATACAATTTTTTATCAATAAAAGAAAAAAATTATTATTACACAAAAGTAATTTTTTTGTTAAAAAAACATATAAATACATGTGTAGTTTTCAATATATTTATGTGTTTAATATACAAATATCTAAATCCCACAATTTTTTTCTAATAAAAAATCCCACTTCATGAAATTGAATACCATTAACTTTGCAAACCACTGTAGTATATGTATATATGTATATAGCACACACCGTTGTCGCATACCGGCTAAAAATTATAAGCACGCTACGCCATGGCGTATCTATCTCAATATGGATTAAGTTATATGGCATAGTGGCATTGTGATTATTGTTAGCGGAAAATTTTGTAAAACATTGACTGAAACTTACATACTTATACGTTTGTTTATTCACGATAAAAATATTTTCGCTACACTTAACTTTATATTTATATATGTTTGTATATATGCACATAGGTATATGTATATATATGTACATATATCAAAGCTTTTGATACCCAAAAATTAATTCGCCGACTAATTAAAATAAAAATAAAAAAATGAGCAGATACATACAAACAAACGGTTGTGACTGAATTGATGTCGATATGTATGCAAATATTTTAGATGTATGTATGTGTGTGTGTGTGGTTTTGTAGTGTTATGTTTACAGGCCAACCGCTAGAAAAACAATGCAAATTTATCTCAGTCATTAGTAGTTGACTTATGGTCGCTGAGGAATGCTCTCTCAAGGTTGCATTGGAGTTAAATTTAAGTATGCCTTCAGTCAGGTCACTGACTGTCTGCGCGGCATAATGATAAGTTTTGTCGATATATGTAAAAATATATGTATATATTCTTATGATGAGGGTTCTTTATGCTTTATATTTATATATATATATAACATATATAAACATACATTTGTATATACTTATGTACATATGCGTCTGGAGAGCATATTTTGTCTCGAGATATGGCTATGCATACATACATATATGTATACATACTTATGTAGATATGTTAAATAAAAATCTGCCAATACCTATGGTTGATTAATATTTTTTCTTATACAAGTATGTGTTGACCACAGTTGCCAAATCTTGACTGAGTTCTCAAACATATATTATATTGAAAATAATACATATACAAGGGTTGGCTTTTTTTCGGGAGTCGAGAACAACAACACATGTTAATCATCGAAAATCGCTTTATTATTTTGAAAAATTTACTCCATTAAGATTTATACACTTTTCTTTATGTTAGTTTATTTGTAACGTACGGCAATAAAAGCAAGTCATTCGGTGCCAAATCAGCACATAAACAGGGGAACTACTATCGTTGGATTCGGCTCATCTTGTAACACCCATACAGACGAATGTTGTTTACTTTCAGGCTCATATGCGTAAATCCACGATTCGTCATCTGTTACGATGTCATAAACGTATTTCGAAACACCACTAAAGTATTTTTTAAACATTTATCTCGACCAATCGCCACGAGTCTTTTTGAGCAATTGGCAAATTGTGTGGGATCCAACGAGAATAAATTTTTTGTACAGTCATATTCCTAATGCCTATAGTTGTCTCATTCTGACAATAGGTCACATGACGATCTTGCAATATTCGTCAAGCTGTGCTTTACGACTTCGATTGAACTCATCATACCATCAATAAACACTGGTCTTTGATGTAGCTTCATTGTCAAAAATTCAATTAAGTTCATTGATGCACTGTTGCTAAGTTAATCCACGTCGAAAGTTGTGAATAATAATCGCGCTGAAATGTTAGCGATTTAATTCCATTTTTTGGGCGATATGATTATTTTAAGTTACTGTAAACAACACAAATAGCGATTGTGTGTCAAAACGTTCTAAGTAGGTATAATATCGAAAATGTCAAATTTTACGATAAAGTTGTGGGTTGCCAGATGGCAACGCTAGGGTTGCCAAATCCCTAAGTATAAAAAAGCAATCTAAATATTTAGGGTATATGTTTTATAGGTAGTACCAAGTTTAGAAATCAACCCTGCTACCGTTAGTCCATATATTATAAATTTTTACAAAATTTTTTTTTTTCGTTCAGACTTCTACCCTCCTACCGTTAGTCAATATAGTATACATTTATACAAACTTTTTTTTTTGCCATACAAATCCATTCCTGAGTTCAATTCAGGACCAGAGAACTATTTCGTTATTCTTGATCTTGCAAGTCTGAAGTATATTTTGTTGAAATGTTCATCTACAGAAGATATTCACGGTCGGATTAGGTTTAAATGTATTTATAAATATTTGCCATTCGACATACTTATATAAAATATATCCACCACCTCACTTTGAAGGGGTAATTGCAACGATCGTGTAAACGAGACGGGAGAATACTGTGCTCTCGCTCAGCTTAATACTTTTTAAGAACATAACTTTAATGAGTCACTAATACTGAAAAAACTAAAGCTCAAAGAACTAATAAAAAGTGCATCATTAAGCTGTCAATCTTAATAGAAATTAGATTATGTGATCGATATATATTTTTTGTACGGCGGCACTCTTCTTTCATCAAAAATAATCAATTCTTAGAATTGAATTAGCATGAGATGATCTGACAAACTCAAAATCAGCCCATTGATTTCCTATGAAATTTATGCATTATTTGAGATAATTTAGTTGCAAAACCAAAATATTCAAGGAATTTTTTATAGCATGTGAGTTTGTATATTTAAGTAATTACTGTCTATATGAAATCACCTTCAACAAATTGCATGACGTGTGGCACTAAATTAGTTCCGGGAATCTGTCTTTTTATTTGATTTGTGAGTGTTCCAATTGATGTGTCACGTAAACATGCAATCCGTAAAATCTAAAGGGAAATTAGCTTCGTTAGTAGAATTGGTTGGACAATTCATAAGTATATTCTGTGCATCTCCTACATAGATATTTAAAGGCAACCAGTGCCCAGTTTTCTTATGATTTTTATAGTGTTACTAGATCATAGTCTATTATGAGCAAGAAACAGTCAAAAAAAGCACATACAAACTAGTTTATGATCATTACTTGTGATATACATATTGCCAGGTGTCAAAGCTGTCTGAAATCTCATATATAGTCGTTGAGACTTAGTAAATAAGAAAGAGATCTGTTATGTGAGGCTCCGAAGGCTTACTCAATATTTTTTCAGACCAGAGATACACATGATCTCTCTAAAAAAAAATCATGGACTCAACGACCAAAATCGATCCATGGCTGAAGCGAATGGTTGCTATTGATGAAAGGAGGATAACACTTCCGACAACGCCAAGCGAAAACGAACGTGGTCGAATCACAGTAAACCTGTGCAAACGGTGGTTAAGCCAGAACTGACGGTCAAGAAGGTGTTGCTATGTGTTTGGTGGGGTTTTGGGGGAATCATCTGCTATGGACTACTCACCTACGGCCAAACTCTTAATTCGGATCTGTACTGACCACGCTTTGAATATCTGAACGAAGCAATCGTTTAGAAGCGGCCAGCTTTGGCCAATAGGAGAGGAATGGTGTTCCATCAGGACAACCCCAAGCCACACAGGTAGTTAGTGACTCTCGCCAGAAGTTCTGGGAGCTTGTTTGGGAGGTTCTTACGCATTAAGCTTACTCTAGTCAGGACCTAGTTACCTCTTCCTATGAATTGGGAATATGTTTAATTTTCTTTTTACTAGACGCATATAATACTTGTACATATTACTTTTACTAGACCAATACTATACATTGCCTTATAATTTCAAAAAATACACTCTTAAATAAGCTTATGAGGAGTGTTGAAGAACTATAATGTTTTCACTGGTAATAATATAATATAGTGTAGAAGTTATCAGATTCATTATATACGGTTACCAAGTACGTTATCTGGAAATAATAACCATGATAGCAAATTTAACTAAAATGGAGCGTTCTTTTGCCACTCGGTTAAAAGTAAGCAGCTTCTTAGCACGCTCGGAATATAATATTCCGTTATAATTAACATATTTAGAAACAGCAATATGTGCTCTCGCCCACAGTCGGGCAATATCTCCAACTCAATGACAAAAAATCGAAATAACAAATATTTTTACAAATTCCGTTGTTTCAAGTTGGAATTGGTATGTAAAGAACGCAAAATGTAGATTTGATTTTAATGACAAAAAATGCAATAACAAAATACAAAAAAAAACTGTTCAGTATGCGATCATCTGACAACAGCTGACATCAGCTTTTTTTGAAAACTTTTATTACAAGGTTAAGTTTACAGCTATTCATTTCTGCTAATAAAAGAAATGCAATTATTGACTTGAGCTGTAAACAAAGGCGGTAAGGCCATTAATAAAGAGCTTAACACGCTTGAAAAGTAATATTTGTATGTCCAAGTATGTGTGAAAGTACGTGTGGAGCCATAAGATCATACGATATTAGCAATCGTATATATGTATATATACATATATATACTTACATATGAAATATGCCTATAAATGTGTCAGTGCTGCCCAAATGCCACACTGGCGTCAGCGCAAATACCATTCAAATGCCGCACTGTTATTAGTTCGTTTGTCTGCAGTGTTGCCGCCGGCCATTTGGTGTAAGCAAATATGCGCAAATTTATGGGTCGCTCACGTAATCACGTAAGGCGAATTGATGCAAACGTAAACATTATAATGCACATATTTTCAATAAAGATTTACTTTGTTTTGCGATAAGATGTGCTAGCAGTAAATATGTAAAACACATATGTTACATATGTACATATTTACAACTGTATTTGATAATTTATATAAATTTTCATATCAACTGTTTTAAATAATTTTATTTGCATTGCATTTAAGGCGAGCGTTGTAAACGCAATTGCTGTAAATTGCCGCTTTTATGGCGGCATTATAGTATTTTAATCAGAAATTCTGTTTACAAACTATATTTACATACACACATACACATATATATAAATAATATATATATATATGGATATGTATATATATAGGTACAGGCATTGCAGTTAGAAAATCACGTACTCGATCGATGGTGTTGTGGCCATTTGTCAGGGCGTGTGCGCCTGTGTATGTGTGTTTATGTGTAATTGGACAAATTGCGTTGTAAATGCCAATGCGGTAGCGAAAAGTGACACTGTGCGACAGCATAGAACCGATCGCGTTGGCGTTAAGCTCTTATTTTCAGGTGTGAGACAAATATATATAGCTTTAATTCGAAAATAGCATTTATTTTTCTTGGACTATGTTCGCACAGGGAAACGTCTACATTGAGAATCTCACTTTTTGTATAGCTTATGTACGAAGTCAAGGAAAACAAGAAGAACGGATTTTGCGTACGAAAATATAGATAAATCTGTTAAAATGATAAAGACGCTAAATAAATATTATGGAAAGGTAGACACGAAAAACTGCGCATAGAAAAAACATTTCTGCCCTGTAACGTGTTATATCTAGCGTCATACCGTTAGACACCATATAAACCTATAAAAGGCTGAAGATTAGATCAGCCTGCAAAAGAAAATCGCACATTTTGGGAAATTGGTGACTTATTGTTCAACATAATCTCCTTCTAGCACGTTACACTTGACCCACAAACGTTCCAACTTCTTTACACCGACTGCAAACCAACTTTGCTGGAGGATTGTTAAAAAGGTTCGAGGCTCCTACTGTAACCTCCTTGTTCGGCAACAATTTTTACACGGCTAGAAATTTTTTTAGTTCGTGCTCTAATTCGACCAATTTTGATCTGCGTTGTCATAGTTAGCGCTCACTTTCTTCTTCGCTAAATGTTGCTATTCGTTCCGCAAATTATCGTCAAATCAGCCAAATAATTCGACATGGTAGAGCTCTTTGAGCGTTTTGTCTTACTTCAAATAGTCGATGTAGATCCAACCTTGTGACATCCAGAAAACGGTGACATCAGCTTTACGATTGATAAGTCAGTCTTCGCCTTCTTTGGAGCAGGTTCACGGGATGAAATCCGCAGTTTAAGCTGCTTCTTGATTTTTGGTGTGTAAAATTAGATTCGTATTACGTCGACAATCACGAAACGATGTAGAAACGGCTGTCTCAACTATCATGCACAGCTTTAATCGGCGTTATGCCAATGCGAGATCGTAATTTTGTCACGTGGCAGTAGTTTTTGCGGCACTTATGCAAGGTTCATCGAAGACCGGCGTGAGATCACGTTGAAACTCGTTAAACCACTTTTTGACATCCGCTATCGAAGGAGAAGGATCATCGTACACCGCTTCTAAGCGTACTTTGATTTTACCGCGCGATTTCCTTAATAAAAATGAGAAACACCGAGCGATATTGCTCGTTATAACAATCGGTATTACTTTCAAAATACTATACACTGAACTGAACTCCAATGTCTTTAGAACCAATTTTTCAAAACCCACTAAACTGTGGAGGACTGCAACCTAGCCTTAAAATTTAAAAACTGAGCATAGAATATGTTCGAACCTAGCACAGAACATCTTTACAGTCATGGAAGCAGCAAAACTTCAAGAACTGCTGTTGAGTTTCTTGAATTAAATTGAATGAAATTAAATTCAAAATTTTGTTCGCGCCACATTTGTTGCACAGTGTGATCACTAAAAGTGTTCATGCATTAAGTATTAAATTGCTTTTTTCAAATGCGACTACCATGAAGGCGCCGCTTAAGACTACCCCAAAGTATATTACCTACCATAGATATGTATATGTATGTGGATATATAATATTTACAATAATATTTTTGAACATTCGTAAGAGGAGACTAAGAGCTTCGTGCGACTTAAGTAAAAATAGTTCGCATTATTTGTATTAACGTAATTCACATCAATTTTCAAACTAATTCTCATGTAAATTTGTCTATGTTGTGTTATTTACACTTGACAACTTTGAGAATTTCGCTAAGAATATTTAGTAAATATTTATAATGGCCATTAGCACAAGTCAAGAAACAAAATAGCCATTATTAGAAACACTACGAGCGTTACACACCACAAAAATTTGTGGCAAAATGCAAATAAATGTAATTTGTTTTGTGTAAAAATATAGCACAGAGTACATACATATATCTACAAAGTGAACCTAGTGAACCATGGAGTGGGGCGAATCGAACAAGCAACTGTTGGATATCAAATAAACTGGTAGAGAAAGAATAATAGCAAGCAGTTAGACTGCACTAATCAGCCTATCATTACCAATCTACCGTTAATTGAGAGCATTTTTTGCTTACTGATAGAAAACTAGCAACGAAGACAGGGTATTCGGAAGCTAAAAATTCTTCGAGAATTATTCGAATGAGTTCAAAACTCCACTCCAGAGTCCTGAAATACTTTCATATGACTAACTATGACGTTTGGAAAAAGATCTGGCAATAATTGACTCCCCTCTTTTTAAAGTACTGACCAGGTTTATCCAATGTAGTGTCTTTTCGAGAATTCTCGCTTAGAAAATATCGTAGATCCGATCGACCATTTATTGGTCGTAGGTTTCGAAACCGAAAAGCTACTAATAAGAGAGCACGACTAATATTGCCGTCAATATACGGTAAATTCTCGGGCTAACAAGGTCTTCAATATAAATAAGAAAAAACGTTAACTTTGGTTACACCTAAGCTATAATACGCTTCCCAAATACAAATGCTCTTCACAAGAAATCGATTCCGATCGTTCAATTTGTATGGCAGCTATGTATATGATATAGTGATCTGATCTGAACAATTTCTGCGCAGAATACTTGTACATTGTTGCTTTAGACAATAATTCATGCCCAATTTTGTGAAGATACCTCGTTAAATGAAAGAGTTTTCTATGTAAGCACTTGATTCCGATCGTTCAGTTTGTACGGCAGCTATATGCTATAGTGATCCGATATCAACGGTTCCAACACATGAGCAGCTTCTTAGTAAAAAAAGGACAGGTTCAAAATTTCAGATCGATAGCTTAAAAACTGAGGGACTAGTTTGTATATATACAGACAGACGGACAGACGAACGGACATGACTAAATCAACTCAGCTCATCATGTTGATCATTTATGTATACATTTTATACGGTCTACGCCGTTTCCTTCTGGGTGTTAATGAGAGAGAAGACCCGAATTTCGAATACACAAAGAATAGCAAGGCAGTGATGGAACCTTCAGCTATTCGCTTAAAAAGGGCAACACATTTTTTTTTTCATTCAATGGCACGCCTATTTCTATTATTAGCCATTAATTGTGACTGTCAGTTTTAGTAATGTAAATCGGTATGTTTGAGAGGGTCTCGTGAATCATGTCACTCCGACAAGCAACAACTTGAGCGCGTAAATTACCTCGTTAGCACCACGGTTAGGTGAATACGCAACGGAGGAGATGGCATATCGCCAATTTATTAACACGATTATCAAAATGATATGAGCAAATAAATAGGGCAATGACGATATGAGCACTAAATATACACATACACACACATATGTATGTACATACGTTGCAATGCAACCTCTCCTGCTCCCCGCCGAACCACTAATGAATCCTTAATTGTCTGACATTTGAAGGTAATTTCACAAAGATTGCAATTCTCCGACTAGCAACTGCAATAAAATGTTTGACTAAGAGCATATACATATTATATGTATGTATGTGCCTGTGATTATGTGTTTGTTTGTTTATTTGTAAAAAAGGTCTAAATTTTTTAGTCAACTCATTGATGCTAAAAATATCCACATTGCAAGGATGATAAGCACATTTGTGTTCACATCACACATGTGGCTGTGTGCACGCGAAAATATTTGCGAACTGGCCCGATGCCGGCTTGAGTAAGCGAAGAGCGCAAAAACACCGGGCAATAAATCGCGCAGAACGCAAAGAAAACGAAAACATTACCATGTACAAACAAACAATTGTGCAATGAAGAAATAGCAGCATATGTACAGTATATGTCCAAAAAATTAGGAACCATAAAAAATTTGTTCTATCTAGCAATAAAATGCGAGAAAATAAACTTTGGATCGAAGTCACTGGATAATTTAATGCTGCTTAGTAGTGTTTTCAAAGCAAATCTCTAGTACTCATTGAGCTACCGATGCTGATCACAACAAGATCCTCTGGTAGAGGTCTCAAGTCTTCACTATTTTTAGATCATGCTGGCTTGTCTTCTGAAACAGTGCAATACAATAATGTTCTCTGATTTTCTGGGTTAATAGATTTACTAAAAAATTACAAAAAGATAGATAGTGTCTTTTATTAGTCATGATCCGCAGAGACCTGTTTAGTTGAAAAAGCGGTCTGGCAACACTGGTTAGAAAGTTTTTATGAACCGTTATGATATTTAGCTCAAGAGTACGTCTCAACATCTCGTTCGTCACGTTGCTCTTCGACTTTGCGAAGTTCTCTGCGTCTTTTTCGTGAGCGCCACAGAGCAAACTGTTTTCTACGCCATTCTACTACTTGACAAGAGCTTCAGTTTTTCGCCATTTTTTACATTCCATTCTCGTTTCGCATTGATTATTCACAGAAAAAATTCGCAATAACAAAAAATTGATTTCATTCCTTAACGAACAGCCAACAGTGTGTCAATATTAGCCGAATAAGTGGTATATTTTAGGCAGTACTTAAAGTCTATATATATTTCCAAGATAGAGGAGAGAGATAGGTCTCACTAAATTTTGGAAAAAAAGTTAGGTTAGCTATACATATCTACCTCTTAAAATAATAGTAGAAAATTTCAGTGATCTTTTGATTAAAGTTTGAAAAAACATACAGGTCGTGAAAGTGATTATTTGCTTTAATTAATTTGGAGGTTCTATATTTTTTTAGTTTTAGTTTTATGCTATTAGCAAATATTCTGGCATTTTTTGTTTGGAAAAATATTAAATTTACCGTTATTTCTCTTTCTCTCTTACATTAGGGATGCCTTTTCGGAGGATTTTCTACCATCAATTGATTATTTTCGCCTCTGGTACGTATTTGGGTAGATTGAGACTAAAGCGCTAACCGCACCGATCTATCAGATATGAAAGAGAGGCGTAAAACTACAGGATCCCCGATTGTAAAGGCAGTATGCAGACACAGAACATGAATTCGATAACTACATATTATTACTTATTCTAAAGCATCACTGCAACTCAAAATACAAGGAGAGAAATGAAGAACCAAATACTGGAAAATATAAAGTCAGACTTCGGCAAAGCTCATCCCACAGTACCTTCATGATTCGCTTTGAGTCTGTTCAAGTTGATTCTACTGGTAGAATGCAGTGCGACATGTAAACAACAACAATAAAAACACATTATATACTTGCAATCTCTACGAAGATAAATATAACTGCAAGCATATAAGGTAAAATAGAGAAAAAATAACTTTGATATATCAACCTACCTACCTACCTACCTACCTTGATATATAGGTATATATAAATATATCGTTAGGTAGAAATGCAAGAGCAAACAATACTCGTATACATATATAGACAGACTCGTACATTGAACGTTACGATCGCACGACAGCTAAAATAGCACACTTTATCGTAAACGAACTTCATTGCTGCTCCAGAGCGGAGCTAGGTGGGCGTTGGTATGAAGTAATGCAAGCAGTTCAAGTTCCAAAAATAGCCTAGCAGCAAGTGGTTGCTTGTTAAGAATAAATGAAAATAAATGGAAACCCATGTATACGGAATGCGCGCCAGTACTCGCCGGTAGGCGACGACGATCGGCGCAATACCCTACAAATATGCTAATTGAGAGGAGTTGGTAGATGAACAAGCCAGCAAAGCATACAAAGCGCACGAGATAAATACCTACACATGCGGGTATATACATTCGTATAGACTATATACATAGGACTAGAGGAAGTATGGTTTAGATTGCATTAAAATGAATGAGAAGAATGTGAAGCGTGTTTAAATTTAGCTTTCAGTAGTTTAATGACACAAACTAGCAAGCATGAATTCCATTAGAATTTCACTTAATGCGGGTCACTGCAGACTTGTTGAGTTTGTAAAGTCTATAGATACCAAGATATGCATTATACAAGTATAAGTGACTTTTTGTGGTTTCTATAAAGGTATTGTGTTGGAATTAAAGAAGTAGTCGACCATTATTCTACATGCAATACTAAATAGAATTAATTTATAGCTTAATAAGAAAAAGAGGCAAATGAAGTATAAACTGGCTTCATAAAAAAATGATATATCTACTTATTATGTGTTATATAATATACATATATAAATAATATATAATCGGAATCAACTTGCCTTAATATCATTCGAAATATTAAGCCAAATACGATGCGAAATTTTTGTCTGGCGATAACCATTTTGATATAAGTCGAAGACTGAGCTCAGATCCCAAGCCTGCGGTGGCCGTTTAAATTTATTATAAATAAATGCTTGGACATAACCATATTACAACCACCATATTACATTTTTTGCTTAAAAAAACAAAAACTTCGAAATTTAATAGATATGGCAACACTGTTCGACTTAAACTTAAAATTAAGCCGCCGAAACCATTTCTACGTATTTCTGTTACTCAAATTTTTATTAATTCAACCAATTATGTTTGATAAATTTTATTTAAAATAGGTGGCAACTCTATTTAACACAATTTTCGAGATAAAATTGGCTTACATACCTTTCATATAATGCCACAGATAAACTTTTAGCATTCAGATTCTTTAATTACATTCAATTAAATCTGGTAACCTATTTATCTTAGGTTAGAAAGTTTTAGAATGAAGAACGAAAAATATTTCTCAGGCAACAAAGTTAAATTAGTAAAGTCGGCAATATATGCACAAAAAACAGACACTTTTTAAAAAATATATTGTTTTGCATAAGCATAAACTTATGTTATAAAACTACAGGGGGTTTTGTCTTGTGATTTAATTGTCTTTGCAATTTTGCTCTTTATTCCACTATGAGCTCATCTTAATATTGTGCTGAGCATGTTAATTAACTGGTATTTTAAGCGATATGTATTCGGATATGAGCGCTTCAAATCACTATTATTTATAGTACGATTTATTCGGAATGCGCTTTTGATGTTACTTGGATCGCTTCTACAATTAAAATATGTTCTTAGTCTACGTCGCATGAGTAGAGAGAGAGTTACTTTTAGGAAACGTTAAGGCTTAGGCAACTTGCAAGTATAATATAATATTTAAAATCTTTACTGAAGATTGCAGTATTAAAAATTATACTTATTAGGCAGAAATATACTCATTAGCTATAGCTTAGTTTACTCAGCCTAAAATATAATGAATTTATATGTTAGCTGTAATGTTTTGAGGTTAGTTGTTCTAAAAAAGTTCTTAGACAATGAAGACAACTGCGAAGGTCAACATATAAGAATATAAATTAGAAACCTAAGGCAGTTATTCAGTTTATTGTAAGCTTTTTTGATCAACCAGAGCTAGCTAATGTAATTTAACTTATGCTTCATATTAAATAATGCCTTAATAACCGCTAAGTCAAATTATGTCAACTGTCAAGTAAAATAAACAATATAAAGCTCACAAAATCTTTTACATGTTGTTAAGAGACTAACAAAAAGTTACATTCTTGTCATCTCTTATCGAGTTAATTTCAGTGTCAAGTAACGTCTACTTGAAGTAATTATTATAATTGCATAATTATGACAAAACACTCTTTGTCATTAAGTTGACATGATAATTTAATTGGATTTGTAATTTTAGCCAATCAAATATTGATTAATTATTTATATTGTTTTGCCAAAGTACCATATAAATGAAAAATAAAATCAATATAATCACATATTGAAAACAAAAAAAGCGCATATCTCAAAATAAACTTCAGATTTTCATCCAGACATCTGTTCACATGTTTTGCCAAATAATATTTTAATAATATTTTATTTTCTCATTTCCCTCATGCTTTCGCGCTACTTTTTTCAGTTCACTGATTTTTAAACATTTTGATCTAGCAGCGTATTAAATTGTCAAGTAAGCAATTATTTACTTTTTTCATAATTCTTAACGCTACTTAGCTGTCACTTTTTGTTGTGGTACATACATATATTTTCATGACAAATTAAACATTTACAGTTACATACATGCAGTACCGCTATTCACTTATTGTTAGCAATTTTCATTTTTAATTAGTACTTACTTAAGTCATTTCAATTTTGTTGCTGTCAGCAGAAGCTTTTTTTATTATATAAACGTTGCATTGTTGTTGCAATAAATGTTATATTACATACATATATACTTCATTGATAAAATTTAACGGTGTAGCAAATAAATAATAAGTTATTAGAGAGATAGTAAGTACTCTCATAAGTAATTGTGAGCGAGGTCATTGCCCCTTTTTATGGACTGATTTAAACGAAATCGGGAAAACTGTATGACATTTTTAGGTTAGATTCGTTGAAAGCATATTGATGAATTTCCTATAGCACTCAGAATTATTTCTGATTTTTGGTGCTAGAAAGCACCTCTCTTGAGCCCAATCCGATCATTTCGTTTTCAACAATGATTTTTAATCTAATTTTTAATGTGTTTTCTTAATCTCACGAATTCGTAAGAACGTTTGTTGAAGATAAGTCCCAAACAGAGCAGTATTTTTAGAACAATTTTGGTATAATTTCTGAAATCCGCAATTTACTGCTAATTTATTCCAATTTCTTAATTCAGCTGCGGGAAAATCACCATTTGTTTAAAAATATACATATAGTAGAACTAATATTACTGATAACATAACCCTGTTTCGCATCCTCGACAGTTATGAACATTTCTCAACAGTTATGAACTTCAAAGGTTCTCAGAGCAGCTGCCAATCGAGGGAATCAAATCCAAAACTTCGAAAAGGTTTAGTCTACTACAAATAATTGACACTCGTGACATACATATGAATGAAGCTCTAGATGTACCAGGTATCTAGTATTTTTCTTAAGATCGAAAGTTTCATAGTCAGAACAAGGACGTTCTTATATCCAAAGAAATTTCACACAGATTCTCATAAGAACATGATATCGAAAATAGGAACTACTGCGAAGTCTGCTACGACCCAATTGTTTAGGAACGAAAAAATATTAAATTCCATAAAACTCTTTCGAACCAAGAAATGGAAGATGAAGCTTATCTTAGTAAGAGAATAAATGGAATACCAACTGAATTTTAAAACACTCAATAAAGCCTTTAGCCAAAGCTAAGCAGTCACAACAAAGAAAGTTTTCTTTAAAAAATCATATTTTTTTATTTTTCTTTTTTTTCGCCTAAAATGACTTATAGATACAACTTAATGACTAATTCGACTTGTACTTCCTCCAATTCGCAATTTAACGCTAGTCCATGGCCAATTCAAGATTCACATCGTTTGATCTTCAATAGTGATAGTATTGATTTGGGTTGTAACCCACACCAGCGTAGCCAGCTGGAATGGGAGCCACATAAGTTGGAATGGGCGCTGAGTAGGAGCCGGCAGAGCCATATGATGGAGCAGCAGCTGGAGCGGCACAAGCGACTGGCGCTAAATTAGGTTGACAGCTGAAGAGGTAGTTCTTGGGGCAAGGAGGTGCTAGAATGCTAGCGGCGCCACCACCATAAGCAGCTTTACGGAAACGGCTCAAATCGTAGGCACCTTGTACGTTTTGTTCGGCTTCAGCTTCCTGAACACCGGATGCAGCACTACCAGTGGGACTAGCCAATGCAACGCTGAAGATGGCGGCGAAGAGAGCAATGCAAACGAAAGATTTCATTGTGAATGTTTTGAGTTGCGTTGGTTGGGTGCTTGTAATAACTTGAACCGTGAAGCTACCGCAGTGAACTGATAATAGCAAACGGCTAGCGATGGGTCTTATATACCCAAAAAATGCAATCGGCTATATTGGCTAGCCTTTAACTGTTCTGGAACTCGATAATTATTATTTTTTATTTTGAAGTATGTTATATTTCTTTTGCTAGGGTTAGCAAAAACCCAAGAAGTATGCATAATTTTTGTTGTAAAACTTTTTGCTTTCAATTTATTTTGCCGTGTTGTTAACCACGACGTGAATATGAGTTCGTAGCGAAGGTTCATCCGGTTCACATAAAAATCTGATTCTGCAATTTTTTTTTCGCACTGAGTGCATTCACATTCGTAGGAGTTTTTTTTTTCTTTCTTTTATTCTAGGTAACATTATTACGGTGTCAATGCCTTGACATTTATTTTGGTATAATTAATTTTGGCTCGTGAATTGAGCAATTTTCTTTTATACCTTTCACGTTAATGAATGAATTAATATACGGTTTCTCTGACAATATTGTGGAAAAATGGCGGGAAAATGGTACCCATATGGCATCTATTTTTTTTAGCACATTTTACGTTGCAGCCCCGATAGTTTTTAATTTATGTGTGTTGCAATTCGTGGTGGTTCAAAATGTATAATATATCTAATTTAGAGTGCGTGAGTTTAGATATATATTGGATATATAGAAGGCAAACATGGTGAGTTAGAAATTTAAACAGAGTCGAAACGAGCCAAACTTAGAGCGAGTCTTCGATCGAGAAATAACTTTACTCAACTACATGCTGAGTACTTATTGGCAGTTAGGAGTATATTTAATCCAAATCTCGCGCTGTTGATGGCACCGATTATTCGAACCCTATTTAGTGGTAAAACAGATACATACCTATATCTTGTTAATGTCATCTGAAGCTGGTTTCGAAAAACGAATCTTTTCGAAAGGATCTTAGAAAAATGGTTGTTGGACGAATAAGTTTGAAGCGGTTAACAAATCGGTTAGTATAATAAAATTATACAATTACTTCATTATCTAAGTTTTATCTAGGCATCAAACATTTAATTTCAGTATTTAATCAGTGACGAGCTCATATTGATAATGAAATAGAAGTAAGTCAACGAAGTCAAAAAATTTTGATAGTATTATATAATATTATTTTTTTAGTTTAGACCTCACTAAAACCCGATACAAGTCTCGAGTTTTAAATGTTTCAAGCCTTTTCCTATGTTCCAACAGATTTTATGTGATTTTTAGGAGAGAATTACTGTAGTGTATTTGACATAAGTATGTTAAGCAGTCGAGAAATAACTACCGTTTGTAAATAATCAAAATTTTTTTATTTGGGTGTGAGCTTAAAGCCACGTCCCTACGCCACGTCATTGCACTTATATATCTGTATCTAATGCTAATATTTATTATAAGCAAAATAGTTTGACCAGTCGAAAATAAATCAGGTAGTGGATGGGTCACAATATCACAATTAACGAATCCGTTGCTTACGAAGTTCGAAAAGTCGAACATAAATAATATATACGACGATCCTATACAAGTATATCTATTGAACCATAAACGAACACGACAACAACATTAAATAAGAAGACAAAGTTTCGTAGTAAAAGTGAAGGTAAAAATAAGTGCGTTTCTCAAGAAGCCGCCTATATTATGGTAAATGCATTGAGATGGCATATCTTTCGAAAAATCGTGTTGATTTTGATTAGGAACATAACTTGATTACAAACATATATAATATACCCTTAGGATCTAGTGCGCACTAATTTCGTCTAATTTACGCAAGAAAGTACAAACTTTAACCCTAAAATTTTTGCAAAAAAAATGTACACCTTATAACTAAATATATACCGTTATTATTAATACTAGTAACAAATATATATATACATATATATGTATAGATGTATGCATCTAAAAACGCAAATATTTATCAAGTATTTATATAAATAAATTACGTCAATCATTAGAGACTACTACTCACATTTTGCACACAATTGAAATTCCACAGGTCACAGCAGGAGAATAAAAAGCCAACAATGTTGAGTGGTGAGTATACAGACGGTCAACGAGTTGAAAGTGAATGCGTTGCGGATAATTTAAACAACACACACACTAAATCACGACTTTTTTCGAAGCACTTTTCGTCGACACAAAGCGATTATTGTAAAGTGAGTAAGGTAGAACCGCAAGTTACCGGAATGAATCACTTTTTATTTAGCACGAGATCGCAGCGAGATCACTACAACTTGCCACAACACACGAAAATACAAAATGTATGCGTATGTATGTAAGTACACTTTGATTTGAATTTAAATTCAGTTGATTTTTGTTGTTGTTGTTATTTTTCTAATACACTTCTCTACATGTAGATTTAGTATTTTTTCAGCCAAAGTTGTTCAGTAACTATTTTCGCCTTTCTTTTTACAGTAATTTCTCACAGTTGCGACAGCGAGCTGTAGAAAGTGAAAGCGTGCATCGATTTTAGCGCGCGAGACGGACAAAGCTGCAGGGGCGTGATGTCACACATGTGCGGGAGGTCACTTCACCGAACATGAAACAAAAAAAAAAAAAACGACACTTTTTTCAGTTTTTATCAAGCATGATGTCGACGTGCTGCCACAAAATAAAAAGTCGGTGAATTAAAATTAACAACAACAAAAACAGAAACAAAAGCAAATACAGAAAAAGAATGCAGTCAAAAGAATGCTGCTGTGCAAGAAGCGGAGAGAAAACATATGATTGTGTCAGCCGGTGAACGTTGCCGAGTGCTTGTTGTAGCTGCAAGCAACAACAAACGAAGTGCACACACACACACACACAAACGATTACATTGTTGCACTTGACATGCACAATTGAGTGAAGACGAACAACGACCGGCGAGTGCGCTGTCAACTTCGGATTGTCGCTTAGGCAGTTGGGCGGTCGGGTGGTAAAGGCGCTGACGCTGCTGCGGCGTGGGTGAATGCACCGCAGCAGCAGCAATCTCATGTGTACTTATGTATGTGTGCGTGTGTGTTTGTGAGGAGGGTGCGCTTTAGCGGCAAAACAGTTACAAATCCGCATCAGCGCTAGTCTGGTACAAAAACAAAAGCCACAAGTCGTCGCAGCCGGTGCTGCAACAACAGGAAATGCAAATTTAGAAGAATGCAACAGAATTCTTTATTATTTTATTATTTTGTTATTTATATTTTTTGTTGTTATTAATTTGCTCGTCGTTTTTGTTGTTGTATTTTTGTTAATAAAACTATTTTGTATGCCCCCAAGTTGTTGTTGTTTTATGCACTTGTCTTTCATCGCGTCGTTTTTTGCAAAGTCTGCGGCTTCACACACATACTACATGCATATGAGTACAAGTGTGTGTGTGCGTGTGTGGGTTTGTGCTTATGTGCATATTTGGACGTTTGTTTGCTTGTGCTTGGAAATAACACGGCTGAGCCGCGCCTCATTAAGCTACGCCGCCTTTTTAATGATTTGCTTTACACTTCGTTTATTCATTCGCGTTTTATATTTTATTTTTATTTTTTTATTTTCTCATTTTTTATTATTTTTATATTTTATTATTTTAATGTCTTTTTATTATCTTATTTGCTTTTATTTTTGTTTTGCTTTGTCGCCGCTTCTCGCTGTTCAACGGCGAGCGCGCTCACGCCACTCAATGAATAACAAGTTCGACTGCGGCGCTGGCGGTGCCGTCACTACTGTGCGGGAGGGGTGGAGTGCGTGTTAGCACAAAAGTAGATTTCATTTGCGTTGTCGCACGCCTTTGCTTGGCTTTTTTGCTATTTGCTATTTTTAACTTTTTATTGCATGGATTTTTATTTATATAAGTCTAGCTTAAAATTTATATTTCTTGTTAATGCTGTTGCTATTTTAGTTGAAGATGGTGCTGATGTTGTTTGCTTAGCAAACATATGTTGGCATAGTTATATATGTGTGTGCGTATGTTGCTGGAGCTTAAGCTTTGTATTTTGATTTGATAATCTAATTCACAGCCGCAGACGTCAGTATGTGCACACACACACTACAAACAAATGCACTTACAAAAGGAATTCTCAAGCGTGTGCGTAATGGTTTTGGGGGCATTGAATTTATTTTAAATGAGAAATCGCAAGAGACAATAGCTGTTAAAGGAATCGTAGATGAACAGACAGAAATGCATAATTAATAAAATATTTAATTAAATTACATTGTAGAAATCAAATTTTATTAAGCGTAATTACTTAATGCAAAGTAAAATAAAAAAAAAGTTGGAATAAAGCACAATTAATCCAATATACTAGCGAAAGATGAGAATTTCATAATTTAAATCTAATTAACTGAAAAATAAATATATTTTTTATTTAAATATGAAAAACAATAAAAATATAAAATAATGAAGGTATAAAAAAATAATAGAAATATTAAAAAATTAATAAAAATATAGCTAAAACAAGCAAGGAAGTGCTAAGTGCGGGTGTAACCCAACACTTTATACTCCAGCAACTTAAAAAAAAGTTCTTCATTTAATTTTATTATCACATATTTTGTCTGGTGGAAAGTCGGAAACTATTATACAGGCTATATTGGGGACAGAGAAAAGGATGGGCTCATTGAGTTAATTTTGCCATTGCTGAGGTATTATATATTTGAGAACATACTTTCAAGCAATTTTATAAATATTTGTATAACTCACACATTGAACGACATAAGATCGGCATTGGATTTGTTAAAATAACGAAAACTAATATATTACGTACTTGTAGTATGAGAGTTGAGGTAATTCGTAAACTTAATACACATATTTTCAGCATTAAACTATAATATAATCAATATTTCACGTTCACTTAATTTTGCTAAGATATCTAATATATTGACTGATATATATATACATATGTATAAATGTATGTATGTATAAAAAGTTATAAAAGGTTTTTTATCTTGATTTTAATCAGTCAGTTTGTATGGCAGCTATATGCTATAGTGCTTCGATCTGAACAATGTGTTCGGAGATTGTAGTGCTGTCTTCGATAAAAATCCGTGCTAAATCTCGTAAAATAAAAAAGTGTTCCATACGGGAAGTGGTGGTCCGTTATGAAAGGTTCCGACATATGAGCAGCTTCTTGGGAAGAAAAGAAAATTTCAGAACGATATCTCAAAAACTGAGGAACTAGTTCGCGTATATACAGACAGACGGACATGGCCAAATCTAATCAGCTCGTCATGCCTATCTTTTATAAATATACATACATATGTATATATTTTATATACATCCGACGTTTTCTTTTGCCTGTTACAAACATCGTGGCAAACTTAATATACCCTGTTCAGGATATAACAAAAGACTAAGCTAAATTAAGAAATACAGAAATTTGTATTTGTCTAC
This sequence comes from Bactrocera oleae, assembly GCF_042242935.1. Taxonomy (NCBI): domain Eukaryota; kingdom Metazoa; phylum Arthropoda; class Insecta; order Diptera; family Tephritidae; genus Bactrocera; species Bactrocera oleae. The sequence goes on along the minus strand of NC_091537.1, from coordinate 5,993,920 downwards.
ATAAAGTATTAAAATAATAAAAATTAATTATATATTATAAAATAGAAAATACATACATTTTCTGATTAAAATGAATAAATAAAATTTGTCATGTGTAAACACATAAAATAATTCATTAAAATAACTTAATTTTAAGAATTAAGGTAAAATAAATAAATTAAATATATCGAAATATGTAAACTGTTTATAATTTAAAACACACATACAAAGCATACTAAAATAAATATATAAACAAATTTAAAAAGTCCAATTTATACAGAATATGCTCCAATATTTGTAGTTTAAACACCTACATATTCTCAGTACGCTAGCTAGGGCCATCAAGCGGCCAAAGAGTGACAAATAGGATTTAATTCGATAAAATTTTTCGTGTTTACATTTGTGACACATAAACATGAGTTTATTATATTTTCATACATATGTACACATTTATGCATGTATATGTATATATATGTATATATGTACATACATCTGTATATTATTTTATACGTTCTGTGGTCACAATCAAATCAAATTTATTTTTATTTTCTGCACCACTTCTTGACACGTCACATAACGCGCCGGCTGTGCGTCAAACTGCTGGTCAATTTGCCATTGTTTACAAAACAAAAATCAAAGCATGCTACATTTTGAGTAGCTATAAAATAATTCAGTAAAAAGTTGGCTGGTTGGTGAGTGGGTAGACTACGCAGTTAAACTGTCTAAAGTTGTTAGCAACATCATCCGTGTCAGCCGTTCACCTCCAACAACAACATATGGCAATGAGCACGTTCATGTTCATAGGTACAACAACAGCTGATGGTTGAACAAGTCTCAACAATGTCAATATGGGCCATTTGTTGCGCTTCAAATTGGAACACATTCATACATATAAGCAATAGTTGTTTTGAATAAGAATTTGACGCGACTATAGCACACAGCTGTTGCAACAAAAGCAATACAAAATTAAGACGGCTCTACGGCAGTTCAAGCAGCTTATTTGCACTGTTACGAATTATTAACTGCTTTTTATTTTATATTTTTGTTTTATTGCAAGCAACAATAAAACGCGAAACTTGAAGGCAATTGTCGACAAATAACCTCATAAATAATAAAACCGTTTAATAATAGTATGTGGCGATAAACTATGTAGTGGGGCGTAGCGCTAGCGAGATTGCGGTTAGAAGTTTTTCCATAGCACAGCTGTCGGTGGGCAAATGTTGAAGCGACATGGTCAAACATACACATACAGGTACACACATTATTAACTTTTACAAAATTTCCAGCGAATTGTAGTTTTTTATTCACGTAATAGTATTTGTTAGGTTATCGTCGTTTTTCTGGTTAAATTTCTTTATTTTTTGTTATATTTGCTTTTCGATCACACACCAAAATAACTGGCGATTTGTTTCGTATTTCAGTGCTTGCTCACTTTATTCACATTTCAAATTAAAATGCAATTCAATGCCCACGTAATGTGACTTCGCACAAATGAATTACATGCTGTCAAATATATGTATTTCATATGCACTTTTGTAGGTTTTTCACTTCACAGTATTAATCACAGCCTTTTTCTCGGTCAAATTCACTTACAGAATAAAATATAAATTTGCAGAATTCAACATATGAAATATCAGACACGACTTTTCCTTCTTCACCATACGACAAAAAACTAGAAATGGCGTTTGACCGAAGGCGCAGGCGAAGGGAATTCGAAAAAACAACAGCAGCTCGTCACACATGTGCATACACACATATATACATACGTACGTTTGTACAAATACAGCGTAGTGAATATATAAGCAAAAAAAAAGTAATAATAAAACAAAAAAAACGCTAGTGACAACAAATGTTAGCGCAGTGAACGAGAGAACGTACGAACTAAATACAAATGTTCCTCACATCAAATCGCAACGTACTGAAATCTGTTGTCTACCCGTTTGGGGCTAGTAGCGGCACTTTACTTGCGCGACCTGCTCCCCACGAGAGCTAATTGAATGTAGATAAGCAGAGCGCACATCTAATTAGAAATTCTCTGAAGTAAGGTGAGCAGAATGAGCGTGGAATGACGTAAGTAGCAGAAAAACATGCGCGTTTTGGCAGAAAATGGTATGAAAAGATCGGCGAAAGTGCAAACAGGGTTGCATTGCTTGTCATTGGAAATTATTTACCTGTAGAATGTTATAAAATTGTACACGTATATATATATTTTATAAAATAATTAAAGAATATTTAATAGAGGAATTGTATACAAATTATTGGAAAAAAATTATTGAAATCGCAATGAAGTAAAAATGTCGAAAAATTTATTTTTGGTAATTTAACAATTTAATTACGTCTCAGTTGTTTTCCACGCGCTTAACCCCATAAAGCGAGGGTAGGATGAAGAAAGCCGATTGAGTGAGAGAATAAAATTGGATTTGTCTTATATAATTAAGCTGATAATCAAGTAATAAGCCACTTGCGAATTTAAAAAAGTCGTTTTATTTTGTCGAATATAGAAGTATTTGTAAATATACTCTGAACAATTACAGCTGCTATGATTAATAGTTTTGCAGTTATGAGCGCATTTGTAAGAAGGCACAAGATTTTTGATAAACATTTCGATTAATTAAGTACTTTGTATTGTAAATTTTTTCACATAAACGACATTTAATTTTGTAAAGCCGCATTTTGTCAAAAATCAAAATTTAAACTAGTCATTCGATCATTATTATTACCAACTATAGTACTAACAATTTGTTTGTTTGTTTTTGCATCAGAGATAATTTTAAACAGAAAAATCTTCCTTACCGTCAGAAACATTTTCTCGAAGCTCCTCCTGGAAATCAGCTACGGGATCAAGGGAAATTTACATAGCTCACAATAGATTAGCGAGTAGAATTACATACAGTACATATACCGTCTAGGAAATACCGAATATCAATGATAGTATGTTTAGTGGAACTAGTTAAAATTTTATAAAAATATTAAGTTTAGAGTGTGTCTGAAAAAGCTGTTATTAATTTTTAAAACCTTAGCTTAATGTGCAATAAATTATAATTTTCATCATTTTGAATAAAACAAGCGGAAACCACGTATTTAAATATTTTCAACAATATCAAAATGTATCCACACTTAATATGGCAACCACCTGTCTTCCATTTCCGTTAGAAAATATAATTGTAACTAATCTTAGCGGATGCAACCCTAATTACTTGTTGCGCTTTCCTTCTTCCTGCTTTTGCTTTCTCAAACGGTCAATTTTGACAGTTTGTGCCATAAATTCAATCGCGTCTTGAATTCGTTGCATTGCATTTTAATTTCAATAAATTGTTATTAATATATAGTTAAATGTTAAACAAACTTTAAAAAAATTAAATATAATTGCCGGTTATGAAAGTGTGTGTGTTTTTGACTACAAATGTTGCAATTTAATGCAGTTTTCTGGTGCAGAAGTTGGCGCATCTCCCTCGCTATAGTTGCGTGTAAAAAAATATTTTAAAGTGCGTGTTTGCGTTTATTGAGTGTATATATTTTTAAAGTAGTGTGATAAGTTTTTGCAAGTGATTTTGATTCCAAAATGCAGATTATTCTGTAATAATAGAGTTTCTAATAGAATATATATATAATAATAAAAATGTACGAGTAAATTTTAAAGAATGTGTAATGTAATATTCTTAAGTATTGTGAAATTAATAAGTAGACATAATGTTGGAGCTTATTAATGCATATTGTATGTATTTTGCCGGCTAATAATGTCAAAACTTGGAGATTATGTATCAAAATATACATAAATGGTAAGTGAGTATGTATTGAAATATTAAATACCTTTATTATTAAAATTTACTGAAGTTTTGATGACCTTTCTCATAAAATTTACTGGAAGTTACTTCTATCTCAAGCATTATCAAATCAAACACCATTAGAATGATGTCGTTAGATATCTGAATGATATTTCGATGCAATTTAAGTTATTTAAGTGTAATTTTAGTTTTTAATGAGCATAAAATGCAACTTTTTTTATTTGTCAGTGTTGAGCACACTAGCACCAGCTAAAGTATTTGGTTTTCCTTTTTGAAAAGTGTTGAGAAAAAATTGTTAACCAACGAAATAATTGCGCAAACAGCACTTATAAAAAATAAAGAGATTGAACTTCGAAATAAGACAATATTTGATTTTTATATATAAATTTGATTAAACTTTTTATATAATCAACGTGCTAAGGCGTAGGTAGTACCAGGACTTCCGAGTATTGATATACAATCTTGATATATTATTTGCTTCTCAGATAATTTCAAATAATTAGGCAAAGTGTGCAATAAGTCACATCAATTGCGCTTTTCATTTCAAAAAGCAATACTCAATTTCTAGTTAAACATTGACACAAACCATTTGGTTAGCTTAGCGCGCCATCTGTATATCAGTTTTACGGTAGATGAAATTTTAGAAATAACCCAATATTGCCTTGTCATCCCTACAGGCGCTCTACAATGCACCAACACACTCAGCACATAAGCGTAGCTCCGCCCATCCTGCACATTCCCCAATTGCAAGTGTATGAGTGCGAACACACAGTCATACGATTTTTTTTTATTTTCGTGATTTCATATTCTACTGCTTTCTTTGCAGCTGCTTCATCTTCATATTCAGTGCATCTCGGGTTATATAGGCAGCAACAGCAAGTACACACACACACACACATTATATATCTGCGAGTGGTGCTGAAGATGTCTGTGCGCTGCTGTCTACCGACGGCAAGACGACGTTAGCTTACTCATTGCAAAATGGCTGAATTCCTGTGCTTGCTGTTATTGCTGTTGTACACATACATACATACTTGTATTTAGGTACACTTGCTATTTGGCTGAGTGGGTATTTGTATTTGTGCATACTTGTAATTGTTACGACAGTCGTGCGTGTGTGTGTAAGTGATAGCTGCGGCGCACAGTCGACTGCGTGACGTTGGCGGGGGTGGGGGCGAGCAAAGTTGATTAGATGGATTTCGTTTGGTTTTTGTGTTTTTAATCACACACCAATTTCATTTATTAAATCTTCGCATCAGCATTTCTCCAACTGCAGTCGACGCAGCAGCAGCAGCAGCACTGCCGACTCAGCTCGTCTCGCCTCATTCCAATACTTCTTCGTGCACGTTGTAAATAAATGTGTGCACGTCGGTGCCTGCATATAAGATGTCTTTTTGCTCGTTAGCTCCTGCTTTCCCGTTGGTTGCTCAGTTAGTTTGCTTTTTGTAAAAGACTTGTTTTTGGCTTTTGATTTGTTTTTCTCGTTTTTAATTTCGGCTTTCCGTATTATTTTTTTGTTTTCGTATTTGTTCTTACTCTTTATTATATTATTCCAACTGAACTCTCTTCTTTACAGTTATCTTTTGCCGCATTTGCTGTTGTTGGGTTTTAGTGTCACAAGCAATTTGCTGCCAGAACTCAAAGTTGGCAAATGAAATTGTTTATAAATTAGCGAAATTGAATTAAAAGCGAAAAAGGAATTTTATGGCATCTGTGTGGGGGAGAGAAATGTTGCAAATTAAAATTCTCGCATTTAAGTTAAATTGAAATAGGCGATATGTTGTTATTGTAGGTTATGGGTTATTCGATTGAAATGCGAGCGTCAATTCGACTTGTGGCTGTTGAAACTTGAAGTAGAGCTTGAGGGTTTGTGAACAACGTAATATGTGGAAATTATTGAAGATGAGTGTTAAGAATATCAAAAAGAAGGCGAAATACCATAAGCATGCACTTGGAACTCAGCAAAGTAAATTAAATCTTCACAAAATAGTTTCTGCGGTCCTTTATAATACAAGTAGTTCGTCCGAGTTTTTCGTCAAATTTGTTGGTGATTGAATTCATGTTAAGCTCGAAAGCGATAATCAGACAGCCCGAAAGGGTTCCAAACATTTAATACAAAACTATACGCTATGCAGAAGGAAACGTCAGAGACTCTATAAATTATATATACATATCTATAAATGATCGGCGTGACGAGCTAAGTCGATTTAGCCATTTAGCCATGCACATCTGTTTGTCTTTTTATACCCGAACTAGTCCTTCAGTTTTTGAGATATCGTTCTTGCACACGTTTTTTTTTTGTCCCCAAGCAGCTACTCATTTGTCGAAACCGCCGATATCAGACCACGATAGCATATTTTATTACTGACCGATGAAAATCATGCCACTTTTCCATTAGACAAGATATCTTCACGGAATTTAACATAGATTATTGCCCAAGGCAGCGCTTCAAGCTCCGAACATATTGCGCAGATCGAACCCCTATAGCATACATGACAGATTAAAATCAAGATAAAGATCTTTTTATACACTTTTATGCTATAAGAAAGGCAAGTGTGAAGAGTATTTAAGAGGGGTAAAATCATCATGTCGTTGGACCACATGAAAATTAAAGAATGGTGTAGATGGATTTCCTTGATCATTTAGGTATCTTAGACATGTTGGCTGTTATATCTATAAGGCGTAAAATCAAGTGATTCAAATTCCATGCTTCGATTTTTCCGTAACGTTTTTTTCTGTTTCTCATCGAATCTCAGTGGCTCTCAACTGTTCTTTCCGCTTTTCCTCAGCTCTATCCACCTCTCACCGATTCTCTTGTACCTCTCTGCAGCTCGCCACCTCCAGACTGTTTTCAAGAACTTCAGTTTAGTAGCTTAATGATAACTAAGTTCTGGCGTTTGTAAATTTTTTCAACCAACGGCAATTTATAGGCGTTTTATAGGCAAGGATCCAATTCTGTCCTTGTCCAATAACAATCTCTTCAGAGCGCTTATCTTCAACAAGATATCTCATTTTTTACTTAAGTTTACTCAAGCTAGCTCACATCGATATCTGAAAGCAAATTCGTGTCAATATACTTGTACAGTTCTTTTTGAGATTTATATCTCTAGATCTATCTTACTTGAGTAAAACTATTATACTCTGATGCAATACGTTGCAAGGTTATAACCTTAATTTTTAACTAAATATTTAGCAAATACTAATAATAATATGGGTGAATCGAAAAGTAGGCCTTAACACCTGATTAAGCGAAATTCTAAGGAAAGCTGTTTAAATTTAATAAAGTCCAAGCACTTTACAAGATTGAGTGTATTTTATTAGTCAGCGTTAAATATTATATCATGAACCGAGCTTAAAGCTTCAGAAAAATTGCCGAGTCAACACTTTGATGCACCACCAACCAAAATGAGCAACAATTTTCTAGAAAATATTTTTGTTACCAACCAAAGTTACGTCACCCAACCAGTTATTAAAAATGATAACTCAAATTTTTATATGCTTTAACTTTTTTTCTATATTCTTTTCAATAAAATAATTAACTGCATTCACAGCTATTACATATCGCCACACATTAGTCCGCTAGAGTATACCTTTGTACTTTGCCGTTATCCACGTTGCTACACAATTTAGTAGACATAAGCTGGAATGGGCGCTGAGTAGGCACCAGCTGAGGCGTATGCTGGAGCGGGGGCTGGACCGGCACAAGCGACTGGCGCCAAATTGGGTTGACAGCTGAAGAGGTAGTTCTTGGCGCAGGGAGGAGCTGGAATGTTAACGGCACCACCACCATAAGCGGATTTACGGAAACGTGTCAAATCGTAGGCGGACTGAAGGTTCACAGCTTGTGCGTTTTGATCGGCTTTGGCTTCTTGTTCGGCGGCAGCAGCGGCACCGCTATTGCCTGTGGGACCGGCCAATGCAACGCTGAAGATGGCGGCGAAGATAGCAATGCAAACGAAGAATTTCATTTTGATTTGGTTTTATATAGTGTTTATGTAATAACTTTAATTGTGAAGCTACCGTAGTGAACTGATGATTGCAGACAGCAAGCGGCGGGTCTTTTATACTAGCGGCAGACCCCACGCATTTACACGGCTGTGGCATTTTTCTGCTGCTGCTAGCGAAAATAATTAAATAAAACATACGAAAATTGTTTTGTTGTAATGCCTATATTTTGCCGAGTTGTGATTTTGGCATTAATGTATATGGGTGTGTAAAAAGTCGCACCGGTAGTAACCTGATTTTTGTTGTCGAGGTTCGGTATATGCCAAAAATCGTTGACAGGCTTTTATTTTAAGGTCGTGCTAATCGAAATCAGGTTAGATGTAGGTCCATTTTATCCATGACCTGGAATTTTTTTTGGTGTGGGAAAATGTGTGGACAGTTTTATTAAAATATTTAAAATATTTTATTGTACAAAAAATATAAATTTTTTAAATTAATTTAATTAGGCAAAATATCTCGAAGACTTATAATAAATCAAAAGCTTGAATATTATTACTAAATTTTATATTATTATAATATTTTTTGTTTACATTTTAAGTTTTTTTATTAAGTGTATTTTTAAATTATCTTTATTGCAAGCATTTTTTTTCAAACATTTTTTATAAAAAATGTATGCCAAAATTTATGTGCCAAAAATATTTATGCGAATCATAAAGAGGCAGCTTAAGAGTGTAAATTATTTGTCAACGAATATGTTAAATTTCTTTCCTTAATCATTTTTATTTTTAATTTTGAAAAAAAAAACCGTTAGTAGCAGCTTTCTTGCAGCTACCTCCGCATTTTTCGTCAGTTGTTTTTTTTATTTATAATATTTGATGATATATTTGATTAGTTTGGATGATAATGTGGAAACGCAGTTTGTTTTTCAAATATTTAGATTAAGTTTATCACGTTTTGGATATATCAAAATCGTTCACAACTTACTGCTGCAGCCATCTATTGGCAAACAGCGAAAATTTAGTTGCAGTCACATAACCACTCAGCCCACTTTTACTTTGACTCTGCAGACAATTTCGCTTATCTTAGAAACTCCAACAAATCTAAGGTATTCCCGAAGTTATTTAATACTGAAAAGGTTTACAAGCAAGTGTTTCTATCAGTTGAATTAAACAATTTAAAAGTAAGGTTCAAACTATAATAAACATAGTACACACTGTATCTCCAATCACAGTTTTTCAAGTAAATACTGAAGGTAGGTATATAATGTTAGCATTTCAGGAAAATGTGAAATATTCTGCGGAACTTTAAATGATATTTACATTTGTGATTGAAGGACATTTTCAAACGATGGAACCTTATGACTAGCTGTTACGAGTATTACAGATCTCTGAATAAAGAACAACTCCCTTGTTCCATTAATATAATCAATAGGTAAGAGGTTAAGGCGTCACATACATATATACATATATACTGCATTTAATATAAAAATATATATTTATAAGAAATTAAATAAATTTCACACATAATCGACTCATCAATTAACTATATCGCAATAAATATAATATAGTAGACACAATTTCCAATTCATTCAGTATATTGCAAACTAAACGCTTAACCGTCTTGCTTACTACGGCACAGCGAAACCGTTCAGTTTATACCGAAGCCAAGCAAAAAATGCAATTCTACTAAACTCAGCGCGCACTTGAATACAATAAGTTTTGCTTAAATGCGTGCAAAGTAAGTGCGCATATGGGCTATGCAAAATTATAATATTTATTGCTCGTGCTCGTTATCTGTCTGCTTGGATTTAAACCAAATCTTAAGACGAATTAGTGGATTCTTTTCCAAGTAAAACTGCTACCAGATTTCTTTGTGTGGCTATATCATAGGTTTAAATTTGTTCAAAACTTATTTCTTTCAAGCGAGGAGTTATGCTACTAACAATAAAAGCGCTAGAGCAGATTATGCTTTGACTTCAAGAGACTGTACTAATACTTACTGTATTAATTCTCTCTTTACTTCACAACCTTCCTGCAAAACCTACTCCATTGGTAGATTTCATATAAGGAAGGATGATTGTTGTAGATTTCGTGTCGTTTTGCGGCCTTACACAGTTTAGAACAATATTTGATTTTATTATTCAAAATGATTGTGAATGGTGCGTTGGTGATTAGAAATGATAGCTCATCTAAACCGTTCGAGTTTGACACGATTGCACAGTTCCAAAAATTACTCAGAATCAGCAGGTCTATTACTTTTTCTATGTACTTTGCTATCGAGTGCCAGCTAACTCGTCAAGCTTCATTTTAAAGTCATACAAATGCAAGTTTTCTAGTTTTCGTTTGCAACTCGCTTTTTTACTCAAAAAAAAATCTATTATATATCGCAAGAACAAATTGTTCGACCATTATAAAATCTAAATATAGTACTTATTTAAACTACCATTGTAAATACAAAAATAATTTATTTGTTGGATTAAGTAAAAGGTGTTAATTTGCCTTCTATCCACTTGGTTGAGCTTCATAAAACCTCAGCCAACTTACGAAATTTTTTTAATTTTTTGTTGAAAAAAATAAACGAATTTAGGAGGTTTACCTTTGCGTATATATAATTTAAATTTTTTTAACAAATAAAATATTTTAAATCGAGGGTTTCTTTAACGAATATGTTTTATTGCTTACTGCTTGAAAGTTATACAATAATAATGTCATTTAAAGCAGGAGATTATGAAAACTTTAAGTGTTATTGAAATATTTTACTAAATTTCTTAAGATATAATTGGCGGTTTCAGTTTTACACTTAATTGATTTATTTATATATCGACTGCTAATAGTTAGATTCTTCATGTTAGAATATTGATTGCTGAATAGCTTATTATTATGATAAGATTTTTGATTTTTTTTAAATTTTTTTAGCCGAATCGAATCAGTCAAATTGTTTTGGTCAATGCTTCTCCAAGGCTAAATGTATCTTGTATCGCTGCTATCAACCATTAGCTCTATATTCGCCATTATTTCTGACTTTTTTCACTTTTATTGTTGATTTAAGAGGTAATATTTTATAAATTTTTTCAGTATTAATTTTTTTCTAAATTTTTATTATATATTTACTTATTAATTATTGATGAATACTAAGAGTTATCGTACGTCTCGCTGGGAACTATGGGCGAGTACAAATATGCAAGTTTCAATGTATGCATAAATAGACTCGAAGTGGCTTGCACGAGAGTTTTAAACTTTTTTTTAATTAACGGTTTTTTATGTTAATACAAATATGGAAACTTATAATCAATAATTAATATTTTTTTAACTTAATATTGGTCAAAATGGCGTGTTTAATAACGAGGTATGCCAACTAGAAGTCAAAAATTGTTAAGTCCGCTTTGAAAATCGAAATTTTCGTAATTTCTATTGAAAACATATATGAATGAAATATCACTAGAAACTATTTCGTAAATTTCCAGGGAAGCGGTTGCGGTTTTTCTAAGTATTTGTTGCAGATCTGTATATATAGAAACTCTCAAATTGCCTGACATTTGATGTTGTAATTATCTCTCTTCAATGTTTGCAATAAATAGCTACTCAGAAAGTCTTTCTTTAGAAAACGTAAAAAAGAAATTAACATAAGGATATGACGCCTTGAGATATGCAACAATTTAAAATTTTTTTTTTTAATACCCTGAACAGGGTATATGCGCCTCATTTGTTGCTACCGCCGATATAGATCACTATAGCATATAGCTGCTATACAAGCTGTCCTTGTATGGGAAACATATTTATTTGACAAGATATTTTCACGAAATTTGACATTAATTATTGCCCAAAGATCGGAACGATCGAAATCAAGTACTTGTATAGAAAATTAGCACATTAGCTATAATATTCAAACAAATTCTTTAGATCGGATCATTATAATATATAGCTGCCATACAAACCGACCGAACAAAATCAATTTCTTGTACAATATATACATTTTTTTATTTGAAAAGTATATTCTAGCTGCGGTGCAACCTGCGTTTTTTGTTGTTTTACATTTATTTTGCGATTATACTCACATATGTGGGTGGATCACAGTTCCGAGTTATTTTTGTGTGAAAACATTTCTTAAAACACTACAAAAACAAAATACTCAGCGGCTACTCAAAGCTAATTTGTTTAGTCAAATATCTACGAAGTGATGTTATTGTTAATTTTTTTCACTAGCCTCGGTTATATACCAGGCTTGGCCAGGTTGATCGCAGCGCTTCCCTACTTACTTTCAATGCTTCCGCTATATGCAGCCATTGCATTAACTCAACTCACCATCCTTGCCGCTGCACGTAGCACAAAGACGCAGCTGTGGCTATGGTGGCCAACCACAACAACAACAATATATACTATCAAATACAAACACACACATACACAGATTTGCAGTTGCCACGCTCACTCACACATTTTACGGCAAGGCGTGTGCCGCGCTCACTCACACACATACACTATAACTGCGTATGTTTTTTTTTTATAGTTTTTGTAGTTGTTGTTGTTTTTTGTTTTTGTTTTTATTTCACTTCTGCTGTAGGTGGTATGAAATTGATGTAATTTATATGGGCACTTGACTGGCTAAATTGCCTTTCGAGGAAATTTTATATTCTACTTAAGTTTAATGGAAAATAATTAATTTCATTCCGACTGAGTTGTGAGCACGCGAATTTTTCTTACATACATACATACATATGCAGTATACATATGCATGTGTGAGTGTATGTATGTATGCTTAATGCAGATAACTCCAGTACACTTTGACGCCGATGCTGCTGTTGGCCCACAACATGGCGGTTGGGGGCCCGAAACCGTGCTGTTGAGGCCAATAAGTTATTGCAAGTGAAATTGCGCTGCTCCATTACTCTAGCGCCGCGTACAAACGTGTGCTACAGCATTTACACAACTTGTACAAGTTGCTTATAAAGCGTAAAGCAGTTGACAGGAGCGAATGTAGAGTGTAAAGCGCAGGCACTGGCCTTAAATGAACGATGCGCTTACATTTCTGCTTTCAATTTACGAAATTGGTTACTTTGGTGCGCCGCTAAAATCACTGTGTGCGTGTGTGTGTGTGTGCAACTGCGCACAGTTAATGTGCTTGGCGCTGCTCATGGTCGCAGCCGCATTTGAAACGGTAAATTTTCGCCATACAACTTGGTGGCCTACCGCCCAGCTATTTAGTGGTGTGTTGGTGCCTCATCAACTCTTCGAGTTAGCCAAATGAGTTTGTAAAGACCGTAACGCACAAATTTATTGGTTTCTCAAGTCGTCCTGCCTGCCAGTTGCCTTTTTGCGCCCTCTCACTCTCTTTAAGTGCGTGGTGAGGCACAAGGCACATAAAAGTAGCGAGCTATTCGCCATTTTGCCGCATTTACAATATTTATGGTCACTCGTGCTACCAATTGGCGTTGTTTGTATGAGTATTTGTGTGTGTGTGTGTGTGTATGTGCGAGTTTCTGTATATACATACATATACTTAAAAACACATAAACGCTTTTCATATACTTAAATAATATTTAATGCATTCGTATGTCTCTGCCTCTCTGTGTCACTGTGTGTGTGTGTGTTAACAGTAGGCGTTCTCTGCCTCCTGCTGCTTCGTGCCAAGTTCGGTGGCTCGGTAATGCGTTCACTTTAAATTACATTGCGGTTTTATTGATGCGGCAAATGCAATAAAAAATGCCAAATTGCCAGCAAACATTTATTCACTTTACTCAATGTATTTATTAATTTACTTACTCACGTACATTTATGTCCTGCATACATACATACACATTTACCATTGGCTCACTGAAATTGTTGCTGTAATTTTTATTGCATTTACGTTTATTTGCCTCGGTTTGCCTCCGTGTACTACTCCATCGATTGCAACATTTGCTAAAATTTATGAGTGCGTCGGTAGCGTCCAATAGCTGGTCATAAATTCTATGTGGCACTTATTTGTGTTGCACTCACAAGGCATACATAGATGTATATATGTATACAACTATATAAATATACAGCGTTATATAACGGTTTAGTACTCTATTGCGGCACTGTTTATTTTAATGTGCCTGGGATATCTATAAATTATAGTCCACCATTTTATTGGCTTAAAAGTGGTTATAAAAAGTTCTCCTTGGCCACTTAAACCAATCAGATAGTTATGGATTCCGTTCACATATTGCAACCATGACGGTTGGTAAGGGTGATGTCTTGCTTATAAATTTAAAATATTGGCGGAAAGCTATAAATGTTGCACGGTGAATAGCTTGGCCACAATGTCTTGAAAATATATCTCATTGTATTTTCTACTTTGTTGGATTTTCTCTACCAAAGCCTGCTGAAATTCCAATTCTTATGCTTTTTCTTTTTGAGAAGTAGCAAACTACTGAAGTCTCCTGAAAAGATCATTAGTGATCTTCGTTCTTATCGGGGCATCAGTCTCTTTTGGTACTTAGAAAGAGTTTTATTGCAATGACTTTATGAGCTAACGCGGAGCATGTGGTCAGCTATTATGAGTTCAATAAATTACGCAGTGTAGATGAGCCATGGATGTATGTATAAAATGCTGTAAGGGAGAATATCAACATATATATGTCTTTGTAGTATTTTGCTGACTTCAAGTAGCTTTCGATTACTTAAGCTGGCATTGAGGAACACAACGACTAGAGGACGCAGTCATTTTTCCGACAGAAAAGCCTCTATTGTTGGCATAAATGAGAGTGTGGAGATCGGATTGACTCGAAGCTGCCCGCTGAGATCCATCTGTGGTCCATATATTTGGAACCTGATGATGTACTCTCTACTTGAGCAGCTCGAGTCCATTTGTAAGTTGTATTTTGAAGGAAGTTTTGATATGTTTCTACCTCGTCTACTTCCAAACAGCTTCTACAGTTGGCATCTGCTAAGATTATCAACATTTTCGCGTGGACGAAATTGCAATGACCGGTTAGAAAACTACAACTAGGAACGAGCTTACTGAGAGCAAAGAGCTCACTGGACTTCTGGATCCAAAGTATCTCGTGACAGCTGTAGAATTAAAGGTCGCCCAGCTATCCAGTAGTATAACGCGCGAAGAGAGCGAAGTACCGATCCGTTTCCATTTGACTAATAGCGGCGCTAGGGTAACCTGCAATTGCGCTGTGACCTGACACCCATAGTAGTCGTATCACAAAGTGACTCAATGCCATTAGTGGCGAGGTTAGGCATTCCTTAACTAGTATTGAACACACAGTTAGTCAGTTAATCCAAGTCTTTGTCCAATTTGAAAGCTAACTTCGAGTTCGTGAGTTGAAAACCGCAGGTTATTTAGCGGTACTCAAGACGCATCAACTCGTAGGGAACCTAAAAACTAAAGAAAGCTTTCGATGCTTTACTCAATAAATAAAAGCTCTTTGTTAACTCAACGGCTGAAAATTAAGTGATGAAATATTCTACATAATACACTTAGAAATAAGAATATTAATTCATGGATGCTCTTGCCTCATTTACACTCCCCTACCTAACCCTCTCACTGCACTAACTCTAATAACTTTTACATCTGTGCATAAAAATTCATTATTTCCATGAATGTCCTGCCATTTGACAAAAAGCCTTCAACCAATTTGAAAGACACACAACTACACACATACACAGTATTCTACGAAAACGAGAACACACACACGAAGCTACAAGAAGTAAGTAAGAAAAAATAAACGATGTAAAAGAACGTGTGCTTGTGATTCTCAACAAATTCATTTCCTAATTGCAGCTCAGCGATGACACCAGGCAGCCGCCACAATTCAGCAGTCAGTTTAAACGACACCACAAACAACCTATAAGCGTACAGCTGCCAACCAGCAACATCGGTATATATGTATATATACCGTTAAATGTGTGTTTCTCGAAGCAAGCTAACCGAAAGAGTCGTGGAAAGGGATATGATGGAGAATGGCCTCCAAGTGTGTGGCAGGCGGAATTTGATTGCAACATTTACACCGTTAGCTGATGGAATAAGCTGAAATGGAATAGAGTGGAATAACCATAACAATAAAGGCAATAATTCCCGATAATAAATTAACTGAAATTCACTTACACATAATGTGGTCGGTTGGTGGCGCACCGAACGGCGAAAGGGGAAGAGAGCAGAGCGGGCGCCAGCGCCAACAAGGTGGCTGGGTGGTCAACTAACCGTTAGCTGTATGTGAGGGCAGCGGAGAGATTGCTTTTGGAGTAATGGCAGCATGCGAAAGTTAACGAGCGTGCAGCGACTGGAGCGCTGAGCGGAGGCAACGGAGAACGACGTCGGGCGAAGGAAGAGCAGAAAATTAATAAAAATAAATTGAGTTGTCAAAAATGATATCCCAAATAAATTCCACAGTGAGTAATCGTTTGGAGCGGTAAGTGATGCTATAGTGGCAGCGTTGGTGGCGGTGGCGGCAGCGCAAGCCATGGTGGTCACCACCTACTTGAGAGTGTGATGCAGTGAGTGATACGATGAAAAGAGAGGGGCTGACGACAGAAGAACTTTTTTTTTGTGTTACAATGCTCTCACATGTGGGCAAGCAACAACAACATGGCATGTTCACAAGTAAGAGAGAGAAAGCGTAATATTTCGTAAGTAAGAGCGAGAGAGATAGTGATAGAGCGATAGAGCGCGGCAATAAATTTGCCGTCATATTAGTAGAGGTAGATTTGGTAAATACAAGACAAAAAACAAGTTGAAAAAATTATAAAATAGCAATAACAATAAAGACTTCGGCCAAGATGAAAACAATGAGTGAGCAAAATATCAGCCTCAAATTGCAGCAATAAAATAAAGTACTCAGGAAGCAGATAAAAACGAGTAGAATTGAAAAATTAAATTACAACAAGAAAAATAACCAAGATACGAGAATTATTGCAATAAGCTTGAATTTTCAAGGATATATTTAGCGCAGGGAGTTACTATGAACTTAAGCAGATCGAGGGAAGACTATGCAGTGGGATAAAATGAATGCACAAGCAGGTCATGAAAATTCAATTTTATTTGTGCGAAAAATCTGCGTGATGCCGTCCAAATATGTGAGCTTGAGCAAGAAGCTGTGGCAGAATAAAGAAACTGCTGAGTTGGCGAGAGCGTAAGAAATGGTGCAAGCAATAAAATTAAAAAAAAAAAAAAAACAATATAATATATAGTAACAACAACAACCAGCAATCAAAAGAGAGTACGCCACGCGCAATCGCTGTGGCGCACGCCACAAATAGCGGGAAATTCTCATTGGCACAGGGGAAATGTGTGTGCCATAAGGACAGCCCATTGAGCGTACAAAGCAACACACATAAATTGCGGCAACAAAATGTATACATAAACAAAAGACATGTAGCACAAGTGAACTCACCCCAAGCGCACCATACATTAGCCGCCACCAACAACACAACGTGCAATGTCAGCAGCATACATTAAGGCGCCGCCACACGCCCAACCCTCTAACTCATATTTAAGCATAAGTATTAAGCTTGTGCTGTTGGCGGTGCCGTTGTGTGGCATGCAGCAGCTTCGATCGCCAGTCGTTTGCCACACAGTCGCAGCAGCAGCAGCCGCCGCTACTTGCCGCTTTGCGTAAAAGTAAATCGTTGTTGTCACAACAGTGCCGTCGCGCCGCAGGAACGCCAACAACATAATCAATTCAAATTAGAGCAACAGCCACCAAACATATTAGATCATTCGCCAGCGAGCAGTTTACGTGTAAGCACGCATTGTACCGTTATCCGGTTGTATGATTACATTTCGTCGTGTTTTATTTGCAAGTTAATGGAATTTCGTGCCACACGCGGTCGTTTTTGAAAAAAATTGCCAAAAATTATTAAAAATATGTTGACGAACTGCAAAGAAGTTGAAATATAAGTGAAAAAAACATGAAATCGAACACAAAATATTAGAAAAATATCGCAAAAAAAAAAAATTAAAATAAAAAAAACATTTAAAAAATATTTATATATAAAAAAAAAAACAATAATAAAAAAATATTAAAATAAAAAAAATTTTCTCGGATTTAAAACGTTATTAAAACTGTAAAAAATATATTGATTCTTAAAAAAAATTAATTTAACCAAATTTAATTATTAATTTTATAAAACCACATTTTTAAAGAGCAATTTAAAAAGTCTAATAAATTAATAAAAAAAATCTATAAAAAAATATATAACATTTTTTTTTGACATTTTCTTGCATTTTAAAGTTATTAAAACTGTAAAAAAAATTAAATTAATTAAAAAAATGCATGATATAAAACCATAAAGTGGCACTTTTAATAATAAATAGCTGCAGTTAAAAAAAAAAAATAAACAAAAATTTATATCTTCATAGTTGTCGATTGAAGAAGCAACAACAAAAGTAAATAATAATTGCAAAAACTAAATATTATTAATTTAGACGCTAAAAAGTTAATAAGTATGAATATTATTGTGCTTAATTAAATAACTAAGAAAATATAAAACAAAGAAAGAAATACAAAAAATATATAAAAATTGAAAATATTATATATTCTCAAAACTCAATTCAAAAGACTGCAAAGTTAAAAAAATCTCATCAATTAATCGCCTCTAAAATTTGCTTTCGAGCATCAGCAGTGAAAGTTTTAAGAACTCACGCCCAACTGCAAAATATTACACATACTGAAGAATACTCAAAAACCTTCGAGAATTCTTCTACACAGCTTCAGAAATACTTTAAACACTTGAAGCGCTTCGAAAAAACCAAGCAGGACACAGCTATACTGCAGCTAGAAAATTTACCTTTGCCCAAGCAAGTGAGAAAAAAAGCTTGGAAACTTCGTACAGCGCATTGTTGTTGTTGTTGTTATTGTATGCGAAACACGCGCGCATCAAAGTTGAAAAGTGCAATTTAAGTGTGTGTTAAGCGAAACTTTTGCGCCCAACCACGGACGTTTTTTTTTTTATTTAAACTAAACTATAACTAAATTACACGTCACACGTGTGTTTGCGGTAGTATTGGTGTACACTTACATAGATACATACATACATATATGTGTTGCACTCACCTGCGCTGGCTGACTCGTCCGCTGCGCTACGCTGCTCGCCTATTTTGTGGATAATTAAACGCGTAATTGTGCGGCACAAAAATTTTCATTGTTGTCCTTGTTGTTGTGTTTATAAAAGGACGTGATTTTTCTACGCCGTTGACGGACTGTGTGTATGAGCAGCAAAGAGTTGCGGAAAGTTGAGTTGAGAAACATACAAGTGTGTGAGTGGCTGTGCGCGTTTACTAAATAAAATTGGTGACGGTAAATTGGTGAAAGTATGACAAAAAGTTGAAATCAATCGCACTTTAATAAAAAACATACTAAAATATTATAATAACAGCTACTTAACTGCGGCTTCTGAAATAAACGGTGCATAAAATATTTATAATAAAAATTTCTAAAGAATAGACTATAATTGCCTTCTCAGCATTTTCTCGTGTTGACCTAAGCTTTTTTATTCAAAGCACGCTAGGACGGGTTTCCAAGTAGGAAACCCGCCATATAATTGTCGTCAAAATTTTCACAGACGGAAATAAGGTAAATTAATAGCAATATACAATATAAAAAATATATATATTTTTTTTGTAAAGTTCTACTTTTAAGACTGTTACATAATACAACAAAAAAACGAATACTTTTCAGCTTTGGAAAATCAATTTTATTTTGAATTATAAAAATTTGAGGCAATATTCACAGTTATTAGCTAATGTAACAAAATTTTTATTGCATATCGTTCAATAAAACCCATTAAGAATATATAAAAAAATATTTCAGTGAAAATTGTTATATGTTTAGTACCAAAATGACATTATTTTCTAGCTTCATTTTTATTTTTGATCGAATAACGCATTGCAAAAATTGTAAGAAATTTTCTAAATTCCAATTCACAACTCACACGATTCTGCTGCGTTTATTTTATTAAATATATATTTTTTTAAAATTTTTCTTCAGTGCTTTGCTGCTTTAAAATTATTTTTGACAGTAAACTTATTGTTCAGTAGTTTAGGTTTAAGTTTAAGTTGTTCAAGTGTTTCTTTTGAAAAATACACAAATAATGAGTAAAATTGCATGAGACTAATTATATATCAAATAAATATCATGCGATTTTACATTGTTTGATATATTTATATACTTATAAATAGAAGTTGAGAAGTAATCGAATAGATTTGTGATTTTTATTGAAAATCAGACAAAAACGTGGAAAGAGATTTTAAAAATAAATAATATAGTGATTTCCGACACTGGATGATAAAGTGGTTCGATATAAAATGTTTCAATATAAAATAGTTCCAAATTTCCCCTTATAGTTGTATAAATTCTATCGATGTTAATATTGCTTTAAGCCATGATCAGAACTTCTTAAGTACAATATTTACGAGGCCTGATATTTCCATCTGAGCAAAGAGAAAAAAATTTAAATTACTATACTACAAACCATTATTTTCTTATAAATGAACTTCTCGAGTTTTGAAAAAAAATTTTGGTACAAAATCGGTCGCCTATCTTCGGCTCGATTTTTATGCAATATATTGACGTCTGATGGCCTACATAACGCTGTGTTCCTAGATATATATATCGCATCTAAATTTTTATATTGGAACTTCATATTTTTTGGTTGTTGAAACGTTATGTGGTCTGGTATTAGTCGGAATAGCGCTAGATACTTACTCTGCAAGCAGATAAAATTGCTCATTTGTTAACGTCTCTCATAAAATATGGGTCGCTTTAATTTTTCAGCTTCTTTTTACTCCATTTGAGATAGAGCGGCGCGACGTCAGTTTTTGTATAATATTACAGTTGAAGAACATTATCCAAATAACTTTGAATGATGCTGTTGAGTTTCATTATACATTTTACGTATTAAAACTCTGGACCCATGCTAGTTACGTCTAGCCGATTGTCGTGGGAATGGACGTCTACTGTAATTATATTTACATAGAGTAGAGTTTTCTAACTTTACGATCTGTGTATTACTTTCAATAGTGCTATAATCCGGTACTTTCACACATGAGTTCAAATCTCCTCTAATTTGAATAAAATCAATAAGACTTTTTTGAGCAATTTATTGCTAAAGATATATTAATTCATATACCGTATATAGTGAAGGCTGAACCAATCTGAAGTTTTGAGTTTTTTAGTGTAATATTCGAGAGTTGTAACACAAACAAGTGGTGTAGTTGCCATCTCTTTAAAAATATTTTGTCAAAAAAAAAAAAAAAACTATTGGGCAAATAAACCTTATAAACTGAAAATATTTAAAAACAAGCTCACAGCAAAAATTTTTGTTGAAAAAGTTGCCACTGGTTAAAAAAATTTAAGAAAATTGCTAATATATTCGTATTAATTCACAGTTTAAAACAGACTTACGAGGCTGAAATTTTTATTTCTACTGGTTTAATAATGAAAATATATTTTTAAAAATAAATACCATAAGTAATTACCAATTGATTGTATCAAATTTTCAAAAATGAGTTATTTTGAGTTTTACCCTTTTTATGTCGACAATTTTCGACTATAGAATCACATATATTCGAATGCCGAGTATCTCAATTACCATTGCAAGCTGATAAGCATCTCGGCACTCATTTATATTTCAGCTTCCTTTTTTACTGTTAAGCGGTGTAGTGTCGCCGCACCGACGGCTACCTAAGGCATACTTCAGCGTTGAAGTGTTTTCTTTCATGCCTTTCCTGTGAAATTACACACGATTTAATAATGCAGCACTCAGCGCTTAAATTAAATCAGATGT
Source organism: Bactrocera oleae (assembly GCF_042242935.1). Classification (NCBI taxonomy): domain Eukaryota; kingdom Metazoa; phylum Arthropoda; class Insecta; order Diptera; family Tephritidae; genus Bactrocera; species Bactrocera oleae. The sequence goes on along the minus strand of NC_091537.1, from coordinate 5,972,460 downwards.
AAAACAAAAAAGAAGAATAATTTTTTTTTTAATTTCCGCATATAAAGAATTTTTTAAATGAATTTGTGTGTGTGAGTTTTCTGTATTGCTTGGCTATATATGAAACGGTGTAGATTTCTACTTTTCTTCAAATAAAAAAATATAAAGGAAATTACTCAAATTATTAAAAATAGAAAGTTTCTCATATAAAATTAAATTTGAAATTTTGTATTCAAAATTATTGAAGTATGGAAAATATTTTTTTTTCATTAAAGTTTTGTTGCTTTTTTGGATAATATGATAAAGATCAAATTAAATACAAAAACATTTTTGAATTCATAATTATAAAAATATGGAAAAGATTTTTTTTTGTAAAATTATTGCTGTGTTTTTTGGATAATGTGATATAGAAAAAATTTAATTCAAAAACATTTTGTGGACAATGTCATATATATCAAATTTAATACAAAAAATTTTTTGAATTCAAAATTATTAAAATGTGGAAAATATTTTTTTCTTTTATAAAATTGTTGTTGTTTTTTTGGAAAGTTCCAAATACCATAGATTAAAAAATATTTTTATACAAAATAATTTTTGTATTCAAAATTTAAAAAATCTCACTAAATAATAAAAAAGTTTTTGGAACTCAAATTTTTTTAAAAAATTATAGTAAAAAAAAAAACAAAACACTGAAAAAAATAGTGAGATCGGCAATTCAATTGCAAAAAGTGCTCAATTAAAAAATGGCTTTGAATAATTGATGATAATTAAAAGGCGACTGTTGAACAATCTACCAAAGACAAGCTCCATAATAACCATAACTGGGGGTGACCAACAAACAGCAGGGCCCAATGGATATACGCAGCACACACGCAGGCTTAATTGTATCATAATACATACATATACACACACATCTATTTGGGATCCAAAAAAGTTTTTCATGGTATCTCGACATGAACTCATATTTTGCATATGAATCATTTGAAGCAGAGGAGCGAAGCGCCACGAAATAAATATGGACTCGGCTGGTTGATGCTTACGTTGGTACGCATGTGCCCTGTAGGAAGTTAGCGCGATATGTGAGTTATGGGGATCGCATATATATATATATATATATATATCACCAAACCAAAATCAAGGCTTTCAAAGCATACAAACCACTTTTGACACGTTCATTTAGCTGGAGCATGTTCACCATGAGCTTCCACCAAAATACGATAACTTCATAATAAAGTAATAAAGAAAAACTGCCCACAAAAACACTTTTTCAGTGCAGAAAGTTCAACAGTGGACAATGGAACATTAATCAAGCCATCTCTGATTGATATATATATATATTCCATTTCCAACTAATTTGGGTGCCGTTTGAATTGAAGCCAAGAGACGTTGAGAGACGACAAAAATCGATCCATTATGATAACCCCAAAAGCAAAAAAACATACGTGAAACCTGTCCTAGCTGTCAATTTCCTAGCGGGTGTTGATATATGCAATCGATTGCCTACATTTATACCCCAACCAACTGCTGTGGAGCACATGTAGCCTGTGCTGCATGGCGTTGAACGCCAATGACCAATAAAATAATATGATAAATGCAAAGTCAAGCCGCCAAATTAAAATTTGTGCAAACAGTAATGTACAACAACAACAATAACAAAAAAGCAACAAAGTAACAAATATCGTTGAAATTAAATTGATAAACCACAAATTAATTGGACGGTCGTTGGCTGAGTGTGTATGCAGAGTGGCTTGGTCGGTCGATTGGAGAGCGTCAAGCGCGCTGCCGCCACACGCCATTGGAGCCACGCCAATGCGGATGAAATCGAAACACATACTTAGACATTTTTTGTTATTGAGGAGTTTACTTATGTGTAGGTGTACGTGTGTTTGGCTCACCATTGGCCGCCATATTCTTTGTGTGGCCACAAAAAAGCAAAATTTCAAAAAATTAAAATTCCTCCTTTGCGTTCGTTTTTCCATGTTTTTGCGAGCGATTTTTCTCTTTCATTGCAAATTTCGTTTTAATTTGACTCAATTCAATAAAGAAATTATTGAATGAAATTGCGGAAATTCGATTGAACTCAATGGATGTATGTATGCTTACATATATAATATATATATACATACATATGTGTATGTGTATATGTCATATAAACAGAAAAATATGTCACCGTTACCGCAGCCGTTATACAAATGCATGCATTGACCGTCCACTAGCTGCGGCTTATCCTCTATCTATCAGCATATTCGTTCATCGCCTCTGTCCGTTTTTTGCATTCAATTGAACTTAAATTGAATTGATGATTGCAAATTAAAAGTGGAATGCGCTAATTCGCAATTTTCCTATAAAACCGCAAAAGAAATGAAATTATTTTGCCAGCGTTGAGCAGTTTAAAGCTTGAGTAATTAGTTTGCGTCCAGCAAATCAGTGTTTGTATTGAATTTTATAATAAAAATAATTATTGCAAAGTTGTAGCTTGTTGATAGGTGATTTTGTAAAAAGCTTCGAAAGATCTTTAATATATAAGAAGACTGTATGTAAATATTTGATACCATATTGCAAAGAGGGATATTTAGACTGCTAACCCTGTCTTAGTGGTTTGAAAAAGCCTGAAAACTCGCAACGAAAGACTTTTCTCTCAATTGCTCGTTGTTCAGTGCATACATAAAAAAGCTTCTAAGTAAAAATTACTTACTCACTTGAATGGGTTTTTGACCTTAGTTTCTAAAATAGACAAAAAGTTATTTGACTGCCCTTAATTTAAGTCGGTATAGATATTTTTAGCTTTTATATTTCATATACAAATATTTATATATATATACCCTATTAAAATGTAGAAGGTAATCTTAAATTTTTTATTCCAAATTTTTTGGCTTCGAAATTTTAATGCTTTTTAAGATATTGTACATACCTGTATCTTTATTTCAGCTAATTTTTATGTAATGTAATCTCAGGAGGTATCTTCATTCTTTTAATCACAGATCACATAACCATCCTAAGATGAAGCCTCTGAGCTTTCAAGCTTCTAAAAGCTTAAGAGCTTTTAAGCTTTCCAAGATCGTCTGTAATTTGATATATACATAACTAGCAGCTATACAATTCATGCATAGTCTTGTTCTAGTCTCGAAACGAGTTATGTTAGAAAGTGTTGTACAAAATAAATATAGTGCCGTTCGACTCTCTCAGAATTAAAACTTAAGCTTTTAAGCATCAGGAGCCGAAATCGCATAGAAATTATTCCATAGACACTTGGTGCTTCTATGTAAAGTAAATTTGTTGCCTTTTAAGGCAGAATAATATGAATACAAAATCATAACTTAATCTATATTTCTGTAGTTTGAAACTTGAGAGATTATGTCTATAGGACATAGAAAATAGAAATCCTTCTCTAGCTGTATAACCGTATAAAGCGTTTGGGTATGAGTTTCGCTAAGATTCTAGACACAGCTTGAATAAGGTTCTCTGATTTCATTGCCTAAGTTAGAATTCCGTAAAAACTTTCTGTCAAGATCAACTTTTTCCTAAGTCTACACAGTCCGTACACTCTATACAGAAGCTTGTCCAATAAACAGTCGATATTGAAACATCCATACCTTTATAGTTTTTTTAAAGTTTAAGAGTTTTTCATGAATTGGCTCTTAAACAGAAATGAAAAAATAACTTAATTAGAATTTTTTACCATTCTGAATTAACTCGGAATGTTTATCAGGGTCACTCTAAGCCTCTTCTATAACAGAAATCGAAAAAGACATTCGAGAGACAAAAATTCTATTGTGAAGATTAATCAGATGTTTGAGTGCCGACCTTATAAGATTTATACGAGTGCTATGGATCTTACTGTCTCCGCTAAAACCATCTGGACAACACTCAAATAACAATATTTTTAATTGGTTGGAGCTACTTTCGTACAGATCAAAATCTCGAAACCATAAGCTACTCATTACTTATCGAACATTGTTTACTACTCTAAGCTTGCATAAGATTACTAAGGAACTTAGCGTCATGTCAAAGCTACTACCTGTAGGCTAAGGGTTTCGTTTTAGAACATATGGCAGCAGTAGATCATTTGTATTGTAGATACTTGTAGGAGAAGGGGTAATTAAAACCCCCTTACCATGATGCTGTCATCAATCATCAAATTTGTCAGTCATTAACTGCAAATAAAAACATCCAATGTGCACAGGAGATCATACGAAACAGCAAGAAGTTCATAACACACCCTTCGCCCAAAAACCGATTGTTGTCTCAGCTACACCCGAACTCCCACCAAACTGCAAGCACTTCTTTGTTTGACCTTTTGCTTGTTGCTGATATCCTTTGTGTTTGTGTAATTAAAGAGAAAATTGTGCAATGAAGTTGACAATACCATTAACCCTTTGAGAGCCGATGACAAAACAGCAGCAAAAAAAAAAAAGTTAAAATGACAATAATGCTGAAATAACTGCACGCCATGCAACGCGAGTGGCAAGTTCAACTGTCTACAAATCGAAAGGGTTGACTTCTGCTAGCCGCCAAGCAACAAGTTCGGGCTGATTGGTTAGTTGGTTGTTGGCTTGCGCTAAGCGCTAAGGGTTGATGACACACATCAAGTAGAAATGCAACAACAACAATGACAAGTGGTTGGTATGCAGCGCTACCGGCCGCAGGTGGGTGGGAGTGTAGCCGCTTGGCTGCAGCGCATATTATCTAAGCAAAATTTCCCCCCTCAGCCGCTGCTGTGGCATGCGGCTGCCGGTAATTTAATTTAGCTACTAAAAATATCACACTCGTAGTTCCATATGCCGTTATACTAGGCACTCGTGCAGCCCGCTGTGTTGGAAATCGTGATATTTCTTGATTTCAGCGCAATTTTTGCGCAAATCAGCAAATCACTGTGCAAAAATCATATAAATATTATTGCAAGCTCAGGCACATAGGTAAACATACATACATACATACACATACATATGAAGGTAGATCTTCGTGTGTTATTTGCCAGCGCGTATATTTAGCTGCAAGCGAGAGGCACTTGCGCTCGCGATACGCCGCGCCACAATTGCCACAATCAAATTCAAAAACAATTCGCTTAATTCGCTGGCGGGTAATCAGCAAGTGGATAGCGACACCAGACAGTTCACTACTTGATGTTTGTGTGTGCATGTATGCATGTGTGTTGCGTCTGTGTGAAAGTTCAGTGTCGGTGCCTAATAAAGTACTCGCATATAGGCGGTTGGCGGATACAAGCTTGTGGCGGTTAATGCATTTTACGACGCGCTGGCAGTGCTTTGAACGTCTGCTGGCAGTTTTTGTCTGTATTTGACTTTGTTTCTGTGTATAAAATGCAATTTTAAGAAAAAAAATATTTTTAGAAATAAAAAATTTGGCGAATTTCAAAGCAAAACGTTCTGATTTGTTTGCTTAATATAATATTTTTGTCACAAAAGCTTTATTTTAGAAGTTTCAACATTTAAACAGCTCCTTAGGCAAAAAGCGACATGTGCAAAGTTTCAAATCGATATCTCATTAACTGAGGGACTAGTTCGCGTATATACAGGCAGACGAACATTTCTAGATCAACTCAGCACGCCATGCTGATTATTTATATATAAATTTTATAGGACCTCCAACGTTTCCTTCTGTCTATTACAAACATCGTAGTAAACTTTATATACCCAGTTCAGGGTATAAAAGCCTAGAGAAAATGTATAAGTCAGTTTAACAAAATTTTTTATGATATATAAAAAATTATAATTACTGCTTTATTAATCAATTGGTATCGAAAATTAGAAAAAAATATTATTTATTAAAAAATAATAAGTTTTATAAAAAAAAATTTTATAACAAAAATTTAAAACAAATTTAATTTTTCGTAATATGGTAACTATTCTGTAAACAATTTCCACTTCACGCGAAAATACAACCAAAAATTATAAAACTTTTCGAAAAATATGTATTTGAATTTTCTGTCATCAGCAAGAGAAATACAAATAAAAAAAAATAAATTAGTAAAAAAAAAATTAAATATTAAAAAATTGTTTAATACAAATATTCTGATAAATAAAAAATATTTAATAAACAATTTTTTTATATTATCATTTTTTTTAAATAAAAATAACATATTTTTTAATAGAATTTTATGTTCTTCTACAAAAAAATAAAAAATTACAAATGAAAGACAAAAAGTATTATTATTTACAAATTTTTTTATTTTTATTTTTAATTTTTTAATTATTTCAGTAATATTAAATAATAGAGTATCCCACCTTTAAACCACACCGACATACTTTGTAGTGTACTGATAAAAATTATATTTAAAAACTGATTGTATCGTTAAAAATATTATTTATAAACTTTATCTAACCCAGCCTTTATTAGAGGGCACTGAATGCATTTCAAAGTCAATTTGCATAGAATAACCACAGCTGACTTTTGAGTGCCATACTGCCGCCATACATACACACACCACTACATACAGCAGTGCGTTCTAATTTTTGCGGTGATAGCATGTAAGAACAAGAACAAACACACAGTCAGTTGGCTGCAAGTTACATCAGCGCGCTAATCCGCGACCAGCCCAATTTGTATATAACCGTGTGCAACCGGTAGTTGTAACGCCAACGCGCACAACACCTTCACACCGCTAAGCGGCGCTGCCTTTAGCATGCAGTGCGCGCAGTTATTGCTCACCTCTCCCTCTCTTCCTACCGCTCTTGCTGTAGAAGCTCCTTTTACGATCGTCTAATTCGCTTAGTTGCACCGCCAACACTGATATGCCTATCAACAACAATACCGGTGTCCGGTGTCGCCAACATTGCAACAACAAAAGCAACACTGCTTGACACATTAGCTCATCACATCATCAGCTGTTGCACATCCGCATTGTCTAGCGCAGCGTTAATTGGGTTAAATGTCGGCTGTTGTGCATATGTAAAAATAGCTGAGCGTTGTGTATGTGTGTGTGTTTGCACGTGCTCGGCTGACTGTGAACTTTTGAGGCGACGCTCAATGGCGTTTATTGTTCATAAAAGTATGGATATCGTATGGAAGTATGGATATGATTACAAATTTTATGTTAGAAAACACTTCACACACACACACGCACACATGCAAGGCGAAAAAGTTGCTAAACTCAATTTTCACGTTCTGTATAGTCTACTTTGTGGCGCATGCGCAGCAACTTTCTTTTTCGCTAGCAATAACTGCATAAAAATGTTTATATATAAAATTATGTTTGTATATATATGTATGTATGTATATATTTATGTATACGTATACATTTATGCATAATATCTGCTTGTCAGCTGAATTGCTTAATTCAATTTGTAAATTCGAAAGTATGCGCAGCAATTTGATTAATCGAAGGGCTGACTGGCTGGCTGCCATAAGCTGGGCAGCATAAACACAACAAATAGAGTGCCATATTCTCAGCTCACATACTAAATAGTAGCTACACTATATACCCTGACGGCAACGAGTTTTACGTTGAAGACAATTGCTGCCACATAATTTGCCACAAGTGTTGGACAAGCACTAATTGGCAGACAGACTTATGCATATGCATGCTGGCGCACATAACACACACACAAATAAACATATTTATGTAATATCTTATATGCATACATATGTATATACTCTCGTCTTATATCTTCGGTCGTTGAATTTGACCGCCAGGCATTCCAGCAGGAACATGTGTACCCACGCGCTCTTTTTTCTTGAACCCCCTTTCTCGGACCTCCACTATGTACATAAATACTCGTTTATATATGTATGCATATAACTACATTTGCACACAGAGTTTCGTGCAATTTCACGCAATTCCCATATGCAATTTGCGTAATTTAACTTAATGAAATTAGGCTCAGTCACTTTGGTCCATTGTGTGCGTAAAGTGAGTTTAGTGGCAAGTTGTTGTGAATGCCACCCATCGCCTTCTTGTGCGCCGGTACGTGTGTGTGAAGTACAATATTTTTGATTAAATTATAAGAGTTTAAGTACGCAATATTATATTCAATTTACGCTCTGCCTGATTTCAAGTAGGAAGGCATTTTTTTTCTTTCAGTTTTTGAGGCATAATTGCGGTTAGGTTTAAAAAAATATAGCTTTAAATTTTGAAAGTAGTGAAAAAATAGTAAATACTGATTCTTATACCATAAACAGGGTATATAAAGTTTGCCAGGAAGTTTGTAACACCCAAAGCGAAGCGTCACGAGCCGACAAGCTGAGTCGATTTAGCGATGCCCGTCTGTTCTTCTGTCTCTATACCTATATACTTTTTATAATTTTTTTGGAAAAATGTCTATTTAAAAATGGAAGAATTTATAATTTTGAGTTTTTATATTTTTTTTCATAAAAAAGTCTTTAAAACTAATTAAAACAAAAACTGTTTTTTAAATTTTTTTTATAAAAATGTCTAAAAATAAAAATTCTTTAAAAACGTTTTCTTTTTTTAACTTTTAGAAATTTCTTTCAATACGCAAGTTCATTTAAAATTTTTTTTTTTAATATATCATTTTTTCGGTTTTAAAACGTTTTTACAAAAATTGTTTTATTGAATTAAGTTTTTCTCATCATTGGTGGCAACCCATGCTCAAATATTTCTGACAAAATTTTATCTTAAACCTGCTAAATTAAATATATTTTCATTAATAAATTGTGTTGAGCTGAAAATTTGAAAAATATGGCAACCTATTAGAAGTATAATATGTTGAGTTGTCTTAAAGCTGTTCTTTTTGTTAAACACGTTATAAGAACTTTATTTATTTGATAAAAATTGTATTAAACACAATTTAAAAAAGGTGGCAACCTTCGACAAACAAATTTTGAACTGTAAGCCTGCTTAAACCGTTTGAGGTTTTTGTACAATATATGGATTTAATTAACTTTTTCAAATTAAAAATTTAAAACAGTTGGCAACCTTCTAACATATTTGTACCAGTATAACAATAAACAATACCAAAGAATATAATTCTCACTCACAGTTACACTCCAGCAAAGAATGAAGCGAGTACCTACGTATCAGTTATAAAGTTCTTAAAAATATTAAGCCATATTTTTGTATGCTGATTAACCGCGTTATCACATACCGATATACGTAAGTTTGTATATATGTATAAGCTGCTTTCATAATGGCTATTTCAATATGCGCCCGCCTTCATAAAGAATAAAATTTCCAAAAAAAAAGCAAACATGCCAAACCCAATTCTCCCTCACTTTGTGTTGAACACCAGGAATATGCAACAAATTTGCTGTCGCCGTTGTGTCCGGCGTTAATGGAATTATAATTTATGAAATTCCACTTTTTATGCATTTTTTTTGCAATTTGTTTGTGCATTTTTACTTTCATTATTCATTGCTGCATAACATATGCCAGCAGCAAATCGATGCAGCGTGCAGCAGACACAGCTGTGGCAGCAATAGCAAAATGTAAGGGACGGCAACAAAAACATATAGAAACTCATTGTCATATGCGATTTTTTATTTAATATTGTCCTTTCAGTATTTTTTTTTCAACTTTTTATTTCGTTGTTGTTTGCGCTGTTCCTTTCTGCCTCAGTTGATGGACTTGTATTTCGCTTTTAATTCAGTTAATTCAAATTAATCAAGTGAAATTGCATTTCGTTTGAATGCAGTCTCGCGCTTTCAATTAATGCAATTGATGTAAAACAAAAAAAAGTAGGCAACAACAATAAACAACATGTTGCAATGCACAAATATAGAGAAGTGTGTGTGTGTGCTTGTATATTATATACATATATGAAGAATGTATGTGAGTACATAAATTATGAATGCTTATATTTTCATATTAGTATATAGTATATACATATAGTATATGTTTCTATTAAAACACATATATATACATATACATATTTATTATATTTTCGCTCACTTTTTATTATTTGCAGCCTTTTTTGTCGCTTTTCCTGCTGCCTGTTGCATGTTTATTCGAAATTTCAATTAATGTTCTCCATATTTACATGCAACATGCTAAATAAATAAGTGAATGAAGTGTAATATTTTTTACAGAAGAAATTTGTACACATCTGCTACACTTGTATTCAAATTAAATTTAAAAAAGCTAATTAGCTAATTAAATAACTTTTATAGCTCAAAATATCAAAAGTGTCTAAGATAACTTTTTTTTCAAAAATTTCTGTGACCTCTCTAAAATTTTGCTTGGCAACTTTTCAAAATACTACAGTCAAACCTGGTTAAGAGAGAGTTCAAGGGACTATGATTTTTTTCTCACTTATAGAGGTTTCTCACTACTGCTCTCACTAAAACTCTCTAATACGAGTTTCTAGCTTATAGAGATACAGAAGAGGTTTGTCTCACTTTCAGAGGTTTATGAATGTTAAAATGCATAAATACAAAGAAGCAAGTAACAGGCAAATTTTATAAAAAAAAAATGAATGAGCCATACATAGGAAAATTGTCGCTTATAGAGGTAAATACAAAAGTTGCTCTCAGTTATAAAATTCAGAGTGGGAAAAACGACTGCCACCACTATGGAGGTTTTTGTTTCTCACTCATAGAGGTTTTGGAGAGGTCAAAGTTCGGTACCTGAGAACTATTCTCACTTATAAAGTTTTCTTGCTTACCTAATTCTCTCTTACTCAGGTTTGACAGTACATCATTCTTAAAAAATTGACACACTCATGCAGGCATCAATTACACTTGGAAATATCTAAAAAAAACCTTTTTAGATTAGTTATCTCAAGTGAGAGCCGTCCTCAAACATCTAATCAAATTTCGTATTTTAATAAAAAACGCTTAATACCCAAAACCTTAACCAAAAGGTGTTGAGTCGAAGCATAAGGGATGTTGAGATTCTCTGGTATCTCGCTGATGCCAATATGATGATTTTTAGGCACTGTTTCTTTAACTTTTTTGATTTCATTGTCATTAACAGAGGGGGGGTGGATGAGAACTCGTATGATGCATGTTTTCGATGACTTCACGACCTTAACTGATTACTTTGTTTCAATCAAGTACTTTTTTTAGTCGTGATAAAGTAGATTCTCAAAAACACTTCTGCAACATTTTCAATTAATCTGTAGTGTTCATGTTTTTATTGTAAACCCAAAAATTCAAGCAAGCTGGTTGCTCTAAATGACTTATGGAGATCAGACTTCGCACATAAAAAAGGTTGTACCAATCTAGGGCAAAATAATGTTTATACGAGTCAAATTAGATCTCTGTACCGATCTCACTGCCAATCGCTATCTCTTTATAAATAAAATAGACTTCTCTGTAGTATAGACAATACTTTACTTGCCTTATGGATCTGCTTTATTTCGACTATCAACTATACTAACACTCTTAAAACACAAAGAGTAAATTAAGAATCGAGCATTACCACATTAACTGCTACTCTTAATAATAGCGATTCATATTTTGTGTTTAAGCTATATTTCGAACTTGATATACTCTGAAGGGTTCATTAGAGGTTTATCTCTGATAATAGTGCATTGATAAGTGTATCAATCTACTTATATGAGTAATCTTACAAATATGTTTAGAGCAGAGAACCATTTGTAGATATTACAAGTTGCGTAGATGTTGCAGTTGGGTACGTAGTTCGTCTGATTTGAATTTCTGCTTTCTTCAATGAAGTTCACAAAAATGTCGCTATTCGGTTTTTATTAAAAAGTCTTTTGAGAAGTAAAATAATACTTCTCAACGTTTTTTGAAACCGTATTTACAGCGTTTAGCTCTTCTTTCAGTTTTTATGATTACTGAGGACTTGCTAACAACTAATATGCTCAGTCTGCTATATGGAGAATTTTTTATATAGTGATTTGTAAGCATATTTTTATACACTGCAACCCTCTCAAACACAATCTTTCACAAGTATTATCAAAAATATATATGTTCACAGCAAAAAAGAAAAAAAATCACAACCGCTAAATTCCTGGAATCCGCGCTAATAGACTTTTCAAGCGCTTACAAAGCTTTTAAACCGTAGGATAAAGATTTTGTTTGCACACACCTTTCGAGCTGTCTGCTGTTTGCCTGCCACGCTCATGCAACGGCAATTGCAATGGCAACAACAACAGCAACAACAATGCAATTATCCAATTGTGTGTCAGCTAAGTTTTGTTGCACTTCATTGTCTGCGAGGATTACTTCATTGATAAAGAGGATGACGCTAATGGCGATGGCGGCAAGTGATAATGCGAGATTTCGGTGCGGCGAGTGTGAGCGGTGTAAGCACATGCATATGCGATGATGGCAATGAGGATTGTGCTGATGATGATGTTAAGGCTGATGATTATTTCATTACCGGCAGTTAGGTATATATATATATATGTACCGTTATTTAGACTCACGTACATTGCAGCGGCAAGACAATGCGCACACGCGAAATTCAATTCAATTAAGCGACACTAACAACAAAGCAAAATGTACAACTGCAACAACACAAACAATACGTGGCCGTGTGGCGAATAGCGGATTATGATTTAACAGCGAATTGCCGACCGTAAGTGCATGTGTGTGGGTGTAGACCTACGTTAGTCGCCTCGCAATCGCATTTCCAAATCTGTTGCAATACATTTGCAACTGTTTGCCATAAGAAATGGTGGTGGGAGGTGGGAAAATATGTAGTTTTGCACAGATACTGTTATATACGCACGTACATGGCGTTCGGTTAGCGTGTGCTGTATTTAATGGCGGGCAATAAGCGTCGCGCAGTCGTCTAATGCAATTTCCCCATTGCAAAATTGCGAAAATTAAGTAAATTGCATTTGTTAAAATTGCTGCTACCGCTCAATGAACGGCTCCACAGCGATGCGGCAACCAAACGTGCGACTAACGAACGAGCTGTGTTGGCTGCAACTGCATAGCGCAACATATTGTGGCTAACGGTGCAGCAATTGCCGAAAAATGCCATTACTAATCCACATTTTGACGCGCATTGTAGTTGTTATCGACGCGCCGCTCTGTGTGTGCGGCTGTGTGCACTATCCCTCAGCCCTCAGCTCTCCACACCCAGCACTCATGCAACGGTGTTGCCATTTAGCGTGGCGGACGCGAACGCGCCGCAATTCATCATCATCAGCGCATCATTGGCATGCAAATTCAATCAGCGCATGTTTGCCACACTCGCACTCAGCCACATATGCCACTTGCTACATTGCCTAACGCGTTGGTTTTGCAACATTTGTAATCAGCCGGTGAAGTGTGCGAAAAACGATTTGTTGTGCGCTTGTTGCCAGGTCGTTTAGTGATTGAAATTGCATTTTTGGCAAAAAGCCGCGATTTGTTGGTGAATTCAAAGAGTTGTTGCCGTGTCGCTGTGACAACAAAGTGGCGTGTCACGTTGTGTTTTTGGTTATATTTGGTGTTAACTGTTATGTAGAATTGTTGTTGTTGTTGCGTTGCAATTCTCTGCTGCGCAAAGGAAAAGTTTTGAAAATTTAAAAAATTTAAAATGACAATAAGTTGAGTAGCAGACGCTTAAACTCGCTCTGCGATACTACATAACCTCACTCTTTTGTGATATTAGCCAAATTTATATATTTCGAAAATTTTCAATACTAAGACCATATCTCTTTTTCTATTTTATTTAAAAAAAATTCCAAAAGACCAGAGCGACATAGTTTAGAAAATTATCTTAAACTCTCTGAGGTTCCCAGTAAGCATTATGTGTACAAGATAAGTCTGCCAAGTAACTAAGAACTCCTTTTAGTGAATGTTATTTAAAAATCAGTATCTCTTCTAAATGGAACTGAAGAAAGCGTTATTAAAAGCTGAATACAAGCGCATATGAGAGATGTTGCATGATGTTCGAGCTATGAGATCAACAATATTCCTCTTAAAGAAAGAAATTTGACTCTTTTATTCCAAAAATTTACTTTAATAACAAAAACTACTTGTTTTTCCTTTTATCTATGCTTTGAATATATACTTTGAATTATATAATTGAGCCAAAGTCTGAGGAGTATTATGAAATTCTTTGAAATTTCACTCCGAATTACTATTTTCTATTGAAAATATTGTAGTAATACGGCAAAATCGACTTGTTTTCTAGGACCAAACCAATTTTTTTCGAGTGTTTGAGACATAAATAAAAAAAGTAGACTCTTCGTTTTTCACAATTAACCTCCAAAATCGAAAAAAAAATTTCGAATTTCGTATTTTGATTTTTTTTTTAAAAAGTAGATTTTCCGTTTTTCAAAATAAACCTCTAAAATTGGTATATTTTTTTCGAATTTCGAAATTTGATATTTTTTCGAAAATCCGTTTTTGGTCGCTTATAGCAACTGTCAGATAAAGCTGACAGAAATATATTATAACCCATTGAAATAAAAGGAAAAGGTAGATTATGTCCATATTTATAGTGTATTAGTAACTTACAAAAATACTATATATAAAATGATGTTTAAATTAAGCGTAATTTCGAATTTCGAAGAAATAATTTTCGATTGTATATTTTGACTTCGAAAAATGGAGAAATTTCTTTTCTACTTATGACTCGAACTCTCGAAAAAAATTGGTTTGGTTCAATACCAAGAAAAAATACCGCAAGTAAAGTATAATGATAGCATCGCTTTTAAATTTCGATTTTATTCATGATTTGACGTTTATTACAGAACGTATTGCCTGTTTTATTTTCTTATTCGCAACTTTATTTACATTTTTGTATAATAATTTTGTTATCCAATTTTGAATAGTTTTCAAAGGTTATGACAAATTTTTATTATATTTTATAAAAAAAACTCTTTTTCAAATGATTATGTATTACATTTTCCTTATTTAAATGCCCGCAGCTGCATTTATAATTAAAAGGCCTTTTTGTGACATACATAATTTGATTAATTAGTTTATTTTTAAAGGGTAATATTGATCTTGTCGTTAAATATTGATAAATAAAGTAAATTTTCTAAAGCGTTCTTATAACTTTGTCCGTGGCTGTACTTATAATTTTTTAAGATTTTTCTTAATTTCTCTTTGATCTGATTATTGTATTAACTTTAGGTTTGAAATGTCGTTGAGTATACTTTGTAAATTGCGTTCTTATTGCCTTGCCCGCAACTGTATTAGTTTAGTTTTTTTCGCAAAACTTACTATTTATTAAAAATTAAGTAGGATTTCCACTTTAATCCACGATTTCTACAATAAGTAATACCGAATAAAGTTATTTAAAATTTGTAACGGGCTCTTATAACTTTTCCGTGGCTGTATTTATCATTTCTCATCATATTATCTCTTTCCGACCTAATTGTTGTAGTGATTTTTAGTTAAAAGTGTAATTTAGCAAGTTTTATAAAACGTGTTCTTATATTTTTGCCCGCAACTGTACTAATTTATACACACATTTTTGCACAATATTTTTTATTTCGTAAAAATTAAGTACTATTTCTACTTTAACCTATGAAAAATTATTGTTGAATGCATTTTAACTTGTCCTTATTTCCTTGCCCGCAACTGTATTTATATTTACATAACTTTTTGAAACAATATTATACTAAATATAAATTTTTGCAAATTTTACGGTTTTCAACTAAATTTTATTTAAAAAATTTGTTCTCGTTTTCCTACCCGCAACTGTATTCTCATTTAGTCATCCGCCATTAATCACTAATGCAATTCTCTAATGAATCGATTCATTTCGAACGCTGAATTAGCTGAATTTTGATAATTTCAATAATTGCATCTACTCAAATGTTTCACACATGCACACAACATCGACACGCATGTATGTATGTTTGTATGTGTGTGTATAGTAATGCAGGTGATTGCATTTGCAGGCAATTGCGCCGAATTCCGCAGTTGCTTAATGAATTAATAAACTTTTAATTAGCAAACCATTAAGCACCTGCACATGCATTGCTCCACAAACACACACATACATATATCCATATGTATAGGTATTTTAGACGCGCTCAAATTGGAAATAGATGGAGCTTTTTTGTTGTTTTTATGTGAAAAATGATTTATCATTAGAATATAAAGTGCGCACAATTTTATATTTAACGTTGCGAAATTTGTGAAATTCGCTGTGGCCAAATACCGTGCGAAATCCCATTGCTAATTGCTCTTATACTAAATCCCCATTAATATCCGCCCTAAATTAGGCAATGAAATTTTAATTTACTAACTGTATACCGTTATAAGTAACAGCTGTGGTCAGGCGAATGCAGTGAGTGAAAGCGCTAACGGCAGGTGAGATGTGTGTGTGTGTGTGTGTGTATGAGAGAAAAAGAGAGGGATAGAGAGAAAGAGTGAAAGCGAAACAGAAGGAGCGCTTGGGCGCAGAGGTGTTCTGACTGAATTTAATGTTTATATATATATATATATGTCTGTGTGTGTGCGTTTGTGTTGAGGCACTGCTGCTTATGTAATTCTGCCACTAAATATTGCATTAACTAACAACCAGCGCTTGTTAAACTATTTATGCATACACTTATAGCACATCAATATATGTGTGTGTGTGTGGCTGTGTGTTTTCAGCTTTTCACCGTTAGTTTGTTGGACCTGCCGGTCTAGCAAATGAGTTGTAGTTAACCGCAACTGTCAGCCATTTGGGGTCACAGCTGTGGCCGTTCACTCCTTTACGCGTTAATGCCACATATTTTATATGTACGAGGCACGAACCCGGCAGCTGGGGCTCAGCTTTAGCTCCACTTTGTCGAAATGGGAAAATTTCCATTTGCTAAATGAAATTTTGCGGACACTTCGTTTCGAATGCGTACAGACACAATTATGCAGAATTACAAATGCGCACAATTCTAATGGCTGACACACACACACATACATATTTACATATATATAATCACATATAACGGCACTTCACCCAACCACAGTTTGCAGCGCCAATGTACCGTTAAAATTTCAAATAACACACGCACAGTTAGTGCAACGGTTTGTTAGCGCTCTGGACCACACACAGCGTTTGCGAGTGAAAAAATAACAACAATAACAAAACGCCTCTACAAATTATTCTGCTATTATTGGCTGTCGACTTTAATAAAGCCGCTCGCTGTTGTTGTTGCTGATGTTTTTGTTGTTGGCACGTTTGCCTAAATGAGAATTTATTGCACCCAATACGGCATTGTGGCGGCAGCGCCTATTTTAACAGCTCACCCACCTACTACTCTCTCTACACAACTCTACTATAAATAGTATAAATAAGTATGTGTGCGTGTGTTTGTGCGCGCTTGGTCGCAGGTGCGTGCTGTTGCGCCATTAAATATGCAATTTTGCGTGTTCAAATTAGTTGGTCGCATTGGTCCGCGTGCCGCATTTGTAATCCGATACTCGCAGTTAGCGGCGATTGTATGCGTCGTAGATTGTTGCTGCTGTTGTTGTCTGTGTGCGTGCAATAAAAAGTCGCATATTTTTGGTTGTCATAAATTTGAGGTTATGTATTTTTTTTTTTATTAATTCACACAGCACTGCTGTCGGTCTGTTGAAATCGCCATTAATTTTATGACAAATGGAAATAAAGAAATGCAAATTTAATTCATTAAGTTAGTTCATAATTAATATTTTTCCATAAATAAATTAGCATGATATTTTAAAAATTGTATAAATTATGGAAAGTTGGTAAAAAAATATTTGATTTTCATAGATTTATGAAGCAATGCTCCTGCTTACTTAGCGTTTTATTTAATTTGCAATTTCTTCTTTCCATTTCCTTTTCGAAGCGTCTCAACAAATTGTTGTTGTTGCAGCGACAGAAACATTTCTAAAGTAATTTGGTGTAATGCTGCCGGGTTGGTAGTTTTGAGCCGGATTAAAATGCGGGTCCGTTCTGGTTACGTAGATCCGACTTTCGTCGGAACGAATGTCATCGTCTTCGCCCTATGCACAGTCTACTTTTGAGTATAGAAAACACGTTACAGAGCTCTGTCTGATCAAAAATAACCCGGAGAGGTTGTTCTGTAATTATTTTGTAGTAGAAACCTAAGAAGATTCATTTAAGGGGTTACATGGGTTTCGTCGAATAAAGAACGCCAAATTCAAATTTATTATTCCGAAGATACATATTTGATAAAGATTTTGTAAAAATATTCAAAACTCGGTCATTACGACGTCATTTCCGAAATTCACTCAGTTAATTCCAGAGCTCTTTCAGATCATTCGGCTTTCGTAGCTAATGGTTTAGCCTAAATTATAATTTTTCTCAATTCTTTCTATATTTTATTAATCATTATCTTCAGATTATTGTATTTACTACATTTTTCGTTCAAAAATTTTCAGAATAGTCCACTCATCAATCTAATCTCTCATTCTCTTAAGAAGACACAACATTCTTGGAACTTGTTGTCAGCTGTCGTCAAATTTTATCAGTGAATATATATACAGTGACGCCAGTAGGCCGATCTGAAGCTCTCCATACGCACAGAACTCATACTCATACTCATTATTGTTATCTTTTAGTATACTTCAACATTTAGCTAGCTATATGTTATCCCTTAGACAATTCTAGCTGACAGCTATGTATTCTTACAATAACTTTCAATAACCTGAAATATGTTAATGTATATTTTTCGCTCTATAAATTAATTAATAGTTCTATCTTAGCCATTGCTTGCTTCTTCTATGGATTCTAATCTCACATATGATTTCATGAGCTGAATATTATTCTATAAAACAGCTCAATAGTGGCGATTTTCTTAAAAGTAAAAATGTATATATTTCGAGAACTGTTAATGCTAAAACCGTTAGATAACAAAATTGCATTTGCCTTTTGTTTTGGCTTTGTCTTTTGTTTCCACTTTTAATACCCTTTGAGTACAGAATATTATTAGTGTCGAATTATTTATATGCATTCTCTAAAGCAGCTATAAAAAGGTTCTGAAGAAATTCTGGAGGATTCGTGAATCCCGTCCAATAACCTAAATCCGTTAGTAATCAATATTTATTTTCTTTATGAAATGCTAGTAGTTCGTGGTTTTGGTTTTTGGAGTCTTTAAGGTCATCCACAAAACAGGCTGACTTATCGTCTCAGATTAATGGTGGTATATACCACATAAAAGGTTGAAAGTTTCCAGATAGAGCTCACTCTCTTGTGATACCACTAAGATCTACCAGCACACGGCTTCTGTGGTTTCATAGAGTATATATCCTGACTAAAGAATTGAATGACACAGATACATACCATCATCCGAGGCTTCTCAATATCAATTTCAGGTCGACTTTTTGTATTTAGCGGATCAGATAACTAGAGACAACAGTGCTGCTTCGGGTTCGCAACTACCAAAATATTTTTTGTATGTATAATAAAAATAGGGAT
Source organism: Bactrocera oleae (assembly GCF_042242935.1). Taxonomy (NCBI): domain Eukaryota; kingdom Metazoa; phylum Arthropoda; class Insecta; order Diptera; family Tephritidae; genus Bactrocera; species Bactrocera oleae. Next base: position 5,953,259 of record NC_091537.1, on the reverse strand, counting down.
CCATACTTTCTGTCAAGCTAAAGCTTGTTGGGTTATTATGGTCAACATCTGCAGTTTGTAGATAGAGTTTACGTCGTCTCTTTTGTTCAATTTCATTTGTTATTGTGCTTCTTCACATCATAATAAGAAAATGAAATCTAAAAACGCAACTCAATTTATTTGAGCACATTGCAATCGGTGTGCTATGAATAACGTAAATAATGACACAGAGAGTGCAAGGACATTCAGAACCGATATGACTTTATGATTCTCACTGATGAATACGTTCACAAACAAATCTCTCGAATACTGTGGACTACAACACTAGGCGAGCATATTTTGCATAACTGGCACACCCATCTTAAATTTACACACTAACACACCTTCACACTCTTATGTAGGCATATATCTTTAAGATTTCATGCTCTCCATTTACAATAACAAATCGAATTGAATTGATTTCAATGGAATGCCATTAAGAAAAAACAATAAAAAAAAGAAATCAAATTGCGACGCATCGATTGAATATTGAATTGCATGGCATTGGATTGCAATGGATAATAAATGCAATGCTGTAGCAAACAAACGCAGAGTTGTATTCGTATTGAACGAATAATGGTAATTGTCTCTAATTGAATCGAATTAAAGGTGCAATTGACAATGTTAGCGCAGCGGCAATGCGACGGCGCCAACGACTTTCAATGAGCGAGCGTTCTCCTTCTCGCTTATGTCTATATACATATGTGGAGATGTATGGCTGTTATTACTCATATTCGTACGATTGATAATTTACTTCAATTGAATTGAATTCAAATTATTCGTTCAAACGAATGCGTGATTGAAATTTTTAATTTATGTTCATTGCGCGGCAAATTCAATTCTACATACATGTGTATGTATATACATATGTTTGTGTGTATATATGTATTTATGCAGTGGTAAGAGAAAAAGCGAACATATGTTTTTTATATTGATTGCATGCCGCTGATAATCTCTTTTAGTTCATATGTTCTAGTAATATGCTCTGCAGGTTGCTTTGAATTTGCATATACATTTTCTTGTGCTAAGTTTTCTATTCACACTTACATATCTACGAAATATAATACGCATATAGTATATAGTTGCTTTTTAACTGAGCTGTAACATTTTTGCTAATTTTAAAAATCGAATGGGTTACATGATGTTTATTAAGTGAAGATGAGGTTAACTTTAGGCAGCGATTGCCGTGAAAAGAACATATATGTGTCAATATCTAAAAAATCTTATTTCATTAGGAAAATATTATTTTCAATTATTCAATGGGTTTTCAGATAGATTTTCGAACATAAAATTTTATTTTCAAATCCAAGCATAAGTCAGGATGCTTATATGATCGATAGGTTAGGTTAGGTAAATAAGCTGATTTTTCGTGAGGCCACGAAAACTCGTCGTTATATCACACTATGTTGGTGGCCTGCTCACCGAAGATTTCCCTTAATATATCCATTGATATTGATGCGATGTGTGGGAAGTGGCGCCGTCTTGTTGATATCACGAGCTTCAATTTCAGACATCAAATAGTCGGTTATCATTCAAGAGTAATTTTGCCAAATAAAAAAAAATATTACATCTTTCAAGGTCGATGGGTGTAAGATAAGTCTAAACAAGAAAAAATGTTAACTTTGGTTGCACCGAAGCTATATAATACCCTTCACAAATGCAAAATGTTCTTTCCCAGAATTTAATTCCTAATCGGAGATTGCATTATTGCCTTAGATAATATACCATGCCAAATTTCTTTAAGACATCTCGTCAAATGAATAAGTTAACTATGTAAGCACTTGATTCCGATAGTTCAGTTTGTATCACAGCTATATTCTATAGTAGTCCGATGTCGGAGGTTCCGACAAATGAGCAGCTACTTGGGGAGAAAAAGACGTGTTCTAAATTTCATATCGATATTTCATAAACTGAGCTATAAGAATTTATATAAAATCGGCAGAATTTAATTGTAAACATAGAAAGTATTTCTATATACAATTAAAATAATTAAAATTAAAATAGTAGGAGTTCGAAATATATACTCACATTTTTTTCAAAAATATTACGATTACTTTTGCGCTTAACTGTAATTGCAAATATTTATATGTCTACAAATACTCAAAATAAATATCTTTATTTATAAAAAAAACTTATCTTCGTTATCTCCTATCAGCTTGGTCCTGCTGCCGCGGGAAGAGGCATGTTCTGCTATCAGTGTCCGCCATCGTTGCATCCATGTGGACCGCATCCGTCGCGCTTGCCAACGCTGGATTATCCGTTCGCAGCAACGCATCCATGTAAGTAGGCGTGCATTAATGTATCTTATATACATATATATATATTTATGTACATATGCATTAGGGTGGAGCGAAACTTTTTTGTTTTTGCTTAATCTGAGGGTCAAATTTGTAGATTATGAAAAAAAAATATTTTCGCTCCACCCTAATATGTATAAATAATATATAATTTTATAAATGTAAATATATTTTTAAATATATCTACACAAATCTATAAACCTATAAGCTATTTGAAGGAAAGACAATATATTTAAATTTGAATGCATTTAGGTTGCTAGTAAACACATATGCGCTCACAATATATTGCATTGTGTTTGTTTAAACTTATTTACATATCTATTTACATGTATTTGTGTGCGCACAGATACAATTTTCGTCCTTTCACGCCCTATCGCAGCCACTTCATTTCCTTTATCACTCAACAGCCATAGATCAAATTTAATAAAATTAGTGTATAACTGTAAAAGTGCAACATGCAGCATAATAAATACATAAAATATGTGCTCATATGTTTACAATAACAAAAACAGCTAAATATATAATGCGGAAGAGAATACGAAATGAATACACAGCAGCAACACAGATAAGATAAAAAGCCACTGATAAGAGTCATGTGCAGCACTAAACTAATTTCGCAGCAATTTTCGACGCAAAAGCAAAGCGGCCGATAAGCATCTTCAGCGCAAAAATAAAGTTAGAGGCTTACATACATATGTTTGTATATGCTGATGTATGCGCCGCTAACAGACAACTCAACTTTTACCAAAACATATGTACATATGTATGTATGTCCTACCCTCTATCGTTCGCTCGTGCACCGGTTTCCTTAACACTCCCTCAGCCGAACTCGCTGCATGTCCTTCAAATGCATTAACGAATTATTCTATTAGCCTTTGCGTTCGGCAAAGTATTCAAAATATCGAATTACCAACAACAACAATAAAGACCGCTTACAACTTTTCTTGTCTCGCTATGGAGGGTTAAACTTTTGACAGCAAAACATTTTTTGTTGTTGCCTCGATTTTTCCTGTGGTCCATTGGCTCTCTTGACATTTGATGGGCGCTTTTCGGACTCACTTTTTTTAGATTTTTTGTTTTTATTTTTTTTTTGTTTTAATACTTTTCGTGCCATCTTCTTATTGCTGTTCTTTTCGGTTTTTTTATATTTATTTGGCTATAGCGGGTTCGCGTAAATTGAATCAGAAGAATTTGTGTGCCAATCGATTCGATTATGGTTCGAAAATTTTACTGATTAAATTAATGGACATTGAAGATTCATCAAGTTATTCAATCAAGCGTTGTGGTGAAAATAGTTTGAACATACGATATTGACATATGATAGGTTGATTGGTGAACCATACACCAACACATATGTACTCGTAAAGGAATATACACATACATATCCGAAAATTCGTTGAAATCATAAAGAGTACGTTCACTTCTGTAAACTTCGTTTGAAAATATTTCGAGAACTGTAATTAAATTCAATTGGGATTCTTATTATTTAATCATAAAAAGCGTAAATTTTAATTCTCACAGACAAACATATATGTATGTACATATATTCATATATGCCTAGAATCCTTTGTGCTCGGAATTCTGTAAAATGCGATAGGTTCTTTTATTTACTTCAAGACGCATGCTATTTTTATCTTGACCAGCGCAAACTTTTTATGGTATATTGCCATGTACACTTTTTCTCCCTTATTCGCCTAAATTAGTGAGTTCATTGAAACTTATAAGATGTGAGCTCTCTTAGCTATAAGAAACATAGTATTCTTGCAAGCATCTAAGTATTTCAAGAGTTGTGACAAACACTTAAAAATACTGAGACTGGCCTCCAAAGATTTAAGGTTTGGAATGTAGTTTTCGGAATTTCAGGATTTTGAAATATTGATATCGGGATACCGAAAAATTTAGAGATTTATTATAGTTAAGTTGCAATTTATTATTGTTATTGGTAAAAAGAATTTTATACATTTCGGGATTTTGAAATGTTCATTTCGGGATTCCGAAAATTTTCGGTATTTAGGATTTGTGTGTTAAGTTGCTAAAATACTCTCCAAAATATAAAAAATAATTATTACATTTTTTGACTTACAATATTACCATATCCTAAGAGGTGTAACTGGATAGTATAAAAGGACGTAAAAGTATTTCTTAATAATTCCTCAGTTTAAGAATTAATATGCACTAATTTCTTTATAGAATATTATCATTGATAAAAAAGAGTTATATGCGTTTCAGGATTTTGAAATATCGATTTCGGGATCCCGAAAATTTTCGGGATTTAGGAAATGTAAGTCGCTACAATATTTTCCAAAATATAAAAAAGCCAGTAAATTTTAGTGTTGTGGCTTATAATACTGTTTTGGCTTATAATACTTCCTAAAAGGTATAACTCGATGCTATAAAAGCAGTTGCATGTATATCGCTCTTAAATTCTCAGTTAGGAAGTATCTGCATACACTTCTACAGAAAATATTTTTAACATGTTTCTATAGCATTATTTGCAAAACGATTTAGCGCTTTTAACATACATATGTATATGTATGTATATAATTTAGAGTTTAGCCACTATATCACCGCTCTCTTTCGGTACTGCTGTCCTTTTAAAAAAATATACTCAAATAGTCATATCAGGAATGTCATTTAATGATATGTAATAAACATACATATATATGTAATATACATATATTCGTATGTGTATTATCACTACATTCTTTCAGTAATGAAAAAAATACGATTTCGCCAAGGCCAAATGCCAATGCTTGCCATCACTAGCATAAGCTTGTGCGCTGCATCAACCAACAAGCGCTGAAATCGAATTGACAACGATTTATTCGATTTGCGTGAGCGTTGAGTGTTGACTCTCGCAAAGGCATTACAATTACAGCTGAAGGACAAACCGAAGCGCCACAAAGGAGTGTCATGCCAAAGAGCAGCAGCGAACGAAAAATCAATTTTTCTTATTGAAGCAATTATCGAGGTAACGCTGATTGCACGAGAATGTGAAGGAGCAAAAACAAAACGTGTAGACACTTGTAGGGTGCTAATTATATTGGAATGTGAATAAGTATGTAAATTGGTGGAGATTGGAAAAGCAATATGTAAGCATAGGTACTCATATGTGTCTGTGTGCGTATTAACGACAATCAATGCATGTAATTGTAATTGTAATTACATTGTCGCCTTTGTCGCATGCGCGAAAGTGTCGCTCTCGTCGCTCACTGATGTGGTAGGCGGCTTTTCTTCAAAGCCAAAGGCGGCTTCATTGAACACATAAAATCAGAGCAAAGTAATTTTCGGTTACGAAAATATATTCATTCAAATACAACACTCACAATCAATCAATCAGTCAATCAATCAATCAACAGGCGGCACATCAAGCATGCAACGCAATGATTTGCAAAACAAAAGCAGAAGAAGAAGCATAAAAAATGAAAACAAACCGAACCATCGATTATTCACTGCACAACACCTGAGTCTAAACGCACATAACGGCACGCCATACAGCGTTGTTCCTGCGCTGAAGCTGTGCGAATTGCCGCATTGCTGGCTTGGCGCGCATAACGGCACTGTGATTATTGCATCTGTGATTATTGAATTTGCATTGATAAATTTACATATTGGAGTGTGTGTGTGTTTGTGTATTTCGATTGGTTGCGAAATTTCGGCGCGTAGCACTATCATGCGCGTATAACCGTAAAAGGCGCCGCCGACACGCTGGCAAATAGCGCAAGTGTTGATTCCATTTTGAGGCGCTAATGATGCCGCCAAATGAAAGTGCACTTAATACATATGTGACATTTACATACATATATATATTTACACTTTTGCACATATTTATATATGTATGTAAGCATTTGTGTGACATGCCGCCGTTAGTTTTGCTATTTGCGCAGGAAATTGCGGTGTTGCGACTGTGATTGCTGGTGAATTTGTAATTTTCGGCATATTCATAAAAGCCGACGCCGTCAAAAGCATATCAATGCTGATATAAAATAAATAGAGAAATCTGTTAGTTGTTAAGTGAATATGAAAATTTGCATAGACTCTTAAAATATTAATGTACATGTATGTTTATTACACAAGTATTTCCTTTGATGTTTTAGCATGAAACTTAAAGTGGTACAAGTTTCGTACCAGTACTGCTACTACTTCAAATGGAACCAGTTTTTTAATCAAATGAACATTTTTTAATAATAAACAATAAAAAATGTTATTACTCAGCTTATGCGACTAGCTTAGGGTTTTCTTTGACAGTTATCTGCTTTTCACCAAGTATTGATACGTATGCGCCTAGATGTAGGCTACTTTTGATTTAATACTTTTAGGTATACTTAGTAAGTCATGACTACCGAAACTTCTCTATGCATAAGAAAGCGGTAAACGATCACACATACATACATAAGAGTTTCAGTTGGTTTTTTTTTCAATTCCAGCTTTAGAAACTCCTAGACACTTTAACAGCAGTCTCTGGTAGCGCTCTCTGATGATTAGCGTATGATTTAGATGTTATAGTTGTTTTGCAGGTTACCTATTAAGAGGGACAGCCAGTGTGAAATTTCGATTGATTATAAAAATAACATACCAAAACTTTAAATCGATAGAGGCCTTTGAACACTAGCAAAACAGGGCATAACACAAAATGTTACTTTAGGGTAGTGTTGATGGTAAACATACCAAAAAGCTGCTACTTCTAAGTAAACATTAACTTAGTTATATTGTTGGGGTCATTACACAGCACCTACCCTAAAGAACTCAAGTTCCGCAAATTGGAAAAATGGATTCGACGGAATGCAGAGCATGTGCGGAGGATGATGAGACATTGGAACATTATCTATGCCCAGGCAGTAGCCGAATGAAATATATTTCACTTTTTCCACTACTTCAACTTAAGAGACATTGGGCACTTGGGGTGGAAAAAATAAGGTTTTTCACCAAATCTATTGAGCTGCTGGCTTAGACTTAATTTGGTTGCCACCAGGGAGCACAATGAGCCTAATGATGGCCTAAATGCGGCCGCCTACGGTCTGGCGCCCATGCGCCACCTTTTTCAATCAATCGACCAAGGTAAAATTTATTAGATCATATAAAGATGAGCTTTTCTTAGATCTCTGATATCATTAGCAGATTTATTAGAGGATATACAAATATCGGTTGATACGCTTACTTCCACCATTTTGCCAACTAAAAATTAGATCATTGTCAATAAGTTAACAAGTTGCATCATTGAGTCATTATCTGCATGCACTTGTGAGTTCTGAGTTGTAATAAGTGCGTAAAATAACAAGTAAATTAATTGGGTAGGGTATCCGGGTAAACTTATCAGAATAGCGAGCAGCTATCGAATTTTCCCGCTTTAGTATTATTTCCGAATTTATATTTCGGTCAGTAGCTATAAAAGTCCTAAAAATCTTAAAATTAAGAACCATAGAAAACCCACGTGTTTTTATGTTGAGTAACTTAAAAATTCGCCGATTTTATCAAATCTGATACAGTTGAATTCAAAATTGATCCAATTTTTTATGATATGTTATATATGTATAATAACGATATTAAGTACTCGGCTAAATAGATTAAGGAACACTTATTAAAGCAGATTTTAATTTATTTCAATAGTAAACATGGAAGTCCTTACGACGTATTCATATAATTGTATAAATATGCGTGGAACTTCAAAGTGAATTATTTATTACGAACTCAAAATCAATCACACCTCAAATACAAACATATGCATTTCTAAGCATAAAAGTTGATAGCCATTACTAAATGATATATTTATTTTGACACTTATTACTAAGCTTTTAGTTAACTTAATTATTTAGCCATATGCTAGAGCTCCTTGACAAATTCACTATGAAATACACAGTTAACGTGACAAGCAGACACCTGCTTGCAATTTAATCCACCAGACCTGCTTGGAATACAAAATCACATTAACACACCTTCGAGCGAAGTGAATATTTACTTAAGTAACGGGAAGCGCCACAGACATACACACGCAAGCATATTTACTGTAGCAAATACATACATTGCTGCTTGCCCCGGAGCAAGAGATGCAAGTGCAAATATGGTGGAAGCCAATACATATCTATACACAAACTTACATATAATGTGTGACTATTGGCATAACTATGCTTAAATATAAGGATGTATGTGTATATTATATAGTAAATGCATTAGGGTGGGCAAAGAAAAAAAATTATTTTTAATTAAAAATAATATATATTTATTATTTTTAATTTTTTTTCTAACTTAGATATTGTGAAAATATACTCCGCAGTGAAGAAAATAATTTCTTGTAAAGTTTGAGTTCTTAATATTAATATTAACAGGTGGCGCATTGTGGTTTTCGATAAATCATATAAATAGCACAGAAATATTTTCACATTTTGCTACTGCAGCGAAAATAAAATTATAAAAAAAAGGAATTTTGTAATAAGTTATAGTAACAGTTGGCAGTATTAAAGATATTAGACATTTTATTATATTATATTATTAGACTCATTAATTAATATAATATATATTATCATAAAATTATTAATATTAAAAAATTTAAAGTTTCATTATGAACTACCCTAATACATATACATATGTGCATCTCCCCACGCTTACATTGAGTCCTAGTAACCAAGCGCTATCAAATATCGATGCTGTTTAGAAGCGCGTACAGCATATTAGCAATTAAGTAAGTATGCTTATAACTGCATAAGTAGTTGTAATAGCATGTGCATACACACACACATATATACAAGTAAGCATAACAGCTAGCAATTACTAAGCGCTATGTATATTAAATTACCTTAACGTGCTTGCTTTGCCTTCGAGCAGCATTAACTGCAAATAAGTGTAATGCAGACACGCATATATAATATATACATATGTATAAATATGTTTATGTATGTATGTATGTGTTTGTCAATGTAGTTGTATGGCATAGCGTTTGGATTTTGTCTAGCATGTTGTTAAAATCTTCGCTGTAATGTGCTCGTAAGTCGTCAAATAATCTTATTATCGCTTAAGTATCTAAATAGCTAAGCAAAATGCTCACACAATCAACCTTACGCATATACTCGTATGTAAGACACGTTTTTGGTGCGCTAGCAAATATGAAGAGTATATTGTGTATTAACAACAAAAACTAGCTAGGTTCAATTGCCGTTCACTTCCGAAATTGCAAGGTTACTCGGTAATAAATAATTCTTCTAAGGATTTTTGGGCAAAATAATCAACCGATTTCGAAGGTCTTTGGGCGAAAAATTTCTGTTTCCATTACTGAATTTTTATAAAACCCATATATTAACGTATGTTCTATCCGTTTTCAGTTTTAAGGGACTGAATCAAGAAATTCCGTTACGGAAATAAACCTTACACGATCACAAAGTATGCACAAAACGCTTGCATACCTGTAGGCGTGTTTTCGCATATCACAAGCGGAACAAATCAATTGAAGAACATGGTGATTCGAAAATTATGGTATTGAAGATATAATTTTTTTAATGCCAAATAAAAATATAGAATTTAATAAAAATTTAATTACTAAAAAATAAATTATTCAATATTCGGAGTCAGAATATAAGTAATATTATTATTATTTTGGTAAATAGCTACCCAACCTTTTGGAACAGTATCTCGTTGGACTTGGACAATACTATTGAAATTAGGTATTTCAATCGGATTATCAATAGTAATAAATTTCCACTTATCTTGGCTGGCGATTTCAACATCAACTTCGCTGACAAGATATCAGAGCGGTTGAAGTTTAGCGTCTTTTCTTTCGGAAAAATTGAATTTGAAAATGATTAATAATCAACAAGTATCCACAACAAAATATGGTACAACATTAACTTCTCTTTTTTTTAATTAAAATTTGCTTTTGTAGAAATTTTTTTTCGTATTTCTTTTGTGTTCGTATGGGCAAATTAGGCCCATTTGTATCAGGCAAAAGCAAACTTAAGGAGCTAAAAATAAAAATTCCAGTTTTTTTCTTCTACCATAGAAAAACTTAATACAGAATGATCTGTTTAACCGCAAACTATGGGCGATCCTTACGAAGCTTGCTAGGTAGCCGACATTTTGAGAGAACAATTTTGTTCTTATCGAAGAGAGTATCTTAAAAGGCAAGCAACACCAAATTAGGGGAAGTATTCTTAAATATACTACTTGATTTGTTGCTCTGCAGAACCATATATTTTTTTATTTTAATACACTTCCAAATATAAAATTTCTCTACCATCAATATTCTCAATCTCTGCCATCTCAATCAGTTATATGTTTTTCTAGAAAAATACTCTCTTAAGGACAAACACCCAAACAAACGTATTTACTACATCCAACAAGCGGCAATGCGTTGACATTCCGTCACACTTAGAACTAAGACAGACAGACTTCCTCTACATATATACAAATACACTTCTAAAATCTACACCAAAAATCAAAAAAAAACACAAATAAAATCACAAATCAAGTTGAAATCATTGAAAATCCACTTTATAAAGAAAAGTATCAATTTGCATTCCTAATTCAATTGAGTTCAATTTTCGAAAAACTCCTCGTGCAAATCTGTGAGCTTTTCAAGTTAACCAAATGCCATTTTGCAGAGCATTCAAATCGACATACATATGTACACACACATATATATATCTAGATGCATATCTATACTCTCTGCACCTTTTTCACACTTAAAATTCAGCGCATAAGGCAAATTTTGTTTAAAATGAAAAACGAAAAAATCAAATAATATCAGACTCATTGATATTCCCCAAAGGCCTTAATGCCAGTGACAATTACGACAGCAATAAGCACGGCCGTGTTGTCACGACATCGCAGGACAAGAAGTGATAACGAATGATACGGAATGCTTCTGGGGCTAAAGATAGCATGTATGCGGCATTGTGCGGATGACAAGTTGTTGGTTTTTTTTGTAGACTTGAATATTAGTGTTGTTATTGCTATAGAGTCACAGCTAATTTGTAATTGAGTTGCGCCTTATAATTTTTGTCCACAGATTGAATTTTATAGCTAGTTAGAAATCTTATTCTTTTAGAGATTTTTTAGAACAAATTTAAAATTCTTCTAAAAAAATTTACTTGTTGAATAAAGTGGCATAGATTAGATTACGAATATATACTGTTTTTTGACGCCACTGACCTTTGAATTCAAAACCGAGATACAACGAAACTGCATTCTTATTGGACTGTGGTGGATATATACCACAGTTTTTTCTAAAGAAGTGTGGAGGCATTAAAGAAAGCTTTTGAGATCACATTCCTTCGAATCCGATATCTTCGAAGGACTAACTGGTTTTGTTTGATTCGACTTGAATTCCAAAAAACGATACCAAAGCCAGACTGCAGACGCTTTTTCTCAAAAACTCTAACGAAGACTATCGTCGTTATGCTTACCAATTTTCTATCGATACTTCTACTGAAAATTGTGAGCCGTATTTTTTTTATATATATTCCCAACCTTCTTACTTCTAGCTTGAAACAGCTTATGAATTTTTTTTGACATTTCTTAGATAGGAGACACTCAAATGCTCTCAAGGTTTTATTAAGTCCCTTTAGTCTACAATGTCGATGTCGTAGATACAGAATATTATATCCAAGGTGGAAAAAGAGTCTCATCAGAGCGTCCTAAAAAATATTGCAAAGTTGAATATTATTATTATATCACATGATTATTGAAATTTGAGGACTAAAATATATTTTTCTTATGTTAATTTTTTTTTTTTTTTTTGTTTTATTTATTTATTTACTATTATTATATTTACATCCACATATTACATAAGAAAAATATTTTAGATTATTAAAAGTTAAAAAAATAGAAAAAAAAACTACAAATATTTGCCAAATTTAAAAATTTCCTATCTTTGAAACGAAAAAGAACACCCCTTTGAAAATTTCAGCATTTCTTTAGATATGTTAGAAGCATAATATAAAAAATTTTGAGGCTAAAATTTTCCGCGCAACCATCGATTTTGGAAAATTCAAAATTTTTAATTTTCCCACCCATTTTTCCCCTTATTTCTAAGTGTTCTCTGAAAACTCACTAGTGTTCTTTGTTTGATATACAGTAGTTTCTGAAATATTCAATAAATAAACTCATAAAATCGGGAAAACAGTGAAACTTGCAATTCCTGTGGCAGAACTTCGTTTTATGATAATGCAAAACTTTCCACCAAAATTCATTCGAATGCAAACCCCAGCATTGAATGACCCAACTAATATTTTATGAATTCTTATTCTTATAAATTAATATCTTTATTATTTTTAAATTTTAAATAAAATCTCGAAAAAAAAAACCAACAACTATTTTCGAATAATTTTCCAACAAAACCTCTTTTTTGTCTTTGCTATACGCCATACATTTAATTCTCATCATCTTTATACAAACATATCAATGCATGGAGCGAGCCATAAAATCAATTTTACTGAACATGTGGAACACTTAGAAACCTTAAACGTATAGCATTGCGAACATAACGGTTAAATGTGTGCACATCGAACTAAAGCACTCATACGCACTCGTACACAAAATACTCATACTCTACCCTTACAAAAGTCAATATGAGTGCAAAAAAGCTAAGATCAAAATAAACGACAAGCAAAGTCTGTTATACCCCATAAGCTGGGGTAAATCAAATTCGAACAAATTGGGGTGACGCCGTGCCTCGACTGTGTTCGCGTGGATGTGTGACTGCAAGTACGACAGATATTGGCTGGATTGAAGTGTTGCGTACAAGGGTGTCTTGATGCTATAGCGCTGGGCCAAAGCTGCTCTTGATTAGTCTATCGAAGAGTGTGCTTGCCACCAACAAAGCAGTTGGTGTTGTAGTTGTTTGCTGGCTTGATTGTTGCCGGTGTTGCTGTTGTTGCTGCTGCTGCAATGCCAGGAGGAGTAAATCCTTTAATGATGGTTTTTGCCGTTATACCAACTGTCTGAAAATTGAATTATCTCCATTATGTGCATCTAACGAGCAAACGATGTGAATGCCACAAGAAGACAGGCAACGCAGATAAACACAAACACATATACATAGAATGGGTAAAGTGAAATACATATATACTTCTACATATATATATTTGAAGTGTTGGCGTTGTTGTTGCAGCTACTGTCATTTCTGGTTATGGTAAAATTGCTCAGCTGACTAGTGACTGGTAGCTCTTACTATCGCTTGTTGATAATGTTCGATATCGCTGTCGATAGAGTGAAAAAAATCTCCTTTGCTCTTGGTCTCACCGCCTAGAGCTCCCCAGCGCTCTTGGGAGATTACGTGACTGTCAACGCGTTCCCCCTTAACAGCTTAATATGAGTAAAATGTTGTTGATGATGATGAAGTCACAACTGATGACTATGTTTTGGTCTGAATTAAACACACAGATGAGTTTGGAATGAGCAAGCAAAATATTGAAAATGAAGATGTAGAAAAAATATACATACATATGTATCTACATCTGTACATGTACATTTATAACGCTAGAAAATCACAAGAGCAAACGGAAAGTTGCTAGGAAAATTCGTTAGCAAATTTCTGTGAGGGGTAAATGCTAGCGCTTTTGCTATTAGGAACACTATGCTTGTATGAGAGCGTTTATATGCGCTCTCTATTATGCTCTCTACATGTTTGTACTTGTGTGTACGTGTTTGTTTCTGCCGTAAATCGTAGCGCACACATTTGAATCAATTTGCAATAAGGATTTGTTAATCCTGTCTCTTGACAAGTGCGGTTAGTTTATCGTCAACGAGGTGGAATGAGTGTTGTTTTTGTAGCACGTTGGCGAAGAGGTGGAAGCGCGCTTGCTAGCATGCTAAAATTCGAAAATTTGCTGTTTGATTTTCAGCGAGAGTGTCGGGAGGGTGAACGGTTGTTGCCTCATTGATTTCACATTGCATTACGTATACATACATACATGCAAAGATGTGCTATATGTCATTGTGTGTAGCAACCTGTGCCATCCTGTGTTTGATTGCCTACAATGGCTTTGCTTGCGTTGTGGATTAGTGCTGAGTGCTTTGGTATTTTGGGCGAGTTTCGCAAGATACTCGTATGTTGTTATATATATATATACATACATGCATATAGAAAGATGCACATATTTGTTACTGTAAATATTCACTAAGCATTCAATATGCATACTGCTTTTGCTTGTGCCTTGTTATTGATTTTCTTTCTACTTTTTTGTTTTTTGCTACTTTGTTTTTGTTGCTACTTTTTTTGTCCTTATTATTTCAACGCATTTGACACAGTCGTTGTGGGATTTGGACTCAAAACTTAATTTGTGTTAATTGCCGCTTCGTGCTGCAGGTTAAATATACAACAACAGCAAAAGGCAAAATGAGCTTTTTGCTTGTATGCAAATATAAATATATGTTAGTATATATGAGCATATATAAATATTGACGTAATAAGGGTGTATCTCAATTGTTGTTGTATTTATTTGCATTTTACCTGATTAATATGGCCGCCTTGATTGTGTAGCTTGTTGAGTGGTTTGTGTATTAAGAAAGAAATTCAAATATAAAGTCTTTCAATATTCCTTGCGCTTCAGGGCTGTGTATCGACGATAAATGAATCAATTTAGTGCAAGAAATTTACATATCAAAGATAATGTATAAAATTATAATTTATTTATTTTTATGTAAGATTTATAGATAAATGTATAAGTTATAATTTATGAAAACTTATTCTCTTCTTCCTCTTTTTTAAAAATATTTAACATTCAAGGACAACTAGAAATGTCTTCTCAATATTATCATTAAAAAAGGACTATTACTTTACTTTGTTGTTTTTCTACATATCTGCTTATTATTCTTAAAATAGTAACAAAAAAAATTTGTAATTTTTTTATTTAAACACTGTACATTTTTTATTTAATACCGTATTAAATATTATGTATTTTACATACGAATATTTAAGGCAACTTTTTTCTTTTATTTTCAATTTTATTTCATTCACTTGAAAATTTCCTTGTCACTGAAAAATACCAAAAAACACCAATATTAATTGGATATTAATATTAACATAGATAGCCTTGCCCATATTGAGTATTAAAGTACATTCTCTCTAATAGCAAATGCAAATACAATATATACATAACTACGTAATGTTATTCATCAACTGCCAATTTAATAACATGCTTACAATATGTTAAAAAGTATAGCTTTTACATGCATTTATTGCTGTTAATAGCTGCTGCAGTGGAGTAACTCCCCAGTGCTGTTTCCCGAGCAGACAAATGTAATGTTAGTTCAAGTAAATGTAAAGTTGACATTGTAAACAATGTGTGCAGTTGCCGAAGTCAATGCATTCTTTAACGCGAAAGCGTAAAATTGTAATTTAGTGCCGAAGAGTTAAGATAAAGTGTTTCTAGCGAAAGTTTTAACAATAAATGTAACATTATATAAATAATAATATTAATATAATAGAAATGTGCGATGTTTTCAGTGCAAATTATTGATTTGCAGCAATAAGAAAGTGTATAAAAGTAAACTGTGTTGTTCCAAAGCTGCAGCGTGGTTTTGCTCGCAGTCGTGTTTGTACATGCACATTGCAGGCTGCATTTTATTATTGCTGCTTATTAGCGGCATGAAATTAAATTAATTTTACTAGAAGCTGTTTATATTCAACTAAATATTAATTTTTACTGTAATTAATTGCAAATTATGGATTAAAGTGTTATATTATGTTAAATGCATTTTGGTTTCGGTTCGTGTTCGGGTCGCGTACATCATATGTAATCGGTATTTTTGTGCAAAAATATAGCATATACTATATCGTGAGTGAAATACTTATCATTTTCAATTGATTTTTTGTGTTTAAATAAAACAATATACATACATAAGTTTTTAATAACCTCGTAAATAACGAGTAGGTGAGTTTTGAGAGTTTATTATAATTTTTTGTATATTTAAAAAATGGTTTGGTTTAAGATTAGTAATTTTATTATATTATAAAAAAAATGATTGGATCTAGAGTGGGCTAGTAAATTGGATTTTTATACATTTGATATTCTTTTAAAATATTATAGTGGGCTTATTAACAAGTCGTTGTTATTCTTATAAACCCCCAAATTCTTGAGTCACGGTTATTCACCAAGAAAGATCTTCTACTTCTCAACCTCGTTTAAGTGACTTTCTTTGAAATTTAAATTTAAATACAATATATTTTTATCAAACGATAACATCACACACCTCCTTTTTAGCTTAATAAAAAATTGTATATACAATACGAAGCTCATATATTTGCATAACCAAGAAAATGGTGCCGAAAGCAAATTTCAACATCATAAACAAATTGAGTTTTAAAGCAGTTCCACATAAGTCAAGAGTATAGCATTAATAAAACAACAACAGCAAAAGCCGCATATGAATTGGTCGTAGCAAAAGTTGCCAAAATTATTTTCTAATTTAATTTTCTTTTCGACGCCATTTTGTGGGCATCGACTTAACAGCAGAACGAGTGGAAGTCATACAAAATATCATTAGCTTTACTTGTATTTTGATGGCCTTAACACAGAGTGAAAAGCTGACAACCTTTTCCAAGTAACGCAACACGCAGTCAAAATAAACCGCACACTTGACCCTTAAGGCACTTAGGAATTACAGGCAGCCGAGCAACACAAGTTATTTGTAGCTACACAAAATTCGTCGAGTCGTTCGCTGGAGTCGAGAGAATGTTTTCTTAGCCAACACGCTTCCGGCCGCAATTTCTACGCGTTCGTGTTGTTTGAACTTTTTGTGTGCCGTCGCCGCTCGACTCGACGAAATTAATTTTCAATTTGTTTTAAATAAATAATTAGGTAGCAAATTGTAAAATTTAATTTCTGAATGTGCCACATTCAAATGAGAGCGCACCAAGTGAAATGCCAAGCAGAAAAGGTAAACAAACAGTCGGTTGCGAGCTGAAAGTTCACCGGACGGGTTTGTTCACTTTTTCACTAAGCTGTTGCTGTTGTTGTTGTTGTCGGCGCCATTACTAATTTTCAACGAACGATAATCGGATTAAGAATATTGCGCCGGAAAACATTTGCTTGGCCACCATACCGCCATGCCGTGCTCTCCCAGTGCTCCCGCATCATCACCTTTTCCTTTGGCTACCCACAACTTGGCTACTAACCAATGTTTGTTCGTGCTTACGCAGCCTTATTTATCTATTCAAGTACTCACATATATATTTGTGAGTCGTTTAACATTTGTCGACTTAAGTCTCGGGGGAGTTGGGTAATGCGTAGTAATGTTATTTAGTGCCAACAGCTGTTTATGCTCATACCACAAAAGTCCACAAGGTGGACAAAACCTTGGCAGCCATTTTACTCTTCTACCTTCGCCTCTGCTCGTTTACTGGTAAAGGTTAACTAATTATATTTATAAAAGTATATGTATGTGTGTACACGTAATTATGTAAGTTTATCTGCTTGGTGCTGTCTATGCTTGCATGCTTGTGGCTTACTGTGTGCGTATATCTCTCTCTAGTTTGTAAAAACCGCCATAGCTTCCAGCGCCAAAAAGTATACTATATCATTTACTTGCTAATTAATATTTAATTTGTTGAATAAAGGAATTTGTAAGTTTACTTTGCTCACTAAATGTTTGCAAAGCAAGCGTTGGGGGCTTTAGTGGGTGGGATTTTCTAAAGAATTTGCGTTCTGCGTTAGACTTATATAGTTTAAATTGTATATTTTTAAAAATATTAAAGAACGAATTTGTAAAAACAGCTTTTTGGGAGCTCAAATATTTGTATCTTCGCAGTATTTAAATAGTAATGTTGGTAATTTATGAGCTCCTTCAGTTTTTATATTATTTCATATGGCTATTATTATAGCTGAATATTCGATCTCAGCGTTTTCTTCGATCGTCGTTCGTTCAGTGCCCTTTATATGTTTTACATATATTATAGGAAGATTAGAAGATTTTAAGAGTTTGACTAGATAAATCAGACTCTTCTGCGAATGCTTTTAAAAATACGCTCAGCTTAATCTCGTCCATTAAATTAGTTTTTGAGAGACTATGGGCTTTGACAATACCTAAAAAAGTATTTTTGATATTTATTAAACACATAATAAACTCCAAGTTCAACAAAATAGATCAGAATTTTAGGTATATTACGAAGTTTCTAGAGTTGGCAACATGGCAGGCTGCGCTGGGCATTTCGAATTGCCCTTATTTTAAAGTCTAAATATTATAAACATTCATAATAGTTTTTTCTTATAAGAAAGTAAATTAAGTCTATTTTTTGACCACCCTACAACCTTTAAACTCAAATTTCAACTCAAAAATACCCTTGAACTGACTACTTTACTAATTTATGTAATTATAATTCCCCCTGACTATACTACACTTCCGAGCTTATCACAGCTTAAGAATGCTACAGCTGGAGTAAGTTGAGTATAGTTTTGCACAAACACGTATGTGCATTATTTTATTTAATGCATTTTGACCACTTTCTTATACATTCGTCTAAATTCTTATATTTTCCTCTCTTTTCATATTTAACACTTCTGTGGTGTAAACTACACAACTACAGATGCAAGCTACTCGTATCATCCTTCCATACATGATGAGACATTTGTGCGACGTAAGCAGCGGCGTAATCGTACTACATTCACATTGCAACAGGTAAGTACGCCACGACGGAGAGTTTAAGAGCGGATTATTTCACTTTTAGGAGTTTGTTTGCTTATTTATTTAGTTACTCCTTCACCTACATGCTATTTCTCATTATTAATTTTACGAATTTTCTTTACTTCGCAGTTGGAAGAGTTGGAAACTGCCTTTGCGCAGACCCACTATCCGGATGTGTTCACACGTGAGGACCTGGCGATGAAAATAAATCTGACGGAAGCGCGCGTTCAGGTGAGAAAACCTTAATGCTTCGCATACTACTACAGTTAGCATGTGTATAAATAAAATTATGCGCTCTTTTGTTTGGGTAAATTGTAATGGACGTGACTACTTCAAGTTTGCAACAAAATATTTAAATGAAATCAAGATGGGTTATGAATGTGCAGGCAGCGAAAAAGGTCATAAAATGAAAAGTGAATTTTTTTTGTGATAAGTGTTTGTATGTATTATTGTACATCAGAAAGTGAATAGATTCATAAATCGTATCAAATTTCACTTACTCAACCAGTTGTGCTACGCAGCCTCGGCGCATTGGCTGACGGCGGCTGCCAGCAGTTATTCCATTCATAATCAGCCACTCACTCATTCAGACAGTCAGTTATGACTACGTATCCCCCTCCAGTAGCTCATTTATGGCCTTTTTAGCTGTTTGCCTTCTCAGTTACGCCTTGTGATCAAAGGGCGTCTCAGTGTTGTATGTGCCTTAGATTTTTATCCACATTGATCCTTCCTATTGCTTTTACACTACGTTTTTGCTTCAGTCTATCAATTTGTATGTAGCAACTTAGCCACTGCCTGTAGTTCATTATTAATGCATATATCAGTGCGTATATCAAATATTTTTTTTACAGTTGCACAATTTAAGTAATAATCCCAAATAAATTACACACACAAAAATTTATGTAAAAGGATTTCCAAGACATTTTTTAACTCGCTAAAGTGTAATCTATCCCAAAAGTATACAATTTCGATTTCCAAACCACTTTCTGAATCAAGTCTTCCAAAACTAAGTGCTCTTAGCTTTTAAAAATATGGAAAATCATTTGACTCGATTTCGGATTTTTAGATTTATGTACATATCATGCAAATCTTTTCGTCAAGTGTCGACTTGGTCGAAACTCGATCACTCGATTATTTTAAGTTAAAGACTCAGTCGAGCAGGCTAGAAGATTGGTTATTTTCGACAACTATTTTCAAACTGATCTCTTCGCAGTGACCGAGGATTTTCATGGCTGAGTTTGCTTCAAGCCTTGGATAAATAAACCTCTAAGATATTGTACAATTTATGAGTTGCCGCACGAAAATCAATACCCTCAAATATGTTTTTAAAAATTTCTTCATTTAAATCGGCATTTTTAGCTAACTGTATAGATCTTAAATACAATCCACAAAACTTCGCCAACAATAGGAGAGTACGAATAAGTTTTGGTAATATCCTTGTTATATTTTGGTATGGTATATAGTACCTTGATTGAGAGTGTAAACCCAAGCAGACCAAAACCGGCACCCGTCACATATTCATATTAAATCATTTTGTCGACAAATAATATTATTTCACAGTATCATAATATTATATATTTTTCGCAGTGTATAATTTAACTCATAAAAAAATTATGACTCAAATTGAAGATTTCTCACAAAGAAATCCCTTAAAATGTTTGTTTTTTTTGTTTTGTTTTGAGAATTGAATATTTACGTACAAAATGAATTAAAATAGGTTTTGTCCTTACTATTTGTTATGCTGCTGAAAAAAGGATTAATTTCACTGAATTGTATTTTACATCTGCAAGAACAGTGAAAAGAACAAAGCTGACGTAAAAAGGCAACAAAGCCGATAAAGATGAAAATATGAAGTCTATTTTTTATTTTTTGTCTTGTTTTGGCCTGTGAAATGGACGAAAATTTCACCTTTTTTGCATAAATTTTTTATGATTTCGTATTCAGCAAATTTAATCTACAAATTCGTATATAATTTTGAATATGAAAAGGGCAGCAGTCAAGGCAATATGGTAAGGTACGCATAAGTAAACTCTGAATTGTGATGGGGTTACTTATAAAGGTCTTGATATTTTTTAATGTGAAGTTTCTTTTTGTGTTATATTAAATAAACAAATGCTATTTGCTTCTATCTGAAATTAATAACTACACTTTCACGTATACTGAGGACGTGTGCCTTAATTCTAAATCGTAGTACGTTCAGAGTTTTTGAAGATTAATAGAATCTAAATGATCATATTATTGTATTATATTTTCGAATAAAAAAGCTCGAAAATTTCAATAGGAAATGTCATCCAGTATATCCAATGTCATCTATATAGGACTCATACTAATTTCATATTTGACTCATTTTATGATTTTCAAACCCGTTTCTTCAAGATATTTAGGGGAGTCGGTCTGATTCTACTTCCATATATACATACGAGTATGTACCTCATTTTTAACGGTGTTCCCCTACAGTCAGTCGGTTATAAGAATAGATCATTCTTTACTCGGCTAAAAAATTTTGTTATAAAATTATTAAACCCACAATTTACCTTTATAGACAGCAAAATAAGGTTGACCGATTATGTGAAATTCTTATTCTATGTTTTTTTTTCCTGATGTTCTATTAAAAGCCAGATACTGGAACGTTAAGTGCTTAGTTTCGTTCGACAAATGCGTTTTTGAGTAAGGAATCTGTATCACCTGATCAATATACCCATTTTAAATATGGAGTTGGGGTTTTTTTTATTTTTTGTTAAATTGTGGATCTACTTCACATTTCATGAAATTTTAGAATATTTATGGAAGTTCTGTGTTAGCAACCCCTAGCGGTTATTGAGGTACCCTCCACAATTACATATAACTAAGTGCTTTCTGAAGATAGCTAAATTGCAAGGCCTTTAGAAGTTTTCGGTAATAAGAGTTACTTATTTCTACAACTTTTCAGAACCTCATTTTCAAATCCGATGAAATTTTCGGGTCTACAAGTATATACCGCTTATTTCTAATTCACTTATTCAGAGCTACAAATCATGGTATTAAATCCCGAACATTATTTTCTACCGATACTCGTACGAAATTATGAAACATTTTTATGCTCAGATATTTACAAGTATGTATTTGCTGGTAGCTTCCACACACGGAATACCTCCTTCGCAGGACATGCGCACAAGTAGTGCCTCAACCATTCCACGCCCCAATGTGTCAAAGTATTTCCCATAACATAAGCATATAAGAAAATATATTTTTATCCGGGGTATCGTACACACACACACTCATACATGTACATTTGTGTGTATGTATTTATAGCCTCACCAGTCAAAGGAAACTTTAACATAATTCTTGAGCAATAATTTTGACACTTGATACTTTGAATTTAATTTTGACAAAAACATAATCGCACGTCAATTTTCCACTTGTCGTACACGTGTGCCTGTCAAACTAACTGAATTATACGAAATGCTGGTAGCGTGGGCAGGCAAAGAAATGTGTGGGTGTGTATTTTCGGTTGGGTTATGCCGGTATGTGTAAGATGAAACAAAAAAAACGAAGAAAACAGCGTAAAGTCAGGGTTTGCCAACCCATATCACACTAGTGCTCACCGCACACCACCATGCCATGTTCGGGTATAACGGTGTCTTTTATTTTGTCATTTTCTACCTTTTTGACAAATATTTTGTAATATTTCGAATTATTTTGTATTATTTTGCAGCAAGTTATGCACATTCCCCAGCTGGGGACTGTCTTATAGCTGGCGAACGCAAATTTTAATAAAACTTATAGCTGCTCTTGTTAATGTAATGCTTGACATTTGTACTTGTACGCGACTTTACAACAACAAGTGCCTTAATAAATAAATGAAATATCCTCAAAAGTAAGAAAAAATGAAGTTGAAATGACAAATGTCAGCTGGCGACTGGCTGAAACCGACAAACAGTTATACAGTTATTTTATATTTTTCTTTACACTCCACGCACACACCCGCACAATGAAGCTTTGTTGGGATTTCGTTAATGGAATGAATAAGTGCCAAAGTGAATTTTTAGTGCATGTTGGATTTTGATGAGGGTGTGCTCCACTGTGGAAGATAGACGAGGGCCAAGGCTGAACTGTGTCGAGATAAATGGTTGTAAATGCGTGTTGTTACCGGATTTAAATGCTAAAAATACTACAAAATCGACTGTATTGCGAACCACAATTACTTAACGAATAACAAAATAAATGATTTTTTGAAATAAAATAACGAACAGTAATACAATTTGTATTTTTTTATGGCTTTAAGTTGTGTTTTCTGCAGCGCGCATTTTATTATCCGATATTTTTTGTGTATAGTCGAGTGAGGGTGCCATATACAATATTCGCTGCTCGTTTTCAAGTCCATTTGTGGCATAATTTGTAAAACTGAAATTAAATTATACGATTTTTTATAAAATTAATCATACCATTTTTGAAATAATTTTCAATAGAGACTACAGCTGTAGGCAATATATATTTTTTCACAGTCTTGTATTAGAATACACTCAATTGACAATATGGCAGATCTTAATATGACCTCTCTCTGTAAAACGTTTATTAACGTTTTTCCTCTTTGGATAAAGTCAATAAACCCTCAAACCAAACAGTCTATTTGCAAGACTACCAACAAATATCAGATAATTCGTGGACACAATATGCCGAATATTGACCAATAACCGAGGATAAAATTACGACACACTGCGTCATAACGAAACGAACTGTCAAGAGTAATTGTAAGCGAAAGATCTCCCTTCTTTCGTTCTTGACGTCATGTACTGTTAAACGCAGTGCAAACAAAGTAAAGGGAGGTAAGGTCGCAATTTCTGTTTTGTCAGTCTTGCTGATATCCAAATATAACGGTACTTTTTAAAAATACATTTCTTTGTATCAAATTTTTTTATATTGAGTTAAATAGTAGTGTTGAATGTGTCGATTTTACGCCATTATTCCTATTTGGGTGTTAGGCAGAGTTATTAATAAATTTAGTTGATTTTTAGTACCGACTCATATAATTCTAATCGAAATATTGTCACATAATTTTATGTTTGAGTCAAATGTTGCGTCGGATATCCCATAAAGTGTATATATATAAACGATCAGCCTGCTGAGCTGAGTCGATGTAGCCATGCCCAGCAGTCTGTCTGCGTATACGCGAACTAGTCCAAAAGTTTTGGAGTTATCGATTTGAAATTTTGTAAAAGCTCTTTTTGACACAAGACACTGCTTATTTGTGGGAACCACCAATATCGAAGCACTATATGATATAGCTGCCATACGAACTGATCAGTCAAAGCCCTTAAGGAAATTTTTTTTATTTGACATGATATCTTCATGAAATTTGACAAGGCAATTGTTCAAGGCAGCATTTATTTTACATTACATTCTTCGAAAAAATTATTCAGATCGGACCATTACTATATAGCATATATGTAGCTACCTTATAAACTGACCAAGCAAAATCCAGATAAAAATTTTTTACAAAATTTTACGCTGAAAGAAATGCACCTGTACAGGTCCAGCCGAACTTAATGGTTTTCTTCTTTAGAATTTGTTTATATTGGTGCCACAACAACAACAGCACTAGCCATTTTTAAGCCGTATTACATGATTGCGACTGAACACAGAATTTCCTTACTTGATTTGCAATAATTTTTATGAATGAATAATTTATGGTGACAGGTAAGGTTTTTAGCGTTTTGTAATTATAATTTTTAAGCATTAATAACTGTGCATTTGCGTCATGCGTTCCTAATTATATGAAATTATATTTTACACCTACCATTAGCATCCACTAATAAATATACATGTTTGTATGTACATATACCATATATAGTTCAACTACTAATTTGCATATCTAGTTATGAACGTAGGTAGACGCTAATATGCGCGCAGGATATATTTCAGTTTGTGTACACACACCTATATACATACCTATATTACATATATACTCGCTTGAGGTTTAGCTGTAGTTCACGCCTTAATCAAACTCATTGTCATCACACTTGGCAATTACCAGCGATAATCGCTCATTTGCGTTGCTAATTTATTTAGATCGCGCTCATTTGCCCAGTGTTGCAAGTGTTGTTATTGCAACCGAGACACAATACAGCACACTGGCATAGTGGCAGAGACAGATTAATCGCCGGTTTGTGCAGAGATTTGGTTGCAATTTGGCGACGAATTAGAATTCAAGGTTTCAAGACACAAAGACGTCACTGAGACGGACGCGATTATATTTGTAGACACCTAGAAGGGGCCGGGTTAGTAGCTGCAACAGCGCTCGACCATTACACATCGCACTTTATACGGACACTTGTGTCTGTTTATAGTCTAAACTTAGATTTCCTCAATTTTGTGTTGCCACACAGCTCGAAGCTGGCATTAAGATGGCAGTAGCTTGCACAAGTTTGCAATTGGCGCTGCTCGTGTGTATGAGTGTGTGTGTAGCGCCTGTGTGCAAATCTGCTTTCATTGCAGTGCGGAAACTTGCCAATTAGTGGCTTGCCGATGGCGCTTCCAGCCTCCACTCGCTCACAAGTGCCTCCAGTTTGGTCGCCATCATTTCTTTGCTGTTGTTGTTGTTTTTTTGTTTTTTTTTGTTTGCTCGCATAATGCTTCTTTGCATCTGTGCTCTACTTATGCTCATATGTAACTGTCAATTTGTTAATCAGTGCACTTTTTACTTAGATGTATGTCTATATATATATATATATATATATATAATATATATATGTGTGTGTGTGTGTGTAGGCCGCACTTAACACTTGGCGCGTGGCAAATAGGCGGCACTCATGCACGAACGGAAGCGCCGCGACAGACGCTTCTTATTGCATCAACTGCTTTAAGTTAGCCGCTGTACCGGATCCTACACGAGCGCGTAAAGCTCTAATGAGAGTTTTTACACACGGGTGGTCGAAAAGGTCTCAGCAATCAGTTGGAAAATATGAGATTTCGAACTTTTTTTCAAGAAACCAACTCCTCTGTACTTCTTGCGACCTTTGGGGAACTTTTTCACGAGTCTTTCTTATATAAAAATCTAAACTGACTTTAATTCAAGCAATGATAGCAATTACGTCATCTTAAATTTTATACTTTGACAACTTTAATTTTTCAAACTGTTGGTTGAATTGTCGTAGTTCAATGGCTAACTTGATTGATTGAAAACTTGATTTGAAACTTGTCATATGTCATTTGTCATAGATAAACTATAATTATATCATATAATAATATATCAAAATATTATCATTTAATGTCATAAGAACTGGCATTGTCATCATTGTTATATATTATTAATTTATAATATTTTATTTTATTTGGTTTTCTTTTACTTTTTCCGCGGCTGGAGTACGGAGAAGATCAATAAAGGTTCGAAAATTGCTGAGCTTGTCATATTATAATCCCATAAGTACAAGTCAGAGGAGTCAAATATGCATATCTGAGCATTTTTGACCCCGCGATCTTATTGAAACACATTAACGGCAAGACCCTTTCCATGTATGTTCGGACTGACATATTGAAACCACATCCATCGATATTCAATTTCCGTTAACTACTTTAATTTATTTGGAAAACTACATGCTTCAATGATGATTTTAGCATAAAAACCCTGTCAACTTTTGTTCATCCAACGATGTTTCATTTATCTTGAAAGGATTTTCGGTTCGCCAAATATGAAAACTTTACTCATCAACACCGCCAGAGCGTCGCACATAAAATATTGCTTTCAGAAATATGGTAGTTTTTATATAGTTAAGATATTCAAGGTTAGTAGTACATTGCATGAAGATTTTCAGAACACTCAGATCTGAATCCAAATGGTTACTGGCTTGCAGGCTTATTCAATATATACGTGACAACACAAAAGTTGGCGCACCCTGTACATATATATATATATATATATATATAATATGTAAGGAAGCACTATCTCTATGCTTTTCTGCAATAATGATTTCTACCTCCTTAGAGTTTATACTGTTATTGTCACTTATGCAACTGCTTTTGTCACTTATGATTCCACTAATTGTGGTTATACTTAAGAGTATCCCACTTGCTAAACACAATAATATTTAGCGCACCTCTTTGCAATATTACACATGTATTTCCGGCATAATTTGCAACTCAACATGCTTTGTTAAGACTTCCTAGCCAGTCTTATTATTCTGTCAACTTTAACACGTTTCTTTTAATGAGCACTTGGCTTGTTAAAAATTATACCTCTGTGTGTTCATATAAAAATATATGCGTATGCAATTAGTGACGGAAGTTTCTTAATGTACTCAAAAATATGTTGAGAGTTATATAAGATTGTGCTATTGTTACCATAAAAAGTTGTTCCGTTTCAATTTCTAGTTAGGCGATTGTATACTTAAGTTTAAAATACGAAAGAAACTCATTTTAACACCTCTTTGTTAGTAAAGTATTTTCACATTTCTGTAGTGTTTAACGTGATGTCGTCTTAGGAAGTACGATGCTTGTTGCATTCATTATAGATTTTGTAGCGATGATGATGCCTTGTTCGAGATTCGAGCATATGCTTTTAATCACCTTAATTTGCTCGCTTAAAAGGTCGTTACCGGTAGCTTGCATTTCGTTAGCAAGCCAGATTGTCTTTATTCCCAAACCACAGTGTATAAATCGTGAAAAAAGTTCCGCTCTTAATTGTTTCCAATATACAAATTTGGCAGGTAATAATTAGCTAAATTTAGGTGCTGTCTGAAAAGTCTATTTTGATATATGCGACTTGTTAGTTTCATTGAAGCTTTTATACGAGTTGATATGATCATTAAACATGCTGTTATTTCGTGGGTCTACTGATTCCTTTCGAGATCCTATTTCGACCAACATCATGAAAAATTTTGTTTTGTTTTTGTAGCAGTCGCGTCTTGGGAGGGAAAGACATGTATCCAAACATATTTCTGACTTGAAAAGGCTTATTGAAATCAGTTAGGCGTACGGCTTACAAAGCTTTTAAGTTCCAGCATTTTTACAGACTATAAAGGTCCAAATCACAAATTTAAGTCGAAGCTTGTGGCATTAAGCTCTTCGATGATCTGTTTTATTTTCACTTAATTAGTTTTATATTTGTGAAGCCCCTTATTCTCTTGATCACTACACTTACATTGATAGCCTTATATTTTTACACTCGGCGGATAACAAAATCATGGAGTTTCCATTTTAAGGCGTCAGGCTCGTCAGAGCTTAAGGGGATATTCCAGTATGGAGATATGAATTTTAGGTAATTTTTAAAGTGTCGTAAAAAAAGGCCATCAATATTTTTTTTATCGATTTTTTTATCAGTTATTTATTAATGTTACAAGAGTTCAGCAAAAAATGAAAAAAAATAACTTAACATTTAAAAAACTGGTAGCTGATGAAGTGGCAAAAAATTGGCACATGAGCATATTATTAATATGCAATGATGTAGCAATTGTATGAACTAGCGATAAGTAAAAAAAAATGCGACTGGTTTGAAAAAAAATACGATTTTTTTGCCATTTTTTTTTATTTTCTCGTATTTTGTAAAAAGAGGCATGTTCATACTCGAGAGATGTCTATAAAGAAGATTATCTGAAAATTTCAATTAAATCGGTCCAGTAAAACTCGAAAAATCGTGAGTATCGTATTGAAAAAGTCTGGTCTGTGAAAAACGCATTTAAAGATTCGCGTAAAGTTTTTTTTTCGATTAGACTCGGCCGAACCAGTTAGGAGGCCAGGTCAGTCAAATGTTTATATCTCCGAAAATAATTTAGATTTTCAAAAATCCTCTCGTAGACATATTCTTAAATAGTTAAACTTTGAAAATATTATAAAAAAAAATCGATATTTTTTTTGAAATTCTACATTAGAATACCCCATAAGACGCAGAGTTTTGAGTGTTCAAAAATCTGTCAAAGTTTTATGAACTCCTGCACATCAGGAACATCAGAGCCTTACTTTCAAACTGAAATATATTCGACGGGAACTGTTCAGGTAGGTAGGGAATATGTAGTGTATTAAGTTAGAAAATTTTATTGATATTTTGACTTTTCTATCGCATTTTGTAGGCATTATTTGTAAAATTTGTTATTATTAGGCATAGTTCTGTTTTCAGAGCTTATTGCTCGATGACTTCGTCAAAGAGAGAACAATTAATATATATAATATTTTTTTTTTAATTTTTCTCTAATTTTATTTAAAACTCATAATAACCAAAACCTAGAGCAAAGTAAACAAATTTCTTGAAATATTCACAATCAATTTACTCATTTAAATTAGTGCTCGAGAGCGTAAAAAACAATTTTACCAACAATAAACAAACAAGCAACTTGACAAGGTAAACAAATAATTGTTTCGCATGAAATTAGCTGAGATTATGAGCAAACAATTTGTCAACATGTGTTAGAGACAAGTATCGGTGGGTGCGTATGTGTGTGTGTGTGTTGGAACAAAGGAAACAGTTGCAACAATAACCAGGCAAATGCCAGCAAATGTTGAGCGCCGGCGGCAGGCGACAGCAGGCGGAAGAGAGCTGCAGCGGGGCGGCAAACAACAAACACATCACTTCGAGTCAACCGCATCGCTGAACACGTATTGTTTAAGGTGTGTCTGTGCGTTGTTCACACAAGAGAAAATATTGTTGCAAACAACAATAATTACAACAAGTGCGCACCATTAGCTTCCGCAAACAATTTACCAGCCCTTCCGCGCCGCCTGCCAACCGCAAGAAATAAAGCAGCACAAAAAAACTAACAACAATAAATCGAGAAGAAATAAAAATGAGAAAAAAACGATTACTAAAACAAACAGCAAAGTGCAAACACTTCAACGCTCGCACAGCCAACGCAGTTCAAGTGGAATGAATGAACAGATGTGTTAATGCTAAGCGCATTTGGCGAGCGAGAACCCTTCCGCTGTTGTTGGCCGACCGCAATTACCGCCACCCCTTTCTGGGCGCACTTTAACAGCGCTGCCAGCAGCCGTAACACCTCAGGCAACAACAACGGCGCCTCAACCACTGTGTTGCAACATCAACTGCTGAGCGCATTGCAGCGTCGCCATCAACTTACATCAGCATTAAAGGATTATTCGACCAAATGCAATTATCCGAATGTGGCAACCCCTTTGGCCCGAGGCGTAATATTGGTTTCATGCATATCGAACGAACTAACAAACGCATGAATGGGCGATGAGCTAAACCAACGAGTGCACAATGTAACCAAACACTTAGTAGTACGACGAAGCAAAGGGGTTGCAATGCGTACCCAGTAAACCATAACATAATATGGATCGAAACCCTGAAAACCTTGTCAGTAAATTGTATATTTCGATATATTTAAGCGAATACTTTAAAGAGCCGCTTCAGTTCCTAAAGAATTGGAAATCGAATTTGAACACCGAGCTACGAACTCCAGAATTGCCTTTGGATATAGAGTTGCGAGTTTCTAACGATCTTTAATATCACTTTGTAGTGTCATTTTCTAATATAATACCAATTGTAAGCTTTTCTGAACTTGAATGAAAGATCCGGTGATGGTAACAATTATCATAAATCAGAAATTGAGCTGAGATAGTTTCTTTTGGTCGAACATCTTTTTCCACGGTTATTCAGACTTAAAAAATGTTCGATGCCATAACGTAGATTAGATGGTAAGGAAAATTAAATCAACTTAAATAAACTTCAGTTACATAATTGAACTTTCGGCTCGCCCTCGCTATAGCTCGCCAGCATTAGCAAAACTAATATAGGATCTTGCCTGAATA
Organism: Bactrocera oleae; assembly: GCF_042242935.1. NCBI lineage: Eukaryota > Metazoa > Arthropoda > Insecta > Diptera > Tephritidae > Bactrocera > Bactrocera oleae. The sequence continues at coordinate 5,922,597 of NC_091537.1, read as the reverse complement.
TCGTTTAGTATATATTATGAAATTGAATTCCTTAGATTTCTCTACTAACGCAGTATCCCTAAAGCGGCAGTACTAGCGAATAGCGTATCCAATAAAAGTGGTAATTTTTTACAGTTTTCTTGGTGTACTCTGACTGGTGGATGAATATTTATTCCAATTAATTTCCTGGTCTTTGAGAACCTGTGTTCCACCTAGGAATTTTGTGAGAATATAAAATTACTGGGGAAATGATATGACTATAATTCATAATACGAATTTTGACTGGTTTTCCTTTAGACGGGCTCATATGAGTTATGATCGGAAGGTTTTCACACATTTTTCGTTTACTGGGTATACTTGCCTCATCTACTTATGGGGTGTGGATGAATGTAAGTGGTACATATTATACTTGCTGCCATATAATAATTATTAGGCGGATAATATCTTCATTCTAACTGAGTTATGTCGTACAAGCTATTATTACTTTCAATATGCATATATTAATTTTCATACCCAAACACGGGTTGTGTGTTGGGCAGATTGTGAATATAGTAGCATTAAGGCTATATATTATAATATCAGGCACTGCTTCTGTTGAACATAGCAGTTTGAGAAAGTGCACATATTTCGGCGTATAATCATAGAATTATGATTAATCTTACATGGTCTTAATGGGTTGGGTATACACGAAAAAATATTAAGTATTCGAAATTGATATTGAAAAGATTTCGTGAGAATGAATACTTGTGTTTTATGTTTGATGAAATTCAAATGGTTCTGTGAAAATTTAATTGAAATTATTTCTGTTTCAATTTGTCGGCCTATTTCTTAATTCGATTAGCCTTTCGATCTTAAAGCCTTCTGCGAAAATAAGAATCCTTTGTTCTAAATAATATTTTCTTTCTAATAATTTTTTCCAATAATTTGTTATAATTTTCATAATTTTTTGCATAGTTTTATCAATTAATTGGTAAACTGGAATTGCGTGTTTATTCACAAAGAATCTTAATAGTTTACTAGTCATTTCTCAATATGAGGGGTTCAACTCTAAAATTCAGCTACATATTTAACATTGTTGTTTTATGATTTAAAAACGGTATCGAAACCCATTTAGAAGATATGTTACAAAAAACGGAAATTTCTATCTAGGAAGAATAATTCAAGCGCCATAATTAATTATTTTCAGCCTAAAAGTAGGCTATAATAAAAAATGCTGTTAATATAACATACTTTTTGGCGTTTTAACCAAAAATATGATAAAAATATTTATTAGCGTCGAAAAAGTGAATTGTCTTGAAATTATATCTAACTAAATCGTGTTAAGTTTAGCCTACATTTGGGCTTAGAAATAATACAAAAACTGCAATGAGTACAGAAGTTAAGAGCGCTCACAGGTGTTTTCATTGCTGCATTAAATTAAAAAAAATTTAGAAATTAAAATTTTTTAACTGAAAATTTTTTGGAAAAATTTTATTTATAATTATTTGTTATTGTTATTAAATGTATTTTTGTAATGTTTTATTATTCCTCAACATTTAGTAAGCTTTCAATTATCCATCACGTTTTTATGTATCAAATACTCGCATTTTTATTAAAAATAAAATACATTCCATTTCCATTAATTTTCTTATTAAAAAATTTCATAATTCACAATTTTTGCCACAATTTTAGAATATATTTTCTAACCACAAATTTTTTTCCGCTTATCCTTATAATTTCAACATCGAATTATCTTAACTAACTTACTTTGCTTCTAATCGAAAAACGAAATTCACTTAACTTTTTCGCAAATTGCCAACAACAAAGAACGAACTGAGAGGGAGTTCACTATAAAAATGTATGTTTGTATGTGTGTATGTGCTATTTATAGCTTCGTAAAAAGGAATATGCGGCTGAGCGGCGAACAAAAGACTCCCAAAGGGATGACAATTGGGAGGTGGTGCCGTATAATAAAGAAATAATAGCACACGGAAAAAATGTGGAGCCATTACAGGCAAGAGCAACAGCAAAAGCAACAACAAGTATAAAAAATATCCACAGCAATCACCACAACCACCATAAAGCACACATTTGTACGGTTGCAAGCGCCATTTCTGCTGTTTTTATTACCAACGTTGTTGTTGCTGCTATTTTTATAACTCATGTTGTTGTAGCACGCTATAATGTGCTTATAAAATAAATATTGTATGAAGCAAGTGGTGGGCGTCGTCACTGAAGCCAACTAAATAGATGGCCGGAAGGCTAAAAAGTGGCAACAAAACGGAGCACCGAGTTTACGTGTGTTTGTGTGTGCGTCTGCCACAGGGGTAGTTGGCAGAGAGCGAATAGAGCGCAAAAATTGTAAGCGGCGACTGCGCAACCGTAGGCACACTCAGCGGCACTCGCAGATAACTGTATTGATACCAAATTCACCACCCACAAATGAGCATGAGCCGCTTCCCCCTACCATACACGCCCACACAATAGCCAAGAATGGAAGGCGTAGAAGTGGGTGTACAATCAAGCCAATCCGAAATGATTCGAGCTAATGCACGCCAAGCTTTATTCTATTACCACTTACAATGTTAAACCGAGGAGACTACAAAAAAAAAAAAAAACGAAACAAAATAAATGCAAATAAAATGGAAAATCAACATGATTACTAATGGGGAGGAGGTAGGAACACACATTGAAGCCGCAGCAAGCATTTCATTGTCTACGCTGCAGCTAAAACCTTAGCAGCTCTTGAGGGAACGGCTATGTGCTGTGTAGAGCATAGAATGTGAGCAGCTTCGGCACCTCAACTTTGGCTTAGCAGCGTCTACAAACGGCAGTCTGCTCGTTTGCCTGGCGGCGTGTGACATTTGCAGATTGTTATGACTGACTGTGGTGGCATGATTACAAGTAGTAGCATGGCACATTTGTTGTCGCCGACGCAGGGTCTAACAGTGCCACAGTCCCACAGTCCTACAGTCGCATAGTTACCATGAAGCCATTGTCTTTTGCCGCATTCCGTCCTTGGAGGCAACCACAGCTACACTGTATATATATATTATATGCCTTGTAGTTGTGTGGTTGTAACTGACGTCATTTCCCGATTTCCATTTTCGGCTGGCAAGTCAAGCAGAAATTTTGTGTAGCATCTAATTTGAATTTTGATTAGAAAACTTACTTACTTAGTTACTTACTTTCATACATGCTTACATACTTGTGCTTACTTGGTGGATATGGCTTCATTTTAACTACTTTCTGTGGTCGCTTCGCAGCTGGAGGCTGGCGTCAATCCATAACATCTCATTCTCTCTCGTTTGCCGCATTACTTCGTCACTATCCGCCTCCATCTCTCGTATTGTGTTGGTCGCGCATGCAATTGTCTCTAACAAATCCCATTAGACTGCTGGGAATCAGCGAAAATCGGAAGTAAAACCATTGCGGAAGGAAGCCTCGTATACATGGCATATACGCATACATACACACATTCATATGTCTACAGACATTTAGAAGTATAAATTGGATTGTTTTATTGAAATGAATGGCTGATTGTTTCATTAAACTTTATGCGAAAGTAAATAGTATTTTTAGTGGGATAATACTTTTGATGGGATTTTATAGCATCCCCATGCAACTGAGCACAGAAGGCGGGCAATTTTTTCCGGTTATATTACAAAATATGCTTTGGAAGTCACACACATGGTGAAAACTGGTACTTATTATGATTGGGTATCAGAATAAAAGTAGCTTCATTTCGTCTTTCCGCAGCGCAAAATATTTATGATTTTTCTCGTTACTATCAAAAGTTGCTACGAAGTTAGTAACACACAGAAGAAAACCCCGGAGACCCTATTAAATATATATATATAAATGATCAGCATGATAAGCTGAGTGGATTTAGTCATTTCCGTCTGTCCGCCTGCTATCGATCGAAAATTTTAAACCAGTCCTTTTCTCATTAAGAAGCTGCTCATTTGTCGGAACGGCCGATATCGGACCACTTTAGCATATAACTGCCATACAAACTGAACAATTGGAATCAAGTGCTTGTAAGAAAGACTCTTTTATTTGACGAGGTATCTTTACAAAATTAGGCACGAACTATTATTTAAGGCAACAATGTATTCTCTGCAGAAATTGTTCAGATCAGACCACTATATCATATAGCTGCCATACAAATGGCACGATCGGAATCAAGTTCTTGTAAGGAGCCTTTGTATTTGTGAAGGGTATTATAGCGAGGTTGCTTGCTCTTCGTATATCATTTACCGTTATATCCGCTAGCTTAATTCGAAGAGTCCGTAACCTTTTAGTTTAGGAAAATAAATTCACTCAAGTTCTTTCCTAATATTAAGCTCGCACTCTCTTAAGACTTTCGGCCGGCCTAGATGTTCTATTTAAGGAATCTGCGTTTATTGATAGATTTATTTATTTATATATATATTTATCCTTATCGAGTTTGGAGACTTTGATTCAAGCATTTAGTATGTGTTGTAAAATAACTCAGATAAACTGTGTACATCACAAAAATTCTCTTTCCTCGCACAATTGTTCTAAGTAATACCGAAAAATGTTTCTGCCTGTTTAAGTCGCAGCCGTACTGCAGGTATTACAAGCTTACCTAATTAGGTTTTGCATCGGATTTGACTAGATGACGCCATCGTTTTGTAATTTTTCTGCTCGCTAGTTTTGGTTGGATTTAGATGTAAACGCAAGAACAAAGTCTGTTTGAACAGCTGGTATAATATGTTCGATTCGCCACTCTCTAATACTGAGCGAATTGAATGTAACATAACTAATATAACGGTAAATATTTTTCGATGTGGGTTTCAACGCTTCAGTTCGGTTGCTTCTCACCAATCGTTTGAACTAAAGATATGCCAATGAAACCGACATCTATTTCCAACATGTTGTGGCAGATCAAGGCTTCTTTGGTACTCGAAATACCGTTGTAATCACATTATTTATATATAATACATTTTAGACTTGGAATAGCATAGTTCAAGGTGATGTTCCAGTATTTGACACCTAAAAGCAGCAGATATCACAAAAGTTCTAAAAATATGTGTTACTTTGCGGTGTGTCACTAATCGACTCCCCGTTTCTTTAGTATATCTCTAACGAATTTTTAACTCTATATAAAATATTGATAAAGAATTCTAATATCTCCGATTTTCCATTACGACGTCTTATAAGTGAAATATCTGTCTTTCTAAAATAAACCGAGTTGCTGAAATTCAAGATCAGAGCTTTACCCCTATCCCTTATAACACTCTTCATTTCTAGTTTTATTTGCTATTTTTAATGGGAAGTGATATGAATGGTACTACGTTAATCACAAAAAGTTTATCAGTTGGCGGGCAGTGCACCTTTGGGCCTTCGTTACGCATTAACCTTTTTAAGATCATAGTTTAGACTGCTCGCTGGACTCTTAAGTATTGCGTTAGAAAGTTACACAAAAACTACTGGAACCAAAAACGATTTTTTTCTTTCCGACTTCATTGCAGGTAACCACAGTTTTGACTGTATTTTCTGTAGTTACGTCCGTCTTGGATATATTAAAGTTGAGATTATGTGAATAGATTTTGAAATATTTATACAAAAACTTATAATATTTAATAATTTTAAAAATTCCCGAAGGTTAGGGCTTGCTCTTCCACTGACTGATATTTGCCACTCAGCTAACAGTACACTGTCTTAACTATGGAAGTGATGTGTTAAATTAATGGAATTGTCTGAATACATGCAAATATAACAAACATATCCTGCAGCAAGAATTTGTCCCCACACTCCTCGGTAATCCTTGGCACACTGTCAATTTACCCTTGCTCCAACGCATATACCTCGTACAAATGTTCCTCGCAATTGTTATTGTTTTTGTTTTCATTATTGATATTAATTTATTTTTGATTGCAACAATGGCGTAAACAGCCAGAACAAAAGCAAATGGCGAATGGGTAGTGGGGAATGGAGGCAAACCCATTTCCATGTACTTGTAATGCGAAATTCTTCCACAGAGTTGAACTAACGAGCCTGCAGGATGCGTGCGCATGTGGGCATATAATAAATAAATTGATAAAGTTTCTGAGGTGGAAAATTGGGTTTATTGTTTGCATGATATGCATTTGTTGTGCGCTTGAGTGTATGCGTAACTCTGTCGAGCAGAAAACTTTTCCAATTTCAATTTTCACAACTACGCCCCTTGGCTATCGCTCTTAATATATAAAATTATTGTAAATTATCTTTGGACATTCCAACCACTCACCCCCACACACACACACCGAAATGCACTCAAGTGAAACTGACGCCATTTTTGTTATTGCAGGTTTGGTTTCAGAATCGACGCGCAAAATGGCGTAAAGCCGAACGCCTTAAGGATGAGCAACGCAAGCGCGAGAATGGCGAGAGCAGCGGTTCGCTGGACAAGGTAAGTACACAAATGTGTTTGCACACCCTGTATCTTAGTGTAATATCAGCTATTTCTTCTAATAATTTAATTTTATCTTTCAGCTACATGATAGTCGCGAGTCTTCGCCTGACATTACCGGCGAAATCGATGATGACGAACCATCGTTACGTCGCTCACATAGTCCCGGTCCGCTATCGGCCAGTCCGCATGCCATTGACTCGGACAATGAACGTCCCCTCTCATCGACGCAGCTTACCACACAATCGGCATCGCAATCGGTTGGTTCAATAAGCGCTGGTTCGCCATCGCCCAGTGCGCGCGCCACGCCTCAACATTGTCCCAATAGTCCGACTTCTAATTCCCGTCATACAGATTCGCCCATCGAAGTTGGCGGTCCGATATCGTTGACTTCGCGTACATCGTCCGGCACTACGCCCACAACTGCGCTACACAGCACGCCCACTACTTTTGGTAGTCACATTTTCGGAAATTTCGGTGGTGATAGGTGAGTGAATATTTTTTTATTATTTTATTGAAAATTTCGAAATTATTTAAGCTGTTGTGTCTAGTATAGTACAAAGTTTATCCCTTGAACTATTTAATTTTCTTTAAAAATCATAACTTTTTCTTATGTAATTTTAATTCATTTTGTCAAAACTCGATCCAGGCTGCTAAATAAGATAAAAAGTTTCGGTTATACCTTACATAATCTTCCGTCATGAAATCTCGAAGTTTGGAACCACTTATTATTGTTGTTGAGGCAGTAAATTTCTTCAGGTTCGGTTATCCAGTTTGTCCAATTGTCGTTGAAAAAACTCGGCTCAAGTCTTGTGTTGTAAAGAAGAAAGAGTAAAGACATAATATTCGCTCAAAAATTAGGGCATAACAGGGGTTTTTTGCTTTTCTCTTTTAGGATTTCGTATAAACTCTTAAGGATATAATAAAAAGGCCATCACTATATAATTGTATACTAAACGAGTAAGCCTATCTGAGAACTAAAACATCGACTGTGTACTCCCCATACACATAGTAAGCAATTAAATTATGATACGAGCTCTTGCTGCGAATCATACTGTAATTAAACCAAAAAGATTTCATGACTGCCACCATTTCACCTTTGGTCGCAAGAATCTGCCGTCATTTCATTTGCGCTAATTACAACAAAACACGTACATGATACAGTAATTACCACATTAATAGATTAACACTCTACCTTTACAAATCTGCCATAAGTATTTCTTCGTCTAGCAAATAATTGTGTCTAAACAATAAGTTTCGCTCACACAAACTCTCACTTTCTCATTAGAGATGAGATACTCGTACACAGATTTTGGGTTTGTTTTCGCCCATGTAACTATGAAGGCGGTGAATATCGTTTAAATGTTGGTCACGTGCACGCAATTCCAAGTCATTAACGACTAATGTAGAATCAAACGTGGCGAAGGCTCGACGCGACGTACAGACAAAAGTTTGCGCTTAATGTTTCCGCAGAGCATGCTGTTTCCGGCACAATAGCAACAAAATCTTTCGATATTTCGCATGGAACGGTGTGGACAAAGCGTAACAGCAGGGTGTCCGATGAGCAGATAAGCAAAGTCGACGCTCACACTATGTAAGCGGAGGTAGCAAGCAGGAAATCATGCTTTGGTAAATGACGAAAATTCTTTAGTAACGGTGGTAAACGTTCCGAGACACATTTCCGCTATTGAGAGACAGAGCCAGACCGCGGTATGAGAGTGAGGGAGAGTAACGTGAGTAAAAAAGTTGCGAGTGAAAGTGAAGTCTGTTAGATTTTTGTGGGCAAAAACATATTTTCATAGAAAATTTTAGACATATCGACTAACGGGGATTGGAAAAAACTTTTAACGAGTTTCATAAGCATAAACTATCGTGCTCTATAAATCAAAATATACAAAATTGGGCAACGATCAGATTTCGGTGAGAGGCAATGCAATGAAGAGCTCACGATAGTTTGAGATTTCTTCATGAACATTTTTTAAAAGTGGCCCAAGCGTTCCTATAATAAGCTGTTTGAGATCAGATAAACTTGGAATCAATATCGTTTGTAGCCGCCCAAAGCTTCGGTTTGAAAATAATAAAAGTCTACTTCACAATCGCTTGATTTTGGTAGTTTCATTTGTTGTCAGCTATATGCCTTAGTTGTTCGTTCTGAACAATTTTTTTTGGAGGATGTAGCCTATGACAGTAATTTGTGCTGAATTTCGTGAAGATAATGTGTCAAAAAAAATAAAAAATTGTTTATCTAAGCACTTGATTCTGATCGATGAATGACAGCTATTAATGTAGGCAGTTCCGACAAATGAGCAGCTTCTTGGAGAGAGAAGGACGTGTGAAAATTTTCAAATCGAAATTTGAAAAACTGAGGCTCTGGACGCTTATGTACAGGTAGACAGACATAGCTAAGTCGACTGCAAACGCTGATCATTTATATATATAGTTGTTAGAGCTAGCCGACGTTTCCTTCTAGGTGTTAAAAACTTCGTGGCGTATTTAATATAGCATATTCAGAGTATATTTATAAAGAAAGAAGTTGCGGTCGTTTGTTCATTCAATCTTCCAATGAATACTGACACTAAGACGCTTTACTACAGCCTGTTCCCATATAAGAGAGTTTAGAAATCGCCACTTTTTTCTTTAGGTGTTCGCCACTTTTAAAAGTCTTTATGTTTTGAAAACATTTTAAGATATCTTCTGTAATATTTAGTACGCTTTATATTCCTATAATTACCGAGCTAAGGTTCAATTCCCATAAAAATCTCTCTTAATAATACTCTTCTCGTTATCCCTTTTTTTTTGCGAAATCCGCGAAATTCAATTCCCGTTAATTGGAGCATTTTACTTCGTATTTCCGTTTATTTTTATGTTCATCTACTTGTTTAGGTTTCGAGTGACTCTCCAGTCTGTTTACTCTCTGCTTTTTGTTTGTTGCTGCTGTTGGTCGCTCACATCCTTCATAATCAATTGCTAATTTAACCATTGCCACATAACAATTACACTACCGTTTACACCCCGCCCGCTGCGCCACGCCGCCGAACGCGCATCGGCCAAGCGCTGAACACATATTATTATTATTTAGTAATGTTTACATTGCAAGGATGCGAGGGTTGACACCGATTGTCACAGATTTGCTGGCGCTGCTGGAGAAAAGTCCCACATAAATGTGCCCTTGTAAGTGTGTGAGTGGACGGAGGGTTGTTTCTTAGCGGCCGCTTGCAGCACAACCCTGCTGCATACTATCGTTGCTGGCCTGTTTTCTGTTTTGCCTGCTGTTTGCTTCCTTCAACTTCAATTTCTTTTTGTCGGCCTCGGCTGCTGCTGCTGCTGCTCTACAAATGCTTCCTGGTACTTCCTTTATTGCTTTGACATTTTTTGTTCAGCATTATAACCAAGCGTGTTGTTGTTGTGCTTCTTGTTGGCATGTATTTCATCAAATTGTCGGTAGAAAATGCGACACTTGCTCGCAATAAATTTGTTTGCTTCTTTGCCGGTTTGTTTGTTTGTTTGCTTAATTTTAAGTGGCTTAATGACACGGACGTAATTAGCAAATCGTTAGAAGCATAGCTTAGTCGGCTATTTAATCGTTGTTGCTCTTGTTTTTGTTGCTGCTGTTACTCTTGTTGGCATTTTTGTTGTTTTTTTTTGTGTAGCTAATATTGTGCGAGGGGTTGGTTAACTATTTAGAAATTCATGACAATTAAAATGTCTGGAATGAGATTTGCGTTGCACTGATGACGTTAACAATGACAATAATAACAACAAACACAAGCTATAATAATGAAAACAAAAACAATTACAAACACAGGAAAGCCAAGCGAGTATGACAACAAACTTAAGGAAACGTGGTGTATTTGTCTAAGTGGGCTGGACATGTGTAACTGTATATAGGTATATAAATATATATGGCTGTATAAATGCAGAGGCACTAACACAAAAGCTGTCAACTGTGATTTAATGAAGCGTTCTTTACGAAAATAGCCATGTTGACATAAATGTGATTAATTTATGGCCATGCTTTGAACAAATTTATATTTAATGGGCGTCTGCTTGAGTTGTTTTTGGTGGAGTAACTCTTCCGATGCCTCTTTCGGTTTCCTCCTAAATGCTATTGCTATTACTTACTTGTACTTTCGTAATAGCTTATAGTCTTGGAAGCAAGTCTTCTCGTCTTTGAGTACACCCAGCTTGAGGGAAGCACTTTTCGTGGAATTACTAGAGTTTTAAAAGGTCCTTGATATTACGTGGTGTGTTCAAAGGAATATTTTGTTTTTGTTATAATCGGACACATATGTTTATGACAAACAGAAAATGTTAGTCACGTTTGTGCTCTTCGATTTTTAACTTTTGAAAGAAATGGAACAAAGAATATATATTAAATTCTGGGTTAAAAATGGAATATAGTGCTCCAAGGCACTTGAAATGTTGACTGTGGCATTCGGTGAGTCCACTTTGTCTCAAAAAGGTGTTTATAAGTGGTACAAGTGCTTTACAGAAGGCCGAGAAGATGTTGATGTTCAGAAGTGCTTCGAGGATTGGAAAAAGTGTTGGCACAAGTGTATTATATCCGAGGGGTATTACTTTGAATCGGACAAAATAGATATTGATGACTACATAAATCCTTAAAAAAAAAAAATCAAATTTCACCTTTTCCTTTGAACTTTTTTATAAATACGAGGTATAAAGGTTTTAAGCAATATTTTTTAAAGTAATATTTTGAAGTAGTTAAATGCTAGTTTTTTACTTAGCTGTAGAAGTCAAACTAATGAGATTGATTAGTTGTTTTTAACAGATTTACTGAAGAGATATTTGAAAAGTGGAACTCAACGAAGGAAATCTCGTCTTAAACTCTGTTGAAAGAGCTTCGATATAGAATTCTGTGAAACCCAAAGAGCCAAAAGTCTGCCTGTTGAAATATCTACTGTGCAGAAAACTTATAAACTAAAAATTAAATCATTAATATCAGTCCCAAACTGTCCGCTAATCATAATAATTCTGACCTTGGTTTACAAACAAAACATAAAAAGCCTTCAGCCAGCTTTTCCGAATTATTATAAAAATTGCATATTTGCGCGTATAATTCCAGCAATTAAAACAGGCACCCATTTTAGCCTTAAGGCATAGGGAATGAACCAAAAAATTACTGCAATACCGGTGTACTCATTATTACTTACCAACAAAAAACTTCACATAATTCACGAAGACGACGTAAGTGTTCAAAAGTTACATGATCCCAGTCATTCCCAGAATCCCGACTCAGAGACTAATAACTCAAAAAAGCGAGTAAAATAGGTAAACTTCCTAAACCCTGCTCTGACTGGAACACATGAGTTTGCGTAATATTATGTCTCTAAAAAACTCGAGAAGTATACCAAACAAGTGGAAGTCAGGCTAAGAAGCAATAAAGCTAAGGAGGAGCTCAAGTTAAGGAGAAATTAAGTTCAGAGAATTGATTTACCAAGGAACGAAGAAGCTCGGGTGCTACACCGGCCGATAAAGAAAAGAAACATGCTCTTCAATGGCTACAACAAACGACCGGACTATTTTCAAGAAGGCAATAATATCTTGGTAAAGTTTAAATATCGCAATCTGTTTTGAACTCTTTGGTTTTGCTTTTGTTTTTTTTTCCAAAACTTTCAGCGCCAAGCTAATTAAAAAATTTGCACAGTTTTAAACTACATCTATGCAATATTCTACTAGTTTCAAAAACCTCCACATGAATGTTCAGTTTCGAAATACATTGTTAGAAAAACGTTTGCTTTGAGCGAGTATCAAACCCCCCAAACCACTGAAGGTTAGTCAGCTTTTGTTTTTTTTTTTTTGTTAACTCAAATATGAAAAGAACACCCTGCTCACCAATTACATGCCACCAAAAACAATCACAGCGGTGCATATTTTTCCTAAGCCATATTTTCTGCCGAAACCACTACCGCCTTACACAGCCTAACCCAAGGCGTTGGAGCTGATACTGGTATTGGTGCAGGCTGGTGGCATTGCCACTTGCAGATTTAATTGGGCGTAAGTAAGGGTGTTTCGAGTTCATTAAAAAACAAACGTTGCAGCATGCAAAAGCGTATGTCGAGCCATGTACAAAAGAAGCATCACTTTCCGCAAGCACATAGACCTTTTTGCACACAGGATGCGGGACAAACGCATATACGGATAGGCAAAACACAGTTAGACTCGCGACAAGCGGACCGCATGCAGCGCATTATTGCCAACTTCTCGCCTTTTACGGCGCACCGGGTTGCCTCATCAGCGCAGCCACTAAAAAACAGCTTAACCACAGGAGTTCGCTTCCGGTGTGCGTGCTTGCGACGACGATGCGCACGTTATTTGTTGTAATAGTGATAGCTACCTAAAACACATTGGTGCATGAACTCGCCTGGCATTGCCTGACAGAAGGATATTAAGTACACATACATATACACATTCATGCAAACAATGTTGCAAGTTTATGTAATAATAATATGTTATTACAACAATTGAGCATGATTTGACAATTGTCGGCGTTCAAGTGGAAATAGCAACCACAACAACAATAACACAAACAATCGTATGCCTGCTGTGTCTGATACTAGCTCAAAGCAAAATACAATTCGAAAAAAATATCGAAATAAAAAATAGCAACAACAGCAATCGCATCACTTCAAGCGGGTGTCACCCCAATTGTGCGCTGTATAATATCATCATTAGCTCGCTACACTGTACACACATTTGCAGCACTGCAATTATTCGCCAGCCAAATTCAGCAAAATTTTCATGATTTTTGAATTTCCAATTCATTATTCATTTATTCAGTCATTCGTTTATTCCTTCGACGTTTGCAATCTTGTCTTTGTGGTGTTTTTTCCAGACGTTTCTTGTAAATTGTCTAAAATGCTACAATTATTATGTGTATTTCATTTAGTGTGTTGTTGTATTGTGTAAAAAATTGCCTTTTTCCAATTTTCATAAGCATATCGTGTTGCGGTTGCGTGATATTCGTTTTATTGTCCGTGTGTCTGACGGAAATCCGTTTGGCCAGTTTATTCTCTGCAGTCATTTTTTCATATGCTAATTTTCGATTTGTATAATGTAGCGGCACATAATTCATTAATCAAGTGAAGTGAGATTTTGATAAAGAAATCAATTTTGTTACACTTGAATGATTAGCTCTCGAGTATTTGGAAGTAGAAAACTCGTAAACATACTTGCTTAACTATATATAGCTAACATATAGTAAGTGAATTGTGAAAAAAACTCTTAAGGTTTCAGGTAATAGCAGGTAGTGTCTGCTCCTTGGTAGCTAACAATGCTTTTCCAGACTCCAAATATTAGTATTGCGCTGTGACTGTAGATTAACTGATTCCGGGTGACAATAACTTAATATCTCTCGTATATATTCAACAACCGCACTCAACCCTCCTCTACACTATAAAAGAGACTGCATGTTGGAAAGGCCTTTGTAGCGTTCAAAACAAGCGTAGATCTATTTAGTACATTATTAGTTGCTTAAATCTATTGAAAATAGTTCATATTGTCTCCTAGGTTTGCATTAAGGGGTTACATGGGTTTCGTCGGGTAAAAAAAGGCATATCTTCAATAAATTTTTGCCATATAAAAAATTATTTATTTAATTCAAACTTTTTTCTGTCTTAAAGATACATATTTAAAGCATAATTTCCGAGATTTTCAACAAAAAAAAATTAAAAGTCCGCCATTGTAACGTCATTTCCGGTGAGCCCTCGAAAAAAAGGTGCATCCGCGCTGTCAGCATAACTCCTGACAGGATCATCTAAAATTAAAATTAAAAAAAGGGTTGTAATTGAACAAAAAAAAAGTCCTTCGCGGCAAGATCTTTAAATCAAATTATATCTCAAAATTTTAAGTGACCATATAGCTGACCTCGAGCGCGCAACTTTTCAAAGCTGTATTTCCGAAACAATTGCTGATATCAACTTGAGAATTCGGGACAATATTCTAGAGATCTTATAGAATTAAATAAGACAATAAATATATTTTTTTTGTTTTGAAGCCGCGAAAGCCATGTAACCCCTTAAGGATAGTTTAACGTTCGGGTAATTATCTCCTCGATGTCTAAATAGCCTGACCTAAACAACCTGGTTTTCAATGAAGTAATATTTTTTTGGAGTTGAAAGCCGTTACTAGATTTATACTTTGTTTGGTTAACCATTTCATAAAGAATAGAGTTTCTCTGGAACAACGTTTGCAAATCTTCCCTGCATTTTTCAGCAATGAAGCTTACTTTTGGTTGAATTGTTACGTTTATAAACAAAATCGTCGCATGAGTACTAATGATAATACACAAGCCATTGCTGAAATGCCGTTACATCCTCTAAAAGTCACTCTTTGGTGTGCTTTATGAGCAACGGGAACCATAGCTCGATATTTATTCAAAAAAATGAAGCTGGTCATTATGTTACAGTTAATGGGGAACGCTGTAGAGCCATGAGTAATGACTTTTTTGTGCCTGAATTGGAGGATGTTGATGTGGACGACCTTTGGTTCCAACAAGACGGCGCTACATGCCATACAAGCAACAAAGCAATCAATTTATCGAAGAAACTTTTGATGAGCGCATTATATCGCGTCATGGAAATGTGGCGTGGCCTCCAAGTCCGTGCGATTTAACACTGTTGTACTATTTTTTGTATGGTTATGGAAATTTAATTGTCTATATAGATAAGACTGAGACGATTGACGCCTAGAAAGCAAATATTCGGTGGTTTATTAAAGACACGCGGCGCCAATTGCTGCAAAAACTGGTCGAAAATTAAGCCAATTAGATATTAGATTTTATTCGAACCAGCCGCGGCGGTCACGTGCCTGAAATTCTTTTTGAAACAAAGTGACAAACCCTTATTTTTTTTAATAAAGCTAATTTCTTGGTTTTATTTCTTCTTGAAGAAATATATGCATGCATAGTGAGATCGAAGTTATCAATACTATAACAAAAGTTTTTTAAAACGAAATCAAAACAACGTAAAGATCACATGCAATAAGAAGCCATGAGGTCTTGGTGTTGGAAATGCAGACAGCTTATGAAGTTCCTCGCTTTATTTGAGATAGATTAGAAAGTCGTCTATACCGATAGTTAGCTCTTTTTTTCATTTTCGACTCATCTTAAATATTCGGCTTTTTGAGTAAGAGACATTGACGCTTAATGCTCCTTAATTTAGCATATGATATTAAAAAAGTCCTTTTTCTACGCGAAACTTGTTTAAACTTTGACTAAAGCGTGTAAAGTTCAATTTTTTTTTGTATAAAATACAGGTGCTTGAAAAGAAACTATGTACATAAGCACTTCAACCTGCGAATGTCTTAATTAAGACAAAAATGTTGTTGAAGAGTTGCCTCGCAGCGGCGCCAATTACTATCCACTACGTGTCTGATTGACGTAACCATGTTGTAAATGTAATGCTAAACTCTAAAACAGTGCCTCAAAGTCTAGTTATACAAGCAGTAGTTTAGTGATAATGCCAAACTAAGCATTTCTGGCAGAACTACTCTCAAACTAGTCTGAAATTAGTTCTTAATAATAAAGAATTGGAAAACAGACCAGGGAAATATTTGTGTAAAAACATTTCTTATATACTCATTCATGTATGTAATTATGTATGAATATATGTGACTTACCATATATGCTTCAAGCCTCACAACACGCTGTTGTTTATACGGCATGTACTTCGAGTGTATTTCTACATGAAAAATAAATATACTCGTGTATATGACTGCATATCTTCAAAACACTCCCATGTACAACTCATTTGCCCTAAGACTAGCAGAGCAATAGAGAAGGAAGAGCTAAGAGGACTCGTCGCGTCACAGCACTTCATCACAGTCAAAGTCGTTCGTCGGCGCTGCAATTGAAGCTGCCATGCTGGCACGACTGTGATGGCCGACGAGCCTCGAGGCCAAAATTTTGTCGGTGCAAAATAGGAATGTGCACATGCAAAATTTAATTACGACAAAAGGATGAGTGCTTAATTATACGTAAACATTTAAGTTCTTCACAAGCCCCTGGTACATACGAAGACGAGCGCAAAGCAAAGGTGTGTGAGAGGTTTGTGAGCATTTCAGATTACTAAAATATATACATACATACATATTTATGTACGTGCAAATAATAAAATGTTTATATTAAGGTGGAATTCTAGTGGAAGTGCATGTGTTTGTATGAGTGCTGTGCTTGTGTAGTAAGAGGTAATGTTGATCGCATACCAACATATATAATAAATTTCATAAATTAAGTAAAAAGTTATATATTGAATTAATTTTTATGCCAGTTTTAAGTCCATTGGATTTTAAAAACCAATCAAAGCTTATTTACAGAGAATTTTTAAATCGTAATTACTTAATATTTGTGGTTGTTGAAAAAAAATCTGGCTTTGATTAATATGATATGCACTGTGTCATAGATGTTATAAATTAGCTACTTCAATTCTGTATAGCATACATTTAGGATTAGCTACAACAAGTAATCTAATCTTATTCCGTAAAGCATACATTTCTGATTCGTTAAAAAATTTCCTACGTTATACTTTTCTTAAATTAGCCAGTTTCACTTGTAAAGCATACTTTTAGGCGCTTTAACTTTTTAACTCGTATACGTATATCTATTGACCAATTGACATAAAAAACTTACAATTGCCATGGGAATTCAAATTAACTTGAATATGTACTTTAAAGTGTTTAAAAAAGTAAAAAAGTGGCTACAGATGTCTTAGAAATAGAAAAAGAAACCAGAACAGACAAATACTTGTTCTGAATGAAAAATATGTATACCTAAACCAGGATATAAATATTAACTTGTTACGTTGTTCGCAACACCCAGGAGGAAACATCGGAGACCTTATATGTATATTTAATGATCAGTGCGACGTCTATCTGCCACCTGTCTGTCTATATATACGCGAACTAGTTACTCAGTTTTCGAGATATCAATCTGAAATTTTATAGACGTTCGTTTCACTTCATGAAGCTTTTCATTTGTCGGAACCGTCAATATTGGACAACTATAGCATATAGCTGACATACAAACTGAAACATCATAATCCTTTGTATCCTCGTATGGAAAACTATTTTTATTTGACAAATTATCTTCACGGAATTTAGCATGGATTATTCTCCATTGCTACAATATAATCTCCGAGCAAATTGTTCAGATCGGATGACTATAACAAATACCCACCATACAAACTGATCGATCAAACTGAAGTGGTGTGTGCAAAACTTTTTGACAAATTATCTTCACGGAATTGGCATAGAATATTGGCCAAAACGCGCTTTAAGCTCCGAATAAAATATTCTGATCAGCCCATTATAGCTATAGGTGTCATATAAACTGACCAATTGAAATAAAATTTTTGTTTGAATACTTGGAAATTTTACGTTTTTTTTTTTTCATTTTATATTTTTAACATTTCAGTATTTTTTTTCGTTTTTTTACATTTTTTAATTCGACGTATTTTCATGACAATGAACTCAAAATTTTACATATAGAATGTGAAAAGAAATTTGTTGAATATTTATGTCTTCAAAAACAAAACTACCTAACCGGAAAAATTAACCAATGAAGTATTTTATTTAAAAAAATTTTATTTTGAATTTAAACACGCAAAAAACATTATTGAAAATTAATTTAAAAGTACATTCAAGCTTTAAGTATATACAACCCACACATCACTTATCGATGGTGACTTTAAAAATCACACGTCAACAACCCCGTTTGAGCCGCAGTCACTGAATTTCATTGCCGCGAAGCACCCAAAAAAAATAAAAATAAAAAAATTAAAATATAAAACTCCAAAAATCGCGCTTAAAATGCACCGCACACCAGCTAACCGCATTAAGGTAAATTTTGCTGTCAACCAAAAGCTTTTGGCCAAAAGCCAGTCACCAACAACAAATCGCGCGGCGACCACTAAGCGTCACCGCCAAATGTTCGCGCATTCATATTCATATTCACCAAAAAACACCGACGCCATGCAACCATTATACACACATACACATACATACTCGCTTGCACTCACTTCAAACAGAGATTTACAAGCAGTTTCCAGATTTACAGAGATTGGCCTGTTCGCATCATGTCACCAAAAAAAACAAATAAAGAAAAAAATGAGCATTATTAAATTTACATTTTTCCATTCGCGGTTTCAATTGGCAGCGCAAATGAAAAAGTAAGAGTAAAATTGAAAAATGTATGCTAACTCCAAAAACGAATCCAAGCTTCCTACCCTCCTCTTGCAACCCACCCCGCCGTTGCGCACATCTTCTCTCATGCGGCACTTTTATGAAAATCCAATTTCACTTTACTGTCCACTATTGCGTTTTTACTGTCTTTTTTGTTGTTGTACTTGCTTTCTCTTTACTCCGGCCCATGCTTTTGGCGGGTTTGAAAATTTTAAGAAATTTAATCATTTTTTGCATATTAAATTAAGTTATGCTTCGTTTGCATTCGCCGAACGTCGTTATTAGAGCAGGCTGCAGTGGGAGGGAGAGTTGCCGTATGGGAACATCAAAGTTGTTACATTGAATATATATGTATGTGTATGTATAGCGGCTGCGTGCTTGTGTGTTCAGTGAGCGAATAGTTGTTGTAAAAGCTTCTGCTGTTTAAGTTTTCAAATTAGAATAAATTATTGAGATGTATTTTTATATTTGATAGATGTCGTGTATATGTCTGTAGGAAATGGCTGCAATTAAGTTTTTGATAAAAATATTTTATTTGAATAAAAATTTTTAACATACATAAAAATTGAATGTTTCTATACTTAACAAAAACACTGAGTTTAATTTTGATATTCCAAATATTTGTAATATAATATAATTTTTTAGAAACTTTTCGTAGCAGAACTAAATTCCAAGATTTGTGCAAAGTCTAAAAAAAAACTAAGTTAAATTTCAGATCTAAGCTTAATTTAGTGTACGAGTTGACACTAATAGCATGAAATTTTATGTAGTTTCTGCCACACCTTGTATGTCGCCTAATTTACTAATTACAGTACTGTTCAAATAAAATATAATTACTTCCACAAAAAGTCATGTTTCAATCAAAAAACAACGAAAGCAACGGTTCTACATAATCTCGCGTTGAAAAATGTGTTAATGCAATTTTCATCACTCATACGCCCTGTGGTACTCGTTTATTTCGTCTTTTTGTTTCTTGCAAAACTTTTTACCCAACAAAATTTTAATTAGTTTTTATACTTTTTCTTACACATGTGTGCGTGTTCATGTACAAAACAGACAAACTTGTCTGAAATACATACCCAAACCGGTCCAAAATGGTTGGAGGGCGGGCTACTTGTCGAAGAGTGTCAACTTTGGAGCAAAATTATTTAAAGTACTACATTTTTTGATATGATGTATAAATATTTTAGAACTTAGTTAAAAATATTGTATGGATTGTGTTTTTCAACAATAGTTCCACAGATTACAATAACAAAAATGTTCCTTCGTTTGATTTTTTATTATATTATTATTGTAGACTGCCGCTCTTTTAACTTTTTTAACAGTCTGCCGTTAATAATTTTTTTTTTTCGTTTGTAAGAAACGAGTATGCTCGAGCAAAAAACGGTATATTTTCAATAATTATTTTTAATTTATTTATTAAATTCAATTAAATATAGCATGCAAACTTTTTATTATTCCGTGGATGCATAAAATTTTGTGAATTTTTCAAAGGAAAATATTCAAACTCGGTCATTACGACGTCATACCCAGCAGCAGCTCGAAAAAGGTGCCTCTGCGTTGTCAGCAGAACTTTTTATAGGATCATCTGAAGTAAAAAGAAAAAGCAAGTGCTTTAAAAGTCCATAGATTAGATATTGGACGCTGGAAAAAAAAATTAAAATTGTAGTATTGGCAGACGTTTTTAAAACACAAATGCAAATTTTGTTGACAAGTTTTCGAGGTTTTTTTTTTTAAATAGTTGTAAATGCACAAAAAAAGGTCTTCGTTTAAGAGCTTGTTAATTATATCTCGTATACATGTGTAAAATTTCGTTAAAATTGGTTGAGTAGTTCGCGTGAAATCTTGACAACTGACTTCAAAAACACAGTTTCGAGAAAAACGCGTTTAAAGTTTAAGTGACTACATAGCTGAACTCGAGCGCGCAACTTTTCAACGCTGTAACTCTAAAACTATTACTTGGGTCAACTTGAGCTTTTACGAAAATATTCTAGCGATTTTATACAATTAAACCAGGAAATAAAAATCGATTTTTCGAAGCCGTGAAACCCATGTGATTCCTTGAGTTTCAATTGCACATCCTCTGTGAAATGTATGTTGAATTAAGTAAAATATTTTGATACTTTTTTCACATGTTCCCTAGTGACACGAGTATTAACGTTGACTTCGCGTATATTTCTATAAATTAAACGACTCCATGACAGTTTTTAACTTCAATAATATGTAATCATCCTTGCGGTATTCAACATAAAGGCTGAAACTTGGTTGTTTCTACTAGTTTTTGGACTAATTTTGAACACTTGACAGTAGAAAGATTTTGTGTTGCTTAAAAAAAACTCCTAAGATAAAGAGACCCTCATATATCAACGAAGCGTTTTTGATATAAATTTGTTGCCAATTCGTCTGATACAGCGAGGTTTGGCATTACTGATGTTTTAACCTCAATCAACAAAGGTGGACAGTCTACTAGAATGTGTCTAGATGTTTTCACATCACCTTTTTCTATATATTATTTATATATTCTATACATATACCAAAAACTTTTTTAAAATTTTTCTAAGAGAGCCCAAGAGTACGACTTTATATATTATTTCCCATAATTAGAGTCTTTGCTGACTCACTTTGAGTTCACAAAGCATATTTTTCAACTCGTTCGCATGACTATTCAAATAACTCGATAAAAAATAAATGTCTGTCGCCGCCTCAAAATGATGTAAACATTCGATTGCCGCTTGATATTACGTTTTACTGCAGGGTACACATTTCTGTTGCATATTCATGACATATATACATATGTATATGTACCCACATAAGTTTCCCTTAATTAAGTGTGAACTCAAGCGCGACACAGATTTAATACTTTCCGCAAATTGCGACAAATTAAAATCACATGATCAACACTTTGTTTGAATTCGGTGCAAGCACTTGCACGAAGTGAGGCACGAGTAAGGTGCAAACTTTGTCTGCTGACGCCGTCAAACTTTTCGCAGTTGGTAACAGAATTGCGGTATATGAATTCCAGTTAAATTTCGTAAAAAAAAAGTAAAGCTATCTTAATTTCCAAAGGTGATATTTACACGCAGCGAGTGAATTTGTGTGTGAGTTTTTATTAGTAACTGATATTTTTTTCATACTTTTTTTAACTCTTCTCTCTACAACTTGCTGCTTAAGAAATACCGGCTTCATCACTAATTGAATAACACGGTTACATCGATTTTGTAAGTTTCTTAACTGTCGCAGTAGACATTACGGTACATAACCTACAAGTTGTGCCGTTATGCCGCCATTTACTGTTGCATACATATGGCATACACCAGTGTTGGAACCAAAACAAAGCTTGAACCCCAAACAAGACTTAACGCGTACGAACAATCATGCACAACAACAACAACAACCAAACAAAGCACCTGCAAACTTAAATGAATTCCCATTTCGCCATGCCAAGCGAAAGTATGGCGACTTTACGACATCAGCACAAACAACACACGGAAAGCGTTACAGCCTGCCGAGGGTAAAGGGCAAAGCACAAGCGGCATTGCCTACATAGCAGCGGCAGCAGCAGCGTCGTAGAGGCTTATTTTAATTGCATGATGAATATTAAAGCATTTGCCTAATTCATTATTGAAGTGCGCAAGTGTGGCATTATTATTATGTGAATTGCCAAATTGAGTTGAGCGAAGTTGCGTAGAGTGGCGTGGAAGTTACTGCCTTGGCTTAGCGTAAATTATATACAAACATACTTAGTACACATAAGCATATGTATAGGCATTGAAGCCGCGTTCTGCGTACCTCTACACATATTGTTTCTATAGACTCTATTATATGTGGCAGATTATTATTCAAAGCTGTTTGTGGCGGTATTTCAAATATTCGTAGTGTTTGGGTATGTCTGCATGTGTTTTTTTTGGCATAAATATTGCTATATACTCGTCTTTAGTAAGTTATTTTCACGCGGAATGCAAGAGAATTTCAAGCTTATAATACATTAGAGGGCATTAATACATTAAAGACTTCGCTTTAGAATTTTTGATGAGCAAAATGTGTCTAAACATATATCAAACATAATATCAAATATTATATACTTAATAATTATTAAACTTTGATTTTGCATATGCTAATTAATAGTTCTCGTAATTACTGCGTGAATACATTATCAAGTACGAGCTTTGATGCCATTATGAATTTCGAAATATAAGAAATTCAACCGATGCTTTGGTTAATTGAAGAATGATGTAACAAATAAATTCTACAATAGTTAGGTTTATCCCCTTGTGTTCCCTTAAAAATAGCAAGGAAAAAAGTGGGGTAGCTAAGAAAAAATAAGCAAGGCGTAGATTATTTTTTATATCACTTAAATTGTTAAAAAGCGTTTACCGAAGTTCCCACAACATCTCATAGGCATTAGTAAAAATGTTAAAACTGACCGTTTTCGAAGGAAATTTGATCTGAAATCAGAGCTAAAAATGAAAAAGACTTTTATTTTCGAATGCGTTGCATATATTTAGGGTGAAAGTGCATTGAGAGTTGTAATTTTCACATTTGCTCGGGTAATATTAAATTTAGAGATTCAATTCTATATATATAATATATATCCATGTATATATATATATATATATAACGGTTGGTTGAAAAGTTTATGCGCTCGAAATGAAAAAATACTTTTTTTGGTACGAAATACAATTTTTTATTCAATATAATCTCCCTTAACTTCAATACACTTATTCCAATGATCCTCCAATAATTTTATGCCATACCTATATGACTATCCGGAAGCTCTGCAAAATACCCGTCTAGGGCTGTAATAGCTTCTTCATTTGACGAAAAACGCTTTCCACGTAAGGAACGGTTTCAGGTTTCTGAAGAGGTAGTAGTCGCTGGGAGCCAAACCTGGTGAATACGGTGGATGCTCAAGCAATTCGTACTGAAATTCGTTGAATTTTGTGAGCAGATGCATTGTCTTGATGAAAAATTATTTTTTTGTGCTGCAAACCAGGTCTTTTCTCACGAATTTTTTCATCCAGCTTATCCAAATGGCTGTAATAACATTCAGAGTTGATTGTTTTACCTTTCTGCAGATAATCAATCAACACAATTCCTTTTGCATCGCAAAAAACTGATGCCTTAACCTTCTTTGCTGATCGTTGTGTCTTCACCTGCTTTGGAGCTGAACAACCTGTTTCAGTCCACTGTAAACGTTCTTGCTTGAAAAATCATGGTGGTAGATCCAAGTCTCATCCATAGTTATAAAACGACGCAAGAGCTCGGTTTTATTCTGCTAAAACTGCTTCAAATTATACTGAGAAACTTGTTTTTGATTCAGTTTCTGTTAAATTGTTAACGTGTGTGGCACTAACTTTCCAAACAGTTTTTTCATATGTAATTCTCCATGTAAAATGTGAAGTACTCGTTCGTCTGAGATGCCTAGGGCATTAGCAATTTCACGCTTAATCAAACTTGGCCAATAATAATATTATGAACTTGCTCAATGATTTCTGGTGTGCTTGCGGTTTTTGGGCTTCCTTCGCGTCTTCAAAATTTACCAGCCCAAAATTCAACGGTGCGTTTTTAAGGTGAGGACTCCGTATACACTTCTAACAATTGTTCATAAATTTTCTTTGCTTTTAAACCTTTCAAAACAAAAAATCTGATCACTGCGCGATATTAAATTTTTTCCATATTAAAAAAATACTCTGACACGTCAACTTCAAATGGCTTGTAAACAAAGAATTAATTGACAGAATGACTTGTAACTTTGCATGTGCTCTCACGATAGATTTACCAACTTGAGAAAACAAATTTTTGGAGCTATTTGTAGTACTGTTATTTCTTGGTGAGAGCAGACACTTTTCAATCAACCTGTATACCTTGAGATATATTAATATATATTACATACAATTTATTACATAATATATTGTTAAAATCGCTATATTATTCATACAAACATATATATTTATTTGTATACAAACATATAATATATGTAAATACTCAGCTATTTTGTATGCTTTCATGCTGAGGGTTCAATTCATTTAGCTGACGCTTTCAATTAACGCTTAATTGAAATCAATTAAAACAATTTTTTTGTATAATTGCATTATTATTACTGTTACTACTCCAATTCATATGCTTATGAATATTATACAATACACATACAAACTGTAGAAAAAAAAAAGCGAAAACACATGCGAAAACAAGATAAGTGAAAACGAGTTGAGTGGACGAGCGTGCGACACCCGAGCTAGAGTTGGGCCACACAAACCATCCATTAATTATGTGCGTACAAATACATATGAATTAATTCAAAGCTAGACTGATGGATTCTCGGCTGCTGCGCATTGTCCATGACATCATGTTGCTGCCACCAATATGTAGGCTTTGTTAGCTTATATATTGTTTGTTTGTGTTTGTGTGCATCTAATATGCTTAAACGTTTAATTAAATGACATGGATATATCGACGATTCAGCCTCCAATTCATTCACTTATCATCATAACTTTTACTATTCACTCTTCCTCTGTTCTACTCTGCTCTGTGCCTTTCGCTCGCTTTGTTAGCTTGTAAACGGCGAGCGTCGCGCAATAACATGCGATACACTTTGTATTTATTATTGTTAATGTAATTTAAATTTAATTGAATAGTGTATAACATTCCACAGACAATTGATAGTCAGCAGTTTATAGAAATGAAGGCGAAGAAATATGAATTAATGATAACGAAATTGTACCCTTCTCCCAGAAAAGTCAAAATATTCACAACTTCTGGTGTTTAATTAACTTTTTTATTAGCTGCAGGCGCTGTAGAGGCGCTCATTTGCATATTTTCGACTTTTTAAATGAATACATACTTACATATCTACTAAATGTACTTAAGTATATAAATGCGACGTTTTTTCCTCAAATTAAGCCAAATTGTGTTAATTAAGCGAACGCATGCAAATAAATTGAAATATATACATACATACATATATATAGTTCAAATATAAATCAATTGGATTATTTTTATATACAAGTATTATGTATAAAATTATCGAGTGCCCTAATATTGTTTCACTTATTCTTCGTCTTATTGCATCAAAACTAAACATTGCGCTTCGACATGTATTCTATTATAGGGCACATAATAATCAGTAATTCCAGCACTTCATGTATTCCAGTTGCACTCAGCCTGACATATAATATATGGCATGCTCTCTCTGCGGGTATAATGCTCCCATATGCTGGCTTCTTCTTCTTGCGATTGCGGCGTATTTTAAGGAGTACAACTCGAGTATTTATACCATCTATACCTTTACGTTTTCTCGTGGCAATGCCATTAAGCTTTTTAAAGCACTTCAGTACCATTATCTATTTGATTTTCGAGCACAAGATTGCCTGAAATGCTACTTAACTCTAAATTATAATAATAATGAAAGTGTCATGGAAATTTTCGTTTGTATAATCTTTTGACGCCTACTGATAGCATCAGCTTCAGTTTGAAAAATGCTTGGAAAACTGCCTTGGGCACTTTGGTTTGTCGTCCAAGTATCCCAGCACTTATTTTTTATGTTCTTTCGAGCCGTCGGTAAACCAATGCATTGTACTCCTTCTTATGAATTGATTAAAAGTGGAGCCCACCTTGTCATTTTTATTGCTCAGAGTTATTTTGAAAGTTTTCTCAAAATAGTCTCTCTTTAAAAAGTCATCTCAGGGAAGGTGCGCTAACAAAAGTTTCAACCGTAGTTCGAAATTTATTGTCAGCAGGCTAGAATCGTTTAATATAGTTTGGAAACTATGGACCAAAGTGAGGATCATGTTTAAATTGCTAAAGATAAGTGTTTTATGAAGTGAAAAAACTCTGTATTGAGTTCTTACGTGTCGATGAAATTAATCTTGAATCTATCGCAAATCTGTTCGGGTATTTTATTTCGTGAATGCCTGAAGGCGAGATATCCAAGTAGAATGCTTCAATCAAACACAGTCTTCACAGAGAATGCCATAGTAGCGAACGAGATTTTCACATTCGTTGCTTGCTTTCCTTAAGCCCTTTCGACTAGTAATTCCGAATTAAATATTTTACACTTTTCACCAGAGGGGAGTAGAACCTATTTAATTGAACCTCACAAAATAAAAGAGTTAATTTTTTTCAAAATCATTGAAACTTTATCAATCATAACCACACTTAATTGCCTAATTTAATTGAATATCTATCAATTAAAGACTTTAATTTTTTTAACAACTCCACACTTAACAGCAATTACATTTTCAACACTTTTGATTTGACATTTATGTTTGTTATATTCCCCCATTAACAATGCAATCATAAATGTTTTCATGTATGTATGAGCATACTTTTTAATCTTGTCTTCTCTCTTTCCAATTTCATTATTTTCATTTCAGCAATTGCGGCTTTCGTCCGGTGCTCAACGACAACTCCGGCAGCGTGGTCGCTTCTGGTGCTGGCGCACAACGCAGCACCACCACCGCGCATCCACCACTCTTTCTGCCGCCGCATTTGGCCTCGCTGAGCTCACAATTTTCACATCAACCACTCTTTCCCGGACTAAAAGGTAAATACGATTATTGTGCCATGGAAAATATTGTTGCATAAAATATTTATTTACTTAACCCACACCGCTCACCACTCAGACATCACACCAAACACTACATCAGTCCGTATCGAGCTTCAGTAAATTTTCTGCTTGCGTATTATAAATCAAAAACTCGCATCAATAAGTAATAGCACCATGCTGGTGCTTTGCTTGAAAGGTTCCTGCAATCGAACTTATCGATTGTATGTAGATGTAATGTAATTACATAATGTTCGCTAGTGTGGTATCTCGTCATCGCAATGTCGTCGACATAGTCCTCCAGTCGCGCTGTTGGATTTCAATCTGTTACGCTGTCAATCAGCTACGCCGCAATCGATGACATGCCGAGACACAGTTTTCCCCCTACCACGCGTATAGCACTTCATAAAATCATTATCAGCACGGCTTAAGTATCTGTTAAGCGAGAAAGTAGTGAGTGGCCTATTAACTTAATTGAATTTTAAATGCAAATCAGCAAATTGGCTCTGATTTATTACTTTACATTAAAGCCATAGTGTTAATGCTCTGCCCTTGGAGGTAAAGCATTGCATAGCCTCCTCTAAGACCGTGCTGTTGCTCCTACTTTTAACATCCATATTTTTGCCGGCGTCGGTAACCAACTTGCTCAAACAGAAAATATTTTAAGAAGCTCCGAGTCCCCTTTTTCTTTCATCGATACATAAACGTGGGATTCAGAGCTTCTACGTCTTCAAAGATCAATAACAGTCCTGTCCAGACGTAGCGCAGACGCTTCAGTTATATATATAAACTCTACTCCAATAGCACTTAACCAATTCGTTCCTTACTCTTTCAGGCGTCTCACCGTTTCCGGGTCTCTGCTCGTGCTGCTCGCTGAAACCACCGCCACCACCGCCTAACGCCTCATCGGTAGCTGCTGCCGCTGCTGCAGCCGCCGCAGCTGCTGTTGCCTCTTCCAGCTCCTCCTCTGGTATACCCATTTCTTCGGCTGCGCCCTCTGCTAGCAGCTCACCCGATTCGCCGCCCCATGTCACCTCGGTCCTTAGCCAGTCGTCGCATAACAATCATGATGCACGTTCTAGCTCTGTAGCTGAGTTGCGTCGCAAGGCGCAAGAACACTCTGCTGCACTGCTGCAATCTCTACACGCCGCCGCCGCTGCTGGTCTGGCATTTCCGGGTCTACACTTGCCACCGCTTTCGTTCCATCATCACTCCGCCGCTGCGCTGAGCAATGCGCATGCTGCCGCCGCCGCCGCTGTTGCAAATAATAACAACAATCACAATAATAACAATAACAATAATAATGGTGTACGCCTGAAAAGCGAGTCGGCTCAGGATATGACGGCCAGCACCATGAACGGCCTATCGGCTGCAGCAGCAGCAGCGGCGGCGGCGGCAGCCAACAATCATCACAGCATTGCCAGTTTGACGCTGCTCGATGCGCAGAATGCCGCATATCACCATCACCAACAGCAACAGCAGCAACAACTTTCACAAGCGGCTGCACTGCATCTGCAACAACAACAGCAGCAGCAACAACTGTCGCCGCCAATAACGCCAACACACACGCCCACACTTCATCGCCAGGATACGCCGCCGAAGTGCACACCTAATGGTGCCGGCAGCGGTGGCGTCACAATTACGAAAAGTGAATAATTGTAGTCAGTGGTTCCCAAATGTACTCAAAGCAGCAAATGAGTGAAATTTTCATATTATATTAAGTGAAATGATAAAAGCAATAGAAACATATTGGTGGAAGCTGCCGCGCAAGGTTAGATTTACCATACTTATACATATGTATATACATATATTATATCTAATAACAGTTACATTAGTAGTTAGTAGTAGCTCATAACAAGAGTAGTTTAGTGTTACTTAATTACAAGTAGCTTTAAAATCGTATTTACAATATAATTATATATATTTAGTTATAGGCTCGCCGTACAAATTTTTAGTATTTCTTCGACTTTCAAATTCTAAGAAGAAATTAAAATTTTTGTTATTTTCCCTTTTCACTGCTATTTACTCCTAAAAATTCCTTATCGTCTACAGAATAATAGATTACTTGCTTGGATACAAAAACGCTTAGCCTTTCTAAGCTAAAACTGTTGAAAGAGCAGTTTAGGCATTTCGAGGTTACACAGAATCGAATATTTCGGAAAAAAATAATACTCGGAGATAAAACAGTGACGCCACATATGCATAATATTTATTTTGTTAAAATATTTGATTTATTTCATTTAATCTTTTATATATTTATTTTATTTATGCTTATTGTTTTCTCTTTCTTCCTGCTAATATGATAAATAACCTAAAATTATAATCTGAGATGTTCACTCCTAAATGTATGAAATACGAATTTGCTTTGGAAAGGGTCTACTTTTCTCGAGTCTAACTTAGATTTTTACTGCCGGTCCTGTATTGCCATCTCTGAAACCAACTATTTCCGTTATGCAATAGCAATTGCATCAAGTCTTAATTCCGTATGTCAGCTTTTTCTTCATTTCTCGAAGTATTTTTGATGAATATCAAAGAAATATCTGCCCTGCTGTGTTGTCGGTTATGCTCTTTGTCATATTCTTGATTTTGTGATTTGTAAGAAAACTTAAAATCGAATTACCCACATGACATGTTGGGTGAATGTAAATACGATTAACATATGAAGAATCTACATGGCAATTAAGACGCAGATTTTGGACTTTCGGTATGCTACTTCTATTTTCTCTTGGTCACCAAGCTTTTTTATCGTTGCGCCAGAATGTAGGCAATACTTGTCTGCAGCCATACTATACAGAGTTTATGTATAATTTACATATTCTATAGCAATTATCATAATAATGTTGAATAGAGCTCTACTGAAAATTTCTATGGGTCCAGTTGATTCAAAATATATATATATATTTGTGTACGAGCTAAAATTCCATTGAACTGTTAATATGGAACTAAATTTCATAAAAATCCATCAGAATAAGTCTAAAGCGTTGGTACTCAGTTTTTTTTTAATTAATGTTTTATTGTTACTACTCTTAAATTTCTCCAAATTTTTTATTACTTCTCTTAAATTTCCGTAATTACTACTTTCATTCATTTTGTATAAAATGACTCCTATTTTTTGAGATAAACCTATGCAAATAGAATTCATCAGAAAACTATTATAATAAATGTGGAACCTGATAATATCTGTAAGAGTAAGCAACGTTCAATGAAAAAGTGCGATGGAAACGACTAAGTCCACCATTTTATCAAATTTTTATTTATATCCTGGCAAAACGCTATCACCTCCAAATGCTAGTTTTTGTCAGTACAATCTACTCATCGTCATAAGTCATACGTCAAATATATGAGTTTTGTACACAGGAAATCTTTACAAAGAACTAAATGTTCTTAAAAAAGTTACTGAATGATCGATTTGGTATTTCTAAAAAAATATTGATCTTTGGTATGACTTTGATCTATAAGAGCTGTTGAGAGCTTCTAATGTTAAATTGGATAAATTTCATTAATGATTTCTGTTACATTTCGATGGTATTATCGTTTAACAAAGGGGAGCTGCTCACAAGTTACCTGTGAGCTTAAGACCAGCATGCTTTAATTATATTTACTACAATAATATATTATAATAATATATAATAAGAAGCGGCAGGAGCAAACAGCTGTATAAACTACAAAATTTGATCATTAGAGGTTTTACCAAGCCCTTAAAAAGATTCTACGGCTAGTGCTTACATAAACTTGTAATAAAATTTACTTTATATGTTGATTAATACTATTTTTCTCTAACTGTTTTGTATTGTTTTTTATGATAATAAAGTAATTCCATGCCCAAGGTCCGTTTTCTACAATTTATTTGCAAAACTACCAAACGACGTAGCTGTAATGAGCACTACAAATTCCAAATTACCATTTTTCTTTATTTGCTTCATTTTTTGTTACATTCATTGGAATTAATTTTGCTTATTAAACAATAACACATCTCAGCACTATAAAGAACAATACTTTTACTTTTGTTAACTTTGTTTTTGTCTTAACAAGTGGCGTCAATAGAAAACACAATATGAGAACAACAATGACTTAGTGGAAAGTAATCACTTGCTTTCGAACCAGATCACGATTCTCACCACAGAAACAATGAGACGCATTCAAATGAATGGCGTTATAATTACACAGCATTGTAATCTAGTGAAGTGAAGAAAAAAGCGAAAAAATAAAGAACAAAAATATTGAAAATTAAAAAAAATATATATTAAAAATAATAAAAAACGTTAAACAAATATTAGAATAAACAGTTAGCGTATAATAAAGTGCAGTGCTGCACTTACATAATTAAATCCATAATATAATAAACAAATAGACATACAATAGTAAGTAATATATAATGCATACTTAAATATTATATATAATACAAAAAAATGTAAGCAGATGCAAATAAAAATAATTTAAAAGCACATGAAGTTTTAAAAAAAATAATTATTATTTAATGATTTACAGGAACACTAGTGAGTTAACATACTAATTTGCTCACAACAATAAAATATTAGACAAACAATGAAGAGCAGAACATATATGGTGTTAAGTTATAATAAACACAGAATAGAAATAACAGAATAAGGCAATTAAAATCAACATTGCATAATAAACAATATTAAACAAATATATAAAAAAATTAAAAAATTAAAATAAACAAAAATAAAGATTAAACAAAAAACTAAAAATCAAACAAAAATAAAATTTTAAACGTAGTTTAGCCGAGTTCAAGCGCTTATCAGCGCTTCAAACAACGCGATAACACTGAAAAAACAATAACAAACATATGTAAATAAGCAAGCAAACACACAAGTGAAATATACTTATAGTTATATATAAATATTTAAGCTTAACAATACATAAATCAGTGAGTAAAATATTGAAATAAATATTATTAAATAAATATTGAAAATGTAAGCAACTATAGCCTTCGAACTAAATATTCACCATAGCATAGACATACCATACATATACATATGTATTTACGAATGTAATCACACATACACATAAAAGCGTCTCATATGCAGTTGTGTATGCCTGTGTCACACATATTATGTACATAAGTCCATATACATATATAATATTATTTAAAACGGCAAAATAAATTCGAATGAAAAGTTGAAATTTTGTGGAAAGTGGCGTTTTATTTTATACTTAATTAAAAAAGTAGTTGATAAAGCGAATACATTTATTATAAATCATTAAATGATCTAACAAAACAAGTAATTATTAAAATAAATTAATTAATGTTTTTTTTTTTTAAATTTTAATGATATAATAATAACTTGGTTCATGCAACATTTACTTTGCACTACTGATGGATTTTTATGAAACGCTTGGCTATATGTTTCTCTGGTTGAAGTGTGGCCGCCATAAATAAATATTTACCATATACATACATATGTACTCGCGCAATATGTTGCATAAAGTTTAGATGTCTTGTTCACCAAACGTTTGTTTGTAACAACTAACGGAAAACGTTTTATTGTATGCTTTGATGGCTGAATACATGTCAAATTTTATGAAGATATCTTGACAAATAAATAGGCTTCCATACACGGTCTTGATAGATCAGTTTGTACGACACTTATATCCTATAGCGGTCCGTTATCGGTGAGCAGATTCTTAGAAAAACAGATCGTATGCATATTTTCAGTTCGATATCTGGAAAACTGGGACACTAGTTCGCGTATATACAGGCAGACAGACAGATGGACATTGCTAGATCGACTTAGCTCATCGCGCTGATCATTTTTGTACATATGCATTTTAAAGGGTATCCGGGTCTTGTAGGGGTCAATGCAGGGCATCCACCCTTAAGATTCTTCCTTCAGTAAATTCGAAAGGTGAATTCCGAAGATGATGAGGCGCTGGAACGTTATCTATGTGAATGCATAGCCTTAAGCTGGATGAGACAAAATACATTCCACGGCTCCCAATGCTCCAACTTAGGAGACATCAGGTAGCTGGGAGGGAAAATAAACATACTTTTTACCAAATCCACTGAGTTATTGCATATGGCTTAATTTGGTTACCACCCGGGATCGCCTGCGATCTGGCGCTTGCGCACCTCACTTTTCAACCAACCAAACGATCTCCGTTGTTTCCTTATGAGTGTTACAAATTCGTTGAAAACTTAACATACTTTGTTCAGGGTACAATGATCGGAATAATGAGATCATTTGATTTCTGAATATGTGTACGTTTGTTCATCCGTACGTCCGTCCTTCCGTCCATCCATTTGTGCATGCTTTCGATAACATTAGAAAAGTATTTATTTATGTGGCAAGATTCTCGATACTTTGACGAGGTTGGTATTGTATATGGGCGGATTCGGATCACTGTTCCACCCACAAAACGTAGTTATCTCGAAAAAATATAATCTCATTTAACGATTAACCTACAAAAACTATATATAACATAGTGGTTTGCAAGTGCAATGGCAAGACTAGTGAATTTGGTTTTGAAAAGTGGGCGCGGTTCACTTCTCTACTAGGTTTAATGAGCTTATATCATAAGGTATTACTGCAATGTTAACCAAACTGGCATTGCAATTAACCCATACTAGGAAATGTACCAAACTGTGTAATAATCACGTTTTTATTTGAAAAGGTAAATTTTCATATTGATTTTTTCTAAAATTGTATACTAGGACTGATCCAACCAAACAGCATATATCGAACATAAGGAACGCCTTACTTATGATGTATGCGATTTCGCAACTAAATTAACAAAATTCATCACCATCACACTTTTCCTTCGCTCAATGTACTAAGGATACTAATTTTTATCAATCCGCTTGATTAAAGAAGATATTTATGTTATTAAGTAAGTGATCTTTATGAAGCTAACGCTTCTAAAACAAAGTTAGACTGAAAAAAAGTTTTTCGGACGTCTCGAAATATTAGGCACGCCTATATTTCTTAAAAAAATTGAGATTATCTGATCTTCGGTCACTCCCTAATTTAAAGCTTCCTTATTTAAATCAATAATAAAATTGATATACTGTGCCGGCGGTACTTCTCTAAATATTTTTTTTTTTTTTTTGTATTCAAAGGGTAATTGCCTTTATGTATTTTCCGCTTCAAAGCATCTCTAATTCAACAGTGAGTCAGAGAGCATTTTCTACAAAGTATAGTATTAACATTTGTGTTGTTGTAACGGCATTAAATATTCCCGTAATTATATAAGTTTTGGAAAAAGCTCGAGAACCGGTTGTAGTGTGAACATAAAAAGGTATTTATAATGTTACATCCACAAACCAACACTCTTCCTCTCTATCCACTTCACTCAGTAATCAAAATTTTTGAGTTAACTACCCGCTGCACGTGAATATATGGCAAAGATCAACTTCAGTCAAGTATTTTATCTTTCTGCAAAATCACATATTTTTCCTGAAATATTTGTTGCCTGTTTTATTATCCACATTTTAATTATATCACATTACAATTAGACCCTAAAATTGTGTCCCAAAATAAGACACACATTTCTTTCCTTGTTCTTGTCGCATTTATTCCTTGCATTTTTGCTCGCAAGCTTCCTGTGTGGTGAAACGATTGTCATTGCCGCCGCAGCCGCCATAAATGTAGCTCAAACAATTGTTGTTGGTGGCATCGAATGTCCACGAGGGCATATAAGCGGCACACTTGATCAGTCCAGTGCCATCGGCCGAGTGCTCCTGACCACAGATGGCTGTAGGAATATCACGAAAGTTAAATTTGAGTGGTTAACACCGTCTGATTCCCTCTCCAGTTGTGCGTCAACCGAGAGTACACTTACGATCCTTAAGCGCCAGCGCGCAGCCGATCACTGCGAACACTGCCAAAATTACTGCGAAGAATTTCATTTTGATTATTTACTTTTGTAGGTGTCTTAAGCACAATTTAATTCGTCAACTTTAAACTTGTTGCCTTCAAGCTTCACTTCGAACTGAATTTATATCGTTAATGTGCGACCCTTGAAGTACTCGACACTAACATTGTATGCTCTGACATTATCTGCTCTCTATAAATTTGTTTGTTTATATGTAAATATATTTGTTTGCACTTGTACTAAAGTTTTTGGGTGTGTTCATGTGAAATTTTAAGTCAATATGCCAATGCGTGTGTGAGTGTGTATTTAAACGTAATTATTAAAATACTCACTTATAAGCGATGTAAATACAATTAAGATTTTATTGTTGCTTTTTCGCAATGACAAAACTTATTAGCTGATTTCACGTATATACCGGCATACACATACATACCCTACATACATGTATTGGTGGTCATATGAAATCAAATGTTTGGGTTATTTCGCACGGAATAAACTCTACATACTTATTTACAAATACTATATATTATATATGTAGGTACATACACATACTAATACAAAAATGCTAAATTTTTTTTTGAAGCAATTATTCCGTATTATTGTTGTGCTTATGGTAGGCGAAAAAATAGTAATTCGGCAAAAGTTTACTCTTCGCCCAGAAAAACCCGGCGCACGAGTGTACGTCACTGATTTTTAGCTAATATTGATACATTCTATATATTTAAGCATACATATCTACGCTAGAGTTAGAACTATTAGAAGGCATCGTCCGACGAAGCTCGAATTGGCACCTTTCCGTTTGATTCTTCCTCGGCTTGTTTGCCGAGGCGTGTTATTGGCGGATTTATTTGCTTGGTAGCGTTTAAAACTTTATATAAAGATCTAGTTAGGTCTCTGATAGATATGGTACATGCATAAAATCTTTACGAAGCGCCTATCCACAATGCCAGCTCTGTTTTAAACCCATTAATATAATTTAGTAATCTAAAAAATCATTTGCGATGGACAGGCATTGGAAGGCCCTAATTACTACTTGGTAGTCGCTTTGTGCCAGGTCCGGACTATAAGTTGGATGCAAAAGAACCATCCAATCGAAAATGCCAGAGCTTCTGGCGAGTCCCTATCGGTAAACGGCCGTTGTCCTGATGTAACACAATTCCTCTTCTATTGGCGAAAGCTGGCCGCTTCTAGACGACTGCTTCTTTCAGACTTTCCAATTGTTGACAGTACATATAGTTGATGATTCCTTGCCAATGCCACCAAGCACATAGCAAAATCTTCCATGTGGGAATTGGGAATTGGGAATTGGGTCCATGAGGTTTTTTTGCGTTAACTCGTGCGGCACCATACATTGAGACTCTTTTTGTATCCAGCCTAATTTAAATAGTTTCAAACAGTTTTTTGTTCAACGTTTGGCTCCTGGGCAATCGAAGCATTGCTTACATCAACTCGATAATTTTAATAATTTTAGCGATATTTGTAACAATTGGCCATGGAGAGCGTCACCAAAATTACCGGAACGAAATCTACAAAGCCGAAATTGTGCATGATTGGTTGATAAAGTATCAGGATAACTTTTTCAATCAATCGTAATAATCGAAGAAAAACTGTAAAATATGGCGTATTTTCATTTTGCTGGTGTTCATCTTTGACGCTCAAAAATTGCAACATCTTATCTTTCTAACGCCCAATCGCATTTACAAAAACCATCTACTACAAAATTAATGGATTTTTTTTGTTACTTATCTTAATATATTTGCTATTAGAGGCACTCTTATGGCTCATATCTTTAGCAGTACGCATATAATCTATTCGGTGCTCTCTTTTGCTAAAGTTCCTGACAGATAGAGCGATAATGATAGAATATTTAAGTTAGAATTACTGATATATATACAAAATACATAACCTAGAACTATACCGACTAAACTTAGTAATTTGTGCTATATAGTTTGTCCATATCTTTACATAAGTTTTAGTTTATCCAAAGCTACTTTTAAGAGATTAAAGTTTTGCTTAAGATTGTTGTTTGTTTCGTTGACATCAAAGTTTTGGCGCACTTCTTTAATAGATTGCTTTTGTTAATGCTTTTATAGCATGCTATTCGATCTTATTTTATGATAATTGGTTGGTATTTATATGAAAATATTGTGTTTTAATTCTTAAATTGGCTATAAAGCTATGTATATACATACAACCAAGTGTTCCAAATACTGTTGCTTTCGATCGTCATAGATAAAATGTTTATATAAAAGTTTATTATTATATATTATTCATCTATACAATTTGAATGATCTTTTAAGATCCTTCTCACGACAGTCGGGTCTACGTAACCCGGAACGGACCCGAATTTTTATTTGGCCAAGGACTGTCAACTCGGCAGCATTCTTCATAATTATTTCAGGAATGTTTTTGCCGCTACAACAACAACAACCTTTTAGGAACCCAACCTT
The DNA here is from genome assembly GCF_042242935.1 of Bactrocera oleae. NCBI lineage: Eukaryota > Metazoa > Arthropoda > Insecta > Diptera > Tephritidae > Bactrocera > Bactrocera oleae. The sequence goes on along the minus strand of NC_091537.1, from coordinate 5,885,198 downwards.
TTCCAGCTAATAGTTTTCACACGCTGATAACCTGAGAGTTAACAGCTGTCAGATTTTGTTCACAATTTCATAGCTTGATAATTTTGATTTTTCGCTGGTCCTCCGTGCTTTCTCTCTTTTTGAACAAATTTTCCTTAGAATTGCTATCAATCTGATACTTCGCAGTTAGATTCGACTTTTGTCAGTTAATACTTGTAAATCGGTATTAATTCTTGCTTATATAATTCAATGTTTACTTATTTATTTAATAAGTTATATTTTCACACCAATTTCACACGTTTCACAAAATTTTAACAACAATATTTTTGTAAATCAACGGCATATAATACTAAATACATATTTCGCAAAATTGCTTTTCAGCGGCTTTAAGCTGCAACAGCTGGTTGTTCATCAGCGGGAATTACAGGTGCTGGCTCAGCATCATCGCTGGTATTCTCTGTAGTCGAGCTCTCTTCATCTGATAATTCATCATGCTTATACAAGCATACACTTTCGCAAGCCGCTTTGCTCTCGAAATTGTTCGAATTGCCGTCACAACCGCCATAAACGAACTTCTCACAACGACGATTATTCAAATTGAAGGCAAAACGAGGGAAAATACCAAAGCAGCGACCGATTTCCTTAGGCTGGTAGCATACATCGGGAACTAAAGGATAGCAGCATATTAGAAATAAATTTCAGAATTCACTCATTATTAGTACTACGCACCATAATCGTTGGTAGCATCCTCTGCTGTGACTGTGGTTGGTACATCATGGGCTACGGACTTTGTTGTCGAAGGCTCCACCGCGGCCGCTTGCAGTGCGGCAATGAAGCAGGCGACCAAGCACAGATTTAGCACGAATTTCATACTGTGTTCGAATTTGTTGTATGTTTTTGTTTGGGATTTGAAAATATTATTTAAAATCTTATTTTGTTCCTCTCGCCTTGCTGTTCACGCTTGAGATTCTAATGGCACAATGATGCCACCGAGCACCTTCGAGGCGTTTTAAGTACTGCCACGTCGAGCGTTGTCTGGCTGAGCGCGTCTGGCGTCACAGACACCGCCACCTTCAAAACTTCCGATTAGTGCGCGTACCCTTTCGCTGCTGAATATTGTTATTATTTTTGTCTTTTCTTTTTTTTTTATCCATAATTTTTTTCCCATCCCCCACACAAACAGTATGCAAATGCTTCGCAATTACGCTGATAACCACGTTCGCCGTATTCAGCAACTGTTGGCACGACGCGGCAATTGACGCGAAGCAGCGCCAAGTGCTGTCATCGGTGATACGCGCAAGCTCATTAGTAGTTGTGGCGGGTACTCGCGCTGCGACGCGCGGTTAGCATAAGCGAGTTGCGAGCAGGTGTGCTGCGGGTGGCATTAGCTGTCGCTTAACGAGCTCGCAACACCGGCGAATTTACCAGACTCAGTTGCGCGTACTCGCCTACGCGGCAAAACACGCAAGCAAAAAATGCGCTAGGAAGCTCTACTTCATTCAGCTTGGAAGCTATAAACATATTGTAGCAACCGGCTTAATGGCAGCGTTTACGTTTTAGTCGAACGCGGCAACGAAACTTATCAATGTCAACGACTGTCGGTGATTGGCTTTCAACGTTCGGCAATCACTTTTAATGTGCGGGTGTTTTCAATCTGTCGGCGTTCTACTACAAGTCGTTTTTGTATGCTGCGGCTGTAGCCTTCCTATAACACTTAAATCGTCAATATGTTCTTCTAAAGTGTACAATTATAAATTTTAAATGCGTTCGCACAAATAATATGCTAATTTAATTAATAAAATGCTAATGTCTGTTTTATGTTCTATATTTGCGCACACACAATGAGTCAGTGTAAACATACATTGCCTTAAATGCGGTTACTGGGATTTTTCTTCTCAAACGGCTAATTATAATTCCGCGTGTAATTTCATCTTATGATGCGCGCTCAAAGCCGCAACCGCATTTTTGAATTCAGTTTAGTTTATTCAATCAATCGAGTACTGAGTATAAATAATGTGTAATAAAAATAAAACACTCGATTTTTTTTTCATTTGAAATGATAAAGTGAAAATGTAATTGACGTTAAACAATAGATTTATAACCTAAAAGCTTCATTGTTCTCGTAACATATTATGTCATACATATATCACAGGCGTGTAATACTTTTCATCTCAACGGTTGTAATGCCTAAAAATAATCGAGACCGATATAAATTTATCATAATAATTAATAAAAAACTAGACGCGAAACTAAGTCGCGAAACTTGTTTGTACAGTCGTGCGTTCGTCCATCTGTGCAAGTGGCAATTCATTAAACTGCGATCGCTCGCTGAAGCTTGATATATTATTTAAATAAAACTCTTAAATGCAAAGGTTATGTTCATTCATGAGTGGAATCAGGATATTGTCAGGCCCACAAAGCGCTATTGTGTAAATTTTTTAAATTAAATTTGAAAAGTGAGCATGAGTTGCCTTTAGTAAATTTAATATGCTTGTCTCATGGACTATTAGAGATAACGCAGCAATTTATATATAATATTATATAATTGCATCTTTTGTTAGGATATGAAAATTAGTAAAGTCTGGTAATATATATTATATGATAAACCATTAAAAGTGCAGTAATACACTGAATAATGAATGGTTGATATTATATAATGGTCTTTCATTCATCATCAATTCAAATGTATGCTATTTTTAAACACCACCTTTTATTCCAAACAAGATATGGCTATCCCTTTTTTTTTGCGGTAGACATATGAAAAATAAGTGGAAAAATATATGGATCATAATTTCAGTAATGCAGGCAACTCAACTATTCAGATTAAGCGCCATAAATTTTTATATACATACTCTCTTAATTTACTTACCAGCCAGCCTGGTACGTTAGCAGTACGAGCTTGTTGAATTTAAAAAGTGCTAGTTTTGTTCGGGAAAAACCTTAAAGGGCACACCTAGTGTAAGGCGAGTTTTGAGAATTAAAAACAAAACTATTCTATCAATGGCTTTAAAACCTTAATGGATATTTACACACATTTTAGGTATACACAGTAACAGTTTCGAAGAAAAAAATTGAATATTTTTTGAGTTATAGGCGATCTCACACGATGCTAAAAAACTACTACTGGAAGATATTTTCGGTACAATGACCTACGGTCGAAAAGAATCAAAAATTGATAAAACGGTGCCGTTTTTTTCAAGTACTTCCATCAAAAATCCAATAGATTAGTATTTGAATAGCAAATCTTTGACTCCATACTTTAATACTACATAGTGGAGACAACCACTGCCTACATTTAGGCGCATTGGCTTAATTGCGTATCGGTATATATATAAATATATACAGTGAAGGAGATTAATTGGGGAGGAGATCGGGAACCGTTTCCCAGGGCTCGGAATTCTCACGGGATGCGGTGATCTGCAACAATTTTTTGCACATTTTTTTTCAGCAGTTCACTACAATTGTAGAATGATGAATTACTAAAATTTAATATATATATAATGTAATAGCATATTTAAAATTATGCCCCTACAGACTTTTCTGCATGAATATCAATTAAAAAAGATTTTTTTTTCATTCATCATTGTTTCTCTTGGATGCTTTATTAAATCATTATCAAGTTATCATATATGTAAACGAGCACATAGGTAGGTAGGGCCACCTATGTCCTGCCACCATGGGCTTGATTAGCGCTGTGGGCGCCATTTTGATGCACTATCGTAAACCCTTATTGTCTTGCTATTCCGTTTCATCGATCCGCTCAAACCATTTCTCATTGAAATTATTTATATCCGTTATGCTTTTAGTAGACAACCATTCAAGGTTTCGTACACGATGAATTCCAAGTACCTATATTGTATCGGATTTGTTATAAAGCTGGGCATTCGCAGAGAAAGTGGAAGACCATTTCCGTATTAGCTTCTTACTTGCAGCTACGACAACTATTGTTATAATGCAGGCCCATTTTTAGCGCATGCTCTCCACAAGGCCAGTGCCCGTTATAGTAAGTCTGTCCTTTTCTGAAACTGGATAGTCGTCCTTTTTTCTATTTCTGTCTTATTTCTGTCATATTTGGTCCATCTCTGCTTTATTATCCTGCAGCTTGCTGTCGTATTCCATCTGTTTTGCGCGATTCGCTCAAAATGAATCTTCCTCGGATTCCCAGGGTTTCTTTCTATGACTCTCTACATCTATATTTTATTTTACATATTTTGTTCTGAACAAGTCATGTTGGAAGTTCTGAACACTATTTTAACTTTAATTAAGCTCGATTTCAGTTGTCATAATTATGAAAAACACCTCATTAAAATACAAGTTAATGAAAAATAGTGGCAACAACCAATGAGACATATTTTTCATCTATCATTTCTTCAATTTATTCGTATTAGAACATAGAATATTTCAAAACTTCTCAGCTAATGCTTGGTACAAAAAAATCTCAAAATAGTATTCAACACTGTACAATATCGACCACTTCATAATTTAATAGCGTAGGCACCCACATGAGAACATTCTCCAACTCCATATTCAAATCTACTTTGCCTGTGCTGCGATGGGTGTTTTCTTTGCGTTTGTATTTGTTGGAATCGCAACTGGTTTGGGGTTCTTGGGCACTGCGTCTGGTGCTACGGCTGGTACAGCTGCTGGTGCTGGTGCTGGCGCTTTAGCGTTGCCAGGTGCTGCACTGTTCGTTGTTGTTTTCGCTATCACACAAGCATCTTCGCAAGTCTTCAAAAATCCAAATTTGTTATCATTGCCACGACAGCCACCGAACTTGAAGAGTTCACAGGCATTAGTTTGCGAATTATAGTAGTAACGATCGAGATTCATGCGACACGGACCGGGCTCCTTCGGCTGCTGACATTTCGGATCTTCGAAAATAGACATTTTTTTTTCATTTTTAAACTTATTTCCACTTATTTTCTTTACTCACCTTGCACACGCGCTTGCCCACCACCTGCTGGTCCACTGACCACTGCCTGCTTTTGTGCCGTTTGTTTTTGTTGCGGAGCGCTTGACACGGCGCTAATCACCGCGATAAGCAGCAGCAGTACACGTAAACACCGCTGAAAATGTAGAGCCATTCTGTTGTAGTGTCAATATTGAAATGAGCTCAGCGTTTCATGGAAATCGTTTAGTCGCTCAGCCATTGAGCTGTTGAGATTAGCATCATGACATTTGTGGCATGCAGGCGTTAATTAAAAAGATTAAAAACAGAATTGTTGAAAAATAGTCATGTTTATTTTTGTGTGCACGCGCTCATGGTCTCTCTGTTTCGTATTAAATTGCATACAGTTGCGTGCAAAATTATAGTGTTGGTGAAACTTTTTTCGTTATTGAAGAAAGCTTGGTTTATTTCTTATTTACGGGAGATACCAGATTGACTGGACATGCTCATGGAAGATCTTGAATTTCTCGGGCAAACTAGTCATTTTTTGATGATCTGAGTTGTGTATTCATATGGTGGTAGCTTTTTTGTTGTGGTTAAGCATACCTGACTTTCTTCAGAACAAATCAATAGGACAACTTTGTATACCCGAAAATATATTCTACCACTAAATGGCATAAAATTTTTGAACAAAATATGGGCATTTGATTATATTTTTATACCCTGAAATTTATAAAAAGGAAACGTCAGAGACCCTTTAATGTATATATTTAAATAATCAGCGTGACGAGTTAATTCGATTTAGCCATGTCCGTCTGATTGTCTGTCTGTCTGTATATACGCTATCAAGTCCCTAATTTTTTGAGATATCGATCTAATATTTTGCATGCGCCCTTTTTTTACCAAAAAGCTGCTCATTTGTCGGAAGGACTGATAACGGACCACTATATAGCATATAGCTGCCATACAAACTGAACGTTCGGAATAAAGTGCTTGTATGAAAAGCTTCAGTACGAGATATCTTCTCGAAAGTCAGCATGAGTTGTTACCCAATGCAATGGTGTAATCTCCTAAGAAACTGTTCAGATCGGACCACTATAGTATATAGCTGCCACGCAAACTGACCGCTCAAAGTTCTGGTAAATAAGCGTTTGTATTTGTGTAAAGTATTATAGCTTCGGTGCAACCGAAGTTAACGCTTTTTCGTGTTTTATTTTACTATATCTCTAAACAATCCATTTAAATTTGTAAACTACCATAATTTCTTCGGCTTCGCTCAATTTCGGTAGGAAGCACGAATTTCGTTCAGAACTGTGATTTGCGAATATTCATCTAAAAGTAGCCGGTTTCATACCCTTTATTCAACGTTTTTAACCTCTTTTCAGTGTCGATACTATGATAATAAGCAAAAATAGATAACTGTGAGGCGGAGGAACTTTCAGTTACAATTAAGATCTCGTATTTGGAGATACTTTCTTATAGTTGTCTAAGAACCTATTTTTCACAGTACAAAGCGATAAAAAATATTACTTTTTACTACTCATATCTATAACTCTACATCTCTTACGATTACTTTGTTTTATATTTTTTTTAGTTTAGATAAGAGATTTGCGCCACACTATCAATCGGTACTAATATTTTGCTTAACACTGTAATTTTGAATACACAATTTTTCACTTAAGCAACATATTCTCTTTAGTTGAGGCATTTGAAAAAAAAACAACAACAACACAACCTTAACATGACAGCATATAAACGCTACAAACAATATTTTTTTTACTAAATAAGCTTATGGAAATAGGAAAATGTGTGCAGAATGGCATTATTATGCCAATATGCCGAAAAAAGCGACACTCGTGTAAGAGCACAAATAAACTTTTTTTGTTTTCATTTTTTGCTATTTGTTATTGTGCTATTTACCTATTTTAGTCATGCTTTTTTGTTCATTTGTTTTTTTTTTTTTGTTTAATTTTTTTTTTTTGTGTTTGTTCGCAGGTGATATTTTCGTCAAAAATATTTAAAATTGAGCTATTGATTTAATGCTAAGCCTTTACATATATGCTCGCTAAGCGCTTTAAGGTCACTAAGTGGCAATTACTATGAACTGAAAACTAAATTATGTATTAGTCAAAACAAATAACTATTGCAAAAAAAGCAAAAAATATCATAATAACTAAATTGAATAAGCAGTATTTGATAAATTGGATTGATTTAAGTGAGTGGCGCTGTTAATTTGATTTGTGAGCTTGCTGTATATGTAAAAGAATTTTTTTAAAACCAAATTTCATGTTATACAATGTAACCATTTCACACTGGCGGAAATGCACGGGCTGCTGTTAATTTGGCGAAATCAGAAGCCTATCTTTTACTAGGCAAACGAAAATCAAAGTCAAAACTTAGGGCTATGACACAAGCCTTTTGATGATCCACGATTATTTTTCCATTAGCAATACATCACTCAAGTAAAAAAATATGATGTGTTATTTGTTTATTACACTCATATCAATTATTTTTGTTCAAATACCAATAAAGCTTATGTAAAATTATTGACACTTTATCAGCTTGTGGCCAAGCAACATGCATACTACATATGTACAAGTATATACCAGATATTTGTGTGAATGAGTCCACAATTCAACAGTCATTGCTATTAACCTAGACCCATAAGCAGCACTGAATCTGATTAATTAGTTGCCTATCTGAAATAATTTATATGTTATAATTCAAATAATTCAAGTACACTATTTTATTACAACAAAAACAAGCAGAAAATCAACAAAATGCGTCTAGTTTATTTACTAAATGAAAAATGAGCTTATGACGGACTAAACTGTGTAATGCTAATTAAACTATGATTCCATTGTAAGACAGAGAATTCAGTGTATGCAATCCCTGCAAGAAAATGCCACCATTATGCATCAAAATATGCCATGCAAAACGCAATTGCATTTACAATATTATTTACAATTATATATAAGAAAATAAATTATAGAAGAAAAAGATTCATTAAACTTTGCTAAACATACTCCATACAATATGGAGTGTCTATGTGGAAGCAGATAATTAAATTTCTTTGAATAAACCTCTCCATTACAAGCCTTTAGTAAATCGTCTACTTTCGCGCTCAAATTTCGTCGACTTTTTGGCAATAGATTTTAGCTTGAAAACCTTGAAACCTAAAAAAGTTTTTTTACTTGTTTCTAACTCCAAAATCGTGCCAAAACTTAAAAAACATCCCAACACACATTAATAATAATTTAAGTTAACATGCTTTCGCTCAAATATTTATATTGCAAGTTATGGCTACATTAGAAATATACAAGAAAAAAAATCGATTTTTTTCAAACCGCGTTGATAGACGAACCCCATTAAATGCCGCTGTGGATTATTGAAGCTTGTTTAAAAACTCTCTTTTAAAATGAAAGTAAACAATGGCATTGTTGGGTTCACAATTAGAACGAGTTTTTGTAGTTGGTGATATCATACATATTAACATGATCAGGATGACGAGACGAACTGACTTCTGGAAGAACCGACAAACTTTAACTCATTCACCAACTCTGCCAAGCAACTATCAATTCTTACCGAAATTCTTTACTTTAAGGTAAAAACGCAAACCTCAGCATTTATTGAATTAATTTTAACTATATTTCCTTCGTGCTCTCTCAATTTGAAATTAGAAACATCGGCTTTGACAAAAAATTTGTAAAAATCGCTTCATACTCCCATAAATCAAATGTGGGAACCTCCATTCTTTGAGTTACTTTTAAAGCTCTAAGTGAGATGCCTAGATAATATTTCAAGTTTGCTTGCGGTTTGATGAAAAACAACTTTAAAAGTCTGTTCATATATTCCTTTAGACTCCATAAGTCAATATTAAGGGTTTTGTGCATCCGGTAGCCCTTACGGTATATTGGTCAATATATGACGTACATACATTGTTTTAATTCGCTGAAAGCACTGAAGGCCATCACAGCCGAGGCTTATATCAAGTGTATGGTAAATTGGTTTAAGCTTTGGCATGCTTGTAATTGCGGAAAGGAAACCTAAATAAGCCAAAATAAAGATTTATATTAAAATATATACTTGAAAATGTGTTTTTTTTTTTTGTTTTTGTCAGCTCGAGTCAAATTTCATCAGATGGTATATTGATATGATAGCAAATTTTACCAATAAAAAAAATTGCCAATTATTCGCTTAGAACAGTGTGATTCTTTAACAAAATTGATTAAAAAGGATAATATAACTTTCCCCAACACTCTTAATGAGGAGGTTCAGACTTCTTTAGTTTATATTCGAATTTTCCTGCTGAGTTGTAATATATTATGATATACATATATTCTCTCTATGCTCATTATTATACGCTGCCCACTCCCACATTCTCATCTGTCTAGATATTCTACCTTTGATATATATATGTACATATACACACAAATACACATATACATACAAGTATGTGTGCGCAAGACACACAGTATCTTCACTAGGAAGCAACAGAAGGGTCAGCATACGCAAGAAAATGACTGATGAGGTGAACTGAAGATCTGACTGGCAGTTGCTTAGTCAATAACAAGTTGACTAAGTGTGAAATTTCGGTGCAGTTGCACTCGAATTATACCACTTGTGTTTGTTGTTATTATGTTATCACACTGTTAAGGGCAATTTAATTTATATAATATGAGCTCATGTATATATGTGATAAGCATAATTTGTTGTCGTTACTGTTGTACATGTGTATTTACAACAACTATATGCGGTACGTTTGAAATTGAAGTCGAGGCACACTGCTTTCCTAAAGGCTTAATTACTTGAATAATACATACATATTATATATATTTATATACGTTATTGCCTCATTACTCATTACCTCATTGTCTAATAAGTTATTAGGAATATGCAATTAATTAGAATAAATTTTCTATAAATCAGTAATTAAGTCATTATGCAATGAGTCTAACTGCGTTGGGAGTGTTCAGATAGAATTACATACATATGTGCATTCACATGCGAGATATTGCCATGTGCGACCTATGGCCATAAGTGTGCTCGAGATTATATGCAGGCATACATACATATACATATACATATGTATATTCAGCTATATCTTTATCATTTGCTTGCATATTTGTATGCGATTGTGTGATTTACTTAAGGTCGGCTTTAAACATAAATTGCTTCGCTTACTTGAAGTGAACACAATTATGATTACATAAGATTACATCGTAATTCATGCATGCAAAGTATTATTAAATATCGCAGCTAATGTCAGCATTTATTCATTAACTTCATTAACTTTGTTATACTATTGCAACATGTTGCTATAGAGTATATTAGTTTTGTGCAGCCAATGGTTGTTTGTATCACCTAAAACCGAGATATCGAGATAGATATGGAGTTAAATAACACTTAAACTGTGTAAAAATGGGCGAGATTGTACATAAACCACGCCTACTTCCGATATAACACCACTTTAAATTCCATCTGATTCTTTCAGTTTCCAGTATACACACCAAGCACCAATGAATAAATCGGGACTAAACTTTGCACAAATAATGCCTTGAAGGTATGCCATCTCAAGTCTAAAAATTGTCAAAATGTAACCATAACTGTTCAAGCCCCCGAAGATGTGCCTATAGCTGACTTTATACCTAATATATCGTTCAATGTGTAAGACACATAATTGAAATACGGAGAGAACACTTTTTGATCAAAATAATATGTCTGTGTGTCAAAAATAGGTTGAATGAGGTGAATACTTCCCTTAGCCCCCATATACCTAATATAAATGTTTTCAAACTTCCGTCTGACTTTATACCGCATATACAAGTACATTTGTACATACATCTGCTAGTATGTGCATTTTCTAGTAATAGTGATCTTTGCGTCTAAAATGGATAAAATCGCGTGAAAACTTGAGCTAGCCCCAAAATAACTATATAGGGTATCCAACATTTTCTTCTGGATGTTACAAACTATGTGGCAAACGTTTTATATTGTAAAAGGGAATAATAATAATACTTTTGAAGAATGATCGCAAATTGCTGGCTATTTTTTTAATATTAAATAAAAATTTAAACGAACAAAAAAAACAAAAACAAAATAATTATTTATTAAATTTGTATGCAATAAGACATTACCATTAATTTGAAAAAAATTATTAAAATTCGAAAAGGTACTTATGGCAAATTCGACCTGCTATTACTATGAACGTGAACGGACTAAGCTAACATAATCGGTCAACTTGAACGATGGCTATATGCCAGAGAACCCAATCAGAACAATTTATTCGAAGATTGTTGCGTTGCCTTGGTTCATGCCAACTTATATAAAGATATTTTGTGACATAAAAAGTTTTCTATTCAGGGGCTTTTTTTTTGTCGCTCAGTTTGTATGACAACTATATGCTATAGTAGTCCTATCTGAACAATTTGCAAATGGATAAAATGTAAACTATAAGGTCATTGACCTTATATTGTAAACAGAGTGGTCATTAGCCCCAAAAAATTTAAACATAAGGGTCACTGACCCTAAATGTAAACAAAGGTTGTGAACTTGGCTAAATTTAAACAAAGGTTGTTGACTTGGCTAAAAATAAACAAAAGGGTCATTCACCTCATAAAATATAAACAAAGGGGTCAATGACCTCGGATAAATGTAAACAATAAGGTCAATGACCTCATAATGTAAACAAAGGGGTCGTTGGCCCCATAAAATGTAAACAAATGGGTCACTGACCTTAAATGTAAATAAAGGTAGTTGACTTGACTAAAATTAAACAAAAGGGTCATTGACCTCATAAATTGTTTTTGCAGACGCTAGTTTTGATACAGCTAAAGTTAACGTTTTTTCTAATTTTATATAAAGTTTCGTTGCAGCTGAAGGTACCTGCTTTGAACCCTGCTACTTGCAAAAGTACAAACTCGAACAGTTTACACCCGAACTTAACCCTTCCATACTCGTTTTAATTTGCTGTTATAATTCATTGTTTTTACAGTTGTTGAAAGTAGCTGTGAGTATTGGCTTCCACCTAATTACTTCCCTACTATTGTGTATTTAGTAAATACTTGCTGTATCAATATTTTCGCACTGTCAGTTAAGAATTTTTGCATAAAAAATGTGTTCTAAGTATTTAATCTTTTTTCATTTGCCTAAAATTCGTAGTCATTAGTTTACAACTTTTTTATTTTGTCAATGTTTTTCGACTCACGGGAATACGAAGCGTATGAGTAATCCCCATTTACCTCTATTACAGTTTACAACTCCATTCAGTTGAATTCTAGTCAAAGCAATTCAACTTCAGAATTACAAATAATTTCATTTGAAGTTTCATTGATGTTGCTAAACTACAAAGTGAAGATTAAGATAACAGATAATTAGGCAGCTTTGTGGTTCTCAGTGGCTTTCACTGGTTTTCAGGATCTATCCCTGGTTCTCAGTGGTTCTGCCTAATTCTCAGTGGTGCTCCATGTTTCTCAGTGATTCTCCATGGTTCTCAATGGCGCCCACGATTACTCCTCGGTTAACAGTAGCTCTCCCTGGTTCTCAGTGGCTCTCACTGGTTCTTTCCCGGCTCTTACTAGTTGATAGTGGCTTTAAGTAGTTCTCTCCAGCTCTCACTGAATCTTCCCAAGCTAAAAGAGTGAAGATTTGGTTTTCTCAGTGGTTCTCCCTCGTTCTCCTTGGTTTTCAGTGACTATGACTGGTTCTCCACGTATTTCTCACCATCTCATAAATACGTTTTCGCATTTTACACACTCTAAACAACTAATCCTACTAAAAATCAACCAAAGTAGTAAAGCCAAAGTTTTAATTAACAATGTAAAAAAAATAATAAAATCTAAATAAAATATACTTTACGTGTTCGAATCGCTACGAGGATGATGATAACTAAAACTGATTGCGGCGATCCGCTCAAGATGAATGAAAAGCGACGAGCGCTAAAAAAGCTTTCTGATTTTATTTTGAATACATATGTATATATACATACATATATATATACATACATATGTACATATTTTTCTACATTTGAATATAATTTTGTGCAATTATGTTATTTATGATCGTGCTGAAACTCAACTAAGCGAAACGAAAGCTGGTGGTAAAAGCTCTACCTTAAATATATTTCAATATGTTGTGGACTTCAAGCTCTATACAACCGTCCGCATCCCAAGCTTAACCGCTGCTCACTGTGTTAATATACAATTACAACAAAAATAACCGCAAAATACTTTCAAATATTTCAATTTTGCCAAAAATAACAAAAGCACTTTCAAATATTTAGCTATTAAGCTTATATTTGTCCAATTCTGAGTAATCATACATATGTATACTTATTAATATTATTGTTTTGGCTTTGATTTTTATCTGCATTTCACTTCCTCATTAACTCACTCACTTAACTGTCACTCCGCCGCACGTCATCGATCGCTTCGTCGTTCGCGTTTGCGCAAAGGCCGTCTCGAACGCTTCAATCGCCCCGTATACCCCCACCAGCTGCCACAAACTGTAAGTGCTCGTACACCTGTTATGCTGATGAGCCGCACAACAACAACTTAGAATCGCCGTCAATCGTCACAAATTCTCTGCGTCTGCAGCACCAAGGCACTCAGGTGCTACGAGACGACAGTGCTGAGTCAGTAGCGTTAGACAGCTGACAGCAGGTGTGCCCAGTTAAGCATTACGATCGCGCTGTATCTCGGCATTCGCGTAAAAATAATAATCATTAAATATTTGTACACTTTATTTTGTTCAAGTCGTGTAGTGTTTTTTAAAATGCAGTTTGTGCGCGTAATCGGCATTATTTGTTGTTTGTTTTTAATTAACACACCGCTCAGCGTTGATGCCATCAATCGCAGAGGTACATATATAACTTATATTATATATTTACATGCATATATGTACATATATACAACGTTATTTACCAGTGTATTTCCACAGTTTACTCACTCGCATTTTTTCGTTGCTTCACCTCCGCTCATTTGCATAAACATTTTTTTGTTGTTTCTGCTCAGATTTTGTTTTTTTATTTTACGCTTTATTTATTATAATTTAATTTTTGTATATTTTTTGTAGTAAAACTTTGCTTGCAACCGCCTCAAAGCGGCCGCTGCTTCGGCTATGTGTCTAGCTTTGCCTACGATCCGGTCGCGCGCAGGTGTGAGGAGTTCATCTATGGTGGGTGTGGCGGCAATGATAATCGCTTCGATTCGAAAAAGGAGTGTGAACTTACTTGTCGCGATGTTTAAGCGGCGATTTAGCGCGGTGATTTTTGTTGGTGAAATTTGTAAATGTGATTGTTAATACTCTTACTTTAGGACTTTTTCTATCTTTATGAAAAAAACTTAACTAAATAATTTATTAAAATACTCAAAAATAAAATGCAAGCTTGAATTTGAGACTAAATCACGCATTTGATTATTATTTTTGGTAATAAATAGAAAATTAAGATCTACAATATTCAGGCTTCGACTAATCTCCGACTAACTATAAAAAGCGAGAGTGTTTCCTAATAACAAAACGCTTGTAGAAGCTGTCAGGCGGTAGAAGAGGAGGAGGAACTATAAAACAACTTTCATGCGAGTGAGAGAGGATTTCATGACGATATTTCGGTGGCTGCTCAGATAACACTTTTTATACTGATGAATTTCATCGGCAGCACGGGTGGTTCAGAGAGAAGACAAGAGAGTGAGGCGATCTTAGTTTCGGTGGTTTCACAACGGGTCTCATAAAGGCATGGGTGCGTCGTCAGACAGCTACTCTATCTACTTACCTACTTGCCTAATAACAATCGTCTGTCGGAAGACAATAGTAAACCTCCGTGCACATTCTATCTAAAACATTCTGTAACTAATTCAAGTCAAGACCAAAATCTTGTAGTCTAAGAACCTCTTATATATATATCAAATATATAGTATACTTTTAGTATGATGTAGTTTATCAGTCAAGATCCTAATTTTCTAGCGTTTCTAATAATAAGTTTTCTTCTCTCTTTTTCTCTTATTGTATCCAAAATTTACTAGCATATTACTTCTTTCAGCTTTTATAGACATTTTAGTCGCTTGTAGGCAGGAAGAATTCGTAAAATTTAATAAACTAGAATTTTTCCTTAGCATATTAAAATTGCAGTAAGACCTTTAAACTCCCACAATCTCCTACCTTAAACACAAAAATTTTAGTTCTGTTTAATAAAATTACAAAATTCTCTCCTCCCTATAGTACTTCCTTTGTTTTGCTTGGGAGAAAGTTATAGACGTAATAAAATCTCGATAGGTGGCACGATGGTTGAATTATGATAAAAAGTGAGTAATTTAATGATTCTCGTTCTTTCTATTCATGTTGATTGATATAAAGAATATTCATATAAAGAATCTTCATATCATATATATATATACAAGTAAAGGTGCTTAAATTAGGAAAAAATATCTCATATGATCTCCATATTGATTTTGATCGGTCGATTTGTATCGCAGCTATATCCAATAGTGGTCCGTTACTCACCTGGACGTATGAAAAATTTCAAATGAATATCTCAAAAACTGAGGGACTATTTCGCGTATATATTGACACACAAACTGACGTACATGGCTAAATCAACTCAGCTCGTCACGCTGATCTCTAACCCCTCTTCTCATTCTGGGTGTTACAGTCGCGACTAACGTATTATCAGTCTGTATGCATTTTAGGCATGTATCAGCAGAAAATGATAATAAAATGAAGATGGAAGAAGAAGATAGAAAAAAATATCAAAGACAATACAAGTATATAGGTATTTTCAAAAAATGATGAGCAAGGTGAGCAAATTCGTTAAGCTGTACTCGTCAGTCCGTTTAGCTAAAACGACTATACAATACAAATAAAGGAAGGTCTAAAACCCTCTGAATCATCGATAACAGAGAGTTATTTTTTTTTTTTTTTTAACCTTCGTTTGTAATTTGGCCAATAACATCTTGCTCATAAAATCAAATAGCCATTCGAAGACGGTTAGAAACTGTTAGGTCTATATTTTCTTCCGGCAAGCTTCGCACAAAGAAGAAAGCGTCAAATATAATATATATATATACTTGTATATACTAGTATGTATAGTATAGTATATATACATAGGGAGTTTGAAACATATTAAAATGAATACAATTTCCAATATAAATTCACATTTTGTTACAAAATTTATTTTTCAAAATTAAATTACGCTTACAATCTAGCAACTATAGTATATAAGCATATATAAATCGTTATTATAAATAAACTAATAAGAATTTAGCAAAATCGCAAAACACGAAATACATTGTTTTTTGTTTTTGTTTTGCTGCTTCATTTCGATAATTCTTCCCTATTAACATTGTTCGTCTTATTGTTGTATTTGCTACGCAGCCGACGATGTCTGGAATTGTTGCAAATTTTTTCGCAGTCCTCAAGTGATGCAAATAATTTCTTATCGGTGCTGCAGCCCATATATTTGCAATGTTGCGTATCCAAATCGTAGACAATGCCCAAAGTGTTTGAGATGCACAGACTATTTATGGAGGGCTGTACCAGACAAATGTCACCTGGAAATGAGAAAAGTAAAAGAAATTAAATACAATTCTTTTATGTATAGAAATATTTTAGAGGTGTTTTTGATATTCAAGATTCTTCATTATTAATGAATTCGCCTATCTAGCGTAACTTAAAACGACTATTCCGATCAATTAACCCAAGTTCTTATCTCTATTCTCTAAAGTTAGATAAGTAACACTTTTATTAGTTCTGCAAAACTCTTTGGTAAACTTGACCCAAATGGCATTGCTTTAAAAGACTACCTGAAGTATTCGAATATAGTATATTGGATAATAGTATAGTTATATAGTAAAAAATTACTTAGTCTTTATCGCATATTCTAGTTTGCGATCAAAGAAGGTTTAAACTTTCAAAAATCAAAGCGCAAAGCCATCTAAGTTCGACCTAACCTTTAAATTTTTTTTATATTTCTCAATGTCTATATTCCTTAACTATTTACTTATTTTTCTTCTAGTCTCAACTTTGCTATCCATACAGTTAGGATGTCTGAACATCTGTAATTTCTATTTGCACCCTATATACTATCTTTTTCCGATAGATTCCAGTACTAATCGATTTCTATTGGTATTGACGCTAGTTTGGAAAAAGAAAGCGAAGCGCGAAACGATCCATCAAAAGTTGTTCTTCTGTTAGAAGAAGCCTACTTTGTCGAAAAGATTCGGCGCAAAAGCCTCATTATGACAAATTTTATATCAAACTTTTGAGTAGTTTTTAGCAAATTTTATATATCCAAAGAATTGGATAAAGAATAACAGAAAACCACAAAAAGTAAAATTTTTAGATCATTAAGTCGAATTTGCTATCAAAAAACTAGCCACAAGACAGCTGAAAGCAAAGCTTAGCCATTATGAAAGGGACTCAATATAATTGTGATTCAAAAACCAGAGGAATCCGGAAAAAATTCAAACAAAATTCGAGAAACTGCGATTCGATGCGCTTTAGTTATATAACTGTTAGAACCAAATCTCTTCTAATATAGGGCATATGTGGTAGTCAGTATTTCCACGTTTTCAGCTACACAAACAGCTGCAGCTTACTTCAAGCCTTGTAACTATTATGTTTATTTTAAAACAACGTTAACGGAAAGTTTTAGCGTCTAAAGTAACGAAATTTTGATAAGCATATCTGTCATGCCGATTTTAATGAAATCTTTTTAGTTATTGGAAAAGCATAATTCACGGAAACATATACACTTGGATATCACTTTTTATATACACATATGTATATATTGTATAATTATAACTTAGTACTTAACGTAGCGTAAACATTGATTACAAGCCACAATCACATTCGCTGTCGTTTTCTCAAGCCAACCGCTAAACTGATTAAATTTTAACCTTGTATGGCTTATTACTCCTTTTTTCGCATTAAAATTAATAAAACTTAAAATAAATAATAAAAATAACAATATTTTTTGCCTTACGTGCACGTCCATAACTGTACACGGTCAGGCAGAGCAAGCACAGCAAACCCAAGACAATATGCGCCCTCATGTTTGGTATGTGAGCTTTTCTTTTGCGTCAACGGAAACTGTTACTTTTTTTTATTGAAATTTGTAGTTTTGAATTTATTTCATTAATTAATTTATTTATTTTTATTAATATTTTATTTTATTTTTATTTTATTTTATCGTATCAAAACTAAAATACTGCTTTTGCTTGAGGTTAGGTAGGAACAATCTCCGCGATTTTTGAAAGTTTTCACGATTTCCACGTGCTGTCCACACTTGTAACAAATTTGTTGTAATTTAGCGAAAATTCGACTTTTAGTCTTTTATTACTTTTTGCTATATTATTTTCGACTTTTGTTTTTATAGTTTTATAGTTTCATCACTCGCTATGTTGAGCGCGCGTTGCGGGCAATTTCAGATATTTTATTTGTGCCAAAATCAATTTGTATGGCCGAGTAAAAGGGATTTCCATTAATTTAGCAAATCACTGCAATTTCACTTAACACCACTCAAAATACTTGCAAAATTTTATTGAATTTTTTTTTTTTTTCGCTTATATAACTTGGCTGCTACTACTTTTCCTTTGGCTCACTTGTGGCTGCTGTTGCGCGAAGTTCTTTTATTGCTTTTGTGAAAGCCGAACGGACAAGCGCAGCGATTTTATACCACTCGTTTCGTACACCAAAACTTCGATGCGCTAATAGACCACTAAACGTGGCGACCCGCAGATTAGCCTGATTTACTGATTTGGCGCTTGCCGGCTAAACGGTTGGGCGCAGTTGATTGGATTTCACGAAATTGTCACGATGAAAGAATTTTTTTCTTGCCACTCGTTTGTTGGTTTTGTTATTGCTTATATTATTTTCATATATTGTATATATTCTCAGCGCAAGAAAGCGTGACAGCAGACATATATACGCGTATATGTATGTGTGTATGTGTGTCTCTTTATATTTCTTAAATTCAGCTAACTTTCCGCTCGTTTTGGTATGCGCTTTTTATCAGCCGCTTGCACTTCGAAACCTCTGCAATTGTTCCATGAAGTATCGCATGTAAATGACCGACCGTTGTGGCTTTCAATTGATAGCGGACGTACGCTAAGTACTCAGCGCTCGCTACAGCACGGTCTAGATGATTTGTTTGGCGTGCAGTTGAAATGTTTATTGCTAAAAATTTATATATTACTTATGTATTTATATATTTATGTGTGTGTGTGTGTGTGTGTGTAGAAATATCTCGCCACGAAATTCGCCAATAAAATTAGAAAATCAAAGATTTGTCGTTAATTTTCTAGCTCTTCGTGGTCTAGAACAGTTACGTTTGTCTCACTACAGCTGGTTGAGTGTTTCACGAGTTTTATTTCGAATTGAATGGTGCCGCAGCTTTTTACTAAGTTTAATAGCGAATATGGGAAAGTATACTTAAGCAGCTATATATACAGACTCCATAGGAAAAACTAAGTGTTTCTTAGTCGTTATTTGTTATACAATATTTGCATAAAAAATACTTCAAATTGAATCAAACTATACTGTGGCACAGTTTGTAGTTAAGACTTAAGTGCGGCACTTATTAATTAAATTTTTCTCATATCAGCACCATTCAGTCTCAAGCCTGTAACTTTCTGTAAATTTTCGTCAACTCTTTGTCAAAGGTTAGTTACTTAGAACTAACACCACCTTGTTCAATTGATAAAAAATCTATTCTAATCTAATAAATGATCTGTATTTTAAAGGCTTGGATTTATTTATTTTATTCAACAGTCCGCTTTTTTATTATTTTTAGATATTCTTGAAGACCTAAGAAACTTGAAGACCATCTTCTCATTTTCCAAGATTCCAGCCTCTTATATTGTGTAAGACTATATAAAAGCAGAAGTTATATAGAGCGATTTCGGAGTCTGAACGATCTCTTCCATATTTTGTTATTTATGTAAACGTTTTTCGGGAAGGGATAAATACCAGAATGAAAAATTTAATATCAGAAAAATATTAGATACTATAAAAATAAAATTACCTTTCCTGACTATTTTTATCAAATCTATATATGAAAATTAGATTGCAGTTTTTAGGAATATTTAAAAAAAATTAAAATCGGAAAAACAGTGAATTGTTTATTATGCATAGCTCTTAGGAAACATTTTTTAACATTTTTCCCTTTAGCAGACGGTAAGGAGCAGACGGTAAGGAGAGGTTTTAAGGCAAAATGGCTAGCTAATAGGTAAGCCTCAGAGTCAGAGATTTCTGCTTCTATTTCATACTTATGAGTGATATACAGCAACAAGACTAAGTTTTCAAGCATTTTTTCTTTAACGTTATATATAATATAACATATGTAATTAAGAAATGTGAGTAGTAAAAAGTAAAAAAATATTGATTCAGAACTTGGTTGAGTAAACTGTGAGTACTACTCCATTATATAATATAATATTATTCTATAACATATATGTATTGACTAGAAATCCACCAAATTTCCTAAAATTGGCAACTCTGTTTTTGGTTTCTTTGTATTGTTAGTGATGGCAGGTTGTTGTCTCAGCTTGAAAAAATGTTTTTAGTGAAATAATTAAAATGTCTCCATCAATTAAATTTAATTTCCTACTTGGTGTTTTAGTAAAATTTTACTACATACACATTTGCAAAGCAAAACGTCCTTTTATTTTCCAGCTACTATGGTATTGATGGCTTAATCGATGCTGGTGTGATGCATACACGCCAAGCGCTGATAACTCTAGAACAAAGCAAGCGAAGTGGCGCAACAGAAGTAAATAAAAAAAAATTAAAAAAATTAAAAAAAAAGAAACCTATAAGCAATGAGCAGTGATAAGCACATTTAATGTTAATTATCAACTAATGAAATAATGAACTGTACATAATTATGAATGTATGTATGTACATACATATGAGCTACATATTGACAGCTAAGAGGAGACGCAATACGTAAGCTTTGTTTGGCATGTCGGAACTGGTTCTTGCCGGCATTCACTGCTTACTACTTGCTCAGCGGTTTCGCAACCAGCTAAGATTTTCTCTGTTTACTTTTTTGAAATGCTTATGCTATGCTATGGCTAGTAATTGTAAAGGATGTGCGTGTGACCTCACTCGAGTCGACTTTCGAACAATTTTAAAACAAAATTTTTTTTAATTTTTTTCTAATTTTTCCAAAACTTTTCCCTTAACTTTTTTTCTTTTTTTTTAAATTTTTCCTAATATTTTTTTTAATTTTTTTTATTTAAATTTTTTTTTTGTTTTTTTCATTCAATTATTATTTTTTTTTCTTATTTTTTTTTTAACGATTTCGCAGACAATTCGCGACGCAATTAGTCCACTTGCTGACGTGCGATTTGTGTTACAGTTATCAATGGGTGGAAATGATTGTGTTCCGTTGATTGTGACGCTATCGGCGGCGTACTACAGTTCATGTTTATGCGAGGTGCACATACATACCTACATATTTACATCGTCTGCAGATGCTGTCAGTTGTGTTTATAAACTAATTACTATGATTTCATATTATTGCTATGCCTCTGATTACTGGAAAGAGGCGTTGTAAGATAGCTTTATATTTAGTTGCCGCTAACATCATACATTGTTACAAGGCTTATCAGCAGCAAGCTCGCTTCGTTTACCCACACATACACACGACGCACCAGTAGCCTTTCAAAGAGTTTCAAAAGCGAATCACGTGAAATCCATATTTCTACGCGCGTCGCACGTACACATTCACGTGTAAGGCGGTTGAACGTTGGAGCGTTGCTTACGGAAGCCGAAGCCATGCCACCGTAACGACCAATGCAATAACTTTTAGTGATTAAATATAAATATAAAATGTCAATACTCTGTTCATTATGGCGAATAAAATATTCTTTTCATATTGCGTAGGCGCTAATTAGAACACATAAAATGTGTTATTTTGGTTCTTCTGACTTTACAGCTTGCTAAGGTTCTAAGTAAAATATTGGGGCAAAGCATATATTGACTGTTAGAAACCGCTACCCAATAGCTTGAGTATTTCGTCGTATTGCTAAGTATTTTGCACGCTCAGCGTCAACTCGGCCGGTCATTGGCCCTAATAACGTAAATTTAAAATTGCTAAGATCTCTTATTTGTATTATTGTTCCTAATCTAGGACGAAAAAATAATTAAAATTGCATTGATCTTTCTATGAAAGCTTTTTACCTCAGCAGACGGTTAGAAGTATTTCTAATAAGACAAAAGTGTATATAAAATTCTATTAACCACTCCATAGTCATTCAAAAGAACCCCATAACACAGAAGCTCGGCTGAAAACTGATATATGTATAACTCTTATATAAAAATTGGCGTGTGAAAGGAGCAACAAAATTATCTCATTAAATTCCGTACAAAGGAGTATTGAATAGCACACTAAACTGGTATAACTATTTGATAAAGATTTCTTAATTCATTATACCATTTGCTTTCTTTTATACTAGTTGTTTGTTCGATTCGTCATACTCCAAAAAAGGACCTAAGGCTTGCAAGACTTACTATATTATTTTTTGATTTTGATTTATGTGCTTTATCAAACCGAATTTCAGATGCTTTAGGGCTATTTTCTAGTGCAAAAATAGTGGTTTATAGTTTCTCTGGACTTCGTAGTAAAAGAGAAAAATATAAATTCGTTTTCGTCAAGTGTTTTAGAGGAAAACTTTCTGCACAGCATTATCATCATAAAATGATTTTATGCAACATAATTGAGAGTACAATTTTCTCTATGCTTATTCTTGCAAACGAGCTTACACTATTTAAACACAGAAGATCAGACTATATATCATATATTTTCAATTACCTTGCCGCATAGCTTAACAACAGCTCAGGTGTCCTTAGTCCTCGTGAGTCTGTTGCCGGCGATGTTACGCTCATAAAGCTGTTTGGGTATTTATGTCAGTTGGAGTTTTCCCTTTCACCCAACTTTATGAAACAAGGCTCTAAGCCCTGTGTCGTAAGACAGCCACTCCTACCTAAGTCCTCTCAACTTTTGGTGTTTTCCTTGTAAAGCCGTTCTTGTGAGCCTACCCGAGTCTCAATAAAACAAAAGTAGTTCTCTGTTTTCTCTCAACATGCCTTTAAGTGCGAAATTTCTTCCATTTTGGTTTATAAGATCATTATGACAATGCAAAATTTAATCGTATTGGACTATGGACGCTCTTGCACAAACTTATGTGCACATATATAGATGCATACTCCATTTTTAATATGGATCAAGTACATTTAAATATTAAATTTTTTATGGTATATACATGTATATGTAAGTTCGTAAGTTTGTACCCTTGTAATATACTCATATTCTTATAGTTGAAATAAATTTATATTATATAAAAATCTTTACGTATACATTAACATATGTATATTCACAATATAAATTTAATTTAATTAGACTTTTATTTAAAACAATTTGAAGCCTCTACTTGCATTAACCCTTTGCATGTATTTGAAATTTCTATATTCTATTATGTGGTCGATTCTGTTGAATATTCTTCGGTTTCGTGTTTGGCGAAGGTACAAATACTCATCAAAATAGGCACACAAAAATAGTCTCGTGTTTTATTTAAAAAGAGAGTGAAATTTTAAAATTATTATTGCATATTTTAGGGCGGTTTAACGGCGATTTTACAAATTACTTCTCTCTCTATTCTTGAATAGCAACGTTTTTTATTTGCGGGTATTTTTCGGCTACCCAAATCGGGTGTTTTCCGGTTACCTATATCGGGTATTTTCCGGTTACCTAATAGAAATTCAATTATGGGATATTGGTTATGATTATTATATCAATTATATTCATGTTTGATAGATGCCGCTGTAGTTGAGGAAGAATTCATCTTTAGCTAAATTTTATTATCTCAGCTAGACTTGTTGTAATTAACCTAACCTACTACGCTTGTGTAAACCTTGATTGATATAGAGATTTCATTTAAAGCCACTAAAAATTATAATTGCTTTTCGAGTGTACTAGAAATTGCGGTAGAAAATAATATGGTACATACATCACTCCAAATTTAGAATAAGGACTTGACAGCGAAATCAATAACTGGTGAAGAGATTGCACTGATCTCTAAAAATTGCAAAATAGACAACGTGCAACCAGCCACGATCCTTCACTCACTCACTCTCAAATATTCGTAGTAAATGATTTACAAGTTATTATATTAACATTAGGGGTTTTGAAACAAAAATGCTTTAGTGTGTTATATCATACTCCTATATAATTTGGCACCGCCGCAACTTTTTCTTATCTTCCTTATTTATTAATTCCTTTCAATATTTTCTACTCATAAACATATTTATTATATAAATTCGCAAATCTTATATAGAACACTTATAAGGCGTCTTTATATGTCGTTCCTTTGGCTCATCGCTAATCTCGCACGTCGCTTGGCTCACTCGTTGTAGCGTAAATCCTGTAGACGTCTTGTCATATGCACACATGTGTCTAAGCAATCCTGTCGCGAACCGAAACTCTGCCCCGGTATAGTATGACAGCCACCCAGCACATACATTTGACAGTCGTTGGTGCGCGAATCAAAGTAGAAACCTTCGATTTCGATAGTGCAAACACCTTCCGACCTTGGCGGCGGCTGCAGGCAAATGTCTGTGACGAGAGAAAACAAACGAAATTTAATTGGGTACACTGAGTGTACTTGATTTCATAAGAACATAACGAAATATTCCGTCATCACCAAAATCGTTATCTTTTCTATATAAAAAATAATGAATAATTTAATTAAGCTTATTTAGTAATTAAAAAAAAAAAATGCAAAAATAGAAAAGTGTACAGGGTATGGGCTTGTGCACACCACATTCAATATAATAAAATAATGAGCCATTATTGATAACACAATCAACCGCATTTGTGGTTGACAGCAAATGAGAAACGGTATTAAGAAAATATTGTACCGGCAGTAAATGTGATTTTTATGTTATTTATTGTTTGCAGAATATTGTGGTCACACTGACCTAGTCTTTGATGGAGATTGTGTTGTTGAGCTAACTTTTTTCCACTTTTTCTGATAGCCAGCCTGTAGTTGGTTCCTCAGCATAGACCTTCAACTCCGTGTTCTTTAAGCTTAAATCTTGAACTCCGAGTTCTTTCAGCTTAAACCTTGAACTTCGAGTTCCTCAGCATAGACTTTGAACTTCTAATTCGCTCGCAAAAAGTAGTAATAATTAATTACTACAAATTACCTGACCTAGGTGGCCAACTTATAGACAGATTTATTGATTTATTATGGTCCCCAAAAAATCGTGACAATAAAGTGATGGCTTTGAACGCTGTAAGACTTGTCTCATTGTTTGAATGGACTTAGAAGATTGATATTAACTACCGAAGCCAAAAAGTCTAAAATCGCTTAACTGTAAAAATCTCTGTTGACAGTAACAGTGGCGCCATCTTCCCTTTTGAAAGCATCGACATGCAAACCTCAACAGTGATTAACATTTTCTGGACTTAAGAGAGTCTAAAGAGTATATTCAGTACTGTTCGATCACAAAATATGGTAATTTTGATAATTTACGAGCTCGCAAAGGTATAAAAATATCTGAACGCTGATATATCCAAAGTCAGCTGTAAGAGTGTGTAAAGATTACTTTCAGGACTATTCGTTCCAAAAAGCAAAGTGATCTGTAAGTTTATTACGTGGAAGACGAGCTTTGGAAGTAAATTTTTATGGTAATTTGCCAAAGTAGTCGGAACATAAATGTCAAACACATGTACGAACTTTGACAGCTAGAAACTATTGACTCTAAAAGAACACGCTTGATCTAACGCTTAATACAGTTTTCATCCGGGAAATAGCAACTCTCGAGCGGAAATAGTGTAAATTGCTTCTTATTTTAATTTATTTTATTTTTGTTGTTATATACTCTAATCACGCCCATTTTTCATCGAGTTTCACTCATACACACATATATATGAATATATATACATGTACTTAAGTTATTACCAAATACCTTTTCAAATACAAGTACATATTTCTACTCACTTGGCCGTCCGCGCGTTCTAGCCGCCACAGCGCTCACAAACAGCAGCAAAATGCCAAGCAAAACAAGGCGACGCAATTCCATTGCAACGATCACAAAATTATATATAGTAATATGTAGGTATTCAACACCCGCCGCGACTCGACTCTAGTCACATTCAACGAACACAACCCAACAATGCCGCAAGTTACTTGTAGAGCCGCTACTGCGTCCGGAATTCGTCGACGAGTAACGAAGGCAGCGACGGCGGGTAGTGGCACTTGCACTATCGCAATTGACGGCTGAGATCAATACACCGCTTTGCGCTCAGCGCCTCTCTGAGATGACGACAGTGCTGCTGCAAACTATGTTTAATAATAATAAAAGCAATTTATAAGAATTAATACAACAATAACGCATAAATATTATAATATAGTAAGAACATTGAGCGTGTGGCGCCGACTTTGCAAGGGTTGCTCCACATATTGTCAGAGCTTTAATATGACAGTGACAGTTAGAACTGTCAAAACCTGCCTGTGATTGGTCCTCTGTCAAATATTTACCGATATATGTCAGTTATTTTTTGTTTGACAGTTGATCATTTTACTTTTAACGAAAATTTAATAAAGGTAGTTCAAATGCTTGCATTATTTGGATAGGGTATGCCCGAACTAGAACTGCTCTTCATTTAATATTTTTCAATACTAGTGATTGCAACGATCTAAGACCGTTCGCTGAATCTGTTGCTCCAATAGTCCTAGAGTTACCTCAATGGTGGTTCACCAAAGGCCTACTGGGAGACTTTAAGGTATTGTTTAATACTTGCGCTTAAGCTCAAAGTTTCGAACTAAAAGCCACGTTGGCGCTTATCCTATTTTGTTATGTTTGTGGAGCTTCAATTTGACAGTCTTACAGTCTTTAACAACTGTGATTCTGAATATCAAGTAAGAAAATTTTATAGAGCGGTTTTTTCTAAACGAAATCGGAATATGAGGTTTGACGACCCTTAACAGGGTTTGAGAATCAAACTTATTTCGTCTTGACCCTTTAGCCTTACATACTTGTAGTAGGCCTATATATAATACTGGGATTAAGTATTTATCTCTTATTTCTCTAATCTCACCTATCACCACGTATAACAATAACCGGAGTTCTCGGTGTATGTCTGCGAGTTAATTGCCCTCGGCTGGATATAAAACCGGGTACGATATGAAGGCAGCACTGCTGTGGGGGACAATAAACCAATTTTTTTTCTTATTCAGTATTAGGCCAAGAGGCTTAAACTGATCTTGAACTTCCATTGGTCAGATCTCAGACTTCTAGTTGTACAAGTAGGAGAAGCTCACCCACTTCTTGACATAGAACACAGAGTAAAAGTTTACGACCGATTTTATAGCAAAAGTTAACCAGTCAGGTCAGTCTGCTAAGGTGTTGATTAAGTACCCTACTATCCACGCAAGATCGCACAGTGACACAACATAGACAAATTTTTAATATAAAAGTAGACACTTCTTCACAAGTCAAAGCGTTCGATGGTAAGTTCAAATTCATTTTTATTCATTCAACATATGAATTTATAATATACCATCAACATATATATGGTATATGTATGTATGTACTGATAAGGCTGTTGAGGAAAGTCAAAGGCTTGAAACGCGCAGCAGCTTGCCATTTAATTCGTTAGCTACGTACATTTTATTATTATATTACATACATATACTTGTATGTGTATTTGCATATTCACACATAAATACATACATACATACTGTTAATGATAAAGCATAGCCTTGCTTATAATCATTATGCTCTCCGACAATTACTATCAGCTTCCATACACTTGTATATGTTTATTTGTTTGTTTGTATGTATGTATGTGTGTGAGTGTTTGTATTGCGTGTAGCGAGTTGCCAAATATTGTCACGAAGATTACTACTTATTTTTTTGTTTTCCCTTTAAATCTTAGAATTTTTCGTATATAAATAAAAAAAAATAAATCAATAATAATAAAATTCAGTGTCAAATAATACTAATAACCATTTTTTTAAATTTTTTTTTTGCATAATTCCATGGCAAAAAATTTAAAATTAATATTTAAAATTGTTTTTGAGTTACAGCCTTCTAAATTCTCTCTCTTAAGTAATTTACCGTTTAAAAAAAAAATCATTTTTTAGTATTATTATTTTATTTATTGCGAAATTTTTTTAAATATTTATACTCTATGTTCTATTATTTAATTGAAACATAAATAACTAAAAAACTAAATCTATAAATAAAATAATAATTGAATTTTTTTTTGCTTAGCCTGTGGGTTAAATTTGTAGATTATAAAAAAAGAAAATTTTTTGAAAAAAAAGTGTTTGTAAACATCTAGAGGCCCACTCACTGTTAAATTAAATTTCGAGTTAAAATTTTTTTGGACAAAAAAAAAAAAATTTTTTTTGTTTAAACTCTTCACATTTATATTAAAATTACCGAATTTGACAGCCTTTGACTCAAATTTTATTTTAACGCTTAAGAAAAGCATGTTGTTGTTTAAACTTGTTTTAAAACTTTAAGTTGATAACTTTTAAATGACCAGAAAGAGAACTCTCCACAGCTTTTAGAACACTTATTAAAGAAATGTTAACTCGAAATTTACTTTAAAAGTGAGTAAGCCTCCTCTAGATGTGAAAAAAAAATTTTTTTTTCCAAAAATTTTCTTTTTTTGTAATCTACAAATTTTACACTAATTCTGAGCAAAAACAAAATTTTTTATTTTTCGCTCCACCCTAATAAACATATAATTTTACGTTTATACGATAGATAGAAACCTTAAATTTTTTTTTATAAAAAATAATTATTATATAATATGCAAACCATCTCAAGCAATATGATTTCGTTCAAGCGCAAATACCAGGTTTAACATAGTTGTTGGGCAGGTACCCCCTCTATGAATCGTTTTTTGTAGTTCCGCTAAATATATCAAAGTTTTATCTCAACCTTTAGAGACACGTTAAAAATCCTATATTTCGACATATCTGGCAATGCTATAAAATAAATTATATGATATTTACTTTTCTAATTTTTTTTTCATTAAAATTATTATTAATATTATTTTTAATTTATGTGTTAATACAAACTTAATGCATAAAGCATTAATACATATTTAGATTTTATAAAAGTGGCAACCACGTGCCAGCTTATTCTTTAATTGAAGCACAAAACAAAAATGCATTGAAGAATAAACCTTATAATCTTGTCTTACAATTTTTGACAAGTGATAATCTCTTTAAATGTTTTTATTGTTTTTTCTTACATATGGTAAACCTTCTCCAGCAAACAAGCTGCCAGCAATAAAGAGCAGAAACAATTTTTATAAAAAGAATTGCTCAAATTTGTATAAACTTTTAATAAAGCATATTCGTGTTAAAAAATTTATATATTTGTATAAACGTGTTTAAATTCGGTTTACTAAACTTTTATAAGCATTTTCGATTATTCAAAACAAGTAAAATTCGAAATAATACAAGTTTTATCTATTTTTCTTTATCATTTCAGAAGCAATTACTACAATCATCAACAATATTTACTATAACTTTCTAAATTAATAATGCACATGCTTGTAAATCCATATTTGAACTTAATTTACACAAATATTTATATATTTCACTGATTTCTGAAATAAAAAGGCAAAAAATATTTTAAAATAAACCAAACACAATGAGTTTTGTACCGTCTTTTGATAAACAAGCGTGAACAGTTTTGTAACCTATGCAATTGTAATACTAAACAGTTGAAACATCCGGCGCCTGAAAGTATGCAACGAAAACTGGCAACATGCGGCATATTGTGCACTTTTAACTTCCGCTGAGCGGCGACGGCCACTTGCTGTCGTTCATGGGCGCCTGGTGCAAATCGGAAATTTTCGATTTTGGTAAAAATCCGACAATGTCACGAGTGACGTAATCAACTGATGATCACGTGACAGGCTCATGTCACATGATGTGTTGGCATGACATCACGTCACGTTTACAATATATCACATCACAAGTACATTACGTCACATCGTTTGAATAGGATATCCTCACATGGACATCACATCACTTCGATTGGATATGATATCACATCAGATGGACATCACATGCAAAGAAACGCATTTTCTTGACATTTTAAAGAATTTTACAAAAAAAATACGCATTTTTTTCGTTTTTTTAATTGTAAAATTTATTGTATTTTTAATAAAAACGCTTAGCGATAACACATACACACATACAACCTATTTATTATTTATGTTTTTTGTTAAAAATCTTGTATATGGTTTACAATGGTAAAATTAAAATTAAAATTATAAAAAAAATTGTTATTTTACATATAATTTAGTTTATGGTAAATAAGTTTATTTTAAATTATACAGTTAATAGCAGTGACTGCCGCCGGCAGCAGCCGCTACAGCAGCTCGTGCATGTGTATATCCTTGCGCACGGCGTTATTGAAACCCTCCTTGTAGCGATACCAAATGGGACTTTTGACAATTGCATCGGTTTTACCTGGAATAGAGAACATAAATAATAATTCGAATTATTAGAATTTAAATAAATAAATTAGCAAGTAAGTAAAAAGGGAACAAATGAAATAAAGTAAATAATTTAAAAAATTAAATAAAAATAAACTTAAAAAATGGAAAATATATAAAATTAAAATTAATATTTGACAACTTAATTCTAGAAAAATACACAATTTATTATTAAAAAAGTTAAATTTTTTCTTTCAATATTAATACTTAAATTTTTCGTGAATAGGACAATTAAAAAATATATTTTGGCGAAATTAAAAATATTTGAAATTTGTTGGTTGCAATTTAGATAAATGAAAATTATTATTTTTTGAGTTTACACTGTTGCAGAAAATGCATTTTTACTTAGCTGAGGCTAGTTTTCTAGTAAAAATATTTTTAAACTTTTTAACAAAAAAATCTTTTTTTTTTACTAAAAATAATTAGATTTTCCAAAATAAGCAAAGATAACTCAAAAAACAAAAACATTTTGGAAAATAGCCACAAAGGAACTTAGCATTAGCAAGAACGAGAATATAAGCTATACAAGAAAACTATATACTACAGCATATTGCAAAACTTACAAACTTCGCGTGGTCCTCCGACTGTTCGGTGCTGTATGCGGCCAAAGAAATCCTTCGAAATCACCTGGAATAACATAACAAATCAAACTATTGAATATGTATATAAATATTTAGCAATATTTTGGGCAAAACATATTCAGCTGATTTGATAAGTGATTTTTTTTTTATTTCCCCAAAGCTTTCTCTCCGAAATCACTAACCTTAGTTTAGCTTAGTGGCTTTCCGTTCTCACGAGAGTCGTGTCTACGTAATATAAATGGACTTGGATTAATATCAGGCCAACAAGGCAGCACTATCTTCTAACGTATGTAAATCTATCTTCTGTCAAATTTGCAACCACTTTACATGCATACATACATACATATATGCTTCAATAATCTAAGTAGTTCCCCACCAACAAATTGGCATATTGCATACAAAATGCATTCGACTACACACGCCTTTGCAACACGGTCATGCAACCCATTTGACATGCAAATGTTAAGCTGAATTGCGCCTTAATGAACGACTCGCTCCGCAATTTCAGCTTTATACCCTACTGCTACTACATAGAAGGAATGGAAAGTCTGCGCACTTTTCGGTTATGCATACAAAATACGAGTAGAACGCTGAAGATAATAACCGAAATGCGGCGTGTTATTACATCTACATATCTACGAGGTACTTCGCTTGACTCTACTTGACTGAATATTAGCTTTTGGTGCGTTACTTACGTCTTTCTTGGCATTTGCATTTTTATTTTCGATTTGCTTGGCCTTTAGACGTTGCAGATGATTTGGTAGATTTTTCGTGGCGTTCTTAGCAGCTGCTGTGGGGTTATAGTTGGCGGACTTGCCACTTGTTTCAGCGCCTAAACGCGGCGTGGAGCGTCTTATGCGCTCCAGTTCCACCTCACGTGCCACCAACTGTCGGCTGAAGTAGTTCAATGCGATGCCAGGATAGCCTGTGGAGTAATGGAAATTGATATGAAAAATAATTTTAATAAATTTTTTATAATTTCTTTAGTTTAAAACTTTTTGAACAGTAACTTTTTAAAAAATTTTAGAGTTAGCTCAGTTTTAGTTTAATTAATGGCAATTTGGTAATTTTCTTGTACTTTCTATGAAATTTATAGCTTTTTAGGGTCGAGATTTTCATATTTTGGAATAAATAAAAAATTTCCAAAAAGTGTGTTACGAACGAAAACAAAAAAAAATCTACAAAAGGATTTCGTATCAACATAAATTGGAGTTGAACGATATAACCGACCAAAAACAAAAACAAAAGTTATGCTTCTGAGCAGTATTTGAAAAGTTCTATGTAAAGTATTATTATCTAGTAGCGCGGCGTTGGTCCGTTCGTTTTGCCTTTATTTCTACAAACAAAAACAATTTCGAAACTAAAAATATTTTATAAATACGCAAAGGAAGTGGCAAAATAGATAAAGAGCGAAAGGTGCAATCTAAATTACCTGGGAACTGCGCCAAAGCATCTAAATCGGGCTCCATCTGATACACATAGGAACCTTCTGCTGCCTTTACTTGCGTATAGGTCAAACCAAGATCGGCCATAACGGTGACGGTGTGATAGAGATCATCGCGTTCTCTGAAAACAGAAAAAATGTATTAAAAATTAAAAAAAGTATAATTAATTTTTAAGATTTAATTAATTAATAAAATAACAAATAAAAAAAAAACAATAATAAAATGAAATTTAAAAATAAAATTATTTATTTATAAAAAATTAACAATAATTCTAAAAAAATTAAGCAACTAAAATTTAAACAATAAATTATATTAATTATTTAAAATTAAAAAAAAATAAGTAAGTAAAACAAAAAATAAAAAAAATATATATATAACAAGTAAGGAAGGGCTAAGTTCGGATGTAACCGAACATTTTATACTCTCGCAAAGTCAAATAGTATACTCGTTTGAGATTTCTTTGTGGATTGGCTGATATTTTCGGTAGAAGGTCAACTATAGGCACTGGGGTCCACATATTTAGTACTTAGGGGCTTAAACAGTTTTGGTTCGATTTAGACAATTTTTGGCCACAAGGTGGCATACTTTAATCGCATTATTCACGCAAAGTTTTATCCCGATACAGTCATTGTTGCCTGATTTGCATAGTGGAAAGTGAAATAATCAGATGGAATTTAAAATGGTGTTATATGGAAAGTAGGCGTGGTTGTAGTCCGATTTCGCCCATTTTTGCACTGTGACATAGAAACATGAAAAGAACGTTATGCACCGAATTTGGTTGAAATCGGTTAAACAGATCTCAAGATATGGGTTTTCACCTAAAAGTGGGCTGTGCCACGCCCACTGTCTAATTTTGAACGCGGTTCCTATAAAGTCATCTCATACCATCCCAGAGATAAAATTTAATGACTCTGGCGTGTTTAGTGCTTGATTTATCGCGCTTTTAGTAGTTTTTAACAGTACCGTTATATGGGGAGTGGGCGGAGTTGCCACCCGATTTCAACTATTTTCACACCGTCAATAGAAGTGCTAAAAATATTTGCTTCCAGTGAATTTTGTTATTATAGCATTAGCGGTTTAGGAGATATGCACATTAAACCTATTAGAGGCGGGACCACGCCCACTTTTTTAAAAAAAATTTTAACTGCAGATGCCCCTCCCTAATGTGATCCTGTGTACCAAATAACATTCTTGTATCTTATTGCGGAGCTTAGTTATGGCAAGTTATTTGTTTTTGATTAATGGCGTTTTGTGGGCGTGGCAGTGGTCCGATTACGCCCATCTGCAATACCAACCGTCTCACGGTACCATGAAACATGTCTACCAAGTTTCATAAAGATATCTCAATTTTTACTCAAGTTAGAGCTTGCACGGACGGACGGACAGACGGACAGACGGACGGACAGACGGACGGACGGACAGACAGTCACCCGGATTTCAACTCGTCTCTTCATCCTGATCATTTATATATATATAACCCTATATCTAACTCGATTAGTTTTAGGTGATACAAACAACCGTTAGGTGAACAAAACTATTATACTCTGTAGCAACAGGTTGCGAGAGTATAAAAATTAAAAAAAAAATATTATATAAAATTAAAAAAAAATATTATATAAAATTAAAAAAAAATATTATATAATATTAAAAAACAAAATATTATATAATATTAAAAAAAAAATATTATATAAAATTAAATAAAAAAAAATATTAAATATAAATTAATATAGTTAAATAAAAAAAATTAACAAATTATAAAAAAATAATATTAAATAATTCTGAAAAAATGTATTAAAATTAAAAAAATTTAATTTTATCTAAATTTATATTAATTAATTAAAACTTAAAAAAATAAGTAATCGAAACAAAAAAAAAACTAGTTAATAAAAGATAAAAAAAAACCTATCATTAAAAATGAATATAATTAAATAAAAACATTAAATAAAAAAACCTAATATTAAATATTAAAAAAAATATATCAAAAAAAATTTAAAAAAATATATATAAAAAAAAATTAAAAAAAAAATATATCAAACAAAAATTAAAAAAAAGTAACATAATTAAATACAAAACCAAACAAATTATTAAAAATTAATAATAATTAATTCTTAATTCATTAAAATAAAAAATTTTAATTTTATCTAAATTTTTATTAATTAATTAAAGCTAAAAAATATAAGTAATCAAAACAAAAAAAAAAATTAGTTAAAAATAAAAAAAAATTATATGAAACTTAAAAAAAGGATTCTTATATAAAAATTAAAAAAAAGTTATTATATTATATAAAAATTAATTATAATTATTCTGAAAAAATTTATTAAAATTAAAAAAAATGTATTTAAATTAAAAAACAAAAATTTTAATTTTATCTAAATTTATATCAATTAATCAAAACAAAAAAAAATTAGTTAAAATTTAAAAAAAAAATTGTTAGTAAAAAATTTAAAAAATAAGCAATTAAATAAAATTTAAATAAAATAAACAAATCTAAAAGTGACAGCAATAGTCTACACGCCCGGCTGTGATATTTTTTTTTGTATGGAGTTACATATGTACATATGTATGTATGTAGGTATGGATGTATACGCTCACCTTTGAGACAGCAATTGCACAGCCACCGAACGAAATTGTGGTGACAAAATGCGCTTAAGCAACGGCACAGTATCCACCAGAATGGCATGACCCTGTCCGAGACCATTCATACCCGTAGTGATACCCTTGCGGAAAGCTTGAAAAATGTTGCTTTGTATGGTGCTCTTCTGTCTGAACTGTAAATAAACAACAAAGAAAGAAAAATATAAATATAAAAAAAGAAAAAGAAACAGAAATTCTATATATGCAGGTACAAAAAGTAAAAGAGTTATGTAAGAGAAAAGAGCGCAAAGTTCAGCAGTGATGTATTTATAAGCGAGTATAAAAGAGAAAAATTAATAGCGACCACAAAGTGCAATTTAAAGTAGGCTCAAGCACAAAAATGCCTTAGCATATAATGGAGCGAGCATTGCGAAATTGCGGTGGCGCAGTTGGCGCAATTTTGTTAATTGCCAAATACATTTTTTATTTACATACTTATGTGGCTGATGTACGCATGTGGCATAAAGAGACACGAGAATGATGCCGTCTAAGCTGAAGAGTGCTGGGTAAACGCAGCTAAACGCCTACTTATGGGCAGTTAATAAGGCAGCAACAGCAAGCCGTAGTAGCAACGGACACACAAACACACACATAAACGCACACATACACATACACACATAAAACTACATAAACAGGTGAGTGGTGAGGAGTGACACTTTTCAAAGTAGGCACAAATGTGTGTGTGTGTGTGTGTGTGTGTGCTTATTTGCATTCACTGCATGAATATGGAATTAAGTCATAAGCTTCAAACACTTTTGCATTTCTAAAGCGCATGGTCCATACAAAAGCGGTGTAAACAAATGCACCGGCACAATTGGCCAGATAAAAGGTTAAATGCTTGTTGTTGCACTTATTCATTTCATTTTCGCAATTTTTGCATTTTTTTCTCCACATAATTTTCTGCTTGCATCCTTTGAGTGGAAAGGATTGGCAAAGCGACTGTGTGCCTATGTTTTGCCTTAAGGCTACACCACCGTGCAAACAAAATTCAACCAATTCATCTTAGCTGCAGCTTCTCGACTTCTCCACTCCACTCAAGACCATCATTAATCTGGTGATTGCATTTAGAGTGTATAATAAAAATTACTTATTTCCTGATTGCCGGATTATTCGCTGCTGCAAAGCATTCAAAGGCGTTTTAACTGCGGTGCTTAGCAAAAATAAACAAACAACAACAATTTGATTCAATCTCCTTTAGAAAAAGTATGCAATGTCTGACCTGCTTGTCGAGTATGGTAATATTTGATAACAAAAAAAAAAAAAGCAACAATAACAACTCAGTAAAGCGTAATGAAGTTTGCATAATTCATGGCGTCCTGCAGCTTGTTAATGGCTGTAAGTAGATTGCACAGCTATGGGATATTTACGACAAAAACATACATACATATGTATGTATACATCGATACATGGTTTTAGTCGATCTTAAGCTAATCCAAAAGATTTCTAATGAAAATCTTTTCACTATTTAATTTCAATTAAAAATTTTTACAATCATTTGATACGATAAAGCCCAGATTCAACACTTGAGTTGCATTAAAAAATGATAAAATCCTATCAAAATGTCACAAAAGTATTAAATGACAACCGATTTTGTTTTGATGGTCTATTACGGAAAAAAAATTTAAAAAAAAAATTTTTTTATATATATATCTATAAAAAAATATTTTTTTTTAAATAAAAAAAAAATAAATAAAATTAAAATCGAAAAATATTTTTTTTTTTAAATAAAAAATAAAATTAAAAAAACAAAAATTCTGAAAAAAATTAAAATCGAAAAATATTGTTTTTTTTTAAATAAAAAAAATTAAAATAAAATTAAAAAACAAAAATTCTGAAAAAAATTAAAATCGACTAATATTTTTAAAAGAAATTATAGTACGAAATAACTAAAACACACGAAGACCCATTCAAGACTAATAACCGATTTGTGCCGATACTTGTTGATAACATCTGCAATAAATAACGATAGCTTTTGGGCTAGCTAATTTTTTTTAATTTCTAGAAAACATCTAAAAATTAGCGGCGTAAAATAGCAAACATTTATCGAAAATAACCCAATACTAATAATCGATATATTGTTATTTTTTGGATAACAACTGCTATCAATAACGATAACTTTTAGCTAACAAATTTTTAAATTCTAGAAAAAACTTAAAAATATCGCTATCGATAACAACTGCAATGCATAACGATAACTTTTAGCTAGCAATTTTTTAAATTCTACAAAAAAAAATTATCGAAAACAACTGCAAAAAATACTAGAAAAAAACTTAGAAATTATCGCTATTGAACAACAAAAATTTATGGAAAACAAGTCAGTACTAAAATTGTTATACCTATATTTATCGAGAACAATTGCTATGAGTATTGATAGCTGTTAGCTCAAAAAATTATGAATAAATCTAATAACAAAGTATTTAATAAAAAAATCAAAAATTAAAAAAAAATGGTCAATTGCAAATTTCCAAAATATATAAAAAAAAAGACCGTTATGAAATACCACATTTTATCGCAAGCTAATTTTAAACGAATGCTAATAATTTATATATCGATCTTTTTCGATAACAATTAGATTAAATATTGATCATTGTTAGTTTTCAATTATCGATAAATTTAATGATAAAATGTTAAACCACATAATATATTTTTGATTTAACAGCCTGCAGTGGTCCGTTGGTTCAAACATCGAATAGTTTCCACTGCGTACACGTAACTTTTTGTGGAATGCCGCAAAGCATAAATATTTACTCTCTAAACACCTACTAAAAGAGTGAGATTACCAAAATCAACATCAACAAAAACAACTTGAATAATTACAACAACATACAAATATTTTCGGAATGCCGAATGCAATTCGTTTAAACTAACAACAAAGCCAATAAAGTCAAAAGACCTTTTATGAACTATAGTCTAGCAAGCGCAGTTTTTTTGTTCCGTTTGTTTTGTTAGATTTGGTTCTAAATAATGTCATTTTTAAATAGGCGGTGTTTTAATATAAAGTCAAGTCAAAGGTCATTAAAACTGGATCCTGACATCATTATTGCACAAAAAGTCAGTAGTTCAACATTTCTATAAATTGAAAATCTATAAATTCAGAGATGTTAAAATTCACGAGTGAAAATTTATAAGCAATGCTGAAATTTCTAAGTTCGAATTTTCAAAGATATTAAAATAAATATATATTACAAAGAAATACTGGCCGAAGGAATCTCGTAATCAAGCGCTACACAAATGCTTAAATTTCAAAGTTCGAATTTTCGAAAATATTAAAAAAAATATATATTACAAAGAAGTACTAGCCAAAGGCCGTGCTGTGACCGAAAAATATTGTACATAATTGAAATAAGCGAAAATGATGACGCTAGTTGTACTTTTTTCTTTACTTATCTGCTATAATTAATTACAAATTTATACTAAAATGTATTATGTTCTCAATTTCGAAACTCGAACGCATATATTTCGATTTTGTAGGCTTCGAAAAATGGGAGAAATTACTTTTTTATTTATCGATTCACTCTCTAATCGATTTTTCCGTATAGTGTTAATATTATATACATATATGTATATATATATATATCAATTTAAAAACTGTTCATTAATTAATTTATAATTAAGATAAATTTTGTTGAGATCGATCGAGGTGTTTGGAGGTTCCAAACACTTCTTCAAACTTATTTCTGCTCATATTGAATGTAATCGCAAATGTAAGTAATTATCTTAATGAATTACTACTTTTGAATTACTAATTTTTTGATTTTACTTATAGTTAACTGATTTCTACCTTATCTTCTGCGATCAGCTGAACTGCTGCAAGAAGAAGCTGAGAAGAGTTAAATGCGCTCGCGACTGCAATTAAACAAGTGTCTTCGCCAACGCGTCGTGGACTCTAACGAACTTTTCAAATGATTAAAAAGTTTCAAATAATAATTAACAAAAAAAAAAATGCTAGATATGATTTTTCTGAATATTTTTTTCTTTTTTCCTTCATTTCTAATAGCAGTAGCAATAAAAAATACAGTAATAAATAACATAAATAACTAAAGACCTATTATATTTGATATAATATTTGCATCTGTATTCAATACAGTTTTCGAACGCTTTCCGCTCTACACTCTAAAACGTCTAAAACATTCTGAAATGTCTCAGCGCTACTTTCTTTCTCAAACATAACTTTGACATGATCAATATCATTTTGTCCAGCTGTTGTGTTCTACGCTGGTATTGTCTAAATGTCATGCGACGCACTTCAACCTTTATATATTTGATTATGTCCAAACACCGATCGATCTCCATAATGTCACATGTTTGCTCGTGTATTTCATGTTCGAAAATCCAATGCACTAAAGGTATCGTTCTCTGTTTCTGTACAAAATCTAGCCTCATTTTAACAGTATTAGAGAACTTTGGTTTTTGCGTGCACAGTTCCTGACGTTGAACGTAACGTATAACTCGATACATAATGCTTAATTTATAGTTAATAAATTACTAAAACTTTCAAAGTTTTCTATTTATGCATGCAAAGTTTGTCATGTTTATAAAGTTTTACACTTTTACGACAGGTATGTGTGATTTCGTGCATAAATTTAAGAAATATCACGCCTATTTCTTCTTTCAGCACAAGTGTTGAAAACTGTCAAAATTCAATGTCAGAGGTTTAGGGATGTAGA
Organism: Bactrocera oleae; assembly: GCF_042242935.1. Taxonomy (NCBI): domain Eukaryota; kingdom Metazoa; phylum Arthropoda; class Insecta; order Diptera; family Tephritidae; genus Bactrocera; species Bactrocera oleae. Next base: position 5,845,476 of record NC_091537.1, on the reverse strand, counting down.
CCCCGGTGAAAAGTCTACACTATTGACAGATAATGACATTTTACATAATAGTTTCGACTTTGTCTAGTTTTATGATCGAGAACATTACATAATTTCTAAGCACATGTCGACTGGACACGATTGTAGTCGGAAAGTTCGTACAACTGGTATATCAAAAGTTTTTAAATTAATAAATTAAAAAAAAAAAAAACGTGTGTGGAAACCCTTGTACAATTCGTTCGGGGTATACAAAAATGTAGCGCTGGACTTGTGGTGATACAAGTTGTATTACATTATCGCTTAAATATGAAAAGTAACATGATTTAACAAATCTATTCCGAGAAAGTTTAAGGATAACAAAGCAAAATTTAAAAAACCAGGTTCAAGGCTGTACAAATCTGGATTATCGAAAACTCAACAAAAGAAAGTTATTTATAAACTTATATTGTTATAATACAAGAAATAACAACTTACATCGCAGTCAAGCAGCAAACCTTAGGCAAGCAAGTTTTAAATATATTAAGCTTTTAAAAAAAGTTGGTGAAGATCGTGTGATTTTGGAGTAAAATTTTGTTTTAAAAAAGATTTTGGTATGTGCGAAAGCTCATTTGCAATATCTTCAATGCATTAAAAGTGAATTATTTTGTATGCTTCCACGAACATTTACTGCAAAAATGTTCACATTTTGTGTGAAAATGTTTAAATTTTGTTTGAAAATCTTCGAATTTTTTTTTTAATTTTCAATTTTTGTGAAAATTATCAAATTTTGTTTAAAATTTTTTAATGTAAAAATGTTCACATTTTGATTGAAAATGTTCAAAGTATGTTTGGAAATGTTAAAATTTTTGTGAAAATATCCAAATTTTTTAATTTTTTTGTGAAAACGTTAAAGTTTTTGTGAAAATGTTAAAAAATTTTGTAAACATGTTTAAATTTGGTTTGAAAACGTTCAAATTTTTTGTGCAAATGTTCAAATTTTTTTTTGAAAACGTTCAAATTTTGATTGAAAATATTCAAATTTATTCAATTTAGATTTGTTTGAAAATATTAAAATTTTTGTGAAAATACTAAAATTTCGTTTGAAAATTTTAAAATTTAACATTTAGTGTCAAATGTTCAAAATTTCGTGCGAAAATGTTCAACTTATGTGGAAAATTTTGTTTAGTTATGTCAAAAATGGTTTTGAATTTAACCACAAATTCCCGTTTAACACATAAGAAACAGCTGAATATACAATATATTAAAACAATGGAATGATAGAAACTTTAGTTATTCTAAATATAGAAATAATAACTAAAACAATATGCAAAGAACCTAAACGCAAATATTGCATGTATGATGTTGTTGTTGCTGTAGCGGCAGAAAACATTACTGAAGTAATTTCGAGGAATGTTGCTGAGTTGACAGTCCTTGGCCGGATAAAAATCCGGGTCCGTTCCGGTTACTTAGACCCGACTGTCGTGGGAACGGTCATGCATAATGTCGAGAACAACAACCGAAAGCAAAAGCTGTGTCATTAAATGCATATTTAAATGTATGTGTGAGAGCGTTTACGGCACTATATTTCGTACCTAAACACTTATAAACATTTGTCATTAACGAGCAGCTCCACAAAATCCACAATTTGCTGAGATGACGAGATTTAAGAGCAAACTTCATCGATTTCAACTCGTTTTTTGTATTTACAAGAAGCAAAAAAAAGATAACCCAATGACAGTCGGGTTTACAGAATCGAACCGAACCCAGATTTATATCAAAACAAAAACTGTTACCTCGCCAATATGCCTCTATGAATATCTTTCCCAAACTTTAAAAAATCATAAAAACTCTCAAACACAAATTGATATCGCACAAGAAAACAAAATATTTCAAGCTTGGAGAAGCTTTAGAACTCTTAAAACAGAGAGAAAAATAGAGAAAAAGACAGAAAGCAGCTCTTTTCTTGGAAACCCCTTGAGATGACGACGATGAAATTTAACACGATCTTTCTCACAACCTCGCTAAACCAACAACAACTAAAAACAGACCACACAAATCAATCAAACGTCTTCATTAATGCATTAACCAACTCTCCAGCAACAAAAGCCATCAGCAGAATCCATTTGCTGTCTATTGCAGAGTTATTTTAACACTTGTTTGCTTTTTTTTGGCTTTTGTAGCAGACTAATATTCTCTTACTAATCACCATCCAAGCTTGACAAGTGAAATTTATACAATAGATATTTTAATTTTTTGCATAAATTAATGAAACAAATATTTTTTCAAAAAAAAAAAAATCAAAACAAGAAATAACGTCAACTTCAGTTGCAACGAAGCTAAAATACGCTTTACAAATACAAATGGTTCCTTACAAGAGCAATGAAAAAGTTTTCCATGCAAGCATTTGCTTCCGTTCGCTCAGAATGTATGGCAGATATCAAAAATCTGATTATCACATTTTTATTCCATATATTTTTTGTACAAAATTGCCACACTTGATCAGAAAAAGTTTGCAATTTAACAATCGTAATGGCTCTTCCTTTGTTGAATCCTATTGGGTTTCCACCGTATCCCCACTTTATGTTGTTGTTGTAACAATATTAATGAGCAGGTGTGAAGTGTTGCTCCAAAAATTATAAATTTTTGTCTATATCTTTAATTTCCTTATACTATTGAGACTATATGTCTGCTATTTACAACCATTATGATTACATAATTTCACTTACTCACAATTTCACTTAGCATATTGTTGAAAAAAATTCTCACTGTTTGTTAGCTTTGCCTCTGCAATTGAACTTTTTGGAATTTTTGCGTTCCCTGTTATCGTTAAGAGATTATATTTTTTATGAATAAATAGTTCAACACATTCACTATATGATCACTATTTTTATGTCGTATTAAGCAACAATTTCAAGAGCAGTAAATTCTTGAAAGTAAACAAATACTAAATCAATGTTCTGATAATCCAATTCGAATTCTTATTTAAGGCATCGATAGATGCAAGTGCGGAATTGTTCATCCAAGACATTTCCGAGCTTTTACTACTCTCACTTACCTCGAAACCTTTGCTTGGAAAATTTATTTTTGGCCATGCGAGTGTTGCAAACATCAAGTGCCATGCCGCAAATCCAAATTGCAAATAAGGGTAGACGGTATAATTTTGTAGATGATTTATTTGATGCTGAACTGTATCGCTGAAGCTAAACCATTTTGTTGCCTCTACAACTGCAGTCAAATTGGGATCAGGCATTTTCTGATGTAAGTAATTTTCAAACACGCCTTGTGTAAGACTGAAAGATAATAAATATTTTTTTAATTTTTACTTTACTTTATCATTTTATAGGCTTATTACCGTTCGTAATCACCGCCGCCATGCACCACTTCCAACACGTTTCTCACACGTGTACTAGTCGACATATCTGTCATAGTGATTTCAACATCATCCGTATTGTCATTGAGTTTGGATTTCTGCAACTGCTTGCGGGGACGTTGTATCTAAAAATTAAAAAATATATATATACAAGTATATACATACAAACAATATAGCTTTTTATACTATCGAAAAAATATTTTATCAAGTACCCTAAAAACTGCACCCCAAACATCGAACAGGCCTTGTTGACGATCCTTTTGCCCCAAGTTGGCATTAAGCACATCTTGCAGTGTCAACGCTTTCTTCTGAGCACTAGTAAATTTTAAATATAACAAATATGTACACATGTATATAAAGAATACGCAATTTTTTGTTGTTTACTTGAAAAACTGCAATGTTGAAATGCAGCAACGTACATCATTCCCTGACTTCTCCGACATGGCATACAATGCACTAAAATCAGTTTTTAGACGTTCTCTTTGCGCTAACTGAAGTAACCTAAGAAAAGCAAAAAAGTTTGTAGTTAATTTGTTTCACATGACTGATTAAAAGTGCTTACCTTTCCGTTAATCTCGTGGTTTCGATGGGTGGAAATGTTACAACAAAGGCGATTTGTCGCAACGGTCTCAACGCTGGTTCGTATATATCATTACATATACAAATGATTGGACGTTTCAAGAGATTACGCTCTGGTTTGCCTTTACCTTTCGCTCGAACTTTGTTTATCACATTGTCGCTTACGAATTTGACAAGAAATTCAATTGATTGACGTGGCGCACCATCGATTTCATCTATAATTAATTTTGTATTATTATAGCCTATTTAGGGGGAGAAAAAAAAAAGAAGTACACACACCCAGCACAATACAATTTGGACGTCGATCTTCGTTTAGTACCGATGACATTTGTGTTCCACTCTCCAGCGCTTGCTTAAAAGCGTCGGGACTGCGATCGTCGGAAGCATTTATTTCTCTCACAGCATATCCAGCATGTCTTGCAATTGTGTGTGCGAGCGTAGTTTTACCCAGACCGGGCGGTCCGCAAAGTAAGGCAACTTTTTGCATCGGACGCCCATGTTCATCTAAATTAGTATCCAACATAGATTGAAATTTTCTTTTCCGCCAACCGCCATTCGATTCAAACTTCCCAGTACGTTTGTTAAACGTATTTAAATTGTTGTTGTTACTATTGACACTGTGCTCTTCTTTCTTTTTGAATTCCCTTAAAACAATATGGAGTAGTTAGAAAACTTATTCATTTAGTTATTTTCACACCTCACCTGCCAAACACCATTTTGTCCCACATTTTCAGCCAATACAACAAACTTCGATTCGTCGCCTCATCTGACAGCAGATCAATGTATTTCCGTGGTTTATATTTTTCCACCCACAATTGTTCGTCTTGACTTGATTCTTGCTCACTTGCAGCGGACACTGCCGTAGCTTGTTGTTGTACAAGCTCTTGTTGTTGTTGTGATGGAGTACTAGCGCGTTTCAAAACCTGCAAAACAAATATGAATTTTTCCATTTTTCTGCAAAATTTCAAACATTTTACGCACAATATCATTTGCCTCTGCCCATATACGTTGTTTGTTCTCGCCCAGTAAGCCATCGTACTGCGACAAGGCACGCACATCCTCCAACGCACGATTCTCATAATCTTCTGAATGAAAACGTACGAAAACGCGTTCGTGATCTCCCCTTTGCAACACTTGGAATGGCCACTGAGGTACAGTATATGATAAATTGCGCATTTTAAATGCATGCAATGCCTTTAAACGTGAAAGATCATCCTTCCGTACAGCCTTATTATTTTCTTGCAAACGCCGGCGCGTTTCTATAATTTTTTCAATCATTTCTAAATCACGTTCTTCTTCGGTGCGTGCTTTCTTTGCAATTGGATCTTCGTAAGTTTCATTTTGAAATAAATCATCTATGTCACCGAAGAGATCACGTTCCAGCCGTCGTTTATTTCGCAGACCCATTCCTTGCAATTCCAATGCAGGCTCGTTGACTTCCTCCAACGATTCACATTCTGGCAATGGCGTTAAAGCAACTACCTCTTCTATTGGTGCTAAAGCAGCATGCTGCTTATTAGTGGCAAGCGGAGTCGAAGATATGCGTTGATGTGGTCCGCTAGGAGTTCCGAAGAGTCTTCTATTCACAACGCCACTTGTGCTAACCCCAATTTTGGAGATTTGTGAAAGGTGTGGTGAATCAATAGTGTCGATTGCATTAACGGAATCAATAGTATTATTATGGTTGATGGTAGTGTTGTTAGGCACTAAAACCTCTGAAATAAAGGGGTAAAATAACGGAATTGCATTTTTTATATATTTGTTTTTAAAACCTACCACCGCCTTCAGGAGGCAAATCGTCCAACATTTCCAATTCCTCCTGGTAACGGAGTTCAAATTCTTCGTCCTCGTCGGGATACTGATCCATTTTAACTTTATAGTAAACACTCAGTTATTGCAAAAACAGCTGTATTTGCGGTCAAATAAAACCACCAAATGAAACACCAGTCAATGACGCCGCTAAAAAATTAGGCGATCAAATTACCTCGAAAAGCAAAAACAGTATGCAAAAAATACCATTAATTACAGTTACGTTTCCCCACTCGAAATTTTTGTCTTTTCCAAATCAAATATTTTTTGCAAGTGGTCAATTGTAAATAAACTGTTAAGAATGGCGCCAAATACATCTGTGCCTGTCAGTGCTTCCGAATCTGTTTACATTTTGGCAGCAAAGGGTTTTTTACACTGCGTCTACACAGCGCTACAAAACAAAACATAAATTTTAAAATTGATTTCCTGTTCAATTTCCGTTATGTAATTCATATATATTTCAATCACAAAATGTCTATGTATATATTTTTTATAATTTACAGATTCTATCACGCTATAGTTTATAGCGCACTATTAATAACGGGGTATCTCGAAAAGCAATTTAAAATTGCTAAAGATCTGTATTGCTAACAATATTGCTAATGGAGACTCCACACTGCTAATGTTTAGCAATTGATGTCTATTATCGCAATTTAGTACTTTGATACAGTTACAAGTCTCTATATTTGTGATTTTATATTATGGACAGTTTTTGTGACTTGAGACGATTTTGCGATTCAGTCCATGACAATCGCAAAAATTTCTCAATTGAAAACGAACAGATCTAATCTGCTGTTAGATTTCGTTTTTAGAGATATATATAAAACCTATATGAAAATAAAATATTGATAACATATATAAAAATTTTCATATCAAAAAAATAAAATGTTGACTTTAAATCACACTAGTTACGAAATTTATGTGAAATTGATTTGTTTTTTAATTTTTACATGTTTGAATTCTCTATGAGTGAAGTAGATATCATAGATCAGTATATTTAAAAAATTCAAAATGAGAACAGTATCGTGGAGAGCAACTAGTAACAAAATTAGACTATACTTCAAAATATCTCATATAGTGACTAGAGACTGCTTACTGAATTGCGCTATATATATGTCAATGTATTTGATATATGTACAATATATTGCTTGTGGAGACGTGGCGTAAGAGACCAATATTCTTGGTAACACTCTTCGCAGAAGCAACCCTTTGTTTTTCGACGGCCATTGATTGATCAAAGTAGTTACATTTTTATCTATGATCAATTGTTTCATTTCTATATTAAACAGGACATTGATCAAGGATTTTTATTTTGTAAACACATATTGGGACTTTAAAGTTAGAAATTGAAATATCGAATTATTGTAACGATTAAATAAGTGGAGATTATTAAAGTTAGTTGATTGGGCAAAGGGCATTATATTGCCTTTGGTGTGGCGATTTCGCACCACGAGCGAATTCACAGTCGACAAAAACTTTTACAACGTTACAGTGGAATCCAGCGAAATGGATCCAAACTACGCGACATCTTAGCAAGTTCTCTTCCTGGTGGAGGCAACGCACAAGTTCGCGAAACGCTCCATAACATCGATAGCTACCGTACTTAGTGTGATTTTACTCCAGCATAGAGAAAATATTGAAACCAACTCCTTCCCCCTTCATAACCATATTTATATACCCGTTTTTCTTAATCCTTACACCTAATTGACACGAATGGATAAATATGTTTTCAACTGACCACCAAAGTTATTTTATAATGACATACTACCTCGGCTAGTCGTCAATAGCGGCTGCTACAATTTTCAACTACAACAAATATCCAAAGACGCATTACTACATATACATCTTGTAAGTTTACCACATCAATAACATTATTATCAGGAAATATAACATTATACTGCAAATGTAAGGAGAGTGTGCATTCGACAGTGGGTCCAACAAACTTATACACATACGAGGAATCTCTCTGCGATTCATTTACACAACATATTTTATATATTTGTAGCCAGGTGAGTAAGTGAAAGATATGTGTTTAAAGTGGTGTTGTTGCTGCATATGCATACAAATCGATTGGTTTTAACAAAACAAAATATATGTAACCTTGTCTCGTGTTTGCACCATCAATGTGCTATGATAAAAAGTCTTTAGAAACAGCTGATCACACAAATAGTATCAACAAAACTTTCGACATGACATTTCCAGATTATTAAGGTCTTCAGTTTATTCAATTTAATATTTTATGCAAGATAGACAAAAAAGCAGATCCAGAGTATGGCAATTGATAAACAATGTAACCTCGCAACTGTGAAAATCCGTGTCCGCTGTTTGATTTTATTATTACCAAAAAAAAAAAAACAGTACATCTCATAAAGGCATATTATAATCAGCAATATTGTGTACATTCATATGTATATGTATATACATATGTAAATACATACGTATACAAGCGCACAGTAAATAATTTGTACACAATTGCTTGGTTTAATGCTATTTGATAAAGTAGGCCTTTGATAAAGAGCAGCCACACTTTACTTTCAGTCACTCCTCTTCTTCCAACTTTTACAAGTTTTGCTTTCACTCAATTTATATTTAATCGCATTCTTGCATTTCTTTACAGATATTTTATTCATTCGTTCGTTGAGCATATTTTGACAAAATAATATTTCTGTGCGTGTTATTCAACACATTACTCAAATTCGCGAATTCTTTGTAATACAACTGTAAAAATGCAACGCTGGTTTTTCGCAGATGAGGCAGAGGATTGCGATGCCATGGCGGCGCCTGTTTCAGCATCGCCCTCAGTGGAGCTGTTTCAACCTGCTACACCAGTACATGTCAACTGGAAATTTTGGATCCAAGTAAATCAAGATTTAGCGCCTAATGAACGTCTGGCCATTGTGGGGAGCACCGAACGTCTGGGCAATTGGCAGTTTAGCGAGTGTATTGTCATGATGAAGGAAGATGGTGAGTGGGCATTGTACCCGCACCAAACGGCGGGGGGGACTTTAACCACGTTATTCTACATTTTTTAGACAAGAATCTATGGTACACCTATGTTAGCATTCCGCGTGATACACGCACCGAATACCGTTATTTAGTGGTTGCTGTCGATCCGACATCTGAAAAAACGATTGTGCGCAATTGGGAGGCACAACTAAAGTCACGTTATGTCGTACCCGGTGTAAATCGCAAGACTAGGGAGTGTGACGAAGAGTATGGTTACGTAAATGGTGTTGAGAAAGTGGACCGCGGCTGGGTAACATCCGAGACAATTGTACAATTGAAATTTTTCAATGCGCCCTTCACATGGAAACAACGCATGAAGCGACGCTTAATTTTTGTTAAAGTGACACCGATGAACTTGACGATACCGCAAAGTGGCGGTGCTGGTGGGGATTACCATGCATTTTCACAACTCGAAGATTCACTGTCAAATGACACGCACGATACACGTGAGAACGGTACAGATCTGAGCACAGCTTTCGCTTTTAACGAAGTAGCTGTCTTACAAGCCGACGAGTCCATTATAAAAATGCAACCACAATTTGGTACAGCTTGTGGTGCCGATGACGTAGTAATTTTCCATTTGACAATCGGTGATTTCGATAGTACCGCCTATCTCATTGATTTATATTCGTACAGCTCAAAAGCAGCTATGGATGAGCCGCCCTACCACCTCGGTTATCATTATGTATTGCCAAATTTACTCAAACGCTCTGATGGTAACCTGGAAGTGCCCATAACATGCGCGACACGCCATCGACCAATGGGCATGATGCAAATTGGCTATTTGCTGGTAAAACCAACCAAGTGTATTAAGTTGGATATGGCGCTAACATATACGCGCTATTGGAACCCCAAATGGACAGGTTTGGATGTAGGGCATCGCGGTTCTGGCACCAGTTTCAAGACGAAAGATTCCGTGATACGCGAAAACACAATTACTTCGTTAAAAAATGCCGTCGAGCATGGCGCAGATATGGTTGAGTTCGATGTACAGCTGAGCAAGGATTTGGTGCCGGTGGTCTATCATGACTTCATGATCTACGTGTCGCTCAAAGCTAAAGGCAGTTGCAAGCCGAATGATTTTCTAGAGTTACCAATGCGTGAACTAACATTGGATCAACTGAATAACTTAAAGGTAGTTCAGACATACAATATTTTCTCTAATCAAAACACTTTTTTCTAACTCTCCAATTTTTTAGGTTTATCACACACAAGAGGGCCGTACACGCGAAGAGCGTTGCTTTCACAACGATGATCAACTGGAGCATCAGCCTTTTCCTAGCCTAGCGGACGTCTTAGATTCCATCGATCAACATGTTGGCTTCAACATAGAAGTGAAGTGGTCACAGCGCCTCAAAGATGGCACCATGGAGGAGGAATTCGAGCATACTATCGATCGCAATTTGTATGTGGACTGCATATTGAATGTGGTATTTCGTAAGGCTGGCGATCGACGCATTGTATTCTCATGTTTCGATCCGGACATTTGCACCATGCTGCGCTTTAAGCAAAATCGTTATCCGGTTATGTTCTTGACTATCGGTGAAACGACCAAATATCAAAAATACTTTGATCCACGTGGCAACACCACTGAAATGGCTATATATAACTCACTAGCCATGGAATTGCTGGGCATTGTAGCGCACACCGAGGATCTGCTACGTGATCCCACAAAGGTAAAGTAAAATGTGACCTCAAAAAACAAAAACAACTTACAATATTTTACTGACTCTCTTACTATTTCGTTACCAAAAAAGGTGAATTTAGCTAAAAGCAGCGGCTTGGTAGTCTTTTGTTGGGGTGACGACAATAACTGTAAGGATACAATTAAATTTCTCAAAGAATTGGGCTTGCACGCCATTATTTATGATAAAATGGATGTGCTCACCAGCAAAGAAGTGAAGGTAACTACACGCTCATACACATATTTAAAGCATAGCAAGTAATCGCAATTTATTACAACAACAGCAAAGCGTTTTCCTGCTGCAAGCCAAGGAGAGCCAAAATGAAATACTCAAACTGCAGGCGCTGGAAATGGGCAAACTATGGCATGACAATATACCGGTAGTGCATAAAAAGCACTAATAATTCAAGAACCAGACGCAGATGATATTATATTTAAGTTACATTTGCAATTGCTAAATTAACGCAATAATTAAAATTTAAAAGAAAAAGAAAATATTAAAATTATTCGGCATAAATTACTTCATTCACTCCAAATTCTCTACATCTAAAAATATATATTTAATCATGTAATGCGTAATTTTAGTAGCATAATCTCCCTTTTATTTTATAAATTATTCTACATAAAGCATGTATGTTCAAATTAGTAAATTTTTTTTTATTTTTATTATGATTTTTATATATAAACCAGTTAGCGAAAATTGTTAAATTATGACACCAATTATGTAACGCAAACATTACAACTGTGTTCCGTGCAGCAATTCAACACTTCACTTTTGCAAAAATGTTTATGTAATTGTATTATTGCACATCAGCTTGTAAATGACCGGCCACGTGCTCATTTTAATACTCAAGTTTATCTGTGGCGTTTTGTATGCGGTGCCTTTCGTATATTTTGTGCTAAAAATTTTTGTAAATCTATTTGAAATTGTAAACGGATAGGTGGAAATTTGAAAAAAGAAACAAATAACAATAAAATTATGATATAGTTGAAAGCGAGAAAAGAGCTAACCAAACATTGTAAGAAGACCCGAATAGCATATTTAGAGACTTCATAGAAAAATATAGTAAATAAATCATGCTAATAAATATTCATGAAATTACACAAACAATTGACTTTTACAATTTTTGGGTTTTAATAGACATTGTCCATAAACCATGTTGATTTAAACTAACGGTTAAGAAACAACCTAGTTTTATGATAAATGTTGTATGCTATAAAACATTCCCCAAATATGTTTGGAGTATGCTGGCGAGTTGTCAGTGCTTGGCTAGATTAAGCCGTGCCGAGTAGCGGCAGAAAACATTACCAAATTATTTTTAGGCTTCTCCGGCTTTATAAAATTCTGGGCTGCATGGAAATCCGGTTTCATAGAGCCGTTATTTACAATCTGAAGGGAAGATGCACATTAAAAATCAGTAGCAAGAGACTTTACACCAACCTATAGCTGTTCGAGCAACTCGTAGCCAAGAACTCCGTATATGTTAGTGGTCAAGTAGGTCAAGTGTTGAATCGAGTTCTAACTGGGGATCCAATTCTTTTTTCAAGCTGCCTACAATTTGCAACATAATTGAATGGTAATACCTTCTACCTTGGCTTTCCGATGGAGAAGACGCTTAAGCCTTATGTTTCTGTTGCTAAAAGCTCTAAAAGGTAACCATCACTGCTTAGTTTATAACCCAAAAGTATTGAGCGGTTGCTACAAATTCTGTTCGAGCATTTATGTAGTGATTAGAGGTGCGCAGTAACACTTCATAGTCCTGGGATCGCATTCAGTATTCAATTAATACCAAAACAATGTTTTTGTAATAGTAGTCGTCCTTCGGTAAGCGATTGACAAACTTCCGATTATATTTCTCTCTTGAAATCTCCCTAAAAACCCTAAAAACCTTCTTGGTCACCTATTTGTCGAATAATATGAAGACCCACAATACAAATAGACGGATAAGCTCGTGTAAGAGTACAGCAAAAATGGAGCCATCAACTTTTGAGAGTATACTTTAAGCAGACAGCAGTATAAAGATAATTCTGTTATAACGTAAATGTACCACACGAATAAGGTTTGGACCGAAACGTTGACGATGACGTTTACAAGAGTTTTTGTTCAGTTTTCTTTTAAATTGGCAGTTAAGACTTTCAGGTATGATATACTTATAATTGAAATAAATATTGCAATTGTACACACAAATGTCACAAAAATTCAAGTTCTCAATTGTTCATCTCAACAGAATAAAACAAAACTTCTTTACTACTTCAGTGGTATATCCGGCAGAGAACGTATATCATATAATATACGTTATCTAATTTCACTCATTCAAAAAATATGCTGCAAGCGACATCTGTCGTTAGATTACAGTTATATGAAAGCTCATACGGCCGCACAGCCACAGAGGTCGCCGGCAACGTAATGGCGATGACGACGTTGATGATAAAGTAAACATCGCCACAATGAAATTGTTTATATCCGTCAACGCGACAGCGATGGCTGCTGCACTGTGTACAAAGAAAACGAGGAGGAACATGGAGAGGAAGAAGAACAAGCAGAAGAAGAGGAAGACAAACTGCCAGAAAGGTGTTGTTTTGGCAATGAGCTTAACGGTTAAGTCAGTTAGTGAAAGAATTTCGGACTGGTGAAACGTGTAAACGGAAAGCAATAAAGGCAAAGTGAAAAATAGCTCAAGAAGAAAAAAAAGTAAAATTAAATTTAAGTTAGAAAAGCATAACAGAATAAAAAGCTGAAAGCTTAATAGTAATAATAATAAGAATAATAGCAGAAAGGCAAGCGTTTTGTGGCAGCTAGTAGCAAATAGTATGTAGTGAAGTGAGCGAACGAGCGAGTGATTGAGTTGTGGCAGCACGGGCAGTGGTTGCGGCAGGCGAAGCAGTGGCAGCAACAGCATTATTGTACACACACCAGAAGGAAAGAAGTGTAAGAAAAAAGTTGAGAAAATCTAAAACTCCACAAAAGAAGGAGTAAAGGCGAAGTGTGTGGCAAGCGAAAATAGAAATAAGAAAAATAGAAATTCGAAAAGAAGAATTACGACAAAAAAGATATAAGAAAAATACAAAAAAAGGGAAATTCGAAAAAAACGCAGCGAAAAAAGTGTGAAAAAAAATTTACAGTTAAAGTGTGAAAAGTTGTGCTGAAGCGCTGAATGCAAGCGTGTGGAGCGGCGAGCAGCGTAATTGGGGCAGCAGCAGCAGCATTAACGGCAGCCAGGAATTCGCGACACTAGTGGTGCCACATAGGTGAGGCTAACGGCAAAAATTTGTGGCAAATACACTGCCATTGGCAGGATACAAAGTAGGCAACAGCAGCTGGTGGAGTGATTGCGAGCGCTGACAGCTGAAATGTTGAAATTTCGTTGAAAAAGAAGAAGAAAAAAAACAACAATAATAACAAAAGAAACCGAGTGGCGTGGAAATGATTACAAAATAATAAGTGTAGCATACATATACATATGTATATACAAACATACTTGCATGTTTATGTAAAAGTGCTATATTTTCGTGTGAATGTGTATGTGTGTGTGTGTATATATACGTGTGTTTGTGCGCCTAAATAGTCAATTAATTTGAGGCAACATTTAAGCTATCGCAGCACAGGTGGCGGTGTAGGCGCGGCATGGCCGAAGTAAAATAACACAAAACCAAAAAAAAACAACAACAACAAACAGTCACTGTGCACAGAAAGTAACAGAAAGTGTTGTTGCAAGCATTGTAGGCCTTTTACTATGCATGCTTGCGTGTTACAACTGGCGGTTGTTTTTCTTGTTGTTGTAGCGCTTTTATTACTACACTCGCAGCGCCCTGCGGCAGCTGAAGAGCACGTTAATAAAAGTGAAAAACTAAATGTAGAAGCTGAAAATTGTAAATTGAAAACTGATAAACAAGGAAATAAATGCGTCAACATGCGCGCAAACACACACACACAACTACAAATATAGGCATGCACAAGCATGTGTGACATATGTACATACCGTTATATATGCATACATATGTATGTAAGTGCTTATTTGTGCCAACGAAAGTGGGCCGTAGTGAAGGTAAACTTTGACACAATTAAAATAGCGTGCGGTGACGGGTGGCCATAAAAGGATACAAATAGCTAAAAGTGTGTGCGTATATGTGTGTGCATACATAGCTACAATGTAATATGTATATGCTTGCATGTTGCCGCAGTGTTGAAAAACATCGCAACAGCCGTAGTGAGGGGCGTATATGTATATATGTATTGTATATGAAAATGAGTGAGTGTAGTGACACGTGAGCCGCTTGGCGGATTGCTCATACGCCATGTTGGTCGGTAGGCTGCAGTTAGTGGGTTAGATGTTCGGACGTTTGAACCTTTATTTGGGCGGTCAGACAGTGTCTAGCTGGGAAAACAGTTTGCCGCTGGCCACACGAGTTGTATATATGCATGTAGGCGTGTGTGTGTATGTGAGTATGTGTGGCTGAGTGCACATATGCGCTGCAGACATGCTGCTGGCAAAACTAATGATTGTGCACTTGCTGTAATGAAACAATAAATAGAAAAAACCAGCATACACATACCTACAAACATACACCTATATACACTTGTATACATATGCATGTATATATACAACTGCCACACTGTATGCCTGCTTGTAGTTGCCTTTGTGCTTGCCAGTATTTGCCGCACAGCACATAATTATAGTGTGTTAAGTGAAGTTTTAAAAATACATGCCGCATTGCCTTGAACAACAAAAATAAACAGATTATAATAATGACAAAAAAAAAATGGAAAATGTTGCAAAAAACGGGCAAGGCATAGAAATAACAACAGCAAACAGGGGCAATGGGCGAAAAATCGATGCAACTCAGCAAAAAGAGGCGAGCAAAGTGTGACACCCTATTTGGCAAACAGAGTTGTGAAGTTGTGCACAAAAACCGCAAGCGCAACACTACAAGCAGACATGCACACACACACATACAACCAAAAAAAAAGCTTGTAAATATGCAAAATACATGCTGAAAAAGCAGTAGCCAAAATGACACGTGAAAAAATAATAAAAAAAGTTAGCAAACAAGACAAAGCGTTTACTTCGGTTGCATTGAAGCTATAATACCCTTCACAGGTGCATTTTTTATAGCTTGAAAGGATGTAAAAATTTCTTGAACTTTATTTTGAATGGTCTGTTTGTATCGCAGCTGTATGCTATAGTGGTGCGATCTGAATAATTTGTGCGAATATTATATAGCTCTGCTTTGCGTAATAATATGTGTCAAATTTCGTGAAAATATCTCATCAAATAAAAAAGTTTTCCATACAAGAATTTGATTTTGATCGGTTAGTTTGTATGGCGGCTATATGCTATAATGCTCCGATATCGGTGGTTCCGACAAATTATAAGCTTCTTAGAGGGAAAAGAATGTGTGCCAAATTTCAGATCGATATCTCAAAAACTGAGGAACTAATTCGCATATAGTAACAGGCAGACAGAAAGCTGATTATTTACATATGCATATACCTGTTCAGGGTATAAATAAAATAAAAAGTGGGTGCTTGAAAAAAGAGTAAAAAATAAACAAAAAATTTACCCAAAAAAACACACACAAATACATAGAAACAATATTTTTCTCGCACACGAAAATCCATTTGCATTAGTATTTTCCACATAGCAAAAAATGCAAACCACCGAGCAAATGTTACTTTTTCATCAAACACCTTCGGGGAATTGCCAGAAAGGCTTTTAGAAAAACATAGTTTTCGCAGCAATAATAACAAAAGCACATGCCAATGTATGTCTGTCTGCATGTACATGCCTCATCAATTATAGATTAATGTTCACACCTCAAAATTGAAGTGTTAAAAATTGAAAGCGAAAATCTGAGCAAAAGTCTGTTGCAAATGCCAGCAATGAAAATATTTGCTCGTAAACATTAATAAGCAATTGAAATTATTTATTTAAAATTGCATAAATTGGTAAAGTGTAAATGTAAATAAATTTTATATGAAATGAAATTTTCAAAAATTATTTTCGTATACATATATCTTTGATGTGTTTTGAAGTGTTGCGGTTGTGTTTCTGATGTGTTCGGTGTGTTCGGTATGTTCGAACATTGTGGTTTGAAATGTGTGCCAATGAAATGTGCTTGAGTTATAAACAAATAAAATAAATCTCAAATGCTATTGCTGAATGTACTTACGGAATTTTTTTAAAAAAATTGGTGTAGTGTCTTATTTGCAACAATAAGTGGAAATTACTGATTAAGGTTGTTTAAAAAATGTTTAGTACTGGAAGATCTTTTTTGGGTTTTTAGAAAGATGCGAGTAAGGCATATAAGTTGTTGAATTATAAAATGGAATGCAAAAGTCATATTAACAATCCAAGAAGAATCAGTTATTTCAGAAATTTAACTGTTAGAATGGCTTGCTAACAGTTTATGCAACACCTTGATTCTAAGCAGCTCTATCTCACAACTGATTCATTTGATATTTTCTGTAAAGATCTGCATCTGCAAAATTTCAAAGAACGTAAAATCTCTGTTCATATATAAATTCGCTTTAGAGAGCCAGTTGGTAGCGCAATTACCGAACCTGTCGAAGAAAGCAGAAGCTTCAACTAAATATTGTCAATGCCCATTTCAGGCTACAAAAAACGCTTACAACGCCAATCAATCCAGATTCAATCAAAAACAAGAAAAACCGATAATTTCGGTTGCACCGAAGCTAGTATACATTTCATAAATTAAAAAGTTTCTATACAAGAAATTAATGTTGTTCGATCGGTTTGTATGGCAGCTATATGTTATAGTAATCCAATCTGAAAAATTTATTCGGATATTATAGCATTGCTTTAGATAATAATCTGTGCCAAATTTGGTGACTATCACTCGTCAAATAAAAAGATTTTCAATACAAGCACTTGTTTGCGATCGTCCAGTTTGTATGGCAGCTATATGCTATAGTTGCCCGATCTGAACAATTTCTTCGAAGGTTGTGACGTTGCTTTAGAAAATAAGCCATGCCAAATTTGGTGAAGATAACTCGTCAAACAAAACGATTTTCAATACAAGCACTTGTTTCCGATCGTCCAGTTTGTATGATAGCTATATGCTATAGTGGTTCGATATCGGCGGTTTCGACAAATGAGTAGCCCCTTGGTGAGTAAAGGATGTGTAATAAATTTCAGTTAGATAGCTCAAAAACTGGGTGACTAGTTAGCGTATATACAGACGGACGGACAGACGGATATGGCTAAATCGTTTCAGTTTATCACGCTGATCATTTATATATATACTTTATAGAAACACCGACGTTTTCTTCTAGCTGTTACAAACTTCATGACAAACTTAATATACCTGTTCCGGGTATAACAATTTCATTTTTTAACAGAAATTATAAACTATCCAAGTTTGACAATATCTATTGTATTTAAAACCTAAAGCGATTCATACGACTAATGACATATGGTTAACAAATAGAGAAAGGCCTTTGTATTTTTTTATATGTCTCGCAGCATATTTTCGAAATAGAAAAATTGTATTTTTTTTTTTATAATTTAAGTCATTCAGCAGCAGCTCAAGGAATACTCAGCATATTTGTCACATAAGAAAATTTCTCTTAACAAACCAATAACTCTTCGAATGCATCTTATATGTAACTCTACAGGATTTTCCGCAAGCTTCGTATGACACGTAATATTATTATTCTTCATATCCATTTGCAAAGAAAGGACTTACAAAATATGAGAGTTTGAAAATGGATATATCAAGGAGGAAAGGGAATAATGTATACATAGTGAACTCATCCGCATACGGTCAGACCGTTTATACCATATATATATAAAGAGTTTTATATCGCCAGATTGGTCTTAATTGAATTGCTATATAGCGAAGTAGAGCTAATTGCCGGCGAAGCGCGAATCACCAAACCACTGAAAATGGTTTTTTATAGAAATTGATGTTTATACTACAAGGCAATATGATAACATTTATAGAATTTTGTAACTTTTTGCATAAAAACCTTTTAGCTTATCTGAGATATGATTTTTTTTTAATTTTCCTAACATGTTGTATTAAAACTCTATTAAAGTGTTTATTATCTAATAAGTATTTATTTATTTATCCGAGGCATTTCTACGCTAAATACATAGAATGGCGGGTACTAATTTATCCGCAGCGGCAGCTTAGCTAAATGAGACGTATTTTTACTATTTTCAAGTTAGCCATTCGAGCAAGAAACGACTCAATTAAATAGAAAACATGACAAGGTTATTTAAAACTCGACTGGTAAAGAGTGAGACACAACTTGCAATTAAAATATATTCTTTTTTTGGTTGAGAAAAATGCTGCATCAACTTAATTTAGCCGTAAGACATGGGTTGCAAAGGCTCGGACCTCATTTTCAGTTAGTACTAATCTTCAAAAAACAGCTGTTAAAATTTCATGACATTATATAATATTTATAAGGTTGCGACTTACTATGCTAAGGGTGACGCTACTTTTGTTATTTTAAAAACAACAAAAAAAATTAATAGGCGTAACTAATCAACATAGCTAATACTAGCAGCAGTAGAGTCATTACTGCGAGACACTGAAGTGGAAAACATATTTTTTTATTTTTTTTTCATTGTTTATTAGTATTTTAACAGTTTGAAGCAACTCTACGAAGATCGAGTTTGTGTAATATTTTTTCTTCGAGTGTTTTGACATCGCTAATAGTCATGAAGTTTCTGCGTGAAAATGTCTGGAGATAAAGATTTCAGCTTCTTCTCAGTCGATATTCAGATTTAGTGGATTTTTATTATACTGGGTCGATTGGGAAGCTTGTATCGTTCGTTTGGTACGAATACGATATAATAATATATTTTAATTAATTCCTATAATTGAATCGCAATTGTATAAATTTCATAGCGCGCGGACAATTGGTTCATGAGATAAAAACAAAACAATTCCAAAACGATTTTGGTTGACAGCAAAACGAATTTTTATTGAGTTGATGAAGTTAGCCGATACTCCAAAGAAACAAGAAAAGTGCTTGACATATTGTTCAGCGGATATTTAGGTATGTTTTGGGATGCGTATGGCATTATATTCGTTGACTATTTTGTAAAGAAAAAAATTC
Source organism: Bactrocera oleae (assembly GCF_042242935.1). Lineage (NCBI taxonomy): Eukaryota > Metazoa > Arthropoda > Insecta > Diptera > Tephritidae > Bactrocera > Bactrocera oleae. The sequence goes on along the minus strand of NC_091537.1, from coordinate 5,825,979 downwards.
TAACAGCAAATATGTTATAGCATTACTGGAATACTTTAAGCAAGAAACACGGAAAAACTATCCCATTTGAAGATGATCAAAGCGATGGCAGAATTTATTGAATTGGAAATAAAATCACTTTGGCTTCCACAGTATTCGTCGGTTCTGGCCTCTAATAATTTTTTCTGTTATCAGAAGTTAATACAATATTTACTGGATGGAAAATTAGCGACAATAGAGAGATAATCGCCTAAACTGAAGTCTATTTGAAAGAAGAAGTGCGTACTGCAGCAATGATATAAGGAAGTAGAAAGAATTTTATAAACGGTGTAATTGAACTTAACTTGAATAAAAAAATCGAATATTTTACGAAAAAACACTGCATTTTTTTATGCATTGCAAACTTTTCAACCTCTTCGAGAACTATGGCAACCTCTTTCTAGCACCCAATACATGCATTGGTAGATTCAATAAGTTTACTCATCCAAAATTCATTCAATAGGCTAAGAGATCATCATCGAAACCCTAACTACATTTTTACATATAAAAATTGTTTGTACTTCGGTAATTTCATAAGCACAAATAAATGAAAGTGCCAAAATATATCAGTGTGTGTCTACGAAAATCGCATAGTGTAAACTGAAAGTCAATTGACTGCGCCAACTGACAGCGCAATCGACAGCGAGTTCGACATTTGCGAAATTATCGAATTGGCTGACAGACACATTCAAATATGCACTCACATGTAAATATGTATGTATATAGCCTATATTAGTTGCTTAAGTGCATGTTCTAAAAGCTGAAAGCGTTCTCACTACAAACCGTTACAACGCTGTTACAGCGAACATTTTCGGAAATGATATGTATGCGAAGCGTTTAATTATTAAATTGAAACGAAAATGAAAATCAAAGTACACAATTGATGGCGCGGCAAATGAAAATGGTAAACCGCAGGTCTCACATTCAGTTAGCGCAATATCGACATATCGACAGGCGGATTTTTCAAACACACACACACACGTACAGTTAGTATAGCTGGTTGGCAAGTGAAATTTTTGCCATATTCCGCACGGGCGGTGGTGTGTGCGGTTCAAAATGATTGTAGCGTTGAAAAGAGCACCGCAGTAAACATGAATTTGCGCTTTTAGTGGCTGCCGGAGCGAGTGCATTTGTGAATGTTGCTCATACGCAGTGACCGCCCGGGCGTTGCACAATGGGTGGGCAAGTATGGTATACAATAATTGTTAATTTCTTTTATTTACTTCTTTTTTTTTTGTTCGTATTTTTAGTTGTTTTCGCTGTAATTTTTCTTCGTTTTAGTTTTTGGCAGGCTTTTGCTATTCTGTTGCCATTAAAGCGCTGGATTTGCGTGCGTTGTAAGCGACGAGTAGCGTGCGCAGACATACCAATATATGTTTGTGGAAAAGTGTGTATGTGTGTGTATAAGTGACAGACTTTATGCAAATGTGTACAATTGTGTTTAATAATAACAATAATAACGAAATAAAAAATGGCCTGTAATTGCTATGAGTAGAAAAAAAACGTTTTTATTTAAGTTTACAGTTAGCTGGGCATATATGCAGCGTGATTTTATTAAAGCCTGCTTAACAGATTACTAATATTAAAACACGGACGGACGACAAATTATAATACACGTTGTTTAGTACAAAGCTAACCTTTAAGCTCATGGATTTTAGTATTAAATTATAGTTTGTATGGCCGCTATATGCCATATGGTTCGATGCGAACGATTTGCTTGAATATTGTAGAATTGCCTTGTACTATAAGCTATGCCAAAATTCTTGAATATATCTTGTGAAATAAAAAGGTTTTCCATACAAGACCGACATTTTGATCTATCAACTTTGTATGGCAGCTATATGCTATAGTAGTACGATCTGCACATTATATTCGGAGATTGTAGCATTACTTTGGGCAATGTGCTCTGCTAAATTTCGTGAAGATATCTTGCCAAATAAAAAAGATTTCCATACAAGAACTTCATTTCGATCAAACAGTTTGTATGGCAGCTATATCCTATAGTGATCCGTTAACGCCGGTTCTGACAAATGAGTAGCTTCTTTAGAAGGAAAGAACGTTTGCAAAATTTCTGAACGATACCTCAAAAACTTAGCGACTATTAATCGGCATAATTTGGGGAGGCGCTTAAATAGAGCAGGAAATAACAAGTTCATGAGTGATCCTACTTATTCATGAGTGTTACTACTTAAATACATATAGGGTGTCTTTTTTCTAGATTTTTGACATACATACATATTTACTTTTAAATACGCGCATTTTAGTATCAAATATTTGTTGAAAGTAAAGCTTTATGTTAATCCTAAAATATTTTACAACTGTTTTGCACAATATTCTGCGGCATTTTTTTTTGCTTACATTTTAATTTATTGATTTTTAGGTTATTAGGGTGGTTTTGGTATAAACTCTTCACATTTATATAAAAATTTGGAAATAAATTTTTTTGTATAAATCTTCACATAGAGCGAAAAAAAATTTTTGAGAAAAAAAAATTTTTGGGAAAAAAAAAATTTGGGAAGAACAATTTTTTTTTGATATAAACTCTTCGAATTTATATAAAAATGTGGAAAAAAAATTTTTTTTTTGATATAAACTCTTCACATTTATATAAAAATTTCCGAATTTGGCGGTTTTATGCTTGAATATTGTAGAATTGCCTTGTACTATAAGCTATGCCAAAATTCTTGAATATATCTTGTGAAATAAAAAGGTTTTCCATACAAGACCGACATTTTGATCTATCAACTTTGTATGGCAGCTATATGCTATAGTAGTACGATCTGCACATTATATTCGGAGATTGTAGCATTACCTTGGGCAATGTGCTCTGCTAAATTTCGTGAAGATATCTTGCCAAATAAAAAAGATTTCCATACAAGAACTTCATTTCGATCAAACAGTTTGTATGGCAGCTATATCCTATAGTGATCCGTTAACGCCGGTTCTGACAAATGAGTAGCTTCTTTAGAAGGAAAGAACGTTTGCAAAATTTCTGAACGATACCTCAAAAACTTAGCGACTATTAATCGGCATAATTTGGGGAGGCGCTTAAATAGAGCAGGAAATAACAAGTTCATGAGTGATCCTACTTATTCATATGTGTTACTACTTAAATACATATAGGGTGTCTTTTTTCTAGATTTTTGACATACATACATATTTACTTTTAAATACGCGCATTTTAGTATCAAATATTTGTTGAAAGTAAAGCTTTATGTTAATCCTAAAATATTTTACAACTGTTTTGCACAATATTCTGCGGCATTTTTTTTTGCTTACATTTTAATTTATTGATTTTTAGGTTATTAGGGTGGTTTTGGTATAAACTCTTCACATTTATATAAAAATTTGGAAATAAATTTTTTTGTATAAATCTTCACATAGAGCGAAAAAAAATTTTTGAGAAAAAAAAATTTTTGGGAAAAAAAAATTTGGGAAGAACAATTTTTTTTTGATATAAACTCTTCGAATTTATATAAAAATGTGGAAAAAAAATTTTTTTTTTGATATAAACTCTTCACATTTATATAAAAATTTCCGAATTTGGCGGTTTTATGCAATAGGGTATAGCGAAAAACAAAGTTTGGGGAAAAAAAATTTGGAAAATAAGCAAGCCAAAAAAATATTTTTTTTTTCGCTCCACCCTATTATACAATTATTCGCATTATACTTGTACACAGATTAGTAACTGGAGCATATTAGTGCTTCTGGCTGCCAATTACTGATGTTAAACAGAATCATAATAAGATTGTATTTAAATCTCAAAATTTTGTTTTTCAATCGATTCGAAAATTTCCGAATAACTGTATATATATATAGCATTTTTTTTTGGATTTTTGAAGAATTAATAAACACACATGAGAACGAATTTTAAAGAGAAACCCTAGGGTTCACACAAAATATATTTCAATATAGTCAGCACAATGCAGTCTAGATATGAAACTTAAAAAACTATTTCGCAATAAAATTAACATTTAGATCTACGAATGTATAAAATCTAATAAAAAGCTTTTTGTGAACGAGGATAAAATTTCTCCAATGGATGGCATTCCTTTAGATGCAATCGGCCATATTAAAGATATTTATAAAGATACAGCTTTCGTTTTCGCTCTCTCTCGAATAGAGTTTGACCCTGTTAGCTGTTAGTATTACATAATAGAATATGGTAAATAACTGAAGAAAAATGTGTTGTTAAAACCATCAATGATTGCCACGAAACGTTTGAACAAGATGTCGTACCTTATAAATTCATAGAGAAAACTTGTTTGAACACCTGCAGTCGAAACTTAGTCAACTGGTCTTCACTTAAGCTCAGAAAAAGTTGAGAAATAGACAGTACTGGCCCATGGGCTATATTTACATCAAATATAGCCTCACTTTTCCGAAATAGGTTAAATGTCATGGCTGGTGACAGAAAGCGTTAATTTTTTACTGAAAACTTTTAAAAAATTTAAAATAACAGTTTTAAAAAAAATTTTGAAAGTTTGAAAATATGCAGAAAAAGTGTCACTGCTTCTACGGTTCAGTTCAGATTTTGAATCAACTAACTAACTGTTGTTTCGATCCAAAATACGATGAGAGTTCTCTAGGAGATGGGTTTGGGTGGTGAATAAGGTTACAATTTCTCTAAGGCTATTCTACAAATGCAAGAACTTAAAATCTCAAACAATTATATGCCGTGGTAGTTCACAAACACATCTAAACTCACAAATACATACAACTGTAAATCTTTTCAGTGATTCCCTTTTGAAAGGTTTCGAATAATTGCGACCATTTCCGGTGGCAACTCCCACTACAATGAGGTAATATCAGTTGCGTGCACTTGAAATGAGATTTCCATTTTTTCGATACCTATGCAAATTTCTGCCCAGGTGACGTGCTCCAATGCATCAACATTATATATGTATGCGCATATGTAGATGTGTAAGTATGTATGTATGTATGCATTTAAGCGTGTTTATTTTGTGTATAAATTGGAATTTTCGTTTTCTGGCTATTTGGGTAACATTGTAGAAGTGATGTGCCTAGCGGCGTTTACATAAATACATACATACAGACAAGCACATATGTATATGTATAGATGTGTGTATGTGTTTATATACTCGTATGTATGTATGTATAGCGTATTTATACTTGTAAATGTTTGTTTATGCATACTCAGCCACTCAATGCGCTGGAGCTAATACCTATGTCTCTATATATGTGTGCGTTGCGTAGGCATGTATTTGTATGTGTTTATATATTTGAGTGTTTGTGCTCATCTTCTAAATAAAATTTTATGCTTTTTTCTTTCAATTCGAATATTTGCATCACTACTTCCGTCCTCAGCACCCTTCACATCCGCTGCTCTTTGCAGGTGGCACGTCACTTGCTATTAATCCCGGGCAGCGTATTTAACTTGTTTAACTTTTCAGATTTTCTTGTTTATTTATTTTTCTGGCACTTTTGTTGATTTTCGCTGGTGCGCCGTGCATTCAAGCTCCTACTTGTATGTATGTAATATGCCAGCTAAAGCTCGACAGCGGTGGCGACGTCCAAATGTGGCAGAGTGTTTCCCAAAATACAAATTCGCGTAATTGCCTTAGTCATTCGTGCGTGGTTGTGATTTCTAAACACTAAATACATACTTACATACATATACATAATACATACATCCGTACCTCATAACCATAACTTGCGCTGATTTATTTCTAAACACGTAAATAAACACGAACACATACACAAACACACAATTGCAGTCAACAAAAAGAGAAAAAAATTGCCACCACGCAATTTGAATAATAATAATTTTATATTTTAAATTAAGTTGTTTTTTTGAAAATTAACGGAAATTATGGTTCCCATAAGCAACAATAATAAAAAGAAAAACTAACAACAAGAAAATTTGATTTTGGCTGCACTGAAGCTTTAATACCCCTCACCGCTGCATTGCTTATAGCATAAAAGTGTATAAAGAGATATTTAGCTTGATTTTGATAGATCAATTTGTATGGCAACTATATGTTATTGTGGTCTGATTTTAACAATTTGTTTCGATATTTTAGCATTGTCTTGGATAATGATTTCTGTCAAATTTTGTGAAGATATCTTGTCAAATAAAAAAGTTTTCCAGACAAGAGCTTGATTTCGATAGATCAGTTTGTATGGCAGCTATATGCTATAGTGGTCCCATTTGAACAGTCTATACAGAGATGATAGCGCTGTTTTGGACAATAATCTATGCCAAATTTTACGAAGATATCTTATCAAATAAAAAGGTTTCCATACAACCACTTAATTTTCATCGGTCAGTTTGTATGGCTACTTGGGGAGAAAAGAGCATGAGTAAATTTTTAGACCCATTTCTCAATAAAACTGAGGGGGTAAATCGACTGAGCTCGTTACGTTGATAATTTATATGAATACTTCATAGGGTCGCTCACGTTTTCTTCTGAGCGTTACAGACATGACAAACTTAATATTGCCAAATCAGGATATAACAATGCCTAGCACACAATAAAATTTGGATTTGAGTAATCGAGTGTTTGTGCCACTAAATCAAGTTTATTTTTTTGGTTCTAGAAATCTATATCGTAAATAATAATAAAATTTATTTGGGCATAACTTAAAGGTAGTAATCAAAATAATTGCGCGTAAGTGTTTTTTTCTTAATTACAAATGTTTTTCCTTAGCTTGCGTAAACAATCGTATTAATTTCGAGTAAAAGTAATTGAGATCTAGTATTTACATTTGTTTACATTTATATTGACGTATTAATTGACTGCGTCAGCGCCTAATCACATGATACATACAGATATGTACAAACTTCTATTCTTGTTATTCATGCTCTTTATATAAATACATACAATCAAACATACATGCATTCTAACGTACATTCAAATATACATTTATGTAGCTAGATATGCCTGAGCAAAATCTATTTATTCAAAAAATCATTTTGATGGCAATAAAAATAGATTTGAATGTTAATACGAAGTATCTTGGCCTCATCAAAGGCAGCAAAATTCACTAGAAAACCTTACATGGTCACATTTCAAGGAAAATTAGTCAGTAACGTTAGCTGGAATATTCTTCTGAATTGTTGAAGATTTTGTATTAAAAATTCTTGGAAGTTTTACTGAATATCTCCCCGAATCGTTATTGCTATATAGAGTTTATAGAATGACCAAGGAATCTTAAAACTTTTAGAACAATACTAATTTATAAACGTCGAGGCAATTTATACTGAACTCACACAATCACAAAGACCTTCTTGCCCTGTGTACACGGCCTTCCTATTTTTATCAAGGTTCGCCGTAAGTTTGGAGTGCTATCCAGTTAATGACCAAGTCGGTGAGTCTGAAAATGCCAATGGTACTTAGAAGAAGACGAGATATAAGGTCTACTAAAAAGAAATCCATTATTTTCGCATTTAGCATAGATAGAGAGAACCGATTTAGTTCAAATATGCCTTGTTTTGTTCGATAACTTTTTTTTATTCCGAAGGTAGTTTCATTATAAGAATCCTCGTTACTATTCGCAAAAAATTGGGACAATCGATTTCCACATGCTTTCACCAGCACAATCATTTAACGTAGACAGACATTAATGGTAAACACCTCGTATCAGGTTCGGACTATAATGAGAATTCGTAAAACATCCCAACCAAGCTCTCGGAGCTTCTGGCGAGTCTCTATCGATTTGTCTGGCCTGGCGTTGTCTTAATGGAACTTAAATTCTCACCTATTGGCGACAGCTGGGCGCTTCTGAGTGATTGCTTGAGTTCCGATTGATTCAGCGCAGATGGAAATTTGGTCCATACGGTTTTTTTACGTTAACTCATATGACAGTTAAACATCGAGCTTTTTTTTTGTATCCAGCTCATTTTATTGGTTCCAATCGGCTTTTTGTACAATGCTCATTTCCTTGGCAATCGAAACAGTGCTTACAATAGGGTCAGACTCGACGATTTCCATTTTTTTTATCGATATTTTCGACATTTAACCTTACAGAGCATGGTGTATTTTTAAATGACCGAAAAATTGCGATTCACTGGTTCTACACAGTATATGTATAGTAACAGGTACTTAAAAACTATTCACATTTTCAGCCGGCTGGCTTGAATTTTCGCAAAAGTTCGAAGAGAACTTGTAAAATTATGCGTATTTTCTCTTTGCTGATGTTTTAGAAGCGTGTTCAAACAATACACAGTCAAGCAATCACAAAACTGGGTTAGAAGCATATTTTTATGAAATCTTTTTCGCCAATAAAAACCATATTTCATTCTTCCTTGCTCTTTTCTAGAGGCTGTGTAAGTGTCAGAGTTTTATCCTGAGCTAAAGACGTTAGAATAATGCGGACATCTCTGCTGTGTGCTTATAAGCTCTAATTGTGTAATATAGTTAGTCTTAGACTATCGTTATATATAAATAAATAAAATATAAATATTTCATAAAATTTTTAAATTTTTTTTTACAGATGATATGTTAAACGCTAGTAACCATCTACAGCGCCTATGTCTACAAGATGAACTACTGTTAACGGTAACATACAAATGCAGCAACAATATTTTATTATCACACGCAGGCGGCACATTGAAACTGCATATCGCGACGGGAGCGTACAACAATAACAACTGAAAGGTTTGCAATACAACCAACAACAATAAAAACGAAACAAAAAATCAAATCACAAATCCCTATATTACAACATTACAACAACACACACTAGAAGCAATTTAACATAAATATCATATATATAGTAACTGTAGTTAAAGTGGCCTGCACTCTAAAATATTTCTACTTAAGATCACATTGACACACACACACACACACACACATAAACATAAATACATACCAACGCACACGTAAATATATACGGTTTTTATGAGGCACCAACAGACACGCACCTATCAAAGCTCCCAAATGAAATTTATACCTAAAAATATGCACTACTCGCATGCAGCTATGAATCTGATAAATATGGATTCGGAAAATCGGGTCGTGCTGAATGTGGGCGGCATTCGGCACGAAACGTATAAGGCTACATTGAAGAAAATACCCGCCACTAGATTGTCACGCCTCACCGAGGCGTTAGCCAACTATGATCCCATATTGAATGAGTATTTCTTCGATCGGCATCCGGGAGTCTTTGCTCAAGTACTTAACTATTACAGGTGAGTTCGACAAACTAATATGCTAATATTGTTATGTTAATAAAATTGATGTTTTTAGAACCGGCAAGCTGCATTATCCTACAGATGTTTGTGGGCCACTGTTCGAGGAGGAGCTCGAGTTCTGGGGCTTAGATTCGAATCAAGTCGAACCATGCTGTTGGATGACATATACGCAGGTTGGTATCTAAAGCAAAAAATGTATCAGAGAGCAGTTAGTGCCAATTCTTTGCTTAACGGATGTGATCTAAAGTGCTTAATATTTGCTCTCATAAGGAACCCTTATGTTATTATGAGAATAGAGAATGTTATCCGTACCGAGCTTCGATCCATCTAGGAATTGGACTACTTGTAAGAAAATTTGTGCGGATCAGATGTCTTGAAGTTTTTATTGAAATATTTTTCACACGGCTAATAAGGCACCAGGGATTAGAAAAGAAGACTAAATAATCAGACCCTGAACTAACTGACTTAACAGTCTCTTGGCTGTATTGTCTTAGCATAGGAATATGAAAGATTGCTCAATTATCTACAGCCTTCAGGTTTGGTGGAGACATCTTCGCATAATAGCAGAAAACTTGCCAAAGCTTCCGCATTAGGAAAAAAATAATTCCTGGGTGGACAAAGAATACTCATCAATAGCATGGGTGCAATGTATAATCATAGCATTTGCGAACATACTTGTAGATCTTAAAGTCTGTATTCATTAAAAACTATCCGGCAGATTACTTGTTTCATATACTTATATATTCTATCTAATAAGTATAATTATATGATTTAATATTCTCCCTTTTTCAACTACAGCACAGAGACACCCAAGAGACATTAGCGGTATTAGATCGTCTGGATTTAGATACAGAAAAACCGTCCGAAGAGGAATTGGCGCGCAAATTCGGTTTCGAAGAAGACTACTACAAGGGCACATTATCGTGGTGGCAAGAAATGAAGCCGCGCATCTGGTCGCTCTTCGACGAGCCATACAGTTCGAATGCGGCCAAGGTAAGACATATAACCTCACATTATTACACTTCAAATTTTTAATATTACTCTTCGTCTCTTCTTTGTTTAAACAGACAATCGGCGTAGTTTCGGTATTCTTCATTTGTGTATCCATATTATCATTCTGCCTAAAAACACATCCGGATATGCGTGTGCCATACCTCGTTAATACATCGGTGAATACATCCAGCGGTAATATGGCTTGGTATATCGATAAACCACAAACAAATGCACATATAGCTTTCTTTTATATCGAGTGTGTTTGTAATGCCTGGTTCACGTTCGAAATACTGGTGAGTATTTTGCTGCGAAGATTTTGTTGTTGTGTGTGTTGTATAGTATATTCGAATATTTTTAGGCTAAGTTAGTGAATTTAAGTACACGATAGGTTAGCTTTCGAGTGGGTAGAGTAAAGCATTCAATACGTATGGGCTTCTGTATGCAGTCTCAAACTCCCGAGTGTGTTTCAAAAAAAGAGAAATTTTCTCCTTATGAAGAGTAAATAGCATAGGAATTCAGCTCTTGACAAGACATCATGGACTGGGAGTTTGTTAAGATCTTAAATTATAAAGCTTGTTAGGTCTTTGAATTAAAGAACACGTTCAACAATACTTATATAAGACAGCTAGATCAGTAAATCAGCAGACCTTCGAGAACGCTTTCATGTGAGCTACTTATGACACATCTATAACTTAAATCAACCAAAGAGCTCTGTGCAGTATACCCAACCTGTGCGTACGGTTCTTCACTTTCCATTGCTACAATAGGAAAGTGCTGGAAACTCTATAGACGTAAGTAAGGTTAGAATTTTCTTGCCTCTCTCTTAGAGTCCAAACCAAGCGAGAGTATTTCTAAAGGCCTTCTGTTAGGGATATATCAATGCATAATATATAGACAGAAAAATATTTTTCGAGAATCCTCATATTGAAGGCTTTAGGAAGCTGATTTTTATGGTCTCTGTTGAGAATCTGTTGCTTCAGCTTCTTAAGCTACTCACTACTTCTTTTGAGTTGAGAAACAATAAAGTAAATGCACCTCTTTAGTAACTTAGCCTTAGAGTTTTTAGAGTCTCACAGCATATATTTAGAGTGATAGTACCTAGAGCATAGCATATAGCATATTCATATCTACTATATGATATATAAAAATTTACAAATAAATTCACTAATTTATGCATTCCTCTATACCTATCTTTCAAATGTAAAAAACAAAAATTTAATTAAAAATGTCTCTCTTTCACCATTTTTAGGTTAGATTCATATCCTCGCCAAATAAATGTGAATTCATAAAGTCATCTGTTAACATCATAGATTATATAGCAACGCTTAGTTTTTATATCGATCTTGTGCTTCAACGGTTCGCCTCTCATTTAGAGAACGCCGATATTTTAGAATTCTTCTCAATTATACGTATTATGCGTCTATTTAAATTGACGCGTCATTCGTCCGGCCTTAAAATTCTAATACAAACGTTTCGTGCATCGGCAAAAGAGCTCACGCTGCTGGTGTTTTTCCTCGTATTGGGCATTGTGATTTTCGCAAGCCTAGTTTACTATGCGGAACGTATACAACCGAATCCGCATAATGATTTTAATAGTATCCCGTTGGGTCTATGGTGGGCACTGGTCACGATGACCACCGTCGGTTATGGTGATATGGTGCCGAAGACCTATATTGGCATGTTTGTGGGCGCATTGTGTGCGCTTGCCGGTGTGCTAACGATCGCACTGCCCGTACCCGTCATTGTGAGCAACTTTGCCATGTACTACTCGCATACGCAAGCACGAGCCAAACTGCCGAAGAAACGGAGAAGAGTGCTTCCTGTTGAACAGCCCCGTCCACCAAGGTTGCCAGGTGAGTAAATGTTTGTTTTTCAGTTTCATTTTTTTATTATTATATTTCCGTGTGTAGCATTTAATTTTATTATAGTTACGTTATTTTATACCTTCGCAACAATTTAAACGTTTTATTTATCTAACAAGATAGATTATATAGGATTGAAAATTGGGTTGAAGTTATATGAATGTGGAGATAATATCGCAACGTTCGTATTGTCTTTCATTTCTCCGTCCCATCGTGTAACGGATAGCTTGAGACGAGGGTCTAGATATAACTCGCTAGAAGTTTTTCAGTCTCCAAGCTTACTTGGTGTTATCTATAATGAATTCGACCGGACTTTACCAAATCTTTTTATATAACGATATTTTTCTTCGTGCGAACTTAGACTTTATGTTTTTAATTTTTTTCGAAAATTTTAAAATTTTTTACTTTTTACCACAATTTTATTAACATTTGCTGCCTTCCAGGTCAAACGGGTGGCGTAAGCGGTTGCGGTACACCCGGTTCCGGTCCCCACTCCGGACCAATGGGATCTGGCGGCACCGGTCCGCGGCGTATGAATAACAAAGCCAAGGATTTGGTCAGTCCGAAGTCAGGTAAGTGAATGTTGTTGTGCGCCTAAAAGTCGACTAAGTTTGTGCATTTATTATTTATTTGCGCTACTTTAACATAAATACTTATAAAATATGCAGTTAAGCAAATTTTCTATATGCGCAACGGCTTCTTTCCATCTTTTTTTATGAATATAAACAAAAATAAAAATTGCAAAACCTACATGCAAACAATAACACACATAAGTGTAATACGATATAGTATAATGCCATAGTTATAAGAAAAATTTGTGAGAATTTATTTAGGCATAGACCGGCTTCAAATAGCACCACAGCAGCGGCGTTCTATAACCTATATAGCAAACATACTCGTACATAAATGTAGCTAGTTGGCCAGTCACCAGTAAACAGCGTGTTAGTTTATATGTATATCACTAACAGTAACATAAACATAAATACTTATATCTATAAATATTTGATGCTAAGCTCTAGGCACTACCATAGGCACTAACTATGTTAACCTGCCCACTTCCAGCTAACCGAAAATTGCAGCTTTTATTTGCCAAACCAAGCAGCAAATGTTCCGCACCGCCAAACATAGACGTCTAATCAAAAATTTATACCACAATTTTCACTCTAACAAGCATATGTGGTGGGTCATACGCCTAAATGTATGCTACGCATTCATATACAATACATATACATATATATATATATTTATATATATAGAAAGCAACAATTCCAATTTGTCGTACGCAAGCAACACAGCAAATACCCACCCATCCCCGGCTAGAAAATTTTAAATTACCTGCTGCACGCGTACCTCAGTAACAGTAAAGAATTTCTCATAAATACATACAAACATCTGCATATTCATAACTGTGTGCCTATATGCCATAAACATCAGCTATTCCATGTGTATATGTAGACACTTATACGTACTCATATTACCTCTGTCCCTCATACTCATGTGTCTGAACTGCTCACCTGCGTGGAGCCGTCAGTCGGTGCGTTCTGCGCTCCAATCTGTGCGACGAAATTCAGCAACAAAATCCGCTATTTAGGTAAATTTAAATAGTCCTACCACTTAGGTGGGCGTCATAGTTGTTTTAAAAGATTAATTCGATTTTTTTTCTACACTCTACATGTGTAGCCATGAGTGTGTAATATACGAATGTGTAAGCTATATATGTACGATATAGACGTGAATGTGCGTTTGTGTTAAACGTCTATATCCTATTCATAAGCGCAACAATTTGTTAAAAGTGATTTAGGCAGCCCGACACTGAATGTGTACCGGAAAGTTACAATGTGGAGAAAATAGTAGCATACATATAGGAGCGCATTTCAATAAGATTTTAACATTGATTCTGTTTCGAAAATATACGGAATATAATTATTTGCTTTTAAAGTTTAACTGGCAGTTTAGTTTCTGAAACATTCTAACCAAGGAAGTATACGCTCTGACCTAATGTTTATTAGGTTTTACGTGGAAGAAAGCATTTTCATCCGTTAACTATATTTAATTTATTCTTAAGGGTCAATTCCTTAAGATAAAGAAAACAACGATGGCGGTATGAGTTTTGGGTTGATATTCAGTAGTTCACTAAAGGGATTTATACTAGTATTCAGACTGATTTTTTGGAGGTGTTATCAGATTGTCTAAACATAAGTTGAAGCATGTATAGAACTCATAGCTATCATTCAGCAAGATTAAGCTAGCAACACATCTAAGGGGGAACTCTTAGCAAAGGTTTCAGACTTCATTAAACTACTTGACTTTTGGGGAACACACTTGATTCTAGGAAATCTAGGAGAAATATTCGTACGGCAAAAGTTTGGATTTTGTTGTATGTTCAACCTGAATTATCTTTTGAAATAAAGTTCGATGGAGAACGATGCGGTTCTGGGTTCTAAACACAGGAAAATAAATATCCTTATATTATACTGAGATATGCTTAAAGGTATACCGACGGATCTAGAATGGAACAAAGAAAAGTTAATAGACTCAAATGATTTGATGAAAATTTTATGGTTTTGTGTTAGTTCCCGTTGAACTTCCATATATTTCGGTTCCAATCATCATGAGTCTCCAATGATGAGTACCTTGTCATACAAGTAGCTGTAGTTATATAAAACATTTTTAAGAATAGCCGAGACCTTCGCACAATTAAATTTCACGGGTTACAACTTAAATGTCGTGAGTTTTAAAAATCAGAATCACATAGGGCTGACCATAAGTATTTTGTTAGACTTATAAGCAAAGTTTTGTTAGGCAATATTTCCATCTTAGGTTATCATTACTTGCTCAATAACTTGGACGTTATATGCATATACCTATATGTATATAGTAAAATGTTATGCTACGGTAAATATAGTTTTGTTCCGATTTGCGTGTTAGGTTGGAAGGTGTGTAGCCAGCTGACACTTCTGAGTGTTAAAAAAATATTGTTTGAACTTCTTATCGAATTTGTAGATCTTTTGGTAACCAAATTATGGCTTCGGATATAATTTATAATATTTCTCGGGATAATTGATCCATTTCTAATTGCTCGTTTAATTTCAATTAAAATTATGTACTCCTTTATATAATGTATATAAGATATGTTCAATATATATAATTATATATGTATGTACGTACGTATGTATTGAATATCCTATATGCTTTACCTGTTAACATCATTATTATGCATTTTTGTTTTTGTAAATATAGATGAATACTCAACAATGATTGGCAAGCCAAAGGATGGTAAAATGGGTAGGCTGCTTTGAAATAAATAGCGGCGTTGCTCACCACACATAGCTGTGCCACCAACATTAGCCATGCATAAAAGCGTCAACACAAACAATAATAAAAACACTGTTGTTGCCAATGTTGTTGAAAATATTGAGAACAGTGAAATGCAACAAAAAATGTGTATAAAACAAACGACGAAGACGCGAGTAGGAAAAATGACGGAAATGCTTGAGTGTAGGCTTTGAATTTGAGTAGACAAAGCGACTAGCGGCACTAGCGGGAATACAAAAACATCCATCCAAAAGAAAATTACAACAACAACAATAAATGAAAAAAACCAACAAACACATGTTCAGCCAAATCATTGTAAATAAATCATAAAATGCACAAATGCCGATTTTCACCAACACACGTCCACACAGTAAATGCATTCTAGAAAGCGCTATTTTCATAATATACACACACACACATATATATTATACATACATATATACATATACCTTCAGCAAACCGCATTAATAAATAGCCTTCCTTAGATAACCTAAAACACCAAAAAATTTAAAATTATATCTATATATGTAGTCGAACATCGTCTCGAGACTCGAACAGGCAGCACACATACATACAGCCGCATACAACTTAACTGTTAACCAAATACATAAGTACAAGTATATAAGCAAATATAAGTGATTCGTTGCGTTTATATACTGATCAGGCAACAACAATAACGCCATTATTATAATTCACCAAATAAAACAAAGCAGCAAAAAAGACATCCTCGATTCAAATATAGCAACAACATATACTACGCCCGATCATACAAGCACCCCCATCCACCATTGGGCTCCTACCAACAATTTATGCTTTTCGCAGAAACGCTAGCTTCGTCTTGCATCGTACTTTCTTTGCTGTGGTATGTGTAAGTTGCGTTGTGTAGAATTCTACTTGAGTCCCTCCTTAGAGCGGTTTCTCGAGGCACAACAGCGCTACTTACTTTTATATCGTCGTTTGCTTTTACTTGTATTTTACGTAATTTTTTATTGTCGTAATGACGTGTCGGTATGTGTCTGTATTTTTCTTCTTCCTCTTCTTCTTCTTCTTCTTCATCTATTACTACTTCTAAGTTGCATTGTTTGACGCCTTGTGTTCTCATAAATGTCTAGCTACAGTGCCTTTGTACTGATATCTAAGGTGTAATTACGAAGTTTTACTCTCGAATTTTCTTTCTTGAGGCGCATATATTACCGTTAACTTAGAAAATAGATATGGTTTCCCGAATTATGAGAAACTATTGTGATTTAAAAAACCGTTGTATCTTAGGTTAATTAAATTTACTAATTATGATAAGTCTTTTCCAGGATAAGAAGTTCTCAAAAATCGGTAGGGTATCCCTATTTTTGCAAAATATTTTTGCACCATAGTTTTTTAAATTTTTACGCATTAAATATAATCAAAACAGTTGTATTCAAAATGCAATTTGGCAAGAAAACCATATTATTTACAAATAGGGTGGTCCATTTTTTTTTAACTTATTTTCAATTTAACGGTGTTCTCATATGAAATTAAGAATACCTTTTTTTATGATGATGAAGTCTTTTATATTTACTTTCTTGAATTTTTTTATTCTTGATTTTTAGATGGCTTCAAAATTGTCAAATTATATTTTATTAGTTCTCAAAAATCGGTAAGATGGCGCTATTTTTCGAAAATTTTTTGCAGAATGTTCACCCCTTAAATTATATTATATTCACAGCAGGGTGATCTGAATGCGATTTGTTAAGAAAATCATATTATTTACCATTAGGGTGATACAATTTTTAAATTTCTTTTTAATTTAAAAACGTTTACATATGACTCACATAAATATTCAAATTTAAAATACGTATTTCTACTTTCTTACTTCATGTTTTGAAATTGCTTTAAAATTGTCAAATTTTTTAAATTTCGAATGAATACTACTTTAGACATTGAAACTATAGAATTTTTGAGGTATAAAGTTTTATAAAGGAATAGCTATCATACGAGCTGTCACTTGTGGTTGACAGTATTGTCCACTATACTTTGACAAACACTACTCGAGCCGTGCACTGAAAAAAAAATGTTCGTGGTTCATATTTGGTTTAAAATTTGTGGATATTTATCTCAAAAACTCGCGGTCACTGCATAAAACTTATATTTACATTTTGACCGACAAACCATTTTCAGCCGTGAGGTGTATTCCTTACATAATAGGAGCGTAAGTAAGCGAGGTTGTCAGAAATGGAGTACAAGCCTAAAGATACTCTATAGACTGCCATATATTTTATTTATTTTAAGAAATTTAATTTTTTTGAAAAAGAAATAAATTTTCTATGAAAACATGGACAACCCTAATTATTTTAAACGTCATAAAATTCTTAAACAGAATTTTTTTTTTTTTAAATAATTGTGTTTTCTATGAATATGTGGACCAGCTTAGCAGTTCCTCAAATCAGAAATTCCTATTCGGTTTTTTTTGTTAGTTTCAGTTTAAACAATTCATTATTCGTATGTTTTCAACCAGGTAACCAACTACTTTTCATATTTTTCCAACTTTTATATCTTTCAGATATGGCCTTCAGTTTCGACTAACTATTTGTACATGTTGTTGTAATACCCGATAACGTAACCACAATTCAAACAAACAGAATGCAAAAATTGAATTGCACTACAAAACACTATCATGATTTTAATTTCCATAAATACCGTTAAATTGTAAATTTATCAATTGTGAAAAAAAAACACCAACAAAATGCGATAATATCACCAACAAATTGAAACGAAACGAAACAAAATGTGAAACAAAAAATCAAAAAACGAAATTAAGTCAAAACGAAAAGGTATCACAAAAATGCATACCTACGGATTCTGGGCGGGTGTGTTCATCTTCCTAAATGTACATTTTTCCTCCATTTTTTACTTGTAACAAATTTTAAATATTTTTTTCCTCCAGACATTTAACATATAGTGCAATTATTTGTATATGTAAATATACACGAGTATTAAATCCAATTATAACGCTGCTCCCAAATAGCACCACCCTTTAGAATAGAAACATTTTAGTATAGGTGTGAATAGCCTGATGACATTAGTGTTTCACTTAAATCCCTCCTACCCCATTTTTAATCTAAACTATGTATTAAACTATTTAAAAAAATAAATATTGGCGTCTCCAATCATTTCGACAGCGCTGTATATACCTACATATGCTTTAAGATGATTTTAAATCGAAATTCGGTGATTTTTTGTTAAGCTATTATTTATAATGCATGCTATAAGTATTATAGATCTCTTTATACTTGAATGTACTGTAGTCAATAATATTTTTCGATTGAGTGAAAATTCCTTTCAGGTTTTTTTTGTAAGGAAAATCTTTTCTGGTTTTTACTCAGATTACACTAAAAATTTTCAAAACCAAATATTCTGATTTTTATTTATTTCCTTCTGCATTTTTATCTAATTTTCTAGATAAGAGAAGAGATAATGGAAATCTGCTATCTTGATTTAGAAAAACCGATAATCTTTCTTGTAAAAAAAGAAATTGTTTGCGGTGGTGGTGAGTGAAGCCTTTCAGGTCTTCCTTTTAATCTGAAATCGTTAGGTAGTACAAATTTAAATGAATTTTTGGAGAGTGTTCAAAGATCTAATCTTTTTCGGATATTAATTGAGTATAGGATAATATTCATCAGATAATTCTCAGTTACAATAAATAACGTGGAAATGGAAATCATTAGAAAAGTGCTTTCAGCGACCTCTAGCGGCTTAATAATAAAGAAAAGTCTATATTACTTCAGTCCAGTATCTAGAATCTTTTTAAATTACACAATATCTATAATAGTAATACAAGAGTTTAAATTTGAGCTTGTGAAAGGACTGTAGTCTTATAAATAGCTAATATTTTAATTTAGTGCTATCTTGATCTTTTCTGTGATCTTGTTGAACTAAGAGTACTCAATTTGTGACATGCTCGCAGTATACAGATCCAAAATAGTGAAAGCTACACCGATTTGAAAGTTTTTTGTTTAAATTTTTTAGTAGAATGTCAGAATGGTTCGAAAAAAGCTTTGAGGGTTGCCATCTATTTGAAATTTTTAAAATGCAATATGGTTATCAAACTAAACAGTTTTAAGCAGGCTTACAGTTTAAAATATTTTTAAAAAGGGTTGCCATATGTGTATTAATTTTTAAGTGTATTGATGGAGGTAAATAAATTCCGAGCTCTGAGATGAAATTTTGTGTTTGAAAAGTGAACATAAGGAATAATATTGCATAACTGTTATTTTTATGAGCGCAACGGTAATTGTGGGAGTCATAAAGAACGCTTAAAAAGTATTTTATAGCATTTTTGTTTGATATTATTTTGCTTTACAAAAATATATTGCTTTTGTATTACTGAAAAGTTTATTCACTCAATAAAAAAATATTTTTAAGCTCTCCTTCTTTGTATATAATAAATTAAAAATTTGCTTGCCTTGCTTGTGTAAACGCTTTGAGCATGCTTTTCAATTTTTTTTTTAAACATTTGTATTGTAAATTTAATTTATTTCTGCTTGCTTTTACATCTACTTTCCTTCGTAGTATTTTCACTTAATTATTTAGTTATAAAAAAGTAGCAGAAACAATTGAATTTAGCGGAATTACTTAGAAGTACCGAATTTTTCTACAATCTGGCACCGCTTAGCCTCTTTCAACTTGCAGCTTAGCTCATTAGAATTTACTTGCATCGATTGCACCGGTTACAGTTACTTGAAACTAGCTTTAAATTTTTACTAGAAAAATTTGCTACAACAATTATATATTTTATTAATCAAATTTTTAACTTTTCTTTCTCCTTGCAACGATCACTTTGTTGTTGGCGCACAATTACCATAAACAGGTCCTATCGGCGCGAGCATTGTGGCGATGAGTCCGCGCACTATGTTGGACTTGAATCCGGCATTGGCGATGGGAAAACCGACATTCGAATCAAAAGGTCCACCAATCACCAGCAAGGATATCAAGGATACAGCTAGCATACGCAATCCGCTGGATGGCGGTGGCAAGAAGAACTTTTTATAGATGTAGTATTTGTATAAAAAGTAGTGCAGAAGTTAATGAAAACAAAAAACAAACAGATAATTAAAAAAAAAGTAAATAAAAAATATTATGAAAATTTATAGTCGAAAGTCAAGTGAAGATACGAAACTGTTTGAGAGGCGCAAAAAGGTAGAAAAAAAGTAGTAGAAAGGGTAGACGAAAAGGTTGTAGAGAAGTTAGCAAAAAAGTAGTAAAAAGTGTGTCAGAAAAGCGAGTAAAAAAGGTGTTAGCTTAGAATAAAAGCGGTGGAGCGTGAATTGTACCAAACCAAAATGCATTTTAACTAATTGACTAATTAATTTATATAATACTTAGCTAAAAAAAATAAATAATATTGTATGAAAAGAATTGAATTGAAACCCTCGCACAACGAGGGAAGCCTACTAGTTATTTCTAATATACATGCATACATACATACATATACATATATACATGAATAGCAAATTCTAATAGCCTAAATATTTCTAACCAACTGCATACATACATATTTACCTACTACAAGCATAACTTTTACTACTACAAACATACTATGAATTTACCTAACATATTACCTACTATTGTACTTAACTAAAGCATATACCAACAAAAAATACATACCTGCATACATACTAATAACCTAAACGTAACCAAAATAACGCTTTTATTCCAAACAATTATGATTGAAGAGAGTTAGAAATAATGCTAAATACGGCTACTTTATGAAAAAAGTAAATATATGAAAACTACTCACAATTTCAACGCTCAATTCAATGCTTCAAAAATAAAACGCAGTTGACAGAAACCTATATTCTATTTTTAATTAAAGCAACGGTATATAATTATAAAAATTCCAAGTAATCAGTAACAGAAAATATAATATTATATTTGAAAAGAAAATGCGAATGTTGCATACAAGAAACGAAACAGGGTGTCTCAAACTGAAAAAATATGAACGCAAAGCAATTAGAGGGTGTCGTGATAGTTTTTTTCTTTTCAACTTAAAAATTTTTACTGTTTAAAAACATTTATTTAAAATTTTTTTTTTTTTACTAAAATTTCTGAATAAATAACTAGGACAAGGTATTAGCAAAGGTGGGAGAAAAGGTAGTAGAAAAAATTAGTATGAAAAGTTTGTAGAAAAGAGAATTATTAGTTTTCTGAAAATATTTTAGCATTTGTGTCAATTCTTATTTTTATTTTTTTTACCAGTTTTTTAAAATTACTTTTATTAATTTTTTAAATGTTAAACTTCCTAAAAACCAACTGACATATCAGCCGCCAATTGATTAGCATATATTGTCCCTATATTATACATAAGTTAATATATATATTTTTGTCAGTAATTATTAATTTTTAGATTTTTAAAATAATTAAAAAAAAATTAGTTGCAAAAACTTGTTACATAAATGTTCTTCGTCAGTATTCTAAAGCCCTATTCCTATTCGAGTCTAAGTAAATATTACATATCCAAGCCTCCTGATCCGTTTAAACGTATATGCGTACTTAAATACATATATCAAATGGTAACCAATCGAATTGTAAACACTTTTTTTATACAAGTCTAAATTAGTGTGCGACTTTTAGAAATAAAAATAAAATGTTAGTGTTTTTGTATGCAAGAATTATATGCGAAATTGAAGTAAATTATAAAACAAAGAAGTTTAGAAACAGTACAATAATAATGAAATAAAAAATAATTTATTTTTAATTTTGTTAAAATTTTTTTAAAATATTTATAAATATAGTTTGCCTAATTTTTAATTAAAAATCTTTATATACCGTCCTTATTCGTTTTGTTTTTTTTATACTTAAAATTTATAAAAAAAAAATAAACTTTTCATTATATACGTAGGCTAATTAATATGTATATCTTTAAATTCCAGCATCACCTATTTCACACTAAAATTTTAATTAAAAAAAATATTATTTACAATGAGCAGGGTTACGAATTTTTTAATCAAAAATTTGTGATTAATAATAAAAAAATTTTTTAATCCCGATGTTGAGGTTAAAAAATACATTTTAATTTTTTAATCTAAGATGTTTGGAATTAAGAATCTAAAACATTTTTTTTTTGTTTGAATGAACGCGAAAAAATGTTAATTCTGAAACAAGTTATTTTTTAAACTCTTAATAATATGCTTGAGATTAAAATTTTTATTTTTTATTTTTCAATCCGGTATTTTTAATTTTTAATCCGGTAGGCGGGATTAAATTTTCTTATCCCGTATTTAGGGTTACAAAATAAAACAAATTTTAATTTAAATGTTAATTCAATTATTATTTAGTGCATTATTTGCAACCTTGCCTACTTGTATAAGCTTAAAATATATATATTTCTTAATTAATTACGAATGGTTAATAACGAATGAGTTTTATAATTGTCATTAGTTTTTATTAAAATAATATTTTTTGGAAAGATATTTAAAAAAAATATAAAAAATTAGTAAAATTTAAATTTTATTTAAAATATTATTTTTTGGAAAAATTTAAAAAAATAAAAAATATTTTTGTTATTTAAAAATTTGTTAATTTAAGGCAGTTAAAATAACTATAATAATATATATGTATATGTTTTTAAACTGGTTTTTAAAGTAATATTGTTTTTTTTTTATATTCAAAAAAATTGTTCATACATTTCTGTTAAAGTTCGGATAACTTTTTTTGAAAAAAAAATTAATTTAATTTTAACAATTTTTATTCAAAAAGTTGGTACTAAATTTAGACTAGTTTTCATTTATAATATAATTATTCGTTTTAATTAAACATGTTAACATTTTTATTTTTTTTTTTGATTTTTTTTTTAAATTTTTATTGAGAATTTGGTATAGATATGTATGACATATTAAAATTTCACTGATTTTTAATAACCTTAGAAAATATCAATTTTTACGATTGTTTTCATTTTAAAATTAAGATTTAAGAGAAACTACGCCAAAAAATATTATTTATTAACATTGGTTTAATATTTTCACTATTACATTTAATTAATTATAGCTTTAATTGAATTTTTTTTTTAGTTAGAAAAAATTTTTTAATATAATTTTTGTTAATCAAATTTTTTAACTTCAAATTCTTTTTTACTTTTTATTAACAACAAAAACTGTATATAAAACCAAAAGAGTTTCTAAATACATATGATAAGAAATATGAAATTTTAACTAAAAATAATAATATAAATAACATAAAAAATTAAAGCAATACCAACTAGCTTATTAAATGAAATAAAATTAAATGAAAAGAAAAATTATATTAAAAATTGATTAAAATGCGTGCTTAGAAAATCAATTGCAATAAAATTCTAAGCGAACTATAGGAAACACACACAGCTAAATCTACTGTAATTAAAATTTAAGCAACTAAACAATTTGAAAAAGAAGAAAACAAAATAGAAAATAAAAAATTAAACAACAAAATCCAAACTACGCGTAATAATAATTTAAGCTTTCGGAGTGCGTAAGCTTTTTATGATGAACTTGTTAAGTTTTTCTAGCAATTTTCTAAAATTGTAGTTTATCTATACATACGTACATACAAAAAACATTTACTAATTACTATACATAAATACATACTATATATATGTAAATGTACATATGTTTTACTTGTTGTTCACTTGTTGTTAAGTTATTCTTGAGAACTCTATATTATTTTCTTTCGAAGCAATTATGTAATTTAAACCAAACATAAAAACTCGAGATTATTTATTTGCGAATATAGGCATTAAGCTAAACTGTATACTATTGAAAAATGATATTATTCCTTTAATGAAAATTGATAAATAAAAAATTAAAACAATAAAAAATATAAACAAAAATATTTCTCATAAACAAATAAGTGGTTTGATTGTTCCCAAAAAAGAAGGGCTTTAAGACCGACTTAAGAAAAATTTAAATATGCCGTTATTTTATGGCATGTGCAGCTGAGTTAGTACGAGGTATCTGGTAATTCATGTAAGGAAAAATTTTACAAAATAAATTCAAGATGACCATGATGACCAAAAAAACTAATCTAGTCAATTTAATATCACGCACTGATCATACCTGATAACGATCGAATGGTAAGTTCTAAATTTGTTGAGCAAATAACATTGAAATCAGAGAAAGCATTAAGTAGAAGAGGGCCAAGAAGAGCCACTGAGAATTATCAGACTCGAAGACACCCACTGAGCAGTAGTGTGATCTAAGAAGAACAGTGATGAGTCGGAAAGGGACAGATCGAGCCATTGGGAATCAGTTAGAGCTCGGAAAAATCATAGAGTGAGTCAAAGAAAACCATTAAGAACCAGTGAGCCACTGAGAACCAGCCAGAGTCTGGTAGAGCCAATGAGAGCCATACAAAACAAGCGAAAACTGAGCTTGATAACAAGTGAAAACCAAGTAGAGCCACTAAAAATCATTGAGAATCAAGAAGGCCCCGTAAGAGCACCTAGGAACCGGAGAGAGCCACTGAGAATCAGGCAGAAAAAGTGAGAGCCAGGAAGAGCTACCGAGGACCACAAAATACCATCGAGGATCGGGGAGAGCTACTGAGAATCGGGGAGGGCTACTGAGAGCCACTAAGAACTAGTTAGAACTTGGGAGTACCAAGGAGAGCTACTGAGACCTAGGGGCTGCCACTGAGAATCAGGGAGAGTGACGGTTCGTTTGCTTCCTGAATATATTCTCACTACGTTCGATATATTTAATGTAAAATATACTAGATGCGCTAATATTATATATGAGAGTGTGCACCTCAAGGTACCTTTGGCCAAACTTCTCTGGGTGTTTGGCCGTCGCTTTGATTCCCGAGTACCTACCGATACATTTTCTCCCGCTTTTTATTGGTTGAGGGAATTTGTGAAAAGCTTTTTACCCGAAGGCGTACACGTCTGGAGATGGAATCTGTTGGAGAAATATTTTGATTTGATTTTAACGACTTTAGAAGGTGAAGATGATGACGTATTTAAAAGCCTACAAGAATTTTCATGAACACTTTAACTTCAGAACATTATTTAAATTTACTGATGATTAAAAATAGTATATACATATTTGTATCTTTCACTTACCGGTAATAAATATCGTTGAGTTGTAAACCAATTGCTGCAAAGAAAATAAAATTATTTCTAAAATTAGATTAAATTGTTGACCAATAATTAATATACCAAAAAAAATATATATATATATAAAATTTTATAAAAATAAAATATTGAAATAATTTTTCACAGTGTACTTGCATACAATTTCCTTTGTAAACATCACCCAATTAGCTTAACATGAAATAAAGCCTAACAATAGTGACCAGTTTGGCCCCGACTCCCATAGGAGACAATCATTCATTCTGTCTGCTGTGCTACAATTCTTTTGACTACAGTTATTAAATATTTTTCTGCACATGTTGTTGTTGTAATTTGACCAGTTGACCAAGTATAATTACAGACAGATACAAATGTTTTGTTACCGCTATCACCAACCACCCGGTGACCGGAATTTCCGGTTTATTCAGCCATCATTTTTCACAGCTAGCAAACAAGGGTTAATCACCTTTTACCGTTGCCGCACAACAACATTGGGGTTACATTACAGTTATAAATTTTTGTTGGCATTGTAATAGAAAGATGCGAAATGAGAAAGAAAAATAGAAACAGTGGTCAAAACAGGAGTGTGATATTTTAGAAGAAGCAAGCACAAGTGAGTGTATATGTACAAACATATGTGTGAAAGTATGCGTGTGTGTGTCTGATGACAACTTCTAGCAGCTCAAAGCAGCATTTGTGGCAGCCAGGAATTTGTTTGGCTGATGGCATCTGGTGACTGCCTATAGTTGCAAGCGCTCAAGAAATGGCCCACTTATGAATGCGCTGCAAAAACAACACACACCCACGGTTAACGGGCAGGCAACTAAGTGATTGTGAAACGTCAACACTTCTCTGCTAAATGTAGAAAAATATATTGTAGTAGGTTTGCTTTCGCTATTTGCTCTCTCGACACTCTCTCCCACGCTTGAAGTTTTTGTATGCACTGGAGTTGCCAGCCGAATGTTTTTGTATTTACATGGAAAATAAAAGCTCGGAATATTGGCGAAATATTCACTTGATATTTCTAAATTGAGCGACCGTATTGCGTAACCCGATTAAACGATTCGTTTCAGATCAATTCGATCCTTATATAATACCAAATAGTTTTAAAATACAATATCTCTCTTATGAATGAATAACTCGGTTATCACGCCTCTAGAATGATTTAACCAATTGTAAAATAAATTTGTTTCGGATTACAACATCTGTTACCTCTCTTTTAAGTCGATTTACTATTCTAAAGCTCATTAATTATTCGAAAAACAATTATCACATCAAGCACAACCCGAAGATGTTTCGATTCGTCGCTGAAACATGGGCCCACTGGTACACACCATCGGAGATCAAGAAAAAGTCGAAACAATGTACTTTATCCAGCAAACTTGCTACGTAAATGCGAAGACTATCTTATCGGCCGATTCGACGCCGAGTTGTATGTAAAATTGGCCGATTTTGGGAAGAAAAAAGGGCTCATCTTCCACGACAACCCATCGGCTCACAACTCATGCACCGTATTATCAAGATTTGGCCCCGTGTGACTTCTTTTTGTTTCAAAACTTGAAAACGGACGGAAATTTGAGTCAAATGAAAAATGCCTGCTTTATAAACCTCCAGAATATGTATTTTCAGTTTCAGGGTTAGAGAATTTACAGCATCGCCGGATCAAGTATATTAAACTAAAAAGAGACTACGCTAAGAAACGCAATTTTTGAATATTTCGTTTGTTTTTTGTAGGCTAAATATTTATTGGACCACCCTCAAAAAAGTGAATACTTGAACATAAAGACAGACTAGGTGCACCATACAATGATTATTAAAGAAGCTGTCAGAAAACTGAAGAGGAGGCAACTACAAAATTTCTTTCATGCGAGTAAGGCAGGGTTTCTTGACAATAAATTTCGGAGATTGCTCAGATAAAACATTATGTAGTGATGAACTTCATCAGAAGCACGGGGTGGTTCAGAGAGAAGACAAGAGAGTGAGGGAACATTAGTCCGGGTGGTATCACAGTGGACTTCCTATAAGCCTAGGTGTGCTGTCAAAAAGCCACTCAATCTACCTAGAAACACTAAAACCTTCTATTACTCGTAGAACCTCATACCAAAGATAAAAATTCAAAGCTTCGAAACCAAAAAACCGGCAACATTTGTACACGGCACGGTTCCAGTTTATCTAGGCTGCTAGCGCGCGGGAGAGCGGTATACTTTCATAGCGCTCCCTGTTCATGTACGCACTAGCCGCGCGAAAGCAGCAAAGCGCCGCACAAGCATCGTAATGCTACGCGCTCAATGCTTTTGCACAGCTAATTGTTGCTTTCTTGTCTAGCTTTCGTGCGGCGTATGTGCGTCGGCCTGGAAAGTGGTTTTCTGTAAGAGTGCAAAACACAAAAGCGAAGCGAAGAGTGCTGCCTGCTAGTGAGCGCGCGCAAACAAACGCTTCACCTCACCTCTCGCCTATTGAAGGCGCTTTACAGTGCTTGCTGCGAAATGAACGTGGAATGTTAAATTCCAGTGAGTGTCGAAGCGCTTCATCGCCTTTCTAGTAATGCCGACTATCGTTCGGTTGCAGCTTCGCTAGAGGAGCATCTCACAACGCGCCACTTTCGTATGCCTTCAATATTCTTCAGGTTGCTAGTAAACGCACGTGTGTGTGTTTGTCGGTACATTGCGCTCTGTGGATGCTGCATGCTGGGGTCTCCCAGCGACTAGTTAGACATCGTTGGCTGCTTGACTGCCGATTGCGTCCGAATAGCGGCGACTCGCTACTCTGGCTGCTGCGGTTGCCTGCCGTGTGTCTATCGCAGTGTAATGCAAAAATGGAAAATCAGTTTGCTCGCGACTTTGCACCGTACGTACGAGTGCTTCCTGCTAAATTGGTGGGTTGGCGTCGCACATCTTTCACTACCGTCGGTCGCTTGGCTTTTGGTGATAACTCTGGTGTTCAGTGTTATATAGTGCTTTCAAATATATACAAGTATATATATATATATATATATATTTCATACATTCAAGTGTGTGTGCGTGTTGTATGCTTAATTTGTCGTTTTTTGTGCTACATATGTGTTGAATATGCGTACACGGGTGTATAAATCGGTATACCGGGTCGCGAAAAAAAACTTGTAAAATTACAAACAATTCGCAAAGCATGAAAATGAATGAAAGTGTGTAATTAAAAAACGAAAAAACGCACTAAAAATCATATTAACTGCATAAAAACGGGTAACGGATAACTAATGTGCCACAACTGGCTCTTGCCACAACGCTTAGCTCCTCTCTGCAGGCTTTAGCAGTGCACAAGTGGTGTTTTCTAATTGTAAGTTTCAAAAGTGCAGTGGATTACTGCGTTAACCGGTGACAACGAAAAAAGATTATATAAAAAATTTTAATAAAAATTAATAATAAATTACAAAAGCTTATAAAAGTAATTACAAGAAATTAAAATCAAAACATTTAATTCAATAACTTATTGAGCAAATAAAAAAAGGAGTATTTATTAAAAAAATATTAAATTTATTTTTAATAAAATTAAATTTAATTAAAAAAATTTAAATAACTTTAAAAAAAATTTAAATAAAATTAATTTAATTAAAAAAAAAAGCTGAAGATAAGTTATATAAGAAAAAACTAAACAAAATAATATAAAATGTTTTAAAATTCAATTATAAAAAAAATAATATTACAAATTTTAATTGTTTATTTAGTTAGCTAAAACAGTAGTATTAATTTAAAAATAATTAAAAATTAATATAAGAAAAAAATTAAAAATAATTTTATAAAAATATGTTAAGTTAATTTTATTTATAAAAGATTTCAAAAATTAAAAATTTAAATAAATAAAAAAATAGTATAACAAAGTTTTTTTTTAATAGTTTATTTAGTTAGTTAAAACAGTAGTATTAATTAAAAAAAATTAAAATTTAATTTACTAAAAAAATTAAAAAAAATTTAAGTTAATTTTAGTTAAAAAAAAATTTAAATAATTAAAAATTTAAATAAATAAAAAAATAATATATCGAAGTTTTTTTTTTTAATATATTATTTAGTTAGTTAAACAGTAGTATTAATTGAAAAATAATTAAAATTTAATTTACTAAAAATATTAAAAATTAATTCAATAAAAAATAATGTTAAGTTAAATTTATTTAACAAAAAATTAAATATATCAAAACTAATACTTAAATTTTTAAATTAAATTTTAGTTTTATTTAGCAAATAAAGCAAACAGGATCAATTAAAACCATTTAATAAGAGTCAATTATAAAGAAAAGTTTCATTATAAATAAATAAGAAATTTATTTTATTTAAAAAAAAATTATATGTATCAACTTATATATTCTTAAATAAAGTTTTATTTAGCACATAAAACAAATACTATCAATTAAAAAAAATATAATAAATGTCAATTATAAAAACAAAAAAATTATAATTATAAAAAAATTTAAACTAAAAATTACAAAAAAAAAGTTAATTACAAAAAATTAATACTAAAAATTTTAAATTCAAAAATATGTAAGAAGAAAAATTAGCAATTAATGTTGTCTTTACATTTCAAGTGAAAGCCGTTTCTGGCATGTATGTATATACACGTGAGCCATCTGTGCGCGCGTATTCTATATTATTTACGTTTGTATTTATTTGCATGCACCGCTTGTGGTATACAACAACTCTGTCGTCAGCCTAATAAATGCAAGTCAGCGACCCTGCCATTAGCAACGTCACCAAATGCGTGCGTGTGTGCGTGAATGTCCTCGTTGGCGAACACACACATGCACGTACAAACACACATATATGTACATGTAAATACATTATAAATATATATTACTATGCCAGCATATGTATGACGTTTTAATGGTAGGTTGTACGCATTTAAATGCGATTGTATGTGTGTGAGCTTACGGATGTTGGCTGTGTGCCTTGCGTACGCTGACCGACTGAATAACGGCGACCGAGTAACCGGGCTTATTTATTTGACACAACTCCTACACAGATACATATACAATATATATATATATATATTAACATACGACACATGCAATTACACATACATATACATATACTCGCGCACTTTCGTTGTACGCGCTTCTTCAATGACCACTACAGCGTTGTATCAATTTAAGTGCCATCTGTACTCGTACTCACCTGCAAAAACGAAAAAATGATAACAACAACAAAATAGTAACAAAAATTCCTCCAAAAAAATAACGGTATCTAACTTGCTTAAGTGATTGCTTGCGTTACGCTAGTGTTGCTGTTGTACACCAGCGTTGAACCCTGCCGCCAGCCAACAAGCAAATATATTACCTTGCCCCGGCTTGTTGCACAAACTTCCATTTTCCCCCATTTCATTTTTTTTGTCCTTAGTGTATGTGCGTATGTGTGTGTACGCGTGTGTGCTGTGGCGCGTAGGCGCTTTGTGCTAGCAAAGTGCTTTTTTGACAATCCAACAATTACTCAAAAACACAAAAACAAAAAACAAAAAAACTGTGAATAAAAAAAAAATCTTTGCAAAAATATTTCTTGTTGCTGTTTTTATATTGCGCTACCCGGCGAACGCATAAATATTAAAGTTTTCACAGAGCGCTGTAGCGCGTTTGTTGCCGTGTGCGTGTGTAGCACATTAGTGTTGTACGACTCCTGCGCTCCACGTACGCGCGTGCGGCTGGTCTCCTGACCCCCTCCTGCCAGCCAGCTGAGATTGAATGTGCCGCAATGTGGTGAGTATCAATTTAGTAGACCTGCTCACCTAAGCAGCGTGCCACACACATATATATATATATATATATGAATAAATTTGTATTTATATTAATGGTCGTTGGCCTGTGTGGCATCCTAAATTTACTTGTAATGTTGCCACTTCCATTGAACTTAGGCGCATCTTTGGCTCAAACGCCGTCGCTTCGAACGCGCAAATGCCAGCTAATGTTGCAAGGCGCACGCCCATAATATTAAAAGTATTTTTCTATGCTAAATATATATGATATATCAATATATTATATATATATTTATATATTTATCTTATATATAGTATATATATACATCAAGTACTGAGGCAGAGTCTGTAATTATAATTTCAATTACGCTGATGCCGCAGTAAATTAATTACATGTAATCATCACGTACGCAGCGCGCTAGTGTATGCAACATTTAAATGTATGCGAATATATGCATGTATGTGTGTATGAATGAATGTAAGTACGTAAGCATGCTTGTGGCATGCATGTTACTAACTGTTGAGTGCGCGCTGAGTGCTCGTTTACAGGCGAGTATAGTGTTGCAAGTTTGACTGTGGCAGGCAGGTGAACACAGCATCACACACACACTTACCGACTCCACGAATCTACGAGAATGTATGTATGTGCGCGCGCACTTTTTTCTAACTGTTTCCATCAGGATGTTTGAATTTGTTGCCATTGCTGTATTTTGGCACTTCGAGGATGCGGCGATGCTCGAGCTGCTGCCGACGGTGCAGCGTCGCACGCTCACTGCCAACGCGCTTGCTGCCACTTCATTCGCTTTTAATGTCTGCGTTGTCGATTGGCGTTATCGCCACATTAGCTGTAACGTCTTGGTCTAGCCACCAAGCTGTTGCCCATTTCCCGAACTAATCAGCATAAAATGTGATTTACGAGTACGCTGCAAGTGCCATTACATACATTAGGACTTAATCTATGGTATATGCTAGTAGGTAGATGAAGAAAGCGTCGTAGCAAATGAAATAAAATAAATAGAGCGAGATTAAGGCTTCGAAATGGAGAAGGGAAATGATAAGCAATGAAAAAGAAAATACGAAATGCAGCAGAAATAAATGGAAAAATAATGAGAAGGAAAAATTAGCAGCAAATACATATGCTTGCCACATATTTCGTGCGAGCAGCAGAGAAAAGTTTATGCCACAACCAGTAGACTACAGTCAGCAGCCGCCAGCCGCAGCTTCACAGAAATGTTGCGAATTTTGAAGTGCAGAAGTGCGAAAGCTGAAGGCACTCTTAGAATTTTAAACTCGAAGTACGGTCGGTAAATAGAAAAAAAAACCTTTTCGTTCATACTCTAACGTTTTTTTGTATACCGCTTCACCAGAACTGGTTCAATCTTCGTCCTTTGAAATTCTTTGCCAAAGCACCGAGCATGTTTCCGTTCCACAGTTTATGGCGTTTCTGCAATAACATGGCAAAAAATAACTTAGTCCAATTGAACGATCTCATTGGCTGGTCTACATGCGAGATTACATGTCATAGACGTCTTTTTTCCAATAAAATCTCATGGTTTTTTGGCTTGACTGAATATTTGGAGTTAAATGTTGTATAATCAGTAATGTTTTAACTTTTACAACCATGATATCAGAAGGCTTGAAGGTGAAATCACAGATCAATTAGATAAATATGATGATCCTTTCTCAATACTAGTCTTGTTATAGAGATTTATTCTCAGAGTCTTCCTTTGTGGTCAAAGAAAATGCTTAAAATCTTTAACTTTTAAAGAGGATATACGACTGAGCTTTTACTTTAATTAGTGGTACGCTCCTTGCCGTTTGCTAACAAATAAAACTTTACGCGAAAAGCAAAAACTTAATAGAAGAAATGCTTCTTTAGACAGCACGGCATATAACCCATCTGGTTGGATCTGTCCTTAACTTCCTATCTGATGCATCATTATAGTACGGTATGAGAGTTCCACCTTAAGAAAATCAAATCGGCTCTGACTAAATAACTTTCAGAGAGTCGCGCATCTACTAGGTTTAGAAGGACCTTTCTTTTTCCATGATCTGGATCTCGAAAGATTCAGCTCTAATATAAAATTTTTATTTTGACTACCAATATTGGGATTTGTGCGCGGAGAGAAGGTGCACTGAGCTTTTTTGTGGATGGATCGAAGCTAAGAGGGAGGGGAGAAGGTGAAATCTTCTGTCGGAAGCTCGCTATAAACTCTAACTTTACGCTAGACGCAAAAATTTCAGTACCGATGAGCTTGTTAGATAGCACACACTTGCCCCAGTTTCATCTGATTGGAAGTGAGTTGGCACTTCGTTGTCCTCTTGCGCTCTAGCGCTAGACCTTTGGATCTTCCGTTATCTCTGTAAACGCTGGTCAACAGCCAGAACTTGCAAAGAAATCCTTCTGGGCTAGAGTGAACCGTAAGAGGTTCTCAGAAGAACTTGTTCTTAGCAAAGTCAATCTGGCCGCAATTGTGGGTGTACGTTCAGTCAGATCCAATAGGCTCACTACGAGTCTAGCTTTTGCTAGACTAAAATTGAAATATCGCCGTATCTACCTTCAGTGAACCCAGCGAAATGGCTGAAATTGATATAAACCGCTTTAACAAATTTGTGGTATGATCAAATCGCTTTGTCGATCTGTGATGTTCTGCTGATCCATTTTCACAAAGAACCAAAAAACTTGGACGGCTGTGAACCAAGTGAGATTCAGCGTTACCCTTGGCACGCGGATCAACTCTACGCCCTAACGTAATCTAACCTTAAAATTGTGTGTAATACACCGAAACAACTCTTAATTTCTGAGAAGTACGAAATTGAATTAGGGTAAGTGAATTTTGCTTGATGAAACGTAGAGTTCTGAAAATCTTACAAATCTTTGCCACGAATATCTTACAATATTGACGAACCCAGAAACTTTTTGTTTGTTTCAAAACCCCATAAAAGATGAAGCTGTATGTCAACATAATATCAACAATATAGTCGCGAGATAATCACAGTATGTACTGTATTTTAAATAACTCTATGCACGATTGCATGTTGGTCCATCAGAGCAGCAACCGCAGCTTAACACCACAATGTAGTGAAGCAATAACTATTTTACTAGCTATGTGGTGTAACGTAATACCGGCAAAGTGATCTGCAACGAGTTGAGCCGCGCGGGGTCGCTTCCTATTCATCATCTAGCAGCACGTATTGTTGAGGAGACACCCATACAACAACAGTTGAGGCGTTGATGCTGCCGACCAGAGCACGACAGATACACAGGACACACAACTGCCACGCATTATGGTAGCTTCGTGCTTCATATATTTTCACAGTCAAAAAAAGTTGAAAAAAGTTTTGCCCGCAGCATGCCTTCTGCTGAGCGTTATTACAGCGTTAGCGTGACGCCGGGTCGACAGGATTTATTGTAGGTCTTTTCAAAGTGTAACATGAGGCGCCACGAACTCAGCGCATAGGCGGTGCGGTCTCTGTTGTGTAGGTTCGGTTGTTCGGTGTGGGGTTGGAAGGAGAACAAAATAAAAAAACAACAAAAAAAAACAAGCTGTAAATCCAGTGACAAAACCCAACAGCAACAAAGATAGACGCACACACAAAGAGAAGAAAAGAACAGTCGAAGCTCGTAAATGCCCAACTTTGTAACAGTTAAACGCAAATCAGTGAAAACGGAATGGCTAAGTTCAAAAAACGAAAAAACGAACACAAGCAAACCACACGCGCCGCACAAAAACGTTTGAAATGCAAATGGAAATCTTGAAAAATCACTAAAAAGTGACTATGAAACGTGAGCGAAATGTAAAGAAAATTCGGCAAATGACACAAAAATATTGTCGAAGCCCGAACACCAATGAACTCACACAGCAGTTGAGCGACTCTTAACCGCTGTCTGGCTGGTTCACAGGTTCGTGGCAGGCTGGCACGGCTCACCAACCAGTCGGCACAAGACGTGAGCTTAAGCGTATGCCTTTACCGTTAACATGCCCGTTATAAAGTAAAGTCGTGGTGTGTTATTAATCTTATGGATACACAGATACTCGTAATTTGCATAGTGAAAACGGTCAAAAGTGGACTTTTCGCAGAAAACGGCTTAGGAGTGACAGCGCGGGTGGGTGGCAAAAGCAATTCCAAAATCGCTACAACAACAACAACAACAGTAATAATACTAAAGCAATCATTGGCGCAACAGTAGCGTTCGCATTTATTGAAATATCCGCACGAATGTGTGGCTATTTAAGATAAGCGTCTTTCGTTTATTTGCTTTTTTTTATACGGTCGGTCGAAGTCTTTGGTGGCATTTGGCGCTTCATAGTATTTTCTTAGACACCCACAATGTGATGCTCATATTCACAATAGTATATGGTGGCACAGTGTGCTAACAAAGTGGAAAGAGTGACGTGCGAGCTCAAGTAAATATTATAATATATTTTGTATTGGAGCTTGGTGAATTCAATGAAATTAGCGCCAGTTGTCAAATTAGGCTTTGCAGGTATTGCGAACAGAAGCAGGGGACACAAAAAAGTCATTGGGGATAATGTAAAGATTTCCAAATGAGACATTAGCATAATTTGAAAATCATAAATTTCTGCGTCAATTACAACGGAATTATATTGTCGCTTAAGACTTTAGTAATTGTGGCACAAAAATTCTTGGTAAATCTCAGTATGCTAAGTTCCTCATTATATGGGACGCAATAAATTAAATAAGGAAAGAGGCCGCACATGTCACCAATCTCTATGTCGAGCGCACGTTCGTAGCGCTTGAGGGCGTATAGTCTGCAATACTTCAGTAATATACTGCTACAACCCCAGTTGGACCTATTTGACCAAGAATTCCATTATACTCAAATAGATAACACATTAGTTTCCATCAATAATAAATAAATTATATATGCCACAGAGCTGGAATCTTCTAGAAACCCATGTATTTGATAAAAAAATCCCTTATGCTCAGATAGATATCATACTAGTTTCCATTAATAATAAATTAATTATAGTTGCCACAAGTAATACAACAAGAGATTTTTCTAGCAAATAGTTCGTAAGATAAACTCGCTGTGAATTCAAGCTGATGTTCGAATGATCCGAAGTAAAGAAAAATCATAGAAACCATCTACCACCGTCAGTTTTTGAGATATCGAGCTAAAATTTTGCAAACATCCAGAAGCTGTGCTTATATAGAAAACTTTTTTATTTTACGAAATATCTACACAAAATTTGTCACGGATTATTGTTCAAGGCAATGGTACAAAGTCCGAACAAATTCTTCAGAACGGACCACTATAGCATATGTAGCTCCCATTTAAACTGTGAGCACAATAAGTTAATCAGCAATTAGTTTGAATGCGTTTAATGTTGTTTCAATATTCATATATTCGTCATTCATCCAGACTGTCGAAGTCTCTACGTCCCAGTCACCTCGAGTGCTTTCGTTTTACTTTTGCTTAATAGATTTTCTTAAATCTTCTCAAAGATTTCTGGTACGAAAACTTGGTCTGCCATACTCGTATTCACAACTATTTGGAATCATTAAATTTGACGCTTGAGAGCTTCCGTAATATCAATTAGGTCTTTTGTTTATTTAATTACGTTAAATTTTGTTTCCAAACTTTTATTTCATTAGCAAATGCATTGCTCACGTGCTTTGTTGTGTGTTAAGCTTGCGCTGCTCATTTGTCATCGATACCAGCCATTGTGTGCAAACTACATTTCGAAAGTCATGCGGTACACTGTGCCAACGCAAATTTCACATATTTAATAGAGAGTTATATTACAGTTGGGATCAGCATCACTTACAGGATCAACAGAAGTTGAAATAAACGCAAAAAAGGGTAAGGGGAGGCAGTCAAAAAAAGACAACCCTGGGCAGCACTTACTTACGTCGCAGCTACATGCATATACATGGACACATATGTATGAGATAGCGCTTGGGATAAGATAGTGCGGCATAGTGTGGCATAGTATATGATTGCGCCGCAGCTTTCCGTTCGCCATTTGTGTGTGTTTGATTTTTCCTCTCTTTTACGGCTATCCTGTTCGTTATTTCTTCATCGCCGGTTGGATTTCCTTCCGTCCTTCCTGTGCGCACACACGCACGCAGGCATACACATACTCACATATATTTAGTGAGTGTTGGAGTTGTTTGTAAGCTCAAGCATATATATTTACATGTAAGGAAATACACACACATACATACACTCACTTTTCGTACACGCGCCTTGTAGTTTACAATAAACGAGTTTACGTACTTCCTTCAGAAACGCTATGGGTTGTTGAAAAATTTCTACGTACGCAACGAATGAATTTGATAAAGTGGAAGCAGGAAGCTCACACTAAGGCATACCAAGGCGTATGAGCATAAGTAAGATGCGCTAAGTTGTTCATTCTTCGCGAAGTAAGACCTAAACTAGCGGAATGCATTTATAATTCGAAGCTGTTGCTGCTACGGTAAATAAGAACCAACTGTCAGTGGCTAAATATCCGAAATGTTGATGCTAGTTTGGGAAAATGCAGACTCAACCGATTTTCTCGACTAACAAGCTTATTGAAATGTGATACTATATGTAGTGTGTGATAAACATATCTATGCTTTTTTATCAATTTCTGGTACTTAGCTTGGATTACACAAACTTATTGTATGGACCACTTTCTATGGTCTCATTAGTTTACAATATTATTTATTAGTATTTTCTGTTGAGTCGTGTCTAGCGTGCCTAGCGTGTTTATCAAGTTTTGGTGTGTTCGTATTAGCTCAATGTTAATTAAGCGCGTTTGGTTTTAATTTTTTTTTTATGAACAGGCTCTATAGATGAAGACCCTGGCAGTGTCTTCGTGAGGTTTTGCTATTATTCATATTATAAAAGAGGGCACTGAAGAGTATTCGTTGGAATTTTAGGTAGTAGTGCGATTTTTTGTTTCGTTAAATCCATGTTAAGTTAGTCTTAACTCATTAGCCAAAATACTCATCACTGAAACTTAATAAAATAGAAGGTAGTTTAGGTTAGGTTAAATAGCGGACCGCAAGGGACGATAGCAATTGTGCTGCTTATAAACAGTACTTTGTGAAGCCAGTAAAGAACTCCAGTAATTAGTTTTAAATATCAACAAAGTGCCTTGTACCCATTATAAACTTGCTTAGGCATCTCATTTCTATTCTCTCCAGCTCAGCTGGTTGTCTAAGGATGTGAGATCTAAGTTGCATTAGCTTTGATCTTTCAAATGCGGGGCAATTAAGAAGAAAGTTTTGAGATATTTCTACCTAGTATTTTCCTAAGCAGCTTCTGCAACTGGCTTTCTGTAAGTTTTTAACCTTGCCGCCTCAACACCAATTGGACAATGAATAGTTATAACCCCTACAATTACGGAAAGCATAACCTATATTTTAAAACATGAGAATCTTACAATCGCACAGGTACTGATAGTTAAGCAACGCTCACCCAGCTCTCGCCAGCCCAGCTGTTCAATAATAATACACAAGAGAATAGCGAAGCGCCGATTGGTTGCCACTACAATGACAGCGAGGCTGAACTTATTAGCTTTATAGTTGCCTGCAACTCCGCTTTGGATTGGTACCCCAACTAGTCTTATCCAGAAGTAACCCAATGCCGTTCATAGTGAGGTTAAAGTCGTACTTTACAGATCTCGAGCGCATGGTCAGTGAATTCAAGGCTAGTAGTGTCGCGCTACTAGGGGAGTGGACAGTCGCATTCCTAGAGGAAGTGATACTTCGGTGCACAACAAAGATCTACTGCCTTTTTGTACTTGCTTAAAACCCAAATAACGGAAGCTTTGGACGAAATTTTTTAGAATGCCTGGAAAATTATTTTACTGGGAGCATTTTGAACTTCGATCTGCTTATTCACAAGCACAACTTAACCTGAAAATAACCATAAATGGAAAATGCAATTATAATTTCTGAGCGCTTTATGGCGAACCCTTAAATTTACACGTACACTCATCGCTTTCGCATTTATTGCACTTGTGTGCGTAAGTGTTAAATTTATTTATTCCTTTATATTTATGATTATAAGCTCGTGCTCGGGCTGTGCCTTAGCAGACCGTTAACGACACCAACTGCCGTTGCCTTAGCGATTCGCATTTATATGTATGTACGTGTGCGCGTGTGTGGAAGTTAATCAACTGCGGTGCTACTTTCTCAACAATTTGGCGCATTCAAATTGATTGCCATCGACACATCCGTGTTGCTCGGTCACTCGGTCGTGCGGTCACTCTGGCGTATACGTACTCCAGTGGCACTCACTTTGTGCGCACGAGTGCCCGCACACAAACGCATGAGTACATTGAAAACATACGGTGCTTTTTAGTGTGACAGTTCATATTTATGTGTCGACAGGGAGAGCTAGATAAGTCTAGTATTTTTTAAAATAAACTATTATTTCTGGATCGAAAATACTATTTGTTGATTGGACATGCCTTAATAATCAACTCGTGACTGATTTTTTTATAGCTTTTTTATTATATAAACGTCTCAAACAAAGTGTATTTTACTGTATAAGTCTCTTAGCCCATTAAAATCTCCTGCGATCACATCAGCTCTTCAGTTTTGGCTTGTGCTTCGGGCTTTCTAACCTAATAAGTATGTCTTTAGCAACTTTTATATGGTATGTAACTGTGTTTTCTAGTCGTCAGAATGGTTTTTTTTTCTGAAAGTCTAAGAGGGTAAAATGTTGTTCCCCAAATCTTCTTTGCTGTCAACCCACTATTGTTTCATATTCACTTGAAGAAATTCACCAAATTTGACTGGATCCCTTTTTCGTCGTCCATTTACCTCGCCTTCTTTGTTTTTTGCTTAGCTCGAAGAACACTAACGTTCCAAGGCAGTCCTTCTTCGGTATATATTCACTTGGTTGAGTCTACTACTTCGGATTTTCCCTAGCTTCAAGTATATCGAACTGGAGTCCGGTTTCGGTTAGCTCTTGTATTTCGTATGACAAGGAGGTTGTAACTGGTATTGGTCTTGTGACGGTTTTCCGACTTGAATAGCTTAGCAAGTTTCAGGGATATGTTAGCAACATTAGAAAACCGTTACAAGAAATAAACCAGTTACAACCTCCTTGGTTTAGTTTGGGTACTCCTTCGTTTGAAGCGGTTAACTGTTTGGTATCTAGTAGGTCAAGGTCGGGTCAATTAATGTTTCTACTGCCTGGTTTTGAGCGGTCTTTATTAGTTCCAAAGCATGTATGAACCCGTCGAGCTAACTTCGATATGGTTTTCATAGATTAAGTAAATGGTTTCATCACTTTAGCTCATTAGACCACAATATGGCCGCTGATGACTTTTTTCCATTCCATTGACAAATCAGTCGCGCCTTATTTTAGTCGACCCGACCTACAGCTCAGCAACTCAATCGACAGCTAAAAGCAAGAGCAGAAGTAGTTAACGGCTAACAGCTGCCAGTGCCGCCAAAAGGCGAATATTTGTGCGCCTTTACGACTGTGTGCGTGTCAAAATATGCACACATTTCTTTTGCCTCATTGCTTTATTGCGTTATTTTTTCCAATGTGCCACTGCATGTGGCACTTTATAAGGAGCAGCTGCGACAGCTGCGGCGACGAAGACGCCGACAACAGCGACAGCAAAAGCAACAGCAACAGAGACTGCCTGCGATAAGCTCAACTATGCAGCTGGCATGGTTCGTGACTGCGGCTGCCCTGCCAACACTGTGATTTCCACGACCAAAGTTAGTTGAGGTTATGGTGTTGGCTTTTACGCGCTGTTGACTATAGCCCTACAGTGGGTGGATTTGGGTTGGCGTTTGTGGTCGAAGCGGCGCAAAAGTCAAAGCGAAATATGCCTATGCGCTTACGCATTGATTCAATTAAATACGGGCGGACGGCACGGCAAACACTTCTCTGAGACACTCCCACCGTTCTGCTAGCAACGCGCTGCCAAGCCACAATGAGAAAGCTTAACACAATGGCTGCGCGTTTGTCTGTGTTGCTGCGTCGCAGCGCTTCTGTACCCCCTACGCCCTCCTCACTTACAATTACAGCGACTGAGCCAGCCACGCAGCGCTACGTCACGTCACGCCACGCTACGCCATACCAAGCCATGCCGCATTGCTCGCCGCCTTTGCTTTGTCTTTTCGTGGTATCTCTTGTGCCGCATCATTGTGTGGTGTCTTTTCAGTCTTTCTTTTTTCATTTTTGGGTTATTTTAGGCGAAAACCAAAGCACAAACGCGCATCGACCGCAAATTAGATATGCTCGAGGGACTGGTGTGGACCACTTATGCGGTGTAGTTGACTGCCAAACTGACACAGTGACTGACTGACTAACTAGCTGAGCGACTGACTGAGTAACTCTCTGTAGCTGGCTAAGTGCCTGCCCAGCTGCCGGTTTTGTCTGGCTTATAACCCCCTCTCCCCAACTCTACGCTATACGCTCTGCGCTCCGCGCTCCACAATCAACAAAGCTGAATGGCTTACATTGTCTAGCTGGCTTTCTTGGGCTACTCTACTAACGCGCCTAAGGCCATTTTACGAGGTGCTGAATGAATGAGTGCCTGTTTTGGTTGCTAGGTTGGTTAGAGCTTTAAGTACATATGTAAGGCCCTGCGGGTGGGTTTTCGAGCGCGCAACAGTAAAAGTCAGTAAAAGTGCGCCCAAAAAAGTCATACAAATACACAGACACATAAATATGTGTGTGTTTGTTTTATTTTAAGCATTTAGCATATGTGTTTGCACGCGTCGACGTGTGTGTTTTTGTTGTTTTTAGTGAGGGTGTATTTTCGCATTAAATGCGTTATCAACTAGGCTCTTCGTTTATGACAGCATCGATAAGCCGATACTGACACGACAAGACTCTGGTGGCGTCAGACATGTGCAAATCACAAAAAAAAAGAGAAATATAAAAAACAAAAACAAAAAAAAAAGTTAAGCCCAAACAGCTCTTAAAATAAAAATATTTGCACATAAGCGTTAAAATGTTTACACAAACAACACATACATATATGGCTCAACTAATGGGCTGCCGGCGCTTGACTTGCGGACTATGTAAATTTGCAGAGTTTTATCGGAAAT
The DNA here is from genome assembly GCF_042242935.1 of Bactrocera oleae. Taxonomy (NCBI): domain Eukaryota; kingdom Metazoa; phylum Arthropoda; class Insecta; order Diptera; family Tephritidae; genus Bactrocera; species Bactrocera oleae. The sequence continues at coordinate 5,783,810 of NC_091537.1, read as the reverse complement.
AAATCCGCTATATTTAAACGAATTTACATATGGCATGACCGCGTGTGCCACATTCATGCATAGATCCGATCAAATATGTTTGTTTAGTGATTTTATTTTAATTGGTGTATACGCAATTTCTCAGCGCCATAAAGGGTATTGGCTACTAGATAAAAGTTAATGCTAAGTTTAAATCGGTTTAAAGCGGCTTAAGTACCGGAGAATTAAAGTTAATAGTTTATGGTTTCATCAGAGCAATGTGAAGTTTTATTTTATTCAGCTCCGCCTTCTTAAAAGAAAGCACACAATGTAAAGAAGGAAAGAATAACGATATCGCCAAGGCCGTCATTGACTTCCATGAACAACTGCAGAAGATGTCGTAAAATCCGCTTGGTCCTTCACTTGGTGCTTGAGTTTGCAATAACATAAAATCAACTTCAAATCATTCTCTCGACGTAAAGAACGACCAACAGTTCCGGATTTTCATACGGACAATCACAATCGATTCGGTGTTCTTCAAAATTTTTTAAAAGAGTTTTCCATACAAGCATGTGGTTCCGATTGTTCAGTTTGTATGGCAGCTATATGCTATAGTCATCCGATCTAAATTCTCTAAATTCTTCGGGGATTACATTGTTGCCTTAGAAAATAAGTCTTGCCAAATTTTATGAAGATATTACGTCAAACAAAATAAAAAAATTTCGATTCTCAAGTTTTTATGGTAGATATTATATATGCTATAGTGGTCCGATATTGGCCGTTCCGACAAAAGAGCAGCTTCTTAAAGAGAAAAAGAACGGGTACAAAATCACAGGTCGATAGCTTATAAACTGAGGGACTTGTTTGTATATATACAGACAAACGGACATGACTAAATCTCATCTCACTCAACTCATCATGCTGATCATTTATGTATATATTTGATAGGGTCTGAAATTTCCTTCTGGGTGTTACAAACTTCGTCGCAAACTTAATATACCCTGTTCAGGGTATAAAACGGGAAGCAACTCATTTCTTCTAGCGATAGAAGCTTCCGCAGACAAGTGAACTGCAACAGAGCCTTTCTTCGATGTAACGTCCGCATAACGAGTGGAGCTACAGAAGCAGGAAAGAGCTTACAAGTATAGAAATCGCTACTGTCAGCGAATGCCCGGGCTTCATCAGGCGAAGCTGTTTCTGTGAGAGTTCAATTCTAAATGTGCAAGGAACTACATAATTGTTCTCCGCAGGGACAAATTAAGGTAGCTAGTAGGGTCTTACAAAGATCAGGTAGGCAAAGGTGTTATCTGTATAGATTAGGATACTGTTTCAGAGCTCTTTGTCAGTCTGCGACCAGTAGGCAGAGACACTAGAACACATACGCCTTGATTGCCGCGTAATCGCAAATGGCAAGAGTCGGGCTATCGGGGAAATGAAACTGATGAGATAAAGTATCATAACCATTAAGTCAGGAGCTTTACTAACTATTTTTGATTCAACTGTGTGAAATGAAGTGTGTAACAACAGTAAAGGGCACAGTAGACAATAGGTCGCAGTGAATTCTTTAACTTTTAATCTAATCTATACAAGTCGGTCATGTCAAAACACCACAGAAACTCATCTTAGCAAAATAAGGTCAGCCTAAATACAGGTGCACACCATTCTTTATAAAAACTATTCATTTCAGGTTAATAAGAAGCAGAACTTTCGCAACCATACAAAACTGATAATGAATTTATTGGGTGATTCAAGTCGAGAACCACTACCATCGAACTTATCTGAGCTCGCGGAATGAATAGAACACTATTTTGGTCGATCACACATAATTTTGCTAAATTATGCCAATTTCCATAACAGTGTTACCACTTTTGAAGTGAGACTTACAATAGAAGGATAATACTGGCTGAACTTAATATACTTTGCTTTTGATCTACCAATTATTTACATCATCGTTAAAGCAAGCGGAATTTTAAGGGGTTACATAAATCTTCGGAATAATAACACATTTAAATTAAGTATTAAAAACAAAAAACAAAAAAAAAACATTATTAAACATAGACCGCTTTCTGCGCGAGGAAAAACCCATGCAACTCCCTAAGGCCTTGTGACAGACTTCTCAGAATTCGCATCGAAATAAATTACTTTTGTAGTGGAAGCAATTTTATAGTGAGAGGAAATTGAACTTGTCAACCCTTTTTAGAAAGGTATAAATTAAGCATTTTGAGAAACAAAAACGATTTATTCACATACATAAAAAGCATGCTCCGTTAGCTTTTACACCCGCAAAGCAGCATGGGTCATCCATCATATCAAGTGGGTGGAGTTGATTTGTATTCATAATGAAAGGATAATTGGCGTAAACCGGTAGTATGAGAGCTGCCCACTCCCAAGTGAATGGCAAACCAATATTTATCAAAATTAAACCATACTTCAATCATTAGCGGTCAAATATTTGGGTATTGTATATGCTTGCTGACGTTGCGGACTGCACTCTGTGATTTATTGACTTATATTTAGCATCCATTGTGTTACTTAGAAGGAGGTCAAGATGTTATCAACGAAAAAAATTATTTCATAGTTTTGTATTGAACAAGTGTGAAAGCGTACGCTTGAGTATTTAAACTGAGATTAGGGTACATCTGAGACATGCAAATGTTCTAGGCTTATCATGCAATGTTGGAAGGTTAGATGTGAAGAGTATTAAATTTTCAGGTACTGGGATATTATTCAAGAAATAGTTTTTAAGATAATTATCTACAAGTAACGGTCGGTGAGGATTAGTTGTTGGACCTTACACTCGACAGGTCTCGGGTTCGATTGTCATTTACGACCAATACTAAACATTGTGTTTTTTAATAAAAATTACGGTATACTTTTGGTAAGCAATGACCAACCTGTGAGGGCCAAGAAACAGTCTATAGACCCAGATTACACAAAACTTGTATATTCTATTTTGTGGGCTAATATCAAAAAAAAAAATTATACGTAGCATTTCTGCGAAATACTGAAGATCCGGTCATTCTGGCTTATAGAAAAATCAATTGAGAAATCTGAGGTGAGATTAAATCAGATTCCTCTCTTGTTATATTTAAAGGTCTGCGTTTTTCACTGTGCAGTTTAATAGAAACTAAAGAACTCCTCAGGAAAAATTAAGGCTTCGTACTCAAAATCTCTGTTCATAAGAATAGAGCCTAAGGCCATCTTAACAGGTTAAATCAATGTTATAGCATAATTTTGTTTTTTAAAAAAAGCGCGTGGGATAGTGTAATACTCTATTGAGCGCCAAAAACCCGTCAGAATCGAGAATCACAATATTTTGCTGTACATTCTTAGTCTTCTTTGAGACAAATAAGCGGTTAAATAGCAACATATTGTGGCTCTCTGGTTGTTTAAGCGATCATGATTGTATACGGTCTCAGTTATGGATGATACAATTTCTTGTTTCAGAAGAGCCCACAGACCTGCAGCGGAACTCAAATGTACCTACACCTATCCCTAAGTAATTATTGCTACTGTTTTATATTTCTATAAGTCTCAAGTTGCTTTTGAAGAAGCGATAAATCTTACTTGAAGTTTTTTCAAGTCAGTCATATTTAGTTGTAAAGATCTGTTGTGACGGAAATCGTGTTGTATCGCACAGAAAAAATGTCCATACAGTTTTATAGAGGCATACATTGTTTCGATTAAAAAGTATATATTATATTACATGAGCGCTGAGTTTAAATTATAAAAACATACTTATTTTATATTCAGCTTAATATTATATATTTTTCATCCGCGTAGCAAACAAGCTTTTGCTATTAAAAATTTTACGTCTTAACATTTTTATTAACTCTTTTCACTCAAAATTTTACTGACCACCCCTAATGCACATATGCACGTACTTGAATAATAAAATAACATCAAATATAAGCTGCAATAAAAATGAGCATAATATTTATAAGAGCGCCAGTGTGTACACCTTCAATGTGTACTTAACGAAAAGCAATAATAAAGCTACCGTTCTAACCCAGCCATTCAAATCTACCAAAGATCAACCAGCGCGCTGCTTTTTACAGTCGCGCACGCACTTCCCTCCACAAATCCAACATTTCCTTGCTTACTTTCCGCAACGCCATTGTTTTAAGTACTACGTGCGCTCTTTACGCTACGCAACGTCTTCTGCTTCGTTGACTGCGCCTTCGAGCAATGCTCAGACTAACCAATGCGTCGTCTATACACTAAGTTCCCATACAAGAAATCCTCTAGGCGACCGACTCATTCCATAGACAGTGCTGAGCGCACACGCACTTACCGCAAAAAAAAGCCAAACCAAAAAAAAAAAAAAAAAACCGCCCGCAGCCTAACAACCGTCAGCGCATACCAGCTGCTGTCGCGCGACCAGCCAGTGTATGCTTTGAACCCCTTCCGCTGTTGCCTTCCGCCCGCCCACAACCATTGGCAGCATTCATTCACGCCACTTACGCGCCTAAGTAAAGTGGCGCTGGGAAAATGTGTGCTGCATTAGTCAGTTATATCAATGAATGACTAAATGAGTGAATGAGCAAATTTGTGTGGGTGTTAGTGAAAGCACTGCCGCGTGTGTATGTGTATGTGTGGGTGAGCCTGCGCGTAAATTCCTTCATGAATTCAGCCCTACAAGTTTTTCATTGCCTATCAGCGCTCCCTTTTTATAGCACTCCGACTGCTGAGTATGTGTGTGTTGCGCGCGCGTTCGTGTGCGTGCGCGCAAGTGTGCTTATGCGTGTACGCGCGTAATTCTAATTTAATTTAATTTCACGAAGTATTTAAAATTAAATATTAAAAAGTTTTTGTGCTGATGACGTTGCGACTTCAAAGTACCGTGCAATAAAACCAACGACTCCTTGTAAATTTGCAAAAGTAAAACAAAGTGAACAAAAACAAAAAACGAAAATTTTAAAAGTAAAAAATTATAAAAAATGAAAATATAATAAAGAAAAATGCATTTTAGCTAGAACGATTTTTGCGTGCACGCACTTTTGCTGTTTGCTCGTTGGCAGCTGTTGGCTGTACGCGCTGCGCCATTATTTACCGACTTTGTGCTTATTTTGGTTGGCTGGTTTACGGCTTAGCAGACTGCTCGCTTAGCTATGCCGGCGTGTAGTTGTTCTGGCGCTGATAGTATGGGATATGCATACCCAATTAAATAAAGGGGTTAGCAATAAGGTCCACAGAAGGCTCAAGTGTAATAAAAATAGGTATGTGAACAAGCTGATTACACATATGATCATCAAGGCGCCTTTAAGGTCGCATAGATACGAGCAAGACGAGCTAGTTCCATAAAAACCAATTACAACTACTCTCCGGACTAAGAATATAAAGAGTAATGCTAGCTCGCATGAATATCCGCCTATGGACGCACAAGGACGCACAGTTCTGACTTGGCTAAGCTCGTTTCATAGGTCCTGTTGAAAAAAATAGATAGATCCGAACCATACCATTCATTTTACAGATACGCCTGAATTGGAGCTATCTCGTGGATTATGTGCACCCAGCGCATCATTTGAGAAGAGCTTTTTAGAAATTTTCTTCCTAAAATTGTTGCTCGATAGACTTTCAAGGTCGCACAGTCCCAATAGTACTGAGTTTGACTCATACATACGACTAAATGCGAGCTCTATGCAATCAGCGCATCAATTGTGTGATTACAATTTAGCGCCGTATATAACCGAGGTCTCGACATTCCATCAAAAAGTTTCTATTCCAATGACCTCTGCCAAATATTTACATAACCTCTAATTATTTAGGTGTTGTCTGGCGTTTGTCTTAAGACACTTTGTCCCGATATAGGCAGTTGTCGTTCACATTTATATCGCTTGATTTTACAAATTTAACGGAAAAACGGGTTTTTAGAAAAATAAAGACTGAAGGTTTTTACTTAAAAACTTTTGGATCTTTTGAGAGGATAAATGTCTGATTCGTAGAGGTTTTGGACTTCGCACAGATATTCGACCAAACTGGGAGCTTATATATATACATGCTGCGAAGAATTTACTCTTGAATTCGCTCTCTATGTTCTCTCTGCTCGCTGAGAGCGATAAGACTTTTCATTTAATCGGTCAGAATCTCAACACACACTTCTTCTGACAGCTACCTTTAACGACATCGAACGCGAATGTTGAGAAAATTGTTTAGTCAAGTTTGTGTCAAGACCAATAAATACATATATACGGAATGACGGTCTGGTATGAAAAAATACTGCTGCATATAAAAAAATGTGTATAATTTCGACTCAAATGAGGACCCCTCTTGTGAACTTTTAAAAGACTATTTAACAAAATCTTCAAGACAAGACAAGCTGAAGCTAAGGCAAGTCAAAGCTCTTGTGCAAGTCGAGGAATTAGAGGCAGAGAACCCCGACCTTAACATATCAGATATCAAACGACAGCTGGACTTTTACAAAGTCTACGTCTCGTTTTTCATAAGGTACCGTTATCACAAACTGTCAATATCGTGCCGCTTTAATTGAAACCCCCTTTAAAATTACTCGTACATATGTGTGTTTCCGCCTCCACTAGTTAGCTCTCGGAACGCATGGCTGTCGGTTGGCTTGGTTCACTGCTGATTACTCCAGGTACATCTGCGCTTAACACCAGCCGCTGTTGCAGCACCACTAACCACTTACGAGTTAACAAATATCTGTACTACGTATATACGCCTCGCACGTCGCACGCTCCAGAAGTGCGGCCACCCGCTTTTTGTTTCTTGCTAGTTAAAACGTGCTCAAAAGAGCATTGGCCGCATTTGTTGTCACACAGCATCGTCGCGATGTTGTTTTTTTTATTCGTGTATTATTTTCTAGTTGTTGTTGTAATTTGTTTTTGTTGTCGCTGCTACTATGTACACATGTTGCAAGTAATAGTAGTTTTCGTTTTCGCCGGTAATGTTGCTGATGTTGATATTGACGTTGTTGACATTACCGGCTGCCGCACCGGTAGTTTTCTGCCATTGTTACTGCTGTTGTTGCTGTCGTTAACATAACACTTTGTATGTTTTATATGTGGGCGATGGCGTACAACGATCTCTGATATCTGATTCTGATAGGTGAACAAAATTGATGGTTTGTGGCACACTTGGTGGCAAGCACCCCCACGCCCGTTGCATTGCGGCAAGTGGAGCATGCGAAGCTAGCCGTGTTTTTTCCACATTATAAACACGTATTCTCCAGCATATATGGTATATATGTGTGTGTATGAGCATGTGTGTCGACAAATATGCTTTTCATTTGGTTGCATGCTGCGTTTGCCAAAAAATTTCATCGAGTTTTCACGGAGCGCTAGTGACTCTTGTATTGTTGTGTGCATTTTGGTTTTACCTATACAACTGACTTTCATGAGTTTGGTATTTGATTTAATCTCGAAGAATGCAATTTTCTTCAAAAATCAAAATTGAATATTTTGTTGACTTTTGGCAACTTTTTATTTGTGTTGCAACAAATATTTTGTGTGGTTGGCCACCAAAGTCAGTTTGATGAAGTACGTGTCTAATACTGGTCATATGGTTCGAAGTCGATCGGTCATAGAGATAGGCAACATTCCAGTTATTAATGTGTTTCTATCAAGGAAAAGTTTGTGTTAAAAAATTGTCTTCACAGAACTGAGAGAAGGAGCTAAAGAGTCTAGAAATATATAATTTTTTTCAACCAACGCGCAGATATGACTGGCACAAAACCTACAGTATCAAAATAGTTCATATATGTGGGTTGCTGAATCGATATCTACCACTTCTCTCTTGACCATATCTCAGCTTCCAAAGTGTTGTGTAAAGATTTATCTTATACCGATATGTCTGCTTTCGGTATCTCCGAAGAACTTAGACGGCTACAAGGATTATCAACATTTCGTCGGATATAGTAAAATCTCATCATGCTGGTACTCTCTTTCGCACCCTAATGTATGGTGTAGGAAGATGATTGAATTGATAGAGGAAGAACAAAAACAAATTAGACTACAAAGAATTGATGTCAACTGCTGGCAACTCAGTCGAAATGGATCACTTTTGTATAGTTGAAAGTATAAATAATTCAAACCAAGATCAGCTAAAGCATAGTCGCAGTATAAGTCTGATCTGATTGATTTTTATATGCAAGTATGTGATGCTAATCTTTCTCTTTTGGTTAAAGCTACTTTCAAACTATTAATTTTTTCCAACCACTGATGGAATGATGTAAGTCCGTGTTATTTTAATAATGGCGTTGGTTCAACGCCTTCATATTTTCTAAATACTCCTCTTACTTGCTTCCTCAAAACTTTATAGCAGGTATTAGCAGAATTGTGTTCTCAAATCACAGTTTTATTAATATTTTTCTTAATCATCCAGATAAGAAAAAGGCTTATGTGCATTTTGTTTGCTAGTGCATGCTGAATACAGAAACCCCAAAATCACGTGGTGTATATTATAGTTAGACTTAAGTGCTAATTCAGTTCAAAAGTATCCGAAGTAATGAAGTGGAACAGTAAAAGTTATCGGTAGCTTGAGCTTTGAAATTCCAGAATAGGTTGAAATGGGGTTCCAACTCTTCAGTCGTCTATCGCTGGAGGGAGTTTGTCCTTTATGTCGCAAAGATCAAGTAGGAGCTGAAGTGTTAATAAAGAAGAAATGCTAATTGTTCGAGAATTTCGACTAACTTTTTTAGAAAAGATTAATGTTACTGCAGCTAACAAATAAATAAAAAACCGTAATGTTGTTTTGTTGTTTAAAGATTCTCAAGATTTTATAGATTTAGTGGGGAAGAAATGTATTCTCATATGAGTCTCTGTAACAGACGAGTTGACTCCAAATGTTGCTAAGAAAACTTGTATGGAAAATACGAAGGATACAGATCGTGTAGTAAAGTATGATGAATCTATATTTTCCACTAAGAATATGCTCTCACCTGGAAGATCTTCAGCGGAAAAAAGTAATATGTTTAAATGAGTTATAATTTAGTTTAGCGAAAAACAATGGACTGAGAAGGGAAACTGTATAAAAGCAACGTCACCTGCGGTATCTGGATCAGTATGATGAAGTACAGCTGAGTGGAAATCGGTAACTGTACTCCTAAATAGGGCGGCTTGAAACTCTGAATTTATGATTGGAATCAGAAACTTGCCAATTCGCTTCTAATACGGTTATGGATAGAAAATTTTAGTGATCTTACGAATTGTTGTGTTCTTAAAATGTTACGGAGCCAAGGTTTTAGTAATACTGCGAGCTCTTGCAACGTAAGCATCTTACGGACAGAAGATTTTAGTAATCTCACGAGTTTTTCTTTTGTTAGAGTGCTCGCGGCACCACAAATCTCCTATATGTTCCCTATGTTTCCCCTGTTTCTGGTTGCTAATTTGCTAATAGCATAAACTCTAACTTATCCAAATTAGTGTTCGCTGAGAAAACCCGAAAGTCTCTCTGTTCAAAAGCATACTACATATTCCTAGATTATCACTTAAGCACAGTTATTGTACAATATAGCTCGTGGTAACAACCAAGTCTAGTAAAAAGATACTCGGAATCTGCAAAACTCGAAATTGGTTGAATTTCAACTACCTGGGATCACACAGTCAACCCACTTGGAGACTTATTAATAGCTCTTGACTGGTTTTCATCGCATGATTGGCGGTATTATATTTCCGATTTTCACTTAAAATTGCATTAAGGTCACATTGATTGCCTCCAAATACAGGCTTGGCCATAAAAATAGCACTTCGCCATTGTCTTTGATTACGAATCGACATTTTTATTTAAACGGCTAATGGAATATAATCACTGTGCCGCTCGCAGAGCGATAACTGTCGAATCATTTGGTGTGGAATGCAACGTAATCGGCGCGACAGACGTTGGCTGTCAACAGGACGTTTTGGTTATGAAGAAGTGGTGTGCCTTGGAGTGCCTTGCAACAGCGGCAGCTGTAATAATAAAAATGTTGCCAACAAAAACAACAGCAACAATCAATGATAGCAAATAGCGCATACAAAGATGCATTTGCGGCAAAAATGCAAAAGGAGAAGGAGACAGCAATCGGTCGGTATGTTGAGTAGAGACGTGGTGACGACGGCGCGGTGAGTTGCCAGGCGGTGGTGTTGGCGTCGTGTTGGAAAGATGGCAGAGATGTTGAAGACGATAGTGTTGACGTTAGTTTCCTACATAATGACTAATTGTTGTTGTTGTTGTTGTTGTTGATGTTGCTGTTATTATTATTATTATTGTTGTTGTTTTTGTAATTTACTTTGTTGCTGCTTGAGCTCGATTGGTGGTATTTTCACTGTTGTTATTGGTATTGTAATTTCATTTGTTGTTGCAATTTCCTTTGTTGAGCTTTAGCACTATTGATTATATTTTTGTTGTTGTTTTTTTATGTAGCTGTTGCAGCATTTTTAATATCACAATTGCAGTTGTTGCAATTGCATTTGTTGTTGCTTTAGCACTATTGGTTCTTCATTGCGGATCGGCAATCGTATACCGTTGTTGTTTTTGTTGTTGCAGCTCTAATTGTTATTGTTATTGTTATTGTTGTTATTGCTGTAACTGGCAATGGTGTTAATGACGCTGTCGATGCTGTTATCCTCACCTTTTGTTCGACACTTCTCATTTCATGTACAATAACATCAGCATGAACAACAACAACAATAGCAATTTTTAGATTCAGGCTAATTCCCAATCTAATGGCTTCACTATCAACAACAATTGAAGCGAACAAAAGCCAACCAACAGTAAGCCGTAAGGCATTTCAACTTCGGATGCGGACAAAATGAGAAGCCACAAACACACTCACGCGCACACAGTTATAGACTCTAACTAACTGTATATAAGAGGCCGCTCGTGTGCTCGTAAGGAGCGCTTGCAGGGCGTGACAAGAAGTTAAGCCATCGTGCGCCGCAATTGCTTTCTTCGTCGACGAAGAGCGATGAGTGCGAGGCTGGGAGCGAGCGATTGTGGGCGACTGAATCGTTTGTCGGCTGCACTGGGACGCAGTCCGTTAGGCTATTAGAGCATCAACTCAATCAGCCACAAAGTGACAATGGCTTCAAAGGCAGCACACAAAAGGCAAAAAACCCAAAAACAAAAAAAAAAGCGAGAACATAATATAAGTGAAGCGAATACAACAAAAACAAAAAACAAAAAACGGCAACGGAATCGACGTATTGCAGGCAAGCATAGAGCACAAGTCGAAGAGGAAGCGAGAAATAGGAAGCGTGTTAAGCGTAGCGTGCGCCAGCTGCCGGCAGGCATTGCCACGCAAGCTATGAAGCTTTTGGAAATAGTTGCAGCTGCGGTTGCACTTGAAAAGCTATGGCCGCAACGAATGGAAGTGATGCGGAGCGGGGGATGTTAGGAAGTAGGAAGACTGTTGAAGGAAAAAAGTGTTCCGGAATTTCAATTGAAGTTTTGTTGAAAAACTCTTGAGCTATTCAGGCGCGACGAGTGGAAAATTGGGTTTATATGGGCGTATGCGTATAGCCATATATACAGGGTGACACAATTCGTGCTAGTACTGTTTTTAGTCGGCAGCCACTGTCGTACAAACGACATTTCAACTATCATTCCAACCTTGATAGAGTTAGGCGATTGTGTAGGAAAGCGTTGTCTCGACGCAACTCGTGGCTATTCGTAAAAACATATTGAAAATCTTTTTCGTTAAGCGCAAATTTTTAGGCTTTCATAGATTCCAATCAGTTGGTACTATAGTATGAATATAGTTGTATAAGTCTGCTATTAACGAGACGATGATCTTAAGCCCTAAAACTTAAATAATGACCTCGGCTCTAGGACTAGGCTTTTTTAAGGGCAACTATATTGTATTAGAATCCACAATTCAGTCACGGTCTGAATATTTTACAAATTTTATTATTAACCAGTCTAATTTTTTATGTTATTTGTGTCTTCCACTAGAAGAAATTTCGATGAAAGGAAAATTTTCAAGTCTATTACCTCTCAGAATACCGTTATTTCGAAAAGAACAGCACTTTGCAAGGAAACCATAGGATACAAAATCTAAAACTCGAAGTAGGATTCAGAATTTCCTACAGCAACCATTTGATGTTGAATTTCTGGTGGACTATATGATCGCACGGTTGTCTGAAATCTCTTAGACTTTTAGCTACAGGGTTTTTTGAAGACACAGGCTCTTTTGAGGCAGAACCTTCTATTAGAAGAGTTAGACGAAATTCTCAAGGAACCCGTATCGAAATACCATTAAACTATCTGCTGAAAGAATAATGAGACAATAACTTCAGGATGTACGATTTTTCTCATCGATCACGAGCTGTAGTCTCTTAGACTTTTTCTTATATCATTTTCAGAGAGAACTTGTCTATTTTAATGATATCTTGGGCATTTTATCTCAAGCGGTCGCTCTAATGCGGATGGATCTAATTGGCATCGTATTTAAAATCGGACGACTTGGATACAGGCGACATTCATCTGTTCGAACGGAAAATTTAAGGAGAGATATCAGAAACGAGTGAAATGCGTGTGGCAACACCCTCTATATGAGTCTACAACTTTGTTTGTATACTTCTCAAAGATTCCACTGACAAATGCACCAGCTGACGCGCACTTTGCACTAAGCTTTGCTGCTGGAGCATACTCCGGAACGAAGAGTAACGCAGCGCCAGCGCGATTTCGGAACGTGCCAATGCATTGCTGGCGCCAACCAGACAAAAACCATATTGTTGCTAATGACAGCAATGCAACTGTCAATATGATGCAACGACTGCGTGTGCAACTAGGAACTGGGCACATACTGTCACATAGACTAAAGGGAGGCAAGCAACTTGAGAGGCGTCGAAAAGAGGCCGCTACTGTCTAAATATGGGCGAAAGCAATTGCAACGGCCGAACAAAAGCCAACAAAGTGCTGCCGCACCACTAAGTAGCAGTCGATAGTTGCAGTTCGGCAGTTAAAAGAAGGCGTTTCTTCAAAGCTTAAAGTGATAAAAGCTGTAGTGCATAATTTGTTTCCAATTCTCTCGCTTTTGGGGGCCACTGAACGTGGACTCAAGCCAACACTTACAAACAGCAATCGGTTTTGCTCACCACTTGGTGGTGCTATTGGTGTGCGGTTGGCATTGTGGAACCACAATCAGCTATCAGAAGCCATTTCGCTATCGCAACACCCCTCCAGCCCTCTCCACGCTATCAACGCAAAGCATCTGCTTTTTTCTGCAACATTTGTCGTATTGAGGTCACGAGCGGAAAATTGTGAGGAAATTGCGGAAACTGAATGAATGCAAATAAAAGTGGCGATGAAATTTCACAAATCTGTGGGCATTGTGTCACACCGTTGCCCGCACGCCAGCACCACCATCAGCAAGCACACCTACTATAGTAGCCGGTGCATGTGTTGTATGGACGTGGACACGGCGCTGCCGCTCGGCTGTTGCATCTCTGCAGTTTTTATACCCTGAACGGAGCATATTATGTTTGCCACGAAGTTTATATGTATTTAAATGATGAGCGTGATGAGCTGAGTCGATTAAGCTATATCTATCCGTTTGTCTGTCTGTATACATGCAAATTAGTTCCTCCGTTTTTGACATTTCGATCTGAAATTTTTCACACGTGCTTTTCTTCCAAAGAAGCTGCTCGCTTGTCGGAACTGCCGATAACGGAACACTATATCATTTAGTTGTCATACAAATTGACCGATGAAAATCAAGTCCTTATATGGACTACTTTTTTTTTTTTTGTAATAAGATATCTTTACGAAATTTGGTATAAAGTATTATCCAAGGCATCGCTACAATCTGTTAACAAATTATTCTGACCGGATCACTACAGCATATAGCTGTCACACAAATGGGCGGAGTTTTTTTTATGCTATAAAAATAGTGCCTGTGTAGGGTATTATAATTTCGGTGCAGTCGAAGTTGTCGTTACTTCTTGTTCCATATATTTGTATGTATGTGTGTGTGTGTTTGTCGATTCTGGCACAGCGAAAGACTCTTACAAATATTTATTTGTTTCTTTACGTGCACAATACTTTTTTAGCATTTAAATACGTCAGCATGTCTGTGTGTGTACGTCAGTAGCAGTAATGTGTGCCTATGTGTGTGTGTGTGTGCGCGCTCGTGCTCATCGTGCATGTCTCTGAGTAAAAGCATTTCATCGAAATACATAAAACAAAACGAGCGCAACAAAAAAGAAAAAACAACAACAACAACCAAACTACACGTTAAACAAATTAAAACAAAAGAAAAACGCTCGAAATAAGAAACAAACACAAGTAATATTTTTCCACAACAACAAAACAAAAATTAAAAAAAAAAATACTAAATGTAAAAATATGAAACAAAAACTTTGTGTTGCGAAAAAACTGTTTCAACAACAAATGGGAAAATGCATGAAAAGTTGTAAAATGGAATATGGAAAAATATACAACTCGCTGGGCATTACATCCTTGAGGCACTTGGGTTGGGTAGGAATTAAAAGCACACAACAATTGTAACAATAACAACAAATTTCACGCTCTAGCCAGCGTAACAACAAAAACCAACACCAACAGCAACAGCAAGAATAACAGCTGCTGTGGCAGTTATGTTGCAATAGTAAATGCAAACAATATGACGAGCAATAACATTGGCAACAAACATATGGCAATGCAGATGAGTGCGCGCATACAGTTATAAAAACTGAACGCCTTGGTAGCGGCTACTAGGCCTGTTGGGAAGTGTTGTAGCAAAGTTCAGCACGAAATGCCAAGTGGGAAATGAGCGTTTTGTAGCTTGACTTTCAGCTTGATGTGTTGACAGGCGGTAGCCAGGTGCAAGTCAAGGGAAGGGTAGAGGTTATCTGTTCTCTCAAGTAACTTGGAGACTCTCTTCCAGAAAAAGCGGCGCTCAAGCCACGTAAGTAGTCGCAACTTACTCGAAGTGACTCGGTTTCCATTATAGTTCAGACTAAGAAAGCTCGAAGAGGTCGTATATATTCTAATCAAATGCTATTGAGTTCATACAATGGCTTAAAGAGTGGTTAGGGTTAAACGGATGCGAATGGATCACTTCCTAAACCATTGAAAGATAAGTGGACTTCATAAGCGATGATGTATAGCAAAATTAAACCACATGCTTATTCTTATAAAAGTTCGATCCATGAGAAGAAAGAAGTTAGAGATCGCTGGAAAGCTTGGAAAGTAAAGTGTGATCTCTTAATATTTCCATAATTGGTCTGTGCATCTCTTGGTTAAAAATCTCTGAATATAGTGGACGACCTATATATCAGCCAAGTTAAACGATCTCTTAATACAAAAAATGGCGTTCAAAGCCCCTTATTAGTACCAAACTAGAGAGCAGCTGAACATATTATATTAAAAATGTAAGCTCCATAGATCTTCAGAGAGCTTAGTACCTTCGACACTCAAGGTAAGGAAAACCCATATTAAAATCAGAAATTGAACGTCTTGAGGCTAACAAAAATAGGTACATATTAGTAGTTGAAAGATATGGATGGAAAAGTAGGCATCATCTCTTCCAATAAAAACCAGTTTTAAACTAAAGAAGAGTTGAGGTCTTCAAAGAATTTTTTAGTTGTATCAACTTATTTCTGTTGAAACAACTCGACGAGCTCAGAAACTCTCTCTAATGATTAGACCCTTCACTTTTTACGTCGCACTTTAAGGTAAAATGAGATCCATTTCAGCAGAATCGGTAGATATTTCTGTAAATTGTGTCGAGCGCCCAGACATTTTCAAGAACTCGCCTTTAACGATCTGATTTTAGAGAAAAGCGTATCTTACTGCCTGCTGCGATATTATGAAGGATTTAAGCACCTAATTTATAAATAAAAATGAAAATACATATAGGTATGTATAAATGAAATATGGGGTGGAAACGTACGGATAAGTATAAGTATAATTATAAGTATGAGTGTAACTATCAGTATAGGTATAAGTATAAGCACATAATAAAGCGAAATAAATTGAATTCGTCAAAAGACTTTATGAATTCCCATGCCCAACAAACAACCACTCAAAACTTACTCGATAATCACAATCACGCATAACCTCTAAAGTCAACAATGCCTTGCCATATAAACTTTACAAGTCCCTGCAGCATTGTGCGTTCAAAAAGATTAGAAAATCAAATCAAATCAAATTTACCTGAAACAGTTTCTCTCTCTCAGTTTCGCACGGAGTTTTTGTTTGAGTTTTGGTTTCTGTAATCTTTCCTGTCATTCATGTCGGCTATCAAAACCAAGCGATTTTCTTCTACCCTTCGAAGTGATGCCAATAAATTTGCTTTGTTTCTCGCACCTTGCTGTTCAACTTAGTTCGAGGCACATACAGGCAGCAGCGCCAGGTCGCCATTGTTGTCATAGACAAGAGTAAGTTCAAACTTAATTCGGTTTCCGCACACTTTTTGTTGTCTTCCGAAACTTAACAATTACCTTTGTTCAACCAACTAGCACTTGATTCAATTATCAAATCCCTACTAATACCACCAACATTTGCATACAACCGATTCACCGGAAACCGATAAAACACTTGCCAAGTGCGTCTCTGCAACAAATTGGTGGTTACACATGCAACCCAACTGCCACTCATATACACACATATATGTACATAAATTATCGCATGTGCGAACTTAGACGTTTTGGGCTTTATATGGTAGCGTTGGGTATAAGAAAAACACACACATGCATACATATATAGGTGTGTAAGTTTCGAGGCGCGTGTTGATAAGGCTCCTGTTTGTACTCGTACTTATTGGCACGCTTGCCAGTTGGCTTTGGGTGAAAATTTCCGACAGTGCTGGTTGTAAGGCCATCGTAAAACCTTTGTTTTATGCTTACTTACAAGTAAATATACGAGCATATATGCTTTTATAGGAGGACAATATGCAAGGTGCTTACATTCTATCATTTTGCATCTATGTATATAGGTATATGTATATATAAATATATGTTTGTGGGTATACACTATTGGGTAAAGAAATAGGAGCAGTTAGCTTGAACACTTTCAAAATTATGCCACACAGAAGTAAAACTGCCTGGGAGCTTTCAAAAACATTAAGTTCAATAAAGATTTTTAAATAAAATTTTTTTAGCATGTGGCAGCCTTTGTAAAAATATTTCGAAAAAAATCTTTCCTAAACTTATTTAGTTTCATGCAAATATTGTAACTATGATACCAATAAAAAATTTGTAACTTTAAAAAAAAATTAAAAACAGGTGGCAACATCTGTGAAATTATTTATTCCTATCTAACATTTTAAACAGACATATTTTGGCGTCTTTATTTTTTAATGCTTGATTAGTTTGATGTCCTTATTGTATTTTTTCACGAATAAAAAATAAAAAGGTGGCAACTCCTAACATCATTCTGAATTGTAAGCTTTTCTTAACCACGTCAGTTTATAGTTTTCATTCACATTATTTTTTTTGTCGTTTGAAAATTTACAGACAGGTGGCAACCTTGTAATTTTTTCTTCGTTAAACCATCTGAGTATTATACCCAATATCATTTGTATCAAAATATCAAATCAATTCGTTTCAGTCTTCACTAGGATGACCCTCTATGTAATGGGTGTGTGTTGGAATTTTTGTTTCGTTACAGAATATCCTGTTCGTCGCCTTATTTTACTGTGTCTAAGAATGTTTCACTACAATATAAATTATTTATTAATTTAAGTCCTAAATACGATCTAACCCCGAATAACTCTTTTTCATTTAAATCAGACAAATCGGCTTTAAGGGATATGTCTAAAATGCATTTTGATGGGCTGAAACCTTAGCAAAGGTCTGCTACCATATTTGTCATTACTGCAGAGTTTTCCTATACAAGAAGAAATTAGAAAATCTACCTGCCCACAATGCTTGACAATTCCACAACCTTATAAGCTCCCATTTTTCATTCGTCGAATTCGAAATTTTTCACTTGAAAAATTAGGCCGATGAGAAAGGGATAGAGAGTGCGAGAGAAGTGGAAATAATGAAAGAATGAAAGATATGCAATGAAAGCTTTCAGTTATAATTAAAGGGTTTGAAAACAAAAACAAGTTTTGGTTCAAAATAGAATCAAAAGAGCTTAGACATGATTTTCAAATACATAAATTGGTTGCCATATAAGGACCTAGTCGTGTCGTACAGATCAAAAAAAGCTTCCTAAAGCTCTCCATTTAGTGTGGCTTGGAGTTTCTTAATTTCAAAACTATTAGAGACTTGGTACAAATTTCTACAGAAACGGATATTTATAATAGAGTGTATCACTACTAGAACAATGTTTTGGTTTATAATGAAACTTTTTTTAGGCAGCGGTACTTCTGAAAAGCTTAGGAGCTTAAAGTGTAACAGGTAAGCTGAGATGCCTGAATGATTATTATTTGTTCGTTTACAAATTAAAAAGTAAAAAATATTATCCGCCACCCAAAACAGTATCTCAAAAATTCATTTCAGCACCGTTTCCATTACTCTGTCCCGCATTGTATTATTATAATATGCAATATACAATATTTAAGTGCGGACAGTAGTGGCGGCAACAGTAGCGACAGCACTCAAATATGTTTATGCGCCTGCAACGAAACGCTCCGAAGTCGTCGTCGTTGATGGCGAAATTGCATTTCAGCACCAAAAATAGCTCAAGGATTATAAGCAGATGCCTATGCGTTGAAAACTTGGCATGTTTATGGGACCAAGCAAATTGCTCGATAAATATGCGCCGCTGCCTATACACGCGTGCATGTGTGTGTTTGTTTTTTTGTATAGGTGAGTGGGTGAATTGAGGCTACTCACGAGCTCAATGTAACGATTGATGGGTGATCGAAGATGGCTGCATGGCCGCATGCTGAGCGTGTGGCTGGCAGGTTGAGTGACGGCGACCGGCAGCGTCTTCGTTGGTCGGAGTTCATTTGCTCGATTTGGCAGTGATTGCCGGCTGAGCGGACAGACGCGCCGACCGCTTGAATATTGTTTATGCTTATAAATACAGTTTGCAAGCAATGCTACTTGGACGGGTGTATGGTTGGGTGTGTGTGTGTGTGTGTTGCTAACTTGGCTTGACACAAATTCAACAAAGATTGATTGAATGCTGATGTTGATGAGCAAATTATGTGGTTGCGCCAGTTGGCAGGGGTGCGACATGGCGTGGCGTGGAAGAGCGGAATGCAGTGGAGGCGAGTGGAAGGTGGCCACGTTGTGAAGCGGAAGGCCGGCAATTAACTGTGATAGACATGCAATAATATTTACCTTCACTGCTTTCGATTTGGCTAATGATGCGCGTGCGAATTGTGAATTTGAAAGTAGTTAGAGGTTAGGCGCGTATGCATATATGTGTGTATAAAATAGTAAATGAATGAATTGTATGCGTGAATGAACAGACGAAGTGGTTGTGCGTGGGAGGCGTTTGTTTGCGAAAGTTCGCCATTTTATCGCTCTCGTTATGAAGTATGTTTTTCGAATGGAAAATTTAAGTTGTTTCAGAGTATTCAATGGCAGCCGTTCATGCGGAAATTTATGTTATTTAATTGTAGTTATAAATAGTTTTAAAAGTTTTACATTTGAAGAGGAAACGGAGGGGATAAAACAAGAAAGGTCCATTATGCCTCAAGTAGTGACCGAATATTGTTTGTTAATATTTCTGTCTTATTTCTAAAATTTTTTTACACCTAGGTAAATATGGCATCTCCAATGACTGACGAAGCTATTTGGGACTGGCTTGCATTTTTAAATATTATTTTAGGGTTTGTGGTCTAGAACAAACTACCTTCTAAATGGTAACAAATTATCGAAAAATCCCGTCATATTTGATATGAGTTAATCGGATCATTCTAACAAGGCTAAAGTAAACTTTCAATTTAATGCAAATCCAATGGATTTCTTTTTATTTGACTTTTTACACGCATGATGCAAGAGAGAGTAGTGAAATAAACAGTTAAGGACCTATGCATGTTGACAATCTAACAATGAAAGAACCAACGCGGTCGCGGCGGGGGTATAAAAATGGAAGAACCACATTTTCTGATTGAACGCACATTGGCTTCGAATATGTTCAAAACAAGAAAGGTTTCACAATTTTAACCATGAATCGATCAGTAACTTTAGTTGGGTTCACGTATGACGAAGACTATTTCAAAGTGTTTCAGCTCGATGAGGACAGCAGATATAATAGAAAAAGAACATAGTTTTAGTCCAAAATTTTGAATTCCACGCTTTAACTACTAATTAACAAGCCACGTCTGGGTACATACTTAAGTCAGTTGCAAAGTACACTAAGTTTTGGCATTCAAAAGTCAAGCTTTTGAGTAAGTGACAGCTTTTGCTTTTATGCACGAATAGAGGTGATGTCTGCATTTAATCTGGCTTTTTGTGTTATAGAGAAATTTAGAAAGTAGTCGCTTTGATCGAAGTCAACGGAACATCTAAATCCCAGCTGGTTAGAGTTGCTCATTCTGTTATAAAGTGAGAACTGTAAGCTAACGCATCGAGTCGAAGATAGTTGTCTCCTCTAGCTCTCTACATCATTGTAGTTCATGTTAAAAAGATATTTTGGAGTTCTATGATTGAAATCGTTATCGAGCAACTGTGGCGTAGAAATTTATGTCGGACCTGATACTATTTTTTATTGCCGTTTAGTGCTTATATTGAGCTTATTTGGATTCGAGAGCATCGTGTGATGCTGATTACTTTGAGACGGTCTCAGTTTGCTAAGAGAAACGAAGTATGTCGATGGCGCTTTGTAAACCAATTATGGTAGAACAAGTGACGAGGTGATATCTAGGAAAATGCTATGAATATATGAGGCTTTTGGGTATTTTTTTTGGACAATAGAAAATCGGGCTTAGTTATCTAACATTTTTAGGCTTTGCGTGTTTTGAGTTCGCGTCTTATTTTATATAATATATTGCCAAAAAAAGAACTGTTTTCAGTACGCACAAGCTAGCTAATAAGTGTCATTAGCAAAAATACTTAATTAACAAATTCTTAAAATATTTGGTCTATTTGCCCAATTCCGCGCTGCTCTTTAGGCAGAGATGGGACTCCATTTAATTAAAACAAAATTTCCAACAAAATTAAAGCGTGAAAATTTCGAGCATAAATTTCTTAAACTTTCAGCCGCCTACTCACCAGCGCGCAACCACAAGCGGCATTTATATTTTATGCTTATGCAAATGCGGCTGAAAATGTTTCATTGGGAAATTATGCGCACCCATATAGATACATATATAGTATATATAATATATACCAATGATATATATATATAGTAATATATGTGTTTGTGTGTGCGCTTTCGGTTGAAAAATATTTAAACGTATATTTTAACGCATCGTTTAAAGTATTTTAGCGCGCTGTTTATGGCATTGTTAAATTAAATTTGCACTTCAATATGATATCTGTGTGTTGTTGTAATCTTTTGACGTTATCCTTTTGCAGTCATTTCACTGCCGCCTGCCACAAAATGCTGCTGATCGCTCCCAAATGATGTGCAACAGTGTCATTGCCACTGACATTACGCGCGCCACGGCCGTTGCTGCTGCTGCTCCCACCGCTACTGCTTGCGCTGCCACAACGATAACTGCTACTAACACTGCCAACAACAGCAACTATAAGAAAAATAATAAAAATATTAAAAATAAAAATAACAACGACGCACACAACAACAACAGCAAGAACCACAAGTGCCAGTTCACATGAGCCGAGTGTGTTGGACTGCGGAACGCAATAACGTAGAGCGCGCGGCGCGCAACGTCCAAGTTTTTGCAACAACTCCCACGACAACAATAAAAAGAGAAGAGTGATAGCGCGCGGCGGCACCACACAGCGCAATCCCTGTCGTATACAAAGTTATTATTATTTTCGGGTTTACTTGCGGAATTTGTTGTTGGGTTTTTGTTGTTGCACGCTGTTGCGTTAGTTTTTGTTTGTTTATTTGCGCGACATTGTGTTTGGTCGGTGTTGAAGCGCCGCGTATAAAATGAAAATCAACTGTTCATGTGATTGCAATTGCAGCGACCGCGCCTCGTGCAGCACCAACATCACCGATCGCCGTCCGAGCGATATAATGGCCAATGGTGATTGCTATCGCCGATTGTCGAATTCATCGTCCGCATTGTACGGCAGTTGTCCACAGCTAACGCAGCATTGCGATTTAATACAGCAACAACAACAACAACCACATTGTCCACACATCAGCGCAAGCGAACAAGTAGCGCAACAAGCGAAACAGCATTATCATTCGACACATCAGCAAACACGTCAATACTCGAGTTTAGTACGTACCCGCCCGTCGCGTAGTCCAGTGCTTTGCCAACATTGTGCCGTGTGACGAAGGAATAATCAAGCCTGCACACATCCCGATAGGTCCACAGTCACTTGCGCGCTTACATTCACGGCAGCGCGCAAACCGAAGCATAGCTCCAAAGTCACAAAGGAGGCGAATACCGTAGACGCGGCAACAGCAGCAGCGACGTCGACGATAGCAAAAAACGCGTCTGCCGCGAAATCAACTTCTTTGGCGTTTGTGTCCTACAAACCGACAACACTCACACCGAAAATCAACAGAGCGCAACAATTGCAAGAGGAATTTACATCGTCCATTGCCACACCGGCCGTGACCGCGACGCGTTACTTGTGTCAACGCTGTAGATACAACAATCAACCAATCACTTGGTGGGTCTCTTGCCCGCGCCTCTCCAATTTGGGCTCGAGTCTGAGTCTGCAACAAAGCACCGCTGCCGCAACGGAGCCACAACAACTACAACAGCAAGCAAAAATTCCAGCGCCGACAACACAAGCAATACCACTGGCGCGCGTCGCCGGCAGCAACTACGATTATCAGCAACAACAACAACAACAGCGTCCTTTACCCGCGCCACCAATAAGCAACGCAACGCGCGAAGACCCGCCCACGCCAAGTGACAGCAACAGCAGCAGCAACATGGCTACCACAGCCACCGCAAAGAAGACCGTCACGCGCCAACAACTCTATGGTTCCAATCGTTGTCTGCGGCAGCAATCAAGTGTCCATTATCCACTCGATCATGGCGGAATGCAGCCGACACATGTTGGTGGTGCCAGCGGCAGCACGCTGAAACGTCAGCCATGCGCGCTCTCGCATTCGCGTTCCATTACCGCGCTACAAAATATGGATCTCTATGGCAGCTATGCAACATTGCCATCGTCAGCAGCCGCCGCACCGTTGGACACACCACAACGCGCGTACTGTGCGCGTCATTTGCCGTCTGCTGGTGGTGGTGGTGTTGGTGCGGGTGTGAGTGGCAGTCACACTTGGCACCCGAGTCAGTATGCCGCAGCGACACCTTGCTGTCATCTATACAATGCCAACCAGGCAACTGCGGCGCCTACATGCATGTATGCTGGCAGTGGGATGGGCCACACATGCCAGCAGCAAGCGCCTCCAACGCACCCACATCAACAGCAACAACAGTATCCACGCGCTGCGCTACTGCATGACAGTCATAAACCTTTGGT
Source organism: Bactrocera oleae (assembly GCF_042242935.1). Taxonomy (NCBI): domain Eukaryota; kingdom Metazoa; phylum Arthropoda; class Insecta; order Diptera; family Tephritidae; genus Bactrocera; species Bactrocera oleae. The sequence goes on along the minus strand of NC_091537.1, from coordinate 5,760,432 downwards.
GCCCAACGGCTGTTATTTCGGTGAGTTAGCGCAACAATGATGGATTACTGTTGGGGTTAATAAATTTCATGCGCGCGTTTTGCTTTGTTTTCTTTCACTTTGCCGCTGCAGGCCATGAACACACCACACATTTGACCGATGAGGAGGATTCGGCATTTCCGGGTTTCCATGATCGTGAATTTCACATGCTGCACCGAAATATACCGGCCTTGCGGCGTACCGGTGTTGACACGGCAGGAATTAGACAGGTAAGTTTAAGGATTAGGCTTTAGGGATTTACAATAATTTTTTGATAGAATGTAACTGTTTCGGCGATTTTTAAAACGAAAGTTTTATCCTTGCATAAAAATTCGAATTTTTGTCTAAATATTTTTAAATGGCGAAGGATGGTGCCCTCTATTGCCAGCGCATTTTTCATAACAAATTAATATCGCTATAATCCGTAGACTCACTATCTTCAAACATAAATACTAACTACTAATTATGTAAATATCTTCTTGTTTTGGCGCCAGGCGGCTCTGTACTCAAATATCTACCTTTCTATCTACAACTCAACTTCTTGTTATACTATCAAGAAACTTTAGGAAGTTTACTTAGAAGCCTGAAGATTGCTACATCGTTTAATCTGTGTCATTTCTTTTCTCCGTATATTTTTGATATTATCCGTGGCAACGGCACTGATTGATATCTCTTTCTTTAAGATTTTTTAGTTGGACGCCTGGTATCTACACATAGCGTTCTATTCAGTTTCTCTGATATGGAATTGGTTGATTTTATAATGTCGCTCAAGTCTGACTAACCCGTCTGACTGCTATACATTTTTTAGAAAGCATAAAGATTACTACATTTTTATCGATTTGTGTAACATTGCATAAAGCAACATTTAGGTCTGTGATTCAATGAGTCAGCAGTGTTCCCACCCATAAAATTTAGTCATAGAAGTAATAATGAGAAAGTTGGGTTAGGTTAACGTCAACATAACGACTTTAAAATATCTCTTTCTACTATAGTATTTCTATCCGGATGGCGGCTGGGGTTGGATCATATGTGGCATAGCCTTTTTGGTGCATATACTAACTACAGGTTTACAGCTGTCAAGCGGTCTATTACTCTTCTATGCCATAGAACATCTGAGAGACTCCAACGGCATTGGTGAGGCTCGGATTTAGTATTACAACATATAAATTTGACTACTACTTTTTTCTGCTGCAGAGTGGGTCGGTGCTTTAAACTGGTCAATTTCTATGTTACTATCACCGTTTGTGATCACATTTTGTCGAAAGAAATCGACGCGACTGATGGCAGTGGTCGGTGGTCTAGTGCTACCGTTAGGCATACTATTTACCTCCTTCGCAACGGAGTTGGGGCAAATATTTTTTAGTTATGGTAAGTGTTTATAAAGAAAAGTGTCTCCACCCAAGAAGCATTAAATTTTACAAATATCCCTTCAGCCAAGAATACATATTACGTTAAATATATAACACCCAAATCTTTTTACGCCTTTTAGGTATTGTTTTTGGTGTTGCGGTGGCCATGGTTCGTGAATCGTCCACAATAATGTTAGGAAATTATTTTAAGCGACGTAGGCAATTTGTCGAAATGGTCGCTATGTCTGGCGAAGGCGTGGGCATATCGATTTTCTCTGTGATACTGCGGGAGGGTGTTGGGTAAGTACTTTCTTCACTTAAGCAAATAGCCTAGTTTAGAACTGCGATTGAACACATAGCGCAACAGCGAAGGAAGTAAGAGCCCACTATGTGCTCAGCATAAAGTGATCTTCAAAAAAAGAAAATAAAATAATAAATCTCTACTTTCAGCAATGCTGGTTGGCGTGTTGGTCTCCAAATTGTTGCCGGCCTTGTAGCGGTTAGTTTCTTTATGGGTTTATTATATAGACCCGCATCACTATATCATCCTCAAAGGCGCGCCATACAACATTTGAAAAACCAGAGAAAAAAGGTTTATTTTACATATCTTCGAATTTATTTTATTTTAAATAATACTTTTATATGAAAATCCATTCTTCACAGATGCATGAGAACAAATCAAGAGCTGTGGTCACAACAGAACAGAAAACAGTCCGTTATTTATTTATCGACATATCACCCTTTAAATCAACTAATGTGAAAATACTACTCGTATCAGCTGCTGTGGCGGCGTTAGGGATTTACACGCCTATGATCTCAATGGTAAATTTTTAAAGAATATTTTATATTATGACGAATTTGGTTGTGGGAGACGAAATTACTAAATGTGAACTAAAGAACCGATCTAAATTTTATTTAAGTAGCCGCAAGTGACATCCACACATAGTTTTTTGCGTGATTTCCTCATATGATATTATAAAACTTGGATGAGAATATAACACCCTTTTACCTTTCAAGAACCCTAAGACCCATCATGATAGCCGCTCATCTGAGACTATATCGTTTGGTACTGAGTATATACTTTCTAAACAATTTTTCTCGAATATTTTTCGAAGAAACCCTGCGCCCTTATGTTTTATGGAGTTTTTTGAAAGTTTTGAACTTATTATGAGTTCATTTGTTTTTACCTATTTTATTATGTAACAATTATGGTATTATATCTGAGAGACATACTAAATTCAAATCGTTTAATCAAGTTTATTGTCCTCGGGATGTTAGTAAAATATTTTGAGAATTAGAGATGTACGTTTTCTGTTATAACGAAATAGGCGTTTAGAAATCTCGAGGCTCTAGCGAAAGACCTTGCAGAAATGCCCAAAAAAAGTAGTTTGCAATATTTAGTATTTGAATTTTAGAAAACTTTAAAGTTTGAACCGTTAAGTTTGCATTTTTAATTATATAAAGTGAACCTCATTATTATTCTCTATAACTTTAATTTTGCATTCTTCCAGACCTTGACTGTCGCCAAGGAGGGCCCCGATATAGAAGACTTAGTACTGCTACAGACTTTTTTAGGCGTCTCTACCACAATCGGCGTATTTATAGCCGGTACAATATTGCGTAAGACTTTTAGAATAGGTAGCTTCTTAATAACCTCACAAATTGTGTCTCAGGTAAGACGGAATAGTCAAAAAAAAAAACTCGAAAAATTATTTATAAAATAACATTTTTCTACTTCACAGGTATTTATTGCGTTGGTAGCGATTTCGATATTGAGCCTGTCCTTCGTCGTAAGTTTTCGTTGGTTTTGTATACTCGGCTGGATGTACGGCATTGGTTTCGGCGGATTCCGTTATGCCTTTAAAATACTAACACTGGACCGAGTTAAGGTGAAACAGTTCTCAAAGGCATGGGGTGAGTATAAAAAATATATTGTAGAATATGGCTTTAGATATTTTTATCGTTAAATATTGCTATTTGCAGGGCTCATCAAAGGCGCCGAATCCCTACCGGTGCTCATTAGCATACCGCTGACCAGTTTCCTGAACGATTACTCACTAAATTATGGACGCGCTGGTTATTTCATTTGCTCAGCAGCCGCTGCTATTGGCGGTATCATAATATTCTTCATGACTTACACAACCGTGGAGCAGGAGATCAGCAGTCAGGGCAATAATAAGAAGCATGGCAATGGCGCTATACCGACGCTACGTCCTTTTCCACAATACTGCAAACTACATGGCTTTCATGAGCCCGTGGTGGACTTTAATGTCTATAATGGCTGTGATTATCCCGCGCCCGATTTACTAATGAGTCGCAGTTGTGTGAGCCTGAATCAAGTGGATTTCGAGAATCTCTGTCGCAATAATGCCTACTGTGATCGCTGGCGTATGCCAAGCGTGCACAAATTGCAAAACTGTGCGGTACACGGTGCGGCTGCGGCACGAGGTCGTGGCCATATGGCGGACATGAGTCGACCGCATAGTCCACACTATGACATTGAGCAGGGTTATGCGAGCATGGGACGCAGCATGGGCAAGCGACTGCAGAAGAGCTTGTCCTTCATACAAAATCCTTACTGTTGTAATGGACAATGGTATTGCAATTGCCATGACAACTATCAGTGGGCGCAGACATCACCAAGGTGAGGTTTTTTCTTTTTTAATTTGAGTAGATTTGTGTTAATAAATCTACATAGAAATATGTTAGAGGCATAAAATTGTGTCTTGGTAATTATGGGATAGTGATAAATGTTATAATGTTGGGCACCTTCTCAATTTTAAGCTTCGAAATGAACAAAGCAGAGCACTATTAGGCCTTTTTCTTAGAACACTACACTTATGATCTCAACAGTTTGCTGAACTTTATGATAAATTATGAAAGATATAGAGACAGATTTTTGTATATGTAATATCCAAGATTTTTGGAAGATTTTCTTCCTAAACTGGTCGCAAACATTCCTCTCGTTCATTTTTACTAGATAAAGCGGATCTAAATACAATGTACTGATTGCGAGATCAGTACTTATCTTACTATAGATTTTAGTCATTCTCTTATCTCGTTGATTACTAGCAAATAGGTTACCATTATTATCCACAATATTCGACACAAAATACTGTTGAAATCGGTCCAAAGTTTTCGAAAGCCTATTTCGTTGATATCGTTCTTGTAATGATAGAAAAAAGTGGCCAAACAAGTTTGAGGAATGTTGTTCAATTGACGGTCCTTGGCTGGCTAAAAACCCAAATCTGTTCTAATTATATAAACCCAAACCGTCATGGAAATGGTGGTACATGAATATAATTTTCCTCAAATTAAATAAGCCAGGTTGAATTTAGAGTGATGTGATAAAAGAAATATATGCATTAGGGCAACCACTTATTCAGCTATTTATTAGGTCTGATGAATTTACTATATAACTCGGACAATTTACGAAGCTTCTTCGATATATAAGACACAACAAAAAACAAACCAGTTCCCACTTTCAAGTTTAATTTCACTTTAACTCCAATCTAACAATTTGCAACATAAAACTAATCGAAATTCCCTCAAACTTATTCCATCCACAGATCGCATATACATCAACCGTTACTGTGCACCTGCAATCAGGGCTCCACAAATTATTTGCAAAACTCGCGTAGTCGTAGTGTTCCTGAAGGTCTCTCCACCATCGGCAATCAGCTGTGCAGATGCAAGACAATGGCAACCCCAGCAGCGACGACGACATCGCGTCTCGGTTCTTCCACTGCCTTATCACGTGAAGTTATCTACTTGCCGCGTCATGATCACGACTACGACTTCACGTGTCGGCATCATCAAAGGGGCGTTGGCGCAGCAGCGGCCACAGCAACGGCGGCGGCAGTCGCCGCTATACACGGTGCCGCTACAACACCGCGCTACCGCCATCGACGCTCACAATCGCTCTCCAAACCACTACAATATGTTGAACAGATAACGACATCAGTGTAGGTGAATAATTAATAATTAATAAGCGTTAGATAGAAGAAAGGCACTTACTGCAATAACTGATAATAGGCAAAGGTTCAAGGCTATTGAGACGATGCACAAGCGTTGAAAATGTTTTCTTAGAAGATTCGTGGTTTATTTGAAAACATATAATATGTAAGCCGTAAGAATTCAAAGGAAGGAAAGTAATTGAGAGATCGTGAATACCAATAACCGAACGGAATGTTAAGCTCATTTACTAAGCTAGAGGTTATATTGTCCAAAACTTTTTGTGTTAAGTTTAGAACGCTTGTATATACTCGATGTCGCTTATTCTCCGGAATCTTCTACACCAATACTATCCTTTTGGAGTTTTGTTTTCGAGTTTAGTAAATTTGATTCATCAGAGTCTAAAAAATAGTGCTTATATCCGAAAATTTCGTTTTTGAAATGTAAGGAGATCTAAAGATTTACATCTGGTTGCGACTTCTTGGAGATTGAACAAATTACTGAAGGCTTTGGAAGCCAGACCTAATGGGGAATTTTCACGTTTGAGCGAAAAAAGCTCAACAACAAAATCAGTTACCGCTTCTAAAGCAATGCTGTATATGTTTTCTAAATGTTTTTAAGCAAAAAAAAAAAATAATAATAATATGTCGTTTACTTTTTGTTACCACTGTATCTGTCCAGACACGTGCATTGTCGACAATGGCCTTGAAGGTAGCAGATAAAAGATGTGCATTGTAAAAAATAAAAATAAAAAATTCTAAACTTTTAAGCGAAGCATGAAAACAAAAAGTATTCAAGAAAAGCTCGCGGTCTACATACTAACAGGTACAGACAGTATATATAAGCATGAGTGCATGTTTAAAGAAGATCTGATTCACGAATGTATTTACACTTCTAGTCTCTTAGAAACTATAATTTCACTTTTTCTCAACAAAATAAAATATAAAGAAAAATGTTGCTAATGTAATTTTATATAACAAAATACATACATACATAAATATATACTTCTAAACATACATATATACATACGAGTACACATATAAGTGAGGAAAAAACTAAAATTTGCAAGAGAGCATAAAAAATTCTACAAACTACAGAAATAAAAATAAAAAATTTAAATACAAAAATGTATAAATAGTTATGTACTTACATACACTTATATACATACTTACTTATACATACATACATACCTATATATAGGAGCAATGTACTTTTCGAGTATTATTAATAATGCATTAGCATTTGAATAGTCAATCAACTAATGGAGAACAAGTGAGAGCAAAACTTTTACAACTACATTTTATACCTTCACCATTACTACCAACAAAAACAACAACCGTAACAAAAACGAAAAACAACACCACCACAACCCGTCACATCACTCAACCCCACTTAGAGCCTAGTACCCTAATGCCCCTAAGGAGTTTGAAAGCTTTATCTCAATAGTTTGTATGTATTTAGTAGATAAATTAAAGATTAAAGATTAAAAATTAAACATTTAAAGAAATAACTTAAAGCATAAAACTAAATAAATTAGATACGAAAATTTAGAAATATGTTCTGGCAACTCGTAAATTATGAATGAATGAAGCGAGCAATTAAATCAATGTTGTATGTGTATGTGTGTGTAGTTGTAGTATAAATATTTAAGTATTGGTTTTAGTCAATTTAGTTGTAATTAGGAAAATGTATTAGTGTATGTGTGTGTGGTTTCAGTTGTGTGATTAAGCTGTGTTTTCAAAGTGTAGTAGAAATACTTATAAAATCAACAACATTACAACAACAATAAGTTTGCATTAAGTTCAACGGGAAGCCAATTACACACAGCGCCACAAACTAACTGCTGAGCGCAAATAAAGCCAACAAATATTAGCATATACAGTGGAGGCCAACAATATGCGTACGAAGTATATGCTTGTCAGAAATTTAAAACTTTTGTGCTCAATTGACATTTTGCTGATAATAATTTATGGAAGAAAACTTTTTTATCATTTATAAAATTTTATTTAAATTAGAAACATTTAAAAAAAATTACGAAAAAATTGACAATTTAAATAGTATACGTATACTAAATAAGCAGAAAAACATTATGCCAACAGAATTAAAAAAAAAAAATTTTTGAATAAAAAAAAATTTTTAAATCAAAAAAAAATTTATTTTCAAATATATTTATTTTTATATGATTTATCTAAAATTATTGATTTTTAGCTAAAACAGTTTTAACGCCTACCACATTAAAAATTTTGCTACAAAAATAATTTACAAAAATATTGTTGCGTTATTTATTACTTAAATATTATTATTACATTAAAATAAATTTTTCGTCCCAAATTTTGTTTGTGATTAAAAAAATATGATTTTGCATATTTACACAAATATTTTACCATATCTTTCTTAAGTTTGAAATTATTAAAGAACATTTTTAAAGTAATCACAAAAAATTAAATATGCATAAAAAGATTTAAAAAAGAATGTTTAAACATTTTTTGAGCTTTTGATCTTCATAAATGTCACGATAAATTCTCAAAAATATCAGTTGAACTAGTTTAATGCGCCACTGTTTGTAAAGTTTGTGTTGTCCAATGCTGTGACGCTTTTACTAAAATCATGTTACGCATACGCCCTGTAGGCCACATATGGTAAATACTTGAACTTGAGTGTGTGTATGTTTGGCGACTTGTAGAGATATTTCTAATAAATAGCAAAGGCGAATAGTGAAATATCGTAGATCATTGAGTAATGTGCGCAAAGGGTAATGAATTGAAGCGCCCAAAATGTATGTATATGTGTGTGTGTGTTCGTGTGGATTAGTAAACCGCAATTACAAACAATTGCACACATTTACCTGCATAAACGTGCATTTGAAGGCGTCAGCTGATGGCCAAAGCGGCCACAAAAGCACTTAACACACATCACTTGTGTCGATTACCTGTGCGTCACTCGCAATTGCGCTTGTGTATATGTGTGTGTGCAGTTGCTTTGCGGTTTAGTGTATGTAAGTGCGCGTTTCGGTGTTTTTGTGGCTAACTGTGTGTGTGTGCGCGCTGGTATTTGTGCAATTTAACTGTTAAATTCATGCAATTCATAAAATTACGAACAACAACAAATATGAATACATACATACAGACATACACATGTATACATATATTGTACAATACTCTCGTTTGGCTACCTAAGCTAAACACTGTTGTGGGAATGAGCCTTATTTTAGATAACAATATACATGCATACTCATAACACTTAAGTATACGCGCGTGCATTACTTACTAAACGCACATGCATATATCCATACATACATATATGTATATGTACACTTGTATTACGGAAATTTTATATAAAATGTGTTCATAGCTAAAAATCATGTCCAAGTAAAAGCATTACAACCGTAATTTGCAGCCGGCTGATACTAAAATACATACATACAAACTTAAATATAAATATATACATACATATATACATATATCTAAGTAGAAGCATACGCTTATATGTGTGCGTATGTAAGCAAAGTGATTTCGGTCAAATGAAATTCGTAATTGTATATAATAAATTAAGGTAAACAAACAAATTGTGTGCAATGCCAAATGTAAATCGAGTGACGGACACGCTTGACTATGCATAAGTCTATTTGTATGTGTTTGTGTGTGTATGTGCCAATGTGAGGAGACTAAAAGGTAACTGAATGGACAGCACAAAAAATGTAGTAAGTCAATGATGAAAATGGTGAGGCTCGAATTTAAGCGGTGTTAAATGGATTTGAAACACACATACATGCATACAAACACATTTACATAGATATATGCATATAAATATGCATACATGCATACTTTTGTAAACAAGCTTGTGTTATATACCCAACGGAAATAGAATTGATTGGATTGGAGTACATTTAAATTTTGAACCTTTTTGTTTGAAAATTAAATACAACCTTTAAATTTCACTTGTTTGATAAAAGAATTTGTAGCTATTCTCAAATGATTTATATAATAGCCTTGGTAACTTAAGCTTGCTATTTCTAAAATTATGGCTCAATCTAACGGACTCCCATGTGTGATTTACTAGCATTCAGTACGTTCAAGTGGTAATAATATAATATCTTACCTCTCTCACTGCTGAGTGACGTCGGTTGATATAAAGTTTCTTCAAGTTATAGCAGAATTTTCAAGCGAAATTTTAACTGTGTCTATAGTTAGCTTCGGCTGCACAGAAGCTACCATACCCTTCACACGTTCATTAGTAGCATAAAAATGTATAGAAAGATCTTTATCTTGATTTTGATCGATCAGTTTGTATGTCAGCTATGTGCTATTGTGATTTGATCTAAGCAATTTGTTCGAGGATTATAGCGGCAGTAACTTGTGTCCATTTTCGTGAAGAAATTTCACCAATTAAAAAAGTTTTTTTTACAAGCACTTGATTTTAACCGATTAGTTGAACGACAGCTATATTCTATATTGGTTAGATATCGGCGATTCTGAAATGACAGCATCACTTTTGGCAGAAAAGGTTGTGTGCAAAATTTCTGATCGATATCTCATTTACATACATATATATTTTATAGGGTCTCCGACGTTCAGGGTTGTTAAAAACTTCGTAGAAAAAGTTTGTATGCCCTGGTCAGGGTATAAAAAAGCGCTGGGTTTAGAACTTCCACAATTTTCTCGAAAAACCAAATAAAATTCGTTTACACAATATAACTCTCTAGAGATATATCGAAGTTTTATATCGAGCGAAATGACTGCCCACATAAAATATGCAATAAAATTAATAGCAACACGGAGCTTTCCCGTGTGCTCTCGTATCAATTAATCAATATACTAGCATTGAAAGAGCTGTTCAGCTTGACAGGTTTATATTAAATCGCTTAGATGAATATTGAAGAAGTGTTGGGAATTCAGGTGACATGTTAAGGGTCCAAATTGTTGCGTGTGGCCTTGAATTTCGATATGATTCATAGTATATATAATGCTGTTTCGTGCCCTAACTAACTTGTTTTTATAGCTAGGTGCGATTAGCGATTAAGAAGTTCGATGTTAATTAGATATCTGGAACAATTTTATACGCTAGTAATATAAAAATGTTTTCAAAATTCAGTCAAAAGATATTTTAGGCCATAAATAAGAATAACACTTTGCTAGAATATTACAAAGCTTCGCTCTATGACATATTGAATGGTTGCCAGAAGTTTGGGTTCGTTAGAAAAATAGATAACAAGCTATTTGAGAAAAGCTTATAAGAAACTTAAAAGCTTTACGTTCTATTGCTATACTCTTTCCCTTTATGCATGTTGTTTGGCAACCTAATTGAGAGCATTGTTATTATATGCAGAGGTAATGTGAATTGACAGCTGAGTGCTTGAATTCCACACCAACTTTTTTGAATAAGTTTTCCTCGAGCGTTCGTCCAGTTTTGAAGCTTCAAAGTAAAAACATATTAGAAAGAGGAACACTTAGTTAAAAATAATTTTTTTTTTTTCAGAATGATAAAATATATGTTCTTCTCTGCCATTTAGTCATACATATATTGACCATATTTGGTTTAAGAGCTTTATTATCGAAGCTTTTCGAAAGAAACCAACTTGAAATTCATTTTCGTGGCAAATTAAAAAATCGAAACTAAAACAATATTTCAAATCCACAAAAACTCTTTAATGTATATTTCATTCTATTTCAACTGTTAGTCACACTTACCGTAAAAACACAAAACAACAACAACACAAAGTACATACTATAAAAACACATACATACAAGCTGTCCGTCGCACTGCACCCAATTTTGTATTTGTAATTGTAAATAATCAACTCCTAGTAGTTTAGCACAAGTCTCTCTAAATCTCTCGAAAATCTCCAAATCATAAGTACTTAAAATATTGAAATTTAAAATTCTTCTTTAATAACCTACATACATATACATATACCATACATACAACTACATGTGCACATAACAAATATGAAAGAAGACGAGTGTAAATGCCTAAAAGAATATGGTAAATTGTGAAAAATATTGATATTACATACATACATATGTACTCACACCACTATCCCCACCATCACCACCAATCACTACAACTACAACTACAAAATAACCCTTACAAAATTGTAATTAAACGAATTTGTAACTTTTTAAATGTCAACACACACGAAATGAAAACGAAAACAAAATGAAAAAAAAAATTTAAAAAAAAAAACTAAAAAAAATTGTTTGTAAAGCTCCTTTGTTGAAGTATTCGATGCATGCAGTTCATATGGAAAACTATTAATAATAATATAAATGAATTCAAATACATACATCTTTTTCAAAAGTCTAGTAAAAACAACTGAGTTTGAAATTTTCATTTAAAATTGATGGATTATAAACACTTTTAAGGTAAGTGAACTTTGTACAAATAGTTAGTAGTGTGGTTAAAAAATGACAATTAAACTGGTTAAAAAATTCATAACTGAATTGGGTTTAAAAAATGCTATGAAACAATTTTTTTAATTTTTATGCAACAGCTGTTTTAATTTCATGTAAAACCATAAAAAACACGCAGCTGCGCCGCAGCTATAATACCCTTCACAAATAAAAAAGTTAAAAATTACCAAAACTTAATTTTGAGCGGTCACTTGTATGACAGCTATATCCTAGTTGTATACTCGTCCAATCTAAGCAATTTGTTTGAAGATTGTAGCGTTGACTTGGACAATAAGCCATGCCGAAATTCATGCAGATACCTCGTTAAAATAAAAACGAGTCTTCAGTACAGAAATTTGATTATGATCGCTCAGTTTGTGTGGCAGCTATACCGTCTAATGGTCCGATATCGGCGGTTCCGATAAGTGAGCAGCTTCTTAAGAAGAAAGGGGTATGCGCGAAATTTCAGATCAATATCTCGAATACTGACACCGGAAAACTATTTATTTTTCACTGGTTCAAAAGCAGCGATTAAAGAACGTAATTTTAAATAAATTCTCAGTAGTATACATATGAGTACTTTAAACAAAATCAAGAAAAAACGTTAACTCCGGTTGTATCGACGCTATTATACCCTTCACAAATACAAATGATTTTTTACAAGAACTTCAATCGGTCAGTTTGTATATCAGCTATATAATCGGAACTGAAAAATTTCTCCAAAGCTTGCACTATTGATTCAGGCAATAACCCATGCCAAATTTCGTGAAGATATCTCGTCAAATGAAAAAATTTTCCCTACCAGCACTTGATACCGATCGTTCAGTTTGTGTGGCTATATGCTAGAGTGAGTCAATCTGAACAATTTCAGCAAACAGACAGACGGACAGGCAAACGGACATGGCTAAATCGACTTAGTTTGTCACGCTGCTTATTTATACTTGTATATATACTTTATAGGGTCCTGACTTTTCCTTTTGGGTGTTAGAAACATCATGGCAAACTTAATATACCCTGTTCAGTGTATAAATATGTGTGTTTCGGTGATTTTCCATTAAAGCTCTGGTTAAATCGACGGTAAATAAAGTATTACAAACTTTCCAAATTCGGCAAGAAAAAAAACTACTAATATTAACTCTTTGGGTTATCTGATGTCTCTTAAGATATTATTAAATATGGCTTTATAGTTCTACATATTAACTGCTGATATTTGATTTAAAATGCAAGCGAAGATTATATATTTTCATAGTAATATAACCAAATGCTTGATATATATGCAGGAATTGTAGGGAGACTATAAGTGAGGTCGTTCTTAAGGCTTTTGTTGGATATGAGTATAAAAACCCTTTATTTCCGAAAATATACCTCGCTTCATTCCCCATACAAACTGAAATTGTTGGCAGAACTACTCACTCATGCCAGTTAGTTCTATTTTTAGCGCACTCAGCCTTACGACTCATATACTATATATTACAATTACAATAAGTTATTATCAAACTTTTACTATATTTGTCTGCCGTTTAATAAATGCAAATATGAAAGGCAAATGTATACGAGCTTGTATAAACATTATGATACACAGTGAAATCATTAGCCCTGTGTAATGCCTATTTAAAGTATATCAATCAATCAAAAACATCAATCTTTTGTAAAACAACTTGTTAAGAACCGTAATACCACCAGACTTGAGGAGATATATAAATATGTGACGGCAAATATGCATGTAGAACATATGAACATATGTACCGTTATGGAAATTTATTTCTATACATTGCCTATATAAATTATATGTGAGTATGCTTGTGGTCTCAATATGCGCGTGAATGCTGTTTTCATTGAAGAGCATAAAGAACCTTAATCCGTTGAAAACACGCTGTTGAATGGTGCTACAAAAAAGGAATCAACATATGCAAAGTAATATACACGTCTGTGTAGTATATAATATAGTATCGGTATATATATACATGTATACATGAAATTATTTTCGATCATATTGTATAGAATAAATTGTATATACATAAACTACATATAGAATTTTGAAGGTATATATTAGCGAGTTTTTTTTTTTTTTTTGTAATACAGGTATATGGGTTTATGTATGTATGTAGATATGAACTATATACTGTTTATAAGGATGATTTAAGTCAGCTCGAAACCTACACCAATACAAACTTTTTCTATATATTTGTATAAGCTTCTTCTTATATATATAGCGCCCTTCTTTTAGATTTTATGCAACAAAAAAGTGGTTCCACTAGTTGCAAGCCGCCTACTGCTGAATAATATATCTCACATAAGAATAGTTTCAAAGTCGACAATTAGCGGAGGTTTGCTGTTGCCAGCAGAGGATGAGTTATAGCCTGGTTCGCAGACTAACAGTCAAGACTTTGATCAGGATATAACATATAGTACAGTCGTAAGCATTTAAATAATAATACTAGAGCTTTAAAGCATCTCTTTTAATTTACACGTCCCGAATCAGTCTCCGGCTGTATAATGCAAATAATAATATAAAACTGCTTGATGGACTTTCCACTGAAAAGTTGAATATCACGTAAAACGTTCTCATGAGGGTATTCTAGTCTAGAGACATGAATTTTAGGTAATTTTGAAGTAAAAAAAGGCAAACAATGTTTTGTACAATTAATTTTTTTATTAGTTATTTATTAATAATAAAAAAAATTTGTAATAAATGGCGACTGTTTGAAAATAAAAACGATTTTTTTTATTTTTTCGTTTGTTTCAAAAATAGTAAAAATTGAAATTTGTGGATGAGGCTAGTTCATACACGAGATAGGTCTATAAAGAAGATTTCCAGAAAATTTAAAGTAAATCGATCGAGTAGAACTCGAGAAATCGTGGGTATCGTTTTAAAAGTCTGGTCTCAGAAAAACGCATTTAAAGATTCGCGTAAAGTCTTTTGTTGGATTAGAGCCAGCCGAAACAGTTTGGAGGCAGGGTCAGTAAAATGCCTATATCTCCGAAAATAATTTAAATTTTCAAAATTCCTCTCGTTAACATATACTTAAATAGTTAAACTTTGAAAATATGAAAAAATCTAACTATTTTTGTTTTGAAATTCTACACTAGAATACCACATTGAAAAAATCAAAGCAGGTATAGGTAGTTAGGAAATAATAAGCTTTCTCGAGCTCGTGTGAAATGTTAATGAGGTAGAGCTTAATTTTAGATATCAGGAATCTTACAGGCCGCGATTCTTAGTGAAAAGACTATATGAAATTTAGTGTGGATATCTCTCATCAAGATAAAAGTTGTTCACTTGAGCGAGTGATCTGGAATCAGAATAATATATGCAGATGCCATATTGTAGCCTCCTCGTAAAACAACGTGCAGACGTCCGATTCACATATGCTTGCTGGGAAACTTGTGTTGGCATTACTTTGGCAGGTACACGAAATACCATGTGTGCATGTCTGCTCGCAGTGTCAAAACAGTTGTCATATGAACGTTTTACATGCTTGCACTTGTGTGTTGCGGCCCGCAAAAAAAAAACGTTGAACCTCAAAATGTCAAACACCGAAAAAATATAGTAGACGCATAGTTGGCGGAGTGGAACGAATGACGAATCGCAATAAAAGCAAGTGAGCAAAACACTCACAACGACAGAGCACGCACCTGGCTATGCGCTCAGTTACTGCGCTCAGTAACACTCATTTCTCCTGGATGCGGGAGAAATTGCATGGAAGTTGGCGCCAAATGTCGCCAAGTCGCTCACAGCGTAAGCATGCGCGCTCACGCATTTTACGCCGACAAATTGTACAATGTAAATGCTTAGCATACTTCCAGGCGTCCTGACTGCGTTCCTAACTGCTGTGAACCATATGTTTGTTATTATAGTTCCACGAAAAGTTAGCAGCTCGCGCGCGCTAAAATTCATGATTTTCGGATGAACGCACAAACGCTTGGCGAAAGCAGCTGTTTTGGGCACACACACACACACACATATGTATATATGTTATATCTGTACACACTTCATTGATTGCGCTGTTTATCTATGCTTTGTCGTCGCTTTGCTGCAAAACTCTTTTACGCTCTTTGTGCGCTGGCCGATGAACTCTGTCTGCGAAATGTTTCAACTCTGCCGCGGCGCTGCTATTTTTGGACACAGGATGCTATGCGTGCGTCTGCGCGTGTGTGTGTGCGCGTTAGAGTCTGCTGCTCGCCTCTGCTGTAAATGAAAGCGACTTTCATTTCTTTCAGTTCCAGCATCACCGTCATCCAGTGCAGTTCTGACTACTATCAACTAAGCGCGCACCTGCGTTTCCTTGCCCCTCACAAGGGCGTATTGACTTTTGTACAAAATATTTTTTCACACACACACACACATGCAACTTCAAGCGCATACATACACGCGACATATGCAAACACATTTAACTGATAAACGAAAAAAGCA
The DNA here is from genome assembly GCF_042242935.1 of Bactrocera oleae. Taxonomy (NCBI): domain Eukaryota; kingdom Metazoa; phylum Arthropoda; class Insecta; order Diptera; family Tephritidae; genus Bactrocera; species Bactrocera oleae. The sequence continues at coordinate 5,744,308 of NC_091537.1, read as the reverse complement.
AGTAAATACACATACACAGACAAGAAAACGGTAAAAAAATCTCAAAAAAAAACTCGAAATATTTGCAAAATATCAACATAACTGTAAAAAAGTGTCGTGAAAATGTTGCTGAAAGTGCGAAATACAGCGAAAAACTGCAAACTTCAAGCCGTCGCATACACATATACAAAACATAGCATACTTTCAGGTGCACGGTGACTTCAGTGTAAGTTGTGCGGATGAAGGAAAGTGGCAGAAAGTGCAAAACGCAATGAAAAGCGAAAAAGTAAAATCGAAATTTTCTAATTTTTCAATTTCCGAATTATGACTGCTGTTGTTGTTGTATTGTTGTAGGAACTTCGCACGTCGTACTGCAAATGGGTTTCATGTGTTTGCGTTGTTGTTGTTGTTGGTGTTTTTTCCTTGCTGGGGCCAAGAATATCGATTGGTGGCCTTGCATAAGTCCAGTTTAGCGAGCGTGAGCTGGCGATAGACACAGTAACACACATACATATATACGCACGAGTAAGCAGACCAGCGTCAGAGCAGCTTCTGGCACACACACACACACATACATACATACATAAAAGATTTGTGTAAAAATTTATTGCTGCTGACTGTTGGAATGTTTCGACAAACACATACACACATGAATTTATACATACATATATGTATCTATGTATGTGCATGTACAAATATTTGACGAAACGCGTTTCAACTGCTGCAGTGGAGAAGGGACAGAATTGGTTTAAATGCTGCGTTGCTGAATTTTCACAGATTTGCGGCATCAGCGGAAAATAGCAGCAGCAGCTAAAAGCAACAACAACAAATATGTAATATAACATTGCAACAACAACAAGACAAAAAGAAAATAAATAAAGATACAACTTGACAAAGGCTAAGCTGCAAATTACGGTAGCAACAACAAAAAATGGAAAGTGGCAAAATATAAGCAACAACAACAAGTAGCAGTCGCATACGCAGCAGAGTAGCGTAAATAAATAATGCTTGACGAGTGTGGCAAAAACAGCTGAAACAGCATTGAAGGAATTAATTAAATGAAAACATAATTTCAAGGTGGAATGGGCGCAGCATTTAGGCAAAATATATAAAAAGTGTAAATAAGCGCTTTCTATATGGCAGAAAAGAAAAGTTGACGAAGTGAAATTTGTAGAAAGCGTTAAAATTAAGTTGAAGCAAGTAGCTGAAGGCTGAGGAAATATGTTGCAAGAAAGTTAATTTTATATGGACGTATGTTGCCAAAACCTTAAACAAACTTCGGTCGCAGCGAAGCTACAATACCCTTCACCGGTGCATTTTTTGTACTTAATAGGGTATAAAATTATCTTTTTTTTTGATTTTGTATGACAGCTATGTGCTATAATGGACCAATCTGAACAATATGGGCAGATATTAAAGGTGTAAAGTTGATACCTTGTAAAATAAAACAGTTTTCCCTACAAAGACTTGAGTTGGATCGGTCAGTTTGTATGAAAACTGGTCGATATTTCAAAGACTGAGGAATTAATTCGCATTTATACAGATAGATAAACTGAGGGACATGCATAGAACGGCTCAGTTCGTCACGCTGTCATTTATATACTTTATAGGGTCTCTGACGTTCGTCTGATCTGATACAAATACTCGGATTTTGTCGTGCGTGTTTTTTCAAGTTTCTACTAAGTCTAATAAAAAGAAATCTATTACGCCATATTTTAGTCTGAAAGAAGCAATCACTCAGATATGGTCAGCTTTCGCCAATAGGAGACTTTTTCTCCATAAAGACAACGCCAGATGACACAGATCGATAGTGACCTGCCAGAAGCCTAGGATAGGTGATTTTTAGCATCCCTCTTATAGTTCGCACCTAACTTGAAGTGATAACTACCTGGTCCAGTCTGTGGCGAATGATTTGGCTAATCAAAAATCCCAAAAGAAGTTTGTAAAAATCGACTGTCCCAATTTTTCGTGAATAGTGACGAGGGTTTCTCTGAGAGTGGTATTATGGTATTACCTTTAAACTGACAACAAATTTTCGAACAAGGAACGGTGGATATCTGATCTAAATCGGAGCATCCTATTTTAACTAAATGAAACTTGATTTGGCAGAGATGTAAACGTCACAGGCGCTGTTCAGAACTTGGAATACTCAAAATAAGAAATGTGGTTCTGGAGTAAAATTGAAATCAATTGCAGAATCCATTTTAATTCATTAGTATTTGAAAAAATTTCGAGGGGCATTTCTTTCTAGGAGGTTTTTGTAATAAATTCACCCCCCGACCTGGAGCCTGTCTGAGGTGAAATCGGGGTTAAAACTTAAGCATAAACTTTACTATTGAATATCGACTGTTTCCAAAATAAATGTGTACCTCTAGATAATATTCGATATGTCTGAAGAAGCAGGATACTTCAAAAATCTTATTACTCGAAGAAACTGCATTTTACCGAACCTAGACCTTAGCGGATACTCCTTATCTTACTTAAATAACGCTTGTATTGTAAGTGTATATAAAAATAATTAAGGACGGCATACAAGCTAATGGAACTACCGTTTTTATCAAAAGACTGTTTGTTGTCGGATTTACTGAGGGCAGAAATCTTACCAGGCTATCATTTTTAAAAATTTTCGAAAATGCTCTGCTTTGACTTTGCAAAGAAAGATTAATCTGGATGAATTGTGGTTATCATTTTTCATATTCCATTTTGTTAAGTGTAAGCTTTGTATAACCTCCAAAGCTCCGAGATTGTGAGTTCTTTAATTTTATCAGAAAACGCTCTCTCACTCTCTCTCCTTCTTGTCTGACCAACTTTATACAGTTGCATTCCTAATCTAAAGTCTGTTTATAAGGAGAATGAGAAAATTTACATCTGGTACTGTTTGGCTCAAGCTTTCTTTGGCAGCCTTACAATGTAAGCTTTTCGAGAGCTCTCATTGGATGATTCGCTAATATATTTTTGCTTTTTAAAGATCGCGTTTAATAATTTTCTTTCAATTCTCTTAGAAGATCACTATTTGCTCTAGTCTAATTCTCGTTTCCTTTTCTTTAAAAATGTCAAGGGAACAAATTTCAAGGAGCACACCCGTTGTGATATTTTTATATATAAAATATATATATTTAATAAAGCAGCGTTTTTTTCATAATAACTTTAAAAATATCAGAACAATCGGTCAATTCAGTTAAGAAAAAAGCAAAGTAAGTGGAAAAAACAAAATCCGTTATTGGACTGAAAGAGTCTTAAAAGCTTTAAAATTATTTAAAAGAAAATTAAAAAAAAAAATTATTTGGAAAACCAAAAAAAAAAAAGTATGTATAAAAAGCTCATTAAAAATGCTTAATGCGAGTCTGTAAAAATCATACTTGCTTGTTTCGAATTTTAAGAAAGTAATCTCGAAACTACAGAAGTAATGCCAAGGTCACTAGTACAAACGCGGAGAGAAAAGACTAAAGTGTCACCAATAACAGAAAATAATAATCAATAAAAAAATATGCGAAATCTTAGAATGAAATGAAAAAATATGAAAGAGAGATAGAGATAAAAACTAGAAAACAATAAAAACAGGAGTTAGAAAGTTTAAAGAACCTGAACCAGAATAAGAGAAAACGCATCCAAAATTAAAGTACTTGGAGAGTGCTTGACAAAATTAAAAGAAATTTTGCTAAAAGCTTGAGATCGCTAGTCTAACATTTGTAGTGACAGGGAAATATGAATTTACGGGCAAAAAACAACAACAATAATAATGCTATAACAAAATATTGGGAATTTAATACATAGAAAAAAATTAATACAGTTAATAACAACAACAAAAACCATTAAAATAAACTTCAACTGACCACAAAAACAACCAAAACTTGCAATAAATCTTACAGCTTTAACAATCAAATCCCATAACAATAATAGCAGAGAGAAGACAACAATGACACAAATCGACCATAACAACAACAACGAGCATTAAAACATACACATGTTTATTAAAATACAACACACAACAGCAAACCGATATCAATTGACGGCAACAACAACACCGAATTACCTATCAAACTAAATGCATATGTAACTGCCAACAATAACAACAACAATAGCAATCACGACCAAAAGCACACCATTCACGCAACAAAATTCTTACAGAGCACACACACACACACACATATATACATACAAACAAAGTAATAAACACGCAGGAGCTGCTCACACTAATACTTCCGAACAATAATAGAAAGCAAAAGCAGTAAACAAAAAATCAAAACAAAAACAATTGCAACAACAATGCGCATTGTATACAAAGAAATGAAAAGTTGAAAGCAGAAGCCAAAAAGATTTATGACCATCAAATATTAAATTTGCCAACCGACGAAGCGACACATTTTTGACATTTGCAAACAAGAAAAGCAGCAAATAACTTGGCAGCAAATAGCACAGACGACGGCGACTAGGTCAGACTTAGCAAGACACATTTGAGCGCGTCAATAGGCCAGCAAGCTGTTCGCCTGGCCTGGCGCATGCACGTCGCATACAGTGGTGGCGTCAACTGTGGCGAGGCGGTGTGAGCGCAACATTAAATAAATTTTCCAGCGCGGTATGCTCGTCTACACACTGTACGCATTTGTATAGAGAGGGACATATTTGCGGCTATATATGATCCACATTACAGCCGCTGCCGTCAACGCATGAGCGTCAACTACAATTACAGCACATTCTAGAGGTGAACTCACGTCGCAGCCGCCACACCAACGCAGGATTAGCAGCGACGGGCCAGCTAGTGGAAGCAGTGAGCAGTTTGGGCGCCGAAAAGAATGGCTGTGGCGATGCGTCAAAATGGTGAGTAAGTTATTGGGGCAGCAATGCGATTTTAGCAAAAAAATTTTTTTTTTAATTTGAGAAAAAATTTTTTTACTACTAAAACTCGTATTCTGAAATATTTCAAAATTATTTAATTTATGTGAAGAGCATGAAAAATTGGTCAAATTAGCAAAGAAAATTATAATTTTTTAAACTTTGCCGGGTCTTTTTTCGAAACACACGCTTTAGAGAAAAATTTCTTTAGAATTTAACTTTTTTTATTAAATGAAGTGTTTTCGAAAAACTCAAAATCAAATTTTTGAAGTCAAGAAAATCAATTTCGAATAGTTTTCTTTTGCGAAATTAATTACGATGAATAATAACTTTCTTATGCTCAGCCATTTTTTCAAAACTAATTTATTTACAAAAATATTTTTTACTTCAAAACCTTGAACTTTTAGTGTATTTATAATTCCAAAAATTAATTAGTTAATAATTCCAAAATTTTTAAATTTGATTTTTTCAAAATATTCAAAGTAGTTTTCCAAAAAACTTTAGAATTCTATTTCATAAGAAAGCTTGAAACAGCTCTAGTCGTTTTTAATTTTCAGAATTGCGGCATAGTAACTTTTTGTATGATCTGAAGTGATTTCTAAAAGCGCACAAACTTCTTTGAAATTTATTTTTTAAATATGGATAGATTTCTGTTAAGAAATTAATAAAATCTTTCTTTGCAATCTCAAAGTTTTAAAAACTTTCGAAGTTCAATGAAGTCGAAGGACTTAAGTCCCCTTTTGTATAACACTTAAATCTTTTCGAACTTATTATATAACTGATCTTATGCTTAATCAAATTTATGTTTCGAACTACGAAATTTAAAGGTACAAGCTAAGATTGTTTTAAAAAAATTTTTAAAGTATTTTCGAAATCCGTCATAAATACCTAAAAACTTATTTTTAACAAAAATACAATATTTTAGTACCAACTACAAAATTTTTGCGCCAATTTCCTCTTTTCGAATATCTTACACCGACGGAAGATAAAAAATTTCTTCAATAGAACGTATCGTAAGCTTCAAATTTAAACGTACGAAATCTTTTTCGAAATATTAATTTTTTTTAACAGTGAACTCAAATTTCAAAAACCTAATTGGAAAGTATGAAAACAGTTCGAACTGATCCGAATTCGAAACCAAAAACTTGGAAATCGTCACAGTTATCTTTTCTGTTCTTTTCATTCTAGATCGGTACAATTTCCTGAATAAACAAGTGTGCGAAAATTCGAACTCTTAATACGCTTCATGTTCAAAACACTCAAGGATATCTATGGTTTCAAAAATCTAATAGAATATTTTTGATTATTAATCTTTTTTAACAATAAGACAACTTATTTGTCAACTCCTGGCGGTTCGATATTATTTTACCCTGAGCAAAAGTATAACAAACTGAGATATCTGAAAGAAGTGAGAAAAATCTTATAACTTCCGAGAGATTCTGTTTGTTTTAAGAACTATTTTTCAAAACATTTGATTTTAGATTAAGAGAAACACAGTTTTCATTTCCTAACAACCTAAAGTACTTAACTTAAGGTAACACACTGAAGCAACTCGACCTGATCACCCTAATGTGGAACGTACCCTCCGCATATGCAGAGGAAAATATTTCGCTTGCGTTGTCACTTGTCACTGAAGTTGGCTTGTACAACCAGCAGCATCTCATCAACTTTTTCATACTCTACCATACTTAATCCTCAACTTTTGCTACGCCACCGCCTTTGACTGTCGCCGAAAGCCTCATTTACAACACTTATGAATTTTTCATTTGCGGAGAATGCTGCTTTGGCCGAATTTTTACGTTGGGTGGCAACGTGAGTGGCAGCAAGCCATGAACAGTTAGCTGGTAGATCAGTTAGTTGTTGGTTATTGCTTTTGTTGTTCTTGTTGTTGCTACAAATGTAATTTCGCTGTTCGCCGTCCGTTTCGTTATATTTTTATTCAACACAAGACATGTCCTGTACTCGGACGCCATTATGTGAATACAAATCAACAAACACAATGACACAATCTCGCATACATACATACACAGATATACTTTACTTACTTAACTTCCATTATCCTCCGTCGCTATACTACAATATACACGCTTACGAAGGTGTTCTGGCTTTTTTCTTCTCACGAGTGCTCTTCACAGTTCGTGTGTGTGTGTGTGTGTGTACTTTATTTTTCCTTTCTTTTCACTTCTGCGTAGGTGTTGCCAAATCAGCAATTGTATTCATTTAAGTTTTTCTGTTTCGTGTTTTTTTGTTTTGTTTTTTTTCTTTGTTCTGTGAATATAAAAGTGCAGGTGCGCGTGTAATATAATATGTAAGCTTTAAGTAGTTAAGTACGTAATTGTAAGGTAGCAAGGTGAACAGCAAGTGGCAGAAAGTAAAAGTTAAAGTTGAGAAAGACCTTCAACACACAATTAAATGTACATTTTCGCATTTGTAACTTAAATATGTGGGTTGGGCAATTTGAAAAATTACAGCTGAGTGGAAGGTGAACTACGCTGGGACAAAAGAGCAATTAAGGAGGAAAAACAAAAGTAAATAAATAGTAATTATGCAATGAAAGTGGCAGAGAAAAGTAATGTTCTGTTTAAACTGCTTAATCTTACTGTTTCTATTCTCATTTCTTATTTTCACTTAATTGTTTTTTTTTTTCGTTGAAGGCAAGCAGCAGAAAAATATTTCAGAAAAATGTTGCCGACATTTAGGCTGCGTGTTAGTGCGGTCGCACACCAGCAGTAGTTAGCGTACCTCAATCGTAAAAGCGCCTGAAGAAATTGGACGGATTTTTTTTTCTTCTAAATTTGATCGTTGAAACTCAAAACGTACACATGGCATAAATGAGTTCAAAATTAAACATGTTTTTCGCCGATGTAGTCCTAAAGTCGGAAAGTAGTCCTAAAACGTTGCTTACATTTAGACAAATTTCTAGCAAAGTCGCACACCTACACAAAATAGCGTAAAAGTGCACTGCACAAAAAATTATTGTTATTAAGCTCGAAACCCGTCAAGGGCACAAATGCGCTCACAGTATTAAGTATTAACAACTTACGAGATGCTTGTAGGAAAGAATGTGAATAAGTAAATTTCAGTAAATACATATTTCTTTCCTATATAAAATCTTAAATATACTATATTAGATCAGCAGAAAGCTTTTAAGCTTTTTGCGATTTTTGCGACTAATGTCGTGCTTCAACACAGTTGACAGTTCAAGACATCTTAGGTATAACATTTTCATAAGCAGATACACAATTTTGTATGATAATTTTAAAGAGAAGTTCTCTTTTGGTGAACCAGAATATCAATTTAAGATGAACTCGTCCCTATCATTTTAGTACATGGTCTATTAGGGTGGACATGGCAATATCCAGTGTAATTGGCCCCAAGAAAGTTTTCGCTAAAGATTTATAGATCTGAGCGGCTTGATAGCGATCAGCATCTCACTTGGTTGGAATAGTACATCTTTCGAAAGTATGTCTATGTAATATAACTGGTTAGTCGACTGCTTAGATAAAGACTCGTCTAATCTGAAAATATTTATATTGAAGACCTCTCTGTATTGAAAATGCCCAGAGATGAAAGATTTAGCGAAACTTAGAAAAATATTTAATTGGCGAGACGTTGAACTAGAAAAACTTAAGAACATAAAAGTTAGTCCCTTTTTGACAGGACCAAAGGCTCAAGTAATGAGAGAAATGAACTTGCGGAAAAAATCTTTGAGATTTGAATTTGAAACCATGCTGTCGGGTAGCGAAAACTTATGATAATCAACGAGATCATGAATAAATTAAATGTGCCATGAAATTGGTAACATCCAGACGGAAACGTCGGGGATCCTATAATATATACATATAAATGATGAGCGTAACAAGCTAAGTCGATTTAGTATATATACGAACCAGTCCCTTAGTTTTTGAAATTTTGCACCCGTCTTTTTCTCACCATGAAGCTGCTCATTTGTTGGAATGGCCGAAATCGGACCACTATAGCATATGGGTGCTATACAAACTGAACAAACGGAATAAAGTGCTTGCATGGAAAACTTTTTTATTTCACGATATGCCTTCACGAAATTTGACATGAGTTATTGTCTAAGACAACGGTGCAATCTCCGAAGAAATTGTTCAGATCAACTCACTATAGCATATATCTGTCAAACTAACCAAACAAAATGAAGTTCTCGTAAGGAATCTCTTGTATTTGTGAAGGGTATTATAGCTACGGTGCAACCAAAGCTAATGTGTTTTGTTGTTATGCTATAAGAATTGCACCTATGAAGGGAAATTTCAGTGTTGCCGAACTTAGTGTTGTTTCCTGTTTTATTTGAATATGAAAATCGTCCGCTACATATCGAAAGAGTGACTGAAAGTAAACAAAAAATACTTAAGACCTATGAAATCATAATTTCGTTTATCCAAACAAATCGACAAACTGTTTCAGCAATGGATGTTAGCTAAATGAATTCCACATAGGCTATTCAAGGTTATGTACAACTCCGATAGTGAAAAGGTGACTTAATCTCCATTAACGTCGTGGTTATAAGTCGTATATGTATGTATCGACGAAATATGGAACTTTCTTGAGTTAATAAAGTTTCCACAGACCAAAACGTTCAATTTATTTTATCTGCCAATAGCGATCTCTGCCAACATTTAGTAAATGCTGCTCACTTAACCGCACCCTTTGCCATTTGCCACAATTAGTTGCAGTAATATTTTTCATTAACAACCATTTAATCTGTAATAATTGAAATTCAAACGGTCAGCACATTTTCTCCCAGTTACGAATGCGGTGTGCGCCTGCGCATTGCGCGCCGGTCAACAAGTTCGTTGCACTCATTGTCTCATAGTGCCGCTGTGCAGCGAACGTGGTTCCACACTTTAGTTGCAACTAATTTCGTCTTGCTAATTATTTTCAGCATTTGCCACCACACATACACACATATGTACACTTTTCTCACGAATTGCCTACCGTCTAACTCTGTGCCCACTTGCAGGTTTACATCATGCAGTTTCGTTAGGCACCATTGAGGTGGCGTCTAAGGTAAGTAGGCACCACACCGTTTCGTTGCTGCCACATGAAAGCCATTAATTATGTTGCACACTTTTCGCTTTTTCTCGTTGCAGTCGTCAGCGGCTTCTAGCCATTACGATCGTAGTTACGACTCCGAAGATGAGAATATGAGCCGACGCCGTTTGCGACACACCTCCTCTACAGAACTGTATCCGCGCCCATCCGTTTACTCCAAAGGCGACATACGCGAACAGGTGAATGCTCTGCGGCAAGCGTGTTAAATGCTTTTGTTTTTATTTCACTTTTATTATTTTTGCTTTTACTGTTTTTTTTTTCTAACTTTCTTGTACTGCTGTCATTTCCTCTCCGTTTTCGTCTTCGTCTTCTACTTCTTCTTCCACTTCTCTTTCGGCTGCCACTTGCATTTGGTTACTTTTATTTTTTATTGTTGTCTTTTTGTCCTTAAGTACAGTACTGCCTAACTGATCGTCAGCTGCATAGCATCGAGCGGCCGCGTCGCGATCGCTTCTTCGGCTGTCTCTCGCGTCGTAGCGGTGTGCAGCAATCGTTTCTGGGCGGTTGTGTGGGTCGACGAGTGCCCTCCGATGAGAATTTAGCAGCTTACGCGCCCTTCTACAAGTATCCGCGGTAAGTTTGATTAACGGTAATGAGAAATAAAAATATTTTTGAGATAGATTTTCCCCTACGTATAGCTATCAACAACCTTTTCAAAATCACGACGACAAATCGCCCGATTCCGATATGGATAGTTCCTATTTTCGACGTCAACCAGCTTCAATATTGAGCACTGCGAAAACGCAAGATACCGGTGGTGGCGCTGGCACTAGCTCTATCGGCGTTGGTGTCGGCCCTAGCGGGTCTGCGGGGGGCATGGGTATGCCTCAGCATCAACGCTACTCCTGGATGGGCGCTCCGAGCGGTATTGGAAACGAGAATGTCAACTTTACTAACGATCCAAGGTATCTATCGTTAGATTTGTTGCAAGCTTTTGCTTAAGTCTAAACTTTAAAACATTGTGGCCGGTCATAAACATGGGGCATGAGATTCAACCTGTTTTGCGAAGTTTTCAGTAGCTAGCCGAAGTTTTTGTTGCTTTTGCTGTTATAAATTTTGTTTATTGTACTATTTTGTTTTTTAGTTTTTGAAAATCAGCATTCTAGTAACCGGAATTGGTCCTCAAGTTACTTAATTTCTTAGAAATTTGAGTATTGACTTACGACATAATAGATATCTTCAAGATATTTGTGGGTAGTATATAGTTGGAGCTGAAAAAAATAACGATCTAAAAGTGCTCCTAGCATAATAAAAATTTTTTCAAACCCGTCAGTACTAAAAATTAGAATAAAAATGCGTCACAGTCTACAATATATAATATCTAAGCAGACTGAATCAATATTTTTCCTTCAACAAATGTAGTACTTATCGTTCTTGCATAACAAGTAATGATTTACTCATCGATTACTCAAGTCAAAATGGTTGCTTTTAAACACAATATTCTCCCAGTACCAATAGGACTTCAACCTTCAAAATATGAAAGCTTCTTACCAGCCGCGACACAAACCCTATATTTATTGAACAGTTGATCTTAAGATTTTGATGGAGGGAGTTTTGTGGCTACGTTTAAGTGGTTAGAAGACAGTTGTTAATATATTTGAGGTAATTCCAAAGCAACAAAAAGTTTAATTAGAGTTTCATGCAGATTTTTTAAAAGCTTTTGACTTTAAATTTTAAGCTTTACAAGATCTTAATAGCTTTGTTGGTTGAAGAAAATTGTTTTTTTTTTTTAATTTTCCTTGCAAGCACATACGTTCTAGTCTGAAAGAATATTAATATCCTTCGTGGGGATTGTAAGAGAGTAACACTTTTCTCTCAGCGATTATTTTTTATCATTTGACCGATTTGGGAGTATTTGGATTTTAATTGAAGCCTATCTGTAACTAATTTGAAAGTAAGAGAACTGGTGCTGAAATAAGATAATGCTTTTTTGTCGCAAACTTATCCTCAGACAAAGCTTTACAACTTTGGAATCAATACCGATAGTGTTTAAATGGTGCAACAGGTCAAAATAATATTTATATAGAAAACAAATATTTCACAATGAATTTTACTAAAACGTTATTCTAGTGTCTCAATAAGTCATAAGTTAGTTAATGTACAACTTCCACATATTCAAGAGCTCTTAATTATTATAACTTTTATGCTGAAAAGCTCCCAAAAAGCTCGCATACAGTACGGTTAGAGTGTATCTAGTGTCAAAACAGCTATAAAGTATATTTCATAAGTCGCCAAATAGTTTAAATAAAAACTTTACTTTTTAAATTGTTTTCAAATATTATTATTTTACATTCTTCTTATAACTTCTTTATTGGCAAGCTTATTTCTTTACATTTACTGCTTAAAAGTATTATATTGTGTATTTTTGGAACCCTTATTACATCTTGACGCTTCTCATGCGCATAAACGACATCAGCGAGGTCATGCATACTCATATCGAAACGATTTTTTAAGTCTCACTGTCTCTTTCTCTTTTATATATCTACAAAAGCTTTTATTACTATCGCGTTCTTTCTCCTTAACCTTGTACAATTTTGTCAATCAACACTGTATCTATAGTCTGTTATATATTTACGACCTGCTTGAATGCTGCATGCATATTTCAACAACTTTTTACAAACTTTTCGTACAAAAGCAGTCAGTCAAAAAGCTCTCATTAAAGCGCTCAATAATTTCCTTAACAACTTTTCTACATTGCGCATGCGCACCAATTCGAAGAGCACAAACATGCAAAAAAATTATAATAAACATATTTCTGATTAAACCATCCAATCACCCATAGATTTTGTGCCTTCAAAAAAAGTTCGTGCTTAAAGCTCGACTTTACCAACATTTACCATTATAAGTACTTGGCAAATGAAAGGCTAAAAAAAATAAATACTTGTCTCTATTCCTCTATTTATTATTATCGTTTTTTTCGTAAAAAAATTAATATATAAAAAAACACAACACTTGCAAAAATACTTCAGCGCAAGCCTGACTTGTTGGCTAACACCGACTGATTACCAATATCGGAATATTTATATGACCAACTGTTTTGCACTTTGCGCACAGAATCATTTTCAAAACTTCACACATCCACTCGAAAATGTTTGGTATGTAGAAATTAATAAAACAAACAAAAAAAAAAAAGAAATACGAATATAAAAATAAACCGAAGCATGACGAATAAACGCCGAACGGATTAAACTTGTTTAGAGCCGAAAAAATATGATAATTAAAACTGAAAACAAAAAAAAAAAAACAAAATAAAGAAACACATGCGTGTGTGTATGCGTCTGTGTGTGTGAGTAATGCTCGATCCATTTTATTGCAGTTCGTATCACTATCCCACCCATGTCGGACTGCCAGCCGGCCAGCAACTACAAATGGGCGGCACAACACCGAGGTAAAGTTAAGCGATTCAAAACAGTTACGCGGAAATGCAGATTACACGATTGAGCAGACAAAAGCAAAAGTTCTCATCAAAATTTTTCGTGACGTCACAAAAGCATTGCTTTGCGAGAAAAATTAGTAAGAGCGAGACTGTTTGCCAACAAAAGTTTGACCGTGCTTTGCAAGCAACTGCCATTGTGACGTCATTCAAACAGCTGAGCTTATCAAAGTCAATGAAGCGAACAATTAGCGATACCGTTATTGGCGTAAACACTGTATAATCTCAATCGTGCATACTAAATATGAACACTTAGCACACAAAGAGCTCGTTAACTATTGCATCCACACGCCAAAAAATCAGTTTTCACAACTACTTTCCGTAACTTTCTCTGTCTCTCTCTCTCTCTCTCTTTCTCTCTCTTCTCACACGCACCAAAACACACTTCATTCATACTCTTTCATACGCTTTTGCGCTACTTGTGCATTCTCACTTACAGAACTAAGCATGTCAGTTTCGCTCGCTCGCATACACTCACCTCCTTCGACGATGTCAATTTGGGTTTCCGCTCCTCCGGTCGCATGAAGACCGCACGCAGTCAGGAACGTCTTATTGGTGGCAAGAAACCGATTATTGCCACCGGCTCCATCTACGAGTCCACGCAACTGCCCGGGCATATGGTGCAACAGCCAACGGTTTTGCATTCACAACAGCAACAGCAGATGACACATCAGCAGCAACAGCCGCAACAGCATCCACAACCGCCGACCAATTATATAACGACCTTGCCACCCGCACTCGCCATGCATCCACATGCACAACAAGCCGTCATACATCAGCATGCGCCACATATTCATCCCTCGCATGGACATGGCCATTCACATCAACATCATCACGGGCCACCCATCCACATACATCAGTTTGTACCGACCGGTTTTGCTAGTGCCGCCGAGTTGGGTGCTCAGATCCAAACTGAACAACCGATTTCCTTGTTAACCGGCAGGCCTCTCACACATATGGATGATATATCACTTGGTGTCGGTGGTGCTGGAGCGACGGCGCATGGCGCTATGATGCCGACTGGTATGGGTGTCTTGACTTGTGCTACGCAGGTGCTGGCGCCGCCCAGTCCCGAAGTGTTGGTGGTGGAAAAGAAGTTCCGTAATGCTATGAAGACGCAAGCCACGCAAACTGAGGTGCGCAAAGATGGTTTCGCGCAGGTATTGGCGCTGAGTCCACGTACCATGCATAAGGTGAGTAATTCGCTGAAGTGCCGAGTGTGACAAAGTTTAATTTTGCTTCCTTTATACTTAAGGTGAAGGTGGTCTCACAAGGTGCACAGACGAACGGACTGTTGAATGGCAAAAAACTCGCTAAAAGTTTGTCGGAAATGCCGAATGGTAAAGTGTTACCTGGCTTAGATGACAGGCAAATCAGGTAAGTTCAATAATAGCACATATATTCTAGAATTTTTATGAATTCGCTTTCATATTAATTTTTATCGAGTTTCTAAATTCAATTAATTCAACTTCATATTTTTAGAAACTTTATTGATCATAACGCTGTGTATCGCACTCAGTCGGAAGAACCACCAAAGTCACCGCTGGAGCTCGGCGATCCAAACAATATTAACTATTACGAACCACCGCCACCGCTTGACACAATCTCCTACTACAGTCATCGCTCGTCACAACTGCCCTCGGAGGAGAGTATGCCCTATTTTCCTAAGGACGCGCTCGCTTTCGATTACGAGAGCAACAGTTTGCCACGCCGCGCCTGCACATTCCATCGTGAAAGCAGCTTCAGTTCAAACAGTCTGCCACGTCGTGAACCACTGCATGCACATGAGATATGTAAACACATAACCGAGTGTACGGAATTGATGGGTGAGGCGAATGGTGGTGTTAATGGTGGTAATGGCGGTTTGCTAGACTTCTCTAAGCCGCACTTGTTGCCACCACCTAGCGAGTACTGTAAAGATGCCGACGAGCCGCTTACATCTACTTCCACGTTGACAGCGGAGCCCATACACGAACCCGAAGTTGTAGAAACAAGTCGACGTAAGTCCATGGTAGCCGTACTGCCACCACTAGACGCTGATATTACGCCTACACCGTTCAGACGCGATGACTTACGACGACAGTCGATGCCTATTTATGTAAAAACCGAAAAACTGATTGATGGTTTCGGTCCACGTACATCCTTCCGCTCAAAGATAAAACCGAAGCCGGTGATAGGTGGCAATGAAGAAATTTCCGGTGATGAGAAAGAGATCTTTATCGACTTCAAACCAAATGTTATGATGAAAACGATTGCACAAATTCCACAAGCTAAATACCGATCGACCTATAAGTCACTACCGCCACCAGTAGCTCAGCTTGAGGAGAGCAAAGAACAGAAAGCGATTGAAGAATGTGAAAACTGTCGCGCACTACAAGCAGCCGAACCGCATTCCTCCATCAGTGAGGATGACTACGAGGAGGAGGCTGAACAGGAACAGGCTACAGATATAGAAGACGAAAAAGCTAAGCAAGAAGAAAGCGATCAACATGACCCGCTATACGAGAATGTGCCCGCAAGTGTGCCTATTATGACGGCTGAACGACGCGCCAGCATGCGCAAACGTTCCGTGAGCTTGGATGAACAAAATGTCTCGCCCGATAAAGGTAATGGCATCTCGGCGCCACCAAGTCCTTGCCGCGAGGAATTGCTATTCGCAAATGCATCTACCTACCCATCCTCGGATTCGCTGGCCAACGACGTGACACGCGATCACTCAGATGGCATTTGGAATGAATCGCAGGTTACAGTACTAACTGCCGAACCGCCGAAGGAGGGTACCGAAGGCGCATACACGAATGCGAATATGCTGCTGACACCAACGACGCGACGAAAAAACCTGCTGCTGCAACACCAGCAACGTAGCTCCGTGGATACGGACGTATTGGATTTGGAGGACACACAAGTGGATTTGGTAAGTTGAGCGCCCGAGCTGTAAACAGTACATATAACACTTTTGATTTAACATTTCTTTTAGAGTCCCACCTATGGCATTGCGGTAAACACACTACCAACTAGCGCTAAGAGCGCAAAATCTGGCGCGCTCATCACACAACAACCGCAAGCGAGTCGCGAGCCCAAATCGACCACGTTAACGGTGCCACAGAAAATCACCACACCCTCAATTGCAGTCACACCCAGTCTACCGTTGGCCAAAGAGATCTCACCCAAAATATCACCGGGTACAAGTAAACGCGTCGTACAAGAGCTACCCACACAAACACGCGATGGACGACGTAAATCGGACGTACAGCAAACACGTGCTGCCACCGACGCCATCATGACCGTCACAGCTACTTTGAACAACAACAGCAGCAACAAGTTCAATAACACCACAGATGTGTCAGAGTGCAGCACGAATACCGATGAATATGCCACTTGTACCGACACGTCGAAGCGTACGCCAGGTATTAAGACACCACCAACAACAACAAGCTCATCATCAACGACACAAGTACCAGGTTTGAAAGCGACAAGTGTCAATTGAACAGTCAATCAATAGATTAGTGTGCCTTGCTGCTTCAAAAACACAGACACGCACACACGAAAGACACGAGCAACCACATAACTGGTTTCCTACTGAGTCACTACCATCCTTCATTATCATCACCATCATCATCACCAACACCATCATCCGTAAACTAGCGACTTATTCATCCATATTTCAGCGACTGTCAATCCATCATCGCAAGATTACACATATAACCAATCCGCACATAATCCTCTGACTTATTTGTATGCACTTAACAGTCTACACATACACGCACACACACAAACACACTCGCGCACGCAAGCGATTAGGCCTTTTAGCTGTGCTCTCCTAACCGCTCTATTCACACACACACTCTCATACACTCACAGTCTGTCACATTACATGTTTGTGTTGTTGTAAACGTCCTTAGCTGATTGCGTGTATATGCATTTAAGTACTTTCGTATGGTATTTGGTTGTTGGTTGGTATGTTGTTGCTTGATGAACGCTTCTGTAAATTAAACCGCAAAACCAAAAAACAAAAAAAAAACCGAGATATGTGTCTGTAATGCTTCTTAGCCTAGTTCAATGCTCGCTTAGAGTGTAGCAACCCTGAGCCATTGTATGTAAACGTTAACTAAGCGTATGCTTCCTCCTTTTGTCTCTTTTTTCATACCCGATTAGTGTCGACACAAAGTTCACAAATTGACCGTACGCAAGGTTCATCCTTTGAGAGTGCCTCTTCACTCTACTCAACGCGCGGCGAGATGCTAACCGAGGATATACTGCAGCATGATGAAAAACCCACTAAACAGCATAAGCTCGAGCGCGAGCTGCAGCTCAAGTCGCCTGTGCCTACAGCAGAGCAGGGGAAACGTTCACCTTCGCACTCGATTAGCAGCACATCGTCGGGTAGTTATAATGTCGCTGGGCTGGCAACACCATCGCCATCTGCTAAGGATGCGGAGAAGCAGGTGGAGCCAGCTGAAAAGGCAGCGGCGACGGCTACCAAAACTGTACACGTCAAAAGTGTTGGTGCGTCAACCGCCAGTGTCGAACCGTCCGCTGTACGCGAAAAGCCACGCATCAAACCCGAATCCATATCGGATGATGAACGTAGTGAGGTACGCTACTCATCTTCCGGATACTATGAGAGTCCACACGATGATGATCATGTGATCAAGTCACGGCGTCATCGTCTCGATGAGGAACGTAAACGTCGTAAGACTACAATGAAACTAGACATCGAAAAGGAGAATTTACGTGCGCTAACTAGTCCGATTAAGAAGCCAGCGTCTGCATTGGCTGGCGCACACGCCACGCCTATAGCTGCGGCATTGGCTGCAGCCACGAAAGAAAAAATAACGGAGAAACAGTCCACCACTAGTGGGCACGCCATTGAAACTACAAGTCCGAATCGCATTAAACGTTTCCGTCCAAAGATACGTCGTCAATTTAGACGGAGTTCACGCGATGATAGTACACCGAAACGACAAAAGAATTTGGTGAATTTGTATGGTATGCCGCCGACAGCAGGTAGCGCAGAGAAGCTATTGGACTACAGTGTTGGTGTTAAAAAGGAGGAAGATCGCGAGGATATACATGTAACGGAGTGCAAGACGAGTAAGATCACAACGCCGCATACAGCCACGGTAGCTGTGGCCGCCAAAACCACAAAATCTTCATCAGAGGTGTGTCAGCTAAAAGCAAAATCTATAGAGTCTCTCCGTTCCGTCTCGCCCGGTTCCGATTCGGTGTTTTACAGCGAAGCAGATGGTCCCTTGCAGGAACCACACAGTCATTGCCTGCACTGCGGCAAGGGTACAGAGGGTCAGACTACAAATATAAGCGCATTGGCTGGAGACTCTGTCGAATCACTGCCTTATATGGGAAATGAGCATGAACAGGATATTGTTAAACCGCCGTCAGACTTCGCAGACTCACCGGTAACTGCAAAAACAACGCAACGTCTCTATAAAAAGATGGATAAACGTTTTCGCTCTGAAGAGCGTTATCATGCAGGTGAACGTGGTCGACATTATAAGACACGTCAGGAGAATATACGAGCAAAGGTGGGTATTACAAAGTCTTTGCAAAGTTAAACTAATAATAAAACTGTATTATTTTTTATAGAGCGAAGAACGCAGTCGTGAGAGCGTACACTCACGTAGTCCACAGAGCTTACGTCCAGCCGGTTCGAGTCCGTGTGTACTGCCGGATGCAGCGATCGAGCAGAGTCAACAGATTATTTATCGTGGTCATTACGACCCGGCGCGTTATTCACGTCTCACCGACGCTGATGTTTGGACTCAGCTAAATCATCAAAGTTTCGGTATATGCTTTTTGAGTCTTTTGCGCTTTTTTTATATGATTTTCATTTTAATTTCGTTGTTCTAACGCAGATCGTCATCGTGATCGCCGTCCGTCAACCGAGTCGGAGCGCAGTTTTCACACAAAGTATCAAGTCATACTACATCGTTTGGTGCAGCGACGTTGCACCTTGGAAATGTATCATCGCCAACGAAACAACAATTTTCGTAAGTCTAAATGTTTATCTTATGGTAATCAGCATTTCTTTTGGGCTGCGTTTAAAACTTAATGTAGGCTAATGCTGTGCCTTCTTCAATTTTGCACCAAGAGTAGAAAATATGCCAAGAATTCTCAACTGACTGGTCAAATTATGTTAGCTCATAGAAATAATATTACGAGGTTTTTCACCCATAGAAAAGGAAGGAATTTAATAGGGCTTGAAACCACGGCACCAGAAAATTACTGGACTACCGAATGTTGTTTGTAGACTGGTAGTGATAGAAAGGAACGAATTTCGTCCATTATATCTCTATGAATCAAGCTTGTTTAGTAAAGTCAACTAACGTTGTTTAATTCCTATTCGTGTCTATATTTTGACTCGTTCGAAAAATTTGAACATAATTGATCTCAGATTTCTAAGCATGACATACCTACAATTAAATCTGGTGTTTGTTTGCATTACTTAGATATGCGAAACCGCATTGAGGAATATAATCTGTTGGAATTATCGTGAGGAGTACATGTTCCTTACAAAATGTTGATGACATGCTTTACAAACGACAAATTTTAAGAGCTTCGTAAAACATCGGCGATAAAAGCTATAAAAAAATTTTAAGTTAAATTTTAACTTATAAATGTATCGATCTAGAAAATACTATAAAGTTTTAAAGTGAAGTAGCAAAGTTATAATAATAAAAAAACTCACCAGCGTTTTTGGATTCTGAAAAAGAGAAGAAAAGATTGGAGGTTAATATGAAAATTCTCGTTTAAGGGATAAGCAAAGTATGATTAAATGAACAATATTTATTTAAAAAGAGTTTACATATATGTCATCGATCTTAGAAGAACTTCAACTGACAAGATAAAGCCATAGAAAACTTTGAAATGTGTGCGCATTCTATACTCTACCCTAGACTGTTCAAAAGCTTTGTCTTGGAATCAAGTGTTTCAAAAAAAAAAATTACTACAACTTCAATTACTGACGCTTTTTTCATATTTGAGTTATAATGATGGCATATATTCAAATATGAGAGGTATATACTAGTATATGAGAGTAATAAAAGAGAGTTATCTATAGCGTTCTTGAGGTAGGTAGGTTTGAACATCGACTCTTCTATTTTCAACCTTTTAATTAAAGAATACACTCAGAAATTTACATACTTTCTGAGAGTATGCTTCAATATTGTAAGCAACGTATTTTTATTTAATATATTTTTAAAGTAGGGAATTCAGATATATAAATTATATATTTTATAGGCGCTAATAGATCAGTCGGTGTATTTTTAGCACCGCTCTCATATTACTTGATTGCTGCCGCTCCATCAGTCTTCATTAACATATTTTAGCATTTTTATTTAAAATAAAGCATTGCAATATGGTCTATTACACTTTTTACAGTTTAAGCATTGCTCCGAAATGTAGGCAATATTTTTCCTACAAAAAATTATTTTCTCTTGAATTTTGATAAATTTTGTGCATCGAGTTTTCCAAAATTTCCAAAAACATATATATTTCCGAGTTGGTTATTGTAGATATCAAATACAAAATTCGAATAAATCAATTAATACTAAATTAGCTTTTGTCTTCCGCTCTCAAACATTTTCAAAACGTATTTCAAATAAAATTATAAGAATGTTTATACAAACTAAGTTTCGAAATGAGTAATTTTTTAGATTTATATACCACAGCTATAAATTGAATAATCAATTGTAGCACCGACTTATTATTATCTCTCGCCGATTCTGAAATGGATTAGAGCACATACCATAAAAAATTTCGCAACATTGTTGCTATCTTCTTCGAATATCTAATTTTGGAACGGCGTACAGACGAAACACTGAGCAATCGTGAGCACAAACGAACACAGTACAATTTTCGAACATGTACAACAACAACTTTTATAGAAAGAAAATGCGTGACGTGAATTTAGAAATTTCCGCAATCAGCTATGTTCGAGCGTAAAAGCCGTGTAGTAGCGTCTAGCAACTTGTTTTGCGTGAACGTGCGTGGCGTGCAATACGTGGAAAGCCATTTTTTTTTGCCAAAAGTAAAGTGATTGAGTTGTATTTCGCTATAAACACATGTAATTGTTATTGTTGCTTCTAATGTCGGCATTGTGTTTTAGAGCCCTATACACTTTGATTGTGCGCTTTAAAAATAGTCGATAAGATTAATTAGCGCGCGAGCCAAGGCACCGACATGAGTGAATTACGCATAGATATCGGGCGTTCGAACGGTCAGTGGTTCATTGACAAAGCGCCGAGTAAGGGCAAAATTGAGAATTGTGCGTTGTATTGCAGTGAAATAGTTTGCGAAATTAATTGAATATATTAAAGTGCTTAAAAGTTGTTTAAAAAATATCACAAATATATGTATGTATATGTGTGGAAAATGTATAACGTGCTTTTAAATAGTGATAAACTTTATTTGAGATAATGAAATTGAAAATATAGAAAAATGTCAACATACTAAGACGCGAGCGCCTTTTATCAATAATATTGCTCAACCTTTTTTTTTATTTTTTTGTAATTTTGCGCTCTTGACCTTTAATTCCAGCGCAAACAAATAAGGAAGTCATTTGTACGCGCGCGTCTGAGTATTAGACACTCTCGCAACTAGTAAAATTGTAGACATGCGAATGTAAAATATTCAATAGATAAGAAGTCGTATCTCGTTTAATATCCGAAATAGAGTTTTACATTTACGCCGACTATAGTTTAAGGAACATTTTTTGAACGAGCTTCATGTTGAGCTGAGCGAAACATTCTTACTCAATTGCAAAGATACTGATATAGGTCTCAGAGCAGATGTTCATAGGCAGTATAAAAAGCGTAGGGAAAATATAGAAATTATAGGATCAGTAATCTAGTCTACCGAATCACTATATTTAACGTAACATTCTAACCTGATGCTATTATGAATTGAGGCGTCATAAAAATTTGTATATTTCAAACAGAAAAAAATATATATTTTTGGTTGCGGATCTCTACAATAACCACCTGCACAGTCGTTACTTCGTTTTCTCTAGAGAAAATGTAAACATTTAATTACAAAGGAATTAGGTATATATTCACATTTCTCATTGTATTCCTTGTTTTCCCGGAAATTAAGTGATTTTCGACGTTCTGCAGTGGTGTAAGCCTTCAACCATTAGAGTATTTTCCATTATGTATTTTCAAGAATGCTATGAGGTTTTGGCAACGGTCCGATATCTTACGGATCAGAATACCAAAGAAACGAATTTTTCGCATTATTCAGATTTTGTTACTTATAGAACCATATACTCATGACGAGTAGTACATAGAACAATATAATTGTGCTCTGCGGCAGAATTCTCTGTTGCGAGGAAATTAAACAAGATAATTTATTCAAACAAAAAACAAAGGACTTAAAAACAGCACTTGAATAAAAGTATAAAAAATAATGAAGTAAAAGACTTGAAGAATAGTTGAAAAGAAATATTTGAACATATTATATATGGATATTAATATAACCTATCCCATACGAATATATTAATAATTCGATAAACAAATAAAAAAGGAGAACACAAGAAACACAATAGACTCTGAAAACTAAAACTCACATATATTAAAAAACATAAAAATAAATATTATTAATATAAAAATAAAAACTCCAAACACCAAACTTAAATAAAAAGTTAAAAAAAGAAAGCAAATCGCAAAAGATTAACAAAGAATCCTGACAAAACTCCCAGCACGATGATTGGTATGCTGCTTGAGTTATCAATTTATTTTCAACTCTTGTAAAGCGCAAAATTTACTTCACAGAATTAATAACCTCAAATTCGTCGTCGGATTCATTGCGACGCAAACTGGAGGATCTGCTGAAATTAATGCTCTTGGTATGGGCGCGCGAATCGCATGTGATTTCAAAGATTACAGCGGGAGCAAAGGGTATAGATGGGTCAAATATTTATTGAAATACCTTTATTTATAAAAAAACCACAATAATTTTGCAGTACTGCATTACAGAAAGTATATAACTATGCTACTATACTACTCTTTTTATTCCCCTGCTCTACTTAAGGCGTTGACAAAACCATTGTGGTTAAAAGTGAGTCTGGTGAATTTGGTTTTCGCATACATGGCTCCAAACCGGTCGTGGTCGCCGCTATTGAACCCGAAACACCGGCTGAGAGTTCTGGACTCGAAGTCGGCGATATAATCATATCGGTGAATGGCGTTGAGGTCTTGGATAAACATCATACCGAAGTGGTGAAGATCGCACACGATGGCTGTGAGATACTCGAACTGGAGGTGGCGCGCACGATCGGTGTGCTCATGCACGAGCAACAAGAGCCGCCCAGTCAACCGATTTTTAGCGGCTATTTATGGCGACAGAGCGGCCAAGCGAAGGGCGCACCGAATACGAAAAAATGGGTGCGCCGCTGGTTCTCGCTGCGACCGGACAACTGTCTGTACTACTATAAAACCGAAGATGTGAGTAAAAAGAATAATCATTTTTATTGAATTTGAATATGTTTTAAACTTTTATTTGGCATTGTAGGACAATCAACCCGTTGGCGCTATGATCATGGCCAAGCATACAATTGATCACTGCCCGCCTGAGGTCGGTAAGCCGTACGCCTTCAAAATTGACTCCGGCGAAGGCATACCATTGTATGTGGCCGCAGATACGGAGGAGCTGTCCAACCGTTGGATTAAGTTGCTCAAGCAAGCGGCCACACAGGGCACACCCTGGCTGGATAATAGGTGCGTTAACAATTTTTTAGCCAACTTTAATTCGAAATTACCGAGAAATTCTAATCTCGTTTTTGTTTTTTTTTCGTTGTTAAATTATTAATTTCTCCACTTTTTCTTCATGGCACTTTCTTCGGCTGCCTGCAGCGCACACAATCTCTACCAACCGCCGTGCAGCATTACACGCCCGGACTGTTTCGGTTACCTGTTGAAATTGGGCTCCCGCTGGTGTGGCTGGTCGAAGCGCTACTGTGTGCTAAAGGATGCTTGTTTGTATTTCTATCAGGATGCTAATAGTAAGACGGCGTTTGGTGAGTGTTTCGAACGGCATTAATGTAAAATATTTACACTCTCTGTCTGCAAGTATTCTTCCAGTTTTAGGTTCATGTAATTTTGTTGTATGCTTTGTTTTTGCTTTTTGTGTTTGGTTGCGCTTTAAATGTTTGTTTGTTTATACAACATGTCCCTTATGTTTTTGCTCGCTTTTCTCCATCGGTTGCAATCTCATCATCGTTTATTATTCGTCTTTCTAGGTATGGCTTGTCTGCATGGCTATAAGGTATCATCGATGTCGACCAATGCCTCAGGCAAGAAGAATTCCTTCGAGATTATACCACCAGAGACCAAACTGCGACATTATTACTTCTGCACCGAATCGGAAATGGATAAAAAGAGGTGAGTTTGTGTGGAGGCGTTGAAAGAAGATTGCAAAAATTGTATTGTAATGTAATAAAGAAGAACATAAAAAAATTAGATAGCCAAGTTAAGGAAGTAGAATAGAGTCGATGTGTTAAGACCTGTGAATATTATATGCAAGTTGGGATTGATATAATAAAAATGTCGTAAGAAACTTCCATATGACACTTTTCTTATGTGCTTTCTAGACACATCCTAACAGTTTTTACTGTCTTCGGAAATATGTTGGAACTTGAATTTTGTATAGCTATTAAGTAAACTAAAGCTAGTAACTAAAATTAAGGCAACATGAGAAAAAACTCAGCACTAAAAACCCTAGACATTAGGTGAGGATCTGAAATGAAAATAAAAAGAGCCATAAGTTTCATAGTATGAAATTCAGTTCTAACATAAATCCTCGGAAACTGATAAATTTCAGTTAGAATTTAGAGCTAGATTTAAGTGACTGAAAAAATCAGGATACTGTCACGTCTCTCCATAAAAATTGGGACAAAATAACAGAGTTTGGCAAAAACCACCGAGCCAAACCATCAAATTAAAAGCTCGACGACACCTTAACTATGGGGTCCACGCTACGAAAACTAGTGCATCTCTTATCCAGGTGCATCAATTTAAGTAGAATATCTTCCATAGGCTTTCAACCCCAATCCAATACTTTACTGATTTCCAACCAATTTCTTAACAGTTTTTATTCCTAAATCAGGTACAATATCAGTTGGCCTTGATCTTCTTCGTGTAAGTCCGAATTTGCGGAGTCTTAAATTTGCCATGGGAATTCGCCTGTTTATAGAAAGTCTTATTGAAAATACTATACATATATGTTTATAAGTTTGTTTCTCAACTTTTTCATTGAAATTTTTTGCAGATGGATTTCGGCTCTTGAATATTCAATTGATCGTTGGATAAAATCCGGGTAACTAAAGTTGAAAACTATAGGGAGTAAACGCAAGCGTAGTTTCAGTTACTACATTGAGTAAAAATATGGAACAGAAAGTGGAAAAAAATACTGAAATTTTAGAAAAGGTGTGTCAGGGTGTCGAAACGAACGACTTGGCTGCCACATAAAAATTATAGAGGATATACAATATAAAATAAATAAAATTGGATAAATGTAATGAAAAAAGTCACTGCAACTGATTACATTTTAAGGCATATTAAGTAGATATACAAATACTTTTAAGCAAACCAAATGAATAAAATCATGTTAAGTAGAACTGAGAGCAGAAGAACTCAAGCACTAGAACTGAAATAGGCAGAATTTTGATGGCAAGCTAAACACTATGTAAAAATAATTCAGACCAGAGGTTGAAAAGAAGATTACAGGCGAAGGAATTGGAAATGAAAAAAGGCGATGAAATTAAAGGAAATGTATTATTTATTTTCAATTAAGGTGTAAAAATATAAAAATAAATTAAAGCTCAAGATTATATTCGATATGTATGAATAAGGTAAAAAAAAATCAGAAAAATATTGTAAAAAATGAAAATTCGACAAGTGTAAATAAAAAAGCCAAAGATAAATATAAAAATATAACTGAAACTGTTTTTGAATATTATAATAAAAAAAGTAAATGTATATACAGTTTGTATGTAGAAATTTCAGCATTTAGCCAACAATTATTTACATAGATGTCCGTTATTTACAGTGACGACCACTAAAATTAGCTTTCATTGAAATACACCACTAATTAACAAAAAAACCAAAAACTAAAAGTAATTTAAGAACCAATGTGAAGAAATGTAAAAAATAATGCCAAATGCGTAGAGTTGATATTGAAAAATAAAAAATATAGTTAAAATTAATTATTTATGCAATTTACTTGAAAATTAAAATTAAACGTTTTTTTTGTTCACAAATATATATGTAATACTCTTTTTTAGATTGCCTTATAATTTAAAAAATAGCTAGACAAATATTTGAAAATTAACATTGAAATAGTTGAAAAAAAGTTACTAAAAATGCGAATGACATGAAAATAATATTTTAATATTTTTTTTTAAATATATTTAAATAAAAATTAAAAAAAAAAATATTTAAATTTTATTTATGCTGCATTTCTAAATAAAAGTTCAATATATTTACTTCAATATATTTAAAAAAAAATGTTTTTTTTATAAATATTTTTTGTTGGTTTTTTTATTTAATATTTTTTTCCCCTTTATTTATTATTTTTCTAATATATTTAAATAACCATTAAAAAATTATAATATTAATAATATTTAAATATATTTAAATAAAAATTAAACAATTATTAAATAAATATATTTAAAAACTTATTAAATAAACAATTTTTTGAATACATTAAACAAAAATAAAAAATTATATATTGATTATATTTATTTAAAAATATAATTTTTTAAATGTATTAAATAAATATATATGTATATATTATTTATTTTATATAGATAAAAAATATATATTTATTATATTTATTTAAAAACGTGTCGAAAGAATTAAATTTTTTTTCAAATGAATAATCCGATTTTTGAGGAAATTTCATAAAAAAAATGTATAATTTATAATTCCAATAAAATTAATTTCGTTTTCTACTTAAAATATTATTAGCACAATTTATCAAGTATATTTGTAGGAGTACATAAACTAAAACAAAATAAATAAGTATTTTCTTTTGTAGACATCCATAAAATTTTATTAACTTAACTTTTTTTTAATTTTCATTTAAAAAAATATAAAAAAATATTAGAATATATTTTAAAAAAAATTTAATTTTTAAATTATATTTCTAATATTTTTACTAAAAAAACAATTTTTAATTTTTAATTTTTCAAATATTTTATTTTTTTAAGTTTTCAACAATTTAAAATCTATGAAAAATTTTATTTGTTGAAGTAAATTATTAATATTTAAATAAATTAAAATTTTTTTTTGATATAATATCCAGTTTTTTTCATACTTAAAAAATGTTGTAAGAATTAAAACAGTATAGGAAAATATCTTTAAAGAACTTCTTAACACATCAAGAATAAAAAGAAAGAAAATTTTTAATAACTATAATTTTTAAAGAACGAAAAATTTGGTTTATTTATTATTATAGTATAACAGTTTTTTCTTTTATAAAAAAAAGTAACAAAATGTATAGTAACTAAAAATTATATTAATTTATATTTTGATAAAAAAAAATATTTTAGGAATATTTTGCAAATATTTTAGGAATATTTTGCAAATATTTTTTTGATTTCAAAATTATTATAAACTGTATTTTAAGAATATTTCAAATTTGTTTAAATTCAAATCGATGCTTTGGAAAAAAAGTAAACTATTTTAATATATATTTACGTTACTAATTTTTTAACAATTTTGTATTAATTATTTCATTATTGCATGTTCAAAATTTAAGCTTTGTATGAAAAATAACTTAAAGGTTTTGAGATAGTTTTAAAAATTAAAAAAAAAAAATGAATATAAATTTAGGTAAATTATAATTTTCACAAGTTAATGAAACATTTTTTTAAGAACATATTGCAAGGTTTGGAATTTTTGAATGCAAAAAATATTAAGAAAATTTGTGTAGATTAAACTTTTTTTGTTTTTTGCTTTGTATAAAAAATTTCCGTGCCTGTTAAATTCAAAACCAAGAAGTGAAAGTAATGTTGTATTAATAATGAAAAAGCGAATAGAAAAAAAAGGCACTAAAGTATATAATTAATAAAAAAATTTATTATTTAAAATTAAAATTAATTAATACAAAAACCAATTTAATTTATTCAAATTAATGAATTAACTTTTTTAATTTATCAATTGTAATTTTTATTTTTAAATAATTAATTAATTAAATTTTAACACTGAAAAAAAAAATTTTACGGCTGCATGTATTTTTTCCATACAATTTTTTCCAATTAAACAAAACAAAATTTGCAAAAAATTCGTAAAAATTTAAGAATTTAAGAAAATCTAATTTTTTAATTTTATTTATTTAAACTAAAACAATAGTGTAAATTTTTTTTTTACAAAAATCAATATTGGTAATAAAGGCTAGATATAAATTTCTTGTACTTTTTATATTTTAATAATATAAAACTGGCACACAAAGTTTGGCTTTTAACGCGGCTTAAGTAATGTTTGTAAAGAATATATACATATAATATATATATACATATATATGTATATAAATATATTGTTTTTTGCATTTACTCGAATTTTTTGCGAGAGAGTTAGTCCATGGTTTTACTAGGTTTTCAAGATACGAAAGCAATTAGTAACACATTCACGAACATACACAGAAACAAACAAACAAACACACACACACAAGTACTGATCACCGAGTCTTATGGTAAATATAGTTTTACATAGGAAGTACATATTTAAGTGGCATATATACATATACGAAATAAAGATATATATACATATATAATAATATTGAAAAAAAATTAAGCGTACGGACATTTGACTAAAATTATGTAACTGTATTGTGTGTAGTAGAAGATAGTAAAAGAAAGATGTGAAATTGTCGATTTGGCTTTTAAGAATATATATATACCATACATATACATTGGAGTATATACTTATGAATAAATATATGTATGTATATAAATGTGTGCGCAAAATGTATTTCGTTCTTTTCGTTTGGAAAAATTTAAAAAATTATTAAAAAATTATTTAATTACTAAAAAATAAAAATCACACGCATAAATAGGGAATACACAAACAACAATGTCGTTACTTTACATGCTGAAGCAAAAAGTTATAAACTGCAATTATTTATAGTAAAATTTTGATACGTTACGCAAGCGAACGCGTGCAGCGCATGGCAGCAGAGGTTAGAGTGAATCCTTTTGAGAAATCCATAGTTGAAAAGTGTGTATAAAATTGCGTGACGGAGTGGCCAGATCTGTAGAATTTTTTAAATAACTATTGTTTCAAAACATTTCTGAAGCAAGTAGTCAAAATAATTCGAGGGATTTGTCGCTACTTAAAACCTAACCTACAACTTTTCCTAGCACAAGATGGTTGTTTGGTGGGAATGAAGTGAGAGATTCATTCGGTAAACTCTCAGTGAGCAACATCGTTAGAGCTTAGTAGGAATAAAATTCTATAGAACCCAAGCTTGAATGCCGAAGAACTTGAGCGAGTAGAGATATTCGACAGGATCTACCTACATATGTAAATCGGTAAATCTATCATGATCTATAAGAAACCTATTTGTTAGGTTAGGATTTAAGAAAATTTTTAGAAGACATACACTTCAATAAGACTGTAACTCAATTAAAGACATTCTTCGAGCTTTTACTAAACTCCAGGCAGAATATATCAAGGTATTTCCGGTTGATACAAGTTTGAGTGAATTTTTTGAGAGTTGATGTTATATTTCGAGTACCGAGATGCTTTAAACCACTGTATAATTTAAAGGTTAAGTCCAAGATGTTTGAGAATTCATATGACGGATTTTCAAATAAAATGTATTTGATTAAATGATTACATTAACTTAAAGTCTTTTGCACGACAATCTTGAGGCTGTTCTTTAAATAAATGCATCGGCTTTCCAACTTTAACATCTGACCTCTTAGGAACATATAGATATCTGTCAAGTTTTGAAATACTCTTGATCTCAAACTCATATTATTTTAAATATAATTTTGTTAAAGTGGTTAAGGTTGTCAACTGTTTTGGGCTGAAGAGCTTATTGTCAAAACAGTTTTCGCCTTTCACTGCGTTCAACTTTTCTTTCCATTCTTTTTGGTGACATCTTGTGTATAATCTTTCCGACTCTAAATAACTTAACTTTGGTTGAAGGCAGCATTCGCGTTCCTAGTTTCGGCTGAGTTAAAAGACCGAGCACTGTTATCTACTTCGCATTTAATTTCACCAATATATCTTAATAATTTTTTAGATTTCCATTTCAATCTTTGATACCAATTATTTTCTATTATTATTACTAAGAGATCTCTCTATAAACTGCATGATCTATTAAAAAAAAAACTTATCACGTGCCATTGTTGAGCTTAGTTTTTTAAATCAAATATTTATTTAATCATCTTAGCTACGAAGCATTTCTTGTCAGTTGAAACCTGTACATGCACTGAAGTAGACTTCCAAGAAATTCTTAAGCTCTGCTCCCATTACTCTGTTAAACGATACAATTTTTATTTTTTTAATTTTTTTTTATAAATAATTAAGTGCCCGTTCAACAACTTCTACTTTTGGACTCCGATGACTTGCGCTCTTTCTTCTACCTGCGTACCAACTGTTGTATATTTATTTGGATATAAAAATTTCATTTGGTAAGAAGCTCAAACATTTCTTATCTGAACATGCAACGTTTAGTGTTTGCCTATTTGCCCTCATATTAGAGATAAATGCCAAGAACAGTGTTGTCACATTAATACAATTTATGGTTGGTAAATTGCTCTAGAACTCATTCTGTTCTGAAGATTGCAATCTATTTTGAAGACAGTGTTGATAGTATATAACTTTTTTTGATGAGAGGAGTATTGTGGGTCGATTTTTGTCGCAGCGTTAGAGGGTCTTGCCAATATTTAGTGGAGCTTAAGTGTAGTTATTTGTTACAGAGTGAAGTAGAGCCATGCTCAAGAACTGACTTAAAAATATTGGTGCAAAATTATGATTGTTTCTACAGGAGACCACATTAGAAGCTGGTTCTAGCTAACTGCCAAGCTGCCAAGGCAATTTTGCTAAACTGAATATTTTTGCATGACCATGGTATGGTATTTAAAAATATTGACCGCCTCGGGAATTCTTTCTCGGATAGTTGGTACAGCTTTGGATGTTTTGACCAGCTTTTGATGCTTTAATTTTCGCGATATTAGTCCTCTCGAGTTTTTTTTTATTGTCTTATTTACAGTACAGGTGCTCTTGACCATTGGCGAGTGGCAATAGACTCTCATGGAAGGACTTTCGAACGGTATTTTGAAATTTACTTATCAGGTTTATATGGCTTTCCAAAATACTAAAAATGTAAAAATTGGGACCTAGTCAATGTTAGCGTATCTTCAAAGCCAACTCAAACTATAGTTCCCCCTATAAAATCCAGCTTTTTTTATTTTCATCGTTCCAACGTTTAGTTATTTATTTTTTAACGCAATTTTGGCCAAACTTGACCCACTGTACTTTACTACTTAAAGATCCATGACGCGTATTTAAAAATTTTTTTTTTAGCGTCCAACGCATGCAACGTTGCATGCGCCGACTGCCACCGCATTTACTATGATTATCAAGTGTACACACCTACCAACATACAAACATACATACCTTTGTACGTATGTATGTATGTATGTCTGAGTTAGTTTGGAAATTTTATATGCACACAAGCGTGTGCGTTCAGCTGCTGTGTTGCGCTACTGCTGTCCGTCAGTCAACGACAAACGACAAATGTTCGCTTGCATTTTTTATATGTAAATACATGCACACATACATACATATTTATGTGTATGTGCGTATTTGTATAAGTATACTATATTACAACAAACAAAAAGTATTTTTGTTTAGCATATTTTTACAAGTAAATAATATATTGACTTAGTTTTAACACGAGGATTTTTTCAAGCAAACACATGTAAAATGTTAACTATGTAAAAAAACTCAAAAGAAATCACAAAACAAAAATACAAAAATAATAGTAGATACGTTTACAAACAATATTACTAGTATATTGCTATTATTACACTTTATTGTGAGTAGATAAATTAAAAGTAATAAAAATGTTTTGATTGAAAAAAAAATACAAAATATTTATGTATGAAATTAGTAATGTGTTGATGAGCTGGAAATGTGGACACAGTTGCATACATACATACATATGATTGCATGCGTATTAGGGTGAGTAAAATATTGTTTTATACTTTTATAATTATTAATTGAAAAAAGAATTTTTAATCTAAATCTGCTTAAGAAATAATTTTATTTTTTATAGACAACGTTTTTGACTTAAGAAGAAATTCAATTTTTATTTAAAAATTTATTTTTAAATTTTTATTTAAAATTTTTTTAAATAATTTTTTTTATTTTTGTTTTCTTCTTGATTTAGGATAAAAACAAATTTACTAACTACTCATAAATTATTTGAAAAAAAATTTTTTATATGTATTTATTTACATAATAAACTGTTGAAACCAAATTAAAAAACATTTTTTTTAGAGAAAAATGTTAAAAAATACCAGCCGCTTCAGAAAAAAACTATTATTCATGTTTATGAAAAAAATTAGACATTTTAATTATTTTGTAAACAGAAAAAATTTTTTTGAAAAAAAAAATTATTTAAATTTATTTACATAATAATTATTTTTATAATAATTTTATTTACAGATTTCTAATTTTTAACAGAATGAAAAAAAGAAATATGATATATTAAAAAAATTGAGTACTATATTTTTGCAAAATTTCAGTAAAAGTATTTTAATAAAAATGTATAAACCGTAAAATTTAATAAATTAAATAAGTTAAAACAAAATTAAAAAAATGAATATGAAAATCACCTGAAAATTTTCCGAATTTTTTCTTGCTCGTTTTATTTAACTGAAAACTGTTAAATTTTTCATAACAACAATAATTAAACAAATAAACACGAATTGCAGAAAATTTCATATATTTTGGATTTTTTTCAGTACTGTTTAAATTTATTTAATTGTATATATTTTTTAAATATTTGTATATAAATTTTATAAAATTGCTTAAGAATATTTATGAAAAACAAATTTTTTTTATAAATATATTTTTTTAATATTTCTAAAACAGATTTTTTTGCATTTAAAAGTTTAACAAAAAGCTCTCGTATAATATATAAATTATTTTCATTATCTATGTATATATGTATGTATGTATATGCTACTGTGCACACTACCAGCCATTTAACATAATTGTTGTATTTTGTTGTTGTAATTCATCAACTAAATAAAAGCTTTAATTAAATCATAAAAATAATTAATTATGTAAAATTATTACAAATAAACTATGTATAAAATGTATGGAAACATAAAAAGAAATTTAGAACTATGTAATTCAATGCATGTATATATGTATTGTGTATACACATGCGTGTGAGTAGATAACGAATAAAGAAATTAAAACAAAAAACTGCAAATCACAAAAAAAAAACGAAAATAAATGTATAAAATGTGAACCAGTTGTACATACCTATGTACATATGTATGTGAATATGTTTGCCTTTCAACAATTCTGCTTAAATGATTACACTTTTCATTTATCATTTTTCACCTTTTAACATTTGTATGTATGTATGTGGTTAATTTTCTTTTCATTTCAAATGAATGTTATTTGTGTTTTTTGTTTTCCATCAAATTAGTTGCACTACTGTGCGGCGTCGTCATCGCCTTCGGTCGGCGATTTCTTCGTGTGTTTTTTTTTCGATTTTTCGGTAGTTGATATCCCGCGCGGAAGCGATAAAGAGCGGCTCATAAAGGTGGTAATATGTATATGATGGCATTAATTCATTCGTATATATGTGTAAATATGTATTGGTGTGTGTCTAGTTGGAGTAAATAAAAGATTTACTGTCTCTTTAAAATGCCACCGATTGCTAGGATACCTGGATTGCAGCCAACATATCAACCCACACACACACATACGCTCACCTACCCACGCACACTGTGATCCTCGCTGCTGATCGGAGATTGCAACTCCAGCGCTCAGACGGTTTAGTGTGGAATTCAGAAAAATAAAAAAATTAAAATAAAAACAAAAAAAAGTGAATGTAAAACGTGAAACGAAAACGAAAAGAGTTGGCGGCGAGAAAGTGGATGGAAAGATAATTTCGTTTGCTACTTATTTTTCACACACACACACATACACATGTATACTTTCAGCAACGCACAAACAATGTGTATGAAAGTATCTGACAGATACTGCTATCGACCGTTCGCTGTGGCAGTCTCAAAAGCCGATAGCGAGGCACATTTATAGTCGCTGCCAGGTTGCTGCTGTTGCACTCCGGCGTTTGCGCGTACGCACAAACAAATTTTCACACTCAACTGAAGCGACTGTCAGCTAACTGAATACCCAGTCAGTCGGCAAGACGAACATAGTTGCAAGCAAATAAGCATACAAATATTTGTATATGGTATAGGAATTTGAGTGTGGTGGAATTAGATGTTATTTTGGAAATTAAAAAAAAAAAGTTAAACAAAAAAATAAAATATTGACAGTATTATATAAAAATAGAAAATATAATATTAAAAAATAAAAAAAATAAATTTAATTAATAAAAAGATTAAAAATAAGATTAACAAAAAAATTAAAATCACGAAACGATGTGAAATAAATTTAAATGCCTTTTTTTTGAAATTCCGTCAAATAATATATAAATTTTGTCCAATATAAAAACATTCGTTTCAACAAATTTAAAGACTTTTTATTAAATTTTTTTTTTATAATTTACGCTTTTATTTAATATTTGTTTCGATAAAATTTTAAATTATACAAAAATAACAAAGTTTAAAATTTCACAAATAAAATGGTAGCGAATATAAAAATTGATAAATAGGCGTTGCACCGCCCACCTTAAGGTGAATTCTTTTATCTTAAGAAATTGTCCACCAATTTCAGCCCCATTCGATAGACACATTGTATTGGCATTGTCATCTCACAGTGAGAAAATGGGCGAAAACGGTATACAATCAAGCCTGCTTTCCACATAAAAAAAATTTTAAATTCCATCTATGTACATAAACACATATTTCTTTCATTTTACAGTAGTACGAGTATACAAATAAAACACCAATGAAGCTATCGGGAGAAAAATGTATACAAATAATGCTCTTAGTGCTCAATATGTGGACGAAAATAGTGATCAATCTCTAAAGTAAACCATGACAACGAAACGTAGAAAACGTTTTCTCCTAGTAATAATTTATCTTGGTGCTAAAAATTGGTAAAATCGGGTCATTGGTTCACATAGTCCCCGAATATACATATCATACGGATTTTTATAATGCCGGTTCACTTTGTGGCTTATATATATATTATATATGTCAACATGTATTTATCTTTATGGAACTCGCGAAGCATATTTTTTTGGTAACAATATATTTTCATGCCCAATGTGGATAAAATCGGGTCAATATTTCTCCTAGCCGCCATATATCCAATATAAATATTTTCGAACTTCCGGTTAACTTTATACCGCACAAATCGGTCAATATATAAGAAATCTTAATGAAATGCAGTGAGAATCTCTTTTTTAATAACAATGTATTCCTGTGCCTAAAATGGAACAAATCGTATAAGAGTAAAATGATTATTATTATATTATATTGTATATATCAGACCTCATGACCCGGATGGCTTTAGGGTAGATATTATGGCTATTATATATTATAGAGTACTATTATAGGGTAATCTAATGAAACAGACGCTTCGCCAGTAGGAACATTTGGATTCGTTACCCAAATGAGCTCAACCGTTTAAAATCGTCATCTGAGTATTAGCACTAATTTAATACTCAACATTTTTAGTAACAATTTAAGAAGGCACTTTAATTAACACCAGTATTTTCTGGAAAAATTGAAGATCATCTAGCGTGCGATCCACACCTAACCCCTTTACTATCTATTAAAATGTGAATTTCAACGAATATTTTTCTCTACATCGCCTGTTCGATTCAGATTCTATAGCTCACTTGCAGCACGCCTGCGCCGCCGCCACCCTCGCCAATGTCACACCAAGGTGAGTGTATAAACAATTACGAACGCAATAATCATCGAACTAAAATATAAATAAATGTCTGCCCAGCAAGCGGCAACAAAAACAACAAGACACATTAATGATAATAGCTACAAAATATGTAGTAATAAGGGGAACAACAACAATAGCAAATGGTAAGTAATAACAGCGCGCACATTCGAGTGACAAGCGAGCAGTTGGTAGCAGAGGGCGCAGCGGCAGAGGCAGCGATGGCGGCAACAACAGTCAGCAATGCGCAAAAACGGCAGCCGCGGTAGGCAAAAAAAAAAATAAACAACAAAATCCAAAAAAAAATAAAAAATAAACGGCAGTAACCACAATGCCTTACAACAACAAGCAAAAACAAAAGATAATGACAGAAGAAAATGGCAAAAACAAAAGCAACGGCGAACAATAAAAATACTAGCAATCACAAAAAATAACATGCATTCACCAACACCAACAACAACAACAACCAAGCAACAAAGCCAATTGTCGGTTGAGCCACACAGCAGCCAGCCAACAGTTGGCAGTCAGCAGCAATAGCCATAAAATGGTAGCAGTATCAAGTTTTATGTACTGGAGGGTAATCCATGCAGTCCCACCAACAGCACCAGCACTCTACCGCGCGCACCGCCTACCGCACAGTGCACCACGCACCAGGCAGCACCAGCACCAACAGCCCACCATAACTGCGCTCTGGTTCTCCACTTCCACGAACGCATGGTGGCCGAAGAAAAACAAACACAGCGCAAAACCTACAGTGAAACGTAAAGGGAAAACTCAGCAGTTGGCTGAGAACGGCTACGAGCGAGTCCCTGTTATCGGATGTTGAAAGTATCGTGCGACATTTTATGTTTTACCCATGGAACGCGCTCTCAACAGCTTCAGCTGCGGCTTCGACTAAAAGTTTCCTTCTCAAGTACTCTCCCAGCTTTTTATATATTTCTTTAAAAATTAAGCGAATACCGTAAGTCCACAACTAACCGTTCTTAGTATTTCGCAACTTTGTAATACTCTAAGTTGGTAGAGCTCTAGGCAATTAGTGCCGTTTGCGGCAGAAAAAGCATAGTTCGCAAGGTTGGAAAATTTATACATTTTTTTTGTCGATATGCCATGCATATCTATGGTATTAGTGTGCCTACAGATGTGATCAATAATTTTTTTTTTGTCGATATGCCATGCATATCTGTGGTATTGGTGTGCCTAAAGATGTGATCAATAAATATGAGATCAAGTAAAGCTTTAGGCTTTAAGAAAACCTTGTCGTAAAGAAGTATCGCTTCAAAAATATTTTCGATTTTACAACAGCATACTGACCAATGAATTTCAGAAAGCCCATAAGTACGTTAAACGTCAGTTAAAGTCACAGTTAAAGAACTCAAATTTAATTTGCTAAATAATTTTATTAAGTACTGTTCGCCAGTTTATCGGCTTCCAGACCTTTGTTGGTGTATTGTTATATAGTCAGCGGTGAGTTTTTTTCGGTAGAGTCATCAAATGTTTTTCCAACCGGTCCGTCTTAATATCATTTTTGAACAAGGGTGGCGAGCTAATAAAGAATTCACTGATCACATCAAAATGGAAGTTGAGAGTTAATACAGATGAAACAAGACAGCCATGTTGCTGTGTTCAGATTAATTGCAGTAGGGTTGAGAGCGTAAGCATAGTCGAAGATTTAAGAGAAATAAAAAAGAAGTAGAATAGATTTCAAGTTCTATCTATTAAATTTCTATAAACATATATATGTATCTATGGTTTCGGAGTGAGTTATATGAACTCCGAAACAGCTATTACGATCAGGTTACGACGTCAGAACAACTTGCTATGTCGAAATTTTCCAGGTAAGTAATACTAAATTCAGAAAATAGTAACACAAAATTACAAAATTTCGCAACCGGGAGATATACGCTTAAAAAAAATTGGATAAAAATAGCTAATCGCAATCGAGAAAATTTAGAACTAGTATTTTACGAGCTCCGTGCACCAGCACACTTCATATATAATATATTCCGATTTCACTCAAAGATTATCGGAAGAAAGAATTTCAAATCTCATCAATACCCACTGTACACCAGTGCCTGGAGGTAATATCTCAAAGTTGTTTCCAGTTGCTGTTATTTTGTATCGTTTTACTTGTTCATGATCTTTTTTCGTGTTTTGCTTTCTGTCTTCATCACATTTCAGCGTATAGGTTTTATTTTTCTGGTTGCTTTTTCAACATTTGGTGAATATGTGAGCGTGTGTCTGACATTTTTTTACGCTCACAATTCGTTATACGAAATTCTTCAGGTTTTCAAAGCCGTTTCCACGCTGCTAACGTTGCGTCTATGCGGTCAGAAGCGGCAAACGAACATCAAGACTAACTGACAAATGGAGAAACCGACGAACTAACCGGCATAGAATAAGCACCGACAAACGCAACAAACAGTGTGACAGTTAGGCTCTTGGACACAATGTCAAAACGACCAACGTGCCGACGACGTACATGACCGCAACAACAATTTTTCATTTGCGAACTAACGCGTTGAAGAAAACTCGTTCCTCTCACCAGCCAATCTGAGTTCAACAGTTTGCTCACAGCGCTCACCAGAACGCATAGCCCGTCGAACAGGTAAGTAACAGGTAAATTACCGATTGGAATAGTGGCGCTCAATGTGCGCGCACACACAACGAAGCGAATACGTGCGCGACGAACAGGCCGCAGCACCGCGCCGAAAAGTTGGCCTGTGCGCACACATGCAAGTTAATGAAAACAAACAAAACAGCAGGGAAAACCAGCAGATAACAACAATAACAAAACCCATACCGCTTGCACTCATTACTCTCCCGGTAGTACGTGTAGTGGCAGTTGGCAGTGGCAACAGCGGCACCGCCACAGTAGTCAAGTCAACCCAGTCAATCGGTGGCTCAGTGGCTCGTTGGCTCTTTTGTATAATGCTGCAACTGGTTTTTGGTTAACTTGGTGGCTAACGCTTGTACGACACGTCAGTTGGGAGCGCGCGCATAT
This sequence comes from Bactrocera oleae, assembly GCF_042242935.1. Lineage (NCBI taxonomy): Eukaryota > Metazoa > Arthropoda > Insecta > Diptera > Tephritidae > Bactrocera > Bactrocera oleae. Next base: position 5,704,905 of record NC_091537.1, on the reverse strand, counting down.
GGCGCTCTGAGCGAACAGCATAGAGCGTCAATCATTGAGGATCACAGGTGTTTGTGAGCACTGCGTTTTGAGTTCGTAGCATTTTATCTCTCACATTCTCTCACTCTCTGTAGCAGCTTAATGGGCGCTCTTTTTTCGAATTGGGTGCAGCAAAAGGTTTTTAGGCTCGTTGCCCCCAACCGTGCCACTCTCGGATTAGTCTTGAGAAGTTGATCGTACCAATCGCACCTGTAAATAGACGTAACGGTCGAAACGCAGTGAGCAATCATACGGACGGTTTGGATTTTGCTCTGTTTCTGTTGTTGTTTTTTTCGTTTGTGTGCTACGCTCTTTTTTTTAAGCGTGTTTAGCTGTGTATTCATTGTCTCAATAACAACGACAAATACAACGCGTACACCAATACATAAAAGTGTCCTACAACAACTACAACTAATATACTGTGTATGTGTAAGAAATGAATAAATAATAAAGGAGTATATATATACATAAGTATAAGAAGATTAAAGTGCGCAGTAGCAGTGGCGACGAGCATTCGTTTCAACGGAAGCGGTAGTGGTGAGAAAAGGCACCAAACCCTGGGCAAGGTTGCCTAAGCTGGCGGGCGGACAGGCGGGCGGTCGGTCGTACAGAAGGTGGCTGGCTCATAGAGAGGTTTGCCGCGCATCTCAAAGGGATCGTGGTGGGATTTCAAGCGCTTGTTATAAAGCAAGTCGCTATTGTTTTTGTAATTTGCGACTTTTTGCATGCTTTTGTTATTGCGCGCGTGTCTTATTTGAACTTGCAGCTTGGCGTTTCGTGTGATCTAGAGAGAGAGTTTACTCTCATCTGATTTGTGCAGTCTTCGGACATTCAAACTCGCGCTCCGAAACGTTGAAGCAACTCACTCACCAAAATCTTAGCTGTCGATTTTCCATTCACCACAACTCGTTTTCTAGCATTCGAGTGTCGGATGCTCTGGCGTTTGGAAAAAGGTGATATCTACAGATAGGCACACATACAGTTAGATATTTGATCTGTACCTACATATGTGTGTGTATGTGTATCATGTACGACGTTCGGCTGAGCTTAGAAGGCATATCTTTACGGTGTCTATACTGTCAGTGCGCTAGCTATATTGCTATACATATATATATATATATGCGTATATGCTGCTTCGTGTACATATGTGTGTGTGTATGTATGTGTATCATGCGACCACAGCGCGATTTCGACAATTTTCTAGCATCGTTCAGCGTTTAACGTCAACCGCGTCGTCGCCGTCGCCGTCGCCGTCGTTGTCATTGTCGATATCGTCGTCGTTGCGCTATAGTCGTTTGGTCGTGTGGGTAGAGATTGGGACTACTTGAGGAGCGATTTGGTAGCTGCACTGGCTTCAGCTCCTATTTCAAAACAGAATGTAGGAAAACACATTTCAACTGCTGTTTGGCCAGCACCACCAAGCGAGTTGGAGTTTTGGCTTACAACGCAACTTGTGGTTCTTGCTTTGTTGTTGTATTACTGTTGCTTTTCTCGATTTTGTGTTTTTTTGTTGTTTAACTTTTGCTTTATTATTTTATTATGCTGTTACCAGAGGGTGTACGTATGTATGTATTGTATATATGTGAGTGTATGCGTATTGTTGTACACATATACATAAAAATAAATACTCATAGCTATACATGTTTTGGTAAATGTATTGACTAGGCAACAGGGCGTCACAATGGGCCATGATAGACGATCGAATAGCGATAGGTTTATGGGCGTTCACGCAGTTGTAGTCATGAAAGGGGTAAGATAATGGCTTGTAGGTAGGAAATTAATGCACATGCACGTGTGTGTGTATTTGTATGTGTGTAGAGTAGCTGATGCAACTGCTGGAGTTTACTGAGGCGACATACATACATACATACAAGTTTTTTAGATTACTAGATGTTGGAAGTGGTGAAAAGGGTTGCGGAACGTGCGGGAGTTGGAAAATTCCTAAGCAATGGGAATAATGTGTGAAAAGAAAGCCGCAGTGAAATCAAAAAAAATCTTTTAAAAATCATGTGTAACATATATATATTAACTGAACAAAACCGAAGTGAGAAATTAAAAATAAAAAGTTGGAAATTACTAAAAACATTAGAATAAAAAGTAAAATAGTGAAAATTTAGAAAACAACATTGACATATTAAGTTTAATGAAAAGAAAATTATAAAAATTTTTATAAAAAAAAAAATATTACAAAAAATATGTAAAAAATGTAATAAATATATAAAAAATTAAAAAAAAAAAATTTAATAAAAATTAAAAAATTATAGAAAATTTAAATTTTTTAAATAAAAAAACGTATAAGAAAGAAATAATAAAATATAACAAAAACTTAAATATATCAAAAATTTTAATATTACTAAATAAAATGAGTCAAAACACAAGAAAAAATAAAAACTTAAGCAAAAATTTATAAATTTTAAATAAAAAAAATTCAATTTCAAAGAAAGTCATTGATTTTAATTATGGTCAATTTTTGAATCATATTTTTAGTTACTCTAAATACATACATTGATAATATAATTTAAACAGTTTCTAGTTTCATAATTTTTATTTATGTAAGAACAGTACTAGTTTTTCGTGTTTCAGTGCACTTTTTTCTTAAGAAAGATTACATATTTTTGTAAAATTAAAAAAAAAAATTAAAATTAGTAAAAATATATGTATGTCTGCACCAACGACTAAAATATTAAAATTTGTTATGTTGGTTTAAAATTTTTTTTAATGCAATGTTAAATAAAAAAAGAATAACTTATAAAAAAATAAGACAAAATATACAAACAACAATAAAAAACATGAATTAAAAAAAAATTTCGATAACAAAGAACACCAGTTATGATGTTTAAATGTTTTAAAGCAGTAATTTGAAATTATGTTTGAAAATTAGTTAAAATTAAAAAAATGTATGTGTGTCAGCACCAACAACAGAAATATGGAACTTTTTTTTGCAGTGTTTGATGCCGCTTTCATAATTCTAATTTTACTTAATTTTTAAATTTTGTTTATTTTTTAATTTGTAGTAAATTTTTTAATATTTTCTAATTTTATTTATTTTAATTTAAAAGTTAATATTTTTGATTTTATTTAATTGAAATCAGGGAATACATATTATAAGTAATATTTACTGTTTTATTTATTAATTTTTCATTTAATTTTTTTAAATTGATTCATTTCTATTTATTTTTTATTAATTTATTTTCTGTTTTTTAATTTTTATAAACATTTTATTGATAAATCATAATTTAAAATTTGGCAAACTCGTGCCTAAACAAATGTGTGAATGCACATTGTTAAAGAATTTTTCAAAACTAACAAAAAATATTTTGCATTTATTTAATTATAAATTCTATTTTATGTAACTTGTTTGTTAAACAGTCGGTTAAACATTTTTTTCCAATTAAAAATTCAAAAAAAAAGTCTATCAAATACAAACATATTTTTTTTATAATAACCTGTAAGTAGTTTCTGTAGTTTTCGAATGCTTGCGTTTTTCACATTAAATTTTCTAATTTTTTCAAATTATTTTTGAAATTTTTTTACCGTCCAAATAATTCTTAGTGCCAAAATAAATTGAATTTCTATATATATAACGTAAGAATCATATTTTAAAAAAAAAAATTTTTTAAATATCAATTTTTTTTTGTAAAATAAAAAAGAGATGAATGCTTTAATTTTACACTAAATATTCTAATTTTAAAAAATTAGCTTCTAAAGTTGTAACTTAAGAAGTTTTACTTCATTCAAATTATACATTTAATATCAAAAAGTTTTATTATAACAAAATTAAATAATTGTGAAAATTTTTCTTCTTCTAATTATGTTTTATTTTTTTTATAAAGTGCTCTATTTTTATATAAATAAGGCAATTATCCAAAATTTTTTTTTATGACAATAAATAAAACTGATTAGTTAAATTTTTTGAAATGAAATACATTATATCGATATTTATATAAATTAAAAATAATAAAAATATCTGACTCTGTCGAAAAAATCAATAAATTAATAATAATTAAAACCAAATATAAAGATGATAATTGTGTAAAAGATATTCGAGTGCATACTAAAAACTTTACACAAAATTTCATTAAAAAATTAGAGAGAAACATAATACATATCAAAAATTGCTAAAGAAAAGTGAGTTTGAGTATCGAAAAAAAATGTCAAAAAGTGCAGTGAAATTAAAAACTAACAGCAATTTTTGAATGCTTCAAAAAACCACAGCAAAAACTCCAACCAAGTGAGGTGCAAGAAAAAAGAAAAATATTTCAACACACATTCATAAGTACATAACTACACACGTCTGCATGTACAAATAAATATGTATGGGTGTGTGTGTATGAGCAGTAGCCTGCATGCATGTGTTCGTGCATTTGCTTGTGTGCGAACAGGTTTTTATTTAAACTACGCGCTCGAAAATGAAGTATTGTCTTCGTTGAGTTCGGGCCGAAAAGAACGACATCAACGTGTGGAAAGGTGAAGAAAGGCGCAAGTAAAGAGTGAAGCACATACATACATACAAACAAACATATAAAGTAAAATTGATAAAACAAAAAGGAAAAATAAATTTAAAAAATATACAAAAACAACTGTATGTGAGGCTGTGTGCCTTTTGGTTTCGTGGAAGTGTAAATGCATTTGTATTGTGTATGTGTGTGTACATGTGTGTAACTGTGTATTGGTGCGCTTATGCTGGCATGCAATGTTACTGTTGGCCACAATTTTCTTCCTCGATCGCCGTTGCAGCTGGACTTGGAGTTAATTTTCGTGCTATGCTCATTTTTTATTGTGTCTTTTTTTTTTTTTGGCTGTGAAGTCAAAAGTGAAGGCTGCAACGATTTGTGTGTGATTTCGTTAATTTTCTGTTATAATTTTTATTTTATTTTTTGCGTTTTCGGTGTGTTGGCACTGAAAGCATACGCTGTGAGTTATTTAAATTGACCTAAACATGATTGGAAAAGTATTTTTGAACTAAAAAAATTTTAATTTTTTAATAAATATAAGAATTATAAGGAAATTGCAGCGATGTGAAGTAGTGAACTGCGAAATTTTGCAAAATAATTATGCCAAAAATATTTTTTTATAAACAGCTCTCTGTGCAAAACTTTTACAGTATAAATAATAATAAAATAAAAAAAAACTAAAGTGTTTTAATAAATTGTGGATAAAGATATTTTTTTTAAATAAAAAGCATTAAACTATATAATTAAAATTTAATATAATAAAATATGAATAAAAATAATTATAATAAAATATGAAATATTAAAAAATTAAAGTAATTAATAAAAATAAAATATATAAATAATAATTTTTAATTAATAAATTCGAAAAATCCATGGAACATTAATAATAAATACAAAAATATGTTTAATAATTACTAATTAATTATAATTAATAACAAAAAAATTAATGAAATCAGTAATGACTGCCAAAAATTCAAAATTTAATGTTTATTAAAAAAATTCATGAAATGACCTACACTTCGAAAAAAATTAAAATTAAATTCATTTAATTTAATTATTTAATTATATTAATTTAATTATTAATTTTTTTCATATCAATTTGTTAAAAAGTAATTTTAAGAATAATATCAATTCTATTTACATTACAAAGTATAAATAAAGAAAGTTATAAAGAAATGTATTAAAAAAAATATTACAATATATATGTCAAAAACTTTAATAAAAATATAAAAAATTAATAAAATATAACAAAAACTAATAAAATATTAAAAATTTTAATATTAATAAATAAAATGAACACATTCAAAACACAAGAAACAATAAAAATTTAATCAAAAAATTATAAAAATAATTAAAAAAATATATATAATATAATTTAAAAAAAACTACAAAAATAAATATAGCAAAATTTAATAAGATTGAGATCTTTGTGGTATTATAAATTAAATTTTTAATAATATAAATATATTGAGAAATTATTATTTTTTTTTTAAATAATATAATATATACCGAATTCACACAATAAAATAGCAAAAACTCCAGGAGTTTTTAGAATATGATTAATTTTAATGTATTATTTGACTTAAAATATATCTTAAATTCTTATTAGAAATTACCGTTTGGTCATTAAGTCAGCTTTTGAACGAGCTATAATTTTCCTCAAGCTTGTGATATAATTACATTTACTAATTGTATATCCAACGCTGATGTTCATATTTATTATTTAATATAACAATTTCCACGTCCAACTCCTGTTAATTTACTTTTTCGCTCACCAATTTCGAAACATAGGTTCTTGTCTTCTAAGCAGTACGCACTGACTTAGAGAAGTCATAAGTTGGACTCTGCTTACCTCAATGAGCTATAACAAACAGAAACTTATCCCTAACCTATTTGTAATTTTTTATGAGGATCGAGGTACTATTTGCAAGTATTTTTAATCTCTGAAACATTTCTCAGCTTCGAGGAATTCTCTAGTTTAAAAAATTCCCAGTTACAGTGCAAAACTACTTGAACTGTTCTTAAACGTTTATTTTTGGGAAGTAAGAAATTTAATGAGCAAGGCTAATAATGATACCATTTAGTTGATTTTTATCTAACGGTTACATACAAGAGATCTTATTCGCGAGAATTGGCTGCATAAATTCCAAAACGATGTACTTCTTAGCACGAAATATTAGGATCAGGAATCATTCTTCCTGGAAAAGTGTTAAAGATGGAAGCAATTTATTCTCAACTAATGCAGAAAATATTCATTGTAATTTGACGATAAATGCATTGGCTTTGTTGAAGAATCTGCAAGAGCGCTAAAACCATTCACCATTAAGAGGTTATATTTGTTATTGTAAATTTCAAAAAATCGATTTTTTGCCTATACTACATATATAAAATGTACATATGTTTGAGAATATTCTTTGAAGTTGCTATGGCAATTGGTTTCGGAGATATGAGCGTACGTGTACGAGTTTTTCAACTATATTCGGCTTCTAATATATTAAATACGTTTTCCTTGAAACGCTGTTTTCAGAACCGTAAAACAATTGCTCCGAAACGGCTTGACCGACCAAATTTGAAATTTTCACACGACTTTCCTAGATTTTTAAGGAGGAGTTTAAGGAGTTTTTAGGTAACATAAAGTACAAATATCTGTTCAAGTGAAATCCATCGATTTTGAATCAACTCTACGACCTAACCTTACTAGATATATTTGTCAGGTAATGATCGAAGGAATAAGATGTTTGATAATAATTTCGCTATTTTCAGTTACTCTGGAATGTATTATTTTCACAAAAAACGAGTGTTTTAGGGAAAGAAAATTTGACTAGTGTTTCAATCATTATCTGTATTAATTTATAGAAAGAATATTTTTTAGGGTTTTGGGTTTGATATAATTCCAAATTTTTTAAAATGAATTGCTAATTATAAAAGTACATTAAATCTATAAAAGTAAATTAATTTCATTTATTTATATTGTACAATGGAATGCCTTTTCAAAACTAAATTCGAAAGCATATGCCTTTATCTGACATGCAAATGGATATAACCTTAACTTTCTTCTTCTACATAGACTTCAGTACTCTTTTAAAATACTATCGCGCGGCGGCATTAAATTTTCCACAATTTTTAATCAGTATGAGCGACGATGAATGCATTTTTCATTTACAAAAAACTAGTCTAATTATTTAAACTGATTCTAGTTCAACTTCGAGTTTGAGCAGTTTAAGTACCATTAGTTGAAGTATGAACCGACTTGGAACTTTGTGTTGCATTTTCTGAGACAAAAAGTAGTACTGCTGCTTTGATTAGTCTATTTGTTTAGCTTAAAACGAATTATTGCGTAAAATCATATTGCTTTAGAAAAAAAAAAAGTTAACAAAATTTTTTTTTGTGCGCTGTCTCACTCTGTGCTTAGCTTAAGTCTGATAAATGCATTTATGTAAAGCGCCTTAGAAATTACTTTTTGTGCAATATCTAAGTGCAATGAATTCGAAAGGGTGGCCATGTTAGAGATAAATAAATTATATATATTAAAAAATGGCGATAAGTAAATTAATAAAACACGAGATTGATACACTCCGTTGACCCAAACAAAATAGCATTAACATATAAATTGAGTAACAAATTACAACAAATCCATTCAAGCAAATGTAATTTATGTGCCGCTGTTAGCAAACTCGCTACTTTTCATTTTAAATACAATAACACATTAATGTAAGCGGCTTTTTGTAATACATTTTTGCAAAAAAAAAAAAATACAGCGCTTACACGCAGATGAAGGCAATAAAATGAAAAACCGATTGAGTTTTTGCATAAAATTTACAATTCAAGCGAAAAGCAACGCCACAGACACTAATTAGCTTGCGCGAAACAGCAGCAGACGCATTTAGTAGCCGACTAACTGTTGACGCTGCACGCAAACCTCAGCAATTCAGCGAATCGACGCGGCGCAATGCGATACGGTGCGGCGCGACGCACGCGGCACAGCAACAATGAGCATAGTTGAATATTTGTACAATACACATAGAGCATTCGCGCTGCACGGGAGCCGTTTTTTTACTTCTCGCTTAATTACTTTAAAGTGCTACCAACTTAAATTCAAATTCCAAAGTGTGGCTAATTAATTTCACCTCAGCGCCGCACGTCTCTCGTCGCTACGCTACCAGTTTTCCAGACGACGAAACAAGTTATGTGCTGACGACGGGTTGTTCGGCGTTGTTCGCATTGTTGTTGTTGCTATAGCCATAGCTGGCTGCTGTTACTCAGCTACTCAGTGCTTCTGTTGCTGTCGACCCGTCGAAGAGAAGAAAAAGAAGATTAACCATGCGCTTTACAAAATGTGCAGAGCGCGCATATGCATGCATGTCTGCGCGAGCTCGCTATACATTTATATGAATATTGGATGCTTGTGTTGGTACAAAATGTGGTAATGGCAGCGAGCGCCTTGCCTGCCGTGTCACTGTGCGCACCTTCACCACAGCGCACAGTCATCGCTTCAATGGCTCGACAACGTTTACCCCAGCGCTGTTTGTAGCATATTTGTTTGTTGGTCAGCGCGCGGCTTGAATGCGGCACGCCGCCGCCGCTACTACTACCACTACTACGACAATAACAACTACTACTACCAATGCAACAATTGCAGCAGCTGCCACTGTCATTGCCACCGAACACAGTGTGGTGCCGCGGCGCACAACCACAAGTGAGGCGGCGGCGGTGTCAACAAAGGCGTCCACGAGCCGCATCGCCATACAGCGCTTCGCTTTAACCCATTCGTTGCGCTTGCCGAACAATTGCACTATCAAGCAAGCAAACGAGCAACCAAGCGAGCCAGTAATGTGCCAAGCATTCTGTGGTTTAATATATTCACATTCATGCCAAGCGCGTCTCATGAATACAATCTGTAGATGGTCAGCGTTGTCTTGGCTTAGCTTTGGCATCTGCAGCAGTTTTATATTTTGCTGTTTCTGCTTTGCCGCTTAAGTTCAGTTGCTTCATTCTCTTTTGCTGGTCGCACACTCTACGGTAGAATAAACGTAGCATCTGCAGTGGTCCAATGCTCGGCTGCATAAGCACGTTCTGCCATCTTCATACGTGTTGTCCTCATAATCTTCAGTGTCAGCATCGTCATTATAGTGTTTTCTTGCATTTCCTTTCACATAGATTAGTGGTTATCGATGCACCGTTTTTTTGTTGATCTGCCTCAATATGCCGCTATTGATCTTCTTTTGCAAAGTTGCCACATTTTATTCCCCCCATTTTGCATTGCCCAAATGCATTAAAGCTTGACGGACTAAAACGATTGTTCAGCCTGGATAAGCACCGGAATGGGATACAGGTTATTTATTGCTTTCAGACAAATAAAGCATAATACATGGCTTTAGTTTGAAAGTAAGAACTCTTTTAAGTTTACAAAAAAGTATCATAGTCTGGTCTTACGGATGAGAAGTGATCTTCCAGGCATAAAAAGTTTCCAACTAACTAAATTGTTTTCTCGGCAGTCTGTTGCTTTTCACTCCCACTTTGAAGTCTAAAGTTTTTCTCAAACAACACTCGACTGGTTCTTTAATAAAAATGTTTAAGGAAGGCCTTCTCAGGTCAGCTTCTAGGGATAATTAATTGAATACGCTAGCCGCGGTCGAAATATCTCTCTTGGTGTAACTTATTGAGCACTAAATAGCGACTTGGTTTCTTCACACGAAGCTTGCCTTAACGCATCAATGAAACTGGAATATGGCGACCCGGCAAATCGTAGTTCTTCTTCAATCCAATAGTAGTTGAGGACCTTATCTCCACCATCAAAAAAATACCTTAAGAATTTTTGAATTTCGAAAACTTACGCCGGGATCTATATTTGAACAGAATTCAAGCTTTCATTTCCACCTGCCCTGCAGAGTAAAAAAGCCTTCTGCGTTCGTTACACTTTCCTATTAACTTACAAACTTTATTCATTGCAAGACAAACGAATTGAACTGGAACATCTTACACCCAACCATTAAACGACCACTGACGTGCCACCAGTACTTGGCGCATAGAGACTGTCGCGCGTCGTTTGCGAACACCAAGGTACGACGTGCGCTCAGCTAGCGTTCTTCGCTGTATAAAAAACACTCTCAATCCGGTTTTCAGTCTTCACCGAATTACAATAACAACAATACACAGCGCCATCGCGACTTTACTTTACTATTGCTCGCTGCCACACTACGTTAATCGTTTAGAACGTGGTCGGGGAAACGAGCAATTGCCGCGAGCTTCTGTATCTGAGGTTGCTGCCGTGCTGGCTAACCTGACTTGATCGTTGTGGGGCTCGCGGGTTGTTGTGCATTGTATTTTGTTTTTATCTTTACGAACGTTTTTTTTTTCTCGTTTTTTTTTTGTTTGCATTGCCGCAAGCCGCAGAGGCTTGACTGCATGCTATAGCGCCGACCGTCGTTTGCGCAGAGTGACTCGCTTGCGTGGCGACTGTTGGACAAACCGGCTGACTGCGTCGCTAGCTCACTGTTTACTTGTTGTCCGGAGCGCTTGCTTGTTTTTTTAAGACTCTTTATGTGCGCGTGTGTGCGCTTGTGTCTTAGCCGTTTGCCGCCTGTCCGCCTGACTTTTACGCGGGTCTTAGCTGTAGCTCTGTATTGTTGTTGGCAGCTTCGGTGGCTGCTTGCTTCGCCCGTTGGTAGTTGTTGTTGTTGGCTGAAGACAGTCTTTGAATTTTGTTTGTCTCGTCATCCATTGTGCGCGCTCGCCACCATGCTGGACGGACATTTACCCTATTTGTTTGTACGTAACTCTGTGTGTAATTTTGTGCTTAACGTGATTTTTAATTAAAAATCTTTTTAGACTTCAAGTAGGAAAAAGTGTACCTGAGTGCATACAGAGTGCGGCGCGTTGCCCCGAAGGTTTGCGCCCAACTAAATGGTACACATATGTAGGTATGTATGTATGTCGGGCGATACTTGTCCGCATCTTCAACGTTGGTAATGATCGGTGTACAGAGTGCTTGCTCCACTGAGGGAGGCGCACATTTTCGACAGGTTGGCATAAGAGATTCAATTGTGATAACCACTTGTCCGTATGTAGTGCAAACCGCCAAACATACATACGTACACATGAAGTATGAGCGCCTCAAAACAAGTCACAATCAAGGCTCTGCAGCGCGTTTGTGCAAGCCAAGCGCGCTTATGTTTTTCTCCTCGTATTTTTTGTGTTAGTATGGCCGAGGGATATCGCTTGTTATTCACTTAGAGATATTATCAAAGTGCTCCAGTATAAGTTAGCAAGAAAAATAAATTATAACTACACGAGAGGCACTTAGATAAAATATAAATGAAGCCGCAGTTAATGGCGAAATATTTTAAGCTCGAGTAAGCATATAATTACATAGTCATATCACATAGTATCGTAGCTGTAGTCGTAGGGTTAGAGCTGCATCTATGAAACTATTAACTATCAGACACTCGTTGTTGGGTACTGCAAGATCTTGGTAAATCTTATGGATGCAATTATCACAAGAAAACAACAAAAGATTAAACGAAACCCAAGTAAGACTAAGTATCTCCACGATCATGTCCACTGGCATAGTTGGTCTTCTGAATACTTTATATATGCACGACTGTTATTGCTTCTTCAAAGAAAAGAGGTTTATATTTGGAGCCACAACTTTCTGGCATTAGCTCATATCTACTGTACTAATATTTTACCGACATTTAGCATTACGGTACGACTTTTCTTCATTGAAATGCACAGCATTTGAGCTGAGTTTAATAGCTAGATCTACCAGTTTTATTTAAGATTTCCTCGTTTTACTTTAACTTCAGATCATCTCCCGAAGATAATAATTTTTATTTCACTAAAAATACTTTCCACCTGCCAAAATCTACATATTTAAGGAGCTTGCAAATATTTTGACTCAAACTTTGTTTACTGAAGAGTTTGCCGTTAGCTGCCTTTTTAGCTTCGAATTTGAAGTGCTCAACTTCAGAGAAACTTACCAAGCTGGTTCTCTTCTATCAGCTTACATATTTGATATTTCTTACATATTTCATTGCACTAACTTATGTTAAATCGTTATCTTCCTAAAGCTTTAGTAAAAATTCTACGAAATGTTTTTAAATATGAAAATAGTTAAAATTTGTTGTCAATGCAAGTCGATAGGAGTACTCTTAATAAACTAGTTTACTGTGCTGAAGCAAGAGAGTATAAGACTTTGAACTTTTCGAAGAGTACCACTTGGACCGCAAGCTCAGTTAGCATTTCTTTAGCAATTCATTTTGAAACTATCTAGAATACAAAATAAATGGAAAGATTTTATATTTTTTCTAAAACAAAGAGAGTTCTTGACAACTATGAATTTCGTGCTTATAAAGAACACTTACTTCGTAAATTTCTATCGTTTATTGCAAAGTGTAATTCACTACTGTACACAGTACGACTTGTAAGATATCGAAAATGTAGGATCTCAAACAAGCTGGATAGTGTTAAGACGTTCTTCCACTGCTTGCTGAATACCCGAAAGTACCGTGTTGGGTGGTTCTCGAATAATAATCATATTTTTGGACACTTTTAATGCAGTTTACATCAAAGTGTTTCTATCACATGTCTTAAAAATGAAAGTTAAGTTTCTAGTGATCTCTAGTTGAACTCAGCATTATAGATTCTTAAACAGAGCTCGTATCGTTTTAATGTTCTGTTTTGCAATGCAATGAAATGATTACATTTGATTCCATATTTGCACTCTGGTTACTCTCGGGTTCACATATGGACTCGTAACACTAGGAAAGGTTATGTAGAACTTAATCTCTGTAACTAAGGTACCCAAATTCAAAACAAATACTAGCTAGTTTTTCTTTAAAAAATACCTTGAAGCGGTAGTAGAGTAGGGTGCCACTAAGAAGCATTGGGCTACGGGTTTTCATAAGATTATCGATTTAATGAAGTACAAGTAATTGGCTTTTGATTGCGCGTGGCGAGCTGAGTGGTGCGTCTCTCTGTCCATCTGTATGTAGATACGCGAACTAGTCCCTTAGTTTTTGAGATATCATTATGAAATTTTGTACACGTTTTTTTTCTCCCCAAGAAAGTGCTTATATGTTGAATTGTCATTTTCGGACGACTATAAAATATGGCTGCCATAAAGATTGACCGCTCAAAATCAAGTTCCTGTATGGAAAACTTTTTGATCAAACAAGATATCTCCACAAAATTTGTTATAGATTATTGTCCAAGAAAATACTATAATCTCCGATGCAATTACTTAGATCGGACCTCTATAAAATATAGCTGTCATACAAACTGATCGATCAAAATCAAGATAAAGCTCTTTTCACACCTTTTACGCTATAAGACATAGACTTTTGTCTATAAGGCATGAGCTTGTGAAGGATATTATAGCTTCGGTGCAGCCGAAGCAAACGTTATTCCGATTTTTTAAGGAAATTAATTTAATTGATATTAATTACTTGTCCAATCGAGCTATTCAATAATATATTTCATTTAATGTAAATGGCTTCTAGAAAAGCCCCAGCAATAATTCTCACATATTGATGTTAGTAAGTTAACATAATACGATAATATATACAAATATACATATTTATATATATATATGCATATATTTGTACTTTTGTACTTATTATGTCTATGTATGCATACAAAATTTCGCATTTGCATTAATATTCAAATACATTATCTGTGTGCTTAATAGCATCTTAAAATAGCTGTAGTGTTAAACAAAGCGGAGAAAAAAAATACAAAAAAATACAAAAGAAAAATAAAACCGAAAACAAATATAAAAAAATTATAATTTATTTAAAATAAAGAACTTATTTTATTATTTTATTTATATTATCATGACTTTGTTGGTTTTATTATTGTAATTTTTTGTTGTAATAGTGATTTTTTGTTATTTTTGTAATTTTTTTTTGTTTTTATAATTTTTTTGTTTTCGTAATTTTTGTTTGTTTTTGTAATTTTTTGTTGTTGCGCTCTTACTGCCATAATGACTCTACTACCACGCTACCGTTGGACACTTTAAGACAGTTAGGCTTAGACACTTAAGTGAGTGCTTATTGCTGTATCTTCATTTACTAAATATTATATATACATATGTACGTGTGTACATATATTTACATACTTTTGTATTGTATATAATTTAGTATGTAGGTATGCCCGAGGCGTTATTAGCGCAATATTCTAAAAGTTAAGCGTGAAGCATTAGCGGAATAATGTGAAGTATTATAGAAAACTCTTTCAAAATACCTGCTGTTCCTGGTGTTGTTGTAGCTTTGTCATTTATCAGCTAATAAAGCAACTTTAGTTACACACAAAGCGCTGATAATGTGAATTTTTATATACGAACACACACACACATGTGCATGTGGAAATATGCGAGCGTATCATAAAGTCATAGATTAGCGTCACATCATATGGTCTAATACTGAAAATTATAGGCATTAAATGAGCTTGTAAAATCAAATGGACAGCGTGCGTTATTGTATTGTTGTTTCGAGATTTTAAGCTGTTGTGCGAAGCGCTTTTATTGCAGCAGCTAATAAGCGTTGAAAGCCATTTTTTTTAATAATAAAAATTAGCTTTGGAATATTTTTGGATAATTTTTATTTTTTTTTGCTCGGCAATTTTGATAGATATACTATGTATTTAAAATGGTAATTTCATTGTCAACGCCTAATCTACAAACGGTGGCAATTGCTTGATTGAAAAGAAAAAAATGTATATATTTTTTTGTTACTTTTGTATTACAAGTAAAATACAATTGACTATGACAGAGCAACATAAATTTCAAAAACACAAACAAAATGCTACAAAAAATATTAATAATTTAAATACTTATGTTGATACGAGGACAGTTACGGACAAACAAATGGAAACATTTCTAAAAAAAAAATATATTTATTTTTTATTTCGGTTAAAAAAAAAATTAATGAAATGAATTTAAACGAAAGATATATCCCGTATTTCCTTTAAATCCGTTTGGAGCGTAGTGCCAAAATAAATACTAAAAAAATATGATTTAATTTAATTACACTTCAACACTTTTAAAAACACTGTCATCAACTTCAAAAACATTTTTAAGAATTTTTTACCCAAATATGCATCAAGTCTGCTTAAACAAACAAATTTTTAAAATATTTCAACCACAGCGATAGTTATCGAGAACGCTCTGCACTTACACAATGCTTTGAGATAACTAAGTCGTTAAAAAGTTACTGCACTGAGTGTGACAATTATTTACTGTTATTTCCACGGCTTCTTTAAGGGCTGAAGAAAAGTTTTGCATAAAAAATTAGTTTTTGTAAATTATATTTGCATTCTTCAATATTTCTAGTTTGCCTATCTTATTACTAACTATGCAAGTCCCTAATAAGTCTAATATTAGCTGTTTTTAACTCGCTAAACTTTGGCGAATAGAACAAACAACAGATATAAATGCCACTGGTATAAGCTGGTATAAACCGGTATAATCCCATAGAGATGGAATTTCAAGCAGGTCTCACACTTTTAATGAGTTACCTATGTAATTTATTGCATTACCATAAATCTAGCTGGGTAACTGCGTAATTTTTGTTATAAGCGAGCAGATCATAAATGCAGGAGTGGCGAATCGAATACGGCTATAAAACTTTTGCTTGCTACATATTACCAAAACCCCCAAATAGCCGCTGTTGACAAAAACATTTCATGAATTGTATGATTTATAACAAATAACGTGACATACTTATATATTTACATACATAGGTATATACCATACATATCAAGAGGCTGAGCTAAGCCTTATTACCTAAACGAACTGAATACCCACATGAACTTAACATACATATTTTCTAGTTTTTTACATTCTTTATAATTTTTTTTTCTTTCAAATACAATTAAAGTGGCTTTTTGTCGACGTTGTCACATTTAAGCTGTCATCTGATAAGCCACGCCGCACAAGCCGCACTTATTTATTTAAATTCTTTTTGGACTCCAGTAACTGAAAAAGAACTATTATCTGCCATCAAGCCAAGCATTCTGCGATCGTTTATTTTCTTAGCCCGTTAAGAAAGTATGTGTGTAAGTACGCATGTGTGTGCGTGTGTGGTGTTTACTTAAGCCAGCAAAACAACGCCGTCATCAATGGTATTTGCTGCCTCAAAGGGGTTTTATTTGATTTTATGCTTAACTTTTTTCTACTTTTTTTTCATTTTGTTTGGCCCGAAGGCATTTTTTGTTCGAAGCTGTGCGCTAAGCATGCGCACACACACCCATGCATATACACATACACATATTTATCCTTTTTTTTCTTCATCATCATCTTAAAGTTTTTTTTATTTTATATTTTGTTTTCTGTCTTAGCCGCTTTGTTGCAACCTTCAGTTGCGGCACTTACGGCATTTACCCACCGATGTGAAGAAAAAAATAAAATATACATATACATATATACACACACGCATTTAAAAAAATTCCAATGTCCACCAGCCGCTGGCATTTGTGTTTTGAAAATTACAACAAAAAAGAAGAAACAAAGCGCAACAACAACAAAAAACCGACAAATAAAGGTCTAGCATCAGTGTGATACTCGTGGCTTAGGCTGTGGCAGTGTTGGCGGCCATTAGCCAGCAACCAGCAGCCATCGGCCATCATTTGAACAGCCACGATGAGCTCACATTTTCAGCTGAGGCTACTAGTGGGGAGGAGGTTAATAATTCCACAAAATTGCAGAACAGTTATTTTCCAAAATTCTTCTTTAAAGAAAAAACCATTTTCCATAAATAAATAAAAAAAAGTTTGTAACATCCAGAAATTTTAAACTAAAATATATAACTAAAATCAGCCGAAATGTAATAAATCAAGTGCTGTCTCTTGTCACGTCTCTCTGGTAATGCTCAGCTTCCAATTTTATCAATTCACCAGCTGTTGTAGGACTTCGCTTCTGTCATTTATGACAGATAACTACTTATTGCTTTGATGGCACAATACTACTCCGAATTGTGTTTAGGTGACTAAAATACGTCCAACGACATGAGAACGGACCTGTCACTTGTCATGATCAATAAAAAAAAATTTCTCAGCGGTCATGAATTGCCGGAGAGAAGTAAATTTGACTTTTGAGTTTAAAAGCCATTTAGAAATGATAGGATTTTTCGACAGTGCTAATTTTTGACATTATATAAGAAAAAAATGGTTCGGAGACTATATCCAAGTGATGAAAATATATATATACTCACAGATTCGTTTATTGGAAACTATATAAGACAAAAAGATTTCACATGATATTATATAATATTAAATGGATTCATAAATAAATAAATATAAATCCCAATAAATATCTTTGACAGCTTTGTAAAATTCTTATTTTCCCCCTTTGAATGACTCTATTACCTTTACCAGCATCTTAAACCCTATTTCTTTGTGAGCTCGAATCTCTTCAAAAGACTTTGATTATAGCTAAGGCAATCATCATTAGATTAACGATGAAAACTTTAGAAAGCGCTTATACCAGCCTTCAAGTAAGTCTCATTAAATAACTTTTGTTACATTCCCGAAAGACTCGCTTCTATTTTCCTCCTCAAAAGGGTATTTATTATTTGATTACTTCAATTTCACATACGTGGCTACGTGCGATGCGTGAGAGTTTCAATGAAATGAATGGCTATTTGTTTTACGAACTCTCTATCTGCATTCACTATGTCACTGTCCGTTTGTCTGTCTGACTATTTAGACGGCTTTACGACGTACGGCCAATTGTGCTGTTTGTTTATTTATACGTTTCAGTTTATTTTGTTTGTTGCAAAGATGCAAATGCAGTTACAGTTGCGAATGTAACACAGGAGGAATTTTGTAGCGGGGCTTTTGGTCTTACCGATCTGAAGACAATGCAACGGTTTCAGCAAAACTTTTTTGTCTAAGGTTTTAAAGAAAATAATACCTTTTCTTTACATCTTATTGTTCCAAAGACCTTAGAAAATCATAGCCTTTCAATCTGAGATACTTATACAAGTTCGTACTTAATCCAAATGAAAGAGTTTAAGAGCTCTTATTTGCACTACAGTTGGGTCTTCGTAACTGAAAAGTAACCGAGTTTATACCCTCCAAAAAACTATTGGGAGTTAGCAGTCTGAATTTAAGAACGACCCGAGGACTATTATAGACTAAAATTTATGAAGAGTGTGCTATTTCAAATCGAGGAACGACTATCAGCCTACAAAATATTTAAAAAGTGAGCAGATCTATCATATCTGTCAAAATTCATAAAAGTTATTGACATTTACAAGTGTATAAAATCAAATCAATGACTTCGTTGAGACGAAACAGACTTCTCAGTTAATAAGATAAAAAGAAAATTAAAGAATTTCCAACAGGGTATGCACCTAAGTAAGAACAATCTTTTTCGTATAAGAATCAATATGTGCGGTTGAAACGCTGCTGGTGGTAATATGATAACAATCGAAGGCATTATTAACATCATTACGGATAGTGCGAATCAAAGTGGATGAGAAATAGTGAATATTAAAGCTTTTATGACTGAGAAAGAGAGAAAGTTGTAGTAAGGATCCTTATAGGGGACACAATGAGCAGCTGATTATAAAGCTGTCGTGTTAGTTTTGCTGCTGCTGTGCGGCAACAATCTGCGTTCGATTAGCTCCGCGCAAATTGTGATGTGGTTTGATTGAGGTCAATGAATGTGACAAGATGCATGGCTTATAAAGCGGACTTAAGGGGAGGCGGCGCGAGTTTTTACAAAGATTTTTGTGAAGCGAATTTTGTTTACAAAGTCTGATGCCATAAAAAAATAATATTAAAAAAGAAATTTTTCGGGAAGAAATAGCAAAGTTGGTGTTGACTTCCTGAAATATGTGAAATTGTATTAAACTCACAAGCAACGTATCTCTTGCACAGTCAGCAAGAATTACAAAATTATTTAATGACTGTCGCGCCTCTGTCGCTGCTACTTGTCAGCTACTCTTTAACCGCGCATTGCATTGAGGCGCGTTAGTCGTGCACTGCACGCCAGTTTAGCAGTTCTAGTGAGCAACTGACGTTGCGTTAGTAACGCTTAACGCGCTGTCCAAATTCAGCTGACTACTGCATATAGTGTTTGCGATGTGTCTAGCATGTTTATCAAAGTCATAAACACCAGCTTATCGCTGCCGTGCTGGAAAGGAATTATTTTAGTCGTTTCTGCTTGAATGTAATAAAAATAACAATCAGCATTTTATTGCGCCATCATTTAGATAAATATTAGAGAGACGTCTATTTTACCACCGCTGTGTCAATAAAGTCATATATATAGTATAGGTACGTTTTTATATATTTGGAGACGCGCGGAAATCCCGCAGAACAAACACGCCGCTTATCTACTGCATTGAACGCTTACCGTTATTAGAATTAAATATTTTTTCTACAACTCCAAAAATAATACTCATATTAATTATTCGGTTTTTTCCATTACAGTAATAACTTTGCGATGTCAATGACGCGACGGTGAGCGCCACAAGGTTAACAATACGCGCCAACCACTAGTGCTAACTGAAAAATGCCTACCGAAAATACAATGTTAGAGGAGCGTCCGGGCGGCGGTGCCATGACTATGACGCGTCCCAGCCGCCTAGAACAATTCTTGCAAGCGCCTGGCGCTGGCGGCGTGTCGGAGCAACGTAGCGCGTCTAGCGGACGTGTACCGGGCGGCGCTGTTGCAGCCGCTGCAGCTGCGGCTGCTTATGAAACACAACTCGCTTATCAACATCATTTGGTGGCGGCTGGTTTAATGGGCGCTGGCGGTGGCGCGGCAAATGCGCAAGCGGCACATTCTGCCTTCGTGCCAGTGCTGCCATCACGTAACGCAATGCGCGCGCCAGGCGCCGCCGCCATTTATGGTGGCATGCTGGACGCGGAGGTGGCCAAGGAGGCGAGTAAACGTCATGGTAGTAATACAAATTTTGAGATCATCTCTATGATGGCGGATAAACGCAAAGAGTTGGCTTTGCGCGAGGCTGCTGCGGCGGCGATGTTGATGCAACGACCACCTGGACAGGGCCCACCACCGGGTGTGCCTACTGCTGTTATGTATCCACCACCACCATATTTGGGCGGACCGGGGCCATCACCAACTGGCGCCGGTACATTCGCCTTTCCATCGGCAGCCGCAACGGCAGCGTTGTTTCCCGCTGGGCTGCCACCAACTATGCACGCTGGTTTGGATCGTCGTTTGTTGCGTGCACCGGGACGCGCATCACGTCCGAAGAAACAGTTTATTTGCAAATTTTGTAATCGTCAGTTCACCAAGTCCTATAATCTGCTCATACACGAGCGCACGCATACCGATGAGCGACCGTATTCGTGTGACATATGCGGCAAGGCGTTTCGCCGGCAGGATCATTTGCGCGATCACAGGTGAGTTGGCACATTTTTTATACGCAGCTTTTCTTACAGTATTATTATTATTACCTTTTGCCTTGCACATCCATCATAAACTGTCAACCGCACAAAAACGCGCGCTGTACGTGATTGTCTTGCAAACGACAATGCAATCAAATTACTTTCGCATACAAAGAACGAGACATGTAAACAAAAAATAACACAACCCTGAATGCTCATTAAGCGCAATGCGGTTAGCGCGCGCAGTGTGCAACGGCAAGGGCAAACCGCAAGCCCTACGCAACCACAGCCTGTGCGCAGTCACTGCCAAACCACAAGCCAGTGCGTTTAAGCGACGTAAAAAAATGCGAAAAAAGGATTGAAAAATTACCAGCTAGCAGCGGCATTTATCTTACGAACACACAACCAGCAATCAGCCTGCGCGCAAGCGCTACAGTGCGACATGTTGTGTTTTCAACGCGCAGAACCTGTTTTCAGCTCGAGCATAATTTTTTCGTTTGTTTGCCCTGCCATTAGACTGTCGGTTGCCGCTTGGACTATTTGGCAAGCTATCACGGCGACAAGCCAGCCATTTTAAGGTGGCTGATGTGTAGCGATTTGCGGCGTTGCTGGCTGATGTGTTGACTTAAGCCATGGCCATTGCTGCCGGCCGTTGAAGTGATTCTATTTGTATAGTAAGCGAATCTGCTAGTTTTTAGAACTGCCGCGCGTCATCTGCCAGAAAATAACATTAATCATTCTGTAGCTGTATTATTTGCTAAAACTACACATCTTTTCTGAGAAATAAGTAATTATGTTGTTTTTAAGCTCATACGCTTTCACGCGTGCAAAATATTATAGTTCAGAAAGTAGATTTTTGAATATGTGATTAGTATTTGTTGGAAGTGAGTTAAGAAAGCTATATATCCCATTTATAGAGCTGCTCGGCTTTGTTTACTACACAGTTAGGTCAAGCCAAACAAATCTAAGAACTCGAAACAAAAAATTTCCCCGATGAAAAAGCTGCAAACGCTACTTTTTTATAATTTTTACCAAAACTATTCCTATCTTGAACTTAAAAGCTTTGTAATGATGGTTTTTAAAGCTAGGCTCTCTGAAAGACAACAGGAATGACCAATCTAACATCTCAAAGTGAGATAATACATTCAGAAGTAAAAAGCTTCTGGTTCTGCTGAACTTCATAAGTACCTACCATATTTCGGAAAGAGATAAACCGTAAGAGCTTGATTAGTAAGGTTTAACCCACTTTCGATTGAAAACTTCTGACGTATTTGCCGAAAATAACGCTAATCGACTTGACTGACATGAATAATAGTCGTACGTCCTAAGGGGCGACAGTTTGGTTATATAAAAACATCGACAGGTTTTAGATCTCAGAATCAATACTCAAGAGTCAAGACAAAATTTATATATGCTTATACCAGACTGAGATCTTTGGAAGAGATCTAAAGTTCGGACATATTTTATCAAAGTTGCAGTCATCACATGCTGGTGAGAGAAGGTCTTCGCGTTCAGGATACCACTACTGTTATGCAAAACTCAATCTTAAAGATTGTGAAAACTGTGAATTAAGCAATGCAGCGATGACCAAACGATGGTAAACCTTTTCACAAGAGACAAAAGACTCTGACATAACCAAAAATCAATCAATCGGTCAATCAAAAATATCGTTATGTTTTCTACATGAGTGAATTCAGGGTATACGAATCAGGAGACTTAACATAAAAGTTCTACTTCAATGAAACTTTGACCGATACCCGATACCTGAAATTTTGTGGATGAAGTAGTCCCGCGATGGAGGGAAAAAAAAGGTTCACTAGAATCTTAACTTGTATTCAAAAAAAATAGGCACGTTGCCAAGAGCAAGCTAACAATACCTTATATATTTGGTCTAAGGTACTCAATTTAGTAATCTACGGAGCTTCGTTCTAAAACTCATCTATTGTAATTAGTGTAAGCGTCTGCACAGTGCCGCCCCCAAGCATACACAACGCCAGCTTAATTAGCACCGCCACTAAGAACACAAAGAAGATATTCAACACAATCGTTAAAAGCTGGACGCTTTCGCATTTCCAACTATTTTACATATTCTCTGCATTCCTTTCATGCCCGCCGCTATTAATAGTATTCATGCTCTAGGCAAATTAATAAAAAACTTAATTTTTTCTCTCTCATTTCCACAGGTACATACACTCCAAGGAGAAGCCATTCAAATGTACCGAATGCGGCAAGGGCTTCTGCCAATCGCGCACACTCGCCGTCCACAAGATTCTACACATGGAAGAGTCGCCGCACAAATGTCCCGTCTGCAGTCGCAGCTTCAATCAGCGCTCTAATTTGAAAACGCACCTGCTCACCCACACCGATCACAAGCCGTACGAGTGTTCATCCTGTGGCAAAGTGTTTCGACGTAATTGCGATCTGCGACGTCATGCGCTCACACATGCGGTCGGTGACGGGCCGTCGGAGTACGTGGATGTGGGCGAAGAAGATGAAGGCCGACACTTGAGTGGTGATGAAGAGGACACACTACTGGAAGTGGATTCACCGCGTCAATCGCCAATACATCGCTTACATAGCGGTACGCCAACACAAGAGCTCGTCGCAGCTGGGAATGTAGAGAAGTCTAGCGGAGAGGCACGTGCAGCAGCGCGTATGCGTCTCAAACGTAAGGCATGTTATGATGCAGCCGAGATTTCTGATGAATCAGAAGAAGAGTTAGATGAGGATGATGAGTTGGATGAAGCCGAGCTGGAGGATGAGGCGGAGTTGGGCGAAGATGAGGAAGAAGAAGAAACAGCACAAAATTTGCCAAAAGTTGGTTTACTGGAACCGCGGCCAACTGGGCAGGGTGTGACACATTGCCATCACGAAGGCGGTGAAATGTATACTATGCGTCCGACGCATGAAACGCGTGACTTACATGATCCAACGCACGGTAGTGATTCGCCGCACACTTTTAACGTACCGCCTACCGGTTCCGCTTTCATGCCGTCCTCGCCGAGTGCACGTTACAATCCGATGCGCGCGCTACCCGGCGCTGGTGAATCCATACATTCGCCTTCAACATCTAATGGGCCCGAACCGTACATACCTATGTTACATGTACGTAGAGATCTCCATCCAAAAGCGTTACTATTAAGTGCCGGCGAAATGAAAGGTGCAAATATAATGCCACCAGGTGTATTGGTTGGCGCATCAGCGATACCCACACCAACACAACAACCACCACCGACAGCGTCAACAATGTCATTGCCAGCAGTGTTGACACAGGCAACACAAGCAAGCGGTATAGCGGCGGCAGCACCACCACCACCACCACCTTTACCACCGCTCTTAGATACAGGCAAGAATTTACAACAACCGCTGCACTCACCGCTCGAATCAATGCCCAGTTTTCTTGGTTCTATACCGATACGCAAGCGCATTGTGGGACTGGAACAAATGGCCGATGCGCAACGCGCCTACAATGCGCACACACAAAACGCCGGTCTCATGGCGCTCAATATGACGCGCTCGCATGCCGCGTTGAAAGCAGCGCCACCGCCGCCACACACTCTGCTCCCCGGTAAACCATATATATCAGTTAATCAAGCGCCGCTATTATGTGAGTCTAAATCGATGCTTGCTGCCGGCGCTGGCATTGCTGTTGGTAGCGCGCATGCTGACACGACAACGCTGATGAGTAGGGAAGCGGCAGTGGGGATAGCGCCATTAGCGAGCGCCAGCAGCAGCGGTGAACGTCACTATCTGTTGCCACCTAATAATGCAGTTAACTTGAATACTCAGGAGACGTTGAGTGGCGTGGGCGCAACGCGCTCATCACTATCACCAGGATCTACGGCGATGACTATGCAACCGCACCAGCAGCAGCAGCAGCAACCAGCGCCACCACCTACGCGTCGCACTGGCTTTAGCATAGAGGATATAATGCGGCGCTGAGGCTGAATTTGCTGCCACGACATTCCTATGTTTTACTTTTTACCATACCGCAATGGATTCCTTAAGATTTTTAACATGTTTCGCTATAAATTTATGTTTAAATAGTTTATAAAATACATTTAAAATCCTCAAGTGCCTTCTCATATGCTATGTACGTATATTCTAGTGCTTCAAAGCCATGCTATGTATACTTAAGTTATTCACACATAATTTAATTAGTCCTTTCGCTTAGCTTAAGTTGCTTATAGCTGTACTTTTATGCAAATCAATGAGCTTTTTATTTGTAAAATTTCAATTTTTTTCACTTACTATATTAAATATTAAACTATGTACACACACACACACATAATAAATATATGTAAAACTAGTTTTAAATATCCTAAGTTACTAGTTTAATATTTCCGTTATTTTTGTATGTATGTATTACACTTGCCGGGCACTTAGTGCTCTTAAATGAGTTACGTATGTATGTTTACATAAAATATTATATTATGATTATGAATAAAAGAATAATTAATAAAATGATAAAAAGTTATAAAAATGTATAACGCGTTGAGCAGCGCTTTCTTTTAAAAAATATTATTGAGTAATAATGCATGTGGATCTTATGTAACTGATTGAGCTGGGTGAAAATTGTACTGGACAGAATATTTTTTAAACAAAGATTACACCAACTTATCTACATATATTGGAAACCTTATCTATAATAATTTTGTGCTGCTGCACCGGAAAAGCAGACTACAGTTTTTTGTATAAGGCCTATGGAAAGACATTTGAGCATAGTATTATATTATTTTTTAATTTTAATGTGTTTTATTCTTCAGATTTTTTTGAGAAAAAAAAAAATTTCGGGATTTTGTTGTAAGTCTCGAAATTTGGCGATTTTCCGGAATTTTAAATTATTTAAATATTGAATGAAGTATCATTTACCAATACCTAAAGTTTTAGTAAAAATGTTTTAAAATATTAAAAAAAAAGTACTTGAGCTAACGCGTTCCCAAGGCTAATCACGAAATTCAAAAATTTGTTTTTTTAATATTTCCAAACGTATGTAATAACATTAAATTGTTGTCTTCTCTTGGAGTATTGAAAAAAAGATGCTTTCCTAGTTGCGTGAGATCCACAGCGCAGTTAATATTAAAAATTAAAAAAAAAAATTAATAAAGTTATAAAGTGATATTTTATGAACTGAAAACAATAACAAAATTTAAAAAAAAAAAATATATAAAAAATTGAATTATCAACATATAATACCATGAAAATTAAAACATTTTAAATTCATATAAAATATTTATTTATGATTCTTCCTAGGTGAATCATAAAAAAAAACGTTTATTTTAAAGATATAAATAATGTTAAGCTAACAAAAAATATACTTAAAAAACTCTGTTAAAAAAATATAAGAAAAATATAATTGTAAAAATTTAGGTATATAAAATTTATATAAAAAAAATGTAAGAAAATATTTTAAAAAATAATTATTTTATTATCAAAGCATAGACGTAGAAATGCATTATATATAAAAATTAATTTAAATATTTAATAAATAAATAAATTAAAATTATTGCAAATAAATAAAAGATGCTGACTTACAATTGTATACAAATATAGTAGTTTGTATGTGTGTACTTAAAAATACGTTTCTTAATGCATTTATAAAAATACTTTATATTAAGCTAAGCATTCCATGTGTCTTCCTCTAAAGTGACTCCTAAGCGTTTCTTTAAATATAATAAATAAATAAATGACAAGAAAACCATTTTCAATGTTAAAAATTAATGTATTATTATTATTTTTTTAAAGAGAGAGAAATATAGAGGGAGGGAGGAGAGCATTAGACAGAGCACGAGACATGTTGAAAACTATAACATTTTGGATTTTGTTTGGATCTTATATAACAATAATGGATGGTTTACAAATATAAAGAAAATAAAGCGTTGCCAACTGTTTTTTAAGTTATACTCAGGGCAATGAATGTTACAAAACAAGAAAAAACCGTTAACTTCGGTTGCACCGAAGCTATAATACGCTTCACAGATACAAAGGTTCCTTACAATAACTTGATTTCAATCCTTCAATCTGTAAGACAGCTGTATGATATAGTGTTCTGATCTGAACAATTTCTGCGGAGAATACATTGTTGCCTTAAACAATAACTCATGAAATGAAAACGCTTTTTATGCAAGCACTTTACTCAGAACGTTCGGTTAATATGGCAGCTATATGCTATAGTCATCCGATCTATACAATTTCTTCGGAGCTTGCATTATTGCCTTAAATAATAAGTAATGCCAAATTTCGTGAAGGTATCTCGTCAAATAGAAAAGTTTCCCATAGAAGTACTTGCTTCCGATTGTTCAGTTTGTTTCTGCACCAATATAAAATACAATACGTCAATAAGATGGAAATCAAATCGAAAATCAACTATTTTGAATTAACAATTTAAATTTTAAAACATTTGACCGCTGAAATGCTAAGTATTAATCCCGAATTTTCGGATACCGAAATACCGATACCGAGATATCAGATATTATTAAGCAACAATTTAAATTTAAAATTATTGACCGCTGTAAATGTTAAGTATTAATCCCGAACTTACGGGATCCCGAAATATCAATCGTATGTTATAGTTTTAAATCAATTGACAGTCGAAAAAGGTCTAGTAATAATCCCATATTTCGGGATCCCGAATCACCAATCCCGAGCTATAAGATATTTTTAAGTAGCAATTTAATTTTAAAACAATTGGCAAACAAAAAAATTTTGGTTTTAATCACGTATTTTCGGGAGCCCGTGATATTAAAAAATAAAAATCCTAAGATATAAAAAATAATTGTAAATAATTTACACATATTCATATACAATACAAATATGTATGTCATGAGTATATATATATATTTTTTTTAAATTTGCAAACAGCCACCACTTAATCACGTACGCAGTTTCATCCAGCACACATTTATTTCTTCTGTTGACTTTACTCACACCCTGTCACACCAAGGCACGTATAATGTCATCAACACAATTAAAGTGAATTTAATGAAATAAAAATCCATCGTGCTTTGACAAAACTTGTGGTTTTTGCGAAAATCACTTGCACATGACGAATGTCAAGCAGTTATATGCAACATACATATATATACGTACATACATATGTATATATTCGAATACAAACACATAGTTGAATTGACAGTCAGTCCTTAAGCCACTTAGTTATTTGTTCATTTATTCACGTTTATCAAAAGGCAAAAAGTATTGTTGAACATATAGAGTATAGACTTTATTGACGGTTTCTCCCGCACCGCAGCGATGTGCTAGGCGATAGCATCTGCCACATGCAACATCAGCAACTGGCAGCGTACGAGTAATAATCAGCAGCAACAACAGCAGCATTGAATCAAAGCGACGTGTCATGCATACAATTAGTTGTGGAGTAGCACTTAGCAGTTATACATGTAGATGTCTGTATGTGTATGTGCATATTCATAAATTTATTAATGCATATATGTGCGAGTGTTAGCCTAGGCATTCTTGAAACTCGATGATCAATACCGTTTGTAAGCCACTTGCTTCAATATCCCACACTCAAGCAACAAAACTTTATACGAAATAAGCAGAAGTGTATATGTGTATGTGTGTACGTACGCATTAAGTTTATATTTAAATTTTATAAAGAAAAAATTTTATTAAGAAATAATAAGCGAACGATCTGCATATAAAGTGCTTACTAATGACAAGTACAAGTACAATACTTGGAAGCTCACCGAGACACACACCTATTATAGAGTTTTAATGCTCATACACATATCATATATGTATATATAATTTGTAAAGATGTATATAAGTATGTGCGTTAAAAATCAATATGTTTGTATGATTATATACACACTTTTATGTAGTAGTGCAGCCGTAAAGTATACGCCACACGTTCCGGTACTTAATCGTGCAAGTACGCGTTGCGGTTAACTCCTTTCCTAGATTTTGCAACTTTCCAGGTAAATTTTTGTACGATTTTTGCAAATTTATGCGTGACCTGTGGCTTCAAAATCAAAATAATTGGACTGGGCCGCAAACGCACTCTATTGAGTTATGTGTCAACCGAATTGATAGTAGAAGAAATCAAAATTTAAATTGAAAAAAAAATTAATGTAAATAAGTCGACTATAGAGGATTTCAGCTTGGCATTTCCGTTGTCGGATTTGTAGTTTCATGACGTCATACTGGCTTAGCAATTGTTTTACAACCTGTTTGGGCGCAAACCGTTTGAAAGGTTCAAATAAAGCTATTGTGGTATTTGTTGAACAATTTCTTGGGGATCTCTCTTCCAAAATGATATATAGAAAAATTTTAGACCAGTTTAAAAACAAAATTTTCTTCCTGATTTGACAACTACCTAAACGATACGTCCGAGTTCCCTACTAATCAATTCCCACAACAGCCGTTTCTGTGGTGCCGGAATTTGCTCGGATTTTATACGGTCAGGTGTTGTTATGTGGAAGATTTAACCCACTTTGAAACTGGCTTAAATATTCGCTATGACAAAAACAGCCTGCTACTAATTATTTTGCTTTTCAAGTGATCGCCAATTGAGAAGTCTTCCTAATGTTTAAGTTGTACTCGACTGTAGTATATATAGCATGGTTTTTCAGCAGCAAATCGGTATTCCCTTTCGTCTACCTGATGTCCAATAATGTGCTTAGCAGTTTTGAACTGATAGTAAGAAACGTGAGTTCCAAACTGCACTGAGTATCTTGACAGTATTTGGAATGGATGTTACATCTCTGAGTCCGATCCCTGAGTCTGAGTCCCAAATGATGATCCGGTTAAAGAAACATTCATAAGGTAATTTTGCTGTCTGTAGGTCCCGAAGGTACCTGGTACATTTCCAGGTTGTGGAACCTAATGCTAAGCACAATAAATTCGTATAAACTTATCTTGCATAAAACACACACTCTAAGGACTAGAGTTGAAATACTATATACAAAGCTTTACTCGGAATTTATTAGTCTATTAATTATTTTTTAGTACCACCTTGACTGCAGTTGGCTTTAAATGAGATCACCAAATGTACTCAATACTCCGATTTATAATAAAAGGATACTTAAAAGGTACCTGATATTCAAATAAGTTGATCTTGAAGGTTCAACCTGTCTTGTTTTAAAATAGCTAAGCAAAAGTATGTATTAAAATCAGTATACATTTTCACGAATGTGTCTATATGGATCCCATACTCACAAGTCTGAAAATGCGTAAACATCTTAGAACTTCTTTAAACAAGTTTAAGTGTGAACTACTTATTTGGTATAGATATTACTGGAAGTAATGAAATCCTGCGCACTTCTCCCGCTAAACTTTCTAACTTCCAACCTTCTTTGATTTTAATCGTCAGTTGGATTTCAAAGTATTCTCAATTCCTGAAAACTAATTATTTATGAGTAAGAAGAACTCACAAATAATTTTTTTGTCGTTTCGCTTTTCTTTTCTTACTTGACTTAAGTTATTCTACCGCTACAAATTTTTTATGTATTGTCTTTTTATACAATTTCAAACAGATCACAAAAACTATACTAAAATGTGTTGCCTACATTTAGGCGCCAGATTTAGTATTAATTTAAAAATAACGGAACTTTACCGACGCTATTCTTTTATATAATATTAATTAAGGAGTTATGACCTTCATCTAATCGCATATTCTTATTAATTATCGTAATCATATACAAGATTTATCCTACAGATCGTACTAGTGTTTTTTCAAGTTAGGTCCTTATAAGCTTCTCATTTTATGTAACGAAGGCCTCCTTTCTTTCTTTAAGAATACCAACTGATACAACATTAAAATTATTCGGTCTATTTTTGTTGTTGTAGCGGCTACTGAAACCCTGCTTAGTGGTTAGAAAATTAGTGTTTTCGAGGTCATCTAACGGAAGGTACGAGAAGTGAACTGTTTAGATAGGGTTGAACCAAAGCAACTCGATATATTTTATTTGAGCGAGCTTAGATGTACTTATCTTTTCATAATTTACTGATATCAGTAGGGTACCTTGGCCGGGTAAAATTCGAAACATTTAGAGTAATGCAAAATCAGCTGTCTTGGTAGCATTGGTTAACCTCTCTACCACTGTCGTCACGCATATTTTTATTTATATAATTTATAAGACTATATTTACTAATTGTCGTCTCAAGATTCCTAGTTTAAAATTATTGTTGCTTTTGTACAAGTATATATATGTTATAGGTTTGTAGTAGTCTCGAGAGAATATTCGTTATTAATTAGTAGGATAAGCTCTCTCAAGTTAAGGTTAAGGACATTTTCTATAACGTCGAACCATTTTTATAGGATTTCTTAAGCTAGATATTTTTTTCAAAACTCTTTTCTAAAACTTATAGAAATACCACAAATTCATATAAAACCGATCGTAAGGTAAATGAGCAAAAGTAAAGAGGAAGATTAAAAAGTTTTATGAAAGCACACATCGCTTACGATCACTAAATACAGCCACGAACCCAAAACTCGCAAGTAAAACTAAAACGCATGAAACACAGCTCTCAAAGCGCCAAAGAAACAAGTTAAGACAGCGCAAAGGTAAACAAAGTCTATGGAACACCGACTCGCAACACAAGCGCAACATGTGCGGGGAGCTAAAGCCGTTAACT
Source organism: Bactrocera oleae (assembly GCF_042242935.1). Classification (NCBI taxonomy): domain Eukaryota; kingdom Metazoa; phylum Arthropoda; class Insecta; order Diptera; family Tephritidae; genus Bactrocera; species Bactrocera oleae. Next base: position 5,673,478 of record NC_091537.1, on the reverse strand, counting down.
GTTAACGCGATTCAAACACACACACATACAAACAAGTGCGCGCGGAGGTAAACTTTCAAAGAGCGCGCGCGCATAATAAAGCTCGCTCAAGCTACTTAGTTAGCGGCACAGTGGTGGCATTTGTCAACGGCTAGCAGCTAGTTAGCTAGCGGGCCAGCCGTATCGTCTTACCAGGTGTATGCGCGCGACACTCTCGCAGCGCCAGTCAGTTTGATTCTTGGTGCTGAGCGAGTTGGAAGCGTGTTGGTGGAACGACGGTCGGTTGAACGGTTGAAGTGTTGCATATAGACATTTGTGGTCACTTGTGGGGACCGCGCCTATTTTGCCAAATAAAATACTCGAAAACGTGCGAATTGCGCGCGGCCGATGCGTTAAAAGTGCGCACACGCTTGAATGAAAGTGAAAAGTGTGTGAAAATCACGGAATTTATGTGGAAAAATGTGGGTTTTTAACAAAGAAATGTGCTGAAAATTTGGCCAATTTTTTTCCGTTTTATTTCCCCAGCATTAGTGAAAATGTACATGTGTGTGTGAAAGCACTTGTTTGCAGTGGTATTAGTGAGTTGGTTAACATAACTTGCTAGCCAACTGACGTTTCTTACCCACACTAAGACGGCTGCAAGAGAGCTTATGATATGGCGAAGTCTTACAAAATATGGGAAGACGGTTGGAAAAAAGACGTTAATAACAACAGCAACAATAGCAACAACAAAAGCACATAACAATTTAAAGAAATACAGTAAAAACAACAAATGAGGGAAAATATCGAAGTTTAGCGCATAAAAATGTGAGAAAACAGTGAAGTTGGTGGAAGTTTAAGAATAAGTAGAAGAAGAGGAAGAAGTGGTAGAAAACAACATTTAGGTAATGGGTTGAAAACGTCGCGCTGCGTTGACAAAATACTGTTCTCTTTTGCATATAAAGCGAATGCGTGCAAACAGAATTGGATTATATGACAACAACAACGCAAATAGCAACAATAGCAACAACAACAACAATAGCAAATCACACAAATGACGGCAACACCCGCATATGCAAAACAAACACAATGAATGCGTTTTCAGTAAACACTGATTCATCTGTTGAGATTTGCGATAAAATAAAAGAGAAACAAATAAAAACAAAAACGAGTTTTATTGGAGTGAAGCTCGTAAAAAATGAACAATTAGAAGGGCAATAATAGAAAAAAATTGAAGTTGACCAAAAATATTCTGAAATAAAATTATGTAATGATATTAAGGAAAAATTCTTAAAAAGTAAAAATAAATTAAAATAAAATAATATTATAAAACAGAATAAATTAAAATGAAATAAAGTAAAAAAACAAGAAAAAAGCACTAAATTCGTCTGCACTGAAGCAATAATACCCTTCACAGGTGCATTATACTTGTATATATAAATAAATCTTTATTCTGATTTTGATCGCAAAATTTGTATGCCAGCTGTTATATGTAGTATAGGTCCGATGTGAACAATTTACTCAGAGATTGTACAGTTGCCTTAGATAATAATCAGTGTCAAATTTCGTGAAGATATCTTGTCAAATAAAAAGTTTTCCATGTAAGCACATGATTTTGATTAATCAATTTGTATGACAGCTATATGCTATAGTGATCCGATCTGAACAATTTAATCAGAGATTGTAGCGCTGCTTTGGATAATAAGATATGCGAAATTTTGTGAAGATATATTGTTAAATAAGAAAGTATTCCATATAACAACTTGTTTATGATGGATCAGTTTGTATGCCAGCTATATCTTATACTGGCACGATATCGGCGGTTTCGCCATATGAGTAGCTTCTTGGGGAGAAAAGAACGTGTGCAAAATTTCAGATCGATATCTCAAAAACTGAGGGACTAGTTTGCGTATATACAAGTGGACAGACAGACGGCCGAATCGTCACATCTCATCACGCTGTTAAATTATACATATGTGTATATATTCTATAGGGTATCTGACATAGTAAAAATAATAATTTGAAAAATTTATTAATATACAGAACGGTTCATGAAATGGTTTATTTGAAAAAATATATATATATTATATTAAAAAAGGCAGAAAGAGTTCACTTATACAGTTGCCTGAGCTGAATGATGAGTTTGGCACACATACTATTTAAAACAAGTGGCAACTGTTAACCAAACATGGGCGAAACTGATAAATGTCGTCCTCTAATCTCTATTAGTGGAATATAATAATCTCTTTTCATCCAGAAGAAATCTTGTTTAAATTGGGTGAGAATTTGCTTGGTCCACAGAAATTTGACAAAAAATTCTGTGAAATCGACTAAAACTTTTCTTAAGCTCTATATACTAAATATACTAAGTAAATTTTATTCATTATATATATGTTTATCGGCCGATATGGTTACATCTCTTCTTATCTTTTAGAAATGTTACGTTTGGCATCGATTATAAATGCATTCCATTCACAGCTTTCCTGAACTCTCATATAGCAAAAATAATTTTAAATATAATATCTGAAATCTAGAAATATTGATAGCACATCTTTTGAGATTATATACATTCGGCCAAATTTAACGATTTCTATTTTTTTTTTTTAATAATCTCATAAGAGAGTACTTGATAATTAATCAAAAGGCACTGCTACCACTATAAACATATTGCTATACGAAAATCGCTTCCAACGCAGAAAATTTAAGTTATGTAAATCAAAGATAATTCATAATTATAAAACAACAACAAAAACATATTGCATTCACGTTGCGCCTTTCTACAAAGTGAGTTTCTTTAAAGTCAATGCCTCGATCAAAAGGCGCCTTCGCCGCAGAGGCGCATTTTCCCTTCGAATGTTTTTGGGGCCAAAGGCAACGTAGCGCGAAATATGCCGCAGGCATTTATATATATACAAATATATATCAGATGTTTACATTTATATTCACTGCTTTGGACGCATTAGCGCGCGTTCAGTGCGCAATTAGTTAGCGCATAAACTAAAATCCATTGTTAATGTTACTGCTTATGATTCAGTAAATTTTTCCAAATGCGGCAACATTTCCGCACGTTCGTTGCGCTATTGCCACTGCAGAGTTTAGCGTTGCTAAAAACTAATAATGCACACGGCGATGCGCGGTGAAAGAGCATTGGCATCGCGGCGATAACAAGTGGCTGCACACGCGGTCGTGCGCAACCGCAACGGTGCAGCGTCGTGTTACTCAGCGCGCGTGCAGTTTGGGTGGCGGCACTGGTGACGGCGACGGTGACAAAGACCCGGCGGTGTAACAGATGTTTTGCGCGGTTTAATTGTGCCCAACTAACTGTAGCCAATAAACAGTCGATGAAGTAGAGAAAATAAAGAGGAATTTGTTGAGAAAAATTGTGAAGCTTTGCATTGCATTGCAAAATCAAGTGCGGTATATTTATATGTTTTAAATCTTAATTTTTGTACGCATAAAGTCCAAAGCAATAACTCAAGTAATGATTACTATTTCATACGAATGCTTCCTCAACATCGAATTTCGAAAAGAAGTTACTTGAATACTTGCCATTCTTCATATTTTTCTTCTAATACACTTAATTCTTAATTTTCCATTCGAAGTGTCTTCGCCAGCTTCTTAGCCAGCTGGTCATGCACCAAAAAGCAAATTGCATTATTATTTATTAAGTTGAAATTGCGAAAATGCAGAATAAAGTAGATAATATGGATACATAAGCGCATTGCACAGCTCACTGCATTACAATAAAAAATACAAAAACAAAAAATTGCTATAGAAAGAAGGAAATTAATTGTATATGCGAGCATATGTACTCACAAAGCCTGGCTAATCATAGTAGTTGTTGCAATTACTTGCAAAAAAAAAAATAAAAACTTACTGAGTGCACATTACTGAAGGAAAAGCTAAGCAAACGGAAATAGAATACATTAATATACATATAAAATATTAATTTATATTTAATATACGCATGACTGTGTATGAGATAACAATATCAGCCGCTAAAAGCGTTCTAAGCTAAAAGCACCCTGTAACAGGTGTAATGCGTTTAATTTGTATCAAGTTTAAAACGAATTCATGTATTCTTATTAGTGTGTGTGTATGTGTAATCGCAATGCCATTATGATTAATCATAGCGCAAATAATAAAGAAAAAACGCTAACTTCGGCTGCATCAAAGCTTTAATACCCTTCACAGTTGTATTTCTTATAGCAATTATATGGTATGTACGGGTATAACTAAATCTAAAAATGTAATCGGCAGCTATATGCTATAGTGTTTCGATATTAACAATATGTTTGGTTTATAGCTTTGCCTTTGAAAATAGTCCATTCCAAATTTCAAGAAATTATCTTGTCAACTCAAAAAAGTTTTCCATACAAGTATTAATTTCTGATTGGCTAGTTTGTATGGCAGCTAGATGTTATAAAGGATCGATATCAGCGGTTTCAACAAATGAGCAGCTTCTTGGGGAGAAAAGGACGTGTGAAAATTTTCAGATCGATAGCTCAAAACCTAAGGTACTAGTTCGCATATATATAAACTGGATAAATCGACTCAGTTCCTCACGCTCATCATTTATATAAATACTTTATAGAGCCTCCAACATTTGTTTCTGAGGCTTACAAACTTCGTGGTAAACTTGAAATACGCTGTTTAGGGTATAAAAAATGTTGACACAAAAATTACGCACACCAATGACAATAATTAAATAAATAAATACAAGTGACGACAAGGCAAAGCAGCAACAACTTTATAACAACAACAGCATCAACGGAAGTCGGAAAATCACTCTCTCACACAGGTCAGCAGCGATCAGAATAAGCAGAGGAAGTGCAAATTGCTGTGGCAACAACATCCAGCGGAAGTTGGCTACCAATTGCTGAAGCTAAGTGAACGAGAAAAAACTACGGAAAATAAAAAAATTAAAAAAATATTTTTTTTCAGCCACAAAAATGCAGGAAAAGTGCACTTTGTGAAAAGAAAGAAAATTTTCTTTAAATTATTTGGCTTTTCAATACATTTTTACGCTGCATGCATATGTATGTACACATTTATTTCTGCATTCCAAAGCGTATACAACACACACATTCTGCGGTCAATCACACAAATAAATAAAGAAACTATCTATGCGCATATGGTTTATTGAAAAATAAACGAAAAACAACTATTAGACGTCACCTTAGACAAGAAAGCTTCGAACTGTAGCGTATTGTTGTTGTTGTTGCTTGGCTTAGTCATACATTTAGTCGACGTTTTCTCAATGACGTTTTGGGTGATTCTTTAGAACTCACGTATGAATTTATTAGTGTATGTTTGTATAGGTATGTATATACATATGTATGCATTTGTGTGTGCATATGTCCACAGCGATTACCTCATTTCTCTTGTATGTATGCACTCGCTAACATTCTCCAAAAATGGCTATTATCTTTCACTCACTTATAACTATACATGTACTTGGTAATAGTTCTTTGTATTGTTGTTGTGCAGTTATCACTTCCATAACGGTATTGTCTACTGACCGTGGCTACACATTCACCTTTGCGCTAATGGCCACAACAAGCGCGTATGAGCATGCTTACATAAATGTGTGTGCCCAGCGTGTGCATATCGGCATGCTAGGCATGATAATCCCGAATTATAATTTTTTTCGGGATTTACATAAAAATGTTCAATAATTAAAATTTAGCGTTCTCCCATATCTTGGGTACTAATGGCAATTAATTGTACATAAGATCTCTTAATTACCTAATATAACATAACTAATAATTATTTATGCCTATCATGAATTTTGACCCCAACCATTGACCAAAAAGACATATACTTCTCAACAAGGTTACACTTCGATTCAAATGAGACAACTTAGACTTAAAATTCTTAAATTATTGTCATTTAGGTACCTAAACTAAATCCCGAAATTTCGGGGTTGACATTGACTACTAACTTGACTTATTTTCAGAAATCCCTAAACCATCACAATTTTAATCTGCAATACAATCCCGAAATTTCGGGATTGACATTGAGCACTTACTTCACAAATATTTAGAAATGTATTAGAAGTTCCTAAACCATTACTTTTTTAATCCCGAAATTTCGGAATTGACATTGACCGCTAACATGCGCATCGCTAGCATTCTACATACATGCATGCACACAAAACCAACTCGATATTGTCAATAAATTTGTTAAAATATATGTGGTTATTGAATTTTATTTATTGCTTGGTGTGTGCAACGGCTTTTGGGCGGTATCCGCTGCGGGTCAAATAGGTGCGCACAATATGATGATTTTTACAGTGTGACAAATTCAAATATGCAATGAGCAAATTTCAAATAAAGAAACTGCTGTGACGATTCTCTCTTTGGGGCTAGGATACCTAACTATGATTCAGTATACAGCTTTAAACGGCTCGAACTAAAATCGGTCACAGTTACTCATCGATATCGACACATTAGTTTAAGTAATAATTTTATAAATATGCTGCAATTGCTTTATAGCATGAGCCTGTCAAATGCACCTAGTTAATTTTCAATCCTTTAAAGGGGATTCTATAAGCTGGATCTACAATATGCTTTCTTACGAATACTTTATTAATAATACATATATATGCAGGAAGCTATATTGTTTCAGACGAGTTTCTAGAGTCTCATATAGGCCCTCTTTAAAAATATTATATGATTCCGATTCTGAGGACTGGCTCAGTAGCCGTCATTTTCTATTAAAATTTAAGTGCAAACAATTTTGTATACGCAAATATATGTGTGTATAATAAAGTCTGAAAGAGAAAAACTCGATTCTTTTTTTCGTACTTCCAGAATAAATTGTCAAAGTTAGACCGCTTAGGATTCAAGATTGGTTTAACCTCGTAAAAAAAATATATTTTGTATAGGATTATGTTACTTATAATTAGTTTTAGTTAGCTCATATCGTATTAACCCGATATTTGTTCGAGGGAATCTGGCAATGTGTGGTTTAACTTTAATTTTAACCGATTTTAAGCAGGCTTGGAACGGGTAACGGATTTTATAGAAACTCTATTTTATTGCAGAAATGCTTTCAAGCGTTTTTAACCTCTGGCGTAGGCGAACACAATTAAAGGGATTTTTCTTAAACAAGCCGATCTTTTCTTTCATTTTATGCCATCAACATGGCATATTAAGTTTGCCACCAAGTTTGTAACACCCTAAACGAAACGTCCAATACCCTACACAGTGTATATAAATGAACAAAGCACTAAATTGTGTTGATTTAGCCATATCCGTCTGTCTGTCCACCTGTACATCTGGCTGTATATATGGGAACTAGTCGCTCAGTTTTTTGAGATGTGAGCCTGAATTTTTGCATACGTGCTTTTGTCCTCAAGAAGCTGCTTATTTAACGAAACTACCGATATCGGACCACTATAGCATATAGCTGTCCCATAAACCAATCTATTAAAACTTTATCCTTGTATAGAAAAATTGTTATTGACGAGATATCTACACGAAAATTGAGAAATTTTCAAGACAAGACTACAATCGCCGAACAAATTGCTTAAAACTATATCATATACATATGTAGCTGCTATACAAACTGACCGATCAAAATCAAGATAAAGAGCTGTTTGTAACCTTTTATGCTAAAAGAAATGCACCTGTGAGGGTATTAAAGCTTCGGTGCAACCGAGTTTAAGATTTTGTCTTGTTTTTCACCAATATTTATCCCGCACAATCCCTCTGTAATTTACAAATAAAATAACAAAATATTTCAATGTGCAACGAAAAATGTATGTTCTGCCTCTATAAGCATTTGCATACAAATCTACAAGCGGACAAGAACATATACACACATCCACACAAACAAAAAACCAAACAATAGTGCCAGTGTTGTTGTTGTTATGCAACGTGCGGCAACAAATGTTCAACGCGTAGTTAAATGGTCAACCGGTTAAAAAAGTCACCATCTCCAACAACATTTTCCCTTTCACTCTCTACCCCTCTCCCACTACTCTTTCTCAGTCATTTAGTAGGTGTGTACAACAGCAGCAAGTTTCAGAATGACCGTTGATGGCCGCACGCATGTACTGGAAATTAACAAAGCATGCAGTTGGCCATGCAACACACAACTTTACAGTTATTCAAATGACATCAATAACAACAACAAACAGTCGCCACAGCAACATCATAAAAATTATAAATTTTAGAAAACAAAAAACAGAAAAACCCGCGCTTAAGAAATACGAATAAGAGTAAAAACTAGGTGAAAAGCGATGAAAACTCGTGTGGAAAGTAAAAAAGAAGAGCTCCAGAAATAATATTATCATGAGCTTACATATGTGTGTGTACCATATATATAATATATTTTCGTGTGTATGTAGCTATTAGTAAGATAGAATTGACTTTTTGAAACATTTTTAATGGCGTTTTTTGTTGTTGTATGCATCTGAAGCAATACTCATCGCTCCGGTGTTTGTTGTATCAGTTGTTGAAACAGTTATTTTTTCAGTCTTTGCTTTCATCGCGGCATCATTGAGAGTAAACAAAAACATATATACGCCATCTCATGCACATGCTTACTTATATATGTGAGTTTGTATGTGTTTAGTACAGTCTTGAAAGAAATTACATGCCAATAAATTTCTGTTATAACGGTAGAGAAATTAGCCCATAGCTCACAAACTACTAAACTTTTTTATTAAACTATGTTTATTTGCAATTTGCTTTATCTTTGAGCGTCACAAACACTCACTTCAACTGGCAATATATAACTAATCAATATGAAGTATTTTTAGTGGATCAGGAGATAGTAGTAGGCATGAAATGTGGCCTACAATTGGGAGCATTTTTTATTAAAGCATATGCACACACCATTTCTAAGCAAAGTTATTAACCTAATATAGCGATATTAAAGGTATTGAAATGGTTGTGATCTACTATGAGTAAATATTTTGAAGTTTAACTTCTTTATGACTATTCTTTCATTTTCTTGACTTTAATAATATAGTAGAAACGCCTTTTAACTTTAATAGGGTACGTAGCTATATATAAGTCTTGGAAATTTGCCTTGGGTGATTTTAATAAGACAAAAATCTATTATATAAGTTGCAAAGTCAATAGTACGATTGAACATAATTTTGCCATTTGGTGTTTTAGACAAAATTTTTTTCATAACAGCAGAGCTTAAGCTAATGAACTTATATCTTTGGTTAGTTACACTTTGTCATCAAGTATTTAATCCCTAATGTCTTTGAAAAATTTCAAATTTAGACAGCGATTACTAGGAAATAGAGAAATACTAACAATCTAGATATAATTATTTGATGGAAAGACCACATTATAAGCACCTGACTTACTCATTGTTTAAGCAAATTATATCAATGCTTTAAGCGCCATTAATATAGCTGATACCTCATTTCATCCAAATATCTTCGATGATTTGGTAACACTTTGCGGCCAGTATGCGGTAGATGTTCCTCAAATTACACACACTTCTTACAACTAGCACAAATTTTGGAATCCTCCTAACCCTACTCATCCAATTGGAATAGGTAGCTTTCCTATATCTAGTATATACGTACACCTAAAAGTAATATGACCTTGAGTACTGCTGGTAGCGATTTGAGGCAGAAATGTCAACTTCTTCTTCTCCTGGCCCCATACCTGTAGTGATTTTCTATGATAACTATCTGTCAAGGTTCTAATAGTTATATTTCGCTAAACAGACTTAACTGGGTTTCTTGACTGCGGTTCGTTTTAATTGGAACTAAAATAGAGAGTTCACGACCCGGGACTTATCTAAAGTTGATATTACGGTAGTAGAGAACTCAAAAGATACAAATATTTTCTACATAAAAAAGTGGTCTTCAAAATTTGAAAAATTCTAAAAATGTTTACGGTTTTGTGCTGGAGGTTTAGAATTTTTAATGGGCTGCTGCTATATAGGCACATAATTACAAAGTTGTGAATGCTTTTGGCCCAAAAAGGAAATTTCAATAATTTCCCTACTATTACTTTCTACATTAAAGGCACTTACTTACTTCAAATTATTATTACTCTATTTCTTACCACTCAACTACCGTTATTTCTGTGATTGTTATGCCAAAGCTATTAGCAACAAATAAGTTCTAACAAAACTTGATGGTCTTCTTCTGCATTTGCTACTTCTGCCACTTCTTTTAATAGTAAGTTTGTACCGTTATAGTATTTGTTGTTGCATTATAAAAACAAAAAACGCTGCTTTATTCAGCTGTTAGCGACTTTGGGGCCAACTAGTCAACAATGAAAGTAAATGGGAGTGATTCCCGCGCGCTCAAATTATATATTCTCTCCAAATGCCCATAAGAGTTAGCCGCCCAAGCACAAACACACATATATTTGTAGTTGTGCATAAAGAATAACAACAAACACACTGTGCGCCGCCGCCAGTTGGGGAGTTAAGTTTAACATTTCACTGATTGTTGTTGTTATTTGTATTTGCTTTTGTTGTTGCTCAAACGCTTGTATGGCGGCGCGCTGTGTGTTTCGTTGAATTTAGTTGCTCGTAACGGTTCTTTGCGTATAGACGTGTTTTCTGCTTTTTAGACCTATTCACTGCCAAACGCGGCAATACTTGGAGTGCTTAGTTGTTGTTGTTCTTTTTTTTTTTGTGTAAGTATAACGTATTGTTGTGACAGTTTATAGTGGAGTGTTGGCGCATGAATGAATGACCGCTTGCGTTGTTTTTGTGGGGAGTGGGGCGTAAAACAGTTAGTAGATAATGTGGAACGCCACTTTTGGCATTTCAATGTTTGGTCTACGATGACTAAATCGAACAGCTGATAAGCGTTTATCATTTTATATAAAAAAATAAAAATGTGTAAGAGAAATATTGGATACACACATACACATGCATATTAGTACGGGATTGTGATAAAATGTACGCCAAGGTTAATAGCGAGCGATTTGGAAAGGAAAAAATTTTAAATTAGTGCCTAAAATTATTAATTAAGTGTAATTGTTGCAATTAATAAAAAAAAAACATATATTTTTTGGTTTAAGAAAAAAATTAATTATAGCTAATTATAAGCGCAGTGCTACGATAGACTGCATGTGTAAGCGCGCAACGCTATGAAAACCAAAAGTTTTTATGAAAATTAGCTTCAAAAAATTAAAAAAATATATATATAATAAATTCGAAACAACAAAAAATGTGCAGTCAAGTGAATCATGCGCCCATAAAGAGGACGCCGCTTATGAATATGTGCTGCCAGCAAGTGTAAAAAATGCAAATAAAATATTGCAGCAATAAATTCCAAGAAGTGAGAGTAAATTTAGTGCAATAAAGCAGCAATAAATACAACAAAGCTAGTTTAAGACTACCACGAACGGCATAAGTAATACTGCGAAAATTTTCAATAAAAAAATACAAACAAAAAACTATATATACAACAAAGAATAATAACAACAACAAAAATGTGCGCTGCTACACGCAGCAAACACGTACACAACGCGCTCATGCCACCACACCGCGCGCAACACAATGCGCGTCCACCTGGTTACGTGAAAAGACACTACAGTCGACAACATGCCACACTGCCTTCACCACTGACTTCTTGCTTATATGCCACCACCCTCATATTCAGTATTGTTGCACTATTGGGTGCAAGCGCCTCGGCACAGTTGCAAGGCAACACACTTGTTGGCGCTGCCAACGCACGCGGCGCTGACGCTGCTAGTGATGTGAGCGATGAATTCGAATTCGCCAGTCTCGATGGCGCCGGCACACAACTACTCACCCCTCTGCAGCCAGCGCCGAGCACAGTGGCGCCGCAGTGGCCTTTAAAGGTGGTGGATATAGTGGAACCTGCGCCAGCGCAGCCAGTGATGTCATCGCCAGCGCTCTCGGCCAGCAGTTATACTGAGTTGCAGGGTGGTGAAATCACCGGCGAACGAACATTGCGTTACAGTGAGAGTCCTTTTGTGGCGCGCCAGCACATCGAGGTGGCTAAGGGCGCGCGTTTGATTATCGAGCCGGGTGTGCGTGTGGAATTTGCGCCGACTGTGGGTATAACTGTGCGCGGCATACTGCATGCAGTGGTGAGTAGAGTTTAAATTTTTTATTTTGTTATTGTTTTTTAAGAAAAGAAAGTTAAAAATGTGAATATATAAGGGAAATATGGAAAATATTTTGTTGTGAGCATTTTTTTTTTATAATAAACTTGGTTGAATATTTTTCAAAAGTACTGTATGATAGTACAAAATTTACCTTAAGTTATCCGAGTGTAAACAATTTAAAGGCAATCTTTATATAGGCACTAAAATTCGTTAAGAAAAAATCATTCAGAACTGAATATTTTTGTTGAGATCAACTTTTTTGAGATGAGACCGTTCAAACTTCTTCCAAATGGCATACTATCCTTAAAGGCCACTTCGAAAAATAGTATAAATATAAGCTGAGACCTCAGCTTAGTGATAATAAAAACTTATGCAGTCCATAACTTTAAATCTTTTTTCTCTAAAAACAGCTGACAAGTGCTTCTAAATCAGCGAACCTCGCATCCACGTGAAATTTATACAATTATTAAATATTATTATCTTAGAAGCGTTTTTACAAATTTATTATATCTAAAAAAATATTCTGTGCCACAAAATTCAAACAATTTCACCTGTACTTCCACCTGTTGTCATACAATTTTCGTAAAGCTTAACTGTTCAAACACAATCCGATTATTCATACGCGCCAGTAATACCAATGACAACAAAGATATCGATTCATACATGAAAGTGTGAATAAAGTGCAACCAGTCACTAAAGGCAAACATTGACAAAGTTCCACAAAAAAAAAATTGCACCACTAACTGGCAAATAATTTATTGAATAATCGCAAAAGCAAGTTGGCGCTATCGCTAACCGCTTATCAGGCGATAGGACGGCCGATAAAAAGCAGTGGGAATACACACATACATTAATACATAAACATTTAAATAACGGTACATAGGTACTAGTCATGTGTGAGGAGAGCAGATAAAACTTGGGGTTGACACAACAAAATTAACCGTGGTCCGAGGTTTGATAAATTCATTTATATTAGACGTATTCGATTGGTCGCTCGCCGTGGTGCGGTCTGCTCTCTGTAAAAAAATTTCAGATTAAAGTAACAACAAACTTATCCGGTTAAATATTATGCAAAGGAGTATATAGATACCTCTTTAGAATATTATAAACCCTTGCTATTTCATCTCTACTTCATTATACCAGTGTATGAGATTTATACCAGTTGTTTGATCGATTCGCAGCTTTCCACGACTTGACTGTAAATGTTTCATGTATTTCTTTTTCGAAAATTTTAACCGGTCCAAAGGCAAATTTTTGTATTAGTTGTAATAAACCTGATTTACCTTTAAGTAGAAAAAACTGCATGCTCTAACCGTACGCACTGAATTTTTTTAATAACACAAAAAATAAGTTAGGTATCTATGTTTTCTCAGATTTACCGGTTTAGACCATTTCTCATATTTTAAGTGCTGGGGCTTTTGGCCCATTGTAGCATACATATTGAATTGTATATGATGCAAAACTGAGTGAGGTTGACATAAATATTACTCCGACTAAATAAAATACTTCCAATGGGATGAGTTCCTGCTGAGAAGGAGAAAAATGTGAAATCCAAGAAAATAATGGAAATTAAAAATGAGAAAACTCCGTACTGGTTATGATTGCTTCTAACGAAATGTTATATGCTCTAAGCAAATATTAAAATGACGTTTTATTTAACAACAAAGGGACAATGTCGAACGAAGTTCTGTATAGTAGTTGAGACTAAAGAGCTGAGCGATTGCAGAGCTTTCAATTAATACAATTTTGTATTTTTTGTGAGCTGAATCCTGATAGATGGGCTTAGCATTATAATAATTAACCTCTACTGGTTAAGTAAAAGGTTAGCTTGAAATCAAAATGTGCTGATTCATATATACATATATGTATGTTCACCCCAGCTGCTTCTGAGATTTGTGGGGTGCGCTTTTTTTAACTGACATTCATCTATTTAGTTTCTTAACTTCTAAGCTGCGTTGAAGGACTGGTGGAAGTTATAACTATATTTTTTGAAATTAGCCGTTGAGGGAGGACCTGTGTTAGAAAAACATATTGCTATGATTTTTTATATCGTCACCAATGAAATTTGAACCCACAACGCTATCTTCAGATCGTTATCGACGTATCACCATATCAAATAGATTAAAATTTCAAAACCTTATACAAATTCGAGAATCACAAACAGAGCTTTCAGTTCTACAGTTATACATACATTTGATTTATTATCTCTATAGATAATGCTCAAAATATGGGGTAACTTTGTATTGCAAGCGCAATGTGGCCCGATTGATAATGAAACATGTAAGCAAACAGAACAGGTGCAAGCGATAAAGACAACATTACATACACACGCTTACACAAACAATTTGCACGTACTGCGTGTGATACTGCGAAAAAGGTAAACAAAGCGCTGTTCCAACAAAGCACAAGCCCATGCAAAGCGTGTCTGCGCACTTGCGCACGACGATGTCAAAAGACCAATTTTTTGGGTGGGGTAGGCCAAAAATGAAAGCAACAACAAGAACAAGCCTAATAAGGCAGTGCGTAAAGTAGATGCGATCAGACAATTGCTGAAGAGCCATTAAGCATTTGGATAGCCGTGGCTTAGGTTAGGGTCAATGGCTATTTGACGCAAGCGCAATTTTCAGAGTTGTCCAATTAAAAAGTCGCAAATGTCGACTTTGGCTTTGAGTCACGACGTTCATTACGCTTACACGAACACACACAACAATAATAGCAAATATTATTTGACCGTTCAGCGCACAAACGGAAGTTGCTCTGATTGTCTGCTATGCGTTTGCTGTTGTTGTTGCTGACGGCGGCGTCGTTGACTCTAGCGTTGACTGTGACACGCCCCGTCATACGCCGTTCGGTTGCTTTACAACGTGCCTATGCTTTATTGCCCATTTCGTGGCCTATTAGCGCGCCTATCTGCTTCCTTAGCTACATTTTTGTGCATTAAATCATTTGATGCGGTCGCTTGATGCTTCTTTCATTGTTGTTATTAGTATTTTTATTTATTTTTCTGTTATTAATTTTGTTGTTATTTTTTCACTGGCGAATGTCTTGACAGACGGCCACTGGGTCGCGTTGGGTTAATTAGATTAGTTGTTTGCTCGGTTGTTGGATTTTTGTTGTTGTTGTTCTTTACATAGTTGTATTTTGTAGGAGTTGGTTGATGTGTCAATGTGTTTGACGCTTCAATTTAATGAGTGAATGAGTAAAAGCGTATGTTTGTATGTATGGTTGCATGAATGAAAGGCAAATTAAAGTTGACCCTTGTTGTTATTATTTATTTTTATTGTTATTAGCTGTTGTTCATGACACAGTATATGAAAATTTATTTAAATTAGCAAAAATATAGCATCTTAAATTATATAACAGAAAATATTGTAATATTAACTTTTGAAGGTGGAAAATTATCAACAATTAACAGCATTATATTTATACTATGAAAGAATGGTATCAAAAACATTTTAATTTAAAAAATTTTATTTTAATTTAAAAAAAAATTTATTTGAATTTTTATTATATTTTTTGTTGAATATTTTTTGCTTTTTATTTAAAATTTTATGTAAAAATTTAATTTTTCATTTTATTTTATTTTCATAATTCAGCTGATTTTAAACAAATTATCAAAAATAAATTTTATTTAAAAAAAAAAAATTTTTTTATTAAAAAATTAATTAAAAATTTTTTTTTTTAATTTTTATTAAATTTTTGGTTGAATATTTGCTAAAAATTTTAATTTTTCATGTTATATATATTTTTCAAAATCCAGATGATTTTAAAGAAATCTTCAAAAACATTTAAATAAAATTTACGTCGGCTAAACCGAAGCTATAATACCCTTCATTGGTGCATTTCTACAAGTATAGCATAGAACTTCATTTTGAATTCGTTCGGTTAGTTTGTATGGCCTGTATGCTATAGTGGTCCGATCTGAACAATATGTTCAGAAAGTGTACCGACACCTTAAGTTGTAATCTCTCCAAAATCGTGGAATTATCTTGTCGTATAAAAAAGTTTTCAATACAGAGACTTCAGTTTGTATGGCAGCTATATCCTTCAGCTTCTTGGCAAAAAAGTACGTATGTAAAATTTCATATCGATATCTCAAAAACTAGGAGTGACTAGTTGCATATATGCAGGCAGAAAGACGGACAAATATATAAATTTAAAGGGTCTCCGACATTTACTTCTGGGTGTTACAAACTTCGTGGCAAACTGTTCAAAACTTCAACATTTGGCTCAGTGTATTTTCTTCTACTAAAGCTTACTTTACTTTATTCTTTGAGTTAGACCTACTGGCCTACCATTAAACTCCATGTCTTACTGAAAGATAATCGAGCAATTATCTCGAAGCTTTGAAATTTCTCATAAAACATATGGTATATATATTAAGGCGTTCTTCAACGGTAGTGTTAATAGCCATCAAGCTTCCAATCTATTATACTATCATCCAAATGTTTAAACTATGGGTGTTTTTGGTTTCTTGCTTATTTTGTCCTCTATTTTATACTTATTTTATTTATGTTCTAGGGAACACCAACATCACGTATTACATTGATAGCACAAGCGAAGCCCATAGCTACCCAAACAGATATTATAGATGCCGAGGTGCGAGGCGCACGCCTAGTCGATGGACCAACACCTTTAGAGGGTCGCCTACAGCTCTATCACAAAGGTTCATGGCGCGATGTCTGCACAAATTCGAGAAAGTGAGTAGCTTCAAGATTTTCCATATCTATAACAATATATATTTTCTCCCAACTCCAACAGTTGGACGCTCGTGGACTATGCGGTCGCGTGTCGTCAAATGGGTTATGCTGGCGGACGATTTTGGAATTGGGTTGAACGCACACCAGGCTATCACCCACGTTTGCTGTACGAACATCCGCGTTGCAAAGGTGGCGAAAATTCGCTAATGAATTGCGCCTGGACATCACGTCAGCTGGGCTCTGGTGTATGCGACTATCACAATGATATCGGCATACAATGTCAACCGCTGTACAATGCGCCACGCGATAATTGGCGTGGACTCTATTTTCACAACGCGCCTTCAACTAAAACGCTCGGCTATAACAATATCGTTTACACTGCCTTGTCACAGTCCACATTACGTTATGTCGATATCAAACTTGCCGGTGTTGGGCGGGACTATAGCGTCAAGTCCGCTTTGGAAGTTATTGGTCTGCCGCCTGTCATGCAACATGTAGTGATCAGCCATTCGGCTTACACTGGTTTCAATGCCACCTTACCGCATGGAGGTTTCATCTTGCAAAATGTGACTGTGCAGAAAAATAATGGTATCGGTGTTTTTGTCAACTCCAGTCAGGGTATGGTACAGTTGGACGGTTGCAATATTATGGGGAACGTAGCGGATGGTGTAAAGTATGTGGGACATGATTTGCGTGCGAATGAACGTATGGATCGTGCCACCATTTATGACTTTTGCACATTGCCTACAACCTCCGGTCAGACCTATCCCATATCGCTGTCCTTCACGCAAAAATACTATGCCGGCTCGGAAAAAGTGTGCGGTAAATACTTCTTCACACGTCCAGGATATTTGCTTACGGTGCACTTTGAGTCCTTTGTGTTGCGCAACAATGAGACCGCCACAGTGGAGATCTTCGACGGTACTTCGGAAACGGATCGGGTGCTTTTTGCGTGGAAAGCGCGTAACTACACGCGTCCGCAAAGTGTGACGAGCAATCGTGAGAAGCTCTTCATGCGTATACATGCAGACGCTCGTCAGGAAGTGAATGGCTTTATACGAATTACCACAGATGATACACGAGCATATGACCTACGTATTGCGAACTCTATTGTCGAGGATAATGGCGGACGTGGCATTGCGATCGATAATATACGTTCCAAACTGCATGTGCATGGCAGTTTCGTCTCGGGCAACGGTCATGTGTCGGGTGTGCATGTAACCAGCGGCGCCGGAGATGTGAATATCACGAGCAGCAACATCACACTCAATCAGGGTGGCGGTGTGAACATCACTTATTATGGCGGCAATCGTAATATATCACGTAGCGCCATACAAGCGAATAAAGGTTATGGCTTGGCAGTATGGCTGAACGATACAAGTGCACCGGACCGTATAGAGTATATACCCTTCAACCAAACGACGACAGTGGAATACTCACAAATCGGCGGTAATTTGGAGACAGGTGTGCTGCACGGGAATTACTGTCTACCCATTTGGGTCAATATCACGGGTAACAGCTTCAACGGCAGTTTACACAACGATGTACTAGTGGAGTCCTGTTGGCGTTTCACTGCCAACAAACAGCCGAATATGCAGTTACAAATCGGACACAACACCTTCGACTATAGCCAGAAAAACTCGATCTTTCTCAGCCCTGCACTCAACCTACAAGGCAAAATCGAGTTCAATCACTTCCGCCTGGGCTCTTATGGTGCAATTTTTATACGCAATGACTACATATTTCAGGAGTTCAATTTCATGCCTGTTCGTCTGCTTATACAGAGTAACTTCTTTCGACGTAACAGCGGCGTTTATGTCGTCTCATTGGGCTTATCGCCCTACAGTACACGCGATCTCCAGTCGCTACTGTTTACACGTAATTTCGTGCGAGATAATAAGATCACTGAGCCCTTTGGACCGCTGATCGAAGGTAGTGAGGGTAGCGATGGTTCCGGACGTCTCAACCCGCGTTGCCGTGTCGCTGCTGCAGTTGTGGTTGCCTCCAGCAATGTAGACATCTTTCGCAACATACTACACAACTTGGACTCCTCCTATGAGGTGGGCTCACAGCTGAGTGATCAGAGTCAGATAATCAACGCCACCTACAATTGGTTGGGTCATTCGGATGAGAATAAGATATTTGCGCGTCTCTTCCATCGCAACAATCGTTATAATTTGGCTAAGATACAGTATATACCCTATCTCTTGCATAGCTCCAATCCGGGTTCTACGACAATGATCACAATGTCTACGCTGGTGCCACGTTTCTCGCAAGAGGGTTCTGATTTAATTGGCGGTGAAATTGATGGTCAAGAAATACTCTCCACTGGCACTTATCGTGTAACGAACGACATCAACATACGTCCAGGAGGCAAGCTTACGTTGCAACCCGGTGTTACGCTCAAGTTTGAGCCCAGTGTCGGTATGATGGTCGCAGGCAAATTAGAGGCGCGCGGGCGTCGCCCAGACGATATATTCTTTACGCTTAAGCGTGAGACTGTTATCGCCATGGATAATTCAACTGACGTAGAGCAACTTGATGTTGATATTATTGATGTTGAAACTGAGTCGATTATAGAGAAGAATGAGCCACCGCGTGTTCCAGTGCGTCTCGTTGGAGGAGCTGGTGATTACGAAGGTCGTTTGCAAGTCTACTTAGATGGACGTTGGGGCACAGTCTGCGACTACGGTTGGACGGTGTTAAATGCGGCGCTTGTGTGTCATCATCTCGGCTATACCCTCAATCCACGTGATTGGCGACTACACCGCTCACAAATGCCTACAGTGGGCGTGACAGAAGATGTGATTGTATCGAATGTGCGTTGCACTGAACATGATCTCGATATAACCAAGTGTCGCGCAGAGTACTCAACACGTGGTGAGTTCGAGAATTCATGCACACATGAAAATGATGTGGGTATGCGTTGTTATGAGGGCGCTTGGGCCGGTGTACGCTTCAGCATGTTAGCCGAACGCGCTGACCTACAGTATCTGACTATTGAGCAGGCAGGGCTCTTCGATTACACCACAAATATTTTCAAGCCCGCTATACAAATGGACTTTGCACGACATAATCTAGAGAATGTGCGTGTGGTAGATAATTTGCAAGACGGCCTTGGTGTTGTCTATGCAGACCTTTATGGTGGCAAGTCGGTAAATAATATTAAGAATTGTGAGTTCATAGGCAATCGTGGTAATGGCATCAGCTTGAAGCAGTTGGATTTGCGCATACAGGGTTCGATTATAAAAAATAATCGCGATAGCGGCATCTCACATGATCCGGTCATTTCGGCGATCGAACAGAGTGAGCTGGGTGGTTGGTTTCAAATGGCTGTGGACTTCAACACCTTTGAGGCTGACTACGATCCTTATGTATTGCCACGTGATGAAGGACAAATTGACTTGGACACCTGGCAAAATAAATATATACGTACAGCGCCTGTGCGTGGTGAATCGATCAGTCGCAAAATTGTTGTGCGTTGCCCCGCCGGTTATGTGCTGGGCATACAACTGCTTAATCCCGTACAAAATCTCTCCACGGAGCACATCACAATACTCGATTCGCAAACGGAAAACAGGCGTTCTGCTTTGTGGGTACTCAAACGTGATCTCAATGTATTTCCCACAACTAGCAGCAGTTATGGCATTATCATCTACTACGAGAGCGGTACGAATGCTTTGGGTGGTGCTGTACTGCGTCTCTCTACCGTCACAGCACCAATGCAAAATATACGCAACAGAGTGGTAAGTGGTCCGGTGCCCACGCTTAGCATACGCTCCACTAAGATACAGAAGAACTTTCGTGGCATCGCGGCTTACTACTACAATCGTTATGTGGGCGATAACGGCGAGTATTACCTACGTAAAGCAAATGAGTCTATCAAAATTATGAACTCGGAAATCAGCTCGAACTTCCGCGAGGCTATATTGGTTAAGTCACCGTTCTGGGATGTACAATACAGCAACATCTCCGAGGTTACTATACATGTGAACAGCACGATGATCACACAGAATGGACATGGTATTAGGCAGCTCTCGAAAGATTTGCGTTCATCGAATAATCTATTCCATTATGTAGTGCAAGATACGACAGTCGAGGATAATTCCTTCGGTGGCTTTCAGGTCGCATTGCCTTACGTTTGGCAGTACAACGAGAATTTCACGCATAGCGTCTACTTCGGTAATAGCACCTGGCAGCGCAATCGCAACTTTTTCGTCGACGTCAGCGGTCATTATACGGTCTTTAACATAACCTCAAATGTATTTCTAAACAATCAGTGTCCGCGTAGTCTGATAACACTCGACGGCATGGAGAAGCGCATCAAGTTCGATTATAATCGCATCGAGAGTAACAATGCCAAATTTATTATGGAGCTGCGCGCGGACAGTCTGAGCGAGATACTGGGTGAGGTGCCGGCGCTGATCGCCTACAATACCATAAATGGCAATAGCATCGACTCGATGACGGGCAATTTCCGTAATGCGCCCATGCGCAATTACCGTCCACGTAAAGTACGTCCGCAGAATCGTTTACCCAGCGCCGTTGTGCGTTTGGACGGCATACAAAATGTGAAGCTGTTTCGTAACTTAATCGCAGAGAATCAAATGGACTACAATCTAGTGGCGGGCGTACGTTCTGCGCGCTTAAATAACTACTTTTATGCTACGGAGAATTGGTGGGGCTCGAAGGATGCTAAGTACATTGAGTCGAAAATATTTGACTTCGATACGTGGAATGATCACGCGGACGTCATTTATCAGCCTTTCCTCATTGAGGACACCTTCGACGCAAGTGTCTCGCTAATCGATGAACACGACGAAGTTATTGATCTCAACAATTGGACGGGTGGTCGTATATACAAAGATTTGTCATTACCCAAACGTCCTGAACCATATCGCATACTCTCCGATATCACTGTCATGCCCGGTGCCACAGTTTCTATACAGCACGGCGTACAACTTGAGTTCGAACCGAATGTAGGTATACTGGTATTGGGCACACTCTTGGCTACTGGTTATCGTGAGTCTGAAATTATAATGCGTCCCTTTGTGAATGCCTCGCATGAGTCGTACACAATGATTACAAAACGTGCCATTGAAGATCTCAGTCAATCGCAGGCATACGATTCCATACGACTTTGCACAAGCGCACAGAACTGTACGACAAACCCACAGCTGTCCTTAGGCGGCATCAACGAAGGCTTTCTCGAATATTTCAACCACACTACACTGCAATGGGTACCGATCTGTGATAGCCGCTTCACCGAACGTAATGCGCAGGTTGTTTGTCGTGAGCTCGGCTTTGATCCGCTCAATGTCTATTATGGACACGATCGACGCATTGAGTATCACACAAATTCACTGACACGCATTTGGACTTGGGTGCAACCGTTGGAGTGTCGTGGTGACGAGTTGCGTATGGAGGATTGCGCTGAACGTTTAAATGGACAAGTTTATGGACGTAGACACGAATGCCGCTGGGATGATGTTTTCGTATTCGTGAGTTGCAACAGCGCGCCCGAAGATCTCGTTTACTGGGGTGGCATACGTTTTGCGAACTCAGACTTTGAGGAGAATCAATATGGTCATCGTTTTCATGATAGTCTCTCACATGGACCCATCAATAATAAGCAGAGTCATTTGGAATATATACGTATTGAGAATGCTGGCATTTTGCATAATCAGAAATCGGCCGCAATACAAGCGATACACAAGAATCCGACAATACGTTCGGTGACTATCGTGAACTCCGCACATCACGGTGTCAATTATATAGCACCTAGTGGCACTATGAACCTCAACTTCTTGAATATCAGCAATGCTTTTGGCGCTGGCATCAATATACTCTCGTTGACCGGCGAGGGTCGTGAAAGTGATGAGTCCAGCTTTACACCACTTAAAGATTTGGATATTCCTTATAAACTTTTCTCGCTCGTTGATATCTGTGATCCCCAAAAGGTGCTCACCGTGGAGGAACGTATTTTAGTCTATTATAAGTATGATAATAATCCAGTGAATTGTGTGAAGATATTCACTTCACTTTATCGTGCCAAACCGATGGGCTTCCGTTTACTGCAATCGAATTTATTTAATCACTCGAAGGAATATGGACGCACCGATGTAATACGACTCTTCGATGGCGATATCTATAATGTGACTTCACGTTTTCTTGGCAAAATCGAATGGGACAGCGACAATCAGCGTAAGTTCTTCAAGACTGAGAGCCCCACTTTGAGCTTACAGCTGATTGCGAGTGGTGCGCCAGAATATCATGGTTTCATAGCGGAAATTGTAACGGTACCGATATCGACTTTGGGACAATGTGAGTACAAAAGACTTTAAATGCAATAAAACACTGTTTTTATTATTTTCTTCTTGGCAGTCCGCGATGCTCAACACAATGTCACCTATACACACATATCGAACGCTGTGAAGGGTGCTGTTACTTATTCGTCCGCCGGTGAGGTTACACCCACTCTTACGCTCACCTCGAATCGCATCCAGGGTAATTGCCATCAACTATATGGTAATTTTTCCACATGCAAGTCAGCGCTCAGCATTGATGTGCAGAATATGCATTCACTTTATTTTATGGTAAGTCGATAGTTACAAACGAAACTCTCTCTCTCTGCTACTAACTGTATTACTATTTCCAGAACAACTTGATAATGCATAATCAGGGCGGTCTGAGCATACGCGCCGACTCACGCGGTTCAGCCACTTCACTACGCGGTTTCATTCATCACAATCTATTCTATGGCAATCGCAATCGTCCGGCATTGTATGTCGAGGGTCGTCAGTCGTCGCCGTATCAAGAGATCGAGTTGTATCGTAATTATTTTGCTCAGAACAAAGCTGGCTTCGAAGATGTCATCAAGCTGCGTCAAGTTGTCTCGAATTTTAGTTACAATTTCGTACATAGCAATGTAGGTGGCCGAATTGTCGAGATATCGGGCTTTGAGAAAGTTCGTTTGCCCATCTATCAGACCACGTCGCACAATGGTTTTTATAGGTAAATGACAGAAATGAAATTTTGATTGAGATTTCGATCGTAATGTATACCTTCTGAGATCATCAGCTAGTTTTGTAGTTACGCCACAATATAGGCAACAATTTACGCTAGGCCTTAGGTAACCTCTCGTGATATAGTCGTAGATATACATATATAGATATTCTCAGAGGGTACGAACTTAAGTCTTTTAAATACTACAAAAATTCATACACATTGCATAGTTCTTGCGGGATTATAAACAAAAATTATTTTCTTCATAGCAATGTTGCCACAAACTGGATGGGTCGCGCTACAATTGTCGCCGGCACTGCGGGTCAACAGTATGTCGACAATATATTTGAGAATCCCGAAAACGATTATGAAATGATAACCGTTAATAACTCAATGTAAGTAAATTATACCTCCTTTTGTACTATTATACATATCTCAAAAGTTTCTTTGATTTTTCTAACCCCCAAACAAATATTTATGTATAAGCCCACTTTGAACTTATCTATTCTATTTTTTAACCTCGTTTTTATAATAACTATCCACTACATATGTACGTGCCTGAACTATGTATGCATGCTACGTAAAAACACACACTCACCCGTTACTCTAACTGTAGTTTGAATGTTGATTATGTGATCAATAGGTAAGTGAAAGCAAATTGAAAAAGAAAAAGCAAAATAAAATATTCTCATTAAAAAAAAAAAAAAATTTTATAACTTTTTACTTTTCTCTTTATTTATTATTCTCTCTTTCCTCTCATTAGCACCATTGAACTGTGGCGCTCAAAGATCGATGCTAGACACAACTATTGGAGCTACAATAATACGATATCGGTGCAGTCGCGCATACGCGATAAATCAGGTATGCATCCCAACGTTACATGAAGTTTTGAAAATAATACACAAACTACTTTTTTTTTAATATCCGTTACTTGCAGATGATCCTTTGCTGCTCGAGGTGCAAGCGGTGCCATTCCAAATGAACAATCTCACCATACTCGATGGCAAGTGTCCGCCCGGTTGGTCGTTAGTGCATGATACTTGCTTCATTTATGTGGGCGCACCTTTGACCTTCCATGAGGCACGCGCTTTCTGTCGCAGCGAGAACTCGACGATGCCTTTCATACGTACCGACAGCGCAACGTTGTGGAAATATTTACAGGGTCAAATGAGACACTTAAAGTAAGTAAAATGTAAACTTTTCGAAGACCTCTATGTAATAAATTTTTAACTTTTTTGAAGCTACAAAGTGAATGCTAAGTATAAACTTTTGTTATTCTGCGAAAGTTTTCGTCTGCCAGTTTTGAGCAGAACTCTTGAACAGCTATTTATCGCCTGCTTTTCTCTTTTTTCGAACGCTTTTTTGAAACAGGGCAAACTAGTGCTCATTTCTGTTAGAGAAAGCTTACGTAGTCAGCTAGTTTTAAGAATATTCCTTGAGAAGATCAGACACAAAAAAACCATTCCCTAAGCTACGGTCTTGGGGCTCAAAGGTAATAAATCGCCATTGTCTAAGTCCGTACTCCGTTGCAACTTCGATATATTAAGATATCACTGGATCTACTAAAACTCAGCAGCTCTTCAATAGATTCACTAAATTATACAAATGTTTGAAATTTTATATCAAGATTGACGACTTTTGTAATCCTTCATCAATATTATAGGTATAATAAATATTATTTTGAAGACGTCACTTTAGCTGGAGAGACATAAATTTCTTTTACAACTTTAGTTTGCTCTTTAACAAAAAAAGAACAATTTTCATCCTCAAAACCTTATTTACAGATACCCCGAAAAGGTGTGGATACAAGATTTCGATCACATCGATCGTTGCACGAGTTTCGCTTTCACCACCACCGAGGTTGAGGATTGCAGCAATGAGATGGGTTTCATTTGCGAAACAGATCCAAGGGTATGCCGCATTTTAGAAAAATTTGGCGTTTAAAGATATTTCTCTATCAACTGCACTTTTCCTCTTTCAGGTCATTATCGATCCGCTCTCTTGGCGCGCCGATATCTTCGCGATCAGCATCATTTCTGCTTTCATTTTGGCCATAATATTACTAATTTTGGTCGCCGTCTGTTGGTATGCCAAGTCGAAGCATCGTCACGTGCAACGTTTACAGCGCAGGAATAGTATACGACAGAGCTTACGTAGCTTGAATAGCATTGATCCGCAGGGATCGTTGCGTCGTCGAAACTTTGTATGATTATATGTTTATTAATTTAATTTTATTTCACAATTTTTTATTATATTTTATAATTTAGTTTAAGTATAGATTATTTTTTTATTTATTCACGATTTTAAGTTTGTTTAAGTAAAGTAAGCTTTAAGGGACCTCTATAAGACTATTTAGAAGATAGATTAATTTCGAATTTAATTTCTCACAAATAATAGATAACAGACTTCTGTAGAGCTACCTTCTACATTCTAGAAATCTCTCGAACTCAATAATCCCTTAATAGTTCCTTGAGATCATGTCTGTCAACTATTTCTGGTTGAAACTTTGTGGTAATGTCTTAACCTAACATTGATATGTTAGTTGGTATCTGAGCAGCTCTCTCTATAGCTTCCTGTTTCATTAATTTCTCTAGTCCCAAAAAGCGACGACAGATCATCAGGTTATTGTAAGGCGCGGCATAGCACTGAAGACTGGTCTGAATAAGGGTTAGCTCACACAGTTTGAAGTTTAATGTATTTTAATTTTTAATAATTCTTGAGACTTGTTACGTAAATTATGGGATTATACTTTAGACCTTATTTTGTATAAATCTATATTTCTTTCCATTAAGTTTTTATTTAACCTTTTATTTCCCTCACTTTTACTTTCTTCCCCATGACTCTCTTTATTTTATTAGAATATGTCCACGTCGACGGGCACGCTCTCTAAACAACTGGGGCAAGACTATAAAATGATGGCCAACGGCTCTATCGATTCAATGGACAAAAGTGTACTCAGCTCTGATGGCAGCTTTGAGGCGTATGAAAATCAAACGGCGCATCCCAGCGAATATCAAAAACCGAACTACAACGAATATGTGAGTCAAAACGTGTTGAAAAGCGCTAATAAATCAAGTGAACCATATAAAGTGGCGACGATTGGCTCGATTTCGAAAGCATCCACGGCGCGTGGACGTACACGACCAACAGACACATTCGAGCTTTCCTACCGCAATGAAGGCTTCCGCGACAACTCTACTTACGCCAGCACGCTGAACAACTCGGTGGCCACTAGCATAGCCGAAGATACGCCCATCATACACCAGACCGATGTGGAGGATGGCAACTCGGATTACTACGGCAATGCCAGTACATTACCCTTACATAGTGGAGGTAATGAGAGTCTCTCATTCCTACATGAGCTCAAACAAAATCTACCACCACCCGCCTACAATAAACCGAAGGCGCAGGGACACAGTAGTTTTCTACCAAGCGGCAGTGGGAAAGGCAATGGTAAAATGCGTCCCACCAGCAGCTCACAGCATAGCAATGACTCACATACGAGTACGTTGCCGTATGAGCAAAAAATTGATAATTTAAATTTCACACCCACCCCTCAAAAGGCTGAAGAAATGCCTTTATACCGGCATGAAGCCGCCGATATCAGCGGACTGCCAACACCGCCACCAGACATGCGTCGTCCGGATTCCTACTACACCGCAGTGCGTAGCAGTAAAGCCCAACCTCAGTTGTCCCGTATGGCAGCGGCGCCGCAGACAACAAGGGCGCTGGTTTCGGCGAAGCAGCCGAGTGCGACGACACAGAAATTGACTGGCAAGAGCCCAGTGCAGGTTCACAACCAAAATGGCAAGCGTCCAAAGACTGTTTATCAAACTGCCAGTCCGGAGCCGACGGCATATCATCGCTCCCGATCGGAGGCGCTGTTAGAGACAGATTTCGACGATGAATCGCCGAGCATGGTGCCGCTCAATACGAATAGTCGCAGCTATAGTCAACCACTGGAGACGGCTATGTAGACGTTGCGCGGTGCGAAGTAACGAAGTAACGAACAGCCGACGATATCGAACGTAGTTTAGTATATAAAGTTATAAGTAACGCATCATCACAAAACACAAACGATAAAATCACACATGACGCACCTCTTTTTTACCGTTATCATAATTTATTATAAGAAATATATGCAGCTAATTTTTAAGCGCTTGAGAAACAAACTAAAAAATAACTTTTTTATAGGATAAATATTATTATAAGCCTTTCGATCTGCATACGTTCAACGACTCTATATGCCTTAATGCTACTATAGCTAGCCGAATTACTGTTAAGCGAGTAAATAAAGTAGGTGAGAAAAAAAAATTAAAAATATTTGCGCTTTTGCGAGAAGAGATTAATATAAAAAATCAGATATATTAAAAATAAAATATATAAAAATTAAAACAAAAAATAATTTAATGTTAGCTTACATATAAAAATCACTTTCGTTTTAATCGAAAACTCATTTCAGTTCTTAAGTTACTATTGATCCATCCATTAGACATAAGTGGTCCTATTTTAAGTTTATATGTATTAAAGTATAGACAGTTCATGTACATACATTAGACACTTGTAATTAATTAAATTAACGACTTTTTATTAATTTTATATAAATTTACTATTGCTAAAATAATATGCCTAGTATTTTGTTTAAAATTACAACAGTGTTCAATAAAGTGTTTAAAATGAATCCAAAAAAACTGCTTTTATTAAATTAAACAATTTTTGATTCCAATTTCACCACAGCACAAATTAAAACTACTTTTAGTAAGATAAGGTAAGAAGACAGCGACTCTAGCTACCTACCTGCCTAGTAAGATAGTTTCAAGGCCAGTGCAATGTTTCTCAAACTGTGACAAACGTTAGTACAGTGGCGGCAAAATGCAAACAATTTGGATATATAAGGAAGTCTGTTTAATGGCGATAATAAAACGGCTAATGGGAAAAATTTGCTAAGTCATAGTCATTAGAGCTGTTATGTTATATGCTAGCAAATCTAGTGGCATGGCGTTTACGAGCCTTAAGGTTTAAAATATTCAGCCGAATAAATAAATAAATTATAAACCCGAAACTAAAACTGCAATATCCTACAGAAATAATTTTTAACAGTTTATCCATTGCAGTAAGAAGACTTTTCGGCTCCAAAAACGAAACAAATACAAGCAAAAATACACAAAGACATTATTGATATCGCCGGACTAATACTTCATTTCAAACTAGAACGACTTCGACCAAATATTGCATTAGAAGGTACTAAGTGAGTTAGTAACCATCGACATATGAGCTATAAAAACCAAAGAAAACTACGAATTCGATCACACAGATGCTCAATCAAGGGTAACCAATAGTGGAATGAACGCATTTCACTAGGCTTATATACTACATATAAGATTATTAATGATGCTTTAAACATAACTACATATAATTAGTCGATACTTTTGGTCTAGATCTTTCAAACCAATTGTTGGGGTGTTATGATAAGAAGACACAATTACAATATTTTTACAGAACTTAGAAACAGTTAATTATGTTAATTCAAAAAGGTCAACATAGTATGCGAGATTATTCATTTTAATTATTAGGAGTCTAAAAGCGATATTCATAAGCGCCAAGGACATGCACTGTTATTCAAGAAAATCTTCTAAAAAGGATAAAATTATCGCCAAATTCACTCCACTTTTGAAAACTTTACTAATATAAAATATGTATTATCATTAAGAACAGACTCACCTGTTTAAAATGCAGAATTCATTCGTTCTCCGCGAAGACAACACAATATTTCACATTTACACAATATTAACTGAAATGAAAAAAATTCATTAATAAATTATTTGATTATTATAAAAAACAAAAAATAATTATTATCCTTATCTTACATACATTTAACTAAGAATTATTTTATAATATGTTATATTTTTATTCTGATTTTCATATCAATTATAGTAATTTGGATTTTGTAAAATCATATGTAGGATGCTTTTTTTCAAATTAACCGCTTTTATAACGGAAACTTGTTAGGCAGTAACCTTCTTATTTGCGCACCACTGTACAGTTTAAAAGCTACTGTATTAGTTTACGCCCGCTTTACCTCCAAACTGTCAGTTTGGCATTCAAGTATTTTCCGTGCCTTTTAAACAAACCAAACAAAATAAAAAACTAAGCCTGGAGATTTCCATATCGGTGACAATTACTTACGATTTACTGTGTATATAATCATACTGCTCTACTTTGGACTAGAGTGGTAAAGACAGATTTCGTTACATTTTATGACAACCAAAATAAAGAAAATTTCGAAAGGTAACTTGTCCCAGTTCCATCTAAGTATTGTAGAATCGTATCACTACGAGTAGCTACTAATCTTTAAGATGTATGTGACTACCCCTAAAAAAGTTTATAAAAATTATTTATAAGACTTTCCGGTCTGTGTTGTAAGTAGATCCGACTGAATTGAGAACGAACAAACTATCACCTCTCATGTTAGCATAGACTCTGCCGGAAATATTCCTCCTACAATCACTAATTGGGAACACCTGACAAAAGACAACCACTTCGAACAATTTTTACCAACCGAATACCAAAGTTATAGAAATATATGATCTAACCATAAAAAATACGCGAAAATCTATATTTGACTTTTAAATATAAGCGCTGTAATGATAATATAATGCTTATCGTAAAAATTTCCAGACAAGAACATATCAACGTTCTAAATATTTCACCTCAACGTACGTTTAATTGGATATCTATGCACTGAGAGAAATTTTTCCAATTCTGTTCTGAAAGGAAAAAATACTTTTTGAAGCCCCTGTATTTTGTCCATAGCACCGCAAAAGTTGCGCACGGCGTCAGCTTGAGAAAATGCAGTTCTTTATTGTTTTTTAAGTATGCGAGAGAGTTGTGGCTGCATGCACCCGGCGTAGAGCATAAGCATAGCGTAGCACGACCAGAGCAATGCTCGGCGCTGATGAGCGCCATAAAGCACGCGCCACACACTGCTGGCGCTGTTTTACAATGAAAGCGTAAAATTGTTTTTTTCTTTTTGTAAATGATTCTCTTTTACACTTCCTTACCACCGGTAAGAGCGCTTACGTTGTCTGCAAGCGCGCAGCCAAAATAAAGTGATCTAAAGAGCGCACAATGTTTTTTGTTAATTTACTTTGTATATTTTTACTTGCGCTGTCGCTAAACGGCCGCTCTACACAATTCAGCGCCGTAGTTGGAAAAAAATCTCCAACAATATACTGTTCATACTTCGATTCCGCTGCCAGTCATCGGTGAAAACAAAACGCCAACAGTACCTACTATCACTACCAGCACGAATAGTCCGTCCGCGGTACTACTACTACTACTACTAATACTACTACTGGTCAATATAATTTGTACTACCGCAGCGAGTTGCTTGTTGACTTGTCCCACTATTCACCTACCACCCGCGCGCGTTGCGAAACTGGAAAATTAGAAACAATAAATACTAAGAAAACGAGCCTAATTTCAACGACAGATAGTCTGCAACGTCGTCGAAAAAACAAGTATTCCGGCAATCGCGCTGCCTATTCGTGGGCATTTATGTACTTAAACTCGGGCCGTAGGCGTTAAGACATCAAAGTGCGCTTGAGTGTTTGATACCAAATAGTATGATGTGTAAAACAATTGAGTAATATATTTGTGTGTGTATGCGCGTGTGTTCATACGAAAAGCGATAGTAGTGAGCGCGATTCCTAGTGAAACCAGAAAGTAGTCAAACCACCAAAAGTTCGAGTAGCCGACAGCGCTACGATTCAGTGAATGCTGCTGGAAGAGGAACAAATAAAACTAAAAGTAACAAAAAAATTAAATCAAACAAGAATTACTAAAACCGCTGCGGCAGTGAAGGCGGCAGCAATACAGCCCACAACAACAACAAACTTACGAGTAGTAAGCGTAGTAGTAGCGACAATCACTCTAGCCACAGCAGCCGCGACACCAAAGTGCTAGTACTGTTGCGGCTGTTGTTGAAGGCGGAAGAGTGTGGTAATAATAGAGAATAGGTGATGTTTTCGTGACCCGCGTTAGACGCGTATATGCGCTGCGTACAGAACGAGCACGATAAAAAAAAATTAATAGCAGTCAAAGCTAGTAAAGATTAAGGTACGGAATAAGTGCAATAAAAATAAACATAAAACATTAATACAGCAAGTAACAGCAATAAAAGCAATTAAAGCTAGCGTTGGCCAAAAAGTTAAGCCCGCGTCGGCAGCGCAAAATTAGTAAACGTAGCCAGCAAAGAAAACAATACGAAAAATAAACGAAAAGTAGTAACTTAAGAACCAAGAGTAGTAGTTAGGGCAACAAGAACATCAAAAAGAATAAGTCAACTACGGCGCTCTGTAGCGTTAACGTAGAGCGTAGCGTTGGAGCAGCGCGCACAGCGAGCAGCGGGTAAGTACTAGTTTAAGCAATGTAACGTTATGTATAAAGTCGGCGCGCTACGCCGGGATAGGATATATGTACTACAGGCGGAATGCGCGCTGTCAGTTTATGTTTATTGGTGCTTACTATTTTATTTATTTTACAACGTTATCTTTTTTCCAGCTTCCGCAGCTGAATGCGTATTTGTAGTGTTCATTTTTTGTGCTTTCACATACAAATTTAATGTATATGCACCTAGCTTTATTAATTTCTTATAAATATTTTTGGCAATAAAAGCAGCGCTATAAGGCTTAAGCACGCGCCGCATCTTACAAAATGCAGAAAGAGCCAAAAAAGAAAAAAAATAACTTAAACTGACGCGGCAGATCAGCGCTGAAGGTTAGACTTGCTTTATTTGCATAGAAAACTCTAGCGCCTTTATATTATATTACACTTTTCGAAGTACTTACCGTACATATTATATGTATATAAACACATTTATTTGTACATAATAAAGTAAATACTCGAACTTTATGAAGTAGCGCTCAGCCGTAGTATAGTAGCGTATACGCGCACAACGCAACGCGCTGGGGGACGGAGTGCGCTCTTTCTTGGCGCTCATCTTTCATATACTGGTTACCTTCATCTACATCTTCCGCTTTAACATTTTCGTCATTTGCTGTCGCTGCTGCTGACGCTGATTGTTCTTGTGGTGTGTGTGTGTGTCTCATTCTTATTGTATATACTTTTGTGTCTCTTCTATTTGCAAACGCTTTGAAATTATCGTATACGCTTTGCCTCCTTATTTGTTATTTCATTTCAATTATTTTTTTCACCCTTTTTTTTTGTGTACTGCTCTCAACTTATCAACATCTTTGCCGTTGTTGCCTTTGTCATCATCATCATTATCATCAGCAGCGCACTTTGGCAAAACGGCTGAGCAATCAAGTGTGTGGGCACGTACGCGTATATAAATATTTATAGGCTTGTAAAAGAATATAAATAAGCTTGTACTATGTGCTTGGTATATAAAAGAGCGGACAAGCTCAATGAGCACTTTGAAGATAGTGAAGAGAGCGCGCGTAGGCCTGTCTGCTGTTTTACTATACTGGTAAGTGTAGCGAGTGACGAGTGGGTGGGTGGCTTTGGCTGTGTACTCTCACCCAGCTCCTAAGATTATAATATATTATTAGTCACTTGCTCTCAGTGTGCAGCGATGCTTACCAACTTATTCTACGGAATATTTTAAAGCTTTTCTTTTTTAATAATAGCGAGTTAAAATTCTTTTAATTAGTGAATCTAGAGAACTACTCATAATTTTTAATTGAATTCTTTTTCAGAAAATTTCAAACAAGTAGCAACTCTTCTTAAAAAGTTCGCCAACATACATGTTTTTATAAATTTTTACCTTATAGCGCAAATTGTCAAAAGGATTGTACTTTAAAATTTTTTTGTAAAAAAATAATAAAATATATGGCAACCATTTCCGTTTAGTTTTCAACTGTTAGCCTTGCTAAGCATTTAAAATTTCGTTTTCATATTCAAATAATAAATATATATATTAAATTATAAGGTGGATTTCAAATTGTTTGGGAGGGAAGCAGAAATGTTATCAAAATTTTACCACAAAATCGTGCGAAACGTCAAGAAGAGGTAAAATTTAATTGCATGGAACCACCTCCTAAATGTAGGCAACGTTTATACAACATTTTTGCAGCAATAGTAGTAAACGTAGTCCACTATTAGGCGCACACTTAAACTAGTTGCTATTGAAGCAAGAAATATTTTAATTTATTAAATTTGCTTACGATTACCAATTTTATGTAATTTTCGAACACTTATTACACACAATTTAAAAAAATTATAAACAATAACAAAAACGCTATAAATTAATATTTTTATTTGTTTTTAAAGTTTTTCAAATTAAAATGTTTTTTAATATTAAAGAATTTCTATCATTTATTAAGATAAGCACAAACACAACCATTCAATCTGGCAGCATGCTGGAAGATGAACATTTTACAGAAAGCTAAAAACAGCAACAAAAATATTGCATCAACCAAGAAGCAAACGTCAACGCGTTTGAGAGCCATTAAGTGGCACACACACCCAGCAACGCGCTCAACACTCTCGCGCTACTCATGTAGCAAGTTCTACTGACAACTCTTTGCGCAACGCCAGCTAACAAATGTGACGCCAAGCTGCACTCGTAATTCACTTTTACGCGAAGCAGCAACAACACAATAAATGTTGTTTGTTGTAGCTATTGGCATGCATGGACACCATTCATGCGCTTGGTGGAGCAATGCGTGCAGCCATTGTGCCATGCATCCAGAGCAGTAAGCGCAACAACAAAGCGCCGTCGCTGTGTGTACTACAGAAAAGAGTGTAGTATATGCAAGCGCCTGCTTACATACATACATATAAGTCATAAAAGTATGTATGTATGTATAACTAGGCGCTTCCAAAACTCTTGTGGCTGGTTGGTTTTTGGTCTTTTGTGTCTTGGCGCTCACTGCTAATGCTGCGCTTTTACTCTGTGGCCAACGCGCCTTACACTCACCGGGCGCCACACTAAACTTTTGCTTTTGCTAATGGAGGCAATTCGTTTTTCAGTTTCAATTTCGTTTTCGGTTTCAGTTCCCTTTTGCAGCTTCAACAGGACACACAGAGCGGACACCAAAGCGCCGCAGTTGTTCGCACGTTTTACTACTACTAACTTGCTACATAACACAGCCAGCTCTGCCAATACTAAATTGTATATGGATACATACATATATGTGGAAATATATATGCTAGCGCGTCACATAAAGTATATGGCATAGCGCGCTGGGGCTGGCTGTGAGTGATTGTTACTGTGAAACAGTGATTTTAAGTGCGCCATCGTCAGCGCAACGCGTTGGTCCATTCCGTCAATGCAGCGTATAGCGCGCGTTTGTTTGTGTGTGCTGTTGCGCGAGTGCAGTGCAGTCCCTACTGTCAGTTCGACCAGTCAGTGAAGTGCAGTGCAGTGTAGAGTGCCATAAGAATAAGCCATAACCATAGGAGCCGACGGCATCCTAGCTGTATTCAGTGCCACATAGTTGAGTCTCAACATTTTGGTAGCATCGTCACTGGACGTCAGCAACGCCAATGTCAGTACTTCAAGCAGGACAGTGCCATAATCTTAGAGGCGCAGCCAAGAATACACATTACTGCCAGCAGTAGTAGTAGCAGCAGGCGCAAGCGTTTCATGAATTGCAGTAAGTGCGCCAGTTACATTGACGTTTCACAAAATATTTAAGGATTTCTGTAATTTTTTTTTTTGTTACGCGCAACTTCTACAAATTATTTTCTTCTCTTTTTGGTTCCCTTAATATTTTTTCCATGCGCGCTGCTCACCGCTTTACACATTATTGTTGACAGCGCTGCTGCCGCGTCAAACAGCTATGTAATTCATATATTGTATTTTTACGCTCCATATACATAACTATGGCGCTCTCGTTTTTTAAGTGCGCTGTCGCCAATTTATGCGGCGAGCTTTAGCGCGTCTATGTATAGCACAAAAAATGTTTGCAGACAAAACGTTAGCGGTTATGTCAGCGCGTTAATTTCTTTTGGATAGCGCTGGCCTTCATCATCTTCATTGTCGCTGTCCGCGTCATCGTAAGCGTTGCCTCGCGCCTTGCAGTTATGAGTACGCAAAAAGTGAGCGCGTTATAGAAATCATGTGTAAAGAGTGAAAGGGTAAAGCAGAGTGGCAATGAAGAAGAGCGTGAGAGCGCGCAGGCGAGTTTTGGTAAATATAAATACGTGCGGACAGAAAATGTGCGAATAATTTGTGTAAAAGTGCAAAAATCTTCGCAAAAATAGAAATGAAAATCAAATTGCTCGCGATGCGGAGGGAATGTTGAAAAACGGCAAGTTAATAATTGGTGCATATATTGTGCATATCGAATGTAAGTGCTATATTTAAGTGGTTTGTGGAAAGGAAAATTAAAATAATTTTTTTTAGTAATAAACACATTTTCGTATTTAATTGAGTTCCAATCAATAAATAACAATTGTCAGTTATTATTTCTGTATTTAATTGAAAATTATTTCTGTGTAAATATAGCTTGTAATTAATGAATATCTTAAAAAAAACTTTTTTTTAGTTTATAATGTATAATTTTTTTTATTATATATTTTTAAATATATAAAAAGCGTCCAGCTCAAATTGCTGATTAAGCTTTGAAAACTCCACAAATTAGAATATAATTTCATTTAATATGTAATTGAATACTAATCACTGCTGCTCTAATGAACTCATTACTTAACCAATTAACGTTAAAGACTACCGAAACTGCTTCTAATACATATTTCACTATTGAATTGGACTAATACAAGTATAAAAATAAATGTTAAGCGTATAAACAGCTCGATGTTTTAGAGCTTAATTGAGTCATTAAGCAATTTTTACTCAAAAATATAACCAATTTACTAATTAAGAGTCAACAATAATTAAAAAAAAAGTTATAATTTAGATAATTAATTTTTAACTATTTAACGCATAATTTACTAATCAAAAAATTCCAATTAAACGTCGACACATATAATAAGATTAATTAATTTAGGATTAATCAGAGATTAGCTGAAGACCGGCCTTATCGCTGGCCATTTAAGCACCAAAGAGTATTATCAATTATAATTTTCAATATAAATAAGAATAATTAAATTGTAACTTTAACAAAAAAAAGTATTAGCAACTCAATTCACAAATGATTAATTTATTTTTCTGCTTATTTGATTGATTTAATCAATAAGAAATTTAGTAAATTTTGCCAATTTTGAACTATAACTGAAGTAATTGACTCGTATATTTGAGGTATTCTGATTTATGCAATGATTGCTAATCATTTTCCGATAAATGGAGGCGAAAAACTGTAAGACTATTAATCTTTAAACTGTAAGAATATTAATCAATTTGTTTTATGAAAAACGAAATTGAATGATAGTATCTCATTTACTAAAGCAAGCTCATTTTAGTAAACGAAAGTTAGAATTTATTGCGACAATTCGTTAAATATAGGAAGTATTTTAAACTTATTAAGCATTGGCTTCAACTAATATTCATTGACTGCAGTGATTGTAGAAAAGATTAACGAAAAATTATTATTTACTAAATATATTTTTGATCGCAATGATCATGGAAACAAGTTGAGTTAAATACCATGAGTTACGGCAATTAATAAAATAATTATTTGTTAAGCGATTACGACATAATTCAATTGAATAACAAGTCTCTCAATTAACACATAAAAGATAAAAAGAAATCTTTAAAAAGATTTTCTTACGACTAATTCAATTTTGAACCAGTAATATAAAAAATTAAGAAAAAATGTATGCTATTAGGTGTGAAATAGATAGAAAGTGAACTAAGTGACCAAATTTGTTCCATCTTATCTTGTGAATGAATCACTTATCGACTTTTAAACCGGCAGCTTGTTGCAATAAAATTTTTCAACCAAATACAGGTGGCATGCAAGTGCATTTTCTGAATGATTGACTGACAGCTAGCGCTTGATATTCGCACTGCAGCGAACTGAGACTGTGTTAGGTGATTAAAGTGCATAACGCTACATATACGGAGCGTAGTAAAATACTAGCCGTCGTAATATGGTACGTGCGTGAGCGCAGCAAATAGTTGGCAGTTGTTTAAGGCAGCCTATAGCTATTGTGCTATAATTAGATATATGGTACCAC
The DNA here is from genome assembly GCF_042242935.1 of Bactrocera oleae. NCBI lineage: Eukaryota > Metazoa > Arthropoda > Insecta > Diptera > Tephritidae > Bactrocera > Bactrocera oleae. Next base: position 5,635,641 of record NC_091537.1, on the reverse strand, counting down.
AAAGCAATAAAAAAGAAGCAATGCAAAAACAAATACTATTATTCACAAAGTGCAGCAGAGCGCCGCAAAACAACACTTTTCTTACATTACCCAGACACTTCCAGTGCATTGTTGCTGTACGCGCTCTTCTTCTTGTATTGGAATTGTAGTGTTGTATATTGCGCTTGGTACTATGCGCTACCCAGTCGCTGCCGCCGCTAACGCGCACAAATATTTGCACAACCATAGTGTCTACATATGAATGGCGCAAGAAGTAGGCAATGATCGGCGTGCGCGCTGTGGACGTCGTCTAAGCAACACAAGGGCAATTTTTTGTTGCAAATATTAGCAAAAGCGAATCAATAGATACAGCACCGCGCTAGGCAAAAGCAAGACGGGGCAATGCAGGCGCAGCGCAGCAGCGCGCTTGGAACGCGTCAAAATACAGACTTGCTTGTAGACAGACAATAGGACAAGTAGGCAAGCAAAGCAAAGTTGAAAAGTAAGAACAAAAAGATACAAGTATAGCAGCAGTTCTAAGTGGCGCTAAACGAAGTCTAGTTGTTGGACAAAGTGATTGAGTGCAATGCAGGCGGCTGCAGGCGGTAGTAGAATTTAACGAAAGACGCTGAAAATGGTAAAAGGTATACGCGCATATCAGCATATTACTATGCAGGCAACACACTTTTAAATGTGAAAAAATTAGCAGCGTGTCGCAAAGAATCAATGTGAAGTGAGATGTGTTAATTAGCTACACTCGACGCGTTCATTTTATTAACGAAATATTAATAAGCAATTAACGAAACTATGTTATAGCTACGATAGCGTTTACTACACACAAAATGTTGACACCCAACAGCGCTTACTACTGCGTGCGTAACGCGCGCTTGTCATTTCATACGCACGCGAGTTCACGCATACCGCTACTACTTTGAGAGCGCACACTAATTGTGACATCAATGCTAAAGTCTACGCATATCAATGATTTTTTTGCTTGCCCTTTGTGTTTGTTGTTGTATGTTTTATTGCTATATTTGGCGTAGCGTAAGATCCTGCGTATTACGCGCTGCATAACACACACACACACACACGCCGCATTAAACTTTTGCCCACGCATGTTGCACGCCTCATAAAAGCGAAAACAAATACACGCATTGGAAACGAAACGAAAATTTCACTACCAAACAGGCAAAAATAACAATAGAACATACAACAACGCTTCGGCTTTAAACGACAGAAATGCTATGTGCAAACACGAGTGAGCAAGCTTTTATTACTACCACTTGCGCCCGACATGCTTCATACTTACATTTATACGCACGAACTGTCAAACGTTCAGTTAAATTTGACAAACGCTTGTTTAGTTGTCACACTCTGGTGAGTGCTTGCGTCAGCCCGCCTCATCACAAGTTTGCACGCCAGTCCGTCCGTCCGACTGACTGTCGGCGCATCAGTTCAAAGCCTGCTTTGTCAAGTCTACAACTTTGCACACTTGAACATTACATTACATACACATAACTGTTCATAGCGGAAATTTACAAAGAGCACGCGCGTGCAACACCAATGCGTACCCGTAAGCAACGAATTCCGCCTACTGCTACCTGCGCCACTCCAGCTTATATTGCGCCTGCATTAAGCATTCCCGTTTGTTAGCTGCGCTTTCCCTGTAATCGTTTCGTTTGGCCCACGTCCTCATCACCCATAGCTCGAACGTAGTGTGCACCCTCCGGAAAATGCCCACCTACACACACCGAGACAAGCCGATTAAAAACGAAGTTCGTTCGTTTTTACACCTTGGCGCGCGTAATTACAGCCTTCTGGCACTCTCGCACGTTTGCGTGTGTACTCGTATTCTCGCTTTTGCGAGTAAGTTGTTGTACGCTACAACAAAACCCACACGCCTACACACACGAATCGTACTAATAGTACTCATACACCTAAGTGGCTATCCGTTTTACTAGTCTAGGTGCCGTTGTCGTACTCGTAGAACGTACATTTACTCGTACTTATAAACACTGGCGAGTGTGTACTCCACAAGCGTACTCGTAATCCCGAGCTTATGTACATACACCACAAACATATACATATATTTAAATTGACTTTTTTTGAGAGCAGTTTGTATGTTTTAAAGTGGTGTCAGGGGTTCTTAAATTTTCATCACTTTTTATTATTACATTTTTCTAAAATCAATGTTTTAAGTAGTAGGAAATGTTAAGCAGGCTGGAACAAGAGAGCGACGGTTACCGAAAGTAGAATTGTATACTGTGAGCCCGAAACTTTTGTTCCTTCTGTTAAAGCTCACAATATCGGTACCGCGTGGATATTATTTTATGTCAGTCTAAATTTTATATTTAACTGGTCCAAAGTCTTCGAATAATACCAAAAAAATCGTCATCAACCGTATTACTTGCCCAAGTGGCTATGTGGCTAAGGTTCTCCAGAAGTGGCCCTTAAAGCCTATGACTTCGTTCTATACAAAACTAAGTACAAACTTCTCTTATCTCTAATTCTAATTGCATTGCGTGGACATAAGAATTTTCCTATACTTATCTGGATCCCTCAAAATAGGTCAAGGGCAGCGATTTTCTTTCAATGTTCAAATTCATAATTGTATAGCTTAACTTTAAAGCCTTGGACATAAAATGGAAATAAACGATGCACAAAAAAAATCTGTCTGAATCAGAAAAAATATTATATTCGCCTACATATTTTCAACTTATAAAACTACAATAGTAAAATCACCAATATTAAAACTTCTATTTGGTTTTTAGTACCATTGGAAGCTCTGTTGATCTACAATTTTGTTTTATGGTTACCCAAAATAGCGGCGAATCACGAAATTATTCATATTTAGCTGGACAGTTTTTGAGTAGATACGAGCTCTATCCGAAACTTTGAGAGCAACTAAGTCGTCACTGAAAAACTTCTGACTTTTGTCTGTGAAATATTTCCAATCATCCAACAACCAATGTAGAGTTGAAAAGTCCCTGAGACTACACTTAAAGCATAAAGAAATTATTCAAAAGCTAAACTGTACAATTTTATTTTCAATACCGGAGACATTAGTGAACTAACTACGTACGGCGGCTCTAACAAGAGCTTCAGGAAATTTTCGTTGTTTCGAGAGAATCACCACGACCTTCGAAACTACGTAACCGGAACAGTCCACCGATTTATATGCTGACGAGAATTGTCAACTCGGCAACAATTTTCGTTAAAATTTGGACAGCGTTTTCTACTGCTAGAACAATAAGTGGGGCCCCTTATCCAACGATATATCAAGTTATTACGTATTTTAAAGTACTGACCTTTACACTACCTTAAGAGCCTGCCCAATGTAACTTTATGTATTTAGCTCCGCTGCTATAGATCGTAAGATCCGTGTCGATAGCTGTTGGTAGTAACGGTAATACTAAATTTGTTTTTATATATATCTTTATCAAAATGTGTTATGGCAAAAAATTAAAAATAAATATGTGAAAATTCTCTACTCTTCTAAACCCGTTTCTCTATCCCCTTCTTAAAATTTTCACTCCCTACCAGAACTACAAACTGCTGAATGGGCATTGTGACCATGCACAACACTTTCGATAATCGATTACCCTCGCATTGTACATACTTCCGGCATTAATGCTACGCTTGCAAAAACAATCGCTAATCGACGGTGCGCTACTCGAAGCCGTACACATATGCTACACGTTTTGTTTCAGCAAATGTTGTTTTTGTGTTTTTTCGTTTTTCCTGTGCTTTACTTTGCAACGAACTGAGCGCCGCAAGACGAAAACAAAATTGCATTGACGCATTTCCAGTCTGTTTCCATTCTGTTTTGTTTTCGATGAATTAAAAGCGTAAACCCGGCACAACACCGACCCGCACGAAGGCCAACGAACAAGCTGCAACCCGCAACATGTCAAGCGACACAGCGTGATGCGAGACGTAGTAGATAGCAGGCGGATTGAAGCGTTTGTGATGCGCTTGCGTCAAGAGAACGAGCTAGCGAGTGAGCATGGAACAGAATGAGTGAAGAGAGCGTACGCGCTATAGATAGCAGACTAACGCGTGCCGAAGGACTTTTACGTAGTTTACGTTACGTTTTTACTATGTAGGCGTATGTGCGAATGACAGTGGTGGCCATGAGCGTGAATGTCTGCTGATGCTTGTACAAATGCTGGTGAAGGTGTGCTAGCGCGGGTGGTAATCGCATTGGTGCGCGCGTGTGTGCATGTGTGAGTATGAGTACGCGATTTGTATTGTACGCGCGCGCGCGCCTATAAATCGGCAACGTTTTGCTGTCATAGACACAACGTAGCAAAAATACATACTTAGACGGGATGTTTGCTGGCTTGCATGCGAGAGCAGCGTTGCATAGTTTTTCAATTAGTTTGAGAAAGGTGCTTGCCGGCGACAGGCGTTAAGGCAAAGGCGTGCGTGCGTGTTTGTTGTGTTCAAGCTTTCATATCTGTTGTATATATGTGTATATATGTGCGTTTTGAGTCTCTACTGGTTATGCTATTTATATGCGCGCATATATATACCAGACGGGCATGAAGATAAATTTAAATTTTTGAAAACTAACAACTTTGCGAAAAAGCGGTGGATAATGCGGGTGCCGCGTCAATTGTGATTCGTGCGCAATCATGTAAAGGTTGCCAAAAATTTAGACGAATTTCGAAAAATAATATTTTTAGTGAAAATTTTGTGCTTTTGCAATATTACAACAACAAAGTGCCCGCAGTGTGCTTCGCGTGAAAATCGCCCTTACCTTTGCATGTGTATATTTATTTTATTGGCTTCCGCGTTGCAAAAAGAAACGCACTTGAGAAATGCGTTTGGCAGGATTCGTCGTTAGTCGCCTATCGTTGTCGTGCACGTCGTAGCAATAAAATCGATATTTCCTTGCTGTATCTTACGGCGAAAGGTGCGCAGCAGCAGCGACGACGATAGCTGCAGACGCAGCGCTGGCAGCGACGCGCCAACGCTGCACCTCTCATAAAACTAACAACAATTAAACGTATAACGGTATAAACGCTAGCTACGAATTGAAGTTGAGGAAGCAGCAAACGCCGGCGCTATCAGCGCGCTGTCAGCGCTAACGCTTGCGTCTACATTGGCGCTGTGGTTTGTGCTGCAAGCGTTCACAACTGTGTTAATGCGACGACTACGACGACTAGAAATATGTCTGCCACAATGGCGATAGCGATGGCGTTGCCGAAGACGATGTCGTTCTTGACTGCGCATTCGTTGTTGGCGTATCCGTGTCTCGTTGATTCGTGCCGCTCGGCTATAAACACAATCACAACCAACACCAGCACCAGCGCAACAACAACTACAACTAATACTACAGCTACTACTACTATGCTGTCATATAGTACATGCGCGCCGTTGTTATTGTTGTTTTTATTATTGTTGCTACCGTCTGCAGTCATAGCATATGCCGTAAAAAATATAAACGTGACTCGTACGACATTGATGTTGGCGACGGCGGCAGCGGCAGCGACGTTCTAAATGCAGCTGCATTTGTATATAAAGTCATAAAGTCAGCAAGCAAGTTAGCGGACGGCGGAAAGTGTGTGCGCATCGAAAAAAATACACAAAAAAATAAACTAAATTGTCTATGGTTCGGCAAGCGGCGTTCGGCGCTGCTAATTTAACAAAAAATAAACGCCGCGCTCAGTGGAAAACCGCAACGCGTTAGCGCTTTGTACGCGCCGCAGCAGTCATCATACTCGAAAAACACTGAGTTTATATTGTGTTAAAAATAATAATGATAAAGTTTGTTAGGCAAAAGAGTCGCGAGCATTCAGTTAAAGCATCAAAAAGTTTTTTTAAGAAAAAGGTGAGCGGCCGCCGCACAGTTGTAAGCAGACATAGCCAGCGAAAAAGTGCTCCTACATGCACAGAAAACTACATACACTCATACACACACAGGCACATCGGCAGGCGCGCGCGTGTGAACGCTCCCCACACACACATACACCCGCACCAGCTAGTAAGCGCGCTAGCCAGTTTGCCGTCTATACGGTTGTTGTTGTCGCTCTTATCGCTGTCGTAGTCGTGAACGCCGTATCCGTCGCCGTTTTTAGTGTCTACTTCTTTGCTTCCTTTGCCTTTTCCACAACATTCTTTTGCCATTTCTTTTAGCGTTCTTATAGTTTTCGCTGCGCTTTTCTCTTCACCTTTTTCATTTTCTCCTCTGTTCGCTAAATGAAATTGTTTTGCGAACGCATCCCTGTCGCTCAAGTCCGGAAATTCCGTCGCGCACCAATACAATTATAATTGTTAGTTATAAAAGAAAAAACAAAAACAAAAGCAGCAACGAAAAAACACATACATATTTGTACTTGTCTGTATGTGTGTGTAGTTATTTTACTAGCAACGATTTATATATGTGTGTGTGTGCTTTCAATTTATGTATACTACACGATTTAAATATATATATATATATATATATGTGTTTCGATGTATAACTGTATGTGTTTGTATTGTTTTCAGGGCGAGTCGAATGATTCCGGTACCGAATCTGATGGTGACGTCCTAGATGTTGACAAGCATCGCCCTTTAGACTTGGACATGGAAACCAGTGAGTCTTGAATACATATCTTGAAAATTATGAAACAAAAATGAAAAATAATATAAATTTTATATGTGAGCCCGTGTTGCAGTGGTAAAGAGTAAAACCCCAGGCGAGAAAATTAGATTTGATTTAGAGACAGACTTTATGTAGAACATTTCAACTCAGATTAAGCTAGGTTTGGTAATAGGAAGAGTAGAGGTAAGAAGTCCGAAAACCACACTATATCATTCCAGAAACCCATAATTAAGAGGAAAGATAAATAAAACAAAACAAAAGTTCGGGTTCTAAATCCAAACAAAGGAAATTTACACAGAAAAAGTAGTATCTACCGAAAGGGGTTTGAAGGAAGTAACTGGTAGATAAATCCACCATCTTGGCTGTGAAGCATATTAAGGGGTATTTTGTCCGTAGTCGACCGTGACCTTGGCACATACTAAATAAAGTTAAATTTACCGGTTAAAGCCCACATCAATGAAGTCAACTTTTTTAAAATAGACACTATACAAACTAGATTAGGAAAGCTGTCGAACAGAGTAAGATCTCAACCGCAATGTGACTAGGTACAATTGCAGATACACCGAGATGACTTTCCTAGTTAGACAGCTTATTTCCAATGAAATTTTCATTGGTATCTGCGTATACTATCACACAGAACAGCCGAACACTGATAACTCAGTTCAATATAAGTTCGCTTTACAAGCACTGCGCTCTACCGCTCTCACCTAAAATATTTACTATACCCTAACTATTAAATCAGATATTTATAACCAGAGAAAACACCACATATCTGAACGACAAATCCATGTCTTCCGTTGACTAAACCAATGAAAGCTCAAAAGCTTTTGTAAAATTCTTGCTAACCTTAAGTTTCTGTCTTCTTCTGTCTGTGAGCAGATTCAGCGACAACTGATTCGGTATCAATTGTCTCTATCATACTCCGCAATCGAAAGCAACAGGCCAAGGTCAAAATGAGTTTCACTAATTTCAATGCGAAGTCATATCAATTTTAGTAACAGCTGATGAGCTTGTCACGGAAAATACTCTCGGAGTGCAAGACTGTGCTAGAGTTTGATAGGCTTCTTATGGACTAAATCCACAATAGGCTGGAAATTGCTCCCGAAAAACATAAAAAGTACTACAAGTTAGAAGGTAGTATAACCATGGCTTGATTCTTGATGTAAAATACTAATTCGAAAGCTCCTTTAGCAACTGGCTTAACTTTCCAAGGTAAAAATTTATCATAGAAAATCCAGTCGGATATTTAGTTCTGACAATGGTCAGGTTAAGACTCATGGATCCACCAAATATTTTTGCAATATTTCTCATAGACAAACGTTATCTAATACTCTGTATTCAGAGAGTTTTAAACATTGTCAATTGATAGATGTTGAGATGTGCTTTAGACTTAGTGATGTAGCCTTTGAAAAGACAGACTAGAGCACTTCGTTCTCTCAAACATATTAAGTTTACTAAGAAGGATGGTGATCTGTCTGCATTAGTTTCGGTTTTTTTAAGTAAATTACGGGAAAACATTTACTTTTTGATGAGTTGCGAATTTCTTGTGCACATCCATCCACCAACTCGCTAACTCACTATCGTTAGCTTATTTAAGACTCGTGAAATAAAACTTACTTATTGTATAAAATACCTAATCACATTTCTCTTCTCTCTTTAGGCTTAAGCTCCTGCGCCGATGTGAATTCGCCAACAACAGACACCGCCTGCTCTTCGTCAGCGTCTTCTGCGATGATGTGTCAATCCCACCTTTTATACGATCAACACAGCTCCGAAGAGGAACTGGAAGTGATCAATGGCCCATCATCGGTAGCGGCCGCCGAAGCGGCATCCAATGTATTGGTGGTGCGTGGCACCACCTCATCACTCATATCGGAGCGTGGCTCGTCGTCGCTGGAGCCCGAAGAGCTATTCGGCGAAGCATCGACATCGAAACGTTCCAGCTCAACTTTGGTTGAGAACCGCAAACGATCTCTGGCGCATAGCTCCGATGATGACGTAAGTTGCTAATGTAATTATTGCAAATTTCCGAAATGTGCATGAACTAATAACGGTGTGTTTGGTTTTTTTTTATTGTTTTTGCTGGTATTTGGACGTTTAGCAGCTGAGAAACTTCTTGGAACCAGTATTGACACCAGTGAATTTTCGCACATCACCACCATTGGAAGCTTTCAAGCCAAACCGCAGCCACAAATATCGCTCCACAACGCCACTGATACTATCGGAGGCGCGTTGCGGCATCGAAAATATTAAATTATGTGATAATAGTGTTAATGACGAAAATGGTGAGGCTGCTGCTGGCGGCGCGTCGTCATGTGCCGCAACAGCGGCGTCGAGTGCGTCTAGCGGCAATGCCGCACAGGCCGGCGGTGCATGCGCTGCCAGCGGCGGCGGCGACAACAGTTCAACGAGTGTGATTAAGGTGTGCGCCTCATCGCTGAAGATGAGCAATAGCAGCCATCATATCTATCAGCCGCAACCCAAATATAATTTCCACTATAATAGTTCGCGCAGTAGTCCCGCATCGACGACCGGTCTCGATGCGATGGAGGTGCGCTCGGTTAGTCCACCGGCGAAACTCTTCCATTCGGCTAGATCACCACACCGCCGACCGATACGCACACAACACGCCACACAGAGGCTACAGCGACCACATCGGCCGTGTTTAGATTTTGATAAAATGCAGCAAGTAAGTCTCTAATGCAGCGCCAAATCAAAGACTTTTTACTTCTCACTAATTACAAGTAAATGTACCTAAAAGCTCGCATTACCCATAACGAAAACATGAAAAAAAGAAAACGAAACGATGGCTAGAATGATAATTACAGAGAGAGAGAGGGAGGAAGAGTGTGAAGGAGGGAGCGAGAGAGAGAGAGAGATTGAAGATTTTACAATGAAAATGAAAATGAATTCGATGAAAATTATGTTTATGGCGGTTTTGATGGTAAATATGTATGTATGTTTTGTACAGCAAAAACAAAAATTAAAAAAAATATATACCGCTAAATAATTTTATGTTTAAGAAAGTAACCAAAACAAAATTGAAAGCGAAGAAATGAGCGCAAAAAGTCAGTAACAATGAAAGCTAAGTGGTGGCCCTGCGAAAGCGCGCAGTTTTTAAAAGCTTAAGAAAAGCACAATAATTGACAGCGAAAAAAAGCAACTGAAAGTAAGCCCTATAAAGCAAAAACAAAAGAAATAACCAAATTACAACCACAACAATAGCCCGAACTATACAAATCCCCATAATTTATCGTAAAGAACAGACTTTTAGAAACATAAAATCAAAACCAACTACACAGCACGCAAACACTTAACTTAAATGTATGTGAAAATGTACTTTGTAAGTGCGTAAATTTGTGGTCCCTGCTTTTTTTTTTGGTTTTTTTATAATTTTTTCTTTCCATAACGCTATGTAAACGTTTTAGGTCTAAATTCTATTAAGTAACATCACTCGATTTTATTTAAAAATATGATCTCGCCACTTTTTAGTAACAGGGTTGCCAAATTGCAGACATGTTTATGCTAGCTATTAAGATTGGGTGTAATTTTATGTAAAAAGGTGTATTCGGTGTAATTAACCAGCCTATACATATATATAGTATGGCCAACTCGTAATTCGATCGCAAGCAAATCTAAAAGTATAAAAACATTTCTAAAAGAGTTCCCATTTCAGTACACAGATACGTGGAAAAAAACTTCTTTAAAAATGCTAAAATTTCTTCGAAACCAATTTAAAGCTTGTCAAACCAATCAGTAATGGCGTAAATATCGTTCGTAAATTCTAAATATTCGACACAATTATTGAATTCAATATTTTTAACATCAAAGATTATATAAAACTCTTTAAGGAAGATTCCAAAGAACGATATTAATGTTTAATCTCGAGACAAAAATTACGCATTTTATGTGGATTTCGCAAGCGAAGTTCAAAACATAGACCAAGTAGCATAAATTTTTGCCTGTACAGAAAGAATATACAGGTTACGTTCAGGCTCTTCTTTGTAACCCTGTGACATTCTTAGTTCAACTAGGGTTGTACTAAGCTTTCTCTGAGGAATTTGTTAACATTTAGAAATGTTCTGGAGGCAAATGTCTACAGCTAAATCAACAACTTAGTGATAAGGAGAAAGCTATTCTGCTTATATTCGTATACTTGTATGCATATAAAATAGAACTCTTTGAAAGAACCTCTTTAATAAAAGCTCAAAAATGTCACAACGTTTAAATGAAATCCATTAATTACGATAAATCAAATAATAAAATGGCGTATGAAATAATGAGCGCAAAATAAATAACGCCTAAAACTATGCATAGAGATGAGATTTTTGAATACTATATTAGATAAGGCCTTGATAGACCCTACATTTATGTTCATGACTCAAGATTACCATGAAACACAGCGCAGCGTAAAAAAGTGGATATAGAAAACAAAATCTTTAGCTCAACAAGCAATTTTGTAGGCGTTGCTTTCTATATAAAGGTTTCAGAGAGACATATCAGAAAGAGAGTTGGAGGGCAGATACCAAGCTTAAATAATATGTATAGAGACGTGAAAAAATGCCACAATTATATATTTTTCAATATTAAACACATAAATAAATTTTTAAAAATTTTAAAATATTAGATATAGATATCTATTATGGGTACTATGTAAGAATTGTATTAGACATTCGTGATTTGAAGCGATTATATGGATACTACATAATATTGATGTAAAAACTACATTTATGTTCGATTCGCTACTCTCCAATGTTTGCTGAAACGCTGACAGTTTTACTAGTAGCGAGTTTAGGCATCTCATATGAACAAGCGGCAAAAAAACACTCGCTAAATTAATAAACAGAAGCAACAACAAGAGTTGGCCTGATATTTTCAACGCATGGAACATACGTTTGACAACTGAGATGTTACCAGCGTCGTTAAATATCTTCAGCATATTTTTTATGAGTTGGTCATACTTTTGCCACACGCTTAAAAAAATTATATTAAAATGCAGAAGTTTTAGCTTTTGGCAACCTTGTTTATGATTTTTAAAATTTCTTTTGAAATTTAAGGCATTTTTCATAATTTTGAATGAAGAAAGAATAATTTTTTTTCTTGGACTTGAAGAAAAGACAGCTGTTTTTTATGAAATTATAGCATTTTAAAAATTTGATCTCGTTTATTATTGTAGGCTATAAAATAAGTTTTTACTGTTTTTTATTGTTGTATACCCTAAGTAAAGGCCACAAATGCATCACGTTTTTGAGAAATTATTGTTGAGTTGCATTTTGTTCAAATAATTTAGTATTTCCGCAGGCAGACAAACGAAGAAAGAACAATAAAAATGTTAAAAAGCAAAAACGACAGCACAACAACAATAAACAACTCATTACTAATAAATCTTTACAACAAAAGCAAAAGCAAAAACAAGAGACAGCGAAAACAATAAACCTAAAACTTAACAGAGGAAACCGAAAAACAACAACGCATAAATTTAAAAAGAAAGAAAACAAAAATAAAAACAAAAACAAATAAGCAGGCAAAACAGAACATTGAATAAAAGGCAGTGCGCATGCGCACACACGCTGCATATTAAAATCAAATCAAATACAACTAAAGTATATTAAAAAAAAACAACAAAAAATAAATATAATAACTACAACAACAATACAAAAACCATTATACATACATACATAGAAACAATAAAAATTTTGAAATACATTTTTGTAATAGGTGAGATAAAGTATACATATGAAGAGAAGGAAAAAGACGAAGGGAAGCAGGCGGAGATGAATGAGGAGCACAAAGAGAAGGCGAACAAGTAGGCGCAAGCGAAAGCAAGGATCAAGAAGGCGCGTACAATTATAGAAAAAAGAAAGAGCAACTGGCGCTGTAGGAGTGAGTAGGAGAAGGAGAAAAAGATGGCGAGAGCGAGAGAGAATGAAAGACACAATGCAAGTTGGAGAGGCCGCAGTAAAATTGTTTAAAATACAAAAAAAATATATACATGCATACATACAACAAATAGAAGAAGAAGCGTACATATTTTTTCACCATTTTAAATTACAACAAAAAAAGCAACAACAAAAACAATATATTGAGCAAACAATATTAATTACAAATTAAGCAAATTAATGTAAAAACAGTGTGAAGACAGAATTGGTAAAAGGTAATAATTAATTAAGCAGAAGGTAGAATGGCAGAAAGCAAAAATTCAAACATAAATAAAGCGGAAACAGAAAGAAAGTATACAAAAAGCAAAAAAAAAAAAAAAAACTAAAAGAAACAGTTAATTAAAGGGGCGAAGGAGCAAATTCAGCAATTAAGGCAGAAGGGGACTTTATATTAGAATAAAACTAAAAAAAGGCAAAAATATAAAAACAACAAAAAAAAAACAAAAACAATTTGTAAATATTGTATTTGTGCAGTAAAACAAAATAATAATAGACATAAAGATAGCATACCGAAAAATATTAAAAAACTTGCAGCGATGAAAACAGAAAGCAAAAATAAGAAATAAGAAATAAGCAGTAAAATACTAGTAAAAAGAAAAATAAACACACATACAAACCAATAAACAACTCAAGCCGAAAAAATAACTGATTCAAATAATTAATGCTAAAAACAAATAAATAAAACAAGAAAAAAATACTTACAAAATTAAACAAAAAATAAAATTAAAATAAACAAAACAACAACAAAAACAAAAATTGCAGTTATATATACAAAAAAAAACCTAAAACAACAACAACAATTTAGCAACAAAACTCAATGTATTTTAATAAATGGCATACAAAGCATGAATGGCAATTGTCTTACAACGTCTAATAGCGTAGTAATATGTATGTAAAATGAGTCAAAAACAGAGAACAAGAGCGCAAAGCAAAAGTAAAAAAACAAAAAAAGCAAATGTAAGCAGCGAAATAAATTTAAAATATTTACAAAAAACAGAACAGCAAACAGGTGAGCAAAAAAAATATAATAAAATAATATTGATAGAAAAACAATAAGAAACCAAAAATAAAAACAACAATTCAAGAAAAGCCCACGAGGACTTTGTACAATTTTATACAGTAAACAAAGCAGTAAACGAACCTAAACAAATTGCAGCCAGAAATAGACTAGCATCTCAAGACAGCGAAAACAGCCCACATTAAAAAAAATAAAAATAATAAAAAACACACACACACTCACGCACGCAATCATATACGCAAACTGATATAGACCAACTACTAATACAAAAATAATAATTTTTTTCCAACAACAAAAGTCGCGAAAAATAGCATTAAAAATTATATAAACAAAGCAAAAAAATCCTATTAGTTTAGTAAATATGCAGGCATTTAACAATAACAAAAGTAAAAACATAGCAGCAAACCAAAAAATTTTACTGAAAACGCAAACCTAATACTTAGAATACAGTGAAACAGGTAAATGCAACTCTGTTGTGCTAATTAGTGCTGGCTAAAATCAATTAAACTTAAAAAACTACATGTTTTGTTTACAAAAATTATCAATTATCGATATGTTTCGATTTCAAAACCAATAATTGTTAATCGATATACCGATATCGATATATTAGTGCATAAATATCTGTATTAGCTGATGCAAATAGTTAAAAAAACATTGAAAAACGAATTTTCTTTCATACCAATAGTTGTCATCGATACACTGATATCAAGATTTTTGTATCGATAATTTTTAATGATTAATTTCAGAATGCAAATCCATTTACACTTCATTTTGAAATTTTTAAATATTCATAATCTTACTCTTCGATATCGATCATTTAAAGTCCATATTTTTTTCTAATGAAAATTTTTTATCTTGAAAATTTAGTGAAATGTGGCTATCAATCCGCAAAAATTTAATTTTTGAATTATATTATCGATAAGTTTGCGCTTCAATATCTCTAACAATCTATATTTCTTACTAATGTCGTATTAATTAAAAAATTTGGTATATCGATAAAAAAACGATAACAGTTATATCAATATTATCTTAAGAATTCAATTCAATGTGGACCTCGGTCCACAAAATAAATTTTTTGAGTCATATGAAGCGATAAAATATCGATATTTTTGCGTTTCGATATAAATAATTTGTAATTCATATTTCTACCATAATTAATGTCGTATGAATTAAAAAATTTGGTATAGAAATGAATTGAATTGATGTATGATGAAGAATTAATGTAAATAATATATAATCGATATAATTTTCTTTATTATCTTGACAATGCAATGAAATGTGGACATCAATCCACATAACATCATTATTGATCAAGCGATAAATATCGATATTCTTATGTTCCGATATCAATCATTTGTAAACCCTCTTTCCAGACTAATGTAGTAAAAATTGGTATATCGATAAAAAAGATAATATATCAATCGATATCAATAATATGTAGTCGATATTGTCGATATTATATTTCCTCAAGAAATATTTAGTAAACCCTACTTCTTTAAAAATGTGCTAATTAGATTAACAGAGTTGTATTTACCAAAAATGTGCTACTACTAAAATTTTTAACAGAAATTATCAATATCCTACGAAAAAAAAAATTAAAATAGAAATCAGTTACTTATAAACAAAAATTAAATTCAATACACTCAATAATATGTTTACTCTTTAAGATTTGAATTGCTCGAACAATAAACCAAACTATGTATATTAAATTAAGTAACGTAACTCGGAAAATTAACAAAAACGCCAGTATAAACAAGTCTGGAAAAGAAAAATGAGTAAGAAATACTTGTATCAAACAATATAAATTCATGTTTTACAGCAGCGAATAATTGCTTGCAACTCAAAAATACTAAGCTACAAATAAATCGGTTTTGGTGAGCACTTTTTAAGTGGAAAATTACAAATTTAATAAATTAATCATATCGAAAACTTTTAATTACTTAAAAGCCAACACCAAAATTTTACTTTTATTAAATATTTGTATTTTTTATTATGATTTTATTAAATATTTATTCATACAAAATTTATTTATTTATTCATGTCTAAATAATTTAGGTGAACCCATTTTAGTTTTATTTTCCACGACCTCTTTCACGATTTATTTTCAAAGCATGACAGAAGAGCAGCATAAGATTTTGATTCTGAAAGCATCCGAAAAATCAAAGAAATTTCAAGAATAACCTACAGCTTCAGGGAAGAACAGGAGTTTTTCTTAATTTTAATATGTCACATAAGCAGTACTTGCGGTGTTTCAGACCCAAATGTTCTACCTTTTTTTTTTTAAAAGATTATATCGTCATCAAATTACTCTTGGGAGAAAATGATGCCTGAAAAGTCCAACACATGAAAATAAACATCTTTGCAGGCGATTTCTATGGTGACTATTGGATCGTAACTAGTTTCATAATGCCTTTAAAAATATCGAACTACTGTCGCAAGTAACACTATGACTGTTGCTCCTAACCCTAGACTTTCTGAAAAGAGTATTATGTTGAGCGTTTTTTAAATTCCTCACTTTCAATATTTGCCTACCAATCCCGCGCTATTTCTTAACTTAAATGCCATGAAACTTTCGCAAACATTACAACCAACCAGTAACTGACTCGTATACGATTACTGTTTTCAAATCACTTTCTTCTCTAGCATGGCAAAAGTCGCTTATTTCTTAAAAATATATGATTATGATATCTGAAGCTTATTTCTTAAAAATATATGATTATGATATCTGAAGCTTATTTCTTAAAAATATTACTTGAAAAAAGTTGGCAGATCGAGTTGCTACAGGGAAGCATGCGTCTAGTTGACATCTTTCGCCCAGTACTCTCAAAATATAGCTATTATGACATCACTTTAGCTGCTTTCACTCAAAATTTGTGTGTTTGACAAGCCTAGATTTTGGTCACCGGCAATTTTGCATTGAATTTTATTATATCAATTATTTGTGTTATTTATTTAAATTATTTCAAGCACTCTCTTTGCCGCGAGGAGACTTTTTATGTTTCAATTTTGTGCTGAAAAAGTGCATTTTAATCACGTGGTCGTACATTTTTTGTTAGCAAATTGTGCAATGCTCTCTGTTTTACTGTAATTTTTATTATTATTATTGTAATAAATTTATTAATTAAAAAAATTTTTTTAACCAAATAATTGTGTAATTAGTAAAAATGTGTCAATATTGAAGAAAAAAAAATATATATATTATACTGTTTTGTAACTGTTTTAATGCAACAAAAAACAGCAGAAAATTAATAATTTTATATAAAACTAAAATATATGCTTGCAAGCGTGTATTTATGTCAAAAAATAATTTTCAAAAAATGTAAAAATAATTATTTTACTTATTTGTTGCAACTACATGCAAACATAGTTGGTATATATCAAAATAAATTGCTAAATTATTATGATTACGAATATTAAGACAAAAAGAACTTACAACTACCGCTACTACTAATACATACAAAGCTCAACCACCCCACCCCGTATAACCCGCTTAGAAAAAAGTAATACAATTTTAAATGCTAAAAATTACAACAACAACAAACTTACACCTTAACCAAGAAATGCATCTGAATTTATACAAACATAAATACACATACATACAAACAACGTATCAACAGAAAAAGTAAACAAAAACAAAAACAAAATCAAGCGACCCCCAAAACTGTGGAAAAATATAAATTAATGCAAGAAAAAAGCATATTTTACGGTAACAGCGAAAAGTACGCCTACAAAGCGTTCGAAAAAACGCTTAAAGCGCTACATACACACACATACACATGTAAAATATGTATGTGTGTACACAAAAAAGGCGTAAATGGTCAAGGGTGTACAGCGACAGTGACGCACGAAAGTCAGCAGACACGTTGATGCAGAAAATAAATTACAAAAAAAACAAAATTTTTTAAAAAATAATAAAAAATATTCAAATTCATGTATATACATACATACATAGAGACGTGCGCGCGGCGCGTGACCAGCGTCGCACGTGAATGTGAGAGAATTTTTAATTTACTTAGGTATTTGAACATTGAATATCATTGACTGAGAAAATACGTATAGTTCGTAAGCATAAGAAGTACTTATACATACATAGAAAAGCAAAAACAAAAACATTATTATTATGACTATAAGTATATATAATATATAAATATGTATGAAGCAACACAAATTTCAATAAAGTCAAGATACAAAGCAAAAACAAAAACAAAAGCATAAAATAACTTCATAACTAAGAGTAAATGCTGAAAAACGGTAAAAAATAAAACAAAACAAAACAAATAATTAAATGGGAGCGAGAATTAAATGATGAAAATTAAACAAAAAATTTGCATAAGTGTAAAATCGTAAATTATTCATAAGACAAATTTAAGAGAACTGCAGTAAAAACCAATTTACGAACGTAGGCAGATAAGTAATGAATAATGTAAACACAAACGAAACACATTCTCATCTAAATATTGTACATATAAATAAGTACAAGTGCAAGAAGATTAAATAAAACAAAAATAATGAAAGTAAATAAAGACAAATTTAAAGGATGCTCTGCAATAGCAATAAGTCCTTTGCATTTTATTTTTTATTCTTTGAAGTTATGGGATTTGGGAATTAGAAAAACAAACAATTAACAATTATTTTAAAAAAATAAAGAATAAACTATATAAATAAATTATACAAAAATATAAATTATAAAAAAATAAAAGTTAAATAAGCATACAATAAATAAAAATAATATTTTTAATCTAAACAGAATAAAAAACGATTGGAAAAATTTATGACTCTGAAAAATTTCCGATTGCCTAAAAAAAATAAAATTAGAAAAATAAATATAAAATAATAAAAAAACAAATATTATAAAAAAATAATCAGAAGGATAATAAAATAAAAAACAAGAAATAAATTAAAAAATTATAAATATAAAAATTTGCTTCAAAAAATATTAGAAAATAAATTATAAAACCATTAAAATTAAAAACAAATATTTAAAAAAATTTATTAAAGATTAAAAATATATATATTTTTTTTTAATTAAAAAAATAAATTAATAAAATAATTTTAAAAAAATTAGTAACAAAATTATAAATAAAAAATATTTTAAAAATTTTGTTTTAATTTCAAGATGATAAAAATATAAAAAACAAGAAATAAAATTTTAAAAAATGCTTAAAAAAATAAAATTTTAAAAATTTAATTTAAAAGCATATATAAAAAATATTTAAAAAATGTATAAAAAATATATAAAATAATATATAAAAAAATTATAAACTTAAAACAGGTTAAAAAATATTTATAAAAAAATTTAAAAAAAATAATAAAAATATTGAAAAAGGAAAAAAATTTTAAAAAAAATAATAAAAATATTGAAAAAGGAAAAAAAAATTAAAAAAAAAATAATAAAAAATTTATAAAATTTATAAATAAAAATTTATAAAAAAATTAACAAAACACATAAAAAATTAACTAAAAAAAATATATATAAAAATTTATAAAAAAATTAACAAAAAAAAAAATTATAAAATATTTTAAAAGAAAGTTTAAGAAACAACATAATTAATTTCAAAAAGACAATAAAATTTAGAACAAAAAAATAAAAAAAAAATTTTAAAAAATTTATAAAAAAATTATAAAAAAGTTATAAAATAATTTAAAAAAAAGGTATAACAGATTTAAAAAAAATTGCAAAAGCAAAAAATTTTTTTTTAATTTCAAAAAGATAATTTTATTATTAAAAAGCAAAAATAAAAAAAATTAAATTAAATAAAAAAAAATTTCAAACATTATCTGACAATAGAAACAAAAATAAACAATGGCATAAATTGTTAACCTCGCCACTGATAAAAATTTCCGATTGCTGATTGTAAAAAACAACGTAAATTAGTAAATAAATTACACAACATGCAAGTATGTATGTATTATAAAAAAATTTTTTTAAAATTTAAAAAAGGTAAAAAAATTCAAAAATAAATTATACAACATATCAAATAAATTTTAAAAATTTTTAAAAAATTTTAAAAAAGTTATAAAAAAATCAAATAATAAATAAATAATGAAAATATAGTTAAAAAAACCAGAACTAAAATATATTCCAAAAAAATTTTTGAAATTAAATTAAAAACTAAAATTTAATACAAAAAAATATATAAAACAAAAATAAAAAATTAATAAAAATAAATATATGAGTATATAAATAAAAAACAAAAAATTAATAAAAAAAAAAAATGGAAAGCAAAATTTAATTCACTCTGATACAGATAAAATATATTTGGAGTAAGCGCTTAGTTTTAACTTACGCTGACGAGCTAAAGTATTGGACTTAAAAATTAAAACTGCAAAATAGGTTTTCCTAAATACAGAAAGCTCCGAAATAAGAGAAAATGGTCGAGTTCGCATGACGGTTGTTCTAAAGCGCCTTTAATGGTTTTGGGTTATAGCGAAATTCCAGGAAACTTCAAGGCTGATAATCATGCAGTAAAGAATACGGTCCCTTTACTACTACAATACTATACAGTAGAAAGAAATACAAGTTAGTAAAGGGTTTAGGGAGTTTCTTGCACCCAGTAAGACAAATCCTTATCTTGACTATCCCTCTTTTGCAACACAATAGTTAAAGCAAAATTTCGCTCTATTCTAAAAAAAATATTTGCAATTTAAAAGTTCATTTAGTAAATTTGTACATAAGACGGTTTGAGTAACGCTTACAACTAAAATCAGAATTTTAATCACGACTTTGAAATCTGCAATAAGCCTCGCTTTACAATATAACCACTATGCAAACCCTGTTTAATTAGTTGATCAACGTAATCTAACAGTAAGTTCAGTAAACGAACTATATTGATAGAGTTGCCATACCGATAAAGTGATCTTAAATAGATGGGTTTCATGGAACAACGGTGAATGTATGGATTCCGCTGAAGGAGAGAAAGCATAACCACAGCAATCAGTTCAACGTTAGTGGAAACGCCGACCAGATTTGATTTACAACCAAGCACTGTCAACTTGGCAGCTTTTACTGACGATTTACTATCAAAACAACAACAGTAATGAACCCGAACACTCTTTACGAACGATGAAATTGAAAATAGCTTTAGCTCAAGCAATCTTTACAACTTTATGGGATTATATTCTTTCGAATTTCAATAAATTGAGTTTTTTTTTATAAAGCAAATAGTTTTGGAGATATGAGCGTATTCATTTTTAACTTAGTGAAATCGGCTCCCAAATCTTTAAACGCCTTTTCCCCGAAACGCTGTTTTCAGAGTAGGTAAGAAAAATTTCTCCAAAACGGCTGGACCGATCGAATTAATCGAAGGAATAAGATTTTTATACCCTCGCTGCATGTTGCTACAGAGAATAAAAATTTTGTTCACATAACGGTTGTTTATATCACCTAAAAATAATCGAGTTAGATATAGGGTTATATATAAATAAATGATCAGGATGAAGAGATGAGTTAAGCCCGGGTGACTGTCTGTGCGTCCGTCTGTGCAACTGTAATTTGAGTAAAAATTGAGATATCTTTATGAAACTTGGAACACATGTTTCTTGGTACCGTAAGACAGTTGGTATTGCAGATGGATCGGACCACTGCCACACCCACAAAACGCCATTAATCAAAAACAAATAAATTGCCATAACTAAGCTACACAAGAGAGGGGCACCTGCAGTTTAAAATTTTATTAAAAAGTGGGCGTGGTCCCGCCCCCTAATAGGTTTAATGTGCATATCTCCTAAACCGCTAAAGTTATAATAACTAAATTCACTGGTAACAAATGTTTTTAGCATCTCTATCGACGGTGTGAAAATGGGGGGAAATCGGGTGACAAGCCCGCCCACTTCCCATATAACGGTACTGTTAAAAACTACTAAAAGCGCGATAAATCAAGCAGTGAACACGCCAGAGACATTAAAATTCATCTCTGGGATGATATGAGATAACTTTATAGGAACCGCGTTCAAAATTAGACAGTGGGCGTGGTACCCCCCACTTTTAGGTGAAAACCCATATCTTGGGATCTGCTTAACCGATTCCAACGAAATTCGGTATATAATATTCTACTCATATTTCTAAATTACAGTACGAAAATGGGCGAAATCGGATTACAACCACGCCTATTTCCCATATAATATCATTTTACATTCCACCTGATTCTTTCACTTTCCGTTTGACTTTACTAGAGTATAAAATATACGGTTACACCCGAACTTAGCTCTTCCTTACTTGCTGATAATAATTACGATTTTTTCAGACGCTTTGAAGCCTAAATTTTTTCACAAAAAAAAATTTTTTTTTAATGACGCCATTTTGTATAAATCGACATTTTGACTAGTCCTTCGACCTTTACCTGTATTCATTTATAGTAACAATACATTTTTTTTTGAGGTTATTGGATTTGAGACAATTTTAAGCAGAAATTAATTTCTCACCGCTACACATTTTTTCGAGTCTTCTGGTGGAGGAGCCATGGGATCGAGGGAATGCAAAATTTTTTCAATACCAATCGCCGTTTATTATTGTACATTAAATTCTGCAAATGTACTTTTTTTAAATAAAATGCTTTTTTTGTTGACTTGCAAGCGGATATAACAACTTAGGATAACAATGCTTACAACAGTTGAGTACCCACAAGTATTGAATACGGTTTTATAACCGGCAGGGCTTAATAGCTCAGCAGCAGTACTCACAATTATTTGGCGAATGATTGCTGCCCCAACAACAACAGACCCAATCAAACAAAAATTTTCAAATTCGAGCATTTTCAGTTTTAATAAAAAAAAATATGCGATATAGAAATTCATACGTCATTTATTATACATATTTTAGCCACAAATCAGCAGCCTTTATTACACTTTTCGAGTTGCGAAGATTTGAAATAACAAACGATTTCGTTCGTAGAAACAATGACTGTATAAAACTGTATATATTTTAGAACTTAAATGCAAACTAACACACTGAATATGGACAAATGAATGTACAAATTTATTTACCGTTAAGCGTACATACAACTTAGTAAAGACATATGTATGGATTGGTATATAAAGTAGCAATATTTTGTACATTTACGCCTTGAATTGAACCGAGTTTCAGCATGGACGCAGCAGTGGCAGCAATTTTGAACAAACCTAAACTAGGCGAAATAATACGGTACACGGTATACATATTTATATAAGTAAATAATGAAGATTAAACAGCTACTTAACTACAGAGAGAGAGATGCAAATGTATGTATGTGTAACTTACAAACGAAGTAATTCAAGTGCAATAATTCGACGTGTCGATGGACATATTGGATTGCTGGTGAAACGCATAGGCGTTAGAGTTACATATAAACGGCGATGTAGCGCATGTTGTGGTAAACTAACATGCATCAATATATAATTTCTTGCCACTGAGTGTGTGTATGTGTGTACGCTCTGTCATTATATTATATTATATAATATTTTTTCAGTCCATATTTCTAACTATTTTTTTGCACTCTTCGCACTTTTCGCATTTTTTGCACTTTTTGCATTTTTTGCATTTTTAGTTGCCTTTTTTGCATCGGCGCGCTGGTGTACGCGCTCGTGACGACGCAAATCGCCCACCATGCGAAAACGTTTCGAGCAAATCGCGCACACGTTGGGCTTTTCACCTGAAATACGCAAGAAAATTGCATTAAAAATTTATTTTGCTAGAGTAAAGTACGGTAGTTTCGCTGCGTTACCGGTGTGTATTTTGCGATGATCCTGTAGATATGTACTCGCGCGAAATGCCTTACTGCAGAATTCACACTTGAAATTGCGTTCGCTGGTGTGTATGCGACGATGCAACACCAGCGAGTATTTACGCGAGAACGCTTTGCCGCAATATTCGCACTGATGGTTCTTATCATCGGTGTGTTTCGAGACGACATGATACTTTAGATCGCCCCATTGACGAAAATCACGTTGACAATATTCACATTTGTACGGCTTATCACCGGTGTGCGTGCGTTTGTGTGCCTTGAGCGCATTTAAGGCGTAAAACGATTTGTCACATGTGTCACACTGATGCGGACGCAGGCCAGTATGCGTGCGTAAATGATATTTGAGCGCATTACGCGAATTGAATTTACGTTCGCATTTCGTGCAATTGAATTTCCGTTGCCTGATTTCTAAGGCTTCGGCCAAGCCAACGTCTTCGCAGCTATCGTCTTCGTAGCCATCGTCTTCGCAGCCATTGTCTTCGCATCCATTATCGGGAAGTATTTCCTCCGCTGGATTGTATTCAACGAAGCGCACATCGTTGTCCTCATAATCATAGCTTTCGGGTTCTTCTTTGCAGAGCACCTCGTCCTCCTCCTCCTCTTGCGCCTCCTCCTCCACCGTCGCATTGTTGTCAACAGCGCTTGTTAGTTGTGTACTTTCTGGACGCACTTGTACGTCAGTATTTTGGGGCAAATCAAATTGTGATACATTTAACGGTTCCAATAAATCCGTCGTGGGCGTCGGCTCTTCAGGTGACGGACACTGTAATTGTGGCTCATCCGCATCAACACTGGATAAGCTTATGGGTGGTAATTCATCATTATAGTATGTGGCACCATTGGCTTCGTTTACAACTACAACATTGCCACCATTGTCAACAACGTCTTCATCATCCTCCTCATCATCATCATCCTCATCATCGTCTGCCGGTAGTTGTAGCTCCATTTTTTCTATATTACCATCTGACTTTTGGTATGAGAGTAGTTTTTCTGCCGGCGGTAGCGTGTTTGGCTCCTTCGGCGATGTATTGGTTCTTGTTAAAGCAGCGCTACTCATCATGGGCATGGGTGGTAGTGGTTCCGTGAACGAGACATCGCTATATGATTTATTCTTGAAGGTGATGCCGTTGAAGTTGTCATTAGTGAACCTATATAAACAAGTCAAGTTGAGGTTTCTTACTTAAAAACACGAAACAATACTTTACCATGAGCCACGCATGCCGTTTGAGGTCATCAAGTCTAGCGCATCGCAAGTGTCTTCGATGGAGACCTTGTCCACTACATTACGCATGCCCTCCAGCATATCCTCGCTGTCGCTGAATTCCACCTCAACAGTGCGCTTCAAGGGTGGTGTGGCAGTTTGTGCCACATAAGTCATACATTTACTCATATCCGTCGCGCTCATTTCATTGTTGCCATCATCTACTGCATTCAAGACATGACGCATTGGTGACTCGTCAACGCCAGAAAAGTCAGGGAAGTTCAGGTGCACGTCATTGAAGACTTGATCGACGTTACCGTTAGGGGACTGTGTAGAATTCAAGTATTTTGGGAAAAAAAAAAACATTAAAAAAAGTGCACGGTTTGAAAATCTAACGTTGTATATGTTGTATACGACAGCGTTGCAGAGATTTCACTAACATTTTGGTGCATACTTTTAGGCGCACTTTTATTACCCGCTACTAAAAAAATCTAAGCAAAATTTACGCACAACACTGCCACACACAAACACACTATCCTCAGCTATATTTCAAATTTTCTTACTTTCTTATCCGATGCCGAGATTTTCTGCGGCTCTAAAGCCTCCAGCGATGTCTTCATCGCTGCCAATATCGTGTCCGGCGTGGTGGGTTCATAGTGCTGCTTTAGATGCGCGAAGAATTGCAGCTGCGAATCCGAAGTATTGCCACAAATCTCACAACTATATACCGACACATTCAAGCGCCCCTCCTCTTGCATTTTTTGCACTTCAGCTGGCTGTGCCAATTCATTATCCGTGCCACTCAGCGATACACGTAACTTGCGTGAGATGCGTTTCTTGTGTGGCAGCACTTTGCGTGCATTCGACACATGACGCGCATATAGTACATCAACACTAACATTCATTAAGTCCGCCGCATCGTCTAAACTCACATTTCCATCGGCCAACAGGAATTGTTGCACTGCAGCATCATCGCCTGACTGATTGACCGCCTCCGACTCAACACAATATTCTTTAGAGGCACTGCCGTTAAGGAAATCACCATTTAATGTTATATACTGCGTGTGTTTGTTGTGGCTATAGGCCGTGACATTGTTGTCAGATCTACTAGTGCCGGCAGTCAATACCATTGGCATTGGTGCTGCGGTTTGTGTTGGCGTATTCAAAGCGCTTAGTGTGGCTTCTGCAACGTTAGTCACATTGCTTACGGCCACATCGGCCGGTGTGGGGCGATAATGGAAAATTGTATTCGGAAAATGCAGATCTGGTGTGAGTGTGACTGTATCGGAAACTTTTACATTATAACCACCACCACCACCGCCGCCGCCAGCGTCCGTTGTTGGCACTGCGTTGGCTGAGTTGACTAATGGTGTTGCTTCCATAAAGTCAATTAAGTAGTTGTTAGTGTCTCGTATGTATGAGGGTGCTAGGAGCGATTGCAAGGGAAGATCCTGTAAACGTCACAATTAGCAATGATTAAACACTGTGGCACCTAACTTACATGATCAATGTATTCCGAATCCTTGCGCGATAGCGCCTGCTGTAACGGCGGTTCGTCCATTACCTTGCCGTTTTCTTTCTTCTTCGTCCGCGTTTCACTCCGGCTGTTAATGCGCTGTCACGTCGTTTGCATTGAAACTTACGCGACTTTGTTGGTTTTTTGGAACACGTTTTTAGTAATTTTAGCACTTTTACACACAATAAAAACTCAACAAATGTAATTATTGTAATTACCGTGTGTTGGGACAGAAAAATAAACACCCGATTACCATTGAATGCGAAAGTGAAAAGAATAATAAAATGTCAAAAATCAATTGACATTTCACCACAGTGAAGCCGAACAGCTGTGAATGGGAGAAGTGCTTATTCCCAGCAGACAATTGATATGTACAGCAAAGTTTACAGTGAGCAGCAACATTTTTGGTTTTGGTGAATTTGGCTGAGACAAATAAATATACCTAATGTTCGAAACTATTGTAATTATTTTATTTAATACTAATGTAAATAATGGAAAATCTAATATTTTAATTATTACATTTTTGCTTTTTGTTTTTATGACTAAGAATAATTTTAGATTACAGTTTAATATTATATTTTTGACTAATTTAATTTATTTTAATTTCTAAAAGTTTCGGATAATAATGCTAGACGTTAGCCTTGCTTAGATTTAAATTCATTCTTGTTCGAGTTTATGGACGCGTTGTGGAAATGTTGTTGTAGCGGCAGAAAATATTCCTCAAATTATCTGGTCGAGTTGACAGTATGTAGCCAGATAAAACTCGTGTCCATTCTCAGTAAATCAAAAAATGGTAATTGATTATGCAAAAATCTCTGCGAATTGGTATGGTGTTGTCGTTTTTGCATCGAAAAATATTTTTGTCGGTATTTATACAATAATTTTGAATTATTCGATTTTTTTTATAAGGGCTGATTTGGGTGAGTGTCTTCGGCAAAAGTCGTTCATAGCATGATAAGCTCGTTAAGTGGCATAAAAGGGTATCTATTAATGCTCATACCACGGTATTCTAGCAGACCTAAGGACCCAACGGATTGCCTTATTAGATGCCTAAAATGATTTTCGACTCTCAGAATTCTATTGGCTGGGAAATCAAGGATTTCAAGAACTGACAGAAGGGCCAGGTCCAAGGGTTAAGAGCAGCTCAATATTTAGACTCCGGAATCACTCTAATTAGCCTACTGAAAATTTGAATGCTTGTTCTTAATCTCGCCGTTGCCTTTGATGCTCTCAATAAATAGAAATATAAGTATGTAAATATGTACATATGTATGTATTTAAGAAAATTGTATTTTAGAAAATATTTTCCAGAATGACGTAAGTATGTTTGTAGAATAATGACGCACCTCTGTTCAAACTATATTTACGCACTTGCCCTACCAATCATAAACAAGTAAACAATAAACAATTAATTATGGAGAAATTTAGATACATGACTATTGATCAAGAAATGGTACCGTGGGGACTCAATATATTAAACAAAAAGTTAAGAAGATTTGTAATTCTTAAAATCTTTTTTAAAGTGACGCGAACTACCAAATTACTTTTTAAATTATTGTTTAATTTATTTAATCGTTATTAAAAAAAAATATTATTATTTGCTTGAAATTTTTAAAGAATTCTCGCACTTGCAAGTGATCTCCTCTGTACTAATTTATCATAGCCAATTTTCTTTCATGTGCCGTTGAGGCAATCAAGCACTTCACACTGCCGGATTGGCTTGTCAAACAAATATCATTTCGCACAAATTTCTGATGTCGGCATGAATATTTCTATTGGATTCCGTTTAAGTAGGCGTTTTGATCTTGCCGTGCCACAGTTGAGGGGCAACTTTGATCATAACAAACTACTGAAAGAGCACTTATGGCAATACGTGTAAATGCAGCATAAAAGAAGCGTAAATACAAATCTACAAATGTGGCTTTTTCTGATGGAACTTTATTTATAGCGTAACTGCTGGATAATTTTAGTGACCGCCATAGATGAGAGCTATGACTAGGTGACTAGATTTGGGTGGATTCAAAGTTTGGATTAGTAAATTTAAAAGAGTTTTTCAGATGTTGTTCATCGTAGACAATTTCTTATCTTTGTTGCCAATTCTCCAGAAATTCAACGTGAAGTCTACCAAAAAACTCAATAATCAAAATAAGACTTCGCAATACTCTGGCTATTTAGTTATAGTGAGTGTATTGAGCGAAACGAAAAAAAATTTTTTTTTGTGACAAAATTTGCACTTCTGAGTGGCTTAAAAAAACGAAATTATTATCAAAAATTCCTTTGGATTTACCTAATACTCGGATAAATATATACATGAGATATTATATATACTAAAACATATCAATTTTTGGATATACACATGGGTATAACCCTTTAAGTGGAGCAGATCGCACAAAACGGA
Source organism: Bactrocera oleae (assembly GCF_042242935.1). Lineage (NCBI taxonomy): Eukaryota > Metazoa > Arthropoda > Insecta > Diptera > Tephritidae > Bactrocera > Bactrocera oleae. The sequence continues at coordinate 5,607,282 of NC_091537.1, read as the reverse complement.
CTGATTAACGGTGGACATTTGTTTTTTTATAAAATAAAACTCTAAGCTTACGCTTGTCAAGACATTCGTCCAAACACATGGAAATCCTTCAGCTCTTAAAGCAATGAAATTTGCGTAAGCTGATGGAGGCAGAGAAAAATAAAAGGGTTCTCTCAGTTGAAAAGACCAAGTAGTATAAGTATAGACCAAGTATAAAAAAGAAACGACTGGTGTGTTTTGCTGGACTCCCACTCTTTATATGTAATAATATTAGAAAATAAATCATAATATTATATTACAAATAATAGTAAATATAATTATAATAATTATTGCCTAAAGTTACAAGCTAAATATAACGAGCCGAAGAAAAATATACATATGTATATACTTATTAGGGTGAAGCGAAAATTTTGTGTTTGTTTTTGCTTAGCCTGAGAGTAAAATTTGTAGATTATAAAAAAAGAAAATTTTTTAAAAACAAAACTCACTTTTAAAGTAAATTTCGAGTTAAAATTTGTATTTCGTAAAAAATGTTTGATAAGTGTTCTAGAAGCTGGGGAGAGTCCCTTTTCTGGTCAATAAAAAGTTATTCATTATTGGAGTTTTAAAAAAAAGTCTTAAATGCTTTAAATTAAATTTATTTAGTTATAATTTTTAGGCGTTAACATTAATTTTGAGTCAAAAACCGTCTAATTCGGTAATTTTTATATAAATGTGAAGAGTTTAAACCAAAAAAACAATTTCTTTTGTCCAAAAAAAATTTTAACTCGAAATTTACATTAAAAGTGATATTAAAAATTTTTTTTTTCCAAACATTTTCTTTTTTTATAAACTACAAATTGTACCCTCAGGCTAAGCAAAAAAATTTTTTTCGCTCCACCCTAATACTTATAATACCTAGAAACCAAAGACACTGAGCTGCAGTCTACATATCATATAAAAATTTTCTGGTATATTATACGTATATATATACAAATAAATATGTCCATAAACGCGAGTATTACTCATGTAAATGAATCTTCCTTGTAATTTGAATGTATCTAATCCCGTCAGTCACTTGAATTACTACTATGGTTTCCTTATGACAGCCACTTTCAAGTTTTATGAAGCCATAATAATTGTTTATTAAACATTATCGAATTATTTGAGTGACTGTGCCGCTACATAATCAGCATAAATGCGACTAATACCCGACAAAACGGAAAGGGAAACAGCGAAATTGGGCAAGAAACTCGGCGAAGTGCTGGGAGGGATAGATGCGGAGCGGCAGCAAGTTATTAATGCGAAGGAAAAGTGACAGAGGGCTCATTAAAAATCAAGAGAAATTTATTTATCAGCGATTTGTATCAGTCCATGCAGTCGATATGGGTGTGCGTAGTGCTCCCGAATTGCCCAAATGTGCGCACAACTCAGGGAAACACTTAGCGAGTTTTTAAAATGCAATTTACGAGCTGTTACTTGTACAACTGTGGTGACTGTGGCGGTTGCTGTGGTTATGGCTGTGTTGTTATTGGTATTTGTGTGATAGACGCATGTGGAGTAGAGGAAGTGCGGGTGGATGCTTAGTTGGCTTGTTTGTGTGTATTTATGTTCACACTCGATTGTGGCGTTAATCCAACCTTGGCGTTGCAGTCAGCCAGAAATTTTCGGAAATTATTTTTATTAGTGATGCAACACAGCTCACGAGGATTAGTGGAGCGATTAGCGGCAGCATAACGACGCTTGTGACCATATGGAGTATGAAGACTTGGGGCAAAAAAAATATATATATGTATATGGAGTTTATGAGCTAGATGTAGCTGTCAACAGAACTATTGAAAAATAATAGTCGGAGCGAATGAGTACGACTTTTGAAAATTATTTGTTGACTGTGGGTTAATTTGTAATTAGTGGGTTATGCAGGAAATAAATAAATACGTATGTGGATACATCAGAGGAACTAAGGTGAGATGGCGATGATGATGAGATTGAAATGCAACCGTACATCGTTTTACTCATTGCTTCGGTGAAATCTAGTTATGTACTAGCCTATTCCACTTTGATCGTAGGAAAACAATGCAGAGAAGATTCCAACAACTTTGTAGACAGTGTGATTTGTTCGCTGAACGTGAACGGCAAAACCATTGCGGCACTTTTCATTTCCAGACGTTGTTTAGAATCTTCGACGTCGGGTTTCACTTAAATCACCGAGTAATCTAATCCCTTGCAAAGTTCTAAACTCCGTTTCTTACATCCTTGACTCTAAATATAAGCCACGACCCAATTCCAGATTGGTAATTTTTCGATTGAATCTTATCGATTTATATTAATGCTGATATCATTGTATATTTTGGTGCTCACTCAAATTGATTAGTCAGGACTCGCAAATTAATAGTTCTTTCTTAACTTTTCGACCAGAATTTTTTTGATCTTACATTTTCTAGCTATGGCTGTTCAATCGTTGATATGATATATTTAAGCGCTCTCAGCAAACTCTGGGACCAAAGCATTTATGGTACGGTTTATAAGGTACATGAAAAATGTTACCAGACCTTCTGAAACTTAATCCTTATAGTATTACTAACTTAACGGGTCTTTCTATATACTGGATTTACATACATGTTCTCTGGTATATACCTCTTTACCGGGTTCAAAGCTTCTAGTTTACTATTCCTATCCTCATTACATTTCACGATTATTTTGTGTAGGTTCAGAATCTATTTAATATTTGATTTCATGATAGATTTTCTATCCAACTTGTACCGTGAATCTTTGACTGAAAGCTTTGACCAATAGAAAAGCTTACTTCGTAAAAAAATTCTGTTTTTTATTATAAAATAGATTTTTATGCATTTTTCCAATTCTTCTTTCTTTAGAACACATCCAGAGTTGCAATATCTTCGGGGAAATACATTTTTTGCAAAATTTAAAAGCTGCAGTATTTGTTAATATTAAAGCTGCATTAACTCCCATATTGGAATCAATAAATTATAACGGAGTAAAATCAGCGATAGGCAACTTATAAAGCTAAGGGGAAGGTTTCTTAGAGATTCACAGAAAAAAAGAAGCGTTTAAAAAGGTTAACAACGAAACCTCAAAAACAATACTTATAAAAAACTAGGAATTTCGAAAATGTTTGATATTTGCGTTAGATATTTGTACCTATGGTCGCGGTGCATATCCTCCCAATCTCTCTATCTAAATCTATGTAGCATTAAGCTGGAAAAATGTCAATCCAAAATACTTGAAGAGAAATTCTAGCGCAAATAACCACAAGGTGCTTGAGGCGTAGATCTTTAAGGCAAACATAGACATGAAAAGACATACTTGTATACTTGGATACTTAAAGAATAAATATATATGCTATGCCACAACATTTCTAAATCGATTTCACTGTATTTGCTGTTTGTATATCCAACTCGCCAAATCGAAATACAACATACAATTAATGCTAAGCAAATATGCCACGCCTACGCCTCTACTAAGTAAATGAAAAATGCTCACTCATTCGGCTGCCAAGCCAAATAACAACAAAACATTTTCATCGTTCAGCAACAGCAACTCATTAAAATTTATATTATTTTATTTATTTCAACAATAAACGCCAAATATTTGCAAACTTTACGCTTTTACTGTTTGTTTTTGAGCATTTCCTGCCAAATTTTTAAATCATATTTATTTTTCTTGAATTTATTAAAGAAAATAAACACAATTTGTTGGTAAAATTGAAGAACAATAACATCGAGCAAGCCAAACTCACGTGAATAGCCAATTTATGTGTGTATTTATGTTTGTGGCAGGCAACCGCAGCTGTTGTGCCACAAATTGATTTCCACTATTTTGCTAGCCATCTCTACCTCGTCTACGCAAATATTTCGTTAACCAATTTGATCCTTCTGCATTGTCGTTGGCCGAAAGCAAATATTTTCTTTTAATTTGAAATTTTACTAGCACAAAAAATATGCACACAAATAAATAAGTAAATAAATAAATATGTAAGTGATTAAAGTGGCAGTTGTGCGTTTGGCGTTATGCTACAGCCACATATGCAGATACCTGCTACCTGCCACTGCAGTTGGATGCGGCACAAATGCAAACTCACGCACAGTCAGGCATATCCTTTTATCATATCTATCAACTTTATGCATGCAGCTCAAAATTAATTATGTGCATTCGTTACAGTGGCTTTACAAATGGAAAAAATCAAATATTTGTCAAAACGAAAATGTCGAATGTAGAAAAGTTGGAAATTGTTTTTGTATAGCTTGGAACGATTTAGGGATTATATTAAATTTTCTGTTTATTTTTGTAGTAATATTAATTATATGTACACGTATATACATAAATGCACATCTATATATATATATGTTTAAAAAATATAATATATATATATTTTTATAAAATGCACATATCAGACTATTGAATTTAAGTTTCACTTAAGCTCAGAAATCTTTTCATAAAAGTTTAGTTTGAAAGTCAATAGAGCAAAAATTATTTGATAATATGCTCTCCCATAAGCATACATTTAGGCGTTTATCACATTATTCCAATAATTATACTTTGAACAGGGTATATTAAGTTTGCTACGAAGTTTGTAACATCTAGAAGGAAAGGTCGGAGACCCTACAAAATATATAAATGAGTGATCGGTGTGACGAGCTGAGTCGATTTAGCCATGTCCGTCAGTCTGTCTGTCTGTATATACGCGAACTAGTCACTCAGTTTTTGAGATATCGATCTGAAATTTTGCATCCGTCCTTTTCTCTCGAATAAACTGCATATTTGTCGGGACTGCCGATATGGGATATCACTATAGCATATAGTTTGCATATAAACTGAACGACCGGAATCAAATGCTTGTATGGAAAATTTTTTTATTTAATGAGATATCTTTACGATATTCGGCATGGCTTATTGCTAAAGCAAAAGGTGTAATTTCTGAAAAAAATTTCGGATCGGATGATTATTACAATTACTTGTACATATAGCTGCCATACAAACGTATAAAATATCTTTTGGGTTAGTACTATGAAAATACGTTGATAGCTTCCTTTATGTCATAACTGAAGTTTCATAACTCGAGCTTATATTAGCTTACAAATATAGAATGATCAATTATATAACCAAAATACCGCAATAACTCGTTTAGTAAAGAAATTCGGAATTTATGCGCAAACGAGCAGATTAAAGACGCAGCTACTTTGGTTCAATCTGAAGCTTTATCCCTAATACCTATTTGCAAAAAACGTGAGGGTATACTCGTACTTTGAGAAAAAGTTGAAAAATATAATATATCACAAATCTGATCTAAATATGACGAAACATAAAAAAAGAGCTTCTGAAGAAGTTTAGAAGTGACATATTTGTGCACACAGCCACTAGTCAAAGTCATTGTTCTTTTAATGAACAGGCTTCAAAACACTTCCGAATTAGTAACCCCTGTCGAAGCTAAGCCTATTTTGCTTCAATAACCTGTTCAGGGTAAAAATATTAAAAAAAAACTAGCCAAAATGCCGAGCTAAAATTCTTGGGCTCTAGGCAATTGCCTAACTTGCCTATGTGGACCAGCTGGCCATGCACATTGTGTGCTCGTCGTTCCATTCCAGCCAAATATGTTAGGCAGGTTCTCAATACGAAGCCTTCAGAAAATTTTGAAGTACTCTATATATGTATGTATATCAAAGCTGACTGCAGGATTACTCCTTCCATATATATGTATATATACATAGCAAGACAGATCTTTCCTATACCACCTTCTTTTGTGCAGTAAGGTAGCTAAATTTAAATAATTTTATTATAAGTTATCTTAAAGCCACATAAGATAGAATTATACTAAGCCCTTACTTACAAATAAAGGCATAACCAACACTCAAAGTCTGAGAATTATTCCCAAGTATCTTGTTTTCACTAGCTGTTCGGACCTAAGAGCAATTCAATGTATGAAAATATACAAAAAAAATAGCTTTTGACAGCAGTCTTCTCCGGTGATAAAGTAATAAAAATCTTCAAAAAATATTGTAAAATAAAAAATTTTCTTCAAAAATTCATATATAATTCAGAGATTTCTTAAACCTATTATTATCCGCAATTTGTTGGTAATATTAAGACACCTGATACTACCGTCTTTACCACTAGTAATAGACACATCAGCCACATAATATTCCCTCCAGCTGTTCCTTACCAATTTACTCTAGAATTTTGATTCATTGGTATACTTGAGCTTGTTGTTTTTGTCAATACAATCACTTTACGTGCAATAGTTATTGTTTTGTCGAGCTTTTTTCTTCTAATTTCTATTTGTGTTTGTTCTTTTCGATTTTTATAACACAACCGCTGAGAAAAGTGGATATTTCCGCCCCCCATTGCGCATACTCGCCCTCTTGATGTCTCATTAGAAAGTTGCACAACAAAAGGCTGTGGAAATTACTGACAAAAAATAACAACAATAATAATAAAAAAGAGAGAAAACACCACACAGAGCTTGCAGCAGCAAAAAAAGCAAACAAAAAATTTATTAAAAAAAAAAAAACTTTCGACTCAGCTAAAAAGTGGAAGCAAAGCCACACACATACTCGAAACGGAAAAGGAAATTGTCTAACAATACGGCCCCTGGTAAATGACAAAAGCAACAATAACTGCAACAAAGTGTTTCCTTTTTTGGCTGACGCAGTGAACGCGAATGCCAAGTGCCTTCTTTTGTTTTTTGTCACGTTTCTGTGGCGGCCTCGTACTTTTCCACACAGGAAATACACTTATTGACACACACACACATAAAGCTCGTACCCATGCAGCCGAACAAGGCTGTGTGTGCCGTAGTGAGTGCTGTGAGTTAAGTTGGCTGCTGTTTTGAAGTTGCACAGTTCGTGCTACAATTTGAAAAGTGACAACAGCAGGAAAAAAATAACAAAAACAACGAAACAACAAGCATTATTGCATAAAAGCAACAGCAATATGTACAAAACTTGATAATAATATGTTGCAACATTGCAAAGTGTAGCAGCAACACAAGCCTTCATTTTATATATATACCCAGATAAGTATTTGTTTCGCAGGAGCTGTGCGGTATATCGATTGTATTCAATAGGATAAAACAATTATGTAACATCTTTGTGATGCTGTGGCCCCCGTTTTTCTGCAGAGGCTGTTCTACTTGCTGCTTTAGGTAACAGGACGACGCGTGTTCGATGAGGCATCAATGGTTGCCACAAAGTATGGTAGTCGTACGACAAAAATGCGCCACAATGCTTCAGAGTGGTTTTACAAGTGCTGCAAGGAAAAATACAACGCTGAAGATGAGGTACAAGCAAGTGAGAGCGGTACTTCAAAAAGGAGGGTGTTGGTATGGAATGCGTGAGAAGACATAGTAAGGCAAGGTAATGTGTGTAATGTAAATAAAATTTCTTGCTTCATAGAAAGAGTATCGATCAGTTTGTGTGGCAGCTATATGCTATAGTGGTACGATTGAAGATAGCTTGTCAAATCAAAAATTGTTCCGTACAAGGGCTTGATTTTTGAACTAAAGATTTTTAATAAACTATTTTTTTATATTTTTTTTAATGAAATATTCTGGAAAAGATGATTTTTAATCCAAATCATATAGAAATACTTTTAATAATAATAATACTTTCTTTGAACAAATATTAATTTTTCCTAATTCCTGATGAGCCCCACATTAATCGAGAACTGGGTTCCATTTCAAGTTCAAAAGATATAGTATTTTTGAGTATTTTGATATAAAATATCTTAAAATTTTATGCTCGCGACCCACAAATTGATTTCCAAATCAACGAACAAGCTTAACTAGTAACATAATCATTCAAAATAGAGGCACGTGCTTGTTGTGGCAACTTTAACACCGACATGCTTCACATCACTACTTATCATACATCCATATCATATGGATTATCGCTATCGTGTTCGAATCGCCAGTCATGTTGTCAACAACATCATTAAATAACAAACAAACGCGACAGCAAGAACCACCAAAAAACATATGTAGGATCTGTGTATGTATTATATGTATGACAACCATGTGAAAACATATGTGTAACTGTAATAAACGCATTTAACGTAATTACGCTCAAGTAAGCATTTTTTGTGCACAGCATTAAGTTTGGACCCTTAACAAAGTATTGACAACCTGAAACCCAACAGTCTACCACACCAGCAACGTCACGTTCATCTTAGCATCCTCCACAACAGCCATAACAAAAACAACAACAACAACAACAACGACATCATCATCAGTCCAAGTGTCGCGTGCACGTGCCAACCATACCCTCACCAACCATTAGGGTATGTACATCATATGTATGTATACTTTCCACAACCATGAGGCGTTCGTGCGTGCCTCAAAGCGTTTGCCTTATTTGTGTGTCACAAAACTGTTCAACACTCCAGCGGGTTCGTGCCATTTCGTAAAAGCCTTCGGCACTTTAACGCTTACTAAATGTTGTTGTTGTTTTTTTATATTATTACAATTGAGGCTATTGGTAAAGCCACTGCCATTGCAGGATGTTTTGCTGGTGCTACTGTTGTTGTGGCAACATTCGAACAATTCATTAGGAAGAAATACACTAACATTTATATTGTTGACGGTGACAATGCCACGTTGCAACCCCCACCATCAGTATCTCCGAGAGTCAGACACCCACTCACCCCCTTGTTGCTTGCGACTACTGTTGCTGCTATGGTTGGTCGCCTTGTTGTTGTATTTAGTAATGTGACTGCTGATAGCATCACTAAGTAATTGCTGTTATGCGCAGTTTAGCACCGTTTATCCAATTTGTCGCATATTTATGCCAAATTGACAGATTTCATTATGTCCTAGTGGCGCAGATGTGGAAACCGTGTAAATGCGATAAGGTGAGTTTGATTAAATTAATAAAGTGTGATATGCAAATAAGTCGCATTTTAGATTTTATGACATTATGTGGTTTAACGGTGTACATGTATTACAAAAAAGTTGCGTAAACAAGTTTATCAGTGGTTCTGATTTGTCTAAAAACTGTATGACACTTCAATATAATAGCAACAATTAAAGGGTGTATATACTATTTATACCCTGAATAGGCTATATTAAGTTTGAAACGAGTAAAAGAAAACGTCGGGGACCGTATAAAATATGTGTATATGTATACTCAAGTAGATGAGCTTGACAAACAGAGTCGATTTAGTCATGTTCGTCTGTATATACGCGAATTAGTCCCTCAATTCTGAAGATATCGAGATGATCAAAGAAGCTGCATATTTGTTGGAACAGCTGTTGTCGGACCATTATAGCACACATACATGCTATAAGAACTGACCAATACCAATTTCTTGTATGGAAAACTTTTTTATTTAAAAAAATATCACGCAATTTGCCATAGATTGCTTTCCAAGGCAACAGTACAAATTCCCAAAAATTGTTCAGATCAGATCTATATATTTAACATATAGCTGTCATACAAACTGATCGATCAAAATCAAGATAAAGTTTTTTTTATACTTTTTTGTACTACATATAAGGAATGCACCTATGAAGAGTATTATAGCTCCAGTGCAGCCGAAGTTAATTTTTTTCTTGTTGAGACTAAAGAAATGTTGAGGTAAATTAAATAAGTCACCAAATATGTTTTTTATGACACCACAATTAAAAATAAATTTCTTGTTAAAAAAATTTAATAAGAATTAAATTTAATCACTTTTAAAGTAATTATGTACTCTTATTTCTGTTAAACATATTATTATCTAAAATACTGATAAATATATAAATTAAATTTATAAATATAAATATACTATATGAAAATAATTTGTAAAAACACTCACCACTTAATTATAGCATGATACTTCGGCAAAGATTTTACGGAAATTTAATACAAAAGCCATTGTTTTGAATTGCAACACATATCAAACACTTCTAACACTTACACCAATTACACACAAACAGTTTATTTTCAACACACACATATTGATTATTTCTTATTACTAATGAAACCACAAATTAGCTGAAGAAATTTTGCCAGCTTTTCGACATATTTTAAATTAGGCATGCAAAACATTGCAATACATATACACCTTGCATATACATAAGGTACATAACTATAACACTTTCACCATCATAGGTATACAACACATATAATATCTTTCTAAAATCTTATCATCTGATTTGACTTATTGCTTTTTTGATAAAAAATAACTTGCGGCATTGCATGCTAGCAAACTCTCTTGCTACTTTATTAATGTTTTTATTGTAACATAAACCAAAATTACCGAACTTCACTTCTATTCTATTTGCTATTGCATCAGTTATTTCTCACACCACACATACACGCACATACACTGCGCATGCTAGCAGAACTTTAGCGCTGCCGACGTCACCATCTGCTTGCATACTCGCTGCTGCGCATATTCTTTTTACTTGCGAATTATTTAAAGGAAAACTTTGCCCGCACTAAAACTTTTACATTAATCGATCCAAATACATTACTGGATTTATTTTTTCAATAAATTTAAATATTTAGCATACAATTTAAAGATTAAAATCAATATTTTCACTAGGCACACGTTACCGGTCAAATTTTTCGCGCTGTCACAAAAGGAACGGGAACTGAAAAGAACTGTGGAAAGGAGAAATAGGGTTGCATTCAATTTTAAAATAGTTAAGTTAAAAGTGAAGCTTGTTTATAAATAAAAATATTTCATATTTGTAAAAATGATTATTATATAATAAAGAAATGAATATTTATATAAATTTTAATTATATGACGTAAATTTACTCTGTGCAAGAAGGAAATATATATATTTTTTTTAAATTAGATGTTAACATGATTTTTTTTATAAAATACGTATTTAACATTTTTTAAAGCCATTATTGATCATATAATCATAAAATCAATATTAAAAAGTTTGAATTTCTCCATTTTGATTTTAATTTTTCAATAAATAAAATGAACAAAAATTATATGACTTCGTTTTCTTTAGTTACTACCGCTAAAATCAACATTAATTCGTATTTTAAATATGTCATTATTCAAAGTAAGCTATATTATTAATAGTATTATTAAGCGTTATCTTAAAATTAAATGAAAATGAATATTTAAAACATACAATTTGTAGCCAATATTAAAAAAATATATATATATATGAATTTGAAATAACTTCTCTTTTAAATTCTCAGTTGTAATAATTATATGTTTAATCATTATTTAAAAACTTTCAGTGTCACACTTTAAAATTAATTTATTTATTTTTAATTGAAATTGAGGACTAATAAAAGCACCACAAAATATAAATAAAAGTAAATATAATTTATTAAATAAAATTATTATAAAATGTAGATGCCAAAATTATCAATTTGCTCTAAAAAAGTATAAAGGTCTTTTTTATTTAAATATTATTTCAAAACATTAAATACATTTACTTACAATCATGAATATACGTAAACTTACCATTATTTAAATATAAAAAAGCTAAAGCAACCCTATTTCCTCTCCCAACAGTTCTTTTCAGTTCCCGTTCCTTTTGTGACAGTAAGAAAAGTTAAGCCGTTTGCGCGTCCTTTTTGAAAATATGAAATTTCGTGGTTAATTGTGTGCCAAATAATATAATTGTTTGAGCAAATAAATCCAATAATGTATTCTAATCGATTAATGTAAAAGTTTTAGTGCGAGCAATGTTTTCTTTTAAATAATTCGCAAGTAAAACGAATATGCGCAGCAGAGAGTTGTGTGCGGAGAATAACGTCAGCAGAGCTTGCTGTCGGCAGAGTGTGACGTCGGCAGCGCTGAAGCTCTGCTGGCATTCGCTGTGTATGGTAGCTAACGAAATGTGTAATAAAAGCGAAGTTCGGCATATTTCGAATATGTTGTACATAACAACAAAAATATAAATAGTAAAATCAATGTGCGCTGCGATGCAAGTTTGCGAAATATTTATTTATTTGTTCTGCTTAAGAGGAAAAATTAAAGATAAATCGATAATAAAGTGGTGATGAAATCAGTAATAGGTAAAGTGAAAATATGAGTATGATGGAAAGTGTTATTGTATATAGAGTTGTCTATGCTGGTGTCACTCTAGCAACAAATAATTTCAATACTAGAAGCTGGCAGAATCAACAAAGCTGAATTGTACTGGAGTTAAGTGGTGAGTGTTTTTAGTTTATTATTATTTATTACACTTACATTAACAGAAAATATGTTACAGAAATATGTATATTATATACTTATATGTATATATATTTTATTATAAATTGAATTGGGTGAAAACCATTTAATATACATATGTACATGTAATTGTTTTATTAAATTTTTAACAGCCTTTTTATAATGCGGTTCCATATTGACTAGCTGTCATACTGTGTAAAATTTTAATAAAATAATATGTACATATGCATTTCTAATTAATTTAATGAAACTATCGAATCATTTTTATTAAATATTTCGTTGTTACAATTTAAATATTTTCAAATACGTGTGCTGTCGGCAACAATTCCTTGCAAGTTCCGTTCCGTTTTCAACGCTGCAAACATTTGTCGCGAATTTTTTGTAAATTCAAATTCAAAATTAAAAAATTTCAATTTCAAATTAAATATTTATATTAAATATATTTAATAAAGCAATATTATTCTTTTTTTTTGGAGTAATGTTGAAGTTTTGAAACAGATAATGTTTTGGTTTTAATAATTTAAGGAAGTAGTGGTTAGGCGAGCGCCTTCAACGAGTGATAAAAATTTTGCAATTCATTGTAGGGAGGTACCCAACAGTAAAATTTGTTGTTCGAAATTATTTTAGTGAGCACGTAATTACAGGGATACTATGATCATAAAACTTAATCAACCGATCGATTTTTATATATATATGTATGTACTAGAAATCGACACAAAATATCAGGGCTCGCGGGTATAACAAAGGGTGTGAAGTCGACTTTCTTATATTAATTTTATTATTTCAAAACCAGTTTCAGAAAAAGTTGTCAAATAAAAACTTCCTTTGTCATAGCTGGGCACGCGTTTCACTTCTCCAATATAATTTTAAAAGAAAGAAAAGGATAGTTACATATTTACATATGTAGTTACATATTTAGTATTTTATTACAATTTAAACAGCTGAAGGTACTAAATATCATATCTATGTTATTGCAGTATTTAGAAATACATACATATATCTACTGTTAAATGCGCAAAGTTTGTTAAACAAATACATTACCTTCCCCTATAATTAAATTTATATGAAGCTTCCCGGCAACAGATATTAAAAGAGAGCGAAGGAGGCACGATCGACGGGATCAGGACATACAACTTGTTGTGAGTGGGATCTGTAATATATACTCAGTGCAACTCTTGTATGTATATTTTAAATATATAGTTTCTTGTGAACATAATGTTATTACCCATGTAGAATTCCAAACTTAGATGAAGCTTTTTTTCGGGTACAATTTTTCTATTTTAAAATCTGCTAAGGATTTGTATACAATTTTACTTTCGAAGTTTGCGTTTCTTTTAATTATTATACATACGAGGGTAGCATGATAACTCTATGATTTTATAACCAACGTATATTTAGCACGTGCGCTACAGGTCATTAAATCTTGTACGAAGATATATTGAATACATTAAAATTTTCAAACATATATGGAAATTTGTAAAAATTTTCATAGCATTTTTTTGTATGTCCATGCAGTTTTTACTTTAAAAAAAGTAGTCGTTCTTGATTGAAATCAAAACGAAGGTTTTTAAACTAATATTCCAGAGATACTACTTACGATATATCATAGACGTATATTATAGTGCGTACATTCTAAAAAAGAGGTAACTTAATCTTAATAGAAGTCGAATCAATCTGCGGTTCTTCGCGCTTAGAGTTCTTCACTAGTCTACCTGTTCCTAGTTTTCTGATGTATTATGTTGGTTCAATGATTTGGCAAGGAAACGGAGCAAAGCTTTAATGAATTCTGCGCGGATTACAGAAATTAGTACAAAATATTATGTTTTAAGCCTCCAAAGAAAAATAAAAATTATGCGATTCAATTTTTTTTTTACCGTAATTTATTTAAAATTTCTGTGGACATGTCTTCTTTTAGTAGCATACATAAACATTTGACATCTTTTAGTTAAAGCTTTGAGCTTGTTCGACTGGTGCTACGAAGTTTTGGCACTCACAGACTTATCAAATAGCACTCGTATGGACTCATGAACATTTCATTGCTAGGAAATGCATCAAACAATAAACACACGTATGCATGTCCCAAATACAGTAAAAAGTGGTGCATGCCACAGACGAGCATCACTGGCCACAGCATTTTGTATAGCTTGCAATTCAGTCGAGTGAAAAAATCAATCTCGCATTAAATGTGTAAAAACAAGCAATAATAACTAAGGGAAAAACATAAATTGGATAACAAAAAAAAAAAAAACAAAAGAAAAAAAATAAACCAAAAAGAAAACCAAATCAGCACCAAATGAAACAAACAACAAAGCATACTGAACGTATAGAAAATGTGGTTTTTAGTTTTGTATAATTCAAGTTGGGCTGCTGCACGTTTTGTTTGAAGATTATTTCCAATCAAATGAATACAATATGATTTCAGCGCTTTCAAGCATTTGCGGCTCCCTTCGCATGCAACTACTAAACTACTAATGAGCACATAATAGTGTGCGTTGCATGAAACGGTTTTGACGACAATTCGAGTGGAATTAAAATTTGACCAACAAACGATTACATTTGGCCGCAATTAAGCCGCCCTATTGACGCTACGAAATTTGTGTGGAAGAGTGTGATGAGAATGAAAAAAAAAACAAATAAACCGACTTTAATAAATATTACAAATCAGTAAACACGAAAGAAATACGCAAACAGTGGTGTGGCTGCAGTGGAACCACAGAAAATTATTTTTCCAGTGGTTGAGGGTAGCCGGCGGGAGTCTGCGGCCACTAATGTGTCAATGTTCAATGGGCGCAAATAAATGTAGAAATCAAAATAAAACGCTTACCATTATTTTGCACAGCTTCGATGGAGATTTCATGGTCAGCAAAACATATAGCAAGCGGTTTGTCTCCAAGTGGGCAACTAATAGCACTGTGTTTATTACGTCTCTGACATGAACCTTGGTTCGTGGGCGTTTGTGTGACCCACAAATAGCGCTGGTTAACCGAACGTACAAATAAGCAGTGACCTTGATTTGATAACGACATTGAACAACAACAACTCAAGGACATACAAAGTTTAATATTACCACGCATCGCCAAAAATGTAGTAAAATATTTTCACTTGATTTTGGCAATAAACATACATGCTTGCACTCGTACTCTTTTGTCTGACCCATAGTTAAACTCCTACTGTTTCTTATCGTATCAGTAACTAATGACAAATGCAATTGAAACGCCCCATATACGGTTATGCCTTTTTTGCAGATTTCGTACGTATTTTGTTTGAATTGAAATTTAGCATTCCAGCGGCGTTTGGCTGCGCATGCGCAGCTGGAAAATGCGGCAATTTACACCAGCAGCGAGTGTAGCAACAAACAACAACGCACAGGATATCATAGCACGAGGATATGGGCAATTCATGTATAGGTCTGGCAATATTATATTTAAGTATACATTAGGGTGGTCGGTAATTTCGTAAATTATTAAAACTTGTTTTGAAAAGTACTAAAAGGCTTTCTAAATTAGATTGAAGCTGTTGAAGCAATAAGACTAGACTAGTGTTAATACAAATCCGTACCAATTACTTAATGCCGAAGCCGTAAAAATAGTACGCACCAGCTACCGTGACTACTCATACTTTGCACTGCAGGCTCAAGAAGCACTTATTCAACATGAGTATAGTCTCTCCTGCAAATTGTCGATTCTGCGACTTGTTGCCAGGAACTTCAGTGCACCTGCTTTTAGATTGCGTAGCGATCTCTTCCAGGCTTTTCTCTTCAGAACTGTTTAAAATAGAGGTGCACGTGGTAGTAAATACTCGGGATAAGGAAAATACTTGATGGATAATTGCCTTTGGATTTTTCATTTAAACCGTTTAGTCGTTCATTGTTCAATTCAGTCATCTTTGGTAAAACAAAATATTTTATTAAGTACTCTTTGATACTCATGTATAGTGAAGGTCACAAATGCCTTAGAATGATGGAAAAACTGAAAGTAAATTGGTTAAAGTCCGCCTTCATTTCGAATATTGTAAGTGCTTGTTTCGATCAAAAGTTGTGTTTTTAGTGTGTGAGATAGAATGATTCTATTTTGACTAGATAATTCCATTTCACCAAATTATTTACCCAAATTTGATTTTATGAAGGGAACATAGGAGTTATAATCCATAAATCTGTCATCCTAATAAATCGACGGGACGATATCTTAAGATCTTATCAATTTTCTGAATGTAGAATCAATACTGAGTAGATGTTTTGGATAGGTATTGCAAGAATTACTAACGTTTTAACCGTGTTGAATGAGATGATCGAAATTTCTAAGTCCAATCCTTCGAGACGAAGAAACTTTTGCAGTAAAATGTGTCACCTTAACATACATATGTGCAAACACATACATACAAGCTTATGCATACGTTCGCAAACATTCCAAATCGATCTTATTTCGCAATATATCACAGCTAAAAGGCATAAAATCCAATTGTGCAGAGCAAAGGAACTTTTTTGTTTGTGCCTCAACTGCACAGCAGCGCATTTGCTCAACTACTTAGTCGAACGCTTGGTGAAATCACCAGCACGCCAACTCGATTTGATGTCCTTTCGTGCAATCAATACTAACAGGCTGTTGTCCTGCGGTGTTGTCACATTGTCCAAAAACTACTTTGCAATGTCAGCTCTGCGCAGTGCACTTCCTTGCCGTATAATGCATGCGGCGCACTGCAGCTCCTTGCAAGCTGTTTTATTTTCAATTTTATTTTCGTGTTTTTGTAGTTTTTCTAATTTCTTCAACTATTTATTACCGCTTCTTGCATTGACTCTGGGGCACTCTTTGATGGCTTGCTGATTTTCCATTTTATAACGCTTTCCACTCTATTGTTGCTGTTGTCAGCAGCATGCGTTGACAGCAAACATTTCAATAAGAAGAAGAAGAAGCACCAAAGCGATAAAGAATATACAACAAAACTGTTGCAACTAATGGTCCTGTCGCCTAGCAGGAGATTACAACGCATTGCCCATTTTCTACATAGAGTCTATATGCTGCAACAACAGCAACTGCTACGACAGACAGCAGCATGTGTGCCTATTAAGGCATTGCCTTAATTGTTCCTTAATTTCAAGCTGCGCAACGTACGATTGGTAATTTGTAATTTTGCGCACATTATTGACATCATCATCACCATAACAAAGCGAACAAGTAGATGCGTTAAAGCAGTAGAATGAGCGCACAACGAAACTAACAAGATCCATCAGTCTTTCTTCTTCTTTTTTTTTTTTTTTGTTGGTGTTTGTTTCCTGCGCATGCGTGTTGTGTACATGCGCATGTCCTTGAACCGAGTAGTGTGAATTATTTGTTGATCCACAAATTGGTTGTTGCTTCAAGCAGCTTTGTGTTGTTCCTTCGCATTTGGCTTGACTTGTCAACACATCAAGGTCAATGTTCATATTTGGGCGCTCGGTTAACCAGTGCCATTTGTGGGTCTCACTACGCCAGCAAATTTGATTTCGTAGCGCGTATGTCCTCGAGTCAACAAACCAATGGGTCAAAGCTGCCCACTTGGTGTTCAACCACTCGTTTCGTTTGTTAGCTGTGGGCTAGGTGACATTGAGATCTCCATTGGTGTTATTAGACAAAATTTGGCTAATTGAGACAATAGTTTCGTTTCGTGTTTATTCTAAATTATTTTCGTTTAATAAAAGGTGGTTGCGGCAAGCCGCTGCTAAGATATTTTGTGGATCCAATATTTTTTCTAATTTCCGTTTTTGCTTTATTTAGTTTTTTTTTTTTTAATTTAGATATATCTATTTATCATCATATGAGTACTATATATAAAATCGAGGTTTGCAGTATATATAATTGGTCTAACTGATTGTCTTAAACACGTAGCTTAAACTCGTGCAACAATAATTAGTTTAACTAGATTCTATAAAAGTGATGATTTAACTTGATTCAACTGATTTTCTTCTCGGCGTATTATACTAGTATGTGACCATGTACCAAACTGTCAGTGCCCATGGGCAGGTTTCCAAACATGTTTCAAGCTGAAGTCTATGCTATTAGGAAATGTGCAGATATTATTCTAGAAAAAAACTATCACGGGAAACGAATTGTTATTCTCAATGATAGACTAGCGGCATTTAAGGCAATATCTTATGTTGAAATCAAATCAATAATGACATTGGAGTGCATAAAAATAATTAACAGGGTTGCTACAGTAAATAACATCTTACTAGCATGGATGCTCTGGCATAGCGAAATCAATGGAAATGAGCTAGACGATTTCCTGGGAAAAAAGCAGCGCCAACCAGTCCGATAAGACCGAAACCGTTCTTCATTGTGGGCCTTTACACTTTCCGAGAGGAGCTACGAAAAAAGTAAAGGCGCCAGTAGAAATCGCCACTAGCGACAAGGGCCTGGGCTTCGACAGGTGGAAATATTTCTGGAAGAGTTTAATATGTTACCAGAAGCACTTATTAAAGTCCTTGCTAGTTCTGTGAGAGGAGACGCACATTTTTTCATTATGTAAAATTATTTTATATTAGTGAATTTATTATTAATGAAGAAAGCGCAATAATCTCGAACACCTACTAAAGAAACATCGAAGTAACATATACATAGGTAGATACATTTTTATCTGTAGTATGCTAGAAGGTCCTTGCCTTTTGTTCATTCACCCGTTTCTCTCAGCAAGAAAAAACACGCATGCAAATCGAGACATCTTGTTGATACCTGATTCATAGTAATTAAACTCTTAGAAAGCTTTCTTAAATGCAATGACTACTCTCTCGTCACGTTTACAAAACGTTTTTATTGAAATGATATTGTCTATATGTTTGAATTATATATAAAATCTTAGAAAACTTCTGTAGCTTTTTCAAACACATGTGATATTAACAAAAATCGCATTCAAACGGTATTTTGTAAGAACGGTAAGCAAATCACAAAAATAATATACTCGAATTTTGTAACAATATATTTCGAAGCTCTTAAGCATAGCTGAAAATAACGGAAATCGGAGCAGAACCACACCTACTTCACATATAAAGAAGGCAGATTGAATTTCCAGTCTATAATCAAACAAAATCTTCTTAAGGCAAATTTTCTTTCATAAAATCGATTCAATTGCTATCCTAGCCTCCAACGGGTATACTGCAGAACTTCGGAGTCTCCATATAAGTCTACGTCGAATATGTTGATTAGTAGGCATGAACTCTTACAAAAAATAGATGAATCAGATTAATATCGTCTTCTTGCTTCACTATAATGAGCAAACCGTTTCGGTCAACCTTTTGAAATAACTGTACATGAAATGGATCAAAAGGCTTTCATGCATGTTACAAAAAATCTTTAAATTTGTGAGATACACTTTAAGTTCGCCTACTTGGTTTGACTTTTAGTGTGAAAGATCTAAACAAAATTAACTCTTTCACACCGCGACTCCCACAATTTGTCAAAAGAGAATGAAGAAAGGTAAAGGCAGCACATAGCAAATTTTAAAACTGAAAGTCTACTTTTCCCAAAAAAGGTGGATATATTTCGCACAGAAACTAATACTTGATGAGCTCTCTGGATTCAAGACTATTGTGTGTACAAAATTTTTTTGTTCAATAGCGAAATAAACCATTAACCTACAATGTTGTGTGTGTGTCTGTCGTCGGTAACGAAAGTCAACGATGAGCCTGTGAAACAAAGGTATACAATATTAATTTCATTACACAGTTATACCCGTGTGTACTTGTATATATAAGAACAAAGAAAGGAGGCAAATATTAAGTAAGAGAGGACAGCAACTACTTTTAATATTTTTAAATTGTCTATGCTAAAGTACTGCTTTCGGTTGTATTCAAGGTCACCGAAAGTGAACCGCGCAAAACGTCGCGTAACTGTCCAACAACAACATATATGAAGTTATCTAGTAGTATATACAAACATTAGCGCACTTATGCCAAATACAATACAATGTTTATGTTGACTAAAGTTAACTTTTGGAAATACATATCTATTGTTCAGCTTATAACGCGATTTTATAGCGCCTTTTCGAGTTTGTAAAAGTAAATATGCGAGTAAATTAAGTTGCAAAACGACAGACACTCTGAACAAAGCATTAAATGACCGAAATCGGTAAAATAGTTTTAAAAACTAGCCTTTCTTAACTTTCTATTATTCGCCGTTTGAGGTGCAAGCACACGTTCGGCGATCGAAGGTCACAGGTAGCCATTGTTATTTGAAGACACTCTTAGACATTCACATAAGGTACATAAATGAGCGTAGCATTTTCCAAATCGCTATGCTTCTGGCTTTTTGTAGACACGACGAAATTTCATTCCACGTAATCAGGTAATATTAGGGTTCGGACCAATCAAAATCGCGCATTATATTGCAAATATGCTTTTTACGAAAATTTTTTCTTACTGACCAAGTAGTTTCAGTGAGCGGAAGATGTTTAACATTTTTATTTCTTTTTTCAAAAATTTTCTTTTTTTATAATCAAACTATATACAAATTTTACCCTCAAATCCAAAAATTTTTCCATACAAAAACTTGATTCTAATCGACCAGTTTATATGGCCGCTATATGGTATAGTTGTCCGATTTAAAAAATTCGGAGATTGTACCGTTGTCTTAGACCTATTTTGTTCAGGTCATAAATATCAGTATGATATATTGTATATAATATTATAGGACAAAAAAGGGTCTCATCTATAGCTGATAGATGGTATCTAAAATGGTGGAGACTATAACTTTTTCAAATATTCAATAAAAATAAAGAAAACTTAATTCAACACTCAACTTGAGAATGCAATACGCTTTGAAGGTGCGCGCGCAAGCCTTGCCTACATCACTGCGTCAAACGTCAACAGTTAATTTTGCTGTCAACACCTAAGCATGTAATCGCTTTGATCATGAAACCAAAATGATTGCCATTAACTCGATCATCGAGATCATTATCGACCAAATGAGGCGGGCAGGCAAACGAAACGAACAACAACAAATAAGAAAACACTTATTAGTATGCATGTATGTGCCGTGGCATGCACCAAACGAAGCGCCATGAGTTGCAGCGCTGAAATTAAATCAAAAAGGCTTGAAGCAACTCCGATGTACATATGTATGTAGTTATTCATGAAAGAAAATGACAAAAAAAGCATAGCGTGAAGATCGGCAGAAGAAAGTTTTGAAGGTGATCAAATTTACTCGAGCAATTCATGTCAAATTATGACAAGGCGCCTTGTCATGTTTGCGGCTAATGGTTGGACGCAGTGCGCCAACAATGACGCTCCAAAATGAAAGTACCCAAAAAAAAAAAAAAAACACAACAGCAATGTCAAAGCGACAATTTGACTCAGTTTGAAGCGTGTGCTTGTCAACGACCGGCGACACTCTTACGCAGCTTGCGCGCGAAGACGCCATGCGCTGTGGCAAGCACCATATACGTGTATAGCAGATAATTTCTTCTTGTCCCCTCCGCGCCATTTGCGCAATTTTGTGGAGCGATTTTTGATAAGTATTACATGTGTTGTCACATTAGTTGCCGTCAGTTGGCGCTGCTGTTGCAATGACATGTTTTTGTTGTTGCAACAAAAGGCTTAGTTGTTGTTGTTGTATTATTTTTTTTCGGTCGTCTTTAGCCACTGACGAACGACATTGCACTATTGTGCGCCGCTAGCAGTTGTTGTTAATGCTGTTGTTGTTGCAATGTTGATTTTGTTTTTTTTGTTGTTATGCCCACACTACCATTGCTGCACATTGTGTCTAGTGAAATATGACACTTTGTTGAGAGCAAACATATGCAATGCTTTTCGTGCACCCCTTCTGTCCGTCCGTCGGTCCGTCCGCCGCAGTTAGTCGCTAACGTTCAACACAAGTGTATCAAATGCTAAGCATTCAACTTGGCCTGTAGTTATATGCACCGCGCGCCCCACCTACTACAGCCGCTGCATTGTTGGTGTTATAGTATTTGTTGTGTTCAAAAGTCGGTTAATTACAAAACAAAAATGCAAAAAAAGGAAAAATCAAAAAACAAAAAATTATGAAAACTCTAATAGTCTACTTACACTTATGTGGTGTGCTGCCACTTGTTTCAAGGTGTCCATTTGTATGTCACACATGTGTATCTACATTTGTATGTATGTATGTAGGTATGCCGCCTTTTGTTTGTGTTGTATTTGTATGCGTGTGCGTTGTTGTGGAAGCGAATTAGAAAAACACTTTTCTCAAATTTCAACGTCAACAAGACGCAAAGATCAAAGCTACGCCGCCGGTAATTGAAATTTTAAGATTTTCATTTTTCGTTTTTTTTTTTTGGTTTTTTTTTTGCTTGTTACTGTTGCTTGTGGGCGAAGGCTGTGTTAGCACTGAAGCGAAAATATTTGGTTGGAAAAACACGTGGAAAATGTCACTGCGACATGTAAATATTTTATAATCACATACATATGCACATAAGCATACATATATGTATGTATGTATGGTTGTATGCACTTCAACACTTCTCGGCGCAGTTACTCTTAATATGGTTGTTAGTTGCTCTCTAATTTGAGGAAGTGTGTCTTCTTGAATAAATATAAATATTTCCAAAGTGGTTAATTACTTTGAAGAGACCTTGGATTTATGTATATATATATATATAAACAATTTTATGCTTCTTAAAATTTTTATTCGTATTATTATAGTTTATTAACGAAAACGTATTACAATTAAAAATGAAATAAATTGCATTAAATGGTAACCCTGCGCACCTATTATATTATAGTTAGTTAATTGCAACTCTGTCCAAAACCCGTTAGTATTTCATTTCAACTAGGGTCCCACGTTCCAATGCTAGTTCCATCTAAATAATCGATATGAGCCCAGAGAGCACCAAAGGGAACCACTTCCAATGTGAGAGAACCACTGAGAATCAGGGAGAATCAATCAGAACCAGGAAGAGCCACTAAGAACCATGGAGAAATATTAAAAGCTACTAAGAATCAGAGTGGAACCGGTGAGAGCCAATGAGAATCAGTAAGAAGCAGGAAGAGCCACTGAGTACCAGTGAGAATCGAGAAGAACTAGGGAGAGCCACTAAGAACCAAGGAGAATCGGTAAGTACCACTAGAAACCCGGAAGAATTAGTGAGAGCGCCTAAGAACCACGGAGAAATAGTGAGACCTACTGAAAACCGAGGAGAAGCACTGAGAACCACCGAGAACCAGTGAAAATTGGAAGTGTTACTGAGAACCGGGTAAAATAGTGAGAGCTACTGAGAGTCAGAAAGAACTAGGGTGTACCACTAAGTACCAGTGAGAACTGGTGAGAACCACTGAGATCCGGGGAGAACTCGTTAAAGCAACTGAGAATCATTGGATATCCAGAGAAAGTCAATGGGATTTAATGAGAACCAATGAATACCATTCAGAACAACTGGGAACCAGGGAGAGTCACTTAGAATCCTCAAGAATCAGTTATAATTACTGAGACCGAAGGAGAACCGGAGAGAACCAATGAGAATCAGGTATAGCCACTGAGACCGAGCGAAAACCAGGGGGGAATACTGAGATCACTTTACGAATATGGCTTAAACTTCCACACAGACTAAAAGTGTACTCGTATTCCTTTACAATGATAGGATCGATTTGAACATTCAAGAAACAGCAGCAACTAGTGGACAAAAGTAATGTTGTTGAATATGAGTATTTACTCCAGACTGTTTAATGGTGAGTCTTAGGCTTATTCTAGCAATGTCGGAAGAACATTCTCTCTTGTAAAAATTTAGAAGTTATTAGAGTTATTTCTTCTTTATTAATATTATACTCGGCGAGTTTTTGAGTTTTAAGAAAGGCCAGCTGAAATGGTTCTGAATCATTGTTTGCAATATAGTCCTTCTCCATTTGAAACGATATTTTATGGACTTGGTACTTTTTTGAAAAATTGTAATTTCAAAATATTTTGGAAAAAATCAAAAATTTGTGTAAGAAATTTAGATATCTTCTCGATTTATTTAATGATTTCTTAGTTTCAGATTAACTTCTCAGAAACTTTCATAAATTAACTTCGCTTGATTTCTTAACAATGGCTTCTGGTATTAGTATTAGCAGGTGATGTGGGAGTGTCTAAATATGGAAACCAGTTGGTTTTTAATACATTTTCACCTGTTTTCTAAACACAGTTTCAAATTTCTCAACAGCACTAGCATTTAAGACATGCTCTCATTTCGGAAAATAACAAAAAAAACAGCTGAATTCGCGCTAATCCGCACAAAGTACTCACCAGAATATCGCAAACGCTTAAAGAACACCGACAACAGTTGACTTCGTGCCATTCTAAGAACATTTCAAATTGCAGCTTACGTCAAATACGCATTAATAAACAGTTAATAATTCAATTACGAATGTTGACACCAACCAAATGATGACATTTCCAACTAATCTCTTTACTTACACGAGTGCCGCTGCATCGCTCGGTGCATTGTCAACATTTATCACCTGCAACGTGACTCTTTGCAAATCTAGCGATTTTTTTTGCTATTGTTGTTGTGCATTTTTTTGTACCTTCTCAGTGACATTGTTGCCACTTGTAGGCAGGATCAAGTTGACGGCGGCGGTAGCTTCTACAATACGCTGCCAAAGAAATGTCACAAATGCCGCCAACGAGCGGCTTCCTTTGAGCGGCATTACGAAGGAAGATGCAGGAAAGCAGTGCATAGGAGAAAGAGAGAATAACGTGCGTTCCAGGAGCGAAGACTGCTGACTCGGCAGCGCTGGCGATTGGTTGAACAAAGTGTTACTGGCAACAAAGCCTGGCCAAAATGACAACAACAGCCGGCTAATAAATGCGTTTTTATATTTTTTGTTTGTCTCAGCCGCAAAATCACACAAGCAGGATGTCTCAATTAGATCAAGAACTTTACACACACACACACATGTACAGAAATAGTGAAATATTTCCTTGTCCATGACATTGTGTGTCGCGGTGACAAGCGGCTGCAAAATGCCGGCCATAAAGGCATCATCACCTTCCTCGCCGCCTCACAATGTGTCCTTGCGTTTGTATGTTTCTTTGTGTGCTTGTGCATTCGAATTCGTATTGATGCTCGCCGCCGAAAAGTGAAATGAAAGGTGAATTGTTATAACCGCACTGCGGGACATCTTGATTTGTACATTTGGCCGATTGGCGGCCGTACAGCGGTTTGATCCTTCGTTGCCGCGTCAACGTAGCGTAGTAGCGACCGAGCGTTGCACAAACAAAACAACAAACAAACATGCCGAACGCAATAAAGGACGACAACAAAATCGCTGAAACAATCAACACGCGTAATGCCAACGGCCGGAATGTCACACACACACACACATACATATGCATGTACAGGCATGTGTGGCAACAAAAAGGATATGGGCATTTAGGCGCTCAAACGGCTGTGTTGAGCAATCAGAAAGTCAAAGAGCGAACAATAGACAATGAAATGACTGCTGTAATGTTATAGCACACACCCATATATATATATATATTATATATATATACATACACATTAATAAATATGATTACATAAATATATCTGCCGCTTGGTTTTCTAAAACACACCTTTCGGTTGGAGCTTAACCTCAAAACAATGCGTGCAATTGAGGGTAAACACGTTTTTTCTAAAAATTTTAAACGGCCAAGTAAAATATTTAATGCTGAAATTACTATTGCTTTTGGGTTACACTTTGGAGAGAAAATGTGTCAATTATTATTAAGTAAGACGTTTAAGAACAAAAAAATTTATGTTGGAAGCTGAAAACTGGAAACTAGATTAATCTAAAAACACTTTTGCTAGTTCCGATTAGTATCTGCATCGATTTTTTTATTTTCTAGAGATTACTAGTAAAGATGTGGAATGAGAAATATAGCCCCGATAAAGTTAGTCACTAGAGAAATTGCACCAAACTACATACTCCTGAAATTCCTGCTCATGCATTCCAAATTTTTATCAGACCCTCTAAAATATTTCTTAGATAAACGGAAGCAAGCGAAAAAGCATTTTCTGGGCTCTAGAGTCTTGATTCAATCTTGACAAGCGATTTTAACCACATGGTGAAATTGGCCAAATACTCTCTAAATGTAATCAAACGGTTACTTCATCCTTAAAAAAAACTCGTTTAAGAAAGAAGAATTGGACAAGTATTAAACAAACTCAAATATTTTTTTTTTAAGCATCTTATAAAATCAGGTATTAATATTGGACTTCTAATGTTTTCTTATCTTCTCGACCTGCCTTAGTACTCCTCAGCATCGAGTAACTATTTCCCGAACTTATGCCTCACAATGAGTAAATTTTAGAGAAATCACGAATATTGTTGGGTCCTTAATCGATATAAGGCACGTCTTTAGTCACTGCAGTAAACTATACTTAATAGGTTGTAGAAGCGCAGATATGATTCATAACTTAAGTTTCAGGCTTTAAAATAAAGGCCCCAAAGTAGACTGCCTAACTTTTGAGATTCTTGTGTTTATAGCAGCTGACTCAGATTTCTATTTTCCCAAGTACTGCTGGTTCTACGGTAACTTTTGCAACTGGTTGGGTAGTCTTTTTTACTACTAGTTGATAGTTAACAGAATTTTGGTAATTCCGTAAAGGTTACCTAACTAAATCGTTATATCACGAGCAAAAACTTTATGCTCGAGCAAGTTTCTAATCGTCGAAAAAACTACCAAAACTTGGCAAGCTTGAGCTCTCTTTTCACGTAAGCCAAAAGATCCAAGCTTGCTCAAATAAATCTTCCTTTTTTATGCTGTTCGTACAATAAAACATTATTTTATTTCTCCTCTTTTAATCCAAGTATATCTGAAGCTAAGGTTGTAAATCGGATAAAGTTTTATTATTTGACAAACTGTTTAAAAGTTATCGAACTTTGTTATACATTGTTACTCACTATCCCGCGTTGGTCTCTTCCTAATACAAATTACATCCAAAAAGCACTTTCCTATAATTAGAACAAGTTTTTTTCAATATGGCTGGTAGTCAAAACTCGTCAGAATCCTAGCTTTCAAAAGCTTTCCTTACATTTTCGTTGTTGTTCGAACATACTCGTATATTATATCTCTGTATATTATATAGGTGGGTTGTAGATAGAGTGTAGTGTCTATAATATCGCGTGTCAAAATAGTACTGATTCGGTTTGGCTCATATTTTACAGATTCTTGTGATTGTGGTTATCTTGAAAGACTTTTAGTTTTGAAATATTAATATCTTTGGTATTGGCCAAGACTTAGCAAGTGGCGATGCGAACAAACAATTTGCATAAATTAAATAAACTCATTTAATCAGAAGGAGCACGAATGACCAGCGATTACACTATTTTATTGAGTTATCCACATAATGTCTAATTTAATTTTAATATTGCTGTATCATGCAATTTTTTGGCAAAAGAGCAGAGCTACAATTTAGCGAATATTCGATAGCGAAGTGGTGAATCGAAGGCGGTTAGTAATGTTTCAAACAATGATGTACATATATACCAGGCTCAAATTTATCGCAATTATACATATCCGTACACATTTAGTATTCAAAAACTCGCTTTAGGAACCTTTCAACTACTTGCAATTAAATTCGATGACACTTTTTTGCTTTGTGGTTGAACATATACTGCCAATGAGAACATGCTGCTTCCCACAAACCAACATTTTATGACCGTTTTGTGCATAAAAAACATTTTTCACGTCGCAACCATTGCTTTGTCCTGCTGATTGAGTTATTTCCATTTTCCAATTCGCCTATCAATCCCTATATCCTCTTACGAACATACACATCATAAAACCAACGCCATGTACAAATGCTTCAACACCAACAACAACAAGAATGAACAAAGAATAGCGGAGAATAGAAATAGCAGAGAAATGATTAGAACGTCTAACTGGTGGATTGAATCGATTCGTCACGCAGATTGCGAGACATTAAAAGTGATCATTTGACAACAGGACGAAAATATTTTCATCCATTGTGTACATACAGTTGAGTGTAGCAGAGCTGCAGGACACCCCCAATGCGTAGCCAATCGGAAATGATGAAATGGGCGATATGTACCCGGGCGTATTTGTATTTGTATATGTGTATGAGTGTTTGTGTGGCTTTGTGATGGAGAGTAGCTGAAGTTTACGATCAATGCGGTAGAATAGTTATGCATTTGTTATTGTTTTTGTTTTTCTCAATTTTAGTGTAGTTCTAGCTATTGGGAAGAATATGCTTGAAATGAAATGAATTGAAGTCAAAAATCAAGAAAATTTTAATTTTTTTCTTAAGTCAAATTCATGCAAAATTTTTCATTATTTTGGAAAAAATTACAGTGTTGTTTCATATTTAAGCTTTCTTCTTAGTAATTTGCATCTAAATAAGTTTACACTTACTTTTTAAAAATGTTTAGCTGCGCGCCAAAATGTATGCTACGTTTTTTTGACTCCCCCTAGACAGTCGTTTCTAGAAAGTATTTTGAATTCACTAAATTATAATATTTTTAGCTACTCAGAACCCTAGCTAACAACTACTTAAACCCCTCTATAAACACTTTTAAATATTGTCACCCTCTTTTTTCTCCAAATTCAACTCAACAACGCTTCGTTAGTCTTATACAATACCTCTGTCATTTTGTCACACACCAGCTTAGTCTATTGCTTTATTGTCTCCTTAGTTAGTCACACATTTGGTCGCACATTGGTCGCTCTTCTCAACCGCTCATATGGTCACCATAATGATCACATGATCATATAATCACTTGCGGTGCTCATCTGCAGTCGCCTTTAGTTCCACCATTGGCATCCACAAACTTTTACGCATAAACTGCGTCATCATTGGCGATAATATACCAATTCTCTACATTCAAAGCAAAAAGAATTGCAAAATTCGTTCCTCGACGTGAGCGCAGAACTACTTATGTTGGAGATCGAGAGCTCTTTTTCTGCGATTAACTGCCATAATTTGGCTGTGTGGTCATCTGCGAGGCATGACGAACTGAATTACAAGCAGATATGTAGTTGGACAGTTTTTTGCAATATTCACACCATGAAGTTTCTGATTAATGCTATGACAAAATTTGTTAGATATAGATTAGAGCTACTAATCCACCATAATCTATGATGATTTTCTTTTATTAAAAGTCTAATTTGGCACGGTATTCTTTTGAATATTTGAAAGTATGAGAGATTAGACAAGGTACTGATTCAAAAAGGTCTATTCGCTGCTAAGGGTACGAATTATTATTCAGTTGAAACTACTGGTACGAATCTTAAATCTAAATCAGCAAATTTTTGCGTTACACTCAAGATCTGGGGTTTGATCTAAATTTGGTGTGTGAAATCCTTTTAATTTTAGATGAACACTATCTTTCAGTAGATCGCAAAATAACGCTGATAAGTCTTGGTTTAGGAAACAAGAAGATGGACATGAAGCCGTCTTAATAGTCTCGTCGGTTTTATCAAAGTTTTACGGAGCTCTCGGACATAAGTCACATCGTAAGGTTATGGGCAAAGAGAAGTATTATTTATGGGATAAACTTTATAACCTTTAAGTCGAAAATTCTCTGGGAAGCTCATTAAATTGGTCTAAATTATTGTTGTTATAATAATTTACTGGCTCAATTAGAGACTTTCTCGAAAAAATTATAAATCTACCTACCTATCTTAACAAATCCCTAAAATGTAACCTGTAAGGTATAATTACAATCATCTCGCAAAAGGATGCTTTCTACAGCTATTACAGCCCTGTTCATATCATGTCGTGATCTCGAAAATATATAGGCGAAACAATTAATTTTTAATTATTTTGAAGAATAATGTATAGATTAGTGCGTCCCGATCCCGAAATATCAATACCATAAATAGTCCCGTAAAAACATCGGGACTTAGATATTTGATAATCGACTAAATAAAATGTAAAGTCAAAAATTAAAATTAAAAAAACTAACTTAATAAAACCAAAACATATTTATATAAAAACCGCAGGGTACTGTGATAATAATATCGAGATCCCGAAAATATAATATAAAAGGGTACGAAATGATTTTTTCAATGTCTACATTTATTTTGAATAAAAAATATATAAATCAGTGTAATATTCGGGATCCCGAATTTTCAATACTATAATCCCGAAAAAAATCGGGATTTGGAAATTTTATAAACAAATAAATTCTACAATTTATCGCATTTTTTATTAGACTTTAACACACAGTAGTATATATTGTCAATATAATATATAGATGTATATAAATATGTATAGATACATACATATGTACATAAAAAATTATCTAGGTATATGTATTGTTTAAATATGTGTCAGAAGCTGCTTATTTCTGATCTGAAACCATATAAGAGTATTAACAGACACACTAGCGCAACCTCTACCCTCTTGTGTACTATTTCGCAGCATATCCTGCACGTTGTTGGCGGTCCATTTGAGCCGGCCACCAGGTCCCATACAACTCAAAGGCGATTATAGTGTTTTAAATCAATTAGTTTTGTCGATATTGTCATAATTCGTTGCAAAACGTGGTTGAATATGCCGAATGTGTTGTTGTACCATGCTTTTTATTTCAATTGATTTTTCAAATGCCAACTGTGACTCTCTCTCCCTCTAAGGATTTACACAGCGAGCGACTGCCTACCGAATGTAATGGCTTCAAACGGCCCACAGTGGCTGGCAATTGCTCGCCCACATACTTGTAGTACACATACCTATACAAATATACAGCCATATTTACTTGCATGTGTACACATAGCGTTGGAAGGATATAAACAATAATTTGTCGGCATCCTTTTGCTGTGCCACAGTAGTCACGCTATTTGCAAATTTTCAACTCAATTAGGAACTCGAAAAAAATTGGAAAAAAATCACAAAAATATAATGAATCGAAAAACTGCGCTATAAGTATGCATGTACCTATTTGTGGGCGTATGAGCAAGCGCATGAGTTGAAATATTTTTTACTTTGCGGCTTTCGGCTTTCGTGCTTTGACGTTTGCATCGCTTCGCAAGGATCTGCAGACTGCCTGCTGACTAACTCGTCGGCACTGACAATTCTATTTCGGATTTGGCTGCTCATTTTTCAATTGTTTTCGTTGTTTTTGTTGTTGTTATGCATTTTTTTCGCCACTTGTTTGAAATTTGCCGCCAATGCGCCACGATCGTCGGCAAAATTGAATTATCGACAATCAGGCTACTGCTACGGCTACGGTGTGCCGTTTTCGCTACTCATCCTTCACATGTTTGCATAGTCAGTCTGCTTTCTCTTTGCTGGCTTGGTATTTTTGTTGTTGCTGTTTTTTCTTTGATTTTTTATTTTTATTTTTAATTGTTGTGCTTGTTTTTATTGTTGGCTATTGGATGTCAGTCAGTGTTGTTTGTTGCGGTACACAGGCAAACAAAGTGGCACAACAGCGGCAACAACAAGAACCACAACAACAAAAACTAATAAAACTGTAAATACATACAAACTGTAGTACATATGTGCGCATTTTGGAAAATGAAGATATCAGCCAACACAATGGCAGGCAACAACAAAGTGGCATGTGAAAGTGGCCGCGCGCAAAGGACCCCAAAGGACTCAGCCAGTTTTAATTGTACGAAATTGTGAAAGTGCTCAATGCCGGCAAAAATTCAACTAAAATACATGATTTCTACACAAACACACATACACTTATACATATATGTATATATAGTTGTTTTGTTAAATGCGTGTTTCGAAGGCAAATCGCTTGTTTTGTCAAGTTGTCTCGATATCAAAGCGCACCGCCAATCGGACCACTTGTGGCGGCACGTCTTCATTATCTACTTGACTTGCCCACTTATTGTTGCCGGTCGACACTTTAGCTGTTGTGGCAGCATAATTGTTGTTATTTTTTCTAACTCTAGTCCTTTTTTTACACAGGCTCATTTATATATCTAAGTAAATTTAGAGATTTATTAGTAATCCTTTGCTGGCTGCATTTGAATAATGTTCTGTAATTACAGAGCAGAATGACTAAATAAACCGAATTTGAGTCGGGTCTGGGCCTATTATGTGTAAGCGATAATCCTCCTACGAGCGGGTTTTGATTAAGGCGAAACGACAAGTATCCTTCCACGTCAAGCGCAAAAACGAAAACTAAATTGGACAAGAGGTTATCCGCTTTCAAAGTGAAATAGAGCTGAAAAAATAATTATATTAAAAAAAAAAAATATTTATTTGTAACGCGTTTTTGGTCAAAGATCACGAACCGATTGATGAATTGACTAACTGCATAGGAAATAATATGAAATGGGTGCAATTTGCTACCAGTTTGAAGTTTAAAAAGCGCACTCCGACAGTTTTCCAAAGTAGTTCTAGTTCTAATAGTCATTCAAATGGCGCTATAAACTCGAGTTTATATATTATTAGTATTCAATATTCGGTCGACATAATTGCTCAGCAGAGTCGATAATTCAAGCAACAATGAATCGGTTTCGCACGTTCACTTTAATGGAAAATGGGCATCCTTAGAGAGGACGTATCGAAGAAGACCCGAATGAGTCCGTCCGCCTATCTACTTTATGAAAGATTTTGTCATTGTTGAGACGCCGTTACATCCTCAAAAATCACTCTTTGGTGTACGCTATGGGAAGAGGGAATTATTGGTCTATATTTCTTCAAAAATAAAGCCAGCCATAATGTTACAGTCAATGTGGAACGTTATATAGCCATGCTTTTCGCGCCTGAAATGGAGGATGTTGATGTGAACGATCTTTGCTTCCAACGAGATGTCGGTAGATGCCAAATAGCCAACATAGTAATCAATTTATTGCAGGACACCGGGTGAGCGCATTATCTCGCATCGTGGATCTGTGGCACGGCTCCAAGAACGTGTGATTTAACACCGCTAGACTTTATTTTGTGCGGTCATGTGAAGTCGCTTGTTTACGGAGATTAACCTGAGGCGATTAACGTCTTGAAAAAGAATATTGCAAAAAATAGTCGAAAAATGGTCGCAATTTTAGTCTCTCGGCTTGAATTTATTTCAACCAGCCGCGGCGGTCACTTACCCAAAATCATTCTTAAAACAGAATGACAAACGCTTATTTTTGTAATAAAGCTAAATTCTTGGCCATTACATTCAATTACATGCATTTTATTTGTTCTTGAAAACCACATGTCTAAAAATACACACTTTACTATGCTTCAGCTTTCATTAAACTCCCCTTGTTTTGATTTTTATATAGATATATACTTTTTGTAACAAATTGTTACCGAGAGGCTGATATATTTGGATGTGTAATAGTCTTGATAGCTTACCACTACTTCGGGGATTGACATTTAAGCTCGATAGGTGTCGCAGCTAACGATATATTCAGAAAATACGCATGCGTGAACCAATTTTGCTCTTATTGCGAGATATAAGATACAATAAATACTTTTCACTTTACTAAGCAGCTGCCACTAAAACTACCTTCACTCTAGGCACTTCCAATTCGAGCCTAGTTAGCGTACAAAACGGCCGTTAAATGCGAGCCATTACAATCGCCTTTCAGACCTTCAGTCTATCATAACTACAGCCAGTTAGTCAAATAAGTATGCCGGTGTGTTCATTGCAGTCGCATTATCGACCACATTTCACGGACCACAATAGCCAGCCGAAAACGTTACGACACGCTTTAATGCCTATTCAAAAAGCAACAAAAAATCTGATACTTAGCACACAGAGTAAGCGCGTGAAAAGCGAGTAATATTAGTGTCACAAAAAGACATCTTTGTTGAGCGCTTTTGTAGCGCAAACGAGGCTCATTTGCTGAAATAAAAAACCGTCATGATTACCTTCAAATGTTACGCACGCTTGGCGGTCGCCAGTGATTATGCCCATTTCTAGTTTGCCATATCATGTAGATGCGTTTTGGTCGCTCTTCCAGTCACCCATTTGGTCACACATTCGGTCGCAAATTGGTCACTTTCCTCAACCGCTCATTTTGGTCAGCATGCTGATCGCATGATCGCATGATCACATGATCACTTGCCGTGCGCATATTCCCTTGGCTTTCGTTGCACCATTGGTGGAACTTTTGTGCGTATTAAACGTCATCATTGGCGATAATGTGCATTATGCTGGTGATTCTTCTACGTACGTAGCAATTTCGCTAGCATTCGTGCTACGGTGGAGCGCTCAGCTATGTAGGAGTTCCTGCGCTTTGCACACATTCCGATTGGTTGATTTGCTTGTGTGTAGTTTGTGGTCATCGCTTAGGCGTAACGAAAATAATTTTACCACACACGCATATATAGTATGTTAAGAATAGATTTTGAAATCATAACGGTTTCTTATATCCTTCTACTATATGCATTATTCAACCATTAGTGGTACTAATGCGCTGTAATCTGTTCTGATGTGGTCAATTGGACCGTAAATTTGTCAGGTCACATTAGTCACACTCTGTATGATTTTTTAAGTCCTATATACTTGGGTGTTTATTATGTACAAGATATACCATATTTCGATGCTTTATATAATTCAAGTCGAAAAGTTATTGATATTTTTGTTTTTTATATTATTTCAAAAAACGCAACTTAAAAAAAACCTTATGGTACTGTCTCCCAAAAAGCAACTTTTACGATTATTTTGGTGAACTCTCATGTATGCTTTTTTTTGTACTAAAATGTTGATTTCTTAAGTTTTATCAAAAAAATATCATCGTGTGCACCCACCTTTATATTATATAAATAAGCCAATTAAATCCGACATCAATTTCTAAACCTCAAAAATACTCGTATATGGAAAGATTCAAATAACAGACTTTATATATATGTTTTCGGGTCCGTGCAAACCAGCCTTTAAACATTTGTATATTCAAAACTATCATACTGATTCAGTAAATACTATTTGTTGAATATTCTATGCTGTTACAACAACAACAATTATTTCTTTTCATTTTCATATTATTTATACATTTTTTTACAAACCTATGTGCATATATAGTTGTAGAAACGCGCTTCTTTCAAAATATGCCCCACATATTGTAGCTTCCAAATTAGATTAAAACAATTATTTTTCAAATTTAACCTTATTTGAAAATTAAGGTTGGTTTTCGCTTTTTTATTTAATTTTTTTTTATTTTAATTTTCTAAAAAGCGTTATTTTTTATATTTATTTTTTTTATTTATTTTGGTTTTTCTTAAACTTATTTTTTAAAAAATAATATTTTTCGTTTAAAAAAATTACAATATTCTTACTAGAAAAAATTTTGGAAATTTTCTGAAATTTTTTTAAAATTTTTGTTATATTTATTAAAAACATAATAATTAAAGTTTCGTTTCAAAAACTGACATAAGCTATACTTTTACTTTTAAATAATTTTTGAAACTTTTTGATTTTGTTTTAAATTTTTCATTTTTGTTTAATATTTTTTTATGCAATTTATTTTCGAAAAACAATTTTTTATTTAAAAAAACTGGCATTAGCTTAAATTTTATTTTTGAATATTCTTCAAATTTTCTGAAAAGTTAATAATTTTTTATCTGCTTTTATATTGTCTTATATTTATTTTCTAAAAATAATTTTGTTTTCTATTTCAAAAAATGACATTAGCATAATTTTTGCATTTAAATATATTTTTAAAACCTCTTTCTGAAACCCTTTTTTTTTTTAATTGGTAAAATAATTTGCTAAAAAACAATTAGTTTTGTTTCGAAAAATGGTATAAGCTTATAAATATGTTTTCAAATTTCTAAAAACTTTTTTTTTTAATTTTTTCTTAATTAATTTTTTGTAAAAAAAATTTTTTTTGTTTGTTTCAAAAATTGAATTTTTTTTTAAACTTCTCAATTTTGTTTTTGAAAAACAAAAATATGTGTGCAAATTTTCTAAAACTTTTTTTTTTTAATCTTTTCTCATATTAATTTTCTGTAAAATATTTTTTTTGTTTCAAAATTAAATTTTTAAAATAATTTCTCAATTTTGTTTTTGATAAGAAAAGAACTTGTTTTTCAACACAAAAACAATTTTTGGCTTTTCCACTTTTGTTTTCAAATAGATTTTTTATCACCTAAATTGAAATATTCAAAATTCAGTATATTTTTCTATAAACCACTTATTTGACATTACAGGCTTTTTCTTTGAATTCCTTAAGTTTGATCTATCAAAGCTCTTTTAAATTTTTTAATCAAGTTTTCGCAATATAGTCGCTTGAACGACGAATTTGCATAGCTAATTGGTTGGAAATTTTATTAAAATAATTCTTTTTTACACCTAGAGGCGAAAAAAGACAAAATCGAGTTAAGTAATTTTACTAAATTTCCATAAGATTATACAGCATATATGAAATATAATATTTGAATCGATAAAATGTCATTACTTAGCTACTGAACTAGACTAATTTAATATTTCTAAACATTTCTATATATCATATTTGCATATGTATGTATATATATTATTATATACGTGCCTTCAAGCAGCTACTACGCTTCAAGGACCATCAAAGCCATATAAATTATACTTCAGCTTTCACAAAAAGCTAAAAATTCAAAATCAATTGCTGCCATAGTACACATATCTATATGTTTAATATGTATATTTTCTCATGCTCGTACATACACAACTATACATATACTACAATGTATGCGATTGCAAGACATTTCAACTGTAAATATTATACAAATGTTGTCGTGCAAACTTCAATAACAATTAAAGGCTTAATTAAAAGTTGAAAATATTGTCGGAAAAAGCAAAAAATATGAATATTGAAATACATTGAAGTATATACTCACATGCATACACATATGTATGTATGAGTTTTGAGTTTGCACAGATACACTGTATATATATATTTTCACTTAGAAACATTTAAGTGTTCGAGACATATTCACTCTGATATAAATTTTATATAAACTTTGCTTTTGCTGTTCAAGTCTACAACAGAATTATTGCTGCCATTTGCTGTGCTATTTATCGTCTTTCTTGTTACCCCCTTTTTCCGAAAGCATAGCGCGTAATTGCATTTAATTGAATACCTTGCAGTGTTTAATAAATAAATTGCTGACAGACCGCCCAGCTTTTTTATTGTACATACATACATATGTAGATATGGTATATGTTAGCATGGCGATATGTTTTCATATATATATAATAGATATATATTTCTAATTTATTGCGGAAATGTGGCAAATATTCTAATAAGAACTTAGCAATGACCAAGTTTTGCTGAGGTACAAAGTTAGTTGGCACTTCATGACCAATATATTATATTGCAGCCAACGTCTTGGCATTTGTAACTAGTTATTAATTTCTAAAAAATCGTTGCTATTCAATTTTACTAAAATAATATTTTTTTTCTAATTTTTTAAAATTAAAATAATATTTTATATATAAAACTTCAAATATTTCGATTAAATTCTCATTTAAGTCGTTTTTATGAAACTCGTTTTAAGTATTTCTAAAGAGATTCCATAGTTTTTGCGTGTAGAACTAGAAACTCAAGAAGAATTCTCTATATTTTCGGCGCACCGTTCCACTAGCAATACTTATTTTTTATTTCTAGAACTAACTTTACGCCTGTATTTTTTTTAAACTTTTTAAGAACCGAGATAATTTGCAAAAAGACCTAAGCATTGATCTAGTCTTTAAAACCTACCTGAATTTAGGCCAATTTTTGGAGGCTTATTTGAAATGGAAAAAATAAATGACTGGTAATGAAACTCAGCATATTTATTAAGTACATATTAAAATATGAAAATCCAATTTAAAAAAAAAAATTTTTTTTCAAAATGGTCGCCGTGGCAATCGATCTCTTGAGGCTCTCGCGGCAAAAGGCATCAATTGACGGAATTTTTAGCTAAAGTTTCAGCTATCTGAAATAAATAAAAAAATGTTGAATCTTGTTCATGAAACATGTATCTTCTAGTTATACAAAAAAAAAGGCAAAAAATCAAAAACTGGCCGACATTTTTTGTGTCAAAAAGGGTTGTTTTTGGTTGTTTTGGTAACATAACTAGAAGTTAACGCTACAAAGAAAATGTGTGCCAATTTTCATAAGAATTTTTCTGTCCGAGTTATCTTGCACGTCAGTTTAAAAAAGTAGTTTTGAGAAAAAGGCGATAAAATGCATTTTTTTCTTAATAAATAATGCGCTTTTCATTCTAAAAATTTACAGGCATATTTTTAAAATGTTAAACTAACTATTTAAAAAAAAAAATCGATTTTTTTTTATTTTACATGTATCTCTCCCCTTGAGTACTTTCTATATTTTATCTGCTTCTGTGCCATATTTCTATGGAGAAGTTTCGAAAAATTGGAGCTCACTAGAATAATAGTATCATAATATCAACTTATACCTTAAACAAAGCAACCTGGCTGTGATTAATTTCTATACATTCTATAAAATATTGAAAAGATAAATTTAGAGTTAGCAGAGTTCTCATTTCGAGTATACTATCTCCGATTTTATGCATCTGTCCTAGAATGTAATTAAGCGCCACTCTATTTAATTAGAGTTTAGCTTCTATTATAATAAATCAATAAAGATTTATCTTGCCTCTAGTTTTTCATAGAAGGACTTGATTTTGATCGTTTATGGCAGCTATATGCTATAGTGATCTGATATGCAAAATTTCTTTGGAGATTACATTGTCGCCTTAGATTACTCATAATAACAATAATAATAACTCATGCCACATTTCGTGCAGATACCTCTTCAAATGAAAAAGTTTCCATACAAGCACTTGATTTCGATTGTTCATGGCAGAATCAATCAGACATGGCTAAAACAACTCAGCTCATCATGCTGATCATTTATGTATATTTTATAGGGTATCCGACGTTTCCTTCTTGGTGTTACAAACTTCGTGGCAAACTTAATACATCCTGTTCAGGGTACAAAAATTTATATCTCGCTTCCAACTACTTGAAAAATTTTTAGGTTTCACATTTTTGTATTTTTTTGTAGGAAATTGTATGCTTTGATTAAAAGATATAACGGTTGAAGTTGGAATATTTTAAGGAACATTTTTTTTTTATGAAGTTACAGAAGTTACAGTTTCGTAGGAAATTAACTGCTTCACAAAAATAGTCTCTTATTTTTGATTTAGGTTTTTTAATTTTTTTTACCATATATATTTTCGTTGTTTTTTGACGATTGATATTTCGTAAACGCTTAATTAAACCAAAAATAATTTTTTAATCCGCCTTCATTAAAATACATACATACATACATATATATATGTACGTATGTACATTGTGTATATACACTTTTATACTTGTTTTTTAATTGAAACAATTAAGTTACAACAAAGTCCATATGTAAATAAACTAACAAGCTAAAAACAACAACAAATAACAGCATAACAATAAGAAAAAGCAACAACATACTATGTTTTTGTTCTTGAGAAAAACTCAGAATTGTCTATTTTAGTGAGAAATAAGTAAATAAAAATAAAATTCCGCTATTTGGCCTTATTTAGCAACTTTAGCTATTTATTTTGACTTTTATTTTGCTGTTGTTGTTGACGCAGTTTGCCCATTCGTGTACGCTTGCATGCAAATCAACCCTGTTTGGATTGTTGTAATGGATATTTTGACGCCAATGCAAGAAAATATACAAAATAAAAACAAAAACAAATGCGGAAACAACAACCTCAACAACAACGTGAACTGCAGTAGGGCAGCAACGCAGAGGCACAGGTAGGCGCGGTGGAATGCAAAAAAAAATATGTTTATATGTACATATCATGCCCTTATAAAGCTTAATACAGGCTATGTGTCAATATACATGTAAATATATATTTATATTTATATGCATATATACACACTAGTACACATGTACATATGTATGTATGCGGCACCAGCAGCATGCACAACATACACTACAAAGTTAATAAATAGTGTTAACATAAGGGTGGTTTTCCACAAAACCACAACAACAACAACAATAACAAGTCGTTCACCACTTGCCACTACTGTACACACACATATGCACACACACATTCTTGCGCGACACGTAAGTAAGCTACACTGCCTAACTTCCACAAATGTAGATTGTGGAACGCAAGTATGGCTGCCGGCGTTCCGCTGTTGTTGTTGTTGTTGCTCACGGAAAGGCGGAGTCAATGCAGTCAACACAAGTCAATGGAAGGTAAACATTTTTGTGTGCTGGTTGGCAGCGCGTGTGTATGTATGCGTGAGAGCGTGCGCACACTGTTTTCCTATGCTCTGTGGTGCGACAAATGTTTGCTAGGGATCGTTTGCTGGCGCGCGCGGGTCCAGGAGAGTGCGACTATAAATGCCGCGCCAACTGCGCTGGTAGAGTCAGTATTGAGTTTGACTTCGTCTTTAACGATTGTTCGCACGCTTGCATTTAGAGCGGTAAACCAGTTTTTCTTGCAATTAACCAAAACAACAACAACAACAAAAATTTTAAATACACACTAGTTACAATAGGAAGCAAGTTAATTTGTAATTAAATACAGAAAACAAAAAAGTGCAAAATGGTGCGTTATTACAACAACATGGAGCATACCACGAATTTCTCCATCGATGCCATACTCGCTAAGGGCTCGACGCAGCCACTGCCGCAAGTACAAACGCAAGCGCAAACAAATCAAGCGCTTTATCAGCGCGCACAACAGCGCACATACCAACAACCAAAAGAACAACAAATTCAACAAACACAACAATTACAACAAAATCCAATGCAAACTTATCAAACGGAACAGGCATACGTGAGTGATGATCTCGCCAGCATCGACAGCTTCGAG
Organism: Bactrocera oleae; assembly: GCF_042242935.1. Lineage (NCBI taxonomy): Eukaryota > Metazoa > Arthropoda > Insecta > Diptera > Tephritidae > Bactrocera > Bactrocera oleae. The sequence continues at coordinate 5,566,513 of NC_091537.1, read as the reverse complement.
ACACCATCACGCACCTCCACACCCATGAGCAGTGGCGCCGATTCGCTAACCTCGGGTGAGGATAAACTCGATGAAGTGGAGAGTGGTGAAGACTATGAAGAGGAGGATGAGGAGAAGGATGCGACGCTTGCGGACGCCAAAAGCGATGGCGATAAGCACAAGAAACCGACCTACAGTTATAACGCGCTCATCATGATGGCCATACAGAACAGCCCCGAGCAACGCTTGACGCTTAACGGCATCTATGAATATTTGATAAAACGCTTTCCCTTCTTCACGAAGAATAAGCGCGGCTGGCAAAACTCCATACGCCACAATTTGAGTCTCAACAAATGCTTCACGAAAATCCCACGCAGCTATGACGATCCTGGCAAGGGCAACTACTGGGTTTTGGACCCTAGCGCCGAAGAGGTTTTCATCGGTGAGACTACGGGTAAATTGCGTCGTAAAAATCCTGGTGCGAGCCGTTCACGTTTGGCTGCCTATCGTCAAGCGATGTTCACGCCACTAATGAGTCCTTATGGTGCGCCACCAACAATCTCCACGGCCTATCATAACGCTCAACCATTTGTCGGCGCTGCCGGTTATATGGGTGCCGCAGCCGCTGCTGCCGCCGCGCTTTATCAACGCATGCCGCCACCATTGGCAGCAGCCGCCGTCTATCATCAGGCCGCCATGTATGGTGGAGCCGCACAAATGGCAGCCGCCGCAGCAGCAGCAAGCGGCATAGCGCCACCACCACCAACAGTGACAGCCGCATCATCGCCAACAGGCGCACATCATTTGCCGCTTGGCTATAATCCGGCGGCTTACAGTGCTATGCCGACGCTACAAGCGCCGCACATGACCAACGAGTTGTTCCAACGCATGCAGTTGTTTGGCAAATTCCCCACCAGTTAAGCAATGCAACACCACACACACACACATACACAAATACACATTACAAGCGGCTGAGCAGGTGGCAGGCAAGTTTATTTTGGCCACCATGTTTCTAGCGGCGACGGCGTCCACCACAATTGGGCGCTGTTCGCACTCCGACGGGCATTCGATTGGATAGCACAGCGACGGCAGGGCAGTTCAAGCAACGTGAGATGTTAACAAAGCGCCACAGCGGCTGGTCAATATGGGTCTAACGAGGTGTTTACGTGCAACTGGGCGGCAAAGAGAGGCCTCCAGTCAATCAGCGGCTGCATCGTTGAAAATGAGCTGGGGAGCAGGCTTTCCCAAAGAGACAAAGATAGTATATGTCTGAGCGAAAGTTACCAGCATTAACAAAAATGCATTGTAATAAAAAAAATCAAAAAAAGTTATCAAAATAGTTGTAATCAATAGTAGTACTGTATTCAAGAAATTTTGAAACAAAAATATTATAACATTTTAACAATAGACAAATTTACGCATTTATGTACAAACAAAAGAAAAAAAAATTAAATTAAATTATAAAACAAATTAAAAATATTTTTTTATTATTTATAATTATAAGAAACTTTACTTACACTAAAGATTTTTGGAAATTATTAGAAAATATATATTATATATATATATATATATATATATATATATACACATTGTTATTTTCCAACAGGCAGGATAATGAGAAGTCATCCTGCTTTCTGATTATTTCGTTTTAAACTTGATGTGTTTCACTCTTCTTCTTCTCGCAGCAATTTTCGAAATCTGCGTACATCAGTTAAGCTTCTTCGATAACCTAATGTAAAGAACGCTTTTTGAAAATTTGGTTTGATAGTGATATTTTTGCTAGAAACTTCTCCTGCTTAAACAAATACTTCAAGGCAACTCGCTCTCAGAAAGATGAAATATCGACTTATGTTATTAAACTAACATGAGACATTAATTAAATGCCTTGATTTTCAAGATCAATATTCTATATTCGAGGCAGGTAAAATCCAGCGCTCTCACGAATTGTCCTAATCAGCCTAAATTCAAAATTCCACCTTTCCTTTATCCGCAAATTCCAGAATTATTTTTATACGTAACTTTTTGTTATAAAAAATGTTCCTGTAAAGTGGATACAGCTCTTCCAGCTTTCAACATAACCGACACTTAAAATAATCAAGCTGGATCATTCTAAATTACTAATTAATTTCACAGAAGCGTATATTATCACACATAATAGTATACTCAACTCCAAAAAAAAATATCCGTAAAGAGTTATAGCAACAGAAAAGTGCATGTAACCCAAAAAAGATTTGTAAAGAACGTTCTTATAGATGGTTTTTATGCCACGAGAAGGCTAAAATAAAGTCTATTGTAATAATACCCAGTAGCTATTATGCACAAAAGTGCTAAATGCGATGATTTTGTGCTCATTATGTCGCTATCGTCGTATTACTTGAAGAGTCAATCAGTAAATTCACTGATTTCTGCCCTAACGAGCGGATTTTTTTTAGAAGAAGCTCTAAAAATGTCTCATATATCTAATTTGTGCTTCGGGTATATTCTGGCTGGAATCAAAAAATAGAATGTTAAAGAATAATTTATAATAATTAAATAAATAAGGACACCTACGATCTCTAATCAGGATAAGTCTGGGAGTTAAAAGCTTAGGTAGGCAGAAACTTCTGAAACTTCTGGGTGTAGTGCTAGCTCTATGCTATATTTTTAGCGTCACTAGTTCTACGGATTATGTAGCATAAATATTAATGAACCGATAACACCTATGAATATATATTAGGGTGGAGCGAAAATTTTTTTTTTGCTTAGTCTGAGGGTAAAATCTGTAGATTATAAAAAAAATTTTTTTTGAACAAAAAAAAAAATTTTAACATCTGGAGTCCACTCAGGTTTTAAAATAAATTTCGAGTTACAATTTTTTTTGGACAAAAAGAAATTATTTTTGGTTTAAACTCTTCACATTTATATAAAAATTACCGAATTTGACAGTTATTGACTCAAACTTTATTTTAACGCTTAAGGAAAGCATGTTGTCGTTTAAGAAATTTTTTTAAAACTTCAATAATGACCACAAATTTTTTTTTTAAGTTTATAACTTTTAATTGGCCAGAAAGAGGACTATCCACAGCATCTAGAACACTCCAAATTTGCTTTAAAACTGAGAAACTAGATGTTAAACCAAAAATTTTTTTTTGCCCACAAATTATCTTTTTTTTATAATCTACAGGCTAAGCAAAAAAAAAAAAATTTTTTTCATATCATGTACATATATTTTGCTTAGAAACCCCAACAGCTTGATACGATTTACAAAAGTTCCACGATTCACTCACTTTTCATTCCGAAAAAGAACTATTCAACGAAGGAACGAAGTATTGTCGCAATTTCTTCACTTGCGTGGAAGTATGTAAGTAATTTGCCAACAAGAACAGGCTTTAGAGGTTAGGTTGAAAAATATATGATTAACCTATAAATAGCCATCTGATGTGGTGTTCTTAGCGATAAAGGCAAAATTTATAGTATTTCAAACACATAACCTGGATATTGATGTCAAGAGTTTAAGTAGCGAATTCTCTCGCAACTTTTATCTGAGCAACAACAAAACAACATTAGAAAAAAAGTAAATTTATTCAAAACAAATATTCTAAAAGCATCACTAAACAATAGTTAATTATAATAGTATAGTAGTTAATAGAGCTTTTAGCCCATTTTCGTCTATTAATTTTTTTTTTAGAATAACCACCGTAGAAACTGCTAATCAGTTAAAAAAATCTTTCTAATGCCAGCATTCTCACACGTTATTTACTCTTTTTTTGTTATTTTCTTAAAAAAATTGTGCGCTAGTATTATTATATCTTTATTCTTTGCATTCTACTTCCATAGCTATTCAAATCTAATATACATTTTTCAACACCATTGACTTTTTCGTCTTAACACTTCATAATTCCACGATTTGTCACATCGTTTGTGCGCAAACATACAGATATGTCTTTTTTATTATAAATGTTTTATTACTGTTGTTGTTGTAATTTTTTTCCAATTTGTTGTTGTTGTAATTTCTATTTTTATACTTTTTTTTTGAATATTTTTATATATTTTTTGTTGTCTTTTTACATTACTTTTTGTTGTTGTATTTTTTGTATACTACATTTGGTTGTTGTAGTCTGTATTTATTTTTTCTTCTTTTATTTGAGTTCAAATTCTACTTCTTCTCGTTTCTTTAATTGTACTGATCTTTGACAAATCTCCACATTATCCCACATTCACGGCTTTTGATCCTCCACCGCCAGTCGAGACAACTCGCGGCGGCCTATTATTCTCTGCTTCCAGCGCTTGCGGCTCAGCTCAGCTCGTACGCTGCCCAATTGAACCCGATTTGCTTGTAAATGACTTAATTACGTGTTGAATCAAAATTTATGTACACACCAACAACAACACATACTACATCGGTGCGTGTGTATAATTGTGTGCCGCCGTGTGGTGCTAGTTTACGTGGGATCAGCCGAAGGCAACAAGTTGATGGGTCAATCTGTACAAATAATAGAAACAACAAAAAACGGTCATAACGATCGGCAATATGTTTAGTGACAAGTCCAGCTGTGAGGGTTATAACAAAATAGCAGACATATGTACATGCAAACAGCAACAACAATAAAGTGAGGGAAGAAATCTTAGAGAATTGTTGAAGTGAAAAAAAAATTAAAAAGCAAATAAGATGTTTAGAAGACAAATTGTGTAAAAAAATCTGAAAAAAAAATTACAAAAAATAAAAACAACAATTTAAACATGCAGTCAGCTAACAGTCTAGCATTTGTTGCTGGTGTCGGCATATTCGTTGGATATGCATAAAAATATTTTTTATTATTATAATTTTTTTTCTACATTTCACTCACTTCTGTTTAGCGCTAGCGGGTGAGCTAACGCACGCCACAGGAGCCACAGGTACCAACCCGGCAATGTGTTAACTCCTCGAGTCCACAACTGCGGCCTGCGCTTCTTCCTTGGCTTTTGTTAGCATTTTACTGCCTGCAAATGTGCGTGCAACATTTGTTGTATAACAACAAATTTGATTCCATGCGCATTTGGTACTACCTTATTTCTTATTTTTTTCTCCTAAAATTTAATAACTCTCATGAAAGGTGAAAGATGAGACGCTTTGCGCCTGTGAAGATGGCTTACAACAACAGCGCGCGTTCGGTCGCGTTTAAACGCGAGTGCGGAGGCGTTATTTGGACCGCCGTAAAAAACGAAGAACAATAGTAAAATTTTCAGCGAAATCGGTTAGGCTTTTCTAGTCAACGACTGTTGAGCGTGTTGGCATGTCTGCAATGGCAAGTTGCCTATTTTCTTATGTTGTTGTTGTAAGCGACTATTGAAATATATATGTACATACATATGTACATGTGTGACCCCGCGTCCAATCGCTCCGAAATCTGTTCGATTGCAGCCTCAGCAGCAGCGCAAGGTGTAACAGGAGCCTCACGCACTCTCTCTCTCTCTCTCTCTCCCTCTTTCTCTCACTATCTCGTTGCGCCGCGACGACAATGAGGCGGCAAAACGCTTTGATCAGCGAGCGTTCTTATAGCAATCAGCTAGCGCGCTGTGAGTAGCTGCCTTTACTTGCTTGCATTTGTGTTGTTTTTGTTTTCGTTTTTTTTTTTGTTTTTGTAAGGAGTTGTAGAACTTCAAAAGCATGTGGAAAATGGGCAGGAACTGTGAAGTTGTGGAATAAAAAATAAAATAAAACAACAACAACACAATATATGTATATCCATAGTAAGTAGTTACACACACATATATGCAAACATTCAATTAAAAACAAAATAGCGGCAACAGCAATATAAACAAGCCGGTGCATTTGACGTGCAATACAACAACTAGCGCGCTTATCGCTTGCTCTGCAGCGGTAGCCGCTGCTTTGGTGAGTGGTTGTCGGTTGGCATTCCACGGTTCCCCCAAACCAATTGTCCCATTAATGAGCTGCATTAAATCGGGGAAATCGCTAATAAATGTTGTTGTTAATGTTCGAACTTCATAAATTATCGAAAGTTTGTAAAGAAATTCTAAAGAGTTGACGAAAAGAAGGCAAGCAAAGTACAATAAAGCTGGTCCAACTTAGTGGGCTCAACAGTTCATAAAACCCTATTTAATTTAGTCAAATAAATAAGAGATTTAATGCGATGTGTTTGTGCCCAGTGGCAGCGCTTTTATTGTGTTATCTAAATAGGGTGTCTATTTTTGTTGGTCGATGCGGGTAGCGCGAGGCTGCGACGCGAACTCAAATGCAATACAATTTTTATTTAAAGAAATATAGCTTGTAGCCTTATTATTATTTCACTTAATACACATTTTTTTTTAATTTTCTTTTTAACTTCAAAAAAATATTTTTTTGTGTAATAACATTTGAATTAAAATTGTTTATATTTTTTAATCCCGTATTTGAGAATACAAAATAAAAACAAAGATTTAATAACGCTTACTGGATTAAAAATTAAAAAAAATTTAATCTCACATACCGGATTAAAAATTAAAAAAAAAAATATTTAATTTTTTAATCAAAAGAAAAATTTTAGTTTTTAATCCCCACATCGAGATTAAAAAATTATTATCTAATTTTTTAATTAAAAAAATCACAACTCTGACCAGAATAGATATAGAATAGAAAAACATCGCTCTTTATTAGATTTTTTATGCGAAAAAATTTCAATTTAAACATTTTTATGCCAAAAATTATATATTTTCTTGGAATTTTATAATTGCACATTTGTACTTGGTTTCAGGTTTAGATAAATAAATCATATAAGTCCAAAACGTACAAATTAGTTAATCAAATTTTCATCTCAATAGGGAAGGAAGAAACTTCAATTCTGCAATTATATGAACCGTAAAGGGTATTAGAAATATATTTTTTATACTTTTTAAAATCATTGTGTTTGCCGTAAAATGTTAGCGTAGCTTAAGTCGACTGTGTGCAATTTACTTTAAACAAACACACTCTTGTGAAATTAGACATTATGTTTCTTCTTAAGCAATATGTTGGAACCAAAGGCCTTAAATTGCATTAAAAAACATGTAAAGGATATTTCCAAGGTATTTCAATTGCAATCAAAATACTTTTATTAGCTTAAGTCGACCGCGGCTACCGTAAGTGAAGGTAGATTTGCTATAACAAATAGAGTTAAGTATAATATTTTGTATTAAGCTATTACTTTTAGACACAAACAAGAAAAAGCGTTAATTTCGGCTGCACCGAAGCTATATAACCCTTCACTAGTACATTTCTTATTGAAACAATATGTTAATTTATTTGATTGTAATTTCAAATAAAACGCTCCCTTTATTAAGTAATTAATAACTATTTAACACTCAATCACATATTATATCATCTCACTTTTTGTGTTATCAATTTCTGTCTCTCCCTTGCTTATCCCTCTCTCTCTCTCTCTTTATCTCTCTTTCCCCCTCTCTCTTCCTACTCAATTGTCAAGCTGTACGATCAGTAAAAAGATCCAAGAGTGTACAAAAATACATATGCTTAAAAATAAAATAAAAGATTTTGTGCATATTTTCGCAAGAATCGCCGAATCCATAATCGCTAATCCACCGTGTCTTGGCGTTCAGCTTACAGCGTCTATTTGCTGAAAAACAAATTGATTTGAAGACTAATCCTTTAAAATTAAAAGTAAGGTCAATATTGCAATGTTTGAAGGCAACAAAAAAGTAAGCCTGTGAGGTACATTGGCTGTAACGGAGGTATCGCTAGGCTGGAGATGCCTTTTAACTTTTACCTGCCAAATACCGAAATAGTTTATGGAACGGAATATGACTTTTTTAAAACTTTCTTTTGGCAAAGTCCGTCTGTCTGTCTCTATATATGCCAACTAGTCCCTCAATTTTTGAGATATCGATCTGAAATTTTGTACTTTATTCTTTACTTCTTAAGAGGCTATTCATTTTTTGGAATCGCCGATATCCTACCACTAAAACATATAGCTGCCATACAAACTGAACGATCAAAATTAAGTCCTTGTATGGAAAACTTTCTTATTTGTGAAATAACCTTCGCAAAATTTGGCATATAGTATTGCTCGAAGCAACGGTCTAATCTCTAAACAAATTGTTGATATTAGTCCACTATAGCATATAGCTGTCATACAAACTGAACGATCAAAATCAAGATAAACATCTTTTATACTCTTTTATGCTAGAAAAGATGCAACTGTGAAGGGTATTATAGCTTCGGTGCAGCAGAAGTTAACTTATTTCTTTTTCCTTTAACAAATTCAAAATTCCTAAAGTTAAACGTTAACATCCGGTTTAAAATTTCTAAATTCAAAAATATCGCAATTTCAAAAATTTCAAGTTCAAGCAATATTTTGATAAACACACCCAATATTCATTCAATTATTTGAATACATTTACTCTCTTTTATACTCCTTTTTAGCTGCTTTTTTCACCTCCCAATTGTCTTTTTACTGCTTTGATTTGACTTCTTTATTTAATTCTGTGTTTTATTGTTGCGACAGTTTCTTGAAATTAACATTTCAAAGGCCAACAAATGTGTTACAATTATTTGATATTATTTTGTTGTTTTCGTTTTCCCTTCCCACAACGTTTTTCCTCAAAAATTCCCCACAGCATATTTCAAATTACTCTGCTCCCCCTCATTATTCTGCATTTTAAATCTTTTTTTTTTTTTATTTCAACAATTTCTTATTCCTTTTATAACACAAAACGCTTCGGAATCACTTGTTTATCCCGAACTTGAGCAATCCATCAACATTTGAGTGGCAGATGCAACAACAAAGTGTATCGGCGGTGGCTGCTGCAACTGCTGTTGGCCGCCGAGGCATATTGTAAAAACATTTCAACGGCGCATTTCGCCGACAAAGTGCGAGTCTCAATTCAAGTCCATAGCAGAGATTGATATGAGTATAATTCATGAATTCATTTGTTTGTGTGCGTGTGTGTGTGTGAAATTTGTTTGCATTTTCGTAAAGTTAATTTCAAAGGAAATTCCTCGTAAAGATTATGAATAAACATAAACATTATTGGAATTACATACTATTTACAATATACTCAAGTTGTTGTTGTTGCTGCTAATGGTTCTACAGGCTTTCAGATCATTTCGTCAATTGCTTGATTTAAATTTTTGACTTTTTTGTTTTTGATTTTTCACTTCTTCTTGTTGTTGTGATTTGGGTAGACGAGCCACTTAGGCGAATGAAAAGGAAACATACACGAGTCAAATACTTCTCGATTTATTTTAATATTCATGATTACAAATCACAATACGCGCCTTTCCTAACCAGTTAGTGAAGCAAAAAGCTGGTCAAAAATGTATTACTCACGAACCTTTGGGACTGACTGACTTCCAACGGGTAAAAAGTCGCGCAGAATGGTCAACCTAATACGAGCACATAATCCAGAAATGGCTCTTGCGATTTGTGATGTTACGATTTTTTCTAACTGATAATATCTCAATAGATGGAACGTCATCAAAGAAGCTATAGCTAGCTTCGAAGTCGGTTCGAACACTCAACTTTAATTATTAGTTTTAGAGATACCGAAATTTGTGTGACAATTTTGGTGAAACAAATCGGTTTACAAGCAAAAGCTAACAATTTCGGGTTGTAAGACAGGCAAATACAAATGCTGGAGTTTAAAAAAGACAATATTTTGGTAAAACAGCGAAGGGATGGTTTGAAGAGAATTGAGATGATTATTGGTTTGTGCTCCAATGTAAGGGCAAAAGTCAATACTCGGAAGCTTCTGAAGCAGATTTATGTAAGGAAGGAGGTGTTACTAAATTTGGAAAGCACTAGTTTTAATATAATATAATATCTAGAAATGAAGAGCTGTCCTAACGCCTAATACACACATCATAATTAAGCTACAAGCTTTAAAAGTGATAACTTAAAACTCCAGCTGAGTGTATATAGAAACTATACTCCAAAATTCAAGTCGGCTCATTAACTACCAGGGGATGTTGTTCTTTAAACTCATACTAACCAGCATTCAAATCGAATCATAAGCTACTAGAGGATGGAGGTCTTAGAACTCAGACTATCAAACGTTCAAGTCGGCTCATTAACTACCAGGGGATGTTGTTTTTTTAACTCATACTAAGTTTGTATAGAAACTATACTCCAACATTCAAGTCGTATCAAAAGCTACCAAAGGATGGTCTCCTTAAAACTCATACTAACCAGCATTAAAATCGAATCATAAGCTACTAGAGGATGGAGGTCTTAGAACTCAGACTATCAAACGTTCAAGTCGGATCATAAGCTACCAGGGGATGTACTCCTTAAAACTCATACTAACCAACATTTAAGTCGGATCATCAATTACTAGGGGATGGAGGACCTTAAACTCGGACTATCCAAACTTTAAGTGGAAGTACCTTTGAATATCGCTAAGTATATACTTTAACTCGACAGCTTGCCGCCTAATATAACCTTCAAAACGTTTTACACTGCCAAAAAGTATTCATTCTTAGATCAGGTATATAAATATAATAAAAAATCATATATGACAGCATTCCCAATATGATAATTATGGTCTCATTTTTATATTCTTCTAACTTGAAACTCAGTTATAATTATTTATAATTTATAAATGTTTATTAAATAAGGGATCCTCAGAACCTCACTTTTGTTAACTTTTTTTTAAAGTCTAATCATAGTTTTTGGCATTGAATAGATGAAAATGGCTTCTAAATTTCAATACCTTTCAGACATTCCTTATCCTTCAAGAATAAGATCACACAACAAAGACTAGATTAAAAATTTTTCTCCTTTGCCGAGTACTTCGTTAAACACAAAATGCATTTACTAAACAATGTTTTAATAAATATTAGCTTATGTGCTAGGTAAATCAGTTAACCGACCTTTTAAAGCAAATATTATTCACACCCAAAACAGCTGTCGCAAGATCGCCGGGAGATCTAAACTCCGAGACGCTGTCAGCCTAAAAACAAATAAGACAGCAACAAGAAAGAAAGAAAAGGAACAATTGTTTTCAATAAATATTGGTTTTCTAAATTATTAAGGCTACTTCTTTTTAGCTACTCTCTTTGCAAACACCAGCGAAGCAGAGATCTACCAAACTACAGCTACTGCAAATTTGACACACAAAACCCCATCGAAGAGATAATAAATGAAAAATGGTATGTGCGGCTGTGTGTATTTTGTTGCTAATAACTGGATTTCACAAACTGCATGTGTGCATGTTTAATCCAAATATGTACAGGCATTGGCGTTGTTGTTGACCCACAAAGAAAGGCTTAAGCCATTAATAGAAAAAATTTTGATCTATGTTGCCCTTAATGAAAGCCGCTTACAGTTATTTCGATATATCTATATTGTTTTGCGCAGACAATATTTGTAAGCATGTTTGCACTTTCCACACACACACACACGCGTGTACATATGCGCACACACACGAAGGACTCAATAGGGGACAATTTGCAATGCGCGGTTAACAATGCAATAGTGATGGCCGGAAGGCCGGTAAGCAGGGTGGAATATTAGAGCAGAAAAATGTATCATTGACACGTACTAACCGTATACATACCTATATACGAGTACATACATACATACACACTCGTGTTATACACATATACAACCTTTAATCATTATCCAGTCAAGCAGTCAGCTTGCAAGGAGCAATAAGCTTAAGTGTCAGCAAAGAAGTGTCTAAAGGAGCTGTATGGTATGTATAGTATATGGCTCTATTGCATCTGGCGGCCGCCTTTTCGCTTCACTGACTCTCTCGCCATAACTCATTTATATTCGGCCTCTTCGCTTAAGGATCAGCTAAATGGCTTAGTGAGGCGGTTGTTGCTCTTTCGACACCATAGACAAACATTTAAAGACTTAAATGCTTGAGTGTGTAGGCATGACCCTGTAGGAACAATTTTGCGGATGAGTTCTCTTTGGTCGTTGAATTGCGATCTTATACCCGTTCGATTTCATTTCAATTCATCTCATTCGGCAACTCGTCCATAAGATAGTTGGCTCTTTGTTCCAAAACCACTCGGTCCTCCTGGAAACCAATTTTGTAATGTTTTATGTTTTTACAACCAGAACAAGCAGATTAATATTGTCTCATGTTTCATTTGAAACTCAGTCGTGGTGTATTTTTTTAACATTTAACTTGAACTCTTGATTTAATTTCTGATGCATTTTTATAACAAGTACCTCGATTTTTCTTTTTGGCTTGAAAATGGAGGACGGAGTTAGTGCATTTGGGAGCCCTAAGTTATGAAACACTGGAAGAGGTATCGTTAGTGAGGCCACAGAGTCTGTTGAAATTCGCATCAAGCGCAGGTATACTAAAAGATGAGTAGTCCTCATGGACTTCGTAACGGAACTCCATCTGGTATCGCAAAGGACCAAAACTGATTTATGCGTAGCTAATTAGCCTGCCAGACTAACATAACGTAACCTAACCTCGTTTTGTGATAAAAGAAGTCAATATTTCTTAAGAGTTCTTTGTGAAGGAGCTTGAGTTGAAGAAATGCTCAGGTTGCTCGATTTTTCTTACCTGATTTCAATTTCCCTTTATATGTATATGAAATTTCAGAGAACCTCCGAAAATTTGAACCGCATCTATAATAATGGGTTTTACGAATATAAAAAGGATTCTGGAAAAGGCTACTGGCAAATATATCAAAATAACAATACAAATATAACATAAGATACCCTGCTGAAATACTTTGTAAAGACTTTACTAAATGCCAAAATTTCCTACAGGGTTAACAAACTTCCCTACTCGCGTGTGTGTTCATACATTCGTAAATATCTATACTCGTATATGTGCGCGCTCGTGTAATCTGCGCACTTAACCCAAGTAATAAGATAAGTAACTTAGCCTTGTCTTACTTGTTATCCTTATGAATTAGGCGAAAATGCATTTCGAGCAGCTCAAAGCTGCACGCACAACTACAACGCTGCAACCAATCCAATATACACTGTGCACCAATCCAATTCGGCAAACACGCTAGCACAAATCCATGCAACAACCAAGACAATGTAGCGACGCAAAGAAATGAGATCACTCATTTAATGCTATCCGCTTTAAGTGTGTGTAATGCACAGATCAATTGGGTGCAACAATGTGGCAATGGTGCACAAAGAGCCAACTAACGCTATGTAGCAGCAACAATTCATGACAATGTTACAAATATTATTGTATTGCAACAGGGCTTTACGCATACAATCCGCAAATAGCAAATGCACTGCTAGAATTCTTCTTCTTCTTCTTCTTCTTCTTATTCCTGCCATTGGGCATCCTTCATATCTTTTCAACATTTTCGCCGCATTCCTTCGTTTGTTTTACACTGTTGTATTTGTGTTATATGCTTTTGCAATTATCGCAATCAGATCAGTATTATAGGCACAATGCAACCGTGCGTCTCAGGCCGGATTTTGCAGATTGCATTTGTTAAGAGGTTAAGAGCTGAGAACGCGCTGCGGTTGGACATATTTGGTTATAAGTGTATTGAATCCAATTCGTTAAGTATATTGCAGTAAATGTCTAAGTACATAAGCACTTAGACATGCATACATACTTACACACTTACATACATAGAACATACACACATACATAGGAAAATATGTGGAAAATAATGTGATAATTGTGAAATGTGCTAAGATTTTAATGCGCTCACCTTTCCAACTGCTGACGAAGTAGAGCTCCTGAGAAGCAAGTTTGCTCACACGCGAATAATCACGAAGTGGATTAGACAAACAAGTCTTCAATTGGTCTTAAGTGTTTAAAAAGTATATAAATAGGAACTGGTTTAATTTTAGTCCGAAAACGTCAAAAAATCTCATTGTTCCTGCGATTTTGTGCGGTCGGTTTTGTTGTAAGCAAGAGCTTTTTCAGCTTTTAGTAACATTAAAAATGAGCTTACAAGCTTTGTAGGCGCTTTGGAAAGCTTTTTAAGCAACGAAAGGATTAAGGATGCCTGTTATGTAATTGTTACTTTGCTTTGACTCAGTCTTAGCACCACGAAATGCCAGTGCAAAATATAGACAATTTTTCGTATGCTTTTTAACCGATTTACGCTCTTTCACAGCTTCACATCTTCATTAAATACGTTTTCTGAAACTTTATATTTTATGTACCAGAGCGAGTTTTCTAAAAATTACCAGCCTTATAAGCTTTTAGGTCATCTCCGTTTCGCGAGTTTGCAGCTCTTACAAAAGTTTTTATCAGCTTTTAGGAACTCAAAAAAGCTCACTAGCTTTTAATCAACTTTTGAAAGGTTTTTCATACCATAAGCTGTTCGAGGGCTTTTCTTATTTTAAAAACCTATTTCGAATGATGATTGCTCTTTTGAGGAGTATCGAAGTTTTCGTATGAAAAAAAATCCTTAAAGCCCAGATGTGCATGCGCGCACATACTTTCGAGTTTATATAACATAATATATTTCTGTAAACTATATACTTTAAGGGTCTCCTTACCCAGCACAACGAATTGGTCAAAAGGTTTATTACTCAAAGTTAACTATTAGTGTAAACATTGCTTTATTATTTTTATTTTTTTTTGTTGCAACTCAAGGTCACATGTTTGGCGCTGTTTATGTGCGCATGTTTTGTTGTTGCCACACTGCAACACACACGCTGTGTGACCTTGAACACCCGCACTGCCATGCAAAGTGCCTTATATTAGCCTTGCGGGTATTTGCTGCGAAAATGTTGACTCCTGACTACTTGCTACACCCACAGCACGGCCTTTAGAACACATGTGTATGTGTGTGTTATTTTAACTTTGCATTAACATCGCTGACAAAAACTAAAAACATTGGAAAAAACGCTAAGTACAAAATTAAATGTAACGGATATTGACTTGCTTTGTGGAACTTCGGTTTTTTTCTTCATTGTTGTGTGTTGCAAGGTTGCCTCTTGTTCTAGGAGACATTTGTTTGTGCCGCTATATTGTGGGTGTAATTGAAGGATGCTTGCAATTTTCATTAGCATGCAAATGGCAATAGAGTTAATTTCTGTTTACAGGCAAATACAAAGTCAAAAACATTTTTTTACTTAAGTCCGGATCCACCTCGTTGACTTGTGATCTTCGTGTTAGTTTTAAGTGCTAAGCGCACACACCCTTATTTGTGTGTGTGTTTATGTATATGTATGTGAATATATGTATATGTGTGTGCATGCATGCATTTGCCGTATTGTTGCGTAGGTATGTTTATTTTTTTTTGGTTTTTTGCATAACAAATTTTCTAGAATTTCAATGGAAACGAAATGAAAAGTCGTAAAAGAGGTGTAACGCATTTTTTAAGGACTGCGAATAATGAAAAGCTGCAACTATTTTGCTAACATATTTATCTTCATGGACGCTCATAAAAATTGGAAAACATATATAAAATTAGATTTTTACATATGATCTACACACACTTGTACATATGTACATATAAATTTTTATCTCTTGCAGAAATATATAGATATATTACTAGACTTCGCCAAAAATATTTCACTGCAAAACAACAAAAAAGTTGTCTAGTTAATGTATGTATGTTAGATTAGATTTTCACGTATGATACACATACACACTCATGTACCTATATATGTATGTATTTTCATCTTCTGTATAAATATCTATTTAGATATACTGGTATTATCAGACTTCGCTTCAACATAATTACTTCATTAAAAAACAAGAAAAAATGTATACAGCTAAAATCAGTACAAGTGGGGTTTGGATACATTAATATATAGCTACTACATTATTCGGTTCTACTGGGTAAAAAAAAGGATTTAGATAAGAGATAAAAATGTTCAAAAACGCTTTTATTCTATTATGCGAATCAATAAAACTTCTGCGAGTTGTTTGTTCGATTCGCCACTGCCAAGTTTTTGATCATATTTATATTAAAACAAGAAAAAACCACAACTTTGGCTACACCGAAGCTGCCCTATACAGGTGCATTTTTCTTTCGAAAAAATTGTATAAAAAGATCTTAATCTTGAATTTAATATTACAGTTTATATGGCAGCTATATGCTATAGTGGTCCGATCTTTATATTATATTCGGAGTTTGTAGCGTTGCCTTGAAAAATACTCTATGCTAAATTTTGTAAAGATAGCTTTTAAAAAAAATTTCCGTATAAGAACTTTATTTTGATCGATAAGTTTATATGGCAGCTCTACCCTGCAGTGGTCCAATATCGGTGGTTCCGACAAATGAGCTGCTTTTTTGAAATAAAAGGACACGTGCAAAATTTCAAATCGTTATTTCAAAAACTGCGAGACTAGTTCACATCTTTACTACTGAAAATTGCTTGAGAAAATCTCGTGGCTTAGGTTATCCTACTCTAAGTAATAAACCCAAGCTTGTTTAGAGTATAAAGTAAAATAATTACATTTATATAGCCCAGCTATCCAAAATACAAAGAAAAACTTGTTTTAATACTAGAACTACGAAGATTTACCATAGACCTATTTCAAATAGGTTTCTCTCCCTCTGAAAATTAGAAGCATAAGAACAAAATAATCTATAATATTATTCTATACACAAATTTAATAAAAATCGTTACATTATCGTAAAATATTACATAGAAATAAGCAGGTAATGGTATAAATAAATGATGAAACCGGTCATTTTGACCGGTTCGTAGTTCTAGTGTTAAATACCCAGTATATGGTAATCTACACCAATCTCTCGTCGAATGCTTTGCTGTGAATATTTTCAGCATTTACTCTCACTGAATATAAAACGATTCTCATAAATGCATACATATGTATGTATATCAAAGTTTCAGTTTCAGTTTCCTGGTTTCCATTTAACTCCACATTATAAAATTTTTTTAATTTTTTTTTTATATAAACACCCCTTTGGGGAATTTATTTTTTAGCAATCTAGTAAATTAATACTAATAAACTATTTGTTTCTGACTTACATTTATACGGTTTTAAAATTACAAAATGCTTATCCAATGATATTCATTTCAGATGTGTAAATTTATACATTTGTATGTATTATAGTCACTATTTTAGATGCAGATTAGAATTAGATTTGAGCAATGATTATTATAAAACTAAATTGTTTTTGCGAACAATATGATCTTGCGTTGATCTTAAATAAATGAAAATGTTCATCTATTTTGTTATTAATAACCGCAGTTGCTATTTAATAGACTGTACTCTTTTCCAAATGTACGTTTTGCAAAACTGTCGAATCGTCCCAATTTTAACTGACATTCCACAATAGATGCTCTTTCCACCTCTCTAGCATATACGCTCAATGAAGCATTGTTTTTTAGGATTAAGTTCAAGTAATTAATATAATATTATATGATATGGTTCTTGCGAGAGGTCTTCCTGAGTCATCCCAGTGTTTAATGATCTTCCACCATCGACACTCCACCGCTCCTATATTCTATGCTCACACGTAGTAGATCGACATATTGAGTTAGTATTTCGTGTGGTCAGGTATGTATATAGCTTGAGTTTTTCGCCACTAACTTGACACGTTTCCATGTTCGATCCAATGCAGTAGAGTTTTAGCTGCTGGAGAAATATTTCGTTATAATACTATTAATATTTAAAATTATTTTATAAGAGAGCTTTTTGAAACTTAATCTTTTTTTTTCCAACATATAATTTTTGAGTGCACAATTATGAGTTTACACAAATACCATTAGATATATGTATGTGGAAAGTGACCAGCTCGTTCATAAACATGACTTTGATAGTCAAAACTAAAATGATGGTTCAACACTTTAATTGAGTTTAATGAGCTTGTTGATTTCCGTGCTGTAATTCCTCCCACAATTTACCGACCTCTTACTGTCATAGTTATATAACCATAACCTTGTTAGACGGAGCAGTCGAAGTTAATTACACATTTTTATGTGCACCAAATGAGAATGATGGCGTGAGCAATTAACACGCTTATAAACAAGCACTTTATAATGCTTTGTTTTTGCCTCCGTGGCGCGTAAATTTGGATACAATTTTGCGCATCATACTCTCCCCTTCACTAAATGCATCAAATGAGTAATGCCACAAAGCAATGAGTTTTCATTCCAAACGAATTTTTTTGTGTGTATTTATATGGTTAGAGTTTGATGGTGTATTTTAAAGTAATAAAAGAAGAGAAGAAGAAGAAGAAAAATAAAAACATTCAATTATTAAAGTTGTAAAACAGTAAAGCTTCAAGCTTAATTTTCGAAAAAAATTTTAAATACAATAGAAAATTATTTTATTTACAGCAGCTTTTAAAGTTGAAAACCGTTTTCACTTTTGTTCTCAACGTTTTCTGAAATATATATATGTATATACATATATTTCTTTGCGGCACAATGTTAAAAGCCTTTACATAACATTGCATATAATCACTTAATTAACATTTTATAAGCAGAGAAATCACAAATGTTAATTAACAGAGTAGCAGGAGGACGCTAACGCTAAAAAAGTAGTATTCTGTTAATTAACATATGCAATCTGTTACTCCTACTGTCTCTCTCGCTCACTCACGCTATCTCTTTCACACTTACATACTTATTATAACAGAATTATTCTCACTTACTCGCTCTCTCGCTCTTTCTTCTCTCACACTTATGTAGTTCTTATGCCATATCTAATTTTTGAAGCTAGAAAATGTAATAAACTCGAAATTTTTTCGTCGATATGTGATATTGAATGAAACCTGACTCCACAATTTCACTCCAGCGTCCAATAGAGAGTCAATCGAGTAAGCTGCAGAGAATTAATCGAATGCAAGAGTCAGCTGACATGAATATGGCTTCTTTTTAAGAAAATCCGTCGTGTCATAAATCATTGAAAACGATGCCAAAACAGCATAAATTTAGTTTTAAATTGATTTCGTATATATCGTATTCTCTGGATCACTCACTCCCCCAGAGAATTTTTCTTGTTCTCAGACTTTCGAATTGCTTGCGTATCTGTTGTATTCTCCGGATCTTTACACTACTTTGTCATGTTCTCAGACTATAAAACTATCTCGCTAGGAAGGCATTTAGCGAATATGGCGACGTAAGCAGTGATACTGATGACTATGCACCGTGAAAGCAACTATTGTTCAAACTGCCAGCTCATATTGAATTTTAATAGAATCTTCCGTGGAGACAGCATATTTTCTCGCTACCCTTTTCCATCATTTTCGTACTATTTGTATATATTTTGAAAGTGCCTTCAATAAGTTGGAGTCAGATAGATCTACTTACATATGTATTTTCTTCGATTCACTGTGTGCTCAGCCTTAGAAAATTTTAAATAAAATCGAATTTCCATGGAGAAATTATTTGAATGTTTGTTTCTTTATCTTACTATGTGCTACAATTTGGTACTATTTGTGTATATTATATTTTGGAAGCAATTTCAAAAAAGCAACGTCAGATCCATGTTTTGCGATCCACTATGTGCTCAACCTTACCAAATATTTTAGAAAATTCTATTACGTTAACTTTATTATAAGCTTTGAGCACATCATTTGTACACATTTTATTCGAAAAAGATATTTTCTTTGCTTAAATTTACCGTTATTTGCTACTGCGAGAGCAAGCTTTGGTTAGTCACGCGTATTTTTTTTTCTCTCTAACTGCTCTGTTGGCATTTTAATTAATGAACATTAGACTAAAGTGAAAATTACATTTCACACAAACATTTCACTACAATCACACACATACATACATACCATATACTAGCACATAATTTCTTCTAATATTGTATGGCCAAATATTTATTCCATTAATTCTAAAGCGCACAAGCAGAGTGCCAACAATTATTATTATTAAAAGCAAAAGTGATGAAAATAAAATTACAAACGCAAACAAAAATGGACAGAAAACACAAAAATATAGAGATATGCGTCCATGTTAGGGTGGGCCAAAAAAGTCATTAATTTTTGTAACATAATAAAAATTGCTAATCATTGTATGTGATTAGAAAATGTGTTTTTTTTTCAAATGTGCTAAATAAAAGAAAAATTCTATACATTTATCTAGTAAAAACAACAAAAGTCATAAAAATAAGCTTTTTTTATGATTTCGAGGCATTATTTGTTAAAAAAATATAAAATATATAATAAAATTAACTTTTATGATTTAAGTTCGGACTTTGACGGCGAATAACATTTAAACGAGTCCACTTAGCAAAAAATCAGCTTAGATATTTTCTGTAGATCGTCAAATTCTCTACAAGCATAAGTTTTCATTTTCATTTTACAATAATTTTTGCAAATACAATAAACAGCGAAACAAAGTAAGAAAATATTCCTGTGTTATTTATAATGGAAATCAACAACAACAATGCGCCGAATGTTAATATAAACTTTAGAGATATTAATTTTTTCATCAATTCGGACGATATTTACACACAAAAAATTTTCTAAGGAAAAAAAATTAAAAAAAAAATTTTTTAAACTAAGAAATAAAATTTAAATTATTATTTTAATTTATTAGTATATTTTAAAAATAAAAAAAATAAAAAATTTTTTTTTTGTCTCACCCTAGTGTATATAAATATAGTAAACAGCAGCTAGCAGTGAATTAGAAGAGCTGGGCACACACACACACAGTCACATATATTTACACTGTTGCCGTTAGTTGCGACCGCAATGATCTTTAATTAGTTTTTTCTCCATTAATTTGGCCTGTGTTGACCCGATTTTCAATTAAGTTAATTTAGTGTGAGGGCAGCGGTGGCACGACCCGACGCGATCGCCAACCGAAACTCATAAGAAAATTCAATAAAAATTATGAATGAGTAGCTATGCGTCACACTGCAACGTTGTGGTCTGGCGTGTAGGAAGCGCATACATACAAGTACATATGTGTTTGTGCGCACGCGCAGTTGCATTCACTGCCACTTAAGCTGCAGGCGTTATTATTATTATTGTTTTTTCTGTTTTCGGATGCAACGCTATGCGTGCTGTGTATTTTTGTGACTTTCAATTAAATTGATTTAGTTGGCGCAGCATTAGCGCTTGCAATAGCGTGTGGCATGCCGCAACACTCGACTTGTTAGTGTTTTGACCATTGAAGGCCAGCGTTAAGTGTCATTAAATTAACAGCGCGCAAGCGAGTTGCACATAAGCGTACAGCTGTGCGCCAACATTTCACACCACGCCACCAGCAAGACCAACACCAACATCGCCAGCATCATAATAAACGCCACCACCACCAACGCTTGGTGCGCTCTGTGTAGGGTGTCTGTGTCTGGTCAGTCGCGTTAATTTTCTGACGCGCGCTCAAATTGTGTAAACATCCATTGCAATCCAATAAATCCGAATTTGGACAACGCCAACAACAACAACAACACTGCCAGCGCGCGTAATCTAACTCGCAGTCATTTTGGCTGATGATAATGATGATTATTGTTGACCTCAGTCTGGACACACGCTTGCGGCTGATTGCATTATGTTCGTGGGCATTTCACTCGTTCGTTGCATTTAAGCGTGTCGGCATTAAAATCAAATAAAATTGTAATTTTTCATGAAAAATGTTGCGTTTTCCACGAAAAAAATCACAAAAAATCCAGTTGAATTGAAAGGGTATGCAAGCGCGCTTATTGTTGTTGTTGGCAATGTTGTTTTTCTTGTTGTTAAGTGTTGGCATTGATTCAGCAGCAAATAGTTTAGCAATTGTAATCTCATTTAGACAATTAAATCTGTTTTTTGTCACAAAAGAAATTAGTTAATGAATACTTTTTATTGGCTTAACGGTTTATAATCACAATACAAATATATTTTTTATTGCATGGTAGTTGTTAATATTCAACTAAAGCATTTCATAAAAAATTTACTGATTTTATATGGAAGTATTTCTATAATACAATAATTGAAGGCCAATTGTCGAAAATATCGATAAAATTATAGAAATCGTTGAGTTCGTACTTCATCGCAAACGCTGGCCAAGCCGGGATTAGCCAAGAGGAGGGTTTAGCCTTACGTTTGATGGTATTGGCGGTAAATTACCTACTATGAGCTGTTCCCTTACGAACAAACTCTTAAATCGGACGTCTACTGTCAACAATTGGACTGTCTAAAGAAGAAAATCGTCCAGAGATAACCAGCTTTGATCAAAAGGCGAGGAATTGTGTTTCATCAGCACAACACCAGGCCACACAAATCGACAGTGACTCGCCTAAAGCTCTGGAAACTTGATTGGGTTCTTATGTTCTTAGGCAACCACATTATAATACGGAACTGACAGCAAGCGATTCCTACTTGTTCCTGTCTACACCGAATGATTTTGCTGGTTAAAAATTCGCTTCAAGGAAAGCTTGTAAAAATCGACTGTCCCAGATTACTGTCAATAGGGACGAGGGTTTCTAGGACAGGGGCATTATGAAATTACTATCAGAATGGCAACAAGTTATCGAAAAAACTATGCATATTTGACCTAAATCGGATCGTGCTAACTATGCTAAATGAAGCGTTAAATTTATTGCAAAAAAAATATTTCTTCTTATTACACCTTATATATAAGATTATCAAGTACGCACATGCTTTGAGCTCACCTAAGGGTTTAGAGTCGCTGAAATGTCAAAATTTGCTAATTGAATTAAGCATTTGCATATATCGTTTTTACACCAAAAACATAGCTAGCTTTGACAGGCTTTTTCTAGAAGTTCATGAGATAAAGATGTTTTAGGAGCAAAATATTTACGAAATTTACAAAAAAACTTTTCTCCCGCAAAAAGATTCATATCAATATTTCTGCGGCGTAACACCTTTTCCCTCTTTAAAAAAAGACTCAGCCAGAAGAAAGAGAAGCTTCTTGTGATTTTTAGAACGAAATAGGTCCGCTATGCGAGTTTAAAATGAAATCATAAGTCTTGAATACAAAGCGAGCTTAATAATCACTCAAGCGCTTAGAGCTTCCAATAAAGTACTCGGTGAGTTAAAAGAAAAAGTAAAAAAAAATACTTGAATTCTTCTGGAGCATAGATTTTAGAACGAAGAAAAGAAAGAAGAGATGGGAATCAACTAGTATTTAAATATATATGCTCGAAATCACCTAGCAAAGCTTTTGACAGTATTCAAAGGCGGGTTAAAGTAGCTCTGATTCATATTTAGAAGCAAGCAGCCAGAAATCTAATGAAAAGGTCATAAATTTGTGTAAAATACTGTTCTTTCACAATCTGCATTACAAAAGCAATGTTTGTGGTCACACGAAATGCCTTCACTGGTCAGTATAATGCTTTCTGATGCGGCTTCTGATTTTTTTTCTGTACGTTTCTGATTTAAGCGATCAAATGTCACTATTAGGGAGGTCACTACTATAATACTAAGTAAATAAAGAAATAGCGGTTGTAACTGCAGAATATTGACTAGAGAAACTACACCATTTTTCATTAATATATGGTCACACGAAATACCTAATTGATTGTGGTTCTAACTGTCTTTGAAATCTAGGAGAATAAATTTCCGCATTAGTGAGCACGCCAGAAGTTTTATAGATAAATTTCAGCAGCGTTAATCATAGTTAGAAGAGCTTCAAAGTATCTCAGCTCAGCTTTCGATTAATACATGAAAAAAAGTTGTATCTTATGGACCACAGCCACAATATTAACTCGCATTTCTCAGACAATAGCGAAAAGGCTTGAGCTGCTGCTTTAATACCACCATAATCTCTGCGACCAAATATATTATAAGTCCATGCACACGCACCAAAATGAGTAGGACTTAACTATATTATACTCTCATGAGGAAATTTAAACAAGAATTTTAAGCAAGGATATTTAAAAATAATCATTATATAACACTAAAAGGCGTTTCCACAAAAATGCACACCTTTTGCAGTCAAAAGCCAACTAAACAGATACTATTTAAAATCCGTTGTCCCTTTTCCTACAACCACACCCACTTTGCTCTAGTTTAATAATGTAATCCACATTGAAAGATCAAAACAAACATTTTCTTGAGAGTAAAGAGATTTAGCAAAATCCGCGATTGCAATAAAAATTTACATTCATGCACGCATAACGACGCGCAAGTAGTGGGGTGTTAGTCAAGTCAATGCTAAATTCGCTTAAGCACCCGCAAAGGTAATGCTTGGCTCAAGGTTAACGAAAAAATATGCGTGCGCATGCGCACGAGTGCAAACAACTGAAAACAGCGATAAACTTCTTTAGTCCTTATTGATGTCTTTTGTTAACTTTTATTGCCTTTTATAGCCACTCGGCGACCTAAAACACTAAATACACCCATTTGACCCTCAAATGCGCGTTTTCCGCGCACACACACACGCACACATGCGCAATCAAGTCGGAGCTAAGATTTTGTTGTACACTAGCTTGGCAGTGCTGTTTTCTAATTTTATGGCTTGAAATTCATAGAAAATTCGCGAAATGCAAAGCTGTAACCTTGACTTGAACCCTTTGGAAAAATCAATTCAGTTGCATGCGTAAAGCTGCTGCAAACTCAATAAGAAGATACTCATCTACTGCAACTACATATACACACACACATATTTGCAAGTAATCATATGAAACGGGAATATTTCAGCCACATACATATATATGTGTGTAGAATATTCCACGCGAGTGTAGCGAATCGCTGTGTGAATTTCAACGTTTCGCGCAGAGAAAAGGGGTAAAAGCGTATAGACGGTAGGCGTAACTTTCTACGCTTCAAATACGCTCATTTAGTATTTATTTTAAACGCTATGTTTACACACGTTTAACGCTGGAAGCGTAACAATCCCGTTTGAACGAATATCCTTTAACCCTTTCACCAATAGCACAAGCCATACGAAGCCAAGCTGAGTCGCGCCGCGCCAGACAAGTTAAGCAGCGCAGCGAGCTTTGTTAAGCAGTTAGCGTGGCATTGCCGTTTCACAGCATTTTTTCGGCGTATTGGCAATCTCTTTAACGCTTTAACCCTTTAACTCTTTGCTGCCGAGTGCTTGAGCACGTAGCACGAAACAAAGGTATGTTCATATTTACGCCCACGCCTTCGCCACACCTCTAAAATTCCGTTAGCTATGCAGTTCGTTTGAATAACCCTCACATATATATCTGTGTGTGTGTGTGTGTGTGTGTTTAACGGTATTTCTTTAGTTTCGTTACTGTTTTGGCCAACTCTATGGAAATCCAACCGCAGGATTAGCATGTTTGCACTTACTTCGTCAAAACACGATTTGGCTGCTAGTTATTCTCAAATATGTGCTCGTTTAGCTACGCTAAAAGCATATTTAACTGTATTGCCATGCTGCGTTTTCCATAATCTTGCAAGTAGCAACTATTTGAGCGTGAAATTAGATACAGTAGTGGGGAAAACACTTTGAAATCGTATATGCCATTTTAATTATACTCGTAAATAGGAAGAAGCGAAACCCGGGATATATGAACTGCGTTCTGGACTTTTCTCTACCCGTTAGACATCCCTGCTCTTCTCGATTCATCACTTTATATGTACTAGCTACAGCTTTACTATCTATTGACCGAAATTATATACTCGTAATTATATGTAAGGCATGTTTTAAAATTCACGATCCCCTCCAAACTTTCATAAAATTCGCATGATGCTATTATACTTTAAAGACTTTTCGCTGTAGATTTAGATTTGGCATAACCTCCTAAGGGACCAGCACTATTGAAAAAATACTTTATTTTATAATTTTAGAATATGCTGAAATCGGACCTTCAAAGGTTTTCCAATATCTATTTTAATAACTCAGAAGCCGCGCAAATGTTGTTAACTTAGCTAAGTGTAAACAAAGGTTGTGGACTTGACTAAATGTGAACAAAAGGGTCAACGACCTCATAAAAAGTAAACAAAGGGGTCGTTGACCTCACAATGTTAACAAAGGGGTCCTTGACCCCATAAAATGTAAACTAAGGTTGTTGACTTGGCTAAATGTAAACAAAGGTTGTGGACTTGGTTAAATGTAAACAAAAGGGTTATTGAACCCATAAAATGTTAACAAAGGGGACATTGACCTCGATACATTGTAAACAATAAGGCCATTGACCTCATAATGTAAACAAAGGTTGTTGACTTGGCTAAATATAAACAAAGGTTGTGAACTTGGCTAATGTAAACTAAGGAGTCCTTATCTGACCAATATATTTCTCTAAACTAGTCCAACTTCTTAAAGCAGTTTTTCGGAAAACGATGAATGTTTCAAACTAACAGTTAAATTATTCCACACTAGTCTATCGTCTTAAAAAGTCAGTTTGGGAACCGGTGGCTTTTTGTAGGACTCTACACTGATCTACCCCTTAAAAATTTTTTTTAAGAGCTGATGGCTATTCCAAATTGAAAGGTAACCCTTTTTTAGGGTTCTAGACTAGTCTAACCTTTTAAACCACTGCTACAAACTAATAGTTAGACAACTTTTTAGGGTTTTAGACTAGTCTAACCTCGTAGAGGACCTTCCCAGGAACCGATGGATGTTCCAAACTAATATTTAGGTTTCCAAATGCTTCTGATGCATCTTCCAAACTAAAAGTTAGAACCTGTTTTAGTGCTCTAGAATAGTCTAACCTTATAAAGACATATTTAGAGGAACTGATGGATTCCCCAAACTAAACTTTGGGTTTCTAGATAGTTGTGATTCATCTTTCAAAGTAAAATTTAGAACCTTTTCTAGGATTCTAGACTAGTCTAACCTTATAAACTTATGCTCTCTGCTTTCATAATTCGATCAATACAAGTCTTCAACAACTCCAAAACTTTGCCAAGCGCCATTTTGTCATGTGCACATACCATCAATATATAACATATCTACATACATATGTGTAAATAACAGGATCTAATGCATATACATATGTATGTAAAGAAAATAGTTTCTCAATGAAAGCGCATGCAAATCCTTTTGCCGCTTAATCCTTTCACTCTTTGTTTACACATGTTTACACTGCCGCACAGTAGCCAATTTCCACAAATTGGCCTTACCTACCGCTGACTACAAAACCGGAGACACAACAACCGGAAGGCATGCGAGACGACGACGACGACGACGACTTTCTTAACGCGCTCAACAAACACCATTCGAAAAGAGTGCGAACAATTGAGCAAATATGAATATGAAAACGCCCGCGGCAATATATAAAAACAAAGCGAACAACTATCCACGTACACATGCAAATGTGTCTGTGTGGCATATGTAGGTGTGTAGCTGTGCGTCTTAAGTAGATAGTGTTTGCAAATTGCCGACAAGGACGTGAACAAAGGCAGGCAAAAGGATTAGAATGCCAGCAAAATATGCAGCAAAACGAGCTAAATTAGGTGCGCAGCAGCAACAACAACAACAACAGCAATTGCGTTTGCTGCAGTGCACATCAACATAGCGGCAGGGGCTGTGGCGAAGGCAGGGGCAGTGACAGCTAATAAAATCAATATGCATGCATTAATACACACGGCATGGCTGCAAGATGATCTCCTTAAAGCCTAACAAAAGCAACGACAACAAGCGCATTGTGATTAGCAGCAAAGACAAAAGCGGAACTTCTAAACGCCGCAATGGATCGGCGTAAATATTTGCATGACAATGTGTACACAACGCACCAGCCTGCACAGCTTATGGCTATTCGCAACAGTAACAGTCTAACAACAACAATAGCACAGACAACTGCTACGCATTAAGGCATAGCGACCTAAGCGACTTCCAACTGAATTCTAGAAGAAAGGGAACGGGTTAAATTTGGCGGAACAACTGCGATTTCGGCGGCATTTTGTACGGTGCTTTGACATAAATAAGCAAAATATGCCCTCTACACGCACTCAGCGCGCAGCATAGGTGGGTGTGACAAGCCGCTGAGTTGCGCGGCAGCGTGACACTGTCGGCGAAAGAGTTGAACGAGTCAAAAGTAAAGGGTTAAGCGCAAGTGTAGGATAGCTAGGATAGCGTTGCGAATAAAGCGGTAATCTCGGGCACGCTGATTGTTGCTGGATTTATACGCGTTTAACTGCAATCGATTCGCTGTCGTTGCCTTTCGTGCGCCTTAGCAGCGCTAGCAAACCGTCATGCATACATACATATTATATGTAGCTATGTATGTATGCATGTAGATGTGTGTTGGTTGGTAATTGGCCAAATTTCAGCGAAAACACGCTGTCACAGCTTCACGGCAGCGTTTGTTCACTACCGTTGGTCAGCGCTGTTGTTGCAAGGCGTAATAACGCTTGTTGTATTTGCGCTTAGTTATTACAGTTGTTGTTGTTGTTAGCCATTTGCAGTTTTTTTTCGTCTAGTTACAATTTTTATCATAAATTGCTGCTACCCGCTGGTTTTTTGCTATTGTTTCCAACCCTTTTGTTGCCAAGTTGTCATAAACATAGCACAACAACGCACTTTCTACCCCTTGAATGTTGTTGTTTAAGTGTACAACTTGTAATTTATAAATATTTTATGTAGCGAAAATTGGTAAATATTAAATATGTTTGAAGGATTTAGTTGCATACATGTATACATATATATGTATATGTAAACTTTATCAAATTTTGGATAAAATTTAGCTAAAATGGTTCAGTGGAGACACAGCTCAATGTTGTTACAGCACTAATGATAGTTAGAAAGTTGTTTTGGTGCGTTGGGCGACTTAAAAATGTATTGGTCTTCAGCGTACAGTTTTATGAAGCTTCTAAAGTAGGTCTTACTTTTGAAAAGCCAAAAATAACTTTAATGTCCTTAGACTATAGATAACGCTGCACAACTCAACTTTCAGCTGTAAATATAAAAGCCAAGCATATTTGGACACCAAAACAACAAATATATGTGAGTAAAAACACGCCTAGTGGACCCTTCATTTTCCACTTGATTATCGCATTTGAATATCAATATTTTTTTCATAAAGTAGTCACCATGAACCAGTAATCCCTCGCGCATTTTTTCTAAATTTTATTTTAACAAAAAAATTTTTTTTAAGTAAAAAGTTTTACTACTTTTAGTTAAAAAATAGTTATTTAAATAAATATTGGTGATTTTTTAATGAAATTTTCAGGAGTTATTTATAGTGCAATACTTTTACTTTGAGAAAATATGGACGTGTTTTTACTCATGTGCTATATGATTCATTACGAACGCTGCAGATATTCTTAAATTCTGAACAATACGCAGTGTGCTTACCTAATCAATATCTATCCTACCTTTTTAATAGTTAAAATTGTTTATAAGATAACGGATCAGCTACTACTGTTACCGCTTTCATATTGATCTGTTCTCTAGGAAGCACACTTCTGATAGCAAGAAAGTGATGTGTGAGAACCAATTCTTTTTAGCAGCCAAAATCTTCACGAAATTAGGCAACAGTACAATTTCCGTAGAATTTGTTTAGACCGAACCACATCGGACTATAGCATATAGCTGGCATACAAGCTGAACAATCAAAATTGAGATCGTTTTTCCTTATTAAGTAACCTTAATTCGACTTGAAGGTTGTTCATGTCAAACAAAGTGGCTAGCAAGAGTTAGCAAAACATTTTTCGTTGATTGCAAACCGATGGCCGAATACGTTTTCAGATTTAGTTATACCCGTACATATAGTTGTTATAAGAAATGCATCTATGAAGGGTGTTATAGCTTCGTTGCAGTCAAAGTTAAATTTTTTTCTTGTTTTGCCTTGCAGTTACTTTATGTACATATGTATCGGAGCTTGTTTTTAAAACGAGCTATAATATTTATTTATTAACTTTTGGCAAATGTTCGTGTTTTTGTTTGAACCATAGCCTTAAATTGGTTAATGGTCACAACTAGTGTAACAGGTAATTCTGGCCTTCTACGTGGATGTAAACTAAAAAAAATTGTCGACTAGAAGATATTGTCTATACAAAGGCCTACGGTCGAAATAAAAATCACTGACGTCGTTTTTGAAACATTTGAATTGACTCAAAAATCTAGCGGCTGCCAAAAATTCGATTTTTAATAAGCTCAACAAACGGGTGGTCATTGTATGGAAAACTATATACATATATATATGGCGGCTATACTCTAGAAGGTTGTATGTAGCTCAAAATTTATTCGACGTATAAATTTAAAATTTTATTGTAGTTTTCTATTTTTGAAAATATATAACCTTTTGAAATATGTAAAAATCGATTGTTTCTTAAATTCACACCAGCTGTGTTTCTTAATACGAAGCTAATATTTCTTTTGCAAATATTTATTTGTTAACGCGGTGGAAATTAATTTTTTCTCCACTAAAACTTTTCTAAAAGAAGAAGAAGAAATATATATTATATACATACAAATAAGCATCAGTTTATACATACTATTGTATTAGGGTGGAGCGAAAAAAAATTTTTTTTTGCTTAGCCTGATTGTAAAATTTGTAGATTATAAAAAAAAAAAATTCGGAAAAAATACATTTTTTTTTAACATTCAGAGGCACACACTTTTAAAGTAAATTTCGAGTTAAAATTTTTATTTCGTTAAACATTTTTGATAAGTGTTCTAGAAGTTGTCTTCTTTCTGGCCAATTAAAAGTTATCAACAACAAAAAAAATTTTTTGTGGTCATTATTGAGTTTTAAAAATAGTCTTCAACGACAACATGCTTTCCTTAAGCGTTAAAATAAATTTTGAGTCAAAAACCGTCAAATTCGGTAATTTTTCTATAAATTTTTAAATAAAGAGTTTAATCCAAAAAAAATTTTTTTGGTCAAAAAAATAAATTTTAACTCGAAATT
Organism: Bactrocera oleae; assembly: GCF_042242935.1. Lineage (NCBI taxonomy): Eukaryota > Metazoa > Arthropoda > Insecta > Diptera > Tephritidae > Bactrocera > Bactrocera oleae. The sequence goes on along the minus strand of NC_091537.1, from coordinate 5,535,979 downwards.
TACTTTAAAACTGATGTAAACTGATAAGATGTTAAAACATTTTTTTTCAAAAATTTTCTTTTTTTATAATCTACAAATTTTACCTCAGGCTAAGCAACAAAAAAAGCTCCACCCTAATATGTATATATGTGTGTATATGCAGATGTATGTATATATGTATGTATATATAGGTATAAGTACATATTATATTATATATGAATAGAAAGCTGTTTCCTTATATGTATACATACATGCATATATACATAGTTAAAAAATAATTCGCTGTTAGTTTAATTAATCTCATATTACTTAACTTCCTCACGCATAAAATTGACGGCGTGTGAATTAAATTAAAAACCACTTGATAAGGCAATTGGACTTGTATACAAATGTTTTCCGGTAATTGCAATAAATAAGATTCTTCCGAAGATCGTTTATTTTATTATTTTCGCACCTGCAAATTAAGCCGCTTAATATTAACACGTTTGAGAATGTAATGTATGTATGTACACCTTAATCAATCTGCAATGAAATGGAAGCATTTAACAGTAATTCTAATTTCCATTGTAAATTTGCATTAGCGAACGCGCTCATTAACTAGTAGAGAGAGCGCATACACATATATAAGTATACATATATATATATACATATATCTACAGTAAGCGAGCTGTCCGAGTGGAGCATACACAATGCAACAACAACAACAACTGTGCCATTTTGTGTCGCTAGACCGCAAAGTCTCCACACGCACGACACAATATCTCCACCACCATCGCTCACCGCAGCTGCTGCACTCAAGCATGTGCGTGTGTGCGTGCGGCTCGCCTCGTGTTTGTTTTGGCGCTGCTCGCTCGCACCTCGCGCATCCAATTAAATATTTGCGCCGCTCACGTAATCCCACCCAACAACATGGCGGCCCCAGGCAGGGGACGACCGTTTGCCGACCGCGCCGCTGTTCGTGCAATGGATACGCCGCTGCGGTTGGCCATGCAGGTAAACTCGTAAACTGTGTTGTGGCAATGACAACAACAACAACATTTATGACTCTTACAATAATAACGTGTGAGCGGCGCAAATGTGGAGTAAAATAATTTTATGTAGCCAAACAAAAGCGAAAAAACGAAAACATCTGCGTGAAATGTGTTATTGCTGTTGTTTTTGTGGCTTGTGCGTGCGCTTTATGTATTACAACGTTGTTAGTTGTTGGTTTGTTTTTTCTTTTTCTTTATTTTTATTATTATTTTTTTTTGTTAGTGTAATATAGTTTATAATTCAATTGTGCGTTAAATGCGATGCGGTGCAAGCGACGCACGAGCGTAAATCAAAAGCACCGTTTGGCAATTGCTTTTGTGGCAAGAGTGCAGCAGCTGCTCACCGCTAACGCTATTGCAGCAGTATTCGTTGTTAGCGTTGACAGCCGCAACACGCCCACCGACAGGGGAACCAAATCGTTGCATACAGTTGTGTAACAAAAAATGCAACATGCCAACGATTTGTGCGCTGTGTGGCAGGCAATAATTAATCGTTCAATCATTGTGTGTGTTAATGTTCGTTAATGCACAAAGTGCAATAAAAATTATTGGAGCGCAAATTTCGCTGGAAATTGCAACAAAATGGCCAAACACATTAATGTTGCATAGATATATATGTGTATGTATGTATATATTGTTTGTATACATGTACATATATGTATACAAACATACTAGTGCATAGAGTACACTTTTTTATATGTATATTAAAAACCTTGAGAAAAATGCATTTTTTATTGTATAATAATTTATAAAAAATTTAAATTTGTATTTAATTAATTAATGTTTTTAACATTCTGAACATGTTGCTCTATGCATATAAATATATGTTAATACCTCTTTTAGTACGAGTTTAGCATTAACATGCTGCATACCCAAAACAATAACCGAAATGTGTTGAATTTATCCATATAAGCCGAGGATCTCGCTATTTCTCTGATGCCAACACAACAATTTTCAAGCACTGGAAAAGGACGACTCGCATGAGACAGGTTTTCGTGGACTTCACGACCTTCACTGATGGCCTTGTGCCACTCATATACTTGTGTTCATGATAAAGTAGACTCCCCGAAACATTGCAACATTTTTTACGATTTCTTAGCTGTGTTTCCATTGGAAATACGAAATTTCAAGCAAACTTTTTGTTAATATTTTTCCATGGTAAATATCGCCGAACAAATCTTTCTCTCTCCAACACAGGCACTATCTGCACAGTCTGGTTCAAATTTGATCCAATTGCGTCACAGCTACAAAAATTTGGAAATGTCGAAAGGAATTAGCTATTTTAGTAACTAACTAATTTTTTAATTATATGCTGAGTGAGAATGTATGTATGTAAAGATCAAATGCTTGTGTATTTTATTACTATTTTTTAGCTATTATTTGGCTTAAAGCTCATTAGAAAGAAATAAGCATAAACGCCTACTAGTCGCTCAGTTTTTAAGATATCAAGATGGCGTTGTGCGCATGCCCTTTGCTCGCCAAGAAACTGCTCATTTGTTGGAATCGCCGCTATCGGACTACTATAGCATATAGCTGCCATACAAACCGATCGATCAAACTCAAGCCCCGCCATGAAAAACTTTTTTATTTAACAAAATATCTTTATGAAATTGTACATAGCTTGTTTTTCAAGGCAACGCTACAAACTCCAAAAAAAATTGTGCAGATCGGACTACTATAGCATATAGCTGCCATACAAACTTTCCGATCAAAATCAAGGTAAAAATCTTTTTATGCGATTTTTTTTTTACAAAAAATGCACATGTGTAGGTTATTATAGCTTAGCGCAGCTGAAGTGCTGTATTTTCTTGTTTTTTTTTTTTATTTTGTTTGAGTTTTATTTTTCACTTTAGAAATTTGTACTAGAGTCTTTTATACTAAATGATTACAAACTAGCGAATTTCCATACATTATTTTCTCTTAACAGTTATTAAAACTACTGTTATTAAAAATATACTTTTTTCTTAACATTAAAACATGCATAAACATGTACAGACAGACATGCATATAAAAGCGTGCAAACTATTTTGATTGTCATGTTATTCAATATTTGTCAAATATTGATTTAATTAAACGAGAGAACACAACGCCAGCAACAGCAAAATATTTATAAGTGCATAAGTACATATGTACATATTTATCTACATATACATTCACATACGTACTATCCCTCGCTCACATCCCTCTCACTGCCAACAATTTCGTATATGCGCATACTTAACACCTACGCCAACAACACGTTGAGCGATTCCCCCAATCAGACAGCGTAGCGGCAGCAGCGCCGAACAGCAAGCGTAAGCTCAGCCACAAGCGTTCACATCTTATCAGCGAACGTTTCACCACAAACACCACCACCACCACTAGCACCATCGACAGCTATTTTTATATGCATATACATATGTATGTGTATGTGTATATATTTGTGTATCAAATAAAAAAAAACAGTCTCTTGAGTGGCAACAACAATAATAAGAACAAAAATTGTAACAGCAACGCCAACGCCTACTTGTCGGCTCAGTGTTTTCTAAAGCGGATCTGTGAGTTTGCAAATAACACTACAAATTATGGTGCAATGTGCAAAAACATTTACACGCTGTGCATGGCGAAAAACAAAAACAAAGTGGCAACAAGAGCAGCCGTAGCGGTGGCAGCAGAATTCAAGTGTTTGCAACAATGGCAAAAGCAGCTAAATGCATATGTATATATGTGTGCATGTGCGCGGCATAATAATAAGACTACCAATAAAAGCTGCAGTGTCATAGCAACAACAACAACAACAGCCAGTAAGCATTAAAAAAAAAACAACAACAACTGCGGCTCCAGCATGAGAAAAGTGTGAAAAACTTAACTACTTGCCTTACTAGCGCGCGTGAGTGAGCGAGATGGAGATACTATAAAAAATTATAGGCGAAAGAGGGCGTAGAGTTGAATGTGTGTGCGCTTGTGTCCATGTAACGCTTTGTTGGCACACAAATATTGCAAAGCGCCAATGCAGTTGGTGCTGTCATGCGAGGGGGACTGGTGGAATATAGTATGTGTGTGTGTGTGTGTTTGTGAATGAAGTGGGGGGCAACATTGTCACATTTTTGTAGAGCTTGCAGCAATGCGCAAAAAGCACAACAAATAAAAACAATGCAGTTACATGGCATCAGCATATGCATATGTATAAGCATATGTTTGTATGTGTGTGTAAATGTATGTATACCTATATGGAGCGAATGCAAAATAATGCTTAAACAATAAATTTAAAAAGCGCAATCACAGTCGGTGCATTAAGTGTGAGATCAGCCATTTGATTTATAAAAAATAATTTGATAAATGTGTTTGAATTTGTACCGTTATGCATTTCAATTCAAATAAAAAAAACATGTTGTATATGTGCATAATAATATGTATATAAGCTACATACATAAATTATATTTTTTCTGTTTGGATTTAAAAAAAAAATCTTTAATAAAATATATGCCAATTAAAAAGTTCAAAAGGTGTTTCGTCCGAGCTTTTGATGAAATTGTACATTATGTTTTACAAAACGAGTTCACGAGAGCTCTATTCAGTTTACTTAATATTCCTTCATTCCGCAAGTAAAAAAAATGCGTTTTTTGTGATTTTTTGATTTAATTTTTTTTGAAAAACGTTTTATTTAATAAGTAATTAAAACTAATTAACATTTACAGTATTTAATATACTTTAATAATCGGTGATTCGTTTTGAAAATTTTTGGATTCGCTTTGAATTCGTAGTCGAATGACTAGTCAAAATTTTGAGTTTTGAAATTTACGCTTCAGAGTGGCTTAAAAAATTAAAAATATATTCCCTCGATTTTACCTGACAAATATATCTAAGAAGTTTTAAGATCGTGTTAAGCTATCAAGTCGAACGGTTTGCCATTTTAGAGAAATTTACCTCACCGACTCTCAAAACAGCGGTTCGAAAATATCTCCGAAACTATTTGCCAGATCAACTTCGAACTTTCAGAAAATATTTTCAAATATGTGTGCATTCGATATACATATGTATATGCAAAAGAAATAAAAATTTTGAAATTCGCATGTGAATATTACCTCTTCAGAAACGAGGAGCAATGAGTTTCTGATAAGAAATCTTGTCTCCGAAAGTAGTTTAAGGTAACTATGTGACTGTTTGTAAATAAACAGTTAACTGGGTTTGGAAATTGTAAATTTCCGATTCTGCTGGGTGTTTCATTTCAAATCAGTATTAGTGGTAATTTTATTATGAATGACATGGCTTAATCGACGCAACTCATTACGCTGATCATTTATATATATAAATATTTATAGGGTCTCCGACAATTCCCGCTGTGTATTACAAACATCAAGCAAACTTAATATACCTTGTTTAGGATATATATATAATTATATATCAGCACGAGAATTTCGAACGCAGACTTTTTTTAAATTGTGCTTTTAATGGAAAACCCCTAAAAAAGTTACATAATAATCGATTTTACCATAATATACCACTATATGTGTTGACTTTTAATAAATACTGTATAAGAAAATAAAACAATCGGAAAAAATGCCGTCGTTGAAAACAACAAACGAGTGCCACGTCAATTGCAATTAGCGCAAACAGCGCTGACAGTCGCAATAGCAATAACAACAGCACAAGCAACTACAAAAACCAACACAACACAAAAGAGCAAGCAAAAAGGCAGCGAACGCGCTCAGAGAGAGTAAGGCAATACAAGCAGATGAAACGCCACCATTGGCCAAAACTTCAATGGGAAACACGGCACATGTGAAAACAACAACAATGCGCGCGATCCACAAATCTGATTGGTTGGGACAGATCGGAACTGTAATGGTAGTAGTGAGTATTGGACAATGGCATTAGTGAAACTGAGGGTTGTTTGCTTGGAGCTACATATATTCAAATTGGTGCTGGCGGTGTAGTGATGTACGGCTGGTTGTAGTGGTGTACTGGTGGTGGCGGTTCCGCTGGAGTGAAATTACGGGCTAACAAAGCAAGGCGGTGCGCGCACAGCCATTGAGCCATGTGGTCGAACCGGTCGCACAGAACTCTCCAATACGCCATACGCATACACATGAGTATGCATGTACACACACACACATACACACGCGCGCGCATTGAATTTGTATGAATGAAAACGAGTTTGGCTTTGTGCCGCCAGCCAAGTCAGAGAGGTGTCAATTTTAGTCTACAATAAACGACGAGACGTGTTAGATGTGTTGCTGGCGCGGTTTCGAGGAAAACGTGTGAGAATTCGAAGAATTGTGTAAGAAGAAAGCAAAAATAGTTTTTATGCAATTTGAAGAGATTAAAAAATATAATTGAAAATTAATAAAAGAATAATGCAAAGTGTGTTTTGGTAAACAAGAAAATAGTGAAAAATTATAAAATATTGCGAACGACTAGTTACCGTTAAAAGCGCTAAGAATGAACACCAGCAAATGTTAGCAAGCGGTTTGGTTGCTTACCAGTACAAGCGTGTTGCACCAGCTTAGTGCATATAAAAAAACGAATATTCTAAAAAAAAACCAAAAAATTTATTAAAAATAAAGAAACAAAATAAAAATTATAAATAACCATAATTTATTGAAAGAAAATGGTAAAAGTCGCCGGCTTGCCACCGACGAATGCGATCAGTGAACACCAAGCGCTTGCTTTAAGCTACAGTCAACACCTACAACAACAACAACAACAACAGCAGCAGCAGAGTCAAAGCCAACACCCGCTAAAGCAGCAAAATACCGTTAATCAACAGCAACAGCAACAATCAGCCACAACTATTAGTGCGCAAACCGCTTACACGCTGGCCGAATCCGCTTTGCAACACTCGCTGCTCTATAAGATGGCACGCACACCGCATCTCAAGTCGAGCTTCTCGATCAATTCGATCTTGCCCGAAACGCTGGAGGATCACCATCAACAACAACAACAACATTCACCACAGCAATCGCAACAGCAACACACACTACACCAACTACAGCAACATCCAGCGCTGCAACAACAATATCCACTGCATTTGCAACAACAACAACACTATCCACCGCCGCATGATATCGACAAATATCGACGCATGCCACGCAATAGCTTTCTCCCCTGCCACTCACCACTGGGTTCGGAGGAGCATGACGCCTCCGATGTGGAGTCTGATCTCGATGTGACGAGCATGTCGCCACCACCGCTGACGGAGGGTAGTGAGGTGAGCGCACACAGCGCAGAGAATGGCAAACGGAAATACCGACGCAACGGACGCATTGGTGGCGGCGCTAGTGGACATGCGGATGAAAGCGCCGACAGCGAATTGGATGGCGCGGAGGAGGATGTGGAGACTGATGTGTGTGAAGGTGAGCTCGATGGTGGCGTAGAGGAGGAATGTGAAGAGGAGGATGTTGACTGTGATGCGGAGGGCGAAGGTGACGGTAATGCAGATGGTGAGGGCGGCGATGCAGAGAAATCTGCGGATGGCAAACCGGCGAGCGATAAGAAGGGTAACGAGAAGCCACCATATTCCTATAACGCGCTCATCATGATGGCCATACGGCAGAGCTCCGAGAAGCGGCTAACGCTGAACGGCATCTATGAATATATCATGACGAATTTTCCCTACTATCGCGACAATAAACAGGGCTGGCAAAACTCGATACGTCACAATCTCAGCTTGAATAAGTGTTTTGTGAAGGTGCCACGGCACTACGATGATCCCGGTAAAGGTAATTATTGGATGTTGGATCCGTCGGCAGAGGACGTCTTTATTGGTGGTTCAACGGGAAAATTGCGACGCCGCACGACAGCTGCATCACGTTCCCGACTCGCCGCCTTCAAACGTTCGCTCATCGGTCCCATGTTTCCCGGCTTGGGTTATGCGCAATTCGGACAGTTTTTGTATCCACAACAAGCCGCCGCCACCGCGGCTGCACCCAGCCTACTCGCCAGCATGTACGGACGTTACCATCCGTTTGTGCCGAAAAGTCCAGCGGCTGCAGCAGCAATGTCGATGCAATTCGGTGGCGGCGGCGCACCCAACTCACCCGCTTCCGTTATGGCCAACTACAGCAGCGGCATGGAACGTCTGTTGGGCGCTATGCCACATCAGAGTCATCCAGCTGCCGCAGCAGCAGCTACCAGTGAACTGTACCAGCGTCTACAATACCAGCAATTGTTGCAACAGCATGCTGCCGCCGCGGCAATCGCTGCACATCAACGTCATCAACAACATTTGGCGGCTGGCGGGCCGGCGCCACCGCCTCTACACGCGCAACATTCGCCACATGCCACACAGCATATGCAACATTTAGCAGCGGTGTCGCCACATCAGCAACAATTGCAACTTGGCGCACATATGATCGCGCAACCTGCCTCACCCGGCCAACCGTTGTCGCCGTCGGCCAGCGCATTAGGTGCGCCACCAGCAGCCGGCACAGCGGCATTATCACCCATACTCAAGCCGGTGACGGTGGTGGCGCGCAGCGACAGCTGAGTGAACGCACCTTATGCAGCAACCGAGGAGGCTGTATGTATATAGTTATAGTATATAGCAGTATATATGTATCATATATAGTTATTAACAACTCTTAGTTAATTAAATGTAAGCAAATTTGTAAACTACGCTTATGACTTGTAGCAAACAGCGCGTCGTTCGGTGTTCTTGAGTTATGCTCTTTTCATCAAATGTTGCCGTTGCGCCTGCTCTGTGAAGGCTTTGATTGTAAATTTAGTAAATTCAAATTGGTATTATAATAAATGGCCGCATTTATTGACTACAAAGCAAATTCATGTCATTAAAAAATGTGTAAAAAAATAAAATTTTAAAAAAATAATATTTGAAAAATCAAAATTTGAAAAATTAAAATTTAAAAAATTAAATAATTGAAAAAATTTAAATTTAGCATTACAAACAATTACTAAAAAATTGCTTAAAGCAATTAGTGCATTGCTTTTGAGTATTTACCTTAACGCGATTTATGTTTGAGTATGTATGTGTATGTATTTAGAAATATAAATAAAATATGTTAGCTAGTAAAACGAAATTGAAAAATCAAAACAAAAACAAAAAACACGAATACGAGAAATAAAAATTATTTATTTATTAAAATTATAAACAAACTTATGTTTTATTCGCTTGGTGCATACATTTTTCATAGATTTTGGTGTTCATATTGAACACACATCCGCGCGACAGTCCATTTTCTTGCGACAAATGAGAGATCGAATTATAATGTTCTGTTATATTTATTATAAATAATATTTAATGTATTTGTCTTCGATTCGACACTCTCCAAGTTCTATCAACTACATTCTAATATAATTATTATATAATATTAAGAAGTTATAGTATTATTCCTTGAAACGTAGCGAGTGCCGAATCGAACAAACAACTGTTATATATCAAATATAAGTAGTTAGAAAGTTATACCACTTTTGTGAGACATCCACACACTCTTTGTATTGAATTTATGGCATAACTTAGTTGTTGTTAACGTATGTATTTAAGTTTTTGACAAAAAGAGTTGTGCTCTAACTTAGCGAGCAAAGAAGTGGCGAAACGAAAACGGCTTATAAAATAAGAAAAGCGAAAGTAGTGCTTATGGAATAACTTGGAAATTATTATTTTCACATTTTTATTATTCTCAATGTTTTCATTAAGAATAAAAAAGTAAATGATATATATACCCTCCTCCCCTCATAGAAATATTTAACAAGTTATAATATTTAGATTTGAACTTCATAGTTCATAATTTTTTGTTCCATTCAATAGAAGATAGTCAGCCTGACGCTGGCTGTAGACATTCCTGTACGCAGGAAGAGTAGAAACTGACCCGCAACGGATCCATCTTGAAAACCTTGCGCTGAAGTAATGCGAAAGTGGTCCCGGAGCAAAGAAAAAATACATGATAGAAGGGGAGAGCCACTCACGTAGAATGGCGATCCCTATATGGTGCGAAGGCATTTTGTCATATAAACTGAACGATCGAGATAATGTCCTTGTAAGGAGAACTTTTTTATTTGAAAAGGCAAAAATTTGTTATGGATTCTTGTCTTAAAGCAACGGTATAATCTCTGAAGAAATTTTTCAGATCGAATCACCATAGCATAGGTATAGCTGCCATACAAACTGAACGATCGAGCTAATCAAGTCCTTGTAAGGAATCTTTTGTTTCTGTGAAGGGTATTATAAAGTCGTTATAAAGTTACCTTTTTTTTGTTTTGTAAGTTTTTTAAACTAACTTTTGTTTATTTCTTACTATTAGTAAGTGTATTCGAAGTGTAACTTTTTAAGGGACACACCTGGTGTGGCAGCTTAAAAAGTGCGATTTTTGGAAATGAAAAAAAAAAACCAAATAAAATTTTAAAAGAGGCGATCCAGTTAAAGGGGGATCCATTTTATTAATCTGCACACTTTCCGGTATTCGTGGTACTAGAACGAAGGAGAAAACATAAGAATTGCAAAAATTATGAGCTTATTTTGTTTATAAATATTTTTGAATGAACAACTTTCAACATTTTTAGCGAATTCTAATAACACAGATGCACAAACTGCTGATGAACATATCTAAAAAATTTCATGACCATTGCTCAATTTTTGCGCCATGTGAAATTTTCACCAACTCGACAAAGGTGATTTTGAGAAAAACGCGTTTATGCCAAGCCGCGGCGAATCAGCGCGCTTCACACCGCTCCACCAAAAGCACGACAACTTTCGTAATTTATCCGATTTTAGTTCGAAATTTTGAGAGCATATTCTTGAAAAATGTATCTATCCGAACATGCTAACAAAATAAAATGCGATTTTTTGTTCTCACAAAGTAGAAACCCCCTTAAGGTTATTTTTATACATATTTCAAGAATATACAGTAAAATTCTTGAAAAACAAAATTATATATTTTTCGGAAATATTTTTTTGAAATAAATAGTTGAATTTTTTGCCTGCCGAAATTCGATCAAATCAAAAAACTAGTAGGTCATTGTATGGAAAACTATATAGAGAACATGCAGAAACAATTTGATAGTGGTTCATTTTATTCATTTGTCATTTGTCTCCGAGTACTCGTTGCAGCAAATTCGTAAAATACTGCTTCGAGAAAAAATATTTTGAAGATAAACTAATTAAGCTGATTGAACTGAGCGGTACACTTAAGAAGCCACTAACACAAAAAATATTTGAATTATTCACTAAAAATTCTATTACGTTATTATTGAATTTTTTTTTCGAAATTTCACACTAGTTGCGTCACTTAAACATATAAGTATGACTATAGTTTGATCTATAATTTGCGGATTTTCACTACGAGTATTACCATCAAAAAACTTTTTCTGTAGCTAGTGTTGTTTACGAGATAATTCGAAAAAAACGCGAATTTCATGGAAAAATTAGGTTTGGGAGCCCGTACTACCCCGCAGATGCAAGTTATAACTTTACCGCAATGACACTTTTGTAGAGCGTTCAATTCTGAGGAATACCTAATGACGAATTAAAAAGAAAAAAAATCAAGTTTTACGTGTATTTTATATGGGAAATCTTTACAGGCCTAGGTCTAGCACTTAATATTAAAATTAAAGTCCCAAATTTTTAGGAAATTTTTTTTTTGGTATTTCCAACAAAATTTCACCATGGGATCGAAAAACAAAATAGTTCAAAAAAAAAAAAAGCAGTCTAATGTACATATGTATCTAGACTTAGCTGACCATTCGTCCCGGTTTTCTGGATTCCAAGTTAAGCGTCCCTGCCGTAAAAAAAAGAGTGAATTCAATAAAATTGTGTTGCTCTCTCACCTATTATGTGTCGCGATTTTCAGTGAATTATAATATGCTTGGAAAAATCACTTAAATCTAAACTAATCAAAGCATTTCACCTTCTTGTAGATATCGACGCTGAAATTTATACGAAGTTTCTGTTATAAGTACCTAGCTATAACGGTTTACACGATTGCAAGGAAACATGAATAAATTCATTCGAAAATGTCAAAACTTTATTTAAAAAAAAAATATATATATATATGCATGTATATATTTTGGTTCATTTTATATATAGAACTTATGTATAGGACTTCCTAAAGCTGACTGAAAGTGTCAATAAAAATTTGCTATCTGAGTTTTTTCAATTAATTTTGATGTTATTCAGATTGTATAAACACTCTTTTTGGTATATGTTGGTATTATGAATTATTAAAATTATTAATTTGGAAACCTCGATATTTGTTCAGAGCAGAGTTTTTCTGACAGCAAAGAATAACGATGCATTTTATCAAAAAAAAAAAAAATAAAATAAAATAAAAGAAATAAAAACAAGAAAAAACGTTAACTTCGGTTGCGCCGAAGCTATAATACCCTTCAAAAAAACAAAGGCCCCTTACAAGAACTTGATTCCGAACGTTCAATTTGTATGGCAGCTATATGATATAGTCATCTGATCTTACCAATTTCTGTGGAGAATAATTTGTTGCCTTAAGCAATAACTCGTGCCTAATTTCGTGAAGATACCTCATCAAATAAAAAAATGTTCCATGCAAGCACTTTACTCCGATCGTTCAGTTAATATGGCCTCTATATGCTATAGTCATCCGATCCATACAATTTCTTCGAAGATTAGATTAATGCTTTAAATAATAATACATGCCAAATTTCGTGAAGATACCTCGTCAAATGAAAGAGTTTTCCATACAAGCACGTCATTCCGATTGTTCAGTTTGTATGGCAGCTATATGCTATAGTGGTCCGATATCGGCCGTTCCGACAAATGAGCAGCTTCTTGGGGAGAAAAAGAAGTGTTCAAAATTTCAGATCAATATCTCAAAAACTGAAGGACTAGTTCGCGTATATACAGACGGACAGACGGACGGACGGACAGACAGACGGACATGGCTAAATTAACTCAGCTCGTCACGGTGATCATTTATATATTATATATACTTTATATGGTCTCCGACGTTTCCTTTTGGGTGTTACAAACTTCGTGGCAAAATTAATATACCCTGTTCAGGGTATAAAAATGCAACTATTGTCACAGTAAATATTTTTATTATCAAATCAAAAACATAATACATAACAAAAATACAATAAATAAATATACGCTGCCTCCAAACTTTTTAGTGAAATTTTCCTCAGCGTTACAACTTTTTATTGCGTGCAGTCGATGTAAATACTTACATACTTACATACGTACATACATAAATACACTCCCTTCAAAAATCATGTTAAGCTGCTTCGTATTATGCGCAAATCTTCGCCACTTTTCACGCCTCGTTAATTGAACTGCTTCCAATTTGGATTAATCTGTTGGCGAGACAAATGTAGAATAAACGAAATTCCACAGCACGGAATTCCATGGAAAAAGAAGTAATGTCATCTTAACAGGAAGTGCCTAATAAACGCACAATAATGCCGTTAAGTATGCCGTTCTTTTTCGCGTAAATAATTTTGCTACATTTGTAGCTTCGCGCGCTGGAGTCGCAAGCGTTTAAGTGACAGCCTGTTTTGTCAAATCAATTTCAATCATATGATACATTTGGACGCGTAACTGCTTTGTGTGTAGGCGTGACAATTACAAGAAAATTAATTGTATATTTTATTTGTACTGTGTTAAGGCAGTTGAGTAATCTCTGTAATATACGATGTGTAGTTGATTGAGTAAAGTAGTTGCGTTTAAGAAGTTAGTGCATCGAACAACTTACTTTTATAAACTCTACTCTTTGTTGTTGTTTATCAAATGTAAATATTTTGACACGAGCACAAAGCTCAAAACGAGCCAACAGAATCGAAGAGAGCTACTTTTTTCAGCTTACTATATAAAATTTAAATTCCATAAACTGGCAAACCTATTGTACAACATTTTCCGTTTTTATAATCTGGCAACTTTGTTTAAATTATTTTTTGAAGTAAGTCTTCTTAGTTATTTAGTATATATTAATTTTTAATTTTTTCAAAATTCATTTATGTATATTTTTGGGTAAGAAGTAATTTTCATATTCTGCTGGTAACTCTTTTTGATGCACGTGATATTCATGGCCACTGTAGATCGTTCTTCGTACACTGCTGTCATTTTAATAAATGTATTAATATTGAGTTTTATCGCTCTTAGATCAAAGTTTTATTGAGAAGAGTTGTTTAGTTTAAGGACATACTCAGACAGAGCTCAGTGCGTTTCAGTCGTCAGCTTCGTCTGACAACATTGGACCAAAGAGGCTGACTTCAACACCAAACTCTCTGCGAGAAATCGAAAATGTTCTCTCGTATAGGAAACAGTTGGACCGCTGGCAGTTACCAGGATTTATTACTATTGTCAGGTTAATTCATGGAATGATAATATTTCACGAAGTCAATCATTTAAAAAAGGTACAACTGATTTTTTTATACAGTTCTCTATATTCTGATTTCTCCTTGCCAGTAATATTCATTGCTCCCTCACCCTTATTGAAAGTATCGTTTGAATGGCCGCTATTTATTGTAATTATGAGCTGAAATCTTATATTTTCCTAAAAATTAAAACAATTTGGTCTTAGTCCTATCTGATCATCATAATCTTCTTCTTCGTTGGTACTGCAACCGTGGATCGGTCTGGGCCGAGAACACATAATTTTGTCAGTTACCTCTAACCCTTGCGAGATCACGCCAGTTGTACAATACATTCCAAATGCAGATTGGTCCCAATGCACTTGGTCCTCCTATTGTATGCGTGTGTCTCGAATCGAAGAAACTTTTCACTTGAGCATGGTCTTCCAAGCGTACGACATGGCCTAACCAGCGCATTCGTGGGATTTTTATGCGTACATGTTGCCGTAGAGCTCATACAGTTCGCGGTTCCATCTTCTTCGGTACTCAAAGCTTTCGCGGACGACTCCAAAAACCTTGCGGAGAACAGTTCTCTCGAATGCTCCAAGTGCTTCCTCATCTCATCTTATTGTAAATATATCGTTCAAATAGTCATCATTCATAACTGTTCCTGGCAGGCATCTAAGTCATCGTTCTCTTTCCGACGAGCTTTTTCTCAACGACAGTTTCGTTCCTAATACTTCTATGTGACTTGATAAGAGCTTTTGTTGTCCAAAGGCATCCATAATTTTGAAAAAGAGAGACAGAAAGAAAATGTATTTAATTCAGCTCTTCGCACCTCCGCCAGTTCTCAGTACTTCCGTTTTATAATTTATAATAGAAAAATAAAAAAGTTTCTCAATAAAAAATATCGACCGTCAAGAGGTGGCAAAAAACTTGTAAGACAGCTTATTTGTAGCATTTAATATTTAAAAAGCTCGAAGGCATAATTTCCAATGCGCTTTTATGTTGTCAAACAATTATAACATTATTTATTATAACTTATAGTAACGATCTCAAATGAGAAACGCGCTCACAAACATCAGTCGAACGCTTGTCAATGCTTCTGAGCAAATATTCAACATAAAATACGAGGTGCACCTATCCACCGCTATCTCCAGCTATCAACTACTGTCACCATTGTATCATTGCCTATGTATGCCCTGTCTGCTATGTACGTGTACTATAAGTTACATAGATTATGGTCAATTGTTGCTGTCATTTTGCAGTTGCACATTTCAATTGAGACTAGTGGAAATGCGCGCGCGACGAACACATTTGCGTCAACCGCGACGATCGCGATTGAAAGGCTGACGATCGCGCTGCTGCCAACGATGCTGATGACGACGCTGCCGCGGCAGGGCGCTGCGCGGTGAACGCCGACGGGCGGGCGCGCGAGCGATTACCTTTGAAGAACATGCACTTTGAAGCGTTTGTTTTGAAATGTCTACGACGCTTTTATATATTCTAAATAATAACAATGGGCATATTAATGTCGACGACTGCGATGACGACGCTGTCAAGCGGCTTCGCATAATCTCGTACAGTTTATCCAATTCAATTCACTTTACTTTAATTTCGTTTGATTTGAGGCAACGCATGCCGGAGTGCGCTTGCACAGCGTAAGGACGCTGGCGGGGCAAAAGTGAAAACGCTGAGCGCCGTAAGCGCGCGCTAGTTTGTGTGTGTGTGTTACGCTGAGTTTGTTGCGCGGCGCATGCGTCGCCTGTTCCTGGTATTATCAACCTTAAGATGCTGATTACTCGACTCGGCTCGACTCGACTCAATTTGTTAATATTATATGTAATTTAGTGCCAGCTGTGTCAGTTATTGCTATCATGTATTTGCAGTTGTTGTTGTGCCTTTACTTTTTTTGCTGCGTGCATTGCACACTTTAGTATCAGATTTGCTGGCAACACAATTTCATTCAACTTGCCAATTATGTGCTCATTATTCAATCAAACTAAATTTATTTGTTTGTCCATGTTTTCTTAGCTTAACTACAACAACAACAACAATGAAAAGTGAAAAAATACCCAAGTAGACACAGTAAACTAATAAAAAATGTGAGGAATTACTAAACATATATTCTTTGAGCGTGTGTAACGGCATGTGAACTGCGTAGCGCTGGTGTTTGTGGGCGGCTTAGGAATTTCGTGACTATAGATTTCATTATACTGCTTATTGTTGCGGAAATACTTCTACTTAGAAAGTAAATTCGGTTTAATATCGTATCTGACTATAGGCACAGCAGCTTATTTTGAACGCGATAATATGGAGTTTTATTAAAATATTTATGTATTTGTTGGTTGTCAGTCCGGCTCAAATTTGATCAGTTGGTATATATTTCAAGAACACATTTAGTGGATCTAGATTTTTTCAGAACTTCCTCTACCATTTGTTGTATGATTCTTAATGTTATTCAAGGAAGGTAGGGAAATGCCTTCAAGTTTTTGACTAAGTCTGCCAGAATAAACGCATTAAAAAACGAGATATTTCAATAATTTTAGCTCTTGGAGCCAGCCGATATTTGTCTAAGAACCTTCTGACTGATAACAATCGCGTAATTGTCGTTTAAGCCTTAACTCAATTTGGTACTGAGGCCCAATTAGCAAATATATGAAACGACCCTCATATCTGATTTGTACGCTACGTGGAATAAGCTAAGTTCATATATGGGCTTCGAGAAAAAATCGTAGTCAGTAAGAACTTTTGATAATAACGATCGCAAAAGATAAAGTTAAGCTCTAATGGAATTTGTTTTTCGGAAACGTCTTTTTTGTCTGGCTTTACAAAGGTAAAAAAATATTATTTTCAGATTCTGCCAGATCTTAGCACTATGTTTTGATAAGAGATAAAAGTTATTTATAATTTTTCTGGTATCCTTAGGTAGATTTATTAATTATTTCGGATCTTCCTAAACAAATTTGATAAAATAGAAAGAGAAAGAGCTCAGCACAGCACTGCGAAGAAACCTGCTAGTATATATGGTAACTGTATGGAGCGAATAGTGTTAGGCCTAACAACGAACCTTAGTGGTTAAGTAGTTGGAAATGTTAATAATATTTATACTGAAATCAGCATGCACTACTTTTGCTCTCTTGGAGCTAATATTTCATATGATGAAAATGATGCACTACAAGGCTCTCAAGTACTCTTCGAAGTTAGCTGTGACAGCTCGATTGATGAAATATATTTAATATAAGGTGATATCTTTGTAAAGACTTCAAAATTTGTCAAAATTAATGCTACGTGAGGTCATGATCGTTTTTAAACTTTGCGGCTGATCTCTATATCAGAGAGTTCGGGTTTGATTTTAGTTTAGATCGTCAGCAGGCAACGTTCATGTTTACGCTGAATTTTTCTTTTAGATGATCCAAACTCGGAAAGTCTTATTACGATTCACAAGAAATGACAATCGAAAATGCTCTCATGAAACGAAAGCATAGCTCGGTAAAATCGCGCTAGAAGCATTATTTTTTGATAATCATTATAAAATTTATTATCTGCGAGAATGATATTATATATTCGTAAAACATCTGCAGGTTCAAACGAAAAGCTTTTCTATCATGTTTTGAAGCTCATTTTTCTTAGAAAATTGTTCCAAAGAGCGAAGATCTGTTCCAATAAATTATTTTTGCGAAACCACCTAATCCATAGAGTGCTCTAAAGATAAAGTAAAACATATACCACGCTATAAATATGAATCGTACAAATGTTACGCAGCTCAATCTGCAGTTTTTGGACTTCTAAGTTGGTTCTTTTCATATCAACAGCTTATTCATGTATAACTGGTTGTTTCGAAGAACTTAAGTAGACGACTTTGCTTTTTGAAAGTTGATTTATACTTTATAAGGGCAAAGGATAGGGTTTTCCCTACATGGGCTCGACGTATTGCTTGGCGAGGTAGGAGCTTGTCAGAAAATTTTTTTTCCAGAACGTTTGAAAAGCGGACTTCGACATGACAATCACGGCCTTTGCGAAACAAGCAGCCGGTAAGAACTGCTTTATTAAAAAAAATTTATTTTCTTTACAAATTCAAATATTTGTGTACGAGTACATCTACACACTCATTTAAACGCCACAACATTTACAGACAAGCTGGTAAGTACCAACGACCGACCAGCGACTGGTCGAAGTTTGTCTCTCTGCATAATTGCAATCATTAAACGCCACTGCAGCGCGGCGCATAACTTCGGCTCTTGCGTTTGTCGGCAAAAAACCTTTGCGGCTATGAAATTAAAAGCCAAACTAAGCATAATTTGTTAACAATCGCACAAAGCCGAATGTTTGGCAACGTGCCGCTTGTATGTGGAGGCATTGCGCGTAACGCAACGTAATAAACACCTCTTTTTCGGTGGTGACCAAACAATAACCACGTCGATAACAATGGTCCGAGTAAGCGCAACATGCAATGAAAAAAAACAAAACAAAAAAATACGAAGACAAATGAAAATGTAGAGTCAGCGAATTATGCAGCGCTTTGTGCCACTTGGCTTGGCAAATTTGCGCGAGCTCCGCAACTCTGCGCCCCTTAGCTCAGCACAGCAATTGCTTTAAGGGCGGCGTTTTGTTTTGGCCTCTGTTTTTACTAATTTGACTAACCATTTGGTTTGAGCCGAATAGCGCCAGCACCACTGCTGCCGTCTCTGCCACTGTCCCTAGCGAATGGCCGCTTTGCTTTGCGTTTTGACTGACAGCGTCCATTGTTCGTTGCGACCGTGCGAACGTGTCTACATTGCCGATTTTTGAGTGGTGAGTGTCGTTGCGCTCCAATTTCGGACATTGCAATCGCTTCGCTATAATTAAGCGCGGCACATTAGACTGTCGGTCGATGGCTAAGAAAAATATGAGTATACTAAAAAAAGACACTATAACTCACGTATTTGTTGGTAATTTTAAGCACAGTGTATGATTTTTGGAAGAAAAGTTTTGTAAAAGGTCTAAAAACCCCAAAACGGAAAAATTAATTTTTATTATTTTTATTTCAATCAAATGTTTCTCGTATAAACGAGTTTTAAGTTGGTGATATTGAACGAGAAAAAGAAGATACATCCTCCTCAAAGTTGTTGCAATTGAACTGGGATGCACTTGAACTCAGAAAAGCCCAACACTTGGTCCAGTTGAAGCCAGTATACCTATGTATATCAAAAAACGAGTCAGTAATAGATACTCATGTTACTGTGTTCCCTTTTACCGAGAATTGGATGCTTTAGAGTCGGACAAAACCGAGGAGAGCTGAAGAGGGCCTGTGTCAATCACTAAGAATCGTTGAGAAACGCTTAGACCTGGAAAAAATGACTGAGCGCCTATGATAATCGATAAGATACAGTGCGAACCAGAGAGTGTTGGAGTAAAGCCAAGGATATTGAGGTAGAGTTCGGTAGAAGCCGTTCCCAAGGCAGTCGAGTCTACGTAAACGGAACGAACCCGGACTCTTATCGGGTCAGGGACTGTCAACTCGGACGTATTCCACAAAATTAATTCCGAAATGTTTTCTGCCGCTACAACAACAATAGGAAAAAGTCGATTAAGTTGATTGGATGGAGCTGTAGAGAGCTGGTGAGTGTGTCAGGAGAGTAGAAACACAGGAAGTCGCAGAGAGTTACAATGCCACTAATAAAGGGTTCTGATCATTTAGTTTAGAGCAGTTAGAAACTCAACAGTCTCATCAAACTACTTCGACGTATACAATTTACATTGTTTTAGGAGATATCCGTTTTTTGATGGATAAAACATACTATACATATGTAGTTAGATTGAATTCGATACTTCAATTCAAGCTCCAGATCAATTCAATTGATCTTGCAAACAATTACTCAAAATGAGCTTAGAGAGCCTAATTTCTCTCGCGTAGAAAAAATCGTTCGTTAATAAGTCATTTAATGAGTCTCTAATCGGGATAATGTAAGTAAGGTTAGGATACCGAATACCTCAAAGGATAAGTTGCTACCACTTTAGTCGATATACTGGCAGGATGTGTCTTCCGAGAGGTCTTGCACGACCCAGGCTACAAAATGACTCGGTATAATGTTCATAATGTAAGCAAAAGAAAACGGAGATCAACTTTAGGATCAAAAGACGCATAATATTTATACACTTGGTATTTTGAGTGATCGATATCTTCAGTATTTTGATAAGATCTCGAAAAAGTCAATTCTAATAATTCAATAAATTTAATTATTTTTATTGTTAAACAATTTTACTACGTTTTCCACCCACACAGCTCCACTGTGTCTCGCCGCTTCTGTGTGCATTGTTACTATTCCACGATAATTTAGTACAACAGCAAACTGTTTTCCATAACAATAAGAACACCGTAAATTAAACAAACACTAAACAAAGGCGGCGAAACACCTTCGCGCACACAAGCAGCGTAACAACAACAACAAACAGTCAAACATTGAGCGCGCTTAAGCCAACTGCTTGCCGAAACAGTTAACAAAAATAAAAAAAAATATATACGAAAACAAAAATAACAAAAAATGCTGGAACGGCAAATCGAAAACCGATTGGGGATGATGACTGCGCTGATGAGGTTGATTAAGGCGATAGCCAAGGGGCTGGCCACATCAGGTGCTAATGTGTGTATTTAACTTTTTGGAGTAAAAAAAAATTAAATATGAATATGCCTTTAATTGTGCGCACACACATACACAAACGCATAAACAATTTAAGCGCAATAGCTGCATGGATAATAAATAAGGCGAAGCGGCATTGACAAGAACAAGCATATTAACACCTTTTGGCAACAACAACAACGGCGCTAAACTATAATACTATGATGAAAGATAATAAATTATAAAGTAGAATAAGCAGAAAACAAAAAACAACACAAACCAAAAAAGTTAAGCAACATGCAATTATCGCTGTCATTAGATGCCTAGTGGAGTTGCAAGCGCCTTGTTATTTGCATTGTTGTTGCTTTTGGTTGGAGCATTGTGCAGCGTGTGGTATTATCTAGTTGTGAAACTGTGTTAGTCTTTTCATTTCCATATTTATTTTTTTTGTAATTATTTTAATTTTTACATAATTTACTATTTCGCTTGGCGCTATTAATGGGCGTTTACTGTTCGCACTTTTGTTTTTAGCCAAACATTTGAATACTGAAAATAATTTAGGAAAAACGATTTAACAAGCAATACTAAACTATAAATTGCTGGAGAGTCTCAAACAAACATTTGTAAATGTTAACGGCAATAAAAAAATCCGTGGATCATCGCTTCACTCTCTTCCGAAGGCAATGACCACATTATAAGCTCTTTAAAGACATTTTTACTAGTCATTCTTAGCTCGATAAATTATAGATTTACTATCAATACGGAACGCTTAGACCTCCGATTCGCAGAATAGTGCTAAAACTTTGATCAGCGGGATTCCTAGTTTCTTCTCTAAAGTACTATAAATACTAACATAATTAAGAATATAGGGTTAAATTATCGTCAGCGTTCTGAGCACGTTCATCCATTTTGAAGAGAATCTCCATGTATATTTTATATCTATATATACATCCTATCTCGTGTAGTTTCCATATAGAAAGCATTACTGGCTCATACTGAACTACATCAACGTTAAAATGGTTGCGTACACTACAAGAAAATTATTTTTGGTTTACAAATTTATTAAAAAAAATTTTTTTTGTTCCCAAGTGTATGTAAAAATTTCTTGTACCCTCATCAAGATCAACCATCTTAAGACTTATTAGCTTCAATAGGATGCTAAAACACGCCAGACAGCACGCGAAATCACAAATTTAGGACAAACTCAACCTATCAAGAAATGGACCTATCAATCGGTCGCCTAGATCAAGAGGTTTGACTCCATTGGACAATATACTTGTTCGGCGCTATGATACTTATGTACTGGTCTCTGCACATAAGTATACTATATTATATATATATATATGATATATGACTGGAAACAATATTCTTTGGTGGATAAGATCGAATAGGTCGGAAAAGTTGGTGCGAAATTGAACCGATAGGATGGTCTTCAGAAAATATACTTGTAGTCCCCATAAGCCCACTATAAACGATAAAATTTATAAAATTTTCGTACAAACAAGTTAAAATATTGGTCCGTTCATTAATTTTTTTCTATTTTCTTTAATACAAAAGCTCTCCACCCATAAAAAAACAATGATTGTGAAAGACGAAAAATTTGTAGGTGTAGTTAGTGCGTTCGACTATTTTAGCTGTTCAAAGAAGGATTCTACAATTTTGAATAAATTTTGTAAGAGTCTAGCCCCACGGAAAGAATTGCGGAAGGAAGTGAGAAAAAATGCCAATGAAATCACATTCATTCACTTGTTAAAACTAGTAAAACAAATATTATATTAAAGAAATCCAAAATAGTGTTTAGGAGTCTGCAAATCATCATTAGAGGTTTGGAAGATTATGCCCGATGGTAATTACTTCAAAAGAGAAAGCATTAATAATAAGGAATAAATAGAAGCTTTTGCTAAAAATAATGCTTATTTTATTTCAAGATCAATATTATTGAAGGTTTTTTCCATACCAAGTAAGTTCATTGCGACGAATATCTATACATTTAGTTTTTACTATAACCAGTTGAATTATTCTTGGAGTCCGGTTTAAGTACCTTTTAAAGAAATATAGACTGGACATAGAGTTTAACATTTTTGAATTGATATTCGTTAGCGATTAATGAAAATTTCAACTATCGGAATCAGAGCTCAGAAAAAATATAATATAATTAATAATATATCTAATATAATTTAGATTACGCCACTTAAAGGGAGCGAATCGGTCGTAACATTCAATATTTCACATTATGCTATGTGAATTCGACCACATCCCAACGTTAACTCTTATCTTGATACTCAACTGTTGTGAATAGATATTAACACACCGTATTTAAGACTGATAAGTCTAAACGCAAGCATCTCGATAGACTACTCTTGCCTTTTACAAATTCTGAAAGAAAAATACTTAGTATTTCTAAATATTTCCCGAGTTTTTGAACGCTTCAAATGAATTTTGAAGCCAGCCAAAAAAAATTTGAGAGTTTAAGAATATTTATTTCTTTTTAATTATGTAGTGACGACTTTCCCATATTTATCGAGCTTACCATTGGTTTTTCTCTGTCGTTTGATACTAGTTCAAGGCGTTTCACCGTTATGGCCGAGCAAGTGATTGGCTCGACTCTTTTATAGTAAAGGCTTAAAAGTAAATCGAGCATACGTTATCTCATGAACAGTTGAAAAATGGACGAACATACTTAACGCACTTACATAAGTACAAAGTTATTTGAATAAATTTTTCTCATATTACTGATAATTTTTGTAGTCACATCATTCCTTTACACCGTTATACTATTAACCGTGAGTTAAATATACATAAGTATTATCCTCTCTGGAAACGTGTTACATATTTCATGAAAACATAGTAATACTCTGCACTAATGAAGACTTCAAGGCAGTAAAAAATGTGAAACGGTAGCAAAAACATAAAAAACTGTTATACGTGCTTGCGCTTTGCTGTAATTTATGGCATAATTTAGTCAACGTTTACAAAGTGCAAGCTAACACTCGCGCCGCGTCTTCCAGAAAGTCTACATAATTTAATTAATATGCACTGTGTGCCATGGCAACAACAACAACAACCATAGTAATAATAGTAACAGTGAGCTTGTTAATGGCAGTACATTGTTAATTGTTATTGTGTTAGGTTTCTTCTGCTCTTTTAAGTAGCATTTTCTTTTTCCATCTGCTTTTTCTTCTTTCTGCCCTTAATTTACTATGCATTTTACTTCCTTTTCTGTTTCGCTTACATTGTTTTTATTTGCAGTTTTCTTTATATTTCATTTGTAATTGTCATGTTAATTGTAATCATAATTGGAATTGTAATGGTTGGTGAATTCGTGTTCGCTTCTGGTATTTAAGTACTATTTGCATAACAACGACAACGACAACGAACTGGCTTCCTAACCTTTATCGACTGACATTAATTATATGTATATTCTTATTGTAAGTGTAAAATATAGGTTCCCATTTAATATACAAATGCATTCCTGCAGAAGGAATATCATACTTCTGTGTATAAGAAATTACTTGCTTCCAGCTATCCTTGTGAAAATATTGCGGTATAGCAGAAGATAATTACATTCTTCACACTTATTAAACTCTTATTCTTTTGCCTTAACGAGAGATCTTTTAGTAGTGCAAATCCTTAAGGTCTTGAAACTAGCTTAGATCTTATCCCTACAATTCTACCATCAAACATACAATTCTCTTCACATTTCTCAACGATTTGTTGCTGAACAAGTATATTTATACTTAGTACCTGAGAAATAAATGATCCTTTTATTCAAAGTATAAGTTTTGATAGATTCAGACATTTTTAAACTATACGTTTTAAGCTATGATTTTTTGAAAAGTTTGTGGTCTTCGTTTTAGACTAAAAAGGATGGCTGTTCGACGGTTTCGACTCTCTCGATTACAATATTACCCTTTGCTATTATTGTATACTACAATAACTAATGGACTAGGTGCTTTTGCTAACTAATTGACTAGGTTGTTGTGAAGAAAAGACATGCCAAATCCTTTGTTTACTAATCAGAAACGTTAAGGGCAAATGAAAAAGTATAACTGTGGTAACTTGACTTTGAATTGAATTGAGAATTGAAGTTCTTGGTACCCAGCGCTCGACAAAAAGTGAATAGGATAGAGTTCTAATGACTCGGCAACTTAACGAAATCTTTCATGCTGATTTTAAAAAAGTCTTGTTTTTTAACCTATACGTGGTCCATTCTCCCTGTTTCTCACTGGATCTTAGTGGCTCTTAGTGACTCTCCCTGGTTCTCCCGGCTTGTCGGTGACTCTCAATGGCTCTCCCTAGTTCTCAGTGCGTCTCCCTGGTTCTCAACGACTCTCAATGGCTCTCACTTCTTTTACCAGATTATCAGTGGCCCTCCTTGGTTTTCCCAAATTCTCAGTGACTTAGTTTTAATTAGTCTCAATCGTTGATTTTGACTAGTTCTCTCATACTGTCAGTGGCTCTTAGTGACTCTCCCTGATTTTAAATAGTTCTCCCGAATTATCAGCGGCTCCCTCTGATTCTGCCTCGTTCTCAGTAGCTCTCCCTTGTCATCGACGACTTTCCCTGGTTATACCTGACTCTCAGTGTCTTTCCCTGGTTCATAGTGGGTTTCTCTGTTTCTCCTGGGTCCTCAGTGACTCTCTAAGGTAATCAGCTTTTTTAATAATACATTTAGGAGAGTCATCTCTTAAGAAGCTAGTTTCATATATTATAAATTTCATCGACTTTGTGGTTACGCCATTTAATCTTCGTTAGATCTATTATCTTATATGTCAACTCATCCTCCATAACTCTCCGAAATTTTAAAGTACATTTTCACAAAAAGGTTCCTTTAACTTGCCTACTGAACCAAAAGTACCGACTTAAGGTGAGTTTTTGGTTTGGATCTTTAAAAAAAGGAATGAATAGTGTTAATTTGGTCCACAGCCAGTGTTAATTTAGAGAGTTTTTGTCCAGGGGAAACACACATTTTAACAAACTGGTATATTTCGCACAGTGACACAGCGGATATTTTTATCCTTTAAAAGGATACGCAAATCAGGATTAAATTTTGTAGTTCTCCAATACTTTCCGCTTCAAAACGGACACACAAATATGACCGACATACTTTGGCTTCCACGAAAAAATATGATCTTCGGCTAATTTTGCTCAATGCCATTTGGCGTCATTTGTCCTTATCGACCAAACGACGCTGTAAACCGAAGCCATTTGACGTGGCCACAAATTGGCTCAGTCAGTGAGTCAGTAAATGTGCGCGATTTTTGCGATTATCAGCTGTCCTGTTACGCGAAATTTGTCTGCAAAATAGTGCAAGAAAGTGAGAAAGGCGATCTGGAGAAAATAAAGAGGATACCAGACCTCCTTACAAGCATAATGAAGGTGCGTTGTGTCAAGATGACAGCATGATTAGCGAAGACGTCAATGTGGCGCATTTTGCGGCACGATAATTTGTGGTAGATAAGCGTGGCATATAACGGTGCATCAAGCACCTTTTTGTGCAGTATAATCAGGCTAACGGTGCGTGGTTTCTTATTGCCGCTTAGGCAGGATTACAAAGAAGTAAGTATGAATGTGGGTGCTGTAAATCATGTTGTATTGAGTAAGATTTTCTGCGTAGTGCTTTTAAAGGTTATGGTAATATCATGTAATCCTTGCGTGAAAACGGAACAGATGTTGTGATACATTGGATGGAATCATGTTTGTAAATATGAGCACATAACTTCCGGTGAAAATTGAAATTGTGATATAATATAATGATTAAAGCATAAATGCAACGAAACTTCGTTGGAAACCAAAGTCTGCTCAATTTTTCAATATGCTAAGTCAGGAAATGCTAACTGGCGCCTAACCAGCCATTAATTTAGCGACAAGTTTCGTTTAACCTCAAAAACATTTTTTTTGTTCTTAAGAAAAAAATATACAAATTCTTTCCTTTAAAGAAAAATCAGAGAATGATCAAGCGAAAGAACGATACCGATCCACTTACCGACTAAAACACTGGTTTTCAATATCGGTATGTTCAATTTTCTTTTTGCACACATTTGAAGGTAAAATATATTTCATTCAATCATACCCATAAGTTGAGTATTCTTGTCGACAATTTATAAGTTTTTAATAGATTGCCAAGTGAGGCAGTTAGCCTCTAAATGAGTCTTCATACCACTTTAATGCACTATTTAATGTCGTAAGACCCAGAAAAAATAAGTAGATATGTCACATATAATTCATACTTGCGATATTTACTACTACTATCCAAGTTGTGGTCACGACAATAAGAATTTAATATGCGTAATAAAAAAATAAAAATGCTTTGCGCAATAAAATATAATATTGTGAGGAACAGTGATCTGTAGCTTGCAGTAGGCTTCTGAAATAAAATCTTTTTTCGATATGGCTGCAGGAAACATCATCGGTTTTGGCACAATGCTTTGAACGAATTTTCTCGGAAAGCATAGAAATAATGCTATTCGGGAACAAATATTGAAAGCGAAGCAGGTGTTTTGCAAAGCTCGAAGAGCGACTGTAGCTCTAGAATTCATTTCATTTGTAATTTCGGACTACAAACAATACTTTAATGATGACCAAATGAGTACTGTTAAAGGCTGTGATTAGAGAACATGCGTCTGGAATATTGAGAGCTTAAAAATTAAGCCAGCTGCTTACATGAAAAAGGTAATTTAGAAGGGGCTGTGATTGTTTTACGAGAATTAAGTCTACTTTACAAGCATATAAACGGAACAGTCCAAGGGCTCTCAGGTGACTGCCATAGTGCAGTGGTTGGCGGTGCGTATTGCCGTTATGAAGTATTAGAGTATAAAAGTTCGATGCTTTTTTCAATCACAGATTTCAGCCCGATAGTAAAGAAGTAGTATGATGGCCTGAACGGTTAAAGTGTGGTTTTCGTAGTCGGAACCTGTTTAGAACTGGCCATTGTGGGTACTCCATAAAGTACGAGATTAAAGCGTCAATCGAGATCAATAATTGCTGTCGTTTGGTCCTGTAAAGTAATTCCAATGACTTCTTAAGTGACTAAAGCCTCACCGAAGAAAATAAAAAGCTATTATACAATAGAACCTTAAGTAATACAATAGTTGTCTCTAACCAGACGATTGACATATGACGTCACACGTCTTTTGTCCTGCGACCGTTTTAGACATTTATTTCTGTTCAATAATGTGGGCAAAACTACTCATTAATAACGCACAGGTAAAAGGAAATATGAATTTTGCTGCTAATTGCATTGGTATTTTTTCCAGTAAAAACGCTTATTGTCTTTTGTTCTCAGCGAAAATTGAAATTTCCGCTAAAGTGAACTTAAAAACTCAATAAGCTAGAAACACATTTATGATTTTCGATTTCTTTCACAGAGAAAACTCAAACAAATCAACTTTTTTTGCACACATTGCATTCGCATTGCATTTACACAAACAAACATACCATAGCGTACATATATATATTTGTATATGCGTGTGTGAATATTTGCGCGCTCGTCTGTCACAGGACGCAGTCAACTGCAAGGATAACTGCCACATCAAGTTCAATCTGCGGCAACGGAATGTCGAATCCGGAATAGCCGTTTGAGGCAAGTACGAGTGCAGTACATATTGTGCGTGTGTGTGTTGGTGCGACTATTGTGTGTGCGAACATTTGCGTGTGCGGTGGCAGCAAACAATCGCTTGCGGAAACAACACGGCAAAATTGTTGGGAAACAAGCAAATGGACTCATTGATTCCAATTGACTGATTTCAATTGAAGTTAAGTGTCTGCCAAATGCCAAATGTAAGTGCGTGCATATACAAATGCACGAGTGGTAGATGTAAGTGCTCTGTGTTAAAATGCCAAAGCCATATGTGAATCCCGAAACTTCGGGATTGTGATCAATAACATTTCGGGATCCCGAAGTTCTTTTTTTTTTGCTTTATTAAAGTACCTAATATTCGCAACTTATGTGATTTAGTTAATACAAATTTTTAGTTTGAGTAAAAATATGGCAAAGGTCTTCGGAGGCACAACGATGTGGTAGGTATGTATGTACATACATAAGTTTATGACGGGAATTTGAAATTGGCATTGAATACTTTATTTTTAGTATTTAATATTGGTAAAAGTAATAGAAACAAATTAAGTCAAGTATGAATGCCGACATTTCGGGATAAGAAGCTCTTATAGTTTCGGGATCCCGAATTTTCTCACGAGAATCAGACAATATGTAAATATTTATGCATATTTATGATCGCAATATTAAATAGACCTCGAAATTTAAAATTAATTTAGTACCAATCCCGAAATTTCGGAACAGGTTTATAAAATTTTAGGATTACGATTTCTTAAAAATGCCGGAACATACAAATAACTTATGTATAAATATCGAAATTTCGGGACAAAGTGCTCTTGTGGTTTCGGTATCTCCAATTTTTACACCATAATCATAAATACATAAATATATATGTATGTATATTTATGACGGAAAATATACTTAATTTAATTCTAATCCCGAAATGTCGGCACTTCTGAAGTTTCGGGACTGTGACTTTTTTAACTAGTATTAAAAACAGAATATTTTTTATGCTAGTCTGTGTTACTGTACAAATTTAATAAATTATGCCTTCATCTCAGAACCCCGATGATCACAATTTGGGACGTTGCAAAAGCGAAACCACATACATAGGTATCAACTTACATGGAACTCATATGAATTGCTAATGAGAGACTTAAAAGTAAATACCATAGACTCAAACATAGTCGTTGGTTATCCCGCGAAAGGTGTGTTGCATGTCCATTCGCTTTGTTGTGCAATCAGCTTGAATGTGTTAAGTTGCTGCATCATGCAGGGCGCGGCTAACTCACGGTCGCTCAAAGCGACTTGAAAACTTTTTGCTTGCTTACCCTACCCCAAACATATTGAGGGTGACTTCAGCCGCATCGGCTAATAGCGCACTATTGCTCAGGTCCTTCAATCTCCGACCATACGCGCGATCATGCGCTCCACCATAACGTAAGGTTAGACGCTGGGAAACTACACAAACTGCCGCTTCTGCCCTACCTTGCTAACGCTGTTGGCTGCTCAGCCTCGCCTCGAGCCAGCCAACTCGAACTGAAGTGGGCAGGGAAAAATCTTTAAGTGGCTTGCCATGGCGTGTGGAAAACCAATACACAAGTGGCTCACACCAGCGGGTGTGTTGCCTCTGCGCAAGACTTGCAACTGGCGCGGTTGTGTTGTGACGTGCGGCAACTTTCTCAAGACTCGAGTCGAGAACGGATGTATTGGGCGAAAGTTCAAAGGTGAAGCCAGCAGCTTCCGTTCAATTGACAGTTTGAACTGACGTCGCTGATGGATGTCACGCGCAAGCACGCAACGGCCGAACTATGCGGTGAGGGTGTGGCTGCTTAGCTGGTGGCTGGTGGCTGTTGGCTGGTCGCATCAATCAGTGGTCGCAGCACACAAGCCACAATTAATGCAACCGGCCGACCAGAGGCAAGCAGTCAAAGGCGCAGTCAGTGTCTTGGCGATACTCATCTCGACCGCTGTGCCATACACAATACACATGTAATGCTTTGACCTACGGCCCACCGTCTCCGGTTCTGGCGTTGCCACTTCATAGCCGCTGCATACGAGTTACGCTTAACAGTCAAGTCAGTGTCGTGAACTTAATTTCCGCGCGCCATTCATTCAATTAAGCCAATGAATGTGTGGCACAAAAGCGCATATGTTTTGTTGTATTTATTGTACAACAACTAGCTGCTGGTTTAGCGTCTGCAGGCAACTTCTCATTCTACTTGGGCAGCACTTAAAGCGCTGACGAAGAATCTGTGAGTTGACTTCGAGTTCGAGCGAAGTATGTAAAAATAAATTCGTTATGTGCACTCCCCCACCCACCGTTCGTCGCTCGCTGCCGCCAAGTATTCTTATTGCTGCTACAATTGTCGCTCTTGCTTTTGTTGTTGTTGTTGCACTTTGTTTGCCACAATATTATAATTGTATTATGATTGTTCTTGCTGTGTGTTCGTCGCTCGTTCGTTTTCGTTTGTTTGTCTGTCCGTCCGCTGTGTTTCCACTCATAACGAGTCGCTACGAGTACTGTTACTAATCAGTCGCGGGTCAAAATATTTACCACTTGACCCTATTGATTTAATTAAATAGTTGCAAGACAGTTGCGGTTTGTTGCCTTACAAACAGAGTCAACAACGAGATGACAAAGAGCAATCAACAGCACAACAACAGCAATAATATTGCACAACACAAATTTAATCAACGAGTTGTTGTGATGAGCAATGAATTGATGTTCCAAGAATATTCTGATGATATGTGCGAGGTCTGTATATTTCCATGTGGAGAGCGTAGGTTAATTAGAATTAGAATTAGAATTAGAGCTTTAGATATGATATCAAGCAAATATTCTCGGAAGCCTAAGCTAACCTCTTCACTGAGAGAAGAATGGCTTATAATATATTAATAAATCTCGTTTACTTCAAATTTCTTCCAATTAAGTGAATCACCTAAAAAAGTTATCATTATCACATACTTGTTATTATATAATAGGGAGGAGCGAAAAAAAATTATGATCTTCTTATATATTTTTGTCGGAAATTAATCAAATGAAAAAGAATTTTGGTAATCATATTTTTAAGCCGTTTCAAAGTGTAGATTTTTTCATAAAAAACGACTTTTTTCGTAAAGCCGAAATTTTTTCAAAAATCAAAATTTTTACTAGTTCTTCGATCATGGACTATATTCATCTATTGTAATAAATTGTACAATAAATATATTTGATTTTTGGATTTGAGATAATTTTAAGTAAAAAAGGCTGCTTCACCGCCAGACACTTTTTTCAGAGGCCCTCTGGGAGAGCGGCTACAGGTTCAAGGGAATTCAAAATTATTCAAAACAGATCACTGATTTTTAAATAACATTAAATTCTATAAAAGTAAGTTTTTTTTTATTTATTTTTAAAATAAAATATTTCTTAAAAAAGAAAAACAAATCACGAAAACGATTTGTTCCTGACTTGCAAGTGAATAAGAACCCCCTAATGGAAGTATATGAAGTCAGGGAGAAGTAAGAATAAGGATTAGCTATGATCGAGTTCTGAAGTCCTATATGATAGTTCGTCAGCATTTTGTATGAATATTTATATATTTTGTGTGACGTTGCCGTAGATCTCTTAGATCTATAATTATAATATTCTTTTCGGAAATTGCATTGGAAGATGAGAATGCAAAATTAACGGCAATGACTTATTTACTGATCAAAACGATCTTCAGTGTTTCTTTGTTTCTTTGTCCACTACTCGGTTTTCGGTTTTCTAGTTGACCGATCCTTAAGTTTGTTTGTTTAATTTATTAGAAAGTTAAGTTGGTAATAAGCTAAAGGTCTTGTAGGTGATGGATAAAAGAGAAAGACCATCTGGAAATAAGGTTCAGAGACCTATCTTTAGTTGATAAATGTGAAAAAGATAGATAAAGTCGAAACCAGCATAACTTCCACAAACACCCTAAGCCTGGTGATAAAGCGGAGAATAACTCTTGCCAACAGGTGCTACCTTGAGATCGGTAAGCAATTAAGAACCAGAACCCTCTCTCGACGAACAAAAATCATGCTCTATAGGTTATTCCCGTCCTATTATACGGCGCAGAAACATGAACGAAGACGAACCGAGTTGACCGAGTTGAAAAAGCACTAGGAACAATTCGAGAGAGCTTTACTCCGCAAGTTCTTTGCAGCCAGCCACGTGAGCAATGAAGAAGCTAGAACTACAAAGTGTAAAAATCTCACGAATCCGCTGGTTAGGCCATGTCGTAGAAGACGAAGCTCTAGCGACAAGCTTCTTCGATTCGAGACCCTTGGGTGAACAAAGGAAGCAAAGGCGGGCACGCATGCAACGGAAGGACCAACTGGCGGCCTCGCAAAAGATAGAGGCGAAGTTTTGTGTTCTTGGCCCAGACCGACCCACGGCTGTGATGCCAAAAAAGAAGAGAAGTGGAAGAACTTTTTGGAAAACACTTAGTACAAACGCAACCGTAAGCGCTCCTAATATTAGTATCGCTTCTTCTCGAAAATGCTACAGAAAATCTTTGAACAAAGGTTTAGCTTATTGTCTAACTAAAGCAGGACAATGCCGCCAGTTAGAGTTTTGCCGAAAGAAGTGTTCTGATTTTTTCTCACAGTTTTTATTTTCTTCAGATTTAATTAAAAATCCGTGATAAATATGCTATGACATGGCGCTTGTCTGGACTATTACCCATTATTAAATATTTATTTGTAAAGGCGAACTTATTTAGAAATTTGAAGGCGCCGCTACCTGTCAGACAAACTTTTGTTCTATTCATATCCGTATTAATTTTTTTTTAAATTCGAATTCAATGCTTTATTTCACGTCCGCAGCGGAATATAATTTATCATATTAAAAAGCAAGAAAAAATATTACAAAAAAATAAATAAAAAAAAGGATGAATATAAATAGAATACAATTAAAGATGAGCGCCAACTAAAACAAAAACAACAACGATTTTTAAAGGAAATAAATAAATAAGAAATACAACCAAAGCTTGGAACCAAACTTAGCGCGGAAATTATAAGAAATATCAGATATTGTTCTTATTGTTGTTATGGTCGGTAAGTTCTGTTGTTCGTAGAGCGCAGCGGTGTGCCGCGGCGACGACGAGAACCCACTATTGCTGAACACCAATCGACCAACAAGCCAGCGAAAACGACCGACGACGCTGCGACTCAGCTGCGCTCGAACAGTCGTTGAATGAGAATTAATTTCGTATCAAATTACGAAAATATTTTGCTAACAACAATTAGTTAACTCTCGTTAATTAACACGTCTTTAGCAGCGGCGTAGCACAAGCAATAACAATACGAAGAAAAACCCGAAAAGAAGTAAAACAGCACCGGGGTCCAGTAGTGGTGGCGTTCGTGGTCGCGTTGGCGTTGGCGTTGTTCGTTACGCGATACGCCAACATTGTTTTGCCGAGTTGTGGCATTTAGCGGCGGCGGCATGGACGTTTTGTCTGTCGTTCAACGCTCTTACGTCGAAGGCAACTCTAACTTACCGCTCTATAATTTTTATATGCACGTACATATGTACATATGTGGAGTGTGTGGCTTGAAATGAAATCAGTGTTGACAGCGATGCTTCGCTTCATTTCAATTCAATTCGTTTCAATTCGTTACGATTCGTTTGCGTCGCCATGGCAGCTAGCCGCTCGCTCGAGCGCTCCTGAAGTCACAGTTCAGGAACCAATAACAAGCCAACTGCAGCGGCGGCTTGTCGTTTCTTTTTTGTTTTGGCTCTTGTCGGTTAATATAATATTAGACTATAGCATTTGATTGCTCAAGTACATATGTTAGTTTGTAGTTAGCGATCAAATGTGTGACAGGGAATTAATTATATACATATGTATATCTTGTAGTGCATAATAAAAACTATGAGATTTCGATTTTTGCTTGAATTACGCAGAATCTAAATCCAACTTTTTGTCGAAACGAATATCACACTGCGATTTCCTTACCAGCTGGATCCAAGGGTAAAATGAGTTACCCGGTAGACTACCCTCTCATCAAGCCTGATTGTGGTTGTGATAGTTCAGCTGTAATATAATTTCTACTGAGCATCAGATTTATGAGGGTGGCTCTCTTGATTTCTAAAATGATAAGAGAGGGTGAGATTGCGGATAACCTGAACAAAGTTCACAATTTTGTCTTGGCAGAACGCCGATTAAACCTGTCCGCGATACCTGAGCTTGTCTCAAGATTTCAAAAGATTACCTGGATCATATTCTGCGGGAAATATTGAAGAGAGCAATACTGTTGGAGCGATGGTCACTCCGAACAACAAACACAACCGTGAGATCACGTCTCAGTAGTCTTTGACGCTGCTTGCGTGCAAACCGAAAAAGTTTCCGTATCGTTACGTGACCGTCAATGAAACGTGGATCCAGTGTACCTCCTCCGAAGGGAGACTAACGTGGATTCAGCGAATCTTTTTCGAAGAAAGAGGCGATCGTTTTAGCGACCGAATAAAATCCGCCTTCTTGACTTCAAAAGTGTGTTCGACATCGACTACTTGGAGTAGGGTAAAACGGTGTTATTATACTAAATTTTTGGCTAGAAGGAAAAACTGCTTTTTTACTATAACAACGAGCCGACTCACATATCCACCATCACCACAGCCAAATTCGTTGAATTAAATTACAAACTGCTTTCGATCTACCGTATTCGTCAGTTTTAGTCCCATATGACTGTTTTTTGTTGCCAAACTTGAAGAAGTCGAACGCCGTACAAAATTTGAGTTGAATAAGGAGGTTATCTCCGAAACTGGGTCGAAATGAGGTAAGTCAGCGGAAATAGTGGTCAAGCCAAGATTGACAGTGAGAAAGGTTCTGCTATATGTTTGGCGGAATCGTCTAGGAATCATCTACTATGAGCTCCACGCAACTCGAACCTCCACTATTAACAATTTAACCGTTTGAAGGATCGCTAGAATCGCCAGGAGCTTGGTTGCGAGGTTCATATGCATCTTATATATAGTCTGGACCCTATATATCTGTTTCTGTCTACGACGAATGACTTTGCAGATGAAAAATTAGCCTCAAGAGCAGCTTGTGAAAATCGAATGTCTCAGTGTTTTGCCAATCGTGACGAGGGTTTTTAAGAAAGTGGAATCATGAAATTATTTTTAGTAAGTCAATAACTGATCGAAACCACCTTGAATATTTCACTAAATCTGATCATTCTAACTATGCTAAAGAAAACCCTCAATTTATTGAAGAAAGAATATTTAGAATAGAAATTTCTGGTTACACATATAATTTGACTCAATTAGCCAGTCTATTAAATGCCCGTATATATATATGTATATATATATATACATATTTTGTCTTTGATAAATGATGTCTGCTTCCATTTTTAATTAATTATAAGTTTAAGACTGCATAAAATTTTAAGCTTCAAAACATTTGCACATTTTAATGGACTAGAGTCTAGAGGTAGAGCAAATTTTCCATCAAGTTCAAGTGTCACAAAAGCCGAATGCAAAAACAACAACTGCAATAACTGTAACAGCGGTAAATGGCGAAATGAATTTGAGTAGCGTTTTATTGCCGACACGTTTAACACGCTCGTTAAAAATACGAAATCGGCGACGATAAAAATCATTTCAATGACATATGCAACAATAAATAAATAAATATGTGTAAAGTCAAATGTGACAGTGACATTAAATGACAAACACCGGCGAATGTCCTGAGCAGCCTGAGAATTTTGCGCTTTCTTTAGGACAATAATATAATTCAAAGCGGTAAATATTTAAATATTCATAACATGCGTGTGAGATGTGGATGTGCTGCACAAATATATATATGTATGTATAAGTTTTAGTGTATTTGTGTGTTTGCATGTTTGTTGTAACGCCAATATGTTGCACTGTAATGGATATCAGTTTCATTGCAACGCGCTTTGCTTGCCATTATAACTTTTCCATATATGTGTATGTGTGTGTGTATTTTTATAAATATGTATGTTCGTATGTATATGTGTGCGCGTTCTCATGACCGAAACGCGCGCAACAAACACACACACATGCACGTTTCTTCTGTTTTTTTTTTGTTTTTTTTTGGTTCACACAAATGACAAGGACACTCCCATATTTAACACATTAACGCTTGCTGACGGGCACAACAACAAACACGGCGGCAACAATAATGGCAGCCAGCCGTCGAACAACGCTGCCATTCGAATGGGAGCACACAGTCAGGCGAGTGTAGCGAGTGTTAAATGAATGAAAAGAAGCAGAAAACAATAAAACAAGCAAATGGGAAATGAAAATGTTGCAGCAACACCCCTTTCAGGGCAGCGCAATAAAACAGAAGCAAAAAAAATCGACGAAAAAGCAAAGGGTGCCGCCGCCTCACTGCCGTCGGCTGGCAATCAAGGTGCGCGCGCCTGCTCCCAACGCATTCGCGTTAAATCAAACGAAGTGAAAGGAATGTGCTGCGCAGCGCTGCGCGCGGTTGCGAATGCGAATGCGAATGCGAACGCTGCGCAATGATACAGCTTGACTGCGCTTGACTTGGTTTGACAGCGCTCAGCTGGCCGGTTTGTTGGCTGACTGGCGGGATGGGTGCGCGAGCTGGTGGTGCGCGCATGTAATGGAGAATGCCATTTTCAATTACACAACACATACCTGTGGCCGCCAGTAAGGGTCGCGCACATACATACATACGTACATGTATATGCCGCTGCAGCGCGTCGCACCCTAGCTCATCCCATTAGACTGTTTAAAGCAATAGCAGCAACCTTCCCTCGCCGCGCGTTTATCAATTTCTTTGCAAACCAACGCGGTCGCGGCCATGATTCAGTGCGCATATCACACACACACACACAGGCGCGCTTTGTTGCATATCACAGCTATTTGTTGTACGCATAAATTTCGTAGTTGTTATTGTTGTTAATGCTGTTTGCTGCTGTTTTATTTATTTATGTTTGCAATACAAAATCAGTTACGCTTTCACCCTGTTTTCATTTTCATTTTATACGCGCCGCGCGGCAACTCCTACCCAGCTCAGCTCCGTTCACCACCCAAAATGTGTCGCTGGTGTGGAAGCTGCGCGCCCTGCCTTGCCGTGTCTAATGATAGTAACTATTACGTTTGTTCGCTACAGCAATTTGTTGTAGTTGTTTTTGCTTAGTTGCGTTGCTTGTTGACATGTTGTTTACATTCAACGCTTATTTGTTGCCGCCGTTCGCTCTGTGCTTCCCATCAGCGCTTGTTTGTGTCGCCTCTTTAACACAATGTCAATTCCTGCAACGTCATCGCATCAGTTTGACAACATAGTTCGCTTGCAATCAGCAATCGTAATAGAAATAGCTTCTGTCTTTATTTGACATTTGCATTTCATCCCTTCGGATCAACACTGATTCGGTTGTAGTGGTTCGGATTTTTAATGCAACAGCTGGTGTTGCGGTTGGTCAGTCAGCTGGAAGTCAAGTTTGATACAAAGCTTTGTCACATTATTATATTTATTTTTCATAAATAAATATGTTTGCTGCCTTACAAGGGAGAATAAGGTACCAAATTATACGTAAGGGTTACATACCATATATATGTATGTGTAAAAAAACTGCTAGTCGCCGTCGGCTTAGCTAGGTGTACTGTCCAAATATAATTCGGCATTATGGTACACGGTTTTCTAGAGCTAGATTTAGGTATTACTAAATTTATCCAAATATCATGTTTAAAGAAAGTGATATTCGA
This sequence comes from Bactrocera oleae, assembly GCF_042242935.1. Lineage (NCBI taxonomy): Eukaryota > Metazoa > Arthropoda > Insecta > Diptera > Tephritidae > Bactrocera > Bactrocera oleae. Next base: position 5,497,855 of record NC_091537.1, on the reverse strand, counting down.
AAGTGGTGACTTGAACTGGTCACATGGTGGTCCAAACGTATCAATAAAGGTTTCTCTGCTGGAAAATATAAAAAATTTATGTTTTACAAAATCACATTTCAACTTTTGAGATACTGAAGAAACCTATTGGAAAGAAACCTTCTCTAAACTCTGCCAAGTTATCACTGACAATTTCAACTCCAATTCTATTTGTATAAAAAATTGCTACTATCTATTAGGGTGGAGCGAAAATTTTTTTTTGTTGTTTAGCCTGAGGGTAAAATTTGTAGATTATAACAAAAGAAATTTTTTTAACATCTAGAGGCGGCGCACTCACTTTTAAAGTAAAGTTAAAATTTTTATTTTGTAAAATATTCTTGATAAGTGTTCTAGAAGTTGTAGAGAGTTCTCTTTCCGGCCAATTAAAAGTTATCAACTGAAAAAAAATTGTTTGTGCTCATTATTGGAGTTTTAAAAAAAGACTTAAACGACAACATGCTTTCCTTGAGCGTTAAAATAAAGTTTGAGTCAAAAACCGTCAAATTTGTTAATTTTTATACAAAAGTGAAGAGTTTAAACCAAAAACAAAATTTTTTTGGCCAAAAAAAAAATTTTAACTCGAAACTTACCTTAAAAGTGATTGGGGCATGGCGCCTCTAGTTGTTAAAAAAAAAAAAAAATTTCCAAAAATGTCCAAAAAAATTTTTTAATATTTTCCAAAAATTTTCTTTTTTTATAATTTTCAAATTTTACCCTCATTTTTTTTCGCTCCACCCTATTATCTATGTTTTCAAATTTTTTTCTTATGGTTTGTCAAATAAAAGATTTTTTATTTATTCTTTGTTAATTTTTTTCTTCCGTGTTCTGCACAGATTTTTATACTAGATTGATTTTTAAGTAGTTTTTCATAAAATATATATTTTTAGCATATTTTCAAATTATTGTTGTTCGCTTTGGAATGTTCCTATGTTGGATTCTTGAATCTTTTTATTTCATGTTTTTAATCTAAATGGTTAAATCTTAGTATATTTTGAGTCATTCACCCTAACCGAAACATGCAAAACAATTTTTTCTTAAAGAATTAATGGAAAAACGCTGATTCTATCCTTTATTAGGATGAGATTTTCCACGCGTTCAGGCTCAGGCTTGCTGTGAACTGCTAAGGAGCTTATAATAAGAACCAAAGAATTGAAATTTTGCTTAAAGCCTGTCGGCCTTTAAGATATCATCAATATGTCTGATGAAGATCTTGCGCAAAAATATATTCGATCCAAAATTATTTCATACATTTCTAATAAGAAGTCGTAACACTTATTTTCAATGGAACACTGCGTGAAAAAACCTACAGCTTTATAACCGAATAGTTTTGACTTGCGGCAGTATTGAGTATACCGTCGGTAACCATTAAATATTCTTAAAATGTAGAATGAAGTTTTTGTAACTCTTCCTCAAACATATTTTATGACATTAAAAAAAGAACAACCACAAGAACGTTGAATAAAATATGCTTATGTTAGGGACTACTGTTGGAGTCAAAGTTTGATTCGAAAAAACCGTCTTCACGAGTACTTAGACAATTATTCAGCACTATAATGAATGCTTGCTCAAAGGAAAAAAGCGACTGCCGCAAAATTTCCAAATATCAGATTAATAATATTAGGACAATCTTAGCATGAATTGGGTAATATTATTTGAAGTAACTGTAACGGTAATAACTACCAAGTTGTATAGGTTAATAAGCATAAGTGCAAAGCTGACGAGCTGGCAAGAAGAGACTTCCTAGCCCCGCTATCAGTAGAATGGTAACAGGTCAGTGCTCCGCTCGCTTAGTGCGTTTTACTACTGGATAGCTGGACTTTGCGGAAGCTTGGCCAGCGTTGGGCTACCACCGGTTCTTGCGCTGTCAGAAGATCCGATTGCGAGAAATTCATTAAGCTCTTTGCCTCAGTACGGCTCGCGTTTCCCTAGTTCTCTCCTAGATCACTGCCCTTTTGGCATCTACGCTGTAAGTTGAGAATCTAAGCAGAAGAAGACGAGTGTGAAAACATCTTAACATTGCTTTCTTGATTTTCATGCCTTTCACCGTTCCGCGTTCACCGATTAAACACTTGGGAGATATCGCACTAAGCTTGTGCCAATTTAAATTAAACGCCTAAGCGAATTTGTATTGGCCTCAACGCGCCTTGCCGACTTATACGAACGAATGCCAGCGTTCTATTTTTATTGCTTCAAAAAGGATTACATATAATCCATCGAAAATTTACATTCAAAAATATTTCTTGTACAAAATATCTTTTTTTGTTTTGGAAAGCTGGGAAAAATCTTAAAGAATAGTCTGGCTAATTATTTTTATGTAGAAATGTTTAAAGTGTTTTTTTCATGTTTAAAAGTACTTTTTTGAAAAATTAAAATTTTGTAAATTCATAACTCCAAAATGTTTCATATTGAGTCGAAATAAAAAATTACGTATTCAATATTTTGCCTCAAAAAACACAAAAAAATTTTGTATGTAAAAAAATTTAATCAGCGAATATTTTATGGAATGACCCATATACAAATACATATATAATATGTATAAGTTATTACATTTTACGTTACGTTAAAATAAAAAAAAATATTTTTTAGCCGAAGCGGTCTTTATTTTATCAAGGTAAAACTTAAACTGATTACAAAAATTTCTTAAGCTTAAAATTAAACCTAAGTCACATTACTGCTGTCCTCAAAGGTGTTGTTGACTCAGCATTTGCACAGATGCACGTGTGGTGTCATTTGGCAGTTACCCGTGGGATACTGCTTACAGTGCAAGTCTCACCTGAAGCTTTAGTTTTTGACAATAAAGCTTTGTGTGTCAATTCCAGCGTATGTGGTGTTAACTCCTCCCCCTCTAAAACATGCAGCGTCCTCGTTGGTAGGGAGAGATATGTGAGCTATTGAAGTGCTGGACCTTTCTACAGGTATAGGTGGATTATCTTCTGAACTGTTAGTATTGACTTCAATATTAATTTTAGTTTTTCTATTTAATATTATATTTTTTATCAGGATTATTATTACGATAATAAGTGATATTACTATTATCGTTGATCCTGTAAATAGGCTGACCTTGTATCTAGTCCTAATTTCCTTGATCTGTTGAATATTTGCTACATTGAGCTCTTTCAGATATTGTAATGAAAGTACTTCTTCAATGTTTCCTGTGGCATCTCTTGATTTTATTATTGCTGGTAATGGGTTTACAAATATTTGATTCTTGTTTGTAAAATTTTTGTTTTCCACTGTTACGCTTGAATTGTCATATTTAATCAAAAATGTTCCGTTTAGTTTGACGATTTCATTGTCAATTCTTAGGGTTCCCGTATAGTTATTGATTAACAATAGACCAGGTGAAATTTCTTCTATCGTTTCTATGTGGTGATTGTTTGTTATGGTGCAATTTGATGAATAACCTTTGAGCAGATTTGGTATGCAATTACTTTCTGTGACTTCCTCTAAATTATTTTGTTTACATAATATTAAATTATTTATATTCTGACAATATGATTTCATACCATATATTTTCTTATTACAAACAATAAAATCTTCATATCTTAGTTTAATTGTTTTTCCCTTAAGTTTTACAGGTTTTATTCTTATTGATCTACATAGTTCATTGTTTGTTAAAGGAAATTTTATAATATAAATAATTGTTGACAAATTCGATGCTATTTTGACATCGCTAAATTCAATAGCTTCTACTAAGTTTAAATATGGTATATTCTCTTTTTCAAATGTTTCTTTAATTACATTGATTTCTTCATTTGACAACATAAATGAGTTTACAATTCCGGCCTTGGCCCATTGGATAGAATAATCCAAATTAGTCAATTCGTCTTTTAAAAATTTTAATTTTCTTTCAATATTTTTTTCTAATTCTAATTTGAGGCTATCGCTCGATTTCATTTCGCTTAATATTACGTTTGAAATGTGTGTTAAGTTATTTATTCTATCTAACATAGATTTATTAATTATTATTTGTTGATTATTATTGATTAAAATATTATTTATTTTATCTCTTATTATTTCAAAATCTTCGTTATCTGGGGTTCCAGCCAACCATTTCCAGGCTGTCCCAATTGAATTTATAGCTCTTTTTATTTTTCTTGGTTTGAGTCGGGATAGTAAGGATCGGATAGATTCTTCTTCTTGGGATAGGAAAGGGTAATTACGGTTTTTCCGAGTTACATCATTTTCTATTATGGAATGCATTTTGTTACTATTGTACAACCTTTATCTTCCTGTACTAATTCTTTTTTGTACTTAGGTGTAAGTTTGTTGCCTAGTCTTTTATTGATCTTTACGTAAACGGTATCGTCAGTATGGTATGCCTTAAATTCTGTCCTGTTCTTATTATGATAATCTAAGTCTTTTTCCTGTTTGTCACGGATTTTCTTAATGTTGTCTAGTCTGTCTTTTTCTAATTGTGCTGGGTTAGTGGTAACTCTTCGTCCGAAGAAGGCTTCTACTGGTTTTTTATTGATGGTTGAATGAATTGAATTGTTATATTCGTGAATGGCTCTGAAAAGTAAATCTTCAAATGAATTATGGGTTTTTTCGCTTTTTATACAGCGCATTATTTCTGTTAATGTACTGTGAAATCGTTCTATTTGTCCATTTACGGTGCTAGTGTAGGGGGGTGTTTTATATATCTGAATTCCGTATTGGTTTTCTAGCATGAATGTTATTGGGGCTGCACTAAGGGATTTTTCATTATCTATTACTATGTTTACGGGTATGCCAAACATTGTGAGGAGTTCCAGCAGGGGTAATTTTATATCTTCTGAAGCTCTGGATTTTACTATCTTTGCCTGAGCGTATTTAGAAAATTTATCTATTGCTGTAAGTATAACTTTGTTATTAGTGTGATACAAATCGATGTGAACGATTTGTCCTGGATATTCTGGGATTGGGGAAGCTTTCAATATTGGTTTTGCCGGGTGTCTCTGATATTTATTTTCTTGACAAATTTTACATTGTTTTGTGATATTCTTAATTTTCGCGTTCATCTGAGGGAAATAGTATTTTTCAAGTAGTTGGATTTTGTTTTCTATCGCATTCCTATGTGCTCTGTTATGTTCCTTTATAATTTCCGTTTCTTGTTCTGACTCATTTAAAATGTCCTTTATGAATTTACGGGTATAACGTACTCTGTAATTACTAAAATGAACTTGATAGATGGTTTGGATTTTTCCTAAAATGCTGTCTTCAGTTTTTATACAATTCGTTACGGATGGATTGAGGTATCTTTTTAAAAGTATGGTAAGACTTTCTTCTGTAAAATCTGGTTCGACTATTGTATGTCTATGATAGGTAGGAAAAATTATTTGGAATTGATATGTTGAAGTTTCTCCTAAGGAAATGAAAATTTGGTTCTTAAAAGCGTTAATTGGTGCGTCGGTGTAAGGTATTAATGTTTGTGCGGAACTTTCATCGCTATGCTGTGTTGCTGTCATAGAATTTATTTGTTGTGGTGGTCTAGATAATGCGTCTGCTACCACATTTGTGCTACCAGGTTTGTATTTAATTTCGTAGTTATATTCTTCTAATATTGATTTCCATCTCTTTAATTTACTATTGGTATTCCTATTGCTAAGTGCATAAGTCAAGGGTTGATGGTCTGTGAAGATTTTTACACTGCTTGGACCATAAAGATAATTTTTAAAGGTTTTTAAAGCCCATACAATGGCTAAGAGTTCTTTTTCGTTTGTAGCATAGTTTTCTTCTGTCTTTGACAATGTCCTTGAGATAAATGTTATCGGTTTATTGTTTTGTTCAAGTACTGCTCCTATTGCGTAGTCTGAAGCGTCTGTAGTTAAATGAAATTCTTTTTCGAAGTCAGGATATTGTAGCATAACGTCAGCGGAAATTAGAGAGTTTTTTAATTTACTGAATGCATTAATGGCGTCTTGATTAAGAGTGATTTTAATTTTTGATGAACGATTTTTGGACATGCGTCCCTCCTCCCCTCTTAAAAGTATTGTTAAGGGTTTGGCAAGTTTTGCATAGTCTTTTATAAATCGGCGGTAATAACCGGAAAGTCCTAAGAATGATCTAAGCTCTTTTATGGTTTGTGGTGGTGGAAATTCTAAAATGGATTTCACTTTTGAAGGGTTTGTCTTTATTCCGTTTTGAGAAATAATGAAGCCTAGAAACTCTACTTCTGTTTTTAAGAATTCACATTTGTCAATTTGGATTTTCATATTAGCTTTTTCTAAAGTGTGGAAAATAATATTAATATTTTCTAAGTGTGATTTCTCATTTTGGCCGAAAATGATAATGTCGTCAATGTATACAAAGCATATTTTTCCGATATACTCTCTGAGTATGTCGTCTAATGCTCTTTGAAAAATTGATGGGGCGTTTTTTAAGCCAAAGGGTAATCTAGTAAATTCGTATTTACCATTATTAACTGAAAATGCTGTCTTTGCAACGTCAGATTCAACTAATGGAATCTGGTGAAAGCCACTTTTTAAGTCAAGAACTGTAAAGAATTTGTTTTTGCCTAATTGCGAAAGAACTTCGTTTATATCCGGGATAGGATAACGATCGGCTATCGTAATTGAATTTAATTTACGGTAATCAATTACCATTCTATATTTTTTTGTGCCAGATGCATCATTTTTTTTCGGCACTATCCAGATTGGAGAATTGTACGGGGATCGAGAAGGTCGTATTATACCGTCATCGAGTAATTTGGCTATTTGTTTTTCCACTTCATCTTTGAGTGACATGGGATATGGGTAGTATCTCGAATATACTGGGTCTTGTGTGGTAGTTCTTATTTCGGCTTTTACTACGGTGGTGTATGTTAGCTTTTCCTCTGGTTCGGAAAAAAGTTTTGGGAATATATTGCATAAATTGCGAAGTTTTTCTGACTGTTCGGAAGTAAGGTGGTCTGTTCTAATTTCGATATTGTTGACTGATTTGGTTATTTGTTGTTTGATAGCAATTTTAATTTTGTTTTTTATTAGCATGTAGTCGTCTGATGTGTATATAACTGCGTTTAGCTGTTTTAGGCTATCGTTGCCAAGAATTGCATGAAAGGATTTAAGTGTGGGTAAGATAAAAAATTTGTGTTTTTCTTCCTTGATTCCGAAAAGGTTGAGTTCGGTGTGTTGTGATCGATATTGCCGCCTACTGATTTTGCGAAAAAAATGTTTTCATTGGGTTTGGGGTTTTTTACTAATGAGGTTTGAATGTAATTCTTATTCGAACCGGTATCTATTAGAAATTTTAATATTTTTCCATCGCTCGTCCTACACTCGAAGTAAGGTAGCGATGAGGAGGTTAGTCTAAAAAATGAACATCTACGAAATCATTAAAATTATTTTCTGGGTTGTCCTGCTCTTTTCTCATATATTCGTTTTTATATTCGTCCCATGGTTGTATTTCCTCATATTGGGTGGTATCTTCTTCGTAGTTTTTACTATTTTCATTAGCATCTTGTGCAATATAGTTGATTCGTTGAAATTTGTTCGGGTAGTTGTTGCTTAATTGGTTAGATGGTGGTGATGGTCGTTTCCCTGCAATTCCGTTGAAGTTGGGTCTATTCATGTAATTAATATTTCTAGTTTGTTGGGATTCGTCTATTTCCATCGGAACTGATGGTTTCGGTTGCGTAGGTCTTGGCGGTGGATAATTAAATTGGTTAGGCCTTGGTAATTGTCTCGAAGGATAAGCAGACATGTTTTTGTATTGGGGATTGACAAAATTATTCTGATATTGAGGATAATGGGGGTTTTGGTATTGTATATTTCTGAATGCTGCTGGTTGTACTAAATTCTGTACGCGATGGATTGGTTGGGGAATGTATGCGAGATTCGGATAAAAAGGTTGCTTTTGATATTGTTGTTTCCTTAATGGAAGTGGGGGTGGTATTGGTTTTCGTGATATAGGTTGGTTGTTGAAAGCGTGCTGTGTTCGGAAATTTTGATTTTGTAATTTCATGCATAACTGAAGTGCTTGAGGTAGGTCAGTTGGTTCTTTTATTCCTAATAATTTTGGAAGTTCACCATTTAAACCTCTCACAAAAGTGTCTAATGCTTTATCGCGATAAGTTTTAGTTAATATATTTAAAGATTCTTGACTTATGTCAAGACATGCAATTTTATTCAATATTAGGGAAAGGTGGGAAAATACTTCGTGATAAAATTCGTTAATAGATTTATTTCCTTGGAAAAGGGAAGACATTTGGTACTCCAACGTACTAATGTCTCTTTGGTCTGCGTAATGCGTATTAAGGCATTTCGAAATTGCTTCCCAATTGAGCGGAGTGTTATAAGACTCTAACGCTACATCGGCGTTCCCTGTTATTTTATTTCTTATGACATTCAAAATGCCAAAATAACGAGGTGTGCCTTTTTCGGATTCGTATAATCTCAAAATTCTCTCTACACTTTTCTTCCAAGATGCGAATTCTTTCGGATCGCCAGAAAAATCTCTTAAACACCTAACAACGTCTGGTACTCTGTCAAGTCCTGATAGGTTTCCTGCATATCTTGGGTCAATTGTTTGGTCTGTTACCGTTTCCCTTCTTGGTTGAATAATATTCTCAATGAGAGCTGGGGCGTCTGTCAAAATAACTTGAGTTACGATATTTCGTATGATGTTGGATAGTTCTGGGGTAACTTGAGGATTGGAGGGTGGTGGTATATTGGTATTTAGGACTGGCGGTCTAATTATAGATTCGGGATTACTCATTTTGAGGAATTAAATTAAGAATTAAATTAAAAATTTTATGGAAAATAAAGTTGAATATAATGGATATATATTATTATGTTTATTTTAGCAATCTCTGGAGGGTCCCGTTTAGGTGAATCGCAGAGTTGTTCTTTATTATAAAGCCGGAGGGTCCCCCTTAAAGGTGGTGAATCGCGACTTTTAGGATTTAGTATTTTATTGGCTGTACAAGCCTTTGTTTTATTTTATAATTTTGATTATCAATCTCTGGAGGGTCCCGTTTAGGTGAATCGCAGAGTTGTTTTTGTGTTATAAAGCCGGAGGGTCCCCCTTAAAGGTGGTGAATCGCGGCCTTGCTTTTATTTAATTATTGGCTGTACAAGCCTTTAGTGATTAATTTATTTAAAAAAAAAATTTTTCCCAAATTGAATATTACTCCCTTTCGTTAATATTAATTGGTATATTTAACTTTACTTTTCTACAAATATATATTTTTATTTTATGTATATATCTTCTTTTGAAATGTTTCTCTGTATTTTTTTTTTTTTTTTTTTTTTTTTTTTTTTTTTTCGTTTTAAATTTGATATTTTCCGTTTTTATTAATTTTAATTGGAATATTTCACTTCTTCTTTTTTTCCCACTTTTACTTTTTAATCTCTATTACTATTTTGTTTTTCAAGAAACTTCTATAAACTTATTTTCACGATATTTTCTTATTTCTTTCACTTAGTTGTATAACTGAATATGTTTTTTATGATATCTTAACTCTATGCTTACGTAATAATCCCACGGCGCATATTGAATTGTCCCGTTTGCTGGTCGCTACTAGAGTTCTTTATCACGCACTCTTCGTGGGTGCGGGTCTTCTTCCACCGAAGCTATCCCTTTTCTTGTTGCGGTGTCCAAATCCGTATCGTAATCCTTGTGGTGCTGCTTCAGGACCTTTTACGCTCTTATGAGGGTTTTATTTTGGATTCACGAACGCGATTGGCACGTTGGGCGCCAGTTATTACATTTTACGTTACGTTAAAATAAAAAAAAATATTTTTTAGCCGAAGCGGTCTTTATTTTATCAAGGTAAAACTTAAACTGATTACAAAAATTTCTTAAGCTTAAAATTAAACCTAAGTCACATTACTGCTGTCCTCAAAGGTGTTGTTGACTCAGCATTTGCACAGATGCACGTGTGGTGTCATTTGGCAGTTACCCGTGGGATACTGCTTACAGTGCAAGTCTCACCTGAAGCTTTAGTTTTTGACAATAAAGCTTTGTGTGTCAATTCCAGCGTATGTGGTGTTAACTTATATATACCATATACATATTTACATATAGGGGCAACGAAATCTTTGTATATCCCTTAACGCTGCTTTTCTTCTTCTTTCAGCTGATATTAGTAAATATCATGCAGTTTTTTATCGCAGTGAGTAATTTTTTCTTGTATATACTTCTTTTTAATTAGCTGTAACTGTAAAGACGAATGACATTTTCTGCTCTCACGATATTTAAATTACATGAAAATCTGTCATTAAATACTTTTACTCAATTAAGATGCTATCTTTGCTACAATTTCAAGAGTCTCTGAAGATTTGCCTTACTTATACACACATAAAGCACACATACATACACATGCATACATATATGTATGTATAAACAATGCACAGAAAGACTTTGCACACATTGCTTTGTTGCTTTGTTGCAGTTACCGCAAAGCGCATTTCATTGCAACACTTACCCCACCGAATTTACGTGTCTTATTCCCAACTTCCTGGCCTACGCTAATGCGCCGAATTACCCATACAAATTTATGCATGCCTTCCTATACATACACACACACAAACACACAAACATATATAGCTGTTATTGAAATTCAAATAAATAAAATAATATTTGGGATTTCGCACCATAATGCCTGGGCTAAGGATGAGGCGGCATAACGAATTAGACGGCAGCGGGGTAGTTCTTCCAACCAACTGTTTTAATGTATGTATGTGTGCGTGTATATGTGTGTTTGTATGTGAAATTGAGACATTTATATAGCGTTGTTGTGATTTCTCAATTTCCTGCCGCATACACATACGCTCACACCATCCTCTACCAGTAGGTGAGTTAACAGTAACTCATAAGCAAATTTTTGTGGCTGCGCTGCTCCTGCTCCTGCCACCGCTGCCGTGTGCGCCGCTACTCCTCATGTATTTAACCGCTGTTGTTGTTATTTAGCTGCGCTTTGTTGTTGCAATTTGTGATTCTTGTTGTTTTTATTGATGTCGTTGTTAATGTCATTGTTTGCCTACAACGCACATGCACACATACGAAACTACCACAACAACAACAAAAATTCGCTATGCTACCCCAATTGTTGTTATTTAGTATTTCGATATGGCAGTAACATCATCATCAACAGAGGACAACATGCATAAATATAACAGTGAATACACCCGTCAAACAGCCAACCAGCATCGGCACAGCACAGGCAGCAACAACAAAAACAAAGCAGCAGAAGCAAGCATGTAGAATAGTAGTCAGCAATATCCAAGCGCTGAGGTCTTAATCTAACCAAAAACGATAAACCGAAAATCCCCAGAGGGTTGTAGCGTTGACAGTGCGCACAAAGGCTCAGGATATATGTATGTATGCATGTATGTATGTATGTAAGTGTATGTACAAGAATAATAAAAACTATTGTAGCCAAATCAACGCTCATTCAAATAAAGCAAATAGTGAATTATAGCAATTGCAAGTCTGTATGCGTGTGTGTGTGGTAGAAATGTTGTATTTGTATTGGTGTACATATGCTCGATTGAATTTTGTAGCGCTGTTTGTCGAGCGCTGCTTTACAGGGTTATACATTACGCGCTATTGACTTTTGCACGCTCAGCGTCCGGCGACTCGTCTGCTTCTGGTATATTAAACGATTACACACACACACACACACAACTCTAATACACACAAACACCCATTGGCGTTTCATACGACGGTTAGCAGTGTATTCGATGAGGCTCAGCCAAAATCTCTCGACTAAGCCGCCACTCATCCTTGTGCACACATACGCTAAATTACTGTTATTCACCAGGATTTGCGCTATTAATTTAATTGTTGCTATTTAACGAGGTGTCAATGCGATGCACAATTGTTTGCAGGCCAAGTAAAGCGCGGTACGGCAGCGTGGCTCACCAGCCTGTATGATTTGATGTGCAGCTATTGAAAGTATTCGGCGGTGCGTGATTCTTGAAATTTATAGTTTTAGCTCTGCCGGTCAGCTCTTGTCGGGTCATGTCAAGCATTTTCTAACAAAATATAAATCATAAAACTCCGTTAGTCGTTAGGTGGCGTCATAAAAGAACTTCGTAAAACTTTCCTGGCTGAAACTTTTTGGTACATTTGAGAATTTTTAGCGTCGTCGTGTGTTGCTTCAACAACAGGTACATTGGAATTTGTTTCTTGATTAGCCTCAGCAAAAAAAGTACCCGTATTCTCGCAACATATTGCTACAGAGTATAACCGTTTTGTTCACCTAACGGTTGTTTGTATCTTCAAAACTAATCGAGTTTGATATAGGATTATATACATATGTATAAATGATCAATGATTGTCTAAATCAAACCAAAACTGTTCAAGCCCCTAAGTACTGAATATGTGGACCCCAGCGCCTATAGTTGCCTTTTTACCGAAAATATCGGTCAATGTGTAAGATATATAATTGAAATTCCTATAACAAAATATATATAATAAAATAGATAAATGAAACTCTCGATAATAGTATGTGTTTGTGTCAAAAATGGGTTGAATCGGATCAATACTTCCATTAATATAAAATTTTGCCAACACCTGAAGTAATTTCCCGGGCTTTGTCCTTGCAAGTTGCGAGAGTATAAAATGTTCGGTTTTCGCCCGAACTTAGAACATCCATACTTGTTTTTAAATAAGTTAGGTTAGATTACGATGTTGGACCTAACAAGAATCTCATTTGGACTCTATATAATAGATGATAAGACCCTTACATATCGATAAAGCGCTTTGAGCGTATCACAAATTTGGTGCAAGGGTTAATGTCAATTTCGGCTAAGGCTTCTGATGCGCCGAAGGCAAGACTGCCGAGATATTTCAACATCAGTCTTGCTCAGACTGGATAATGGAGGAGAAAATGCTTGGATGTTTCAACTGTGGGTCGTCGACCAGCTGCTGCTAAGCGCACACCTGGTCCATTGGCGCAGTGCTAGAACGCAAGGCACCAATAGAGATCCAACTCGGTCACATTCAGTTATGAGCGGGGTGTTCTCTCTGGTTAGCTCTTCTACTTTGCGATTGCCAGCAGTTCCGCCATGACCAGGTAACAAACTAAACGAGTTCTAGTACTAGTTTCTCCCTCAAACCTACCTTTCTAGCTTCGAACCACCCGTGAAAAGCTCACTGCGCCTCTTCTTTAGCGACTCCTTCGCAAGCTTTGTAGTGTCCTGCAGAGAATCTCATTTGTTATATTCTTGTAGTAGCCGGACCAGTTTAAGTCTCGTTCATTCCAGCTCTTTACTCTAAGTTAAATTCTTTCTTGATTGTTTCGAGCGGAAAACATAGTACCTTCTAACTCAGTGTATGTCCTGCTATTACTGCAAACTCTGTTAAAAGTATTATATGCTGAGATATTTATCTGAGATATGAAGATCACTCTTCCAACAACATAACAGTTCTAGCGTTATACAACAGTCTCTACTGTTGATCATTTATTTTTAGTTTAGCTTCACGTTCCCAAAATATTTAGGTTTAATTGGCAAAATTGTGTTGTTTGTAGGCGCGTCATCATCGTTGAAAATACATAAAATAGCTTCACAACAGCTTTTTAGTGACTGCCATTGTGTAGAACACCTATGAGAATATTTCTAAGAGTAAGATTGATTAGAACCGCACTCTTTGCCAGCCATGGTAGATCAACTCAGTGAATTCCTATTTCATTAGACCACGAAACTTGGTTTGGGTGTACAAACAAGGTTACAGCTGACTCTATTATAGCCTACCTGCTAGTTCATATATTCGCATATTCAGAAGCACTACTATATCCCATAAAATCTCAGCTCACTTTCTATTTACCGAGCGAGCGGAAAATGATTTCGTAAATTCCCATTAAAAGCATTCACGCAAAATTAGAAAATTATCACATATGCAAATGAGCAATTTCATAACCGCATAAATGCAATAACTCCAACAACCGCAACAACAACAACAACGACTGCAATAAAAGCCGCGCAAACGCAGCCACGCAGCCGGTTTGTTTGACAAGCTAATTTCAAACACAGATCGCAAAAGTGCAACCGTATGGGCGAGTAATTGCGCCTAGACGCAACTGCAACTGCAACTGCAACTGTGACGGCAGCAACAACTGATTTGTGCAACACTTTGTAATGGCATGCAACACACCTTAATTCGCGGTACAATGCGCGTCCCTGGGCAATCACCAGTCAATATGCGGCAGTAAGCAATTGGTGCGCGCCTGAAAGCCGGCGGTGAGCTGCTGAGTATGTGATTACGAGATGCAGACTTCTGAAATTTATATATGCCACTAGTGGAAAGTGTGCGTGCGTGCGTGCGTGTGTGTATTGCAATTGCGGTTTGTTGCATTCAGTAATTTTCGCCAAACAAATGAGAGTGTAAATTCGCGTGTAAACACTTGGAACACCTGCTGCGGCGCATGCGCAAAGCGCATCACCTAGCCAACAGCGGTGGCGGCGGCGGGCGGACGACAGCGGCTGCCAACTGCCGACTGGCAATTGCCAACTTTTGGCACTCGGCTCTGCGCTGTCATGCGTTGGAGCGCGAAGCTTGCGGCGAGCGTATTTGTTAGCCACTGGCGGTGCTTCCGTTCCAAGTGCCGGCAGCTTGGAAATTGCATTTTGCAACATAAAGATATGCAACAACAACAAAAACAACTCGTAATAATAATAACAATAATAACAAACAACAAAGACGTCAACGACCCAAACGCCAAGACGACGCAGTTGCTCCGCATACTGGCAGTTGGTGTGACTGAAAATGTAGTAGTTGCTGTTGTTTGTGCAGCGCGTTGCGACAATAGGCAATCATCGTAGCGCTACTACGCTTTTTGTGCGCTTTACCGCAGCCACAACAATTACAACAAAAACTGCGCATAAAACGTAAGCAATGACACCGCAAACGAGCATGCACTATATAGCAACAACAACAACAACCAAATGTTTTTGCATGCATGTGTAGCGGTGTGTATAGGCCATGAAATATAAGCCAATATCGCAAGTGCAACAACAAATGCGAAAAACGCTTATTAATCGCATAAAGCGCATGGCAAACGATGAAGCCGGCTAAGAGAGTCAGCAACAATAAGAACAACAACAGCATCAACACAAATACAAAAGCACTAACACACGCCTGCGCGTTGTGTGCGTGCGCAATGATCGCGAACAACGAGCGCAACGAAACGCAAAATGCAGCGCAACGCGGCAACAACAGCGCACGCTGGTGATAAAAAGGATCACAGCATGTCGCCACGGATGCGTTGATCATTCATTATTTGAGGATTGAAAAGTTAATTAACATTTTTTAGCAAGCGCGACTCTGGTCTGACCGCGTTGGTCTGCTGTGTCTTGGGCTTGCTGGCAGCCTGTGGTCGGCGGTTGGCAGTGGGTTTTGGTCGCATTTTTCGCATGGCGACAATGATGATGAGCTCGGTCGGTCGGTTGGTTGGTCGGTGGGTCAGCCGGCTGGCTGATCGGCCTTCGCTCGCATTCGCAACGACTTATTTATTGAAATTTCAGTAATGCAAAAGCAAATTATTATTATTGATAATATTTAAGCTGCCTTGGACCGTTGCGTTGCCGCGCTAAGACATTCCCATATATGAAAATAATAATAAAGGCTAAAAAGAGTATAAATAAAAGCATATCCAATGATTGAGACACAATCGAATTTGGTTCACATGGCGCAGCGGCAGCGCATATAAATAAGTGACAAAGTTGGTGTATGCAAGCAATTATACAAGCGGCTGCATTTTTAATGGAAAAAAATTGGGCAGCAGCTCATGGCACAACGTCCTATCTTAAGAGGGTTGTCGAAGTATTGTGGAAAGACTTTGGCTCTCCCATTAAAAGTTTATTGTGAAATCTTACAATTCTAAGGGTTATATAATATGAGGTCTAGTATAAAAAAATCTGTAATGACAATAGATGGCTTTAGTAATCTATTCATCGCGTTGTATAAGTGCGATCCTTATATAGCTATATGACTTCAAAGAGATGAGATCTCGTACTAAAAAACCTCTCAGCTGGTTTTGTGTTTGCTTGATTGTTTGAGTACGCGCCGATGGACACAATCAAAAAGAAATTACGCCATCTTTTACAATTGCGAAAACGCAAGCCAGATGGATGAGCATTTATTTACTATAAATCCCTACGACCAAAAACTTTATTTCAACCTGTACTGTCAACAATTGGGCCGCTTCAAGTAAGCAATCTCACAAAAGCGGCCAGCTTTGGCTAATAGGAAAGGAATTGTGTTCCATCAGGACAACTCCAGTCCATAAACATCGTTACTGGCTCACCAGAGGCTACGGTAGCTTGGTCAAGAGGTTCTTATGCATCCGCCTCATAGTCTGGACCTGTCACCAATTCGCCCCAAAAGAAGCTTGTGCAAATACCTCTGTCTCAGTTTTTTCCAATATGAACGAACGTTTCTTTGAGAGTGGTAACCTTCATAGGTTAGATTAAGAGGTCGTTCCTAACAAGAATCTCACTTGAACTGCTTAGAACGCCAGTCCGTTGTGTAACCTAAAACTCTTATATAATAAAACATAATACCCTTACGAATCGACAAAGCGCTTTGAGTCAATCACAAATTCGTCAAGATAGACAATGTCAGTTTCAGCTATGTCTTCTGGTTCGCCGTTTTATTTAGACTGCTCGAATTTCTGGAATCCTCATATGATATTTAACTCTGAAAGGAGCACTTTATGGTTGTTTTTAGAGCGAATTTCCGTTATGCATAATCTAATTGTATACCGAATCTAATCTATAGACCTTGACCAGGAAATCTAAAATCAGCAATCTTCTTTTATTGGCTTATTAAAAACAATTCACATTTTAACATATTTTCCATCAGTGGTTTCCGCATTAACCCACAGCATTTCTGTCACATTCCGAAGCGTTAAAGTTTCAATTCCAATAATAACGCAGTTTTAGCTCTATCATTAACTTCACAAAATGCATAAGTAAATACAACACTTCATTGGGTCGCAACTAGGCAAGAGTATACTTAAGGGTTTTACTTGAAGCAGCAGCATCATAGACGCAGACGACGGATGGCCCATGCGGCTCACACAGCGCAGAGCAAGGACTTGCAATCATAAGTAAACCGAACTACGAGCACACTACAAATACAACCGTAAAGTAAGCCAAATAAGCTTTGTTGTTAGTCTCATATGTCAAATTGAGTGTCAACTGGCAATTTGGTGTTACACGCTGGGGTTAAAAGCGAGTACTCGTAGTCAACGGCTCATAAGTATAATATTTGTGTAAAGAAAGATAAACTGAGAAAAATATTTTACTTGAAAAACATTCGTTACTCTTGGCTTTGTAAGAGCTTAACATGGTTATACAATTTCAATTCACTTTTACAGATAATATTCCGGCTGCGGGTTTTAATCTCTGGAATCTGAATTTCTGTCTAATTCTGAACCAAAAATCCGATGATTTTAATAAAAGTCCATATTAGATAGATTATTTATTAAATACTTTGCAAATCCCTGAACATTTTTATCCAAGCTATTTCAATATAATAATAATCTCTCACAGTCTCCGAAGTGATGTTTGATACTTTCAAAATTTAGTGATGCTCGAGGAAACCAACATAGCTTAACTGCGCATTGTCATCAAATCAAAGAATATTGGAAGTGTAAATAGAATTTTAGTCCCTTCGAGCGTTGTACTTACTTTTGTAGATCATTGAACTCTGACAGCTTACATTAGAAGTCTCAATCATTAATACCAGAGTCCAGTGATAGCCAACCAAAGACCTATGGTTTTAGCGCTGAGTATGATTAGCTGTTGTGTTTCGCCTATTTCTTGTTAGTCGTCTCTAGTCTATACCGTTTATATAGTCCATTTCCTTCATGTTTCATACGATCATTAGTTATTCGAGGTCTGCTCTCTAAGATTCGTCTTATCTGATCTCATCGCTTATTGCTTATACTCTTTTAATCATCTCATTTAGTTTCATTGCCTTTAGTTTGTTCTTAAGCACCAGCATTTAGTCTACTTTGAGGACTTTTGTTTGGTATCAAATGTGGAAGTTGTTTGATAGATGTCTTTGAAAATCTTCTTTCCTTCTTGACTGTTTCTTTCGTGCTTGCCAGACTAAGAAAAACTGGACTAAATCAAACATATTGAGTCTCACTAATATAACCATCCAAGTGGACTATTTGGTATCGAAAGTAATCTCCTTAGCAAATTTGTGATGTGTCACGACACTTCGTCGAAATACTACCTTCAAAGTTTTTTTAATATATTCATATGATCTTCTGATCAAAAATCAACCCCTAATCCTAACTTAAGTTATCGCCGTACTGACTCTTCCCTTAACTTAAACCTTTCAAAATCTTTAAAACTTCTTAGTTCCCCTTTCTTCAATGGTTTGAGTTTCTTAAACCAGCCGCGTATTTTTTCCAGTGTACACTTTTCTGCATATGCCAGCATATGGAATTGCTTGTAAGCTAGCCACTTACAGCACCGTAAGTATCGTAAGTAGAGTAGCGCGGTGAAGTGTAATAGTTGGTTGCTTGGCGGTACGGTTGCTCGGTCGTTGGAGTGTCATATTTAGTTTAAGCCTATTAGTCAAGAGTCAGAGGTCGCAAAATGCCGCAAGGAATTGTGGGTGTGCAACAATAACAACACGGAGTCAAATGCGTGCAACACTATAACTTGGCAGCATAATGAGGTGGTATCGGAGTGGCGTGGTACGAATTGGATATGGGGTGGGTTTCAGAGGCAAGCGGACGCTTCAGCGGCGGCGGCTTAGTGTGACAGCTGTGCGCTACTCAATATTATTAGCTTATTTTTATTTAACATGTCATTTGCTTAACGCCAATAAATTGGAAAATCGAGTGATTTCATGCAGCAACTACAGCAACAACAGAAGAAGAAAGTGGCGCGCCGGAACTACTTGTTCGCTGTGAAATTGTCTTCAATTACTGCTGGAAAATGTGTAAAAAAAACTCAAGAAAGAAAATATCCTTGGCGCTCGCCAACAAACAGCTGCTACTTCGTAGCCTTGTCGCTGAGGCAACGGCTGCAAGTCATCATGTGATACCATTCGCTGCCGTCGCTGCTGCTGCGCTGCTCAGCTGTGACTGTCGAATACATACTAGGGTGGAGCAAAAAAAAATGTTTGGATTTTTTTTTTGCTTAGCCTGAGGATAAAATCTGTAGATTATAAAAAAAGAAAATTTTTGAAAATAATTTTTTTTTTTAACATCTAAAGGGGGCCCACTCACTTTTGAAGTGAAGTTTAAATTTTTTTTTCGCACCACCCTAATACATACTTACATATAGGTATTTATTTTTTTTTTGTGTATTTGTGCCCAGGGACTCCTGCCGTCGCATTGTGGTTGGGCATATCACATTTCAAAGCCTTCTAATTTAACAATATTCTCATTAATGTGTACACAACCCGCTTGCCATTCGGCGCTTGTCAGTCGTAAACGCTTACCCGACCGCTTCCCAACTCCATACATAAGTATCGCTTGGCTTGCTCACAGTTCATAGCTAAGCGGACTAACATGTACTTATTGTTGGTATAATTATGTATATTTTTTTTTTTGTTGTTTGCTCCGACCAGGGAATTATGCGCACCATCAGGCCACGCAGCGATTCATCGTCGTCATTGCAATGCGGTAGAAACATTCAGTTGTAGCAGAGGTGGTGCGCTATGACTGTAGCTATTGGCTGTTTGGTAATGCTCGCGATTTCGCACAGTGAAGAAATGTTGAGCAAATTCAAGTTGTAAAGGTTTAAAGGGAAGACAGGAGCGAATTTGAAATTGTTGGATTTTGTATAGAAGAGATTAAATTTGTCAAATCCCACGAGGGTTCTTAAATAAATTTTGATTCTTTCACCATCAAAACGTAAAACTTCAAAATGCACCCCTGGATGCTAAGCTATAAAGCTGGCCTCGCTTTGACCGCTGTAGTATTGTCGAACCTCATATTGTCATACATTGTGGCGTTCGGTTTCCAATTCCAAGATTCAAGCCTTGTTTATACTTTCATTTCTTCGATTTCTACTGCTCGTGCTAGTGTCTCACTTTTCCTAGTTCTGACGTGTCTCACAGTTTAATCTCTGTTAAATATTTACATTCTGAAACTGTATGATGTAGGTTGGTTAGATCTATGTGAAATCCTTGAAGGGATTTATTGTCAGACAGCTCAGAGCTGTAGCCATATATTTCAACGTTGGAATTTATGTCTAACGTCCATAGGCCTACGCTTAGGATCTAAAAAAATAAAGGATTCCTTAATAGAGATGACTCAAAGAAAGGGATATTTCCATTTTGGAACACCTGTAAAGATTTATGGGAACTTATCAAGTTTGTTACAATAACTGAAAACCCATTTCGAGAATATGAAGGTGGTAGCCCTCTCAATCTACCACTTCTGTTTCGAGAATAGTTCTCTTCATAGCAATTTTGATCCACTAAGTTTTCCAAAACTTTTTTCGACCTCATTTAGCATTTTTTGCATTGTTTCTCTTTAGTACACCAAGCATCGTTTTATGGGCTATTTTTTCGTGCTCTCTTCTACTTCAAGTATTAAGAGATGCTTTGAGAAAAGATGTTTACTGTCATTGTTTGCATACTCCGTTCGACATTTAAGTCGAGTCTACGTGAGCGGAATATACAAAAATTTAAATCCGACCAAGAATTTAGGAAATATTTTATGCCGCTACAACAACAACAACTCACTTATTAATTTTACATTTTTGTTGATATAACAAAATAAAATAAGTTTGAGTTCAAATTAACACACTGTAACGTTATCTCAACAATACCTCACACAAACATACCACATACAAAGAAAATACGCAAATTTACATTTTGTTACAATTTCACGTCGGTTTTGTTTGTGCAGATTTCAACAGATAAAAGGTATACAAAAACAATGCGATTGTACAAATCCATACTTGCACGCACATACATACGTACTGGCACATACATGTATATGTATCGTATCAGATGTCCGATATGCGATATAAGATATCCGATATAACTAATCAGGCAACCGACCAAATAGTCAAACAAGCAAACGCCCGACTGAACAGTCAGTTAAACATAACAAATTGCAATAAAACAAACAACGCACAATATGAAGCGGTAATACACAACGAAAACAGCAACAATTACAACAACAAATATTAATGCGAGCACGCAGCAGAGGGTTGGCGGCGCAGAGTTGGTTGCCACGTTTATTTCTTATTGTGTAAATAGAAATGTAAATAGATACAAAAGCACACAGATACACACACAAACAGATATATATATACATATACATATATATAAATTTATGCGATTATTTATCAAATATACATATGTATGTATGCATGTGTATATGTGTGTGATCGAAACAATGCAGTCGATTTGAAAATTAGAAAATCGTTACAAATTTATTTGAGACCGCCTCACTTTTAACATTTTTGTTGCAATTGTTGTTGTTGTTGTTGTAATTGAATCTTTTTGCACAATATTTGCCTTTTGTTTTTGTTTGTTCTTGCCATGTTTTGCACATTTGTTTGTCGGATTTGGGAGAATCATGCAATCGCTCATGCGCAAAGCTACTTACGCACACACAAACATACCATACATACACATATATATGTACATATGGGTTGGTTGAAGTCCTACTTAATATATTATGGCATTGCCGTCTACCATTTGCCGCTTGACATACAAATTAATGGATAACAAGCTGCTCAAATGGCGCACTTTACAGCTATTCGGGCAGCCGCTGCACCCCTCAGCGCTCCACACTTGGTGCACTCTTACACAATGTTGCCGTTTCACTGTTGCTGCTTGCAGGATTCACGTATTATTGCATATTTACTTGGAGCTTATCAGCGATCGTAATTCGATACAATTTTTATGAATGCACATACACACACACATAGATACATATCTACTTATACACACAAATACATACATACATACCTACTTATACGCACATTCACGCGCATGAACACATTTATATGCGCAGCAAGGACGAATTGTTGCATTGCTCTGCACTACTTTTCTTGTGTTTCTCTTATTATTGTTGTTGTTGCTGTTCTTATTACAGTTATTGTTGTTGTTTTTGTTACGCCTGCAAATATGCCATGACAAAAGTTTATCAGCAATACCGTTGAATTATTACAATTCCAGTTGGTCAAATGAATAGACATTTGTTCGCAAAGGACCCAGTCAAAACAGCTCAAATTACCTGCTTTGTATTTGCCTATTTCGGCTTTTGTTTTATTTGTATACATATTTTCCATAGTTTTGCATAAATATATGGTTAATTTTCTTACTGATTCACCTCAAATGTCCTTACATTATAAAACATCCATATAAATATTTGTACTTCTATGGATGCGTACAATTCTTCATAAAATGATAAAGGTAGACAGATAGATATAGTCCGTATCAAGATATAAAATCGTTCTTTTAGGTAAAATAAAAAATAATAAAAAAATACAAAATAAAATAATAAAGAAAGTGAACATGAATAAAAAATATTAAACTCCTTTTTATTTAATTTTTTGCAATTAATACTAAAACTTCAAATTCTTCAAATCCTATTTGACTAACTCATGACAATCATAAGTTGAAAACCTATTGCGCCCAATAACCTTTGAAGTATGTCTTTCATTTTCGCTCTTCTGCCTATAAAGTGAACAATATCCAACACCTGAGCCGAAGTGGGTTTAAGGCTGCCGTTAGAAAGACAAGCACATATCTTTCAAAACCAGAAAAAATACTAGAGTCACAAAGATTAGGTGCGGTTAAGTAAATCGCCTAAATTTTCATGAGACCACGAAAAATCCCTTCCACTTGCACAGCTAGACACGCTTGTCGGTTGTGATGCACAGCGCTCCTACGTATGAGTCAAAAAGACCATCGCATATCAACAAAACGCCTAGAGCCTGCCACCAATTTATTGAGGCGGCTAATATCAATACGCCGGGTCCGTTAAAAGTATGACAGCCGAGATGCGATAACCTTAGTCTGGCGAAAGCTGAACAGTGGAGGAAAAAGTGTGTAGATGTTTCCAACACATCTTCTTCACTGCAACGACGAGAATCTTTAGTCTCACTGCGTGACTTCCAATGGAACAGTATCAAGTAAGGACGCCTATCATTGCGGCGATGTAAGCTTTGCTAAGAGCTAGCAGTTCCATTGACCTTTTACGTTCGACTCTGGGCCAGAAAACTTTCGCAACCCTACAAATGCTGGTTGCTAACCAAAGCTTACTAAGCTCACGCGTAACACATAAGTCCAGCGCCCGAATGCCCTTAGACAGGGGAACACCTGCTCGTTTCCATTCTGCTGGAATTTGGTTACAAAAGTAACCTCAAAATTGTCGGCAAAAGTTAGTCTCAAACTAGGTAAATGTGCCCAAATATGCAATCGCCTAAAAATAAAAAAATAAAACAAATTTCCAAATGCTTTTAGAAGTATCAGAAAGGCTTAAGTACCAGACTTCAAAGACTTCTTTATATTACTAAACTTTCGTTTATATATTTTCTACCAACAAAAAGACAGAGAAAGGGAAAAGAAAAGGAAAAAGCGAAAGAAAAACGAAATAATAAAGAGGCTCTAAAAAGAGAGAACGACTAACTTCATTGACCAAGTTCTTGGAAGAAAGTTCATTAAAGTGGGATAACTTTCGAATAGGACCTTATAACGAAGACTTCTTTTAACCTAAAATCGTCGTTTTATCAGGGCACTTTGATATTTTATCTATAGGCCGTTAATACCAAGTTATATACTAACTAGCTAAGGTCGTAGGTTTGATTCTCCCGCCAAAAGTAGCGACGGAACTAAAAACGCCCAAGAATGGATTCCCAGCTCCTCATAAATCGACTATATCAACTAACTCAACCGAAACTTTCTTTTCCCACTTAAAATTACATTTATTCTAACATAGAGAAAGAGAGCTCGAAATCTTGATTTCATCTGATAAACATCCAACATCATTATATATATAGTATTAACAAGACCACATACATATATGTACATATGTATGCAATAATATTCCTGCCACTTGACAAAGACTCTTCGAGGGCTCTTTATAGAACTTCTTTGGTAATTGCCTTCCAATGAAGAGCGTTCCTCAAAGTTTTACCATATTTAACTTAATTATTTCATTACGTAAGTGCCACTCAGCGCCTGTTATACGAGTAGAACATACAACAATAATATAATAATATACTTGTATATGTACGTACAACAACAGCAACGCTGTCATCTCGGCATAATTGCTGTGTGTTTATGTTGTGCTTTGACGCATCCTGTAACTGACAAATAAGCGACCATTTAACTCAGCTGACATGCAGAAAAAAAACATATACACAGGTATACTTGTATGTGTATATATATATACCATATATGTATATATATATACCATATGTGGCTTCACTGCCGATTTAGGTAATTCGTACTGATTTGCACACATTTATTTAAATTTATTTTTTTTAGCTCACTTTAATGCATTTCCCCCAAAAAAAAAACAAAGAAAACGTTATACGAAAAAAAAGTGGAAAAAACTTTAATGTTTCGCTGCTCACTCGCTTGTGTGTACAAAACAATCACAGCTCCACAAAATAAATGCGAATTCGAACTCGCGCAGAAGGACACGCTTTTTTGCACTTCTGCTTCGTTGCTTCCTTGGCATCAGCTGCTATTTGACCGGGTTTATTGTTGCTGTTATTGTTGTTGTTGCTGTTGTTGCTGCTTATGTTTGCTCGTGTTATGCTCAAAGTTTCGTTTCGGAAATCTTCTGTTGAACTCAAAGTGGTGCGCTTCTGTTGTTAAATAAATTAAGCGACTGGATTAAGTAAAAAGATATCGAATTACACACCTGATTGCCACATTCAATGGAGGACAAAGGCACAACTACATATGCACGTGCATATGTATGTCAAAACTTAATGCGAAAGGCTTGACGAAGACATACATACACACTCACGGATACATTTTTATACTTACATATGTTTTAAGACCAATTTTTCAGTTGCTTCTGACAATATGTTAGTTGGGAGCATGGCGGACCCTATCTTGTGAAGGGGGATCTTGTGATACTGAGAAGGCATATAAATTGCAGGAACCCCTAGTATAATCATAACAGAGGTGATCATCAACTTAACTTGGTTTTGAAAGGTAGAATTTAGAAAAATTAGGTCATACGAATATGAGGCACTATGGGGTAGAGATCAAATTTGACCCGGACTAATAAAAAAAGGAATACTTTTTCAAGTATTTTACAAATCTTTATTATCGCCTTCGAAGTAGCTTCTTAAGCAAATACATGAGATGGCATGGCCTTCACTGCCTTGAGCGAGTTTTGGTTTTTTCGGTTTGATCTCATTTTTTGAGCGGAAACAGTAAACACCTGCTGCAGTAATTGACATATGGAGATTAAATTTTATGATTTCAGTTGCGCGAATTCAAGTTTTCGTAGCCTCGACGGATACCTAACTAGCCGGAACGGAACCGAACTTTTATCCAGCTAGGGAGTGCCGTCTCAAAGGGTTCCTCGGAAAGTATTCGGTGAATGTTTCCTGCCGCCACAACCAGACTTTTAAAGTATATCTATATAGCAAAGCTGACATGGAATACCTACAAGTATGTATGCTCGAAGATTTTTACAGGATCAGAACAGCTGAAATTAAAAGACCCAAAACTTTTAGTCAGCCGAGAAGGTTCCAAAGCTAAATATGAGGTATGAATCCATAGCTTCGGTTAGAACCTGCTCGACAATTCGCTACATCATAAAATACGTTAAGAATGCTTATAGACAAGTACGAAAAGCAAATTCTCGGGTTGTATACGAAGAACCTGAATCGACGAACACAACGGTATGAACACACAGATGAAACCCGATTGAATAAACCAAAAATACGACGGGCGAAAAATGAGAAAAGAGATCTCTACAGTAGCGTTCTTTAATTTCAAGATCTATAGGGCAATTTTTGTGACGAAGCAAGCGCGAACCCGATATCTACCAGATATTTTGGAAGCATTTGGGAGTCAACACCTTTTTAGGTCATTTTTTGTGGAAAAACGGCAATAGACCCATCGATCAAAACTTAATTTCAACAATTTCTACGTAATTTTGACTATTTCCGCATAGAGTTCAGCAACAGCGCTCATATTTGCATTTCACCCTTCACTTGTGGGCACTTTTTCAGCATTCAGTTTCTTGCACTCAACACATAAACGTCAAATAATTACGCAACAACGGCACAACGTCGCGGTGTGGGTACACAACCACCGTAAATCCCTTTCCGGCAATAATTTTTACGCATCGCAATCGTGCTGTTGGACAACCTGTGTACACACTTCCTTACAAACACAACCGCACATATACACATTGCTGCATGCAATTTGAGAATAACAACAACAAAAGTAAACCGCTGTTTGTTTGCTGTAACAGCGTTAAAATGTTGTCAACCAACTGTTGCAACTTACAACTACTGCTGCTGTCGCTGTCATTAATGCGACGACGTCACAGCGCACGTCCTGCACTTTTCAACGCGCCTAATAACCCCAAAAAGAAAAAAGAGAAAAAAAACAGCCGTACATTCGCCGATCATTTCGCTTGTGCATGCCTGCTTACTTTAGTAGTCCTAATGTTGCCACCATTTTTAACGGCTAATAACCGTCGGCAGTCGACAATCAGAAATACTTTATGGGTATTAAAGCTGCAACTGGCAGCGATTTTTCGTGCAACTTCAAAAGCGCTATGCCGCAACGCCGACAACACAACGGCGTATGACAATCGGCCATCGGCAGTCACTACTCGAAGCCGCCACAGCGGCAGTACATGGCAACAACAGCAACAGCAATAGCAAAAACACTGGCAATGGCAATAGCAACAACGGCAGCCGCACAAATCTGCGCCGCCAATTTAATGTGTCGGCATGTTTATCGAGCTAATGAAGTTGACAACACGCGGATTAGCGCACTTAAGAGCTGACCGGCCGAGCTGCGAAAGACCGAAAAGGACGCTACGGCTGCCGTGAATCGGCGAATTGATCGCAATGCGCGCGCGCGCTCGCCGTGGACGGTGACGGAAGGTGAGCTGGCGATTCGCTATGGCGCTGCATGACATCGACTAACCAAGCAACAAATCGGCTAACCGATCAAGCTACTTGTACGCCTGCTTATTGCCCCCGCTGTGGTTAGTTAACGAAACTTTTTGTTGTTGGCGGCAAAACTGTATATTGGTCGGTTATGAGTGGAGTGTCTGCTTTCTATGGATTGGGTGCGGCGTTGTTAGTCGGGTGGGGCATGCAACTAGCTTGTTCGGCGCACAGGAGTAGAGAGGGTGGCACTTGCGGCTGACGATAGCGGTGATTATTATAATTAATATTGGAATGTTTGTTGCATTGTCGCTGCATTTGCGGTTCCCAGTTTCCCTTTTGGATGTGTGCATGGGAGGAGCGGCAGAGTGGTGTGGAAACAGTGGGACTTGAATTAGTTATTCTCTTATCTAGCTTATACTAGGGCATCTTGAGCCGCTGAATATGTTCTGTTGTAAAATATGTAATACAGTAGCAGGTAGTGCAACATTTTTCTTAAATCGATTATATCTGCTAGGTTCTGCGTAAGTAAGTAAGTATTTCCAGGGAACACTATTACGATTAATCTAGGCTCGGGAAATCCTATATTCTTAAGTAACCCATAACTGGTAACCCAATGTTAGACTTCGCCTTTCAAGGTCCTGATTAGCCCAATTTTAAAATTTGTTAGAGAAGCTATTTTGGACCGGCATCTGGCTTATGTCCTAGGGAATGCGTCCTGAGGTTAGGTAAGGTTTTGAGGTTGATCTCTGCGACAAAGTTTATGAAAGATCCCACTTTATAACTGCAAATGCCAGTTTTTAGTGTTGCCAAGTCCCGCTAAGTACGGTTCGAAAGATCCTCATATATCATTGAAGTGCTTTAAGCTTATCATAAATTTGTTGAGTCGGCTAATATCGATCCTAGAACTCGCACTGTTCGACAAAGTTAGGACGAGGTACGAGTTTTTATGAAAGCTGAACAGTAGGTAAGATATTATCTAAATGTGTTGACCTCGCTTCTTCCACCATACAGCTTTGACAATTTGGGTTCGTCAAGACTTTTAGCCTCACAGTTTAAGCAATAACCAGTTAGAACTTCTACCATCGCTGCCGGATGAAGCTTGGTAAGATAAAGTATTTTGAAAGCAGGAGCGGCTGTCATACTCAATTGCTGGTTGTTGACCAACGCTTAGCGAGCATACGCGAGGCATAGTTCCAGTGTTACTATGATCGAGCACCAAGAAAGAGCTTTTTTGAACGCCCAATTAATCTCTTAAACTTTTATTTCTGATATGAGATATAATTTCTTGGACGACTACTTAAGATAACACCTAGCTTATGGAAATGGAATAGTTCACTAGAGTTACAGTGTTTGGCGATTCGATTCTACTTTGTACAACGAACCTGTATCGAAGCGATCAGCGAGGACTGTTTAACCGTTCTATATAAAAACTGTGATGAACGAAGAAGAGGCTTTGATTTAAGTGTCAACGAAAATCTATATATATTTCTTTGAACAATATTGAGCTCATACCAATTTTCCTGTAGCCTATTCTGTAAACTGCTTCAAAGCTTTTGGTAATAAAGAGCTTTTTAGAGCTTGATAGGGTTACCTAGGCATAGACGTAATTCAGCTAGCACTGATCGCAGTTGATGTGGTTGCAGTCATAAAAATTTGTTATCCTCTAAAATTTTAGGCTTTCCAAAAACTGTCAGATCTAACTATCTTTAAACCCTTATTGTTTACCTAAATATTACTCACTTCCATTCCACTGTGCTGCACTACTCAAATATCTTAATTTACCATTCGAACTTAAGCCTTAGAACACGATGCTTTGGGGCAAAAAAAAAGTAACGCGTTCCATAAATGCAACAAAATTAATGTGTGAGAGTAGATGGTGACAGCAAGACGACGCCGTCGGTGAAGAAAATTAAGTGTGGATATTTTTATTCGATTAGATACTCTTTTGTGTTTTTTTATATTTTTTTGTAGACAATAGAACCGCTTTACCCCTTTTACAACTTATTTATGCAAATTTATCAGTCAGTTGGTGCGACAAGCCAATCACAGTTGTATGCAAATAATGTTGCAAGCTTGCAACTGTTGCAATAAAAATAAAAGTAATATTATAATACAATTACAAACAATTTATGATGCTCTTAGTACCTTACTTACTTAAAACTTAGTTAAAAGTTAGTAAAATGTAAAATATATGCAATTGGCATTTAATTTCATGCGATACTCAGAGCCGCCGCCTCGCTTCCGATAATTTGTACCGCTATTAGCGGTTGGCAGTAATGTGATGAAAATTACTATTATATATGTGCTCACCTAATGCGAGATCGGAAGCTTATAGCGTATGTAAATTGGTATGTGTTTAAGCTAATAGTTTAATGCACAGTTTTACAGCGACACATTTTGTTATTGCAACATAAAAGCAGTAGCACCAATTAGCAGGCACGTCAGCAAATTAGAGTGCTTCCTCACTTAGCTGGAAATTATAGCGAACACCTGTAAGGTATTGTGGCATGCTAAACTAATATGAAGTTATAGCCGCGTCTAAGTATTTGAATATCTATCTTGCTCTTAAAATAATTATTTTCAAGCTGTAAAGTTTATATTTGCAAGCATTATTGGAATGAACTAATGAAGTTCGCGTTTAAATTAATAAATTCTAGTGAGCATTAGCTTTAAGCTAATTGAAATTGTTGCCTAACATGCTGATCACAGGCAATATTGTATGCATGGACCATGACCGGCTTGCTACTTGCTGGCTCAAGTCTTCTACTTCAAAGCTGTTAATGGCGGACACTTCACAGGATTCTTTCAAGTTCATAAAACCATTTCGAATATAACCGTTTCGACGTATGTATGCTCTTTCAGGAGATTGACGCAATAATGGCTTACACTGTTTCTTGTGCTACTTGGCAAGCCGTCTGTCATTTCATCTTTTAATTGGCAACATGTTAATTATACAGTTTTACCACGCATTCCATCTGCCATGTAGCCATCTGCCTGTAAGTATTACTAGTGAAGCTCGTCTGATATTTCCAAGCATAAACGGTACAGTTGATCGCGTGATCTCCAAACCTGGATCATTTGCCAGCTCTCTGTTTCCCAAATGCCTGTGGACAGATTTCAAATACTTCTACTATACAGCCTAGTTGAATTTTAGCGTAATGAAGTTTCGCATAGTCATTCATTATACTTTTCTGATACCGAGCACTATCGCTTAGAAGATGCTATGTAATTTTGATCGACGCAAGCAAGTTCAGATATGGAGTTCCTGGTAGACAACACCCACGTTTGTGTCACAATTATAAATTGAAATGATATTCTTTTTGCTAGCAATGTACATATCTGGGCTCTTCTTGATAGAAATTTCAACCGAGCTTCGTGATAGTTAAGAATGTATCATCTCTGTTTATCTATGCTATCGACTTAAACCGAAATGCTTGTACAGTTAATATTTGCGGTAGACCTTCAGATGATTCTGATTTTATACAAAGGAAACTTTGACTAAAAATGTCTATCTAATTACGAATTAACAAACTTTACTGAAATGTTTGAACGTTTTTAAAGCAAAATTGAATTTAGAGAGTTTCAAATTTCTTAGATAAACTTCTTTATAGATGTGAGTCTCGACCGCTAGTTCACCGCTGATTGAATCATCTAAGCGAATATAGTCGCTGAGCTCATTAGAACCCTATCTAATCAAAGATTCTGACGTCTGACCAATACTAAATGCAAAGCAAGTCAGAAACATTTTTTGTTCTAGATGATTTTGGGATCTCATGAGATCGAGTATACTTAAGAAGAAGGGAAAGGGCAAAGCGATAACTGCATGTGAAAAAATGGTAAGATGATTCTACAGTGTTGATCCCCAGAAAATTGTTGTTTTCGGAGTCGAATCGCAAGCTTTTACTCAACGACAAATTTTTAGCGACTATAAAGAGAATAAAGTGGCCCCTTATAGGCTTATGGTACATTTACAGAGTTTACATGTTATCGGCTCGAACATGTTATATCTAGTAATGAAATTATAACAACAATTACAATTCAATTTATTTCATTAGCAAATGGTTTATAGCAGTTATTTGGTCTGAGAGCCGAGACCACAGTCCTAGAGATATTTAACATACTTCACGCTTACAAACACAACTTCATACACTGTTCGTAAAAGAGTGTAGAAATCAAAAACTTACAACTCATTTTCACGCTATACACCTATCAGGCTATTTAAGACCCATTAACCCCCACCAAATTTTGTTTGTTTAATATTTTTCTTTTATCTTCTATTGTAGTCACTTATTGTAATCCTTTTAATTTATTTACTTTTCAGTTTTTCAATTTCTTTGTGCGTGTGTGTGTGTTTTTGTGCTTTACTGGTCACTCTACAATTAGAGTTGTTCGTCATCTTTTTCTTTCATATTTTGTTATTGTAGGCTTCTTTGAGTGTTTTCTTGTTTGTATTGTTTAAACAAAGCGTTAAAGTCCAAAGCAGCCGAAAACAATGTAAAGAAAACATTACGAGATGAAGATTAGAGAGAAGTCTCAGTTGGTATTCGATTTTTTGTAACATCGAAAGTTTTTTATTGATATAAGAACCGAGTTAAATTGCTAAGTAAGTAGCATTTGATTAATGGTTACGTATTTAATAATACTATCTCGCGAATAGTTCTTATTTGAAAGAAAACTGAAGTTTAGTGTTAGTTCGTTTCGGATTACTCTCGTTATTTACAGCTTTTCATCGATAGTTTGAAAGAAAATAGGAGCTTCATTACATCCATAATTGCAAAATAATAATAGGGAAGTTTAAATGCAAAAAAAAAATTTACTCCGAATTATTCCGAATAACTCCGAATATTATGAGTCGCCACCAATAAAAGGAAAACACATTTTTTAAGTGTAATAACATGCAATTTTCAAAAATAAAATGCAAAAAATTTAGTCCGAATTATTTTTGTAAGACATAAATTGTAAAATTACGCAACGAATGTGAAACCGCGTTTTAATTTTCAATGCATACTCTTTATAACACATTTTTTTCTACTCCGAAAAAGTCCTAAATACTCATAAAAAGTTCTAACTGTCTCGACAAAATTTTTACTTCTCCGAAAAAATTTCTAGCTACTCCGAAGAAATTCTAACTACTCCGAAAACGTAATTTTCAATCTTCCAAAATATACATACATATGAACATTTACATACATATATACAAATACATAACTATAACAGAACCACAGATTCAGTCTACTTCTTATATAACCTTATATCAAAGACTTTAAATTATGCATACCATCGCTAAAGCAAAGCAAAATATTCCAAAAGATTCTTCACATCATTTTGGCTTTTCCTCCACCCAGAGTATTACATAATGATTGCCATACAAATAAAACCAAATTCACTCATAACACTGTTTGCCAGCAATTCGTCACTTTGGACTTCAAGCATCCACCGACAGCCAGCGAGGAAACCACAAAACGTATACCACAGCCACCAACCACAACAACAATGCGAATATTACACATATTTTTGAACATTTCGAGTATTTGAGGCATTTTTCGGGCCATATTGATTAATGGATCAAAGTCTTTTGACACGAGCTATTTTGGTTTTAACAAAACAATCGAAAATAAAATACCGAAAAAAGCACAAACGCAGAGCCAACGAAAATCCTTTGTTGATTTCGCTGTGTTATAAACACATTGAGTATTTAAAGTACGTTTTCTTGTTGTTGTTTTTGTTTTTTGTATTCAATAAATTTTCAATTTTGACTGATTGTGAGTGAGCCAAATGAGATCGCCACAACAATTGCTACTACTACAGAGCAAAATGCTTGAGTTGCGAGTAACAACAACTAGAGCGAAGAAATATGAGTTAAATGTGGAATAAAGGTGGTCGAAATGCGGACGAAAACGTCTATTATATAAACACCAATTTTACTTTATTTTTAATTAATTTTCGAAATTTCTGGATTTGGAGATATCTGATTTTAGGCATTTTCGCTAAATGCCGTTAGTTGGGACATAAGTAAGTGTAGCGGTAATAGCTCCATTTTGCTGAAAAATCAATTTAAATCTGGAAAATATCTGTTTACCGAATTCTAGAATAGAGAGAAATTCGATCGAAGTGGGCGGTACTCCTCCTATTTATTGTTTTGATAGTTAGTAGTATTTATGCTTTTTACCTACTTAAATTTAGATATTTGAGGTTATGAGAATTACCGTTACTCGAAAAATTAAAAATTAGCTGTGGTTTTAAACCGATTTTCAGACCTTTTGTACTCAAAAATCATATTAATGCGATCTAAGTGGGCAGTGCCACGGCTATTCTCCAAAACAAAACTATCGGAATTGCTGCTGTGCTATCTAGTAGTATTTAGGCTGTCTATTTCCTATATTAAGATATTTTGAGGTTATTAAATTTACCGTTATAAGATATAAAAAAAGGCTTACCCTAAACCGATTTTCAACTATTTTGTTCTCAAAAATCATATTAATTTCGCTTTTATAATATTATTTCTATACTCGGCACTTGTTGGTCGAACATGGAATGAGGCCGTGACTTCATTCGGACCACTTAGATATATTGAAGCCTAAATGCATTGCAATATTCTCCGCAATTCACAATAAACCGTTATATATATCTTTTATTTATTCGAGCGATTTTTTGGTTCCCAAAAAGTACCGTTAGAGTGAAGATAGAAAAGTCATGGCACCAAACTGATTATCCATATGGAAAAACTTCGACTTTTATTCAAATATTTGGGAAAACAGGCGCATAGATCCGCATACTTATCATTCCGTTTACTAGCTCCTACAAGCAACCGTTAAGTGTTCGAAACTGCAATACCTTTTTTGAAACAGCATTGCATTGGGGTATAAAAAGCGCGTTTGTTGGGACTTCGCTTGTCCAAGTGTCTCAGAATGAAGCGTAACGCATTGGTGTATTCTTTGTTTTATTCGAGCAGCGATTGTCTTTCTTCATAATGGGGGTTACAGTGCGTATTTCAAAGATCATACAGTAGTTGTTGTTCGCGTTGTTTGCACGTTCGAACATTTTGTGTACCAAAGCGCGGCTGCAGTGGGACCCGGAGGCCACGTGCGGGTGGTTGAGCGTCGAAACACATATACACATACATAGCACATCTTGTTGTTATTGTTATTGCTGACGGACGCACGTTTCATGTATTCGTCATTACATTATGCGCCGTCTGTCCGTCTGCGCGCGTTGTTTACAACTCGTGAGTCAAGTAGTTGTGGCAGCGGCAGCGGCGGCGCAGGCAACTATTGTAATTGCAATGTAATTCATTGTTGTTATTGCTTTTAGTGGCAATGGTTGGTATGTGTGTGTACCGACATTAATGTGCTGTTGTTGCTCCTCCACACACACACATACATACACAGCTTTGATTTCGATACAATATGCATTATTTGGCGTTTCACTGTGATCTTCTGTTGCATTTGTTGTTGTGATTACGCTGATGAGTAGATGGATTTTCGTTCATATCGCGCTGGTGTTGTTATTGTTGCTGCTTGTCACTATTATTTAAGTATGATTACTGTATGGCTGTTGTGGCAACATGCATTGTTGTTGCTCAGCATTGTTGTTTAACGGTGTTGTTTTGTTATTATTGCTATTTGCTGTTATTTCGTTTTTTTTTTTCTTATTACTACCAGACATACCAATGCCGATCCATTGTCGCAATGTGGCACTGTGGGGTTTTTTGAGGAATCTTGAGTAGCTATGAAAGCGTAGCTCAAGCTGGAGCGCCTCTGACTACAATACTTTCATTATCTTTATACTTTTCTATGTAGACGTTCCCGAATCCAATTATAATACCTATGCGGAGTTTCCAGGAATATATTTATCTTGATCTACGAACTATGAAGTCATCGAAAGGAACGGATCGACAGATCATATATACGCAAGGTATGGCATCAGATAATAGTCGTCTTCGACTAACCAAAAAGCTGCTATCCGCGGGAACTATGTGCTTTTAGCGCATTCAATGAAAAGCGAGACGAAAAGCAATATAACGATCGGGTTCGACGGTATCTAAGAAGAATAAGAGAGTGTTTCCGAGCGTTGGAAAAGAATGCGAGTCGAGTGTGTGTGAAAATAGGTTGAAACGCTGGAGATTGCGGGAAAATACTTTATTTAGGAAGAAAGCGCTGTGTTCGGTTATGATACTTTTTATATTATACGACTTTATGGATTTTAGTCCATAAGCCTCCGACAATAGACTTTGTCTAAGAAAACGAAGCGAAATTTACCAGCCCATTACATCCGTTAGCTTCAGAAAGGGTTTATTTTATGTCGCTACATTCAATTTTTGAATACCGATTAAACTTATATAGCAATGTAAAAGGACGGCTTTCAACCCAAGTTCCGGATAAGACGACTCTCTTTCTTAATTTAACGTTCTTGCCACGGAAATAGCGAAAATAAAGCATATATGGGCTTTCCCATATAGCATCTTACATTATTTGAGACCAATTTAAATTCGTCAAAATATTAATGCATGGTTCGCAGCAGAGTATACAAACCAGGATACCTGTACAACAGTAAATTTCTCGATCCAATTCCACCAAAAGACTTATAAAAACTCTTCGCCGTACGGTAATCTCACCGATCCATTTCGAAAAGACTCAATTCCAGACATACTAGTCTAATCCGAATTTTTTTCTTCAGACTACTTCGCAAAGCTCTCAAGCTTCCATATTTTTAGGTACAAAAAAGCTCAACAAGCTCGCAAGTATTTTTCTTGCGAATAAATCACTGTGCATTGAGCAATCCAACGCGCTTTAAAAGCGCTTTACTGCGCAAGCTTTCTTCGTTTTTTTTTTTTGCTGTCTGTTTACAACGCCATTCAAAGTTTGTTGCTTGTTGTTGGTGTTACAATTGCCGCTGGCTGCCACTTCCATGGCTGGTATGTGTGTGTATGTGGTCTCGCTTTTGTCAGCCATTGTTGAGCGTTCAAAGCGAAGCGCATTTATATTTTTATTGTTTTTCACCATGTTACTGTTGTTGTTATGCGGAATGAAAGCAAACCACCAAACGCGAACAAGTGACTTGGAATATTTTTGGTTGCGCCCGCGGTCACTGTTGTTTTTGTATTAAAATGTAATTACTCATTTACACTCATTTAAATGTCAAATCTAATTGTGCGTGCGCTGTGACCTAAAAGAGTTACAGAGACTCACTTTTCACTGTCCGATATGTGGCTTCGGGTGTTTTTCTAACGTCCGCACGCCCTCGCGCTTGCATGCGGTCAACGCAACACCGATCACTGGAAGCGCATGGCACTTGAGTTAATGTGATTTACCGTAAACGAGCGCTTTTCAATTGTTATTGTAGTTGTTGTTGTTGTTGTTGAGACCTCGATTCGGTTATTTGTGTAAACAATTGACGCTCGCGCGCCTAAAAGTGCACCGTTTTGCATTCAAGTTGCTTTCTTCAACTCTTTCAATACTCTTTTAAGCTTCGCTTCTTCGACAACAGAGCCAAACAACAACAATATGTGTGTGTTATGAACGAAGAAGACTAATCTATGTTGACTGCCAAAGACGCATGATGATAATGTTGCGTTGTTGCTGTAGTTTTTGTTGTTGTTGCTGGTTTTGAAATGATCTGTTAATTGTTATTGTGTTTGGCCACGCGTTACCGTTATTGCTGCTGAACATGCCTTAAATATGACTTTATCGCTGCCACTGTTGCGACTCCATTGTTCTCGACTTGACTCATGCACGAGCATAAAGTAGCCGTGTGCGCACAGCAAGCCAGCGAGAGCAGCATCATTCATTTTCTTGCACAAACAATAAGTCATTGATTTAGCTTTAGCTTTATCTTTGCGGTGTTTATATTATATATGCATTAAGAAGATTCGAGTTCCGAGCATTAATAGTTTATACCGAATATGTCGTCTTCACGTCTACATTATGGTCGCGGTAACGTTGAGTTACGGTAAATTTTTGTAAAATGGCGTATAGTTAGCTGGCCAGCTGAAAGCACGAAGTCACACGTAAATGATCGGTAGATCTAAGATTATACGTCTAACCTTTTTTTCGATGAGGTCTAGCCGTTTGTCTGCTTTTGCAGCATTCATATATTATATGAAATCAGTAAGGCCATGTGATAGCCAATCACCACGCGTCTTGCATCTCATGTACAACATTTTAATCTTTATGCGCCGACACTTTGCGATCTTCTCGATCAAATACTTCATAAAAACGAAAATGATTTAGTCAAAAAAGTTAGTAAGGACCTTCGGATAGAGTACGCGTCATGAGTCTGGGAGTTTAATATTGTAGACCTAATTTTGGATCTTGATTGACGGTGAATCTGAGCTTTAATTTTTGCTGGATCTGGAAATCTAACGAGTTATGACCAGGGCCGTGGGGAGAAAATCAGCGCCCGGGAAGGATATAGGATGAGGCACTCTGATCCACTAATTATTGGAAAAAAAATCTGAAAAAAAATTGTTGCAGAGCACTAGGCCGGATTGAGAATTTCGGGCCGGAAGGAATTGTCTCCCATCTCACCACTCTCTGGCTCACTGGTCATGACCAAAAATAAATTTTTTAGGAAGTTTCTGATCCTTTCTTGTATTTGAGGCAGTGCGATCAGATTTTCTAGCTTAGACATCTTAATCAAATGAATGAAAAGTTGATAGTGGCTTTAGGAAAGCCACATCGATCTTCCAACTACTCGTTACTATTTTTATAGTTCTAGATTCTTTTGCTACAAAAAAGCTCAATCTCAGCGATTACCGCATCTTTGTGGCAACTTTCCTTTGCATTGAGTGTTGTTTAGTAGTCTGAGAACTGTAAAAAGTCGCAAAATCGAAGTAAACGTTGGATGCGGAAACAAGTTAAGGGAATTTTCTTTTTATTGATTTGAGCTGCGGTAAGCAATTCGAGCTTTCGTTTTCTTCTCGGTAATGCGAGCTTGCGATCAAGAAAAGATCTTTAGAGTGTCAGCTATCTCGATGGGCTTCATGTTACGGTCAACCAAAATAAGTTATTCGATTTTTTTGAAGGGCACATAACTGTATCTTTTGCATATCTACTAGGTCTGTGGTCTTCATCCAAAATTAGGGGTTCTTTAAATAATCACCTTTGAAATTTATGCACGTGTCTTTGGAAGGTTTGGTCTAACTACAAAATATATGATCTCGAAACTAGTGGTTGCTTCTTATAAAAATACTACTAACTTTTCAACTTGGCTAGTATAATTAATTATATTCATAGCATTTTTGTTTTTTGTTTCAAAATTTTGACCACGTACTTATTTTAAGCCTACATTTTTTTCAAGGAATCCTAATATTACATATAGAGGGTCATCTATTATGAGCTGCTTCCTTACAGCCAAAATCTTAATTCGCCTCAGTACTGTCAACATTTGGACCGTTTGAGGGAAGCAATCGCCCAGAAGCGGCCAGCTTTGACCAAAAGAAGAAGAATTGTGTTCCGTTAGCACAACGGCAGTTCATACATGTCGATATGTACTCGCCAGAAGCTGTGTGAGCTTTGTTCTTATGTTGCTATGCAACCACCTTATATTACGGACCTGATGGCTCCCCTCAGGAAAAAGCTTAAGAAAATCGACTGTGCCAGTTTTTTGCCAATATGGACGAGGATTTCTACAAGTATGTCATTATGAAATTCCTTTTAAAATGGCAACAAGTTATCGAACAAAATGGTGCATATTTGAGCTTAATCGGAGCAAAATAACTATGCTAAATAAAACCTTGAATTTAATGCAAAAATATTGGTGTTCGTTTTACTAGAACTTATATAATAGTCGGCACTATAAAATTCTTTCTTTGAAGATTTATTTTTATAACTTTTGTTATCATACTTATATTTATTATATATATGTATATATATATTTTAATTTTTATAATTTATAATTTACGTTAATTATGATAAAAGTGGAAGAGAGTGTATGATTAATCTTAAATAAATGGTGGTTAATCTTCCATGCTACTTATCAAGGGTTCGCACTCAGCTCTATCCAACTGAAGCGAAATTTTGCGAAAAACGAGTTCTAAAGCTGGGTTAAAAAAATTATATGAATATGGCAACGAAGAAGTATCACATATATGTATATTTGTTTATATGTATGTATATTTATATATGTATGTATGCATGTGAATCAATATAAATACCAAGGTATGAATGTATTTATTACCTTCCTGGTAGTTGCAATTGTTGCCAACGGCCATTGTTTAGCGCTGAAATGAGCATTCATGCGCCGAAGCTAAGCTCAATGCAACTCCCCTCAGTGCCTGTGCTGTCCTCGCCTCTTTGTTTGCGAATCAGCAAATTATTTTTTTTTGTTTGCTACTCCATTATGTTGTTGGTTGGTGGCTGACTGGTTGAATGGTTGCATGGTTGGTTGGTTGGTTGGTTTGTTGGTCGCCAGTTGATGCATTGCTGCGACAGCAATTGTTGTAAGATGGTAGCTGCTTGCCATCATTTAGTGCATTTGTGCATTTATGGCACCACTTGTTGTTGTTGCTGTTGCTGTTGTAGTTCATTTCGCTGTTAAACAAAATCATTTATTTCATTTGTTGTGTATTTGTGTGCAAACCTTGTTGACAGAAATCTGCACAAATCATAATCAATCAAAAATATCTGCACCGCTTGCCTACCCTTCCATCCGTTGCCGTACGCTTCTCTCCCCCTGCCCTCCAAAGGCGGGCAGTGATGATGAGCGAGGTGATAGCCGCACAAAGCGCAACGGAAGAGCGCTGAATTCGACTGCCTCAAGAGAATTCCAGCAAATATAAATATGGATGCGCTTGAGTGGCTACTTGGAACTGGATATACACATACACAAGCGCTCAATCAAACACACACACACTCACACTCACATCTGGGATCTCTATGGTATGCATGTGTTGTTGTGCGTGCGCTTTGATGCATCGATGCACTGCTGCGATTTGTTGGCAATTTGTTGTGCGGAATGTCATTGTCAATCAGTCAAACCGAGCGTTATTGCAACAAGCCTTTCATATGTTTGTTGTTATTGCTGTTTACTTGCCATTCTACATGCCACTACTGCACTTGGTCACTTGCTGTGCCTGAAGGGCCGCCTCTAACCGCAATCTGCGTAATCAATTTTCTGCCGACAACAAAAACAAACAAACAATAAGCGTGCAAGTTGAGAAAGGTGAAATATGCAGAGTTGCTCAGAACTAACGTCGAAGATCCTGTGATCAACGCAACGCTTTATTTATGTCCGTCCGTCTATCTCTATATATACGCGAAGTAGTCCCTCAGTTTTTGAGTTATCGATTTGAAATTTTTGCACACGTCGCTTTCTCTTCAATATTCTGTTCATTTTTTGGAACCGCCGATATCGTAGCACTACAAGATATCTTCACGAAATTTGGATATAAAACATGCCACCATTCTCATCTTCTCTTATTTGGAGAGAATAAACTACATTGAGTAGCTGACACTTCTCGGATCGCTAGTCAAGCGTTGGACTTGTCTAAATTAATTATTTTTTATTTACAAATCATTCAACTTACTCACGATTGAGAGCTCAGGAACTTAGGAATATTTTAAGCAAATATTATCGCATATGAGTATCTGACAGAATATACCCAATCCGATCTTTCAGCACATTTTATATGAATATTTAGAAAAAGAGTCGACAAATCAAGTCTGTTATAAGCTATAATGAATTTTCCAAGTGGAATAACTCTGTAAGGAATAAATTACGATCAATTACAGTAACATGTCCAATGAGCCTACTCAGGTTCGGACCAGTCTATCAAAACCTCAAAAGAGAACTGGGAAAGCATGAACATAAGTCTAAGTATTGTCAATAAAAACACTCTCGTAACCTCAAAAAATATGTGAACAAAGAAACTAGATTGGAACATTTGACTAGATCGAACAAACATCATACAAACATCGTCTTATGCGTAAGGATTCCTTTTTTCCATTATTTGAATTCTACGGTATTTTAAGTAACATCTGATCAAATTTGAGCCGGACTGACAAAAAACTACATTTTCACGAATTTTATTATTATATAATATACGCCTAGCCAATACAACCATCCGAACCCTTCATCCAACTTTCCATACACTTGTTATAGTAAAAGCTGACTCGGCATACTTATTCCTTTTTTAATTTTTTTTTTTCTATATCTTGTGTTAATTTTTCTAAGTGAAGTAAATTTTAATATTTTTTTTGATATTTTGAGCGAAGAAGATTAAAAAAATTTGAGCTCAACAAAAATTAGTTCAGTCGTTTTTGAGTTATAGATAGTCTAACTGACCCGGTTTTCCCTAATAAAAATTTTGCGTGGGTGTTGAAGTTCAACATGATTTCAGAAAAAATTTTAAGCTTTTCGAATCGACCAGAAAACTGCTGAGCTACTTTAATCTGATAGTGAAGATCGAATGAGATCCAATAGTATTTTAAGTTATGTGGATAGATCATTTTTGAAGCAAATTCTGATCGTCCTGGAATATTGACCGACTATTTGCCTGAATGAATTCTTTCGCAAATTTTGTTTTTATTTCTGTAATTTTTAATTTCCTGGTATTAAGAAAACTGTTTCCAATCTTTATTTCATGCTTTTTACACACCCGTGTCGAGTCTCTTATGCATTTTTCACAGGATCATGCGACTGTCAAACTTCATACGAAAGATGTCTGTATGTACGCATTTATATCCATAAAGATTTAATAAGCAAAATAAACTGTCAGCGAACAAAACAAATCAACGCCGTAATAAACACACATTTCCAATAAATCCATACAAATACGAAAAGTGTACACACACGCAAACGAACATGAAATCACGTGGTGTATTTACGGCTGAAAACAAATGAGTATGTCTCAACGCATTAGCGATGTGGCAATGTGTGAAAGTAAGCATATTCGCAAATAAATCCATGCAGACATATTTACACAGCATGTAAGAGCAACGCATGCGCAGAACGTCACACGGCACAACATAGCATAGCATAGCATAACACAGCAGCCAACTTATCCAGCTGTCCGTCTAAATGTTGATATAATAGACGACGGCAAAAAAATCGGTAATCCAAATCCCAAGTCAACAGCGGTACTACAACGCCATGTGACAATAAAGGTACACATGTAGGTATGTCCACAAACAGGGGGCTCGAGCAGTGGAAGCCGGAATAAGCAACAGTGGCAATGCGTGAAACAGCAGGATATGAACGAGGGGCAAGTGGAGAAGTGCAAATTTGAAGATGAAGATGAAACTGTGCTGACAAAGTGCCTGACAAAGAGGCACAGTACTTATAGGACACCTGGGAGAGGCAGCGAGCAAGCAAATGAGCAAACCAAATCAAAGATAGATGGATGGCTGTATGGTGGAAGGAAGCAATAAAGGCTATGCAAACGAAATCATTTGACCGGCAGCAAGCGAATTTCGGACGATTGACCGTTTGGCCCGAATGTTTTCGCCTTTGTCAGCAGCGGGATAAATGCCAGAAAACGATGAAGACACAAGAGCGAGCCGAACCAGCAGAAGCCAAGACAGTAGTAGTGGCTAGATGGATGACTAGATGTCCCGCTGCTGATTGGATGCATGCTTTACGCCGGCATAAATGTCACTTTCAATAGCAATTCGAACATTTGCGACGAGCAACGATTGTTGAGCGTAAAGCGAAAAGCAATGCATGGGGCAATACATCATCGTCGCTTTGTTGTCAGCGTCAACAGCAGAAACAGAAACGTAAAAAAAAAGTGCCTTCACAGAAAGGCAAATCTACAAATGTACGCATGCCAATGTGATATGGCAATGGAATTGAGTTGACTTCACTTGACGCGAACGCGCTCGGCTGGAGCTGGAGATCCGAACGGCGACTGCTTGCTGCCACAGCGCTGCATAAGCAAATGATGAGCCGCTAAAGTGACGTAGACGCATGCCTATATGTAGCTGTGGCTATTGTTGCGCCAACGCTTGTGTCCTCATTTCGCTTTGTGTGCAATGACCGAACTGTCAGTCGGGGCAATAGATCGATCGCATACCATTCGACGAAACGCCAGTCGGCGGTCACCGGCTGCTGGCAACAGTTGGTCTGCTATTGGAGCAATAAATGTGTGGTGTAGGCTCATCGAAAGAGTAAACGAAAATGTTGAGCAGGATGCCACATTGAGTATGCCAAAGAAGCAGCGGGTGTTCGTATGAAATTCACGAAAATCACTCATACACAGAATTCAAATTGCTTGACAGGGATTAAGACATATTTGTTAATACATATTGGGTTCTTATTGTTGATTTTTGGTCGTGTGATATAGTCTAAAGCGTGAGAGAAATGAGGCAACTGGAGCTTAAAGTAAGAAGATTGTCGAGCGAATCAGGTTGGAATTTTGTTTATATGATTAAAATGTTAATTTGCATGTATATGTATGCATACGGGGGTAGTTTGAAAAGTTTTTTGCCACACCATGCTTGAATGCTGTATACAGTGACTCTAACGCGACAAAAGTCCAGGATTTCATAGTGGCACGCCATTTCAAAAGGTACGCGAGGTACATAGCTGAGTCAGTAGGCATCTCAAAAAATGAATAAGCCAAATGTTGGCGGCATTCCCGTCTCGGCAATGTATTGAGACCGTCGTCGAAACCTGGATCAACTGGTGTACACCTGTCACCAATGAACAGTCGAAACAGTGATCTTCATCCCGCGAACCTCTTCCGAAGCTGACTGGAAGTGTTCTGAGATTGCCAAGATATGACCTACATACACTAAACATCTGGAGAAGGATAAATGGTCTCAGATCTATAAATATCGATTTTCTAGGTTGATTCGACGCCGGATTTTTGAAAAAGCTTGCCAATTCGGCCATTAAAAAGGTTGTATTCCACCGGTACAACGCTTCGGCTAACACTTCCGCCGCCACCACGCCCAAATGGATCGAATTAGACTACGAACTACTGCCTCATCCACCATAACCTCTAGATTTAGCTTCGTAGTGCTTTTTTTTGTCTCTAAACTTTAAAAAGTCGCTCTTCGGAAAAAATTTTGGAGCAAATAAGGAATGATATTTCGCAGACCTCCAAAAAACGTATTTTTCAGACGCCTCAAAGAAGTTGGAGCAACGCTTGCTCAATTGCATCGAGCTTAACGAAGACTTTTTTGAGAATGTAATCGCAATTTTTACAATTTTTTTTTTTTGCTATAAGCTTATCTAACCGCTCTCGTATATATAACTTTATATGCATAGCAATGCATAAAGCAATGTGTAATTGTGGCATATTTGTGGTCACTTGCATCTGTGCTGCATTCAACGCCATATTAATTAGTACTATTTACAGATAATACAGATCGCACATACACATACATACATACTAACATATACTTCGGTTACTTACTCAGGTACACACCCGCTTCGCTTCGGCGGCAAAAAACGCTTTGATATGCCTATAAATTCTGAATTTTTCCATATCAAACTCCGCCTTCAAGTAAGAAACTTATTAATTTTATGACTTTTTAATTTCCTCGACGCGCATTTGCATCGAAAATG
Source organism: Bactrocera oleae (assembly GCF_042242935.1). Taxonomy (NCBI): domain Eukaryota; kingdom Metazoa; phylum Arthropoda; class Insecta; order Diptera; family Tephritidae; genus Bactrocera; species Bactrocera oleae. The sequence goes on along the minus strand of NC_091537.1, from coordinate 5,453,309 downwards.
GATGATATGATGCAACCAAAAAGAGCGCAATGAAATTTAAGCAACGTTGAGACATACATATATACATGCAAATATACGAGTATATAGCTTTGGAAAAATTTTCGATACGCTAGTTTGTATACTTCTGCCTCGACATCTGAACAACAAGACAGACACCAACAACACCAGTCATAATCATCAACATCACCGGCAATGTTGACAATAATACCAATCTACGGCTTATTAAGGCACATGAAAACGCCTGCCGCTGCCGCCGCCAACTGCCGCACAAGCAACATATTTATTTCGTTATAAATGTCAGCAAGAAGGTTCATAAGAACGTCTGCTCGCCCGTTCTCATGCACACACACACACACACAAACACACTTAACTGCGCTCATATTAATCGTCATATATGTATACAATATATAGTAATAAAGTCGTAATAAAAACAAAAGCAAATAAACTAAAACGAAGCGCAACGAATCAATTCGTATTGTAGCGATTTGAATGCGTCCAATTTGAACACCGATCATACTGATCGCTGCTCCGACACACTGACATTCGCTGACAACAGCCGGTAAATGGCACAGACGGCAATGCCGAGACGTGTAAAGTGTTTCATGTCGGTAGAACTGTGCGGTGCGGGACACACAGCGGTTCGCTGTAAGTTTATTTAGTAGAACCGAAAGGGGGTCCTGCTGTGTAGTGATCGTCGAGTGATCGCTTTGTCGCTACACTGACACTTTGTAATTAGAAGAGAACACACAATTTAATTTACGCGATGTGGAGTAACTTTCTTAATGGTGCGTTTAGAAATTATTATTAAGTGTTATCATATAATTCTTAGATAATTTGTACCCTTAACTATCATAGTTCTTCATTATGTTTTTCCTTAAGTCCTGAAGTCAGCAAGAAAAAAGCTGAGTAAGAGCGTTTGTCAAGAGTTGATTTCGCTTAAACTTGCTTGACACTTTGATATTTGATAGCTGAGCTCTAAACTCGAATGAATGCTAGATTAGGCAGAGAAGTGGGTTTCTGATGCTCATCAATTCTTTAAATTGTGCTTGAGCTCTTACTAGAGTCTACACACACAGCTTGCACATATGTAAGATTTAACACCATATTTTTCTTAAAACCTTTTTGTAGACCGATCTGTGCTAAAAATAATTGAGGTATAATACCATTTCCTCGACTTCCACCTTAAGACTTTATAAACTAAGCTTATATATTTAATTGCTGGCATGAATCAACTAGAGAATTGCAATAGTGAGTCACAGCACTGCTTTCCTTTACGATTTTTCATCTTTCTTTTCGAATTCTCATAATGATTTCAGATGCAATCACTAGTGCTAAGCTTTCTTAGTACATTCTCCTAAACTAACCTAACTTAATTATTATATTTTCAAATTGTTCCAGCTAAGTACATAAAACATTTTGTGTCAGATAAAAATCAAGTTCTTTCAGGTTTATAAATTAGCTGTACGATTATCGGGAAGACAATATTTCATACTAAATAAATTTGGGGTTTTCGCTATAATGCCTGAATTTCTATATGAATTTTCGTAGTCTTGGCCTTAGTTGGCTTCAAGTCCTCTAAAAAATCAGAGCTATAAATCTATACTATCTATAAATCTAAACCAAAAATTGCCAATTTTTTGCTGATTTGGAAACATAACTTTAGATTTAAGGATAACGGTTAATATTTTCTCTGAATATTTTTTCAAGCAATTGAAGCATTGTCTTGTTTCTCATTTTTCTTCAACATATATCATGTCCAAATCAAGATTTTCCTTTTAATCTGAAATCTAACGATAATATAAAAAGAAAAATTCAGCCATATTGTTTCTTATAAGATGAGTTATCATCACGGGGTTCCCATACTAGAAAAAAACAGAAAAAACGTTAACTTCGGTTGCGCCGTAGCTATTATACCCTTTACTGAACTTGATTACGACTACTTGATCAGAACAATTTTTTCGGATATTACAATGTTGCCTTAAATAATAATCCATGCCAAAATTTCGTGAAGATATTACATCAAATATAAAAGTTTCCCATACAAGTGCATACTTGATTCCGATTGTTCAGTTTGTATGACAGCTATATGCTATAGTAGTTCGATCTGGGCCGTTCCCACAAATGAGCAGCTTCTTAGTGAGAAAAGGACAGGTGCACATTTTTAGATCGATAGCTTAAAAACTGAGGGACTAGTTCGTATATATACAGACAGACGGACAGATGGACGGATAGACAAACGAACATGGCTAAATAAACTTAGCTCATCATGCTGATCATTAATGTATATATTTTATAGGGTCTCCGACGTTTCCTTCTGGGTGTTACAAACTTCGTGGCAAACTTAATATACCCTATATATATATATATATATATATTCAGGGTAAAAATATACGAAAATATGTGATATATGGCAGACTTTCTTTATTAGCTCATTAACTATTTCGTTATTTTTTGCAGTGGCAGCAAGTATTTTCCACTTGAGTGTTCTCTGTTTACTACACTTGATCTGGAGTTAAAATTTAAGCCTTTTTTGGTCTTACAAATTGCGCTATATTAGCATTGTGCTCCCAGAATAAAGCAGCAAACGATATTCTTGAGATATTTTTCAAACCATTTCTAATCATCTTATGCAATATTTCATTTGCTTCCATTTGGCTATGCAGTGGTTTCAAGTTATATCATATTGAGTATATATTATACATTATTCAGTGTTAAAGGCATTAACAAAATTGTCCTTCAAATCAAAATTTTCAAGTACTCTGATTAAGAAGCTCCTTGAGCGAATTTTAGAAATGATAGCGCGTTTGTAAAATTTTTGATTGGAGACTTTTTCTGAAGTTGAAAATAAAACAAACAACTTCTAGTCATCGGTACAAAACTAAGAGCGATCAGCATATAAACCATGCAAATCTTGAAATCTCCATCAATCTATCAATGGTTACAAATCTCAATTATGCTCATGGGCCCTGAAGCCAAAAAGAGTCAACGTATGTCGTTATCTCAAAAATGAATAAAAGTTTTGAATTTATTAGAAACAAAGCGACACATGCATGAGGTGTTCTTGGCTATAGCTGCTTCTAGACGCGATTTCATAAAGAATGATATAATATTAGCACTTTCATAGGGTATTTTTTTGGTGCCCATCCATAAACAGTTGATACACTTTATCGAATACTTGTAGATAAAATAAAGCTCAAGCAAGAACTTGTTGGACTTCTCTTGCTGCTGTTGAATGAACTCAAATATGTTTACACTACTTGTAATGCTTTGAAAAGGTTTTATAGAGACCTTGAAACGGATACAAATTAAATTTATGAATAAATTTAACAACTAATTGATTCTCCAGATTTAACACGCCGGGTCTGTTTGTCTAAAATAGTAGGTCTGTGTTTAAAAAATTGGAACGGCAAAAGATTAACAATGCTAACTTAAGTTTAGCATAGTCTATATAACCGCTTAAGGGCTAGACAATTTTTAAGTAAGCCGTTTACTTCTGCCAAAAGAAACGTATTTTATGGAAAATAAGTTGCATGCTCCACTTTATTACAGTTAACACTGTACTTGCTACATGCAGCAGCCGCAGCTGCTACTCTCATGCACACACACAGATGCCAGTGCCTGCCGCTGTCGTTTTGTCATCAAAGCGCTCAAATCTGCTTAAATATTTTAACACAAGCAACAAACACACGCACACACACATATACACATGTATCGAAACACAAGTGCCACAAAGGCTGCCAGCTAGTCGGCGCGTCTGTCACTCATACTCAGGTGTGGAATGGTAATTTGGAATTATGCCTGTATATGTGTATGCATAATAACGCGTAACATAACAACAAAATATGCCACAACAAACGCATCGAAGCCGATGTCAAAGCGCGCGACCGCGATCGCCATTGCAACGCGCAACAACAACAACAGGAACAGCAGCGACAGCGGACACCGCAGCAATAAAGCTACCAGGATGATGGTGATCGAACCAGCGGTGAATACAATGAAAATACAAAACCATAATTATATTTTGTGATGTCTTCATTTGTGCAAGCGACAAGCGCGAGCGGATGCAGCGACGCGGCAGCGGCGGACCAATATTTATGCGCAGCGCGGCGATAAATAAAGAGTTGCGCACGCTTAGATGTGTGTGTGTGTTTGTGTGTATGTGTGTTGACTCAGCAGCATCATAACTTCTTTGGCCGATAATACACACTGCTTTTGTTGTTGTTGTTGTTAATGTTTTTTTCTTATTTAAATTTTTATTTATATTACTTGGCTTTTTATATGCTGATTGTGCACCGCATCAAAAGCGCCGACGCACCGCCGCGCAGCACAAACACATACTTCTATACAATATTTGTGTTTGTGTGTGTGTGCGCATAATTATAGCCGCCATACAAATAAGCCAGAGATGTTGACAACACATGAAAAGCGCACAAAAGGCTGCCTACAACAAAACAGCTTAGGCCCGCTTAAAGTTGTGGTCAAGCGTGTATTTGTTGTTGCTGTTGCGTTGTTGTTGGCTGATAAGAACCTAATAACCAAATAATAGTCGTAATGTGAACAAAGTGGAGGAGAAATATACATATATGCGCTTACATATATACATACATATGTACGAGCATATGCAAGTGGAGGTATAGCAACAACAGCAACAACAACATTTTTGTTGTACCACATACCCAAACAAATAACAACAAATCGCTTTAAGTGAGTTGTTTAAGTCATGTAGAACCCCTTCACCTGCAACCGCCTCATCCACTTGTGTTGCATGCCACAACTAAGCGCATTGTTGAAAGCCTTTTTGTCGTTGTTCCAATTTTTATGACACCAAAAAACGCAGTTGCATTTACATGCCGCATACCGTATATATGTATATACATATGTGCATGTATGTATGTACAAGTATATGTGCGTGCGGCTTACTTAGCGCTACATGCCTCGCCTGCCCCAATAGTTGCCCAAATCTCATTAATGTGTATCTCTATAATTGGCTACTATAAATATTTGGGCTACCTGTCGTTTGTCGTCGTATGATCACTTAGGCAAAAACAACCACAACAACAACAACAACGACTGTAATATGCATGTATTTACATATAAACAAACATACAGACAGACTTTACTTGTTTCTAGGCATAAAAGCCGCAGTCGCCGCCATCGCACAATTTTTTCCGTGCACACATACACACGCACACACTCATTCACTTACAACCATATAGTCTTCGTTGAATTTGCATATTTTTCCCATAGTCGCATTTTCGAAACGATTATGGCTTAATGCAATTGAGAAATAAAATGCGTCGCTGGCTTTTGAGTGCCTCTGAGGTGAGTGAACGTGCAGACACTGTTGTAATTATATATACATACCTATATACGTATATATATTTATAATGGTAGTATGCTTAGCCGGTAGTAATAGCTGGCTGATTGAGTGATTATGAGCGGGTAAATAAGCGTGAGCGTTCGTTAATAGGCATGCACTAAATTGGTACGGATAGAAGAGCCATAAAAATTAAGTTGTTTAACCCACAAGCACACACACACATACACATATATTATATATATACAGTAATAAGTGCCATTGCATGCATTTGACTGCATTAGCATATATTTAAGCGGTCGCAATAGTTTGTTTAGATAGTATTCTCTTAAATAATATGCAAGCGTTAATGCTTCACTTAACTTTAGAAGCAAAGTTAGTCAATCAGCCAATTATATAGTCAACAACAACTATAAAAAATACTTTTTAGATATGTCATATCCTGTGCATACAAATCCATATACCGTTATTGCATACAATAACTTTAAGACGAGAGTCATAACCAAGTTGAGCTTCCAATTGCCACTCAGTGCATAATACAAGTAGTTTGGAGTTGCTGAGAAGAAACTTCTCATAAAAATGTAGGTGCTACAGTTGTAAGGCTATCCAGCTTTGGCAGTTATATTTGCAGTTTTAATTTGTTGTTATATTCACAACCTCATTGCAAATTTCCCAAAGAAGCAGAATAATGGTGAGAGTACAATCCTTGGTTGAATATTTAGAAATCGAAACCCATACCAGTGATATGAAGTCAGCTAATTGTCGCAGTAATCGTCGTTTCTGCTTCGTACTCCATTACTCCAAAGCACTCAAAGTAGCCAACTCGCACTTCTTGCATTGCAGAGCAGGTCTGTCCATCCATCTATATCCATTAAGACCAGAAAGTTTCCGGAAATTGTTTTTCTTTTTGGATACTCACGGTTTGGTTCAACATGAATTCGTGCCAACGAGACAGACGGTCAATAAAGGCGTTTCATGGATTTTTCATGACAATAATGCGCTATCGCACCGGGATATAGTTGTGAATGATTTTAAGAATAAAAACTCGTTCAATACCATCGATCAACCACCGTATTCACTGGATATAGCCCCACTTTTTTTTGTTTCCAAAATTCAAGTTACCACTCTGTGGAACCCGTTTCGTATCGATTGAGGCCGTAAAAGAAAATTCGCAGAGTGAACTGAAGGCGAACCCGGACAGCGCCTACAAGGCATGTTTCGATGACTGAAAAAAGGTGGTTTATGTGAATCGCTTCAGAAGGAGCATATTTTTAAAGCGACAAAATCAAGCTGTTGTTTCGCAAATGTCGCGACACTTCATGGGTTTCCTGTCATTTTCGGACTACAAAAAGCTAAAACGGTCTAAAAGTATTGAAAGCGACCTAAAAACGCTTACAGAAAAACTTTTTTTTTAATCTGCACTTCACTTCATAATTTCGCATTGGAATGCGTTATGAGATAAACAAAGGTAAATCTTTTTCATTGAAGAAGCATTGCTGATATTACAGTCATTAACATATATCGAACAAAAAATGGTGTTTACTTCGCTTCCAAAAAGCTTGACGCATTTTTAGGGTTTTAAGTAAATCCCAAGACTTTAATTTTCCTACCTAACATCCTTCTCAACTCATTCAAAATAATTCATGTTCTATGGAAAATTCTGCCATTGGTACATGTTTGGTAGGCAATACAATCTCCTCGTAGAGCAAAGCAAGACTAAACTTCCCTTACAGTTTAATTGCAGCTATTATGATTTGTTTTCTCTTGAAGTATAGAAACGCAGTAGTTTAGTGCCGTGAGTAGATATCTATCTTCAATCAATGCTCAAATTTATAGGAAGACCTTTTTGGTCCTTAAGTAAATTTTGGGAGAATACTGTTATAATTCGAGGAGGGTTTGTATGAAAGTATAATAATCGTACTATTAAAAACTATGCCGAAATTATTAGTGATTAAAGTACCAAAATAATATCTGATACCGTAATTTCGGGATTTCAAAATTTTAAGTCACAGTTTAAATGAAATAGTGAGTAATACGAAAAATTTAATCTTAACTTCACAAAGTAGTTTGAAATGTATCCTAAGAATATTTTTTTCTCAAATTATTGCCGAACTACAATACATAGAATGTCGATTTTCACTTTATATAAAATGTTTGTACAGTAACTAAGTCAAATTTTATAAGTATAAAGACCCACAATGAGCACTATATGTATGATGAACGTAATATGTTCCTTAATTATTAATACATTAAAATCTCGAAGAAAATTAGAATAACGAATTTTCGGAATTTCAAAATCAAATGCCAAGACGGTCAAGAAGTCAAAAGCGCAGTTTTAAAGACCCACAATGAAAAGTATGCGTCTAACATATATAATTCTGGTCTGAAATCTGTCCCGAAATTATGTAGCAGTAAAATTCCGCACTATTTTGTAATCCCGAAATTTCGGGATTTCAAAAAATTAATCTATATAAGCTTAATCTGTCCCAAAATGATGCGGCATCAAAATACCGAACTATTTTGTAACCCCGAAATTTCGGGATTTCAAAAAATGTATCTAACTTATTATTATCTGTGCCGAAATTATGTAGCATTAAAATACCGAATTATTTTGTGATCCCGAAATTTCGGGATTTCAAAAAATTAATCTAAATTTTCGTTAAATCACTGTGAACAGTTTATATAATTTAATTTTTCTACACACAAATGCATATATTTGTTTCGTGCTGCATTTTGTTTGCTTGCAACAACTAAACAATTTATATTTAAAACTTATTTTGAAGTACACAAATATCAAACAAAAAAAAAACATATTACCTAATATGTGAAATAACAACAAAGGCGAATCTGGCGCAGGTGCGTTAAATTATTCAAAAGCTTTGTGAATAATGCAACAACAAATGTGGGGTATCATCAAATTAAATGTTGAAATATTTGAAAATAACAAGCTGTGCAATTTATATAAAACCCTACACCTGTGCGCCAAGGCGACTAGCCAACCAAAAGCAAGCGACGGACGGACGGTGGCAAGCGTGTGGGTAGACAACAGGTTCTGCGTGGGAGTGACACCTGAGCGCTGAGCAAATAGATAAAGCAACATATTTTTTATTTTTCTTTTTCTTTTCTTACCCATTTTTCTTATTAGTATTAGTATTTAAATGAGAGCGCAGCAATTTGATGTGATTTAAAAGCGTTCGCTCGACTCCACCCAGCTGCGTGTGTGTATAGACAACAAATTATACAATAGCACACGGTGGACAGCACGACAGGATGTGCATGGCAGCAACAGCAACAACAACAACACAAATAACAATAATAATAACTGTAACTTATGAAATTACCGTTGTGATTGGTGTGAACCAGCACCTGTGTCCTCGTTACAGCGCCAACAAGCGCCGCATTATGAAACAGCGATGAGGTGGTGCACTAACACATCCACACACTTATGTAGATATTTGCATGCATACACACATACAGCTTTGCTGTAGTATTATTATTTGTATGGGTGGCAAGCGGAAGTGTTGCAAGTGGAAAGTGCTTATTTTATTTCTACACGCTGTCACTTGTCTCTCCGCGCAAAATGTTGACGTGCCAAAGGATGATACATAAAACTGCCAGAGCATTCATGCACCACTAAACACCCATCAAGCGTTTTGTTTGATTTTAAATTTTAAATTATGGTTTTGAGTATGCACGAAACTCGAACCGCACCGCACCGCATGTCCAATCACTATACATATTGTTGTTGTTATTGTCATGTCATATTCTAACTGTGGACTTCGTGTAATTTCTTTAATATGCGTTATACTTGCAAAGAGGAAGGAGGAATATTTTGTGGTCAGTGGGTGGCGCCTCCGCGTAGCTCATCGCCCAGCGTGTGTATGCAAAGGCTTATAACTGTAACTGCGTGCTGCTGACATGTCCTTAATTATTGTTGCGATTGTGTGGGGAGACCACTAAATTAGCGCACGCACACACACACATGCATTCATTCTGGCAGTGTGTGCGTGCAATTACAGGCTATCATGCCGCTGTGATATGTGTTGCTGGCTTTTGTAATAATAAACGAATAATATTTGTACACAAAATTGATTGTTTCCTGTCAGTCATTTAGTATATCTGGCGACTTTGCATTATTTATGGCATTTTAAAGACTCGCAAGAGAAATTGTGGTCGTTGGATGGACTTATAGGCTATATAAGAACATACATACACATACACATATAAACATATATACATATGTATGTACGTACAATTATAACAGTTTAATTGCTATTTATTAATTTATCTATTGATTTTACAATTTTATTGTGAAAACTTTGCATTTTTCGTGCTGAAAATAAGTTTGAAAGGTTTATCAAAAGTTTTATTCAACAAAAAAAAAGTTTAGAAAGTTTGATTTAAAAATATGTTTGACTTGTTGTCAAAAACAAAAAACTTTGTTAATAGAAAATAAATATTAATTTGAATTTTTTAGTAGCAAAAAACAAAAAACATGAAAACGAGCAAAACTGTTAACTTCGGCTGCACCGCAGCTATGATAGCCTTCACGTGTGCATTTTTGATATGACCGATTAGTTTGTATGGCAGCTATATGCTATAGTGATCCGAACATAACCATTTTTTTTAAGATTGTAGCATTACCTAAGATATTAATAAATGCAAAATTTGAAGAAAAAATCTTGTCATATAAAAAAAATTTCCATACAAGAAATTGATTTTGAGCGCTTAGTTTGTATGGCAGCTATATGCTATAGTGGTTCGATAACGTCGGTTCTCGACAAATGAGCTGCTGCTTGAGGAGAAAAGCACATGTGCAAAATTTCAGATGGACATCTTAAAAACTTAGAGAGATATGAGCATGGCTAAATCGGCTTAGTTTCTCAAGCTGATCAACTTATATACATATATATTTATAGTGATCCCGACGTTTTCTTCTCTGTGTTACAAAACACACAGGTGGCAAACGATCATTCTCTGTTCAGCGTAAAATTGTTATGCGAGCTCAAAATTTAGAATTTTGCCTAAATACGAGTATTTTCAAAAAATTATTTTCACATTTTCATATCAAACTTTTTGGTATTAATTATCCCCTGTTCAGTGTAAAATTATCATGTAAGCACAAAATTGAGAATTTTTTCTAAATATTTTTTAAAAATTAAATTTTCATATCAAACTTTTCGGTATTAATTATTTGTTATTGATGAATTACACAGTTTTGATTTTTGTAAATTTTAGTTGCCTGCTTTTAGGCGCAATATTAAATAAATTTTCTTGTAAATAAAGAAAAAAAAGTACGCAAATTAACATTTAAGCACAGCATCGAAAAACTTTTAATATTATTTTCAAAAATTTATAATGTATGATATTAAATTTTTATATTTAAAATTATATTTATAATGAAAATCATAGTTTTTTAATAATTTATTTTATATGTGTCTACTTTTGGGCGCAGTAGTAAAAAAAAAGCACATATATAGGCGAAATGCGTTTAAACGCAGACGCAAACCGCATGATTTTTTGAGCAAAATTGTATAAGCAGTATGAATAAATATACACCTAATGTACTATAAATCTAAAAAAATATAATTTGATCAGCAATTTTAATCTTTTCAACATCTTTTCTTTTACAAATATAATACCAACACTCTCCTTCACCATAACTTAATGTCAGTACTAGCGTAATTCGATATGGAGAGTTTACACCCTCTTAGCTGAGAATCCCTAACTCTGGTTAACTAATATTTTTCATTACGCCTTTGCGAGGTTTTGAACAAGACAGCTTTGGCTAGGAAACTAACATAAATATTGACTAAATGTGCCTCTCAGGTATGAGTAAATGACAATATGAGAACTATTTCGAAATGTTTTGTCGAGGTTTCTTTGTCAGTCCTACATTAAATCCATTTTCTAGTTCGGACTTATCTAGGTTTAATATCATGTATTTTGTGCTGCTCAAAATTAAGCAACCAATTAAGATCCGATTTTTAAGAAGCGACAACCGAAAATGGCACTGTCCTCATTTCTCTAATTTTATTATAAAGTATCCAGAAATATTCTAATGAAAAGTCAAGCTTTCTCGAACAATTTTTATTGTCCAACCAACAAATTATTTAGCAATTAGCACACTTATGGGAGTTTTTACGTTAAAAAGTGCTAAGCATGTCATATTGTAAAAAATATGCTCGAAAATTTTAACAGATTACTCTAGCGAGTGTTTCTTCGTCAAACCTTTCGAAATTGTTAAAATCAGTAGTGTGCTAAAATAAAAAATGTAGAAGTTTCTAACCTATGCAACCGAATAAAATAACGCAACCTAAAATCTAATAAGTCCAGCACTAATCAGATTCTAAATATACACAAATTTCGTGAAAATGTTAAGCAAAGAGAAAAACAAACAAAATCCCTGTATAAAGGTTTCTACTAAATAGCTGTATGAAAAGTCAAGGAATTGTAAGCCTACATCGAGCTAAGCTATAAAGATTGGTTATTAGCTGCAGTTCTCCTATAATAGCTTATGCTTTGAAGAATATTTGTAATATAATGAATTTCTAAAGCTAGTCTAGCAGAAGCCAGCTTCATAGTGACACAAACTGCTTTTTATAAAAGTGTCACTGTGCGAGTTTATCAGAATGACGTAGAATATAGTAGAAATCAGCATGGATTGGTGGTTAAAGCTGTTCTGATCAACGCTTGATACGAAACATGCCAAGTGTACAGTTATAGCTCATATTCGAACTGGAGCTCAACTTTGGTTTCTACTTATTGTCATATACAACAACATCTTATTCCATTTCTTTAAAATAATTAAACAAATTTTCCCAAAACTAAGCTAATGACCGAGGAATATGTTAAAGACGACAGAATTTGCACTTAGACTGACATTTATTACTAATGCTAAGAATGTTGTAGTGCAGTGTTAATGCAGAGAGTTGCTGACCATACTCCCACATGTTATAGAGCAGAAGATTTCATATTTATATTGCCTGGTTGCCAACAATTTTCTAAAACTTTCTTGCATGCTTTCAAACACTAGCCAGAAAAAAAATTTTTTTTTTTTGTTTGAAAAGAAATGCATAAACTGAAATATATCAGTTTTGAGTTGAAAAAAATTAATATTAAAAAAATTTGGCCCAGAAAAAATCGTTTTTGCTGTATTGCACTATACAAATATAAGCCAAATTTTTTTAATGCTTGAGTCATAAGCAAAAAAAGTAATTTTTCCGTGTTTCCGAAATCCTAATATTTGCCTACCAAGTTCAAAATTGAGCTTAAATAAGTTTTTACCACCACCAGCAAACAAATTCCATAGTAATTTGCTTTCATCTAAACCACCACTCATACACACACTCACCTCCAACGATAAACTAAACAAAAGACTTAAGACCCAAACTCACATTTAAAAAACCAAATTTCCCATTAAAAATCAGCTCAACTACAAATATGTATATACCCATACACACACACATTTGCATGCGCTATAAAAAAATATATACCCCAACGCCGAACAACGACAAATTGACAAATTAAATTAATGCCGCTCTATAAGTCATCGGTGTGCGCTGTCAAAATATTGAAAACTTTTGCTAAATTATCAATGTCAAATAAACAGCTTCTTAACATGCTTTTAAATTTCATTTTATACCACTTGGCTGTCTCGTTTGCAGATAATTTTAAATTAAAATTTTAAACACAGCAAAAACAATAGCAAAAACCAACAACAAAAAAACAAATCGTAAAAATCAAAAAAATAAAAGCAACAGACTCCAAGACAGCGCACACTCATCAACAAGCACTAATTTTTGTATTTTATTGTTGCATACTGTTGTTGTTGTTGTGTTGGTCAACGCTTTTGCTGCCTACAATGATGGCGTCGCGGTTCATACGATGCAAAACACCGCGTCCACCGGCCACTAATCCCGCCAGTCGCTCATATATTTGTGTATTCATATGTGTATGTGTGTGTGTGAATGTGTAGTTGAATATATAAAATGTTGGGATTCCGTGCCACATAAATTTCCAACTTTATTTCGCATGTGTCGAAAATTCGTTTAGCCAACAAATCGTTGATAGGTAAATATTCACCTTTAGTTTTGCGCTTGCGCAGCCCAAAAATCAACAAAAACAATATACAACAACAACTAAGAGTCAAAGTTAATGAATAAAATAAAAATATTTCTACTTTTTCGTTGTTGTGCCTGCGCAGCTTCACCATGCTGCAGAGTAAATAAATAAATAATAATAAAAGAATTGAGTTGTCAACTTTGAATGGCTCTTTTAACTAGCGGTATTCATGAGAGAGTTGAATTTTTATTAATATATACATATGCATGTTTATATTTAAGTAAATGCAAAGTATGTTGTAGATATTCAAAGTTTGCTACTGGCTTTTAGTATTCATAAATTCGTATTTGAGATATGTATGTATGTATGTATATATATGTATGTTATATATATGAATAACTATGTATATATGTATGTATAAACGGAAAATACAACTATAAACCGTATTGTTAAAAAGATTAACCTAATTCCTTACAATATTATTACTGTTCTTCAACACTACTAAAATCGTGCCTACGAAAGCTGCAAATGCTAGCTTTTCGAGCTTTTTCACAACTCGGTTCAGAAAAATATAAGCTGAAATGATAATCAACTTAATTGAATGCCTCGTATTATTCTCCAACGCTGCTAATTTCGCTACTACGAAAGCTCTAAATGGCAGCTTTTCGAGCTTTCCACTACTCATATAGGTTCAGCAGTTCCCATATCCATTTAGAAAACGTTATAATATCATTGTAGGCTATTAATTTGATGAACTATATTAATTTAAACGAAAACGTACAACAAAAGCTCCGAAAGCCTCCTAAAAGCCATCTCTTCAACACCCAAAAAGTCGCTTAGCCATTTGTTCTCATGTCTCTCACGCGTCTCTTTATTCAAATCAGCTTTTGGTAGTTTCTAGCATCAACTTTATGTGTGATGCTCTCTTTTCTCAAAAACTTTCGGTTAAACGCATTGAGATGATTCAAGTTGGGTACGCTCCGACAACTTTTTATGGTATTAAATGAATGGAGAGAATGTCTCTATTTCAGACCGAATTGAGAGTAAATTTTTGTGAGAGATGATTCAATGCCCGCGAATCTGCTCAAATTTGCCGACTGCGCCTTGACTTTGTTCTATAGTTGTAAAGATTTAGAAGTGCTAGAGCGCTTCCGAACAGATTTGTGAGACCGACCGTCATTTTTTTGTTCTTACAGATTGTCAGATAAGGGTTCGTACCCTCGAAATGATAGAATCGAGAGACGATAGAGTACTAGACTTAAGCGAGAGTCTTACCTCGAAAATTTCCAAATGCTCTCTCTTTCTTGTTCTGTTCACTCTCTAAGAATTTTTGTGATTGAGGAAAACAATTTGGATTTTCCCAAGCTGTAGGTCGACAAGAAAGTAATCAGATTTCTTACAAAGTCAAAAGATTCAACCTTCTAGACGGAGATGAATTGTGGCTGATAAGGTTTAGACTTACCTAAACCTCCAACGAACAAGTGAAGCATATATTTTTGATAACGGCATTAGAAAAGTGCTACCAAAGAGCTTAAAGTTGCCTGAAAGCGATACTTGATCTATTTTTTCGGTGGTGTGTGTGGTTACTAAGCCATATTGAGTAAAAAAAAAAGTTTCTTTCGTAGTCTTCTTATCACAGCATTTAACTCTCTAATCTATTTGTCAGTGTGGTAAGCAGATAGTACGAGGGTACGAAATTAAAAATGAAAGTTTCTCTCATGGAAAATATTCCGTATGCATGCATTTGTCGAATATTTTCTTGACTTCTTTCAATTTTTATTTTTTTATTTTTATTTTTTTTGAAAATAGCAGGTGTTCTTAGCTGAAATTTAAGAGAAGATCACCTATTATTCTATATTTATAATTTATCAGCATAACACATCTTCTACCATATCTCTCCTATTTACTGAAGATCTTTAGCCATTTTTTTGCACATTTTCCGCACCGAAAATTAGCAAAAATCTTTCAATTATTAACATAATAAATATAATTAATGAGTATCTGTGAAAAGGTTCGCTTTCTTAATTGAAAAAGTATAACATTACGTCGAGCAGCCGTAAATCCTTTAAGTCTCTTGTAAAAAGTGGGAAAATTGCAGATAACGCCTATCGACGCTGCTACTCGACTTAATGCATCAACAATGGCGATCAGCCTACAAATTGAAAGAGCGCACTTGTATGGATGCCTGCATGTGTGTGTGTGTGTGTCAGTATTTGTGATTACCAACCCAACAATTAGTAGATAATTTGGAGCAGCATACACTTGGTGAAATGCACCTTGAGTTTGGTAAGCTGATCCACCACCGCCGCACACCGCACTCAACACTCAACACTCAACATGCGCTCTGTTCTCTTTTGGTCTGCCGCTACTCCTCGCCGTTGCCGATCGCATTTGAAAGCCCAAATGTTTTGCACATTTGTCGATCGTCGCTTGTTGAATGCGTTGAAAATCTCGTGTTTACCAAAAGGTGCCGAAAATAGCGAAAGGATAATGCGATGCGGCGCGCATGTTGGTGCAATACTCATAAAAAATGCGGCAAAATACCAAACAAAGAGACAACTAAGTGATGTAAGAAGCAGAATACTTGTTCCCCCAACAGCTAGAATATCTTGTGAAACCAGTTTTCCTTTGCTTTCGAAATGTTTTGTTGTGTCTAAATTAGACATATGCATTTTCTCCAACTCACAACGGCAAGCTGAAAAGAAAAACGGGCGGCATAGATGAAGCAGGAAAACGCGCTGAAACCCAGCACTTCAATTGGCATTCAATTGGCAAATTAATAACACATATGCCGCAGAGGAAATGTGATATGCGCGTAGAAAAGTGTAGAAAAAGGAGTAATGTAAGGCACAAAGTGCCGCGCAGGCGCTGTCAGCATCACTCATTTGGCGTTTCAGATTTTGGTAGATGACGTAAAGGTTGCTGCACATAAGCTGGGAACGAGCACTTACTCTTTACTCTTCTGCAAACTGCCGGTTCTGTGATATACAGCTGGAAACCTCAGAAGACCTGCTAGTGGACTGCACAGCTGTATGCAGACGCAGAATTAAGGCCCTGGGATCCAAGTTTCCAAACAGGGATGGCATCGCTTCACTAGCACCTAGCAGTATATTGGAGTTCATCAATATGCCGGGGTTAGATGAGTCGTTGTGACTTAGGGGAGTGCAGAATAGATCATAGATCGCGGTGCATACCTGTATTCATATCTATCCATCTAGAAACGAATCCAAACGCTGGCCGTTGCAAAATGTATTGGAATGTCGAGCCTTGGAGCTTCAAGCATCGTCCTTAAGTAATTTTTGCCGCTATTATTAACGGTTTCTAAGAAAGGTCCTTCAAAAATGAGCTCTATAATTTCCTAATCTAATCACAGTACACAAAAGTTTGATTTTTCTTCTAGTAGTCGCTTTTAGATTTAAGGTTTTCAATCATGAGGCGTGAAAGCTTCTAGTCTTCCTTAAATGCGATATCACGGAATCTAGTTCTTTATTTTGAATCCAAGAAATTTCTCATTATTTTGGCCTTTCGTCCAAAACTCCAGTCCAAAGCTTGCGCTCTTCAAGGAACTTTGTTGTTCTTGATATTTTTTCACATGGGACACTTGAATAATCATAATAACTGGTTGTTGTTGTTGTAGCGGCAGAATTTCGTCGAGTTGACAGTCCTTGACCGGAAAAACTGCGGGTCTGTTCCGGTTACGTAGACCCGACTGTTATGGAAACGGCATAATAACTGGTTCAAAGTATGCGTTTACAATATTATCCCAAAAAATACCTAAGAAATCTGGTTTCAAACTTATAAAGGAACTCCTCTTCGGAAAGAAGTCATGCATGAAAGCGGAAGACCAACTTTTAGCGAAATATCTAAATTCATTAATCTATCTTCATCTGAAGAACGGAAGCGATTGGCCGCGACTACCATATATACGAATTAGTTGATGAGGTAATCGCGAGCGCCCTACGAGCTGTGAGAGTATTTGAGATTTAGACAGAAGCAAGACTGGAAAATGTCCCAAATGTGGATGAGCTCTGAAACCCTTCAACATGCGATTTATTTTCGATAAGTCAAACCATTGCGTCGTCGAATCAACTCTTTGTGGTTACAACTCTGCGCTCATAGCTTTGAGGGACATGTTGGAGCCAACGGAGAAGGAGCATAATAAGCTTTTTCATGTATGGATCGATATTAAGTATTAACAAAATTCACATGGTCTTAATATTTTTGAAACCAACCGCGAAAGACTGGCGTTAGAACAATGGAATTTTATACATAAATATTTCGGGAGGCTCTCTAGCTTATCTTTACAAATATTTGTTGAATATAACGCTATTTGGTTCGAAAACGATATTCTACCTGGTTAATCAGAGAGCTTAAGCAGCCTAAAATGTAGACATTTTTCCACAGTACTTCCCAGGATTCCAAGCGAAATAAGCTCAAACACAGACTTATTAGCCCGTAATATATACAAGAGAAGAGAAGGAGAAGGAGAAGAAAAAGAAAACACAAGATATTCAGTATGTCTGCGTAAAACTTAATAGAGATAACTTTTTCCATTTTTCATTCCAACACTCTAGAACTACATTCCACTTAAAAGCAGCCACTCCAAGGTGGCTTAAACTTGTAGACAAACATCAAAATGCCTCATCCAGGTAAAACGCTCCAAACATAATCAAACTTCAATCTCTCAATTACGACCACCTGTCAACTTCTAACGTCAAATGCCTACCTGTAACGCCTTTGGACCGCCTCGAGCGCGTGTAGCGAATTGTTGCTATAAGTAATGGACAACCTTTCTCCGCCATTTCTCATGCCATGGCAATAAAATGTGAAGTGTATGTTGGTGTTTGTGATAATTTTGTCATGATGAAGTCATTACAATGTCATGCGACATGGCAATATCAAGCAGCCAACAACAAAAAATAGACATTTCCCCACACATACACACAAACACGCGCTTGCCTTGCTGCGGCTCTTGCCACTGATTTATGTGGCAGGCAGCATGGCCGTTTAATAGGCCATAAATACACGCAATAGCCGGCAAAAGAAGTAGCGGTGTCGTTGTTGTTGTTGTTGTTGCTGTCGGTGCGCCATGTGTGCAACATGTCTTTGAGTGGCTTCCGCGCGGCCACCTTTGCTTTTGATGAGATACCAATCAAATGGTGCGAACGCATGTCCGCAGCTGAAGACCTACACGCAAACAACGGAATTTATATGAGCGTATGTATATATACAATATATACATATATATGTATAAAGGTATGTATAGGTATCAGCAGGATCTGCTGGACCACAGTGCCGGCGGCATTGTCGATAACTCCGCCGACATGTAGGTCATGCGGCAGTAGCCGGTGATTGGTTGATTGGCTACTTGCTTGTGCAACGCTTTGATGCAGGCGCTAAACCGCCACTGCCAACACGCCGATGGCTCTCGATGGCGTCGGAGCGAATCCTTGTGCGGGCCTCTAGCCGGTTTTTTTTTTGTTTTTTTGACGGTGCGGCTTGTGCAATGACTTAAATGATGGGTTAATTTTACAAATATGGGCGGACAAGTTAACGATTTGGGATTTTGGTTGAAACGTTGCCATCACATGTTTGTTTATTTTATTGCCAGTAGGCAATATACTTCAGGTAAATATTTGATTTGATTGTTTTGAGCGAAAGTGTAATCGTGGAATCTCACAGCATTCGCTTGTCTAATAAATTATTGTATTAAAATGGACCACCAACAGCAACTGCGTAACCATAAATATATTTTAAATTTGTTGCACTCGGTAAAGACATTGGATATCGGTACGGAATCGACGGGTTCAGCAAACAAATTTTCAGAATCTTAACTTTCAGACTGAGCTTGAAAGCTCAAAAAAGCTTGCTAAGCAGGTTAGCGTAGTTGTTTTATTGGATTGAAGAGCCGAGACAATTGTTATACGGTTATAATCCTACTGATTTATTTTAGAGGCAATTTTAATTTATTGCATTTAAAGTTACATCAATTTTTTCCTCAAAATTTAAATATTTCTACTTCATCTAAAAAACACAACATATATTAAAAAAAAACTTTTTTAATACATATCATATATATTATACACATATATATTTTTAACTCTTTTCTGTAACATTTTTTCACATCTAACATTTGTATAAATCTTTTTTGAAACATTTATTTTAAGTAGTTATGTTTTTAAATTATTTGCCATTTCTGAACTAAAAATTAGACAAAAACCAAATATATTGTTTCAAACCTACAAAATATGGGTTGTTGTATTAGCTTTGCCACCAACTTCGCTCTATTACAACTCACATTTTTAAATTACAGAGTGGCACCAATCAGAGGGGAAGAAAAGAGAGTAACATATGCAAATTCTTACAAATGAACAAATGTTTAAGGAATGTGTCAATCAGAAAAGATTATTTAAAATAATTGCACAAAATTTGTTTAGGAATTGTGTGAATGCAATTAGTTTTGATATAATTTTCACATTCATTTATATTAAAACTCAAAATAAATTCTGGCAACGCGTTTTGCGAATTTCCAGCGAAATCCCGCCAACAATTCGCCGCTGGCAACGCCAAACACAAGTTTGTCTGTCTCTTCGACAAAGTAAGCACGAGAAATTCTGTTAGATTATTTCAATTAATTTTCAATATTCAATGTCGCTATTCGAAATTTAGTACAGCATAAATAAACAAACTAAATTAACTGTGTGTGATTCATAAGTGTGAAGGTGAGTGTGTGCATACATAGGAAATTAGCAACAAAAGTGCCAGTGTCAAATTGGAAGGGGGAAACAAAAAAAAAAAAAAATCAAGCGTGGCTGCAAAAACGCCAGCATTGCCGGCAAAAATCCACCGAGTCACGCCTCTACACACCGCATTTGCCAACAAACTAAAATGCTCTCAGCAAACTGTTTTGTCGTAATAAACAAAAAATAGAAAAATTTATTAATAATACAGAAATAAGAGTGCCGCTGCTAGCACTTAAATAAGTTCATTATTCATATGTGAAGCATATATTTTCTACGAAATGGATATTCTAGCCAAGAATCGGAATTTACTAAACGACAACAACAACAATTTGCACAACGTATGCATATTGAATTATTTGTTCAAGTGTGTGGGGGGAAAGCTGTGAGAATTGAAATGAAAAGAATATAGCGGCAACGCATGACAATTTGCGCGAATCTATTTGCTTTTGTTGTATTTGTAATATACTAACATTGCAACATGTTCGATTGTATTGGCCAACAGTGGTGAACGGATGCGGATTTGTGCGCCCTTTTCCGTTTTCATCTACCCACACACACACAAGCATACACAAATCTTTACAAAACAGTTGTAATTTGAGTTTCGAGTAAAAAGTCAAAATATTTAAAATTCTGTGATTTTTTAAATTGAATTTGACTGCACACAACTTTTTTTTTCATTAAAATAATTAATACTATATGCATAAATAATAGTGAAAAAAGAATATACATTTTAATATAACACAATTAAAATTGCATCCTTACAAAAATAGAATTGTAAGTCATCACATTTGTAAACCTGTAAATATGTGTATTAATTTTGCACGTGCCCCAGCTGAATTGTGACATTGAACTTCATTGCCACCAATAAACGTTGCTGTGTCAGCTCTCAATTGCATGCCGCTTGCTCAACTGTGCCAGACATTGGCATCTTCGTCTACCTGTTGTAGGCGGGAATCCCTATTTTTCATCCGTTTATTGGGATAATTTTAAGACATTGGCATCAGACTTGCTGCTTGCTTAACACTACGTCCGTCCCGCAACGATCTACAGCCCGTTTGCATAGACATGCACACACCGACGCACACTTAGTAAATAGTTGCGACAATTCACTAAGCGTTCAATTTTTTTACTTTGCGCCTGATCGTTCGCATCATCCGAGACATTCAGAGTACAGAATTGATTTGCTTCGATTGCTCAATCGAAAGGCGAATACTTGTGCTCGTGCCATATTGTTTTTATTTTGGGCTTGTTGCTGGTATTGTTAGTATTATTAACTAAGAGGTCTGTGTGGCATGCTACCACGAAAATAGCTTCAGTTATTTTTGTGCGCTCCGCCGTTATTCACAATATCATCGCCGCGAGTATAGACGGGGACAGCTTCCATTGCACATCGCGCGCTGAAAGATTACTCAACGCTGTGTATTGGATTTATCAATTAATTTTCGACGTCGAACGATGAGTGAGAACGTGGGCGCAGTTGCAGTAAGTGAGGAGCGTGGCAGAGGCGACGCGACATTGCAACAAGTTGTTACTTTTGAATTACCTTCACGTTATTTGTCTGTCATTTTCTTTTTCTTTTGTTTTTTCAATTTTGTTTTGTGTATTTTTTTAAGCTTATCTTTTTCGGCGCTACTGAATAGTGTTTGCTTTACATTATCTGTTTAACTACATAATATTATTTTCTCTCATTTCTTTTCTTTATGTGCTTTTTGGTGCAGAAATCAAAATTCAAAGTGAAAATGGCACCAATTAGTGAAAAAAGGCCACAGCCTCCAAATACGAATCAAATCAAAGAGAACGGTCACACAAGTCATGGTCATGGTCATACGCATCTTCACACTCATACAAAGGAGAATGCCAGTAGTAATACGTCTGGTGGTAAAAATGCCGGTGTGAAAACGAAAGGTTTGGAAATACTCGATTTCCATGAATCATGGCTGGAAGAAGTCGAACTGTACAAGGATAAATTGTATGTGCAAAAGAATCTTTTGCTTTCGTCACACAATCACGCTCATACCCCACATGGTTGTAAAATCGATGCACCCAATCATTATACTATCAGTATGAATAATAAGTATATGATTAATGTACCACCGGGACATAATGAACATAACAACAATAACAACAATAATAATAGCAACAATATTCTAAATGGTACAAATATGAGACGTCAAAGAGGTGGTGGCACACCGTTGACTGGACCGTCAATAGATCCGTCAATAATTAGTAATGCCTCGCTGAATAAGTCAAATAGGATTAGCATTCGTAGTAATACTGCGGCTCCATTAACGTCCTTTGCAGACGTCACCACGCCGATGACCGGCGTGCAGGTATGTAGAGCTGTGAAATAATATCGTATGTCAAATATATATTCCAAATTTTAGTGTTTTTTTTTTATTTGTGAGTAGTTTTCATTGAATCGTTTTGAAAGCGGGATATTAAGCGAAAAAGTGTTTGTGCGTTTATAATTGAAAACACCTCAGCCTGAAGAAGCCTGCCCTCTGGGGATATTGAATACCGACAAAGGGATTCCTATCCTTAAATTGGCCGAAACATCTTTTCAACTTTTGTAATACCCAAAAGGAAACATCGGAGATCCAAGAAAGTGTATATATAAATGTTCAGCGTTAAGAGCTGAGTCGATTTAGCCATGTTCGTGCGTCTATCTGTATATACGCGTACCTGGTCGCTCAGTTTTTAAGATATCGATCAAAAATTTCGCACACGTCCTTTTCTCCTCAAGAAGCTGCTCATTTGTCGGAATCGCTGATATCGGATCACTATAGCATATAGCTGCCATATAAACTGAACGATTAAAGTTTAGTCCTTGTAAAGAAAACTTTTTTAATTGACGAGATAACTTCACGAAATTTGACATGGCTTATTGTCCAAGGCAAGGCTACAAGCCCTGCAGAAACTGTTTAGATTGGACCACTATAGCATGTAGCTGCCATGCAAACTGAACGATCGGAATCAAGTCCTTGCATGGAAACTTTTTTATTTGTCAAGATATCTTCACAAAATTTGGCATAGCTTGTTGTTCAAAGCAACGCTAGAAGCTGCGCAGAAATGAGCGAAATCCAGTCCTTGTATGGAAACTTTTTTATTTGTGAAGGGTATTATGGCTTCGGTACAACCCTTTCTTAACCTTATTTCTTGTTTTGATTACTATTGTCAAAGCTCAAATGTCTTTCCGGTTGTAGCAATACTTCTTCGATCTCTAACACGCCATCAACAGTTTTCAAATCGATTCAGTGTTCTAAATATAATGTTATTAATTAGTATTTTATTATTAAATATATTATATATTTTATTTAATACTTGTTTTAACCATTTGAAATTATTTATAACAGTTATATGTAACTAACCTAACCTAACTTTTGTATACCGATTGTGTTTCTGTTCCTTCCTTCCACAACCAATGGCACACATACCTACACACCACACGATACCTAATACAAAAACCGTTATACAATGTTCCTGCGTATCCCGTACGTGAATTGACGCTGTTGCTGTATTGTTTATGTTCCGTGTTTATTTGTTATATTCTCATTGTGCATGCGCCCTAACGCTATAGTTGCTTTTGAAGCGACCACGCGATGAACCGGTCGGAGTGTCCAAATTAATTGCGCATAACACCAAACGCCATTCCCATCCTCACCCGCATACACCGACAAATGGCAGTCCACGGCGTTCGTTATCACCAACCAAACGTGCCGCCGGCGGCGGTGGTGGTGGTGGTGGTGGCCTAGGTGTTAATGCCAGCAATGCCATCAATGCTGCTGCCATAAATGGCGGCGCCTCTACCCTAAGCACTGCCGATAAGTCATACATTGCTGCACCAACCCAGAAAGCATTAAACAAAATCATTGTGAATCAATTCCACGCTAGTAGTTTGCTTAATCATAATGATAAGAAATCGGAATTGCTAACGCAAAATGGCCTTAATAAGACGGCAGCAACCGCTTATGAGACTAGCGTTTATGCCTCACAATATATGCCGCACGATAATCGCACCACCTATCATAATCGTCATCCAATTGCCGATAATTCAACTTATGTGGGCGTTTCTTTAGCTAAAGGCGGTGACGGTGATCGCAGCAAGCATGGCAACACACCCGAGGATGATCCTTGTGCTGGTGAGTGGTGTACCACACAAACAACAAATTATCCATATTATTTACAAAGATATTTTCCATTTTCTCAACCATTACATTTAAAGCAATCGACGATGTGAACGATTATACCGATAGTGATTCGGACGAAGAATATACCGGTCATCCATTCTACCTCGTTAGTGATTTAAATGAAAAACACCAAAGTAGAAATATACGCTATCTACCCGAACATGTGAGCAACGATGTAACGGAAGATAGCGAAGCCGATACCGAAGCGAGCGAATACTACAAACCGGAGTGTATATTGTCGCCAAGTATTTTTCCAAATGTGCCACCCTACTTGAATTTCTCATCGCACGCTGAAAAGGGTCCTGCTGTGCCGCCAACATTACATCGTGTGCTAAAGTGGAAACTTAGTCCGGTAATGCCGAAGATAGTGAAACGTGTGGTGCTCAACTCAGGTTTTCGCATTATTAAAAGTGCGTAACAATGCAACTCTGTCTATAAATTATTATTATTTTTTTTTTATAACAATAATTTTTGTGTACGCCGCTCCTTAGACACCACCGACTGGATGGCCGTTTGGGAGAAACACATGAAAAGTCCAGGCTTTCGCACAATACGCTCACACCAAAAGTACAATCATATGCCGGGTTCGTTTCGAATCGGTCGCAAGGATAGCATGTGGCGGAGTATACATAATAATATGAAGAAGTTTGGCAAAAAGGAATTTGGTTTTATGCAAAAGTAAGTAAACAGGATTGTTGAAGAACATAACCTCAATTGCTGATATTGCTAAGTAGACTTTAAAAAAATTTTTTTTTTGGTTTTTTTTGTTAAAGTTTTTGTTGCATTTTGGCGTTTTTCAAACCTCTTTTAAAACGTTTAGATTGTGTTATAAATAGTATAATAAACTATTGCTCATTTGCAGATCTTACGTAATGCCCGATGATTTGGAAAATCTGCGACAAGTCTGGCCCAAGAATGCTTCGAGGCTGACAAAATGGATTGTGAAACCGCCAGCAAGTGCACGCGGCACCGGTATACGTATCGTAAATAAATGGAGCCAATTCCCAAAAGATCGTCCGCTGGTAGTACAAAAGTAAGTGTGTGTATATATGATATCTAATTATATTTAGTTCATACTCAACGAGAGGTCTATAAAGAAGACTCTCTGAAAATTTGAATTAAATCGTTCCAGCAGAATTCGAGAAATTGTGGGTATTGTATTTAAAAAGTCTGGTTTGAGAAAACCGCATTTAAAGAAAGGGGGCTTAGAAATATAAAAAAAATCTTTTTTTTTTGTATATTATTGTAGTATAACCCTGTAAGAATATGTCCCTAAAAAGATTTTTTGAAATTTTAATTTTTTTCGGAGTGGCTGCTCGGCGAGAGCTTTAAAGTCGTTTTTCTCTTAACTACTTTTTTAGAAACTTTTTTATCAGTTACTACCACTTTGCAGGCATGGAATTTTTTTAATATTTTTTTTTTTGGAAATATAATCGATTTGTACTCTTTAAAGATCAATAAAAAACATATAAAAATATTTATGGTGAAAATATTTTTTTTTTTTTTTATCGGGTCCGAAAAAGGCCTAAAATTCGGGCATTTACACAGAATACCCCCTTAAAGTTTCGCGTAAAGTCTTTTGTTCGATTAGACCCAGCCGAACCAGTTTGGAGGCCGGGTCAGTAAAATATCTATATCTTCGAAAATAATTTAAATTTTCAAAAATACTCTCGTAGAAATATTCTTGAATAGTTAAACTTTGAAAATATAAAAACAAAAAATCGATTTTTACCCCTCTTTAAGTATTTGTATTTGATCGTATATCCAATGTTCGGTTCGGCAAAATTCAATGTTCGTTACTAATAACTAATAATTTATATATATATATTTCTTTTTTTCAGATATATCGAGCGTCCACTGCTTATCAACGATAGCAAATTTGATATGCGTATTTATGTGGTGCTCACATCGATAAATCCCTTGCGAATATATATGTACAAAGATGGCTTAGCGCGTTTCGCGTCAGGTGAGTACCTTCCTCATGTCACACATAACATATACAAGTCCACAATTATAATACTTTCACCTTCTAACTCCCGCAGTTAAGTACAGCTCGGAGCTGACTAGTCTCGATGATCGTTGCATGCATCTAACAAATTATAGCATCAATAAATTCTCACAAAACTATTCGAAAAACGAAGATTTCAATGCCTGTCAAGGTCACAAATGGACACTACAATCGCTGTGGTCATGTTTGGAGACACGTGGCGTGAATACGAAACGTCTCTGGGCGACATTGCGTAATTTGGTGATTAAAGCGATTGTTAGCGGTGAATCGGGCCTGAATCGCATGTATCGTCAGAATGTTAATTTTCGTTATAATTGTTTTGAACTATTCGGTTTCGATGTTTTGCTGGATGAGAATCTAGTACCATGGTTGTTGGAAATTAATATATCGCCGTCCCTGCACTCAGAACTGCCATTGGATTTGCACGTGAAAGGACCACTCATACAGGCTGTGTTGAACACAGCGCTCTATCAGGTGCATACTCGAAATTTTATCCTTTATTTGCATACCTAACCTTCAATCCTACACTTAAATTGCGCAGGTGCCGCCAAAACTTAATGAAAAGCAACAAAAAGACATACAACAAGAGCTGAATCTGACGGGCCCACTGTGCCATGATAAGCGCATCTTCACCACCTGTCTCACTGCCGAAGAGGTGCGCAAACACAATCAATTCACTAATCGTTCAATTGAATTTCGCGAAGAATACCTCGAACCCATACTCGCCAATCTACTGCCAGACGATGTACGCTGCCTAATTATTGCCGAGGATGAGAATGTGCGCTGTGCGCCACTCGAACGCATCTTTCCAACCGCCGACACACATACCTACCTAAAATTTATCGACAATCCACGTTACTATAATCGCTTGCTGGACGCTTGGGAAACACGTTATGCTGATTATCGTGCAGAAGGCATTGAATTGCTGAAACGTTATTGCACCGAAGGCTATCATTTGAATGTATCCGATGCGGCTTTGGAGAAGGTGAGCAACTGAATTTCAGTAGCGCGTAATATTCATTGAATTTTCTTTACTTTCACTGAACAGCTGAGTCCAATTGTTCATTAAAATGTTTAGTATTATGAAAATCTCCCCTCAAATGTGGTGAATTTCTATATTTGAAAACTCTCCGCCACCTGAGAGATTTCACTTACCACATATTCTGTTGACTGCTTAAAAATCACTTTCAGAATTAGAATTCATTGCTTTTACGCTGTAAGGAGTTCAATATTTTTTCTTACGAAGTCCACGATGATCATTGTTTACCAACAAGACGAAGAAGAATGAACAGAGAAGGCCAATGAACATTTTTTCACCTCTATTCTTAAGGATAATGTCCTTTGAAGACAAGAGCAAAAGTCGTCTCTAGATTTTCGAGTAATCTTACCATAATAGCCCCAATTTCGAGAGAGACATCCTTGTTGCAAGACCCTTCGAAGGCCCACAATTCCTGTTCACACGACAGTTGGGTCTACGTAACCGGAAAGTACCTGAACTTTTACCCGACCAAGAATTGTCAACTCGGCAGCACTTCTCCAAATTACTTTAGAGATATTTTCTGCCAACAACAACAATACCCTCCTTTAACACCTCTTTCCTGCGTAAATGGTGCTCGCTTTCTGCACCCGTCTTTAGATGTCCCTGAAATAGTATCTGAGAACTTGTTTCAACAACAATACCAAAAATATTTTCCTCATATTCCGCAGGAACCCGATGTGGCATTAACCGAAATCGATATGTTGCATCAAAAGAAGAGCGAAATTACACTTGTACCCGATAACAATACAACCGGCGACAGCGCATTGGCTTCCAAAGCGGGTTCACCCGAATCAACGGCGGACACATCCGTGCGTTCGCAACACTAGAAACGCTTGCTGCTGCTCATGCTACGTGTGGCATGTTCTATTGACATTTGCCAAATAAATGTACAAACGCTGAGTGGAATTTACGCACAGAGGTACACATACATACAAACAGACATATTTACACATATACAAAAGTAATAAAAATAAATTAAATTCTTTGCAGCTAACTGTGAGAGTAAGGAACTAAGACTGAGCTTAGCTATCCAACAACAAATACCTAATTGAAAAGTAATACAACAAAAAACTGCAAGAGAAAAACAACAACAACACACATTATTGTATAATTTAAACGCAAATGATTATCAAGTCACAACAAATTGAAGTCATTGAAATTTAGTAAATTTTTTTGGAATATGTATAACATAGGAAACAACGCGCTTTATATTAAGTACTACTACTACAACATCAACAACTATACTAAAACAACAACATACCTTTAGCCACACTTACATACAATGTTAAATCTTGTGCAAAACACACACTGCAAATAATAACAACAACTAGTAACTAATGCGAATATACTAATGCTAATATTAATTATGAATATAAAATTGTATTTTGCTAAGGATATTTTAAAAAAAGTGTAAATCAAAAACAAACGAAACGAAAGACTTAAACAAAAAGGTAAGCACGAATTTATACATAGATCAGTGTATGTATGTATGTGTGTATGTAAATGCGCGATAAATAATTACTAAAAATAATGATTTTGATTTTATTTGTTTAATTTTTTTATTTTTGAAATGATAAGAAAATTATAAAAAATAGAAATATTACAAAAAAAGTAATAAAAAAATAGAAAATTTACCAAACCAAACAAAAAAAAATTTTAGAAGCACAAAAAACAAAAAATAAAAAAATTAAAAATTTAAAAATAATATACAAAAAAGTGTATAGGTGGCAACAGCAGCAAACAAAAAACCGTAATTTGTGCCAGTAACGGTGTGCCGCACTCCGACAACGTCTAAAAAGCTTAAAGTTATGCAGGTATATGTTACAACATTGGTTACAGCTTAAAAACCGAACGAAAATTTTCACCATAGCGATAATTGTCAACAATGATGTAAATATATCAACCAGACATCAGCGTGACACTTTTATATAAACATTTTTGAAAAAAAAAATATTCACCTCTAACTCATATTCACCACATGCAGTAGCTGTAATTTACAAAACTCTACTTTATTATATATATATATATATGTACAACAATCAACTTAACTACAATAATTTTCATATCACTTACAACAACATAAAATACTAAAGCAACAATCAACATTACATACTATCATCTCCATATGTGATACACCCCCAAAATTTCAAACAAATGGCAATATGTGCTCATGTAAGTGACGATTTTCAACACTTATACTTACGAAGGCTTAAATTTTGTGCCTTTTGTACTAAGAAATTGTATATTCATAATATATAATTTTATCACGCTAATATTGCATGAAATGAAATAAGTTATAACAATTAAAAAAAAAAATGCATGGAATCTCCCTCTCAAAAGGCCGTAAATTTAAGCCTCTTCATTGTAGTGTAGTAGTTTTTTTTGCTGAATATACTATTTGCATACAATATCAAACACGCATTACCAAATCACTTCCAAAATACACTAAACATATAACCTAATAACCACAAATGAATTGGTTACCCCGCTACAACTGAATAATTAGCCAAGAATACCTATTATGTGGTTTTGATTGATTGGTTGTTGTATCGACTCACTGAGCACTCGTATGTACTCACTGAGCACTCGTATGTACTCACTGAGCACTCGTATGTACTCACTGAGCACTCGTATGTACTCACTGAGCACTAGTATGTACTCACTGAGCACTCGTATGTACTCACTGAGCACTCGTATGTACTCACTGAGCACTCGTATGTACTCACTGAGCACTCGTATGTACTCACTGAGCACTCGTATGTACTCACTGAGCACTCGTATGTACTCACTGAGCACTCGTATGTACTCACTGAGCACTCGTATGTACTCACTGAGCACTCGTATGTACTCACTGAGCACTCGTATGTACTCACTGAGCACTCGTATGTACTCACTGAGCACTCGTATGTACTCACTGAGCACTCGTATGTACTCACTGAGCACTCGTATGTACTCACTGAGCACTCGTATGTACTCACTGAGCACTCGTATGTACTCACTGAGCACTCGTATGTACTCACTGAGCACTCGTATGTACTCACTGAGCACTCGTATGTACTCACTGAGCACTCGTATGTACTCACTGAGCACTCGTATGTACTCACTGAGCACTCGTATGTACTCACTGAGCACTCGTATGTACTCACTGAGCACTCGTATGTACTCACTGAGCACTCGTATGTACTCACTGAGCACTCGTATGTACTCACTGAGCACTCGTATGTACTCACTGAGCACTCGTATGTACTCACTGAGCACTCGTATGTACTCACTGAGCACTCGTATGTACTCACTGAGCACTCGTATGTACTCACTGAGCACTCGTATGTACTCACTGAGCACTCGTATGTACTCACTGAGCACTCGTATGTACTCACTGAGCACTCGTATGTACTCACTGAGCACTCGTATGTACTCACTGAGCACTCGTATGTACTCACTGAGCACTCGTATGTACTCACTGAGCACTCGTATGTACTCACTGAGCACTCGTATGTACTCACTGAGCACTCGTATGTACTCACTGAGCACTCGTATGTACTCACTGAGCACTCGTATGTACTCACTGAGCACTCGTATGTACTCACTGAGCACTCGTATGTACTCACTGAGCACTCGTATGTACTCACTGAGCACTCGTATGTACTCACTGAGCACTCGTATGTACTCACTGAGCACTCGTATGTACTCACTGAGCACTCGTATGTACTCACTGAGCACTCGTATGTACTCACTGAGCACTCGTATGTACTCACTGAGCACTCGTATGTACTCACTGAGCACTCGTATGTACTCACTGAGCACTCGTATGTACTCACTGAGCACTCGTATGTACTCACTGAGCACTCGTATGTACTCACTGAGCACTCGTATGTACTCACTGAGCACTCGTGTGTACTCACTGAGCACTCGTATGTACTCACTGAGCACTCGTATGTACTCACTGAGCACTCGTATGTACTCACTGAGCACTCGTATGTACTCACTGAGCAATTATATGTTCTAACAGTAATCGTATTTAGTCTCTAACTACGCGCTCGTATGTTCGTGCACTTGAGTTTTTAAAATATGTTTCATTAATTTCTTTCTTTTTCTCTCTGCCTTAATTGCTAATTACCGACCCACACAGGGTTAGATCGCCGTGAGAACAGCTCTTGGCCGTATAAAATTCGGTATCACCGTCGACCGTAGAACCGTTGTTGTGGGAACTGCTCTCTCATTGCCTCTATAATTCTCTCTTCCACTCTTTTGCCTCTCTCTATATATATAGAGTACGCTTTGTTTTGAGCTTACATATATTGTGTCTCTTGTTCATACTCAAAAAGTGCTAAATTATTGATTAAATTAATTTCTTTATGTTTTTGAAAGTCGAAAATTGGTTTGAATTAACTTTTTTCGCTTTTTAAATATTGTAAATAGCGGCAGCTCTAATAAAGTTTCATGACTTCTAACTTCAAAGTTTCACGCTAGGTGTCGCTCTAAGTGCAGAAGGTTTTTGTCTACACTAGATTTTAAAGTAATGGCTAAAGATTTGGCCAATACCCCTATAAGTGTTATAATTTTAAACAAATGTAGCAGCAGCGCACTATAATTATTAGAGAACAATTTCTAAAGCATTGTATTTAATTTATATACTTATACCGATTTTTTAAGGGGTTAGGGGTAGTCAGAGTCATGAAAAAATGAGAATTTTCAGTAAATTTTTTTTGCTATTAAATCATGTTATTTTTCAAAAGTTGTAATATGGCGTTATTATACAATGTTTTGACTTGAATTCACGAAAATTTCAAAAAAAAAAAAAATTGTATTTCCAAGTTATAGCTTTTGTTGACCCAATTCCTAGAAAAGGTCCTTGCGGGGACAATCATAAGTCCTTGGAGATTAATCTAAAATCAATTGGATAAAAAAAACATTTATTTTTCTTTCAAAAATGAACAAAATGGCGGCCTTAGGAAAATTTTTTTCCAGATTTTCGGGAAAAAAATCAACAGTTGGTCTTAAAAATTCGAAATTTTTGAAAAAAAAATCCGTCCATTAGGCCCGAGTTTATTATGTATTATAAAAGCTGTTTAAATTTCATTAAAATATACTCAGCGGTTTTCGAGTTACAGTTGTCCCCAGTTAAAAAAAAAAAAGTTTTGAGAAAACGCATTTAAATGCTAGCTACCTGCTCTCGAGCGCTCTTTGTTATTTGTCGAATAACACAAAAAGTAATTATCGGATCAACTTTCATTTTCGTTTTCAGCGAATATTTTTAAGATTTTTAAGATAATTTTTTTTTTTTTTTTGAAAATTCTGTCTACCAGTAACCCCTTAAAGAGGAGATGTACCGCGGATAATAAAAATTCTTCCGCTTTAAAGTTTATTTTGATATACGTAGGTTCGTCCTTTCATCCTTTGTTACTGCGTTACTGTCCAACCTCTCGTGCATATTTCCGACTTGAAAGCGCCTTTTACCATTCGTTTTTCAATTTTTTTTTTCAACCCAAAATGGCATTTTGTTTTATCTAATGATATTTCCCAACATTTCTGCGATTTCTTCAACTGAATCTTCTACCCTATTTCTAAATATCGGCACTATATTTTTTGATCATTCAGTCGATCTGCTTGTTGTAAGTGGTCTCATTTAAACCTGGTCTTACTGTCTCGACTCCTTAATACGTAAGGTAAGTTTATATAACTTTTGCCAGTTTCCGAACGTGAAGAAGTAGTATGTTCTTGAGCGCTTAAGCTGTGAACCGATTCTACGTCCCAAAATAACTGACACTTTCATTTAGCTAGCCAAGCAGTAACTGCAGGAGTCGCAGCCGGCATTTTCGATTCTACAAAAATGCGAATTCAGTCAAAAAATTACGTCAGCAAAGTTGATAAAAACTAGATAATCCGACAAACGGAGCAACTTTTAAATATACTCCAAATGGTTGATGGACTTTGTGAGCAACTGTTTTAGGGCAGAGATTTTGAGGTTTACTTTTGTTTGCTAAGAGACGCTATTAGGTTAACAGGTCGATCGTAACAGGATCTCACTTGGACAGAGAGGTGCCATTAGAAATGTAACATTTCATCTAGACGCCAATCGGAACAGGGAGCGAATCTAAGTCAGCCCTTCTGTAATACTATTATATAATATCCACCTCAGTTGCTGCCCGCGTCATTTTAAGTTCGATAAGTGCTTAGCTCCATCAGTGCCTACGCCTTGGCGCTAAGTATTTATAATTCGTCATTTCCACTTCGCGCCTTGTGCCCAATTGCCTTCCTGAGAGCGAACAAATTTGGAATTATGAGAGCAAATGAAGTGTGGAAATTTTGCGGCGATTTCAATGCAACAAGTACTTGTTGCAAAATTGTTAGCTCTGACCGCAGACGCATTCCGTACGCATTCAAATAATTGTTGTCGTTCGTAATTCTCGCCATATTTTTACAACAAAACATGTATGCATGTATTGGAGTAAATATTATATGTATAGACATATATACATATATACCTGTACTTCTTTGCCGGCCAATATTTTATTGTAATGTCAGAGACACACTCAGTAATGGCCGCAATGATGATGAACTGCTTTATTAGTCCGGCAGCGGCGCGCGATAAAACCATGCGCATGCGCAGTGCGGTGGCAATAAAAGCGCAGCTTCCGCCGCACAGCCGCAAACAGTAGTCGGCGAGTTACCATTCAAAAACGAGTGCAGATGAAACACATAACCTAATAACAACAATAAAAACACTCCACGCATATGCGCTGCACGTTCGACAATAAATAATATTTTTTTGAAATGTGAATTTATGAAAAGGTTAAAATATGCATATCAGTGCATAAGTGTATACGGTTTTTGTCCACTGGCTTAAGTGGAACTTGATTTCGGGAGGAGCTCGTAAGCATATGTTTGCTTTAACGAGTGTTTTTATATTAAACGGGGTCTTCTTGCAAGTCAAAATTATAGCTTCGTTTTTGAATATCACTTCTCGAACTACTCCGTTTGACATCGCTTTGCTTAACTTTATATAAAGCTAATAGGTTCGGCTTCCCTCACCTTTTTCGACTACTCTCGCCGACCTTTTCTTGGCTTAGTTATTAAAAGAAATTCTTTCGGTAAAGACCGTGTACTAAGATCGAGATCCCTGCCAAGCTTTCAGCACAAACTCTGCCTGTTTAAAAAGACTTTAGCATGTAATTAGAAGTCTTACTGTCTTCGTACTTCGAATACTACGTTAAGAGCGCCATTTACCAGCTTCTATTCATTCTTAAAGACGATCTAGTCGACAAAATTCCTTCGGTAGAATTTCAAGGGTTATAGAATCATTTCTACATTCGATCCATGCTTTCGAACAACAACACTAAACTCTTTCTTTAATAGTGTTCAGCCTTTGTCAGACCTTAATAAACCTTCGATTGTATTTCTGGCATCAAAATTTTAATTAGTTCTTGATTTCAAAGATACCACGTTTATATATTAGTATATCACTGTAATTGAGCTCTGATCTCTGAGCAATCCTTCGATAGGATCTTGTAGATTAGACCATCGGAGAGATAGTAAAGACCCAATTTGATGGAGCTTGGCTACTTAGCTAACTACTTTGACGTTAGAAGTCGTTGGTTAAAGTTATCAATTTTCGAGAGAATGACCCCTCTATAGAATTTTCGATACGGGTAATATAATATGTGACTCTGAATCCTTGTTGTCACTTATTATTTCGAAATATAGGAACCCACCAAGAGGCCCACATCACTTCTTCGGTAATGAAATATTCAGTTCTATATCTATGAGTTTATATTTGAGGTACCTTAAGATGCCACTTAGATTAGCTCGACAACACATCATTATATAAACTGATTGTAACGGGGCTGCGGCGGTAGTAATGGTAGATGAGTTTCAGTAGACTTCACTAGATGAGGCCTTCAATTAAAGTTCTTTGAGAGATGCATAGAACATAATCTGAATCTGAAAGGATTTTAATCCATTTTCATAGTTTCCGTAGTTTGGGGTTTTTAATAGGAGATCGCATCCTTTTTTTAAGATCTAGAATAAATCTTTCTAAAGGGTTTTATTCACCTTATGAGACCAGTTCTTCCTGGTTATACATCTGTATAGGAATATATCTCTCCTGTCGAATCATACATGTAATATGGGCGTCTATCAAAAAGTTGCAGCTTCCTTGCAGTCAATGCTCAACAGCTAAATTAGCTTCTAGTTTCACGAGGTTCCGTTATCGCTTTCTGGTAATTTAATGTCGTATATAATTTAGAGGGTTGATTGTTCCAGCCGCATATCAGCAGAAAGACGCCGAACCCAGTAGGAAATACAGTTATTTTATTGATTAGTATCGTTCGGGGACTTACGGTATAAGTTCTAAAAGTATATATTATATAATTACCCCTCATTTTTAAATATCTTAGGCTGCTTTGTGGTTGCTCGGCCAAAATCGACCCCTCCACAAAAACGTTTGTCCGCATGCGTTTGCCTTTTCATCGCCGTCGTTTTGGCAGTTGAATTTGCAGAATTTTTGATCGGCAACCGCTGATACTTCACCTTCACTTTGTGCGCAGCGAAGTATTCCGTACTTGCCGGTGGAACTTTTTTGCGCCTCTTCTTCGCCAGCATAAATATATTTTATCGCTTCGCAATACGATTTCTGCTGCAGCTGAAATATTGATTTGCTGCGCTCTGGCATTATTATTTCTTATTTGCTCGGCTTCAAATTATTTTATTTCATTACTTTTCTTCCTGTCGCGGATCCAACGCCGAACCGCAGCACCATTCGTCGACCGCCGCTGATCGCATATGTCAACTGTCTTGCTAAACACATGTAGACATAAATGTCATATGTCTGCTGAGAAATGTTGCTCTTCAACTGCCGTACTGCAGTCGCCAACGGAGAAGTGAGTAGCCCACAAACTACAACAATAAGTTTGGCAAAGTTGCTGCGTCTGCCCGCTTTGGCTTGACATTGATGTCCGGTCGGTTGGCGGGCAGCAAGCAGGCGCATACCTGTTAGGCGCACTTTTCATCCTTTTTACCTTAATCGATTATCATTTTTAATAATCGATTTCATTTGGACACCATAAACATGCGGACGGACAGACGGACAGCAAGACATATCTCAAGTATGTACAGACGTGATGCGCGCAAACAAGTCAGTCAGTCAGTCAGTCAGTCAGGCAGTTAACTCGGCGTCCACTTACATATGTAGGTATTTGTAGTAGTTGCAACATGTCTACTTACATATGTTGCAACCACACTATACAACTTGTTGTTGTGTTATTTTTGTTGCTGTCGGTCGCATTGTTCTCATTGTCGTTCGCTTGTAGCAGCTTTTGCTTTACAAGACCTTGCCATTGCTGCCGTCTGGCCGGCATGTAGTACGCAAGTTTAGTGACACCAGCTAGACATTTATGATTGTCATCATCTTCGGAAAGTTAACAGGCAGCCAAGCGACAGCAGGTAGCAGGTAGCAGGCAGCAGGCAACAGAACAAATGTGGTCTAGTTGGAAAGGGTAGATCACATTAATTAATTGGTTGATAGCTATGTATGAGTTTTTATTCGCTTATTGTAATAAATAAAATATAAATGTTCACTCCATATATGGTTGGACAGCAGCAAGCTGTGCTTTTTCAGTTGAAATATTTCTTTGTGCTGAAAAGCGCTAACTTTTAGGCGCCTTACGCTACGACGGCCAATGGGATTCCTCAAGTTATGCTGGAAGCGGTTTTAGATAAGGTATGAGTGTCGGAAGTTCTGTGCTCCGACTTACGAATCCAAACATTAAATAGACGCTACTCTACTACTACGCTAGAACCAATGAATCTCAGAATACCGTCTGATCAAGCCACACGTATACTGCCTTCATTACACTCTCTGATTTCCAACACCGCCTCACTTCTCAACACGCTCCTTGGTACTTCAGAGGCATAAACGTGTTCATCGATTCCCCTTTGTGGGATGAAAAAGAGCCGTTACGACTTATTCCAGTAAAATTGTACATGTGCGCTAAGCAGCTCTCGGACTTTCGTCGGTTTTTTACGATTGTCCTCATGAGTATTGTGTTTGTTGTAGCGGCAGAAAATATTCTCAAATTAATATTGAGAAACCGATTTAAGGTGGTATTCTGGTTTAGAAGCCCGAATTTTAGGCAGTTTTTCGGACCCGATAAAAAAAAGCAACAAATATTTTTACTACACATTTTTTATATGTTTTTCATTAATATTTAAGAGTACAAATCATTTATAATACTCAAAAAGAAAACGAAAAAATTTCATGCCGGCAAAGTGGGGACTGATGAAAATATGGCGCGTCCTGGTGTGCGGGATATCTGGACTCCCACTAACCCGAA
The DNA here is from genome assembly GCF_042242935.1 of Bactrocera oleae. Taxonomy (NCBI): domain Eukaryota; kingdom Metazoa; phylum Arthropoda; class Insecta; order Diptera; family Tephritidae; genus Bactrocera; species Bactrocera oleae. Next base: position 5,415,620 of record NC_091537.1, on the reverse strand, counting down.
ATCGAAATTGTTGAGGGATCCTTAAAGAGAAAGGATGTAGTTATAGCACTACGAGAGCATTTTAGAAATTTTTTTTTCACAAAATGGTAGCTGTTTGAAAAATATATATCGTTTTTTTGCTGTACGGAATTTTTTAAAAATATAAAAAAAAATTTCCAAGAATCCTCTCTTAGTGCGTTAATATAATGTATAAAGAAGTATAAAATTTCAAGTAAATCGATCAAGTAGAACTTGAGATATCATTTCTAAAAAAGTAGTTAAGAGAAACGACTTTAAAGCTCGCGCCGATCTGCCAGTCCACTTTGTCGTCGCATCACAAAATGAGCTGTAACTCCGAAAATAATTAAAATTTCAAAAAATCTTTTTAGGGACATATTCTTAAAGCGTTATACTAAAATAATATGCAAACAAAAATATTGATTTTTTTAAATTTCTAAACCAAAATACCCACTTAACAGCCCTTAGTCGGTTATAAATCCAGTTGCGTCCCAGTCACGTAGAACCAACTGTCATCGGAAAGGTTTCTTGGGTTCTTATCGAAATTATCCTTCATTTGCTAGAAGTACCGGCAAAGTACTGAGATCGGGTTTGCGAGCGTGGTATTCTGCGTATAGTTTCTCAAAATTCGGGAGGGTCGTGTTATGTGAGCTCTCCTTCGATCTTTTATTTAGAGTCTTCCGCATAGGTGCAGTTCAAAGGTTTCCGCTTCAAAAGTTGTTAGCAACTGTTTGCCACAAGAAAACTTGAACTGATGTGAGATAGTTTGGACAAAGTGATAGGTCGTATTTTTTCCTTGTTCTACTATTTGATATCTCGACATAATACAAGTATGCCTTTCTTAGAGAACCCTTTCTTTAACTCATCTAACTCAAATCTCTTAGATGACTAGACCAATATTTGGGTAGGGATTAAGTTAGGATACTCAAACGAAATGTCTGCGAACAATTGGAGAATACATGACATGTTTTAAATACAGCATAGTCCTATATCTCAACTTTCTATTGTATTTTGACCTCAAATTTACACTTTTCATAAGCGGAAATCGTTCAAAGAAGCTACAAGCTAATTCTGATCTTTTTAATTCAAGCCATACGTGAACTACCTACTCAACCAACTCGTTGTCTTTTTCTCCCTCCAAAACGCTACCAAATTAACTTGACCCCCATGTCCAATAATAAACAAATTTGTTAAGAGGAGAAAGCAAATTATAAATGACTGATATTTATTAATTTACGTCAGCGGAATATATTGCGTGTTATTTATTTAAAGATAAATCTCTTTATTACAGTTTTAATTTGTTGATTTATGTCTTCAACAACTTTCCCAAAGTCAAATTCACCACCCATTCATAAGCAACGCTTACAGCCCAGTTACAAAAAAATGCCACCCAAAAGTATTATTAAAAACACTTGCAACACTGTGCAACAGCGTAAATGGCAACGATAGTTTCGAAGTCGTAATTTCGAACAGACTGCGCATCGCGCTGGAGAACAAGTTATGCGATCGTGCGTGACTTTGATTTGAAAGATCTAACATTACACGACCTTACTTGTCTGTGGTATGGCAGACAATTTTTTTGTGCGCCGAATTTTATCGTTTAAGGACAGTTCAGTTTTCATGTTCGTTTATTTAACCGATGAATCAGTGGACGAAGTCTTATGCTTTTTCTTAAACGTAGACAAAACATGAATTCTATATATGACATCGGGACCAAGCAATATTAAAAATATTACTTTTCTCCTATATATAGTTGGGGGACTTAAACTAGATTGCGTACACTTCTGGGTTCCAAAGTTAAAAATATAGCGAGATGGTAAAGTTTTCAGTTTATTTAGTCAGAAGAGATCTTGGCATAGTGAAATGGAATAAAAGAATAATGAGAATGTACTAGGTAACCGAAGTTTCGGTTAACATGTTTGACAAGAAGATTTCGGCTTGAAGTAGTGAACAACCAGTTGATGACATACTAATTTATTCTATTGAGATCTGGGACCGATAAGGGGTTTTTTCGTAACCGTGATTAAAACTGCAATCCCATACAATTCACCAGCAATTAAGCATCAGAGAAATGCTGTTTCCCAAAAAAGGATCTAATAAAAATGTTGATGGATGATTTTTAGAAAGGAGGTGTTATTGAGGAAGCGTTGTTTAAAAGGGGAGTGTAAAAAATTAAAACTGTAGGTCTTCAATTTATGCAGCTAGAAGAATACTTTATTAATATAACAACAACCGAACAAATGTAAAAATTCCTTAGGTAAAGAGAAATACTTTCGAGAGTTCTAACAATTCTGCCATATTCGCCGAATTTTTATACATATATGAATGATCAACGTGACGAACTGACTCGATTAGATAGCAATGTCCAACTGTCTGTCTTTGTATATACGCAAACTAGTACGTCAGTTTTGGAGATATCGAACTGCAATTTTGCACACATTATTTTCTGCACAAGAAGCTGCTCATTTATCTGAATCGCCGATATCGAACCACTATGCCATATAGCTGGCATACAAACTGAACCAGCGGAAACAAGTTCTTGTATGGAAAACTCTTATAATTTGAGTTATCTTCACGAAATTTGGCACAGATTCTCCAAAGCAACGCTACAACCTCCGAACATATAGTTCAGTTCAAACCACTATAGCATATAGCTGCCATACAAACTAACCGATCAAAATCAATAAAATTATCAATTTATACCCTTTTAGGCTATAAGAAATGCATATGTGAAGGGTATTATAGCTTCGGTGCAGTCGAAGTTAACATTTTTTCTCGTTTCTAAAACTGTTTCCATGTTACACAATGTAATTGTTGCATATGCAATTTTTGTATTAAGTAATTTTTCAAAGCAATAAAACAAAAACTTTAATTGCGCGCCGAAGGAGGCGCTGACGAAAATTCATAATAAAATATGAAAAATTCATATTTTGAACCAGAGCAATTTGCAACAGTACAACTTCATTTACAAATGTAGACAGTTAACACACACAGACGCACATATACACCGGCGCACATTGTTGAATATTTGATATATTATGCATTTGTGGCATACAATATTGCATACATAGTATGCACGTCCAATAGTATGGCTGTGTGTTGCATGGCAAGCACTGAAAGCAATGTGGATGAGCCGAAATGTCAACGCTGACAGCTGACAACATATTATTAACCTGAAATATATGCGTGTACTGGCGAGCATACAAAATTAATAGCCCGAATTAACTCCACACACAGCCAGAAATGTAGGCAGGAACACAACAACAACAATAATAAAATATGTTTTTAAAAAGTATGAACCATCAAAATCGGTTGAAAGACAATGAATGTGGCACAAAGGATGACAGACGCGCAAAACCTTCAGCACAGCACAGCACAGCACACATGCATGCATGTACATGTATGTAGGTGTGTGTTGGTGATGATTTTAAAAACGTTATTAAAAATGCGTAAATTTCACCGCGCTGCCACACAGACATCATTGGGGCGTGCAAATATTTCTGTATGACATAACCGGAGAACCGAGCCGCCGCGCATCCTTTGTTTTCGAATAAATCGCCTCACGAGGCGTTTGAGGCGTTAGCAGCAGCCACAGCGCGCCATTCAACGAGGCCAATGACCTATTTCATGACCGCGCTTCATTTTTATTACTTTTTTGGTTTTTTTTTTTGTTTTTGTTAATCAAATTCGAAATTAATTACGCGCAAAGGATCGCAATTCGCAGGCGCGCTCCACAAGCAGGCGTTCGGTTTTTAGTATACCTTTTTTTTGTTTTTGTTTTTCGTTGCCCTACTAAAAATGCCTGCGCGACTTCTGCACTGAATTTATAATGCGCGTGCAACAAAAAACGCAGTGCGCACATCATCTGCTCGTTGCGCTAAACGTTTTTTTTTTGGCAGCGAGCCCTTCGCGCAACAGCCGAAGGGTAATTAAAAAATTTCAACCTAAGCGCCAGACGCGCCATTGGACGCAGGCATCGGCTGTCGGGCTGTCTGTGCATCACCTGAGAATGATCGACGTGAAGGATGAGTAAAATAGACGCGTATTTATGAGCCTCGAAAAAAACGGTATGAAAAATGGAGCTAAGAAAGAGGTTTGAGTCACACCGAAGCTAAGCTTCCCTAATGTGATATGCTGAGATCGAAAGAAAAAGCATCAAGTTCGTAATTCATCTTAGATATTTTTAAGCTATTAACCAAAAAGCATGAGAATTCTGAATTTTCGCTTTAGAGTACCGGACTAACGAGCGTCCACGAGTGTTTTAAATCCGTTTTACCCGAATTGTCTTACTCAACTAAAGTACGCTAAACTTTTTGATTACTGTATCGAGAACTCTGAAAAGACATTTTGGCTGTTCGCAAGGATGACGTTGAAGAGACATTGACACCTAAGTCATTTGGCTGAAATCATCATCTTCAGCGGTCAGTCTTCTTCGAATTCTGCTTTACCTATCTCTTCGGTTTCAAATATTTGTTGCAAACATTCATGGATCCCTAATCCTTATGTAAGTTCGTCTGAGTTTTTCAAATAGTTCATATATGATATCAGGTTCCCCGCCCTAAAGAGATCTCGCCTATCCAGCGAAAGACCAATCCCCCAGGGTAAAACGTACATCTCCTTATCTGATGATAGAAAATTCTTTATATGGAAAGTGGATTTGATTTTTATCCAGGTTGATATTTTTATTTGTCTTTGATCTGTATTTTGAGATCTTATTTCTTCCCTCTTTTAATATATGTAGGTATTTCGAACAAGCTCAGTATCCGCTCTGTGTGTAGGGGAAACTAAACAGCAGAACGCTGCCACATCCGTGCTATCGACGTTCAACATTTATTTTCACCATAGGCACGACAGCTGTTAAGTATACTAAAAAACCGTCTACCGCCAGCGATAACCCACTTAAAGCATAAGCTTTTATCGATCCAAACCTTAATGCGTCTCATTTTGAACGATCCCACGTCCTTTGCACTCCATCCATTGTCACATGACCAACCACTTTCGTACGTCCAACCCAACCATTCATCCATTTATCCAATCACTTGTGCGTCTCTGTGTGCGCACCGCATCCACCTGTGCCGCCGCGTCTCATCATCGCGTGTGATAATTACGCGCATCGTTGACCGTTTTTATGCCATTTCATTTATTAATTAATAATTTCATATTTTTATGTTGTCTCCCCAATAATGTTGCCACAAAAGCGACAAATCGAATGCTACTTTCGACCGGCCGCGGCATGTACGAGCATGCGCTCGAGTATGTGTGTCGTTATAACGCGGTCGGGTGACAATCTCAATGGCGTTGACTATGGCGCTGCCAGGCGGCTACACTTTGGCGACATTGATGCCGCATCAATTTTCCTCTTTTTTCTCCACTTAGCGATGTTGATGATGATGATGATGTGATTAGTTTCCACTTGTCCGGTTTGCTCAGTGAGTTGTGTGGATGTCTGGTTTTCTGGCTTCAAGCTTCTGGCGGTTTTACGTCTTTTCTGGGGGTTTTCATGCCAACGTCGGAATTTGTTGCAAGGTGTTGCTGCAACATGCAGTTGATTAAAAAATTAAATAGCAATCTTTTCGGTAATTTCTGCTCGAGTAATATGCAGTTAATTACTTGAAAATGTGCCAATTATGTGGTGAGCGGTTGTGTCTGACGAAGCGCGTTAATCGTTTGTCCAGAGTTTTATCGGATTATGCTTACGACGCAGATTCATATAGCTAATTAAAATTTGCTTTTGTTTTTGTTTGTTGTGAGTTCACTTAGGGCGCGCAGTAAATTTCAGATTTGTATGAGAGCTAGTTAACTAGATTACTGGTGGAGTTTAGGAGTCATCTGTTTATTGCTGAGATTGTAAAAGTTTAATTTAGTCAATCAATTATTGATTGCTTAAGAATTTTTATAGCGATTGACTCACAAAGGTGCTTTAGTTAGGTAGTATGTGGCTTTAGAGAGGCTCCTCAAATGGAGGTCTTTTTTGAAGTAAGCGCCTCCGTTTATAAATATATGTTTAGCCGCTCTAAGCAGCGGACGACTATGCTTGCTGCTAGCTATGTAGAAAATTTCGCAATGTTAAATATTCTCTGTTGGAAAATTTAGTTTTCGGTATTTATCACTTTCTATCAGAACCGACGGGACTTGAGAGGAATGTTGACTTTGCTGGGTCGGTTGAAGTCTAAGAGCTGAGTATTTTGGGCGTATAGCAGAACTCTCCATATACAAAATATGTCATCATAGATAAGCTGAGATACTTATCAACTAAAATGTAAAACATACTTTCGAAAATAGCTTAAAATATTCATCGCTTTTATTATTTGAAACTGCATGTCGGCGCGCCATTTTCAGGGACCCCAAATATTGATGTCAAAAATTTAAGAATCTAAATAAAATTGGTTTTTAAGTAATTTTTCGAAGTTGAGCAGACCTCTGTTCTTACTGGCTTGGTAAAATATTTGTAAACAAAACTTTCTGAGGTTAGCCATCTCTTAGACTGAAGGAATCCTTCCTATTAGTCGTCTGTAATAATTCTATGATACTTAGTAAATCCTAGAGAATTGAATTTAAATACGGTCATTCCAGAGAAGAGTAAGAAAGGGGCGAGGTGGACAGGGACGCGAGTCGAGTTGTAGCAAAATTATATACCAAAATCAACTTCCGTCTAGCAGACCACAGCAGTGTCTTCCAATCGGAGATCACGGCAATTAAAGAAGCACTTTTTCCTCTGGCAATAAGTGTACTCACAACTAGGAATATATTTATATATACAGATAGCCAAGTGGCTTTGAAAACACTAAATTCTTTTAGGGTTTCGTCAAAGATAGTTAAATAATGTCTTGAGCTCTTAGCGGATCTAACATCATATTTAACCATAAACCTGCAATGGGCTCCAGAACATAGTGATATTCATGGTACCTGTGAAGCAGATGAACTAGCCAGAGCAAACACTACCCTGCATTTGGAATGCGGAAAAGAGGGGAATGCTAGTAACTAAGTAACAACTAGTAACATCATATGTTATAATGAGAATTGTAGGAGCTGTCAGGAGGTAGAAGAAGAGCAGACTATAAAACATCTTCATGCGAATACAAGGCTTTGTATAGGAAAATCATCTTAACTATCGTTCGAGGCGTTTGACGACGTTTCGGAGGTTGCACAGATAAAACTTTTTTGTACTGATGAAATTCATCAGAAGCATGGTGTGGTTCAGAGAGCAAACAATAGAGTGAGGGGATTTCAGTCCCGGTGGAATCAAAATGGGCCTCTTAAAGACCTAGGTGCGTCGCCAGACAGTCACTCCACTTACCTAACTACCTACTTATACAGAGCATGGAGACGGTTATAAACAGCTTTTCATTTAAAGTCGACACCTATTTTTAATTTAATTTTCATATTGTACAACACTTTTTTCTTTTGCTGCTAACCTATTGATCTTTCACTGCGTTGACTTAAACCACCCATTTTGGCTAACGTCAAAGTAACAAATTCGCAAGACAATTTTGGAGTGTGCGACTGACACAAAATATGTCGCCATTTGATTGACGACGTGTGATATTTGTCAAAAATTTCATAGATTTATTGCTAAATTTGTTGACCAAATTCAGACGCGCCACAGCAGCTATTACGAGAATCCATGTGGAATTGCCAACTCGTTTTTTGTAGAGTGTAGTGATCGAGCCATATTTGTGCTGAGTAATTAAATACTTGTAAAATGTTAAAATAGTAAGAATTCTTTGGTGGCAATGCCGCGCAGCTGGAAAAGAAAAAACAAGTAAAATAAAAAACAAATCTGTTTGTGGTGTTAGAATTTGTGCGAATTCTTATGGTTTTTTGCGTTTGGTGTGTTGTAAAGAGTTGTTGTTAGACGCTCAAAATAATATCCTAAAACTACTGTACGTTTACGTCTACAAGACCAACAGCTTGTTAAACGTATAACGAGAAAAACGCTTGGTCAAGTTATGTATACGTCTATAACTCAGGTAAAATTGGGTAGAACCTTTCTAGTTGCTTGGTACCTAATGAGTTTTGGTGCTTCTCCTCTAGATTCTTAGTGATCGCGTATGCGTCAAAATATCACAAGAAGTCTAACAGACAGTAGATTCGTCTCCATCTATCGTAGGTATGCGCTCCATTTTTTGTACTCGTAAATTGAAAGATAACAGTTTCGAATATCTTAGACTATTATCCCACTCATTTTAGAAGCCTTCGGACTAAGTTTGCAATTTAGCAGAAAAGTTTTTTTTATTAACAATCAAAAACGAAAGATTTCGCATAATTTCTGTTCTAACTCTATGGAGGAAAAGTATGGACGGTTACTATAGTTGTTGGCTCGACTCTTGTGGTTCGAGATAAAAATTTTAAAACAAGTTTACGTATTTTTAGGCGCTGAAAGACGCTACAAAGAGCTGGACGAACTATAAAGTATCCAATACTGATACAGCTGCTGGTAGCTGAGGCAAAGTAAATGTTTCGAATTGGAAAGACCAAGTTAGGAAGAGCTTCTTTCACTGTTTGTTATAGGTATATAACTACTTCTGAAACCTTGAAACGACAAATCCGTTATACTGGACTTCGTAAAAGTTGCTTATTTATTCCATGTCAAAAATTTTGAAGTTCTTCATAGGTTCGTGTCGAAAGATACATATTAAGAGACATATCATTTTGAGCTTTTTTGTTAATTATTGCTTAAGGCTCTGCATATTTTTTGTAGTATAGAAATTTTTGATGCTCTAAGTAAAAACTAGTATATATATGTTTGATATAAGTTTTTTCAAAAAAACTCTTCATTGGTTGGGCCTGATTACTACAAGACTTGTAGACATTCAAAAAGCATTAGATTCACTGCCTTCAGAGGTCAGTTAACTCTAACCGTAAGCTAAAAAGATGACAAGATCTTTTAAAGCTTTTCTTTTGACTTTTAGTTCGTAATACCTACCATTGCATGATTCATTTGAACTTTCAGAGGTTACGGACGTATGTAAGGGCAGGCTGTATAGAACTATTTTGGAAGTAGTTCATTGTTCTGAGTTCAGCAGAGAGCCGATCCGAGTTTGTGCTTACGACGCTCATCGTCGAACATTTTCTTGTTAACAAGTTTACAGCTTTTGGAACATTATACAGACTTCATATTGATTTTGAGGCCAAACACTTAGTAAAGCTACTTTTTAGAATTTGTCTGCATTTTCTACTTGTGAAAAAGATTCCCCTAATAGTGCGCGCTGAAGCCTCAAACCATCGAAGCTAAAAAAAAATACCGAAAAGGTGCAACATCAAAAAATTCGACTGCAAGAATTTACACGAATTTTTAGCAAAACTGCGTTAAATATTTGCTATATAAAAAGATTACAAGTACAATAACAATACAAAATCCAGCAGCTACAGCGGCGTATTGTTATTGAATTTATTTATTTGACGTTTTTTTTTGCCGAGCAGCAAATTGCCGCTGCTGTCATTTAAAATCACCTTCAGCACTGCAAACGCTGAGGAATGCACGGTGACAACAACAACAAAAACAAAAACAACAAAATGTGCATCAACAGCAACAAAAGAACAAGCAACGCAAATATCAACAACAGCAACAAATATGGCGAAAAAGCGCTGCGCATGCGTGCCACCGCAACAGAATTGTAACAAATGCATTCGCACCAACGAACAACTTCAGCAGCAATGCAACAACCTGTTGTTAAATTGTTTGATTTCTTGTTGTGGCAACAGCAGCAACAACCACAAGTCGTGGTAGAAACGAAAAATCCAAAAGTACTACATACGTACAATTTACAGCGATTAGCCGCCACAGCCTTATCAATATTCCAGCTGTGTGCCGCAGACGACAACAATAGCAACAATAGTGCGATAAAGCACAAGAAGAACGCTGGCAGCTGGTGCTGGCATTCTAAATAAAGCACGCCACGCAATTGTCTGTGGCAACATTTATTGTGCTGATGCCACTGATTGTTGTTGTTTATTGTTGTTGGTTTTATACCCTAAACGGCGTATATAAAGTTTGCGACGTTGTTTGTAACACCCAGAAGGAAACGTCGGAGATCCTATAAATCATATATTATATATAAATAAACAGCGTGACGAGCTGAGTCGATTTAGCCATGTCCGTCTGTTCTTCTGTATAAATGCACTGGAATATGCCTACGTTTTTGAGATATCGATCTGAAATTTTGCACACGTCCTTTTCCCCCCAAGATGCTGCTCATCTGTCGGAACCGCCGATATCGGACCGCTATAGCATATAACTGCCATACAAACTGAACGATCAGAATCAAGTGCCTGTATGGAAAATTTTTTTATTTGTGAAGGGTATTATAGCTTCGCTGCAACCGAAGTTAACGTTTTTTTTCTTCTTGTTTTTGTTGGTTTTGGTATTGTTGGCAGCATAGCTGTTTATGTGCTGTTGTGACTACTGTCATTACAATGTTGTTGGCACACCAACTGGCGTTCTTTTGTTGGCTGATACTTAAATTATTGTTGTTGTTGTTGCTCGTGCGCAGTTGCAGTTATCCAGCGGTTGTCCGCCACTCACTCCACCGTTCTGTTCTGCTTCGCTCAGCTCTCCCGACCCATGAAATGGTCAAAGGAATGCAACTTGTTTCGCATGCATGCGAATGCGGCATGCATTTGCGGTATGCCACAAACGCCCCGAATTGCATTGCTGTCATGTCGAAAAAAAAAACACAAAATAAAATATGCATGTATATAAAGAACAACCACAGCAGTCAAAAGAGCCCAAAAAGCACGCATTTTAAAAGCGTCGAAAACCGCATTTAAAAAACTTGCCACATAACCAGCAACAATAACAACGCAAAAAGTGTCACTGCAACAGCAGCAGGTTCGCAGCAGGCAAACAAAAACACCAGTTGCTATCTTCGTGTAAAAAGCTGTTTGATTTGTTGCTCTGCCGGGAGTTACCGCAATTTTCGGCACTGACTGACAGTTGCCACAGCCTCTGTGTCTGCCTTGTGCTGCTTTCCACAACGACTTGTTGCGCATTGCAGATTTCGGATTTCGATTGCACACGCCGGCAGTCGAAATCACGAAAATTCACGAAATCACAAATCAGTTGCCACCACTTTTTGGGCGGTTTTTGTTGTTGTTGTTTTTGTGGCAATGCCTCGTGTTTGCTACTTATGCAACCTAACTGTTGATTCTTTTATTGTTGTTGTTGTTGCCAGCGATCAACAATTCAACACATCAAAAAATTGAATATAATACAAGTGACTACTGTTATTTGAGATACGCCGTTACATATGTACATATATACATACATACTTACATTTGTATGGATGGAAATATCAGTTGTGATTCACTTGGCGCATAAAAACATCGCTAAAAAAATGTTGTTTCTGAAATGTAGCCTGCTTTTAACTCGATACCTTTAGGCAAGCTTTGCTCCGAAAGTTGCGAAAGTTTTTACATCGCTAGAAGTCTATAATATAGACGTGCGCATCTCTTACTTCTCTCATTCCACGCCTTATTCTTAAAACAGGAACAAAAGTACTTTCATGAGAATATCCTAATAAGGGTGGCTTTCGAACATTGTTTTTTTTTTTATCGAAATCCCTAACTCTGAAACTGAAACTTTTGGGTATATTAAACAAGAAAATGACTGCCTAAAAATTGATTTTGAAAGAGCTGTGTCCTGCGTAATTTCAAATCGATAAAATATGTCGTAATCAAAGGGAATTGTTACACTTAAATTTTATGCCGATACATTTTCGGGTTTTGACAGCACTTGTTTCAATACTAAAAGACTAGTAACCGTATATTTTTTAATCTGATTATTTTCTCTAAATCTTTAAGCAATCTAATTAAAAAAAATACATATGTATGTACAATTGAAATTCAGAAATGTTGTTATGTCCATTTAGGAAATATTTTAAAAAATATTTGTCCTTGCAAACAATGGGTGAGTCTTAAAGAACATATGAATCATTCTTTGATGATCCTGAGATATATGTTTTACTTCATTCTCCAACCGAAAAGGACATCAGTGCCGCCAGCAACTTGAGATCTTATTCTAAAATTAGAATTAAGTCGTTGTTTGGATTCAAAAGCATTTTTTTAAAATAATTATTGGACTAGTCAAGTTCGTTTACATGAAAACTTTTGAGATTTGGGTACTTATTTCTTCCAGTACAGCTATTTCCTTGAGAGTTTGTCAAATTAACCGATATATGTATGTATATATATATTTTTTTTTTCAAAGGATATTCGGTTTCATATTAATTATTGGGTTTCGAAATACAGTCAGTGGGATAATGGGACTTGAATTTCATTAAGAAAACTATTTTTTCAATATTATATATTGTCTGTTTCTGCATTTCTGTTCTGTATTCGGTTTTTAAGACGGAATTTTCCCTCTCACTAAACACGGTAATATTTCGTCTTCTCTTAAGTGTGGGTTTTCGCTGTTTTTTTTTAATGTAAATGCAATTTTATTGTAAGAAAATGGTTACAAATAAATTTTCAAAGTATCTCACATCGCTAGTCACAACTTTTTCTCATCTTTCTGGCAAAGCTCGAATACCAGTGCAGTAAAACTATTCAACTTATGATGCTATCCATGAATCAAGCCATTTTTCGATGTCGTTTTGTGAGTGAAACTGCTTCTGAGCCAGACCATGGCCATTGAACGAAACAAATAATAATTTGACGTTGTAATATCTAGAGAATATTGCGGGTGGGACTTCCTATTTAAGCGTTTCCAGGTAGGTTTTAAGGAGCAACGAGACACCGTGAGGTGTTATGCAGCAGAATCATTTTTTTTTATAGACGCTTTGAAATTACTTAACGTTTGACTCCGAAAGCTGAAACAAGCTCTTCTTGTATTAGACATGGATTCTCATTGCGCAACGTCTGCAATTTACCGTCTTCAAAGGTTTTTGGGCTTCCTTCTGCATACCGTTGTTAATAACGAAATCGCCGTCTTTGGCCAAAAAAAGAAGAAAATCAACACTTCCGCAATTGACGATTATTTGGCAAAAAACCGGACATATTCGCACAGCCAAAAGTATATAACTAGTCACTAATATGGAAACGCAGTTTCTTTTTCAAATTTCTAGGTTAAGTTTATCACGTTTTGGATATATGAAAATCGATCAGCACTAACTGCTGGAGACATCTATTGACAAACAGCGGGAACTTAGTTACGCATCTAATACTTAAAACAATAACAAAATGGCGTTCTCAGCCAAAATTTGTTAGCGAAATAGACATTGCTGCTTTTTCAAAGAGTGTTTCTGTCTGGTTTAATGTACCGTAACTTGGCCTTCAGTCGTTGTCAGACTTTATGTGATAATATATTAGTACAGGTGGTAGTACAATGAAGGTCACAGACTAATTTGTAAATATTAAGAAAGAAAACAAGAGAAAAATGCGCGAAAACAGGAAGGGTAGTCAGATAAATCAGTGGTATGTATATATGTATATTTTTTTTTTCGAGTACCGCCTATGCATTTTTTTTTAGATCTAGTAACGAGGAATACATTCTGTATTTGTCAGGTAATATAAATAATTAAAATTATCTTCCAAGTTACGGTCTAAATATACTAAAATCAACGCTTGTCACCGAGCGAATCCACTTTCATTATTCCTTCTTATAATCTCCATTCTTTTTTAGTCCTCACACCTCATAGAAGCTATATAAGGGTCGCATTAGTCTTAGAAATGTAGCTGAAGTAGTTCGATCGTAAAGCTAACCAACTGCATGCGCCAGTGTTCTGGTCTCATTGCATGAATCTCTGAATCGTTTTCGGTCGTCGAAATAAAGGTCGGCTAAAAGAAGTACACAATATTTAGAGTTCGTAATTGAAAAGGGTATTTCAGCAACTCGCGGTTTGTCTACGAGTCCACATAAAAATGTTCCATTTTTAACAATTTCCAAAAAAAAAAAAGTTTTGGTGATTCACCAAGAGTTTTGCCACTTAAGCATATAAAGTGTGGTATATGTCTGCAGATGTTTTTAGATATATGTTTTTGTAGTTTAATTAACCTCCATTATCACCAAATATTATAGATCCAGCTGCGTAGCGCTGACGCGTGACTACATTAAATAGGCATCGTAATCACCACTAAAATATAACGACTGAAATATGGTTGCTTATCGCACTAGTTAATATTTCCATCTGTTTGCATATTTACGCCGTCTAGATTGGCTCTGAGCAAAACATATTTAGAGTTTAAATATTGAATAACTAGTTTGAAAAACATATATGTTTTTCCAATTTTAATTACTGCCTCTTAAAAGCCAGCGATCGGCAAACTATGTGTAGGCCTCGTTTACCAACGATGCTTCACAATTTGGAAAAACTTTTTTAGTGTTTATTCGTGTTGGTTGTAGGGACCGAATGGTCTCCAAAGTTAGTTTTGCTATTTTCGCAATACCGGAACCTATGAAGTCGAATGTCTATCGGGGACTCCCCTTATTAAAATAGGTCGAAAATATTACTTCTGAGCGATATGTTAGCTTCTAAAAGCTTAATCAATTCCTTTCAAAAATTTGCTCTTCGCAAAAGCTTCAAGCTCAAAGCTTACCGCAAAACTTCCAGTTTTCAACTGCTTACCATTATTAATTGAGCAGACTGAAGCTTTTGACTAAATAAGTCTGCTTCTCTTCATCACTCTTGCGTTAAAATCTCTGTCAATTAAATCGGTGTCCTGATACTTCTTCCAAAGAAACATCCTAGAGTAGGTTTTGTTAACTTTTTTTTTATCGCTTTCATTCATAAATGTATGGCACATATTGTATAATGACCAATCCAAAAACCAAAGTTGGTCTTGATTCTTAGTCTCACCATCCTCACATACATATGTAGAACGATTTTCAATTCTCTCGAAATTAGTTTATCAAACGTATCAGATTTTTGTGACAGTAAACATTAGATTTTAAAATCGTTTCTTTGAAAATAATCCAGCTTTTGCAAAAAAGCAGTAGCCGTCTTTGTAAATTAGTCGAAGTTTTGGCTATTTTTCCATTTGATGATTTCCTGTCGTGATCATATCCGCAATGGATTAACTTAAAAAGGTTTCGTTATATTTTTCTTCAAACTATAAAAACTTGTTAAAAGGTTTGGGTCTACTCGATTCTTATTTTGTTAATTGATGTACGTTGTCTCTTAAAGCTTTGCAAACGTATTAGGGATATTAAATAAGATAGTAGAGTAGTGGTGAGAGAAGGTAGTAGTTTCACCAAAAAGAATACATTTTAAGCAACTGCAGCATTTTCGAAATATGATTTTTTTTTTATATTTGTTTACTTTCTTTGTATATTAGTTTTTAGGTGGCCGTTGAATTAGATGCTTTTACATTTCATATCTCGAAATTTGTGCACCCATCGATTTTATTGTCTCCCATTTCAAAGCTCTTCGTTGCCACCAATTTCCTCGGTTGTCAAAATCAATTTTGCCACGTTTTTGACGCGTGAATTGACAGCAGACTCAGTTTGCAGCAAACTGAAATTTTATAAAATGGAGCGCAACAACAGCAGCAACAATGGGCGAACCGCCATGGCACACTAAGTCGTGTTGAATTCGCTCAAATTGCAATTGACAATTTGAAAAATTTTAAATTACAATGCGTAAATTGTTAGCTACTTTACCAATAGCTACGCGACATTGCCGGCCCAGCTATGAGAAGCCAGCCGACCAGCTAGCCAGTAACAGAGCTTAAGCGATTTAAACCCTGGCACTCTTATTGGTTGTTGCACCAATACAACTTTGTAGGCACAGCAATTGCTTGATCGTTGAGCTTGCTAGCGATCTCTGACGTGTTAACTTGCCTGTCGTCTGTCGTCAGGCCGCGTACAAATGTCGTTCGAGCGATTGTTGCCAATCAACGCCAAATGCGCGTAGAACATGAAATACTAAAATTACTGAAATTTTTGCGCCGCATTGTACACCCCAAATTAAAGGTGAAAAGAACAAGCACTAACACACAGACGTAGAGGTGTACACATGAAGCCAACGGTAGCCATGTTGCGCTGCTTCTTTTTTTTTTTTTTTTTTTGACAATGCGTGGACAACGCTGGTGACGCTTGGCGGCGGCGGTGGCTTTGCGGTATCCGTGCAGCGATCGCGCGACACACCAGGGTCGGAGAGCGCAGACACATGCAACTGAGTGCGTGCGGCGTTGTGGCGCGCCAACACCGAAAAAGGATGCAAGCGATGCCAACTACCATAAAAATATGCAATCAGCCGGACCAGATTGATCGCGTTGATATTCCGAGAAACTGCCAAACTAACCGGCGCATAAATTTACTTCAATGCGAATGCGAGAAATCAAAAAGTGGAGACAAAAAATTAAATGATGATTTTTTTACACGCATACGTACGAAGCCATGCAGCAATTCTCAAAAACAAAAAAAAAAAAAAAAGCGCTCAAAAATCAATAAAACTAAACCGAAAAGCCGCGAAAGGAAACAATGCCGGGCCTGAAGTGCGCCATGCGCCATACGCATGTGTGGATTTATTGCTTACAAGTGGCGGCCACGCCAACGACCACATCGCGCGCATCAGACGGTAGTTAACCGGAGCGGCATCATGCACCAAATGGTTGTCGGCCCTCGGCTGTCGTTGGTAGGACAGTGGCGCAACAAAAGTAAGTCGAATTACGCATTGATTGCTTATCGCAGAAACGCGCGATTGGCCGGCTAACCACGGCGGCTCCACATTTATAAGCAAGCCGGCTGGGGTATGGCAAGTCACGATCACAATAGTCGCCGGTTAGCCTTACCGCCGGACAACACGATTGTGTTGCTGAAGTGGTAGTGCTACCCAGTTGACGCTGGAGGCGCTGAATCACTCAGTGCGGTAATATAAAGCGTCTGAAAATCGTAATGATGGGAAGGATGTGGGAAAAGAAAATAGAAGGCACAAAACGAGCTGGCGATAGTCAGGCTTTTATTATGAAGCTGGTTGCAGGAGCAAGTATTATGAAGGACGTAAGGCAGTAGCGCAAAATTTTGGCAACAAAGAAGAAGAGCAGAACGAGCATAAGGTATAGGGTGCCAAATATTAATGAGGTATATAGTGGTTTTAGACAAGTTTTTAAGCAAGTGGTTACGTAAAAGTTTTGCTGGGCTTTTTCTCAGTTTTTAGTTGTTTTCATCTTGATGAAAGTTGCATCTAACTGTCGAAATCGTGCGAGCTATCAGAAGCGCCGCTCGGCTAATGTTTACAATTTAATTGTGACTTTGTTCTACTCGACGAATACTTAACCCAAGAATATAATTTGAACGAAAAAAGAAGGTTCCGAATTTTGATGGAACCATTAAAAATTTGCACATTCCGAAATTAGTTTTAATTCTATCCACAACTCTAAAATAACAAATGCGGTTCAAAGTTCTTACGTTTCTTTCATGCAGACATTCAAGTCTGCAAGTCAAGTAAGCCGCTACTTAAGTACCCTAGCGTAGTTAGTCCACTATAAAATCTGAATTAAAATTAATATGCAATGTTCCACAGTAAAGATTTCTAGACTTTGACCAAATTTGGCAGTCTCACAAGTTTGCCAATTGCCTTTGCAGCCCACTGCTGCTGACTGCCACTTATCGCTGGGCCCTGATCATCACTGCTGGCAAAACAAAGAACAACACGGTCCTTTTACTTTTAGTTGCTGTTTTCCTTTCTTTCTGACCGACTAACAATTGAGTTTGAGTTTGGCAGACTGCAGCCAGAGCAGCGCACCGCGAAGCGTTAACTAGCTAGTTAGCTAGTCGTCAGCTAGTCATGCGGGAATTTTCGCAAAAGACAAATATACAGATCCCATTATGCGCGTACCAATTTCTTGGCACAGCCAACGCGCTGTCGGCTGCGAGTGCGCCAAATGTCCTTACTCCATATGTTCCACCTTTATGCGACAACAACAATATCACGAATGTATGTCGGTTTTTGTTGCTACATTTGTCTCGCTTGCCATGGCATTTAACTGTCTCTCTGTCTGTCTGTCCCACCGACCGCCTAATTTGCTGACTTTTTCCTAGCTTGCATGTGTGAATTAAATTGTGCTTCGGCTTGGCCGCGTCTAGTCCAATTGCCCATTTTTGGTAATTGAATCTTGCGCCGAAAATGGCAATGGCATTTAAATATATATTTACTGGCGATCTTAGCGTTCTTCGGCTGGTTGCTTGTCATTTCAGAAGTGCCATTGCAGAAAAAGTGCTGTTGAAGCGGCAGAGCAAAATTATTGGTAGTTGTTGTACCCAGTGCTTGCTTTTTTTAAGGTTGTAATAGAATTGTGATTTGGTTTCATAAACTAAATAATGAGAGAAGAGTTCTGAAGCTTTGACCATTAGGTGGTGGTTAACTATCTATAGCTTTATTTAAAACAAACCCTCGAAACCACCTAAACATGGCAATTTCAACCTGTGAGTCCAAGATTTAACATTTTAAAGTGGTTATCTTAACAGTCGGTAAAGACTAGTGCCAAACTGAGCATAAAGTTTCATATGACATGAAAGAAAGGTATCACAATTTAGAATGATAGTTGTATTTAAACATTTTTGTACGTTTCCCTACTATCTAACATCTCGATTACAGTCGACGGATAGTTGGTTTCTACATCGATAGCAGAACATTTATTAAATACTTAAATGTGTAGGATGAACATTTTGAATTTTTTTTCAACATCTCTCACAATCCACCTATCAGTTTCTGAGGACACAGTCGAAACTGCTAGGTTTACACAACTGATTGCATTAAAAAAGTGTTTATCGTTTTCTGCTAGCTTCAGTTCAAATAGTACTTCTGTAACGTTAACTAAAAATGTTTCACTCCTTGGTAACCCAGTCGCTTCGGCGTCAAGTTGAACTTGATTTAGCAATCGCAACTAAACTGTATCTAAATCTTGCAGGATTCCTCATCGGAAATATTATTATGAAGCAATTAGTAAGGTTTTTCTGTCTAGTGTTCCAAAAGTTCAGTTCGAAAAGTACACTAACTAAAAATACACTTCCGCCAGTGAAAACAGATCTGGTTAGGATTACTATGATTTCATTCGACAACTAAGTTTCTTTATGACTTCTCAACTGGTTCATAAAAAATTGTTTGTGCATTATGTAAAGTGGCCTTTTTATAGCTTCTTTTCTTAACCAGCTATTTATGTGGCAGCTAAAATTTGGTAGTATCCAAAAGCCTTTCGATTAGGCTTAGTGCCCTCAAGGTTGCATTTCATAAATAAGAACAGGCTTCGCTGGTATCCGACGCTCGCTGACTATACAGAAAACTTACGACTCGAATATGCGTTGGGTATATAAGCTGCGTTTTTTTTTATTTCGCTATTGTAGTTGTTGTTGCCGTAATTTTCGCTCTTCAGTTGCGCCTTGACAAGCGATAACAATTGCATTGCCATAACCTATCAAAGTGTGCAACTAAGACGATAACAACAACAACAACACAAACATGCAATAAAGTGTTGCAAAGGGAACGCATAAACGTGCCACAAGTGCGTCATACAGCACAAATTGTCATATAACTTGAGTAATTTTTCTTCTCTCCGTTCGGCGTGCCCCTCACTGAACATCACGCAGCACAACACACAAACACAGTCACAGCGACTGTTGGTGCTAACTCTGTACATATGTGTTTGTGTGTGGTAAGTGGTGACTTTGTGACTTGTTGAACGCTTGCGCGACAGTCACAACGTCTGATAAGATCAGCGATTTAGCGCCGCCATAACAAGCGCGACATTGCGGCACGGCCACGTTTCGTTATACACTTGCAACTGTATATGAATGTGTGTGTGTTGCGCGTCTGCTTGGCGCATTGCCTCATACGCGTGTGGCAGGCAGCTACTCAATTGCAGCGGTAATCTTTAATTAAAATTAAATGCGCCCATCAGCAGCACAAATCAGTATCAATGTTGATGGCGCTGACGTTGCCAATGTTGCTGCTGTTGCTGACGATGAAGAGATGATGTGTTTGTTTTACCACTATAGAGTTGTTGTTATTGTTGTTGAAGCTTTTGTTATTGTTATTGTTAGAGTTTTTGTTGTGGTTGTTGTTGTTGCTGCTGTTATTTGTTGCGCTTGTCGGCGCACCATTAATGGTGTTGCTAATATTGGCGTTGATGACCGGTTGGTAAACACCGCATCGCACCACATGGCATCGCTTTATCAGCCACACTTGCGCTGTAAGTATTGGGCAATTTCCTCAAGTTTGTGTCGCGGTCGCTTAATGAGTATGAATGAGGCAATCATAAGCTATAAGTATGCACATTTATTTAGCGTTTTGTTGTGCTTGCAAATCACCACAAATTAACCACGTGATCTCATGCGCCGCACAACGGTCCAAACAGCCGCAAAATGCAACAACTCAACACACACATACACACATAAACCTGAATATACAAGTCTTGATTGAGTCATCTTTGTTAAACTGCTTAACAGTCACCTTCTCAACGCTTGCCACTTGCTCTTTGGCTTGACAAGTGAACTAACCGCTTTGCGCAGCACATGCGCCGCAGCTCCTCAAAGCGCGGCTGTTTGCCTGCCTGCCTACCTGTCAGTTTGAAGAGTTTTTTACGCTCGCTCACTGTTAGAATTAGCAAATTAATTTGATTCAATTCAATTAACGCTACTCACGCGACTAAGAAACGACTGACACACTGCGGTGATGTCCTCCACAGCCTCGCCTACTCCTACCACCGCCACTTACTACTAATTTTTGTTGTTGCTATTAACTTGTTGTTGGCGTTTGTTTGTTGCATGACTTTGCTATTTTTGTTGCCGTTCACCTTTTTGGTCGTTGCTGTTTTTTTTATTGTTGTGCTACGTCAACCATAACCGCCACACCTTCTCAGTTAGACGCTGCGCGAAAAATGTGAATGTAAATTGTTTGTAAGAATCGGAACCAGAAACATGTTTGCAAATTGCAGTGACACTTTTGGTGCTGCCTTAATCACCTGGCTCTCGCCGTGGGTATTAGCTAGAATTGACTTATGGTGGTTCATTTGCATGTTGAGTCTGTGCGTGGCAAGCACAAGCTGTCAAACCATCGAAAAAGGTGTTCTCTTGAAATGATTGCGTAACAATCTGACGCTTAAGTAGCAGAAGCAGCTGATTTAGTTTCAAGTTTTAAATCTAAGACAGCTTATTGCATAAGTTTATCTTACAAGAAATCGAAACTTTGTAAGTTGTTTAATTTTATGCCATGCAAAAGCTGTATCCAGGTATGAAAGAAGAAGAAGAATGAAGAAGTTGTTACAAAAGTTTAAAATTTTGATATGTTTGGCAACTCTGAATGATCCATTCCCAAAACAGTCAAATCTCTGTGGTCAAAGACACATTGTTTGTTCACAAGTTTTCAACCAAGATAGATGACAATAGTACTGGAGCTCGTGATCGTTCGACTCCGATTGCTCGTGTAGTCCATAATAATTTTAGCTAAGAAATGTGCCTGAACTAAGGGTGCTACAGAGACTCGTGGAGTTGGTTATCTGAACCGACTTAGGTTGGCGAAAATCCCTTGCTGAACCCTCTCCGAGGGTGCCGACTGGTAATAGATTCCACAGTATCACGAAGTAGGCATGGACGGCCTGGTTAAAGTTCACCCCGTTGCAGTTGGTTCTTATCTGGGTGTTCGTTGCACTGCCCGTACCGAGGATCAACCTGGCTGGGGACCCTTAAATTGCCCAGTCTCGAACGGAGTTTACAGATACCTGGCGTCCTCTATAACAAGATAGCCTTACTTGCGGTACGGGCGCTATGAAAGATTTAGATTTAAAGGGGTTTCGGACTCCTGTAAAAAAGCCGGAAAAGTTCGAAAACAGCCAGCATGAAGACAGAAGGGAAGCTACTACTAGTAGTAGTTTTATGGAAGATGACCCAGCGAAAGCAGGGTGCAGCTGCAACCGCCAACCAATGAGGAATTTACAAAGGAGCTCCGAGAATCCAGCTGTATTGCCTAACATTTAGCTGGAAGCGCCGTCAGTGGCAGCTAAGAGACAGTGATCAGCTGAAGAGGCTAAGCTGGCAGCCAAGAAACCGAAGACTAAGGGCGTGACGCCTGCAAAATCAGTGTTAGTATAGTCATAGTATAGTCAAACCCATTAACCTATAAGGACCTATAAATCTATTTCTACGTTAATTCTTGGAAATGATTATAATTCTTCTAACCAGCCTCAGCTAAGCGCCGAAACAAGAGCATGTTTCTAAGTAATAAATTAGATCGTATAACTGATTCCACGTGGAGCCTAATAATTGATCTTTAAACGCTGCTAACTCGAAGCAATCATTTGCTACTCACACTCTATTGCCTACAGAAAATATATATGTACATATGTTTGTGCAATAATTTGCGCAATTAATCAGCCATCAGTTAATCTGACATCAACGAAAAAATAAATCAAGATTTAAGGCGCCGACGGAAAGGAAAACAGACATGTCTACAGATATAACATACATATGTGCGCAATATGTATATAAACACCCAAAATTGGTAGTAAACGTAAAATAAATAGATTGCCTCGTGTCATTGCCACTGTAGCTACCATATGTTGGCGAAACTGCCAGCCACCCATCAGCCACCATATATATTCGTGCTCATGTAGGTATGAGCTACGAACAGCTGTACGATGTGGCGCCGATAAGGAGAAATATTATGAATGTGGGTCTGGAGGAATGTATATATATATATATACATACATACATATGTAGACGAATTGGCATTCAATTTTGCAGCGTCATGCATGTCAGCGGCAACCTCAACAACCTGGGGCGCAATCAATGACAACAACAAACGCCCAGATGAAAAGACATATTTACAAATCTCAAGCGGTTAACAACCGAAAAAACGGCGCAACCAGTAACAATCACAATCACAGATGACAAAGTCCAGCTAATGCTAAAGCCGTCGTTGAACAGTTACTCAACCACGTTTTGGGGACCCTTTTCGATAGTAATATGAAACTGAATTAAATTTTAGAAAATAATTTCAGTATTCTAGTTTGTTGTACAAAACTGGAATGAATCCAGATTCTATCCGATCAAGAGAAGTTTTTCGGAGATATAATTCTCGTAGCAGAGCTGCTCCGCAATTTCCTGGGTTGGACTTGGACCTCAATAGTCAGTAAGAGTTCAACTAGATAATTAGACTTTCAGTATTTATCATCCCTTACGCAGCTTTCGTCAGCTGGATAGCTCCTGGTTCCTTGTATAGTAAATTTTCTCTATATATCAAACCAGAATATGCCAACCAGGAGCTACTCTCGCACTGGCTAGTGCCAGATTCTTACATATGCTCTCTTTGAACGAACCTTTAGTTCGATGGAGTTGATGAGTTGATTAGTGGTCAGTTATTTATCGTAACTTAGGATTTTTTTAATTATCTGAGACTTTGCATTCAGCTTCATATTCAGGTGGGTTGTGCTTTTTGATTTGTTTTTTTTTTTCGGAATTGGCGATTTAATTTTACCTCAGTTTATAAAGTAAAAGGGTACATGTTAAGTATAAGGATAGAAAAGATTTTGTCATTGAAATTATTAATTTCAAAACCAGAAATTACAATTTTTGAATCGTAATTCAAAAAATTCTGAATATGTAGAAAAAACAAATTGCAAAAGTTGAAACACGGTTTTTACAGCCACTTTTATTATGTAGCTGTTTGAAAAAAGCTCTGAAGCAGGAAAGTTTATACTAAGCTTTATCATTCTTTACTAACCGATTACAGTTAGAACTCAACCATTTACAATTTTTTAATTAAGCTTTTCGAAAAAAGCTTTGGAGCATAAAAGCTCTTAAAAAGCTTAGTGAATTTAATCGATTAACGTGATTTTTTATGTAATCCTCAGCAGGTTTATGATAAATAAATTATGTAATTTTATTCAGTAACTAAATAGCCAACCTTGATTTATTTTAATCTTAAAATACTGTAGAAGCTTTGTGGAAGCTTTTCAGGTTCTATAATCCGTGTGTACTCTTTAAAGGTTTCGCATTTTCTAAAACTTAAAAATTTGAATTTTTCAACAGAAAACTGTTTTGATAACCTCCTCTCTTTTACGAATTTCAATATAATATATTCATGAGCTCCTACAGTAGGTGTATAGCCGACAGATAATACTCGTATGAATATTTTAATTTTCGTCTATTTTTAAATTTCACATTTAAATCTGTTTATTTTGAATTCATGTGGTTGTTGTTATTGTTGCTATTTGATTGCAAAACACAAATGATGCAATTTCAGTCGCTGATTGCACCGTTTGATATGAACTTAATTAATGTTGCGGACGATTGACCGGCCAGAAGGCTGGATGTGCACCGCTCGCAGTACTCATATATTTATACATTGTGTGTGTGTGTATGTGTGAGTGAGTACAGTTCCAGTGAGTTGCCTGCCCGACAGGCGAGTTGTTTATTTGATTGCCTGTCCGGCCGACCGACTCGCCCACTCGCCGAACGTGCCTTAAGCGACTGGGTCAGCGCCACTTATAGGACAGCGCTGTTGGTTAGTCAATCAAAACAGTTATAAATAAATAATTTACAAACAACAAATGTTTGAGTGGAAACAGATGAGGTGCAGTCAGCTTATAGACAACTAAATATGGGCAATTTTTTATGCAAATACATACGTACATACATGTGTGTGCGGAACCAGTAAGCGGCACACTTGGCAATTTGTTTTTGCATATTAGTAATGCATACGAGCATACAAGTACACTTGTATATGTGTACGTATGTGTGTTTGTAGGTCTCGTGCTCATTTGTGCGACCTGAAGTGTGACTAGTGTTGTTTAACTAATTGCTGCCAATTTAATGGTTGTATTTATCAAAATGATCAACCGAAAACATTTATTGAAATTGATTTATTTAGTTTAAATGTTGTTGTTAATTTTATGTCTATTTTTTTTTAAATTTATTTTTTTAACTTTACTATGAGTAATGTTGGGCGTATTTTCGCCACTGGCAGACAACATGGATACGTTTAGCCAAAGTGTTGGCTGTGTGGGTTTTACATATGAAGAAAATAATAATCAAATAAAAAATAGATTTTTTACACATCAGATTTATGTCTGAATCTGACCATGGCTACGTTAAGTGTGGCTTATATATAAATCGGATAATTCATTCACTACCATTTTGCATATTTTGTTAAGAATGCCTCAATTTGTTTAGATTATCTTTAGAAGCGCTCAATTATACTGTACTTCGGCCGTATGCATTTTGATCTTGAAATGGAGAAAAGATAACTCTGTTTCCTCATAAAAATACGAACGGGCTATTTCTCGAAAATAAAATCATGCAAAATTATCTTATGTTTACGTCGGGTTCATAGTGAAACCGCCTTTACCACAACAGGCCAGCTAAAGAACCATTTCTAACATTTGACTTTTCTTGACTTTGACTCACTCGGAATGGATTTATACAACAGCCAAGCTGTGACTTATCAGAAGAACCAGAAGGTTCCTTGTAAAGAATGAACCCTGTAACAGGTTTTCTAAAACATATTGTTATTGTATTTCCTTAGCCTTGGTCTGTTTTAGCTTAATTTCTAACCCTTTGATTAAATGCGAAGTTCAGGTTTTTCTCTTCCCGGTATTATAAACTGACTGAGACTAGCATAATCATTGAATTATTAATTTTTCCATTAGGAGAAAAAACGGAAATCGTCAGAGGTTAGGGTGGTTATTTTGTAAGGGTTTGTTGTTATATTGGGAACACTTTTAAATGCTACGGACCGATTAAAACAGTACATATACTGGTTAGACATAGTACTGAATATTTGTAAGAGTAAAAATTTCATATGGGAACAGTTTCGATATTTGGGAACAGTTTGAAAGATTTGTTACAGGGCAGTATTTTATTCGAAATAAAATACTTTTAACTTTTTATTTAAATAAAGGCGAGAAATATATAACATTACGTTTACAACAACAACATTTTTTGCCATTGTTATGAACATTTATACAATTATACATTTATACATTTGACTAACTGCTGGCGACAGCGATTAACGCAAACTGCACTGTCAAGGCTAATGTCAAAGGAACTGTAGAATTATATATGTATGCCTACATGAATGCATGTGTGTGTCAACAGTCTTCATTGTTCAATACACGCATTCAGAGTGCAAGCAAAAAAAATTGTTGTAACAGCAAGACGCCAGGCGCCTACTCAGCATAGTCAAAATGCCAAGTTGGCGTTCAAGCTTGCCACCTCATTACCTGAAGCAACGAACATTAAGTGTGGCATGCAACAAAGCGCACACGGCAAATAAATGCATACACATACCTTTTACGCTCCTGACATGGCGTAAAAGTCACAGAAGGACAGACAAAGTTGGGTGCTTGAGCAAAATTGAAAAAATAAATAAAAAATTATAAAATAGCAAAAGGCGCGAGAGTTGCATTGTTTGCACAAACACCGAAGAGCCATTCGTTAGCTGTGAACGCCACAACGGACCACAGCAATTGGCCACGGCTGCCACTGGACGCGGCGCAAATGATAAACAATGAGGCGCGCACAGTTTGCAGGAGCGCTTGGCTGCCGTGCCGCTTCAACCCATACATACCAACAACCACAAGCGTGGGTACCATAACCGGCAGGCAGTAAGCACACGAACGACCACAGCTGGCCAAAAGGGATTGTGTAAATTATGTTGCGCGCTGATAAGTATCGCAACGCGTTAAGCGGCTACCCACATACCCAATCGATGCGCCTGCACTAACCATGGGAGGCATACGCGGATAAAGTGACAGCATAGCTGAGGAGACGCGCTTAACGTATAAGCCGCGCGTAGTTAAAAAGGCACGACAAAGCTGGTGAGTAAGATGGTGTATATGGAGCGCGACACACGATTGGGCCCACTGACGCCACCACCAAATACCATTGCGCGTTCTCTTTCAGAGTTTCGGAGCGCGCCAGTTGGCGGCGCGGCGTAGGTGGACGCAAAAATAAAGCATAACAATATCACATGAAACGAATATACAATGCTAGCTTGAGAAGGCAGGAAAGCGGCGCATGCAAACGACGCGCAAACACACAGGAATACACAAACGTTTGGCCAAAGCAATCTGCGTGTTGCACGCGTAAAATGTGGCATGTTGGCGCGCACTGGTGTGTGGCGTACAATTAGTGGCGCTAGGTGAGCCGGCCGGTGGCCAGCGGCCAAGCGCTTTGGAGCCACTATATATTCTCGGTAGGGTGGTTTGCCGCGTACGACAGTGTGGGTTGCACACCAGCTGGTCTAAAATCACCTTCACTTTGGCGCAGTTTGTTGGCGCTTAAATGAAATTGATGGCACTTGTTCAGTTGCCGTGCGCTGTCTGTATGTATGTATGTGTGCAGTTATGCGCCCTTTTTGTGTGGTGCCTGCATTTCTTTGTTGTACATTGCGCTGGGTGTCAGCAGGCGCTTGCGTCGCACTGATTGTTAAATGTGGCGCCGTGTGGCATTTAGTGACGCCGCTATAGCGCGCTGATTACTCTTGCAATTTTTTTCACTTATTGCCATTGTGCTTATTGTTTTTGTTATTGCTTATGCTATAAGAGTGTTGATGGCGCTATTGGCATTGCAATTACTTAGCGCGTACCGATTTGTGTACATACGTAATTGACGGTGGGCCCTGACGCATTGAGTAATTGCCATTGAAGTTGATGAACCTTTGTAGTTCAAGGCATAGTTGAACATGTGGTATTTGTTCCTTTACACCTTTGCGTTCTTTCAATTAAGTTAATTATTAAAAAAACATTTAAATTATTAAAATATGAAGTGTGGTTTTTAGTAGGGGAACGCGTGTTTGTAGTAAAGTCTTAGGCCGGAAACATAGTTGAGCCGATAAGGTATGAAAAGAAAATATGGATAACAACTTGGGTCTGTTCATGTCTTCGTCTTTAAAGCATGCCTCCACTGAAATTGGTAATAAATAGTAACAGGATCTGTGGTTTAACTAGAAGGAGACGCACAAATTACTGTTGTTGCTTCTTGATATGTATACATAGTACAATTTTAGGTTAAAGTAAATTCTAAAATTTTGCGAGCTTACTTTCTCTGAAACCTAAGCAAAGTCGAAATTTTTTTTTGTTAATCCCTACTTATCAAGAGCTGCGATTTCGCTATTTTCCCGGAGTAGTTGATCTATACAGCACTATATAGCAGATTTATCAGCTCTGTACTTGTTCGCATATTACCGTAACTAAAACCCATTATAAGTTTTCTAAAGCTATCAAAAAATATTTCATAACTATTTCAATCCAGATACCTGCGATTTGACTTGTTACCATGGTATCTCTCGCGAACAGTAGCGCTCGCCGTGACTGTTAGGCAAAATAAGTATTCTGAAGCTATCAAAAAAGATCTTTCGATCCAATTATCATCGAGTTGATCTCTAATCATGGTAACTTTCACGAAAATTAAGGCTTATGCAACCTACTGACTTATGTTTTTACAAGAGTCAGGTTGCTAAAGAACCTTAGTGTAGTTCATAGACTTTATTTTCAGCTACATTTTCCTTGCTAAAGTTAGAATAGTTCAACGAACCCTGCTCTAATAAATGCATGAGTATAAAACAAAGAACTCTCTGCGTGAGACCTCAACATCATCTCATCATTTTACCAGCTCTCAAAGATCATTCTCTAGCATCGTTTCTAGTTTAATTAGCTGATTTATAAATACCATACTTGTATATATCCAAACGGAGTAAATATTGTAAAGGTTTTCAGTTATTGATCGCATCCAACTTGTTGGTTAAGTTTAAGAAGTAGCGTGTTTAATCGACATGACGTTAGTTTGCAGTGCAAAATCAAGAGATCCTTCTCTGACAACAATTCAAATGCAGGTCTATAGGTTATTGTACCGCTGTATCCACTTTTAAACGGAATGATGAGAAACTTTAGTGCTTTGAAAATGTGCGAGAACTCATATCAGCTGAAAAAAGAAATGTGGCTATTACCAGATGCTAGCTGAGAGGGGTTGAAAGTGTGATTAAGGTCGAGATAGAACCAAAAAAAAAAAATGATTGTGGTTAAGGAACATTTGCAATTAGAGTGAGAGAGAGTGCTTTTGAGAGTCATAGGTAGAAAGAGGCATTTAACGATAGTATACAGAGCTTAGGGGCTATTAAAGGAAGTTTGTGAGAAAAACTACAGAGTACTAAGGTAACTGTAAATACCAAAAAAAAAACAGTAAAAAGTCTGAAAGTATGACTGCGAGTGTTGTAGTTTTCAATGTGGAATTTAAATGATACAATTTATTTATATTTAATTTTTATTATAAACCGATTGCACTTTTAATGAGTTTAATTTTTATTTGAAATTCCACTTTGCCCACAATTTTCAAATGTCTTTTTTGCTTTCGAAATTCTTTCGAACGCCAAATTGCTTTTCAATTTACTATACCGTTATTTCTGATTTTCAAGCACCACAATTACGCTAATAAAATGGCAAACACCCACTATTATTAAATTATATACGAAATAAATCTCAGAAAGACGCTAAACACAAAGGCACAACAACAATTCGTCAGTCTAAATAGAAAACAAAGATCTAAATCAAATTAAGAATTACCAAAATATTTCCAAAGTGCCGCAGACGTGAGGGCGTTTAGATCAAAACTTATAACAAAACAAACGCAGAGCCAAATTAAGTAGACGATTGCACTCGCACTCGTTTTTTTCTTCGCACAATTCGTTAAGGTAAACGCCATTCGCTGACGTCGGTGACTTTGCTCCAATTAAAGTAATTCTTTTTTCTACTTCAAATTTTGCGAAATAAGTCACGGCAACGGCGTTGGAATGCCATCAACCGATGAGTTGAACGATTTCGAAATGTTATGGCAGCGCAGTGCAAAAAAGTGGAGGTGGCGGCGATTGCGCTGTCATGCTAAATCATCAGCGAAGCTAAGCACGAACGGCGCAGACGAACATTAACTGCACTTACCGATAACCGACAGTCGTAAATGACGTCGATTTTCGAGTTGAAAACATAAACAAAAACACATAATTAGCATTTCAAAACGGGTAATATAAGAAAAAATATGCATTCTGTTGGGTTTTTCGGCAGGCAGGTTTCAGCCCGCCACGAAATATGCTAAAACAACGAAAACGACAACATTAACGAAAGTGAAGTACCTGAAATATTTGTTAAGCATTAGCGCAATAAAAAAAAAACGGATTTTACTTTTTTTGCGCCGGTTTTTGAACGCCGCCGACGCCGCCTTCGAAAGTTGCCGCTGGCAAGTCTTCTTTCTTTACCTTTCAATCTTTGCATGTAGAAGAAATGTGCAGTTATGAGGCTTTTAAGCGTTCTTCATGCGTGAGAGAATTCTTTCGGTATTGTTTTGACGTGTGTTGGCAGATTTTTGATAGCTGTCTACTGACAACGGTCATTCGTCACACATGCGTTCGGTCGGGCGAATGTAAAGCGTGTGAGCTGCGGAACCCACGCCACCAGCAAACCGTCTTTGCTTTTTCTTCATTCCCGAAATTTGTTTTTGTGTTATGCCATTACGTTCAATATGAGCTTATTATCGTTGCATTTTTATGACTAATTTTCTCATAATTTAGCTACTGTGCGGCGGTTGTCAGATTTATAATTTTTTCACTGCCGAATAAATATTAATATTTTTTTACTCCAATGATGAGTAAATTACCTCTCGACGAGTTTTTTCTTTGTTTGATGTTTACAAAATACAATCTGCTTACTTTTTAAGAATTTGAGATCACTGTATGGATATAATAGTCTACCGATTCGGCATGGTTAGTGTAGACTCTTTTACGTATTTAGACACATTATGTCTTTGCATGAGATCTTCTGAGTTTTGTATAAATATCGCTTCCAAAGATACTCAAGTTCAAGTTCACCCTGCCTTTTACCAATACCTTAACTCTGTTACGAGATCAATCACTGCTATGGCGAGGTCTGTGTGTGTTCTAACAAAAATTTTCTAAATTCGGCAGATATACAGTGACAGTTTTTTTTTTTGCCTCGAACTGAAGCATAGCTAGATCTAGAGAAAGCAACCCTGTTTAATTATCTGGTATGATGTTGTCAAAAGCTGAATCGTAGCTTGAAACCGATCTGACGTCCTTTCTTTTTAATTAAAATATTACCAGTTTTATTCTCGAGATAAGCGCAAGCGCAAGCTTTCGGTTTCGTGTTTAACTTAGAGATCAGCTAAGAGCTATTCCTACAAGTTTTATGTCAATATTTGTAATACTTTTCAGGTCTTAAATCCCTTCGTCGTCCATTAATTTTGGAATAATTATAATGGTCGAAGTCTCTTCCACTAAACTTCGGTCTTAAAATTTTGTGTAGTCTATTAGACTTCTTCTACATAATTCTCAGATTTTTGCACACGTAGATATTAACAAAGCTTTCACGCTGCCTTACATTGTCTACTAACTCTGATTTGTCTTATCCTTAGTTAGATGGTAGGAGTAGTTTTCAAGCTCTTGGAAATTTTTACTATTGAACCTCAATGACAATCCTGGACTTCGATAAACTTGCTACATCTATCATTCCTATCATCCGTTATAAAGTTAACAAACTCAGCTGATAACTTAGTAATATCGAGTTTCTTCGGTCCGGTATCACCGATTCAACACACTTGCCGAATCATTGCCGACGGCGTCACCATAATTATTCTCTTTGACTGATAGACCGATAACCATTCAATATTGATTACTTTGACCAACAAAAATCATTGTTCTTAGCAGTTTTCTTCGGTATATACATTCTTCTTCGAAAAGAGAACCGACGATAACGGAGTTAAGATTGCAAAAACAAGGAGAACATGGACTAGGCAGAACCTACATCTTGTAATCTTTTTTTGTGCCAGAAACGTATTTTTAAAAACAAACATTCTTCCAAGTGGCTCATTCGAAAAAGAAGAGGCCACTTTACCGGAGTTATTGTTTATAATCTTATATATCTTTAGAACATTCGAAGCCACCAATCGCTTCATCTACTATCAATTCTTCGCCAAATTAAGTATTCAACGACGCCTCTGCTATTTCACACACGAACGCTGTTGTTTCTCAGAAGCCGATAGCATCGCCTTTCCAAGTACTGCCACCCACTCGAGTCGCCATTTTTTTTCACATCGCTAATTATTACAACACATTTGCCACATTTCCCACAGTCAATACGCGCATTTGTTGCAATTTTTAAGGAAATGCAAACGCAAAATGTGAAGTGCGACAGGCAGGCCGCCAGCCAGCCAGCTACCCAGCCAACCAGTCAAGCCATGCAGCGCCTTTGCGTCGCATGGAAATTATTAGCTGATGATTGGCGCCTTCAATGCGAAATGCAAACGCAATGCAACGCTGCTGCCGCGACTGCCAACCAACGAGCGAGCGACCGGCCCATATGTTTAAAATTCAGCAATCGCGCCGCTAAACAGCGTACGCATCGCACATGCATATACACGCGCGTCGCAACGGTGATGCACTGGTGCATGCGTGCAATCGGTGCGCTTGCAGGCGCGTCACACGAACACGAATGCGCGCGAGCGCTCGTATAAGCAAATATAAATTATACGCAAACATTGTAAATTAGCACGTAATTGCGTATAATTTACAACATTTCGATTGTTACAAACGCACGAGCTCACGAGTGCGGCGGCAATGGCGGGATGGGAGTGCGAATTTTCCACGCTGACGCTTGTGTTGCTGTTGTTGTTATTAATATTGGCGCTGTATGGTGTTGATTTGGTTGTCTCTCATATTCATTTGCTGAACGCGCAAAACGACATGCAGCAACAACAACAACACCATCAACGTTTGCGCGTCTACATGTTATTGCCATTGAGGCTGCGAGCACACACACACTCACACACATGCGCGCACGTATATACAATATAATATGTGTGTGTGCGCGCTTGTACTCATTTGTAAGTAATTGATTGCTGGAATTTAAATTGACACATAGGTGGCGCATGCGTGACGCATTTGCCCTTGTTCCCGGCGACGATGGAGCAGGCGTGCCAGGGTGGCGGCAAACGCAACAACAACAACACAACCAACGCCAATTCTAGTAATTGTTGACTCCTCAATTGCTGCTTGTCCTACACTTTGTTGTTGCTATTGCTTGTGCGTACGTGTCGCTTGATTCGCGTTGCATGTAATGACATTTGGCGCCAATTTAATGCATTACAATAACATTTAATATGACATTTAAGTGACATTAAGAATATTTTATTGATATGTTGGGCAGTTTGTTGCTACAACAACCAACATTTAACGGCAATGCAGCAAGAAGCACATGTATACATTGTCGACAACCTGCAAACTGCGCGTTGTGAATTGCAATAGCAACAACAGTAATAGTACTTTGTTGCATTTTATAGCTCACTTTCCCCGATTGCACTTGCGTGCGAGCCGACCGAGGCAGTTGTGAATGAGTTGGGTTTCTTGTATGATTGTATGCATAAAAGTATATAGTTAGGCGTATATTTTTAACGACGAAAAGGTATTGTCAATGTTGAGCTTTAATTCGAACTTAACCTTACTTTGACATTTGTTGATTTTCTGTGTGGACCACTGACGAATATTAGTTCGGGCGCTTGGTTCAGCATATCGCATCTTCCGTAACATAAGCATATTCATTGCCTCTAATCATTTAAGTTTCAAATACCATTTCGGAAAAGCTTATCGTTTTTTGTTCAAAGTTTGCACGTTCTGCTCTTCACTGATCTGAGATCGTATTAGATACCGTGCTATTGCAGCGCAAATGTATAGAAATGACTTCTACCAAATACACAAAAAATATATAATTAAGATATAAATTAAGAACTATTTCTTAATATCGATTTCTACCAAAATTATGGTTTTGAAATTGAAAATATTCAATTATTTTTGCCTTGCAATCTGAAAAATTTTGGCGATATTAAACCCAACGCAAAATCTTTTAAAATCCCGCACTCTCCGATTTTATGATCATAAGAATATAATTGGAACGATAAAGCTGACGGATTCTTTACGGATAGAGTATTTTTTTAATGAAACTAAGGCAAACACAAAGCTGTGCATATGGTTGAAAGCATTATGAGTGTATTCGAACCCAGAGTAATGAAATGAGAACAAACATCTCTTAAATAGCTTAAGACAAAACGTTTTCTGACTTAACGAACCAACTACCGCATACTGTTCCTTTTGAGAGTTTTCTTCGAAAATATGACTCTTAGACTACTCCTTTTTAGAACTTGTTTCAAAAATAATATTCCAAGACTTGTGATCCCGAAGAAAAAAGTAGAGAAATAGTACTAGTCCCTCGTCAAATATTCAGATTAATTTCGAATATATAAAAACGATATCTCCCAGTCGATTATATAAAGCTATCGAATTCCTTGAAAATAATCTATATCACTATATGATAAAATCGACCTTTTTCTGGGTATTGATCTAACCCAATACCGTTCCGTTTTTCAAAGTTAGCCTCCGAAGTTCGAGATTAAGCTTATTGAAAATATTAATGTCATTAGTAGAGTGTGAGTTCCTAGAAAGTAGAAACATGGACATCATCCACATTTTTTTTCTTATTTCAGTGGTGTATAACATTTTTCGTTTATATAACAGGTGGTTTTGGAGATCAAACTAGAATCTTCGTAAAAAATTGTAAATGCTGGCCTGACTTTGAAATCTTAAAACATCAATTTATCGAAAAATGCAAAAAAAAAACCAAGAAAAAACGCTAACTTCGGTTGCACCGAAGCTATAATGCCCTTTACAAATATAAAAATTTTCTATACAAGAACCTTGATTTGGATCGGTCGTCGGTCAAAAAGACGTGTAAAAAATTTCAGATCGGATTATTTTACAAGCTACGTGACAAATATATAAAAAATTTTAAAAACATCAAAGCTGATTTCAAAAAATACACTATGGGGTTTATCCATGAGTATGTAATCTCTGTTAAAACCCGTATAAACTGTAATAAACCGTTATGAATAGCCGTGAGCCAACATATCCACTCCATTCATGCACTTCCTGCCAATACAAACCGTTTTTTTTTTACCGTTATATAAATAACTACAACTGGTTTGCAAACTTCTCTTGCCAAAATTTTATTTCCCATAACCTTCTCAAATTGGCCGAAAATGTCGCGCTGAGTATATTTAAGGAATATGTCATAAAATTGATATCAACTTATGTGATAAGCATATTTTCGTGGCGTCAGTGGAACTTTCGCAAAAAGAAACATTTTCAATTACGGAGCCACACGCCCACTTGTCACTTAATTTATTCTTCGCAATTCGCAACCACCTCGACTGTTTGCATGAGTGTTGGAAAAAAGTGTCAACCGCAAGGCGTAAGCCTTACCTCAAAGAATTAATATTCAAAACAAAAATGCCAAAAAAATGTAAGTAGAATTTTATCTTAATTAACGAAAAATAATAACACATGCCGCCTTTCAGCTGTTTTGATGTCGCTTATCTTCACGCCACACTGCGTAGCTACAAAATGTGCTTTCTTGCATTCTTATTAACTGCTGTATATTTTGACATATGTACATACACATGTATGTATATGTTGTTGTAGCTGTTGTATGTTAAACATCTGTATTTCTAAATGGTTTTGTAGTCAAGTGGCAAGTGTAAAGTTACAATCGTGAAGCACTCGCGGTTGCCTTACGCGCACATATAAAAATACAGTGGACGAGAAAAGTTTTCCTACAAACAAAATACAATATGAGTTTTCGAATTCCGACAAAAACATTAGAGTAGACTTCTTTGAAAATGGTAAAAAGTGGCACGATAATAAGCAATATGGGTTAAATGAGAGGATTATCGCCGAAACAGAGACAAATTTTGGTCAATTTTATTCATAACGAAGAAAAAAACATTAACTTCGGCTTCACCGAAGCTATAAAAGCATTCATAGGTTCAGCTTGGCTTTGATCGCTCAGTTTGTATGGCAGCTATATGCTATAGTGACCCGATCTGAACAATATATTCGGAGATTGTAGGCTTAGCTGATAATCTATGTCAAATATCGTGAGGACATCTTGTCGAATAAAGTGGTTTTTCATACAAGGATATTACTTTGATCGATCGGTTTGTATTACAGCTCATATATGCTATAGTGATCCGAACGTGTGCAAAATCAAAGATCCATATCTCAAAAACTGAGAGCTAATATACACGTGAAATATAGACTGACGAACAGACAGACATATGGACAAGGCTAAATCGACTCCCGCTGATCATTTAGATATGCATACTTTTCTTCCGGTCTGCGATTCTTGTCTGAATACTTTTTTACTTCTATATCAGAACACACACACTTCACCTTATTTGTGCACATTTTTACTATAATTTTTTTTTATGGCTTAGTAGCCGCTTGTAAGTTGGTGGGAAGGTGTGTTTTAAGCGCAAATATTAGCCCCCAAGAACATCTGTGTGTGTAATAATACTTAAACGCTTATTGTTTTGACTGGTTTTTACAATTACTCTTCATACCTCTGTTGACTCTACCAAATACTTAACTTCTTGGTTTTTACTACAAATAATTACACAACAGGTGAAATAAACTATAGTAAACAATGAAAAATAACATAATAATAATATTCTCATAAGCATTATGTGACAAAGCGTTTAATAAAAATGAGTATAGAGTGCTAACTCCGACTCAATTATGGTTGAAATAACTTTTGTTTAAAAAAAAAGGAAAATAATAGTCAATATATTCTTCAGAATAGTAGTTGAGTACAAATATGTAGTTTTGCGCGAATTCTTTCATTATTTCTTTAATATATATCATAATATGCGGTATAAAGTATACCAGATTGGGGATGAAGACTTGTGGAATGCTTCAAACTACGATATGCTGAAAAATCATGTACAATCAATTTTATAAAGGAAAATCATACAGTACTCGATATTTACACTATAAGACCCTCCGGTAGTACGGATGTTCTCATTTTCGATAAATGAGAGAAGGTGTTGACAGATTGCAATCATTATTTAAACGAAAGTTCCATATTTTGATTTCTTGGTTGATGTCTCGGCTAACTATTATAAATTCAAGTAAGCTGAACGCTTAGAAAAGGTCTTTACTTTGGGCGTGCTTTTTATACGACTTTACATTTTTAAAAAATGGTATGATGATTTAATAGAAATGTTATGAACTGGGATGAGATGGGACTAGTATAACCGTTTCTGAGATAAGACATGTCAATATCGTTTTATGTGCGTGGCAGTTGTCCGATTCCTCTCATACACAGTACCAAATTCAATCGTCTCACGCTCCTGATGATTTTAACATCCTTAGTACTAACTATATAAATTAGTTAGGTGAACATATATATGTGCCACAAGTTTTGATCGTATAAATATATAAAATTACTAGCTATAGTAGAAGTAAAAAAAAATCTTGTTTTCGATTATTTTAATGCTTTCAGTTCTTGGTAAATAATATTTTTATTAAATAAACGTTATTTCTCTTTTATTTCAGGTAAGAACGGTGCTGTTTTTTTTTAGTGGTAAGCTGTAGTATACGAATAAGTGGTAAGTGAATTTTGAGGATATTTTCATTTCAAAGTTCTATGAAACAAATAATAAATAACTCAATTATTCGTAGAATTTTGATGCTTAAAATCTATTACAAAATTTTTAAATATGTAACATAATGACAAAGTGATGTCTTTGAAAATCTTTAAAATCCTAGATTTTTACAAAAAATCTGTCGGAATGGCCAAGTCAAACCTCCTTAATTCGTAGACTTCCTAAGACTTCTTGTAATAACTATAGTTGGGGCGATATACTGAATTTAATATATTGGCGATTGGAAATCTTATCCGTAAAAAAATATTGTTTTATGCTAGCTTTTCAAAATTATGTACTTCTACACTGTGATCCCTTATGAGAACCAAAATCAGGCTTAGCCTTCCTTACCGAGACTAAATAATGCTTTTTAAAATCACATCATGTTCTTTTTCGTTATAGGTGAGTCCTATAGATATACATAAGATGTCAAAGACTATTGTGATTGTGGTAGGATTTTTAATCTGATGTATAACAAATTCCAGTTTTCTTGCACTTCATGTCAAGCTCTACTTTGATATACTATGAGTAGGGTATATTAAGTTTGCCACGAAGTTTATAATACCCCGAAGGAAACATCGGAAACCCTATAAAATATTTACGTATATAAATGATCAGCATGGCGAGCTGCGTCAATTCAGCCATGTCCGTCTGTCTGTATATACGCGAACTAGCCCCTTAGTTTTTGAGATATCGATCTGAAATTTTGCCCACGTTTTTTTCTCTCCAAGAAACTGCTCATTTGTCGGAACTGGCGTTATCGGATCAATATTGCATATAGCTGCCATACAAACTGAACGATCGGAATCAAGTGCTTGCATGGAAAGCTTTTTCATTTTACGAGATATCTTCACGAAATTTGGCATGGGTTCTTGTCTAAGGCAATATAAATCTCCGAAAAATCGTTAATCAGAAATTTTATGAGTGAGATGTTAGCCTTTGCTTCGAGCGTTTTGAATGAGTAGGGCAAGATATTGCACATGTTCGCTTTTCAATTACATTTTTCTTAGAGTTGAAGGTGTTATCATAAGTTGTGCGGAGGCAACTTGAAGCCTCTGGGACCCGCCAGAAAAGCTAGACAAAACTTTTAGCAAAGGTGTAAGCGCCAATTGCAAGTATATATGTTACAGACATGCATTTCCAATCATCACCAACTGTTTTGCCGCATTGCTGTGTTAATTTTTATTTATTTGATTTTTGTTGTTGTTTTAATTATTATTGCCACTGAGTCAACCTTTAGCAGATATTAAACAAGTGGTCTGCAGCGAGATAAGCAAAAGCAAAATGTATATATATCTGTTTATATGTATGTGCGTGTGTGTGTCTGTGAGGCAAATAATATGCGTACGATAAACGCTCAGAATAGCTCGGCAACAGCAACAGTTGTTGCCACAATTGTATGTATGTGTGTGTGGAATGTTTCCATTGGCGCCACATTTCAATTAAGCACAACAATAACACATCAATTGCAGCAGCAGAGTGCAATCGGCAACAGCAAGCGACGTCAGTCCGTCCGTCATTCATTTCTGCAATCGGCGCAGTCAGCAGGCAGGCAGACATCAGCAGCAGCAGCAACAATCGATCGATTGCCATGCCAATTACAATTAGAATGCGCAACTGAATGGCTGATTGACAGGCTGTGTGGTAGCTTGGGTTTGTGGGCTGTGGGCTGAGCAATCGCGTCACAGTGCGTCGGACAAGCTGACGATTCTGCTTGACAGCCATGTCATACAATTCGAGAATTTTATTTAATTTCGCATTATTTAATTTTGTTTTTTTTTTGCACATCTGTATATTTGTATGTGTGGCGCATTCCATTCGTTGCAGTGCCGGAAAAAATGCATTTAGCACATCAGCCTAGGAAGAGGAGGGGTGGAGAATGCAAGGGAGGGGGTGTGTTGTCATTTAGCGCATGTTCGGTTAGGTTAAGTTTGTGTGACATGAGCGCGTTGTCGTCGTTGTTGGCGTTGTCGCCCCGTCAACTGTCGTGTGTTGTTTTGACATTTAGCTAGCTAATAAACAAATTTTCAGGAATTACCGTATTTCGCATGAGAATGCAATAATTAATTTGCAATTCGTGATCAAATGATTTGGTAATTTCTTGAACGAATGTGCGCATATTAATCAAATGGACTATGTAATGTGTTGTGGGATTTTCTTAGTTCTTAGAAACGTGCAAAAAATTGGCAGTATGTGTTGCTGACTAAATAGAGTTAACAGGCGACCGCGCTGCCTTCGTTTAAATAATAGAATGTTTGAAAGAGATGTGTCACGGAAAAAGAAGACAAACCTCACCTATCAGGTTCGCATCTGTTTCTCCCTACCATAGATTTTCCTAAATATGTTCTGTCGCACACATTTTTCATCCACATTAGAAACCTTCTCGTCGTCCTTTCGAATGACGATCTAGGTCAGTCTACCGTCCTTTACATCAGCAGCCTTCTATGCTGAAGCTGAAACTATTTGTAAATTTTATGGACTACTACAACAGCTCCTCGTCATTCCAAAATCGAATTTTGCAGGGAAGTACTTCTGACATGGATCACTGCGTCGCTGAGTATACTCTTAGTAGTTTTTCCTTAGCTCACTTACAGACGATGAAGTTGGAGCGGTACGAAATTGTTAGAGAAGAGGCGCAGTGAGCTTTTTTGCGGATTGCTCGAAGCTGAGAGGGAAGGTTGAAGCGAGAGGTTTCTGTACGGAGCTCTCTGTCAAGCTTAGTGTCAGGCTAACGAATCGCTGCACTGCTTTTCAAGCAGAAGCGCCTACCGTTAAGGTAGCACAACGACCATACTCGTTCACTATGCGGCCCATAGTCAAGCAGAAATCGCTGGAAACTGTAAAGCCGATAAGCTCACAAGAGACCCTTGTCCTAATTACATCTTCTTCAGAGCGAGCTCGGTCTTCGTTAACCTCTAGCGTTCTAGCGCTAGACCGATGTATCTCGTGTGAGTTCAGTAAGGATTGGTCAACAACTACATCTTGTGCGACTGCGGAATCCTTCTGACCTAGAGTAGAACGCAGGAGATCGACTGAGCAAACTACTTGTCCCTAGCAAAGGTTCATCTTGCTGAAATCGTTTAAGTTCTTACTGGACATTGTTCAATAAGCATACATGTAACAGGTAGCAGGTAAGGCTAAAAAAATTTGTCGGACGCAAATTTGTAAAGTTGTATGGAGAAAGGTGAGGTTGATACATTTCGATACTTTCTCCTCGGTCGTTCAGCTTTTGAAACACTGAGGTTGAAACATCTCTGCAGTCATACTTTCGGCGAATTAGGTTAAATAGGCGAAATTAAGAAATTTGTGGGTCAGGCTAAAAGTGTTGTTAGATTTTTGAGTGTCTTAAGGTTCAATATTTAAAAGGTTTAGGTATCACAGCGGACCGACGCTCTCAGCTGTTCGAGTCAGAGCCTTATTGGCTTTAGTCAACATGCATTTGAATCGTTGAAAGTTAGAGAGCCGATACCAAACTAATAATATTTCAGTAATCAGGTAACCGGTTTAAGAATCTTTACTACTTCATACTTTTTTAATATATTGGATTATGATTCCAGTTTGTGAGATGCGTTTCTAAACCTTCAAAGTGGTTCTAGTTAACCGTTTTTTTTTTTTGTTTTTGAAGTTTTGAAGGGTACTTAATAAAGCAGTACAATGACGTACACGCCGAGCGGTATTACCATATAGACAACGAATTAAAGTCGAAAACATTAAAATTCTATCGATAAATAATCTGAAAATAC
Source organism: Bactrocera oleae (assembly GCF_042242935.1). Classification (NCBI taxonomy): domain Eukaryota; kingdom Metazoa; phylum Arthropoda; class Insecta; order Diptera; family Tephritidae; genus Bactrocera; species Bactrocera oleae. The sequence goes on along the minus strand of NC_091537.1, from coordinate 5,374,412 downwards.
TCGGTGTTGCTGCTGTCAGTTGGTCTTGCTCATTCCACAAACGACAGTGCTTATAGCGTCTTCAGATCGCTAGAGAATCAACCTTGAAGGGACTTGCTTGAAGCTGAAACGACTCTCATAAACATTGAGTTGAACTTCCTGGAAAGCACACATCGACTTTGATACTCTATATAAAGAAAATAAGAAATTCTTACAAAATAGTCCAGCGTACAGAGCTGGGTACCAACATGTCAGTAACAAACAGCACAATAATATTTTCGAGGTTATAAAAAACCTATTATGATAAAAAATAATTGGTGTATGATTTCGCTCATTTGGATGCCTAAGTCAATTTGACTACCAAAAAATTATCTGCAACACAAATATTTCTTGAAGAATTACTCTAACTACTCTAATACATAATTTCTCAAGATCAAAGGGCTGCGCGCCAGTTGTGGCGCCACGAGGCTTGAACCACATACTCATATGTCTCAACAGACGACCGGAAATCGCTTCTGACATTCGCGAGTATTTTCCATAAAGAGAATAAATAAAACTATATTACCGTTATGCTAGATTTGGCTCATTAAATTTCATCAATTAGTTCCACTTTTCATGCGTTAAGCGACCGCAAACATTTCATTTATCAACGCAGCCAAAACCCCCAAACCCGAGACGAATTCTATTTTTCACCAGCGTAAAAATTCGCAGAAACATTTCAAAGCAAGCGCACACCTCGCGCCGAAATATGCAAACGAACTCGTTGAAACCAATAAAATTATGCAATTAAAAGTGTCGGACATCTGTTGCATGTAAAATAAAAAGGAAATAAGACTGGCATACCGCCGGTGGCAGCCAACTGTGCCGGGCAGCGTGAAGTGTGCGCCATGTCTGTTCGTTTGCGAGGCTGTGTGCCGAAAATCGGCGCACACCAGCAGACATTGCACTGCAACGCCGTCGCACCAAAAGACACAAGGAAAGACGGTGGCAAAAATCGAATGAAATTTACTATTCAAAAAAATGCACCGTTTAAATTTAGATTCATATCGTGGCTGTGATTTTATTTTCACTCAATTCTTTTTCGCTGCAACTCTTTTGCACTCTTTTTTATACACGGTTGCATTTGATTTTCATTGTTGAGCGGTCGCAGCTTTTTCAGCCGACAGCAAGCCAACAGGCCGACGCTCAACAGCCGGCGGGCTGCTACCGCTAAAATATTTGCCGTTTCAGGCAACCCGACAACAAATGAACTTTTGCGTAATTTCACTGCTGTCTGCGGCCGCGGCTGCGTCAGTGGCTGTGGTTGTGGCTGCATGTTGTTTAGGCCGCCACATCTAATGGCTTTGTACCGCGCCGCATTGTGCCAAATGGTGGCCAAAGAATAGCATTTGGCTGGCGTGCTGGCTGACAGTTGGCGGCCGACGACATTAGGCGCAACGCTTAAATTGCGTTCGTTTGTGCAACAGCCGGCCGGATTCGATCGTTCTCGCGGTCGTTGGTCGCTGCTTGGCGGCCAGTCAGCGCCATGCATTTTTCTAAATTGGTCGCACTTTGGTGTTTGGTCGTGCGGCCACATAAAAAAATCGCAACTAAACAATGACAACAATAAATGTGATGGAATTGTGCGAAAGATTATGGGTGTCGAGTGGAGACGCAATGCACTGTAGTTTGTTGCGTTAGTAAAATGTGACAATATATTAATATAATATTATATTTGAGTAAGATCCATATTTCCTTACTTGATCATTCAACTTTATTGAATTTTAGTTAGGTTTCATCCATCTCTTAATCCTATGTATATAATTCTCAGCTGGTTAATTATTCCAATTCTACATCATTATCAGGGTAAACTGTCTTTCCTTCATTACGCTGTTTATAACAGTCTAAGTGTGATTCCACCGCAATACTGTGGGGTCAACCATTTAACCTAATCTATCCTCCATTACACTCTGTCATAACATCCTGCCCGAGGCATATATCGGAATTGTTCCAAAATAGCTTTAATATTGTTCATCTACTTTTCACCTATTAGATTTGCCTTTCATTCTTCTAGACTCGCCAAAGAAAATATAAAAAAAATAGATTATATTATCGTTCACTTATAAAAATATCTCATTAGTCTTGAACTTTCAAGGTTAAGACCCACATAATAGAAGCTGAGCAGATACTACTAGACTACTGTTACAGCAAAAGACATGAATTTCCATCTTAAAGTAATACGAAAGTGACCTCATAGTGGACGACAGTATTATTTTTGGAGCGGCTTCAAGGATGCTTTAAAATACATTTTTGATTCTTTATTGGTCGTAAAGCTGTCGTTTACCCAAAAGTAAAAACTTTTAAAAAAATATTTTTTTTTTATTACTTTTTCTCAAATTGTACATGATCTCTACTAAGCTCTCTAGTTTTCGAAAATAAAGTTGTCGAGTAAAATTTGTACTTCAGAGTAGTGGTCTTTGTACTCTAAGCCAAAGGTGCTTAATATATACGTCGTTTGACTCCTCACAATAACTCGGGCTCCTCTAAGCTCCAAACATTGCTATTTCGAAAGAACAGAGTAGTATTGGATAGAGTAAGCTTCACTTCCTAAATAGTTTTTGGGACTTTGTACATTCTTACAATAAAAAAACGTCTTTCAAAAATTTTGTTCACAGACACAATCCAGTAAATTGGGTTAGGCAGCTTCTTTGGGATATATATCAATACCGGAACGACGTCTTTATAGCTAGTATCTAAAGAAGCCCGCCAAAGAGGTATTCTTTCAATGGATCTGTCGAAGAATTCCTTTAGAGACACAATTCTAAAAAATGGGTCTCTAGGTGGGATATATAAACTATGGAACGAGATATAGAAAATACCCTCTATGACTGCTCGCGCACCTTCGATAGAGGAAAAGTACCAAAACCTTTCTACAAATCGCTCAATTCTTTTTCGTTGATAGCGCAACGAATAAAGAATGCAAATTCGGAACCTTTTTAACCATTTGAGTGGCACTGTAGCGCAACGGCTGGCTGGGCGCACCGGACTTTCGTCGACACTCAAAGCAAATGAGCAAGAAATGCAAATGTCGAAACACAGACAACTGGCGCAGCGATGTTGTTGACGTTGTTAGCAGCAGGCCGACGGCCGTGGACAGCCACGCCAAAGCGGGCGTGTGTGTGTGCGCGAATATAGGCTGGCTATAGCTGCGAGCGAGCGGGCGGACAGCAGCGGTAGTGATTTTAGTTAGACATATGGCTACATAAGCCGGCTGGCGCGCGGCTGTTGACTATGCAACAAAGAAAAAACAATTGCCAACAACAACAGCAAACCGCATAATGGCCATTTGTGACCGTGTCTGTATATAGGTATGTGAGAGCCGCTTGCTTCTAAGCACAACAAAGTGGCAATGTGCAATTTGAGGAATTTTCGCGCGGTGCGTGTGTGCGAACAATGCAACGTCTGTCCTCTATTAGTGCAACATGCCATACGCACGCATGTGTACGTGTGTGAGTGTGCGATAGGCGCCAACTGTGGCTGGCTGCCACACGCATGCCCCACCGCTGTCTGGCGCCCGCGTGTCCATGTCCGCGTGCACGGTGCAGATTGGGCGCCAAATGTGCGGCAAAAGAATTAGAAATAAGTCAAGAAGTAAAGTATTTCGATTTTTAATGCCGCGTAAGGACGCTAGAGCGCGCCGAGGAGATGCGCGGCGGTAGAGCGCCAGACGTGCAGGCAGATGAGGCGCATTAGGAGCGAGATTATGCACTTTCTTCGGTTTTCTTTGCTTTTTGTAGACTTTTTTCTTGCACACATTTGTTTTTATTGTTGTTGCGACACTTGTAGAAAGTAAGAATGAATGCAGACGTGACAGAAATTACAACAGTGCAAGTACAATCACAAGAGAAGGCAGCCAGAAGCTGTGCGGAGCACACCACACCGCGTACCCACGATGTTGCACGCTGGCGTTTTTGTTGTTGCCCACTGTGGCAACAACTATTATTAATAGCCGAACCAAAAAGGCAGCGAACATGGCCAAGATGGCAACCAGCTGTGTGCATAAATTTCACTTTTAACCGCAAAATGCGCTGACTATCTAGGCGCTACGCCTGTGAAAGCAATGCAATGCGGTTGGCTGGTTGCGGTTTCATTTTGCGGCGAAGCGCGGTGGCTGGGCTGTCATTGTGTCAAAAATCGCCATAATTGTCATAAATTTCAAGTGGACCGCAACAAAGCAAAGTATCGGGCAGCTGATAGACACTCATCAAATGGCGGCAACAAAAACAATAACAACAAAACAACATGAGTATCAGCAGCAGCAGCGGGAAGCGCTCACTCGGCGTCTGACTGCATTTAGTAACAATACGAGCAGCAGCATAGGCTCACAAATCAAATAATATTATTCTTCCTCCTTCCGGCCTCCGTGCTCGGTGGAGGCAATGTGCCGCGCCGCCGCTAGTATCACTATCATTGCTGCTTTATAACTGATTACTGTCAGGTTGCGTACAATTTATTTACAACGTTTTGTTGCTAACCAACAGCAGCAACAACAACAACATGTGAGCTTTGTTTTTCAGGCTCGCGAAATGTGTATACAGGGTGTCTCACAATTAGTTGGCTTTAATAGTTTAGAAAACATAGTTATTGGTTTTGTTTGCCGCGGATATAACAGCGGAAGCCTCTCTGAGAGAGAGACCACTAAAATTCAAGTGTTTCTCATAACTTACACATTTTGCCGCGACCTCGACTAGCGCGCTTACGTAAAGCCTCGATACCAAAGCATTGACGTAAAAGCAACTCGTAGTTACTACTTTCCGATGAATTAAGCGCCGTGTAGAGTACTGAAAGCTCTGCAAACCTTTTTTCGAGACATTTGCTAAGATAGTGTGATAGTCACAAAATGGGCGAGGTATATATTAACTGAAAATTTTCACGATGTTGGACTATTGTGTCAAATCAGGTGTTTCTGATATTCAGTTATGATGGAAGTCTCTTTTCAAGTTGGAAACTTTCAGTAACCCAAATCGTTTGGCTTGCGAAACAGCGAAATTTAAAGCGGACAATCACTATGAAGCATCGGTTTTTAGATAACTTATTTTGACCGAAATACAGCAAGACTGACTGATTTCTGAGATAACCCGAAATAACTGATCAAACGGTTCTGTTCTTCCTGAAAAAGTAAGAGTTAGGCAAATAGTTTTAACAATTTTCTATAACACCTTTCAAAAGATAATTTTGAGGAATCGGACGTAACAATAATTTATGAAAAATATTGCCTTCGCAGATGAAGCGCTTGCGCAAATCCCCAGAAAACCACTCTGTAGAGTAGAGTACATATAGGAAAACGAGCTTCGAGTTTGTTTCAATTTCAGACCATTCCCGTGACAGTGAAACAAACTACTCACAGCTTTCTTTGATTTGCCACCCTGTATCGCTTGATCCGTCAGCGCGGTCAGCAAAAATACACGCTAAAAAAGAAATATTTTGCGCTTCAAAAAGTTAAAACAGAAAAGCAGAAGCTTATAAAATCAATAAACAATCGCAGACAAAATAAAAGTACAGAAAAAGGGAAATACTTAATAAATATTTGTATTTATTTATTCATAATGCACGTGAGCTGGAAACGTAAGCGAGCGCTGTAGCTTGTAAAAACATTTAGTCATATTTGTAATATTGTACATTGACAATAAATAACAACAATCAATGTTGAAAGCAAAACAAAAACAGGCAGCATCACTCTCATACACACATAGTATATACCTACATATGTACTTACTGATTATCATAGACAAACAAATACCCGAGTAGTAACTAATAGGTTTTCATGCGACTGACACAATGTTTAATTATTTACCCGCGTACTATGGACAACATGTACCCCGGTATACATATGGTATATACTGACTGAGCTAGAATCCCCGCTGAGGTGTTAAAAATTAACAATTAAGTAACATGAGTTCGTGGAATGCGCTACGGGTATTTTCGCGTACGTTAAGACACAGCTTTTGAAATTTACTAATTAAAGTAAATGTGTTTTTCATTGTCGTTAAGCAGAAAATAATTTTTACTGCACGAACGTCGTTATCCCTTTAAAGATATGTGAACGATCTTAAACTGACGAGAGAGCTGCTTATAAGTCCGCTTATTTTTTTAACACATTTGCTCTACAAAGCCCTCAAAATATCAAGCAAGTTAGTTGAAGTTCGTATCGTTTTTGAGAGAGCGCGCCACTAATTAAGTCTATTAGTTGTGTAGTTAGGTCTAACGTTTAAAGGACATCATTACATTTTACAGCTTTTCGGATGTTTGGTTCGTGGGAAAAAAGGCTAATATCGATCATCATCAAATCCACTAAATGATTTTGTATAATTTAAAAGAATCAATGAGCTTTGAGTCGGGCTTATAATTATCGTAAACAATCCTGGCTTCTCCAAGCTTACCAAATTTAATTACATATTCAAATATTACTGTCGAAATATCTACTTGTATCCTCGGGAACATTTTCTCTACTGAGTTAATCGTCCGTTGGTCATTTATTCACCTAATAATTAAGGAGTTATTTATTCAAGCAGATTGTTCTAAAATTGTCCTATACTACAGCTTGCTAGAGGATAACTTACTCAATTCTCGTTTCACTTGCGGTTCACTATCATGACCAGTAAACCATTTAGCTTCGATCCTCCAGAAAAACTGCCATCGATCATGTCTAATATGTTACATATTTTTCTAATAGATGGCTCTGGTAATGTGTATCTCACGTTGGGTTTACGCTAATAAAAAAACTCCTCAAGAAGTTTTATGATTATGTGATTCATATGGTCTGGCCACGCAACTAATATCGGCAAAGTAAGTTACGATCTTTCTTCGATTCCTGATACTGTAGTAGCCAATTGCGCCTAATTTTGATTTCTAATAGTCCGATTGTCGAAAATATCGATAAAATAATGAACATCGTCGCGTCCGTCAAGACTTTGATGTCGGGGAAACACAAAATTTAAATAATGTTTAATACAAAAAGATACACGATTTATGGGTTCCACACGAGTTAATGCAAAAAAAAAATTCGTACCGAATTTCCATCGGGGAATTGCTATTAAAGCCCAACGAAATCCATGCACTTCTGAAGTGAAATATATTACTGGTGATTAAAAGTATTTCTTTTAGAACAGCATCACGCGAAAACAGTCATGGTCAAATCCAAGTGAACTCACGCAAACGATGGCTAAGTTAGGATTGATGGTCCGGACCTGTACTGTCAACGGTTGGACCGTTCTGAAGAAAGACATCGTCTTCCATCAAGGCAATGTCAGGTCACACATAATGATAGTGACTCTCCAAAAGCTCCGTCGGTCTACCTTGTAATTAGTAATTAATATCTATTCTTGTCTATGGTGAATGATTTTGCTGATGAACATTCGCCTCAAGAGAAGCTGTGAAAATCGACTGTTCGAGTTTTTTGGCAATAAGGACGAGGGATTTTATGAGAGTGGCATTATGAAATTATCATCAAAGTCGTGGTCGAACAGAACGGTGCTTCTTTAACCTAAATCGTATCTTTCTAACTGTGCTAAATAAAAAATTTAATTTTATGGCAAAATAATAGACTTCACTACACTTTTATGTATAAGGAACATGATAGATGTGGTTAGAGTTCTGTGACTGAAATAAAAGAAATCTAAAGAAACGTATCCAATATTTCTTTCTAATATGCTGATTGGTCAGTTTAAATGACAGCTATATGTTATAGTGGTTCGATCTGAACAATTTCTTCGGAGATTGTAGCGTTGTCTTGACAATAATCCATGCCAAATTTCGTGAAGATATTTTGTCAAATAAAAAAAAAAATTTCATACAAGGACATTACTTTTCATCGTTCAGTTTGTATGGCATTTATATGCTATATATTGTTCGATATGTGCGATATCAGCAAATGATTAGCTTTTTGGGGAAAAAAGAACGTGTGCAAAATTTCAGAACGATACCTCAAAAACTAAGATTTATAGACTAACGGCGAGGCAGGCAGACGAATTGGGCTAATCGATTCAGCCCGTCGTGCTGATCATTTATATATATATATATATTATATAGGATATCGGACGTTTCCTTTTAAGTGTTGCAAACTTCGTGGCAAGCCTAACAAGGTATAGTTCAGGGTATAAAAATACATACATATATACATAGGTCAAAATTTGCATATCAATCGCTTAATATTCGTTTGCTGCAGCAGCTGTTGCAATGTATTTAATTGCCGCAAAAACATGGAAAAAAACATATACAAGTATTAATAATGTAAATAAAATGCAAAATTAAATTTATCATTAATTGCATTTTGCAAAAACAAAAAATGCAATTTAATAAAATCCCGCTGTGTGACTCTGTTATAATTTATAGAAATTTTAAAATGTGCTGAGCATTAATAAAACGGGAAGATATTTATGTAGACTTGTATGTATGTGTGTGTGGGTGTGTGTGTTTGTACATTTAATTGACACGTCAGCGTTTGCGGCAGTTGTCAACGCGTTTTACCTTCCGCCCATAAATACATGCGCTAGTTGCTGTTATTGCGGTTGTGTGGTTGTTGCCCCTCCAATATTGGTTTGTTTCGGCCTTTGCATATTAATATGCCATAACATGCGCGCGTAGTGATTTTTTAATGCCTGTTCTCACACATAAAAATGTCATAATTTAATATGATGTATGAGCGTTGACACCAACACCAGCACCAGCGCCAAATATCCACATGCTGCTTTTCACCAAATTGGTTGCCACTGTTCGCTGTCCATTGCCCATTAACTGCCGCTGCCGCCCACTGTCAACGCTGCTGTGTTGGTTGTTATTGCATTTGTTATATTTCTACTTGTTTATTTGTGTTTTGTTGTTTGCTTGTAGTTGTTATTGTTATTCTTCCGATCAATCAGAATTTAATAAATTTCGATTTCCTCTACGTGCCGAAAATTCGAAATTCTCCTTGATTTTATTATTATTTTTCGATCATTAAACTTTAATATATTTTTTTGAATTATTTTTGGAATTTTTTTTTTTTGTATATTTTATTTTTGTATTTCTTTGTTTATGTGTTCATATTTTGTATTCGTCTTCCACTCTTGTACGCGTTTTCATTCACTAATCACCTTCAGTAGTTTCTCATGAATGGAAATTCTGTTTATTAGAAGTGTTTTTTGATACCAATACCTACCCAAATTAATTAGTAACATTGGTCTAAAATTTATTAGCTGACGTTTGTTGGAGAAATCAGAAACTTTCCGCTGTCACAGATGGACAGCGACTGTCAGAAATAAAATTGGGTTGTTTTGGACACTACGAAATAGATCTGTTGTGCTATAATTTTTTTGGTATTGTTGTTGCAAAAACATACATAAATCATGGTATAAATTCCAATCCATTACACTGTATAACTCCATTTTTCGAAAATCGAAAATATTTGCCTTCGAATTTCGAAATTTAGCATATTGAAAAATGCTAGCAAAGGTCAAAATCAGGCCAGTACTTTTAAAATAGGAAGAATAGTTTTTTTTTTTCAAAGATCCGACTTTGATCCCATATACTAGTAAGTTCAGATCAAGGAATGAGTTTGTTTTACGTCATTATCACCGAAAAATATTATCGTTGATGTTTCAAGGAACTTATCACTGCCACAAATCTGCCGAAAAGCGGGAAAATCGAATGTAGGTCGAGATCGTTCCTAAAGCTATTTTGCTGACATTGAAGACACATACATCAATAATCATCAGCAGTAAAATCTCTTCAGTTATATCCGAGACACACACCAATGTTAGAAGAGGCAGCTCGATCAAAGACTTATTTCCAGTTTTAACGTCATAATTTTACTTTTACTATTTTTGTCGTGATTTTTTGTTTGTTTTTAAACTTTTGTATTAATTTGTGTGGCTTCAGCTGGCGTCTGAAATAATAACAGACCAATAATTAATTAGCACATTCAATTTACAATTGTAGCAATCAATCAGCGGTTGACAGGCATTGCACAGGTGATTTCACTCCACGTTTATTATGTATCAACGAATATTTACTGTGTGGACTTTAAAAATTAGCGCTTCAACTAACCGGTTCACTGAAGCTACAGATGTGGCGTTGTAATTTGCAAGCTGCGCTAAACTAGAAAGACATAGGTACATACAAGTATGTAAGTCCCGATTTAGCAGATGTTAATTCGCAATATATTTTTGCTTACTTATTACATGGTATTTTTATATCAGGGACTACTGAAGGTTTCCCTATAAAGGGTTACCATATGCTATAGATTTTGTGCATATTTTTCTCATGTTTTCGCGCTCAAAGCTGTTATTTCACCACTAGAATTTTACAATTTACTTCAGTCAAATGTGGTTCCAAGTAATATCTTTACTTAAGTAACTTAAATAGTCTTCTATAGCCTCTTTGTAAGTTAAGAAATAGTCTCTATAAGCTGATACTTAAATCTGTAGACTACGTTGGCAGCACTAACACCCCGAACACTAAGTCCTAAATCTGGTTGTAGCTGTATATAAGAAAACCAATATCTCTTATTTACTAATGTGGGTTTTTTTTTGTCCAAACCTGTGTTTTATGCATCCTTTATCTTGATTATATAACTAAAGATCTGTTTGCTTAAAATAGTTTATACTGATAATATCGAGTTCTCGATTAACTAACTTCACTTACTGTAGAAGCTTCTTAGAACATACTTGTATTTGTTGTACCTCTATATCAATAGACATTAATCAGGAACTTTTTATCTATTGAAATAATAGCCGAATTGTCTCATGAGATACTTGTCAAGCTCATTTATCTGTCCCGAAATAGCAAGTAAAATCAAGGCCTTCACGTCGTGTATGAAAACAATAATAAGCATAAAAAGGCTATCATTCGATCTATCTGCGCTTATTTGAAGCTACTACGAAATTATAAATGTGCGAAATGTCAAAATTCTATCGAAATGAAGATAATCACAGCGATACTTAAATTGCTCTTTGATCACGTGATCTGTTAGTTGATCGCATTAAAAATATTTACAAATCGAAAAGGAAAATTTTCGACAAAACTTGTGAAACTCCATATGATTGATATACCAACTGTTTATCAATTATAAGCTGAAAAGAATTAAACTTACTGTTAAATAAATAAAAAAGAACACAAATGCAAGAAGGGTGAAATAACGTCGAAGAAACATCCCAGACGGGGAAAAAATGGACTATATAATACAAAAGATAAGAGCATACATATATATAATATATCTGAATAAATTGAGTTCCAATAAAACTAGGGTGTTGCTCATGTTTTTAGTTAAGGCTGATATAAAGAGAAAATATGATTTGAGATCAGCTAAGGTAGTAGATAGAAAAAAAAATATTTCTATGGAGATAAATATCAGTATGATAGATATGAAAGAGAGACATATAAATTTTGAGAAAACGAGAGGGAAGAATAAGGCATACATTTAAATGAAATATTTTCATAGAGGTATTTGAAGATAACTAAAAACTTGGAAATGGGAAAGAGATGGAGATATGTGAATATTAGAATAATAATAGATAAAGATTTATAAATGTATACCGAGGTAGAAACAAGAAAACACGTTAACTACGGTTTCCGAAGCTATAATAACCTTTACAAATACCACAGATTCCTTACAAGAACTTGGGCTCGATCGATCAGTTTGTAAGGCAGCTATATGCTATAGTGATTCGATCTAAACCATTTTTTCGGGGATTGCAGTATTGCCTTAGGCAATAACACATGTCTTCGACGTTTCCTTCGAGGTGTTAGAAATTTCGTGGCAAATTTAATACACCCTGTTCAGGGTTAGGATAGAAAGAAATAGGCATTGTAAGAAATCGAATTTGACAAGAGGAAAGTAATAGATGAAGATGTAAAAGAGGTTAGTTCGATAGAAAATGGACTGGTAAATGTAATAATAGAGAGGTAACAGATGGAGAGATATCTCTATAGAAAAAGAGCAAAGAGATGTTTAATTAATAAGGTTTTAGTAAATTGAGTTAACTAATTATTACTTTTATAAGCCATTGAAATATGAAGTTGAGGTTTTAAAGTGCAAAAATTGTATCACTCCGCTCGCTCCTTACTGACTACTCACGTAAAATAAAAAAAATTTCAAAATAATCAAAAAAATTACAATTCATTGCAGTGAACAGTAACTGTTCATTGTTTCTCAACATTCCTTACAGCTTTTTTCACAATCGCATTGCGCAAGCGCAGCCTACTAAATATTTTACGATCTTATCCGCTGCGCGCTCAATGCAGCAGCCACAATGCGCCACTAATTGAGTGCCGCGGAAAAAAACAGCAAAAGAGAGCAAGCAACAAACGGCGTTGCCATTGTCATTGGTGAAGGGCCATTGTTCCAACTGATTCGCGCCGCGCCGCGCCAAGCCAGTGTCAGTGGCGGCGGCCGTGGCAGTGACAGTGAAATCGGCAGTTAAAATTGCTTAATGTTGCAAATAAATCTTATTAATATCACAAATGCAGCGATACGTTCGCGATTCAACATTCTGTTGTTCATGTTGCATTTGTTGCTCCGACTGCTCCTTTGCGTTTGATTGCTTATGCGGAATATAAATTAGTGCTGTTGCATTTTAAATGCGCGCCGAAATTTTATTTCATTAAATTTGGATGAGTTTCGGGCTGGTGATCGTAAATTTTCATACTTTTTTCTAAATATTTTTCACAAATGTGTTGTTTACGGTTTAGTGTGGTTCTTTGGTCCTACGTTGAAGTGCAAAGAATATCAAATCAAAACGTAAAGTATCAAAAATCTCTGCGAAGTGAGCTCTTAACAAAATTTCATAAGTTGTTTTAAAATATTTTCCAACCAATATTGCCACCTGATTATAGCTTCCCCGTAAAATAGTAAATATTTCATCTTAATTTCTTGATTTCTGTCTTAGTAATCCATTATTTATTTCAATGTCTTTTCTTCAATGTCTTCTTATTTTTACTAATTTCCTGAAAATACATATACTAGTATGTTGCGATGGAAAGAGTTTCCAAATTATCATGATGTTGTGGTAATGTTAACTCTAAGAAGAGTTCGAGATCGCCTTAATCAACCTAGTACGCTACACCTTTCCAACTTTATTGTACATTTCGACTACTGAGCGTTATACTAAAATCTAAATCTATTCAGATCCGAATCATTAGTGAAAAAATTTATGAGAGCTTCATGCTGGAAATCTTCCGTAAAGCTCTTGGAAGGCATACTTTAGACTCATAGAGTAGAAAAAATCCATTTCCAGTTAACTACTTTCTTTTCTGCTACGAGTGCAGCCAAATTAGCACCGAATAGTGTGAGGTGTATTTTACGAGGAATAGTCAAAACCTTGCCAACTTAAGCTATCATTTCACGAATTAGCGTAGCGATAAATAATGTATAGCAAGTTAAGAAGCGGTATCGGGAACACATGAACTAAAATCTATAGGTTGAGCTACTATAAAGTATTCATTCATATTGTATAACGTAATGAACTTCATAATTTCCGGTTGATCACACGCGATTTTACTGATCGTCACATGCTATCAAACAACAAATGCACAAGCGATGATTGAACTTAGTCCAATGTAGGGTAGAGCAAAATTCAGATGGAAAAGCCATGTAAAAGCGTAGAATTTTGTTATAACGGCGAGTTTCGTCGAAGAAAACAGAGAGATTCTGTCGAAGAGTCGCGTGACTGATTATTATCTCACAATCTCTGTCTCTCTCACACTTTCATGTTTGCGATTTCATTATTCGCTAAATCTGTTGTGTTTTTGTTGCCGTTAAGCGGAAAGTAGGCGTGGTGTTGTGCTGATTTCGTAAATTTTCGTTGCAAATATATCTCATCTCCTCAAAGCAACTGAGTTTAATGTTAGCTACTTCTTTAGCCAAGTAATCGGACATGTGGTAGGACAGTCGTGACTAGGATCTTTTCTTCAGTCTACTCCGTTGTATGAATGTATATAAAATATCTGTATCATTTGAAATACCCCTTTGCCACAAGTCACTCTCGGGTATCACAAGTGTTCTCTTGAATTATTGAACACATTTGTATATACAATTAAGTAAGTACACTTTATTTTTATTGCGTAATAGCAAAAATATTTTCACTGTATAAATAATATGATTTTTTTTTCAATTTTCAGAACGTGAACTGTAGGTTAATTCATAATAATTTAAAAGTGAATCACATAAATTAATATAGTTTATGTGTGAATCTTAGCGCAGTGCAAAAAGTGATAACGCGAAAAGAATACTAGTGAGAGCATTATTCGACAATAGTGCAAAATAAGTCTATCAAAAGCGATTTATTACGTGCGTTGTGAGAGTTCTAATAATTTCCCAATTTAAAAATATGGAAAAAACTGCATTAAAACTTTGAAGCAATTTTTATCACATGAGTTACCCATATATAATCGAAATTATTGATTTTTATTGCTATTACGTTTACCTCACGAAAATTTCTTAGATATACATATAGTATGTATGTAATGTGATCAATTAGAATAACTCTTAAGTGGTTTGTGGATCTGAATTTCAAAAAACAGTAGAACAATAGAATTTATTCCTCACATGGAAAAATTTCGTAAGAATAGACGTTACCCCTTTGAAGGCGTCTTTAACGCTAATTTTGGCAATGATTTCAGCCACCGTATACTGTAGCTAAAAAGAATATATTTTTTAAACTGGTAAGAAACTATGGTTCAGTATTGTTTTTGTCTGAAATAATGCACCTAAATGTAGGCAACATTTATTAAATTATGTAATAGACGTATAATATGTAGTAGAGGAACTTGAATCGTGACCACAGAACAAACAAAATTAATAATGAAAATATATAAAAATGGATTATTTAATTAAACTTAATATATTCCTAAACTTTTCGTTGAGGGCACCAACCGTTTGCATGCGTACAGTGGGTCAATCAAACGATTTCTCACCCAAGTGCTTGTTGTACTTTAAATTTTTTTTCAGCTGAGCAATATCTAAACTGTAGTCCGTCGGTTGTTTATGTTTTGAGGGATTTTCGATAGGGTCTATGTCTATTATATATATCAATATACATATATATATGTACAATATATATAATAACTAAAAAATTTTCAAATAAAAGAGCATCCCCTTCCCCCATTCCTTGAGTTGGGTGTGAATTATTTATTGTGGTTATTGTTTTTGTTTTATTATTCGCATATAATTAGCTGATGTAATTAGTTGTATTCATTGCGTTGGATTTATTATTAATTAATTTGTTTATTTACTGTTCAATGGAAAATTGTTCAAGCGCAACCGTTGCGGCGGCAGTTTTGTTGTACTTGTTGTTGTGTTTTTTTTGTTGTTGCTGTTGTTATAATCGTTGTCATTGCACTTGTTTGCCATTAAAAGTGCACAGTTATTACCATTTCATTTTAATTTTATTTGTTATTGATTGCTTTTGTTGCTCTGTCATTGTTATTGTTGTAATATTTTGCCGCTAGTAATTTTTAATTTTATGTCATACCATTCTATTTTGATTTCATGGCATAAATTCGCTTAATGACTGCAAGTCGCCATGTACGTGTGTGTGTGTGTATGTGTTTGTCGGAATTATTGCTCGGCTGTAGATTGCATTTGTCCGTATGCGTGTTTGTATGACAATAAATAATAAATGCAGCACGAGTAAAATACTTACGTACGCTCCGGTATAATATTATATGTCCATTTGTATAGCGGTTTTGCCGGCAGCAGCGTCGCAGTTCAGTGACCCGAGCGCCGCGTAACATTCTATACCCTTTGTTGTCAGCGGCAACAGACACCTGTTGTCGGGTTCGACGGCGGTTAATACTAGTGAAATATATGTTTTTTTTTATAATTTTTTATTTGTTGTTGCTGTTGTTTGGTATTTGTTTATTTATCGCTTAATTGCACTGATTTTACTTGGAATTGGGTGACGAGCGAATTTTATGGCGACTAGACAATCAGCGGTGCACACAAGCTCTTGCATATATTTATATAATGCATATGCAATAAGTAAATACGTATGTGTGTTGAGTGAAATTTATTATTTTCGATTCTTGCTACGGTTTTCAATTATTAAAAATATATTTTAGAAGCCGAAAGTCGCGAGCTTGGTTTAAAATGTCAATGACTGTTTTAGCTGCGACATTTAACTGCTTGCACCGTTTGACGTGTGACGTCAGTCTGACACATCTATCTGACAGTTACCATTTGACATCCATTTGACACATCTGAGGTCCATTTAACGTATTCAGCTATGAAGTCTATTTGACGTCAGTTTGACAATTGATGTCCATTTGATGTTGCATATTTCTGACATCGGCTATCTCCGTCATTTTGGCACATATGATGTACACTTGACATCTGATATCAGTTTGACACATCGTCAGCCATCTGCGATTTGATATCTCACATCTTCCATCTGACGTAATTTTGTCAGTTTCCATCGTTCGTTTGACATTTGCCATTTAAAATCTTTTTGACAGTGTCTATCTGACCTCTGTTTCACATCTTCCACATGGCGACCGTTGGACATTCTTTATCTGACGTTCGTTTGACATTTGTCATTTGAAATTCATTTGACATCTCTTTGGCTGCTTCAATCTGACGTCCATTTGACACTTCACCCTAACGTCCATATGATAAACTACATCTGAAGTTCGTTGGATTTCTGTTTGACAGCTGCCATCTGATGTTCATTTGTAATTTTTATTCCTTTAGGAATTCGTCCAAAACCCACAGAGAAGTTTTGGTTTGACAATATCTGTCAGTGAAATGAATATGAACATAACATACTAAATTTTAAAATTTATAAAGACGTAACTAAAAAAAAAACCAACCAAATCTAGAAAATCAGAGCATTTCTATTAGATTCGATCTATGCACCGGGTATATTGATTTAGCTTAAGCTAAACCCAGCGTTGTGAAAACCCACTTGGCTTCGTATAACAAGTAGTCTCCAACTAGTACTTCATAAAGGATATGCGGATTATAACTACACCAGATAATAATTTCACCCCACCCCTGTAATGACTTAATTTTCAATGGCGCCATATCTAAAAATAATTTCATATTATCCACACTTTTCCTGTCCCAATTCCCCCTCTTTCTTGCTAAAACAATGGCATTTCCTCATATTGCAATCGGACAAGAAAATTACATCAGTTCATTCATGCAAAACCAGTGCGCATTTTGTTGCAGCGAATTGTTTATCCATCAATTGCCAATTGTAGAAATACCAACAACAGCAGCAACAATATCATAATTTATCGATTGTCCGATCAAAAGCAAGCAGGTGTTCTACAACCGATCGATCGAGATATATAGACTTTGTTGTATTGCTTTTGTTGTTGTTAATTGCTGGAACATGTGTAAGCAATTTGTTGCTGTGTTCTAGATTCGCCCACTTGAGAGTGACGTAAAAAGTCGCGATCTGCCTCCGAATGGCAGCGGCTAATAATCGCAACGAATGTGGTAGAGGAGGGCGTGTATACGACGGCGCTCGTGCGCCATATGGCAGCCGGTTGCAGCGACAACCTGGTACTGTGTTATACGGATAAAATTAATTATTGACTTCTGAGCTGTGCTGTGATATATGTACATTTAAATGCATGTAAATGCCTTGTAAGAATTCATTGGTTGATTAAATGTTGCCATATTTATAAATTCAATTAATTTGGTTGTAAAAACGGAGATGATTTTATACACCTAATTATTATATATACAGTTGAGGCTCGTTAATTAAGGCAAACATGACTTTGACTTACTTCTACTATGAAATTTCACTGAGCTTCGACGACAACATCTATCTATCAGTTACTAGTATCAGTATAATTATATATAACTATATTTGAAAGCGTAGCTACCGAATACTTTAAATACACTTAATTACAAATTAAAACAATGTAAATCTCTTAATTTATTTTCAATAAGTAGTGTTTACTATATAAGTATGCCAGATCTCGATCTCATATCGTTGAACGTGAAGGCGCCTCGCGATAAATAAGTTCGCAACACTTACAACAATCATATATGATAACAACAATGTATGAAAGAGGTAATAGCTGCTAAGTTCTCACCTGTTTTACTGCTACAAAAATACTACTCAACTTTTTTGTTGTCATTTTGCTTATTGTTTCTCTAATAAAAACGCTAATTAATTATGACTCTTTAAATAAGCAAATTTCTAAAATTTTATGTGCATTTGATTACGTAAACCGTTATATGACAGCTGACACATTTCTACACTTTTTGTTTTGCTTATTATAAGCTTAACAATAATTGTCAGTGCCTTTTAATTGCATATGCTTGTTCGCAATTTCAATTGTAATATGTAATCGATTGTAATGTATTCGGTGATAAACAATACTTTGCTGCATATATAACGTTCAATTTGCATAAATATTATTGTATATAGAAATTATTATATTTTTCTATAATACTCGTGCCCCCGTATAAATTTGTTCCAGTGACTTGCATTTTTCGCACAAGCCAATTTCAGTTAATTGTGCGGCAATTTGTGTGGCATATTACATCAGTTTAACTGGTTATTGTTCGACGTTCTCGGGTGTCGGTGATAAGGCGACATTTTACAGAGCTTTCGTGAGACTCCATTTTATGGCAGTGAATTGCGCGGTGATTTTTTTTTTTTTTTGAATAGAAGTCTTAAGCACGTGTTAGAGATAACGGCCTTTTGTGTTATTTCAACCAGATTTATTTTTAAATAATATATTTAAATACTCTAATACTCTACTTTCCATTTCATAGTGTTGCTATTTTAGTAGATGTTGTCTGTCAGTTTTGGAGATATTGTACACTGAGAGATAACCTAACATTCTTACTTATATCTAATCACCAATCTCCATAACCGATAGTTTAAACAGAAGCCTAAACCCAGAGTGAAGCAGCTCGCTGTTTTGATCTAAACACTAGAGGCAAGTCAGTTTTTTTTCGGTACCCCAGTACGATTCGTCGCTCAAGTTTTGTATGCAGATTTAGATCTAAGGCTGGTTTTTAATTACAACACGCCAAAGTGAGTCAAAGGCTTAACGCAATCATCTTCGGCTGTGAAGAATTGCAAAAGACGTGGTCTAGATCTCTTAATTACTTTATTATAAGAAATCTTATATATTCTATATATATATATATACATACATATATATTTTTTCTATATATATATATATATACATACATATATATTTTTGCTATATATCCATGCGCAACATGGGTGGTTTCCGAATCAGCTGCGTGTGGCGAAAAATATATTATAACTTAAGTCTATACATCAGTCTAAATTTTAAAATATTTTGCGTATAAAACAAAAAATGTCTGTGATAAGAAGAGTCAACATGAAAAACGTAATATTATATTATGTATATATAAAAACAAAAAATCAAATCGTCGAATAATCTGAAATTAACGCACCAGCACTTGCTTACTCCACTGATAAGTGGAATGACAGAAAAACCTACGAAAAGCTATGATCTAAGGTACATACGTAATAATACGGAATTAATATATATGTTTATATACAATATATACCATATAAATACTTGTATATATGCAATATACATATATAATATATAACTGTACGTCCGTATGCACCTGTGGAAGTATACGTGCCAGCTATATTGTACATATGGTGAACCACCTGTTTCTATCGCTTATCAACTTATCAGTGTAATCACGACAAATACTTAGAACTGTTAAGAATACATTATACAATAAAATTTTTAACAAAGAAAAAAAAACGCACTTTTTCAATGGCGCCTTCTCCTCATCCAAAAAGATTTTTTTGTTTTTATCACACGTTCACTATTAATTTTGTATCATTAACTCAAGAAATTGTTAATGATTGTATTTTTAACCATTTTTATAAGGAATATCTATTTTAGCTATATAATCTATAGGCAAATGATGGTCAACAAAATCAGGCTTACATTCCAAGTTCTAAAAATCAACGATTTTTACTTTTACATTTCGCATAACTCTCACTACTCACATTGGTTTCCTGGGACTAGATAGCGTAGTTCACCAGCACTCAGCCTGCGGCATACAAATGCACTATTTAATCGAAATGTCGTTATCAAAAAATATATTTTCGTCTATTTATCTAGCGTTGACAAAATACCTGTGCTTTTGTGAGTTTAAATAAATACGAAAAGCAGTAATTCGAAAAATATGTCGCATGCGTGCAGTTGTATGTATATACTTGCTTAAGTAAAATCATATAGGGCCGTCGGTGCAGCTGTTCCTGCATATCTTTAATACCTGTAGCCCATGTGCTGCGTGTAACGATTAAATATGCTGGACTGGGTTATCAGCATTTGATAAATTGCAAGCTCATTTTCCGTCATTCTACACAAGCGCAGAGACATATACACATCTAAATACGATAAGATTAAATGTGACTAATTAATATTGTATGTACTGCCATGTTGTTTTGTTTTCGAAATGTGAATAATTTATTCCTTTAATAATTGTTGAGACAACATGTGTAGATATTGCTGTCATTTTCATCGAATAAACAAATAAATTTCATACTATATATACATTTATTTTAAATAACACTAACATTGACAAAAATAATCTAAGAATACGTTTTTCTAATTCAGCTTATCAATTTTCTTTTCCTTTGAAACGGCTTTTCACCTACCCAAATATGGACATATTGTCTAACATATAAGGTTTTCTACTTCTAAGCTTATGGCTGTAACGGCAAAACTGCCGAAGACAGCTAGCAGCGCTTACGATCGGCTTACCATATTGTCCCCGATTCCTTTTCGTTAGATTTTAATGGTATTACCAAACCCCATCCTTGCCTTAGTATACTACAATTAACCTAACCTATCATATGGTTTATTGAATGTTTTAACAAAATTTAGTTCTTTTAGTTTAAAGTCTTCATATAAACTTTGAATGTTTTGACTATAGACTTTTCGAAATCACTTGAAGTAAATAGCTCGATCCGAGTACTAAAAATACCGGTGCCCACGACAATTGGGTTCGTAACCTGAACGAAACCCTATTTATATAGTCGACCTAGGACTATCAACTTGACAGCATCGCTCTAAATTACTTCGAGGACAATACCTTGTTTTATTGAAGGATTGTCTCCAATATTTAAAATAAATTGATTTAAATTCTCACCACTATGCTATGTTGATTGATTTCAGAAGCCGTATGGTACTGAATTCTTCAGTAGAGATGGATTTGAACCCTTATGTATAAATAAAGTACTAAAGTTCGTCATAATTATGCTGAGGTTATTGATTTCGATTCCTGTGGGTTCGCCTAGACGGCTAACGGCTTGAGATTAAAGATTTTTTAAACTAAGTCTCGAAAGAACACAGAAATAAGTGCCGGAATGATGCTGCCTCGTCTTCTTCCGGACAACTTCGACTATTGCCATCTAACAAGACTTTTAGTCTCACCGCATAATCCATTGATGGATTAAAACCCCTACAAGAAGGAAAAAGCGTACCTTACTGAAGACGCGAAACTCATTGGATCTCTGTAGGTTTAAAACAATTAAAATGAACCCTCCTGACTGCACTTAACCACAAAACATAAGGAACATATTTTTGTTAGAAAATGTATACACAAACAATAGACAGTGGATCGAGGATTTCGAATGTTCAGCTTGAGTTCGTCAAGTGGATGGCTAATCTATAGTTTCTTTTACAAATATCGCTGCAAAAGAAGACACAAGAGTCAAATCTGGAGATCTGGGTGGTAATTCAATGTAAGGTCTCTTTCTCACTGGACGTCCAGTCATCTGATGTGGACCACTAAAGTTTTTTTGACACAAACGTCGCTCCCAATGTCGTTTTAGTCATTCTATAGCGTTTCATAGAACTCAAATGAATATTCTGTACATTTTCTACCCATTCCTTCGAAATTTTTTAATTCTTAGCCTCTTATGTTTAAGCTCTAACTGCTTAAGAGCTTATCTCTTATTCTTGTGACCTGTTTCATGAAATACTTACCCTCCCTTCCACAACTAAAAAATGAGACACCAGCATTTTAGATTTTTCAATATTTGTAAACACCATAAAGTGTAGCCTTGAACTTTATTTTCATTGTTTTTGTTTTGTTGTTGTTTTCTTTCCCAACTATCATTTTTTTTTTTGCAAAATTTTTTGAAGTTCTTGTAATTGCTGTTTTTGCTGTTGTTTGTGTTTTTGTTTTTTAGTTTTGCTCTCTTCTTTCAACACATTTTATGGCACTTCAACTTAGAGACTAAAAACAATGAGATTACAGTTAAATATTAAATATATTAATTATTAGAGTAAAATTACTTTGCAGCTTATTTTCACAAAAAAGTAGCAATCGTATTTTTTTCATAAATTTAACTTTATGGTACATACATAAAAGTTATATAATATATATATTTGCATTTAGTGTAGCTAGCTCGACATAAATATCTTTAGATCTATTTATATATAATATATATGTAGTAGTGAACATACGTGTAGTGGTTGCATGCAACAATTACATTAATTTGTACAAGAGCGAAAGATCCATTGTTGCTATATAGTATAATAGAGAGTAGAGTTGAAATTTTATAAATATGTAGGAGCTTTTGAAAACTTTATGGAGAAAATGTTTTGAAATTTTTTTTAGTATTTTTATTTTGATAATATAGTTATTGTCATTCGAGTGTGTTGTAGCAATAAACAACTGCCATTTGTTGTTGTAAAAAATTTTAAAATTAGTTTTATTTTTTCAAATATTTACCGTTAATTTACAATTATTGTCTTGGCGGTAATTGAGCGATATTACTTTTATTTTCGTAAAAAGCAAGCGAAATGCTGTTGTTACGGTACTTTATTTATTGGAAAATGTTGAAGATTTTATTCAAATTAGTCTTTTTTTACATATTATATAATAAAATTTAAGAATTTAAAATTTTTTATCATCATTTCAACACTTCTTATAATTTGTTTGTCTTCTCGAAAACTCAAAACCGTTATGCCGCACAAAATATTTTGCGCTTTTCGCTTGCTTTAGTTCACCTCTACATTTTTTGTACTGTTTTTTTTTTTTTTCCTTTATTTATTTCATGTTACTTTTCTTTGTCAAACCATATTTAATACTATTCTGTCTCCTACGTCACTCTGTACTTCTTTTTCTTGCATACAAATAAATTTATAAACAATTTTCTTAAATTTTTACCCACTTTTTTGTACAATTTCTCATTGCCGAAAGCGTCATCACATCATACACATACTTATCAAAATAATTATTACTTAGTTAATATCAAATAGTTTGAGCTTTCATTGAACGCATGCCATACTAGTATTAACTGATCGTTTTTTGTAAGCCATATCAACGCTTTTAAAGCTTTATTACACTTGCTCACACAGTTGAGCTTTCACTTCGCACACGCAAAAGCTTCGAACGCTTTTAAGCGTCAGTGCTTAAAAGCTTCAGTCACAATAATTTAAATGTGTTTGTTTTTTGTTTTACTTAATTGCTCAGTAGGAAAATCAGGAAGTCTAAAAATTAAGTCTTATGTGCTAAACGCACTATTGAAACCTGCTTGCTATCTAGCTTTCACTTTATCTCTTAGCGCTTATTCGTCCTTCTTCTTTCTGATCTTGCCTTCAGTCTGTATTGTTTCGGTGACGGCATCGAAGCAATCTGCCAGTGATGGCTCAGAACCATCAGCGCTGTAATCCTGACCAGCCATGCGGCTTAGCGTTAAAATGTAGGAACAGGCGATCCGCAATACCGAAAGCTTTGATAGTTTCTGCGCATTCGAATAGGATGGCACAGCGCGTCGCAGCGTCTCATAAGCGGCGGAAATAGTATGCACGCGCGTGCGTTCGCGCGCATTCGCCTCTATACGTCTTTCGCGTGTCATATTCTTGTAGTTCCGTTGTTGCGGACGCGCGCTACCGCTACCATTACTGCCGCCGCTACCGCTAGGCATCTCATCCGCTGCACTGCCGGGTTTATTGTATTGCAACGCGCTGCCATTAGTACTAGCGGCCACATGTTGTTGTAGCGCGTGCTCGTCCCGCGCAGCGCTTAAGTGATGCGCGCTCGTCGTTAACGCTAGCGGTACAAACTCATTGTTAGCATGGAACTTTAGTTGACTATTTGCGGTTGCCTGTTGCTTTTTCGGTACATAAACGGACGGCGTTGATTCAGCGCTGGTGGCCGCGTGCGTATATACATGCGCTTGTTCGCTCTCAAGCTTAACACTATTTGTGGTTGTTGGTTTCTTCGCAACTAGCGCTAGCGGCTCCAATTGCTCTTCGACGGTGGTGGCGGGTATGCGATGCAGTGTTGTTGCGCCCGGATGTCGCACGAACACTTGCGCTGGATTTGGCATCAATTCATGAGGTAACACTTGACTAGGATCCCAGATGCCGTGCGGTGGTGGTGTCGCAAGCGCTGGCGGTGTCAACACCACTGCGGAATCTGTCGTCGAGGTATAACGTATGCGTTTCTTCAATGGCGCCGTGGCGAGTGCAGGCGCATGCGCACCCGCCGTAACAGACGTCGCGCAAGCATCCACCACTTTGGAAGGTTCCGAACTTTTACGTTTATTGCGCACGAGCGCAATTGGCGTGACTTTGACTTCAACCGAGTCCTCAGAGGTCTCTGTTGTCACATCGGTGGGACTGGTGGGACTGCTGCTTTCGAGACGTGCATGCTCCATGCGGTCGAGATCGTCGCCGCCCTCAGAACTGCCGGAACAGAAGCCAGCATCGCGATCGTTGGAATTGGGTGAACCTGTTAAGGAGGAAAAGAAGTGGAGAAGAGAAAAATTAGTAAACTCAAAGTATTGTTTTCTAAAACTTAAATGCAAGTAATAAATTACTAAACGCTAATAAAGTGGACTCGCACAGTTTCTTCGACAGCAATTTGCATAACTTAATTATTTTGTTGTTCATCAGACAACAAAAGCCAAAAATCAAAAGCAAGAAATAGTGAAACTGCCTTCAATCAAATAGAAATAAACAATGGAAATTATTCCGTCTCAAACAAGTTTGCGCCGCCTACGCGTCTGCGCACACATTATTATCAAAGCACGCCATGCGCCGTTAATCTGCGGTGTTTATTTTTCGTATGACAACAATACAAGTTAATCGGCGCGCAGCTGGCGGCACCCAAAAATAAAAATACAAAACGCATACAAATTCAAAATCTCAAGCAATAAATTATACGTTTTAAAACTAGCCGAACGCGTTTGCTGATTCGACGCGTTGACGTCTGCGCTTTCAGGGCTTGGCCGTGACTCAAAGCTATAACTACTTAAGTCCCGCTGGCGATTCGTCTATTAAACAGGCGCAATGAGCCATTAACAGTTTCTGCTTGGTAGCGCTGTGCTGGCGAGGTGTCGGCGGCAAACAAAAAATTAATGCGTTATTTAACGTGCTGTTAAACGTTCGAGTTTAGCAGTTGACGGCTCATTTACAATTCAGACCGAGCGGCAAGTGGTACGCTTTGTGCGGATAATTTATTGAAATTTTTTATTGTAATAGATATATTTGATTATAAAATATAATTACATAATAAAAGTAATTACACTTATGAAACCAGTTTGTGCAAGAAGTTTGTTGATACAACTAGATATAATTATTATTGTTTTTTTTTTTTTTCAATTAAGTCAAAAGTCAGTTTTTTTATATTTACATAAATGAGCTAAACTGGCAGGAAATTGTGGGTTGTCATTTCCGTCACTCTCACTTTAGAGCAGCGCCTGTCATGATGGTCAAAATAATTTCCGTTATGGCGGTGTAGAGTTAAACGAAATCAAAATCTAGACAGTACAAGTCACATTTCCGTTGAAAGTCAGCAAAAAATTTAAAATTTTTGAAACTATTTATGGTTTGAACCGGCTTTGAAATATTGTAATTAAATTTAAAAAATCCAATTCGCAATGAAATTCGTAATTCGGCTAAATTAGAACTGTTTACTACTAAAAGCTTTGATAAATATGAATGTAGCATGAAAAAATTACAAAATAAATTAAATATATCAATATTACATGGTATTTTAGCGATAATTATCTATATACGAATATAGTTTGGCGTAATTTTTAATTATTTCAGCCTTTTGCAGCTGCTAGTTACAAAACAATTATGAACCAGCAAAAACCGTTTCATAACCGATTCAACCGGTTCGCTTATTTTTCGCGAAATTAATGAAAAAACGCTACTCGGACTTTTAATTACGGTGTGACTACCTTATATAAAAATGATGCATATTTTTTAACCCCACCAATATTTGTTTTAGCGCAATTTCCTTTTATTTATAAAATTTTCAGCACTAGATGAGGTAAAATTTCAAAACAACAAAAACCGTTTCATAACCGATTTAAACGGTTTGATTTTTTTTTTACGAAATTGATGTTACAAAAGTCCAAATATGATAAGTAAATTTTTTTTAATGTAATATACGTATTCTCAACTGAAAACAGACCCTGTTATCAATATATAAACCTGATTCTAGCAAAAATAAAAATTTTTTGTTTTCCAGCTTTTTTTTAACTCGAACAGCCGCCGTCACAAATCAGTATATGTTCGTATATAATGGCAGCGTTCAGTTTTCAAGTTCACCACTCGAAAGCCAACAACCTCCACACAAAAAAAAAAGATATAAATTCGTGGAATCCCACAACTGAAAGTGCTCGAAGGCAGGTTTGCAAGGTGCAAAAAAATTCTCAAAAAACATATGTTTTTGTCCTACTCGGTCACTTTTTTAAAAACGTTCTCAAGCACTTCACTTCGAATACATGTATGTGTATGTGAACTCGCTCAACTCCACGCAACGTTTACATATACACATATATTTTATGTAGTCTCCACCAGCGGCCCATTCGCAATTAAGGATAATGTGTTTAGTATGCAAATTTTTTGCAGTTCAAAAATATTTTATTCACTTTAGAAGTACAACAATAAGAAAAATACCAAACTGAAAGCTTATTAATGAAACTGCTAGGGTCACGGTGATGGGTTTATACATATTTTGGCTTTAAATGCATATGTAAATACAATGTTGAAGGAACAGGTGTAACTTGTTAAATTTGTGAGCGCCATTTAACTGCCAGCTGTACCCCATGATATCCAACCGAGGGGCGTTGCTCGCTCTTTTTGTGCTGCGCTTGTCTCTTTATTATTTTTTGCTAATTGTAGCATTCATACATAAGTAAAATTAACGCTTGTTGAGTAATTAACTTGTTAAAAGTGTATATATTATATATAACGTTTTTAGCTAAATTTGCTTCAAAGGCTATTTTATTTGTAATCAAATGCTTACAAATCAGTAATTTTTCTTACTATTTCAACACATATCGCTCTATTAATGCGTTATGTGAGCAAAAAATTATAAACCGTTTCATAACCGTTT
Source organism: Bactrocera oleae (assembly GCF_042242935.1). Classification (NCBI taxonomy): domain Eukaryota; kingdom Metazoa; phylum Arthropoda; class Insecta; order Diptera; family Tephritidae; genus Bactrocera; species Bactrocera oleae. The sequence continues at coordinate 5,347,087 of NC_091537.1, read as the reverse complement.
CAACCGGTTCAAACCGTTTCGTAGAATTTTCACTATTTTGGCATGCAAAAGCATATTTTACTCCAAAAATTTTATTTTTATAAAAAATTTAGCTTAAAACTAATGTTTATTGTGCTTTAAAATTCATATACATATGTGAAAGGAAACGAAACTGCCAAAAAATCACAAACCGCAAAATTTTAAAACCAGCCTGGCAAACAGGCTTAGCGCACATTGCACGCAACGATCCACCACCAGCAGTGTGTCAGTATGCTGAGCCGCTAATCAGCGCACACTTAACACATGCTTCAGAATTAAAATTTTAAAGGTTGAATATTTATTAGCGAATCAATAAAACGCAAATGCGCTGACGCATGCGTCACAATTTATGCAAAACCAATACGACCTGAATGCACAACAACAGCAAAAATCACACAAGACCGGCAAATCGCAACGTAAATTGAGGCAATGAGCAAAAGGCCGTGACTCGTCGATCGAAAGTAGTCGCCGACAGACGACTGCCAGGCATATATATAGCAGCGCATGCGTATGTGTGTGTCAGTATACGTATGTGTGTGTGGCACATATATTAACATACATATGTAAACACATATGCATATTAAAATTGTCGTGTTTCCACGAATTACTTCACTGCAACACTTTGCTCGCTGCTTACTTCTGCAAGTGGCACGTTGTTGTTTTAATTACGGTTTTAATCTAGAACATTTGTGCGCCATATTTACGCTGTTTACTGCAATAAATTCCAATAATTAGCTGCAGATTGCATCAATCAATCAATCAATAATTATATATGAAATCCCCCTTAGCCGCCACTGGGGACTCTGGGTGTGTTCTGGTTTGAGCCCATCCAACCTTCGACTCACAGCGCTTTGGTGTTGCGGTGCTGCCTGACGCCTAGTACCGTGCTTCACTTAATTGTAATCGTTTTAAATAATATTATTAATATGCAACTGTTTTAATTTGTATCGCGGCGCTTGTCGACAGACTCATTTGCGGGATTTTTTGTTTGTTTATATTTTTATTGCAAAGCTGTTTTGCTGAACGTTGTATATATATGTGCACATATGTACATATGTATGTATGTGTGTGAATGCATGTGTTAAAATGTAATAAAACCAGCGAAAACAGTTGCGTACACTGGGCGTTTGTATGTGTGTGTGTGTGTGCCTTGTTTAACGTTATTATTTTGACCCAAAACACCAAATTAATTAAAAATTAACAAAAAAAAATTCGCAAAATTTTCGCCATTAAGTGTAATTAAAAAGAAACAAAAATATTCCACGAAATTATTTAACTTGTTAAACTGACTTTTGAATATTTCACATGTTTCGAAAATTGCGAGACCAAAAATGTATGCCTTAAAATTTCGTCGCTTATCTTTAATTAAATATTTTTTGTATTTTTAATAGATTTTGTCAAAGTTACATAAAAACTGTTTCAACCGGTTCGAACCGGTTCACAATTTGTTTAAAAAAAAACAACACGTTAAATGCTTCGTATAACAAAATCTGATTATTTGTATTATATTTTTAATTGTTTTAATAAATTAAATTCACACTTTTACTTGCCAAACAACAATATCATGCATTTAATTCTAATAATAAAAGTTTTAGCTGAATTGTGATTTCTTGCTTTATTTGTAAAATTTTTTTATTACTTTGCACTTCTTTTTTTTGCAATTATTTTGTAACAGCTGCCAACTAACAGTTTCTTTAGGGTAAAATGCATAATCTGGCAGTTGTGACGTGTTAGTAAACAATTTTTTATTGTTTTAGTCAGTTAAGAGTATATTTTGCTGTTACTAATGCATCTGCTAATGAAAATTTCAAATATTTTTGAATACTATTATTATTATTTTGAAATAACTGCCAAATTTGTGCAATAACCGTTTCAACCGGTACGAACCGGTTCGAAATATTTTGCAGTAAAATATGTAAAACGCATGAAACGACAGTTTTTAGATGTTTTTAATGAATTTTAAACGTTTTAACCAATGAAGCATATATTTTAATACTGCTAATGCATCTGATCATGAAAATTAAAAATAATTTTCATTACTATTCCATTTATGACTATTTATAAATACAAAACGCGCAATATTTTCTGCTAGTTATAAAGATTTAGTTAGTCCTAAAAGCATTCCCTTAACAACAGCGCGCTAAAGCCTGTAAACATAATATTTATTTTCTTAAATTAAGTATAATGCGCACATTTATGTCTTCATTTATATGTACATACTTACAAATAGTTTTATACATGCTGTTATGAAACATAAATAAATATTGCACAATATGACGACATTTGCATATAGAATTTCAATATTCAAATAGTTGATTATAATTACTAGAAAAAATTCGATTTCTTCTCTTTTCCAATTTTTTACGAGCACTTAAAATTCATCAAAAGATTTTAATGATTTTTTTCCCTGCACTTAGCACTTTCACACTTGCTCCACACACTCAAATGGCTCGCCGCAGCTCGTTTAACGTACTCACAGCATCCGTTCAGCATTCACTACAATTCATTCATTCATAATAGTGAACGTCAACAACGCCACCGACTGATAAGCGAAATTCTAAATAATTAGCTATTATATTCATTTGTTTATTCATAATTGCAACACATGTCCCTTGAAGCGGAAAATAAAATAGAAAAAAAAATTAATCGAAATAAATAAAGTATAAAATACGTGAAATATTACTCGGCTTTATCAGTCACGTCAGGAACGTGCGTCCGAATCCATTTCACTAATCTGGCATTGCCGCCACCATATGACAGGCAAAATACTTCGTGCATGAGTGCGAATGCCACTTGCGCTGATAACCTATTGGCGAAGTCAATGCGCAAGGGAAAATCACTAAAAATCGCCGCTGTTGTGACTAAAAGTCTCACGCTGAAAAGTAAAAATAACAGCAAGACGCTGCTGATTTTTTCTAAAAACGAAGATTATCGCTACACGCAGCACATAGCTGTATATACTATAAACCGTATTGTGCGGGAGTAAACGCAAATATTTAAATTATGTAAATCTTTATGGAAAAAAAAATGTTGGCAAATAATGCGTTTTTTTTTGGGTTTTCAGTGTGTTTGTAATTATTTGCAACGTCATCATACTTTTTTTCGGTAAGTGATTTATTAATTTATCGAATATTTTTATTAAAAAAAAAAAAAAAAAAAAAAAAAATATATTTCAAAATTTTAACTTTTTAACCTCACAACTTTTAAGTTTATTTATGTCGCTATTTGACAAATCAACAATTTTCGCCCAGTGCTGACAGTTACATTTGACAAGTGACTGCTGACAATGACAACGAATAAACAATTTGTTTCTTATGCTGACAGTTCAAGTTGTCATTTATGAGAGAGAGTTGATTGCTTGCTCTATTATCCCATTCTTTCTTTTCCTTTGTCCTTGGCCATTTCTCTTTCTTTTTTCTGTTCGCCCATTTCACTCCATTTCTAATAAATAAAAATAATATTTCAGCTGTCATCTGCCTTTGTCATTTGTCAGCTATAATTCTTTAGCTGTAAACTTCAATTTCATAATACAAGTATGTCATCAGTTCAAATGAATAGCGCTCAAAGAACTATTTATACAGAAATATTTTTTAATATTTTGAACAAAAAATTTTTATTATTTTTATTTAGAGATTTTAACCTAAAAACTGTTACTGAATATTTCTAAGCCTCAAACATTTTGCGACTGCAAAGAACAATTTTTTTTTTCAAGTAGAATTGGTTTTTATTATATATTCCAGTTATATTCATAAAAAATATAAAAACCTCGAGGATTACAGTACCTACAAAAAGTGCTTGTACCCCAAAATGTTCTTAAGTTTAAGCTGTCGCATTAAGAGGCTATAAGAAGACATAAAGAAAGAATGAGGGAAATATATTTTATATATTTTTTTTAATATGGTTGTGTATATATGTATGTGTGTGAGTTTACCGTAAAATAAAAGCGGGTGTGAAAAGGTCAATTTTCAGTTATTCTTCAGTTGCGTCGGGTTGCAACAGGTAAATGCAGTCGCACATATGTTTCAAGGGTCAGCAAAGCTGTTCACTTGTTATACACACATACAAGTCTTTGTTATCGTGCCACATATGGTTGCACATACATACACACTCGTATTTGGGCACATCTGTAGGCAAGCAGCGTTGCATATGTGAAATTTCCAAGTGAAAAATACAGTTTTTCCCCCCTATTAGTTTAAGGTCGTCGGATTTTCCTGCCAGCGCGCTTTGTTGTTGCTTTCTTGTTTGTGTGAAAATTTTTGTTGCATGAACGGTGGAGATTCCTTTGAAAATGTGCTGCAGTCCGCATGTACTTTTTACTTTGATTGTAGATCTTTCTACCATTTGGTTATTGTTATTGTTTTGAACAGACGCACATACAGCTAAATACAAAGGCATATATATGTATATGCATATGTGTGAGTTATTCACTTGGGGGTTGCTCATTCCTTTTAGTATGCATTAACGCGTATAATTTTGATTCTTTGAAAAAATGTAAAAAAAAATCTTGCATCGCGACGCATATTGTGTAATTATTATTTTTTTTTTGTGCACCTTTTTCATTTACTGTGATTTCTTATTTTCTTCATTTTTTCATAAATACTTTTTTTTAATTTTTTTTTATATTGTTTTTCAACGTTATTTTTTTGTGTTATATTTTTTTATATTTTTATTTTTATTTTTTGATTGGTGTGACACCAGCAGTTACTTTCACATTTTTTATTTACCGCTGAGGTGTTCTCTGAAAATCAGTGTATTTTTTTGTTGCTTCCCTCCCTTCAAATCTGATTTTTTCACTGTGTAGGTTTGGTTTCTTATTAAAAAAAAAATTGTTTTTTTAATTTTTTTTTTTTTTTTAGATATTTTTTGTTTCTTTTGTGGAGTGACTTTATCCTTTACAGGTGTTTTCACGCTTTATTTCAGATTTCCTTTAAACGCCGCTAAAACTGAAGGCATTGTATTTAGCTGCGTTGCTGCTTAAGATCCGTCGAATTTCTTCCTTAAGCCTCTCGCATGTGAACATATTTTTTTTTCTTTTTTTTTGTTGGAGAAATTAAATTTTTCGGAAATTTATTACACTTGTTTTTATGCCGTTGGTAGCGTGATTGTGTCGTTGTGATAAGCTGATACATTTTTATGCCTTGATTTCCTAAACAAAAATTCTCGAAATACAGGACTGCTGGCCTTAAATTTTTTAATATTCTATGTGTTTGTAATATTTTTTTTTATTATTATTTTAATTTTTTTATTTTTTTTTAATATTTTTTGGTTTATTTTTATTTTTTTATTATTACTTTTTTTCTTGAATGTGTTCCATATCTCATTTTAGCCTCTTGACGTCTGCTACCTTTTTATTGTTGTTTTATATATATTATTTTATTTTTACATTTTTTACTTTACTGTGAGATTCGTTTCGAAAATCAGCGCACTCATAAATTATGGCCACGACGACGAAACGTGACCCCTTTTAGCGATCTCTATCGCCAACTGTTGCACATGATGCGCGCAACCATCCCAAAAAGCAACAAAAACACACATACATGCACACAACACATAACTAAAATTTTATATTAAGCAACAACATAAGACTCGTACACCTTTTTACTGGTTTTTTGCACACTTCTTGCTTAGCCCTTGAGCGTTGCAACCTGCCTCACCACTTTTGACTGGTTCGACACTTGAGCGCCACTGCTTCCTGACTCATTTTACAACGATAAAGTGTGCTTGCAACATATGCGTACATATTTACATACATAAAATGTTAAAATGGCGTTAAGCAGCACGTTTTATTGCTGCTGCTGGCGGCTGTTCGGAAAATTTCGAAAAAAAATAAAAAATGGTAAAATCTGGTTGTTTTTGAGGTTTAGAGCTAAAGAGTGGAACGCTGATAAAATTTTGTGTGTCGATAATAGTAGTGTGGCAATGGGAGCAACTGAGCTTTATTTTCGAACTCTTCAAAATATTTAATGCATGGTTTTAATAATACCACACAATTGTTTACTAAATAATAATATTATAAATATAATAAAAACATTTTTTCTTTAATACATTTTTTTTCGATATAAAATATCAAAAAATTAGAGTTATTTTTCAAATTTTTTTTCGAAAATTTTACGAATTTTTTAATTTAAAAATTAATAAAAAAAAATATAAAATTAATAAAAAAAAAATATAAAATTATAAAATTCAAAAAAAAAATTTTAATATCATATATCATTTAAATATCATAAAAAATTTATAAAATTATTTAAAATTAAAAAAAAAAAAAATTTAGGTATTTCTTTTAAATAATACCAGAAAATTATATTTATTTTTATGAATGTAGATTGAATTGCAAGTAATAATAAATATAATTCAATTATTCCAAGCTTTTCAATCTAAACAACTTTAAACTAGTAGAGAAGTTGGTTAGAGTCAAAGCCACAGCATTCAACATCTCAAATCAGCCATATGCAAGCAGACAAATAGACAGACAGTTAAATATTTAAATAGACCGTCAGTCAATTCGACATAACCACCGACCATCAATTGCGTGTTCGCTTGCGTCCATACATTCAACATCTTTGTTGCGTCTTATTTGCCTGTTATTCAATCAAAGTCTGCCAACATCCTTCTGTTGCTACAACACGCTGACATTTGTTGATGGAGTTGTTATTTTAATTCATTTATTGTTGTTGTTGTTTTTTCTTCCTACCTATTGCTGCTGTGTTGTTGCTACAGCTGTCGAACACTGTTTGATTTTTTCTGTTCAGATATTTTTGCAACTTAAGCCGCACGGCCATCAGATTTAGCCTTCATCCTTCACTGCGGCTGCTGACCGCCGCTCTTCGGAACAGATGTGCAAATCCGCTACAGAATTTCACTTTCGCTTGTGGCTGAAGGTAGACTACTAAAATGTTTTATTTTTGCAACAATTTTTGCAATTTATTTCCCGTTATTTGAATTTTCGTTTAACAAAAAAATTAATTTTGAAATTTTTTATTTTTGGTTTGCTGCGCCACTTTGGCATTTTGCGTGTGTTTTCCATTTCTTTTATTTTTTATATTTATTATTTTTTAATTTATTTTGCTTGTCGACTATTTGCATACCTTTCTTTTATTCTCAAGCGCTTTATTTTGGCAAGTCCGCCAGAAAATATGGTTTTATGATTGATCTGTTTGGCGGATTTGTTGACGCAGGCGGTTATTAGTGTGTGCATATGCACACAAGCAAAGCGAAAACATGTGTAGATACATATGCATGTATGTATGTGTTTGGAAATATTTTTCTTTGAGTTTTTGTGGCGTGTTTTTGCCTTTTGATTGCTTACAGTTTGCTTATTTACATATTGCCACAGCTTATTGTTGTTTTTTTTTTTGGTATATTTGGTGCTTTATTGTTGTTGTTTTTGCTGATTTTAGTTTGGGTATGTTAACAGTCGGTTGTCAATGCTGCCGGCGCCAATTGTAGTCTATACATATGTCATGCGGCGTTGTAAGAAAGCAATTGATTGTGTGAAAACTTTTATTTTAATTACTAAATTTTTAAATTTTGAGTGCTTTCTTAATAGAAGAGTGTGTATAATAATAAAATAAATATTTATATTAATATATTATTTTACGTGTTTTGGGCCACGATAACAAAAACAAATAGCCATAGCATCAAAATTTGCCAAAAAAAAATATTAAAATAAATTTAAACATTTGTAAAACAAATATAAATAATTTTTTGTTTACAAAAATCCGCAAAAGAAGAAAATAAAAAATGAAAATAAAAATTTTAAATAAATAATAATATTTAAAAAATTCAAATTCATTCAAATTCACTTCCATATTATCCAAATATTGCATACAAGAAATAAAAATTAGTTATGAAATAACTAAAAAAAATATTAAAAAAGGCAACATTTCAACAAAATAATTTTGTAAAATATTTTTATACAAAATTTTCAATATTAAAATAAATATTTTTTTCTTATTTTTAGGCGCGTTATTTTTGTTACATACTATGTATACATACATAAATATATTTTTATACAATTTTTTAATGTGTACCTTTTCTTAGCAGAAATACCAAATAAATTTCTATTTTGTTGCTATTTTTACTTTTTCATTTCATTTCAGAATATATACCATATTCTATTATTTTAGATGTTTTTTTTGTGATTTTTATAAAATTTTAATTTTCACTTGCATTTTTTTAAATTTTTTATTTGTATTTTTTTTTTAATTTTGTTTAAAATTAAATTTTTTAATTTTTTTATTGATTTGTTTTATATTATTATTTATTATATTATTATTTTTTATATATTATATATCATTATATTTGTAACTTATTATTATTAATATATATATATATATATTTTTTTAACCATCAACCCCACCAACCTCCCTTTAACTTTACATATATGTATTGTATGATATGTTTGTTCACTGCAGCAATCAATTTTTTATCGCCTTGTTCATTACCCTTGCATATATTACGGCGCACAGACATACATACATTTGCATCTATGCATTTTTAATAAAAACATGGTCGTCATGTTTACGTCTGCTGCTCGTCAAAGTCCCGCTTCGCTGCAATGCATAAAACATGTGTATATTTATGAAAGCAGACACACACACACACACACATATACGCGTACACATCCATCAAATGCCGTGCAACATCTCTACTAGCGGCCGGCGTCAGCCTTCGATTGTCAATTGCGCTAGTGCATTCATTACGCTATCTTCATAGCTGTTGTTGTTGTTGTTGCATATGTTTGTACGCATCTTCTCCTTGTACGCAATACAGACTTAACGAATCTTAATTATGTGCGGCGCTTGCAATTAATTTTTGTAGCAACAACACATACACATATCAAAAAAAAACATACATACACACGCATATATACGAATATAGGTATATATAAATATATGTATATATGATTAGCAGTACAACACATGTTTTCCATCACTATTCGTCTACTTAATTATTCAGCCACATGCAATTGTTCTGATCGCCGCGTTGTTGTTGTTCCAACTACTTAGTTTGCAGTTAAAAAAGCAATTTGTTTGTTTTTCTTGCTTGCGTTTTTTATTGCCTTTGTTTTACTCATTTGCTATTGTAATATTTACAATAGTTGTTGTAGTTATTGTTATTGTTGCCATAGTGCGCGATTTCATTGCATTTCCTATTGTTTTTGTTGTTGTGTGACATGTTTTTTCAATTTGCTAGACATTTTTCGCATACAGCAACTAATTGATTGCAGTTCAATCAGCAAATTGTGCGAAAAAGTTAGAAGTAGCGAAGGGCGGGAGGAGGGTGAGGTAGCAAATGGTTTGAAATAATATTATAGCTAATATGGGTTACACGTGTGTTAGCCTAATTTTCTAATTACATATGTGCCCATGCAGTTAACAGGCTTGTGGGTGAAGTTTAAATGTTTGTTTTTGTTTTCAGAATTATCAACGATTTGTAGAATGTCTACCCTCTGAAGCGAGGCGACCTGTTGTATATGGAGGCAAAAAAGTGCAAGTTTTAAACTGATAATTTATAAAAATAATAAGCTTTATTTCTAGAAAACATAAGCTTTCGAATAGTGAGGAGATCGAACTGATAGACTAATGGGTGCAAAATAGATCTACATATATAATCTATAATGAAGATGTAGTCAAGTTAATTATTCGTTTAGGTAGGATTTCTCAGCTGGATTCCGATATTCGCATGTAAGAATATTAGAGACTAGCAAAATAGCTAAGATTTTTCTAACAAAGAACTAACTCTATGTTAGCAGAAATTTCTAGTAAGCTCAAAAGATCGCTTCTTATCCGTATTTTCACCGGTTTTACCAAGCGCGTTCACCCTAAAGAGCCCATTTACATAAAACCAAATTTTAGATCAACTATCTTTAAGTTTTACAAGCGGTTGATACTATTTTCAATGGTCTTTCTTCACAAATCCGTTTAAATTTCAAGATTCTTGTTCATTTCAAGAAACCTCAATTTAAGAATAATTCGAGGGAGATTAGAACGTATCGTTGATCAAGCTGGAACCAAGTTAAGCTCCATAAACTCAAGGCAAAATAAATCAAGTATCATTGTCCAATTGGTATTAACGCTAAACACTAGTTTTCTTGCTTTGATACACCTTTTGATAACCTGAATTTCAGAACCAGTCGAAATATCAAGTCGAAATCGAAGAAGGGAGGCACTTTCTCTCTCTGACACACTCACAGTAACTCTTCTTTTTCTGTCGCTCTCTTCGCTCATTTTCTTTTCACTCTCTGTGTTTTTCTCTCTCTCTCTCTCTTCTCTCACACTCTCTGATCATCAGCTCGATCGATTGGACCTTAGTGCTCTCTTGATTTATATGGGTATTTGGCACAGAGTCGCAAACTCGCTTAACCGCTGAACCGCTCTTCAATGAAAACTGTTTTATGAAATCTCACAAAAATTTCAAAAATGCCCTTCTACAAAAATGGAGCTTGAACGCCGAACCACAAGTGCTTCGTAATTTATTTTTAACACTTGAGCAAATAGCGAGAATTCGCCGCGAGACGACGCACAGTGAACCTTTGCACAATTATGGCCACAAAGCGCAATTATTGGAATTTTCTTCGCATAACCCAACACACAAACACACACGATGTGCAGAAGCGACCCTATACTCCTATAAGGGCATATCAATCGCGATCGTGTCGATCATTTATGGCGCGATCGTTTATTATCGCTGCCAACTGGCTGCCGCAACGCGTCGACTTCACCTTGTAAACGGATACGATTGAAGCGCTGCACGCTTGGCTGGCCAGCCACCAAATGTGGCGTGCAATATGCGTAGCAAAAGCGGCAAATGAGTATATGCGCGCCGGCAATGCCGATTTGTGGCAAGCCAGTTGGCGCCTGAGCGCTTAATTTGAAGCTGCCTCACCTACTTAGCCGCCATTTACACACACACACACACACGCAGTGCTGCAAGCTCGTCGGTGGCATGCACCAGCAGGCTCACTCAGTTGGACGCATGCCACTTAAGCATGCAACAATAGCGTTGCTGCAACAATGTGCAATGCAAAGTGCAGTATGCCAGCAGCAATTGTTTGTGTTTTTGTTGTTGTTGCTTTTATAATCATTGCATTTGCTTGCCTGCTTGCTTGCCCACTTTTGCCTCTGTTAAACTGTGTGACTGTTGACCGTGGCATGCGTTGCAATTTTTATTTTCCACTCTTGCATTTGTTGTTGCACCATTGTGTTGCAGCAGGCAGCAGCTGCTGTCGCTAGGCGCTTTTGTTTGGCCATTGCTTGGCATTTTTCTGTGCTGCACCATATTGGAATATGGAAACATTCCACAGCGTTAAGATTTTATTTGTGGCACACATGGTAATGTTATGGTGGGTCGGTCGATTGGTCGGTGGCATGCAACAAGCAGCTCACATTTCAACTTCGGGCTGGTAATTATGGGTATTGCATGTAATATATGTTGACTGCTTCACTTTGCTTTGTTGTTGTTGCTACAGCTATTGTTGTTGTAATTTTTTTCTTTATATTTTGTGGCTACCAGTGATTGTCTGCTATTTACATGCTGCGTTGCAGCGTCACGTGCTACTCTGCTGTTGCTGCCACATGCACCATGCAACCATTTGCAAACGCATGCCAGTCGGCCTGCAACATTCATCTATCAAATGTGCCGATTTGCAGACAGTTTGAAATCTGTCTGTCCGTCTGTCTGTTGCATTATCTAGTTTTACGATTTTAATTTGTTTGACTTCTCTATACTTTGCAACTTTTGTACATCTGTTTGTAGCATAAGTATACTTGCTGCCCGTCATTGTGTTGCAAATGTGCTTTAGCCATTTTTGCTTGCTTACTTGCTTTTAATAGCGCACTATTGTCATTCTATCGCTAAGATATCTGTACTAAGTTTGTTGTTGTTGTTTTGGCAATGATTTACTGGAATTCTTTCAGATTTTCAGCCAATTAAACGTTTTCAGTTGTCCGATTAACATTTTATTTGTGGCAAGCTTGAAATTTATTAAAACTGCTTTCGAAAAAGGTGAGGCAAAGTAAATGTGATGTTAAGGAGCGTAATTCTATTCAAAACAAACAATTTATGTAATCCTTTTTTTATTTTGAAACAATAAATAGTATTTTTTTTTTAATTTTAGAATTTTTTCACTTTTAAGATTTTTTTTTTAATATTAGAAGTTTTGTTTTCAAATTTGGAAGTATAAATAATTTTTTTATTTTTACATTACATAATTTGGTTTTTTTTTTAAGTTTTTAGATTTGAAATTTTTTTTCATAAAATTTTTTTTTTGATTTATTTGGAAAGAAATTTTTGTTAATGTTTGCAACAAACTTTTAACTTTGGGAAGGTTGAGAAAAAAATTATAAATTAAAAACAGATAATAATTTTTTCTATATTAATTTTTTTTTTTCGAAAACATATATTTTTTTATTAAATTTTTTTCTTCGAAAACATTTTTTTTTTAATAAAAATACCTTTTCTTCAAATTAAACAAAAAACTATCTAAATTTAAAAATTGCTAAAAAAAGGAATTTTTCTAAATAAAAAAAATCTAAAATTAAACATATTTTTCTCTCCTAAATTAACATTTTTTTCAAAGCCTTCCCAAAGTTAAAATTTTGTTGCAAACATTAAAAAAAAAAATCCTTCCAAATAAATCAAAAAAAAATTAAATTTAAAAGTTTTGGAAAAAAAAATTTCAATATTAAAAACTTTTAAAGTTATCTGTTAACTAAAAGTTTTTTGTTTTTTATGTTTTGGTAAAAAAAAAAGTTTAAGTTTTGTAAGAAAATATATATAAATTTTCAAAAAAAAAAATTAAGACTCGAAACAAGAATTTTAAATTAGAGAATTTTTTGATTTCGAAAAATATGTTTGCAAAAATCTTGGCTTTGTGATTTTCTTTGTTTTAAAAAATTTTATTATTTTTTATTATAATTACTATTTTATTAATCTATAATTTGGTTTTTTTAATCATTTAATTTGCATATATGTATGTATTTAAATATTTTGTTTAAAATTACGAACTAGTATGACTTTTTTTGAATATTTTTTCTCCATTAATAAATTGTTTTTTTATTTGTAAGTATATCTTTTATTTTATTTTTTTATTATTTGTATAAATTTTTATATTTTTATTTATTTATTTTTAATTTGTCATATTTTTTTTGTCATTTCAAGAAGCTATCAGTTCTTATATTTATTTCAAAATTACAATTTGACAAAAGAAATTTAAAGCATCAATCAAAATCAAGTCATAAACCTTCATGTACTACGCAGAAAAACAACAATAAGCCACAAAGCCACGAAACCCAAAGAACCAAAAAATAAAATATGATATTCTAAATATCACTATCCATGACAATAAAGGCAGTAAACCCACTCAACCACTGATAGCTAACTGAATATATAGTATTTATGAATAGTTGTTTGTGTTGTTGCTTCTCCGTTGTACGCAAATTGCGGCGCTTGATGCTTTGTGTAATCTGAAAAATTATTTGACGCTCTCTTCGGTGGTGGTGTGCGCTGGCGGTGGCGGCCGTTGCACCGCAAAACACTTAATGCTATTTCCCCTGTGAACGGCCGCCGATCATCCCCCTGCCAGCTACTCAGATTGCCTGGCAACGGCTGGCTGCTGTCGCTAACACGGTGTCTAACGCCAACGCAAAACCCTCAAATCAACTCAACTCCGCTCCGCTTTCAAGTTGCATTGCCATAACAAATGATGTTTGTCATAGCGTTTGTTGTTATTGTTATTGTAGAGCTTAAATTGATGCGCGCATCAGCTGCACGCGCCCGCCGCCTCACCACGCATACACGCAATCCAATGCCAAACTGCAGCAACACTTCGCCGACGCTGCGTGCTACTTGCAACAACCCCATAAAAGCCAACATAAAAGCTGCTTGTAGCCACCACCAGCTGTGCAACAAAGTAGCAAGTAGTTTGTTTTTTCCAGTTTCTGTTTTATCTATTTCCATATTGTATTTCCTGCTGTGTCTTTTTGTATGTTTCTTTTTTTTCATTTTGTTTAACCGTCCACCCTTTCGACGTCCCGCGGTCTGGTCTATGTGGTGTCACTTCGCTAGCAATGCGCCCGAGGCTGCCAGCCAACAAGCTAAACGCCAGTTACTGGAGCGTCATTATTCTCATCAGCCATTCAGCGCCAATGATGCATGAGCACGAGCGTTTCGGTGGCTGTCAGATATTTTCATATTTTTCGGTTTTTATTACCATTGCAGACTGTCAAGCTAAGTTAAGTACGTCAAGAGCTGACAGTAGGAGTAGTAGCGAAATTATTATTTTATACAGTAATGTTTTTTCGGCATTACTTGTTGTTGTGTTGCATATTAATCTAGCAAATAGCAGAACATATCGAAATTTTCTTGTTTGAGATTTGTTTGGGTATGGCATAAATTCTAGAGATGTTTATTTTTACTTTAATTTTAATTTTAGTTTTAATTTTATACTTAATCACTTCTTTAGTTAACTATATATTCAACGTCAACTTTATATAGCAACTGGTATTTAGTCACAACATTTGCTATTAGTATTCACCTTCAGTTGAATTTTAATTCAAACTTTAATTTAAATTTCAGCTTTAACTCCTACTTTAACTTTCAGTTAAATTTTAATCTGAACTTTACATATTTTTGACCTTTTATTATTTATGACTTTTAATTTATTAGTTAATTTCAACGCGAATTGAGCCAGTCATATTTGGCATTCAATCTTTAACTTAACCTTCAGTTAAATTTTAACCACTACTTTATCGTACACTTAATTTTAATATTAACAAGCTTAATTTTAAAAATACTACTACCTATCGTTTTAACACCACATTTAATTTTAACCGGCACTTTAAAGTGCACTTTAGCTAGGCATAAGCCCAATTTAGACTTTAAGCTTTTGCATATAAAGTTCAATATAGTATTAACGGTCAGTTCGCTTGTACTTCTAGCATTAACTGTTACACTTAACCATCGCTTCAAAAATCTAACCGTCGGTTAAAATCTAACCACTACCATGATGTACCATATAACATTGTCTTTAAGCGTTCACTGTTATACTTCATTACTATCAGTTAAAACTTCTAACCGTTGTTTAAAATTTAACCACAATTTTCATGCAAATCGTAACCTTGTCTCAAACTTAAACTTATAAAATTTCCATATAAATGCTTGCTGACAGTGAGAATTCACTACCATACTCGTTTTCTACACAGAGTCTTTGTGCTGTCTGCACCATTTGGCAAAGGCATTACTTGTCGGCAACTTAACCCGAAGCGCTTAAATGCCAAACAGCCGCCCAATACCATTCAAATCAGTCAACAATCCAACCGTCTCAGATCGCCTACCCAAAAACCCTGTTCCTGTTCCACAGTTCTTGCCACATACCTCCCTCCAACCGCACCAACTTGTGCCCATTTTAATGCCATCCCATACGCTTTCGTCTCGCCATTAAATCGGTAAGTTTAACTGCTGTCATCTGCCGCTGATGCGGCTCACATTTCTAAAGAGCATGATTTTTATGCCTTTTCTTTTTGCAGCATACTCTTTTCACTTTTATTTTTATTATTTTCGTATTGTTGTTTTTTTTTTGCCTCGATTTTCTATGATTTTTATGTTGCTTGCTGGTGGCATGTCTCGAAACCTTCACTGTTCGTGTGTTCGGTGTCTCATCGGCGGCACGAACTGCGCTTTGAATAAAGTCTTCTTCGAGGTCGTCCTCAGGGTCTGCACGTCCACCGCCCCGCTTTGGCAGTGGCACGTCTGGTCGTTGCATGATTTGTTGCTTGCTTTGTGGTGGCAGTCTCAGCACATCCGTCCAACAAGCAGCAGTTACTTGCCAGTCGATTACTCATGGCTGCCCGTTGGCCGGGTGTTGGCGTTAAAATTCGATAGCGCTGCTTGCCACTGCTGTGCGTTCATGATTTTCATATACGCTTGCCTCATCTAGTGGCAGCAGCAGCTGTACTTCCTCAACAACAACCATTGTTCTGGCTTTTATTATGCTTTGTTTTTGTTGTTGTTTTTGTTGGCCTTTTTAGCAATTTGAATTTTCCACAATTCGCTCGACATGCCACCTACACCTACATGCCTTGCACAACCATATTGCTCGCCTTACCCTCCTTGCCACTGCTGACCCCTTTTCGTACTCTATTTCGCCGGGTTTTTGTTATATTTTGTTGTTTTTGTTGCAAACATTTGGCGCCATCTGTTCGATTAAAATCCAAACTCAAAGTTGAGTGTTTCCCCAACGCGCGGCGCTCGCTTGCCACCGCACACTTTGCACCACCAACATTGTTGGCATCGTTAGCTCTAGCCTCCACTCCGTTGCTAGCATTTTGCTATTGTTGTTTTTTTGTTTGTGTAGAAAAACATGTGATTCACGCTTTAGCCGATGTTGTGGCGCTTTGCCTCGTCATAGTCGTATTCAGCGCGGTCGTCGTTGGCGTCGCCGCCTTTGCTTCTTGCCGCACGATTACTGGCTCACTTGTTTGCCGCCAACACATTCTGGGAAAATCAGTCTCGCATTGCTGGCAAAAGTTGTTTGCAGCATATATCGCCAACACCAGTTGTCGGTGTGTGTGTATATATTAGCACATGTTTCTTAAGTGTACATGTGTGTGTGTGTTTGCGTTTGCTTGGGTGCCGCATTTGGGTTGTTCCTGTGCTGCTGGATGAAGATGTGGCTTGCTGATAACTTTGTGAATTATGTACAAGCATTGTCAGTGTAACAGATGTGCACTTTTCGAAAAAGCAACAATAGCAACAACTACAATAGATATGCAAAACAAAAACTGACACTTAAAAGATAGAGAACAAATGTTGCCATTATGAAGATAGAATATCGAATGAGTATTTAATTGAAACATAGCGATAACAATGTGTATAATTATGTGTGGGTGTGTGTGTATATGGTATATAGCAGAGGTTAAGGCGCTTAAGCGGCATTAAGCAACGGTTTTCTTGTTGTGAAGTTCGCTTAAAGCTGATACTTTGTGTTACAAATTTGTAAAGTAAAAAAAATACAAAAACTAAAAAATGTAGATAGATTCAAAAAGAATGCACTGAGCTGTGAGATTAGTTTGAAATCTTATCAGTTCTTAAAAATGGGTTTCTGGTTCAATGATTATCATATCAATTGTCTCTATTCTTAGTTTAAGATAGTTATTTGTGCTTGCTAGTTTTGTATAAAAAAAAAAAAAACATTTTAAGTAAATAGAGTTGCCAAGCACCAATTAAAAAAATATATAATTATATATGTCAATATGTAAGAGATTTTAATAATGATAACAATTAATTTTTTAACTTAAATTAGTTAAATTTTATCATTCATTTTAATTTTTATTTTAATTTTTTTAGTTTAAAAAATGTAATGTCTTTATATATCAAGTTCGTATCTTTTGCAACCCTTTCTATATAAAATAGTAACTTCAGTAACGAAATCTTTAATACATTGATTGCTTTTTTTTTCAATATTGACCTTTAATGTTTAAACTGACAATTCTTAGCACAGTTGCCACAGTTGGTTTGACAAAATACTTAATTTGATGACAAAAAAAATTAGTTAAGTTAAATGAAATTAATTTTGTTGCTTTTATGTTATTTTTATTGAATTCTACTTTGATTTAATTTATTTTTAATTTAATTAATTGCTTTTAATTTAATTATTATATTTTTGAATTTGATTAAATCATATTAATATTTTTTCAGTTCAATTCCAGTGGTTTTTTGTAAAATTTTTATTTGTTTTAACGCTTTTTGTTTTTTAATTATTTTTATTTTTATATTATAGCTAATTTTAATCACATTTTTATTAGTGTAAGAAAATGTTTAATTTAATTTAATTTTTATCGTTGATATTGCATTATTTAATTTTGTGTTTTGTGGTTTTTGGTTTATTTTATTTTTATTTTACTTTTTTATTGATTTCGGTTTATTTTATTTCATAAAGTTTCGTTTTTGTTTTATTATTTTTATTATAATTTTTTGTGTTTTAATTTCGTTGCTACTATTTTATAATTTTTAATATACATATGTTTATGTATGTTATCTTAAAAAATTTAATAATATTTTATTTTACTCTTCTATATTTAATATGATATGCTTTTTTATATTTATAAAATTTTTTTAAATGTTTTTCTATAATATTTAAATTTTGTTAATTTTTTCCAAAATTAATTTTTTTAAATTTTGCCAATTTTTTTTAAATCTATTTTTTAATAAATTAAATTGTTTTTATATTGATATTTCTTTAATTTTAGTCATATTTTTAACAAACATTTACATAATATTTTTTACAAACTAATAATTTTATTTAACATAATTTTTGAATATAAAAAAAAAAATTTTTTTTTATATCTTTCCCATTTTATACTTTTAATATTTTTTTTCAGAAATATTATGTTTATTATAATTTATTTAATTTTTTTTGATATTTTAAGTACATTTTTAAAATTTTATTTGCATTATTATTATTTTTTTTTGTGTAAACTAATTTTATTAGGATTTCTTAAATTTTTCTGCTTCTTGCAGCTAAAATCTCTTCCCCAAAAATTATTCACACAATACTTTTATTTTTATTTTTTTTAATATTAAGCTCCCTTATAATTTATTTATAAATATTTATTATCGCATTTATTGCAAAACAAAAAATGGCATACAATAATATTTCATTGCAGGCAATTTTCGCTTTTAATTTATTGCTGGTAATTCATCTGATTTGCGCTGCTAATGACACATACTCTCACTTCATCAAAACCAGAGCGGCTAGGCATACTGTTTTGGCCAATAAATGGGCAGCGAACCGTTATGCACATGACTAGGCAGGAATATTTATTGAATTGCAGACAAAAAGACAGAGAAAAAACATAATTTTATAGACAACACAATTTATATTTATAGCAAAGAGCATAAAAATGTCGTCACCTTGTAAATTAGGGTTTGTGCGTGTATGCGTGTGTCTGACAAATCAAACAAAAAGCAATAATATATGACAGAAATAATTCGCATTCATGTTTTGTAAGCGTTAAAAGGCATTAATAATAAGAAATATGTGCGTAAACTTTTACACATATATTTTATTGCTTGTTGCATAAAAAAACATATTTTTCATTTTGATCAATGCCCAGCTTAAGAGTTTTCTTTAAAATAATTTTTTTATAACTTTCTACATATAAATATGCAAAAATATTGAGTAAAATATAGAAATAAAAACGCATAAATTATTGTAAATATTAGTACTGCATATGCTTCTACAATCAAACTGCAGCATTTGATGGCTGTCACGCACAAAAACTCTGCCTCCAACCAAAAATTTCCTACTGGGCGTATGAACTAATTTATTTCTCTACGAATTGATATGCTGATAGTTGAATTTATTTGCAATGCATTTGCAGATTTTCCGCTACCATTGCAATTACCTCGTGTTTTTGTTATATCTTTTTGTTGTATTGTCGCCGACACGCTGTTAGGTGCCCTGTGGTAAGCCATCAAACAATAAGCTTATTATTTTGGCGCCAACAATATGCGCGCATAATGACAATCACTCAGCTGAAGCAAACCGAGCGACGAAAGCAATGCCAGCGTTGCCATAAATTCTACCAAATCAGACTGAATGCCAGCAGATCAGGAACAACAACAACAGCGAGACGACCACACCAATCAATATTGTGCCGAAAATGTGTGGAAAACAGTAGTTGAATAACTTAAGGCAAGCGGAGAAGGAGAAGCAGCAGCAGCATCAGCATCAGTAGAAGACA
Organism: Bactrocera oleae; assembly: GCF_042242935.1. Lineage (NCBI taxonomy): Eukaryota > Metazoa > Arthropoda > Insecta > Diptera > Tephritidae > Bactrocera > Bactrocera oleae. The sequence goes on along the minus strand of NC_091537.1, from coordinate 5,327,324 downwards.
AAGCAAAAACAGAGAAAAAAATCAGTTGGTTGGCAGCGCCACTTTGACTGGAGCACTTGTGCCCGGCTACATATGGTCGTACGCTGCGTATGAGCAACATGCATTTGGTGTGAGATTTTATTGGCGCAGATGTGTTTATGTGTATATGTGTGAGTGTGTGTGTTCCGAGGGTGCTCAAAAGTAAGTTGTATGCGAACTAAAGCAATCTGTGCACATTAAAACTACGCCCCCTTCCCTCCTCCTTCAACTCATCCACCTCCACTTGAGTGCAAAGCGCTTGCTTTTTATTTTTGTTGCCGCTGACTTGCGTTGGCTGGCAGGCGACGACAGCATGACATTTTTATTATTTGTCGCATGCCCCACCGTGGCGGCTCGACTGTGTCTGTGGCAACGGCAAATATGAAAAAATAACAACAACAACAACAGCAGTAACAGCAAGAGTAATTGTAGCAAAGTTTTCTCGCAATAGCAGCGAACTTAAATTGTACTGTAGCAAAAACAACAACAGCTAGTAAAACAAAGGCGTAACAAGCAGCAAGCAGCAAGCGGCAAGCAAGCAATCATCAGCGAGTAAACGCAGCTGTGACAACAGCTTGTTGGCCAACATGATTTTTCCAGCGCGCACTGGGGTTGATTGGCAAAGCAGTAAAGAAAAGCTGAGCAACAACAACAGCAAAATAACACCGAAAGCAATTCATTTGTGAAACAACGTCGCAACTGTCTGTGTCCTCTACATTTGCTATCGCTTTTATGGTTATTGTTTTTATTGTTGCCAAAGCTTTTTTCAACATATTTGCTTTGGTTGTTATTTTTGTTGTGCTTGCTTTTATTGTAATTGTTGCCGCCAAGCTGTTGACGAGATTTGTTATCGTCGCCCGAAATAAATTGTGCGGCGGTTTTGAGTCACAATCACAATTTTGGCGCTGCTGTGGCGGACAATGTGGCATAACAGGAGTGCGAGAGGGAGGGGTTGCGTATACGCGTACACAAAGGGTGCGCAAGGCCAGCTTGGACGCGTCATACAAATTCTATTTATGCAAAATCACAAGCGCACAATATGATGTCACACGCACACAGATAAATAAATACATACACCTAATCACATATATATAGAAATTTAGTTACACACATACATGCATACATATAAATTAAAATACATCAGATCTGCATATATTTGCTTAGCAAACAGCCACCATGCGGAGACGCACAGCAGACAGGCAGGCGATTTGTTAGCATACTTCTAGGGGTTGCCAAGCGCCAGCAGCGAGTACAGTGGTAGTGGGTGGCGAAAAGCAAAGGGTAGCTCGCACTCTGTGCATAAGTACATAAGCATGTAAGCATATTTGCTATTCTATTTGCCATAGAGACGAGCTTATGGCATTTGAAACCCTTGGCATCTTCTGAAATTCCTTGATATTTATTAAATATTTGTGCAACAAAATTGAAAAAAATTACAAAAAAATGTCGAAGTTAAAGAAACAATTCTGTATGTTTGAAAAAGAAATTAATGAAATACAAAAGAAAAATTTTTTCGAAAATTTAAAAACTTGAATTTTCGAAAAAATTGCGAAATAAAGTTTAGAAACAAGTTTAAAATATTTTTACATTTAAAGCGAAGATTCTTTTAATTTTTTATATTAATATTTTTTCAAAATTTTGTAAAATATTTTGAAATACATTTTCGAAGAAATTTTTCATTTTTAAAACGATTATGCTGGTTCTCTTTTATATTATTTTTTTTTGAGTTTTTCAACATTTTAAAGAACTTAAATTTTCGAAAAATTCAAAACAAATTTTCGAAAAAAAAATTTGATATATTCTTATTAAAAACGCAAATACTAGCTTATAAAATAAAAAAATTTACACATAAAAAATTTTAACATAAAAGAAATAATATCGAAATTGCCAAGAAGTTCGAACAAAAAATTTAAAACTAAAAAACATATTTTTTTTTTTGGTCAATCAGCATAAAATTTTAAGTCTCTACATAAGACCTGGTTCCAAACCAGTCGTCACAAGCCATAAAAAATTACAAAAATCCATTATTCTGCCACAATTATGGCGTACCCACGCAACCATTAGCATGCATACTTATGAAAATTACAGCAAAAACATATTGACTAAGCCTAGACAAAACCTAAAATTGCACGCTGACACACACACACACATAGCAACGCTCATAAATTGATATATTCACATTTATTGTCAAATCAGTTGTGTGGCATGCAGCAGCAGCTTATTTGAATACATCTATTAATGTGTTTGCTTTTATTATTGTGTTTTCGTTACAAATTTGCCTTTGCCCCACCTCCTTTTTGTAGAACCAAAAACAATGCATAACCCAAAACATACAAGACAAAGAAAAATGATTTGTCAACATTTTGAATTTATCGCAAATACTCGCATACACATACACCAAAGTGACGCAATCGTCGGCGAAGTATGTGTGTACGTAGTTGTGCTCCACCATTTCAAGCGCTGTGGCAGACAGCAAGAGCAACCGCAGCTCCAACAGCTGTTAGATTGTGGTGCTGCGGTGACCCAAGCAAAAATAGAATATCCACAAATAACGGTTGGCGAAGAGCAATGCATTCCCTTCACCCACCCCTCTTCCATACTTGTGCCTTTTGCTTTGCCATTGTTACAGTTAGCAGCTGCGTGGCGCTTTGCGTGCTGATTTGTTTGCGCAAGTAATTGATAGCGTTGCACAAATGTGTAGCAGCAAAAAGTTTTTCTATTTGCTAAAAGTATTTGTTTGTTATTATTTGGCGTTAGTTGATTGTGCGCTGGGGTATTTGTATGTGCCGAGTGCACTTTAATTTTGATACAATTAATCAGAGTTAGAGAATATGTATATGTGAAGCTGATTTAAATGTTGTAAATGTGTATAATTCTGTTTAGTAGGCATCAAGCAGTTTGAAAACATTTAAGCTGAGTGCTCCTATATTGAAATTTTTTTTTTATTTGTTAAAATATCTTGACGAAATTTGCCACTCAGCTTATTGTCCAAGGCAGCGCTACAATCTTTGAATAAATGGTTCAGAACGGACCACTAAAGCATATAGCTGCGGTTCACAGTGTTCGATCAAATTTATGCTATAAAAAATTTGCCAGTGAAGGGTATTATAGCCTCGGTGCAGCCGCAGTTAACGTTTTTTCTTGTTTTTAGAACTATTTTACTTTTTTGTTATTTTTTATGCAAATTTTAATTTTTTATTAAATTTTTGAATTTTTTATTTAGGCTTTTGATTTTTTTTAAATTAAATTTTGGTCTTAATTTATTTTTTGTTGTTTTTTTATTGTTATTTTATTTTCCTATTTATTTACTTTTTTATATTTATTAAATATTTTTATTTTTCTATTTATTATTTTTTAATAATATTTACTTATTATGTTTTTAATGATTTTTATTTTTTATTGTTTACTTTTATTCTTCGTTATAATATTTTTTATAAATATATAAAATTTGTTTTATAATTTAATATAATAATTTTTTATATGACTTAAAAATATTGCGGCCTTTTTGATTTTATTAATCAATTTATTTTGTTTTTTTTTTTTGTTATTATTTAAGGGTTTTTTTATTATTATTTTTTTAATTTTTTATTTTCATTTATTATAATAACTTTTTTTTTGTATTAATTTTTCGTGATTTTTTTATTTTATTTAAATTTGTTCATAATTTATTTTTATTTTTTTTTTTATTTTATTATGTTTTTCTTATATATTGTTGTTTGCTCTCTTTATATATTTACTATGTTTTAATTTTTTTTATTTATTGTTCTTTTTTACTCTTATATTTTTTCATTTATTGATTATATTTTTATTATACAGTTTTAATGTTTTCTATAAATATGTACAATTTGTTTTAAATTTTTTTGTTTTTTTTTTATTATTCCAAAATGTTTTCTTTTTTTCATTAATTTTATTTAATTAATTTAATTTAATTTTATAATTTTTTACTATTATTTTAGTTTTTTATTATAATTATTTTGAATAATTTTTCATATATTTATTTTTATTCTTTATTTTTTAATTTTTTTTATTTCTTGTTTTTTGATTTTTATTATACATTTTTAATGTTTTCTATAAATATGTACAATTTGTTTTACAATTTTTTTTTTATTATTCCAAAATGTTTTCTGTTTTTTTTTTTAATTTAATTAATTTATTTTAAATTTTATTAATTTTTATTCTAATTATTCTTTTTTTATTTTATTCCTTAACTCTCTAAATTCAATTGCTTCCCTCATCAGCACATGCTTAGAATTTATTATATAAACTTCACTTCACTAATTTAAATTCTTGTACAGACATGTCTATGCATATACATATGCATGTACATCTGTATATAGTATTTCGCACAACAAGGCAATTATTTCAGCGCCAAGTGCTTATTATTGCCCTACACCTGTTTTAATTATATTTTAAACGCGCATTTTTTCTCTCTTATTTACTATATATTTTTTTGCTTTGCTTCACCTTACAGTTTTCCTTAAGCTTTTTGTTAGCAAATGATTTAAAAATTATTGTAAATACTTGTAGTAGCAAAAGTGCGAATATTTCCACAAATATGATGCTGAGTCCACCCCGAACACGCCTGCTTTCACACGCAGTTGCCGCCCCCCACAATCAACAAAGCACCGACCGACCGACCGACCGCCACACAGCATACGAACAGCAGCCAACATCTGTTTTCGTTCGCTTCAATTGCCGTGCGGGCAAATTGTACAAATCGTCTAGTCAGCACTTTAATTCCTACTTTCACACACACACTCACATGCACACATGTAACAGGCAGCCAACAGCTTGCCTTTATTCTTATTATTGCCTCCCTAGCGGTAATTTCGTTGTTGTTATTACGATTGTTTTGTGTTGCAAAGCATGTTGAAAATTTGTTGGTCGATATGAGAATACAAATAATTTGCGATATCATAGCGGGGGTGGCATTTTATTAACAAAACACACGCAGCGTGCATATGCGTTTGACTGAGTGAGTGTGTATGTGTGTGCGTTGTGACTGGCAAAGCAGCTGAGGAGGTAGCGGTGATGGAAAATTGTTTCATTTGTTAAGTATGTGGAATTTTAATTGTTCAGTGGTTTTCAGTTTGTACGCCTGTTGGTATGCTTGTATATACACTTGTGTGCCTGCGTGTGTGTTTGTACACGTATTAATAAGCTGTTTGAAATTTTATTGTTATTGTTTAGTAGAGTGTTTATAAAAATATACACCCGAAATGCACATGTGTATATGCTAACGGTAGTTTTTGTATATATATGTTTATATGTATATATGTACATACATATGCATTCTTTTTATATCCACGCAAGGAGATTTAGAAAATTCGGTGATCAAATATAAACAAATCTAAGGAGGCATACGCGTTTATATTTGTGTGTGTGTTTACATGCATGCATTAAGTTTTTTGTGCTTATTTCTGCCGTTCAACGAAACAAGGTCGCAGTGCGCATAACTACAAGTGTAAATACCTCACACAGCGCTTGCAGTAACATTCGGTAGGGCGCTTAAAAGTTCAAAAACGTATTAATTATTGTATACAGCGTTTAAGTCAAATAAATATAAACAATAAATATTTAAAAAAAAATTAAGCTGAAGAGAAATAATAATTTAAAATAAATAAAAATAGTATTACAAAAAATAAAACAAACTTAAATTGTAAAATAATTGAGTTATAAATATATAATAAAAATATAGAAAAATTAATTATAAAAAAAAAATTAATTATAAAAAAAAAATTAATCACAAAAACAAATTATATAGAAAAAGAGGAAAAATATAAAAATTTAAATTAACAAATATCCTTAATTGGCTTCATTTACTTTAAATAAATTAATAAGCAAAATTTATTGAAGAAAAATATTTTAAAACTATTGAAAATATACAACTACAATTAAAGATAATTATATTAAATCGAAGGTTCATATCGAAAATTTACATAATAAAGTTATATTTAAATTTAATAAATAAAAATAGTAATTAAAAAAATTTTAAAATACGAAATGGGAAAAAATAAATTAAATGAAATTAAACTTAATGTTTTCAACAAAAAACAAAAAAATAATAATAATAAAACCAAAATTAAATTAAAGAATTAAAATAAGTTAAGAAACATAAAAATAAATATAAATATAAATAAATTATTTTTAATGAAATAAAAAGAAATTTAAAAAATTTAAATAAATTTTAAATAATCATAAATACTAATTAAGAAATATAAAATAAATATACAATTATAAAAATTTTACTAAGCAAACAAATTTAAAACTAAAATTAAATTGAAAAATATTTAATTAAAATTAAATATAATAAAAAAAAAAAATTGTAAAAATTAATTAAGAAAATAAAATAAATATATGTACAATAATAAAAATTATATGAATTAAACAAATTTAAAACTAAAATTAAGCCAATTAATATAATGCAAAATTAAGCTAATTAGGTTAGGTTAATTAAAAAATTTCACGAAATTAACAAAAGTTTCTTTAAAACTTACATTAAAGAATTATTAAAAATTAATTACAAAAATGATATAACATTAAATAGAAATAACTAACTTTAACTGAACTAGTATTATACAAGCAAATGAAATATTAAAATTATTATTTAAAAGTGTAAAGAAATTATTATTTTAAAAAAATTTAAAATTTTTCAAAAAAAAATTTAATTAAATATAATATAAAATATACCAAAAATGTGCTCGACTTGCACCAAAAAAACCATTTAAAAACATAATTAATTTACAAAAAGAAAAATCAAGAAAGCGCCATTAATTTTAATTATAAAAAGCTGCTTTACAAAAAAAACCCGCTGACGCATACACATATACAATTACAAATACATGAAATTTTAACGCAAACTGTAGTACATCTAAATTAAAATGCATATGTACAAAAAAAGATGCATTTAATTACATCAAAATGCAATATATACAAATATTAACAAGTTTTGCGACACATCTATGTATGTATATACAGAAAATCGCGCAATATTTTATATGCTAACTTCTCAATTTTTTTTCATGCATTCTTTTTTTTACAATTTTATTTATTTTTTTACAATTTTTTTTTTTGTTGTAACATTATTTTTTTTATATTATTTTATTTTTTTTTTAATATTGTTTTATTCATTTATTTTATTTTTTTTCACTGCTATTTACTCGAACTTTTGGCTGTTGGCAATTTTTTTACGATTCCGATGCAGTTTGCATACGAATTTCGATTGTCGCGTTTAATGACCTATAAAATTTACAAAAAAGAAAAAACCAACAACAATGCGCAAATGTAGCAATTTAAGAAATAATTCAGCTAATTTACATATGGCTATATTACAAACAGCCAAAACAAATATTGTACCAATTTATTGTAATTTCAGAAGCAAATAATGGCAAGGTGTTGTTAACAACACCATAAAATGTGCACAACTTGGCACTTGACGTAACACACGCAAATATTTGTATTATGAATTTTTGCATATTTGTTTGACTATACGACACATATACATATGTATAGCAATTTGACTATTTATAGCTTTGATCAAAGCTATCACCGCTCACCTTTTCCCTTTCACACGCCGCTAGCAACAACACCATTGTTGTTGTGTAAGCATTTGCGCGAAAGGTTTAATTACCTTTTGATAAAAATGCATTGCTTACAAATATCAGATTTGCTGAAGTGTGCGGTGTACATATCTACTTATATATTATGTATGTATGTATATATTATATATTAAGTGCAGCGCTATTGTTGCCGGTTTATTGCCGAGCAATCGGAAATTTTGCGAATGAATAAAATTATATATTTTATTATGCCGATTCGATTTATATTTGCAATATTAATTTTTTTTGTTATTTTTTTTATCATCACTTTTATTTATTTACGTAATTTTATTTTTAATTTTGTTTAATACTTTTTTTTTTAATTTTTTTTATTTAATTTTTTTTTTAATTTTTTTATTTATAGGTATTTTTTTAAAATAATTTTTTTTAAATTTGTTAACTTGCTCATTTTTTTAAAAATATTTTTTGAATGTTTTACTTATATTTTGTTTTATATTTTTTGTATTTGCTTGTTAGTGCTCTACACACGGAGGTCAATTGTGTGGGCAAAGTCGGCGTCGTGTAACCAGGTGAACGTCTGGCACTCACTTGCTAAATATATGTACATATGTATGTATATTTGTATATATGTGCGTAAACCGAATTAGCATAAGAAAAAAACATTGTCTGCATATATTTGGCGTTAAAATTTGCATTTCTTATGACGCCAACGAAACAATTCGCACCTTCACCGTGCTAAATTTTGATTTGTAAATAATACTGATTGAGCAATTTGCGTACGAAATCATTTTTTCTCCAACTCAGCGTTATTGGCGCTGACTGGCAGTCAGTCAAAATAGCGTGGAAGTAGTAGAAATAAAAAAATTATTATAAATATTTGTGGAAAAATTTTAATTTTGCTATCATTAAATGTCATAAATAAAGGAAAAGTTTGAAAGTAAAGAAAAATCTATAGAAAAATAGTAAATTATAATATAAATTATATGTTATATAAACTAAACTGAAAACAGTAAATAAAAAAAGGCAATTTAAGAAATCACAGAAAAAGCATGACATAACATAACATCGCATGGCATAAGAGTAATTCCACCTAAAAATTAATGCAATAAATTGAAATCCACATAAGAAAATTTAGCGTGATAGAACTTAACTTAGCATAACATAACATAACGTAACATAGCATAATAAAACTTAGTATAACATAACTTAACATACCTTAACTTAACAAAACATGAACAATTATTTTAAGAAATTTAAGTTCACCAAAAAAGCACTGATAATGCAATGCCTAAAAACCACAAATCGACTATACTCATGTGGAAAAAGAAAATAATACAGAGATTTCAAAAGAAGCGCCTGAAATGTTTCACCTCCACAGCCGAAATTCGTGTAGTCAATGCGCCAATTTAATTCGATTTGATAGCAATGCATTAAAAATGTTATACATTTAGCACGCTGACACTGCTGCACGAAAAAAACAACAACAACAAAGCAACTGAAGCGAGCAAAAAAATGTGTCATAAATCAGGCAACCGAAAAAACACCAACAGGTGGTGACAACCAGGCAGTCAGCATGTGCAGTTAGGCATTGCCTTTATGCAGGTAGACAGCAAGCAACGTTGCTTACGGCGCACCAAGCAATTTCGGCAGCCAGCGCAGTGCAGCGGAATGGCAACACTTACCTGTCGCAGAGTTTTATGCGAGTAATTTGATATTAATTTTTAATGTGGCAAAAGTAAGGGTGTGTGCGTGTGTAACTTTTTGTATGTATGTGTGTAAATATATATAGGAATTTAATATTCCCCTTTGTAAGGCCTTTAACCGAATTTGCAGGCGACTTTCTTAATGCGTTTGCTGTGCAACAAGTTGTGTCATAGACTGTTTACATATTTATATTTTTCTTTTCAACTTTTTTAACGCTTTTTGTGAATAATTATTTTTTTCAATTAATTATTTAAAAATTTATTGAATTTATTACTATTTTTTATTTTTAATTTTTAACATATAATTCAGTCGTTAACTCAATTAACCTCACTTTTGTTTTCGACTCCTTTTTTCCTTCATTTTGCTGCGTGTTCACCTGTGTTTTTTTTTCTGCCCGTTGATTGGTCAATTTATGGCGAAGTGCCGTGCCAACGCCACAACCTACGGAAATTTTGATTGGCTTAGCCAAACTAAAAATTTTGTTAGATTTCGTTTTATTTATATTTTTTCCTGCTTTTATTTGTATTTAATCAGCTAATTTGCTGTTGGCCACCTTTTCATGCAAATACATACATACATACATATGTACATATGCATGTATTTAGGTATGTGTTTGCTTGTATATTTTTTGCGATTTTATGTGCATTTGTTTTTTCTTGTATGTGTGTTGAAACAATTGTTACAACAGTTGTTGTTACTAACTTTAGACGGGGCGGTGGCTACAACATATATTTACATACATACTGTATTTCAGTGTATGTATACTTGGTTACGTAATTATATGTCATATATAATCTGTATAAACGATATGGAGTGATCGTTTGGCATCCTTAGTGATTATAATTTATCTGGCGGTTACGGCGTAATCCCGTTGTTCAATTATTTGGCTATCCTTTTGCTTAGCGTGAGTAAGTGTAATGCCACCTTTTTTAAATTCAAACTCGATTTTTTTTATAGTATTGTTATAAGTATTATTTTCATTAGCCTGGGAGATTTTTTTGATGCTGCTTGATAGGAGAAGTTTGCTGAAACTCTCAAAAACTCACACAGTGTATTTTGAGGTTTCTACCTATGATTTTAACGATCGTGGTTGATCTTACAGATTTATTTAGCGTGAAAGCCTAAAATAAATCTAACTATTTCGACGTTTCAAAGAATATGAAATTCGGAATTAGAGGAGAGTGAGCAATAACAAACTATATAATGCGACATTAAGATATTGAAGTTTTATTTAGTGTTTGTAACAATTTCTACGATTTTTGTTGTTGTTGTTATTCTTAAATAAGATACCTGTTGTCAATATTTTTTTTTTAATATTAGATATTTTACATTTTTTGTTTTTTTTTAATATTATCGTTACATATTCTTTAATATATTTTTGTTTTTGTTATACCTAATAACATCCCTTTTAACTAAAATTTTTCCTGTATTATTATATAATATAAATTCATATTAGATATTAAAATTTTTTTCGATTATTTTTAAGTTTTATATTTATGTATATTTTTTTGTGATATTCTTCATAAATATGTGATGTTGTGATACCTTTTTAGAAAGAAATACCTTTTAGAAAAAAAAAAATTTCATCAATACTACTATGGCTTCTAATCAAGCTAAGAATTTATATTTTTCTTGAAGTAAAAATACTTGTTTTGGTATATTTTTTTTATTTGTTTGATTTTTGTTTTGTTATTCCAATTCTAAACAATTTAAATGTTTTGTTCAATAATTATACTTTTAAATATTTTTTTCGGTATTAGTTTTCAAATATTTTTTTTTGTTTTACTTATAAAAGGATAAAAAAAATCAACTATCTATTCCTAACTACTAAAACATATGTATCTTTAAAAATCCATTGGTTTTATTTATTTCTTATAAAAGCATATGTTTTTTAATTAATTTTCTTTTTATATCTCTTTTTAATATTGTTTTTTTCTAACCCCTAAAATTATATTTTCGAACTTTTGTTTTTATTTTAATTAATTTTTTATTGCTGTTATTTATTTTACTTATTTAAGGATATACATATATTAAAAAAAATTTTTTGGTATTTTTGTGGTTTTCTTTTTTTTTTAATTTTATATCTGCTTTTGACCCCTAACAAGTATATCTTTAAATATTTTTTTATTATTTATTAATTTTGTTTAATAATAAATTTTTTTAATATTTATTAATTTTTGTTTTTGTAAATATTAGTATTATTTATACATATATGTTTTTGTTTACTCTTTTTCCAAAAGTTTCCGTTTTAAGTAAATATATTTTTAAATTATTATTTTTTTTTTTAATTTATAAATTTTGTTTGATTTGTAAATAAATTTGAATTTCTGCCATTTATAATCGTTTTTGTTTGCTTTAGTTCATAAATTGTTGTTTTGCGCACTTGTAACTTATTTTTTTAAATATCAAAACGCAAAAAATATATATTTTCGTCATATTTCGGTCTAAATAGTTGCCAAAATATTTGTATTTAAATATATTTCATGTTAAAAATAGAGTTTGCTTTATTTGTTAAACATTTTAAGATCTATTCTAATTGTTTGACATCTGTTAATTAGTATTAACTTATTTCAAGAGCAACGCATTAGTACAACTACACCCACGCAATTGCATAGTACATACATACATACATGCATATGCATGTGTGTAGATGTGTGCTAGCATAACTTATTAACTGTTTAATAGTTACTAACATGCTGCACTTGTAATAATATTTACGAAAGCACTAAACACCTATGTAAAAACAAAGCCAGTAGCCAGCATACATAAACAAGAGTAATGTAACCCATGTACCATATATGTATGTGTGTGTGATATAACAATCGTAATATAGTCCATAGTAAGAACCAAAACGAAGCAAAACAAGGCTTTACACGACAACAACAAACATATGACAACGCGTGTCAAGTTTGCGTTAAAAATACGCAATTAAATCATGTCATAATATTTGTCAGAAATTAACATACATACATACATACACATATTCTCAAACACTCTAGCATCAACGCAATAGCAAGTGCCGTAATATAGTCGCAATAGTAAATTTGTTGGCATACAATCTGTACGATGATCACGCCTAGTTATTTCCTAGTAAAACAAATGAAAACAACAACAAAACCCGCTAATTAAGCTGTGTAGCAGTGTTGCAGACAATAAGCGATAATCCCAGTCTAAAATACGTGCTTGTGTATGTGTGCGCTTGTGTTATTACGTCTGTTTCGCTTGGTCAAAGTGCGATCGTCCGGCGTCGAGCTGCTGTCGATAGCGGGAGGTGAAATTTGCCAACTCGATTGTGGTATTTCCGCTAAAAGTGTTAACCAACGCGACGAGTGCAAGCGTTTGTTGTATGTATTTATATATATAATATATTTCTTTGAATTGTTGAAACGTCTTCAAGAGTGGAGGTATATTTTTATCAAATCCAAAATCTTTGGATTCCCCTTTAAGTAAATCCATGTTCTATTTGTGTGATTCATATTCATAGAACTGCATATAATCAGACCTTTTTCGATTAGAAACTTGCTAGCAATTTGTTCCTGTTGCATTTAAATTCTTGTTCAAAACTTTGCTTAATAGTATGTGTTTTATGTAAAACGTTTCAAAGACAGACCAGACCCATTTAGTTCTCATTACCAACTGATTTACAAATCTATTTATGAATGCTTTAATTAAATCTTCTTGTAATATGTTTTTCCGGTACTGGATTATACTTCCTTACAACGATCAAATTTTGTGAGGATCGCTAACAAATCTCTCGTAAATTGTAGATCGTACTTGTCTTTCTAAAAACGCATAAATCTAGCTAATTTTCATATTAGTCAGTTCGTAGGCTTGGGTTGTTCTGATACTAGACTATATTTAGTTCCGTACAATGATCCAATATCACTAAAAGTATTTTTCAAAATGCTGTATCGTGTAAAATACCTTCCGAAAAATGCCTCCATCGAACTAGTTTTTATATCAGATCGGTCAATATGATTATTTTGTTACTAGATTATTCTAATTTTCATCAATGATCCAATACTGTATTGTAAGGATCACTAAACGAATATTCGTAAATTGTAAATCGTAATTGTCTGCCCAAAAACACATAGTAGCTCTATTAATTAATTTTCACTGCCGAAAAATGTATAGTTCTAACTAGTTTTCACAATTATTAGACTATACTTAGTTCTCTCTGAAGATACATTATTATGAGGATCATCTAAAGATGTCGCGCAAAATATGTATTGTGCAAAATATCTTCCGCAAAATGCTTGAAACAATTGCTGTGCACATAATAATTTAAAATTATCAAAATCTAGTTTTCAGTTTCAGTTCATAGGACCGTTTGATCTTCACATGTTGTCAAGTTTTTTATACCTGAAACTGATCTAATAATGTTTAAAGTATCTAGATCTCATGAGTATTTTTAAACCACTTAGAACGGTCGTTAAGCTTTGTTTAAGGAAATTTTTGTAACTCTGATTTTTTTAGAGGTTTAAAGTTTTGCATGTGGAACACGCTTGTATGCAAGCTTCGAGCATATTGAAGGTTCGAGCGGCTTGAACGTTTAACTGTTTGGCAGCATACATTTGTATAGTATTTTTTTTTTATAACTTTTTAATTGTTTTCTTATAAATCGTAATTCAACTATTAAGTAACTGTGCATCTGCGCTTACCTTTCATTATGATCGCCGTTAATTCTGAAGCATTTAATTGCATACAGAATTGATTCTCGCTGCCGCCAATAGCTGTTGCACTTGCTGTCGCTGTTGCCGTTACACTTGCTGTTTTTGTATTGGCCATATATTTTATTTTTATGTTTATCAATATTTACTTGTGTATGTAAATGAATTCGTTCTTTAACCGTTGCAAATCTTATTTGTAGTTGTAATTTATTTCTGTTGCAATCAACTGTTTAATTGTGTTTGTTGTATTATAACTGTTTATTTTTTTTCCAATTTTTATCACTCACAAATCCACTTATGACATTTATATTGCGATTTATTTCTGAGGTTAGCGTACGTTTTGCCTAACCACAACAATAACAACAATAATGATAATTTTTTTCCGTTGCTTAAATCCGCCGTCAAGCTGTTTTTTCGCGTTTCGCGGCGCTTAAACACGCCGTTTGCACGTTGGTAGCGGGTGTTATGCCGTTTAAGCTAAATTGCTTGTTGTTTGTTGTACTAATTGACTTTTTCTACGCTTCCGCGGCAGTTTAGCGTGTTAGTTGGGCAATACTGTTGCGGTTGTTGGGGTTGCGGAGGGTGCATTAACACTTGAATTTGAGTTGGTTTAACACTTTTTTGAAGTACTGTAGGTAATTTATTTTTCGTTTGCAACACTTTTGTAAAGTACTGTTTGCAAGTTAAATTTTACGCTGTGTTATTAGTTTTTAGTGTTTTTTCAATTAAATTTTGGGTTTTAATTTTTTTGGTTATACTTTTTTTTTAATAAATTATTGTTTTAAAAAATTTGCCAACTTTTTTAAATTCAAATGGGTTTTTGTTTTTTCAAATTAATTTTTTTTATTTTTAAAAATAACTTTTTTAACGGAACTCAATTGTTTTTTTTTTTGTATTTTTTTCAACAAAGATTTCTAAGATTTTGTTTTTGTTATTTAGTACTAGCTATTTTTCCAAGCTTTTCAAGTTCAAACAGCGCTTTTAGTATTTATTAAATTAATTTTGCGCTTCTTTTCGCTTAAAAAATAATTTTCTTCTGCTGATTTTTACTTTAAAAATTTGTTTTATGTTTATCTCTTCGAAAAAATCACTTTCTGCTACATATATTTTCATATGCCTTGACTCTGCTTATTTTTTGTTTATATTTTCAAATTTAATATCTCATAAGCTACGCGGTTTTGAGCCTTCAATGACATTTGCCACACAAAACACACTTGCAACACCTGCGCACAGTTGTACATAAAACGTTTTGTAGCTTATTTACATATGTATGTATGTATTTTCAATAATATTAACGTAATGTGCGGTGCTTAATGTTTTACAACAACGCCTGTCCATTTGTCGGAGGAAATTGTGTGATAATATTTTTATGACTTTTTGATTTTTTATTCGACACTTCCGTACAATTTTTTTTTTTGAACGCACAATTGTTTTTTTTTTTATTTTTTTGCTTCTCTTCGATTGTTAATTTGTTTTGTGATTACTTTTGATTTCCTACTATAAACACCGCTCCGTTCTCTTGCACTCACATCCGTCAACGAGCGAGGTAGCGAACCGAATGACACACCAAACTCAGCCGTTTCATACAACAACCCAACCGTAGGCGAACGCCAGTGCCAACGACGACGAACACAACTCCGACGACGACGATGCCAATAGCGATGGCGAAGATCCAGCAGCGCAGCAGGGGTAGACAGGCGCAGGCAGACAGGCAGGCCAAGCAAACGTATGGGCAGCCAAGAAATCAACTGCTGCCAACCAGTCCGGCTGTCAGCCAACAAGCAAGCCCAGTAGTAACCAAACAAATGCAGAAACATATACAAACATACATATATGTATGTATATATGTATGTAAGTATATATGTAAGACAGCAATAGCAATGATTATTGTTGTTGTGCTATACAGTGCTGTGTTGTGTTGTGTTGCATGGTGTATGGCCGATTGCATTGTATTTGCATGTGTGTGTGTGTGTGTGAACAATTGGTAGTGAATTGCTGACTGTTTGGCTGATCAGTTGGTTATTGCTTGTTTTTGTTGTTGCTTATTGCCGGCATTACAAACATACATACATATGTACATATATGCCTTGCAATAACAAATGTGTTATCGGCTTGCAATGAGCGTGCCTTACCAGCCACACATATGGGGCGCCATACGAAAACGCACACACACATATATGTATGCATATGTACACATATACATATATGCATTTTTGTATCCACTTCGCGGTCGCGCTGCATTGTTGCGTGTGGCGGCGTTTGCAGTTGTGCAAATATTCAATACATTAGAGTCATTGTGAGTGTAGCAACAACAATAACAACAGCAACTGCATGTTGAAGGACAAAAGTGTTGCTGGTTTGGTTTCTTGTGCTGTGTGCGACATGAAGGAAGTCTGTTTTCTTCATAACCTCAACATGTGTGTGGCTGAGCGTGCGAACGAACATGTTTGAACACAAAATAACAATAAATAAATTTATATTATATATGTATATGAATACAAATCAAAAATACAAAAAATTCAAAAATATTTTTTTTTTGTAGATTATTAACCAAATTCTATTTTTTAGCAAAATATTTTACAATTCTAAAATTTGAGTATTTTTTAGAAAACTATTTGAAATCCAAATATTACTTATTAGACTAGTATAAAAATGATAAAAAAGAAAGAAGTTCATAGTAGGTTTAAACCCATCGAAAAAAAAACAAACATTAAAAGACATATAATTTACGGGCGATTTGTTCTTGCGAAAAGGAAAGAGAGGGGCGTGGTTGAATTTTTACGTGTTAAAAACGAATAAGCTCGATTTCCGGCAAAACTACGAGTCCTATAGTAAACATTTATATGGCAATGTTGTAGGTAATGAAAAGATATATAACTTTTGTATATAGATATTTTACATAACCTCGAAATATTTATGAAATATTGAAATAACAGAATTTTTTGGTTTTTTTATTCTTTCACGAAATTTGATGAAAACTTATCTTCTTATATTCCAAACACAAAAAAAATTAAGGAGGAAACCTTTTTTCGACTTAAAATCGAAAAAACACTAATTTTCAATCGAAAATTCTCACGTCAAAATTTCCGATTTTTTTAAGAAGTCGGTAAGCTTTTAAAATCTCAACTTTCTGATTGTTTAAAGAATAATATATTATATACTCGTACTCGTAATACATATAATGTACATACATTACATAAATTTTCTCCAAAAATCCAAACGATTTGAAACTCTTTTTTTTTATTTCATATATGTACCTATTATTTCAAAGTACCAGCTGTGTAAAAGACATTTTTAAACATTTTTTTAAGTTCTTATTATTACCTTATATTGTTGTTACATAGCTGTAGTTGCACAGATATTTTGCATTTGTGTTATAAATTTCTGGGTGAGGTCTTGTAAGTTAATAATAGCGTCCATATATCCGAGCTATATTACAACGATTTTCTATCAAAGAAAAGAAAATCTTTTAGAAATGTTTTTGTCATAAAAGTTATTTGGACGAAATATGTTTATACTTTACGCAACTAAAGTAGTTTTATTTTCTTGCACAAATTGCTACTTGTATTTAATTTTCCCTTTTCTGCAGATAGTTTTTCGGCTGTCGTACAACTCAATCGTTTTTTCGAGTTGTTTTTTTTTTTGTATTTTTACTCTACTATTAACTTCTTTTGGCCCTTATCATCATTTTATTTATACTAAAACTATAAATTTTAGTTTAAATTAAACTGTTTTCAAATCAAATATAATAGAGCGCCAATCTTTTTTTAAGTTTTTGCCAAATATCTTAAGATTTTAGCTGGTTTTGCTAATTAGTTGCAGATGCAATTGGTATTTCCGCATAGTAACGCTATTTTATCGCGATTTTTGCTACAACTAAATCGATATATATGCTGTAAAAGGGAGATTTTAGATCCTTGTATGGAAAAATCCTCTATTTGAGAAGATATCTTCGCGACACATCTTCGAACAAAATCTTCAGATTGGACTGTCTTACTGCCTTACAAACTGACCGTGATTTTGTTCGGTTATACGATTTACATTGATATACGATTTTTTTAATATTAATTTTTTTAATTAAATATTTTTTTTTATTAATTATTTTATATAATTTATTTAATTTTGCTTTTTGTTTTTGTATTATTGATCTTTTTTTTAATAATATTTTAAATCTAATTTTTTATATTATTTCACAAATATTTCTTTTATTTCTTTTATACTTTTTATAATATATTCCAAAATATTATATAATATGTAATTTAGTATTATAATATTTCCATGTATACATATTTATGTAAATATAGGTATATTCATATAACTTTTCTCACACACATGTTCGCTCAAGCACGCTCGCTTACAACAATTGCTACAACGCAGCATTTCAATTTTCTTCCAACATTTACTATTTTCCGCTTTTTTGCTTCTCCACATTTCGTTTTTATGAATGAAATCAGTTGCTTTGTTGTTGCGCGCTCATATCTGTTTATTTTTCTCGCATGCTATAAATTTTTGCGCTTTCGCATTTGTTCGTCAAACTACGCTTCGCTGAGTGCATGCGTACTACGACGAATAGGGCAACAACAGACTACTCTTGAAACGAAAGTTAACACACACACATTCACACATATTTATGCATATACATATGTACATAAATATTTATAGATGTATATGTTCTTTTATTACTATAGTATTTGGCAACTCAAAGCAGTTGTAGATTGTTTGGTAATTTGTGTTTTGACATTGACAGCAAATGCTTTAATCAGTTTTTAAGTACTGCTATAGCATATAGCTGCCATAAAAAACTGTCCGATAAAAATCTCGTTACACCCTTTCATGCTATAAGAAATGCACCTGTAAAGGGTATTATAGCTTTGGTTGTAGCTTAGAGTTTTAATGTAAATTTATTTAATCTCTCACTAGGAAAAATTTCTCAAATTTTTAAACTCTTTTGCACAAAAAAAATATTAACAAAAAGCACACTTGTGCAATGCTGAACTCACATTTGAACTATCAAGGTTGCAAGCGCCGCGAACTTTTGATAAGAAATTGAAAAAAAACCAAAAAATTTCAGACTAATATTTACTAGTGGATATTTGCAAAATGCAATGTGTTTCTAAGTAAATCGTTATATATATAATACTATATAATTTTTTAATTTTAATTTTAATTATAAGGTAAAAAAAAAAGTTTGAAAAGTCTGAAACGTTCGCATCTGTACCGCCCTTCCACAAACGTGATATACATATATGTATATCGGTTCATACATCTTTTATTGACACATATGCCATAAAACTTTTCCATATTTATTCATACACACCTATGTACATACACACATACATATGTAGATATATCGTTTAATGGAAAAAAGAAGCACAAAAATATTTGCTTGCGGACTGAGAACATTTGCTGAATTAAGGCAGCCGGCAACAAGATTAAACAATAGCAACAACAGCAATCTAGCTGTTGTCTTGTGTATATGTACATTTTATCATATCAATTGAATTAGACAAAAATTTCAAAATGTATCCAGCTGCCGTGATAAGGTTCAGTAATGCTAATCTAATGCTGACGACAAGCAAATATCTCAGCTCTTAGACAGTTTTCGGCATTTAATGTTATTTACAATATACATATGTATATATATACATATATTTTTACATATGAACATGTCGCTTGTTTACTAGAAAAGTCACATAATTAAAAAGTAATAACAAAAGTGGTGCAAATTCATTAAAACAATCCATTTGAAATAAAACTCTTTCAAAATGGAAAGTAAATGCGATGATTCAACATTAAGCATTTAAAATATACCGTTATTATATATTAATAAATGGATTTATTTTTGCTTTGAATTATGACACTCACCTAATAAGAAAGCTATATGTTCAAGTACCTGCAGTTTGTGATTTGATAAGTCACAGCTCAAGGCCTTAGCTTCTAAGCAGTGATAAATTATATCAAGTTACTAAACAATTTCAACGAAATACATACTATATACAATAGTATAAAATATACATTTACCATATTTGTTTTCTAATAAAAATAATGCTTTTTGTCTGTTTGTCCGTCCGTGTATTTGAAGTGTTACCTAAACTTTGGGCTATCGCTGTAAAAGTTTTTCCACGGCTTTCCAAGGAAGAAAGAAAAAGTAATAGCAGAAAAGTGGGTATGTCCCGGGTTTAATAGATACATATCTTTCATAAATTACTAAAAATATTTTCATCCCAATTGGAGAAATATTTTTAATACTCTATACTATACTATACTGCTATATGTAGAGAGTTATAAAATCTAGTATACATAAGTCTACATTCTAAATAATGATAAATAATTATTCACGTTTGGGTCAAGTCATTTCTGATTTATATAAAGATTATTCTCTAGAGAGCATAATAAAAGTTATTTATGGACTACATTTTATATCACATTTCATTCTCTCTCTCTTTCTTTGTCTCATGTTTTTTCTCTCCCTTCCTTTCTTTCTCACACCCTCTCTTTCATATCATTCCCTTTCTGCCACCACCTCTCTTCCTTATTTACTCTCACTCTCTTACTATTTCTTTTTGACCCTGTTTTCATTTTTATCTCTATCTCTTTCTCGCTGCCCCTCTCTCTGTTTTTATCTATCTCTTTTACTTTTTCATTTTATCCCCCACTCTATTTTATTTTAGATTTACTCCCTCTTCTTTTTACTCTATCTTCTGTCATTCCCTTCCTTTCTCTTTCTCTCACCATCCCTTTTTATCACACTCTCTCTCTCTCTCTTACTTTTTATTTTTCACCCTCTCTTCTTATTTATTTTTATTTTTATACTCTCGCAACCTGTTGCTACAGAGTATAATAGTTTTGTTCACCTAACGGTTGTTTGTATCACCTAAAACTAATCGAGTTAGATATAGGGTTATATATATATAAATGATCAGGATGAAGAGACGAGTTGAAATCCGGGTGACTGTCTGTCCGTCCGTCCGTCTGTCCGTCCGTCCGTCTGTCCGTCCGTCCGTCCGTGCAAGCTCTAACTTGAGTAAAAATTGAGATATCTTTATGAAACTTGGTAGACATGTTTCTTGGTACCGTGAGACGGTTGGTATTGCAGATGGGCGTAATCGGACCACTGCCACGCCCACAAAACGCCATTAATCAAAAACAAATAACTTGCCATAACTAAGCTCCGCAATAAGATACAAGACTGTTATTTGGTACACAGGATCACATTAGGGAGGGGCATCTGCAGTTAAAACTTTTTTTTAAAAAGTGGGCGTGGTCCCGCCTCTAATAGGTTTAATGTGCATATCTCCTAAACCGCTAATGCTATAATAACAAAATTCACTGGAAGCAAATGTTTTTAGCACTTCTATTGACGGTGTGAAAATAGTTGAAATCGGGTGGCAACTCCGCCCACTCCCCATATAACGGTACTGTTAAAAACTACTAAAAGCGCGATAAATCAAGCACTAAACACGCCAGAGACATTAAATTTTATCTCTAAGATGGTATAAGATGACTTTATAGGAACCGCGTTCAAAATTAGACAGTGGGCGTGGCACAGCCCACTTTTAGGTGAAAACCCATATCTTGAGATCTGCTTAACCGATTTCAACCAAATTCGGTGCGTAACGTTCTTTTCATGTTTCTATGTCATAGTGCGAAAATGGGCGAAATCAGACTACAACCCCGCCTACTTCCCATGAAACACCATTTTCAATTCCATCTGATTCTTTCACTTTCCACTATGCATATCAAGCAACAATGATTATATCGGGGTAA
This sequence comes from Bactrocera oleae, assembly GCF_042242935.1. NCBI lineage: Eukaryota > Metazoa > Arthropoda > Insecta > Diptera > Tephritidae > Bactrocera > Bactrocera oleae. The sequence continues at coordinate 5,305,606 of NC_091537.1, read as the reverse complement.
AACTTTGCGTGAATAATGCGTTTAAAGTATGCCACCTTGTGACCAAAAATTGTCTAAATCGAACCAAAACTGTTCAAGCCCCTAAGTACTAAATATGTGGACCCCAGTGCCTATAGTTGACCTTCTACCGAAAATATCAGTCAATCCACAAAGAAATCTCAAACGAGTATACCATTTGACTTTGCGAGAGTATAAAATGTTCGGTTACATCCGAACTTAGCCCTTCCTTACTTGTTTACTCTATCTTCAATATTTAGGTAGATGCCTCCTTCCCTTTAAGCATGCAGTCAAATTATAGAGCAGACTGAACCTAAGGTACATTTGTCGATGTCGTTCCTTACAGTTTTATCCTTCCGACCCTAGTTTTTATGCGAATTTTTTCTTTTATTTGTATTCTTTATCAACACTCAGCCTGTTTAGTGATTCGTGGTTCACCCCGAGTTTAGGGTACATCCTTGTTTGCTCAAGTAAAGGATTATGAAATTAAAACAAAAATATATATTGCATCCCTTATACCAAGGTCTCTACAATGTATAAGTGCTCTATTTGCAAACCGTTTGCATTCCGAAACCACTTAGATTCCTAATATTTCGGTGATGACTCCTGAAGGCTTGTCAAAGCTAACATTCATAGAGTCCAGATTTCAGGTTCCGCTCAGTATTGTAAACTGATGTTTTTGGTGTACCTACCCACACGAAATTCTCACACTTCACACTCCAAACCGAAACCAACAAAAAACACACATTGATGCAACGAAAATCCACCGCTCACGCCCAGCTTCTATAGCGGCCAAGGCAGTCTCAATAGAGAACACGCCACATCTGCAGCACACGTACAAATGTAACAACAACAATGCAAATTGGATTAAGTACGAATTCTGGCAATAATGGTGAGTCAGACAAATCAACCGGTCGAGCGTACACAGTCAACCAAACCAAGCCAACTCGGGCTGAAACGTGTCCCAGGGTAATCGAACTGGCTGTCAATGCAACAGTGCGCCGCTTGCTGCACACACGCTTAAGGGCGAAAGCTCGACTGCCGACTGCAGTGAGATGGAAGTGAAGAGTGGCGCGGCTTGACAAGGCGAACGCAGCCGCCGACAAATCGAAGGGCGCTCGATGCCACAACAGTCTGTCCGCCTGCTGGTCTGCTGCATAGACTGTTTTGTTGCTTGGCTGCACAGCGCTTTCGGCTGGGACTGACAGCCGAAGGAATAACAAAAACATGATTTGCATGATTGCATGCAACGACGAAGAGGATGGCGAAGGAGGCAGATGAGAAAAAAAGTAAATAATAAGAAGCGCCATAACACACAGAATTTCAAGTGCAGCCGTGCAAACAGCGTAACTGATGGAGGTGGTGGCACCAAAGCCATCACTGGCGTTGCTGCTGCGGTTGCTACACTGCTGATCGGCGCGGTGCGATGGTGTGGCGACTTTGGCGCGCACAAACGCGACAACAATAAACACACTTGCAAATGACAATGCAACCATCCGGCACGGCCGCAACTACCCACACACATACTCGTATATACTTGCAACACGCGACCTGAAAAAAAATCAATCGAATTGGGATTTGGACACAGATGCGCCAACTCCAGTGCGCCACCACCGCGCAAGAGACACGTACCAAATGGCTGCTGGCTGCTGCATGCTGCTACCAACACAATTGCTATTGCTGTTGTTGTTCATATTGGCGGGTGCAAACAAAGGGCGCGCATGCAGAAATAATAATAATAATAAGAAAGAAGAAGAAAAAGAAGAGGCAGCAGCAGCAGCGCAGCCACAGCATCCACAGCGCCAATGGACATTGTGATTGCAATCGCATAAATTGGCAGTGGCATTGCGGCAACAGAAGCAAATGTGCATGCGTCGGGCTCTGGTAACAACTGTGGCAACAACAACGACGGTTACAAATATAAGATTACAAAAATACTGACAAAACTCATTGCGCACCATAGCGGCAACTTTAACAATAGTTTGGCAACTGCTGCCACACCAACAACACCGAGGTCACAGTTGGGGCTGATGCACTTCTAAGAATTCTACATGGGTAATTCTCTTCGTTGGTAGTAACTATTACTCTAACACCCCCTGTAATTAGTCTCAAATTCTTACATGACTTCAGCTTGGTAACCACGGCCCACAAAATACTTTGATTCCCGAAGCTAGTCCTTAAACCATTTGGTCGATCGTACTTCTATTATTATCATGCGTGTCTGGTCCAATTAAAGATCGAACCTACAAGGTTTCAAATTACCAGGCCGGAAGCGACATCTACAGAAGCATCAATGTTCCAGAGTTTGAGTTATTGATCTGAATGTGATTTTAACTCAAGCTTTCACACGAAGTTTTCACTGACAAATTTACTTATCTACATTTGGTTTAAAAATGCCGTGAGACCGTATTAAAAACTCACTTTTCAATTCTAAGGTCAGAGTTGCACCAAGCTGCTTTCTTTTGTCTGTCAGCACATATCTTACTTTTGATGACCCATATCTTGCTCGCTTCTGTGATTACTGGTAATATAAGAGCCAATCTAGACCTCTGCAAAACAAACTTGAAAGCTTTGCTAAAGAAGTATATTACTTCGGACTACCGGCTTAAGCTTAACTACTTTTGGTTGTATTTCTGGATAGGGGTTGAGGAGTTCGCAGATTGTTTCTATCACTCATATAGTGAAATTTTTCCAAAGAAGCTTTACGAATCTGCTTTTCATTCAATGAGTACTGTTTTGTTGAGCTCTAGAATAGAGCAAAAAAGAGCCACAAAGCGAGAATGAAACAGATGTTATAATACTGTGCCAGAGAAGATTATGAAATCAGCTGTTTCTTTTTGTTTTAAATTATAAAATATTTCACGAAAAAGTTTTCAGAATAGCGCTGGCCCTGGCATATAAGTCGGGATTCATTCCGTTTTCATAGATGCGACTTTCTACTGAGGATAAGTGTGGCTGTCGTTTTTTCTTTCTTTCTCTCTCGCTCTCTCCCTCTCTATTCCTTTCTTTCTCTTGCTCACGTTCTCTCGAGTTCATTGCGCTTACGGAGAATCCCCTTTATAAAAAGGGTCTTAGAAACGTGACCTTCAAACAATGTTTGCTCACGCTCCAACCGGCCTTCGTTTCTACTTTTCAAAAATTCTGAAATCTTTTGTGAACTATACAATTCCAAACACGCTAGTAAGTCGTAACCAACATCACACTCTCTTACCCAAGCATCATCAGATGGCTACATTGTATATTTTCCCTCGCCTGCTTGCTTTATTTACACCAACCGCTCAGCACCCCACCGGTCGCACTGGCGCATACTGATATGAAAATCGAAAACTAAATGGAAATGGAAATGAAAATGGAAATTGAATCGACGAATGCTATCGAAATTTCCACTTTTTTATCCACATTTTTTATGCATCGACGCCTACCAGTACAGAGCACAGAGACAACCGCAAGCGTGAGGGTTGCTTGAGATCGACTGAGTGTTGCAAGCCAGCAAGCATGCATGCATACATGACATAGTTGCTGAGTGGCACAGCTGTTGCAGCAGCATAAGCACATCGGCAAAGCCGCTATGTACAGAACAACCGCCGGTTCCCCGAAACGACCGACCCACCGCCACCCTCTAAGCCATTCAGAGTTATCAGCGCGTCGCAGTCAATGCGTTTCGTTTCAGCAACTAAAAGACTGTCGAGCAGCCGTTGAGCTACTGCCGCATAGCAAACCACTATTGATGGCAATAACAACAACAAGTCAGTTGTTGTTGTTATTGTTGTGGCGACAGCAGTAGCAATAACAATCATAAGATGTATAAGCGATGAACAGCAGAGTAAAGTGTGTAAAAGCAGCTTGAAGGGATTTGTCTGCACATTTGTGCCAGCAATTCCCAAAGCGCCTGCCGCACATACACACATACACACACCCACCCACACACAAGCATACATTTATGCACGCCGGCAAACAAATCAGCGAAGTGGCCAATTTACAATGCCTGCAAAGCTTGAGCGAGTGTGCGCTTGCATTCAAGCATTGTTACATATTTAACGCACACATATGCATGTACGCGTGTGTGTGTGCATGTGCGCGTTCTGTGTCACATAGCATGCCACACTGGCTGGATGGCTGGCTGCCTATCCAACTGTCCGTCTGTCTGTGTGTGCAACCCAGTCCGGTCGTGCATTTGTTTATGCCACCAGCTCTCGAACGTCGCGTCTGAGTGGAGCAGTAAGTGGCAGCCTTTTGTGACACGTGTATGGAGCTTCGGCAACAAACACTCGCACACACACACGCGCACAGCTGTCCATGTGTCATCAGCATGCATATATGTATGTATGTGACGTGCTGTACTTTTGCACGTTTGCATGTTAACCACCGACTGCCTGTGTCACTTGAGCTCAGCGCCACCACCATCACCATCGCCATCGCTATTATCGGCGCAACCAACCACCGCCACCTTTCCGCCTCAGCTTTGCACTCAACGCACACACATACATATACATATTCATACAAACATACAATAAAATATATGTGTGTAGCTTGTCCTTTGGCATCAGCATCAAACAAACCATCGTTAACAGCTTTTGTACGCTTGAATATACATCCATTTGTTTATTTGTATTGATGTATGTGTGTGCCGTCGGTGGCGCATCTGTAGTTGCCGCATCAGCTGCTGCAAAGACAATACAATCAGCTTTCATAGTGGCACAGTGGTGGAAAATCGCGTCCAAAGAAGTATGTAAATTAAATTCGATCTTTTTGTAATTTGAAAATCTGGCTGGCTTCCACTTTCATCTCATCAATTGATGATTACTAATGCAAAAAGGCATAATTGCATGCTCATTTAGATTTTGACAAAGATAAATATACTTGTATATAGCAGGTGACGAATTTCTGCTTTTTATCGTTTTTGAAAATCTCAATTTCGCCATAAAAAATATAATTGCATCCTGTTCAGTTGTTGAGATCATTTTTTTGATAAAGATTAATTATAATTTAGATTTCGTGTACTAGTGCATTCTTAGCAAACCCTATCCGCGCTCAAAACAAGCCTGACCTTGTCTTAGTATATCGACTATTTTGAAGTCGAACGTTTTTTGCACTCTAAATAGAAAAAAATATTGCATTAAGACTAGACTAGAATACTCCTGTTTAGAGGCATGAATTTCAGGAAATAAAAAAACCGGAAACTAATATTATTAAAATCAATTTTTCTATTAGTTATTTATTAACATTACAAGCATGCAGACAAATTTAAAAAACAGTTAAAAATTTCAAAAATTTGCAGCTGTTAAAGTGGGGTGTCTCAAAAAATTGCCACGTGACCATACCTATTATTTCAATCTTCCTAGCAAGCTGAAACCAAAAAGTTATTTACTTGAATAATGTCGCAATGTCTTGAACTGAGGAAAAGTTTGAAAAAAATGGTTCACGAATTTGCGACTGCCTAAAAAAAAACAATTTTTGTAACACTTTTTTTGACTGTTTCGAATTTATAAAAAACAGTAAAAATTTAATTGGAATTTGTAGATATTCTATAAGACAAATCTATAAAGAAAACTCTATAAAAATGTCATGTTAATCGGCTCAGTAGAACCTGTCAAATTGTGGGTATCGTTTTAATATAGACGGTGTCGGGAAAAACACGTTTAAATTTTCAGTACCGGGTGATTCAGTTTGGATGCCGAATCAGCAAACTACCTAGAATTCCGAAAATAATTTGAATTTTGAAAAATGCTTTTGTTGACACATTCTTTATTAGCTTGAAAATTAAAAAAAAGTTGATTTATTGAAAATCGATTTTTTTTTTCTAGACCATAGTACCCCCTTAAAGCTATAATTTGAACCATATTCAAACAAATTTATCAGTTTTGGAAATAAATTAACTTTAGCGCCATCTAGCGGGACGATATTTTAACAGAGCTCTAAACTTTGCTTTGCCGGTATTGTCGAAACAAAGCGAACTATAAGCAATTGTTTTGATAATAATTCGACCCAGTTGCCACCTTTTCGTATTTATTTGTGTCTATTACCTGCTTCGAATTGTAAAAAATAAGTTGAAAACTTCTTTATCGAAATCGGGCCAACAATAATACTATTCACAACATATAATATATTAATTTTGGGGTACTGATTTCAAAACTTTGTGTCTGTAGACTCACAAACTTCCCAAAAATTGGTACTGGTGTCTAATCTGAGCCACTTTAGAACAATTTGTTCTTGGATCATAATCCCGGTTTCTTAAGCTGAGCTAACGTCCTGAGGAGCTGAAATTGATTTTCAACTTAATTTTGTGGTTGGGAATTTGCCGAATGAAAATATCCTCAGTTATGGTGTGTGTATATTTCTATAGTCATTCTTGCAGCCATCGTTAACTATAGTCTTGGTAATGCGATATTCTGTTTTATTCTAAGATTATATAGATAAGTGAAATTTTTTCAATTAATTTAGAGAATATAAAATTTGTTTTATGTTTAAGTCTAGCTGTACTTATAGACCAGATCAGATCAACATAATCGGAACGGTCTTGGATTTTTATGAGGATAAGGACTCTTACCCTCACCAAAATTAGTTAGCCTTCCGCTACAACAACAAAATTTATTGGAATATTAAATTAGAGCCTTATTGTGTATATCTCTCTCAGCTCTTTGACGTTAAGTTAAGGCAAAGTCCTTCTGTTCACTGATCTGATCTTCTGCGTAAATCCATTTGAGAATTTAGTTATATTGTTGAAGTAACCTGCCGCTGTTCGCTCCTGAATTATGGCCCAAAGATATATTTTACTCAGTCCGTGAAAATCTCCTACGTTCTACTCTAGGCCAGAAGAATCTCGCAGTCGCGCAGAGGCTGATCGTTGATCAACGCCTGCTAAGCACACGCGAGGTAAATAGGTCCAGTGATAGAACGCAAGATTGGTGACAACGGACATCGAACTCGTTTCCATTCCGACATGAACGGGGGTATAGCGAAAAATACCTACATATATATGTAGATCAATTCAGCATCACAGCAAAGAATTTTATTGTTTTTAAAGTGTTAATTCGGAGTTCTTGTGTTTTGTATAGTCATACAGTAATGCCAGTAGTCATGAATAAGCTCGATCAGATCTAATCCGTTTACCCTTTTTTCGGATATTGGCGAATAGTAGTAGAATTACGTTAAAATATATGCTTAACTATAATGCATAAATTTCGGAAGTACGAAAGCTATTTGTTTATTATTTTTCAATAGATATATTAAAAAAAAAAAAATTCACGCTTTTAATATTCTCCCATCAGCTCACACTCTCACGCCACTGTGCTAGCATCCTTGCTCCATTGTTTCATATTTGCTATTGGTTTTGTTGCCACTGCTGTTGCTCTTGCTGATTTAAGTGCCAACTGTGCACACAGTATCCAAAGATCAACTTCACGAATTCGGCGCCCTTCCGTTCTACTGACAGCCGACGGCCGACTGCGCGCTCCCATACGCCACTACATTGCTACCGGCCCCAATCCACGACGAATGCGACTACCTACATAGACACACATGTACGCCCATTCCTTTGAACATTGACCGGCCCATTCGGAACCCTTCGTACCACCACGCTGCGCTTCGATCCATGCACGATGCCTTGGCCCAGTGTTCAATGTCCATTTTACATGCATTCGCTTTTAACTCGGCTGTCGCCGCCACAGCAATGCGATGCGGTCAAGCGTACAAATGTGTCGTTCAACGCCAGCTTTGGCACTGGCTATTCGGCCACCGACTGCTGGCTGTTGGCTGGCTACTTGTGAGCTTCCAAGCACAAAGTAAATAAATAAAAAGTGAGCACACAAGACAACAACAAACAAATAAAAATGAATATGAAAATAAAAATTGAAATGGAAATGGAAAAAATCGAAAAATTGTAATGAAAACAAAATGTTCTGAGGCAAATGAACAACAAAAGCAATAACAAACAACTGGAAAAATGCATGCCACAGTTGGCCATGGTCCGTGCGGCGCCAGTTGTGTCATATTTTTTGGAATATTCCCCGCTTATAACGAGACACGAATTGGCAGCCGTGCAACCACAGTCACACACACACACACACAAATATGTACATATATATATTTTTGTCTTTGTGTGCACAAATGTTGATAAAAGTCAGGGCCATGGCGGCGCAGCGGTGGAACTAGGTGGCAGTATGCAGAGGGCCAAGGGTTGCCGACAGCAGCCAAAGCGAAATTGAAGATGAACGAAAATAAAAAACATAAAAAAAAAGAAAAAGTAATAGCAATAGCAATAACAATAAAAATAAAATGAAATCGCGAATGTGTTGTGGCCTGTGAAGCGGCAAAACGACAAATGCAAACGATTGGCGCTGGAACGGTTCGTCGCCAGCGCCACAACCATACATACACAAAAGCACCGCCACCACCACCGTCAGTTCGTATGCATGCGCTCAGCCGCGAGCTCTCGACCACTCATCCATTCGGTCCGCCGTCCCCTTGTACTATATAGTGTATATGAAGTGCCAATAGTAGTATAACTGATTTGGATTTTTTTACGCTTTTCGCTAGTGAAATGAATTCCATTCGCAACAATCAATATGCAACAACAAGAACAACATCCAACGAAAAACAACAACAGCAACTCCAACTTGCAACCAAAGCCGCCGCACAGCCAAACCGCGTCGAGTTATCGTGCCGTTGAACGTGGCAACCACAGGTCACTTAGCGGCCGCAAGAGCCACAACAATAGCAACAAGCGGCGAGTCGTGCCGCCAGAAGCGCCGCACTGCTTATGCCCTAAACTACACTACTTTGCGTCGTCTTTGGTCCGCATACAGATTCTGCGCGCTCTCTGCTATACGTTGCTTGTCTTGGCGTGCGCGTCGCCTTCCGTTGTTGCCACAAAGGCGACGCGCTTCACTGACGAACTTAGCACATAAAGATGCAAGCTTTGGCCGCGCTCAAATGATGGGAAGATTCATCGGTTCGCGAACGTGGGCACGGATTTGTGCGGCCCAATTGCAAGGAGAATGATGATGCAGCTTGTATACCATAGATTTTGGTGCTGGCACAGTGGCACGCAATTTGCAGAAATTTGGGGCAAGTGTCGAAATTTATGCAGCAATTTTCTGCTGTAGATTTATATTAGGAAAAGAGCAGTCAACGCCGTGAAATACCTTTTAGTTCAAAAATTCGTTTCCCTTTGTTTCTTAGACCATAAATTATGATGTGGAAACTCATTTATACTATCTTCGGCTCTCGAGACCTCTATTGCTGTTTTTGTAAATGTTGAAAACGCACTTTGAAGACATGATAAAATATTTAAATATTATTAGCAAAGTGGATATTCAGCAAAACATAACCATGATCTGATATACAATTGGATTGATCCACCTGGTAGTATGTTCGTATTTCTGATTGTATAGTTAAAATAGATTATAATGAAGACCAGTTTTGAAAGATCTAGCAATATTTAATGTATTTTAAAAATGTCTTACTCAACCCAGAAACATCAGGTATAGGGAAATTTGAAAAAATCTAATATAATCTAAATTAGCTCCGATCTTTTTCACCCTCATAAGTTCACTTCGACTATACATTATATATATTATTGAAAAAAAAAATTTCGTAGTAAGAATGCCATATCCTGTTCTCGAAAGCCTCACTAAAGAATTTTTTACATTTGCAACCCACTGTAATTTTAATTCTCATATACCTACAATACTTTGGCTTTTCGCTGATCCATTGTCGTAACAATAAGCCAAACGAACGGTCAATGGCAGTGGCCAGCAGTTGTGAACCGCATTGTCGGTGCAACCTCAGAAGCGGAAAGAATTCGCTATGACAATAAGATGCAAAACGAATTTTCGAATAGAATTTTTTACGATGCCAAAAGCGTTGAAGTGGCGACAAATAAACCGAGAAGCAAAAATGCATAAACAATAATTGAAATTAATACTCAAGTGAAAATGAAAATTTTGCAAGTAAAAGGCAGATAAGCTTCTAGCAACGAGATCGAGATGGAATATTCTCACACTCATATAACTGATCAATTTGGAGAATGTGCAGAGAAAGGATTCCACTTTAAGAAAAAGCTTTGATGCAGAATGCTACATATTAGCATTATCAAAAGAGGAAAAGTAAAAGAGAGCGTATATAACGAGAGCTTAAGGTAGCGCCTAACAACCTATAGTTTATTCAGAAGATAGACAATACAACAAGTCTAAACGATAGAGCCATAGATTCCTGTAAGAATAGATATTATGCTAGAACGTTCCCTTCGGAAACCTGCTGAATAGAAACGATAGCAAAAATATGATTAAGTCGAATCGAATCCGATGTCTAGTTAATATTGTTTTAGAAAGTTATATTGCTGGAAACCTACCAATATAGTTTTAGACCCGAAGATTTATCAATAAGATTCAACACCATACGCCAAATAAATAAAATGTGTCGAGAAGAACAAGCCGTCAGCCACCATATGAGTGTTGTGAACATAACGCTATGTCGGGATTTGGTATTCCCGCATAGCTTGACACTCGAGATTGTTGATAAGTGATCCGAGCTTTGATACATATGAAGAACGACCTGCTCTTCATTACAATTCTGTGATCAAATATAAGTGAAAAGAGCATAAGATGTAATAATAAATTTGTTCACACGATAGTCGTTTCTACATAACCAGAGCGGCCCCAAATTTTTATCCGACCAAGCACTATCAACTCGACAGCATTCCGCAAAATGTCAGTCGCTTTAACAACAATAATATAATTTGTTCGGACTATATAACAACACCGAAATGTAATATAGAGTCAAGCGAAGCTATTTTCAGTGACTATTTAGGATAAGACAGTTCTACGTTACCGGAATTGATGCAGATTTTATCTGGTCAAGTTCTGTTCTTTTGCGATCTAACCAGGACATGTCTTTCCGATAAAAGCAGACACAGAAAGCTTTGAAAGTCTTCGAGGGGCAATTGGTCATAGTTGAGGGTTTCAATTATAGCACAAGCTTCGCGCGAACCGGACTGCTTAACTCTAATGAATTTGATCCAATCTTTCTATGTTATGTTTTTTGAACGGATAAATCCAGACCAATAATAGAGCTGTTGTTACTCAAGAAGTGATAGAAGTTTTCACGTACTAGTAGCGGAAGTTCTAACACAAGAGTGTACCCTTCCGTATAGAATTTTTCTCTCGGAGTTTTACCTAATATACTTACATGAATGCGGAAACATGCTTTTGTGAGTAATCACTGAGGTTTGTAAAACTCACAATAGAAATATGTGCGCTTGCGCTCCCGATGGAACTGTAATAAATCAGAAGAAAGGAGTTAGAGCTGCAGTCAATACTATATAACCACTCAAGGGGAGTGTGAGTTTAAGATTTTGTAAGATGTCTTATAATACTTGAAGACAGTTTGCTAGAGAACAATTTCTCTGAGGCACTGACCATTAAATTCGCAGCAACAAGTCATTATTATCAGTTGCACGTTGGCGTTATCAACCGCCCCGCTCACTAGGTCGCAGTCAAAATAAATAGCAAGGTAAAATGAAAAGGTAGCGCAACATAAATTGCGAATTGCTAAGCACCCACACTTATACATGCAACTCAAATAGCACGCCAACAGCAATAAAGTGTTAGCGATGCATGCCACCAAACACCTATGAATACATCTACATATCATAAATGCATTTATGGCACGTGTGTGCGTTCAAATGTTTGTCGCATGCAACACATTCCAGTAAATATTGCACTTCACACATCGTGCACCACAACACAATGCAACAACACTCGTTCTTGTTACTTGCAACATTGCAACACCAAAGCATGCAAACACCGTTGAGTGAGTAGTAATTGCCTCACACGTTGCCGTTGATTGGCGCTGACGCCGGCTGTGATGTTGCATAAATGCACGCGAACACATTCGCACACACGCACGCCATTGCACTCGTTAATCTTTCGCGTTTACTTCAGACGCAGCAAAAATGTTACCGAAGATGCTTGCAACGTCACCACATGCACGTCTCCGCACTGATGATGTACTCCTTGCTTAAGCTTAAGAGCCGCCAGTGCGCCATCAGTGGCATACTAACGCCGTTGCCACTTAAAAGTGCATTTCTCACACCCAAGTCAAGCCAAGGTTGCTTGCTAAGAGCTCTTCGCTGGCTGCGTTGAGCGAGTCCACTGGTTTGCCTTGCAACACTTCATTTTGCCCGCTACTTGCCGCATACGATGCACATGTGATTAAATCTTTCGCTTGCCGCAGTTTACTCTACTTGTGGCACATACAGGTAGCGCAGCTGAACAGGTATGCGCTTCTGTCGCCTCCATCGCCGCTTTCAATTAATCTTCCCAATTGCTTACTTTTCAAATGACTATATTGCTCTGAAAAATGCGTAAGGTTGCCAGATTTTGGAATGTGCATATTTCAAATTCCATAGTTTTGAGTAGCGATTATTTCTGGATTTATTTACACATGTTCAATCCAAAATATCGAATTTGTCTTTCTACTCGTAAAATTAAGATTATATAAAGCTCTGGTCAAGAATATTAACACAAAATAAATATATCGAACAGTTATTTGACCTAGTCTTCTTCATGTAGCCAATTTCTGAATACTGTGACCTTTTCATTAGTATCTTTCGAAAACAAAACTTTAAACTATTCAAAAAGTTCAAAAATAAGAGCAGTCTTTGTTGTTTTTGACACTTTTCGTTTTTTACTTTTTAAAAATATCAAATTTCGAACTTCGGCCACTGGTGTCATAAGAATCTAGTATTGAAGAAGACTAGAGCTTATCAAATACCTCATAAGACAAGCTGCACGGAATACATATTCAATATTGACCAGAAAGATATGGTAACATATAACAGTTGCGATTGGTTTATTTCTTAAATTTTGTCGAAGTTCGATACTTGAAGCTGGATCTTGAACATAAACTCAAATAAAATTACTCCCGAAATGAAAATATGTTTCGCTTAGATAGAATGGGATGCGGCTTTCACAGATTTCTATAGTTTGCTCATCAATCCCTTTTGGGTTCAGACTGCACAGTATCTTTCCTGAACCGGAAAAGTTGATCCTCAAAGGTTCTGAACCTACTATATGGACCAACTGGTTATGGAGTAAGAAGGTTAAAATATATCATTTTGGGAAGATTTTCGTGGATTTGTATAGATAGTTACGTGCTTGCCGCATCGGGTTGACTTAGTGAATTATAAATCAGCCGCTACGCAGACAGGCTCAATTCGTCTTAATATACATATGCAAAAGTTCGATCTTTGAATATATTATATAATACATACATATATACTAGTACATAGGATGTAGTAACTGCAAGTGGTAGTTTAGGAAACGATTGACCGGAGCTAGATTTATAAGACTAAGTGATTTTCAGCTTCACGCCGCTTATTTTACGAAAAATTATTTAAAGGCTAAAAACTTTTTTACTTGACAAGATATCTTCACGAAATTTGGCATGAATTATTGTCCAAAGTAACGCTCTCCGAACATATTGTTTAGTTCGGTCCATTACAAGAAATGGCTGCCATTCAAACTGACCGATTATTCTCTCACAAAAATAAATTGAACTCTTCAGCCTCAAATTTAATTCGGAAAGAGTGGCAACACTATTTATACTACATATGTTTTCGAGGTTATACTCGTAAACTTGTCTAATTTTTCGTTACTGACTCTCACCTTCCGGCTGATCGAAGTGCGTGCACAACATTTACAAGTCTGCTATTGACTGTTTTAACAGCTTTGCCACATCATTCTTTGTGTAGTGAAATGCACTCAGGCGTCCACAAATTTGTGCGTCATTTACGTGGGCAGCGTAGTGTTGTGCCTTGCCGCACAGCTGTGTTGTGAGATACGCAAATGTTTGCCAATCCACATATTTGTTTGTTTCTCCACTCCGCTTATGTTTTGTTGAGGGTGTGTGTGATGATTACTTATGCATTGCGTAAGTTGCAAATGCAACGCCGTTGCGATAACTTGCCACATGTTGTAAGCAAACACGCCATAATTGACACAGTTGGTGGTGGCGACAACGGACAGCGGACGATGCACGCACAAACGCCTGCAACAGCAATAACAACGCTAACGGTGGCAACGTCATAGCTTACTTAATGCCACCTTGTTGTTGCCACTTACAAACATACCTATAACTCCTTGGTGAGCTGTATCTAATGTCCTGCTATGAAGTTGTTACTGCCATTGATATTGATGACGGTTGTTGCATGCCTCATACATATGCAGTAGTCTACGAGTTTGGTGGGCCAAGCGACTAATGTTACTGACAGCAGCAACAACAAAATGAACAACAACAACAACAACAACAATGCTCAACATACGCACCCAGCAACAACTATCTAACTCTAATCTCTATGTGTGGCAACATCCATTGCGTTTGAGGCACTACGTGGTAAACGACGTAAGCAACAACGCGCAGAGCACCCAGCAGGCCTCCAGTGCTCAACGCATGACAGTTTGTATTAGGTTGGATTTTACGCTTGAGTGCATCCAATTCGTGCAACAGCTGCATTCTGTTGGTGTTGTTAAGAGCATCACCAGCTTTCAGCGCTAACACACGTTGCTACAGCTTCGTAATTCATCAGCCGACGTAGCTGTTGCTATGATATAACTGCCTCTGTTTATATCCGGGTTGAATGGAAGTGCGTATTAAGGTATGAAAGGATTTAATTTGCTCAGGTTGGTTGGCTAATATTTTGCAGAGAACTGCGTGCCACCCAATAGGGGTTTTGGAAACTAATTAGTTTTTAATGAAGAGAGTTATTTCGCTGATATACAGTAGCCGAGTACGTGACTACCATTCAGTGGATGGTGAGTTAAATATCGTCTGAGGAAAGAACAAGATATACGCGCTGCGGCATCGTAGTATTTTTTGTCTTGAAAGAAAATTTTTCCACAAGCTATCCACAATTCAAAGTAGTTTGAAAGCTTTCAGTCCTTTACATTCCCCAATTACATAACATTCAAAAAGGAGAAAAAAGGAGTGATCTATAAAAAAGCTTTCTACCACATTTTTTTTCACTTTCTGAAACATATCGAGAGTACATATTTGACTGCTCACAAATGTTTACCTTGAAACTTATCGTTCATTTTTATCATATACTTGTATGGTTTATGTTGTAGTCCCAGATTGACTACGAGATTTGATTTCTAGAATTATCTAGCACCTTTTAATGACTGTATACCGTCTAGTCTGATTGTAATTCACTCTTAAAGCTCCGAGTCTTAACGATATGATTGACTGTGGGCGAATAATGTAAAAAACATTCTACTAAGCTAACGTTTAGGCTTCGTTTGTGGCTTTCGCAATGTTTGAAAATGTACTCGTATAATATTACTCTCTATAGCTTTTAGCCATGAGATATTTGAATTTCATACAATCTCTCCCGAAACTTGATTGTAGTTGGGCTTATTAGATGCGGTTTCCAAACGAGATATAATAACGAAGAACTGTGAAATTCGTTAACAAATTGAGAGACTATTTTAAACCTATGATCTACTTTTGTTGAAAAATATAATATATAATATTGCCAAAGCCCTTTAGCAAAGGCCAATCGAACCTAAAGTCGAGTTGATCGAGCTGACTGAAGAATTACTCTCGTCCTTTATCCGTATATTGTATGGTTAATTCTTTTCGATCAATGACAATTATCTGTAGGATGAAAAGATGAAAGGATCGATTTATTTCCATATTTCCTTCTCATAAGACCTTCGTTTATAATATTAAGAATTATACTCCTGTAGATTGTTTCTGGATTGAACTGAAGGGCTCTCTATAATATCAACAAGCAAGATTTCTCACCCTTTTCTTCTCTTTTTTATTTCTTAGTACGAGATATTTATTGTTTGATTTTGTTTATTTTTTTTTTTTTGTTTAAGAGGAAACAATAATTCATCGTATATCACATTAACGCGTTTTAAACTTCATGCACCTCTTTTATGGTAGTTGCACTTCTGGTAGAAGTTTCGTTCATTCACTCATTTCAATTCTCAAATGGTTTATCTAAATAACATATCTTCTCAGTTTCGTCCATAAAAGTAGTTAAGAGAACTGTATTGAGTTACGGATTAGAACTATCCATAAATATGCTCGTGTCATCCCTATATCTCAATTATACATAGAATATCTATATTATACTCCACTGAGTATGCTAATTCCACTGAATCGCAAGAGTGCATTTCTCACCGATATTCTTAAGAAAAAATATTTCAATGCCCAGCTGAGTATCCACGCTGCTGGCATTCATTCCACGAGCCAATCACAGCCAAATTGAGTGAACGCATCTTCTGTAGCCTTCTAGCCGAACGCTGCAATCACAAGTTGCAACGATGCAATCGCAAAGAAAAACATTGCCGCTGAGCTACTTCACATAGCAACACGCTTCCGTGTGGTCCAATGTAATCAACTGTCGTTGGCCAACGGAAAAACAAACAAACAGATGGACGGACAAGCCTCGGCATGCATGCATAAGAATTCGCGCGGATACACATGAGAATTGAGATGCAAGTTGCATTGCCACACAACCGCAATTGCATGCCTGCCCAGCAGCCAGCCACCAGAGTAGTGACAACAGTCAGCAATGACAGTCGAGTTGTTGTGGATTAAAAACTGAAAATAAAAATAGAATAGAGCAAAAACCAAAACATGAAGAAACGCATAAAATATTTGTTGTGAATTTAATTTATTTACAATTGCCAATCGTCTGCGCGTTTAAACGGTGCGGGGTTGTGGCACTTGTAATACTATGTAGGAACAATTGCAACTGTTTGCACACGCACACATTCTCACGTATACGTTAAGCTTAACGATGGGTGGTGGAGTAAAGATTGTACTCTTAATTATCTGCCACATATGTATTATGGTTTTGCTCAGTTAACTGTGTTCTGTAAAAGCACAAAAGCTGAAATTGATCAGTACATTAGACTAATTTGAATTAAAATGACTAAAAATTGAGATATACCTATAAGATGTCAGAATGAAATTCAGAGAGCAACCACGCCCACCTTGTAACGGTATTAAAAAAAATGTAAAGTACCCGATATTTATTTTTATTTTTTTATTTATTAATTATTAAAAGAACCGTTCACTTTTATGTAAATATGTGCGACGCCTCATTTTGAATACCGATAGCAAGCCTTATGCAGCTTCAGTTTTCTTTGGTGCACAAAATTACAGATACTTTGCACCTTATTTTTTAACGAATCCAAAAAAAACACTCAGTTTTTCTTCGATGGTTTCGATGTTTTTGCCCAAAAATTACATCACGTGTGTGACAGCATCGAGTAAAATTAATATGCGATCTCTTACCTTATATAATATAACGAGTCTAGTGTCTACAAGAACCAGTTCTAAACATATATACATACTACTCACATATCATTGTTCTGAGGTACCTGTAGCATAATGCTAATCATATATGTGATTAACCTCATAAGAGTTGCTTAGCAACCAAACTTATATAAAACAATTTTCAAAAAATGACAAATATAAGCTTATCCGAAACCTAGAAGTCTTTAGTGATGCTGATAGACCGATGTTAGAACTATAAGCTAGTATTATAACTAAATAAATTATAATATTAAGTGTGGAACGCTTCAGAATTTTGTGTGTGAACCAAAGTAGTATCTCTACCAAAGTTAAACCCGACAAATATTTGTTTATAAATTGCAAAATTAACTTATTGACATAGAAATGTGATTCCTTGTCAACCTTTTTCTTTTAAGGAATGAGCTCTAAGTCATTAAAAGCGTAATTAGAAAACTTTGTTGTAGAAGCTTTAAGATCGAATGATCTTTCAACGAAATGGTGACCCCATACTTAGCTTGTTTATGAAATAGTAAAAAAGGCAGTCTGGTTTATTCCCAAATATTTCTTTTAGTTCACATTGTAGTATCTTAAGTGATTTCAGTTGAATAGTTGAAAGCGTCAAAAAAAGAAGAAATAAAAAATAGATAATTAGTAACCGGTTTGACCGCTTAATTTGATTTTAGGGATTATACTATTTAACAAATCCATTCATTCATCCAAATAGATCCCATTCGACTATATTTATAATTCAAATATCTTACAAAATTAACTTGTAAGTAGTTTTTGTTCTGTGAGGAGTTAGTGGTCTACATCGCTTAGTTATTTACTTAGTTAGTCCCAACCGCGTCCATCACAGTTGAGTATATTATGTGCGTGACCAACGAGTGATAAATAATGTGTTTAAGTGGCGGCCAAAACAAAATCTCAATTCAAAATCTAGTTGAAGAAAATATTGGCTTTGAGCAGATAACCGCCTCGTATTTTTCTGATACGAAAAAGTTTATAATAAGACTCTACGTTCAGCAAAGTCGGCAAATATGGTCTCAGGTTCTCCATTCGTCAAGAAAACTTCGGGCAACATATCTATTGTGTCCTTAAAGAATACAAGTTGCACATCTATATTATCGAACTTTGGTATAAACCCACCTGTGCAAACACAGCCATATCAGCATGTTTGCCCCTGCGCATAGTTCGCTAGTTCCTGACCACCTTGGCTGCTTGTTTAGCGGATTCGCTATGCCATTTCGATTAGATTTATTGGCTTGTTTAACTTGTTGCTCGCTGGAAGTACACAGCTCATGACGATATTGATGTTGCTGAAGGCGCGCCGGCCGTGAGTGCATCTTCACTAACGCAATTCTGACTAAAGAATTTATTTGAAACAAAAACAACAACCAACAAGTGGTCAATGATGACTGCTTAACTGTATGATGTTGCAATGTAGATGCGGCATGCAAATTTGTGTGGCGAAGAAGTGGAAATAAATAGTTTACAATGTAGTAAAAAAATATTAATTTATGTATTGATACGAGGTTAGTTCGGATAAGTGAGTGTTTTTGTTGTAGAAATAGTGTACTTTGTTGTTGAAGTTTCTAAGGCCTAGAAGTAAACGTAGGGGACTCTATAAAGTATGTACATACATATATATCTATATATATATATAGATATTATTTGTCAGAATCGGCATAATCGGTCCACTATATTATATAGTTGCAATACAAACCGTACGATCAAAATCAACTCCTTATATGGACAACTTTTTTATTTGACGAGATATCTTCACGAAATTTATTTCCGTATATATAGTTCAGATCGGACCACTATAGCATGTAGCTGACATACAAACTGACCGATCAGAATTAAAATAAAGATATTTTTATACCCTTTTATGCCATAAGAAATGCAACTGTGAAGGGTATATTGTTGCCGAAGTTAACAGTTTTTCTTGGCAGTACTTTTTGTCTGTTCCTACATCTGTCTTATATTGTGATGAACTCTACCAACCCCACGAGTCGTTTACTCCGACGGAATTTCGAATTTCTTGCGAGCAACCCAAAATCTCACTATTTTGTGGGACCACCATTGTGTTTATAAAAATTTAATTGTTCTTTGGGACCACCCTATTAATTCCATATACTATGTATTTATCCACTCATGCCCCGTAAATTTCCAACAAATTAATTAAATAATCTTGCTTGCATTGAGCTGTTGCCACTCATCACGAAAAATATTTATATAAAATTGTAACTGTAAAAATGCAAGTAGTTTCGTAGACGCGCCGATTTGAGCAACCCAACGTCCTTCACAAACGCCGGCAACACGCTACTATTTGCATATGTACACATATTTTACGGAGAGATAAAGCAGCAATAAATTTTCATGCTGCTTCTTCTTCTTCTAGTTGTTTTTGTTGTTGTTTGATCGTACATCCACAGCTAACAAAAAATTGTTAACCGTTTCGCACGCAGCCTCCAGCAACTGCGGCCCACCTGTGTCAATTGTTTGTTATATTAGTATACTTTGTATTGTTGTTGTTGTTATTACTATTTTCTATTTGCTTACATCGGCAGTTGTCAACTTGACTTTTAGCCGCAGCATTGTTTGTTGTCAATAGCAATTGCCGACTCTTCACAGCAAAACTAGAAATTGCTTACATTGTTTCTTGTTGTTATTGTTATTGTTGTTGTTGCTACAAGCATTTAATGTCCAACTAGGCTTGGCAGTGGCGTATCATCCAAGCAACCAATCAACCAAGCAACCAGCAACAACAACAATATGTTACCAACAAACGCACCAGTCACAAACCACCCAGGCACAAGCATGTGAGCATTCGTCAGCGTCAACGTCGACTGCAGCAGCAGCGTTGGCTGGCCAGCCAGTCATCAATTGATTGCTGGTTTATCCAAATGTCTCGGCTGTCGTCTATTATTAGTTGCGCGCTCGGTTTTGTTTGTGTGCTATGCAAAATTGTAGCGCAGCAGGCGCAAAGACAGCAACAACAACAACTACAAAATTATTGATGTCACATCATTATCACAACGTCAATATGTCAAAGAATTAGAATAAATTAGCATAACACGCTGCGATATGAAGCGCCTCGAGGTGTTGTTTGTTATTGTTGTTGTGTCTTTGGTTGTTGCGATTTTGGTTGTTTTGGTTTTTTCGACGTCAAACACGCCAACAACGTTCAAAGCGCGTTCATTCAGTGTTTTACAAATAACACATGCATACATATAGGCAGACATACATATGTACATATGTTGGCCGCCATTCATACATATGTAAATTTGTGCCATTTATATATACGCACACACCATATATAGTAGATGCGACAAATGTCTGTTGTTAGGAGTTTAGTTTTTGCCTCATTGCACACGCGTATCATCCGGAAGATTGCACACACACACATACATATACATTTTAATGTGGACATATGGCGCTGCCTGTGCCTTTTGCACTTGCCAGCGGTCACATCGACCACCGGCTGCTATTGGTGCACACATACATACATACATATAGACATTGAAAGCTCTGCTGTTGTGTGCGCTGGACAATATTTCTTGCCATATGATTAGCCGCTTATAAGCCACGTCAAATAAATTCTTGTGCTAGCGCAAAGCAATAGCTACCCAGTGAGCAAAACGTTGAGATTTGATCAGGTCTTCGATAAATTAAACACAAAACAGCTTACTATAAAGCTACTTCAAGGGGTTATATCCACTTGCAATTAAAAACACTTTTTTTGTGATTATTTTTTAAGTGGCATTTTATTTAAATAAATAAATAAAAATAATGCACGTTTACAGATTTTAATATACTTTGATAATGGGTGATTAAATTTGAAAAATTTTGGATTCGCTGGATCTCGCAACCGATCTAAAGTAGGATATTCCAAAACAAAGGCCATTTTTCTGCTTAAAATTATCTCAAATCCAAAACCCAAAATTAAATTATATAACAATTATTGAATATAAGTAATGATCAAAAAACTAGTCAAATTTTTGACTAAATGGCGAGATTTTGTTTTTTGCGAAAAAAATTGAGCCACCCTGAAGGCTTAAAAAATCAAAATTAATATCAAATATAAGAAAAATAAAATTTCTTCGATCATTACCTGACAGATATACAAGTATGTATCTAAGAAGGTCGTGTGAAAAATTCAAATTGATCGGTCTAGCCTTAGCTGACTATTCGTCCCGATTTGGCCGGGACAGTCCGGATTCTCGGGCTCAGAAATTAAAAAAAAAGTGTATGAACTGAATAAAATTGTGTTGCTCTCTCACCTATTATATGTCGCGATTTTCTATGAATCATAATATGGAAAAAAATCGATGACTAATAAAAACCGTCTCGGATTTTGCCGGGACAAATATGGCCACCTAAATATAGAATAATGTCTGGAACCGTGGAAATGTTTAAAAAAAAATTTTCAAATTTCAAATCTTTCATAAATAGTAAAAATTTAAGTTTGTGGATATCGCAAGTTTCAGACAAGTCAATAAAGAAGACTCTCTAAAAATTTCAGGTAAATCGGTCCACTATAACATGCTAGACTTATTTTTTCCTCACGGACTCTGAAAACAGTGATTCTAGAAAATTTTAGGAGGCGATTACAGTAAGTTAAAAAATTATTATAAATACGCATATATCTTCAAATCTACTATTTGCCGGATCAACTTCAAATTTTCGGAGAATGCTTTCAAATATATGCACATTCGATCGATTTTTTGCGATTCGCTAGTGGAGTTTTTAGTACCTGTGTAAAGCTCAAAGCATCTAGATCATAACGCATTACTAATTTCATGTTTTAAGACTCTTTGAATCTCCGTTTCTATTAAAATTCAGCTTCAACTTCTCATATGACTCCCAATAACTCACTTACTACTTGTCGGACTATATCTTGGCAATGGTAGTCCACTTACTTAAAGTAGATTCAACAGCAATCAGAAAGCTTTTATTTTTAGGCTCCAAATCGTTTGTAAGATCTTTCAAATACCATAAAATTATTTTCGATTTTGAATGTCTCTATGTTAGTCATCATCGAGCAAGCAAACCACGCGAAAAGCCCTCGTGATGTCGGAGAGCTAACACATTTCTTAATATACCACGATTCTAGTAGGATCTTATCTGGTTCTACTCACAAATTTCCAAAAATGTTATCGATAACTTTTTGTTTATAACCTATCAAGTTCCAGAACCATCCTTCCGGAAAGTAGAAGAGAGGTTTCGGCGCTACGTCAAGGTGGTGCTCTGAGCTTTACTGTTACATTGATTTGGAGACACATCCATAGAAGAATTGAAATCAAAAGCTTTTAAATAACAAACTTCATTCTTCGCTTTCTGGGTTAGCTGAGTTAGCTCGTGTATCTGCCTTCGAGCCTGTACGTCTTCAGCGTTACACATTTGCCTTAGGTATTAGCATATCTAGCTGTGTCTGTATGTGTGGTATATGTATTTAAACAATGACAACCCACGCAACTCTTTTGAAGTCGCAGCTGGTTGGCGAGCTGGTTCTCCGACTGCTGTCTGGTGGCAAGGTTGGCCAGCAGCACTCTTGTCCGTCGCTATAAAAAAATATAGACAAAGCAGAAAAAGCTGCAAAAAAACAAACAAAAATTCCACATTTGCATCTACACAAACATTTTATTTCACTGTTTCACTTCCTCGCCCACCCTCGCTCCCCGCTCACGCTATCACTCTCTCGTATGTGGTATCTGTTATTCATTGTGATTATGAAAATTCTAATTCTAATGCTAAATAATCCGCCGCCGCGCTGATATGAGAAACGATTTATCAAAGCTTTTTAAATCCTGTTTATAAATTTCATGCCCATCACCGAGATGATACGCGCGAAATCTTATACAGTTAGATAATTAAGAAGAAAAAAAAAACAAGAAAGACCAAAGTCTTAATTTCGTTGGTATTTCCATTGAGCTTCACGTGGGCGTTGGCAAATCTACATTAAGCCAATTTTTTGAAATTAAAAAATTAGAAAATTAAAAAAGAAATCGTAGAATAAATGAATAAATTCAAAATTAAATAAAAAGCTAAATTATTTAGCATAAGATGTTTGTTTATTTGACAAGCATAAAATAATTTGTTGTGCTTCGCTGGCTTTTGCGATTTATTTTTTTGCACGGTTTGTGCCATAAATATTCTCACTTTGGAGTCGTGAGATTACTTAGACGTGTAAAGCTTTAGTCAGTGCGTAAATATGTATGTACACGGCAACAGTTGCGTCCAACCACATGCAGCTAGTCACGGGCAAACTAATAAAAGTCACGATTTTCGGATGATTAGTTGGTTGCTGATTCAAATGGAATTTGGCACATTCATGGCCGAGCTGGAATTTTAAGAAGTTATAAATAATTTTTGGAAATCAGTTGGCGTAATTTGATTAAATTTAGAAAAAATCTAGTGGAGATAAATTGATGATTCTTTAATTACATACAACTAGATGATTGCAATCTAGATACGAATTAGTTTTAGATTAGTTGAAAGTTAAAACTAGATTAGAACAAATTGATTTAAGTCACATATTAGGGACTTAATTTAGTTCGAGAGTAGACTAAGTAAATTTAACTTAAGATAAAAAAAATTTTGGCGTTGAGCAGTAGTGATTCTCAAAATTAAACAATACATTCAACAAAACTAATAATAGTTCAGTTACTAGTTAATTAAGTTGATTTTCATTTGCTTTAAGTTTAGATTTTAGAAAATTAGACACAGAGATAACAATATTTTAATTAAATTTTAATTACTTATCTAAAGTAATTAAATTATCGCAACCTATGTTAGTTACGAATTAAGGGACAAATTTAGACTAGATTAGAACATATTGACTTTATTCATTTAGTAAAGACTAAATTCTTTTAGAGCCTAGACTAACATAGCTTCATTTAACTTAAGAGCATAAACGAACAAGAGATTTTTTGGCGTTCAGCCGTATAAGTTTTCAAAACTTAAGCATGAGTTTAATCGAGACTAAATTTCAATTAATTTATCAATTAAATAGGATAAACTAAACTAATCGATTAAATAAGATGAACTAGAGAAACTATTCAATTTATGCAACAAAAATTCACTGAGTGTCAGATGTCAAAAGAAGTGATTGTCAAAAATGGATCCCCAGATTTGAGACACCCTCAGTTCTTTGTGCAGTCAATTAAAAAGCAGAGAGTGTGCCAGCAATCTTCGGGCCGTTGACGAGCTCAAGTTCAAAATCATCGCTATACCACCGGAGCTGCTTAACATTGTGGGACAAACGGTGGGCCTACAAGTTTTTCAAAGCAAAAAATAAAATCCAGGGTTTGTTAATGCCTATTAGGAAGCAACCGACATTAGCATACTATTTCATGTTGGCCATAACAGGGAGGAACCTAGATTTATTCTACTAGCAGAAGACAGATGTATTGATTATGTTTAATTATTTTTAATAATGGTTATACGAGATTAAATTAAAATCAATTAGACCAAAACGCTCTTTCAACAGGATTCCGATCGTTCAATTTGTATGGTAGCTATATGCTATAGTGATTCGATCAGACCGATTACCATGCCAAATATCGTGAAGATATCTCGTCAAATGATAAAGTTTTCCACACAAGCACTTGATGCATACAACAATTGATCAGCTGCTTGGGGCGAAAAGGACGTGTGCAAAATTTCAGATCGATATCTGAAAAACTGAAGAACAAGTTGCCCGTATATGCAGACAAGACAGACGTTCAAACATACCGACAGGGCTAAAGCGACTCAGCCATTCATGCAGATTAAAGTTTGCAGTATTTTTTTTTTTTAAGCGATGCTTTTCCATTCATAATCATAAATGTCATTTGCAGACATGTTTATTAAAAAAAAAAAAAACAAATTTGTTCTTTAGAATACTAGAAATCGAATCAAATTGCTAATCAAGCCACGCCGGAATGCAGAAATACCTGTATAATTAGTGGTTTCATTTTGGAAACCTTATTATTCATCAACCATCTAATTCGTATTTTTAATGTTTCGCATTATTGTGTTGCTTGCCATTCATAACGCATTTGGAAATTTCAGTGTTGTTGCTCGTATATAACTAAGTTGCAGACAAAACCTTTTTGGAACCTCCTTTTTCAAATACATAATACTCGTATATTATATACTCGTCTGCTACCTGTGCTATTCCTATATTTACAGTTCACCACAAGATTTGTCTTTGTTGTCCTAACAGTCCAAATACTAATTACTTTTGTATCGTCTCTCTAACTAATTGCTTAAAATATTTGTCCGCTAATTGCGAAAATTCCAGTACAATCTGTAGAAAAATCAGCGCATTGGCTTCGTGGAACTAACGTAGTGGCTGGTTGTGAAGTGTGGCGGGTTTTTCCACCATTTTTCACCATTCAACAGTCTCACTCAATATATTGTATGTGAATATTTATTTGACTGGAAGGTAGAGACATCTGTGCAAATGTGTGAAAATATTGAATATACCTGTGTACACCTATCTATACTTTATTATATATCTACTCACTACCACAACACGCTCCCAAATTCCCCGCACAAGAATAACTTCTATACGTTTTTAGTACTATATACCTATATACCTTCCTACCTGTTCATTTGCGTTTTGATTTCTTTTCCCACATGTTTGTTTAGTCGTGTCGTGCGTTTTTCAAAATTTCTTGCTTTGTTTATATATTTGTCCATCTGTGTTTACTCACAAATTTTCCGCATTTAATAAGCACATTTCAGTCGGTGTGAACACACATAATTTCCGAACATCAAAAGCCATTTGCACCAAATGTGCATTTCGTTTTAGACCTTTCCACATTTATTTTCAAATAATAATATTGCTTTATTTAATTACACCTTATTGCAGACACGTATATATGTACATATGTATATTATATATTTACACTCTTGTAGCATTACATAATTACGCTTATATTGCGTTTTAATTACAGCATCCTTTACGCATGAAATACTCCCTCCGAATACCTATGATTTAGCCATTTGATTGATTTACTTCGAAATGCACACAACAGCTAATTATTAGGTGGGGCAAGTTGTTGATTCACATCTTATAGGGTAATCACTTTTTGGGGAAATTTTTTTATATAATAATAATTTTTTGTAGACTCAACCAGCTAAGTACCATAGTTGGTTTTCGTGTGGATTGTTCGAACTTGACTGGAAAGACAGGTGAAGAAGCGATAAAAAAAAAATGTTGGTGTTCGATGGAAAAAATAAAGACTTTAAGCTCTATTTAGATATAAATAATTATTTTAAGTTTGCTGAATAAACCAGAACTTATCGCAAGAACAGATCAACGATCGGTTTATCCAACTGACTAAATAAATTTTAAACATTTAAATTTTCACGAATCCATTAAAAATCTGCTTAATTCAATACCAGTTAGTTCATATAAGAAGGATAAGATGGCAAAAGGGGCGAGATTCAGCTTTAATATCAAGAATTATAGACGGTCAAGATGACCAAACAATTTCGAAAGCCTGCATCCGAGAATATTTTTAACCTGCGTTGATAGTAATTGAAGATTAGCCGGTGAAAAACCCTACAAAGAGTGAAAGTTGAACCTTGATGAGGATGATCGATTCAATAGCCTCTTGCGATTTCAAAGTAGAAAAGAAACTTTGTAGAATAGTTTAGCAAGTCTCTATCAACTCGTCGTTTGAAGATATTCATCCGCTCTGTTTGATTTAGCAAGTATTGAGGTAATTGGACTAAATTTTCGATCAACAATCAGTTAATGTTGGAATAAGGCTGGCTCATAATTACCAATTGCAAACTAACAGTGTGGTCTAAGCTCCATTGAGTCCATAATCGTTTAGGTATTAACCGTAAGCTTTAGAAAGCTTTAAACGATCAATTAGGCTCCATATCTTTGTTGATTTCAACTCGATCTCCAAAATTCAGCTCATGTTATCTAGAGAAATCAGTATTTGGAGGAGTACAACCGATTTTGATAGCAAATTTCGATCAAATTTTGTTAAGTTTTTGATTATCAATATTCTTTCTTTAATTAATTCTAGAATTTTGGTTTTCATATTTTATGTTTCGAAAAAAATATACATTGTATATAAATACATGTATATATTTTTTTATATATTGAAGGTATTGATTAAATTTCAATCCGTACACTTTATTGTAATTGATATCTGCGTTTTTACAAAAGAAAGTGACGCCATACAGTTTATTCTGATGTACATATATGGTACCATATATACTATGTATTCCTCCCTATTATTGGCTAGCTTTCTTTGAAACCCGAGTAAATAAATAAATAACAAACACTCGCCGGTACACCTACAATAACAAAAAAAACTATCACAAAAAAGAGAAAAAAATCGTTACTCCATATGGAAAAAAGGTGTTTCATCAAGTGTGTAATGCTTCCGGCCGATTTGAAATTCAAAACCAATTAACAACTAAAAATCTGTGCCGCAGCAAACTACCGAAAAAACACAACTGTTGATTGGCACTACAAGCAAGTGGTGTAGAAAAACGATAAAGAGGTGCAAAATTAATGCAAAAAAAAAAGAAAGCAAGAAAATCGTTGAAAGCCTCTGATACCCAACTGGAGTGGAAACTTACGTAGCAGAAGCCAAATCAATAACTGCAAGCATCAGCAAGTCTTCCATTTTTTTCGTATTAACTTTTATAGCTTTTTTTGCGAGTGACTTAAAACGAAAAAGAACGAAGAGATAATACAACTAAAGTAAGCTTTGCGAATGTTCGAGGCTTGTCAAAAGAAATTTTTGCGCACCTAAACCCTTTTATTTTTGTGCGAAAGCTGTGCAAACAAAAAATTTCAGCTGATCTTGCAGTGATAAAATATCGAATTACGCCAATAATAATGAAGCAGCGCTCCAGAGACTCAGGAGAGTTGAAAAAAATTAAAGAAACCCAAAAAAGAATAGCATAACGAAATTTTGGAATGTGTTATTCATTGTGCGCTGCGAATCAGCAACGAAAAATATAAGAATTAAAATGAAAGCATTAAAAAGAGCGGTAGCTACTAACAAATTTGAAAAAAAAAACTGTATTTGGAAGTGAAAGAAATAAAAAAGGGGGCCGTTTTTTTTATAGAGCTTGCTTTCAGATAAATTATATCTGAAAAATTTCTAACCTTGTTTATTAATTCAATACATTTTTCTATATACTATGTATTTGTCGAAAAACGTAGCCTTAACACGCCCACAAGCCGTCAGTTTTCGACTTACGTAATAGTGAGCAGTCCAGCTGTACCACCCTTTAATAGGTTTAATCTATATAACCCGTAAGGCACTAAATATATCTTTACCAGACAAATTTAGAGTGAACGTTTCGCCATTTTATGATATTGGGTACCAATGAAAGATATCGTGTAATAACCACGCCTACATTTCTTGTTATGTTCGAAACTATTTAAAGGCGATAAATGTCTAAAAAAATAACGTCAGAAATGTAAAATTTAACTGATAACTATAGATAACTAGAATAACAGAGTAAGCTCATGTTAAAATATTGTACAGTGGGCGTGGCATATCGAACTTTTAGAAGTCGTACCTCAGATACTACTATACCTAAATATATTAACGAAGTAGTTTAGTTCGAAACATTTTCATTACGTTCCTTTTACGCACAGTTTG
Source organism: Bactrocera oleae (assembly GCF_042242935.1). NCBI lineage: Eukaryota > Metazoa > Arthropoda > Insecta > Diptera > Tephritidae > Bactrocera > Bactrocera oleae. Next base: position 5,276,666 of record NC_091537.1, on the reverse strand, counting down.
CGCACAATCGGACTATAACCACGCCCTTTTTCCAGAATGTCATTGTAAATAGCTTCGGTGTTCACAATTAGTGATCCTGATCCGTCGTCAAAATTTAAAAATGTAACTTTTCAAAATAATGGGCGTGTTTTAAAAACATATATGTATGTGGCAACCCTATTAAACTAAATCTTTTTATTCCGTTAATAAAATCTGTCACCTGTATTTGATTGGATTGTTTCTCATCCTTTATACCCTGAAGAGTGTACCACCTGGAAGGAAACATTGGAGACCCTATAAAGTATATTTTGAGATATCAGTCCGAACACATCCATTTCTCCAAGTAGCTGCTCATTTGTCGGAACATATAAACCATACAAACTGATCGGTGAAAGTGGTTAAGTCAAAGTCAAGTCCTAGTTCTTGTGTGAAATGTTTTGTATTTGACGAGATATCTTCACAAAATTTAATATGGATTATTTGCTTAGACAATGCTTCTATCTCCTTTTTATTGATTATAAAAATTGTTGTATTTAAAATACATGTTTGTGTCAACCCTATACCAACAAATATTTGCTATCGAAGTAGTTAGAAACCCATGCTTTAGGTATATATATTTTCGGTGCTATTCTTCTTTTGTGTCACGTAATTTTCCTGGTCTCCTACCTTTTCTAAGCAAGTCTTCTTGTCCAACTAACCGCCGCTTGCCATTATCCTTGAACTTGAGCACAACTGGCCGCGAGCTTTTTAGGCCACTAATAATTTAACATATCCTCATTCTTCAAAAAACCTACAAGCATACAAAATAGAGCAAAAAAAAAACCGCCATACATAAATAATACCGACCGCAAAGTGGCCACCTCCGCTTCACATTTGACAGCCGATTGTCTGCACTCACACCACGTTGCTATCACTTCAGCTCCGTCGACTGCTGCTCAGGTGCCGCGCAAAAAAAGCGAAAGTCATCGTTGTTGGTTTTGCTTTTTAAAAGTATACCATATATACATATATACCTATATATATATATGTGTGTGTGTGTTATTTCTGTCTACCATTTGAGCAGCCCTGCTCCAAATGCTGCTTAAGGATCGCGTGCGCCGTCGCACATCTGCTAACCCAAATAACTTCAAATGCATACAGATGGACCTTGATCAAGATAGAAGCCCCTCCTTGGGCATATTTAATGCGCGTATGCCCTTCGTTACCCTTCAGCAGCATTTCAAAGGTCGCTAAGCATCGCGCGGCCACTTTTAACGTCTCTTTCCACGACTATTGTCTGCTCATTTTTTGTTTTTGACCACTTGCGCGCATAGAGCTCTTTCTTTGACTTACTTATTCTTATTTTGATTATTATTCACAGATCTTTTTTTCCTTCACTGCATTGCGTGCTGCTCTTAAGCCATTTTGGCATTCTATTAAAATAATCATGAGCTGGCAATATTTTTCAAGTATTTCCTAGAAATACTCTCTTTCAGCATCTTCTTCATTGTCAAATTCTCACACATACATATTTTGTCTTATCCTTCTCGAAGTTTGCATTGGTGAAGCTCATGGTTTCTCTCTGATGAGTTGCATTATGTTAATTTTCTCTGGGTCCTACCTTATTTGTTGACTCAATATTTGTTTCACCGTCCTATTGTCAATGTTATTTTAGGATATCATGATTTTAATCATGACTCTTCTCATTCGTGTAGAAGAGATGTGGCATTAATTGTGTTAAATATAAATATCAAATACGGTTAATGTGTGTGGTCAGATGATATGCGGTTTTGGAAGATTCCACTCCAAAATAATGTCGCTGTTCAATTGATTTTTCAATAAAGAGCTCTATGATGTTCACTAGTTGTGTCTTATTATTATGTATGCCAGGCGTTTTGGTATTGATCTATTCTTGAATAAGCACTTGTTCTGGAAACATAAAAACTAACTAGTCGTAATTCAAGTCTTTATTACGCCAAATTTTCTTACGAAACCAGACTGAACTGTAAAATATATTATATAAAGATTAGTACTGCATTGCCAAAGTCTGTTTATATTACTTCTTACTTTTCAGTATATATTTCATATTTATTCTAACCTACATATATCTCTTCCATTTTCAGATTACAAAAGCGATTGTGACATCCTTCAACGAAAATGAGAAATTTCAACAAAAATTGTTTGGTAAGTGATTTTTTTAAGTATTTTTATAAACCGTTATATGACATGTTTTATTGTTAGCACTAGTAGATACCAAGTTTACTCCGCATTAAGATTGATTTTATTCTAATCATTATGCGCTTCTTCTGAGCATATCCAAGTAATATCCTGGGAAGCTCAGAAAATTTCATTGTTTCCCAATTTCCAACTTTCAACCATATCTCTTCCAAATCACGAACATATTTGCTCGAACAGGTCCTCGTTATAATTTTTTCTTGTATTTGTAATACAATGATTTCAACCCTGCTTAAAAAACATATCTTCTCTAAAATTTAAGACAAGTCACGGCTTTGCTAGTATTTCTTCAAATTGGAATTAAAAATTTGAATATTTTTATAAGAGAAAATAAACACTTAAAATTAAACTTTCTGATCTCTTCTTGAAGATTTTTAAATAAAGCTGAGCTTATGCATTCATCATCGAGTCTATCCCACCTAAAATCACGACGTCATCAATACCATTTCTCTCATTGAGTTACCGATTCTAGCAGCAAATTTCAATAAAACTGAATGCAACTAGATCTGGCCTTTTTTTTAACCATAAATATTTGCTCAAACCTCTCTTCTTAGCCGATTTGCAACTCAGATGCTGAATGCTGCTTAAATCCTCAAAATCTTCTCTAGCTTAGCTTTGACAACGTTCCATATAAGATTTTACATAGCTTTAAACCTTAAGCAAGATATGACTGTATGCAAGTTCGAGCTTCAAAGCTTAAAAATTACAAGGTTGTATGCTCTTCTGAGAAAGAAATTTCGTGACTCTCTATTTTTTGATTCAAAACTTATTCGCAATAAGTAAACATTACTATTAGTTATAAATATATACAGCAACATAGTTCAAAATAGAAAATAGGAAAAGCTTATTAAAAAAGCTTATTTTGGATGATATCCCAAGTACATGTCCTGTAATAAGATTTTTCGCAGAACTTGACTAAAGCGCCACCTGCCGAACAAAAACAATATAATGAATATTCCATCGAATAGTATATAATTTTATAGTTTGTTTGAAATGCTAAATCTAATAGAAGCATATCATTCAGTTCCCTCTGAATTTTTTATTAAATAAATGCAAGTTCTCTAGTTTTTAGTTTAATACCTATCATCTATATATAATATTATATACACGTATAATATTAGAGTGGAGCGAAAATTTTTTTTCTTTTGCTTAGCCGGAGGGTAAAATTTGTAAATTATAACACAGAAAACTTGGACTTGGAAAAAAAATGTTAACATCTAAAAGCGGCCCACACACTTTTAAAGTAAATTTAGAGTTAAAATTTTTTTTGGTTTAAACTCTTCACATTTATATAAAAATTACCGAATTTGATGGTTTTTGACTCAAAATTTATTTTAACGTTTAAGGAAAGCATGTTGTCGTTTAAGTCCTAAAACTCCAATAATGACCACTAAAAATTTTTTTAAGTTGATGGCTTTTAATTGGCCGGAAAGAGCCTCCACAGCTTTTTCTTTAAAAGTGAAATTTTTTTTAAAAGGAGCCTCTAGATGTTAAAAAAAAATTTTTTTTCCAACAATTATTTTTTTTTATAATCTACAAATTTTACCCTCCAAAAACAAACAAAAAAATGTTCGCTCCACCTTAGTGTATATATATTTAGTATATGTATGTATGTATCTTCAATTATTGTAAAGTGCTTTTTCCATCTGATAAAAGGTGTTTGCGAAAATATTTTCCAAATTTCCTAACATTTGTTCAATTAATATCAAATTTTCACCAAATCTATTGAGATTAGTGAGAGGAGTGACATCGCAAGGCTAATTATGAGTGACGAATTAAACGAAAATGCCTAACGCCCTACTTAACTGTCAACAAACACGCACTGAGTGCTACGAACAATGATTGTTGAGATTAATCAGCATTTGAACCAATCAATTTGTCAACTAACTAATTAGTTCCACGCTTTTATGTGGACTCATGTACTTAAGTATACATATGTGCTCGAATGCATGCAATAAAGGCAGATGTATGTGTGTGAATATACTTTCCGAAATTTGTGCAAAAATTTTCGCATTGAAATGCAATTTATTTTCGGTGAAAGTGTTGACGGAATTGCATAAAAGAGGGTGCGGCAGAGGGTGAAAAAGAAATATGCCACTTAAGCACAACACAATTGTCAACAATGGAGAGGGGTTTTCGCAGTTACTCCCAACACCCTTAATTCGTTCTTGGTATTAATTACTCTACATTTGGTGTAACTACGATTTCAGTTGGATAAAGCAGTAGAGATTTGTTTTTTTTTAAACGTAATGTGTCAAAAAATATACCGAGTCATAATTTTGTTCAGTAACCGAAACCCGAACCTTCTTAAGACCTCGAAATAAATTTATATTGCACTGATGACATCTGTGTTCCTTCAAATCGTTTGACATCATTCCAACTATTTAAGTTGTAAATCATATAAAATTCTGGAATTGAAAGTTCACATCAATGTGTGCATCTGTCAAACTCGGCTAGTATTTAAGTCGGACTCGAAAGAGGTACTAGACCCCTTGATGTCAATAAAGACTTTCACGAATTTCACGTCGCTGTTTAAAGATAAAAAACTGGACCCTATACTGGTATGAAAATAAGCAATTCGGTTATGGTCGCCGTCGAGAGAATCGAGTCGAATCTCATTGGCTTCAGCAATCTTTATGTTTCTCCAACATCCATCCGGAGATACTTAAGAATATTCTCCACTGTTGAACCATTAGTATTGGTACCAAATATTAGAAGATAGGTGCAGCGCAGCTTTTTTTGTGCCTTATGATTAGACACAGACTTATAAACCGCTCGCATATGAAAATATTTCAAGAATCTGCAATTATCGAACACAAAATTGTAAATACAATTTGTCAAAAGGATTTTCGCACAACACGAAACGCCACAGGCATTTTCAGCTGTGCCGACGGTTGCCGGGGGGCATAACTGATGGGATGTGACGTGGACTGTGGTGAAGGTGCTGCATGCTTGCGGCAGCCGTTTGTGACACGTGACGCGTCATATTGCATACGCAATGCAGTGATTTGCCACGCTACTCGAGCGCGAAGTGGAAAGTGGCGAGTTGTTATGAGCAAACATACATTCAAACTATCGCATCGCTTTGACACGCCAACTTGGACGTCATTTGATGGCATACATCGTCATCACCAACACCACCACCACCCGCATGTAATGTGTAGTTGCTGTGCCACACGCGGCAGCAGCATTAGCGGCATAACAATCGTAACGCACATCATCACAGTGCCTCCTTCCGAGTCCACAAGCCGGCGCATGACGTCACATGCATTGACATGTGCTTTGGCCCACCTTATGACATACTGTGTTGCAAGCGCGTTTGTGCCATTTGACTATTACCTCCACCATTTGTTCTTATTTTCAGCGTTTCATACGGAGGGGTGTGAGGGCGAGGTAGTGCCATACAAATAAGGCTTATTGTATCGCGTCTGTTACGTGTTGCTCTCGGCTGTGGGTGGGATGCGTCGCGCACGCACACAGCCTAATTTCGGATTGCTGCTGTTCAGCAACTGCTTCGTTGTCAAATTTGTAGCCGTTGCAAACAGCTAGCTGGCGTTCGGTGTGTGACTGCGTGGGTCTCTGACGAGTCTTTACTTTTCGTTAGCGTAACTGCTTACCGCCACAATGCCAGACGTGTCGTGCGAGCCCATGTTGACAATTATCTGCAGCTTTGGAGAGTAGCACTCAGTTGGTTGCAAGCAAATCGATCATAAAACGGATTTACAAACAGCTGTGCAACAAATGTGGCAGGATACTGTACATAGCAGAGCTTGGTAGGATTATTTTTGGGGTTGAAGTGTATGTTATTACTTATGCAACATTTAATCTTTGTTCACTGTAATGGATTTCCGGATTTAAGAGAAAGTAACGAAAAAAACTAATAAATATTGTTTTATTTATCCGCTAACCTTAACTGGTTTTGATGATTATCGATAAAATACCCCCTTTTGCTATGTGCACCTTTACTTTTGCGACCATCTTCGGCAGAATATCGATGGTCGGGTCGAACCAAAATGTATGCCTTGAGCTAGGCAACAATCCGCGATTTTCTGGCATATAACCTCGGAAAACGAAATCAGAGGAATCAAATCTGGAGCTCTGGGAGACCTGTAAGTGTTGAAATTAGTACTTGGGTAAGTTAGTTATGTCAGATTGGCGATTTGTGTAGTTTGGTACTCTCTGACATCCGAACGGCCTTTGATTGTCGTAGAAAGCACTTACAAAAGGCTAATGACTCATTATTTGACATTTTTTCAAACTGTTTATAGTTTGTGCCAAAACTACTTCGTTATCTTATTAAAAAGGCTTTGAGATTCTCAGTATTTCTGATTTATTGCTCAAATTTCAAGTGGGGTTAAGTGGTCTTTGACAACATCTAATGGAAACTTGGTAATCCTCACAATGGAGCTTCCGTTCATAACCTAATCGGTTGTCTTTTGTTATTTTTGTTGTAGTGACAGAAAAAATCTCTTAAGTGTGAGTTGGTGGAATACTGCCGAGTTGACAATCCTGGACCGGATAAAAATCCGAGTCCGCTCCGGTTAAGTAGACCCAGACGTTGTGGCAACAGGATTAGTTATTTTCATTGCTTATTACTGAGAATCCAAGCATTAAATATTTCGAGTTTTTCGACCAGAAAGTTCAACACCTTCTAATTGATTGCTTTCTCACATAGTTGTTCATTTCTTTTTCTTCATTTCTTCAGACCTCTGTTTGGAGAGTACTGACTACCAGTAGTATTCAAAAAGATAATAATTAATTGAAGTTCTCGAAGAACACCTTCTGCCTATTTTAGACACGTCGATACAGATTGATACGATTAGTTTCAGAAAAGAAAAAAAACTCATGCGTTACAATTGTGACGGTTAGTTTCAAAAAGAACTAAAATAAATCAAGAACCAAACCGCACGCCGACGAACTCAAATATAGCAAAAGTAATTCTACTAGAACCAATCAATGTTGTAGCTGTAAATTTACATTTATATTTATCCTTTATTCCCCAATTCTCGTCCGTCTGTTTCATGTTGTCAGTATACGTATACAAGTATGCTTCTTATCCAATTGTCTCACTTACTGGCCTTTTGTTATTGTAAAACGTGTGCAGGTTCTATTCCGCAGCCACCACCCATTTAACATCCCCCAAACTACAAAAAAATAGTAAATATTACGCCAACGCAGGGTTTCCATCTCACCGGCGACAGTCAGACCTTGACGGCACACGCCTCTCGAAATGTGTAACTGATGGCTCGTAGATGGCGTGAATGAGGCCGCGTGCAATGCTCACTGTGGCATGTAGCGTGTGCATGTGTATTCAGCACATCATTATTTGCAACACTCGTGTGTGGCACGTTTCTACAATTCTATTATATTCGCTCGATGAAAAGGAACAGTAAAAACGGAAAGAGAAACATTTGCAGCAATTTCAGAGAAATAAGGGCGGCTTTTCGAGTTTGAGGAGATGAAGCTAACATAACCTTTGCAACTATGTGGTGGAACTAGTCTATGTAGCCACCCAAATGTTCGAAGCTTAAGCCGCCAGCTGTGACAAAAAGTTTTATTTCGGGTTCTTATTTGGTTGCAGATGGTTTTATAATTGACTTTGATACAACAATTGGTTACTGTTTTGTTGTATTTTCATTAATGGCAGACGTCAATAGACCGGAACTTTGAGAAAACTCCTCAAGATGTTTGTACGTAGTACCGTTTTACTTAAATTAGAAATAGTTTATAAGAAATTTGTTAGTGGTACGATAAAGAATGGTAAGCAAAGGCTCAACATACAGTAAATACATCATGTTATTCTTCTGCTTAAAGTACTTCGAAGATGGCTAGCTGGTACCAGTTCATGCAAACCTACTTCTTTCGGTTTTCTTTTCTCGTAAGATGCAGAATCTCATAGATAACTGTGGTCATCTTCGCTTATACCCGGCTCATATTATTGTAGTTCTCACTAAATCTCCACGGCTCTCAATGGTTATTCTGGGCTTCGATTCTTCCCGGTTCCCACCAGTCTCTCACTAGTCCGCATTGGTGCTCTAAAGTCCTCACTGTCACTCAACGGCTCAGTTTGGTTCGGTTTCAACGGTCCTCATCAGTTTCTACTGGCTCTCTCATGTTCTCAGCTGCCATCGCCGCCTCTCTTTAATTCTCTTTTTTCTTTACTGGTCCTTAGTGGCTCTTACTGACTTTCTTTAGATTCTATTTGGGTTGCTGCGATTCTCCGAAGCTCTCGCTTATACTCCAGTTATCTCGTTGTTTCTTTTGAGAGTAAAAGTTTGAAATATTTGAAGTGAAAATATTACCGATGTTGATAGTGGATATATGGTATATACGTACTTGTTCTATGAACTTGCAAAGCAGGCAAAGCCTCAATTCGAGAATCTCGTACAGACTAATAGTTAAATCGATTTGCCTAATCTTCCCCTGCTCCCTGAACATTTATTCATGTGTGTACAAACTCTAATTAACCTCTTAAAAAACTGACTTTGTTCATGTTCACATTTCGAAATTGTAGAAAAAACAAACAACTTGCGCTGCTGCGGTGAGTTCTTATGTAGATTAGAACATTCATAGGCGTGTCGTGGTTTCCTACTACAACAATGTTTCTGCGCGAACCTAACCTAAAAATGTTTGCTCTTCTTATCTTTTTATAGCAGGAAGCAAGCAATTTGTTATTGTTGCCGCAATAGCGCTGAAATCACCTGCAGCATCTGTGACCTTAACGAAGGATGCCACTAAAGGCAAACTGCAGACACTTTAAAACATGTATGGACAGATGAATATACATATGTAGACACATACATATATATTTATGTCTCTATGTTTGTGTCTGTATGCATTTTTAGTTTAATTCAGTTCAGTTCAGCTGATCTTGCTTTGGCAGGTTGTTTCAAATTTAAAATGAATTAACCCCAAACATTTTGAAGTCATCAAGGCACACACAAACACACACACACACACATTTGTGTGCGTACATTTATCTAGTGTGTGTCTGCTCGTCTGCTGCACTAATTATACCCTGAGTGCACCGCAAAACATCCTCCTATCTCATGCCACGCCGGCAGCTACATATAGCCCAACCCAAAACGATATATCAAGCACCGCTCAAACATTGAATCCGCTCGCAGCCACCACGAGCAGCCGCACTATCACTCTGCTACACTGTCTGCACCCTGAAATCTGCTGGCTCATCCCAACACAATGCCATGGCAATTACTCATTTTATATCATTTTAAAGTCATTTTCGTGTAGAATTTCATTCTACAAATTCTCTGTTTGCGCCTGTGACACCCCTTAGCGGTCCACATATGATCTGCTTGTATATGTGTATCTGTGTACAAGTGTCCGTATCCCTTTTATCTTCGTAACCTTTACGTACATTTTTCTTTTGAATTTTGTGCTACACTTGCTATAGATTAATCAGGTGCAAATCTAGTGGAATTAAATTCCGTTTACTACCTGCCTACCTGCCATGAAATCACTTGTATACACACACACACCCGCACGCATGCGCATATATATGAAAATATATCCTTCCTATGCAGCTGATTTTCTGTTGCCACATTTTATGGTGCAACAGCTGGCCGCCTGACTGCTTCGTGTCTGCCGTGTCGACCTGCTGAACTCTTTTTAAAAATCCATTTAAACATTCTTAATTTATGACTGACTGGGTTTCGAAAATTCACCAGTTTGCCATTCTTTTTTCCGCCTTTAATCAGCGACACGTACAGCTGTGGCAATTTGTGATATTAAGCAGAAACAATTTCGCTTTTACTTTTATAATGATTGTGCACCCGCAATTCTTTAAAGTATATGCACTTCAAAAAATTTTGAGACCTCTTAGAAATCTAACTAATTTGCCCTATATATTCATGCCTTTCACAATTTTACGTTATTTAATGATTGCAGTTGTGACTTCTACACTTAATGAGTTAAGAATACTTGTTTATAACACTCTCATTAGAAATATAGTGTGATTTATAAAAGCTCAATCTACTGCAGTAACTAACTCCTTACTAATGGACGAAGAACTAATTCCCTTTAAGCGCAAATAATGTGGCATATGCCTTTGTTTACTATGAATTAGATAAATTTGTTTAAAAATCGTTTGCGATAATTGTTCCAGAAACCTTTAATAATCGAAATACTGAACAGTGTCTCACAGTCTTACTTATATGTAAGCACTCCATAGAGCAACTTTATCACGCCTTTCTTCAACATAAAACATGAGCTTTGAGGTGAAACATAAAATCACAAATATAGTTCTTATATAACAAACCAAAACTAAGCAAAATACTTCTCTATAACCAAAAATTTTAAGCAGAAAGCAAGTAAGGAAGAGCTAAGTTCGAATGTAACCGAACATTTCATACTTTTGCAACTTGCCAGGATCAAAGCGAGGGAAATTCCTTCAGTTGCATAAGATTTGTTAGAACAACGAAAATCAGTATATTGGGGTAATTTGTGGACCAATTTCACATATGTACATACATTCAGCATTAAACTATAGTATTTATATCCAATATTATACGTTCAGTCAATTGTGCTAAGGTATCTTACTTATTTGCCTATATATTATACTTGTATGCGGTATAAAGTCAGCCGATGTTCGAAAATCTTGCTATTACGTATATGGGGGCTTAAGGAATTATTGAACCGATACAACCCATTTTTGACATATAGACATATTATTATCAGAAAAGAATTATTGTCGAATTTCTATAATATATCTCACAAATTGACTGATATTTTCGATCAAATGTTCACTTAAGAAACTGGGGTCCACATATTCGATATCTGGAGGCTTGAATAGCGTTAGTCCGATTTAGAAAGTGCTTAGTAATAAGTTGACGCAAGTTTTATCCTGATACAATCAGTGGAACCGTTATATGGGGAGTGGGCGGGGTGATTACCCGATTTCATCCATTTTTACAGTGTCGATAGGGGTGTTTAAAGGATTTGTCTTGAACGAATTCGGTTGTTGTATCTTACGTGGCTTAGGAGATATGTACATTGAACCTCTTTTTTTTTTTTGCCCACAGGTGCCTCTTGCGTGGCAGGAGTCCGATTACGCCCATCTACGAACTCGTCCTTACTTTTAACCCAAGGAACCCGTGTACCAAGTTTCATCACGATATCTCAATTTTTACTAAAGTTCTTCCTTACTTGAGAGACAGACATTCGGATTTCAACTCGTCTCAAACTTAGAACTTCCTCACTTGTTTTTATTTAATATGGATGGTGACCAAAGTCTTCATCCTTTATGCCAATTATTATTAATACCTTCGATATGATAAATATAATGCGCTTTCGTTTCCCCACTTTTTGCTCGCTAACTTTACGCTCTTATCCCTTGCCGAATTGTTTTCTAAAGAAAGCAATACAAAGATACCCCTTTAAAGCGGTGTAACTACTTGCCATTCTCCTCTATGCGATGAAATCAATCTTTGAGACCTGTAACGATTGTATGTTCGATTCGACCGATCGATGATTTTATTGAAGCTATGATGATCTGAAACTGTATTTTTAATACATTGTGGAAGCCAAGCCTGCTAAAGCGCTATAAAACTCATCTTGAGATTGACTCAGCTCGGCAAAACTTTCAAGTAACATAGATGTTTTGATGCTACCCAGAAAAGGGTTGTTGAAGTCTGGCAACTTGTAAGCATACGCATGTACTTTTCTTGTAAAACCAAACAGGAAAAGAGGCTATAAATTCCGTTATATAGACTAATTCGGAAAGATGGATATATACACATGTGAATCGGATCAAAGTAACAAATTGAAATAATAGAAGTCTATAATATTGAGGTTATGTCGGTCTGCACAGTTTTAAGTTTAGCTTTTTTCATCCAACTTTATTCAACAAATATTCTCATATGCTCATATTACTAAAGGAATCATATCCCTTACGGATGCGGAGGCCAAGAAAATTAACACACCAATTTCTTTATAAAGTACAGGGACAATTACATGCCAAACAAATGTGAAATGTTAACAATTACAGCCTTGAAACATATGTAAGTAAGTACGGATACGTGTATATTTTAACTTCCTTGTGATTATGGTATACTCGTACAGTATATATTATATTAAGCATACATGCATGTTTGTATATACACGTGATGCGCTTGTAAACGCTTAAACACCAATGTGAAAACAAAAACCAGAAGTCCCAACTTGAAGGCAATTCAACAATCAAATTGCAGTCAATTTGTCGACAATCTGTTTAACATCTGAGCTGTTTATTTTAAATGCATACAGAAAACAATAAAATACCAGATAGGCATGCGCACTTGCAACAAGAAATACTTATGTGCGTGCTTACATACTTATATACCCTGCAGAAAAAATACGTCTTACTTTAACTGAGAGGTTTTCTATTGAATACTGTTTCAGCAATTCACTTTTGACAAGAAACGCACCGCTAGTGCCCATAGAACTGGAGAAGCCTACATTTAACTTCCGCTATAGGTATTATGCTAGAATTTATATTTCGTCCAAACTTCGGGTATCCCGAAAAAATCCAAAAATTTGATTGCTCTTTAACGTTTGTTATATTAGTAGAAAAATATTACTAATAACAGCTTCGAAGTTTCACTATGGAAGCTATGGTCGAGTATTCCATAATTCAAGTGATGTGCTGATAACTTCGACTACCCATTTTAACCTCCACACTATTCGCACTTTAAAGATGGTCCATTCTTTATGAAATGCTGATCGCAATAATCTAATTATACGACTTAATTTGGTTGAGTGGAAGTTTAGAGTGCATTTTGTAGCTCAGAAGTCTTGATAATTACTGCTCTAAATCGTATAGGCTGTTTGAAATATAAATATTTCTATTACACTTCCCTTCATCTTTACTTTTCCAACTACCGTCGGTATTACTAATTCAGCTTTCCCTTCTCTTTTTTAGTGGAATCTTTATCCCATATACTGAGATCTTTGAAACGTTGTATCTTTTTGAAATACATGAACTTATCTAAAAAGCTTCTAACTTTGATACTTATCTACTTATATATTTATATCGTTTCTCATCGTATAGTTCGTTATTTCCAATACGAAACGTCTATAAAGTAATTAGTAATCTATCTAAAATATCTCTCGAGGTCGTCAATATTTAATATATGCAGGTGAATATATTTTCAAAAAAGAATTCACCTGTGCATAATTTTTCGAGAAAATGTCATTAAAAAATGCTTTCCAGTTTTCATTCGGTTCGAGAGTCATCTGTGTAGTAATCGAAATTTGGAACCGATCTTTTTTGAAACCACATTTTAAGTATAGTTAATTTTCAATCAACACTATGTATCCATTAGCTTTAGAACCTCCATGGAAAAAATGTCTAGTGCTTGGGAATATTTTTATATAATATAACTTAAATAGCTTTCTTTTACTCAATCTTTCCAAATATTTATTCAAAAAGTATGCTTGTTTGTAGCTCCGAGTCGTCCACAACCATCTGTAGGTCTAAAGCAAAAATTCGTTACCAAGTCAGTCGGGTACGTAACCGAAATAGAGCCCAATTTTTAACCACCCAAGGTCTATCCATTCGGCAGCATTGAACAAAATTATTAGGGAAATGTTTTCTGTCGCTGCAAAAACAATTACAACAAGTATCTAGCTAACAATAACTCGCGATAATACATAGTAAGTAAAATTTCCTACAGGGTCGACGCAACAACACAACAAATAATATATGAAGACAAACAGAAAGAGTGAGAGAGCAGTAAAATGAAGACAATCGAGACGTCATAAAAGGAAAACAGCCGAAAATTTTTACATTTTGCAAAGAGGCTATGTGAGAAAAAGGATTGCGGCAGCAGTTAGACAGTTAGTCAGACAAACATATGTATGTAGTTACAATAGCATGCATACGTGTTTATTTGTGTATATTTGCCTTTGTGCCAGACACGTACACATGTGAACAAACTACGTGCCACATGCGTGCTTAAGTATGAGTAGCATACATGTGACATGCTGCGCGAAGTGACTCGAGAGAACAAGGATATGGAGCGCCCACTGCTGCTGACTTCCTTTGATGGCGGTCGCCTAGTGTTGCAGAGGCACGTTGCTCTCCCAGCGCTTAGTTGGTGTTGCTTTTTAGCACATATGCATTTCCTGCTGCCTGCTGTACGCTGTTGGTCGCCTGCGGCGCTAACATTCGCCGCACTTGAAAAAGCGCAGATATCAATCAGTCGACCAAACGGTTCGGGGATCGGGCACATGTGTTAGACATCAAGCGGCATCATCAACAGCAGCAAGCGGCAGCCTCGCTGCGCCGCCAAACTGGCTGAGTCATAGCTGTGTGTATGCGTGTGCCTGGCAAATGGTTTGTGTGGCAAATTGGCTTGGCATTCAACTCCACATATGAAAATGCTTGAATTGCGTTTGTTTTTGTTGTTGCTTTGCATTTATGTCGACCATATGATGCCAGAGCCAGAGCACTTTGTGAAATTGCCAAGCGCAACTGCTTCACACGCATGCCACATATGTTTGTTTGTATGTATCAACACATGACTTTGGCGTCAAAGCGACTCTGCTCGTCGATCAGATGCCAGCTCACCAACGGCGTTGAATCTTTCTTCATTTTATACCCTGAATAGGCTGAATAGGGTATATTAAGTTTGCCTCAAAGTTTTGTAAGATCCAAAACGAAAGCGAACCTATAAAAGTATGATGGAAGATGGAAATTTTTTTTTATTTTACAAGATATCTTCATTAAATTTAGCATAAATTACTGTTAAAACCGACGGCACAATCTCCAAAGAAATTGTTGAGATCGGACCAGTCTAACATATGGCTGCCATACAAACTGACCGATCAAAATCAAGTTCTTTTGTGAAAACTTTTGTATTTGTGAAGGGTATTATAGTTTCGGTGCAATCGAAGTAAAATTTTTTTCTTGTTTTTGTTTTTATAATTGAGTTTGGTTTAAATTACCACATGCATACTCATATGGTCATACATATGCACACATCCATACCTATATGTGCATGTGACCATTTCGACTCTTTTCCTATTTTTTCAGCCACATTTTTCTCGGAAAATTCGCAAACCCTCTTCATGCGTCCCAAGAGCACTGCTTGCGTTAGTGTACGGCGCTGCAACATATGGACACCAGAAGTGCTGAGTTCAATTGGTGGTGGGGAAGTACGCGAGTGCTGGCGAATACTTACAATACAAAGTTATGGTACAAATGTCTGCTAATGCGTTTAGCCATGTCTATATCTGAGTGACCTTGGTTTTTGATGGTCTTATGTTGTGTTGACTCCTTGTGCTGTTCAGCAGCTCTTGCATTGCGTATACTTCCTGTTCACATATACTCACATACATAAATACTCACATACCATATATAATGATGCATACATATATATTCGTAACTGTTATGCTTCTGCGCCTGTGCACATCTGCATTTACATATGCGTGCAAAATGTGTGAATTTGCTGAAATCACACGTCCGTTCATGCAGAGTCTTTCATTTGTTCTCTGCGCTCATATTTAAAAACCCATAAACCTCTTACCACCACAGTGTTTCACTTATGTTTCTTTAAGATCTACTAGCTGATGAATGAAAGTCCTCACTTCGGCTTTACCACATTTTATTGTGTACGAATCTTAATTTCAGCGAGGTGCCCAAAAACAACTCGAAGAATCAACAAGTCTGCGATCTCTTTTTAAATATTTTAACAGTAGTTCTTATACTCTAATTTGCAGGCGTTTGAGGCATCCATCTACCGATTAGATATAATGTCGGAATGTTTCAAGCCTAACAAACTCATCAAAGGATGTTGTATGGTTTGTTGACTTCTTTTCAATATGAAAATATTCAACCCAATCATTTTGAGTTTTCTCTACATTACCAAGGAGCATTGAGTGTTAAATTTTATACTTTCTGATTTCTTAAAAATATATAGAATATAAAGAAAATATAGAAATCGTTTTGAGAATAAATTTAAGGACAGCTTAAATACAGCTGTATATATATTTTTGAGATATCAATCTGAAATATTGTTCATGACCTTTTGTCTGCTCATTTGTCGAAATCGCCGATATCGGACCACTAGAGTATTTAGCTGTCACCCAAACTGAACGATCGGAATCAAATCCTTGTATGGAAATATTTTGTATTTGACGTTATATCTTTATGAAATTTGGTACAGACTATTTTCTAAGACAACGCTACAATACCTGAAGAAATGTTCTAGATCAGACTACTATATGATATAGCTGTTATACAAACTGACCGATCAAAATCCAGTTCTTGTATGGAAACTTTGTTATTTGTGAAGGGTATTACAGTTCCGGTGCAACCGAAGTTAACGTTTTTTCTTGGTTTATAATACGGTGAACACGGAAACACTAAAAGTAATTAACTCAAGACCGTTTCTACGACAAGCTCTACGAAAATTCCAAAATGTATTACATTTTCTATCTACAACCGCAACAAAGAACTCAGTACGACAGTTTTTTGGCTTATTTACAGCTGGTTCATAGAGGCTTAGTTGTTTTGTTGAACTATTGGTAGTTATGCGCTCTCAGTTCCCAAAGCTTAAAGACATCTGAATTCTTTATGTCAACGAAAGCTCTTTTACGATAAAAAATATCATTCGTCAGCATAATAGTATCGACACGGATACCGGAAGCAGATGTCTCCATTCCGCAGTCGTTTCCGCGTTGGTCATGTGACAATAATTTCGAAATTATTATATGCAAAAAACAGTTGCTTATAATTCTCCCTTACACTCGTGTTTTTAATTTCATCCCCCGAGTAAGTGAACCCCCAGCCATTATTATATCAACACCATTTAACATAATTTTTGTCATTCACGCAAATTGCATTTCTCGCAAATTTGGATACTTTAAGACACAGCAGGCAACTATTTAATTTGCATAATTATTTTTGAAAGTAATTTTGCATAATTCGAGACTAAAACTTGGCAACACAAACGAAGGGGATGCGCTGCTGTAAGCAATTATTTGCAACCGCAAGTGAATATTATTGAAATTAAGTGCCGCGAAGAGTCTTTAGCATGAAGCATATAATCGACCTTATATGTATCTACACATAGTAATTTTTTAATATGAACAGGAATATAATTTAAGTACTTAAATATGTTTATATTTAATATAGGTTATTAGTTTTTATATTTATCATTTCAGACAACATAAATTCTGAGTTGAAATTTGATTGAACATCTTAAATTTGTTTCTTTGATACTTTGCCAACCAAATCTAGAAATTTTTTTGTAGGATTGTAATCGATTTATTTTTATTTGAATTGCTTCAATATTACCATCATATAGCAATCTCTACCTAAAGTAAGTTGAAAGTTTTAATTTTCTTACCGTCACCATAAAATTTTTGTATGCGGTGACATTAATTTTTGATAAAAGCTGTTCAATCGTCATACATATACACACATCTATACCTATATGTGCATGTGACCATTTCGGATCTTTTCCTATTTTTTTTTTGCCACATTTTTTTCGAAAAATTCGCAAACCCTCTTCAGCATCTTAAATCCTAGGCTTTGACATCAGCTTTTCGTCATACGAAGCATTTTTATTTCTCTTTTTTCATCTTCATGAACTTTTCATTTACACATTTACGAACACTATCAGCCAAAAGAGATATATTGTTTAAAGCTCTCAATCAATGAGGAAGTATCTACCGTTAGAATGAGTGTGAAGTTTTGGCATTTAGAATAGCTATAAATACTCAAAGGTCTTAACCCGAATCCTATCTCGATGTTATATTTTGAGACATTATATTGCGTGAGGTTCTCCAAGTGGACATTCCGCAGATAATATCTTTAATAAAAAATCGTAAAAAACCCCATTTCCTACTCTAAAAAAATATCGAGTTCAGAATATTCTACATAAGCTATGTATATATTGGCATTAGCATCTTCAGCGTCTGTGTAATGATTTGGGCTTAAGTTTCTTTCAAATACCTCATCAGCCTCCTCGCATGCTCTGCATTCTACCGACTCCAATTTACCAAGTCTCTGAAGGTGGCATTTTAGAGGTAGGCGCCTTGTAATGGCCACCATAGAAGCTTTTTGATCTGTTCACTTCAACACTACCCCAAAATACTTTTATAGTATTGTAGTTTTTAGTGTTTATAGTGTTATCTCTTCTTAGACTATGAAATTTCTGTAGAGCCGGAGTTAGGACGGTCTAGGTGACAAAGCTGTCTACACAGTTGCCTTGGAAAATACTTTATGACTTAGTGCTGCAATTTAGGATAATTCGAATCCTACTATTTTCTACACGAATACATTTATAGATATGAGAACAAGTTTAGATGAGTACCATGCGCTCTTTAGCACTACGTTGGAACATGATTTTCATACTTTCTATATCAATTGATTCTTATATGAACGTAAATGAAATTCTTTGTGGAGAATGCAGTTGAAAGATGTTCTGGCCATGTTTTAGACTAGATATTTAAGCCTCGTCTCCACATCACAGCAATATTATGAGATAAGTTTGTCCGTAATCAATGTTTCAAGGATTCAACGAAGACGCAAACTAAAAGTCCGTTCCGGCGGTCACAAGCCATGCTTTGGGACACTTTGAAACTAAATAAGATTACAGAAGAAATTTTTGGGATATATTTAAAATGTTTAAATTTGACTCGCAATTCCCCAGCTAGTACTTCAAATACGTTGGTACCTGTCGGTGCATCATAAGTTCAAATTAAATATTTTCAAATAGATTTTTTTTTTTCTAATTCCCCGTGTTCCTTCTCAAGTAATTTCAATCTTCGTATGAATTTCGGCTGCTCGAAGGTTCCCGGAACCACAATTTTCCGCGACACAACACGTCGTTCGCAAATTGTTAAAATTCAGTTCAACATGTACTAGAAAAGCCAGTCCAAATTTTTAATATTTCTAGCAACTTTGAACACCAGTTCTTTCCTTTCACTACTCTTTTTCCGGTCCGCAAGACTTTTGTACAATCTCACAGCCTTTTCCAAGAAACCCTGCAACCTTACCTAAAATGGCAGCAAATCACCAAAAATATGAATTTCGTTGTCGAAACCCTAATTATTTAGTCAACCCAGCTCAATTTAAAATGCGACTAGAGTATTATGAAAACAAGTGGGGACCAGTCAATCAAATTGAAAAGCGTCAATTAAAATTGCGGCATGACACTGAATTAAGCAGCTACAAAATGTCTGTATGTTTGTGGGAACTCAGACTCTTGTTTTGATTTTATCCCGAGTACCAAATTACATGCCACCGCCGCTTGAGCTGCCTCAATTAGAGGTCAGGATCACACAGGAACAGTACGCGTTGGCTTCGGCTTCGGGTCGGTGGCGACGTGACAGCCGCAAGGCGACGCCAAGCAGCAGCAAACATACAGCAATCAAATGCATGCAATCAGTGCATAACAGTACACAATCACACACACACACAAACAGGCGTATGTATGTGTGTATGTATGTGTTGCGTTTTGGTAAGACGACAATCAATTGTCGATTGAAGGTTGCAACCCAACTCCGATCAAAGTGATTGCTGACTGACTAGTGGTTGCTAAACGAACGTGCAACGAGTAGTCAATCTAATGAAACATGTGCACACAAGTGGCAATTAGAAATTCGTATGCCAACAACAATGCCAAAACGAATTTATATGATTTGCAATTTTTTAATGATTGCAAAAATTTTGGTTATAGACATTTTTGCACGCAAATGTCTGTCGCTGACGCCTACTTTGCATGCAACATAACCAGTATGAGTATATAGTGGCTGTGGCAGCTTGCAGCTAACCGTTGCGGCACTCGGCGTCTGATTTTGAATCGTTGCAAATCAGCGCCAATTTATTGGCACTTGCAGTAGTCACAGTAGCAATTGTTATTGTTGTTATTGTTGTTGCTGCTTTTATTACTTTTCTTATTGTGTTCGTTTCGGTTTGTTGCACGCTTGCTTGTGACTGGCGTCCAACAGCGATTTCCCACGCTTATGCATGCAACGCCGCCGATTTGCAACATCAAGCTGCCACCGTCATCGGCAGGCAATCTCAATGACGTTCAAACACCCGCAAGCGATTAGCAACAACAATAAAATCAAGCAAAAAACACATTCAACTACCAATATTGCCAATTTCGGTGCTTTTGTGTTTGTAAAATGCTGCGAAACTTTAAACAATATATCCGTACTTAACTCTCGCAACAGCTTCTGTATGTTGCATGCACCCTCAAGTGATGGCGGACAGCTGAAAGTGTATGCACGAGGGCAGTTCAGTTAAGCTGCGAAGTTTTTATATAAAAAAAATTAGATAAGTACTTACTTAAGGTCCCATAACTCTCCAAAATAATATTCTTTCTTCAAATCACGACTCCTGACGTTGGTTTTTGCTGGGTATCCTATTACCCAAATTACTAGGTGGTTAAGGGATTGCTAAACTGATTTCGCTTTTGTTAAAATATTGGTGCCACTCTCCAAATTATGAATCGTCTACCCTCCTACCCATGTGAGCCATTTGCCACAATTTTCTTCTCGCTACAAGCTAATTTTGGTTTCAATCCTAGGTACCTTGTAGGTACTGTACCGCCTTAGAATGGTCACTCCTCTAGAGACTGTTCCCTTTTTTGACATTTGGATACATCAACTGGACCATAGTGCGATTCAAACTCGTAAAATTTACCTCCGAGGTAACCGTAACTCTATTACGGTATAGAGGTATACTGTGAGCATTTGCAGGTTCCATTCACGAGGATCGATATTTCCACATACTCATTATGCCGATCGCTATTGTCTTTGGTCCTTCGTACCCCCAAAATACACACTAACATTTATGAGCACAAGCATCTATGTTCAAAAGTGAATAATAGAACTGAGTCTTAGCTTTGAGATGTGATACAAATCATATTATCCTAAACTGTATATAGATGGCTATATTGTCCATCTTCCCACCTGGCTTCGTCTGCTAGAACCGAGGCACGAACAGTCGAATCATTTGCTACACTAATCTTCCAAACAGTGTAAACTAGTTGTACCTTTAGAGAGTTTCTATTATGATCAAATGCTGCGGCCAGAGATTATATCCGTTATTAGTTCTCTAAGTCCTTCCTTTTCCGGCAGGCATTTAGTCACCACATAGACATGTGCAGCGCAACAGCAGTTCTTATGAGCCTTTCTACTAACCAGCTATTCAAATAACAATGATTTCAGCACATGGATCCTTAATTAACTTCATTTCCATTGGAAGAATCATGCTTCAATAATTTTTCTCTCTCTCTCTCTTTTCTGCTATTTTAATATGAATTTGGGTATATTTCGATGGTTTCTGCCGACTCCACCGCTTTAATTCTCTTATTTTGAAATACAGCTTGACTTCGACCATACCAAAAATAAAAAATAAACCTACTGTCTTATCGAACCGCCCTCGTGCAGACAAATTTTGTTGCTTTTTGTTGGAGTTGATTATATTTTTTTCGGAAATTTTGTTAAATTACTCTTGTAATCGCATTTAAGGCGGCGGCAAACAGTAGTTTCTCACTGATGGCTATAAATTTGTTAATGCGAAAAACGAGATGGCCCAAAGCGCCAATATTGGTCAGTCAATTGTTGTTTGATTGCTGCACTGCTTTCAAAGTAAAACGCTTAGAGATTTCAATGTCTTGACTTGAAATTAATTTTTTCAATTTGTTGTTGCTTTTGTTGTTGTCATGCCGTATTATGTTTGCCTCCGTCAAATGCCACCTCTTTAATACCATACAGTTGGTTTATTTTCTCACTTTACTATGGTATTTGCTGTTGTTGTTTTGATGTTTTATGCAGTCGCTTGGCAGCACGGTAGCCTAATAGCTTGGCATGTGGTGTCAATAACGCTACTGTTGCCCTGTTGCACTTGTTTGGCATTGTTTTGTGCTTTCCTGGTTGTTATTGTTATTTTACTGTATTTGCTAATGCTTTTTGGAAACAGAAATTGTTGACGAAAAACATTTTATTCAAATATTTTTTAACTCCCGTTAACAATCTCGAGAAAATGGTATTTTTCTTTAATGTAGAGTTATAGAAATTCAGAAGAATACTAATTATAGATTAGACTCAAGTCTCTCCTTTGAAAAACTGTGATTTCTTACAAACAGTTTTAGAACATTTTTTAATAACTGATTTCTAACTAGACGCTTGGTGTATTCAGTTGGTACTTTCTACTGAAATGAAAGACAACAAGGATTAAGTTCCAGGCCGAAGTTTAAAAACCTCTAATTTCGAAATCAAAGATAAGGTCTATGGTATGTTTCTAAGCAATATTCAGAATATTCTAGTTGTGCTTCCTTATTTTTTTATTTATCTGAGTTGTTATTGACATCTGTGAGTGTTTACGAGTAGTAGACGCGGTAATATCTCTAAACTCTTTAGACCTTGTATCCAAAAGAGAGATCGCTTGTGACATAAATCATCTTTGATCGCTAAAGAATACTGCTATAATTTGAAAAAGTTCAGATATTCAGTTCCATTTATGCTGAATCGTGGGAATATATTCCAAAGCTAATCTAATCGCCAAAGAGACCATAGTTGAACGTCTGCACGTAGTTTGAGAAGCGCAGGTTTTAACTAAAATTTCTTAGTCTAATAATTTCCACCTGACCTAGACCTCAACTCTGCATACAGTCAACAGTCTATCTCATTTTACCAATTACAGTTATAAGGTTATGCTGTCTTAAGGCACACTTCTCTGTGAATCTGCCCAGAGAACTATCTTTATCACAAACCTTAACTATGTACCTCGTTCTGTCTAACTCCATCTTTGAATAAAATGCATTCTTTGACGCTGATATTTATAATAGCGCATGGTAATATTAAAAGAATTCATAAATGGTGTTTCAATAATAAACAGTTATACCAAAACTTCAAATTGCGTTACCAGCCATTAAATTCCAAGTTCGAGCAATAACTCTACAAAGTAAATCTCTCTAAGTGCATGCCACACTGCAGTATGCTCCACGCAGGGTAATTAGGAAGTATTCAAAATGCCACAAAATCAACGGCTTGGTCTATTAAATGCTTCGATAAATCTCGACAAGTCGGCAAGCACATAAGTATATATGCGTAGTTGTATATTAGAAATACCGCTACATACAATGTCTGCTCTCCCTGACAATGCATACTTAGGAAAGCACATGCATCGAAAAATAGATTTTACTCGCTCTCGCTCGAAGTGTCAACTTTTGATCTTTTATGAGCAAAATGGAATTTGTAGCGCACTTAGGCGGGCAAAAGACAATCGCCTGAGGAATTTCTCGATGCTTACAACAAAATGCATAAAATCTCTAACAAATTCGTGTAGAGTCAAAGACAACTAATGGCAGTGTTGCATGCTATGTGGCACGTCTGTTGAGTGCTTACGCCACAAATTTAATGAGACCCATGCGGCAAGTGCGTGTTGTGCAAGCAATGAGGCAGAGAAAACTAGAAGGTTAACATTACTTAATTTTATTTTTTTGGTTTTTAGTTTAAAGAATGTAGCGGAATCAATAAACTAAAGACTATGTGGAAACACATACAAACAAGTACATTTTGCTAAGCAACTTATTGCTGTTTATATCGTTATCCTTCATATACACATATCTCATTTGATGCATTCGCTTACACATAAAGTCTATATCGTGTTCTTTCAATAATTATACCCTGAACAGCGTAGGGTTTATTAAGTTTGCCACGAAGTTTGTTACACCCAGCAGGAAACGTCGGAGACTCTATAAAATCTTTATATAAATGATCTGCATGACAAGCTAACTCGATTTAACCATATCCATCTGTCTATTTGTATATATGGAAAGTAGTCTCTCAGTTTTTGAGATATCAATCTGAATTTTACACACGTCCTCTTTCAACCAAAACGCTGGTCATTTGTCGGAACCGCTAATATTGGACCACTATAGCATATAGCTGCCCCACAAACTGCCCGATCAAATTCAAGTCCTTGTATGGAAAACTTTTTTAGTTGACAATATATCTTCTCGAAATTCAGCACGGATTATTGTCTGAGGCCGCACTAAAAGTTCCAAAGAAATTGTTCAGATCGAAACACTATGGCATATAGGTGCCATACAAACTGACCGATCAAAATCAAGATAAATATTATTAACCGAAGTTATTATTGCAGTCAGCCGGTTTCATGTCATCTGCTTGTTGTTGTTGTTATAAAGGCATACCATTCTGCCTATAATTTGTATATCTCTGTGTATGTGGCCACGTAGCGGTCATGTTTGCCTTTATAAGTAACTAGCTATGTACCATATGTGCTCTTGCTTATTTACGTATTCCGAAAACTGCTTTGCTATTATCTATGCACTTGCTGAAGATCTAAAGATATACACTGTTATGCTTTACATATACATATGTGTATGTGTGTATGTACAATTGAACCATATATTCACGCAAAAAAATAACGGTATAAATGTAATAACACTTCAAAGACTTATAGACACAATTGTATTTAGCTCAGGTGTGTGCATTTCTCTACGCTTGTCAACACAAAGCGAGGCATAATTTCTCCAAAAACAAATGAGCCTAATACGATTGCAATCGGAGCCAAACCTCAAGCAAACGCCCACCACTTGACTACGCAGCTGGACAAAGGAAATTGTTAGTAAATACACGTCCTTGTCTTTAGCACTGCAAGAAAATACACATTTATACACATATACATGCATACATACAAACATATGCATGTGGCAAGAAAGAAATGCCAGATAAATTTGTAGCAACAGGTTTCATATACTTAATTATCGCCTAGCTAGAAATTTAATACGGCCAAGAGATGGTTGTTGTTGTTGTATTTTAGCGCAAATCTCGTGATTTACTGCTGAGTCTTCCCATTTACGCCAAGTGCAGTACCTGTCGTTGCAGCTCCACACTTACACATATACACCTGTTTGCCTTTGGCATGGCAAGTGCAATAATAATAACAACAACAACAGCAAAAACCATTTGGTCGCTACAAATGACAATAGCCGAAATGGCAACAATTTGAAAATTTAACATTTCAACAGCGCACAAACACACACACACACATACAAACTATTGTAGCGCATAAGAGCCAGTAAAGAGCAGAAGCGGAGCAGTCAACGAAGAAACGAACGAGCGCACGAAGGAACGCATGCGTCCAAAACCAACTGTGCCAATGGCGCCAGTTTAAATTAACCCAACCGTCTGGGCTTTTGTGCGGACCGAAATTAAAGCCGAGAAGGTGAAGAGACAGAACGAAATAACAAAATGCTCTTGCTCTTATTGTTGTTGCAAATTTTAATTTCTGTTTTTCTACACACTTATTTTTTCAAAGAACTAGCGCTTGAGTGCGTGTGACTGTGTCAACAGGTAAATGTGCCTGTGTTGTTGTTGTTGTACGTGCCACAAGCGCATTAGCAGGAAGAAGGATATGCAACGTGCTACATAGCAATAATACCGGTGGCAAGTAAATGGCATTAAGTCGGTTCAGCGGTACTTGAGCTGCACAGCGTGTGGGCAGCGGGGCGTCGACGCCGCACAATGGCGTACAATGGACAAACTCAAGTGGCACTTGAGAAGATTTTTGCAAAATCACCGCTGAACCGGCGCTAAGTGGCAACAAATAGCATTTGCCTACAATATATGTGGCTTAAATGCAATACTATGCTGCATATACAGGGTGCTTTCGTAGGCGCACAAAACGAAAAAGAAGTAAATGAAGTGCCAGCAGTGGCATTCAAACTGCTGCGCGGCTGAGGTGAGAGATTTGCAATGTGGGAAAAAAAACAACAACAACCGTAGTTGTCATTTATGCAATCACGCTGCAAGGAAAAAAGAAATCACGCAAAAAATGCCAAACTCTAAAAATACTTAATCACACTGGCTTCGCGCTATTGCTACTTGCCACTTGCCACAAATGCAATTTGATTTACGCGCATATGTGACGTTAGCAAATGGGTTAGCGTGTGGATTAAAGCATTCGCCCATAATTGGATATCAATTGTATTCGTAATTGAAGCCGAATGAAAAAAGGAACAGCGCTATATTGGCGTTTGGCAGACAACATGCAACAGGCAGTAACAACCTTGGATAATATCCGGCGTGTGTATTTGTCAATCAAAGTGGCTCTTGATATACACAGTGTCTTTACATTGAACATTTAGAGAGTTTAACAAAATTTTTATTCGCAAATGAAACAACCTCAACTGACGAGGTTATTTTTTTAATCGACGCCCTTCTTATACCCTAAACAGCGTATATTCAATTTGCCACGAAGACCCAGGAAAAGGAAACGTCGGAGACTCTATAAAATATATGTATAAATGATCAGCATGACAAGTTGGGTCGATTTAGCCATGTCCGTCTGTATATACGTGAACTAGTTCCTCAGTTTTTGTCGTATCGGATCACACGTACTTTTCTCTACAAGAAGCTCCGAACCGGAACTGAACAATCAAAATCCAATGTCCATGTATGGAAAACTCTTTTCATTGACAAAATTGGCGTGGATTTTTATCCAAGGCAACGTTCTTCAAAGCATCCAAAAAAGGTTGAAGGTCCTCTCCTTCTCAAGAGAATTGATGAAAAGTATATTTAGACGTTATTGTTTTATCAGCTTACCACGTCGTACCATGCTTTGGATTCGGTTCATAGCGTACCACCTTCCTTCCTTTTTATAAATTTTTTGTTTTACAAAAAAACCTATATCGTATAAATTCTTATGACGTGAAGTTTTTTCATGTCAAGCTAGTTTCTACGATGAAAGTACGAACTACCGCATTTTCCTCCGAGCCATTTTAGTTAAGACTATGTGCACTTCAAGTCTTTGGATTAGTAGTCAATAAAAAGTACGGTCTTTGAGTCTAGGATAAACTTGAGAAGTTGACTGACTATACCGCTGACTTCCAGTATTCACCCCGCTCAGCCCTAAAGTTCTGTTGAAGGAATTTAAAATGGTTCTCTCAATCTTCAAGGCGACATCAAAACAAACTGCATACAAGAGACCATATGAGCTCTGGCCGCAAAGAAAATCTATGCTGGTATTTGGAGTTTATATAAGTTATTCCAGTTTTGGTCGTCATCAGTTTGATCTTATCCGACCAAAGTAGAACCTGTAAGTACTAATTATTCAATTAGAACAGTAACCGAAGGCGGATACTGAAATGTAGGCAGGTCGTGCGAAATCGTTGTATGCGCATTCAACAACTTTACTATGAAGTCATTTTAGGAAGGAAAGGCTAATTTTCGCTCGACTAAAACACTGTACCGTGTGCTTTAGCCACCAATCGCGCACAGTTCTGCATCTTACCCCCATTTTGTCCAACATAAACATGGCGTTGTTAGCCTTTAACGCTGATGTAGCTCATCTAAACGCAGCCAAGGTGTTAATGACACATCGCATTGTTTTTGCTTGTGACATTTTTTATTTTTTTACTAATTTTTCTTTTATTTTTGTTACACTCGGTTTTTGTGCCATCGCACTAACTAAGGTGTTGCGGTGTTGCCGCATGTATCCTGTCGAACGCGGGCATTTAACATTCGACCAATTTGAGCTTTCGCCGCTGTCGACGCACGTGGTCGCTTCCGTTTGTCGCACCAATTCTGGCAAGCGACTACGGACTTACGCCAGCGACTTTGATTTGCGCTGAAATTGCATTGTCGCCTTGTCTTTAAGACAAACAGCACAGCTCACATAGACACACACACACACACACACATATTATATGTGCGTGCATACAAATTGTGAAGTAACACATGCAGGCATTCCAATCAAAATCAAAGTACATCAAAACAGCTAACAAGAAATCAGAGTGTGTTGCCAAAGTAGTCAAAGCAAACGGAAGGACGGACAGTTCAAATATTTCAGCAGTTTCGAGCGGGTGAAATCTATAGATATGCACACATTCACACGCACACACATACCTACAACTGTTAACAAAAATAAAAATTGATTGCGCGGAAAAAAGTTGAGAAAAGAAATGAGTACGCACTTACATATATGCGTTAGGGTGGTCCTGAAATGTTGGTAGACATACTTTTTTAAGTTTTTTCCAAATTTATACCTTAGTTTATACTTTTCTAGACATTTTATATGGGACATCATCAATTTCTATGTGGCTATTGATTACGATTTAACGGCTTAGGCTTTTCTAGACAGTGTTTACAAATTTTTTATGTTGATATTTTGGTACAAAACGACGGCTGTCTGGCCAATCTTCTTAACCGTCTTTGCCTAGAAGTTTTCTAAAGGCAACGCTGCTTAGAATAACTCGTGTTATCTGAAACAAAATAAAAAACGATATCTTAATCTACATAAGGCTTGCTAGTTAAGTACGCAGATTTGTAGCTTTATGTCAATTTTTGGCAAAATAGCGGACTTTTAAAATAAAATTTAATTTTTGACCGAAAAAAATTTGCAGTAAATTTTTTGTAAAAAATTTAATAATAATAAAAAAAGACTACTAGATAATGTGCTGTGAAGTTATTGCATAAATTTCAAATGGATGACTGCGTTAACTTTCGTGTACCCGCAGAATAACCCTAAAATTACTGTAGCGGATTAAGCAGCGAAAATATTTGTCTGCTATTCTACCAATATATAATATAATGTTTTTAGGATTCTAAAATGAAATTTAAGTAAAAAAAAATATTTCGAATTTCGATTTCGAAAATCCTAGACTGGACTCACCTCTTAAAGTTTTCAATAAAAATGAATATTATTGCACTGTGCCAGATCTTTGAATACCGAAAGCACAAGTTCAGTTCAACTTTTTAAAAGGTATATTTACATTAATATTCTCTGAAATTAAAAAAAAATTGTTTTAGATTTTTTTAAGACATACCCTAATGCACAATATATATACATTTATATAATTTTACACACATACACTCACGCTTTATTGGCGTTTTATCCGCGGCACAATTTTTAAGTGCCTCATTGTCGCTTTACGTATTACGAAATCCTTTTAAGGCTCAACCAGCGACTCAAACGCCGCTGCCGCTGCTGTGCGTGGCCTTAACCGCCGTCAACGCTGTTGCCTTTTCGTCGTACTTGTATTTATTCATCAAGCAGCTTCTTTTAACATCTTACACCTTCCAATGACCATTAAACATTTTTCAAGTTGCGCCGCTTAGCTGATTATAGCTGTTACTGTTGTTGTAATTGTGCCGCAGGTGTTTTTATGCCTCAATCGATTTTATTTTTCGCTTTTTTCTCTTTATTTTCTTGTCGATTTAATTCCTTTTATTCGATTGCTTATTTCGTTGAAATTTTATTGCCTTTTCTGTAGCCGCCAACAACCGACGTTGCCTTCGACCCAAGATACCGTCGCCGTTATTTTGCTGCCATCGGCAGTTGTTGTTATTGTCAGTTGCGCTGCTAATGAGATAAGCCTCAGTGCTATCGGTGCTGTCTGTTGGTGGATGGTCGGTTTCATTCGGTGTGAAATCGCTAAGTGCAAGTGCATTATCCCTTTAAAAATTTGAGCACAGATTTCGCTACCTTAAGCCGGACACATATATCTTTTTATAACAAAAAACAAAACCAAAAAAAAAAAAAAAAACACTAACAATTGAAGAGCAAAACCTAGTGAGCAGCTTAAGGCTGAAAGCATAAATATAAGACCTCAGCGCTTGATGTGTGAGAGCTCACATTTTCTTGTTGAAAGACCGTCATTCTTTTTTTGTCTCCATTTATCTTAAAATGTGTGATCGTGGTATTCCGTTATAGTCAAAAACACGATAACTGTGACCATTTATTTCCAAGTCCCAGTCGGTATTTCGGGGTTTTGAGAGGTCCAGACAGTCTAATGGAGTTTTAACTTGAACTCAAAAGCATATTTGATCTTCAGTTAGATTAGAAATCAGTATTTCCGATATTCATGGGTAAACAACTTGAAAACTTATAGTGACCCCATATTTCATAGTCCATACTTCCACCATTTTAGTATCTAGAAATCATAATAAAAGCAAAAAATCTGAGAAACCCAGACCCTTTCATCTATTCTAATATCTTATTCATTTTTTTGTTTTTCTCGCTCTTTCAAATTCCTTCAATATCTAAGTGTGGCCTTCTTGCAACAATTAATTTACGCCATGTAAATGCAAATTGCGATAGTCACAATACACCGAATTGCTGCCAGCATTGAAATTACAACAGCCGCAGGAGCAATTGTAATTCGTATTTATTTAAGTAGCCTCTACACCGCCGCAACATATCCATCCCTAACATTTTGGATGTTAACGAGACCTTCCACAGTATTATCGACACCTTATCGCGCCAAATGACAAGTTGCATGCGCACTTGCAACGAACTTTCAATGTTTAATGTACATACTTGTAAAGTAGCGTTTAATATAGGGTTACCACCCTTGACAAGTTTTCAGTATTTTATAAATTAACATAAACAGATAGTTTTCGGAGTAAAGCAAACAAAATCGGTTTAACATAATGATTGTGTTTAACTTGATCTATGCCGATAGTAAATAGAATATGTTAAATTAATATGTTCGGAGTGGCATTATTGAAAATTTTATTGCGGACATAATTCAGAATATTCTGTGCATTTTTTTTACTTTAAAGACAGACAAATTTAATTACATCCAAAAAACCTAAAAGCTTCCCCCAAGCTATCAGCAAACTTTTCTATATAGATACTAGTAGTAGTAGTGGGTCTTCTGAAGATTCAACAGCACCTTATGAATCGCTAATGAATATTTTTATAAATTCCAGAACTGTTTTTAATAATTCGGAGTAGAAAAGAATGTTACAGAATATGGGTATACATTTTAGCTTATGCTTTCGTAAACTATCTAATAATTTGTCATTAATTGAGGAATGTTATTAATAAATGAAAGAAAATATTATTACGGTTTATATTGTGCCTTCTGATATACAAATATATCAGTTTCAAAATTTCGGAGTCGTTTTTCGGACTAATTCGGAGTAGCATAAAATAAGTACCACTGTTTGTGAAGCTCATATTAGTAAATAAACGCATATAAGGGTTCATTCATGCGTTAAATTATAATACTAGAGGACTTTTGAGATTTTCGGCCTAATTCGGAGTTACCTAAAAACTAAAAATGCAATTTTTTTTCACACTAAAACATTTTTTTGGCTACATTATACCAATCGAATTTCAGCCGAATGTGGCAACTCCGTTCAACCGCTAAATAAATCGAGTAGGTGTGCTAGTTGTAACGCGCCAAACACGCACTTGCACACCCCTTGCAATGCTACACCATTGCGCGACTGACGACAAACCGCTGCCAATTGCCGCAAAAACCACCACAAAATGCCGCAATGCAACTCCAACGACCACCATGGTCATTATCGCCTCGCAACAGATGCGTTCGTTGTAGTCATCGTAAGACTGCCGTAAGTACAGCGTTCGCAGCGCCGTCACCGTCAACAACGTGACCATCATCATCTGCACCAACAACAACAACAGCAGCAGCAGCAGCAGTATTAACCTGCAGGCTAACCGGCAGGTTGTTGCAAGTGACACATGCCACTGCATACCAATGCAATCAGCGGCAGACGGCAGACTACAGACAGCAAAAGACAGTCGACGATGGGCAGCAAACAAGCAGCCAACCAACCAAAGATCGTCAGAATTGCAAAGTGAAGTCAACACGAGGCACAAATGTGTGTGCAACTATATGTATGTGTATGTGTGCAATCGCACACTGCTACTTCTACAAGTACAACTCATTTGCCAACGTTGGTGCCTTCATTTAATTCTTGTGCTCTGCTCTTTTTTTGGAGCCGCCACATATGCACGTTCAAGACGGCTGCTGCTGGTGGCCGGCTAGTTGACTAGTTGGCTGGTTGGTTGGCGGGCTAGTTGTCTGGCTTGTTGACTTGCCTTGTACAAAGGTTACTGCATTTGTTGTTGCGACATTTGCGTGCTGCTGATGAACAGCTTTCATGCCATTCATTTAATCTTACTTCTTTATTGTTGTTGCTATTGCACCTTTTTTGGCTGACTGCCTTTTGTGTTTGCATTTTATTTTTCTACATCATCTCTTGCCTGCTCCTTTTACCCGCATCTCCTCTACAGCCTGTTATACTAACGGACTGTCTGACTCACCATTTTGACTAGTTGGTTGGTGGCTGTTGGCTGGCCTGCTGATTGCTGTTGGGCACATTGCATGCCTGGTGTCAATCGAAAGGTGTGTGCCGCAACATTACAAATACTTACGCATATACTATACGTGTATGTCGGTAAGTAAATGCTGGTGTCTGTGGCATGCCACATGCTGCTGCGACAACTGCTGCGACAACTGCTGCGTTGTTGGTATTCACTTCTTTATTGACTGACTGCTATTTGACTACGTTTTGACTGTGTCATTTGCGGGCTACTGCCTCGTTTGTGTGTTTTGGCTCACTTCGGATCATCTGCTGCGTCTGTTTCGTCTGTATGTTTTTTTTTCAACCTGCTGCTCTGTACTCCATGCCGGCATCTTCCTAAAATTAATAACTTCTGCGTGCGGTCATTTTTGTCAGGTGCTTTCATTTCAATTTTTGTTGTTATTTTTTCTTTTATTATTATTTTATTAGCACATTTTTGTTGGAGTTTACATACCCGAACCCGAGCACAATACTTTGCACATGGACTTTATAGTTTTATTCCGTTCGCGGTTTATAGACGTAAAGCGATCAAGATAAATATAAAGAAAAAATTGGTTTCTGTTAGTTATTCACATCTCGTTAAATCCATTCACCTGTGCATACTTAAAAACATGCATCAATCTTTTCTCCATTCAGCTATCCTTAGACCAGCTATGTTATTGAACGATATAACCATCTCTGTCTCATCTTTATTCTGTTTGCTTCTGCACCATATCTGTTTATCAATCAACTCAACTCTCTTTCTACGCATTCCATCGTCTACCACTTCATCTACCGTCCTTCTGTATCCTCATTCAATCACCCTCGGATCTACTATCCTTCGGTCTTTCCGCAATCTCTACATACGTCTAACCGTAGATCTATAGCCATTAGATCCATGTGTCGTCAGTTCGCTCATCACTTCCAAATAGACCATCGACCTTTCTAACGGTCCTCCAGTCATTCTATTCAACCATTTGGGAATCTATTGCCTTTTAGACAGTCTGTCCGTCAGTCTTTTCACTCCCACCAAAAAAACCTTTATCCTATTAATCATTACATGACGACCTCATTCGTTCACTTCATTCGACCATCCAAATATCTCTATACTTTTCGCAGCCATGTGTCCGCTGAAGGAGGTCATGCTTTCGTACTGCCCATAAAAAATCTTGATATATTATATATATGTCGGGCTTAATTCTATTTATTTTTATATTTTCTAATTTATTAAAGCATAGTCCCCCTTTCCCTTCGTCATTCATCTCTCCCGAGGATAGAAAAGAGAAATTTGATTGAATGGGTAAACTCAAACCCATCTTATCACTTCAAGTCCGCACTGAACTCGTCTTCCCTTATTATTTGTCGCTCTTTGCATGTATGCATGCTACCTTCGGTGACCTGCTGCGTAGGTTTACAGTATGTAGAATTTTGCAACGAGGACACATTTTTGAAATTTCGCAAATTAATTTGCCAACGCCAAAATGTGCGCCGCCCCACAGACGAACGACAACACTCACTCACTCACTCGCAGTTGTGAGACAGTTAAAATTCACTTTCCGCAACGTCTGTCGCTTAAATGATCGCACCGTGAGCCGCAAGCCTGCGCATCGCGCACCTGATCTCACAGCAATCGAACTGTCGCAGCGGTACAACAACCATGCTCATTTGCTGTTTGTTTTTGTTGTAATTTTTTATGTCCTTTCAGAGTTTTTTTTTTCTGCAGTTTGTGAATTCCGTTTTTTCTTTAGCCTGCTACTTTGGCTTTCCCTCCTTTTTTGCTTAATTGGCGATGGAATTTTTTCGGCTGATGCGGTTGTAAATAATTATTTGTCTCCTCTTTTAATGGACTTTAAAATGTGCAATTTATTTTTGTTATTGTTGTTCTCAGTTATAATCACTTTTTTCACTTTGTCTCCTGTTCTTCCTTGCCAGCTGTTGATGAGTCCGCACGCTGCGGAAATTACCAGACATGCAAGCTTCATGTTGCCACTGTGCTGTTCCACAAGTCAACTCCACTCAACTCAGTCAGTCCGTCATTCGGCCTGTCAGTTAAATGGCGAGTGTAATGTGACAAATGTTGGTATGTTCACTCGAATATGCAGAAAATATGAAATAATTGACAGCTATGCTGCATAGGCCCGATTACCAAGTGTCGGATGCTTGTTGAACATTTTTTTGAATTTTTTGTTCCGCTAAATACATTGTATTCGCAATGTTCGAAGCGATTTCGACTCTTTTCGTATCCGTTATAATATTTGATCGATGTATATTTTGATAGTTATAAAAAAAAAATTTTTTTTTCGACAGCCATTACTTTGTTGCTGTAGTAATTGACAGTCATTTGCCAGAACCACCATAAGTCAGTATGTACTTTTACTTATTCTTTCAAGTCTGCATGGCTATCGTATGCATAGTTTATATATAGTTTATCGAAGCGATTCCCACTGAACCCATCATGCTCTTCTATGCCACGTTTGGCTCTAGAAGTCCAGTAAGTCTGATAGGATATTTGCTGGTTCTGCGAACGGACTCTAGTTACGTGTTACTACCACAGTAGTATACACGTTGGAGTTACTATAGTAACATATCTATAATACCATAACGCATTAATTTTATGCAGAGGAACCAGTGATACACATTCTTATAGTAGTTTAGTATAATTATTTGAAAAAACTCTCTCTTAATATTTTAAACTATAACTATTATAATACTCGCATGCGGTCTGAGCTTGTAAGGGGAGGTTGAAAGAATGCCTGAGATCAAACGTTTGCACTGAAGGTATCATAAGACACTGCTAATTGAGTCCATACAAAAACTTGCCGGACTTGATAATGTTTCTAAGCCTTTTCCACTCTAGCTGCCCAAATTCTTTTATGAAGATTGGTACTTGAGAACCGTGGAACCGTTGAAGATATTTTGCGTTCAAATCGTC
This sequence comes from Bactrocera oleae, assembly GCF_042242935.1. NCBI lineage: Eukaryota > Metazoa > Arthropoda > Insecta > Diptera > Tephritidae > Bactrocera > Bactrocera oleae. The sequence goes on along the minus strand of NC_091537.1, from coordinate 5,241,457 downwards.
TGAAAGCTGAGCATTTGCCGATATTACGCTATAACTTTTCATCTTGCACAGTGTATGCGCTATGATCTGCTCTATTTTACCTTAACCTACTTTCATAAAAATCGATTTTCCGAGACCTAAAGTGTCCCTTTAACATATTATATATAACGTAAAGCAGATCTGAAATAGATGAACCGTCTTGAGCCAAATAGCTCAAATCTAATTGTAATGGCCCTAACCGTAAGTCCATCAACATTACAAGCGTATTAACACACACCCCATTGTAGACAATCTTTACGCCTTTCGTCTGTACTACGAAAAAAAATGTAATTAATCCCAAATATCATTTCCAAAGTATCCTTCTACTCTATGCTTCGCATAATTACCTTGCCCTTCTGTGCCACAAAATAATTCATAAAACACGTTTTTGTACTATAAATAACAAAGCCGTCGATCCAAACATACATGATATACATACATATGTATGTGCACGCATAAGCGGCCTCGTTGTCAATGACAATAACAACAAATAAGCCTTTGGACGCATTGAGGCCCCCACCAACGACAATCAAATAAAATCACACTAATTTACATGGGAACGCACTTTAGAGCGGCGAACAGCCATCTCGAGAGGATGCAGTTGACTTGCTGCGCACAACACACATACACACCCTCATACACATACATGTGTTAAATATGTGAATGCACATTCCCCCATGCATACATTAAACGACTCCAGCTGGTTGAGCAGCATGATGGCCCACTCGATTCATTGAGCGGCGTGGCTGAGTTGGTCGCCGTCGAATGTCACACCTTCGTTGGGGCATTGCTGTTGGAGCTAAGTGGGTACAGTAAATCGCTGTATATACATACGTATGTTGCTTTGTGATTCAAGTGAAGCATAATTACTACACCTACATTAACTTTTTGTTTGTGTGTTTTTTGTACTTGTGATTTTATGTTCGCATGTTGATTTGTTCACTGCATCAGCTTTAACTTATCTTTAGTCGCCGGCGCTTTGGAGTGTGGGTAATTCTCGTATGTACGCGCTGACTCGTTAGTTGTCATGTGACTAAAGTCCCCTTTAGCTTTTTTGTTGCAAAGTTTTTGCGTTTTGCTGTTCAAAATTTAATAAAGATTAAATAGAGCCCATAGGGAGGGGCTTCTGAACCTTTATGCTTACTAGCGCGCTTCTGTAGAATGGTGTAAGAAGTGGACCTTAATGGCGAAAGGGTATTAAAATAGAAAATCAGAATATATATTATTTTATAAAATGCGTTAACGAAACGGTTTTATGGCGGTAAATAGCCTCTGAGACCCCCATTAAATGCAAGTCAGTGCCTTTATTAGAATTAAAAACTATCTAGAACCAGTTTGCTTGATAGATCCACCGATGTCTATTAAATCTTGCTTGAAATATTCTGCTGAGCTCCACTTTAAGAGGAAATGTTGATCTTATGAGACTTCCTCTAAACAAATTATAACGTTAAGGGGGTGTTCTGGTTTAGAAGTTAAAATATATATTTTTTTGGTGCATATTATTGTAGTATAGTCATTTAAGAATATGTCCCTAAAAAGGTTTTCTCCTTTTGTGATGCGCCGACAAAAGCGACTGGCAGCTCGGCACGAGCTTTAAACTCGTTTTTCTCCGAATTACTTTTTTAGAAACGGTGTGCATAATATCTTAAGTTCTACTCAATCGATTTACTTGAAATTTATACCAAGCTTCTTTATACATTATACTATCGCACTACGGAGGATTTTTTTTTTATTTATAAAAAATCCCGAACGGCAAAAAAAACAGGGTAATAACGAAACATATTTTTCAAACAGCCGCCATTTTGTAAAAAACAAAATTCCAAAATCCTCTCGTAGTGCTATAACTACATTTTTTCTCTTTAAGGATCATTCAACAATTTCGATTTTGGGTTACTGGTAGTCTTAATATCCTGCACACCAGGACACGCGATTTTTTCATCAGTCCCCACTTTTCCAGCCTGGAACTTTTTGAATTTATTATTGTTTTTAATATAAATGATTGGTACTCTTTAAATATCAATAAAAAACATGTAAAAAAAAGTATGGTTAAAATGTTTATTTATTTTTTTATCGGGTCCGAAAAAGAGCCTGAAATTCGAGCTTCTAAACCGGAATACTTCCTTAAGAGAAAGGCCAATAACCAAGATATGGTATTCGAAAATACTTACTTTTTAAAAGTTTTCCAAATATTTATTTACAAAACTGGTGCCTATAAAATTACTTATTCTATAAAAAAAAATAATTATTCAATTGTTAAAATGACCCAGCGTTAAATTTCAACCAATTTTCCTAAAGCTCTCGAAAGTTGATATTCTAGAAACTTAATACAGTTAGGGCTACCAGACTTTTATCTTAAAGTTGATATCAGACAAACATAATTTAGTCAAGAGCCATGCTTACAGTTCCACTCAACAGTGGATCAGCTAGGTCTTCTGAGATTGTTTATGCGGAATCCTGAAGGCTGTTTATATAAAGTTCATATTGTAATTAATCAATTACACTTAGATGGCTTTCTAATAAATTCGACCTCTATTTGTATTTCCCATTACGTAATCCGAAGCGAAGCGTATACTCCAATTCGGTAGATCATGTTATGCATGCCAAAAGAAAAAGTCGTGAAGCTCAGTCTTTAGTGAACTTTAATATCTCTTCAGGACGGATCTTTCTCTTTTCAAGTTCGTAATTATTTTTCTATTCTGTCCTTTTCTTACATTATTTGAGAAAACAGCGAGAATCAAGGTTATCCTTCTACTTTTTGGTGTATGCTTTCATGTTTTTTATTTCCGTAGATCTGCTGATGGATAATCTTTCAGATATCGAAATAAATCAGATCCACCGTTTATTAGTTATGAAGAGAACCAGTATTTCTCAATTATAAATTTTTTTTTTTTGTTACTTTTCCTTATTTTCAATAAAAATATATTCGTTTTACGCTTACTAACATCACATTCTAAGGAAAGCAACTTATGAATCCTTAGATCAGCCATTTAGCTATCTCACTAACCAGATGCCTACTAAATACTCAAACACATGCTTATCTGGGGCAATCTCCAATGTGCAATTGTAGACTTTTTTATACATACGGATATATTACTGTTCTATGCACTGTCGCCTTCATTATCACCAAAGAACATTTTACTGTGTACACCAATATCTTTACGTACTGGAAAAGAAAGTGTTGTTGTGTGTAGCCATGCCTCCGTGTATAACAAATTGCCTTTGCCTACTGATCTAGTGCAACATTTTCTAAACGCTGTATAAAAATACAGACATAAAAGTGACCTAATGAAACCTGTTAGAAAATACTGTATCAGTCATAAAACTCATGTGACAGGCAGCAGAGGGTCAACCAATATTTAAAAAAAAATATGTTTTCAAGCACATTTTAACTTGTTACATTTTTACATTAATTTTATGTTTAATACTACGTGGCAAAACCTTATCGGATAAAGTGCATAGTTAAGGCTAAAAACACTATTTTATCGCTTGTTCATAGCTAAAACTACACTGTAGAAAGTACTACTTACTATAGTTTGACTTTCGAAAAAAATCTTTAAAAAATTAATTTAAATAAATTTTTTAGTTTTTTTCGAAGTTTTTTATACGAGGTATAGGTTCAGCCCTGAGAATCACTCCAACGGCGGTTCTTGAATTAGTACTAAACCTGCCACCTATAGACCTCTTTACTGAAAACTGCTAGCAAACTAGATGAGTCGACTACTGGCGGCAGCAGAATTACATATAGAAAATTCAGAATAAATTTAGAAAATGAATAAACATTTATATGAGAATATCCTGTCCGGAATTGAGCATAAAGTAGCCTTTTAAACTGTCTCTAATGCATCAGAATACTCCAGAGTAAACATCTACGTAAACAGTTACGCAGCAAGTTTTGCATATTGGCCAGAAGTGTCTGTGGAAGCAGGACAACAGTGTAGAGTGTCGCCACGAACAAACTACTTGAGTTCTACTGCGTGCCAGTTCACAAAGGCATCGCTGGCAATGAGATAGTGGACGCGATTGTCAAGAGTAGTAGATGGTCTTTACCCTACTTCACTGTCTTTACTATGATCTAGACAGGAGTATTTCAAGGAATACCGGAGTTACTATCAAAGTTCTTACTTACTCTTGCTGGCAGAGACTGTAGGAATATGATTGGCATACTCACTGGTCGCTGTCTGGTGGAGGCAAACACCTGCAGAATGGCGCAGAAAAATCGAGATGACTGCAGGAAATGCCATCAGAGGAACAATGAAGCATCTCTTGTGCACTTGTACCGCACAAGCAAGGCAACGCTTCAAGCATTTGGGGGTCCTACAGTATGAGACACTGGAAGAGGTATCGTGGCCACAGAATCTTTTTGAATTCGCGTCAAACGCTGGCATTCTTAAAGGTGACTACCATTCTTGAACAACTTAACGGAACGTTATAAGTAAATGTTAAATTAAATAAAACAGTAAATTCTACAAGGCAATTTTTATTAATTAGTAATTTTTTACAGTGTACTTGTCCATTTATTTATGGTTAACGCACCACTGCTACTCGGCTGAGCAGGTGGTTTTTGATAACACAGCTGTCACATATGCGTATTTACCTACTTATACACATATATACTAGTATATGTATATATGTATTTCAACTAATTAAAATATGAAATATGCGCCATAATTCGCGAATTTATTTTGCATTTGCGAAAATTGGCGGTCATGTTGAATATGTTTGCATATTTATGTATATTTAACGAACAAATCGAAATGAAAGAGAAACTCAAAAATACGCTAAAAATATATATTTCGTATTTTAGTTACAAGTAGTTCACCGCACTTTTACATGAATACTCTATAGTATGATCGAGGTCAGAGCACCTGTTAGTAATCCGCCACCAACCGATTTTAGGTTGACAGAGTTTTTCTCAAAATGCTGAGCTGAAGTCGTATAAAAGCTTAAGCTTACCCTGTTTCTGTTTTCCATCGTCTAACCAATTAAGCATTTGCTCCGTCAAGTCCAACGTATAGAGCAAAAAAAAATGGTTTGGAACAATCAAATCCTTGTCGAGGTAGGAGTAGTAGATACTGACATCTTTTACAAGTGTGCTTTACTCCTCTACGCGCTATCTTTGAGCTCTATTCGCTTTCAAACAAATTTCTTATAAAAATAACAATAAAAGGAGCAACAAAATCCGATATTTTATTCTATCTACTATTGTCATGCTAGTTTATTTGTTTTTTTATATCAATTGTGTGTTCGATTCGCCACTTCTCAAAGTTTGGATATTTTCGCTTTGGTATCGTGATTTGGTATCAGAAATGTATTAAATTCCCCCAGCTGCAAACATCACTCGCCTTTAACGCCATGTCACCCGATCTTAAACCTTCGTCGCTTGTACAGTTACATGTTTTGTTATTAAATTTTAATTAACCTGCATTATTTTTACTGCCCATAAACTGTTTTCACTTATTTGTACGCAAGCAGCTAACAATTTATTTACGTAATAGTCGAAAACATATGGTTCAGCGTTGCACAAACGTCGCAATATTAATTCGAAAAAAACGAAAAGCAAAAGCACCTGAATACATGCACGAAATGTTCTATTGCACGCGAGTGTAAAAATGTACACGAGTTTATTTTCAGCATTGTAGAAATTAAATCGCTCGAGTATCACGTTGAAAACGTGCGCAAGGACATGCGAGTGTCGCGGCTGCCATGTGATAATTTCGTAATAAAATAACGCAACAAGCGTGGAGTATTGTATGTATTTATATATGTACAGACATACATACAAGTATATGGGAGTTTATACAATGCCGGCGTACACCTGCAAATATGCATGTATGTATGTGTCGCATGTGTGGACATATGCCGCGGCATGTGATTGCAGGATTTTATGGAGGCGCGTAATGGGCACGAGCTTTTGGAATTATCCGCATGTAGGTATATACGTATACGTATATATATGCATGGTAAAAACTCTTACAAGTCCACTTTGAGTTGTACATTCATTGATATATATATACCTATATATGTACACATTAATTGAGACTATTGGTATTAAAGATAAAAGTGACTAACAAGGCTGATATTGCATAACTGAAATTGTATTCCTGGTTATTATACATAATACAAATATTAATACAATATAATATAATATTTATTCAGTAACCCTTATGAAAACATCACATTTTTTTATACTAGGTCAGGACTTGGCATAGTACAGGTATGTCAAAGCTTACTCGTATTTCAAAGTTTCAGTTCTGTAGCGCTCTATTGTAATTATAGCTCTTTAATACGAAGATAATCAGAGCTTAATATAGCGCATTGCACGTCCTTTTTCTAAATACAGAAAACTCCATATAAATATTTTTATATAGCCTTGCTATAATTTCCATGCCATCTAACCCCTAAAATTTCAAAATTAGCGATTCTGAGTGCCACTTTTTTAAAAGTGCTCAAGAAATTAAATTTGCGGTGATTTTGCATAATATTAGAATATAAAATGTGTCATATAGTTGAGGTTCTTGAATAAATATAGTACGGAAATATTTTAAATAATGATTTCTTTTATGAAAAGGATATATAATTCTGCCTCATTATTCCATTTTGTATAAGTAGCAATATTTAGAAAAAAATTATGTTTGGAATTCACGACTTTGCAAAAGAAGATGATAGAGAGAGTCCAATAAAAAGCAATGGGTTAATTATATAGCACGAAAAAGATGAACTTTTTTATTTCTCAATCGGTATGATTCAGAAAGAGAACCACGAAAATGGAAAAATTCTAAGGAGCGATAGTTTTTCTAGATTTCAAAACAGAAATATGGATGTTGTTTGTTGTAATTAGTACAAAAACAAGAAAAAACGTTAACTTCGGTTGCGCGGAAGCTATAATACGAAGCTATAATACACTTCAAAAATACAAAAGATTCCTTACAAGAACTTTGATTTGTCAGTTTGAATGGCAACTATATGCTATAGTGATCTCATCTGAACAATTTCTTCGAAGATTACACCGTTGTCGTGGACAGTAACCAATGCCAAATTTCTTGAAGATATATCCGTAAATGAAACCGATATTGGCTGTCCCGACAAATGGGCAGATTCTTGGTAAGAAAAGGACGGGTGCGGGATACCACTCAAAAACTGAGGGACTAGTTCGTATATATACAAACGTACGGAGGGACAGACGGGCATGACTAACACAACTTAGTTTGACACACTGATCTTATACATAAAGTCTTTTATGTTGATTAATAAAAAAAAGAAGCTCTTCTATTGACTTTATAACTTGCTGCGTTGAAACTCTTTCCCTTCACACAGCTAATTTCCCACATAAATCAACGTCTAAGTAAATAAACAATTAACGGTGTTTACGATCATTGACTTTGCGGCGTTACACTCGTACAAGTAAAAATAAAATTTACAACCGATCTATGTTATTACAAAGCATATTTGTGTATGTAATTGCAACAAATTGTGAATCGAAAGCGTTAACCCGTCAATTCACGCTCAAATAATAAAATAGGCAAATAAAAATATCTAAAAATTGTTATGGAAAATATTGACAGATGTGGAAAATTTGTGCGAAAAATAACGGTAATTGATTTTTTTTTTTTGTAAATACTTACTAATAAATAAGTGAATTTGACTAGAAATTAAAATATTTAATTTTTTTGTTGTAATTTAGGAGTATAATGGCTCATTTTTTTGTAATTATAGACTACCTTTTTGAAATATTATAACTACAAAGTAAAAGCGAAATTATTTCGTAGTCAAACTTTCAAAGTCACTCAATTAGTGCGCAAGTACAGCTGCACCGATGGCTTTTGTTTAGCGATTACAGTTATCAGCAAAGTTATCAGTGTTACATTTGCCCAAATTTTTAGTGACTTATCGCCTTATCGCGTTTTGATATGAAAAATATAAACAAATACATAATACTCTTAACTCACACACACACACACGCACCTCGAAACATTTGCGCACAAAATTAGCATCGACAACAGGTGTACTCAACAGCAACAGGTGACACGAATTTCACAATGCACATACACACATGCGCATACATCGCAACAAATAGTTATATACGGGGTGTGAATTGAATGTCGATTGATTCGTCTATGACTAATTCTGCACTTCAATGTGTAAATTGAACTTGTGGTTTCTTTGGAAATGCGTATTTGCTATCTACATATATTCGCTAAAAATAACTGCATGTCACCAACTTATTATCATTGTAGGGCGTTTGGGTTTTTTTTTTTTGCTCTAATCTGCGTGCAAGTGGACTCAAGTGGTTTGCGTCAATTAGCGAGGAATTTCTATGTTACCTAAAGTAGACTAAGTTAGGGAATAAAATTCTTCCGTTTGCAAAAAAATACAACAAATATCTCAAAAACAATTTTTGAAAGAATGGAAAGGTCAACAAGTCTAAGTTGTTCGGAGATTGTATTGTTGTCTTGTACAATAATCTATAAAAAATTTTGTGAAGATATTTTGTCGAATAAAAATTTGTTTCTTACAAGAACTTAATTTTGAGCAGTCATTTTGTATGGCAACTATATCCTCTAGTCGTCTGATATCGGCGGTTCCGACAAATGTGCAACTTCTTGTGGAAAAGCGGACTTGGGCAAAATTTCAGATCGAGATCTCAAAAACTGAGAGACTAGTTCGCTTATAAAAAGACAGACGGACAATAATCTTTTGGAGAATTTTGATGAATCGAAGAATATTCGTTCATCTGGTCAATTTTATAGCGTATACCTTGGTCAGTAGAAGTAGGAGAAATCTTATTTAAATTGAAAGACCTTCTGACATCAGTCTTGTTAGTATTGATCTCTTAATTAAATAAAAATAATTTTGATCTACCTGAGTGACTTTATACCAAATACAATATATAGGTTAAAAGCATACAAGATATCTTAAAGAAATTAGCTGGGCATATTCTCTTAAATGAAATTTATTCGGTACTCGGAATGAGTGATATCGGTTCATTCTTTCTTCTTGGTTTATAATCAAGATTTCTTAAAGGCGAGCAATTGGCCTATAACAATAATAAATGCGATACAAAAAATAATGGCAAACTTAGTTTCTCACTTAATAACATATATTGTGTTGATAAGAAGTTTTTTTTTTACAATTTTTATATTTTTATAATTTTATAGACACTTAAAAATATTACATGCGGCTTTGATTCCCAAGTTAACCTTGCTTTTATTTCCTTCCTTTGTTATTTATTATTTTTTTTTTTTTTGTTAATTTTTGTTCCATAAAGTTTTGCCTTACTATTTTCTGGCATAGATATTTACTCACCACATATTATCAAATATTGTTGTAAACGCCGTTAGAAAGTTTTGCACACCTGTGAGTCATAAATTGATTATTCATTAAGCCATATAAAAAATCGTCGTTTGAAGTTTTATTGCAGGTGTTCTGTTTTATGTGATAGTGCCCAGTAGTAACTAAACAGAAAATAAGAAATTTTTATTGGGTGCACTTGCACTATGTCGGATCTAAATTGCTTATGACGATTAAGCTAGAAAGGCTATATCTCAAACTATATTGATTTAGCTATCTTGGAATAATGAAGGAACTCTCTTAGTTATAATACTAGGTTTATTTAAATAAAAAAACGACTCAGGTCTGGTTCTCACCGGTGAAATGATGAAGTATATGCTGTCATAAACATTAACAGTCAACCCCATTAGATTCCAGGACTAGATGGATATGTTGAAACCAGTACATACCGAGAAAACCATGGCAACCTTAAAATTCATCTAATACTTTACACATAGATCTCTCAAAATGCACATCCTAACATCATCAGCATCAGCAAAGGGGTTGAGCAAATGATTAATTCAGTGGCAGCTGATGTAAGTCGAGGGAAGAGAGTGAGAGATAAGAAGTATATATAGGGCTATTATCAGATTTTACAAACGGTAATTGAGTTTAGTATTGTTATCAAAATATATACCATATACTTGTATAAAGATTTGCCAGCGCATATTGTTTCATCAAGTTACCGAAACCAATAGATTTCATGTAGGAGGGTTAGAAACGACTTTTATTAGCTGCTATCAGCACAAGAGTTTCAAGTGCAGTATTAATACTGGATAATAAAGCGAATGCATATTACAAAGCACTCAGCTGATAATTAAATTAATAAGCTTTTACATTGTCATTATATATATATAAATAGTTTTACCTGATTTTGCATTATCTTTTTATGAACATAGACTATTTACCGACACGACTATTTATAGCAACAACTATTTTCGTATTTTTATAATGAAAATGTTTATTATTTGCCGTTTCACTTTTGTTTACTTTAACTTACATGACCAGCTGTTCTGCCGTCAAGTTAGATAAAAGAGCGTTAGACTAAACAGCGAATAATCATGTAAGCGTAAATTTTATATTTACTTGGCAACAGATAAATAATTGTGCAGTTTATATGTATATGCCTATAATGTAGCAGAGTAGATAAGTGACAGACAGGGCGTTGAGAACTTAAGGAGCGCTTCGCGATGTTGCATTTGTCTGAGAAAACCACAGAGCTAGTCAAACAGGCCATATTTATATATGCGAGTATTTGCACTTATATATTGAGACGTTCGCTTGCCACCCGGTCGCTGGCCCGTCATACGCTGCCAATCAAAGCAAATATTATTCTTTTGCTCGTCTGTCGCCACACGAACGCACACATACAAGTATACATATCACATGTGTCTTGTGTGGTGTGCACTTCCTCGATGCGTTTGACTTGAGGCGCTCTCACCTATGACTAATAGGTGTAAACAAAGTTATCACTGAATCGGAAGTGATAATACCAATATTGACATTTTGGACATTTGTATGGCGGGGCATTAAGTAAGCTGCACGATTTATTACCCCGCAGTGTAGTGAATGGTTTGAACATTAGTTTGTAACTAGTATGAAGCTCAAGACTAACTAGTTAGCAAGCCAGCTGTAGTTGTTACAAGAAGATATTCACCGAGTTGTCAATTGCCAGATTTAGGACCAAAATATAGAATACTCAAACTAGTTCCAAATATATAAAAAGAACACATTACAGTTATGATCCCAAATGAAATTCTAAAAAAATAAAAATCATTCAGAATATAGCTGAAATCTGGTCTCTTTTGAACTAGTTAACTTACATTACCGAAATCCCAAACTGGTATTTTTTCCAAATAGTCCTTGCTGTATTGTAACTACAGATCCATCCACACATACATACATATATCTAAACAAATATCTGTATGCCACTTATAAAGCATACGTTAATATCATTCATATCGGTTTCTGGCATTTGCTTGCCACACCGCTCGCAAGCGCTGCGTACGCGCGAACCTAAGTCAACAATCGTAAAAACTTTAAGAACAAAAAATAAAAGATATAATATTATATTGACATCAGACCGTGCTACACAGCTGTGCCGATTAGAAATGCCTATACACTCGCAATCATGTCTCCGCGATAAGATAGCGTATTGTTTGTTAGTCGACATTTATTGCTCAAAAAAGTTATTCCTCAGCAAGTAAACACAAATCAATTTTTATTTGCGTTACATTTTTTGTGAAATTTTACTAATTTGGGTGCTGATAGACGAAATAAATAATTAATTTTCTATTTAAAATAATTCAGTAATAAGAACATTAGCAAAAGGCGCTGCTAGTCGTGAGCGTGGCTACTTATTTCAGTTTTTCTTTTGCAAAAAATCTTTTTAAATTTATCCACAAATATATTGTTCCTTCTTTTTCCTGCGACTATTTTAATATTCGTCGAAATTTCCCTATGATTTCGCGACAGAGTTATGGTTATTCTAACCCAAGAGATTCATATTTTTTTGACAATATTCATAAATGGTTTCTGATCTTCCAATAAATTCTCTAACCATTTATCCAATAAATCACAATATCAAATCTGTTTCTCAGCAAACCCTTATTGTGCTAGCTGTTAAATGATTAGGGTTTAGATTTTTTATTGTTGACCCTTATAGCAATACTAGAGAAGGGCAAGTAAAAATTCGGTCGAACCCCAACAAACATAATCATTAGATTATTTTCGAGTTCCTGCCATGTTCGACAAAAGACCCTAAAACAGGCTTTCAAACCCTCTAATATAGGTGTTCAATTTATTCTTTTAACCGAGTTTATACGCAGATATATAGGTCACTTACGCCAATATAAATCAGTACAATCCTAAGTCAATTCAAAGGCAACCAATCTTGAACTGAGTTTGTGCCTTTTTGTGAATGGAATAAAGATACGATTTTGTACGAGTCCATTTTGTTACCCGCGTATGTAGGGCTGCGCTTGAAACTGTTCTCTGACAGTTTTCGACTTGTAGGCCTTATATAAAACTTCATAATTACTCAAACTTCACAGAACAATCATACGAATATTTTTGTACGAGGCATTAATCATATCATCGTCAAAACATAAGGCTTTTTCACAAACTTTTATACAAAATTTGGCTCTAGAAACCGATACGGGTTCGGATTTTAAGCGGTCCGAGCTCTGTCAACTCGCTAGCATTCCTCAAAACCATTTGTAGTATCTTTTCTTCAGCAAAAATAACCTAGTGACATCACATCACCACCGCATAATGCTATTGTATAATTCCACAAAAGTGATATCACATCATCAACACATCATGTGATTAAACAAGCAAAAACGCTATCACATGCTTGACTTTACTCATGATCATTGCCATGATGCCATTCGCCATGGTCGGTGCATTACGCAAATATTTATATACAAACATAACAGCACGGCTAGTGGCGGTCGGTCGTGTTTACCCCTTCATGCCAATATAATAATAAATTGTCAAAAGTTTTACAGCCACACCCGACAAGGTAAAGAACAAAAAACAAAAAACGAAAGCGACAAGATACTCTACAAAGAATAAGCTATGTAAATAAAGCGTCTTTGCGCTTGTGCGCATGGCCATTGTGCAAAATTTTTATTAATGAATATGCATAATAAAATATAATATATATTAGCACATGTGTCGCTTTATAAAAATTAACAACTGCTAAAATTCCTCGCATACTTAAGCGTATGAAGAGTGCAAATCAAAAATAGCTCACTAAAGTCAACATTAGATAAATGCTCATTTACGCTTTTAGATCTTTCTGCGCATCGCCCAACGCCTAAACGCTGACGCCTAACGCTTTAGTTTATTCAATTATAATATTAGTATTCAAAAATGATAAAAGATTGTGTAAATGTCGCGCGTGCACTTAGCTATCAGACGCTAATTATTATCTATAATATTGGGTTATTTATATATGCCTGGTGCTAAATTTAGTTTTCAAGCAAAACAAAAAAGAAAAGTACCGTATCATATTATTTTGGCATACAGTGTTGCATTCAGGCAGTTAATTTGATAAAAATAGAACTCACATGTCTGCTTTCCGCGATAAGAAATATTTATGAGTTGTTTGACGTTATACAATTTTTAGCAAATATCCGGCTTAATAATACAGCAATATTATATTACTTTAGTCCGACATTTTTTAAATACATAGTTCATACAATAGATAATACTAAAATTATTATGAATTAGAAATGTATTGATCTAGTATTGATCTATACTGAAATGATCATGATCTAGCCCGTCTAGTCTTTTCAACTCCATGTTCACTAGCTTGTTCTGCCGTCCGTTAGTTTGTCTGCTTGTTTTAACGCAAAATAATCCGTCAGAGATTTCAGTGCAACACTTAATGCATTCAAATGATTAATTCATCTTTTGTTGGAACTGATAAGTAGTGACGTCTGTTATATCTATATTTAAATACATATGGTATACTTATCTTCCATAATTTATATGATAATCCTTCTAATTCTGGAATCAACGACCGTAAATCTCGCAGTTTCTTTGAAACACTTTTATGATATCTTTAATTATTAGCATAATTGCAAAGGAACATTTGTCATATTTAAAAAAACAGTTTTGCTTGCGATTTCCCTTAGAAATGATATAATATAACATGATTCGGCAAATTTACTGCCCCAAGCTACTAAAGCCCTCTGAAGTCTTGCTAATGCGGCGTCATTAAAAAGATACTAGAATATTTATGAATTGCAAATAATCTCCAAATTTTTTCCGTTTTACGTTTTACGCTTTCTGAAAAGCTCAAACAGAATTTCTCGGATCTTCCATATTGGCCATTAATCGCTAAAGTTATTTAGTACTTGTTCGTAGTCAGTTTTGTTCACAACGGTTAGTTCGGGATCATAGTGTTTTCCTATAATATCACTTATGTAAGAAAGTGAATGATTAATGAGTTTTCTAGAATTTTCTTAGAATCTTTACAACTTAGTATTAAGCTGACCTTAGTCAATGACATACGAATGTTTTTAATACAATGTTTATGCAATCTTTCTCCATTTGTCTCTCTCTGATATTAGTCTCTGAAAAGTCGTACTTTTCCAATGGACTTTCGGGTTAAATTTCGAACAATCACGTCTATCATAAATTTTTTTTTTATTCTGAATTTTTCAAAAATCATAAATTTGTAGTCTCATACAATGCGCAGATATTGCAGTAATGAGTGAAAAAACTGCATTATCACTCACGATAGCTCTCCAAATGATCCTTTTCCATTTTAGTAATCGTTTGAGAGATCCTCCTTACTTTATACGACCTAGTAGTACCAGTTTTACTTAATTTTTAACGCTTTTCTTATCGACTAATTTAGAACTTCAAAACTTCAATTTGACTGCTTAATTTTTAGCCCTGCAAACTTCTAACTAAAGTCTGAACTTTCTTAAAAAAATATTTACCATACAAATTAATTTTTCTGCGTTCAGAATATTTAAGCTTTTAACAGAATTGGAGTTCATAAGACATTAACATCAAATCTATTAGCTTATTTTGCGAACTTAAAAACGTACCCTCGTATTGTATATCAATTTTTTCAATATAAAAAATAGCTCGAAATTCATAAACATCATATTTTCACAAAATATTGTTTGAGCACTCTCTTGAAAAAAATGCCTATGTAAAGCAACAATAAAGAGAGTATGCCTCCACAATACTATTTTGAACAAAAATGAAAGAGAGGACATGTTTACACAAGGTTGCACCACTAGCCATTTGCTAAAATTCGTTCGCTTCACTACTCTCTAATGCTTGGTGAATCGAAGACATCTATTAATTAAAAGAACACACAAAATATTTAGCTTTAAAAATTATGCATAATCATATCAATAAATGTAAACACTGTGAACCTGTGCCGCCAAAAAAAAATTATCTCCAGTCAAGTGCATGTAAATAACACCCTAAACATCGCACCTTCACAGTTATTTGATCCGCATGCCTCATGAATATGCATTTGCTATAAATTAGTAAAATATTTTGACTGCAAAAATTTGGCGCTAAATAGTTTTACATGAATCAAATATTCGCAGCAAATAATGGATTGCCAATTAACATTTGGCGCTCGCCCAAGTGGAACCCTGTGAAAAGCTGTTAGCTGCTGCCTGTACTGAAAAAGCTTACCGCTTTCATATACAAGTATAGTACATACTATATCGCTCATATAAATATTTTATTATAAAATGAGATTGCATATCACCCATATCTGCTATTTTCTTTTTTTTTTTTGTTGTTCCTAATATACTCCGTCGTGCGTTTCTTTCCGCGACAGATGCTAAAACATTTCGACGTCTATTTAATCTTTTAAAACTAATTTTAGCTTTTAAGTAAACGTTTTGTAGCCGCTTATAGAGTCTTAGCAAATAATTGCGCAGATTTAGCAGAAACCATTCACATGTAAATTTAGTAGTGGTTAGATAATTGTGATGTGCTAACAAGCTAACGCTCGGGACTTGGAGCAGCTGACAGCTATGCAAATTTACGCAGCAACTATTTTATTACTTTATGATCAGTTGTCTACGTACAACAAATAAAGTAGAGCTACAGTCACGCTTTCTGCTAGACATGCCTTCATACATATATATATACTTGTACATACTTACGCGCTTAACAGATTTAAGCGAAATGGTATGTGTGTGCACTGCGGCTATTGCTGAATAAAAATGTATAGACAAACATATCGCTTAGTCGTTTGACTTTATCTTGACTTAGCTGCTGTCTGCAGTCCCAAAACAAAAGCTCCAAATTAAATGTAATACTAAAGTAAATATTTAATTTAATGTCTTCATTTACCTAGTGGTCTACGCCTCTTATGCATAGTAAAATGCCTCCTTTATAACGCTCTTACGACTTTCACGCTACTTTTGGGCCTTACGTGTTTGGAAAATACGTGTCTGTAATTTAAGATTGTTTAAGCGGAGGAAAATTGCATTATTTTGTGATCTCATAATCCCGTAGTCGATCTCCAAAAAGAACTCCGAAAACCCCGAAAAAATATTACTGGTGGTGAAAAAGTTCTTAAATCTAAAAACCATTAAACTATTTGCCGGATCAACTTCGAAATTTTCGAAAAATATTTTTAAATATATATATAAAACCTTTAATGTCTCGAGCTTTGACAATATGGAAGGCAATTTCTGCGAAGTGTCGTGTAAATTAGCGTAAAAAAGCAATATTCGCTCAATGCAGAGCAAATATCCCAAAATCGCAAGAAGTTTTGAAAATATCATAAATTACATACAATGTCCATAATTGTATTTTTACTCAAGTTACGTCTTGGCAAAAATCTCTGGAGTATTTCTCAAAATAATTTTAAGAATATTTTCTGCAACTACAACAACAAAAAATCTAGATTATTACAGACTTTTTTCTTAGTTCTGTTGTATGTGTATGTACTTTCAAGATATGCTGATACAAGAAAAAACCGTCGCGCTGCCTCTAACCTAACTGTTTATGATAATGCAAGTCTCTGTGCAACACGTTGCGTTGGGGTATAAAATTGTGCACTTACGATCTCGCAGCACAGTTATAAATACATATATTTCCAATATTGCACAAAATCACTTAATCATCGGCATTCTTAAACTTATAGGGGTCGTGATCACACCATTAATTCCAATATGCAATTGTTGCATTTTACGCGATGTTGCAGACAAGGCCACACAAAGAATAATGTGCCGTTTAAACAATAAATATTCAATATGCAAAATAGCATGGAAAATACGTAACTTTTTTTTTTACAAATAATATTCTAACTGTAAAATATGTTAATTGAAAACATATATCATTTCGGCCACATGCCGCGTAGAGTAGCGGGCGCGAGCACAACGCCAATTGCATAGACATATAAATACACACACACGCATGCAATATACACACACGCACACATCGTGCATTTGTGCTTACTAAACGTTGGCATCTTGAAAAGTTAGCCGACTGTGCGGCTGTCAGGCGTTCATCTAAATAAAATGTTGTAAAAATAACATGAGATACGTGCATTGTAGGTGTACATATCTATTTGTATGTGTGTATGTGTGCATGTGTGCATGTTAGCTTCTGGCATGCAAGGCAGTCGACAAATCGCCTCCAACCGTGCCGTTGTCAGTTGGGAACACGGCAAACACTTAATTATTTAGCACCGCACATTCACGTTGGAGACAACATCATCAAACTCATCGAACAGATGTCTCCGGTATCGTACGGGTGCGCTGCGTCACGCCGCAATCACCGCTGGCGGCAAGTTAAATATTGCTATTTATGCATTTGTATGTCGTCGTAATGTGCTAATGTGAAATGCCGACATTTTATTTAAAGTCACATTTAATTTTTTAGCGAGAAATTATTTTATAGATTTTATTATAATGGGTGTAACGTTACGTTACATGCGTTTACAATGGTAGGACTGATATTTTTATTATATCACTTTCCAGTGGCATGGTTTGAGCTTAGTTTTGGAGTGTTATAATGGAGACATTCGAAGTTGGAGACATTTGAAGTTGTTATATACATTTTTGCTGTCTTCTGGCCGCTGCAAGTTTTTTTTGTATAAACTTTCTTTCATGCTAGAAATACACTCGTATGTTTAACTTGAACTTTTATCCGGTCAAGGACTGTCAACTTGGCAGCTTTTCTTCCAAATTACTTCAGGCATCATTTCTGCCGCAACAAGCACAACATCTAAAGAAGAGCTAAGTCGATTTAGCCATCTTCGTCTATCTGTCTCCCTGTATATACGCTAACTAGTTTCTCAGTATTGGAGCTATCGTTCTTGTGTAGAAAATACTTTGCAAAATATTCTTCTTTTCTCCTCAAGAAGCTGCTCATTTGTCGGTACCGCCGATATCATACCACTATAGGCTAAAGGCTGCCATACTAACTAATCGAACAATTGCCGAACGAATTGCTCAGATCGGACCATATATATATACTATATATATAGCATGTATACTCTGCATCCAAATTTACTTTAAGAAAGCTTTCGAATATTATATATAATGTTGAAATTATGCTGAAATTAGAAAATTGTTTAAAACTAGTGTAAGAAACAATAAAATCGCCTCTAACATATATTCTAAAAATATTTTTAACAATTATTTCATATATGTACATATGTCTTATAATTTCAGTGATCACATCTTTTACCGGATTTGAACAAAAGTATTGCAATTCTATTCATCTATTATTATATAGGGATACTGAGTAAGTACTTATTTATAATACCTATATATTACAATTTCCTTTTAGAATATTATGTCTGTAATCAAATCTGACATATAGATACTTACTTTATGAGCCAATGAAAAGTGGTAAATCGAACAAACAACTAGTGTTCAATCTACAGAATCCAATAGAGATAGCATAGCAAGTAATATGCCACTTCAATGACTATAATAAGGCATTCCCATACTCTCTTCTATGGCATTCTACTATTGCTTCTTTCCTTTGCAATATTTTGGACACGAGAGCAAAGCTCTCACACGCTCTTATTCATTTTTGTTAGAATACAATCACTTAATCAAAGGACGACAAATATTCACATAGTCCCTCGAAGTATTTTTGGTAGATTCAGTCGATAGCATTCTATATGGTTATGATTTATTATTTCCAAATCAAAAACAGGGATTCAGAACAGTTATATTCGGCACAAGATAGAATCAATATAGTCATAAATAAATAATTTAGTTAAAGAATTGCTTAAAAATATTTTTCGAATAAATGTTTGAAACATTCAAGACTTCATCGGAATTCTTTCATATAATACTAGGCGGTAATATTTTTTTTATTTCCACTGATAATATTTCGTATAAGTATCGAATTTCTGACCAACCACCCCCGATCCCTTACTAAAATTATACCTAATTGAAATTTTGTTGCATATTTTGAGGCTTCAACCGCATTTAAACTTTAAATTTTGTCAAAGCGTTAATGTTATAATCTGGCATTACTTCCTCAGAGAGTATTGATAAAAACCTTAATTTGATTTTATTCAAACGTGTTCTCTAAACAACGGCTTTTTATGCGGTATAACTGTAAATTTATTTATTCGTTTCTAACACTATTTTAATGAACCACTAAATCTTACTAATAGTGTACGCCAAGGTTTCCAACTGTGTTATAAAATACTGCATTTAAATTGTTTTCAAATAATTTTATTGAAAATATATGCCCGCATTGCCAATTGCGAGTGTCAATGAAATAACACTTAGACACTTGATTAGTTGAACAGACACCTGTCCGTTACGGCGGTGTGCGCTACGCGCTGTTCACGCTCGACTGCGTCGTAGCTTGTAATTGGGTCCAACGCAACGTTCACATGGAAATGTTTTCAAACATTTAGTCACTTTTCTAAATAAATATATATAAATTTATATACGAGTATATACTTATAAATGCAGTTAAAATTACATATGGCAATATGTGTGTGTGTAGCTGTCGGCGCTTCTCCATTTGATGTCTACATTATAATTATCGCCTTACATAATACATATATATTATATATGTTATGTAGCGGTGTACTGTATATTTGTTCATAAACATATTTACTCACTAACCACTATCATTTCCCCTGCGATTTGCATTGGTGTTGTTGCCAGCTTAGCAATTATCATATTAATTATGTAGCATTTTGTATAATTATACAAATCAGCAATGCCGGAAAATAGTAAACGTTTTCATACACAAACACATTCACACACATATACAAACAGCGTTTACGTGATTTGCAGTCAATATAGCCGGAAAATACGTTTGAAGTGCAACAATTGTAGGAAATAAATAAAGATTGATGTTTTCATAGCTTTTCCCATACAAGTTATCGATATATTAGTTGATCGATAAATTATTGATATATTCGTTGATCGATAAATTATCGATAAGTTATTAATTATTAGATAAAGCTTTTGGCCGGAATTACCTAAGCAGCCAACCGCTAGGCAATTTTTTCGCTTTTGTGACCTTCAACTGCCGTTTTTTAAGAATCTCGCTATGAATCACGCTATGAGTAACTTCATACCCAAAATATCCATATTTTTGTTGATTTTCGTTGAGAAATGCGAGATATTGCTAGTCACTTTTATAACATTAACGCTTATAGGATGCAATCCGAACACACATTTCTTCAGATATTCGTTAACAAAACAGGTTAAAAGAATACTGTGATCCTTCGATAAAATAGGTTCTCCACAAACATCTCAAATATTTTCCATAACTCCGTAACAGTTATTCTATGGAAAAATAATCTAAAAAAAAATTCGGTGTTAATATTTTTGACAGTAAAAATAGTCGAAAAAGAGGTCGTAGGATAGAAATAGCTAAAAAACATATGCTACAACTCGTTCCATCGACAGTCGGGGCTTCGTAACAAGAAAAGACGCTCATTTATATAATATCTAGTCATCTCAGAAGCATACTTTAGTATATGAGAGAGAGCGAAAGACAGATCTGGGAAGAGCGAGAAGTATATGAAAGAGAGAATAAAATTTGCCTTAGAGAGACAGATATGAGAGAGGAAAAAGAAAGATATATTAGAATTAAAGTTTGGAGGCCAATTGACATTCAGTTATATTCGATTACACAAGAGAGTAAAATTAAAAAACTAATTAATTGCACTTTTTCAATTAAAACAAGCGTTGAAAATACACAGCAATAAAGCAAAAAACTCTATACTTTTTTAGCTACAATTCATTTTCGAAATTTATAGGCCACGAAAAATGTTTGCACAACTTTTAACTCACCAAACTTTTTTGTTGTTGAATTTTCTATGCAACAAACTCTGCTGATATTTGCACAGATTTTGGCACATTTGCGCGGGCACATAAATTTCCCGCTATGTAAGCAAAGGTCAACTTGCAATTTTTTAAACATTTTATTTCTATTTTGTTTTCGAAAGCTTTGCCGCCCGCCGCCCTTTTCCACAGCACGATAAAATGGCAGTATATATGAATGTTAGTATGTCCGAGTTTATGGAAACAGTATGAGACCCGTTGTTTGTAGTTGTTGTTGTTGTTGGTATTAATATTGTTGGTGTTGTTGTTTGTCACATTCCTCTACGGCCCACTCCGGGATTATGGTTGCACAAACAAACACACGCACTTGGCAATCGCTGCTGCATACATCCTAGCCACCATGCGCTTCACGCTGCGAGCGTTAAATATCCGCTTAAATTAAAATACAACTACAACAAAAAATAAAAAATAAAAACCAAAAAAACGACTGGCAAATCACAGCAAAAAGCGAAAGGAGTGCCTGCAGATTGCCTTTAACTGTGTTGCCAATTCATTTTTCGATTTTTTTTTTTCATTTAACAATAACAACAAACATTGCAACATTGCGTGCGTCAACAACAACACGAACAATTGTGCGTGTGTTGTTGCTAACAGCAGGTTACTCGAGCGCGCTGCGGTTGGCGCGTCATTTGGCGACAGCGACTAGCAGCTTTGGCAATAACACCAACAACAGCGGCAACAACAACAACGCTTGAAGTGCAAGAAGACAGCCGCAAGCTAAGTGCTAAATACCATAAACCGTATATCCGCGCGCGTGGCTACACGCCACAGGCACTCTGCCGCATATGTGCCATGCACATACTCCTCCTGCCACCCCAAAACCCCTCTCTTCCGACTGTGTTGGCGCATAAATATGTATACGCATGTGTTGGCTGTCTCCGATGCGTGCTTGTGTGTGTGTGTGTGTGTGGATGTGTTAGGGGCTGTCTGTTGGCGCTTTGTGTGCAACATGGCGGCATTTTGTCGCCAATGCAACAACAAACAACCAGCCAACACGCTGAACGTGCAGCGGCTGTCGCAACCCGAAGAGGCAGCTCCACACGCTTGCCAAAAAACCAAAAAACCAAGTGACAAAGTCCATTCCACAAATAAAAGCCGAAATATTGTATGCGCGTTTTGTTTTTGATCGTTGTTGTAGTTGTTTTTTTTTAAGGTGAAAAATAAAAATCAATGCACATTTTCTAAAGCTGCAAAAAATTGCAATGTCTCACTTGTTGTTTGCTCTAGTGCTTTACTACTTTAGTGCTGAGCATGTTGTAGCTGTCAACGTTGCCACCGAATTTCTAGTTCGCTTTCGGTTTTTTATTGTTGTTGTTGTTGTTGTTTATTTAGCAACTTTTGCCTTCGCATTTGACAAATTGTACGCTTCGCTGGTGCGTATTGCTGGCAAGTCCTAGTGATGACAGCGCGCTACAGTGCTGTGAGGTTCAGATGGAAGAGCTAATAATTTCCACTTGTTATCCAAAATTCTTTCATAGAATTACATAAATGTTTTAAATACACAATTCCAAAAAAAAAAAAATGTTTCTATTTAAATGTATTTGCCAAGGCCAGCGGCTATACGAATATACACAAAAATATATGTATATAGTATACATATACCATATATAATATTTTATTCTCCCTAAAATACATTTTTCAATTTAAAAAATAGGAACCATAATACTATTAGAAAACCACAGTTATTCCAAAAACAGAATAATTGCTTGCAATCCTCTGAAAATAACCAAAAATATGATACATACCCAAACCGAAAATAGTTCATCAATTGGTTCTTCTTCTGCTCCAATTTGATGCCAACTCCAACTACGTGCGATAATTGAAGCCATGATTTTTCCTTCCTTAAATTTTCCTAAGTTATGTACCTACATATATACATATATAGATATAGAAATTTAACAACCTATTATGTAGAGGACCTGGTGTATAGTTGCCCCTCTGTTGCATAGTCACAATATCAGTATTTTGTATTGCATGTGACTACAGATCTTGAGCAGTTGCCTAAATTTGACATTTCTGTATACTATAACAACGGATGGTAGTAATATATAATATACCAAAAATGGCGAAGCTCAGTTACGTATGTTCCGCAGCCAGTTATCATTCATAACGGAAATTGAGTCGCAATACATAATAGAAAAGTAAGATTTTTTCATAAATGAATGTAAGATAACAGATAGATATTTTTTATTCAACATACTTTGTTCATTCATTTATCAAAATCGCACTCGTTTTCACTGATTAAAATTTTTTCGCAATCTATAAAAATGTAATTAATTAAACCAAAATGAACGAGAATCACATTGTGTAAAGTCACAGAGCTCGCAAAGAAACTTCCAAAACGATCCGGAAATGACAGCACGATATTTACGCTAGCAATTTAGGCGTTAAGCTTTCGTCTTCTTCAGAGATATTTCTATAATTGCTTGAATAATAATAAATCTGCGATGTGTTTAATTAACCTTGAAATCCCAAGAAACTAAAAAAAGAGAGTTAAAGGTAGAAATTTTCGAAGAATAATGAATAAATATTTCCAATTGACCAACGGTTTGGATGACACCGATTAGAATCATTTGTTCTCCAATCATTTTAATTAATTAAACATGAAACCGTCTTACATACGTATATAGTATTTGCCACTCCTTGAAGTTGTACGACACGAACCATTTTTGAAGCATTAAGCCCTGTTAACAATTTCGACATCAGCAGTTCACCCGTTTTAAGGGACACATCTAGTGCGACAGCCTAAACAACGTAGATTTTTGAGAATTAAAAAAAAATTATTGTATATATAGTGTGTTTTGTTCATATAAATATATGTTTCAAGAATACACAGTGAAATTTTTCAAAAATAAATTAAAAATTTGTTTAGTGATACGAGATCTCCGAAAACGCTAAAAATAAAAGGTTCCCCATTGCTGCAGTAATTCCGGCCCTTTCCGTGAATGAAACATAAAAATAAAAAATTCTCGTTAAACTAACCAACATCAGATCAAAAACCCGATAGGTCATTGTTATACATTGTACAATTATATACAGAACAGGCAGAAAGAATGTTCATGATGATCGAATAATTTGTCTTCGAGCAAAATCGAAAAATGCTGTTTCTTGAAAAACAAGTCAATCGTTTTTCCTTATTAGCATTGTCAAAGTTTGTCGGTATATGTCTCCAAAAATCTGCATAATCCAGTCTTGTCTTCTGTAAGGTAATTTTCATTCATATAAAAATATATAGGTTAGTCTGTTATGAGTTCCGTATCTGAAGTCGAAAGTTCAATGGCAAACATTTTTAATTTTCCGGAAAACTACACCATTAATTAATTAAAAATATTGCTTCTGCTATATTACATTAGTGTAGCTCGCACAGCTCATTTTCATGCCCACAAATTAAACAGTTATAAAACCTAAAATATCGTCTAAGGTCATTGCAAGCCAATTTCAGGCATTCTGCGGCAGATTCGTGCACAAGTAGCTCATATGTGCGGTAGGTTTGTATGTGTGTGTGAATTCATTGTAGGGCATATATATGTTGCGCTACATTCGCAACGGCGCCAAAGTAGCCAATGGATCGACTGTGTTTGTATGTGTGCGCACCATTTTCACCATTTAGCACAAAAATGAAATTATCTGCTACATAGTCTACCTTTGCTTACATTAACTTGCCTAGGTTAGGTAAGTGCTTTTTAACAACAACAAAAAGCTGTCGAACAATTTTCAATGATTTTTCGTTGCACTTCTTGTGCCGCAACAAAGAATGCATGAATGAATTTTTGCATTTACGAAATCACTATTTTTTTTACGTAAATTAAATTTTTTATTTTTCAGTTTTTTGTTTTTTATATAATTTTTTATTTTATTTTATTTCTTTTATTATATATTTATTTTTATTATATTTTTTAATTTTTTTTTTTTGATGGTGCACTCTAATTTCTTTTTATCAATGCTGTGCATGCGATTTGCTAGTGATTCCAACTACAGCTGCGCGCATTCTCAAATCGGATTCCGGACATTTTTTCAATGAATTGAAATTTAGTCAACTTGCTTTAGCTGCTTAGCGAAACCCAAGCGCAGGCATTCATGCTGTCTCACTGACGACAGAGCTGTAGCAGCAACATTCCTGCTCGCCATTTGCTAATTTCAGCGTTTTTCTAATTGAACTTTGTACTTTAGTTAAGTGCAACATAAGCGCTATTGCTGCAACATGCGCTTGGTGAATGGCCTCTGACTAGCTGCAGTGCCACTCGCTTACCATTCGCAGCGTGCTATTTGAGCGTTTAGCAAATGTGTAATTGAAAATTTGGGCGATGATGAAAGTCGATTAGAATTCGCAAAAACTTTTCATCTATCAATTTACAGCACACTGCTTGGTGCACCACCATTCTGCCACGTATTGGACTTTGTTTCGCACAAGTTGGCTTTTTTGGCAAAAATAACGGTAGTGGATTGCCTGCTGTTTTGCCGAATTATATAACCATTTTTTAGCGTTGCAGTCATCGTTAAATATATATATACTCATTCAAAAATGCAGGGGGAAAATCCATTTTATTTTAATTAGAGAAAAGTTATCCGTTCAACAGGGCGTATGATGAATATTTTTGTGGGAAAAGTTCAAAACTAAATTTTGAAGTGGATTTTGTGAATTAAAGTAATATTTGCGCGCAAAAATTAAATTTTTGTGATATATAATATTGACAGTTTTACTCCTAGGCAAAGTTTTGATCTGTTGGCAGACCACCGAAGAAAATTTCGAATGTTGTAAAATGATTTTAGATTCAATTTTGAAATTCTAGTTGTAATTAATATTCTTTGTGGTATTTAAGAATAAGCTCAAAATCTTCTTTAGTACCCTATACCTTTTCTATACGTCTTCTTTTTTTTTTGAATGCAAATAAGAACTCCCTAACAGCAAACGGTCCTCATCTGCCAACTTTGATACGCCAATAAAAATATTCCCCATTCCCCTTTTTTTTTAACAAACAACTCAACTAATACTTTCTAACAGGGATGATTTTGACAGGAAAAATGCCCAGACTTACAGAAATCAGAACGAAGCTTCGTAAGTTGTCCAAAATCATTAATCTGTCTCTACGAAGAGGCGACTTTTTTATTTTAGGGAAGAGATAGGTTTTCAATTGGGCCGATTGAAATTGTTTCTTGAGGCCATATGACGCCACTGGAATTAGATCAATACATTCTTTCCATCTAACTATCAAAAATCTATCTACAGGGAATTTTTTTTGAAAATCTCTAATTCGGAAATTGTATTTAAAAATTGAGGGAAGATCTATCTACTTTCTCAACGTTCCCACTGGCCATTGGTTTCAATTTTACTTGCATTAACTCGGGCATCATAAGCCCTCGTCGTAACTTTTTCGATGTGAGCTATTCGCAGACAGTATTGAAGCATTCCGAATCTTCTACGAAGCTCAATCAAAATGGCTAGTTTTTTTCAGAGAAAATGATAGAAGTCTACTATCATACCACCAAGGAACCAGAAGTTCAGTCATATAATCTTGCCGCTTCGCTACGTTTCGAAGAAAATGAAAAGTGGGACTTAATTAAAATATATTAAGTGGTTGTAAGCAAAGATCGCCCCTTTAAAAAGTTTTTTTTTTTACCATATCTCTTACTAAGAGTACAGGATTTGAAAGGATTCAGCGTTCTTTTTTGGTTCGAGGACATTGGGTTATTTTAATCATCTACGTTATTTTTACTAATTCTACCGAAGTTCCTTTGACCACTTTTTAACCAAGAATACTGGTAACACCGAGTCTTTATAACATATAATATATGCACCCATTAAGCTCAAGTTGAGACCGCAGAATTGAAGGCGGCTCATTTCTGTGCTAGTTCTCCAATGACATTTCTGAACTTTTAATCTGCGTATCTGAATATTAATTGTAAGTTCTTGCAGGTGTGCTTACGTCACCATTTTTTGCTGTGACTTATGAAATTTCTCGACACGCTTGCATCAGCTGATTTAATTCCGTCCACCTAACAGCTTGATAAGAATTTAAACTATTTGTTATTATTTTACCCTAAACATGGTATATTAAGTTCGCCACGAAGTTTGGAACACCACGAAAGAAACGACGCTATAAAGCATATATTTAAATGATCAGCGTGACTAGCTGAGTCGATGTAGCCATATCCTTCTACATGTCTGTAAGCTAACTGGTAGCTTAGTTTTGGAGATATCGATCTGTGATTTTACACACATACTTTTCTCCCCAAGAAGCTGCTCATTTGTCGGAATCGCCGCTACCGAATCACTATATCATATAGCTGTCATACAAACTGTCCGATACAAATCGAGTTCTTGTATAGAAAACTTTTTTATTTGACAAGAAAACAGCGATACAATCTTCCAATAAAGTTTTTAGATCGGACCACCATAGCATATAGCTGTAATGCAAACAGACCGCTCGAAATTCGAGCTAACGCTCTCTGTGAAGGGTATTATTGCTTCGGTGCATCCAAAGTAAACGTTTTTTCCAGCTTTTTGTTATTGTGTTTTTGTCTACAGTTAATAACCGTAACAATAAAAATATTTTATACAATATATATTTGCTGTTGCTACTGCTTACACGCGCGCGCGCAAAGTGCAAAGATTTTCATAATAAAATTACAATAAATTGCCACTCCACATCTGTTGAAAGTGCAATCAACCTGCACGGCTGTTGCGGTATTTTACAATTTGCATTTGCATTTGCAACTCTACATATATATAAGTACATATATGTATTCGTGTTTGCTTCCTCTACTCTACATATTTTACCTGGAATTATTTAATTTACTTCATGGAGCGGAGGTTGAGTGGATTTCATTGCAAATATATTAAACTGTTTCGTTTTTGCTTCACACCTTTGGTTCGAATTGGTTTTCTAGCGCTATTACGGAGGTACAATTGCGTGTATATTTATGTACAATATTTGAGTTTAACATTTACATGGAAGTTCATTACGAATGCGCGCTTTTTTAATCGAAGCGTCCAAGTGTCAGTTTCCTGCCTTCAATTGCTATTTCCATGCATATTTTCCACATACTTCTCTCCTTATAATTTTGTTCAATTACTTTGTAGGCTCATTAAAACCGGTGGTTGTGTAGCGCGGCACTTCATTGCTTTGCCAATGCGACGATTTGTTTACTTTTTATGTCAGACAAAGGTTACGTCAAAGACCTTGCACTGATTTTTTTATGGGTTATTAAATGCTTCGAAGGTATTTGGACTTGTTGGTGGGGGTTAATGAGCGCGCAGCATAAATTAAATGTCTAGAACCTGTGCGCTTTAAAATTCGAATATGTGTATTTGTAATGGAACTAATAGTGAAACTTATGTACATAGGTATTTTAGAGAAAGAAAGTAAAAAAAAAAAATCCATTATTTTTGCTATAAAATTAAGTTTTTTTTCGGCAAAGTAGAATGATTCGATTGAGATCAAATACAATAAGTATTGTTTTGTTCAATATCTTGTTGTCATTTTAAAGATAATAATATATTGCCACTCTCATAGAAACTCTCGTTCCCATTGTCATAAAACGGGCGCAGTTGGTTTTCGCAAAACTTCTCTTGAGGCAAACTTTCCACCAAACGCATATCTATACCGGATATTCCGGATCGTCGATCCTGGCTTGACCACCACTTATATTTTCAAGGTACTAGTCTTTTATACCATGCAATCATCCATAGTCAATATTGACACAAAAATGTAGGTTTTTTACGATCGAAAAAACTCCCGCCTTCAGACTCTGCTCAAAATTATTATATGCTCGCATACTCGAATATTCATGAACGATATAGACAACACAGTCCTGAGATATATTTATGTTAGAGTCTCAACTATATCGTACAAATTCTTTTTGGTTATCCAAAATCATATTTTGGATGATTTATTATTTCTGTCAAGAGCAACCACTGTTGGGCATCCACTTTATCGTCTTGGGTGCTTATATGACCTGTTCGAAAGTTTTCAATACTTGCTTTGCCTGACGCAGAGCTCGGATAAAACTCATCAAGCTATTTTTTATTTTGACCTGCATAGGCACATTTTCTGTTATTTTTCGGCTAGCAAAAGTTTCTTAAGTAGATCAAGTAAGTAACTGCGTATATCTAGATGCATGGGAACTTAGAGAGTCTTTTTCAGAATGTTCTAGCTCCAACATAATAATTTGCCAAACTATGTTGAACAGATGTCAAACACATGTTTTTACCTTGACAGCTGTTTTTACAGCTATCCCTCTAGGAAATTGAACATATCTAAAATATCAATATAACATATACATACTTATGAATCCGATTATAAAGAAAGAAAGCACTCAACTTGAAGCTCGTTGTAGAGTTTCACCAAATGAATATCAAAAATATTAACTTTACCTTATCTAGACACTTTCGTTTCAAGATCCGCATTGAGGCCGCACAAAACTATTATAATGTAATCCTATATTTCTCGCAGAAACTTGAGACGAGCACATAACACGTGGTAGCATAATCTGTGTATTCAGTTTCTATACTAGAACCTAACGTATTTGGTATTTGAAATAAGTGTTTCGTATGTATTATTACTCTTTTATTTTATAATTACGTATAAAATCCATTTTTTTTTTTTTTTTTTTGAATTAGTACAAACTGTGCAAATGTTTTTGATGGAACTTTTTTAAAAATTCCCCTTTTCAAATAAACACATACCTTTGAGTGAGCCCTCATTGTTTCCATGTGTTTTTTGTCTTTTTCAATCGCGTGTTTGACAATGTCTAGCGTTGTTTTTACTTTTATTTAGCTTCCGTACATCGAATGTATTTTAAAGCACTAATATTTTCAAAATTGAAACATGTTTATATAATTGGCGATGTTTTATATATTTACTCTAAGACAAGAGGTACGTAATTGGTTGAAATTTCCAGCAGCTTACTTCAAAATAGACATTAGAAGGTGCGCACCTAATCAATACCAACCATAGTCTCTTTGCTAAAATTTTTTGTTTTGGCAAATAAAAGTATTTTTCTTTGAATTATTAGTTTACTCAAAATTGGAAGCACTCTGAATATTTAGTACAATTTCGTTCAGATTTTCAGTAAGTCTGGAACTGCAAGCTATAGTGCGCCCCCTTATTCTTAAAGATTTATTTAGTATGCTCCCTGCTCGATTTGTAAATCAAAGGTTTTTATTCCCTTTCCTAAGTAGATTATCCGAAGTTTCGGCCTCCGTATCGCCGGAGTGACAATTTTCTGAAGTGTGTATAATACCCATGTTTTACAGGTGCCTCTAAAATCCACTAATGTAAGAATACCATTGCCTTTTTTTGGCATTCCTTAAAAAAGTTTAAAGGTTATATATTATATAATATATGTATTTCCTGATATATAAAATTTTTGATATCATACATGGTATGAGTTTTCTAAACTATTCTTCTTAGGCAGCTGCCTTGAATAATCCGCTACAAAAAGGTGGAGTGGTGGATTCAAAATTTAGCCGGGAAAATTCTAAAATTAAGGAAAATATTTCGTGTCCTGGTCATCTCACAGCTGCCGACACCCAAGTACGTACTTCTCTATCATAAAGAAACTTCTCTTGAAATTCATCAGTCATTTCTCGAAAAAAATTATTTGGTTTTATTTTGATCACTGCGAAAAGACCAGCTTTTTTGAAACAGGAAAGTAGAAAATGTCAATATCCGAGATATTTTTATTTTTTAAGCAATTTTTCAATGATTTTCGATATTACCCAAAAAGTTGTACGTCATATAAACATTTAACAACAGTCTTCCGCGATATATAATATAATATATATATATATATATATTTAGCACATATTCTTCAGTGATTTCCTGCATTATTTGCCTTAAAGACTTAAATGGATCGGCTTGGCTTTTCCGGACTATAGCGCTATCTTCAAAAAAAAATTTTTATTTATTTTTATTTTTGGTCAAATAGATCTCGGTAGTTTTTATGAGAACCATATAAGGCTATTATAAACCATATTCCCGGAAGAACAATTCAACAGCAATTTCTGCAACAGTCTTCCCGATTTTCTTCATATTGTGCCTAATGCGTATTTTTTCAGGAGTACAGTGCGTACCACAGTCCATTTTAACTCGAATTGAATATTTTTCTCATGGACAACGTTAGTTAGTACTAAAAAATGACGCATCATAATTTTTTGGCAAACAAATCTTCACTTTCTAAAAAGGTGCTATTTATGTCACCAACTCAAGAGAATGCAATATTTCATCATTTCATCAAATTGATACAAAAACCACGCGCTAAAAGATAACTGGACTTATTGAACGGCACTTATGACTCGACAGATTTAGTACAAACAAAAGAACAAAAAAATATATATATACAAGTATCGTTTTTTGCAAACACAAATTACATGTGTATTTCGCATTCTTTGTACTATTTATGGTACGTGACCATGGCTGTTATCGTAGTAGATACCCAAATTGTTTGATACCGATAAAATGGGTTCCGGATAATTTTTTCTATAAATTCGGTTTTCTAAGTTTTTAAACACAAAAATACGCGCAATTTGTCGATAAATATTCCAATTCAGTTTTACTGTTTCTTCCTACTCATAATGGGTTTCTGTAGAGGTACATGACCATCAAACCACTTGTCGGTTAAATCACTGGTTGATTAGCCAACATCTCTACCATAGATTTCTGGTAAAGTTTCTTGTGAGTTTCTTAAGATCTAACTGACAAATCTAACCGAAACTCGTGTGTGATCGTTCATCCTTTTCTTACACAAACTCTTATAGTGAGTTGCATGGTGTGTGTGTGTGTGTTAGTTTCCCGCTAATTCTTACAATGGAAAAATTTTTGTATTTTATATCAAAAAATATCAAAACACGCTTTCAAACAAATTGTCGCAAATCGAACTTGCTACGCTATGTTGCAACGAACACGGTCGACGTAAACCAACTGCAACGCGTTCGCTTCAAACCCGTGTTGCTGCGAACATGTAAAACGCAAATGTTGCAACAAAAACAACAGCAAATACCAAACAAACGAAAACAAAGGGCAAAACAAATTACATGAAACGCTTCGAACCGATTTACGCGCCAGGCAAATTCATGAATGAAAAAGTCGCATGCGAGAAATTTTTGTGAATTAACACTAGCACACATACACATGTGCACATATCCATATGTATGTGTGTTGGTATTCTGGTTTTGCTAGCAATGCTTGTTGCGTCGCATGTACCTGGGATTAGT
Source organism: Bactrocera oleae (assembly GCF_042242935.1). NCBI lineage: Eukaryota > Metazoa > Arthropoda > Insecta > Diptera > Tephritidae > Bactrocera > Bactrocera oleae. Next base: position 5,209,063 of record NC_091537.1, on the reverse strand, counting down.
GCAAGACATGCAAGCAAAAAAACAGCAACAACAACAACAATAAACGCACGAGTGTCGCCACGGCGCCAAACTTGTCACACACATGCTTGCAATTTTTTTTTTCCTCTTATTTTCTCTTCTCCACTGACGCCGCTTGCATATGACAGCGAAAAATAGACACTCACTCTTCATTCATGCAACAGCAACAATTCTTCACAGCTAATACGTTTTGTTTGTGCCACACGGCGCTGAACTTTGTACCCATGCACCAGCGCCGCCAACGCCACTGTCGGCTTGTCGCCCCTGAATGCTTGCCAGTAGATTTTTTCCTTGCTTATATTTTGCTGTTGCCCCGTGCCTACCGACAGCAGTGTTGCATGCAACAGCCCGTCATTTCCTGTTGCCACATGAAAAAAGCGCATGTAATCCTTGTCTATTTCATTACTGCTGCTATGCATCAAGCACGTGCCTCCGTCGTGCGCCCACCATCTACGGCGGCATCCTCACTTGCGCCGCGCTGTTGCAACGTCAACGCACTGCTGAGTTGTGGAATTTTTACGCGTAGGCGCAAATCCGCGCCATAATTCATGACGTTAAATGACACAACGCCATCAACATCAACGGCCGCAACACCAATAACAACAACAGCATATATAGCGTGTCGCAGCAACAACTCACCGCGCGTAATAGATACAAATGCAGATAGTTTTTATGCGCCAACTGACTGCCGCTTGTGCTCCAACCATTGAAGTGTGCGTTTGTCTGCTTGCGGCATGCGGTATGCGGCATATCTTGTGCTGGCATGCAGCTCGCGTGCAAAACACTTCACTTCAGTCGTGAAGCATTAAAAATTTATGGCTGCCACAAAAAGTGGTTCGATTTTTAATGACTAATATTTTGCACAAATTTAGTCTCATATTTCTTGCAACTTTTTACATATACATATACATACGTATGCCACATAAATTTCGTTATTGTTTGAAATTCTAGCTGAAGCTGCAACTTAGTGGCTTCTTAACGTAAATTCTTTTCTTTAATTGTCAATAAATTTTTCATTCTTTTTTCTTAGTTTTTGTTGCATATTCTTATTATTTTGCATTAGACCACCAACGTTGGCCACAATCCTTCCCCTACATTTACTCTCTCTCTGTATCATAACTCTCCTAAATATTTGCATTGTCAGCGTGATTTTTAAGCGCCAACAGTTTTGACACAAGTCAAAGTGAACTATCGAATTACAGCACTAAAGTGCGCACTTAACGGTAGTTATTGCAAGTATGTAAGCGACAACACGATACTCTTTCGGAATTATGTAAATATAAAAAAATCAAAGAAGCCATAAACAATAAAAAATGCGAAAAATTAAACAAAAAAATAAAAAATAACAAATAATTGCGATCAAGCAAGAAAAGTTAAATTTAAGAAAATATTTTATTGCAACTCATATGTACATAAAGCCTCAAAATGTTTTCTTGGAAATCATCTTTTGAGGACTAAATGGATAGCAGAACTCTATGACAGTTCGTTTTCCGAAACTTGTTTGCAAATTTTCGTTACCTTCAAATGAATTGAATATAATCCAGTGCTATAAAAAGTATCCTGATGCCTTTAGAGCTCAGCGGGAACTATAGAGAAAAGCTTCAGTCACTTGGATGGTCTGCAATCAAACTGTTATCGTCATGTTGAAGGACTAATTGTTCTATTGAAAATAGAAAAAGTCATAATTAAGAAAATCTGACGAGTACTCTGGTTGACCGATGACTCTGGGTTTGCGTTTAGCCAAAAAGTCAGTCACCATCATGTTAGTACGACTTCGCATTTTGATATTTTGGTACGAGTCTAGCATTGATATGCTTCATACCCAAAACTTTAACCGAAATGTGTTGATTCGATCCATAAGAGATGTTGTGAGCCTCTGCTTTCTTTCTCTTGGGCGACTATTTTCAAGCACTGTTTCTTTGACTTTTTCGATGTTATTGTCATTAACAGATATGGATGGACGACGCGCATGAGGCAATTTCGCTGACTTCACGACCTTGACTGAATGCTTTATAGCACTCAAATACTTGAGCTCGTAATAAAATAGACCCCAAAACACTTCTGCAACATTTACAACATTTCATTCATTGGAAACACAAAATTTCAAGCAAACTCGTTGTTCAATTTTTTTCCATGGAAAAAATCGCCCAAAAAAATTTTCGCCTCATTAACAAATAGCTGCCAAACACACACTAACTGACATAGCGAGATCAAACTTCGCACGAACATAAAAAAACGTTGTATCAATCTAAAAAAATATGAGTATTTTGTATTGATTCGGTTCGCGCATGTAGTTGAAATTGACCAGCTTTTAGGTCAGGATACATAATAACCTCCTAGCGAAATTCCCGGAGCTTATAGCGAGTCACTATTGATGTGTATGGCCTGTGTTGGCCAAAACCAGTTGCTTCTGGGAGATTGCTACCTTCAGATGGTCCAATTGTTGAAAGTACATAACAAATGATTCCCTACCAATCTCACCAAACCCATAGCAAAACCTTCCTAACCGTCGTTACTGGCTTGGCCTTCTCGATTCGCAGAATAAAAGCCGTTTAATGAGGGGTTTTTGCGTTAACTCATGTGACAGCCATCCATCGAGCTTCTTTTTGTATCCAAGCTTATTTAAATTGTTCCAAACTCTTTTTTGCGCAATGTTTAGCTCCTAAATAATCGAAACTCTGTTTACACTTCGGAATCGACGATTTAAATTATTTGCTCGATATTTTCGACAACTGGTCTTCCCGAGAATGGTGCATCTTTGTCATCTAAATTACTGGATTTTATCATCTTTGCTGATAACCATCTTTATCACGTGCTCGAACAATACTGAGTCGATCAATCTCGAAACTGTTTCTTTAGTACGAAATTTAATCTTTCAAACACCTTATAGCGTAACCTGATCAACGCGACATACACATTACTAAATCCATCTGTTTAAAAAATAATGAAACTTCTTTTTGCTATATCTTATATCTACCATATTTAATATTGTTTATGCCAGCAGTAGTACCTTGACAAGTACGTCACTGAAAAAATTAGTTGCTATGGTATGACAAGTAGGGCTACAAACTTTGTCGAATTAAACTCCTTTTCATGCTTCAGATCTAAAAAAAAAAAATGGACGTGGAAGTTCCAGGAATAAAAAGAAGCCTGTATATAATATTATATATTAGGGTGGAGCGAAAAACACATTTTTTTTTTGTTTGCGCTTAGGGTAAAATTTGTAGGTTATATAAAAATAAATTTTTGGAAAAAAAAAATTTTTTGTTTTAACTCTTCACATTTATATAAAAATTACCGAATTCGACGGGTTTTGGCTCAAAATTTATTTTGACGCTTAAGGAAAGCACGTTGTCGTTTAAGACTTTTATTTAAAACTCTAATAATGATCACAAAAAATTTTTTTAAGTTGATAACTTTTAATTGGCCAGAAAGGGGATTCTCTACAGCTTCTAACTTTTTAACTCGAAATTTACTATAAAAGTGAAGCCGCCTCTAGATGTTAAAAAAAACAAATTTTTTTTTCAAAAATTTTACCCTCAGGCTAAGCAAAAGAATATAAAAAAAAATTTCGCTCCACTCTATTATACGTGTATGTATGTAAAAATCAAGTACACTGAAGTTTTGATTTGAGGAAAAAATGCTATTTCTCACAATTTTCTCGCTTCGGAATCTACAGATTTGCTTACGAAACTGATTTCCAAAGGTCAAAACGTTACGTGCTCCACAGTTAATTGGTTTCTTCCTTAAAATTTAATGCAATTAAGCACAACACAAACCATATGTTAATTAAGTCAAGCGACAACAACAACAACAAACCAATTATACAATACAATACCGTAGAGATTTGCTTGCACTTTTCCACATAAGTATCTTATATTATATAAGCCAATGTATGTAGGTATGTATGCATATATAACCTATGTATATATATGTAGATGGATGTGTGTGCACTTGTTTATTTACGCGTGTATGTGTGATCGCTCATAAAAGCGTATGAATATTGAAAAGTATCGTCGAATAACACATTTCAATCAGGCTGGCAATGCGCTTTTTTTAATTGAGGAAGCAACGCCGACGCCAACAACAACATCAAGCAGCGCGCAATAACAAATTCCCGACAACAGCAACAAAAACAATGACAAAAAAATGCGCCACAGCTGGTGCTGATGGAGGGTGCAATGAGCCATAAGCGCTCAATGACGATTAGCAGTCGTCACCGCAAGCGGTCGCAACGCCTTAGCTGCGGCATGCGGCAACTTGAGTGCCATCTTCACCAACAATAAACAACAATAAAAAAAAGCATTTTCCGCAACACCAACAATATTTTGCCATACTGCACTCATCGACACACGTTTGGTTATGTTGCTTGTGTTGCATGCAACATGCATCGTTAAAAAGCCGACAAATCCAAAGTGAAAACCACAAAAGTGGCAAATTCCACAGCAACGCGGCACAAAGCTGCAAAGTGGCCACATGTTTCGGTTGCGACGCACAACTGGTTGCTTGGTTGCTCGGCGGCTTGGACTGAAGTACACTGGCTCTTGTGTTCTTTCGCGAATGGTGGACTGCTTGTCTGCTTGCGCCTAGCTGGGAGGCATTAGCTTTTGTTGTTATTGTTTATATTGAAGCTGCGTGACGACTGTTACATATTGAAACATCTGTTGATGATCAAGCGTGCAAATGCAAACAACAACAACAACAACAAAAACACACAAACACAAAACGCAAAAGAGAAATCAAATATGAGCAATTGCAAAGGGGCGTGGCGCGGGATGCGCGCCGCAGAAGTGGCCGCAAGAAATCTCAAATACCACAAGTGGCATAAAATGCGCTCGTAAACACACTTGGGGGCCCACAGCGCGCCATTGATGGCTGCTAAATTAAATAACAACAAAAGAAATAAAGCAAAGATAAACAACAACAGCAACATTCGCTGTGATTTACCCAAATGGTAGCCAGTCTGTCGGAAAATCAAGCTGCGCGATCGCAGGCAACAACAACAATAAGCACTTCATCACTGTTGCTGGGCGCGCCGGCAAAAGCGCAAGTTTGCATTGCTTGAGTGGTGGTGCAGTCGCGCGGGCTAGCACTTTGAGCCGCCAAAGTCGTTTGCAAAACATAAGGAAGGAAGCGGCGCGCTCGTAAAGTGCCAACATTTGGTCGCTTCACAGCCGCAGCAGCCGCCGCCGAAGAAGATGAAGAAGAAAAAGAAGCATTCGCCTCCATCTGTGGTGTGCAGTGTGAATGCTGGCAACTCAATGGCTTGCACTGATGTGGTGCACACATATACACACACACTAATGTGCGTCTATGAGATATCTGCTCTGTTGACTGTTGGTGGCAGCTTGTAAGTGTTTGTGCTTGAAATTAATTGCAACGCTATGAATTGCTTTGGTTTTTTTTTCATGTTTTCGTGTTTTTTTTTTAATATTTTATTATTCCCGCATACTTCTCGCCATATGTTTTCGCTTAAACAGCGCACATTGTTACTAATGTTGCATTATGGCAAAGCATTGAAGTGACGAATATATAATACTATTGTCTTCGTGTATAACGGTGTACATAGATGTTTTCGCTTTTTATATTGTAACCGTATTTTTTAGTAACCGACTTGCTAGAAAACACGGTTGATAGAAAGTTTTCATCCATTTTAATCAATTAATGCAACGATAACTCAAATAAGCTCGAAAAGTCACAAATTGACGAACATTTGGTGATCAGATTCAAACCAAGGTAGGGCGTAGGGTTGATCCAAAAATCTCTTGGGCAGATTTTCGTTCTTTGTGTTACCGGTAAACTACGAAAAGTGTATCACGAGATCCTCATAGATCAACGAAGCGTTTGAAGCTTTCAAACCCACTCACTTTTCCTATAATAAAATCGTTTAAAAATATTATCTTCTTATCTAAATAGTCTATCACAATTGCAAAATCTTGAAAGAAGAGTTACGAAAGTTTGATTTTTATACTCAAAACTGACAAAAATCACTGAAAGTTCGTACAGAGCCTTGATCAAGGCACCTATCTTATACAGATCATCCAATAGCAGTGACTTTTGTCTCTTCCCAATAGGTTATCTATTAGTATTTTATTCCTGTATAGTAAAACGCTAGCAGACCTAGGTGTTGCACCCAAAACAATCACATTATGTTTGAAAAAAAAACAAAGTTCTGCTACAGTGGCGGCTTTTGTCAAAATCCAGCCAAATCGCGTTCGTAATTTTGTTTGAGTCGCGTATAGAAGCAGCCATTCCCGTGAATCTTAAAAAAACAGAAAAGTGCAATTTGGGACGGTAATTGGATTCCTGTTTTGTAAAGAAAAATTGCGCAGAAAATACAAAGAGCGCTTGTATGCTCTAGACAGTGACTCTTCCCCTTAGATGGCGAATGTCAAAAATTGGTTTAATGAGTTTCATTGTCAACGCATGTCGGTTTTTGACGTGATGTGTGGATAAAAAAAAGTCCGCAATCGCGTATTGGCAGACCGCCGACTACAGGTGCGAGGGGTAGCTGAGACTGTGGCCTTCACCCACCGAACATGCTGCAAGTAAACAAAGACTATGCCAACGGGCGGAAAGATCATGTGTGATATCCATAGACTAACTGGTGAAGGACAAATTTGGTCACAAGGCTTTACTACGCCGAACTATTGGGCTGATTCGACGCTGAATTGCAGAAAAACAGCACTATTTGGCAAAAACAAAACACTGGCTAACACCTCCGCCGCAGCCCCTTCAAATTGGATTGCATAGATATCTACTTTGCATACCTCCAGAAAACGTATTTTTCAGTTGGGTTAATGAAATTAGAGCATCGCTGGGTTAAGTGTATATACAGTTATAAAGTTAAAAAAGAATTAAGTTGTGAATAAAATCGCGATATTTCTAAAATTTTTCGTATTTCTTAAATATTTATCGAACCGTCCTCGTGACTATATTTTCTTTTCTATATACTATATTTTCTTCTTCATACACTAAGTCTTCTGCTATTCTCACTAGTTCTATTTTAGTCAAGAAATGCAAGTTGTGAATATGAATATTTCCCGACTAATTTGATCACTCACTGCAGGATAATTACATAATTACCCATTAAATATAAGCACTTTGTATGAGAGACTTAAATTAATTAACTTATTTAATTACAATTTCGCATACTAAAATAAGCTCTTAATAGCCTTTTAGAGCTCGTAGCGCGTCCACAGTTGCAGCGAATGTCATGCCAATTAAACCAACATTTAATATGAAAATTATGTAGAATATGTGGAATATATCAGATAGTCCAAGGCAAGCTGTTGCATGTCAATATTTTTATTAATATAGTTGCCATAAATACATGAAATTGCCTAAAAATTAAGTATGCTTGCAATATTCATAATTGTATGCGAAAAGTATCTATGAATAAATTAGCGACAGTGCGGCGACGGGCTATTTAAGTGTTGACGAGCACCTTTTCGGCCATCAATGCGAGAACCAGAACGATTCGGCATGCGACTCTTTTCGTTTTTTCACTTTTGGTTTTTGTGTCCTTTATTTCGCTCGATTCTACTGCTGCATCTCAATTTGATGTTCATAGCTATGCTTAACAACTTCATTAAAAACGGCAAAATTATGTGCGCTGTGTTGTTGTTGTTGTTGTTGCTGCTGACCCAATTTTACATGCGAGAAAAATGTGCCTGCGATATTCATAAACCTTATCGACGAAATCAACTTTATTGTCACCGACATGCTGGCGCAACCGGCCCAATGCAACGGCATTAATAACTATTACAACAACAATGCAACGAGTACGAAAAACAAAAAAGCACACAAAAAACGCAAAAGCGCAAATAAAAGCAAAAAATATACACCTTAACAGCATTAAGTTTATGGTCAAGCATAAATTGCTGGCGACGAGCAATTTGATCAGCAGCAGTTGCATCCAAGACTCGCATTCCCGTGTGCTTATATGCTCATTTGTATGGGCCTATAGCACTTCAACCAATTAAATAGATGCAGAAATATAAGCGATAATGTGCGATGGATTTAGTTGCTAGGCGGTTAGCAATGTCCCCCTTTTTTTCTGTGCTTATACAGGGTGTTTAAGGTGTTGTAGAAGTCGGGGTTTCTTGAATGAATTTGAATAGTTGATATAACAAATTTTGGATTTGCAAAGAAACTTTAGATCTTTTAAAAGCAGACTAAGAAACGTTTTTGGGAATACAGGGTGTTTAAATATTAATCGAATGAATGGAATAGTTGATATAGAAACTTGTGATTTGCATAGCCAGAAAGAACATTAACTTCAACTGCACCGAGGCTATAATACCCTTTACAGCTGCATTTCTTATGGCAATTATATGTATGTATGTATAACCAAATCTGAAAACGCTATCGGCCAAAGGTTTTTATCCAACGGAAAACGTTTTGCTGGTTCGTTCTGGTCACTTTGTTTTATATAAACTAACTTCAAGTCGAATTAAGGTTACTTAATAAAAGCAAAGATCTTTTATGAAAACATTTATCTTGATTTTGTTCGGTCAGTTTGCATGGCAGCTATATGCTATATATATCCGATCTGAACAAATTTTTTCTGAGATTGTAGTGTTGTTCTGTGCCAAATTTCGTGAGTATATATTGTCAAATAAAAAAGTTTTCCATACAAGGACTTTATTTTGATCGTAAAGTTTGTTAGACAGATACAGACAGACAAACATAGCTTCTTGGTGATAAAAGGACATGTGCCAAATCTGATTTGGTTGCCGACTTTATTGTTCGAAACCATTGCAAAGCTATACGCAAACTTGCTGATCATGGGTTAATTAAATTTTATTAACGGATTTAGAAAAACAAAAAAAAAGCAAATACAATAAATATTATAGAATTGCAATTCAGTAAGTGACACCATGTGGTCTTAAGTAGGCATATGTATATAAATTTGAATATAAATCTGAGTATGAACATGAATTTTTGTTAACTGTTACAAAACAAAAAAAATATTTTTTTTGCTTTCCGGCAACACCAACAAAACATCTAAGATGTCGGCCACAAAAATGTAATAGAAACGTCATCAAAAATCTTTAGTTTTCGAACCGAAGACCGAAGTAAAGAAATCATCGTTATTGGTGATTAAAAATGAGTCACTTACCAAAACGTCAGCCGGAAACGGTCGAAGTCGAAACTCGCTGAGTCGTCGCAAACGGTGGTCAAACCAGGTTTGACGTACCGGAAGTTTTTGCTATAAATTTGTGTGGATATGCGCTAAATTTGGTAGGATTTGCTTAGAACTATGTACTATGAGCGCCTTCCGTATAACCAAACTCTTAATTCGGACCTGTACTGTCATCAATTGGACCATCTGAAGGAAGCAATCGCCAAGAAGTAGCCAGCTTTGGCCAATTGAAAAGGAACTATATTCCTTTAGGACAACGTCAGGCCCCAGAAGTCCCAGGAGTTTAGCTGGTGGGTTCGTATGCACCTACCTTATAGTCCAGAACTGACAGCAAGAGATTACTACATGTTACTGTCTATGGTGAATGAGTTTGTTTTTGAAAAATTCACTTGTGAAAATCGGCTATTCCATTTTTGGCCGAGAGAACCGCGGGTTTCTATGAGAGTGGCATTATGAAATTCAGTTCAAAATGGCAACAAGTTATCGAACAAAAGAGTGCATACTTAACCTAAATCGGAACATTCTGACTATGCTACATTGAGGAGAGAGTTAAGAAGGCATCGGTCGCCTTATACTGCTGCAAAGGGGCTATAGGGAATAGGTGGGGACTCTCACCTAAGGTGGTGTTCTGGCTCTACGAAACCGTATTTAAGTCAATAATGTTGGCATAGCACCTGTGGACATTGCCGGTAGGTGCATTGCCGCGAAGTGTGCTCTAAGGCTCAGGAAAGCTGGGCTTATGAAGAGGTCCGAACAAGGACACTCCGAAATTCTTTCCTCCTTCAGCTGCATTCCGGAAAATATAGATCACTAAGTCACTGAGGCCACTCGAGGCGGCTCCTTCTTCTCTCATATTCCAACATTCCAACGAGGGACATGTGGATGGGAAGAAGCCGCTGAAGAGGCGCGGTGAGCTTTTTCACAGATGGATCGAGGCTAGGAGGGAAGGTTGGAGGGGGGGTTTTCTGCAAGGAGCTCTCCGTCAGTCTTAGCTTCAGGCTACCGGATCACTGTAGTGGTTTTCAGGCGGAAGTGGCTGCTATCAAGGTGGCATTAGAAGTACTGCTGCGTAGTGCAGTATCGTTTGTAGAAGTGAGCATCCACTCCGATAGTAGGGCGGCAATACTAGTTTGAGCGCGCGAACCGTGCACACACTTTTGTCGAACCTGAATACTTATCCGAAATAGATATTGGCCGTCTTAACTTTTGATCCAGATTATAGGAGTTTTCTAGGTATCACAACGGATCAGCGTCTTAAGCTGTCCAAGTGGGATCCTTTTTGGGATCGACCTCCTAACCTAACCTAACCTAACTATGCTAATGTAAACTTCAATTTAAGGCAAAAATAATGGATTTCTTCTTACTGGACCTGTAATAAAGCTGAAACCCTATTTTGATAACCGTGAAGTTGGCTAAAAGTTGCTTAACTCAATTTCTTAAAATTTGTTGCGGAACATCGCCTTCCACAAACACCACAAATCCAAAACGATTCCACTTATTGCCTACAACCCGAGTGCTAAATAGACACTATTTGTATAATTATTGCGTTCGGGGAGAGAAATGTATGTTAATATTATTAATTAAACATTAGCGCTTAATAAGTATTTGCTAAAGTGTGCCGAGCACGCATACGCAGGCGCTCTAATGGAGAGACAACCCCAGCGCTTTGTTTGCGGCTGCGACTCAAAGGCAAAATGTGGTGCGCAAAGAGCGTGACAACAACAACAAACAAGCACAAACAAAGCCACACTAAGTCAACAATATGTTGATGGTTAATAACGATGTATGCAACAGCGCGTGTTGCCGCGTGTAATTGTAATGGATAGGCGGAGTTGTTGCTTTACTTAAACGCTCTGCACCTGTGTCTCGGCATTTGTTCGAGTGCAAAGGCGCCAATTTTCATGTAACCCATATCTGTTAACCGCAAATTGTTGTAAGCTGCGTTTTAAATGCGGGCTTGCATACATACATACAAACATATATGTGCATTATAAAAATAATTATGACAGTATATATACAATATATATATTTAACTATATTTAAATATAAATATGTATGTGTGTGCTCGTGCATGCAATTGCTTGTGCCTCTCGCGTGCGCCACCTTAAATGCAACTAATTTCAACTCCACCTGTGCAAGCGTGCTCTGCAGCTAAAATAACACAAATGAAACAACAACAATATGCTAAACTTAACACCTTGGTATGTTGTTAATTTTTTTTATGACGTTTACGATAATGTTGCATGATAAGTTTCCGTTAGCATATGCTCACTTTATTATACATTTTATCCACAGATCTCTTTATTTAATCTGCAGCTGGATTGCATCTCAAGGCCAATCGATTATTGGTGAATTCAAAACTAAATTTACTAAATTACATGAAATTACTCGAATTCGAGATACCGAAGGGGTTTTCTTGTTAGAAGCTTCCCTAATTTAATCTATTAATATCTATTCAAAGCCTGGACTCCAAAAGGTTCTAATCCTCACGTAATGGCACAAACGTACTTAGTGTACCATATAAGTATTAGTTGTAAGAGGATTTTTCGATTCTGGGAGAAGCAAATGATAGCTTCCGCTACACAGACCCGACAGTTTATCCTGCTTTAAATAAAATATATACTGAATAACTAAAAAAAAAGTATTGGTCTAATATTTCTCGGAGGACTTGAAGTGGGTACTAACGGGAATATTTTCTAAAAACATTAACTAAAAGTATATAAATTTTCAAAAATTCAGGAACATTATAAATATACAAATAAATTCTGAATTTTTAATTTTTTTGACCTCAGCGATATTTGTCAATTTTTTTTATTATCACTGACAAGATAAGTTGTTCAAGGTATAATATTTGATATTTTATCGCTAAAACAAGCATATATTTGAAGAAGTTACTGGATAGTTTAATTCCTTTAACTGACTCTGAATTCTATAGACTTCCAAATGTGTCTTGCACAATCGAACTTTTGGGCTTCGAGCTTCGTCGCAGATGGTATTATTCCTCAAGGATCCTTCTTTGTTGCCAAATTTTCTGTCCACCCATGTCTTTGAGTACCACGAACTCTAAAATGATTAACGACGGCCGATGCGATTCTTTGTGGATAATGTTTACATAACTTTATTAGAGTTTTGTTCGGGCTACTCTTCCTAATACTGCTCTGTGATAGGCGCTTTGATATTATTCGACACAAAAAGCGAAGCGTATTTCTTAAACCAATCATAGATGACTGCTAAGTCTTACAAGCAGCGTTTTCATGGTTGAAATGCAATTCTTTAAGATCCAATAGCTATGAAAGAATAACCATTATTAGAAGATCTTATTATTTGCGCTCCAAATCAAAATCGACATTATGAGAACCTGTGAGCACGATTTTACTTTTAACTCTCTCTCTTTCTTTCTCTCTTTCTCTCTCTCTCTTAAGTAACTTACTTTTGCCTCTCTTACTTCCTCACAAAGGAGGTGGAGGATTAATCACAAGCTTTTATAATATATTTACTGAACTTTCAGTATCTGAAAATATTATTAGGGGAATTTCAAACGAAGATTAATGTCATCTAATAAAATATCCAACTCTCTATTTTCGCAAAATGTTAAAATTGAGATTCATTTTGTTCTTCACACAAAAAAAAAATTTTTTCCATGAAAATTTTAGCGTGTCTCAGCTGGAGCAAACGCTAGTTCTTCACTAATGCTAATGGCACACACAGTCACCGACATTCCTCCCTTCCGTACTTACCGCCCGTATCAAACCAAATTTGTCAAAAGTTATGCCCGTAGTTGCAACTCAGAAATCAGTTGTTCTCTGTTGTTTGTATTTCACCAATGTTATCGTTGTAAAAGCTCAAAACTAAAATCCAATTACAATATTAAAAATAGTTTACCTTTTTATAAATAAGTGTATTCGACTGTGGTTTTAAGTTATTTTATGAATATTTCAAATATATTCAAGTTCATTTTTTCATGACTACAAAATATCGAGATTGGCAACCCGGCGTTGCAACGGATTGCTTTCTTACTCAGCTCACTCGTGTCTACGGAAAAAATCCAATTTTCGCGGATATTCTACCGTATGGTCTGTTGAAGTGGACGGTAGAAGCGGTGGTGACTGTTCATTTACATTGCGGTCCCATAATATAGGTCGTATCAGCTGATTCGTTCCACGGTTTTGCGTCGGTGACTGTTTGTGCCATAAAGAGTGATTCTCTTAAGTTCAAAAATACACTCACATATTCAATATTAAACTAAGATATACTTTCATGCATTTCCCACTTATTCTCTTCATGTAAAACTAATAATCTAAAATATCTCAGAAAAAAATTATTTACAATTTTTTTATTCCAAAAATACCACAAAATTGCATCGTAATTTATTACCTACAAATAAGATTTCAATTAAAAATTACATTAAATACATCAACGCCAATGAAGCGGCATGTCAAATGTCAGGCAGCAATGATGAAGAACACCAGGTGACCGTCACTGGCACGGAACAGTTGTGCGCAAAGCACACACCACCCGCACATGCTGCAACCACTTTATTTTTATGGGCCATTAGTTTTAGGCGTCCCTAAAAAAAATGTAGAAGCAGCGTGCAACGGCTGTTGGAGCAGAAGCCACAAAGCATAAAATAAAAGCTAAAATCAAACACGAAATGTGGCATCAGAAATTGAATGTTGCACCACACGCCTCATTGCACGTGAGCTTGTGGGTTTGTGGCAAATGTTCGTCCAATAAAAGTTCGTTTTATTTAATTAGAATATAGATCGGTGAAAGAATTTACACAGTGAACATATAAGTATATATGTATGTATACGGTATAGTGTTAAATATATTGGGGAGTGCTTCAACTAAACGTTTCTCTATTTTATTTTCTGAAAATCTGCAACTTGATTTTTTGTGGCTTTCTCTGGTTTGGTTGAACGTTTTTCTAAAAGTAATATATTATTTTTATCGAAGAAAACAAAGTTTGACCAAATCTGATATCTCAAAACAACACGTTAAGCCATAAAAGAAACAAGCATAGTGCGGAAGATATCAGCGTTACGAGCCGGATTCGAAAGGCGAAATCTTCGAACGAAATTCGTCGTATGCAGTTGAAACGTGACTATGAATATTTTTGAGCATTTTCCGTAAATTCTAATCTTTAATAAATTCTAGACAAAGGTATGGAAAAAAGTTCTCGAACGAAAAAAACAGCAATGCTTCATATTCAGAAATAATAAAATATAATAATTCTTGATTCAGAGCTACTCAGAGAAATAATTCGCATGATCGAGCTCTTATAATTTGACCAATATCTAGGCAAAGTTCCTGCTATCGTGAGTTGCATTAGTGGATCTGCACCTTCTTTCTCACCAATAGCGATAATTTTTTTTGCTTCAAGCCTTTTTAAGTACGATAATCTGGTCTATCAAATAATCGTTATCTTAACACGAATTTTTGTACAAACAAACCTCTACTAACCGATATATTTTGGTTGCTCTGAATTGTGCTTCATCTTTGTTATATTCGGATGGATGACTAACTCGATCATAGTTTTGAAACAGTTTGAGAAGCATGATTTTTGAAGCATGAAGATTCCTTACTTGTATACAGTTTTATTACCCTAAACAGGGTATATTCAGTTTATCGCCAGAATTGTAACACCCAGAAAGAAACTTCGGTGGCCCCATAAAATTTATATACGTACAAGTATAAATGGTCAGTGTGACGAGCTGAGTCGATTTAGGCATGTCGGTATGTCTATCCCTCAGTTATGGAGATATCGATCTGAAATTTCGCACACGCTTATTCGCTTCAAAAAGCTTTTCATTTGTCGTAACTGCAGTTATTAGACCACTATAGCATATAGCTGCCATTCAAACTGGTCGATCAAAATCAACATAAAGATCTGTTTATACCCTTTTGAGCTATAAGAAATACACCTGTGAAGGGGTTTATAACTTCACTGCAGTATCTTAACTGACAATAACAGGGTTGCATTGCAAATTGATAGGCGGGATATTTAAAAAGTGCTTAGCTTGTTACTAAATTTTTGCTTGATCCTACAATATGAAAAAGTAGATACTAAAAAAGTCAATGAAATTTCACGACCTTTTAAAAAATCAACGCTGTAAAAATTTTTTTGAATAATCCGACCAATACCATAACTTTTGAGTGCATGCGAAAACCAAAATTGACTTACGCATAAGTGGGTTGCAATCAGCTGCAAGTTATTTGCGATTTTTTTGCCATTTAAGCGAATTTTGAATTTTTGCGTCTGATCAGCGCCAGTACAGGCCAAATATAGAGTATTACACCTACACACACACACACACACTTGCAAGCATATTTTGCGTCCAAATGTTTATGGTCGCCGAAAGTGATCCACATATGTCAAAGCATTTGCCGGAAATGCATGCAAATTGCCTGCTGCCACATACCACGTGCCAAAAGGCACTACTAATGGCGCGCTTACACGCACACACACATATACAAGTTGTATACGTGTATATACTGTATGTTTGTATATATATTTATTTAGCGCTTTTGAAACTTCACATTTGGCTCACTTTAGCTCACTTTGGCTTGTTGGCATATTTGATGAGTTCATTCGTTGAAACGACCCGCCGCGGATGCTTGCAATGTTGCACCACATATACCCCGCAGCATCGAACACAATTCCCGTGAGCATGACCAGCCAAGTGCCGCGCGCTTTTGCCATGCTTTTGTATTGACAAATACACCCGCACAAATGACTACATCTCCCTCATTAGTCCACATACATATATCCATACCGACATGCAATGCTTATATGTGTGATTGTGTGTATGTGTGTGCGCACATTTGTTAGCCAACCAAGCATCCAACCGCATTTGTCACAGCCATCAGGCGGCATGGAAAAGCGCCGCGCGTTGTCGCGTCGCGTCGCGGTGGCGTTTGGTGGTTTAGCGTTTAACATTGGTTGGCCGGTTGGCGTTTTGGCGGTTGATTAGATTAATGTGCAATGTGTTTAGCCATTTAGGTGCTTAGTTGTGCGCGCATGTTGCCACCGTTGGCATGACTGTGGTTGTTGCCAATGACGTTCGTCCTCTCGCGGCTAATATGCTAATATGTTTGTTTGTGTATGTATGTGCTTGTTGTACATATTTGGCTACTTATGTATGTGTGTGTGTTGCTTTATTGGCATGTGTACTTAATGCGTGTTTTTCTTGTTGTCATTCCATCACCGGATGTTTGCACCAAATTAGAAGATTTAATTAAAAGTGGAATAACATCGACAAATGTTCTGTTGCTTACGACCATTTATATGCCTACAAACAAAAATATACTCGTATATACATATGTTTGTATAGATAAGTTTGTTTCTGTTTCTTTGGACTTTTGATTTCAGTTTCTATGAGTTTCTGCCCAGTTTTGGTGACACATTCATGTGTCAAATGTCTAATCATGTATATAAGTTTATTTTTTAATATTATTTAAGGGGTTACATGGTTTTCATCGACCAAAAAACAGGCTATTTTCAATAATTTTTTTTTTCATATAAAAATCAAAATATTTTATTCAAACTTTTTTATTATTCCAGAGATACTAATTTTACAGAGATTTTGTGAAATTTTCAAAGAAAAATGTTCAAAACTTGATTATTAGACGTCATTCGTCGTCGGCAGTCCTTCGGAAAAAAGATACCTGCGCATTGACAGCAGAACTTCTACAGAATCATACGATAAAAAAGAAAAAAATACGTGTTCTAATTAAGACCATAAACTAAATATTGGACAAAGCAAAACAGCAAAAAGTGAAAATTATATTTTTGGCAGACGTTTTTACAAAAAATGCAAATGTTGGTGACAATTTGTCGAGGTTGTTTTGTTTTTTTAATAGTTACAATATATTTGAAAAAAAAATCCTTCGTTCAAGACCTTGTAAATTATCTTGACAGCCGACTTTGTAAGCACAGTTTCAACAAAAACGAGTGTAAAGTTTTAAGTGACTGTATAGCTGACCACGAGTTCGCAATTTTTCAAGGTTGTAGCTCCAAAACTATTACTCGAATCAAATTGAGCATTTAGAACAATATTCTAGAGATGTTATAGAATTAAATAAGATAATATTAAAAAAAACTATTTTTTTGAAGCCGTGAAACCCATGTAAACCCTTAAGGGAAAGTGAGTCGACACTGCCAAGATGTTTTTCACTATCATACAATATGGTTTAGGAATTGATTTTTTCTGACCAACTTTTTAATTTATTATGAAGTAAAAAATTAATTATTTCTGAAACAAGTTTAGAATTGTATTGTAATGGAATCCTTAATGCCCAAAATCGCGCCATGCATTAACCATAAACTTATAGAAAGGATCTCATAAAATTAGAAACATTAAAACAATAGCCTACCCATTTGATATCAAAAAATAGTGTCAGAAGACAGAAGATTTCTTGCGTACGATACTGAAAAAAGTTGTAGAAAATTGTCCGACCACCCAACACTATCTTTTGAAAACCTAAGTAGTAGTCCTAGAATATGAAAATATGATATTTGTGAATTTTATAGCAATGTTCGAATCTTCTCTGAAATAATATTATATATGATATTCTACACAAATAACTGAACTCTCTCAATCTCTAATGTAATATAGTATAATATAAGAACAATTCAGAAATGTCCCCAGTTTTTTTTTTAATATTCTCAACCACCATCCAGACTCTTCCACTAAACACTATCGAACTGTGAAACTGCTAGACTCTTTTGGCGAAATTTTCACCCAAGAACACTGATGTGAGCCCGCTGTGTTAGCAATGCTTTACCCACGGGATTAAATTCTAATAATTTACATTGTAAAAATATAGGTTATCGGCGTCAAATATTTTTCGAATTGTTTTACGAACTCTTAGCATTGTTTGCAAGCAAAAGCGGCTGCTTATGGTCAATTAGTTGACAAAACACATTTCTTGTATTCTCTATCCCACTGCAAATACCCAGTTTGCAAACCGATAGAAGTGGATCTCTGAAGCTTCACTTAATATTATCGGCATAGTAAAAAGCTACGTTCGTGTATTTTGCCGTTTGGCTCTAATATCAAAACCGCTAAAGAAACATAGACATACAATATTTGGCTTTTTACTTGTTAGAAAATTTGCAGTTTTACCAAAAAGTTGAAAAGTATATACGCTGGAATGACCTTGTAAAAAAGTCAATATCGTAGAATTATGCAATATCGTAGAATATTACTGAATATTTGATATTTAATTTTAAAATATTTCGTGGTATTTTTTGTCTAATTGCATAAAAAGAATTATGGCCTTCTTTCATAAAACTCTGTAATCTATTGGTATTTGTAATTTTTTTTGCATTAAAAAATTTCATATATTCGAACATACACGCATATAGTATAGTGTTTCCAGAAAAATGCCAAGGCCATCTTTATATGGTTTACTTCAGTTCTTTAAAGTAAATGCTCACTCGCAGCATAATTTTTAAGTTTAGTTTTCGAATTTTTGAAATTTTCTACGAATTTTTTTATGTAATATTTCCATGGCATTTATGAGAACATCAAAGAATGGATTTTTTTTTTTTGAGCTTTGTATTTTTATAGTATCTAATTAATTAGATATATTATAGACTACAATTTACTATTCGTAGACTAAAAGCAGGGTCACTCTTGAATTGTAGACATATTACATTATATATGATTTTAGTAACAAACTTAATATTTTGACAGATCTTTTGCTTTAATTTTTTCGCGAAATGCTCCTGCATCATATTAGCTTGACCCTTGAACTTCCATATTTTATTATAATACATTTTTACTAACTCCTTACAAAAATGGGGATAAACATATATTGCTCTTGTATTCTAACATATCTATTAAGAAACCTGCTACATTTTCCGGTAACCTCCGAGATTTCTTCGCTGTGCTAGCATTTCACTGACCTTTCTTTCGATCCTTCAACTTCACACACTCTCACTCACTCGTGGCACTGCTGTTAATTGCAATGTGTTGCCCTTGAACTGTTAAAATTTCGGAATTATGTTGGCATTTGCCACATTTCAACAAAGACTTCATAGTTTATCTTTCGCGCTATAAACAAAAGCATAAAAATCAAATTGCCAGACAACATCAAAACTAACACTAAAATAGCGCTAACACATACATACAAATCGTGTTTATGTATGCCTGTGTGTGTGTGTGTGTATGTGCATGCAACAGATACATATTGTAATTAACTACATAGTATACACTTGGAGCATAAATTTTATAATTTCATCAACGACATCCGCCATCCGGCTGACAATCACACTCGAACTCTCGAACACTTGGAAGACTTGAGCACCCGACAAACCGCGAGTGACAGCGGATTTTGTGCTCAATATGCATATACTCGTACTATATACATTAGTATATGTGTGTGTGTTGCATGTATTAAATCGGAAGTTGCCACAGACGACTTGTCATTGCGATCTGGTGTCGCTTATAGCCTTTGAGGCCCGAGTATATGGCGTTGCTTAGTGCTGCGCGGTCTTGATTTTTGTAACTTTGTTTATACGAATATGTATTTGTGTGTGTCTATAGCGCCTGCATGTGCCGTGATTGCCTTGTGAATCATAAAAATCCATACAAAGTACAGCGAATGTGTTGCAAGTGGAAATCTTTAATTTTAGAGACAAATGGCGTGCAACTCGTAATTTGCTGGTGTTTGTGTCTTTGCTTTTCATTTATAACTTTCGTTTCTTTTTTCTTTTACTTTTTCTTTCAATTTTTTTATTTTTTAATTTTTTTATTTTTAGCATTTTAAACATTTTGGTGTTAATTTTGTTTTGGTTTTTGTTTTGAAAATTTGTATGTATCAAGTGTTGCACGTCAATGACACGAGTGCCAGCCGCGGCAAATCTCAGCGTGTGATAATTTCAAAGGAGTTACGGCTTACAAACAAAACAACAAGCAACAATGCACGTCTATATTTGTATATATGTATTTACATACATACATACATACATACATATGTATGTGTAGAACACTTTTTACAACAACAATATAGTATATGCATTTTCTTATACAAACTCAAAGCGTACAATTTGCCTATACATATATACATACACACACAAATTTACATACACACGTATAGCGTTTTTGTCCCATTGCCATGTGCGCTTCTTCGATTTTTACCGCAAAGTGCGCCGGTGGCCATGTGCGCTCGCTTATTTCGCGGGATATACGCTGTAATTCATACAAATTGTTTCCGGTTTACCAGTGGAAGTAGACTATAAATATCCTCGTAGCTGTTGCTGTGAAGGTAGAAGCGAATAGCAGACAAGGAAGAAGATATACTCTCATAAAGGCATATTCATTGAAATAAAACATAATCTCAATTGAAAAAAGTACCAAAAACATTTTAGTGACCCTTTAGTTTCGAGCAGCAGCCATGCCTTTCGTTTTCTATAAATAATTATATTTTAGTTAACATTTTTAATTTATAAACTTATTAAGAAAATATTTGCACTTTAATTTTTGCAAGTAATTTGTCATTTGAGCCATTCACATTGGTAAAACTCGTATACAATCTATAATACAAAACTAGGTAGTATCGAAAAAAGCGTTTGCACCAATTCGGCGAAATATCCACATACTCTGCATCCCTGTATCGAGTTCATCTAATTAACTTTATTGCAGCGCGCAGAAATAGTGGGCAGTGTAATGGCGAATCGAAGACGTCTAGTTTACACGAATTGTACTAAATATAATATTATGTTTCCCTAAGTTGTTAGTTTTTCTCTCACATGAGCATACATAGATGGTAGCGTAGAAAAATATGAGGGGGGTTCTTAAATCAACTTGAGCCTCCAACCTATATAATAACAAATTTCAATCCAATAAATTAGAATTTGCTTAAAGATTACCGAAATACTTACTTTAACACTAGAAAGCACCAAAACCATTGGCAGATCAATTTTTCCGAATCATTATCCGATGTGTACCGCAAGCCCTTAGTATTTTAAATCATTGTTTTTGTGTTTAAATCTGCAGATACGTGCAAAATAAAAGTGTTATTGAAATATACCCATAACCCACAAATTATAAATAAACAGTTTAATTATATACTCTCTCTACATATATCGTTTTTTTTTAAACCTTTGAAGCTTCCGAAACCATAATTCTCTTTTAGAAAAATGTTTAAATTTTATGATATCATTGTCTTTTATATATTGTAATTATATTCACAAAATATTTAATTTTGTCTAATATTTCATCTAAAATACATACATCTGTTATATGTATTATATATGTATACTATATGTACATATGTATGTATATATAAAGAAATTTTCAAAACCCTTCAATTCATAGGATAATTGTTTTCGAATTTACGATGGCATCTGTTTAATAACTGCCGTCAACATGAATATCGTCAACAACAAACAACAGCAATCTTCCTCCTCACGAACATATTGCTGACATTTAAAATACCTATATGTGCATATATAAATACGGGGAGGGTTTGATAAGTACCCAAAAAAAAACAAATTAAAAAAATAGTGATCCGTCTAAATACGTTTTTGGAGACCTACAAAGTAAGCTTACGTGGTGGCGATAATCTCCTCATTTAACAAAAAATTTTTTCCGGCCGCGTGATTTTTTCAAGTTTGACAACAAAAATAAGACACAGAAGGAAATGTCGGAGATCCCTTAAAGTATATATACGACGAGCTGAATCGATTTAGCCATGTCCGTGTCCGTCTGTATATATTATATATATGTACGTTAACTAGTCTATCAATTTCTGAGATATCGGTCTGAAATTTTTCATACGTACTTTTCTCCCCAAAAACAGATTATTGTCCAAAGCGTCGCTACAATCTCCGAACGAATACATGTCGGACCACTATAGCATATAGTGGCCGTTTAAACTGACTGATGAAACTTATGATAAAGATCTTCATAAAATATGCTTTTTCCTTATTAGGTAACCATAATTCGGCTTGGAGCTTGTTCATATCAAACAACGTAGCTAGAACTAGCAAAATATTTTCCGTTGCGATTCTTGGTAGATCTATTTATACTTAAGTAGTAAGTTTCTTTTTCTGCAGTGGAGAGCGCGCTGGTAAAATTAAGTACTTGTCGGACTGCCCTCGTACATATATGTATGTAAATACATTTCGCTGTCAAATTCTTATTGTTGTTGCGTTTGCTTAAATGTACAAAAGATAAGTACATTAATTAATTTCAACATTTATGAGGATTAAATTGCCATTTAAAAAGCTGCAAAAATGCCGGCGAAAGTCAACGCAGCGCAATAAAACGCAATGCGATCAAATAAATTTCCAACATTAACTTCATAATTTAGCATTATTGTTATATACCCTACACTGCATACTAATGTGTGTGTGTGTGTTGTTGTTGTTTTACACGACATTTATGGGCTTGTCAACAGTCATTATTTTGATTTAAATTTTCACATAGCAAAATAAATTCATTGCCTGTCTGGCAAATTGTCACAATGGCACAGCAATGCGAAAAAAATTCAAAAATGCACACCAGAGGAAATCGAAAAGAAAATACCAGTATTTGTATTGGTATATTGCGTTATTGAAATACAAAAGGGGAGACGCGCACACCTTGCGTTAATCGGTGGCAAACACCTTGGCGCACACGTGAAGAAAGCGCAGCATAAATAAAGTCGAGAGGGACAGCCAATTGGCCCCACGACAGTCACAACTCACTGTTGTCTCAGCGATGGTCCAGCAAAGGACGCGCCAAGTGTTGGTCAGCGCTTGCCCAACCAAACAAGCAGTCCGTCTGCATCAGTCGTTGGTGGACTGTCTCTCTTGTGACAAATTATGATGTGCTGTTGATAATAAAATCATATTTTTGCAAGAGCCACTGTCAGTTGAGCAACAAACAATTGCTGAGCGAGGGAGCGCTGTTATATATATATACATTTATATATATATACTTGTATATGGTATGTGTATGTGCTCCACTCAAATTGTTTATGTGCTTTTTGAACCGGGTTCACTGTAATTGGCCATTTACATGGCAGGCGGGGCGCGATCCCGAGGTCAAGTGAACATAAATTTTGCTTGAAATTTTTTTTTGCAATTCTTTCGCGGATTTTTGTTGTTTTTTCTCAATTTTTTTTATAAAATTTCAGTTCATATTTTCTCCTGCATATAATTCCCGTTGGGATTTGAGAGACTAAAATGGCTTAATGAATATTTTGCTATGGATTTGTTGACAATGATGAATACTTGTGCGGTGAGCTATAAAACTGATTTACATGCGTGGTGTCAGAAGCAAGGTTGAGCTGATGAGGCCGGTAGATGTTGGAAAATAAAAAAATATATATTTTCTTTGTAGCATTCCATTTCTTCGCAGACAGCTATTGCTATTGCATCAGTGTGTTCTTAACCTTATTTCATATGCAGTTCTATTAAATACTATGTGGCAGCTCACAATAAGACTGTACAGCACTTGTCTGGATATTGGCCAAACCAATTTTTTTCGGGAGATAAGTATATAAATATATTATAAGTAAAAAAAAGTAATTTCTCAGTTTTTCGCAGTTAGCTTCAAATGTCGAAATATTTGACTTTGAATTTGAAATTGTGGCATATTCAAATCATATTTATTAAATATAGTATGCAAGATCCGAAAAAAAATTTTTTCAAAACAATTCCTTTTTTAATTTTTAATTATATGCTTTGGAATAAAATGTTTCATTTTTATTTTTTAGTCCGGTAGATGGTCGATCCGGTATGTGGAAGACATTTTTTTGTTTAATCCGGTATGTGGGATTAAAAATTTTATTTTTTTCAATCCGATATGTGGGCTTATTTTTTTTTCTTTTTTTTAAACCCGTATTTGGGATTACAGAATAAAAAAAATGTATTTCAAATGCTAATTCAATTATTTTTTAATGCATTATTTGCAACCCTGCATCCAAGCCAATAAAACGCAATAAGTTGTTGTTCGACAGGTTGTCCCAAATTTTCTTATTTCCCAACAAGTTTAGAACAAGCTAAACAAACTCGCTACCTTTTTCTTTTTTTTTTATCTCAGCGGTAATGTCCGTGAAAAATTTTATCTTTTATCATTTCTGCTCTCAGGCTTAGAATTTTTTTTGTTTGTGATAAATTAAGAAAACAATTTCACAATTCACAGTTCCATTTCTTACTATTATTCCATCACCAAAAGTTCGTTCTGATCAGGTGATGTACCAATAGCGCCTTCGGTAATCAAAACACACGAAGCAGTTACTATTTTTTATATGGAAGCAAGCCTGGAGCGTTGTACTGGATTAGTCCTATTCGAAACACGACTAATTTGTTTTGGCTTTAAGCCCGAAATGTACCACATCGCTCACGTTTGGGAAGTGCTATGAAAATATGCGCATAGAACGTGAAATTAAAACGTTGTACCATTTTTTAAACATAATCTATGTCAAAATCTCAAACACATGAGTCTACTTTGACAGCTGATTTGAAAGACCTATACCTAGGTAGGCTATTGTAAACCTCAAAAAACTATTCAGTATTTTATTTTTTGAAGTCAAGGACAATTTAATGAATAGTTTAATGATTGGTACAAGTCTTCTCTTTTCTGAACTACTACATTTTCTGGAAGAAAATTGTAGTTAAGTGTATATTTTTTTGACTGCAGGCAAGTCAAGGTATAGATTAGAGCAAATGCTATCATAAATAAGCGTTATCCTTCTTGAACTGTCATAATTCAGTTTTATTACTGGAAAAAAGAAATTATTAACAAAAATTTAATAATCGATTATCCTAACGATACCATCACATGCACAAACAAACACAAACGCAACTTGTCTGCTGTAAGCGATGCAGTAATTGATCAAAAATGCCAAGCAGTTGGCAGTTGGTAGAAGTTGCAGCGGTTATTTATGCACCTATGTGGCCAAGTATAACAGTATATCAGCTAAAGTATGCATATAATTTATATACATACATACGAGTACATTGCTAAATACGTGCATTTGTCGATTGTGACAGCAAATGTTGCAACTGCAATTCGACAGCACTTACAACTTACAATTACAATATATAAATATTCCAAAAGTCAGGCCGCTACCGCACCGCGTACACGAAAGCACGCAGCGAAACCAGCACAAAGCGCATGCGCATATCAATTTGGTGCGTTTAATGATGCGCTGCCCAAAGGGGAACACGGAAATGCAACGCGCTCGCATTCTACCGAAAACAGATGTACAACTAAATGTATATGTTGCAAGTGCGCTGGCAAGTTTTTGTGCATTGGCGTAACAAGAATTATGTTGAAAAGCGCCTGCGCAACCGTGGGATACATTTCAATTAAACACGCCCGCAAAAACAAACCAAAAAACAGGTGACCACAAAGGCGGCGGCAAGTGTCAGTAGATAAGGGTAAATTCGCTGCCACATACGTTGCAGAGGGTGCCAGTACTCGTTTGTGGCATACAGATGTTTTTTATATGATTAAAAGAGCAAATGATGAAAATGGCTTTTGGCGCAAGCAGTTTGCCATGAGTTCATCATCATCATCATCATCACCATGTTGCTTGCAAGTGCAAAAAGCGCGCGCATATGGATTGCCAACGCCAAGCAGCACGGCGGCATTCAAATGCCACTGAAGAGCGCTTTTGTATATTTATAGGGTAACTTTGACAGCCGTTGGGGCGATTTTTTGCTGCCACTGCACTTAATTTGGCGGCTACTGTATGTGGTTGCATTTATTTATTTTTTCGGGCATGCTTAGCTGCAAGAGGGTAGACTTAAAGTTCACTCTTTTTATTCATGTTTTTATTCCCTGAACAGGGTACATTAAATTTACCACGAAATTTGTAATACCCAGAAGAAAACATCGGAGACCCTATAAAATATATGATAAGCATCGGAGACCCTATAAAATATATGATAAGCTGAGTCATATGTACGCGAACTAATCGCTCAATTTTTAAGATATCGATTAGAAACTGCGCACACGTCCTTTTGACCTCCAGAATATGCTCATTTGTCGGAAGCGCCGATATCGGACCACTATAGCATATAGCTGCCATACAAACTGATCAAGTTAAAGAACCTTTTATGCTATAAGAAACGCACCTGTGAAGGGTATTATGGCTTGGATACAATCGAGGTTAACATTATTTTTTTGTGTTTTATAATTTTTCCGAATTCCTCAGTTGCTTAATTCTTCCTGTTTCGGCAAAAAATTCATGCATATTCACACTTATATGTATATATGTGTAAGTGTATTTGCGAGCAATTCCATTTGGCAGCCGCCACGTAATAAATGCAATTTATGACGACCGCCTCAAGCTGCATGCAACGGCAAGTGGCATGGTTATCAATATACAAAGTAAAAACAAAAAAACAAAAAACAGAAAATTAAAGCAAAAATAAAAGACGCTAAAAATGTGCAAAATTTGGGCAAACCAATGACGCGCCTGCGCGCCGCTTAATATGCAGTCGTGTCCCGAGTCAAGCTCATTGACTCATTCACGCATCATTCATGCGCGGCGACAACCGAATTTTCAGACAGCCAAGAATCGGCAAATCGACCGACCGGCCGGCTGTTGGCACAAGCTGCGCGCTTCGCCGCTCGGTCCGTATTAAAATTGTTTATGGTTTTAATTAAAAACCACTTCGGCAACTGCATCAATCTGCTGTTGCAACATCCTTCGCTGGAAACAGCCGCTACCGCCGACTCCTTTTGGCTGGCGCATAAATGCTTAGGTCCACGCATATTTTTAGTTATTTTTTTTTTTTTCTTTCGGGTGCCGTGTGTTGAGTTTTGTTTTATTTATTTGGTCTGCCTTTTTTGGTCAAATTATTGCTGTGATAAATTTTTATGCAAATTTCATGCAATGGAGCCACATTTCTACACACACACACACACGCATTCGCATACAAAGAAGTAGTGGTTGCAGCCACATTCCGGCACCGAGGCGCATCTAAGTGACCGTTTAAATATTTATTAATGTATGCATTAATTTGTATTTTTTTATAAGTGCCATTTTCCGGTCACTCTTCTTCGCTTCGGCAGGTGCATTTTTTGGGCGAAACCTTAATCGGTTCATTGACGAACTCACATTTCAATTTATGCCATGAATAATTATAATTAATGTGCAGTAATTTTTTTAATTTATATATATACATATATATTTACTTATATATAGCTGAAATTCTAGAAATAATGTAAAAGTTAGTAATTCGCAATTTATGATCATTTTCGTAAAAGATTGCGGATGACAATTTCTTAAAGTAAAAAAAAATATGAAACTTTACAGAAGCTTTATGTTTAAGGCTTTTAACCTTGTAGTTTCAAATCATTGTATTGAGCTCTGAGTACAGAAAAAAGTCGATCCAATGCAATGCAATGAATTCGTTATTGATTGGGAGTGTAACTCATGCAATTTTACCACCGTTTTCATTAATTTGTAACACTGTGCTTCACTTTCTTCTTCTTCAATTGGGACTGATTTTTACAATTTGGTTCGTAAATATTAAAATAGTGCTATACCTACTTATATGTAAACCTATATAATAGTTGTTGATAGCTTTGCCCTTTTCACCGCAAAATATAGACGACAAACTCTGGATCTATTTCATCGAATGCAGTCCATGCCAATGACTCCTAATTTGACTCCGGAGAGACGCCATATACCCTTTTTTCGTTCAATGTCCAACCGAGACAAATATTTTAGTTTTTAAAATTTAATAGCCAGATTTTTATCAATTCGTTGTTTTTTTTTTCATTTCACAGAACGATATGTCCTACATGTCCCTTTTCCATATTTTTAGAGTGTGAGCTATCTCGATCAACCTCATTTTACGTGCATCAAAATTTATGTGTTTTTGTTCATAACTGTCTTTTTAGGACAAATATCGTATATCGCCACATATAGCAATTTTGCTACAGACTTATGAATGGTTGCTTCGCCTGGTTCAGAGCATGGACAACACTCATCAAATCACTTTTGGTATTAGCAGTATTTTTTTTTTTTTGTTTTGGATTTTTTTACAATTTTTAAATATTCTTTTTTATTATTTTTTAAATTTTTTTAAATTTATTATATTTTTTTATGGATATAAAATTTTTTTTTTTGTTATTTATAATTTTTTTTATGGTTATAAAATTTTTTTTTTTTTGTTATTTATAATTTTTTTTTATAACTTTTTATACTTTTGTTTATTTATTTTTTTTAATTTTTTTTTTATATTCTTATTTTTATTTTATACCTCAAAATTTTGAATTTCGCCTTAAACATTTTTTCATGTTTAAAATTTTTTTATACATTTTTTCACAATTTTTATTACTTCATTTATCAAAATTTTGAATTTTCTCATAAACTTTTTTTCATAATTTATCTTTTTCATACTTTTTGTACCATCAAAATTGCGCTTTTTTCCATTAACATATTTTTCAACGAATTGCTTTTAACTAAAAATGTTTCTAATCAAAATCCTTAACACATGCCATTATTTTCTAAAACTCTTTTTTCAATTACCAAAACTTACGCCACTCAAACTGTTGTAACTCACAACCAATTTGCCTACATCGGTTAAAATTATACACATGTCCTTTGAAGGGTGTGTTTTCAAATCTAAAGGCGCTCGCTCATAGAAATAATACACACTATTTCAGCAGCCTTAAGATTAAAATAGGGAAACTCAAATGCCCTAATTAATAAAAAAGAAATACAAACTCTTAACAAAAAATCCAGTTTGTGACAAATTTAAATTTTTTTAAATTTTCATATCTATTAAATAAATATTATTATGTAAATGGAGACTAAAAAATATTTCGGAATAAAAAATTTCAAATTTTTTTTCTGCAATTAAAAATTTGGAATTTTGAATAGATAATTGACAAATTAATTGTTTTTGTTCTAATTGTGACACTTTCATTTGTTGATTTTAACACATCCAATTCATTGTCAGGTGGCAAGCCAACACCAACACCAACACACAGAGTGGCCCTTCAAAGTTATGCACAATTAATTTTGTACCATCCCCTTATTTTAAATTGCTCCCAACTACTAATTCTCCTACCATTGCTTGTATATGAATGTATGTTTGTATGTATGTATGTATGTTTTTTTTTATTAATATGTTAAATAGTCACACGTTCGGCGACAAGTCTGTGGCGGGCATAAATTTTCCGCCATCTGACCTCAAAGCAACACATCACACGGCAATCACACGCCGCGACAAGCGCTGCGACCAGCGAAGCGAAGAATACCCACAGTTGTCTGTATGTGTGTGTGTGTAGATATATATGCATATGTTTGCTGTCTAAGAATTATATCGGCAATAAAAAATCTACAAGTGATACCAGTCTATATATGTTTATCTATATAGTATGTATGTATGTGGGTGTAAAGCGAACATCCGTTCATTACGGTAAGTGTGACGGCCTCCCATATGCATGCAGTCGCACATATAAGCCACCCTCACAAATTTATGTCGAACAAATGGCCCATTATCACACCTAGCCATTTCTCTTACAATTTAATTTGCTCATCAAAACGCGCATAAAAATCTAAACATTTAACATAAAATTCCAAAATGAAAAAAAAAATCATATCAGAAATGTGCCAAGTTATAAATTAAGTTGAGAATTTCAATTTTTGAAAATTTTTTAAAAATTCCCATATAACGCACAATCAATGGAAAATCTTAAAAAGTTGGAGACAGTGACAATGGCTAGTGAAAAATTTCGGCTAGGATTGATATTTGCATAAGTATATACGAATATACATATGTAGAAACTAGTGCACTACTACATATATTTGGTCATGTGCAGACGTACATATGAATATATATTTATACTTGTATATTTTTTTACACTGTTAGTCACCTTTTTTTAATTTGCACGACTAATTGCAAACTACTACGTTCTGTTCGTCGAAGTGTTCCTTTCTTTCCCCCAAAAAGTTTCGACTTTGTATGATTTTCTTGTAGTTTTACCGTTGGGTTCATTCCATTACATTACTAGAGTTTTTTTAAACCCGTCTTCTGAAATAACATAATTTCAACTAGAGTCTTCAGTAAGACAAGTGCTGTCGTTTTGGACTCAATTAGTTTTCTTTGCGAGTTGCGATTTTGAATGAATAACAATTGTAGTAACGGTAGAAATCATACTCAAATTTCGAGGAATGAGAAGAATAAAAATCCGTGTCCGTTTGAGTTACGAAAGACAGACTATCGCTGGAACAGTGGCTCGAAACAGTAAATAAAACGAAATTATAAAGAGCCTAAGTTTGGAAGGATTCAGGTATACATTCTTTAGAAGTGATATCAATTTAAGAACAGTAATAATTTTATACGTCTTTCTTATATAAACACTGTATGATTTTGGGCCAGAATAGTGGCAAGACATGTCTTCAAAAATTATACGTTTATGTACTATATTACGAGGTAATTGGCTCTCAGATTCAAACTTTTTTTTTTTTATAAGGATATAAAATATTCTCAGATCTTACATTTTCGGGGTACTAGAAAAAAGCAAAATCGATCTTTCTGTGTTCCCGACTTTGTAGTGTTCAGCTTTGAAAATAAATATAATATATTCCAAAGTCGAAAGTCGTCATGCCCACAATTGACCCACAAAGCTAGTATCAATGATTCAACCTTGCCTCTTTTGAATTTAGTAATACTCACCTATCGTAGAGAAATCTATATTAGTAGTTGACTAGTTTACTATAAGAAAAAACTTATATAAGCGAAGGTTGAGAAACACATTAAAACCTTAAAAAAATTATCGGTCGTATTTCAGGTGGCAATATCAAAACGTCCTGTGTGCGAAAAATTCTCATGACTTTTAGGGTTATTTGTCAAAATTTGACGAAAGCAGCTAGAAAAGCCACTAAGCACAGTCAAGTCTAAATGCACAAGCCCGTTCGGTGTTCTCAAGATGAAATGTTGTTTTCTGGACCTGGTACTGATAACAACAAAGCACTGAAGATGATTCCCACTTGTCTCACACATAACTAACAATTTTGAATATTCGAAAAACCGTTATTGCTATACGATCGACTATCTATCTATTTGTGGGACTATTGAGACTGTAGCAAAGTTCAGAGCATCCTTACGGCCTGAGAAACTCGAAAGGTGTGGGTAATTCTTTTCAACACGACTGCTATATATCTATGTATACATATATATATAAAATAAGTCAAAGTCACAAAAAGTCCACAAGAATAAATAGACGTTCTTCTTAATCGCATATGGTTTCAAAACAGCTACTTCCGAAGAGACTTACCTTATCAGCTGGGTATCGTTAGTTATAGCCATTATTATTGCTTGTGTATTTGACTTTTGCAATAAACAAATATGTTTTCGTAATGAAGAAAAATTTTAAAATTAAGATAGCGAGAAGAGAAAAACAATTGAATAAAAACTTTTGTGAGCAAGCGACATCTGCCGAAGAAAGCTTAATTTGTGAAACAGTTGTACGAGCCATTTAGCCGGTGACGAAATAATTTTATAATATTTTGAACATGTGTTTAATGTACATATGTACACACATATGTATGTATGTCTGTAGCTATGTACATGTCTACTAATTTCTTTCTTCATTCTACAAAAACTCAAAAATGCCGAAAAGAATTGCCACGAATTTCTCGACTAATTCAACCGCTTCCCCACGTCAACGCTAAATGTTAAGCCCAAACTATTAAGCGAACGCACATAAATTAAAAATGCCGCGCATACTTCTACTAATTTTCAAAAACATAAAACATTCTCAAAAATTAAAATATGTCTACAACAAAAACAAAGTAAAAGCTAAAAATAAAAATACACGAAAATAAAAATCACGAAGCGACGAAATAAAATCTCGCTGAAGTGGCTGTGACAGTTGTACAACAACAACTAAAACATTAGTTACAACAAAAAATGCTGAAATTAAAAAAAAATAATATTAAATACTTTTTTAAGCTAAAAAATTTTGCTTTCAACAAACTTGAGATCTAAAACAAGGCATAGGGAAAAGCATATTTTTTCCACGCCCAAAACGCCAGTAAAAAATTGCTTGAGTAAGAAAAATTATGTTATTAACACGGCACTGCGTAAACTGTCACTATTATGTCGCCAAAGCAAATTTTTTACATTGAGCGGGTATACTTTCATAAACATAAATTGTATTTAAAATATTTTATATATAATACATACATTAAGGTGCGGCACTTGCCTTACCTACTAAATTTAACACTGAAATTAGTTTTTAAATTAAATTTCTTTTCGATACATATACAATGATTGCACGTAGTGTTTTTCGATAATTTTCAATGATTGGACGCAATGACCATTTTAAAGTAGCGTTCGCAAATCCCACTGTCTACAAGCGGTCGCACTTAAGCGGCCAATGAGCCACAAAGCTCATTGTACGACAAAATGTTTTAAGACTTAACTTAGTTTTTCAAAATTTTTTTAATTTACATATTTTAAGAAACTTTCATTCATACTCATTATTATGTTTTTCTTGGAAAAAAATATTATAGCCGTCTTCGATTCGTCACTTCTCTATTCTATGCTCTTGTCAAGCAATATGTCACACATACGAATATAACAACAAATTACCAGGAAGTAGTAGATGCCTCCTTAGAGTGGCATAATCGGCTAATTTATCTCTATTTGATTATGCCAATTTATGCCAGTTCTTTATTATTATCGATTCGTTACTCTCAACGTTTTGCCGAATTGCAGCGTATAAAAGAAATTCTTAGTATTTAAACTTTTTAATAACGAAGGTGTTTTTTTTTAATAATTTATTTATAATTATATGAAGTCCCTTTCTTTAAGTAATCTATTGGCAGATGTCAGATAAGCATTCCAGCAACAATAGGTAAGCGCAGCATTCTAAAAAAAACGATACTTAATTAAGCAATCAAGAGAATTTTAGTCCATTACTTTCAACTAGAGAGTAGTTTGTTAGTTACTAGTTATTTCATACAACAAACAAAGATATATGATATAACGTTTGAGACTGTGTTTTCTGCGTATAAACATATTTCAAAAATATTTTAACAATATTTATATAATAAACGATTATATTTGCTGAAAAATCTTCAATCTTGTCAAGAATATTTATTGAAAAATTAAGCTGCCACTTTTCAAGTTCTCACACAGCACATAAGTGGCGAATGAAAAATTGCTATAGAGAACTGTATATTATACATTTTAATTACTAATCGAAAATGTAAAATAAATCTTAAGGTTTGACGTTCAGAGCGTGAGCTAATTTAATAAGTGCTAATATATTTATATTCTATATTCTAAAACTGAGTTTAAGCAAAATTTTTTAGTTTAATTTTCACACGACTATTTCGGTAGAAAACCTTTTTCTGAGCAATGAATTTCATTAAAAATAAGTTTCGATTAATACTTTTTAACCAAAAACAAATTACATAGTTCACCTTCTGTCGTCTTCTAATCAATTAGTTTGTATAAGAAGGAAATATCACATAAAAAAATGTCACCACATTATTTGTAGTTTAAAGAAATTAAATTCTTCAGACATTTTCATTGCAAAAAAGAGAAAAATATAGTACCACCCTTAATCCGACTTAAGCTACTACTCCATACGATCACTAATATGCATAAATATATAGATATAATGATACCTTATTGCATTTTGAATTTGGGGTTAAGTAAAAAATTTTAAATAAAAAAAATACAAAAAATTTGGCTTTAATAATTTTCATTTTAAAAATGCTGTATTTCTTATTTTTATCAATGAAATTTTTAACAACAAAAATAATTTTAGTATATATTCTTTTAACGAATATTTACCACATGTTCAAGCAATAAATTATATCATATATTACTTAATATTTAATAACATTTCATATATTATATTTATATAAAACCAAACCAAAAATTTTCGCTTCAATTAAGTCGCGTAAAATAGTTCCCAATTAATTTTGAACTCATTCACAATTGCATGCTTGTATACTTTCAGGCGCAAATAAAGTTTCCTGCACACGCAAACACCTCGCTTGCTCGCTTACACCACCGCCATTCGGCACACCCTTAGCAGCCGCTGTATACACACTGCCATCCCGTTTTAACTCACTGCCTTTGAAGCATACAATTGACGTGCACACCACTATTTGGCACACTTCAACCAACGCGCATTGTTGTTGCACGCCGCATTGTTTACATCAGCATGCACGTTGCGCCAACAATTTGTTGTGTCGGCAGCCACCATCTATCAATTTTGGGTACCTGGTAAATGACGCGCGCCGAGATACAACACCTCAAATGTTTGCGGCCACGCGACGTCGCAGGGTGACCAACGTGTTTTAAAATTAAGCAAAAATCAAAAAAAAATACTTTCCTATAAAGAATTTCATTAAATAGCGAAATTGTGTAGCAAAAAAATACATATTAAGCAATTTTATTTAGAAAAAAATTTACAAATACTTTTTTACAAATCAAATATTTAAGTGATTTTTGTTAGGCATTTTGAAAAATTTAACTAATTTAGATATAAATTGTTTATTTAAATAGTTAAAAATTAATTATTGCTGATATAAATTAAATAAATTATTATTAACTAAATAAATTATTGTTGACCAAATAAATTATTATTAACTAAATAAATTATTGTTGACTAAATCAATCATTGTTGTTTAGCATTATAAAACTTCCACTGCATTCAGGCAAGTATTTCACGAGAGCATTTAAATATGAATATTCCGTTGATGGCAACTCTCCGGCAACATTTGGCTTCTGGATATGCAGCGTGTTGTGTGGCGTTGCTTGCGGCTGCTGCTTTGCTTGCCGATGTTTATCCTCTGTAATTTTTGTTGTTATTGTCGCTATGTTGCGCTGTCGCGATGCAACAATTTCGATTTGTGTATGGAAAAGCGGGCGACCAGGAAAACGAGTAGCTGAAATGGGATACTGAAGACATGTTTAGGCGTTGTAGATACATTTTGTAGGTTTATATGACAACTTACATATTATATATAAATATATAATGACATTACATCGTGCCTGCTTTGTTTTGTAGCTACACATTTTGTGTGTGTGTGTGTGTGTATGTATGACGAAAGTGTATCTTATGGATTTGTAAACATTTGTAGAATGGCCGCTTGGAAACAGCTGATGACTGCTGACTGCTGAAGGGTAGAAACTAAAGCCTGTAAAGATATAAAAAGGGCAGATTAAAGTGGTTGCAAGCATTATACATTCTTACATACAAATGTTAATTTAGAAATTTAGTTACAGATGTGTATATGCACAAGTGTATTTCAGCAGGTAATTAAAATGGAATATGATGTGTGTATAATTAAACGCTAGTAACGGCTTTTAGGTATAATTTTAAATGAAAAATGTTTATTAAGCTATAAAATATATATAATATTATACTTGTACTATCAGCGTTATTTTGTATTATACTTGTTTTTAAGAAAAACTAATAAAAAAAATATTTAATTAATTTAATTAAAAAAATATTTGTAAAATTTAGTTTTTATTAACATACAACAACAATAAGCACATTAGGTGTGATTGTGACTGTACATACCTAAAACTCTTGCCAACTTGAAAAAATCGATTTTTGGCCCTGATATTAAAGTAAAATATATCCAAACATACAAGTATGTACTAATAGTGAAAAAATTATTAAAAATTAATTGAGATAGAGGACTTTTTCAACAGCACTTTATATGTTATTGAATTTTGTCATACATCAAGAATATGTGTACTTCTGGTAGGTAATATATATATATGTATGTACAATATGTACATTAAAGTGGTCTCTGTTCACAGTTTAAAACAATCGATTTTTTTGCATATTTCTATATAGACATAACTAGAAACATGACCTATAGTGGACTTGATCGAAGACATGCTAGAC
This sequence comes from Bactrocera oleae, assembly GCF_042242935.1. Lineage (NCBI taxonomy): Eukaryota > Metazoa > Arthropoda > Insecta > Diptera > Tephritidae > Bactrocera > Bactrocera oleae. The sequence goes on along the minus strand of NC_091537.1, from coordinate 5,173,048 downwards.
GATTTTCCAATAGATTTTGGGAAATGGTAATCCAGTCCAATTACAATTACATAAACTTGCGTCTGAAGCAGGAATTGGTTTAATTTTAAAGAAATCAAACTCTCAGTAGATAATATAAAACTCTAACAACACGTTGAAGCAAAAGAAGGACGATAGTTGCAGCAAGAAGAAAATTGTTCCGAATATGATAAGAATTATTGCGAATATGATAATAATTGGAATAAGTAAAAAAATTACAGTAATTTGTAAGAAAAAAAATTAAAAATAATATATTCTCAAATTTTATTTGTTAGGAACTATTTAAAATGATGATTTATGGAGATTTGGATTGGAATTCAAAAAAACCAAGAAAAACAGCTGAATTGTAAATATGTTACCCTTATATGCATGTACATATATAACGGACGTGCACATGTATTTATGTATATATGTATGTAAGTTGCACGAAAATGCTATGGAACATGGACTATGTTTATTATAAATAATGTTCGACACAATAACTAATTTTTAATAGATGATTAAGTCCATACATTTATAAAAACAAAATGTACAGACGAGTTCAAATCAAATTCAATGAGCTTTAATTAAAAAATTTCATTAACGAATACTTTTCACCTAAAATTCTGTTTTCAGCAACATATTAGTACAAAAAATCATTTTTAATTGAAAATTCATATAAAATTAAATATTAATTGAAACATTATCATTCATCATAATAATAGCAGTGCTTTCTTTGACAGTTGATTATGTGAAAACTGATGTATAACTCGAACTAAAAGCGACTTGATTCCGTTAAATATCGAAGTTAATATAAGTATAATAGGACGTTCCAAGCACTACGACGAAAGAACTAAGAACCAAATGCAATTATTTAAACATGCGAAGAAAAGATATATTGATAAAGAAAAATTATTTATTCTTCTACGAAAATATTAACATATCAAACTTCTTAAACTTGGGAAATAAACTTGAAACATGTAGCCTAAAATCATTGACTTAATTATAATTTACCAAATACGGGCTATTAGAAAGTTGGGTACTAGTTCAATTATTAAATAAGTGCAGTGGCAAACCCAAATCTAAAATTCCGTAGCCCACAAAAGTTACCATTTTTTATCAAGCAACGTTAGAAGTCCTCAAAACGGCGTTAACTTGCTTCAGCACACCGTCATTTAATTAAGACAGCGTTTGGAGTTTTTGTGTTTTAGTGAATCTCAAAGGCCTATTATTGTAGTTTTATAAATGAATATTTTCAACCACTTTCGAAAACGTTTTAACCTAAACGAAAGTAAGTAAATGCTATTATGTAATTGTTATATGCAGAGAAGTGTGTGCCACGTGCAATTTCAAATTTAAATGCACTTCTTTAAAAAAAAGAAGAAAATTATTGCATTTTCTTATTTCTAAATTAACACTACAATTTTTGTGAACATAACTGTAAGTAAATATGCAGGTATGGTTTGTAAGTATATAATACAAATATCTATGTATGTACCTGCTTATTACCTTTTACAATTATATACACACCTTCACAGTTTTTAAACGTTGTCCAGGCTAATCACAGCTGTTCACCTTTTCGATGTAAGCCATCCGATTTAATTGCCTCGTTTATATTTGTAAGCATGCCAACAACATTCGTACTTGTGAACGAATATTAATTCATTTGTTCGCTCGTTTATTTCCGGTTTTCGTTTATAGGTTCAAAATGCCTATAAAATTATCTACCAATGGCACAACACTGCAGCAGAGCTGGCAGGCCAATCATCGGTGCTTGGACTCCACCCTCGATAAACGGGATTGTATGAAGGTAAGTACTAGTAGTTGTAGTAGGTACTCGTTACATACACACTTTGGCTTTAATGTTGTGGCAAAAAAGCACATCGCAATCACGACGCCGGAGTCCACCTACCGTTCCACAGTGACGCACAGCTATGCTGCTAAGTGGTCGTTCGGTCGGTCAAATACTTTATGGAATGCCATAGCTACCTAAAGCGGCTGGTGTTGGTTGGGGTGCCATGAGGGCAATATCAAGTGGCATAACCTATTGCAAAAGCACGTTTAAATCTCCAATCAAAACGTTGCAATTTTCCCTACTTTCAGATGCGGTCATTGGATATCAGTGTTGTATTAATGCGCTCATTTGAATTGTGTGCTGAGAGATAATAAAATGTCTATTAAAATTTTGTTTAGCCGTTGTCGATATCAGTAAATATGTAAAAAAATATACATACATACATACTAAAACTCGCATGTACTCACTCATAGGCACATACATATTTAGATCTCTGACAAGTTGCTTAATTACTCACACAACTTTTAGTTTCAATAAGCGTGTCCCTGCTATTGATTAGCTTCGCTTTGATATAATATTATTAATATATGCATGTATGTATGTGTATGTAGAACTGATGTGTTGCAGTGTTGCCTCTTACATATTGATGAGGGAAAAAATATTACATATTTTACAAGATATAATAAGAGCAAAAATATGAAAATCTATGTAAGAAAAGAAAAAAATGAGTACTAATCCTTAAATATAGAATATATTATATAATATATATGAAACTGAGAATTTGCAATATAATAGTAAAAACAAGAAAAAGGGTTAACTTCGGCTCCACTGAAGCTACAATACGCTTTACAGGTGCATTTCTCAAAGCATTAAAAGCTAAAGAAGATATTTATTTTGATTTTGATATGGCAGCTCTGTGCTATAGCGGTCCGATCTGAACATTTTTTTCGGAGACTGTAGCGCTGCCTTCGATAATAATCTATGCCAAATTTTGTGAAGATATCTTGTCAAATAAAAAAGTGTTCTATACAAGAGCTTTATTTTAATCGATTAGTTTGTATGGCAGCTATATATCTTATAATAATCTGTTATCGGCGGTTCCGACCAATAGCTAACTACTTGGAAGAAAAAGTACATGTGCAAAATCTCAAAAACCCGAAGAGCGAGTTCAGGTATAGACCGACCGGCGAATAATATAATATTATATTAGGGAATTTTTATTATCGGTCGAAAACTGGAATCTTGTCATAGGGCGCACCCAAACCGACTACACCAAGGCAAATGCCAGGAGTTCTATCCACAAATAAATTAATCTGTAATTTACAGAATCATTAACAAGTAAGCAAGAACTAAATTTGGACGTAACCGAACATTTTACACTCTTGCAACTTGCAAGGATCAAATGCGAATAAATACCTTCAGGTGTTGTGAAAACTTTATATGAAATGTTGCGAAAGAATTCAATATTTATTATTCCACGAAATCGTGAATTGATTACAATCAAATTTTTATATTATTAACTTCGATTCATTAAGGTAGCTCACATACCATCATCAATATATAGGTATCAGAATAAAGTCGACTAGATTTTTTAAAATTTTGTTATTAATTACATGGGGGTTGGGGCAAGTTTTCACCCCATTTTATCCACATTAAGCACAAGGTCCTTTATTATTAGAGAAACACGCTTTTTCAATTTCAATAAAATAACTCACATATATGCGGTAAAAAGTCAGCCGGAAACTCGAAATTTGTCTATGAGGTATGTGGACACTAAGGGAATTATTGAACCGATTCAATCCATTTAGACACACAGGCATACTATTATCAGGAAAGGATTCTCTACAACTTTCTATGATATATCTCAGAGATTGACCGATATTTTTGATAAAAAAAAGTTTTTAATTACCTAGGGGCTTAAACAGATTTGGTTCGATTTGGACAATTTTTAGCCATAGAGTGGCACACTTCAGAGGTGCTTTATTTATATATTGAAATGTGAAATAATAAGATGGAATTTAAAATTGTATTATATGGGAAGTAGGCGTGGTTGTAGCCCGATTTCCTCCATTTCCGCACTGTAACATGGGTGTTAAGAATGTTATTTACCGAATTTGGGTGAGCAACTGTCAAGCAGGTGCCGAGATATGTGATTTCACCTAAAAGTGGGCGGTGTCATGCCCATAAATTTTAAACTTTGTCCTATGCTGTAAATATCATAAATGCCTTTTAACATATTATATCTTTAAATATGATAAATATATATAGAAACATACATTCATATAATACAAATTTTAAAGTAGCCACTCAGAGATATATCTCCTATCAAACAATTTTGGTTGGTCAATTATATTCCTCCCAGCTGATAGCCAACCGCTTCAGCAGCCAACCAACAAAATACCAAGCGCACAAAATCACACAAACACATTGCAAAAAATTCTTTTACTCACATACTTATGTATACGCAAACATAATTCCCTCAGCGTTGCATAAAGCTACAGTGTAATCGATAGTTGATTGTTGACTGTTACCGGCAATCAAAACGGGCGCAGACGCTGCCGAAAGCAAAAATCATAAACCCAGTGACGTTGGTGTGAGGACGGTGTCAAGTGAGCTGCCATTGTCGTTTTCATTTTAAATAGGGAAAACAACAATAGCAGAAAAAAGCAAGAACAGCCAACCAAACCCTCAGCAACTGGCACCACAGCACCTCACGCAGATACGTATGCATGTATATGTATGAATGTGTGTGTGTGAAAACAATTGTATTCGATATGAAGTGCCGCAGCAGCAAAAGGCAAAACAATAATGCAAAGAATGGCTGCGTACTAGCAGGCGCTAGGGCGATAGCAGCCGCACATACACACAGCTACGCTGTTGATGGCACAACAATACGCCAACAGTGCGGCAAAAGCAAAAGCAGAAACAGAAAACAGGAAAACTAAAGTCAGAGCTCTACAACAGCAGCGGTAAACAGCCAGCCAGCTAGCCAAGCAGCCACCAGCGAACTGCAACACTGGCGCTGACAGCCAATAAGAACATTCATCCAACTGTAACAATGCAAACACTTTCGACGCGTGCTGTGCGCCTATTATTCGGGATGTACGATTCGACCAACACAAAATTTTCGAAATTCATTTCTGCTATACTCGCACGACAACGACCAATAAAGTGCTGCGACTGCTATTTGAGCAACAGCACCAACCAGCAACGGGGCCATACAACAACAGCACACCGCTGCCATTTGAAGGCGAATGCAGTAAGCGACGTCGAGCAACAGCCAACCACGGTAACACGGTCACACAGCCACTGCCAGTTAATATGGGCGCACGTACACAGCTCGTCTCGTACTCGTCGACACTATCGACCCAGTCAGCAGGCCAGCCAGCGCCGCTGACACCCGTCCGTCCGTTCACAATCCATCCAACCACTCTTCGAAACAATATAAGGCAAATAACGACCATGCCCCCCATTCCAATAGCGAGACGCGACGCATCGATTTTTTACTTGTTTACCCTCTTTTGATACACTTTCGCTTAACAGCCAGTCAAACAGCCAACCAACCAACCGAACAAACAAACAACCACTCAAACACTCGTCGGTCGTAGTAAGTATAGTCAGTCAGCTGTTTGTAGATAATACTTGAGTTACATGAGAATCGATCGAGCGATTGAGCACGTTGCTAGTGTTAACTGCGCGTCGAGTAGGAAATGTGCTGTTAGGCAAGGTTAGGCGTGCAGCCGCATAAGAGGTCGCTCGCTTCGCTTCGGTAAAAAGATTCATTTACGTACGTCATGCACACAAGAATATAATAAAAGTGAATTTGTGTACACAGCCAAACAAACATTAACTTTTTATATATGTACATACATATGTATGTATACAGAAATGTGTTTGCACTGTGCGCAAGAATCTGTATGGTGTAGACAGTGTTCAATAACAGTGAAAAAATTGCTTTATAAATATTAAATTTTATTATACCAGTTAGTTAAGAAAAACTTATAAAAATATATTTAATATACATATATTTTTATAAATTATTAAAGTAATATATACAAAAATATATTGAAAAAATTATAAGAAATATATAAAATAAATTATAAAACATTATTAAATCAAAAAATAAAACAAATAATACAATACATATGGTACTATAAATTGTAAAAAATTTACAATATAAATTAAACTCAATGAATTATAAATAAATAAATATAAATTATAAAGGAAAAGTATAAACATATTTATATAAATTATAAATTCTTACATAACACAAATATTGAATATATTAGAAGTTAAGAAAAAACTATTAAACAGAATATAAAATTAACCAACTAAAAATTTAAAAATAAATTATAAAAAAATTTATATAAACTATAAAAACTATATAACAAAATAAAGATCATTTAATTCAAAACATAATAATAATATAAAAAAATGTAATAAAAAATATGAAATAAATAAATTATAAAGGAAAGTATAAAAAATTAAAAACCAAAATTTATAAAATTAAAAAAATTATAAACAAAAAATTTCAAAATTTAAAAATATCTTTAAAAATTAAAAAAAAACACAAAATATGAAAATTACAAAAAAAAAATTTAGAAAAACTTAAAAAAATATTTGATTTATAAAATAAAAACTTATCTGAAACAAATTTGTTAACTTTTTTCCGAAAAATTTATGCTTCAAAAAAGTAAGAAAATCAAAAAAATTCAGTAGTAATTCGAATGTTGTGAAAAATAGTTAGGGTGCTCCATTTATAGATGCAATGTTGGCTCATTCAATATAATTTAAATATATATTAACTACAAAGCTATATTGGACAGTCGAACTTAAAACTTAGTAACAATTTTTTCGCCATTTTTAACTTTTTACCTTTATCCTTCAATATATCTACTAAATGTTCACCAAGCAATATTTAAAGTACATACATTTTTGAACTGCAGAATTTTTTTTATTAAAATTTGAGTTAGAAGTTGTCAGCACTAACTCACAGTGGCATATTATTGCAAAAGTATGGCGAGCGGGCTCAAAATGTGCCGTAACGAATGTCTGAGCAGCGACTAGGCTAATTCTGTGCGCCTAGTGAAAATATCGGTAACGCTGTGCAGCCAACGACATGTGCGCACGACACGGCAAACGTCAGCGACAACCATAGCGACATTACGTTGTTTGACGTTTGCCATGAAAACGGAAAGTAGCATGCAGGCACGGTTTGTGGATCCAGCCAGTGCACGCTTATAGCGTGATTGTGTGTAATCAAATGACGGAGAAGGGCGCAGCGGGCGGCTTACGCGTTTTTATATACAACGTGAAGACGGACGTATGACGGCGAGAACTGCGTACGTAAGCGATAATCCAGCGCGCGCTTTTCAAAGCGAAAGCCACACAACGTTTTTGTAAACGTATGCAGTGCTCCCGACTACTGGAAGGGACTATTAAACGCTGTCGTGCCGCCATATACTTTGCGCACTGTTTTCGCCCAGCGAGGGAAAGCGCGCGCTGAAGGTCAGCCTTGATACACTTTTTGCTTGCTGTACGTGTGTGCTCCAGAGTGTCCTTAGAAACTAGGGCATAACCTTGGTGCTTCAAGGTTTTCACCTTGTGCTCAATGCCGCACGCGGTTAGGTCAATGGCATGACCTTGTTCTTTGGCGGTCGTACAAATGACATTGAGCGACAAACAAGAACAGCAAACTCTTAATCTTAGTATGTAGCTGAGCGGAAAAGCGATAAGCTTTACACAAAGTCGTATAAATTGTGTGCATAACAACAAAGATGTTGTCTGGCAGGGCGCAAACAAAGCGCGAGTACACAGAAAATCTTATTATCAGCACAACCATTAGAACTGTATACATACATACATAAGTTACGACCTTTTCAAACTCTGCTTGGTTTTGCATGTGCGATACTCGAAGCTTATTCGAGTTTCGTTGAATGCCGCTCATTCTCACCGCCTTACCGCGTTCATTTCAATTCAAACTCGATGTTTGCGGCGAACGCGCTTTTTGTTGGCGCTGGCGCGTTCAGCGCGAGCTCAACATCAGCTAACAGCGCCTCACGAATGCCCAGAAAGCAAACGACCACAACTCTCGAAACTTGTTTACCGCCAAAAAGTTGAGCGCTTGAGCACAAGCAATAACTGACTTTATAAAAAGCGCCAACAGGCAGTAGAACCATCTCACTCACACGACTTGTTTGTTAAACATATGCCGAATGGTAGCGCTTGCCCGCCTTCGCTCACACCAATCGGCACTCTAAATATACGCGCCACATAGCGAACTCAATCAACTACGAGTATTGAAGGCGCGCTGGCCAAATGTTGAGCACACATTTAGTGGGTAAACGCTGTCGCTGCATTTCTTTTCGCCTAGTAAGACGGTCAGAAATTTGTTTCACTTTTGTTTTGCGCGCTGCGCGTGTGTACACCGCGCGCCGTTCAATACGCTATGCGTGTGAGCGTTGGCGTTGTGGTGGTGAGGAGTTCAATGTACGCCAGTGATTTTTGGTAGTTTCGTCGGTTGTTGAACTCTCGAAAATTGTAAAAGTAGGTAGAAAGGTAAGTGACCCCACAAGCGACTAAAAACGCGTACTCATTACGTTGTCGCACTAATGGATATTGTTTGTAGCGAGCGCACCTTAAGCCGGTGAAGGTTTTCACTTTTGCCAATTCGAGATGCACTCGGCGCAAATGTACAAACATACAATGTATCTACATACTTTCATATGTAATTTTAATGTTCAATTGAAGGTAACATGAAGTGGCACTCTATTCTAGGTGGATTGAAGAATGAGTATCAAGTAAATAATTATAAACAAAAAGAGTATAAAATAAACTCTAAATTTTGTATTTTTGGACGTACGCATTTTTTGACAACTTTTTTCCAATTTCTTCACTTAATTTTCACTTGAAAAGTGGATATCATTGTTTTAGATTCAAGTTGAAAATTATCAAATAATTTACTTTATTAGGACTTTAGAGTCCTACAAATGTTGATATGAAAAGCTTGCATATAATTTATACATACATACGTATTTATGGCATCTTCCAATGTCTACACAAAAATTTAGTTTTTAACGGCAACAATGAGAAAGCTCTCAAGTTTCGAGCAAATCCTCAAAGGTATGAATCAAATTTAAATAAATCAAAGGAAAAATTAAATCTGTAAGTGAATAACTGACAAAGGACATAGTAGGGGGTTTCCGCCTACCACATGAAAATATTTATTACCCTCAATGAAACTTTACTTTTTCTACCACACCACTTTCAAGCTTATTCAAGTATTAAATATCTCCAGCGACGCAAAACATTCCATCTCATCAAATTTTCAAGTCAAGCGGCAACACTCATTCCCGCACACAAGCACACAACACAACCACCTCACACATTCGTTCAAATTTCGTTTTATACGTCGGCTGTTCGTCGAGTATATTTTAACAGCTGCAACGGAAAGTTGCCAATTTTCTCGCAACAATTACCTACGATTTTTGTTGGGCGCCTAGTACGTAAAAACTCGGCAACATTGCAAGTGCTGCAAACGCGTTCGAGTTTGTTGGTTGGCATCGAGCGAGCGAGCGACGAATATCATCAACGCGTTTGGTGGTTGGTTGGTTGATCCGCTGATTATGTCGATTACGTCCTGGTGGCCGTTTACCGGGTCGCTCGGTTGATTGGTATGTGTTATAAATAAGTAGGTGGCCTGAGTGTTTTGTCGACGGCGAAACGAGAGTCACTCCATTTAAGTTGTTTGTTGTCAGCTGTATTTGCTACCTATTTCTTGTATCTTCACAGTGCTCAGCACATTGTCAAGTGGTGAAAACGATACCAACGCATATACCTGTGCAGATGTGTATTTGTGTGACGCTGTGTTAAATGCTCGCTCGTGTATTTCCACAAATTGGCATCAGTAAACTGCCAAGTTGAGTGTTATACGACAGCTAGCTCTTGCTGTTCTTGCTTTCCTGTGTACCTGTTATGGATGAAGTGGATTCTGTAAAAAGTATCCGGAATTTATAATGAAAAATGTTTCCCGAAAGTTGGTAGCACTGGCGTAGTGTTGCGAATTTATTTGCGCATTCTGTTCGCTGAGTCAGTCTGTTAATTTTTTGAATGATTTCAAATAATGCGAGGAAAAACGTTTGGGTTTCTGGGTTTCAGCTCGGTAATCTAGCGCTTTCTTCCTACTTTAAAGTATGATGCTGACTTTAGCTTTGAAAAAAATTTGTAAAACTAGATAGATTGTAAATATCGAGAAAAATTAATGAAAATGGCACCTGAAGCTTCCTGAATTATAAATAATATTCGTTATTAGTAGTAAAATGGTAATGATTAAATATTTGTCACCCTACAGAAGTCAAGGAAAGAATATACCGTGCATGTAAATTTTGACAATTTGTGCAAAATGGGTGAGCGTGAGCTCATAATCGATTGATGCACCGATGTACGCATATTAATGAAAACGATGGCGAAATTGCATTAGTCAACCTGTCGACTGCTTTCATATCGACTCTATTCTACGGATCTACACCATTGCAACTTTTAAATGCTGTCAAACCTCAAACGAATAATCACTGGAATTGAATTAATCGACAATGAAAAGGTAACCGCGCCGAAATTGAGCCCTATTTTGAATCAGAATACCAATCGTGTTACAAAAGTGGTATTGACGAATGATTGGACTATTAATATAAGCATTGAATCGCCACCAATGACAATTAAGTTGAATAATCAAATTGAATCTTGTAAAATACAGAAGCATAAGCAAAACTTTTGATGACTGTGTTCTACGTTGCAGAGGGTAAAAGAAACTTTAAGCACTTACCTTGTTCCAGAATATGAGGGCGGTTGTACTTTTATATCTACCTACAGATTTTTGATGGTATTTGGGCCTACCGATTGTACTGACCACTACACTGCCTTAAGAGATTTTAACCACTTGTGAATTTCAAAAAATTTATCATTTTTTGCATAGACATATATCGAAAGTACATATAATTAAAAATAATATTCAAAAATTTTAAGATGATCCGACAAATAGTTTCGGATATATGAGCGTATTTGTAAGACTTGTTAAGTTAATGTGCTCAAAATTTTACTACACGCTTCTCTTGAACGCTGTTTTCAGAGTCGATGAGGAAAATTTCTTTATAACGGGTCCAGCCGATCGATTTGAAATTTTCACACGCCCGTTTTAGATATAGGTATTTTTCAGGTAATGGTCGAAAAAATAACAATTTTGATAATAAATTCTAATTTTAAGTCACCCTGAAGTGTACATTTTTTTTTTTACAAAAAACGAATTTTTTTGGCACGAGCCATTTTGTCAAATGATTCGACCATTATTGTATGTTTTCTTCACGTGTCTGGCGCCTCTTTTCGGTGATCCTCTTGGAGATCGCTTACGGGATCAAGCGAATCAAAATGATTTTTCAAAAAACTTTTTTTTTGCAAACCTACTTCTTGATTTACCATCAAACAATTTCTCACGACTATTAATAATGTTGATGCTTGAAGAAGAAAATACGTGTAAAACAACAAATACAATTACTGAGAGAAAACATGACTTTTCCACGCTACTGCGCCGAATCCATTGCGTTTACATTTTTGGTATAAAAATCAACTTAACATACCTAAATAACATGTAAACGATATTCTATATGTGAGCCAAATCATGTTTTCATTAATGTAAAATACTCGTGTACTTAGTTAAAAATTAATTGGTTCGGAAATCAAATAAATGGTCAACGTAGAACTAAATAAATTTAATGAATGAAAATTGGAGAGACTAAATAGTAGCTTAAGCAAATTAAGTGTGAATTTGTGTACGTTATGTGCACATGGTTAAAAATAAACGATGTACATATATAGAGTACAGTGCGAGACAAAAATAGGCAGACTGTTGTACATAGGTAATAGCCTTAGAATGGGTAACAACTGCACAGTTATAACTAGGTTTTTTTGGGATGCTATTATTCTTGAAAGGACTTCATGGCAACTTTTTTCAAGGGATTCATTTCAATACTAAGTAGGGCAACTCGATAGTTATAGAAATGAGAGAAAATGTGCTTCAAACTTAGTCTAGCAAAAGCAGGACATTAAAGAAATAAATATTAAGAATATACCTAATTTCCATCTTACAGACAGCTTCAACAATTGAGATGGGACTAAGTTCGGATAACAATAAGGCAACGAGACCCTTACCCTTTAGAATTGCTATTACAGTGACAGAAATTTTTCCTAAGCACAATGAGCTCTCTAAACTACCTACGTTTCAGCACGAACCAGAAAGATCCAGAATTCAACAGCAAAAATTAAGTTTTTAGCTAATATGTCTAGAAGAAAAATACATACATATACATAGTTATGTTAAGCACTGTTGTAAACACACACATTTATACGGTATGTTACGTTTGACAACGTAAGTACAACAAAAATATTCAAATGAGATACCGCTCTATTTTTAATCAGTGCTAAGGTTATTTTTATTGCTCAGTCAGAATAAATGCCGTCAATATCTATTTAATTATAGTGTAAATAAATACAATAACTGTCAAAACAAAACAGCGCGAGAGAGAGAATGAGAAAGTGCTTAACCAATTAGTTGGGAGGTATGCTAAGATAAGCATAGGATAATATACATACATTTCGAGAAAAAAATCCATGGATTTTAAATAAATTCCAGAAAAGTTTATGCATGTACATAAATACTACTAGTCTGGAACTGTTGACGATATAAGAACTTTGGCTCAAAATTTTAAGTTTTTAAGCACTAGGAAAGTCAAAAATTTTCAGCAAATGAATTTTCAAACAAAAAAAATATTTAAATTCCATAAAAGCTTATAAAAAATTAATTCAAAAAGTCTTTCGAAAAAATTGTATATTTTATTTAAGGCGCACAACTAGTGTGAAATTAAAAAAAAAAAATCATATTTTAATATGTTATACTTGTAAAAATAACATACTACAATTCACATAAACATGTCAAATAGTTTTTGAGTTAGAACTTTCTAAAGTGTAGTCGCTTAGTTCAAGCATTCATCAGTTCATCATCCATCAGTTTATTTTTAATAGCGTTTTTCTCAAAACTACACTTATTTAATGTGTCTGAGATCTTTTTTGCTCTGTATATAGTATGACCTACCATACAACGACCTACCAATTTTGGCAGTTGGAAAACACCCACAATCAACCTTTGTAGTTTTTCAAAACGCCTGCATTTTGTAAATTTTTGATTTTTTATCCACTATATGTCATTGGTCGGAAAATATCTTCTAGTAGAAAAATGTTAAAGTTTCAACCACGGAGAAGTCCGCAATCACTGCACCTTTTAGCACCGTCTAAAGCACCGTCTAAAGCAAGATAAAGTAGTTTTTTTTTTTGTAATTCCCAAAAATCGGCTTTTTTAGGCTGTCAGACTAGGCGTGCACTTTCTAAATCATCAACATTGAATAAGCAGAATAGGATGTTCTAAAATATGGTCTATTGCACGATTGCTCCCATAAAGGTCGGTTCTATTTGACAGCACTTCCCCAAATTATTTCGACAAAGATCATTTACTCATTTAAAAACTTAAACAAATAAAGCCGCCTGTAGGATGCATAAGTAAAAAAAAAAAAAACAAATTTACGGCGTCTAAAGATCTACGCTCGCAGAGTCCAAACCACAACTAAAAAAATATCTACCGCTCATCTCTCATATCTATTAATTGTACAAATTAAATGTCTCTGCTACCAAAAGGAAGGAAAATCCAAATCAAAGTCAGGAAAATAAGATGACGACAAGAAACAACTTTTCCCCAATGGTCAGTGAGTGTCGTGGCAAATCAATAGCGAATAGTCTGCGTCTGTTGTTCAAGCGAAACGCTGGTAAAAATAAATAAATAAATACCGTACAAACATTCTTAAAATAAGGTGGGTGTTTTTAAAATAGAAAATTGTCAATTAAAAATGGAAGAGAATTTGATTTCATGCTAAATATTTGAATACAAATGCTTATGTGAATTTAATAAAAGATAAGAGCATATGAAAATGGTTTTTAAAATACATAGCAATGTTAAAAAATTATGTTTTTAAACATTTTATATTAAATTTTTGGAAATTATGTAATGGTTTTGAAGTTACAAGTTGTGAATGAGGTGGTGGAATACTTTGTATGGAATATGTACATATATATATATGCAAATATGTGTAAATATATATTAAAAATACAGAGCACTGCTGTCCACAACAATATATTATATAATACAATTTTTACGTAGACGTATGTATATATGTATTAAAAAACATGAAAACATGAAGGCTGTTTTCTTCACCACACTACCTGAAGTCAACAGTTTTATTTAATTTTTGGTGCCAATGAGGAAGTTAATCATCGAAAATGTTTTTGTTATATACTCGTCAGTGCTTACGCTATTATTTATATTTGTACAATATATTTTGCACAGCAAAAAATGGTAAAATAGAATTCTGAACACAATAAACTGTTATTTAAGTGCGTGAAATATATTAATAGAGAATATATTACAGTACATAAAATATAATATAATTAAGCTTAAATTAAGAGACAAATATTTGAAATTTAAAATAAAATTTAAAAAATTAATTAAAATAAATAAAAAAATTAACCAAATAAAATATTTTAAAATAGAAAAAAAATTCAATAAAAAACATGACAAAATAATTTTAAAATATTAAAAAAAAAATTGTTTAACAAATTGAACAAAATTAAATTTAAAAAAAATCACAATTTGTTTTTGCGTGAAAACTAAACTTAAGTATGCTTATGGACAAATACGTGCATTTACTATAAATATTTATTGTGCATATGTATGTATCTTATATACACATGAACTTAATATCCAAGGTCTGAGTAGATGTACACACATACACGCATACATATTTGCATATAAAAGTGAATAGAGATCTAAAATTGTGCGATTTTTCTCCGCGAGTAAATTTACTAACTGTGAGATACTATGAAAATCAAAAGGTGGTTTTCAGCTTTTCAAAAAACACAAAATACTGCCAGCAGCCGCGCAGAGAGTAAAAGCGCTTAGCACTGATTTTTTTTTTTGGGATTTTTTCTTTCTTCCTTGCGATATTTACTTAACACATTCGTCATTGTGTGAAAAACATGAAAAATCATTTTTTGTGTGACAACAAAAAGATTAAATATGAGAGCTGTCTGAATGCCTAAGCACCCACGCAATCTTTTGAAAGTGAATATTTTCTATATAAATAACTAGGTACGTACATACATATGTACATACGTATGTATATGTGTATTAGTGCACTTATTCACACATTTTATGATTATTAAAGTAGCAGAAATCGAAAACAGTGAATAAAAAAGGTATTCGCAAAACGAACAAAATTTTTTAAATGTCAAAATTTTTTGAAATTGAAAAACTTAAAATTTCGTAAAATTTGTTACGTCTAATTGCTTTGCTACCTAAATAGAACATATGATACACCAAATACAAACAATTATATGTATATGTGTAAAATGTGCTTTATTAATACTGCATATGAAAAATCTTGAAAATATTTGTGACATTTCAAGATTTTATTGTACAACTCTGCACGAAAAATCGCAAATACAAACAACAACAGCATAAATATTGAAAAACACCGATATATATATAATATTTATATACAAGTACAATATATGTATATATATATAATTATGCTATATACTATAAATAAAAGCTTTTATTCTCTTTCTACACTCTAAAAATAGTAAATCGTCAGTTGCATTCATTTTCGAAATGGAGAAATATATGACGGGCCGTCCGCAACGCAATCGACGACATAGCAGGTGCGTCTGTGTGTGAGTACACATAACAGGGCTGCTAGCTAATTTGTTTGGACGCTTACTAAATGAACTGAATTTTATGTCAATTGTTAACATTTGTTTTTTACATCTTATAGCTGTGCCGTTAACTAACACATAAAAGCGTTATTGCATTTTTTTGTATATATTACTGCATACCTAAAGGCGTTTAAACGTGTTTGTTGTTTTTAAGCGTGTTTTGGCTGCCTGCTGTGAATTAGCGCAAGTTAGCAAGTATATTAAAACCGTAAGTTTTCAAGCATGTGTTGTATAGTTTAAGGCGCTTAGAACTTTTGCATACAATATTTTTTATTATTAAATTTTTATATGCAATTTTAGAAAACTATAAAAATGTCTTCTTCTTTTTAGACGCGCCTGGCCACCAGAAGATGATCTACATCAACCGCGTCTTGTTAAGCGACTTTTTACGCCCGAGATTAAGCGCATGCTTAAAGATTGGCTTGTGCGCCGGCGCGAAAACCCCTATCCAAGTCGTGATGAAAAGAAGCGCTTAGCTATTCAGACAGGACTTACATACACACAAATTTGCAATTGGTTTGCTAATTGGCGACGAAAATTGAAGAACTCAGAGCTGGAGCGCAATAAAAGATCTTGGGGTCATCTTATTAAGCATTACAATACAAACGCACGTGGAAATGTGGAGCAATTTAGCATATCTTCGGAAGATAGCATTTGGGAAGAAGATGAATTGGAACGCGATGATGACGTGGATAAGCACAGCGATGACGACGAGTATGAATCACGTGAAGGTGGCATTTCCAGTGGCACCGAAGGTGCAACCAGCTCAACAGGCGCTTGTAGCTACGACAGTTTTGTGCAGAGAAAGTCCAAAATGAGTTGCTTTATGAAAAATCATACATACGGTAATCGAAATGTGAAAACGGCGGTTAACGAGAGCTCGAATAAATCAGTAAACAATTCCGTATTTTATGGTGGCATAGTAACAACACAAGAACAACAACCACAAATTATTCAAAAGTCAAACACAATCACACACACAGCAAAGTACAAACAGAAAATGATGGAAAAGTATCTGCGCGATACGCATGGCACACATTCAAATGCAATGGCATCACAATGTACGGCACACACTGTCAATGATGGTTTTAACAACAAGCAGTTCGATGTCGAAGCGGCTATTCACAGTGGAGATGACAGCGACGGCGTTCGCCATGGTGATCATGCAGCTTTGTCCAAATGGTTGGAGAGTGCTGCACGCTTTACGCCTGACAAAAACAACTACTTTATCGAGTGGAATGGCAAAACGTGAGTTATACAAAGTTCTAGCAATAAAGTTGAATGCTATGCATATAGTTCATATATTTTCTAATTTATAGCGGCAAAATGGAAAAAAAGCAACGCATAAAACAACTACGACGCATCACCATTGTACCAGCCAACTCCAGCGGTGACACGCGACGCCAATCCTTAACTACCTGCCCTACACAATTAGAATTAGACGCCGCAGAAGCATTGGCAAATATGGCATTTAATTGCCGGCAACGAATAAGGGATTGTAATCATAACGGTGTATGTCTGCCGACTGTCAATGCAATTAGTTCCTAGCAATTGCTGCATACAAATTAATAAATATGAACATTTACAGCATTCCAGTGTAAATAATGGGTGCCAAAGTCTAAGCGAATATTCCTGACATCATTGATAATGAGTTAAAAAGACAAAGAAATGAGTGAAATGTGCGAATGAACAAATAAAAATTTGAATAAATGATAGTTTTCAGTAGAATTAAATTAAAAATGATAAAGTAATGGTAGGTATGTTGAATATAAGCAAATGTGGTAAAAGCGGAATACGGTTATAAACAGCAAGAATAATGGTTAATTATGAAATGGACTAAAAATTATAAAAGTAATTTTTTATTGTAAAATGAAATAAATTAAACTAAAAAATATGTAAAACGATAAATTTCAATGATATAAAATGAAATGAAATTAAAATCCTACCTAATCATATAGATATTCGCCAGTGCAGCAAAGTATATATTCTTAGTAGCTCCATTCAAATATTATCTAGTTATTCTCGTATTTATAGCACTCATACACACACTTTCACACAAAAACACTTTGTTAATAATTTCTTTTTTAAAGTACAACTTTGGTTTTTAATTATGGTATATTAAAATTTGTTTTAATTAAATATTTAGGCACTAGTGTATATTAATTCACTTCACGCCTTGTCTTCTTCTTTCGCCTGCTTGGCAGGCGTATTTTCATTCGTTTCACCCTTTGCGTATACATCGAGCACATTAACAAAATTCTTTTGATGAGTTTCCAATTGCTGAACAACATTGCCCGCTGCCATATTAAGTGTTTGTGCTAATTCTCCTTGCGCTGCCTGCAGACCGGGTAATTGTGCATATGCCATAAACTCATTACGACTTAGTAAACGCTCGTCAACGATACCAGCCATTAATAACATTTGTGGCACACGACGTGTAATACGCAAAAGTTGTGACACCTGCTGTTGGGTTGAGAAAACAACACAATTATTGCTTTCGAATAATGGTAAAATTGCTTCAAAACGTGTGTCTTCAACAGCTTTTTGTACAATTTTTTTACCATAAGCTTTTAAATGCATATTTTGTTTGTGCAGTTGTGCGCGTATGGTGAAGAGCTCATCAGCATTGATTGAATTCAGGTGATAGAACCCAATCATACGTGAATGTTCAAACCAATTACGTACTTCGCGTGCAATTACCGCAATATAAGGATTCTCTATATCTGCCTCCCGTTGTCGACGTTGAAAACATGTTGTATTCTTTTTGGAATCTTCGACTTTAGCCGGCGAATATTGGGCGGCAGCTAGCACCTTGGCACGTTCATAGTGGGGCGCACGTGGACGTTGTATATTGATTTTACCACGGAAGCGTTGCGATTGTGTGATAGGCGCACGACAGGATAGCAGCATTACTGTTAAATGTAATTCAATTAGCAATTGGCAATCTGGTTGTATAACCACAAAGTACATACCTTTTCTGAGTAGCTGTGCCATAGTTACTCTCTATTTATATGTAAACTTTTATTTTTCGCAAGTTGTCACGCAACGCAAATTGCAAGCGTACTATTTTTTTTGTGAAAACTATAAAATATTTCACTTCAATAACAGAAAATTAGGAAATATTTTCACACGCGCAACACACCGCTAACAAATCGAAACAGCTGAAACAGCTGTGCGCATATTGTGATAATTCACGATAGAACACTGCGTAATTGCTCGTAATTGTTTGTGAATAGGCAACGTAAATTGAACGGAAAAAGATTTTGAATTTGTGTGCTCGAAAAGTCGTTATTTTATTTGTAAAAGAAAAAATCATAAAAAATAAGATGGCGAAACAGCATTATTGCTGCTCCGCCAAACAACGTAAGTAATAATTAGCATTAATTTGAACTGTAATATTTACACTGGAGTAAAATTTTAACGCAGATTTTTCATATATGCGGAATTTGGTGGATACATTGATTATAGTTCCGCGCATGATTATTTGCAAAAAATTTAAGAAATATGAACCATTTACACAGACTATTACCATAAAAAATAAAGGACTGGTGAGAATTTTGGCATATAATAATGATTTATTTCCTTTTAACTTTTACCGAACTATCTTATCAGTATCCCCGAAATTTAACATATTATACGGACAGCATGCAGGATACAAATATCATATTTCCCCGATTTTGGGAACATACCTACTTGCAGCCGGACGAAATATTTGAAATAAAAGTTGTAATTAAACCAAATGCACATAGTGCGCAAACCAAATGCAGGCATATTTATATTGAATCTGCTCATCCAAATATAACTTTTGAAATTCCAATTGGTAAGCTTGCAATATTATTTTTGTTAACCTTAATCATTGCATCAAACTTGATTGATATTGTAATATTTTTATTTTTAAAGTATGTGGTTGTAAGCTAAAACATATTTTCTAAAATATTATTACTAGTATCAAAATCAATGAATGAATGCTATCTGCCAAAATCAATTGACTTTCCCTCCACAACACTTGATGATACTGCTTACTACGAATTTGTTGCCTACAATCCAACCAAGGATGTCCAATCACTTTTTTTTAGAACGTAAAAATTACTTAAAAATATTTGAAAAATATTTACTAATTTTAATATAATCTTATCTAATTAGCTATCCTAAGAATATCAAGGTCACCCAAAGCAAAAATCGCATACCACCCCACGAAAGCATAAAGGTGTTGTTAGTTCTCAAAGTGAATAATCTTAATATAATGCAAGATATAATCAAAACTAAAATAGAAATCCGTAAGTTAAAATCTTATAATATTATGATTTATTTATTTAAAAAAAAAAAAAATATTGTATATATTTTAATTACAGTTAATTTAGAGATTCAAATTATGCATACTCCATTAATAAACTCCTTTTACATAAATACAAATCTATTAATCTTCGAATCGTTGAAATATGAACGCGAAACAACACGCAGTTTTACTGTTTGTAATGAATCGAATGAGGATAAAAATTTTACAACCACCTTCTTTACCGATCCCGAACAGTTAGAAGAAAACTTTGACTATAAAATGGATGCAAGACAATCACAATCGTACTCCATACGTAGTTCCAGTTCCTTCAATATGATTCATACGCCATTATCCCACCCATGCGATTTGATGGCTTACAAACACTTTCGTATCAGCAATGAGGTGTGTATTAGGATTATTAAGTTTGCCATGAAGTTTGTAAAACCCAAAAGGAGACATCGGAGACTCTATAAATGTATAAATAATGAGCGTGACGAGCTGAGTCGATGTAGCCATGTCCGTCTCTCTGTCTGTATATACGCCAACTGGTCCCACAGTTTTTGATAAATTTATCGATGCTTGAATACGTTCATTGCCCCCCAAAAAGCTGCTCTTTTTTTGGAACCGCCTATATTGGACCACTATAGCAAATAGCTGCCATACAAACTGATCGAGCAAAATCAAAACTTTTTTATTTCACAAATTATCTTCACGAAATTTGGTACAAATTATTGCTCAAGGCAATGCTAGAATCTGAACAAATTGTTTAGATCGGACCACTATAGTAGCATCAAATTTAAAAGCTGTTTATTTCTTATAAAATAACCTTAATTTAACTTGAATATTGTTTATATCAAATAGCGATTTCAGATTGGGTTATACACATAGTTGCTATAAGAAATGCACTTGGTAAGGATATTAAAGCTTCTGTGCAGCAAAAGTTAAACTTTTTTCTTGATTTCTATAATTTTCAGCATTAATACCTTAAATATTCATGTTTTGCAACAGATTTTTTCAATACGTTTAATTCAATGGCAGTCACACCAATAGAACCGTTGTAATTTAATTTTTATAAAAATATATGACAACCTTTTTTTGTCTAAAGAGGAAACATAATAAAAAATTAAAATTTTACTATTGTTAATTTATCGTCATTGAATTTGACATAATAAACACCGTAAATTAATCAGATATTTCGAGTTCCATCTTTGAATCAAATGTATCGTCCGAATATTTTATTTCATTCGGTTAAAGAGATCCAACTATGCCGTAAATGATATGATATAATATATATGATTTTTAGAAATATACCGATCCCAGCACAACTAACAGAAATATCTGATATTTTATCTGCATATTTTATTTTATGTCAAAAATCATATCAACTTTTCAAACAGTAATAGATTTCTTCTATGTACTTCCTGATCTCTTATTATCCTTATATATGCTCAAAATTTCATTTAAATCACCTAAACCGTGAAATAAACTAATTGGTCTAATTCAAAAATTTTTATTGACAGAACTTTAAGATTGAAGGTAAAAGTTCTATGGAGATCCCTGTATGTTTTCATCCGGTTACGCTTAAAGAGTGTGATTTTAGGGAAGAAGAACCATCACCGCACAAAGTGAGGACGATATTATTTTTAACTATAGGCGAAGAAATGTCAATAGTCCGCCAATTAATACATTTTCAAGGTGCTATTATTGGACCAGAGGTCGAAATCACGCCAAAAGATATATACTTACGAACTATTTACATGGGCGAAGAACACTGCACGGTTATTAAGGTTTTAAATATAGATGGTGAGTATGCTCCTATTCTTCTCTTTCACAGTTATTATCTTTATCATTTTCAATAGGTAAAGTGAATGCCTGTGTAAAGTTCAAAGACGTTTATAATTTTGAAACTGCCGGTGCTGTTGTACAACCGCAAGAGGGTTACGATTTGGAACCTTGTAAAAGTGGAATTTTTCGAATCTCATTTTTCTCAAAAGTGATTGGAGCTTTTGTGGCAAAACTACGTTTTAAGGTCAGAAATGGTGATATGGAAGAAGTGAACATAAGGTGTGTGTGTGCAACTGTTGTAGTTTTCTTGTAAAGCATTTGAATGAGAGTAATTTAACATATATTATATATATTTAGTCTTGAGATCTGAAAACTTTGAAATTTAAATATAGGTTTTTGCATCATATAACTTTTTATACAATAATTTTAAACTTGAAAATTAACACGAAAATATTCTCTCTCTCTCTCCCCCTCCAAAATAGAGGTAACTCGCAACATGCACGCGTTAAAATGTTTCCAGATGAATTAGATATTGGTTGTGTGCCATTTGGTATACCATGCAAACGTTTTATATTAATAGTGAATCCATTTATGATACCGATTGCGGTGCAATTTACCGTTGGCGAAGATGGTGACGAGATACCATTGGTACTTAATGTAAACGACGCTGATGGTTTGCCAGTTATAACGGTTAAGGATTATATATCCGCAATGATTGCGATGGCGGAAGAGGAATTAGATCCGTATGCAGTTGAAGAACCAACGGTACAATTAGTAAGTAGATCGGATTCATTACTTTCGTATCGCTCCGTTAGCACGGAAGAGTCCACATGCAGCTCATATTTTGAGGAAGAGATTTTAGGTGAGCAGGACAACTTCATTTTATTATACAATACTCTAAACAAAGTTTTATATCATTTACTCCCTTCCTCTAGAGAAAATACCAGATTTCGCATTTACCATTATAAGGAAATTAGGAGAAGCACGTCATTTAGAGCAGAAAGAGGTCGAAGAGTGTGTTGTCAGTGCGACTTTAGATGTGCTACTTAAGACCAATTACTTCAATTCGCTCAAACAATTTGCAAATTATGCACAAATGGATTGGAATATTATACCATTTAATCCGAAAGAGATTTATTGTGACAAGGAAATTATATATCTGCAACCGAATGCGGGTAAAACGGTAACCGTGCTGCTCATACCGAACAGAGTCGGCTTATTCAATCGTGCGCTCAACGTGCGTGTTTGTCCAATAACCGAAGAGGAACTGAATATGAAAAATACAGACTTTTCTTGGGATTTACGAGACAGATCTTTTGTATGTTCCAAAATGCTTACAACTAAAATTTGGATGGAATATGCCTGCCATTTGCCCATTATTAATTTTACACAAGAGATTAACTATGAATCCGAAGAGACTTATATTGATGATGAGGTGCAATGCGCTATGTTCTTTAAGAATTCATTCAACGTTCCTGGATTTTTTTACTACGATGTTATAGTAATTACATTTTCGTACCAATTTTCTACAAATTTATATTTCATTTTGTGTGTCTTTTCAGCCTTCGGATGAAAATGGCGAAATGATATTTCCGGAAAATATTTTGAAATTCTTCATACCCGCCTTTGGAAAGGTGGTTGTACACTGTACTGTAATATTTCGTCGTTTAGGCAAAATCAAACTCTCTGGACTGTAAGCAACAACATGCAATCGTTAAGTAACATATAAAAAATACACTTTTTTTCAGCATTAAAATCGTCGGAAATTTAAATGGATCGCCATTTCATATAATCGCAGATGTCAAACCTGTGAAAATTAAAGTGTCTACGACACGTGTTTACAGACGACAAAAAGTGCTCGAAACAACCGCAGAACATATTTATATAACAAATGAAACGCCAACGGTGACTAGGTTCACAGTGAAATTGGTAAGCAAAAAGCTTCGAGCTGTTCTTTCTTTAGAGATTTTAGTCTTTGATCTCAACAGATTGTTGAGTTAGGTTTGAGATCACGCTTGAAAACACACAAAACAACAGAAATCTGTGAGAGTCAATACTTGCAGTCAACCCACTTAACTGAGTACACACACAATCGAGGGCTTTTTTATTACAAGTCCGAATTAAGCCTAACTTTCTTGTTTTTTACTGATTATTATATATATGTACATATTTTTTGTGATCTATATTTATAGAAAAATACGAAATATCAACATGTTGAGCCCAGAGGAGCCATACTCTCTCCTGAGGGACAGAGTACTTATATATCAATTTTTTCAAAATTCTACGATGCCGAAACCTATTACAATACCTTAGTAATAAGTGTTGCTAACAGTAGTACTATAGTAAGTGACATGGCATGTAATTTGTATAATTTTACAATCCCTTCTAAATTTATGACAATTATGCAGGAAATACCACTCATCTACATTGTAGAAGGCTCACCCATAGGTGTAGAACCTAACATTTTCAAAGGTCACGATTGTGGTACACTTATGATTAATTGTCTTGATAAGTACGAATCTGATGTACCAAAGTACGTACAGGAAGTGAAGTTGACGAATAAAGGCAAGCACAAGTACTGCTTGTATATAGATAAGCTGCGTAATAATGTCACAAAATGTGCTATTGAACTTGGTCATGGTCATCTAACGGTATCGCCGAAGACGCTCTGTCTTGAACCACAATCGGAGGGTACACTATATATAACGGCAGATTCGTGCGAAGCTGGTGTAATTTTTAATGAATTTCGTGTGAGAACTATTGATCAGGAGCACAAATTAAAAGTGCACACAACACGGTTTACAGCAACGGCCACATTTGTGGAACCGGAAATACATTGGTGCCAGAAACTGATAAACATGGAGTACAATAGAACGCATTTTTATAAAGAACATCCGGTGCTCGGTAAGAAAACAACTATGATCTTATTTTAGTGTGAACTACACGCTAGTAAATGTACAGGTCTTAAATCAAAACTAGAATTCTATAATTAATATCTACTGCTATCTTTGAAAAGTCTAAGATCCCATAATTTGTTATTAATATATATTGTATTTTTCGTGATAAAAGCCATAGCATGTTTGAAAAACATGGTAGATGTGAAGTGTAAAGTTTGGCTGAAAATTGTGGGACCCTTCAAAATAAAACATTTATTTGAGCATAATTTTGCCAAGATCATAAATTTCCCCATGACTGGTTTGGAGCAAAAAGAAATTATAATTTCTCTGAATAAATCTGCAATACGAGATGAATTTTGTTCCACCGTTGATGGGCGTATTCTCTGCGAAGCAAATAATAAATATCAGGTAATAACTAATATCGAAAATTTGTAGGATCATTTGAATTAAATGAGGAAATGTTCCTTCCCCAAGAGATCGCTGCCGTTAAAGTTGAAAATCCGCAGCCCAGAGTTGAGAATCATGCAACCGGATATGATACTATTTACACGAGAAAACCCAAGCCTAACCTACGTCGAATTGCGCAATATTTCCTGCTTGAATGCACAGTACAAATGGAAGAAAGTCGAAGAAAAAACGGCATATGTTTCGGATGTAAGTTAGAAAAACATATACGAAATTTTAAAACTAGTTCTTGCATAATAATAATTTAACACTTTTCAGTATGATGATACTTATAAATTCTCATTGGACATACTCTCCGAAATTCTACGCATGTTGGATATTGATGGCAGCGATTCAGATGAAGATTCACTTTACCAAAGAAATATGACATTGCGTTACCAGAAATATCGTTGTCGACTGCATAAACTTCAAGATCCGATTGGCATTGACGAAATCATCAATGAAATCATAAACAATTTGGATTTGGAACACAAACGTTATATGATAAAAGTCGATGATCCATATGATCCTTGTTTGAGTGCGAGACGTTGCTCTTCTGGTGAGTTTGTACGCAAAACTTTGGATGCAGTTTTGTATGGTCTGAAGTTGGAAGATTCCTATGACATATCACAAGAGAGTATAGAAGAGTGTGATAGTGATCGCACCATACATTTTATTGAGAAGACGGGCCATATATCGAAATTTAATACAGTGCAGTGTGCACTCTTTTTGCCGCCAGTAAAACCGGGTAAAGTGGTTTCATACCTGGAATGAGATGCTCATAGACTTTTTAACGTTATATGTTTTTGATTAATTTTTAGGTTATGCTAAGACGGCGATATTTGTACTCGACACTGTTGGTAGTTGCCCTCAGCAATTTGATATAACACTAATTAATTTGGAAAGAGTTATGGAATTCTCCTCGGAAAACGTATACCTTGGTATTCAGGTAATAATTTAAATTAAAGCCTAGATACGGTCTGTACGGCCGTCCGTACGTTCGTCCGTCTGTCCGCGCAAGCTTGACTTGAGTAAGAATATTGTGATGAAACTTGGTAAACATTTTCATCATTTTTGATCGGTCATTTTGTATGACAACTTATCCTATAATAGTTCAATCTAAACAATTTACAAAAGGGTCATTTACCACATAAAATGTAAACAAAAGGGTCATTGACTCCCAAATGTAATCAAAGGTTGCTGTATTGGCTAAATGTAAACAAAGGTTGTGGATTTGACTAAATATAAATAAAAAGGACATTGACCTCACAAAATGGAAACAAAGGAGTCATTGACCTCGGAAAAATGTAAACAAAAGAGTAATTGACGCCATAATGTAAACAAAGGGGTATTGACCTCATAAAAAGTAAACAAAAGAGTCATTGACCCCATAATGTAAACAAAGGGCCCTTCCTTACTTGTTAAGATATCGGTATGAAATTTTGGACACGCTCTTTTTTTCCCCAAAAAAACTGCTTGTTTGTCGGAACCGCCGATATCGGATTACTATAGCATATAGCTGCCATACAAACTGAACGATCTATTCGGGTTCTTGTACGGAAAACTTTTTTATTTGACACGATATCTTCACGATTTTATGAAATATGTTTGCAGCAAAGACCTCGAGTAACAGTGAAAAATACTTTAGTGGTTTGACAAAGTTTTTAGACTCACTAGAAAAATTAAGACTATCTACGAATAGCAGTTCAACACTATTTTACACTTTTTCAGCCATGGTACGAGCTTTTCAAAACATCAGTAAGAATAATAAACGTCACACAATATCCCATCACAGTGAGTATTAATCATAAAACAGTGGTTGACAAAAGTCAGCGACTCAGTCAAGGCTATGCAAAAATCATCGGAGAGAAGACGTTTGATATTTGCAAATTCAAGTCAAAACTATTGACAGTCGAGGGTTTAATGGGTTTCTCCGAGCAATTCGCGCACGACATACAAGTAAACGCTAATAAAAGTGAAGAACAGACTATACACTTTCGTGGGCAAGGTATTATGCCCATAATTGAAGTTGTAACGAAATTATCACGACCCGAGCAGGAAATTGAAGAAATATTAGAAGAATATGAATTGCTGCAAATAATTTATCATTTCGAAGTATTTAAATCTATCACCGAATACGATGAGGATATGCCAGTGCCAAGAGAGGAAGACAATGTCAGTATGTTAACTACCAAATACTCGCTTAGTAGCTATCACACGGGAAGCAGCAAGAGTACTTCAAGTAGTCGGGAGGCACGTTTCTATAGCATGATGAAAACCTATGTAATTATTAATAATAATGCGGAGCTGCCACATGCTAGCGTGCTGGAACAGCTAATTGAGACACAAAAGTTCATAAGACAATTACGTGAAAATCCCAAATCGGCAGCACTGTTGCGTAAGGTGCATCAGGATTATTTGAAATTGATTTGCAACTACGGTGAATCAATGCCGATTAATTTGAAGCATTTCACCACGCAACCCTTGCCATTTCATCAGCAGGGTTTCGTATTAAATATGAATGTATTGGCTTTGGGACAGTTGAGAAAGTTCACGATCGATCTGCATTTCCATGGGCCAGGAAAATTGATTGCGTCTGTGCGTACCGAGGTGAAAATACCCGGATTATATGTGGATTTCGAAGTGAGAAAGAGGTATGTATGAACGATTTTATAGTTGCTAAATTTTCTAACAAATTATATTTGATATTATTTTTAAAGTGAGGATCATGATTACTTATTTTATGCGGCTGAAAAGAAATCGCCCAGCTTGTTTGGCAAACGCTATCGAAATATGTACGAACGTGTCATTGATTTGGAAACAGATCCGAAGGTGAAACATGCGCATTCCTTCGATTTAGATAAGACAGAGCATCATACACGCATGGAAGTGGGCGCTAAGCAGCGCAAAGAATTACAAAACTATTATAATAGTCTAAATAAATCGGTGTATGAAGATCACAGGCATCACTTTACTTTATGTAAAATATTTAGCAATAGCAAAACGAACTATTGCAGCGGTGAAGCGTGTATTGTGGTGCTGATCAAGCCGGAAGTAAAGTTTTATGAAGAGGGACAAGTTCTTGAAGACTATCTATATATAGATGTGAGTGAAAAATAGAGAAAAAAAATATTAACGCTATTTAAATGATTGAATTTTTCGATTTTTTTAGCTGCACTTGGGGCCAACTTTACCCATACTACTACGTGGCATCATCTCGAAACAATTTCGAAAATAAAGCGATTCGACGTAACAAAACGAATGCGAGTTTTTTGTAATATTTTTATTTTTTATATTTTAGTCACATGTAAAATTTTATTATTGCTATAAATATATAATTTTATATTTCACTATTAGTGTTTAAAACGCACATATACATTATTTTTTAATCAACAAATTTTTAAACGGTCAACAGTACATATTTAATTGACGGAAAAAGTAATGGAAAATAAATAAGACAATGAAACTACTCATTACGGGCAGTCCAGCGGCTTTGACCCAACTCATTATGCTGTGGAAGATAAAGGAAATAAGTTTTTTTTTAATAATATATACAAAATATATTTATTGATATTTGCAAGATATATTATATAATAATTTAGCAAAATATTTTACCACTTAAATACATTTTTTTTCGTAAATTGATAACTTTAATATGTTTAATAATGTATGTATATTTTGACATAAATTTGTAATGTTTTTCATATTATTAGGAAATTTTATATAGGTATATATTCTTTATATTTTTAATACTAATTTATATTTACTAATTAATTTTTTCAGTTTTACTAAATTTTTTTTTTTCAAAATTTTTGTGTTAAATTTTTAAAGTCTTTTCTATATATATTTTTTTTTTCATAAAACTGCTGTAATATTACTCACTTAAAATCATCGGGGTAAAACTCAAATGGTTGCGTGGGTATTTCACCACAATTCGTAATGATAACTGGATCCATTGGAAAATCGTCAGTATCTGTTTTAACCTAAAACATTCGCATATTACAAATTTAAGACAATCTTTTACTTAAATTGAACTCACGTCCTCAATTGCATGCACCGTATCGATACCATCGAGCACTTTACCAAACACTGTATGTTTACCATCAAGCCACGAAGCCGATATAGTAGTTATATAAAATTGACAACCATTCGTGTCAGGTCCACGATTTGCCATGCCTAAATATCCAGGACGATTGTGTGCAACAGTCAATGCCTCATCTTCAAAATAATCACCATAAATGCTGGTAGAACCTGTACCATCGCCTGTAATTACAATAATTAGTTGTGGTATACAAGAACAGCGCAGTACCCAGTCACATCACAAATACCCATTACACACTTTCGACAATTTGATAAAGCGAAAAATCAACAAAAATACACAAAAGAATCTATTTAACATCCAGTACGCTCCTCGAAGACATAAAGAAAATAACGTAATCAACCACAGCGAAGGAACGATATTAAAGTGACGCTGGATTTTCTGCTGAAATTTCGAATATGATGGTAAAAAATCGATAAACTATACGTTTAATAATAGTATGGGTGATCTAACGAACGGAAAGTTGGATAAAATACTTTTGGAAGAAAACAAGAAATAACAAAATTCTGTAGATATACCTTCTTTTGTTCGAAAACCGAAAAAAAAACTGTAAAACAAGTATTATCCTATGGCAAAATGCGGAAACATCTCAATTGTCTTAAGACATGATATAATTTTGATTTCTAATAAAACATTTTAGCATATTCTGCTGCTCAATGGTATTTTGTATTTTTTTATTGTTGTACATTAGGTACGCGGTCTGGAATAAGACTTAAGTCGACTTGAGCAAATTTAATATATTGCCGCAAGTTTGATTAAGAAAGATATATTACAGCGCTATATGGCATATAACCGCTAATTTTTTTACTATACTAAATTCCCTAACTAAACACAACCGCTTATCCAGTAGTAATTATTTTCCGAACCACCAAAGACTCACCATTTAAAATATCGCCACCTTGTATGAGAAAACGATTAATTACGCGATGAAATTTAGAACCCGCATATGTAGTGCCATTGATGCCACGTAAGCAGATGTGTCGAAAATTAGCGACTGCCTTTGGTGCGATTTTACCAAACAGCCCTAAAACTATGCGACCCAGCGGTTTCTTCTGATGCTTCACATCTAAATAAACTTTAGAAGTTACTGTAAAGCTCAGACCCTCAGCTATGGCTAGTATAGAAGTGAGTCCGAGCAAAATTTTATAGAGTTGCATTGTGGAATTTTAAGTAAATCTTAATTACTCTAAAATTTTATACGTTTCCTATGAACACAATCGTCGTACTAACCGCGGTAAATGTAGTTTGTCGATTGAGGACGCGCGAAAATAACTGAAAATTTTTCAAGAAACCTTATAACTATTGAAAGTTAAGTTCAAAAGCATACATTTTCACCACCCACATATACATGGTGTACTAAATATATACAAATGTGTCTATTGTCGATTCTTACACACATCGATTTACATATTCACTGCAAAGCGTACCTATTACTAAATATTTTGATTTTCTACCATTGCCTAATAGATGACGAAATTGATTTTCCATTCTTCCATTTTTCATTTTTCATTTTCCTCCATGGTATTGCTATTTTTGTATTAATTTAGCATAAAAATGTACTAGTTTGAGTTTCATATGCTACTTTTGTTGTTGTTGCTGTTGTTTAAAATAGTCTTAGCAATAATTAAACAGATAAAATATTTTAATTACAACTCGCGACTTTTCTGTGCGTATACTTTTATTTTCCACTAATGGCATAATGGATTTTCATTAAAATCCTTAGTATAATTAGTTGAATAAGTTTATTATGTATATTGATTTTTCGATATGAATGAATTATATCCACTTGTGAATTTCAAAACATGGAATTTTATTTTGCTTATACATACATATGTCTATCAATTGTACATATGTACATATATTTGAAAATATTCTCCAAAAATTTTAAGTTGATCCGTCTTATAATTTCGGAGATATGATTTTATATTTATATTTTTAAACTTAGTGTTCGCTTCCCAAAACTTTAAGCGCGTTTTTTCGAAACACTGTTTTTAGTTTCGGTGAGAAAAATTTCCCTCCGATCCGATTTCCTTTTGGCTGTAATTGTAATTTTGCACGCCCTTCTTAGATATATGTACATATTTGTCAGGTAATGATCAAATTTTTGATTATAATTCGATTGTAAATTTGTTAAATTTTTTCACAAAAAACGACCTTTTTTGTTTTGTTGGAGGTTAAGCAGAAATATCATAATATTTTTATTAAAGTACAAATTTAGTTATACATATAAATAATTAATGTAAAAAGATATTTTAAATGCTTCTTTAAATATCCAAACACTTACCCGTATACATTTATTACCGCTCACATAATACGCTCATATACTCGTATGCATACACATATGTAAGTATAGTTAGAAGCCTCCAACTTCGCTGGTGTATACAATACATATTTCACATAATTAAATGCTATGCTATATTTCATGTAATCACTTCTTCATAACTCGTTGATTTATTGGCTAGAACATCTGCTAGATTTCGCACTCGTTACTTTGCTTGTTCGCTATTTCACTGTTGTAAAGCTGGTATGCACACACACACATTTACATGTAATGACTTTCCACTACTGCGCCTGCCGCTTGAGCTTGTTCGCTACCGGCACACACACCCTAACAGCACATACAATGTTCGCTTGAAAATTAAAACAATAAAAACACTACTATATATAAAATTTTAGCACATAGCGACTAACCACAAACACTTGTTTTATTTTATTACACAAATATTTAATTTATAGCAGAATTACACACGAATTGAAAATGTTCACTGACTGAACGCTTGTAGCTAACTCGTTCGCAGCGAGTAACGGAACGGGAACTAAATAGAAAGTACTGTTGGTCAAGGAAGTAAGTTTGCATTCGTACAGGGTTGTTGAGTGAAATTATTTAATAGTACAATTAATAATAAATGGAAGTTGTACAAATTAAATAATTATGTAAATATGTTCAAAATTACATAACTAGCTAATAAAAGTGGAGACTTGTGTAATGATGTTGTTTTATAAATTGTGTCATATATTGATGATCGATTTTTGCAAATCAAATTTTTGTGTAATCATATTTGATATCTTATTAACGGGATATTCTAGTTTAGAAATATAAAAAAAAAATCGATTTATCCCAAATTCTAATCAAACAATTTACTTGAAAATTGGCATGCTTTCTCTGTATGTATCTTTTCATGAATAAAAGTGTTATAAGAAAAATTGGCCAGTTGTACTAATTTTAAAAAATATGGAAAAGTGAAAAAAAAATTAAAAAATTTTAAGTTTTTGAGTAGTCGCCATTTTGCGAGCAGTTTCAAAGCTTAGTGCCATAGATTAGACTACTCCGATAACCTGTGCTATGGGTCATATACTCATTTAGCATCCACATCAAATCAATCTAACTGGTAAAGATCACTATTTTCAACATACTCGTATTAGTGAAAAGATATAAGTAGTTTTTACTATCGAATCCCATTATGCTAGTTGAAATATCGTAAGTGAGGGCATATCAAGGTGTTTGCTTTTTCTTTGACGGTAAATCATAACGCGATCAAGAACTTTCTTTCAAATATCAAACATCTTAACCGACCTATACCGCATATTGCATACACTTTATTGAATACATTAGAGTTTGAATAAAATCTGGATCAATTTCACACGATTTACATAGAATTCAATCTGTATAACATGTTGAAAGAGTATAGTGATTGATATACGTGCATTCGAATAACTATTTGAGTTTAATACCTGCAATTGCAACCCTACTTCCTTTCCAATTACTTCTTTCAGTTCCGTTCCATTTCTAACAACAATATGCGCCGGTCACGCTTAGCCCGAGAAAATAGTAAAATTCATAATTTATTAAGTGTTAAATTAAATAATTTGGTGATTTCACAAGTCTAGATATATATTTCAATGAAATAGAGTAAAAGTGTTGGCGCGGGCTATATTTTTTATAAAGTTATTTGAAAGTGAAAATTGTATGTGTGCCAGTGGCAAACAAATACAGCGATAAAGCGAAGCTGACCGGCGCAATAGAGGAAATAGCAATTAATAGTGTATACAAAATGTGTATGTAATTATGTATGTGTGTTTAAGTGTTTGCGCAAGGCGATTAAAAAGCGAAAATGTAGTGATATGAAAAATCATTTTATTTCTTTAATATATAAAATAAGAAAGAATTAATTTTACCAAGTTAATGTTTTATTCGGTGATAAAATAAAAAGTTTTTAATGTAAAGTGTAAGTGAGTTATATTTATGGAAAACAAGAGCAAACGGAAATAAATTTTTGCAGAAGTACTTGAGGATAAGTGGTGAGTGTTGTCATAACATATCAAATTTGACCCAGACTCACAAATAAAAAATACATTTCCGCTAAATTTATTAAAAATCTGTATTATCGCCTTCAAAATAGGCACCTGAAGCATACCAAATCTTAATCCAATTTCCATATATTTGTTATAACTTACAAGCCTCGGCTGGGCTAGCATTCAGTGCATTCAGCGAATTTTTGTTTTCGTTTTCGGCTCATTTTCGGAGCATTATTCATTAGATTGTTGAACTATAAAATATGTAGTACTTCTACATACATGCCATAAATGCATTTATAAAATATAGTGCACGTTTATTTATACTGGTACATCGATAAAAATTTTCTTTGCAATTCTGCTTGAAATTTAGTTGCTCCTCTTATTCTTCTTTAAGCTTATTTTTGTCCAAAATTTTACACTTATTTATGAGGAGTGATAATTTCAACTAGTTTTAGGAAAAAACTCAAACTTTAATCGATTCCTAACAAAATCTTGTACCTGCTTTAATTATACACAATTAGGTTTTATTTCATAAATTATTTTAATTAAATTTTTTATTGCATGTTTTACAAATATTCTTATTTATACAAGTATTGAAATGCTTTTCATTTGAGTTTATATTTTACAAAGTTATAATGGATTTGTTATATATATATACATATGTATGCGTGTCCTAAAATTAAATAAGCTACCTTTAATAAGTTACCGTGATACATATGTAAAGCTATGTATCTTGTTTGCTTCGCTAACAGCAATAAATTCTACATTTGGTTATCTAATCTAATAATGCAATAATATTGTACATTTAAATGAATGAAATATATATGCAATATATATGATATACGAGTATATAAACCTCGTTGAATACGTCCTTGACGCTCTGCGTAAGAAGCTGAATATTAATTATAAATTAATAAGTACAGTGTTTAAATGTATTGTTCTGCGCAGATAAGTGTATAAATAATAATCTACATTATATATGTAATTAACGATTATGTTTAGTGCAAGCAAATGCCTTTGTAACATCTTTATATTTTGTTATATTTGTAAAAGTATTCATGAAGCTATTACAGGACGCATAATGCTAAAATGCTAGTAGTAGAAAATCTATGATTTGTTTTTTTTTCACGATTTATCTTTCATTTTCTAACAACAAAATTTTTTAGTGAAAAATTATAAACTAACGCTTTGTACAAAAACCTAAATATTTCATAGAAATTAAATGTATGTTCTCTTTTTCTTTCAATTCATTCTAAATTGTGGTTTACGACGTTGACAGCCTGAATTTCCTAATGTTGATTGAAGCAATGCGGGTTCAGGGAAGTCATTCCGGGTGGCCAACGACGTACGGTGGCGGCCTCTTAAGAACTTAAGGTGTGGTCTCAAGACGCGCAGCAAACTTTTTTTCTCGAACCATTTCACAGATCATTTTATTTTGATCGCTTAGACAGTTTTTTTGTGCATCGACTTGTCGCCACTATCACAGTTGTTTTTCGAGATCGTTGTTGAATCTTCATCAGAAGATTCTGGCGAATCCTATATGCGTTTGCTTTTTGGGTGTATAAATTTGCACGATTTCCCTAAACGACAATGACCACGCATGAAAGCCTTACACACACCGTTGTTAGAGTTGCCGCCGCCGCCGCCACCACCGCGGTTCTGTCCACCGCCGCCACCACCTGAACGCCAATTGCCGCCACCATTGTTATCTTGAAAGTTGGAACCGGTCCGCCAATTGCCGCCGTTGTTGCGATTTTGGTTGTTATTGTTGTGATGATTCATATTATTCCGTTCAAATAGATTCGCTGGCGCCATATTTGGCATAACACGTGGCGGCAATAAACCCATTGGTCCGAAATTCGGTGCATTATTGAAGGGACCTTGTGCTGGGCCATACTGATTACCGCCATGAAGTTGCCATTGCGGATTGCCGGCTCCAGGACCGAATGGACCCAGCATATTCTGTGGTTGTACTGGTGGTCCACCAGCCAAGGGACCCATTGCCAAATTACCATTGAAATTGCCTGTTTGCCAAGCTGGATGTGGGCCTGATGCCGCAGCCGGTGTGGGAACTGGCCGTGGCATTTGCATTTGCGTTGCCAGTAGATTGTTGGTTGCCACACCAGCATATTGTGGCATAAAACCTGGATATGTATTCAGGTTATTTGGCGGTAATGTATTTACCTGGGCGGTTGGCAAATTGCCAATAGTAGGAAGGATATTTTCCGTCGACTTAGGTGAAGTCTTTGGCTCAGGCCAAGGCATATTGGTGTAATCGCTTACGGCATCTGGATTGCCGGTAATATCTTCTAACGGTATGACGGGTATGTCGACTGCGAAATGCGGTTCTAATTCAGCTTCTGCCGGTGAGTCGGGGATCATGCTGTGCGAGAAGTATAGTGCGCGCAAGGTAGTCATCTCGCGTTCGGCTTGCACCTTACGCTGTTTAGATTGATTACCATTCGGATGTGGTGGCACACCATCAACTTCGATCAGCGGTCTCCACTCGGTTAATGGTCGCATATTGTCCTCATGTGTGAAACCGCGTCGGGCGATATTAATCGCATCGCGTTCACTAAAGCGTTCAAGATTTTTCATATCCATAAACGACTGTGCTTTTGTCACATTTACACGCTCTGTTTCGTCCAGTTCAAAGTAACGTATTTGCTCGAGTTGGTCTTGAGGTCGCCAAGTCAACTTCTTTTTTGGACCTTTGCGTCGATGCAGCATAAGCACACCAGGTGGCCCATTCGGACCACAACCAGGTCCAGGCGGTTTGGGCGCGTCTTCCTCGGAACTTTTTGTGGCGACATCTTCTTCCCCATCACTACCAGTGATATCGACTGAGCCGCCGGTCTTAGTTACTGCGGCATCGCTACTGTCATCACCAGTCTTTTGTTCTCGCAGTACCTTTTGTTCAATATCTTCCTTAACCTTCTTCAAGGGTATATCATCATCGTCTTCTGTGCTATTGCCCTTATCGGCTGAATCCAAATCTTCCGATTTGTTGTTATTATCTTTGCTATCATTCTCCTTATCGGATTTGTCTTCGCTTTTACTTTCATCCAATGTGTCCTGATAGAATTTTAAAGGCGCCACCTTTGGTGCATCTGGGCTGGTAGGTGGTGAAGGACCTTCCTTATTTTGTCCGGGACCAGGAGTAGTGGGCCGCTTACGTTTTGCAACTTTTTTAGGGCCCGTTGCTGCTGAGAGCGCGTCCGAGAAGATATTTGTCTCGACAAGAGTTTGAACTGAAATTAAAGAAACAATTATTAATATGGTGTAAAGTTGCATACAAGATCATTTCAACGGCACGTTCCATGGAGGTAGGAGTTCAGATGCTAGTTTTTGCTTTTGGTCCATTGTATACAGCTAAAATTTTCAAATTATATAGATTTTTAAAAATTTATAACCTAAATTAAAAAATAATTTTATTATTTAATACACAACTACATTAAAATTTGGAACGCGTTGATAGTTAAGATATACATATATTTTGTTGCACACAGATTGGGAACTCAGTATAGAATGTTTGAAGCTTGAAAATTGGGACACAGTATTAAACACCCTTTTTATGATGATATCACTTTTGTCAGGGGTTTGTCTTTCAGAATTGAAATACTCCAAAGAGTCAGTATAAACTAATAGATACGATTCGATTCGGATTTTATAAAATGGAATTATTGGAAAGCTTTGTAGTAGAACATAAATTCAAAGGTAGATTTCTAAAACCAGCAGCTAATCGGAAGGGGACCTAAAACTATATCGAGCAAAAAATGATCAGTGTGCTTCATTCAAAGACCCGACTAAAGTGATGAATTGAGGGAAAGTATACTTAAAAACAACCACGCTCAGAGTCGCCATAAAGGTTATTTTGAATTTGGAAATTAGACTATTATCCGAAGTTTAATAAATTGGTTTGCGATCACAGCTTTAAGGTGGCAAATGATCATAGCATTAATGGGTTCAAAAATAAAAAATTAAATTTAAAAAATCTCGAAATATAGTAACTGTAGGTTTTTATTTTTTTCAAAAGCGGAACGTAAGTGATCTTCATATACCTAAAAACGGAAAGTTATGCATTATATCAAATAGATTATAATTGTGGACACATAAAGGGGTGGGGTGAATTTTGTTAGTTCACTTTTATTGACCCCCGGATTAAACCCAAGACCCCTTCTGAAGGAAACGACACTTATCCAACTGAGTTAAATAAGCTCAAAATATATGTTTAAATACTACTTTAAAATTAAAACACGCTCTGGGCAGTCGAAGCTTGGAGGCAGACAAGATATTTTTTCGGCTTCCTTAAGCAGAAAACCTTCGTCCATATTTAAAAACTGTTTTAATGCTTTCAGCCGTATAGTTAAGAAAGAAAAGTTAAAACGTACATGCATGATGGCAATTCCAAATTGATATAGGGCATTGTGAGTGTGGTCCGTGGTATAAACGTGAGTTTCTCCTTTCCCTTTTTCGTAACATTTTCAATATCTCTTGTTTCGGGAGCAAAACATACGCTTCTTTTTATGGCTAACTTTTTTTGTTATAGCATCAGCTGCTGAAGTAACAGCCATTGACTGCATATAAATTATGAGTGATTCCGGTTGCATATAGCAAACCTTCAGTTGGGAAAAGGGTTATACTCATTTTAGCTAAAGTGGTCCTGATACGGTAAAACTATTAATTTAGGATACACATTAACAGAGTTTGTGAGGCATCTGCTAAATATACATGAATCTGCATTGATTGCTAGGAGAAATTTATCTAGGGTCATGCCAGAAATACTCTTGAACTCTTTTCGAAATTGTGTAACGATCACTACGTTCTTGACATCGATATTACTGCAGTGCTTAATGATTGGTGTGAGGTGCAGTCTATATAGAATACCAATTCTGTCATGTTTTGAGGTTAACTTATAACATAAAGAATTTATATTACTTTTGAATAAGTAATTATTTCTCAATCCATGTAAAAGTGGTAAAATATTAAAAATTTAACTATCAAAAGCCTGGTAAATCATATATGCGCTATCAATTTAAATATGTATGCTAGTGCAATAATATTAATGGTGGATTAAATGGGTTTTATGCAGCCACGAAAAAACAAGTCACGCTAATTTCTTTTATAGGTTAATTGATCTCATGATATACATACGTAGACTTTTCATGAAAAAATCTTATAGAAGCTTGAGCAAATATATGAAAAAACGGAGGCGATACATTATATGAGTTATATGTTTCAGCTACAGAAAGGCTTGAAATCATAGTTACATATTCTGAGCTATATTTGAAAAAAAAATAACAAGCGAACGTTTGTAATTTTTTTGGAAATTGAAATTGTGCATGAAAATGTCATAGAATGTGAGCCTTTTCTGAACGAATTAAGTCAAAATGCTTGAGGTATGTGCCTTGATTGGTCTTAAAAATGTGTGCAGAAATTTCAGTAAATTTGGCGTCATCTTGCCTTTAGTGATTCTTTCTAATGATGTATATCGCATATATATATAGGTGGTAAATAACTCCAATGTATAAAATGGCAGAAAATACTAAACCCACTTTTTTCCAATTCTGTGTAAAATTTCTTTGCCTTTTCAATTATTAACACTGCTTCCAAACTTCGACGACCATTAGCTCAAATTATTTATTTTGTTGAAAAGAATTGTTTATTATTCACCAACTCTTTGTTGTCTTATGTTTTAATGTTTGTTTTCTTATCAACTAAAAAATAATAAACATCTTCGTGGCATCACAACATTGCAATGTACACGAATAAACAGTTAATGTGAATATTAAAATTAGAATATAAGACAAAAATTCATACTTAACAGCCTGTTTCCACTTGACTAGGTGGGGGAAAACTACCAACAGTGATAGTCTCATTCCGGTTTGTGCGTCGTTTGATTTTGTGAGAGGAATCAACAAAAAAAAAAAAAAAAAAATAGTGCCTTTAAAAATCGTTTCTCTGCACGAAGTTTGATTGTTTATAATAATGAAGCCGCTAAACTATTTTTAAATTCGTTCGTGATATTTTGTATCTCAAATTGCGATGTCGATTTTGATGATTTTACACTGTACTATCGACCAACTTCTTCACAAATTATAGTTGCATTTATCTCGGTGTGCCGGTTTATCAATTACAGCAGCAATCAATGCAAAAAGCTCTGATATCAAAGATAATTTGATACACAAATATTAAATAACGAATAAAATTTGAATTTGCAATTCAAGTAAGGAAGTGAAGATCGATCTAGTAACACGTGTATGTATCTTTAATCCTCTCCCATGACAATAAATCAAGTATCACGTGTATGCATCTTTGATCCTCTCCCGTGACAATAAATATATTGTTATTTATCACTTCGAAACATCACATTAACATTAAATGATTTAAGCACAATCAGCTTTTTTTTAAGTTATTAAAGAGCCAATCTAATTTTTCATAGTTAAATTCCGTAGCATTTGTTTTTTAATACTTAACACACCAGAAGAATAAAAATTTATACGCGTTAAAACACCTTAAAATTACTCCGCTTAACCATGGCGAGACCATCGCAAGTAGTGTTTTGACAATACGCCAACGTTGCTTCTAGTCTATGTAGGAATTTTGGAAAACAGAAAGCAAAGATTCAATAAATTCAGTTCCATTGTTCCACACAGTCCAATGACGAAGCGTGGTGTTGCCAACACTAAGGAGACGACAGTCTACATTTTTTATGAAACACAAAATACCACCTTAAAAAGTATATAATAAACCACAAGCAAAAACTAGTCTCATCCAAACTCCTGCAAAGAAATAACGCAGAATGCCATTAGTAAATGTCGTAACACAAAATACTTACTTTTCTTTGGAGCGATAAGTTTGATAGCTCCAGGTTTCTCATTAGCTACTGTTAGATTGTTGATATCAATTTTAGATTTCTTTTGCGTTGGTGAATCACTGCTGCTTGGTGGCGGTGAAGGGCGTTTTAGTGATGATGGCAAACTGGTTGGAATGACAGTACCGGGTGCAGAAACGCTTGAAACTGGTTTCTTCAGTCCTTTCCGCGATGGTGGTGGGGGAGCTTCCTCAGTAAGGCCATGTGAACGAAATTGTGATTTGTATGTTTTCACAGTTTTAGCCTTTTCCGAGTCACGACGTATTTCTATTGACATTGAGGCCTTCTTTGAAGGAATAGTTATTGAAGTAGGCTTTGTCACATCTGTTTCCGACTCATCTTTATGTTTTTTAGGGATACGACCTAGTTTATCTGAAGTAGATAACAACTTGGAATTAGATTCTTTATCCTTGTCACTTGGTGTTTCTTTTTCACGCTCTTTTTCTTTTTTATGCGATGAAGAAGAAGAAGTATTAGCTGATTTGTCCTTATCTTTATCACGATGTTTGTCTTTCGAACTAGTTGAGGACGAAGATTTTGAAGTTGATGATGAGGATCTATGTTTACTTGAGCTGCTGCTACTGCTACTACCCTCTTTTCGATCTTTATCTTTGCTAGAACTTGAACGATCCTTATCGCTCCGATGCTTATCACTTGAACTGCGGCGTGAAGAGGATGAGGATGAAGATTTTGACTTGCTCGAAGACGAACTTTTCGATTTGTGACTAGATGATTTATGAGTAGAAGATGACGATGATTTCCTATCTTTATCTTTATCACTCTTATTTTCTTTATCCCTATTTTTGCTGTCTCTGGAGTCTTTAGAACTTCTATGTTCTCTACTTATAGATTTCTCACTTTCTGTATCTATAGACTTTTTTCGTATGGTAGCAGATTGTTCTAGAGAAAGCATGTTACTATTCGATGTTGTCTGAGATTCTTCATCAGCACTACTTTCACTATCTTTGTCTTGTTTATCAGTTGATGTTCGAGTATCGTCTTCCTCTTCTATAATTGTAGAATCCGCAGTTCTATCATTCTCTTCTTCCTCTTGAGCAGCCGTGCCACCTTCAGCTTCTGTATCGCCATTCATGTTGCCATCATGATCCATTTTCTTACAATCGTCCTCATTCTCTTTTCGTTGGACATTTTGCTCCACATCCACAGCAGAAGAACCTAGTTGATTGGTTTTTGGTACTTGTGTCAAAACTTGTTGACCATCTTTATAAACCAGTTTGAACACCAATCCTGCTTCACTAGCTTTCTTCTGTGCAGGTGTTGGTGCATACGTGGATGGCTCAGGCGGTACATCTGTGACATCTGCAAGTGGGTCTTGTTCAGCGGAATTTGAAAGCGACCGCTGTACAACTGCAGGCCCTTTCACTTTTGATGGTATGCTAGAGGTTTGTGGTATTTTGCTGTCTTGCCGTATAGCAGGTGTCGTTTGAATGGCAGGTATTGTGGAAACATTAGGAGTTGCTGCACCAATAACCGATTGCTGAGGAGAACTTTCTA
The DNA here is from genome assembly GCF_042242935.1 of Bactrocera oleae. NCBI lineage: Eukaryota > Metazoa > Arthropoda > Insecta > Diptera > Tephritidae > Bactrocera > Bactrocera oleae. Next base: position 5,131,201 of record NC_091537.1, on the reverse strand, counting down.
CTTGAGCTGTTGTAGTATTCTCTGTCACTACTTTCAACCATTGCTCCACCAAACGTTTTGCAAGTATACGTACTCCTAAAATAAATAATAAAAGTTTATAAAAATATAATCGTCATTTAGGCGATTTTTAGTAATTGTTTTTAATGAATTTTGTTGTTTTAATTGTTGGGAAAGTAAATTAACCGATGTTGTCAAATGTTGACAACAAATATACACTATAAATAAACTTTGACAGCAAAAAAGATCAATAACAAATAATAACCTTCTAAATTTTTGGATGCCAACTAGAACTGGTTACACTGGATATAATTAAAATTTGTCATAAATGTTTTTAATAAAGATTAAATTGTAATAATATCTTTGAAGATGCACTAATCCCTAATTTTCTTCAAAGTATGCACAAAAAAACTTTAAGATTTGGCGAGATAATTTTATTGAATAAGGCTTACCTTCATTGCCGCCATCCCGGCAAAGACCCTTCACCAACTTTGGTGCAGAATTTATTTTTAGTCGATCCACATCAACTGGACAAAGTAAAAGTAGCTCTAAAATTTCTTGCACAAGCGGCCAATTCATTGCTCGTATTGCATCGTTTAACCAGTTATATACCAGTGACCAACCACCAACACCCATAAATTCACCAAGTAGCTCCGTTTTAGTAACTTTTAATATTTGTACATAAATGCATTTTGATACAAGTTTCTTTGAATATCTATTCATCAATCTGGAATAAAAAATATACAGCATTAGTTTACTTTTCTTAAAATAAATTCGTGTTAAATGCAACCCTAAAATTAAAATTACAATATTTACGAACGCATTACGCACAGTTGCATGCCAAGTGATGACTTTATGCTTTGCACATTGAAATTTATTAATATAATTAAATATTTGAACTTACCCCGCGATCCGCTTGACTTCCCCAATGCTAAGGATACCTCCATTGTCGTCCAAAAGCACCTTTAGGCACTTAAGAAGTTGCAAAGGTACTATGCGCGGCTGAAATTTTAATGAAAGTAAAATTAGTATATTGACGTTATAATTTAGGAAAAACACGATATTTATTTTCTTATAAATTATTTATTTACGAAATTTAATACATTGAAGTTAATTAACCAACTCACCATATTTGTTTCAAGATTACTTCAAAATAATCTTAACGATAGCCAATAATAAGACGGTTGACGTCACACTAGATCTTGTTTCCACTCTTGATACAACTTTTCGTATTGACTCAAATTACATAACTTTGGTATGCATTCATTACTTTCCATATGTTTTCAACTACAAAACAAGATAAACCAAACTTTAATAAAAAAAATGTACAAAATAGTACGTGCGTGATTTACAATATATGACGAAACAAGTACAAAAGTACCTAACCCCTAAACATGTTTCTTTATTTCATTATAACCTGCTTAAAAATTAATGAAAAAATTACCTAACGCTTTTATTGGCAACAATAAACAAACATAACTATTATTGTTGTAAAAGACAATATTTTTTAATGAATAATTTTAATAATACAATCCCTCGTTGACGATATTGCTATATGTAATGTTAATTCCAAAGTATTTTGTAAGACTGCGAAAATAGTATAGAGAAATTTTTAAACATGGCGACGTGTGGTTGTAATAGATTGTTGATACTCTAAACCGCAGCTAAATTTAAGAAACATCTTTCAGCGTTACCACATAAATAGAAATCAACCAAAAGTGCCTCTAAAATTTCTGTTGTGACAGTTCTTCATACTTTCAAGTGTAAGACATCGCTACTTCAACTAAATCGTGTAAATGTTTCGCTTAAAAATACTTGCCGAATAAAATCAAGTGGCAACTCGAAAATGTGTTGAATGGTTCATGTCCAGAATAAAATCTATTACAGGAAATTTGGCCACGTTTCCAGCTTATTCTTCGCGCATGGAAAATACATTTCCTTCTATAGCAAACTATTTAAGCACTAATTTAACTTATGCAAAAATGCCACCATTTTTTTAATATATGCTTTCAAATTTATATATCGCAAACGACAAATTTAACCGAAATTGCGGATTTTCTTTGTACTCGGCACTAATATGCCTTTCGAAGTAACACTCGATATTAAACAATTTTATAGCGTGGATCCATACATATATAATTATAAAAGGTAATAAACACGACGCTTCTCTGCATAAAATAACTACTTATAATCTAGCAATAAAAGATTTCCTTTTTTTACTTTTTCGTTTTTCTTTCTTTACAAAAGTACAGTCTGTTCAAATGCAAGTAGGTATAATGCAGCAGAGATAAAACAAAGAAAAGTATCAAATAAACGCCCAGCGCTGCAAAATTTCACGTCCAACTCACCCGCAAACACGATTTTATCTGAACAAATGTTTTTGATGTTCAACGAATCGTTGAAGCGAGTACAGGGTCGCAATTATAGAGTGTGTTCAATAAAATTGCTATACACTAAGAATATAGATACGCTGTATCATATGCAGAGTTATTTGAGAAGCACAAACGACAGGAAACTTCACAATTCTTGATATCGGATTAAAACAATTGTATTAATTGATTTTTTACCTTTGCTAAGGCACTCATTTGGTTTTCAGAATATATTTAGGGACTTTGTGAAAAAAGTATTATCTGTGATATCGAACACATAACTTAATATAATACAGGTAGAGAAATGCAAGAAGAGGGCAACTGAGGGCTTGTCTTTTAAGCTGAAAATACGTAACTCGCGTAGTGTAATTACCCAACACACGAACTAAATACTTACTTACTTCGGCACTGATCTGTTAACTAATGAATACATACAAAACAGATAAACAACTTATAAGTTAGTTTGCTGCTAGTCACAACATAAAGTTGGTTGTCTTTACTCACTCCAGTGTAAGAAAGTTGAAAAAAATATATTTCTCCTATTCAAATCTAAGTTCTCTGCTCTCAACGCCTTTACACCATGCATGACATATACAATAGTTGTAAAAATTGACAGTGCAGACACGTTGTTACAGACTTGTAAACGAAACTGCCTACATACGAGGTGTGTTCAAAGGATCTTGAATTTTGCGAAAAGAAAAAAATTGTTCTTGAAAATCATTGAATCACTATTAGGGAATTTGAAGATGATGTTGGCATATCAACCGGCTCATGCTATTCAATGTTCTCCAATGTTTTGGGCATGAAACGTTTGACAACGAAGTTGGTTCCGAAATTGCTAAATTTTGAGCAAACGCAATGTCGCTCAGGTGTGGTTGAATGATGTCAACAACGAGGCGGGTTTGCTCAAACGGGTCTTAACTGGTGACGAAGTGTAGGTATATGGAAGTTGCCAGATGAGAAGCCCAGACCGAAAAAGGCAGGACAAGTTCGATTAAATTTGAAGGTTTTGCTCAGTGTTTTCTTTGATTACAATGGTGTGGTGCATCATGAGTTCCTGCGAAAAGGTCGTACAGTTAATAAGTAATACTATAAGGAAGAAGCAACATTTGCGTGAAGCAATACGGCTCAAACGATCGGAATTGTGACAAAACAAATCGTGGTTTCTGCATCACGATAATGCACCAGCGTACACATCAATGTTTATTCCTAATTTTTTGGCCGTAATTAAGTCAGAATTGAAGAAAGAGCTCATGGCCATACCGAAAAACGCATTTCAGAAGTGCTACGAGGATTGGAAAAAGCTTTGACACAAATGTATTATTTATATCCGATGAGGATGCTTTGAAGCGTACCAAATAGATATTGATGAATATATAAGTGCTTTTCAAAAAAATTCAAAAATCACCTTTTTCTTTGAATACACCCCGTACAGTGGTGGCAGTTCTTATGTGCCTGTAGTTTTATGGGTAAAATAAACAACTTTGTTATTAAATATGTTCATAGGTATTTTTACATGTATTGTCTTTATCAAATAAATTAGTACATACTATATATTTATAGAATAAACAACAGAGCAATGAGAATATTGTAAAACCCATGCAATGAATAATGCAATAATGTGTAAATAGAAAAAAAACGTATACATATGTTTTACTTATACATAATTAAAAGTTAACATGAGTATAAACATGTAACTAAAAAAACACGTCGAAAATACAAAGGGATAAATCCTGTTAAGTTATCTAATTTTACGCTATATTGCAAAATGTGTATTTTGCCTAAGGAAATCGCACATTGCTGGTTTTATGAGCGCGTATATAGTTAGAACATTATTTTAATGGATGTGTAGATTTTTTCATTGCTGTTTGCTAATTTCATACATATGGCTACTGTTCACTACGAAATTGAATATTTAATTCTGATATACATTTTAAAATTCTGCTGTTTTGCTCAACTGAAAAGTTAATACTCAAAACTACTGGGTTTCTTATTATTTCTACGATTTCTCCATCTGCAAAATTCTTAGTTATCTCTTTATGTATCAGATAACATATAGTTTGCTCATCTTAGCATATTTTGTTGTTGCATAGCAATGCAATAATTGCTTGTGCTTTCAATCGTCGTTTTGTTCCTTGTTAGTAGACTTTACATTCATATTGTTGCTGTCGTTAGTGGCTTTTGTCTTTGTTGCATCAGTCTCGTTGTCATTTATGTATATATTTTCTCTTCCAGTAACATTTGCTACTCGATTTGAATTTACGGGTTGTTCACCTTCATTATCATCTATATTGGCAATGGCACTGCAAGCCGCCGTTTCATTGCTAATGCCAGCGACGATCTCATCCATATCAGCTTCGAGCTCGGCAACTGGCGGAGTTTCATTTCCGTCAAGATTATCTGCTAAGGGATTTATTATTACTTCAGCGGCGCCACTTACACTTCCACTACCACTCGCTGCACAATTTAAAACGTCACTATTCTCAGATTTCAGTTTCGGTTTGAACGTGTTGTTTTCCGCATTGAGCACATAATTCTTGAATGTGTCTATGTATTTTGTTGTGCTAAAGCCGGCGGCAGGTGGAACGTTATTGCCACTTTGTGTTGCAGTGGAATTTTGGCGTATGCGTCGTTGTTGTGTGTTAAAATTTGGACTTTCGGAGCGCGCACGTTGTAGCTGTGGGCGTGTTGTGCCTGTTGCATTTTGATGATTATGTTCATAATCACGCGAACGTCCAAACTCAAAACCATTTTGCCAATGTACGTGTACATTTTCATACGAAGGATCCTCGTAACGATGTGTGGCCGTATCACGTCGATTCTGCTCGTATTCACGCAAACGATTCAAGGCGCGCGGTCGCATGTTGAGATCGCGCCTCAAGGCCGTCGAAGCGGCTGCACATGGCGCGTGGATCTCAGCATTAGCTGCACTAAAACGCATTAAATCATGTGGCATCATGCCACCCAAACGTGGCGTATAATATGGATTGGACATATGCGTGGCGGCGGAAGCAGCGTCACAACCACTACAATCGCGGGAAAACATAAAATTGAAGTCGATAACCTGTAAGGGTTGCGAGAAAATATTTTTTAATTTGAGTTTTAGTTTTTTACTTATACCCTGACATACCTTGCACTCTGGTCCCTGTCCAATCCATAATGGCAACCATTTGTTTACCAGCAACCATTGCAGACTGGATTTGGAAATGCGATTCAAGGTGCTCGAATTTGCGGTGTGCTCGGGGCTGGTTGTGCTTGTTTTAGCTGTTGTCGCTGACGCTGCGCTGTTCGTATTGTTTGTTGGCTTTTTGGTGATTGCATTTTTAATGCAGACTGTCTTCTCTGTTGCAATGTTGTTGGCATTATTTGAAGAAGTGCTGGGCTTTGAGTTTAAAGCGAGCGCTTTAATTTTTGGTATAGCGCCTGTTTGGCGTGTGCCCGAGGAAGTGGCGGGTCCATCATTGGCATTGCCATTATTAGTACTTATTGATATTGGGCCCGCAGAGGCCGAACGTGGTTCTCGTTCTTTAGTATTATTCGGTACAACTACAATAATAATAGATATACAATTTAACAAATTAAAAAACTATTTTTTTTTGGAGACTTACCACAATTGAATTGCGTGGGTATCTGTTGTCCACCACCAGTTGCACATGTGGTCGCCATGCCGCTACCTATACCGACAGAAGCACGATATATATTGCTCATACTCTGTGCATTTTCGCCCTGCAAACAGCTAAAGAAGGATGAAGCGCTGTTTTTAACATTATTGGCATCTCTTTGACTGCACGTTGTGGTCACATTAGTTGCTGTGGACGCAGTGGTATTTGTTACTGCCGTATTCATGCTACAACCACTATTAATAATTGGTGCATTGGTAACGCTAGCACTGGTATTTAAACGTATGTGACCGACAGTGCCGAAATGCGAGTGGCCGAGTACTGCATAATGGCCACCCAGGTTGTAGTGATCAATATTGCCGCATGATGAGCTCAAATGACGCTCAATACGACCAATACCATGACCAATAACATCTAAACGCCCATAGACTCTAGCGCCGCTGCCGGTATTTCGGTAAATGGGTTCATCACGTATTTGTTCGTAAATATTTTCGTAACGTAAACTTGGCTGGTAATTGAAATTGTAATAATTTTGGGATTCGGTGTCATCGAAACTACGCTGGCGTTGACAGTTGTTGTTACTGCCATAAACCGAGGTGGGCGCTGTGTTGGATGCACTGGTTCGTGAAGCGTTAAAACGATTGGCTTTTGAGAAAAGTGAGGATTATTTAGTATTATTTATTTAAAAAAAAAATTAAAAAAAATTAAAAAATAAAAAATAAAAAAACGAATCCCTTTACTATTGGGAAACACCAACTTACCGCCTTGTAGATCAATGTGGAAATTGCGTCGAAATCCCAAACCGGAACGCACGGCACGTGGCACGTCATAAGCTGGGGATGTAGTGTTTGTGCGATCGTAGAGATCATTTCTATAGCTTATATTGGGTAGAATGCGTGATTGATTGTTGCTGTTAGCGTTGTTGTTGGTATTGTTAAGATTATTAATGTTGGGTGGATTTACATTGGCGTCGGCTTGAGGTTGGGGCAATGCATCAGCAGGGGCAACAGCGTTGACACCAGCACCAGCAGCAGCAGCAGCAACAGCTGCAGTATTATATTGCTCAAGTGATTCATAGATATTTTCGTAGTGTGGATGATTTTGCTGTTGTTGTTGTTGTTGTTGTTGTTGGGAAGCATTGCTATTGCCATTGTTGCCTAAGTTGATGTGCGCGTCATTACGTGAGTAACCGACTGCACCCTCGACATTGCTGCCCTCAGCTTGACTATTTTCATCATCTATGATACCACCGGCTGCTGCATTGGCTTGGCTAAGAATTAAAAAAAAATTACATATATAAATATTTTTTTTTTTTTTTTAATGTAAAGGCATACCGTGCCATTGCACCCTGCTCTTCCATTCACATGGGCTTATCTATCATACATACACCGGCGTAGCTGCGTCCGATAGTCATGGAAGCAGGCAATATGCGCCAGGTGTCAGTTTCTGGGCAGTAAACCTAATAAAATCGTTGATTTATTAAATATATATATACTGAAAAATTAGCATTAAACTGTCATACCTCAACTGAACCTAAATTCGAGGTGCCATCATCACCGCCCACAACAAACAATACACCATCGTGAGCCACAACTCCTGCATTGCGTCGACAATAGGCCATATCAGCTACAGCATGCCATGTATTGGAATCGGAATCATATGCTTCGACAGATTTACGCACCATGGGACCATCATGACCGCCAACGGCGTAGAGTATATTATTCAACACACCCACACCGGCACCCGAACGGCGTGCCGACATATCAGCTACGGGTGTCCACATGTCAGTCTCTGGATTATAGCGTTCCACCGATGATAAGCATTGACGCGAAAAACCATCATAACCACCAACGGCGTAGAGTAAACCATTAACAACACCAACACCAACAGAACTGCGACGTGTGGACATTGATGCTATAAGACGCCACAATTCGCTTTTAGGATCGAATACCTCTGCGCTACTGAGACCCGTTGTACCATCAAAACCACCCACAGCATAAATGCAGCCATGCAATACGGCAACACCGAGCGTGGAGCGGCGCGCCTCCATGCTATTACATGTAAGCCACTGATCTGTGGCCGGATCGTACACATCCACGGTACGCACGCGCAAAGAGCCGTTGAAGCCACCAACGGCAAACACCTTATCGCCAAGCACCGCCAAACCAGCGCTGTGAGCGTAAATGCATATGAATTCAGAAACATAAATAATTATATGGTATTTATTACTTAGTGAGAAGCAATCAATACTAACCGACAACGTCTATTTGGCATTTCAGCCGCTTGATACCACTTTTCTTCACGCAGATCGTAACACTCTACTGAACGTATTGCCTTGGGTGCTTGACCACCAATGACTAAGAGTATCTTCGGCAGGCCCACTGGTTTGCGTGGTATGGTACGTGCAGATTTGGTGTCATTTGGCAGCAGATGATATGTTAATGCTTCTATTATTAAATTCTTGCATATTATATTGCCTTCCAACAATGGCTCCTTGTCGACGCGTTGCGTTATGTATTCTTTGGAGAGAAAGGGCAGGCGTACATGTTCCATGAGTATAGCAGTGAACTGTTCGCGCATAGTCGGATCATAGCGTATCCATGATATTACACATTCATAAACTTTCTCCTCACATGGCACACAAATGCGATCGTTGCATATTAAAGTTATCACTTGTTCGTGATTCAAATTGAGAAATTCATCGAATTGAATTACTTCACTACAAAAAAAAAAAATAAAAATTATTTTAATGATGAGCGTCTACAGCAAAAATTTGAAGGTTAGTACTTACTTGAAATGTTGTTCTATGTAAGTATCTGCATAGTTTAGCAAATCAACGCAACCGTGTATGTCGGCAAATTCACGTATGCCCAAACAGTTGCTGGCATCCAATTGTGTCTGCAAGTAATCGCAACAGGCCTCACGCACGTCTGTTAGCTGCAGTAAGTTCGCAGCGGTTAATAACACTTGTACATTGTCTTCGTTCACTTCTACAGTCGATGTGTACACATATTCGATGAGCAGTTCCAGCGCACGATGATCAACACCTTGTAGTGTTATACGGCCCTGTCGTGATTCCTCAAATCCGGTGAACATGGCATAGAAGTATGGACTGCAGGAGGCAAGCACCATTTTATGCGCCGGTATCTCGATATCATCGGCCACTAATGTTACATCACAGAGTAAATTTTGCCTAAACGGTAAATTGTTTATTTAATACAAATTATGGAGGTTGCATTGAAGGCTTAAAATGTTTACAAAGCGCCCTTAAATAAGAATTTAAACAAAATTTTTTTACACTACAGGCCTTAGTCAAAAATATTTATGGAAAATGCGTTATGTGGCTAGAAAATAAACTTTTTATGTTACTTCGAGTAACAGCATTACTCTACATACAAAACAATGCTAAGTAAATTAATACTGTTGTTTTTCCGTGCATTATCGACACTCTGCATATTTACATGCATATATGCATACGTACATTTTTGCGTATGCATTGTCTGAAGGTATTGTCAAACGGCAAATCATTTTATAAAAATAAACAGACGGTGTCAAAAAAAAAACCTACAAAAAGTCTCATTAAGGGGCAAGTTCAAGGCATATGTATATAAAAATATCAATATTTATTTTGTATAAAGTTAAATATTTAATGTATAGCCTTGATGAAGTTCAAATACGCTACCTTTTGCGCACACCGACTGTCCACAAAACATTAAATCTAGTACAACATTGCTAGGTGTGAACTTATTTATTATGGAAAATACTATTTCCTATATGAAGATGTGTTTAGTTTATTAATTACTTCTAGCATTGCAAAAGGCGCATAGTATCGCTACGTGCCAAACAAGTTATCGCTTTGTTTGTAGCGTACACATAACAACGTGCATACGTTGATCCAAACAAGTTAAGAGTGAAATGAAAAGCTCGACGTAATTAAACAAAGCTGTTGTGTGCTAGTGTATTGTGTGCACAATTAATCATTTGTTCATTCGTAAGCATGTAAGATTAATACACTACAGCTGTTATTTATTTTAAGTATTGACAATGAAAGACGGCATTATGTTGTGTGTATACCGGCGCCCGAAATTTGCAAAAATAAATTTAAAATTTTAATTAACAACATAAATATTTATGTGCAGTATATGCAATGTTTTTGGCACGTTTGCTTGCCTTGAGTAGGAAAAATATGCACGATGTGCAAATAATTAAAAATTCGTTTTTCGACACTTACTTGCGCATTTCGTTCATGGCCTCAAATGAACGGGTTGTGTGTTGCTCATTATGATACTGTCCAACGGTGCGATCTTTGCCGTTTGGGCGTTGAATATGTTTCTGTGAGCTTTCATCCAAAGAATTTTGACTTGCATAGCGTAGCAAGCAACTGTTTCAAATTTCAATTAATATATGCATATTAGACAGCAATGTAAAAAAACATTTATAAATATAATATATATCCAATTATACATAAATAAGAAAAAAATAAACGCAATAAGTCAATAAATGAAAGTTGATAAACAAGCTCCTACCTGCCGCGTTCCATGCTACCTTCTGCTGCTGGATTTTGTATAACATTGCCATTGTTGTTGCCAATACCGCTGCCGCCGCCGACTCCTCCACCGCCACCTGCACCAGAACCTGCTCCACCCGTTGGCTGATTGTGTCCTAAGTTGTTCATGATGCCCAGCGTGTATTTGGTCAGCAGTGCACTCAACGATATCATGCACCAAACACTCGTACCTAATTCCACTGATTGTGGGCCGCTAAGCGGTAGCTTTTTTCACACAACTATTTGAACTTAAAAATGTAGAATTTTTCCTAAATAATTAAATATAAACAGACAAACAATTCAACAAATCAAGTTGTTTCTTCGATATTTTTCTTTTGACTACTTTTCTTTTCTATGCTCTTCTCTTTCTCTACACAAAATTTTAAAGTTGTGCTGCCGCATATTTCCGATTAACCGGTTACAGCTGATCGAACAGGGTGTGCCATGTGATGGAGAATGAATGAAATGTAATTAGCGACAATAAGTCCTTATAATTAAATATTTCAAAAGTCTTTTTGGAAAAAAAAGGAAAATAATAATAATAATAAATACATATATATACATATTCAAGAAACAATTTTTTTTTTAATGTATATTAAATAATTTTTTTCATAGTTTTGTGTGCGAGAATATGTCAATATTTTTGTTATAAATTATCGTCAACTTAAAGTATCTATATCTGCCGTAGTGCGCCCAAATGTATGCATCAAAAATTTTTAACACTCGGTGCTTGCTGAGCGAAGTAAAGAAAGCTTAGCGGAACGCCGCAAACGGTTGTTAAAGCTTTTCTTTTTAAGCTTTTTTATCATTTTTGGAGTTGATAGCCGCAAAAGGCAGGATAATAAAAATTTAGTTCCATTTGAGATTCGTAGGCGATTGGTCGACAGTTTGCTGATAAAAACTTACAGATAAAATAATCATAAAAAGTGTTTATCTATAGATTTCTAAATAAAAACGTTATTTATTGGCGAAAGTAATAACAAGTTAAAGTAGATAAATAGGTGAAATAAAACAATTCACCTTTAACAATTAATTAAAACTATTTGAACAGAGAATATAAACATATAAAAAGTTTTGTAATACTATGACTTTTATAAATAAATGTGAAAAAGAAGTTGATAGAAGAGTTTCTGAAATTTTGTGAGAAAATGTAAAAAAGAAAAATTAAAATTTTTTTTGTTTATTATTTTTCTAAATTGAGATAGATAAAAAAGTGTTATTTCCCTAACGTTCGTTAGTTTAGTGCCCCCCTCTGTAAAGTACCACCTTATTCTTTATAATCTTTATCTTCGAACAAGCTCCCTTTTGTAGCAATTTTGACTTTGATCCGGATGCGCTAATGGCATAATTTCATCGTTTGAATTACCGAGCATCAACTGCAGCTTCAGTCACAGGCTATGAGCTTGCGTCTTGCCGGCATATGGCATTTAACTGCATGTGTTGCTCTTTGAGTGAAGCACTGTGACACAAGCAATGAAAGCCAAATCTTCAGCATAACGTGCGTATCCCATTTACTTTGTGTGATGTTGTGAAAGTAACGGCTTCTATGCACGCCGCCAGCTTTGTTTTAATGGCACTTCCACTTTGAGTCTATGAAATGTAATGGAGTCTGCATTCGCTCTTAACTCAATTAGAATTCAGTATTGGGGGATAATAAGCTTTGTTTTTTTTTTTTAATGAATATTTGTGGCCATGAGAAAACTGTTAATAACTAAGGCCAAAAAGTTTTATGAAGAGACTGGCTTAGTTGTCATATATTGTTGCAGAATTTTAAGTGTAGGACTTGGATTTTGGACCAAATTGTTGTTGTAACGGTCTGTTTCGAAGCTTCAGATTTCGATGTTGTAGCTGTGGTCATCTAACGGTAAAAATTAAGAAAAAGAGAGGTTTTTCAGAGCTATTTCCCTTTATAATCCCTTTTTAATTTTTTTTATATGACTCTGTATAGCAAAAGGTTCGTTTTTGGTTCTTTAGATATATACGTAATCTTGTTCTACTTCTTGTTTTGCTTTCGACGCTGTCTTTACTTTTTAAACAGCTATTTATATTTTTAATATTTTTTGATCACGTGATGGACAGAAAGTTAAAAAAATATATAAAATAAACTAAGTAGAATGTGCAGTAAAAAAACTTAAAAACTACTATTTAATAAAGTACAATACAAACAATAATAAAAAGCGTCGTAAAGAAGCGCGTTATCAGCCAGCGTCGGTGGAGTTTCGTCTGTTGCTCCAGCTGTAACTCTGTGAGTACCTAAATGCTTTTAAATATGCCACTAATAACTGCACTACACTCTTTACTCTCCCCCATTTAATTTCCTTCCTTTTTATGCTTTCCCTTCTCTACTATTCCGCAAGTAGTTTTCTTTAATGGCTTTGTTTGTAACTCGTAATTTAATTGTGGTCCAGCTTCAATTTATAGCATTTCTTTTACGTAATAGATATATGTATGTATGCACTGTATGTTTATATGTATATAGTCAGCTACGAGACAACTAATGAAAGCTTGCATGGTTGGCGTTTAATGTCTTTTCCTCAGACAATTGTAAAATATGTGTCCCTTTCGTGCGCTAATGACAGGGAAGAATAGAAAAACAAAAACAAAGACAAAATAATAAAAGCCAAAACGCAGTCAAATAAGATTAGTAACACTATGTATAATTACATGGATTATTGCCGTTATTTTTATGTGCATTGTTTTGTAATTAAAAGCCAGTCTGCATTTACGACAGGGCGTATGAGTAACATGACACCTGTTGGCAGTCCATTGTACTAAAGCTTACTCGTATGATTAAAATAGAATGTCGCTGGCTATTTATATACATTTTTAGTGTGTTAAGGATTATTTTTCAAGTACTTAGGGGTAGGTAAATAAATAAAAATTTATCCAGCAAAGCTTAGTTTGGACTTTCAGGCACTAAAATTAATTCGTTGATTTATGTGCAAGGGAAAGTAAATAAAATTTTATTCACTTATAACATACGCTATCAACTGTTGCAAAGCTATAACTTTCTAACTTTATTGACATCTTCTACTTCTTGCTATGCCCCGTTAGACCGGCTATTTCATAGCTATTTTTTATATCGAGGGACCAAAACTTATTTCAATATTCACTTTGAGTGGCACCTCTTGCCTCGCTAAAATAGACACAATAATTAAATAGCCATTGGCGTCAAGTTGGATTACTGCGAAAAGTTTGATAATTTTATGGATGAACGTTGTCCATATACTATGTTACAACTAATCATCTTCTCTAGAGCAAAGCAAAGTTTGTTTTTCTTCGCATGTTTGTGTTCTTCAAAGATTTACGTACTATAAATAATAATTTGTAGAAAGTTCTTCCATTCGAATATTTAGAGGCATATCATTGTATAAATAAAAATCATGCAATTTATACTTTTCCAGATATAGGAAGAAGGAGGTCTGTTCAAATAATCGGAAAAAGTTTAATTTTTGTAAATTTAGCCGGAATCTGGATGTTGGCTTGAAGCTTCTACTGAGGCTTTAATTTCCTAATCAATCCTCTAAATTATTATAAAATGCCATCATCAACGGTTATTGAAAAGTGATTAAAGAGTTCATATAGTTAGCTCATGCTCAAACCAATAGACTTTAACCTAGCATGTAAAAAATTGCTTAAGTCTAATAAAAATTAATTATATTTGTTGAATACTTATCTGCTAATATAGAATATATATTTATCGCAATTTGTGTTGCTGGCTAAGTCAATATTCGGTTCAATGTCAAAAATACGTGGGCTCGACTGAGCAGCCAAGCCTGAAGGTACCCACACATAAGTAAAATTTGTACCGTTAGATTTGCGAAACGAAGTAAGCCTACAGCCTACTTATCATTGCGCGTATTTGTTGTGTTTGTTGTGATTTACACATTTCTTTGGCAGTCGTAGTATTGCGAATTGCTGCTTGAATTATTCATGAATTTTATTGTATGTGATTTGCTCTTGAATTTCTTTGAAAGTTTCGAACTTTCCGCTCAACAACTTGCGAAACATGAAAACAACGTTCATAAAACGACAGTTGGTTTTTGTTTTCCTAAAGCAAAAAATTGCAGGAATTTCTGTAGAAAATTGCTTGAATTGCATAAATATTTATCATATTGCATTTCGTAACCGCAGATGAGATACTGATCACCATAATACAACAGAGATCAAAGAATAATTTATTATTAACTTCCAAATATTTACGAAATCGGTTCTTATATTCGTTATCATAATTGAAATGATATATATATATACATATGTAAATTTTTATATTAAATTATACGTGAATTTTAGGTTCGCTGTAGCGCAACTAAGCACAAAATAAATCGCAAAATCCCGCTCATTAATCATTTAAAACGCACAACGCGTTCGTGTGTGCTCAACTTTTCTCGTGTGTACAACCAAATAATTATGACAGTTATTAACGCAATCAAAAAAGCTGTGCTCCCCACCATTCTCTCAAATTGCCCTATTCAACTGGCAATGAAGTGTTACGCAAATAATTGCTTATCAGCTTAATTGCCAGTTAACTCGTCGATGCTTAAAGGCAATATTTATCACTCGCGTAATATATGCAAATGTGTGTATATGTGTGTATATGTATATGTGCATGATTTGTGCACCGTGGTAGTATAATAATCACATTCTCAGGGGTTGCTATAGAGTACACTGGTACCGTACAATTTCCTTGTATATATAATATATATACATATATGTATACTTATATATGAAGTGGAAAATATTTTGCACAAGTGTGTATTTAGTTACAAGCTACATATCAGTATAAGCATGTGTGCGTATATATGTAGCCCTCTCATATTCGCTAGCCATAATGACAGCTGTTGTTAGTTGATCATACATGGCGTATGAGTAACATTTAATTATTTTGCAATCGACCGCACCCAGTCAACCTGCCACACAAGTGTTCATTTAATCACATGTGGATAGGCATAGTAAGCTGACACACGCTTGATGGTCATGTACACTTTCCTTAATTAGCTGATGAGGTTAATGCAAAATTTAATGCAATTTAATTGGTGTAAATATCGCATTTTCATATTTTGAGTAGTTTTTAAAGCGGACATTACTGAAGTATCTATGTATGTGTAGGGAAACTTGGGCTTAAAAATATGTAATTTTTTTTGGTTGAGTTAGAAAATGCAAAGCACTCGGCGAGTGTATCGGACTAAAAATGATTGATTATTAGAGTGTAAACCGTAATGAGTATTAAACCTAGTACACACATATATGGATGTTATTTTTATAAATTTGGTTGCAAAATAGCAAAAAAGTAAAAAGATGTGCAAATTTTTTTAAAAATGAAATTTTTTTATAAGTTTAAGTTTTTTAGTCTTTCATATCAAGTCTTCAAGTATATCTATTCATATAATATGAACTTGTGAAACATTATAGCACAGCTAAAAAACCAATCAAGAATAAATAAAATAACAAATGAAGAAATAAAGAAAAAATATGAACTTGTGAAACGTTTACGTAGGCACAAGTTATCAAAAATAAATTTTAAAAATAAGAGAAGAAATAAAGAAAAACATAATGGACTTGTGAAACACTTAAGCAGATATAAGCCATGCTCAGCTAATTAATGCAAAGTTTGCAATACAATTTATTAATTTTGCTAGGAATATGTAAATTTATTGAGTAATTAAAAATTATGCTTTCTGCTTTTGAAGAATATACAATATAAGTAAGCAATCAAGAATAAAACAACAATGAATAAAAAAATATGAACTTGTGAAACGTTAACGCAGCCATAAGCGATGATCATCTGATTTACACAAAGTTTGCAATAAATTTAATAATTTTTCTAGCAATATATAAATATATTGAAAGGTTATGCTTTCTGATTTTGGCTTTTAAAAGTCTTTGCCTCTCTAAGAAATGCCAATTAAATAATGTTATTGCTACTTCTTATAGTAACGAAGTACATTTATAGAACTATGTCTAAAGTTACTATGACTAACAAGCATTTGCCATTAGAAACTTCCGCTTAAGCAATGAAGACACAAACAACCTATTTAATTTAGGCAACTGCACAAAAACTCTTAGTTCCACTTTTGCCTCAGTTTATTGAAAACTTTTTCATTTCAAACTATTGAGTGACTCCACATTTTATTTACATACACACGCTTAAGCAAACAAAAACTATCTCCATTTGTATACCAAAATCGCCCCATAATCAAAAAATCCCAATGCGCAAATCAATATCAAATTACGAAAAACACAAAGCATAACCATGCAAACTAAGTAACTGTGAAGAATGAAAGAACCACAAATAGCGCATAAAATACGATGTAAAGAAAATTACGTTGGATTTCCAATTGACATTGACAACTGATGAGAGCTGAGAGTGAAAACCAAAGTCACAGCAAATCTCTTTTAGCAAGTTGTAACAAGCGCTAACGGTATAGCAGTAAAATCGAATATGTAGACAATGCAAATTGTCAAACAAAGGAGACATTGGCGTAGGAAAAGCACTCGCAAGTGCGTTTAAATAGTTTGTGGAGTGCTCAGAATGGAGGAATGCGGTATGGAACGTTAACGGTATATATAAAACAAACATCGAGGTGTATATATTAATGCGTTAAGGTGTATTTTGTAATGGCGAAGTTAAAAAAATGACGCATAAACGCGCGTACGCGCCGAACTAATGGTCACTGCGCAAAAGTTGCGTATACGCCGTGTTGTAGTTTCGGGTAAGGCTAGTGTGTTGCATGAGATTTTATTTTTAAATTTGGATATCATGAAGCTTTGAAATTTGTAAGTGCGTAATTTATAAATACTATGTATTCTGTATTTACCGCTATGATTACATAATTTACGTTGTCTATTGTAATGCGCAGTGTTTGCTATGCAAATTTTCATTAAACACGTTTGAATTAAGTTTAGATATTTTCTATTTTATTATAATTTAGTTTATATTGAAATAAGCTGCGGTTTACTAAAATAACATTGTGCGGATTTTATTCGTTTTTAGTGAGAAATGAAATGCATGTGGAAAATTAAATTCATTGATGTGTGTTTCTATTTTAAATCGAATTAAAAGTTTTTTAATTTCCAGATAAATTGAGGAAAATATATATATGTATATTTGCTGTTCAATATTAATTGAGTATATATACATATATATAATATATATATAGTGGGTGTATACAATAATTCGTGCGGTCTTGAAACGGTTGCTTGATCAACTCCTAATACTTTTACAAGTTCTTCTTGCGTCTGGCATGCACCTGCGTCGAGCAATGTCTCCAATTCTTCGTCTTGAAATTTTTTTGGCTGTCCGGATCGTTCTCCATCGTCTAAGTTGAAATTGCCACTTTTAAACCGTGCAAACCACTTTTGGCACGTTCGTTCGGCTAAAGCATGGTCACCATAAACGTCCAGTAAAATACGATGGCTTTCGGCAGCACTTTTCTTCATGTTAAAGTAATGGTACAAATTTCGACATTTTCAAATGAATGAAGCAAACTGTTGTTCACTCTAAAACAAATGGCTGAAAACGACGCGAAGTGACAGTACCTTTGAAATGAATATAGCCACAGATGAACACGACTAACGAACACGAAATAACACTAGTAGGGCCCTCTCTTAGAAAACCGCATGAATTAATGCATACACTCATATAATCTCATTATACATGCATACATACTCATTATTATGATGATAAAAAAATTAAATAAATTTGATAAAAACTTGTATACTTACTACATACATACACAGTATATAAATTTAAATATCAAAACAAAAAAAATTTCTACTAATTTGAGCATGTTGCAATGTAGGGCGTAAATTTTTTATCGACGGTTTGAAAAATATTTCGTGGTGGGTTCTGCAGGCATTCGTCAAATTCTTCATGTAATATTCAATTGCCATATTTTACTGAACTATCAACTCTGGAATTCTCACCTGCTCTTGCTTAAATTCCTAACCTTTGCTACAAAACACTGCTCAGTATCAACTGTAACAGCATTCTTTCTCGAGATCTTAAAAAAAATTATCGATCACTACTACAGCCATATATCCTTATGTCTTATAAATATTGCATTGCTGCAATTATGCTCTGCACATTTTAAGGTGTTTGAAATCGCTTGCGTGCATCATGTCATGTATGAGCAACTTATAAACTTGTATGAAAGCTCAATAGATTTAATGTACCGCATTCACTGTTTATAATATTCAAAGGAGTGTTTTTAATGACGAAACTAATAAGAACACTTTTTTCGAGCGCAAAATTTTGTATTACAAGTAGAAATCCTTTTTTTCAAAGTTGTAGGTTTATTTGTATGCTTTGGAGATAAAGAAATTTAATACAAAAGATCAAAAATCAACATGAAAAAAGTAACGGGTTAAATTGAATAAAAGAAGCTTGTTTACTTGAGTTAATGTTTTTGGGAAATAAATAAAATAATAAATAAAAATAAAGTGAAATTTCAGGAGGCGTCAGCAAAAAAAAAATCACTTGGAAAATAACAGACCCCCTATAAGTAGTGTTATCACAGTTTCAACAACAGAATCCTATAGAAAACCGCCATTCTACTGCAACCAGAAATACTAAAGAACAATGGAAAATCCATTAAAGGTCCTCAAAGGTACAAAAGAACAGAAAATTCTAATTAAACTAACACAAAACTTATTAATTACTTTTTAGCAGTCACTTGCCCGCTTTTTGTAAAGCTACAAATCTTTCTGTCATATATATCAACTAAGTAGCTATAAACTCCCACAAGCTCTGCATAGCAATAATCATCATCAGTTTTAATAATTAACCACCAAAATGTAATGTAATGAAAATCAGCACAGTTGTGCCAACCAGAAGCACATTAGCTTAACTTTGTCATTAAATTCTTCAATTATGTGCACGCGCTGGCGCAAATGGCTCTTTGGCTCATTATTAATACAAACATTCAATTATATAAACATACAGTGCATAATAAATGAACGAGCTTGTGTTATAAACCCACATTGTACTGTTATATCATATAACGGTATAAGCGTGAAAGCTTGAAGAATGTCGTTAAAAAGTATAATGATGTAATGTGATAAGAAAGATGACTAAAAAGTGTGTTATGAAATGTTGATGTGATCTAAGAGAGAATGTATACTAATCAAATTATAAATCGCTGGTGTCTTCATGAGCTGAGCATTTGCCAAAAGTAAATAGAAATAAATACGAAAGTTAAAAGCCAAACTCAAAGCTCATGTAACGGAAACAGCAAAATCCCAAAAAAAAAAAAATGTATAAAATTAAATTACAATTGCCAAAACCAATGTTGGGCAGTAAAATGAAAGCAGTAAAAGCGCTCGGGGTACCTATTATCTGCGACCGGCATGTGACACGCAACCACGCATTCTCTTCCCCACGTACCACTTAACGACGCATTCGCTGATTTACTTTGCGGATTTGTATATAATGACAAAGTTTTTGACATTCGAATGCAAACGCACTGATTCAATGTGGTCACCGTTGGTGGCGCTTAGCTTGACTTCACTTTCTTCTAAGACATACATACACACACATTCATACATATTTATAAATACGATAAGTGCTAACAATGTCATAACACAAATACAAACACTTAAATATATAATATATAAGCGGTTTTTGCGAGTATTTATCTTCTGGCGGCAAGTTTTTACGTCTGCTGTATTATGTCTGTCATTCGGTCTGTCTGTTTGTGCTTGCGTTCGCATTCTAAGAGCGTGGCTTGGCTTTATGGTAAATATACTTGTATAATTTTTGCGCATTATGCTTTGATTGCATGTTTATCTCGGTGTTTTTGCATTTTTATATGTGGAAGCTTCTTTGTAGAAGCCGCTTTAATAGATGTACTTGTCAACATAAAATCCAACATACTTTATTATGATCAAAATCTGTATGTTAATGAGTTCTCGTGTATTGTTTGCAAAATATTTATTTGAATTGTAAGTGCTATCGAGAAATGTTCTTTTCTTTAAGCGAAATAAATATCAAAGTGACTTTATGCAATAAAATGGTTTCGTCCGAACTCGTAAACCACAATAAGTTGGTGTGGTTCGAAATTTATTGTTGACCAAAATGTTGGTGAAAAGTGAATTTTCTGGAGAAAATTAGACAGACGAAAATGTCTTAAAAGTTAGTGAAATCGAAAGTGAATCGGCGACAAATCTTAAGACTAGGCTTTAAATATGCAATTTTTCTATATAATTATGCTTTAATAGTTTTTCTCCTCTACTTGCAAATTTAAACAAAAATATTTTCAGAAAAATAGAAAATTATAATAATTATATTAAAAAAGAAAATCACTTCTACAAACTAAGGTTTACACTTTTAAAGCTCAAGGCTTTAAGCTTCGTCAAGGCTGCAAATTTCTTTCAATTTCTGCATAGAGCTCCACTTTCAGCGATCAACATTTTCTATATAAAAAAAAAGTTAACTGCAGTGAAAGCTAGCAAATTTGTTTAGTTAGTGCCTTCGCTTCTCCAGCGGTTGTCTATTTAGTCTTGGAAATTATTACTTAATATTTTTGCCTTGAAATAAATATTCAAATACAATATAATATAAATAGAAAATAGTTAAACGCTAAAAATAGTAATGCCAAACTTTGTGATAACCTACTGATTTTCAATTCCCAAGTTCTGCAGTTGCATAATAATTTAAGCCCCGCAATTTGAGTTTGTGGATACATTTGTGCCTTTCTTGCGCTTACACACACACAGAGAAAAACTAAGCCTGCTACACAGCCACCAAAGAATATGTGTATATGTGCGCTTATTACTATGGTTTGCTCTATTTCACTGTTGAGTGCATACAATGCTCATCTAATCAGCTTAAGTTCTTACAACGATAACAACAAAGAGGAAAATAGTATTGTGAACTAGTTCTTTTATCTACTTTTTTTGCTGTGTTGCATGCTTTTTGGATAGCTGCCATAATTGTTTACTACATTCACAAATTTTTTAGCTGTGCTTTTAGCTTAATTGAATATGAGATTGCAATTTTTTAATAAGTTTTTCTCATAATTTACGTATGCTCAAAAGAGGCTTTATGAGAAATTGCAATGCAATCAATCACTTTAGTTTCAACACTGCGGGCAAATTATTCCATTCAACAATGTGTTAAGCTGAAAAGTTTGAAACAATTATCATTTGTTGATATATGGATTGGAATATGAATAATTAAATGTTGAAAGGCGATTTTCTTCGTTTAAAATGTGTACACTATGATTTAGGTTACGCATACGCCCCGTATGCCCACGAACTATCATATACAAAGCGACTAATGAGATAAATTGTAAATAAAGGAGGAAAATATAAATTGTTAGACAGCTATTAAATACACAGTTTCTATGCCACAATGCAGAGCGAAGAATTCTTCTGAGAAAATATTATATTTATTCTCTTAAAAATTCACCAGGCGCAATCACATCATAAATGGAGGATATAATTTGGAAAATGGTAATCAATTAACAACGGTGCCGCCAGTAAAAAGAAATAAAGGTTCACATCTGGCTGCGAAAAGACGCTTAAAGTTGCACTGAAAGGAATTTAAAACTGTTCACTAAGCACCCCAAACCAGTTATATAATCATATGTCCGATAACGTGCTAAAGAAGTATAAACTAAGACAATCCTGCACAGTAATGGAATTTTTCTTGAGTTCCAAAACTAAACACATGCGATTTGAATGAAAATTATAACAAAATATGACCCTCTTTCTGTTATGGTTGCTGTTACCGATACAACTATTTTGACGCATTTTACTTAATCAGCGTCATCCTTGAAGATTTAAATCTTTCAAGAAAAGTTAAGCCTTCTTCTAACGTAAATCTTAGTTTGTAGTTTTAGGTAGTATAGGAATGCATTAAACAGATTCTCATTGGCTATAAATACACTAATATTGGATGCAAAGAGTTTCTCAAAGGATGCTACGGCTCTCACTTGTAATATGAGTAACAAAAATGAGAGAGGCTCATTGCATTTTATTGTTATGAAGCTTATATAATTATCACTAATAAAAGCAAGTGTTTCAGAAATGTGATAAATTTAAAGCCAAAGAAACTTTTAAAATAATTTTTGGTTGAAGGCGCGTTGAGACTCCGCATAAGTTACTAAATATTATTATTTTCTGCTCAGTGCTGTATACTAAACCCCCTTGACTTAAAATTAAAAATTTCACTATTTAAAGGAGGTCTAAAATTAATATTTTCAAACCACAAATAAAAGTATAGGTCGAGCTTATTTATCA
Organism: Bactrocera oleae; assembly: GCF_042242935.1. Taxonomy (NCBI): domain Eukaryota; kingdom Metazoa; phylum Arthropoda; class Insecta; order Diptera; family Tephritidae; genus Bactrocera; species Bactrocera oleae. The sequence continues at coordinate 5,108,426 of NC_091537.1, read as the reverse complement.
GAAGTATAATTTTAAAAACTATGATAGTCAATAGGAGAAAGGCTGAGCGAAATGAAATCGTCCTAGAATGGGTGGAAATATTCCTGGATATAAAAGAGATAGAGGAAAATGGTATAGCGAACCATTCACTAGGAAAGTGGCGACTACCAAGCCGATAAGATCGCTGTGATTCTTTTAATTTAAAATAGTATAGAGCATACGTAATTTTTCATTATTCCATACCTCTATATTTACAGATCGATCTAAATTTGTATTACGTTAAACTGATTAGAGAAAGAAATATTTAAAATTTCCTTCAAAATATTTTACACACACTTGTATATACATATTGCTCTATTGAAACACGATTTCTTTATGCGATGAAAGACAACCATTAACCTTAGTGAGTTGAAATCGGAACGTCGCCTGTATGGAAAATTGCTTTCTCATCATTTCTTTCATACATCCTTGAAGTAATGGCCTTACACCGTTATTTTTCGCACGTCAATCAACAAAAATTTAATAAAATTATGTGAAGCATAAAATTTGTTGGAATGCACACAATCGAAACACAGTAACTGCACTTTATGTATGAGTAAATATGTACTTGTGTTGGCATGTAGTACATATGTGGCACTGCCAACTTGAGTGAAAGCATGCAGCGCGCGGAGTGCATTTGAACCATATACACGACAAAAATTCCTACACACACATGCAAAATCTAACCTAACCTATGGAGACATGTGTGGCATGAGATTGCTTGTTGGTGGTCGGACATGTAGTTATCAGCATAGCTACGATTGCATGCATATTTTGAAAAATAATAGAATGTAAACCAAAATAAAATGTGTCAGCAATGCTTGTATATACATGTTAGTTGTGGTATTAAATTTTGTTTCGGTTAATTTTGTTTTCTTATTGTAGTGTTTGTTCTTTTCGTTTTTTGCTTATCAGCCAACTAAAAATGCGGGCAATCACTTGTCAACAACTCAAATTGTAAATTTCAACATTTTCCCTTTATTTACATACAAGTACATGACAGTGTATAGTTTAGTTAGTGTTTTTAGTTGTTGTTTGTGCAACTACATTGAATAGTTGGTAGATAATCCAGGGTCAGTGTAGCAGAAATTTTGCTGAAAAGTTGTTGAACTTAATCTGTAGATGTGTTCATTTACATTTAAATTTGGTTTCCAGCATATTTTTTAGCAGCACAAGGTAGAAATATTCAGAGATAATGTTAAAATAATAAATATACTAAATAAAAATAGAAATATTATGAAAATACAGGCGAACAACACACCTATATTGAATGCGTAGAAATTATATGCGTATTTCGATGAATATAGTCATATACCATATTAATAATATTGGACATGGTTAGTCTTAAGCTCAATAAGAATGACACCGATCAGCAGATTTTCTTTAAAGTCTTAATATGCCAAAGCACCTCATCCTTCTTCAGCATCTAGTTCACATACTAAACTATAGTTTCTCATTATCGATTATTAAAAATTTAATAAAAAACGATAGTTTTCAAATATCGATTATTTTTTCCAGTCATAAATTTCTGTTGACATAACGATAATTGTTGATTTTCGATTATTTTTAGTCAGAATATTAAATAGATTAAACGATAGATTTTGATTATCGATAATTTTTCGACACATTTTTCCACAAATTTTATCGAAAAAACGACAGTTTAAAACTATCGATTTTTTTTCGAGTTCTGAAATTTAATCGGCAAAACGATAAGTTTTTAATACCGATTATTAACCGAATCGAAAAATGATAATCGAACAAAACGATTGTTTTTGTCGAAAATCAGACAGTTTAAGACTATCCATTAATTTTTCTTTTGATTGATCGATTATTTTTGGAGACCTCATATCAAATCGACGAAAATATTTATTATTGATTATTGTTTCGAGTTATCAACATTTCTAATCCGAATATTAAATAGATTGAACTATAGATTTTGATTATAGATAATTTCTTGACAAAATGAACGTTTTTGATTGCCGATTATTTTTGGAGTCCGCACATTAAATAAAAAAAAAGAAAAATTTAGATTATCGTTGATTTTTAGAGTCTTTATGTTAAACGAAAAATCCACAGTTTTATATTATCGATTATTTTTTAAGAACTAGTGCTGGTGATCAATGAATTTGCCAATTATGTTATCTCCATTTGTTTGCTAACTTTTCGATTCTTTTATAGTGAAAGTTGCCAGCAATCCAATGAGATAACAGAACGAGGTTTTACTTGACTCAATTTGAAACTTTCACAGTGCATGCATATATATTCGTATTTAAGTTTATGTTGTATAGTTCCTTAATTGTACGGATTCATATACGCATTTAATTTGTTTTGGTCTCCGTAGTATCTGTGTTGCAGAAATAACGGAGCACTGCGTTTACATTACATATTTATATTTACTTATATATGTATATATATTTATATACATACATTTGAATAGCACTATATCTCATATTACTTTGTTGACATTTGTAATGTTTGCATTTTTGTTAAAGTGTCAAAAAGTAAAGCAAATACTATGTCATTGTTGGTATATTCATTTACACATGAGGTCTTAGTGGCGCCATTTGTCACTGACGGGAATATTTTGTCACAAAATTTTAAATCGAGTTAGTGTTGTTGGTCCTCTAGTGCGTGACTATTTTAACAATATGTGTACTAACAACAAATATACTATACTATACACCCATTGATGTATAAGAAGAGAAAATATAGTCTAGTCAATCTGTCGGACTTCGATCTAGACTTATTTCCAGATCGTTATAAATTTATAGTGCGGACCCTTTACTTATCTTCTGAGTTTAATATTAGTGACTTCTGAGTTGCCAAATATTTATATAAAATATATTTTATCATGTCATGTAATTATTAGCCATCATCAATCCACGGTTTCTCAGCTTGCTACCTTTGGCTGCTGCTCTATTGTCAAAAATTTGCTGCCAATCTGTTGAATATCTCACATGGTTTATTCGATTCGCTACTCTATACTATGTATAATACGTATAAAACTACTTCTAGTTAAGTTAAGTTAACTAAAACGAACATGGTGTGGGATCCCGAACGAACAAACAGGTCGAACAAACAGGTTGTATGAATGAGTCGAAAAATTCTTAACTTAGTCTGTCCAAAGCTTGGGTATGGCTTTCTTCTATAGTAAAACTTTTCTGACTACAGTAGACGTAGTCAAATAATTCAAGGAGAAATGTCTGAAGTTATCAATAATTTTGATTTTTCATTTTTAAATGAAAAGCTGAGAGAACTTTTCTGAGTCGCTTGTTGTCTAAAGTGACGCCTTGGAATGGACTAAATTTTGTTCAAAGAAGCTAAAGACTTTGTCAAAATAAGTAAATGTGGTATAAGTTATGCTTTTTTTAGCTTGAATACAGTATTCTGTCGTTTGAATTAGGTTAATTAAGCTAAACAGAAAATTTTCCTGTCATCAGAGAAAAATTTCATTTCCAACTGCCTGAATGTTCAGTAAATCAAGGCCACCTTATAAGTTTCTTTATGATATCATTGCCCATTCTTATTGTCAAGCAGCACTTACACCAGACTGACAGACATACAAAATAATAGCACATATACATATGTACAAAAACTCCGATAAATCTTGTTGTGCGCAATTTCATTGATAAATTTATGCTCAAAGTCTAAAGCAATTCAAGGTAAAGGCAATTTGATTGACATGCGATATTCAGGAGCAGACTAACTGCGTAATCCAATAAGAGGCAAAAATTTGCATAAAATACAGTTTTTATGTATGTAAAAAGATTAATGTAAATGTTTCTGCGCAATAGCTTTTGGAAATTTGTGTGTAATAACATTTCGAGCATATGAGTCCTGGTTGTCCTTTGTGTTTTGCAGGTGACATTGATTGAGGCGTAAAAGTAAATATTGATTGCTTATCTTTTGCGCCGTTCCCGAATCTACCACATTGTCCCTGGTAATTTTGCACTTTAGAAAAAGTTTTTATTTGCAGGTAAATGGAAAATTAGCAAAATGTCGACATGCCTGTCTAAAGTGTGACTTGACTTCGTTGATACTTGTCAGATATGCTGTTCACTCTCAATGTCGCTGTGTGCGTGTGCTGTGTAGTTTATAGGCGGACATAAACATTAATATATGCATGTACTGTAATGTACATATGTGCCTGCATAGAGATCGTTTTTAAATGACTTTCGAATAATTTATTACGTGTGCGTAATTTTGATTAGTTTTTCATGAGAAATCGCTTGCCTGCAAATTATATTTCTCGCAAGATGTCGCGTTATGCTTCAGGATAAATAAAAAATACTTACAATGTTCTTAATACTTCGAAGTAGACTACTTAATAAAAGCATGAGCACGTTTAATTACACAGTACCGTTATTATTAAAATTGACCTTCTGCAGCATTTGCTACTTTTAGGTGGGTGAGTTACATACACAAATTAGTTTATTGTTCTCTTATCAGCGCAACGTCATTGTGTCTGTGAGTCTGTATATAATATTATATTCCTTGCTCTTCTTAATAGGTCGTCTGTCCTTACCTTGTCTCATCAGAACCATTTCTTACAGTTGCTTGAGATTGTTTATCAAGTTTCTAGCTGATTTTTTCTTGTCCACGTAATCGTCATAACGAATTCTAGAAGAGATGCTGCGGTCTTGGCCAATTTTAAGCCGAAGACTGGCACCCAAATGGAGATATTGATTTGTCGCCCATAGATTTAAACACTCTCTTGCATTTATAAGAGACGTTCAAATTCAAGTTTATAGTTAACATATCTAACTCTCCGGGTAAACTGTTACTGTGTATCCTCTCGTTTCTTCTTGCCATTCACTTATTCTTTCGTTCTTCTTGAAATCACTTATCTCTTGCCTGTCAGTCCGCTTGGCAGATGTTTGTCGATTTCGGAGAAGATATTTCTTATAAAACATGCGGAATCCCACGTTTTTAGACCAATATTTTGCCAACTTATTGATATCATCTGACTTTTTTACGTTTGTACAAACTTTAAGCTGCCTTCACAAAGTTAAAAGGCAGTATGTTCTTAAAAAAGTTTGCTCGGATATTGAACATTACTTATTAAGAGGCGATATTTATGATAGAGGTGACTCTATGAGTTTAGATCCTATCAGAATTTAAGCATGTGCGGCTACAGTAAGAAAAATGAGTTCTCTCTGAAAATGTTCTTCTTATAATATCGGGATAGTTATAGAAAATATTAACAGCAGTTCTATCAAAAATTTTTCTGACGTAGAACAGTTTAGAATTGATGAGAAAAACCTGAGCCTTATTATTTCATAATCCATTAGCACTTAAGACTGAAATGGAGATTGATTGACAAATGTTGTCATTTCTAGCAATTAGAAGGCTAGAGTTCGTGCTTAACTGTAATCTAACAAAATGAATAAGAACTCAAACCTATAGTATTCTTAGAGAGATAGGTACAAGTACTTGAAATAACTCGTCAAACACAAGTAATAAATTGGCAAACATTTTTAGTGCTCGCACAGTTATAGCTGATGTAATTAAGCAAAGGATGATGGAGGCAATGACTGCCATAAATGCCAGGCTTCAAGTCCCTTGTCTACTGCCTATTCGTCGGCATAATTAACTCAAGGACTCTTGTAAGTGTGCCGTTAAACGCATAGTTGCCTTAATAAGTCCTAATGGAATTTTTTAAACGCAAGCTAAGTTGTTGCCATTGTTGTTGTAATATTTCTTGATTAATTGCAGACACAAGCCAAAATAGTCAGCCATCAAAAATCGGCAACAAATCATCCAGAAGAGCTATTGCAAGGGAGTAAGGTGCTCATTCGATTTAGTTAGTCGCTTCTGAGTGTCGTTGATCGCTTCAATGAACACGCAATTTCATGTGACCCGTCAAGGACGGGCAGCACAATGACGAACGAGTTGGTATGGCAAGGACGTCGAGTGTCCGAAGCGTGCTTATTGTCATGCTTTCGTGGAAACTGAGTTACTCCATCACTGCTTACTCGCAATACATTGCGTTGGCCTTGCTCCAATTTTATTGGTTCCACTAATTGATTAGATGCGTGAGTTGGAAGCGTGTTTTACGTGCAATCGAGAGAGTCTTGTAAAAAGTAGCGGAAAAAAATGAATTTATCTAATTTTGCGTCACAACCGAAGCGCAATTGTTCACTTAAAGGGTGAATGGAGAGTTTTTAGGTAAATAAGTTTGTCCAACTAGCTAAGGTGTTTCCTCACATCATTTGTGAAGAAGTTCAATAATCATCTTTTCTATTCACCACTTTGCTTTTCATTTCATTTTAGATAAAAACGAATAGGTTAGAAATTGCTAGGGTTAGCTAAACACTGTGGTCAGTGAAGATTAAACTGAATTTACTAAGAGTGCTTGAGTATCCTAAATCACCTTTTTCTTTGAATACACCTCGTACATCAACTCTTCAATGATTGCTGCTCGGAGGGGCTCAAAAATGGTCTGTTCTGACAGTATTTTGTAGATTAGACTTGAAGACGATTTCGATTTCGGATTCGTATTCGATTTCGAAGGACACATGCTGTAAAATACGGCGTCAGTTCTAGTGTGACCCCTGTTAATTATCTCATTCATTTATAAATCTATTCTATCACGGTATCAATATGAGTAACTGCTCCCCGCCTTGGGTTGGACTTTAAGAGCTCCATTTCACAAACAAATCAAAACAAGCTGCTCTTTTTTTCTTAAACATAAAATAATCCTTTAATGAGTTAATTTTTATGAAGTCGTAGTGTGAAAGAGCAACCAATAGCAAAGTAAAAGCGCCAAAGAAAGCCATCACCTTTAAATGAAATTTGCTATAAACTCATTTTTATTTACAAACAAATAATTATTTTACGAGCACAACGAACGCACGTAACTCACCTCGACTATAATCGCCCACAAATTGTCGATATTGCGCGTTGATTGCCAAAAACAATTGAGTTAATTAAGCGCTGGCACGTACGGCTGCTACGTATATATTTACATGTACAGTATTTATGTACACGAATATTTCGAAATTTTGCGTGCTTTGATCAATTAGCAGGAGATACTCAGTTTGTGGCAGGTTAAACATTGTGCAAGTAGGCAACAACGTAAAGGTAAGTCTTCATTAATAAGAATGTGCACACGGGTGTAAAAATTTTCGGAAATTTAGCTTTTATACCCTTCAATAATTTGTGGCAATTACAGTGTTAAAATTTTTGTAATTTCGAGCGACAAAGTTATGCTATATAAATTTTATTATTTTAAATTTTAGTTGATTTTAAAGAAATTCTTTTATGAATTCTTTTGAAAGTTGCAAGAAGACTTGGCTTCTTGGAGAAACCTTCCACGAACAATAAAAATATTTTAACACATATTTTCTACGAAGAATCCCACTGTATACGAAGTGCCAATTTGTCACAAGAATGTGTATATTCAGCTCTCACCACGTTTAAGATGTTGCTTGACTAATTAACAGTAATAATATTTTCTTGCATGCTTCTTAGCACGGGTGGAATTAATTTTCCGACTCAAGCTTGTAATTTTAACTTTGTAAGGGAAATTGAATGGCTTCGCAAACACAAATACACACACAAACAGGTTCATGAATGTAATTAATAATATTGCGACCATTGTGTTTCACAGCAAAGTTTTTAATTGTGAGATTTTTCAAAACCTTAAAAACTTGAGTGTAAGTAAGAGATTTAAAGGCGGGTGCAGGAATTTTCTGCTTAAAGAACAGCTGAGTTTTTGAACTTATTGTTTATGAGTCGTCACTTGATCTTGTTAGATATTATTTTTTGTGCGCTAACCGGATTTATACAATACATTTCTGTAATATTTTCAAACTTCATTGCTGCTTAGCGTGATGTAAGTAAGTGAGAGCGATTTGCGGTGAACTGTTTTGTCAGACACACCATTATTCACAGTTTATTTGGAAATATAGTCCAGTCTTGTTTGGCGTATTTAAGTTAGTCCTCGAGCATTTTGTGTAAATAAATTTGTCTACAACTCAAGTGCTTTGACCTACAACAGCGGTTAGATTTTATTTCAAAAACTAATGTGGTATGTGAAATCCACAAAAAAAAAAAATTTTATGCTTCTTTCAAGAATGAATGGAGCATGTGCGATTGTATGTATTGCAATAACTGTTTGTCTAGCACACAATTTGGAGCGAAGTGTGCACAGTGAATGAGAGCACAAAGCATAATAAAATCACTGCAGTTTTTATTTGAACATGGATTTTATGTTGGTAATATGATTTATAAGCAATTTATTGCAGTAGAAAATGAGAGAAATCCTTATTCGTTTATTCTTTGGGATATATGCTTATATATAAAAACATATGATATATATATATAGATATATCTTACACATAATATAATTTTGTTTTTTAACTTTTCAAAAAATTTTCAATTTTAACATTTTCTTAACAATTTAGTACTAGTTAGTTGAGTCGTTTTAATAAAGTATTCCTTAATGTTGTTGCTTGGTAACTAAAACTCAAACCAAAGTATCTCAAGGCTAGGCGCATAGTGAAGTCTGAAGCAAATGTAAGTAAATAAAAAATATATAATCAGTAATGGTATCAATCACTTTGTGGTTCGAAAACAATCCATATCCCCACAACTCAAAACCTAAAACTCTAAAAAAAATGGTTAAACTGTCCAATAATATAATCCTTCATTTGACAGATGGGCTCGATATTATTTTCATTAAATTGGTTTCAGAACTTAAAATAAAAACGTGTTTGTCTTATGTAATTATATAACATCTTTAGAATATTCTCTTAAATTCTCAAGTTGATCCGAGTAATAGTTTTGGAGATATAGTCACTTCAAACTTTAAACGCGTTTTTCTCGAAACTGTATTTTCAAAATCGGTTGTCAAGATTTCCCGCGAACTACTCAACCGATCTTAAAAAAATTTCACAAAGGTCTTCCAAAGATAATTAATAAGGTCTTGAACTTAGGATTCTTCAAATACAACTATTAAAAAAAAAACGAAAACATCGAGAAATTGTTTAAGAAACACCGCCAAACCGCGAGTTTAGCGAGTTGAGTGCAAATTTTAATCCAGCTTGCTCAGATACATAGAATAGATATAGAATGCTATATTAAACATATTTATAAACAAAATTTCCCCACATTAATTTAAATATGAAACATATTTGTTCGCCTTCTTTATTATCTAATTAATATCTTACAAGAAAATTGAAGGATTTTTATATAATGATCGACCGTGAACAACTCGTTGTCTTGCTGAGTGTTGCCAATTGCTCACTTACTTTCAATTTGTTTCACGGCAGGAAATATGTGCTTACAAAATACAAATATTTCTATAAATTTGTGTGTCTGTATGTGCGTATAAGCCTGAGTTTTATATAAACAACAATTTACAACAAATAGCAAGAGAAAGGTGTGTGTACAAATATTTGTGTTTACACAACCGATGAACACAGCTGGCACTTCATCATCGTGTGGGTTGCCATATGCGCTGTCTGTTGACCTTCTTCTTGCAGAGACGACCGGTCATTTGTAACTGTTTTTTGTTGAATTCGCTGAATTCGGTTTTCACCTCGTCCTTGCTTGCCAAATGTGTTATAGAAGACTTTGTTTTATATGTATGTGTATGTATGTATTTGATGTGTATATGTTGCATACAAGTATTTATGTTTAAATAGGTACTCAAAATTCACTGTTTTTTTAGAAAATATTTAAAAACGAATTAGTTATTAAACTATAATTTAATATAATATATAATAAGCTGGTTATATACTTGCCATATCAATACCGAATATGAGTCCATGTTGCAAAATGTTTATCAGTTTTAAACAGCTTACCCAGATATTTTAATTTGTTTAAAGTTTACATAAACATACATTTTTCGTTATAACTGTAAAACTATATGCAATTTCGAGTTAGAATCCCCTTTTGTAGAATGTGTGCTTGTAAGTCTCGAGTCGCTCGTTTGCATTTGTATTTCGCCCCTGTTGACTGCCAGCATCTAGTAATTAGCTTAGTCCTTTTTAATTGTGTTTTACTTGCGCGAAGTGGAAATTTGCTCTTTGTTTGTAAGTCCAATTTCGTAATTAGCATTTCTTTTGTTAAACAGAAGCATTGTTGCTCTTTTAAGGATTTCATTTCTAGTTAGTTGCGGAGAAGCGAGCGAAGTCTTGGCTATGCATTTTAAATTAATTCCTGGTATATAATTATACTTGGTTATAATTACAGGTTAATGTTAGCGTAAAGCGAAATTCGTAAAAAAAAATTTGAAATTTTAATAGGAATTTTTAAATGTTAGAGAATATTTGCGAATTTTTATGAAAATATTAGTTATACCATATTTTAAGATTATATAACCCTAACACTGCTTTTTCCCGACCTCAGCTCGCCCGTAAATTATTTGTCCTTTAATGTTTGCTATTTTATCCTTCATTTTTGATGGTTTCAACCTTCTATGAATTTCATTCTTTTTTTTTAATTTTCAAAGGCTTCTATACTAGTCGAGAAGTGCTAATAATTGTTTGAAATTGAAAAAATCAATTGCATAGCAATTTGTCGAAGCATAAATTACACATGTTTTTTATTTTTTTCGGCAGCACACTTTATGTTGTGGTTAAATATAAATTGCTCAACTAAGCAGACATATCCATTACGATACCCTACCTTTTCAACAGTTAAAAGGTCCTTAGAAGCAAAACTTAAAAAAAAAATTAATAGGCTTTCAATCTGTCACACGAGTAAAAAAGAACGAAAGCAAGCATATGCCTTTACACACACACACACACATTCGTAATCATTGAAGTGTAATTTACAGCCGTCTCGTGCTGTGTGTTTGTGCAGTCAAGTGTGTATTTGAAATGTGGCGGCACATTCTTATCCTTTGACACTTCATACACATGACTTACTCGTAAACGCAAAATTGGTCTGTATAAGAAAACATATGTGCTGTAGCCAAATATTAACGTTTAATGGAGGATAAAGGATATAGATAACTATTTGTATGTATGTATAGTAAGGACAATAATTGAATATGAATGCAACGTGGTTGAATTATTTTTTTGGAAAAAGGTTAATTATTCAAGCAAAGGCGAAAATGTATGCTATTGAGCCTGCTTTATTGTTTTTTTGATATCACATTAATATTATCTAGTAATCTATAGAGATTTTTAGAGGTCTTTTAGCAAAATGAGAGTACTCTTCTTTACAGAAAGCATCTGCTCACTCATAGTATAAAATTTGTTAAGAATTTTACTTGTTTTTCTCTCATTAAAATAAACCCATAAATGTCCTTAATTTATGTATGTATATATAACATCACATAAGAATTCTTTTATGCTGCATATTCTTCTTGGAATTGGCACCATACTCGGCGCATCTGCGTTGGTGTCTATAAATCGGAGTTTCGCATACAAATTCGGTGTCAACGAACGATAAGCTGAGTCAACAGGTTACTGCCATTGCCCTTATATCGTTTAAGTTTTAATAATAACAGTGCAACTTTACATCCCCAACTAACGGTTAGCTTAAAATAAGCTTTTGGAAAGTTTAGTTTTGATATGTGGTGGCATACTTTCTGTAAGTTCCGAAAGCTTCATGTTAAAGTATACAACATCTTTGTTAGAGTGACAGTATGTTATTATAAATAAAATGCAAAGCTTTTTGCGGAAATTTTTATGCAATTTTAAGATAATTTACAATACGAGAAATTATTTTTAAAATATTTAAATAGGCTTAATATTTATCCGTATGATCTTATAGTCAGAAATTCAGTCAAAAGCTGCCATAAAATACTTAGAGCTTAAAATATTCCCTTGTAAAATTATACAATAAAGTTTTGTGGGCGTGGTCGATTTCTGTACTAAATTTTTTAGAGCGGCAATGAACGCGTGTACCAGGATTCATAAGTATATCTCAATTTTGACTCAAGTTAACGCTTGCACGCACAGATGGATGAATATACAGACATTGGTATCAATTCGTCTGGTCATACGTACTGCCCGTACCTATATATTCGCTAGGGAATAAAATTATAATGCAGGAAAATCAAAAACTCAACAAAAATAAATGTATTATTGAAAATTTCTTTGAACACCAAAAGTAGCGTGACCAAACGTCATATTTTCGACTCGTCTTCTTGATCAAACTCAAACCTGTACATAATCTTTTATCCATGTCGTTTATTTTACGGCATTATAAGCAACCGTTAGTGAGCAAAATTATTTTGCAAAAAATTAAAAATTCAAAGTATATTTATATTTGAGAAACTCTTCGAAAAACTAAATAGGGTGACTCATAGCCATAATTTTAAAAACGAAACTATAATTATATTCTAAACACTAATGTAATCAAAGTACTCCCGAAGATTGACTCACAAATTATTACAAGTAGATATATACAAAACCTAAAAAAAAGCGACAAGTATCATATATTTCGCCCAAGATGTAAGATGTTGTAAGCTTTTATGTGCTATTTAAATTGCTTTCATAACATAAAATTACAAATGATAACAGTATGGTATATGGTATTTAACTAGATAAATATATACACCAGAAGCCACATGTACATTTGTTAATATAATATATGAAGTTAAATGCCTATTTAATCGCAATGGCGTAAATCATAAATTCAATTTGCATATTTATTCAACTGACAGCCAGTCAGTCGGCCGTGAACTTGTAAATGAAATTGCTTTGTGTGATGGTGATGAGGTGCGTGCCGCCTATTTAGTTATCAGCACATAAATATTTGCTTAAATTTATTGGAATTCAGGTACAAATGCCCACACGAGTGTAGCGAAATGGAGCAGTGATAAAAAAAAAAATGTTTAAAAACAAATTGGAAAAAAAAGTGAATGCGAAAAATATTAATTTCCTATTGAAATGCACGCAGTTGCACAGAGCAACTCATTTCCGTCATAATGTGCGCAATTTAGTTCACTCATTTGTATATAAAAGTGTAGTCACACTTGGCATAAGAAAGTTCTTTGCAATTCAATTCAAAATTCATTTACGGTGTGAAAAGTAGTTGCGAAAAGTACTTTTATATATTCGGTAATTTTTAGTGAAGGTTAAATTTGTATAGTGTGATTGCAATCAATGAAATGCTGTTCGGAATATATATTTGTTTGAAATTTAATTTCGAGAGCAATTATCGAAATGCAAATCACCTTTAAAACTAATTTCTATTGGCTGTCATTCCTCTATTTATTAAAAAAATATATTTATATAAACCATGCTGTAAGACTTTTTTTCAAAGTGTTCTGTGCAGAACAAGTTTATTCAAAATTTTTTGTTAAAATTTGTATCAAAATATTTTCTTTAATTCAACTTTCGAAAAAAAAACATTTGAAAACTTTTTTACTTGCGAAGTGTTTCTTCTCCTGCAAGTACTTTTCGAAATTCCACATTTCGTCTGGCAAGTTGAAAGCAGTTTACTTGTCACTGCTGAAATCACCTTTATGCTTGCAATCGTACATATTTACATGAATTTAGTTGCACACGCTATCTGCGCAATTAATCACCTTTCCACATATATGCACGCAGTCACACACACACACATGCATTGATATGGAGTTCATTGTGATATGCGTGTTGAAGTCTCGCTTGCTTTTGTTGTTGTACTTGCACAAATGAAATAAACACGCTTTTGTACTCCAGTTCGCGTTTTGATTTTCCGCACATGTCATGTTATTGCCGCTCCCCTCACTTTCAGGCCCCTCAGCCATATGTAGTCTTTGTGTTGCGTGTGTGGCACCTCAAAGCAAATCGTTCAATTGCTGATTGTGTGATCATGTCGATAAATGTGACAGATGCATTCGCACTTTTATGAAATCAAGCATTTTTGTTTATAACTCTATCGAGTGACATATGTATGGATGTACATACATACATATATGTATGTGTAAGCCTTTGTGCGAGCGTGTGTGGTCAATAAACGACATTCGTGCGTGCAAATCATGGCAGCCAACGGGGCTGAGATACTTTTGCTTTCCAGCATATATGCATATTATTTATTATTTTAATGCATTTTATTGTTGCTATTTTTATATACATGCGCGACATGTGCGGAAACTTAATTTATTCGCAATATAATTGTATTTATACGAAATAATTTCACTGGAATGGAATTTGTTTGCGCACAATGTGAGGTTCATTAGGCTGCTTGTTGCTAGTTATGTATAATGTTGTAATCCGATACTTCAGTATTGTGTCTGCGGAATGAATAATGTCATCGAAATGTTGCAGAGAATACATTGAGGGCTTTTTTTGACGCATTTTCCAAGGTTTCATTGTAAAACCCAATATCCTATAAAACGAACCTTTAGAAAGGGTCCTATTTAACCAAATTTTTTTAGTTCCATCACACCTTTTCGATGTTAATTCTTAATGATTTCGATCGATGAGACAAAATTTTAACTGTGGTGGTAAAGATGTTATTTCGGAGGAAATACCTTCGTTAGATTAATTTAGGTTCGACAGCAGATGTTTCTGCCTATATAAGCAAGTCTGCTGAAAACCGAATAACGAACTTTTCAGTACACATTCGTGAGTGTTTATAATTGCTGTCAGCTCATTTGACTTCTCTCCCAGTCTAATTTTCATTTTTTACTCGCGTGCCGAGAAGAAGGCGCTGTATTAAAATCTGTGAAATAGAATTAATATGCTCGGATGCTCGGATACTACTGTAGGTTTTTCTCCAAAATTTAATGGTTTTCAAAAAGGTTCTTCTTTTCTTGTTGTCTATACGTTTCTTTGCGCCATGATATCTTAATACTTGCAAAGCTAATTTATGCATCGAATTTGTTCTTTAGATATGTATTGTATAAACAAACGAAGTCATTCGAAATTTGTAGAATATATAAGACTTGCTCTTCGGAGCGTATCCTTGGTAACCCTAAACCACTTTTCAACATGAAGTAATAAAGAACTTTTCTTACAAAGATTATAAAGATTACCGAAAATTGTTTATAAATTCCTTATTTTTAGTTCGCACCAAAAGAACGCTAAAATAAGTTATAATCTCGGCAATGATCTCCTTTGGTTTTACGATAATATATTCGTACATCTATCTGTTCTCTCATATCACAATAGTTAGGTGTTACACACACCTTTTTGTGTGTTTATTATTTATTCTATGTATGCATGTACATTTATTCAATTAACACTACAAAATACTACAATACGGCGTACAATATACTGCTTTCCACATACTAAGCTCGCGTAAAAATTTGTGTATGTAAGCATCTATGGTACATAAAAACAAGTAAGAACAAATACGTGTCGAACCAAAAAGTGAATTTTCTAAAGAATTTATGAATTCTTGCTGCATTGATTAAAAATTTACTTCTAATGAAAACACAGAATTCGGCAATAGGCGAGTTTGTGGATCGAAGCCGAACGATATATTTGGTATGTGGGGCTAGGAAAAATATAGACCGATTAAATACATTTTTCTGTATATAATATTTTTTTTTTAAATACAATATTATAGATATCTCGGCTGTTGTCCAATCAGCGTTTGCTGGTAGAAGGTCTGATCTAATTGTAATGATTTTTGAAATAAAGCTAGCTCATATCAGGGCTTCTAGTTGTATTATGTTTGACTATCATATCTTTATTGGAGCCTTTTTATGTCTTTAAGACTTGAATGTGCTGTTGGAGCTCTACTTTATTTAAAAAGTAGGCTTGGTTGCAATTAGATTTTGCCCATTTTTACTAGCCATAAATGAAAATGTTAGGTCCCGAATTCAGTTGAAGTCGCTTAAGTTTTGAGATATCTCTGGAATTTTATTCCCAATCTTGAACTCATATAGATCCCTGCTATATAGCATACTCCCTATCCACCAATAATATTTTTTTTTTTTTTTACATTTTGATATTTAAAGAAATTAAATTAAGTTTTTGATTTAAAAAAAAATATTAAAGATCGGAAATGAAATAACGACGCATGGGTTGAAAACTACTGTACTCTGCTGCTGCGCAAGTTAGTGTGTGGGGACAGGTGTGTGTTGATTAATGCAATAAAAAATTAACAGCAATAACAAAACATCATTTAACAATACTAATAACAATTGCGCAGCTATAACAGTCACAAAACGGGCACTAATAATAACGGCAATTGTTCATTGCTAAAAGTAGTATTTACGCAGATCCCCACAAACACACACACACACACACACAAATCTTACTAACAATAATATTATATATGTATGTGTATGCATGCGGGATTTGTTGTACAAGCGTAATTGCAATTTCGTGTTGTACATCTCTTCACGTACTGCGGATTGTGTGCGTCCCGAGGCGCTATGACCATCTCTAATTCATTTACACTTGTAGATAGATTTGTCTGTAGGTATAATAATTGTTGTTGTGTAGTTTTTTATAGCAAACAAATTGCGACAATCGTGTGGTGAGCAAAAATATGATTCGTTGTATGCGCATAGCTGAAGAAATTCACATTGCAGTCTCATGCCCTGAGTGCGCAGATCATTTAAGGAGTTTATTGTAATTTCACTTTATTTTTAGTCGAACCTTAACTTGTAATTTAGTTTACTGCAGGGTCAAGGTGAGTTTGATTTAAAACATCGCATAGTACTTTCACACAAACATAAAAAATATTGAAATTAAAATTCCTCTTTGAGTTGTTGGTTTTGATTTTATTGGAAATAGTGTATTCTGAAATAAGCAGAAAGTGTTCAAACTATTCAGTAACTCCATTAACTTACCTCACTTTGAAGAATAGTATGAGGTGACCTATTGGGGGATTGAAAGCGCTGTGCCAACCACTGCTATGAAGTTCTCTCACGGCTGTGCGTGTTTTGCGGCGGGGGCACCATGCCCAATATACTATACAGGATATGACAATCGCGGTTTTTTGAGAGGCCTACTGTCTCGTGCACCTTCAAACAGCGGTCTTTCAATACAAAATCGTGTTTTCTAGCTGCATAATTCTCCGTAGGAGTGCGTGCGAGACTACACAAAAACAGACCACGACCACTTTGAAACTCCTTTAACCAATTTCAGACGGTCGCCATTGAAAGAGAAGAGTCACCGTATAAGGTATGTAAGCGCTCTTTGATTTCACTGCTAGATTTCTGTTTCAAATTTCAGAATCGATTCATCGACCGATATTACTTTTTTTACATTTTTTTTTTCTAAAATCCGCAAAGAAATTCTAGTTCTCATGTTGCTAAAGTCAAATTATCAGTCCGTTTCGGCTATAATTTTGACTGAGCCTACGAGAACTACACGATAATAAATTTCTCTTGCGATAGTGGCGCCGGCGAACGGTGTGGCTATGTACTTATCGGACTGCCCTCTTGTATATTAAGATTTATGTTCTTATCAATGACTGCGAGAATTTTAGTCCATGCGTCATTTAATTTTTGCCTAAAAGTTAATTTACATATTTTTTGTTTGTGGCATTTCCTAAGTAATTATAATGGGTTATTAATTTTATTTCGTTCGAAAGCGAGTATTCAAAGATTATATGATCTTTTCGCTCTAAAACGAATTGGATACTACTACAAGAAAAATTGTTTGCGTAATATTTCACGCGCTAGTAAATTAAATAGAACGACGACTGATACGACGAAATCATAATCCATAAATTTGCTGACGATTTCGAAGTAAATGCGCGTTATTTAAGGCATTTGGTGGCGTTATCGGGCTGGTGGGTGTGAACAGCTAAGCAGATGCCGCTAAATAACATTTCTCGCACAAAATCAGAATTTGCTAGGTACTTTTTATTTGCTGTTCACTACTGCTTGTTTACTCTAAGGGATCTTCTTTTGTTTGATCTCCAATATTTACCGTAAATAAAAATAATGACTTGAAATTTGTTTCAGTTTTATTGAATCTTATGCATGGAAAATTTATAATGAAACCAGATTACATGCGTCGTTTGTTGCACAATTCTAATTGAATATTCAGACACAAATAGTGAATTGCAAATAAATGAAATTGTTAGCACTGTAGGAAATTAAGTGTGCTTATTTTGAGTTATCCCAAAGTGGGTTATTTAATGAGGAAGTGAGAAAAAATGAAATAAAATTAATGCACTTACTATTACTCTAATGAGATATTTGAAAGCTCCTGCCGACGCAAAGCATTGCAGCGGAAACCGACGAAATATTTATGGTAAGTAGATATATAGATTATAGATGTCTCGTCCTCGCTGGGCCACTGATAACCAGATGTCCATTTGCTCAAATGTACAAAATTCCTTACCTACAAGCTAATCTCACACTTTACTTAAAGCTCTATTATTTATAATTATAAGAACAATTATCACTTCAATAGACATAAGTGTTATAATTAAAAGTTCAATAAGGTTAAGTTGCTTTGTCATTAAGTGATCCGATCACAAATATGTTCTAATTGATTCTGGTTTAAGTTGAGGTAGATTTACAAATACACAAAAGTTGCAATTCATCACACGTTTTTCCGTTGTATATTTCATATATAAGAGAGAGTTGGGCCTGAGTTTGCTCTTGCATTTATTTTCACTAAATATATCTCCGAAAATGACTTGTTTCAGGTGGAAAACTCTACTAGTTTTAAGTCGGCTCCGAATATTTTAAATATTTATACTAGACGTTTTTATCTAACTGCACTTAGGAGTATAACGGTATTTGTCAACAAGTATATCTACCTAAATCCCATATAAAATGCCCTTAATATTCTTCTAAGGAAACTGTATTACTTAGCAGGCCGAAGTGTTAAAAATCAACCCTTTCATTTCACACGTTGTTCATGAAGTCATCAAATACATTACATTTTAATTACCTAATATATATATACAATTTGTCACGTTTTCACATTATTAGTCTGCTATCTTTTACAACTGTCACTAAATTAATATTTATTTATGCATATATAATGTAGGATATATATATATTTTTTTGACTGTTTTTAAAAGTTTGCCTAAATCACGTGCATTCACGGGAACAACAACATATTTGCCTTAGAGTTGGGTTCGCGTTTCCGCTAATCTTGCTTATCCAAGGCGCACATCTAATAAAAAGACAAATGATCGAAAACTGAGGCAGAACAGTTTGTGGTTAAAAAATTGTTTTATTATTATTTACAAATGTTGGAATTTAGTGAATTATTATGAAAAAGATATTCTCTAAAGGGGAGAATTCGCGTTTTAGAAAAAAATGGTACATGGGACTTGTGTGAATAAGCACATCACTGTAACATAGTAAAAACGACCAAAAATGTTCACAAGATAAAAACTGAGAGTATATGGAACTATCAACTTTTCAAAGACAAATATATCTTTTGATGAAAGCTTTCGGGCAGAAAGGCTATATAATAGTGAAAGTTCTTGCTTCAATTTACAACTAAATATATATCAAGAACATTCTATAATAAGTAGACAGAATGCTTGGGCTCAAACCTTGAGGTTTTCTTAATTGTTTAGGAATGTATAGCTAAAAGTATTAGAATATGGATATTCAAAAACCTTAGAGTATGTCCACAACTCCTCTAAAACTCATATAAGTCTCCATTTAGCACTGACAGTACACGAATCTTTCTTTTATCGGGCTTAAATCTTCATTAATTAAGAAATCGAGTCAGATCACTTTTCTACCGAAAAACACTTGAATCTCTCACTTATTTTCTAAACATATTCCAAAAGATATGGAGACTATGGTTGCAGAGAGAGATCATATCAGAAAAAGTTGCATTATATCTGATTTGAAGGCAGTGTAGTAGTCATAAACTTTATTTCAGACTTCAAATGAGAAATTATGTATATTTCAAAAACATGACGGACTTTTCAGTTCAAGACCTTCGACAGACTATTTTTCCAAAATATTTAGTGGACATTTTTTTAGTAGAGTATCTTTACATCTAAAATGATCAAAATAAATTATATTATTATTAAAAATATCTGCAAAACTATTTAATCACTATAATTTCAATACTGTGTTAACAGCCTTTGTGGTCCTTTCGGTTTAGAAGCTATTTCATTTCTCTTAAATTCTTAATACAATCTCTTAAATCAGCATTACTCTCTTATAACTACAACTGATATAATCGTACGTGAAATCAACCTCATATATCACTACACTACAGCAGAAAACATTTTACTTGGTGCTTTCTAAGTGCAGAGCAAGGGGCTACTCAGGGCACGACAAGCGCAAACACACTGATATAACAAATGAAAAAACAATAAAAATTAAATACATTTACGTATACTACTAATATATGGTGAAAGAACCCGCCAGACAGCTGACGCTCACGAATCACCCAAGTAAACGACAAAAGAGCGACGCTGACATCAACAATAGGCACCAACAGTTTGCCGCCACATTGGGGCGATCAGTTTGCGCTCGTGAATCGTAACGTGCAGGTGGTGGTTCGATCCATTTAACGGCACAAAATCGTCAAAATAATAACGAGTATTCTGAAGTTTTTTTTTTGTATTTTTATTAGTTGGCTTTTCGTTCGAATTTGTGCAGTGAACTTCTCGCTGAAGAAAATATTTCGAATAAAAAGCGAAAAAAGGTGTAAAAATAAAATAAAGTGTGTTATGAAGGAGTGCAAAAGTTGAATATGAAGAAATAGTAATTTCTCCAAACCATTTAGAGTGTTTGCAAATCGAGTCGTGGACGCCAGGCCATAAGCAAATTGCGTGCTTGGAACTTTCGAGCGATAACCCATTTAAGTTGTGGTAATCAAAATTTATTTGAAGAAAAAATAATAATAATAAAAATAAGAAATATCGTTAATCAAAATGCAGTGTGCATATGAGTATATATAAAAAGCAAATATATGTTTTATATATTTATTTGCACGAGTGTATATAGAGTGCTGTGCGAGTAGTAGGGCACCAAAGAAGTGGAACACAAAGCAGTGGCTCAAAGAAGAAGCTGCAAAAGTAGTAACTCCACAAAATAAGTTAAAGTGCAGTGGTCGCTAAAAAAGCAACAAGAAAACCAACAAAACAGCATTCGAGTAAATTGGTGAGTTCGGAAGTAAAAACAAAAAGTGTAAAATTTATATAGGTATTAGATCAAGTCTATGTTACTGGCAGTCTTCATTATATAATACAAGAAAGAAACTAAAATCTTTAGATATACCATACACATAGTTGTTGATATGGTGAAATGGCTGCTTATGAGTCAAGTATCTGCAATTGACACATGTGTAGGGAATTTTAAAATACATATTTTTGTATAATATATATAAACCATATATACTAAATAAATACAACAAGTTAAAAAATTAAAAAGTATTCCCAATTCTTAATGCAGAATAAGTAAGCAGAAATCAAACAAAAAATCTTCTAAAAAATATAATACTACAAAAACAAAGAGAGGAGAAATTTATGCCACATCCGATATCTATTAACGTAAGCAGAATTTGCTTTAATTAATTTGTGCGTCAACACAGCGAATTTCATTAATGGGCAGAAAAGCGATAAATTACTATATAATAAAAAAACAACTTTTTTAAATTAATGAATTAAAGGCTTTTTTATGTTATATGTATATACATATGGGTAGAAGAAAGAGTGCCGAAAAACCAGTTGTGACACAAAAATAAAAATACTTAGAGGGATTTTACTTGCGATTCATCCAGCTGATGATGAGCGTTTGTTAGAGACAAGGCGAAAGCGGAAAAGTGAGGAATTGCAAAAAAAAAAGAAATAAAAGTATTTATCTGTATATAAGAAAGTACAAAAACAACATAAAAACAACCAATGCGATAATAAGAAAAACGTCTGCGACAATTAAAGAACGCAAATGAAAAAAATCAGCAACGGGAAAATAAAAATATAAATATTTAATAAAATAAATTATTAAAATATAAAATATTATAAAACAAGAAAAAATGTTAACATCGGCTGCACCGAAGCTATGATACATTCACACTTAAAAAGTTTCCATGCAAGATTTTCGATTTTAATACGTCAGCACGTGTAGCAACTCCGAAATGTACTTTAAAACTGAGAGCGCCGTCTCTAGATGTTAAAAAATTTTTTTTTTGTCCAAAAATTTTTTTTTTTTTATAGTCTACAGATTTTACCCGCAGGCTAAGCAAAAAAAATTTTTTTTTTTCGCTCCATCATAATGTATAGGATATAAAGGTCTGATATAGGTAATTCCAACAAATGAACAGCTTGTTGTGATAAAGAAACGTGTGCAACATTTCAGACTAATATCTCAAAATTTGGGGGATTAGTTCGCGTATATATAGAGAGACATACAGAGAGACGCACATGGCTAAATTGACTGGTCATTTATATACATATTTTATAGTGTCGTCGACGTTTACTTCTAGGTGTTACAACTTCGTGGCAAACTCTGTATATCACGTTCAGGATAAAAAAAAGGAATTTAAGACAAAAATTTTAAAATGAAAGCATTAGGTGGAATGAAGTTTGTTAGCTAAAAATAAACGTTTTATCTAAGCAGTTATAAAGATTTGGCAAAATGCATTAATAAAACTGTAAATACGAGGATGGTTCGATAAGTTGGTGACTTTTTAAAAAAACTTGCTTAGGAAAAAATAGTATGATAATCCAATATGACTGCGTATCCAATTAATTTGTTTATGGCAGAGACTTTCAATTATTTATGATAATAAAATAGTTTTGACGAGCTGTGTCTTTTACGCGTCAAGTGTCAACCAAATGAAATTCGAAAAATAAATTTATAGAAATTCTGAAGCAGTTTTCTTCAACAAGTTGGTTGGAGCGAACTTGGTGTATTAGAACTCATAAAACTATAACTATTATATATCTGAGGTCTATGCTTGAGTTCACATGACTCAATAGAGTAAGGTTATAAACGATTTTCTTCCATTCCAAATCACTTTTATTTTTTAATTTAACCTTTCTGGTATATTTTTAAATATTTTGAAATCTATAATTATAATTCTAAATATTTTTAGTTGATTAAGTTTTTAATAAATATTATTTTTATGGACTTAATTTCGAAATGTAGATTGAAAATTAAATTTAATAAATCTTTTTCTTCTTTTATTTTTTCAGATATTTATCATCAAAAATAAAATTCAATAATTCAAGCAAATGCTATTAAAAATAAGTATATAATATAAACAAAAAAATTAATAAAATATACAAAATAATATCTTTAATATAACCAAAACAACAACAAGTTGCTCAGTGCTTTCAAACCCGTTACTGCAAATATTTGAGAGCACACGGTTCTAGAGTACTGTTGCTTGAATTGTCTTGTATATTTGAAATGTTTTATAAAAAATTATAAAAAAAAATTAAACCATATAATTTATAAAATATTGCACAGTGAAAGAGTGATTATTTATATTAAAAATAAAAGTGTTTTTGTGCCAATTTTTATACAAATTTAAAGTGTCAAATACCGAAAGAATACTTTTCTTGTATCAAAGCGAAGAAAGCTTGCGGTAAACAGCGAGTAGAACAGGTGAGATTATTTAAAATGCCGTAAATAAATTGCTTAAGGGTCTTCATTAAA
The DNA here is from genome assembly GCF_042242935.1 of Bactrocera oleae. Classification (NCBI taxonomy): domain Eukaryota; kingdom Metazoa; phylum Arthropoda; class Insecta; order Diptera; family Tephritidae; genus Bactrocera; species Bactrocera oleae. The sequence continues at coordinate 5,084,962 of NC_091537.1, read as the reverse complement.
ATTTTCTGACTATAAAAGCTCTCTGTGTGTATAAAGTTCGTCCGAAAACCACTTAACCTCACTTATAGCACAGGTTCTCCATTACAAGCAAATAATATTATACCTTAATATTTCTTTAATGATTTGGTCATGCATTTCATTAGGTGACTTCACGTGGTCGGAGATTTAATGAGCATCGTCTTTGTTCAGCCTATAGTTTATTAACCAAGTTTTGCTTTGTTTTTGTTTATATATTTTTTTTTTAATCACAGAAAAGTTGTTGTTAAACTACGCTATAAAATAATGTTTATGACTTGCTAAATAACGGTACTCCACTAATGATCGTTAACTGCTAACATGGGTCAATAACAAACAAATATTCACAATGGCTTTTGTTTGCTTATTCTCTAATTAAACAGTCATACATATATAAATACATATATTGCATATAAACACTGCGAAAACAACTGTGTTATGTTTAACTTGGCAATATATGTAAATAAAAGTGCTAAAAACATTTCCTGTACAAGCTTTTATGAGATTGGAGACTTGTACACGTTTTTCTTAACAATAAAATTAACTGCATTGCGAGAGCTAAGAATTCGGTTACCGTTTTTTTGTTGTATATTATTTAACAGTTATGGTATCTGTCTGGAAAAAAAAAATCGATAAAGTCCTATCGCTTTGAATACGTTTGTATTTACTCACCAATTGCACGAGATTAGTTTGATAAGTCAGTGAATTTTGAATTAGAATTTTACAGGGTGAACAAATTGTATTTTACCCTACGGGGGTCTAAAAGAAAGCTACTCGATCACCATTAATAATTACAAAAAGAAGAATTCACTAGGACATTTGAATTGATTAAGGAGTCATGTTTTAGAGAACCTAAAAAATAAAATTTCGGAAATATACTAAAAGTTTGGGAAACACTGAAATTAACTAACTTTAAGTATTTAAAAACTTCAAATACTTTTCCGTGGACTAAATATAATTTACAAAAAAATCGTCATAATTTTATGGGATGTAAAGAGAATACATAACCCTTAGGTGGTTTTGAAGGGATCACTGAAAATAACGAAAAAAATTCAAACAGTAAGATATTTGTATTGAATTCCCATATATTTAGAAGGCTAGAAAAAGTTTGGGAAGCGCTGTAATTAATTACTATAAAATAATTGAAGATATAAAATGGTTTTCTGTCGAGAAAATCTAATTTATATAAAAACGACTATAATTTTATAGAGTGTAAAAACAATATTTAACTCTTAGGTGTTCTAAAAAACAGCTGCTCAATTTTCTCAAACAATTTTATGTAATTGTACAGCGTACAAATATAATATATAACCTTTAAATGATCAAAAAGATATATCCACAATCACCAAAAGGAACCAAAAAGCAAAGAAAGAGGCTTAGATAAATATTGGATATTAGTAGTTTGGGAAACGCTGGAATTAACTAATTGTTACTATCTGCATAAGACTTTTTTTCTGCACTTACTTTTTAGCTTTCTACTACTGGGCTACTGTAATATTGCATTAATATTTTGTAAACTCTACCGTTATTTCAATGCTTTTAAAGCGCGCTAATGAAGTCTTAATCTAGTGGTTTTGTATTCCTTATCATAAATATACTGATTAATATAAAATATGGGTATTATGAGAACCAAACATAGATGATAGTTACTTTAATGGTATTCGTTTTGTATACCGTTATCAGTGTAACAAGTTTGTATATAGCAAAGAAGGGAAAAGATTTTTAACACAGTAATAACAAAGAATTGCTACTAATGTCACTAGAGTGTTAATATATTTGTGGGTATCAAGTGTTTATCTAGTTCAAGAGGAGTCAATGTTTTCAATAGTTTTTAGTCAGGTGTTCTATATTAAAGAGTTAGAAAATGAAGCATCAGAGTTAAAAAATATTTTGTTTTCAAAAGATTTCATTAGAAAAAAATTGATAACAAGCAACGGTACTTGACAAACTTTTTTAGAGCAACTTCGGCGTTTAGTAGTATATGATACTTTATAAGTGCCTTGAATATTATTTTTGCTTCTACAATAAAACACTAAGTGAGGATTTATAGGTAGCAAAAAAACTCTGGGAAGTTTTGAGTTTACTAAAAATATGCTTTCTATATAGTTGTAGTATAATTAGAAAACGTGTATCAGGGTGACAAATATTTATTATACGAAATAAGACATGTTGTTTTGTACAAAGATTAGATTGTAGTACTGTATAATGCCAACACTCGGTTTGTTCTCTTTGCACTCGATTAGTTGAGCTAATACGACGGAGTACAAAGTATCACAACTAATCGTGACACGCTTTTTGCATTAGTACTTGTTTGTGGGAATATATGATTGTAAAAATTATTGTTGGTTATATGATTGTAAATATGATTGTGGGTAATAGCAACTAACTGTACTTTTTATTCCTTTTTTGATTATACAAATGCAAATTGATTACTCAATTGTGGCAGATAATGAACAAATGCGCATGAGTGTACTTTTGTATGAAAGCAAGTGCAGCGTGACTGATCGAAATGAGTGTGTGGCATATGTGTGTATATATGGTACATAAATTTTCATTTAATGGATGAGTTGCAGAAAATACTGCCGGATACCTATAAAGTTTGGATATGTATGTGGAGTTTCAAAAATAACAAAATTTTCCACATTTTAGTTTGGACTCACAGTGAAAATGAGTACAACTCAATAAATCGACGAATAATTGTGTGCAATGTTAAAAAGATGGGCTGCAAGAGCCCATATACTATCATAACGCAAGCTTTTTCCATCCAATAGTAATTTCTTTGTTAATATTTTTATTAAAAGGTAAACATTTTAAAAGCAGTTTTCACTGCATTCATTTTTATGAAACCGCTCGTAAATAGTTTTAGGACGAAAAACAGTTTTTAAAATTTTTTTTTTGGTTATACATATTATTTTACTAGTAAAATATTTCTTGTCAAAATTATTACGAAATGTTCAAATAATAGGCAGTCAATAATAGTTTTGCTTCTCTATCGTCTGCTGACTTCAATAATTTTCTCTTATATTATTGGACAGCTATCAATCAGCTTAGTGCTCAGTTTGGACAATGTATTAAAAAGTTTGCAAGAAGTTGATTCGAGCTGTAAGAATGTATGAGTGTAACTTGTGCTATTCGTTTAAAAGTTTTGAAATTTCATATGTTTATTTTGCAGTATGTTTATTATACATATGTAGATGTCTCAGTGGATAAATAACAAATAAGCGAGCAACAATTCCGAACTAGTATAATGAAGCGTGAAATTCAAACTAGTTCCTTAATGATTACTTTTTTCATTACATGATTTTTAGTCCAACGAAGTATAAGTAGAATGTTAAAATAGACAAAAACTGCGGCAAACTATTATGGAATATGGAAGAATTCTAAACCACAGTTTTTAACCTTGTTACTTGTCCCTAAAATCAGTCAAATTTTTTTGATATACCATTAGCTAAAATTAGTAATAACTCCAAAAATTGCAAACCGACACTTTTCAGATGCATCACTTTAAAGAAGTATAAAGATAGAAACTAGTATTGTCTAGAAATTCACCAGAACGAAACCAGTTTCGGAACTAGAACTAACGTACGGCACTAATCTAACGTACTGTAGGTATATACAAATACTTAGCCGTATCTCTATTAAGCTAAAAATTTTTGGGTGTTACCTACAAGCTCACCAGTTTTCGGCTAGACTAGGTCGAAATGATAGCAATTCATTGTTGCTGAAAGATCTTCAAAGGTTTTTTGGTATCTTAGATATATATTATATTAATACAATAAACTCTAAGATACAAAATGAGCACTCAGTGTGGGAGAGTAAGTTAGATTATCCGATAGCAAGACAAAATGTATTATATAATCATAAGTATATGTGACTCTACTATACAGCCATGTGTGTAGTCGGTAGCGAAGATTTTGTGGAGCAGCTTTCTCGTAGTGTCGTTTTTGTGTTTTAATGTCTCTTATTTATTATTATATGGATATCTTAACGTGTGAAATATGTATTCTTATTGTGTTTTGCACTCAAACAATTATTTATAATTTCATGTTTTTATTTTTCAAGTTTTGCTTATTCGAATTTTTGCAATAAATTTGCAATTCAAATGGAATTGATTTTATCTTGTTCTTAATTTTTTTTGTTTGAAATGAAATGAAAAAATTTTTTAGGAACTGCATTAATTTCTCTTATGTATACAATGTCTTATGCATATGTGAGTTGTATGCTGATTAGTCGAAATACCTTTTTTTTGAAATTTTTTGTTGTTTTTTATATAACAAACGCTATAACTGAAAGCATGCCGAATTTTTTGTTAAATGTTGTATGTGTTTACAATGAAAATATTGTATATATATATATATGTATACAGACTTAACAATATTAAAATACAGTTTTTATTTCCCAACTCCAACACAATTATTTTTACTTTACTTCGCTTGTTTTATGACTTCGTCTGTACGCGACTTGAAAATAGATAATTTACTCGTTTTCATGACAAGCAAGTAATTTATTATTCACTTATTCAAGTGGCATAATAATAACAACATTCCTTTTTACTTTAAAGTAGAATGAAAATAAATAAATATGTTTCGACGACACCTCCATATATCCATATAGAAGAATTGATGCACAGGCACTATTAGAGATAGATAATACATACATGTATTTCTTAGCGTGATTAAAATTTTTTTTATATTTTTTTACTTACTCTGTCTTAGTAAGATTGGTTGGTAGACATCTCAAAAAAATTCTCTCCAAGTATGAGCTCATAATATTAATAGAAAGACTTTAGTTTCCTATTATTTTCCATATTATTGAAAAGAATTCTCAGTATTCACTATATGAAAAAAATTTTATTTTTATATTTGTAGCAAATTAAATTCGCTAGAAATGTTTTTTTATAATTCATAAACCGCGCCGTTCAAAGTATTGTAATTAAAGATATCATAATAATTTTTTGTTAGCGCGCTAGAAAATTTATGAAAACAATTTTTACTCAACTCGGATGATTTGAAAATTTATTTGAGGATCCAGAGCATGCTCTGAAGATCGAAATTGATAGTAGTGATGTCACTCCATTGTTTTGGTAAGAGAAAGGGTACAAATTTCGTCAAGATATCTCGTCATATAAAAAAAAAAATTCATACAAGAACATGCTTTTGATTGCTCGATCCATACAAACCGATCAAAATTAAAGCTCCGCTGCAGCCGAAGTTGACGATCTTTCGGATTTTAATAAACCGCTTTTGTGCTCAGTGATATAGTGTACCTTGCCGTTCCAGTTCATAGTCCAAACTTTTCCGATGAACTATTTGTTAGCGGATCACTAGGAGTTAACGGAACATACTTGCGTGCCAATGCAGAATTTAAACGATGTTCAAATTATAATAATGATGACTTTATAATGATAAAATAAAAAATTACTCAAAAAAAAAAGGAAAAAATCATAATCTTTTCGCAACGCAACGTGACTTTCTTTGATTTTTTCAATATACTGGTATTATGATATATAACAAATTGCCGCAATATGTTAATATTATCAGCGCACACATGACGCCATTGATAATTATGCGAATTCGCTTTTTTCACGGTAATTAATTAGACATTTGTGACACCACACGGTAGAAGCTATAAATATGTATGAAAACTATGTGCATACATGGGCGCCTTTTCACCGCTACCATCTTTAACACTTTAAAACGTTAGGCTGTCTACCGACAGTACCGTACCGTTTGCCCTTCGGTCACCAACGATTAACTTACACACACACGTTATGGACGGTAGAAGCAGTGTTGAGTGTTCATTTATATTGCGCGCTCATAAGATGGGTCGTATCAGCTGATACGGTATACGGTTTTACGTCGTTCACTAATTGAAGCATTACTGAGTGTCTACTTTTCAATTACTTATGACTATACGGTATGGATCAACAGCTAAAAGCGCACTTAAGCAACTCATATACATGTGTGTGTATGTATATGTATGCGATTAAAATTATGTGTTCAAAGCAGTTTTCTAAATAGTAATTTGTACGAAATGCAATCGCCTATTTGCAAAGTGTGCAAACAAAAGTGATTTCTTATCTCGGTCTGCGCATTCCACTTGTGTAATGTAATCCATTACCCACTGTGCCGCCTAATTCCAAGTGCACATATATTTATTTGAGAATATATAAATGTGTGTGTGTGTTGGTGTGCGCAAATGCAAACATATGAGCATGCTTGCACGTTTCTTGCCACACACACAGCTAATTGGCATGCCAATCTCTCCAGCGCGTCGTCTGCGTCTATCTTCACTCAGTTCGTAGTTACCGACATACATACATGTGTACATATGCATGTATTTGTTTGTAGTTGTGTATTTCACACGTCTAATTGCAACTAATTAAGCTAAAAAGTGCTTTCAGCATGTGAAGGAGAGGCGTTGAAAAATAGTTTGATTTCTTTCTGAAAAACCAGTTTGCAAGTATTCTTGTGGTTTTTTTTCGAAAGTGGCAAAGGGAATTGTGTAATGAGGTTATAATAAAGAAAACAAAAAACTTTTGTATTCTTAACACGTTTCAAGAATGCTGATATTTCACTGATTGCATATATCATATAAATGTGAGTGTTCGTGTGAATGTGTATATTGAAAATTACGGTGCTGTGTGGTGGTAAAATTTAGTACAAAACAAATCGAGGTGTATTTGTTTGCTTAGCCTGAGGGTATAATTTGTAGATTATAAAAAAAGAAAATTTTTGGAAATTTTTTTTTAACATCTAGAGGCGGCCAACTCACTTTTAAAGTATGTTTCGAGTTAAAATTTTTATTTCGTAAAAAATTTTTGATAAGTGTTTTAGAAGCTGTGGAGAGTCCTCTTTCTGGCCAATTAAAAGTTATCAACTTAAAAAAATTTGTTATGGTCATTATTGGAGTTTTAAAAAAAAATCTTAAATGACAACATGCTTTCCTTAAGCGTTAAAATAAATTTTGAGTCAAAAACTGTGGAATTCGGTAATTTTTATATAAATGTGAAGAGCTTAAACCCAAAAAAATTTTTTTTTGTCCAAACAAAATTTCAACTCGCAATTTGCTTTAAAAGTGAGTGGATGTTAAATCTAGATGTTAAAAAAATTTTTTTTTTTCAAAAATTTCTTTTTTCATAATCTACAAATTTTACCCTCAGGCTAAGCACGCTAATATACACATATGTTTTATAGGGTCTTCGAAGTTTCCTTCTGGGTGTTACAGACTTCGTGGCAAATTTAATATGTATACCCTGTTCGGTTAAATACAGCGCTGGAGTGTAGAAGTCCTCTGTATTATATCAATATTCCGCTCCGTATTTACTAGAACAGAACGCACTCTCTATTTTCCATAAAAGTGTGTGCCATTTATGCCTCTTGCTAGAATATTTCCTCACTACTTTTGTTGCCTATAGTGCAAACCGTTTGAAAGAGCTACGAAGAGATGAAGAAATATGGCTTAGGTGGCACATAGAGCACTGTTCTGATATCCTTCCGCATAGAAAGTTTTTTTTTATAGTTTCTGATTAATTTCTTTACTTCTCCATTTATTTCTCGTATTGCAGTAGATTTTCCAACTCTTCTAAAGAAGGCGCAGGTGAGACTATGCGGTTTATTGTGGAAACGTTAATGGTAAGAGGGTTATAGCAGAAAAGGGTTTGGCTATAGTAGAAAAGCCAGTTTGCTATTACCAAAAAGGTCCCTTTCTACATTCTTTAAGAAAAATATTTTCCACAAAAGCGAAAATAATAAAGATAAAATGAAATAAAACAACTTGCGTTCATTCACAGCACTTCAATGCGAGTCTTTGTTCACTTTTATGTAAATACGTGGCAAGCTTCCTTGCACATAATAAACAATCCACCAGAATCAATATTTTCTTGCCAAACCAAACAAGTGTCACTTGCCTTTTTGCACACGTTTACACGGAATTTTACAGCATTGTAGCTGTGTAGTTGTTGTTTTCTTTTGCAAATGAGCAATGCTAATCAAATACCATGAAGAAAGTAAATTGCAAATTATTCATGCATTATTCACACCCTGTGGGCGATTTAATGAAGCTAAGCGACCACGCGTAGACAGGCCTTTGCGAATCGAACGCCAATTACGCACACCAATACACACATACACACATATGAATGTGTGATGTTTGCTCATGCGTTATTGCGATTGTGGGGCAGTTAAACAGACAACGAGTGATTCAATCAGTCAATCAAGCAGTCAATACAGACTCGATCAAATTAAGGTGTTCTGCAGTCAAGCATTAATGCAGTTACACATGTGTGTGCGTGGCTGTGTGTTTTTTTTGTGTATGTGTAACGGTGTACAAATGTGTTTATGGCAACGCAGTGAAGCGGCAATAACCCGGCATCTGGTCAGCTTAAAGTGCTAAATGATACATTTGCATTTATTTATTTGCGCATTGAACTTTGCTTTTAGTAGTTAGTGTGAGGCACACACTTACATACATACTAAATACATATATACATATTCACATAAATACATACTTTCATATATATATATATATATATATATGAGCATATATATATATATATAGGCACACACTTACATACATACTAAATACATCCATCCATATCCACATAAATACATACTTTCATACATATATATATATATATATATATATACATTCGCATGTTCATTTGTAGATGCGCGTGTGCGAGGTGTGCATTGCGAACTTAGTGCTTAATACGCGTTTTTAGGCATTTTAAGCGAAATTAATGTTGTTTGCTTTTGATATTATATTTTTCATGTTATTTATTTAAATTTCCTCGCACTGACGTCTTCTTTTGCCGAATGCTGTGAACAGCAGTAGTGCATATGCGTCATAAGTTGTGTTATGAAATTAATTTGAAAATTAAGATTTTAAGCAGACATGTATTATTTCATGTAGTTGCCATCTTATTATAAATATGAAATGCTTAAAAGTGGGTAAATGTTTGAAAAATCGGAAACAAATGTGTCTAAATAAGCATAAGAAGTTCTCAAAAGCTTCAAGCATATACTTTAATATATGTTGCCACCTGTTTTAGGTTTTTAAAGGCGAATTAAGAAAAAAAATATTGATATCATGTATTGTATGTTAAATAAAGTAGTGAAAATATTTACTCAGACGGTACTGAAATAACGCTTAAGATTACTCAAAAACACAATAGTATGGCCTAGAAGTCTAGAAATATCAAAGTTCTAGACCTAAATGCGTTAATGTACAAAAATTATAAAATTAGCTTCTTGAGAGTAGGTTCTTCAAATTCTAGTGACTAGTAGTATACAATATTAACGGAGCAAAGTGAAACAAATTGGGCAACATGTAGAGGAGTACAGGCTCTAAAGTCAATAAGCCTGCTTTTCAGGCATTTTTTGAAGCTTGTTAATAAAAAAATTAATATAAATCTTTTAACAGTTATTAATTGAGATTTTAGGAGTTTATAAACAAAATAAATGAACAAAGAAAAATAAATAATTCCATAGAATTACACGATTTTGAGGTAGAAGGAGATAGGGAGCGTGTTCATCGTTTAATAGTTTCTACTCTTCTGAGCATCTGAAAATTAAATTATTAAAAATTATGCCTATCCAAAAATTGTCGATTTCTTCAGTTCTCCAAAATTTTTCTAAAACAGTACGAATGAAAATATTTTGTAAATTCTACTATGGAAGCAAATAAAATGGTTATCAAAAACCTTTATCAGATAAAATATTACCTTTTATCTGTTTATATATGACTTTAGAAGACGTAAATGTCTATATAGGTCTCGAACTAGTACCAGTTAAAATCAATAGAAGTGAACGGTAACTGAAAGAGTTGCTTTCGCTCAGAGAGTGGTTGCAAAGATGGAATAACGAAACATACTCGTACGAATGATTGTATGAATGTTTTATAGGCTCCTTGCAAATCTAAATAATTGTTCACTTGTATTACGATGAAGTAACATTTTTCACCATGTAATTAGTATCTACCAGAGGCTACAGCAATCAAATCTCCATAAGTTAAACGGAAGGTCAACAAATCATCTGCCACACTCTTTTAAAACAGCCGCGATGGAAGAAAAAATACACGTATTTGGTTAAACCAACAGGGAACTAAGCAGTAGCAATGGGGAGTATTCGCCCTAAGCAGATTTCAGCACTAAGAAGACATGATGTAATGTATATTTTAAGACTCTTTTCTAAATAATATAATTGAGATTTGATGTTTTCACGCTATTAAAGCTTCAAAATTTACCTTGAGTTCTAGAATTTTTCATTACAATCTACAGTCAATTAATAGGTAGCCGCAGGAGTTTAATAACAGCAAAACGGAATATAGGTATTCCATATTAGCTTTTAGTCTATATATAAATAATGAGCACACAATTTCTTTATTTCTAAAATCGAATCAAGTGAAACAAAAAAATTATAATTTTTTGAAAAATATATGCTTATATTTTTAACACTTAAATTTGATTAAATAATTTTGAAAATATAACGAAATTTTTTAATAATTAACTGGAAAATTACTATCACTGTATTCAAAGAAAATAGTGACGTAAACAAAAAACACATTTTTTGTGTGTTACTCAAATAGTCTACATGTGATCTCGTGCAATACAAAATATTTACCTTAAACAACTTTATTTCTATTTGCCTGCTTTTACCCATTGTGCTAATATTCAATGTTGCTAATTGACAAAATATTCAAATATTTTCACACTTTTAGTGACCCTTTGAAACGGAAATACATATGCGAAGGTTTTGTACATTCAAGTAATTTTTACGTCTAAATATAATTGACTAGGTGCTAGTGAAGTAGTTGCTAAGTTGAAGAAAATCAAAAATATGGATTTTCAAACGCTTTTATACAGTGCTATATAGTCGCAATACGTAATAGATAATGTGCTTAAGTGCCACATTGACGAAAAAAAACTCACTTAAATAGGCACTCAAAGCGCAACTATGAACTTATATAAACCGCAATGGCTACAATTTGTAGTATTTTAAACAAATAATAGCATAGAAAAAAAATATTTATGTAAAAAGGGATTATGATACTTTTATATAATCTCTTACTTCTTGATTGCGTAATTTTGTGCGAGTATTATAAATAACTTAAAATAATGCAATGATCCACTAGAGAATAGTACGTTTACACTTTTTCAGGAAGTTGCACTATACTTAGTTAATCACTTCAGGTTTGATAAAATATCATTGACTACTCGAACGATTCCAATCGATCGTGAAATCGCGTACGCATTTTCCTGTTATTTGAAATAGGAATAGTTATTTTTCTTTTATTTTAACCAATTAGGAATATAAAATTGTTTCAAACATACCTTACTGACATTATTGAAACTGCTCGTAGTTTTCCTCTACCGCAGGAAAAGTTGACTTCCAATTATTTGCCAACATGGTATAAACCATAAACGATTCGCCACTTTTCTGCTCGCGTTTAAGCTCTCCGCACTCGACAAAAATTTCTATGAGAAAGTAAGAACAAAATTATCCTGCTAAATTTTACGTCAATTCACTTATTGAACTCATTAACTATTTACTAATCTATCTTTATTTAATTAGACCAGTCCACTGAATTTATACCAGTTATGTGTTCAATTCGCCGCTTTTCGAGGTTTAGTAAATCGAAGGCTGACAAAAATTTAGAAAAAGTATCAAATCTGAAATTTTACCCGCTGAATTTTCACAAGCCATAATTTTTAATCAAAGAATAGCAATATGACTGACAAATTCCATTTTTGCTATCAGACAAGAATTTCGTGGTGTTGGTATCTTGAACTTGGGTATATACAATTTTATTGCGTCGGCCCTTCTTATTTCGACATATAATCCCGACGCTTTTGAAACCAAGAAAACCACAAGTGATACAAAGAATTAAAGTGATATGAAATGTTAAGCAAGCCTTCAAGAGATATCATGATACTTACATATATATATTTATCCATATATGATAATATAGAAATATAATATAAATCATTCGTTAAAACTTCGGGCAGTCAGTCATTTAGAGATATTGTGAGCGAATCATCTTGCCAATGTACATTGAGACTAATAAATGAATGTGACTCATAATGATATCAGTGATCCACATCCATTATGCCTATTACAGATAACTGCATGTAGCTATACCTATTTTATTATAATATTTTTTTGTTGAGCTGCACAAGATAAACCGAAGTGACACAAGATAAGATTCGCAGTAAAATGAGTAACCTAATCATATGATGAATAATATTTTCCGCACAATATTTTAATGACAAACTGTATGAAAAAAAAAATTTCATTTGTCGTACATAATTTACTAAACAAAATAATATAAATATTCGTTCAGGTAAACCCCATAATTCTCAGTTTCTAGTCATTCATAGTCAGCTCATTTAACTTATACCTATACGAGTATGTATACAATACAATTGTATTATATATAATATTTATAAGATTTGCCGCTAAGTGGCGATTAGGTTTTGTCGTTGATGTTAAAATTTTCCTGATGATCTTAGTTTGCGTAATTTTTGTCAAGCGATTAATTAGAACCTTTTTTTATATAATTATTTCATCGTAAAACGCTCATGCTTTCGTTATTCACACTGGAATTCCATCGACAAGGGCATGACTTCGCCAAAATACTTAATTTCTTTTGAACCAGTTTATGCAAATTAAACTGGTATTGTTAAAATTCTAAGTAGTTGCCTTGTTCTTTTATTGTTGCGTTCATGGCATTGAACTTATAAAAGTGCTCGTAAGTATAAAAGATTTAAAGTGATACTTCTGACATATTTTTTGTTACAGATTGAATCTCAACTTGAACATTTTGCAGAGAAACAAAAAAACAAAAAAACAAAATGTACATATAATACTTTTGAACGAAATGTACCACATAACTTTGTATATAGGCTCCGAATAGTATAGGTAATGGAATACAATGATAAATGAAACAAATAAAAAAACGTTTACTTCGGTTGCAACGAATAATACGCACTTGTGATAAAACGCACTTTCATTAGTCTACAGTTTATTGCCCATCTTATCATTTTCTCTATCTTTACCTATCTTCTTTATATGCATATTTTTGTTTTTACCTGCTTCTTCTAGGTTACTTATCTATTGCTATTGTTTCAGAAGTTGAAAACAAAGTTTTTCTGCGTTCGTCCCACACTCGTTAAACATAAACAAAAGCGCCTAAGGTGGGGTAATATTCTAGTGGAAATGATTACTAGTTGCTCTCGCTATGATTTTGTCGATGTATGGTTTGCTGTAACACCCTAATGGAATTATTTAGTACTTATATGTATAATATTGACATGAAGAAGTAAGAAGTTGTTAGCAATTGACATTGAGTCTATTTTTAGTCTTAAAAAAGTACAGGCTAATTATGATCGCGGCATGCAAATTACACAAGGTAGTCTTTCTTTCAAAATGCACGGGAGCCTTAAGTGTTTCTTTAAGAAACTTCAAATATGATTGCATATTTTCTACTTTTACCCAGAAAAAATCACTGAAATTGATTTGCGGGTGAAAATGTAGATATAAATTTATTGGTAATTTGTGTAAGCATAGTGGACCCAAATGTCAAAAACACATGCTCATTTTGACAGCTAGTTTGACAGCTAGTTTGACAGCTATCCCTTTAGGAAACTATGGACCTATAGAAAATAAAACACAACAAAACTCTCATACCTTTTTGCAACATATTGCTAGAGTATGAAAACTTTCTTGTGTACATAACTTTTTTGATGAATGAATAGGCTGCAAAGTGTAGCTGAAAACACAGAAGTAAAAATGAAAACAAAACGCTAAAAAAAATATCTACATGTTAATGGAAAATTTTCATAACAAAAGTGCGTCTTAGGTGTCTAACTGTATAGCAGTAGCAGTTTGGTATACAAAATTCAGTTGTAAATGATTATCTTTCATACGCCTCGTATAAATCCGCTCACGAAAAATATAAACAAGCATCTGTCGTGCTGAATTTATTGCACAATTCTTGTTATTAATGAACACTGTTTGAACCATTGTAATTGACCCCCTTATCGACAAGCTGGTATCTCAATATATAGTTCTTTTTATTAATATTATTTTATTCAGAAGTGCTTCAAAATCTCAGTAATGAGTTTTTGTTGAAAACCTGATCATGTTTATAGTAAAAGCAACCTTAATCGATTTAACTAAGGCCCCTATTGTAAGTTGAAATTATTAATTCGTAAATGTGTAAAAAAAGGGAACGACAAGTTATAAGCATCTGTAGCCTAATAGTTTTGTATAATATTTTTGTGTAAATATTTGTTTATAAATAGCTGTTTGGAAAGTTTCTGGGTGAACTGAACTTGATCACTATTAGAGTAGAGAAAAAGGGTGTGAGTGACCGACTGATTGGTCAAAATCAAGTTCTTGCGTGGAATTTTTTTTATTTTTGCAGAGTGTTATAGCTTCGGCTCAAACCCTTTTTCTTGTTTTTATATTATTTAAACAGTAAACTTATAAACCACATTACAGTTATAAAAAATATGTAGCCATAACGGCTTAAGTATATTATTTTAGACTTATAACGGATCTATCTTGACGTATTTTTCCTAATTTATTTTCTTCATTCCCGTATAATCTTGGATCTTTTAGGCTTTTAAAAGTTATAATTGTTTAATTAATTTAAAGGATTTTCAAAACAACAACACACAAATATTTAGCATAATTAAAGCATCCTAAATCGTGATATGCATACAATTAACAATTATATATATATTATATGCAATATGCATGAGTATATACCAAATGCATGTCCATGCACTGCTCTGAAAAGAAGTTGTTGAATGCCATGACGTATACGTAACCACAAATCACTGTTGACTGCATTAAAATGCAGAACTCAGCAAAAGTTGAAGAAGTAAAAAAAAAAACTCTGCGTTAATGCAACAACGAAAACAATAACAAAAAAACAACTACCCGCTCTAAATCACCCGCTTGATTGACTGGTCAAGTACGCGTGCACCCAAACAGCCAAACAAGCAGCGCCTGCCACTGACACTGACACCACCCGGCGGGGCGTGTAGACTTAGTGCGTTTGCCAAGTTTATACTTACTTCCTCCTACACAACTGCCGGTCGATCGTTAATTCTGCTCACTCGCGTTGTTTTAAAATTTTTTTCTTTTTTTTGTCGGTGGGCGGATTAAATTTACTATGAAACGAAGTCATGTGCGTGATTATATGAATTGCATTAGTAAACATTTTTTACGATTATCAATTCATGTACTAATTTCGCATAGCGCATTTAGTGGCACATTAAGAGTATTATTTATTCAGCGCAGCGCTTTGGCGTTATTTGCTTACGAAAATGCGAAAATACAAAAACGTGTAGGCGATTTGGAAGGAAAAAACATTAATAACATATCAATAATAAAGAAAACATGAAAAAACAATAATTTCGGCTGCAACGAAGCTAAAATACCCTGCACAGGTGCATGTCTTATAGCATAAAAGGATACTTAAAGATCTTAATCTTGATTTTGATGGGTCACTTTGCATGACAGCTGTTTGCTCTAGTAGTCTGATTCGAGCAATATGTTTGAAGATTGTAGCTTGTAGTATTTTTATCAGTCAGTTTATATGGCAGCTATATGTTAAAGTAGTCCGAAATCGGCTGTTTGGACAAATACACAGTTTTTTGCATAGCGTCTATAATAAAGAGGGCGTTGGCTTAACCGCCTTAGTTCATCACGCTGATCTTTTATATATATGTATACTAGTATATATACTTTATACCGTTTCCGAAGTTTCCTGCTGGACAAACTTAATACACACTGTGCAAGGTATAATAAAGTGTATTTAAGGAACTAACTAAGTATGAGCATAAACAAGCGTTTTTAAATCGCAAGGCTCGTGATTGTTTTTTGCTAATAAATTATTTTCGTGTTTTCGTTCGTTCTTTGTTTTTGCAAATATTCACTACTGTCGTATATCTATTTTTGTTTGTGTTTGTGACAATTATGTAATTTATTGCTAATTTCTGCTCGTGTTTTGCGCTCTTGGCTGGGGTTTTTTTCGCTAGTTACTTATACCCTTCACACAAAATTTTGCGGAAACACGCCTACTAATATATGAATTGCTATGCTAACTGCTTACACCCATACATATATACTCATATTATTTAGTTCGATTACTTTTTCGTGTTTTTTCTGTGAATTTCATACTTTTTGGGCGCTTAAGCGCACATATAGATATACGTATGTATGTATTATTGTCAGATATTTACTGCTCTTTACTGCTAGTGATTCTTCTTCTTCCTGTTTTGTATATATAACTTTGTCACTTTTAATTTTTTGCACTGCACTCGCTCAGTCGTATAATTATTTGGCAATTGCCTTGTGTCGCGCGCGCTTTGTAACAAGCGGCGTAAATTTAGCAAAGTCTATAAAAAAATAAGAAAAAACAATTTACCGAAATCGTTTAAATAAACCAATTAGCAACCAAATGGCATTAAATAGTCGATTGTGAAAGCGTGCAAAGTAAGTGATTTGTGTGGTCTACAAAAATAGTGAGGTATACACCAGCAACAAAATTTCACGGGCACTTTCAAAGCGCACCCAAGCCAAAAAGTTCACTAGCCACAACAAAGTACCGAGCACAGCATCCGTTATAAATACTTTTGGCATTAAAAAAGGTGATTAGTGTCAATTTCTGTTTGGAAGCGAGGTTTTTTCGCTGTTCTTGTATTTCTGTAAAAGTACACATGCACTTGAGGATATAGACTGATGTGAACAGTATATGCAATAACTACTGAAGCAAAACTTTAAATGAAATTTGGGTGAAGCCTCTTATGTAAGAATATTTATATAACTAATACGAAGTATTTATGGTAGGTAGAAAAATGTGGGAAAATTAATATACAATATATAAATAAATGCTTTTACCAGATGTTTTTTTAGTGAAAAAAATAAATTTATTTTACGGAAAAAAGCATTATATTTTTGAAATAATGAAGTATCATCCAATTAAGCTGAAAAATGGTGAAATATAAAAAAAAAACATAATATATTAAATAAAAATAACAGTTTTAATAAATTTTTTTTAATTTATTATTTTTTACCTGATGAGATAAAACAGTGGCAGAACAGTATCGAAAATTTTTAAAAATCAAAAACACATTTAAGAAATGAATTTAAAAAACTATAGGGAAACGGATTTTTTCCAGAACAAATACATTAACCCAATGAGGTAAAAAAAATATTATAAAAAAAAATATTTTTTTATAAGTAAGTATGGTGTTTATAGATATTTTTTTAAAAATTATTTTTGAAAATTAATAATGTTTTTAGTGAAATATTTTTTTTTTCTGATTATCAAACGTTTTAGTATATTTTTTCTATTTTTATATATTTTGATATAATAAATTACTTTTAATACTTGCATATTTACACTCAAATTTATATTTGTTTGAAAATGAGTGAGAAATATTGAATAATTTTTTAAAAGAGACGGGAATGTATTATTTAATCTGCTATAAAAAAAATAATTAAAAATGCAATAAAATATAAAACTTGAGTGAATAAATTTGATCAAAATAAACTGCGTAAGAAATAAATAAAAAATTTAAAGAAATATGTTTGTAATTTCAAAATAGATGTTCGAGAATAGGAAAAAAATTTTCAGGAATTAATGTTTTTTCTTCATAAATAGTAGAGTATGAGCAATAGACTGAGAGAATTAAAACTTATCTATATAAATAACAGTTAAACAATATTTGTGCTCATTAAAAATACCACAACCTTTAGAATCGTTTTAGCATAATTTCAAACGTGGAGTCTCAACGCTCATAAAATATTAGGGGCATTTTTTTCACTTCAAAAATATAACTGTGTATTTAAAGCCTTTTAAATATACTAATTTTTCAAAGCGATATTTTTTCTGTATATTGGTTTATTTTAATCTATAAATTTGATAGCTATTTTTTTTCGGCTCGCCTTAACCTACAAAGAGTATGTAATCAAAGCTGCCTGCTTGCGTCACCCATAAATAGGGCAATGCTTACTCAAAAATTGTGGTACAAATTAGAAATTTATCATTTAAAAATTTTCGTACAGTTTAAAATACAATATTTAATTATGTCTTTTATTATTGGACAGTGATCTACAATTTATTTACTTCCGGCCATATTTATAACACTTCTTTATATATATATGTAAGTGCATTCATTTATGTGTGGAAAAGAAAAGTTTCGAATAATTTTCAAATAATTTTAGCTGAAATATTATATACTCGTACACGTATACTACTTATATACCATATAATTAACCCTCACACGCATATACTCTGAATAAATTTTACACTTCCTGTATAAGCTGGTGTATATACAATATTTCTCAATATACCTATATACATATGGTACCCACATCATATTCCAATTAACTGAGTATTTTTTATCTTTTAAAAGGCATTTTATTATTCAAATACTAAAGCATGCGATTATATATATACTCACATGATTTTGTTTTTAATTAGACACGAATACCTTTCGTGACACTTGTATTTACTATTTTGATTTATATCATTCACAAAATATTATATATGATATATGAGGTTATGCAATTTTTTGTACATGTTAAGCAAAAAATATTTTCCGAGAAGAAACTGGTTAGTCATTCATAATTTACGCCAAATGATAGTTTCAACTAATTTGTTACATTTCAATGTAATTAAAATTTATATATGTATATAAATAAGAAATAAGTAAATTAGAAAAATCATAAAACTAAAAAATATAAAAATAAAAAAAATATAGAGAAATTATAAAATTAATTAAACTAATAGCCTACAATTATCTCATCTATTTTCATTTCTTTAAAATAATAATTACTTGCATTTTTTCACAGCAAATTTCTATAATGTATAACCACTTAGCAGTCATTGATTGATTTGTCGCCACGTATTGTTTGTGAATACTGAATAATACAACAAAATATGCATACATTATTTTTTAATTGAGTTATTATTTTGCACAATTATGAAATGTATTACTGTTTGGCGTCACTTTGACAATAGCTTTCTAATCACAAGCTGTTTGTACATACCTACATACATACATATATTTTATGTGTACACGAATATTGATTAAATCCATAAGTTATTGAAATTTTATTTTCCTTTGTATTTAAAAAACACATTTCTGAATAAATACATTTTCTTTTAATTTCAATTTTTTTCTTTAAAATTTAAAACAAAATGCTTGTACTTGCACAATTACATTTTAATCTGCTAAAAACACTCACATAAGCATTAGGTTAATTAAAAAAATATTTATAGAATCCATAGTATTATATTAAATATCTATGCATGTATTGTATACTATAAGTGGCTACTATTATTAATATTACATGCCATTATTATTAATATATATGTAGTTGCAGAGATACAATTTTTGTTGTATTATAATCTTGACGGTAAGCAACTAGCTTTGTTATTTATCGATTAAATCGTAATTGTTATTGAACTTAAAGCAAAAAAAATCACGTAATTTTTTTATATGAAAAGTTCGTTGAATCCCGACAGCTATATTAAGCTTTAAGGGTTTACAGAAGGTTTCACTTTCACTTGTTTATATTTCTTGAGCTGGCCATTTTTTTGATTCTTCTTTCATAATCCACTTAATAAAAATATATAATATTTATTTAAACACACTATTAGGTGTCTGCGTTTTGTTTTTTATTATTTACCTACATATTTGTTTCCTTCCATACATAATTACCTTCCTTTTGCTTTTCAAAACCCATAAAGCTGAGTGATAGTCAGTTTTATCGTAATTGTCGCCATTATTTATCTTTATGAAGCGCTATGTCTTTATTTATTCTATAAGTTACTTAAGACAATGCTTCATTTATTCTATAAGTTACTTAAGACAATGCTTCATTTAAGGCTAAGAACAACAATGAGCAAGTAGGTACATTTTTTATGACTGTGTTAAGCCTTAACACTTTTTTGGTGTCGGCTATATTTTTTTGGAAATCCTGCTTATATGATCAATATAATAAATAATTCTATGTTATATAAAATTATCGGTTTGCTAACTTCCGGGAAGTGGTGAATCGAACAAGCAACTGTCATAAATAAATCGTATATTAGTCTGTATAGCTTCTATCGTTTTGTTAGGCTTTGGACTTTTGGGTTGAACAGCCTACTATGTTGTGTCAATTACGTATACATTTATAAAGCCACACTCGATTGCCTATAGTTACTCGCATCACGAAATAGAATCACTATCACTTATCACAGGGAATTACTTTCTATTCAGAAAATTTACTTAATTAGGAAGAAATAATAATTTTTCAACGGAATTTTTAATTAATTTTTTTACAAAATTTTTCCATTTCAGCGCCTGCTGAAAGCTCGAAGAAGCACATATCTAAACCATATATTATTATAAGCATTTTTACAAAATAAAAAAAAAAATCATTATTAACAAGCACAAGCCATGAAATATAGAGAAAAGCAAGCCTTTAAAGTGTCGACGTCCTCATTATTCGCCTAAGTAAGCAAAACAAAAACAATAAACGCAAAATTAATTAAGCGAAAAACGCAAATATGTTAAAATATTGGCAATCTAGGCGATACTTGTCAGCGCCAAGCTGTAACAAAAAAAGAACACCACACTATAACATAATTATACACTCGGTTGTAGGAAATATTATATACTCTCATATATGTATGTATATACAGTACATGTAGAAGAACATATGCTCATTAGTGTGCGCAACTGACGAGTAGCTTTTCATGACACACATGCGTACATCTGTTTGCCAGACTTTATACTTACAACAACAAGTTGAGATAATTAATTGGTTTTTGTTTTCAATTTACTTTTTGTGGCTTCGTTTTTATTTTTTATGTCGCAGCATTTTCTTCTTGTCAGGCACACAAATCAATGAATGTGAAGATGAAAAATAG
Organism: Bactrocera oleae; assembly: GCF_042242935.1. Taxonomy (NCBI): domain Eukaryota; kingdom Metazoa; phylum Arthropoda; class Insecta; order Diptera; family Tephritidae; genus Bactrocera; species Bactrocera oleae. Next base: position 5,064,007 of record NC_091537.1, on the reverse strand, counting down.
ATGATATGAAATAAGGAAAGGGAGAAATTATTATATATATACGTTTACAGTTATACTGAAAATGCAGGCTATGTGCAGAGCTGGAAAAACTGCATGTAAAATGCAATGTGATTTTTTGTTGTCCAGTGTCTCTGCAAATGACATTTTAGAAGAATCTCTACGAGTTTGTTGATAAAAATATGTTGCAGATAAAAAATTGTGTTCAAGCTAAGAGCGTATAGCTCGCACAATTAAAAATATTAAAGATATTATATACGAGATTGTATATTTGGACAAAATATGAGTATCTAGGAAAAAATATTTAAAAAAAAATTTCCAAAAAAATTTCAGTAAAATTTAAAAAAAAAAATGTTTTTTAAGTGTTGCCAGCATATTTTAAATAAAAATGTTAAATACAACTAGAAAATTAGAAATTTTTAAATTTTCAATGCCGCCATAGCACTAATTTTCACCTTGCCACCTTCAATTTTGTGCATTGTGTGTATTGAATATAAATGTATTGAATAAAAAAATTCAACGCAAGACTCAAGTCGGTAAAACTATTTATACATATAAATCATGCCTGGCGCAATTTCGAGCTATTTTTAAATCTCGACTACGCCATTCTGTAATTTTTAGAATATTCAAAAACGGTATACATATTTAGTTATTTGTGATAATTCGACTCGTAGAGGAAAATTAAAGAAAAATATTGTTCTTTTATTGCCTATATCTAGTAACTCGAATATAAAGCTATTTGAATCATTACTACGATTTTTTAGATATAAACGATTGCTGCGCCATCTAGCGTTAAATTTGTTTGCAAGTGCAATCTACTTGCAATTGTCAATATATAGCTCGGCTATAAGTCAAATCGAATATAAATGTTGTGATATGAGATGGTGAGGATTGTTGGATAATTGTTAAATATTTTGATTAAATTGATAATAATTTATGAAACAAATATTTTTCACTCGTTATTGAAAAGATCTTCAATCTTCAACTTTTTCAAACCAAAAGCAAAACTACCGTTATATAATACCCAATCAAAATTTTTTTTAGCCAACCAGTCTCACATTTATCCATATACATATACATACATGCATACACACAAACATAATTTGCTCTGTTGTGTCACCAAGTATGGCCCAGCACGCAATTGTGCTATGCCAACGCGCCGACCTTGACTTTTATCTCAATTGAAACCAAACGTGAGCTAACAAAATACAGTTTCCTTCTCATACATACAAAAGTGGATGATTGCATGATTAAGTACACACAAATATATACATATATATGTACATACACATATGTGCTCGTATAAATTATTTTGTGTACAAACAAAAGCTAGAGTGCGTAGTATTGCGGCTCACTATATTAGCGGCAGTGGCAGCAGCAGCGGCATTGGTCATTGAACTGCAGCGCTGCTGGGCAGTGAACAGCGCTTGCGTGTGTACATATAAGTAGAGTGCAACGCTGTGCTCCCTATTGGATAAACAATCTCGTCTATGTGAGTGTGCAAGTGCATTCAAATGTATGGACTAGCTGCCAAGTTGACGGACAAGCGTGCTGATTGCGTATTATACTCGCTTTAACGTGCACTTGCCGCAACGTGTACACACACGTGCAAGTGCATTAGGGTGTGTGCGATTTCTATACGTTTTATAAGGTATTCATTTATTTAAAAATTGAAGGTACATGGTTTAGTATAGATATTTGGCGCATAAGAGGGTATACATATATAAATTTAAATATTGCTGTCATCATGAATTATTTCAAATTACGATTTCGGAATGAGACCAACTTTTCTGTTTTTTTCGTAGTACAATTAACAAATGATGTATATGTTATTCTATCTGACATTTTATGTCGAAAGTAGACCGTTATGCGAAAATATTCTTTTATATAACATTTTAGTTTGACATGAGTTGAACTTACGGTGGCGGAACTCGCCTACATTGACTCTTTATATGTATAAATATTGAACTATAATTAAGTTCTACCGAAAAACTTCGAGCATTACTGATTTTTTCTCGAATTTAAATTTTTTTGTGGATGAAAATCTTTTTTATGCAGTGTTTTAAATTTTTCCGAAGTAATATTTACTTTAGAAATAATTTATTTTGGCATGCGATATATGACATAGCGATGATTCGTTTTCAAATACCTTTGTCATATTGTTTTAACAATATTGAGAATTAATATAGCTCATGAATATGATATATTACATTCAATACCAACAAAAACAGTGAATCAGCTAATTTTCTTAAGGCTTAGATATTACTTATGTTTAATGTTTTATCATTTTGCTTCACTATTAAGGTTTTAAATACTTATTTTAATAATAATATATTTTGAAACAATTTTGTAAAATTTTGAATACATGATTTAAAAAAATTAATAATAATATACCATCAGTACTTATAGTTTATAAATTTATAATCGTTCGAACACAGACAATTTTCAATTTATGTTCTCTTTATGAAGCGTAAAAAACGTTCCACCCTAATATTCTACAAAATTACTTCCATATACTATACATGCCTTACTGTTTACTCCTCTATACGTTTGCATTGCACACAACAATGTATTGATAACAATTTCAATTAATAAGCTGCTCCACCGGCACTTTTGTTTTATTGTGGCAAAAGATGAGAAAGACTTTATGAAAAAAACATTGTGACATACATATATGTGTAAATGTACACATCTTACGCCATTTATCAATACGCAATCTACGACGCCATATTCCGTTTTGTTATTAATTTTTAAATTGTTGGTCACTTCACTTCAAACCATTGCGCAATGTTGTGATGAGTTTCGAGTATTCTTTTATTCATTCATTAATTAAAATGTGTGCGGTATTTTTAAATGATATATGCATGTGTATTGGTATGCGTGCGTACTTGAGTAAACACTTGTTTCTTGGAAGAGTCTGTAGGATAGCTACTCAACAGTTATGCGCCTACATAACAATTAAACGCCAACCATTTGACCCAGATATAGTGAATAAGCAAAAAGGCGTTGCCATGTGTTTTAAATTATAAAATTACGCATAATGTAGAAATATAATATACACGTATATATATTTTCAGTATGGCTGCAAATGAAAAGGCATTTGAAAACGTTTTGTTATACAAAATATTTTTTTGGGTTGCCACGTGTTTTAAATAAAAAATTACGCATAATGTAGAACTATAATATACACGTATATATATTTTCAGTATGGCTGCAAATGAAAAGACATTTGAAAACGTTTTGTTATACAAAATATTTTTTTGGGTTGCCACTTGAATTTAAATAATTATAGCTTTCAAAAAAGGTTTTAAGTAAATACTTTGCACTAAATTGCGAAATTAAAGTCTTAAAATGTATACTAATGTGTGGTGCTTCAGTGTAAATCGAATCGAGTTGCCACCCTTTTAAAAAAAACTGAAATAATTTTTTTTGAAATAAACTTTTTAAATAAAAAATTCAATTTAATTTTTTTTCATTATGGAGTAGTAGTGCTGCCACTCTTTTCAAAAAATAAAAAAATATTTCTAAATAATTATTCTTATTTAATATCTTCACTTTCTAAATATAAAAAACTAATGCAATGTTTTCTCCAATTACAGTTTCTACATTGATTTAAAAACAGCACACTGGCTTCACCAAATAATACAGCACCGCCGGTGCTCTGGCGTGCGCGTCGCAAAATTGGTAAGTCTCAAAAGAAAAATGGAAAAATATGATTAAAAATACTATAGTATTAGTTTTATTAAAATAATTCAAAATTGATTTTTTCACACAAAAAATGGAACGTACAGAATTTTAAGCTATTTTTTGCGATTTATAAAGATTTTTAGACGTGGCGGCGTTTTAGGCTGTCTCGGCGGCTCTGGGCGCGTGCTCGGATCAGGTGTTTCGGCTTCCAGACGCTTAATATCATCACTCATTTTAGCTAAAATCTCCTCTAAAGTCGTTATATGTTTAGTCAAACTAAATATTTAAATTAAATTATTAGTTAGGCATTTAAAATATCAAAAGGAAAACGAACTTGTCTATTTGCTCGGCGTCACGTTTGTTCTTGATGGTCTCAAAGTAGCTAAGGAGGATAGAGATAAATCATGTATAAAATTATATAGAATAGTCACTAAAAATTACTTTTGAATTATCTCTTTCTTCGACACGCGCATTTTTTTCTCTGGCCTTGGCGTTGGTGGAAAAGGTGGCTCATTCTCGTCGTTCATTTCGCGTAACGGTTGCGTGTCGCGCTTTGAGTTCGAACGTTTGCATAAGCCTATTGCTTTCAGCGCCTTCTTTCCGCCATCTTTTCCCTTATCCCAGTACTTCTTAAAGAACAGCGGCATTTGTTTTTTCTCCGGTGGTATTTCATTATTTTTTATGTCGCGGAAGGTGTCGTAAATGATAGCCAAAAACATGTTCTGTCAGAGGGTATAGTCTTCTATAAATTTTTGTCTTCTAATATTAATAATAAATAGCTACTTACAACAAGTATAAAATATACCATGAGTATGAAGGAGAGAAAATATATTGGTGCCAGCACAGGATTGGCATGTTCTGCAGCAATATAATCAAAATCGGCTAATACCATACGCATGACGCTCCAAAATGCAATGGGAAACACGAAAAAATCCTCGTGCGTATGGCCGAATAGTAACATGCCGAGCATGGCATACGAGAGGAAGATTATGAGAAATATGAGCACGAAGTTGAGCAGATCTCTATAGCACTGAAAGTGAAATTTTCGAAATAATTGGTTTCTAGTATACTTCTAGGCGAAAGCTGTATAAATAATTTAGTGATGTTTTCTAAGTACCTCAGCGAAGGCACACTACACGTGCATTTTCATGCTTACCTTCACGAACGTCGCATTTAATTGTATCGATGTTTTGTTAAAGGTGAAAAACTGAAATATCTTAATCCAAACTAAAAACGCCAGCACCGCTACTAAATTCATATAATGCGAATTCAACCAACAAATCACATCCAAGCTATGATATTCCATTGGTAATGCAGTGGCATGCTTCAAATAATAATGTAAATAAATTGGATGGAAAATATTATAACTGAAGGAGAGTATAACGAGCTGGAGAAGAGAAAAAAATTCAGTTGATGCTAAGCCAGAGAATATACTTTTTTGACTTACAAGCAGTATAACTAAGTCTACAATGTTCCAAAAGTTTTTCAAATATTTTTTATAACCACGCCTACGGCATTCCAATATTTCACCAACAAAATAGTACATGGCCATTATATAAAATATGATAGCTGAGAGTATGATCCATATGCTACCTGTCCAGACAGCATGCTTTTGCACCGCCTGCACTTGTATATATAATAAAACGCCACCAGTGACCGGAACCTCGCCCAGAATTCTGAAAATATGTTGTAGATTTTCAAGAATTTATTGAAAAGGTTAAAAATTAGTTAGTTAGTACCCAAAAGTAGGCTACAATGAAGTTGATGAACTATTTAGGCAGACAAAGGCGCGTGGCTTTGGTTTATCTGCTTTCGAATAATTTTTTTTTTCAGTTTTTTTTTTATAATAAACATCTTTGTGATTTTGGAAGGAAAAGTATATACATATGTATTGTATTAAAATATTTGAGTTTTTTGCTTGTTCAAAAATGAATTTTTAATTGATAGTCTTCTGATTATAATCTTATAATATTATATAATCAATACACTTTTTGTTTGTTTATTTTTAATTGCCAGTAACGTACTATTTATGTCGTGCCTTTTGAAATTTTGAAATAAAAACTGTGTTCTATGTTATATTTTATATATTCAGAGGAAAATTTCAAATATTTTCAAACAATGTGTTGCCTACCTTTAGGGAGTTTAGCACTTCTCTTTGTAAGTGTAGTTATAAGAATATATAAGAAACATTATGTTACTCACTTGACATTATTGAAGAGGTCTGTATTGTTATTGTAGAGTGTAAATTCGAAAATCATAAGTCGCGTGCCGCGATCCAACCAGTCAAGTTGCGCCAACGATTCAATCAAAGGCAAAGATTCATTAAAATTTCGATCCAAATTCTGCACGAAACCACCACCCCAATATGTGTGTATTCGACCGCGTATCGACATCGTGCTCAAATGATATGCAGATTCATATTTGGCGCTGAAATTTTCCAATTATTTATTTGACATGCAGAACATTTTTTAAAAATTTCACACACAAAGACAAAGTCTCACCCTATATGTTCGCCAGTGATTTGCAGATCCGAATACGAATAATCTGGATAACAAATGTAATGAAAATATTTGACAAAACTCTTGCTGCCGCTACAATTTGTCTCCACGACACGTAATTGGCGTAGGCGTGGTGTTCCCAATAATATATTCTCTTCCAATTTTATAATTTTATGTGCAGCGTAAGCTGTGCTTGCATTGACGCCTGTAACATTTGTATTTTCGGTAGCGACACTTTCGTTGCTCGTTTGTGGTGGTAGCAACACTTCCGGCAAAAATGAGTTCGATAGTTCCGACCACCATTCATTGTAGGTAACGAGTCGTTCGTGGATCAAAAAGTGCTGTTTAATAGCGTGATTGAAGTAGTACATGTAGTGGTGGCGAGCAGAAACGGCAACTGAAATAGTTACGAGATAGCATTCAAATATTTATTTGCTAGAAATTTTTGGGTTACTCACCTATAGTGGTCATTACTATGAAAACACAATAAAGGGATACGGCCCTCAGCGCTTTTTTGATATTGGATTCGCTATCATACTTAACGCGTGTTTCGAAATTCATTTTTCTTGTCCAATGAAGCAAAATTATTGATTCGGACGGCAGACGAAATCGAAAATGAGAATTAATAAATTTTCAATTGTCAAAGTGAAAGAGTGTTGTAAATTGCACTTGTTGTAGCTATACTCGTAGTGCTGAGAAAATTATAAATTGAAAATTTTAAATCAAAAATAAAAAGTGAATTTTTGAAATCTGCTCTCAAAACAAGAGCTGCGTTCGAACATTATTTAAAAGTGCTCTAAGTCTAACTAAGGCTTGATATACTAAAAATATCTTTCAAAAACCGTTGCTCAAAAACGTTTTTAATTCCATTTTTATTGATATATAGTGTTGAAATGAATTACTGTATTTAAAGTATTTATTAGTAGCCAATAGTAAAAAATTTATATGTCAGACATATTTTTATTTAAAAAACCCTAGTAGTAGACATCAAAGTAAGTTAAAGACATGATAGGAAAGATTTTTGCCTTTTGGTCGGAGCTTCAAAAAATTTATAATTTTCTCTCATACATTTCAATACCAATGTTTAGATATAAAATATATTTGATGATAGATAGTAACTATTCTTAATTATTTTCGACAAAAGTTTTACTTAAGACCTTAGATATTTTGTCTATATTGAAATATTTCATTTGATAAGTAAATTATAAAATTTCAGATATGTAAAAATGTTTTTTAAAAGTATTTTCAAACTGTCAAAGTTTGTTTTGATGTCTTGAACTTTTCAGTTGATTTTAATCGAATTTCTAGAAAGCTGGCAACGCTTTTTAAATTTTTTCAAATGACATCTTTCTTAAATGTTCTTATTTGAGTATTTATATTGTAGCGCTTCTTACCTTATCGATATTTGGACTTACATATTTGAAATAGGTGGCAACTCTACTTAAAAAATATATTTTTTTAAATTATTATTTTTTAACCTTCTTAGTTAAGTACTTATGTTATATTGAAATCTAAGAGAAATTTAAATTTAGTTGAGCAAAATATTGTAAACAGTTGGTAACTCTCTTCAATTAATTTTTTTTCAATTACTAGTGTGAACTTCTTTAGCTTGCTAAGCGCATTGTATTGTTTTTTTTATTTAATATTTTTTTTTACTTAATACTTTCGAACAGGTGGCAACCATGTAACTGTTTTTATATACCACATCATCCGAATATTATGTAACATACAATATTACAAAAAATATATATCCAAAACGATTTACACTTCAATAATAGCACTTTAAGTACAAGTGCGTGACGAATTTTAGTTGTGTGGCACAATTTCGTTGCAGTGGAATGGTTTTTTAGGTATTAAAATTTTTTTTGTAACAAGAATTTTTATGATTTTCATTTCATTTATTGAAGAAAGTCACTATTTGTTTAGAAGTACATTAAAATTTATATTTAATAAGAAAAAACATATTTAATACTAATACAAGTATGTGTATGTATGCAAATAAATTTCAGCATGTTGCAAAAATAACAATGTTTCCATTGCCACAGGTGTTTATTCACGAACAAATTTCCTGAAAATAAAACACCAAAAATGACACGTAATGCAAACATATTTTATTAGTTTAACAACTTTTAACACAACAATTTGGTCGTATGTCGAGCAAAAAGCTGTTGCATTAATCATAATCAGGTAAATAAACAAATGTATGATTTCAAGTGCACGCTGTCAAACACGCACTCACTTATGTATGTATGTACTAAATCAAGTACGTATACATAAACACATATTCAATTTCTTCAAAAAAAAAATATATAGAGAGTTTTGGATTTAGTAATAAACATTTTCAACATCCAAAAATCAAAATAAAAATATTTCTTTATAATTTTCCTTTTTTCACAATATAAAATTTATAAGCAACTTTCGAAAATGCAAAAAGTCACGTTTGCTTACTGTTAACTCAAAAGTAAACACACACAAACAAATATGCAAATATTTTTGATGGTCATTTCCGCTTTCTTCATTCTAAAGGTTGACAACACACTACGTTTCCGCTTCATTTTTGGCTTTAGCAAATTTTTGTGCTCTCTCTTTTGTGCAACTCTTTTAACCTGCTGTTTGTTGCCATGACTAATTCGTGCTTTTTGCCGGCATTTCAAATCATTTGTACACGTTACTCATAGCGAAATTGCCTCCAAAAGCTTTAATTTTTCACTCAAATGTACAAAATGCGAGTGAAAGCTCTAAAAGTTTATTCTAGGTGAATATATCTAAATTTTGAGTGGAGCTTAACAACAACAAGCAAGCTTATTTTTGCATACATATATACATATATGCAAATCTATATACATATGTACATATTAGCGCTGGTCTTCGTAGTTTATCATGTGGTTGGCTTGTTGTTAGCAGCTGTTGAAACGTGACTCTGTTGCGTGTTTTATAGAAATTTACAACAATAATAACCAAATAAAGTCAGAAGTGAGTAACTATAAAATGGTGGAAGTTGTTGGTTTGAATATGGTTTAAAATTACGTTATATATATAGAGAGTGCTCGTTTTAGAAACAGAAACGGTTGCAAGATCGTTAGGAAGCTTGAGCTTTAGCCTTATTTCGTTGCTTTTAAGAAGAAAACTAGGTTTTGCGAAATGGGTGCCAATTCCATGCCTCAATTGAAGATAATGTATATTTGGGTAGTCATCACCCCAGAACTTTGAGAGCTCCACTCCATCTATAAAAACTCCAACTAGTCATCATAACAAATTAATTTTAATTCGATTGTCTCTGTCGACTTCTTCAATTTAGGGCAACTATTTTTGCGCTTACAAATTATTTTATGACTAACATGACCTAAGACATAATAGGTGTAACTTTCTTCGATCATCTAACTGCATTAGGTCAAGTGGTCATAGTCGAACTAAATGATTGAGATGAGATGATTGATTAGATTTTATGGACAGAAACTCAGTTTTTTGCCGCTTGGTTAAAAACAAAGTCAAATCCTGAGTTGTTTACCGTCCTGACACTGAATTGCATGGGTTCTTATGTCTGAGCGGATTTCAGGTTAGAAGGTTAATCCCCCAGGTAAATATATTACTTTGTTAAAAATTTGAGAATTTAAGTTGTGAAATTTTATTTACATTTTAACTCCACCTAAGCTTTGAGAAACTTTCATCAAACTTTCATCTACAGTAAAAACTTGAATATTTCAAAATTTACTGTTTTTGAGTATTCTGTTCATAATATTTTACTGCAATCACATCCAGATCAGTATGACCGAGTATATTGTCCAGTTAAATAATTCCAAATTATTTAGCGTGTCTCATATTACGTTGTTTAAAGGATAACATTTTCGTCGATAGAGGGCGCAGTATTTTAAAACTCTGATATATGTTGATTTACCAACAAATACTGTTACATATACCGTGGGCTATTTTGAAGATGGGTCCAACATTCATTATTGTATATATTATATATCGATTTTCATACATAGAGTTCTGAATCTCCATGTTCACGATTGACGGAACATACAGACTATAATTTCGGTATAAATACGTCAAAGAAACATACAATTATAATTTCTACGCCATTGGCAACGCTGTCACATATATACATGTGACATATAAAACAAAATATAAATAATAAAAAATTAAAAAACAACCAAATCCATAAGCAAAAGAACACGTAAAGACAAAAAAAGCAAACAAAATCAAAAACAAAATAAAGAAGCAAACACACAGCACCGAAGTTCATTAAACGCCGACACAACGGCCAAGCAGCTTGCTGCCCAACGCCACACACACAAACACAACCAAAGGTTACCAAAGAATAAAAGTGTGAAACAAAGAAGTAAATATAATGAGCTAACCAATAAAAGAAGTGTATAGTGCAAAAAGCAGTGGCAAACAAAAGATAAACAAACGAAAACCAGACGGAAAGCAAGCAGACTTCAGGCAGCGCGGCGAACTCGACAGCACACGACGCGCTCAAACTGTTGCATAGAGCCAGACGGAGAGTTGAGGCGCACAAATGAGTGTGAGTGCGAGCGATTGAGATCACACTCAGAGTGCATTCCATGCGGCCACTCAAAAACACAGCGCGCACAAGCGTGTATCTGTGAGCTACTTGGTGGTGCATGTATGCGTTGCGTGACTCAGCGAGCGCGGTGTGGGGCTGCACTTCTGCAGATAACGCGGCGAATTGCCAACGCTCACTTTTTGTTTGTTTTTTTTGGGCTTCTGCTAGAGCATTTATGTTTGTATGTAATGTGTTGGTAGAATGACATATAAAATGTATAGAAGTAGATGGGGAAGCATGCCTATGAAGTGCTAGATAAATTCGCTGCGACCAAGCAGCAAGCAGATAGCATACCAACGAGCGTGTTGCCATACTATTCGCATTTGTGTGTGTGTAGCTGTGCCGTTGACTTTTTCGGCAGCAATTTTTACTCGGCTCTTCGTGCTTATAATGTGTGCTGTGTGTGTGTGTATATATGTTACTAGTGTTGTTGTTATTGTGCATTGTTGTTATTTGTTGTTGTTGTGCGCTGTTTCATATTGGGCACAACACGGCTGGTCGGTCGTCGATGCTCAACGATTTCAGTATCGCAGAGATATTCGACGTGAACGGTTCGGTGGCGACGATTTGCTGCGACACAACTAAATTGCTTAGATACGAAGCGTAACGAAAAGCGGCGCCGCGTGTGAAGTGAAGTGTACAGTGAATGATAGCAACATTTAGCAAACATTAGATAGCTACAGCAGCAACAACAACCGCTATTAAATATACATATATAATTTAATCAAATATAAGCAGATGAGCAGCGATAGTGTTGGAAGTGACAATAGTCGAGTGACGTGCAAGAAATATATATGTATATATATAAATAATATAATATTATCTGCGTATTTACATATGTAAAATATGTGTATGTATGTATCTGTGTTAAAAAAAAATTAAATTGCTATGCGTAAAAGCAAGTGAAAATCAAAGAAATTCCAAAGTACAATTTTTCATAATTTATTTCACAGCTAAACTAAAGTATTCTACATACACAGACATATTTACATATATGTATGTATGTCTGGCGTAAGTGCGTGTGTATGTGCACGTGCGCGTACCGCTACCGCAGCGGTGATCAGCGATCAGCGGCAGCATCGTGAGTGCTTGTAAATATCACTTATATACATACTTGTGTATGTGTGTGTGTGGATATTACGTGTTTACGTGTATATTTGACTTCACCGCAAATGCGAGCCGAAAGAACTTGAAAAGAGCGAGAATCAAATATATAAAATGCATAAGTTTTAAACATAAAATATTGCCGCATAACGAAACATAAGTGGAATTATCGTAAATATGAAAATTTAAATTTTTTTACGAAAACAACAATCAACAGCAGGCTTAAGCTTTGCGGTGTTAGTTGATAATGCTGAAAGTGTTTAAATTTCAATAAAAAATCATTTAATATTTTTTATAAATTAATTGTTTTTTTTTTGTACAAAATGTGTTCCTACAAAATATATATTAAGCCAGAAACATAGTTAGTAATGGCAAAATATAAAAATTTTAAAATATATGCCAAATAAAATTCTGAAATTCTGCATTGGAAACCAGTTCTTGTAAACGGGTTAAAAGCAAAAAGTCACAAGCAAGAAAAAATAAAAACGAAAATATATACTTATGTATTTTGTAAATGTGTGCAAAAGTGCAACACTGCGGCCAAAAAAAACTTGTATTGGCATTACGAATGTGAGTGAAAACGGCGAAGAACAATAAAAACGGAAACCATATGATCGCTGTGGCATGATTAAATGAAGATACTTTAATATGAAAATAAAATTAACAAAACAAAACGAATATGTATATAATAATAATAATTTTAAATTTAAAATTATTTTAAAAAGAAAAAAAAATTTTATGAAATTTAAATGAAAAAATTGAATAATCAAAAAAATAATAAAAAATTTAAAACACATAATTTTTGGTATCTATATGTATAAAGGAATTTTTAATTTTTAAGCGACATAAAAATATACTGAAAAGTAGTAATTTTAATAAAATAAACATATTATTTTAAATTTAATATAATTTAAAAAAAGTGTATTTTTTAATTTACAGAGCATAATTTTGCTACACTTAAACTAAAAAACTTCTTTAGATTGTTAGTAAAAAATATAAATATATAATTTGAAATTAAAACAGTTTTATTATAAATAAATAAACCGCTTGAAAAATATTAAAAACTATTAAAATTTAAAAAAAATTATTTAACTTTTATTAAAATTTTCAAAAAGTTATTTAAGTTTTATTCAAATTTATAACAAATCTTATTTTTAAAAAAATTTTTGTCGCAGCAAATTATTAAAACATTTGTTTCTATGGGAACAAAAACAAATTCAAATTAAAAAAGCTTGAAAAAAATATAAAAAATACATAAATTGCTTGAAAAAGATTTCATTTATTTAAAAAAATTTTTAGCTCAGCAAATTATTATAACAACATTTGGTTGAGAGCAATTCATGCTCTTTTTAGTTAGTTTGTTAGTTTTTGTTAAGGAAAGAAAAACAAAAAATTAAAAAATAAATTGTTTGAAAATTTTTAAGTTTAAATAAAAAAGAGTTAAAACTTAATTCAAAAAATTTGGATTTCAGTAAATTATTAAAAATTACTCAAATTATTTAAATTTTATTTAAAAAAATTTTTGTCGCAGTAAATTATTAAAACATTGGTTTCTATGAGAACAAAAATTCAAATTAAAAAGCTTTAAAAAAAAAAACATAAGCTGCTTGAAAAAAATTAATTTGATTTGTTTAAAAATTTTTTTAATTCAGCAAATTATTATTACAATTTTTGGATAAAGTCAGAATAAGCTCTTTTTAGTTAGTTTGTTACTTTTTGTAAAAAAAAAAAACAAATAAAATAAAAATAAATTGTTTGAACATTTATAAGTTTAAATAAGAAACACTTTTTAAAACTTAATTCAAAAATTTAATGAAGTGGTATACAGAATCTTATTAAATATTAAACCAAAAATTTCTTTTTAATTTCCATTCCATTTTTATCAGAAATTTTAAATTCTCTGGATGTTAGAATTTTTTTACTGCTTGCGTCAAAAATATAACGGCCCTTATATCAAAAATTTTATTTTTTTTTAACATTTTGTTAAAAAAATAGCTCGCTTAGTTCCATTATCCATAGCTGAAACCTAATGTATGAGAGTGCGTTCAAATATAAAAGCTGATTTAGCAAATAAATAAACATCTTCAATAATAACAAAAAAAAACATGTTTCTAAACAACAAAATAATGTTACTTGCTTGCCCAAAGAACGAAAACCACAACAAAAGTGTTAAATGATGCGCTAAATGAAATTCAATAAAAACACTAATTGCTCTATTTCAAAAGTTACGACGAAATTTCTGATTATTTAATTTTTTGTGTTTTGAGTTCTATATTAATTTGTTCGGTGTATGTGTCGAAAACAAAGTGTAGTATAATTAGCGATTATGTAACAGCAGTAAACGCAAATAAATAAATTTCCTGAAAACAAAACACCAAGCAAATAAAGAAGATCAGCGATTTTCTACAGGTTCATGTAAAAAAAAAACAGTAAATTTTCGTTAAACACAAATATATATTATATATAATTGATGTGTTTACAAACAATATATACTTTTTTCAAATAAATAAAATTGTATAAATTGCTATGTGTGAATATATAAGTATATGTCATATATATATCATTTAAAGTATGAGCGATAAGCTAAATTAATGAAAAATGGTGCTTACAAAGAGCAAGCCAAAACAACAAGCTGAAACGAATAAATAAATATCAATTATTTATTGAGAGCTTACCTCAAATCGTTTGGTAAAAAATTGCGTAAATTTTTTGTAATAATGGAGTTTAAGTCTTATGCTGGAAACAGTCACCGACATTCCGCCCTTCCGTACTTACCGCCCGTTTCAAACCAAATTGGTCAAAAGTTATACCCGTAGTGGCAACGTAGAAATCTGTTGTTCTCTCTTGTTTTCATTTGACCAATGTTCCCATTGTTCAATTCGTATACACGACGTTTCACACACTTAGTTTTTTCGTTATAATTTTTCATAATGTAAAAGCTCAAAACTAAAATTCAACTATTAAAAATAGTCTACCTATCTATATATAAACGTATTCGACTGTGATTTTGAGTTAGTTTAAGAATATTTCAAATATATTCATATTTTTTTAATTACTACAAAATATCGAGACTGGTAACACTGCGTTGCAAGAGAGCACTCAGATCACTCGTTTCTACGAGAAAAATCCAATTTTCGCGGATATTCACCCTAAGGTCTGTAGAAGTGAACGGCATAAGCGGTGGTGAGTGTTCATTTACATTGCGTTCAAATAAGATAGGTCGTATCAGCTGATTCGGTCTACGGTTTTGCGTCGGTGACTGCAGCATTACGAAAGGACTGATCATAATTACAGTATTGAACTCTTAAGCGATACCTATGAAGATCGCAGCGATCCAAATGATCAAACTAAGAATATGAAATATAACTTCAGTTGTTATTTCTTAATTTTTGTTTCGAATTTTTTTAATTTTCTTCATAAATTTAATTTTATAAGTAATTCCAATTTTTTAAGAATTTCCCAAAAATTTTTGCACATTAAGTTTTGTGTTTTCAATTATTTCATTCCTCAAGTGTCGGAAAAAAATAAATACATATTTGTAATCTCTTTCCAAATATATTCTATTGACATAATTTCTAATAAAATACAATCGTGTATCCTGGCCTCAAAAATATTAATAATTTTATGGTATTTTTGTTTTTGGCTTTGACCATTTTTATACCAAAATTTATACATATGTACGTATGTACAAGCATATGTAGAAATATATATCCGCACCAAAGCAATAAAGAAAACATAATAAAAACGGCCACATGTTTATTCATTATAAAAAAAAAACATAAAGATAAAAAAGGAAGTGAAAGAGTAATAAAAAGCATTCGCATAAAAAATTAAAGGAAATAATTCATTCTGTATTCATATATGTATGTTTCAACAATGTTATATCTTGCAATTTTTTATATTTATTTGAACATAAATGGCTATTTGAATTACTTATTGGTCTTCATGCTGATATTTCATAGGTCAAAATATGTATGTGATTTCTTGCAATCAATAATTATATCTTTAGAAAGTACACTCAAGATCAAAATTGACTCGGACTGCCCTATTTAAGCTGCACGCGCAAACCGAGCTGATAAAAAATTTTGGTTGGATTGGTACAACCTCTTTTATGTTCGTGTGAAGTTTGATTTCCATATGTCAATGTGTGTGTGTTTGGCAGCTGTTTATTTACGACGCGAATTCTTGTCTGGCGACTTTTATATTTTGGGTCAATTGATGGCGCGTTTTCAGTTTCGAAAACAGAAGAAAGTCACAGGCTGCCAAATCTGTCGAATATGGCGGCTAAGCGATAACTATCCTTACGTGTTGCGCCAAAAATACTTCTAACTAATAGAGTAAACAAAAATACTTCTAATAAGGTTAGACTAGTTCGAATTAATCGAACATTAATGACAAACAAGCTCATGATGTTAAATTGTGATCTATTGAGACTATTAAATAGTCTATTAATTGGATAATTAAGAGAGTTTCAGCAATTTAACGCGAAATTGTTCTAATTTAGACATGGATTAATTTAAAATGGAGTAATTATCTATACTTTAAATACCTAAAATACTCAATTAATTGACTGTAAATTAAGAGTAATTAATTAATAATAAAGTGTTCAGGAAGAGAAGCAAATGCATATTTAATTAGAAATCGATATGTGGCTTTCATGTTTCCGAAATATACTAAAACATTTGGACTATATCGAGTAATTGGCCAGAAATTTCAAAGAAACTCCCTGTGTTAAACAGTAATTGTGTACTTAATGCTCGAATTAATATAAATCGAGTAAGAATATTTTGGCATTTGCTTTATTTTAATTTTATATATCGCATAGATTCCTAATAAGTAAAATTGAATTAAAATCGAGTATAAAACGCAAAATTGTCAAAACAAGGTGAGCTGATTAAGTAAAAAGTTTTGTAGACAGCTCCCTAATTGAGTTAATTAGCACTTTTGCTCTAACGGCATAAATATAACTGCAGACAATTTGCTAATTGTATAAATTAATTGGCGTCTATAAGCTTTTAGCATATAGCTGTGAACAGCGAAAATGACGTTTCTATTAAAAATGTTACCTAATTTAAATGACAATGTGAATATGCTATAACGGTACTTTTCTAGACATTTTTATTGTGCAGTTTTCGAATCGAGATTTCTGCAATAAAAAAAAAGTTATTGAGGCGCTTAACAAGCATTAAATATTAATTATTTTATGTTATAATAATTAAAATTAAATAACTACAATTTTTGCATTGTTTTAGAAATTCTTTCTCATTTAATTCTTAACTCGTTTAAGGCGTTGCTGATTTATTTACTCATTTTGTCTTATTTCATTTTTATTTTCTTGCAAAACCGCAAAAAGGGCGATCGCTGATCACGTTTATCGCTTCGTACCGACAGCATCACCTATATACATTCTGAATTCGCTCGATTTTCGGTGCGTGCGACCTCCTATTGCTTAGCATTTGGTTTATCAGCGAATCTTCGTTTACATACAACAGTTATTTTTATGCAATACGTGTGTTTTTGATTTGCATTAATTTCGTTATACTTAAAAATATTTGTATGTACATACACATTTACATACATACAAATATGGAAATAATTTGTTGGCGAAAATTCTAAGTGCCAGTTGGTTTTTGCATTAAATGCAAGTGAGCTCATGCTTTTCCTTGCAAATTTTAAGGCATTTCCCTGAAACAAGTGTGTGTGTGTGTATGTATAAAATGGGGGGGAAACGGCGAAAACCGCAACAAAGTTTCCATCGCCCCGTATTTTTATATTTTTATGCACTTTTGATTATTTCCTTTTCGCACACAATCACAGAAATATATATACATATATGAACTTACGAAACACATAAGCTAGCATTCGTTGAGTGCATTTACACTCGTCTCGCCTCGTATGCGGCGAATTCGCCAGTGCAACGGTGGGCGCCGCAATGCATTCGTGTGTGCCGTGCCTTTGCAGCTGTGCGCTACGGTTGATTTTATTCTTTTTTTTTTGCTTCTGATATTTGTCGTTTCTTTTTGATATTTATTTTCATTATTTTCTTGATTTTTATTTTGTTGTGTTTATTTGCTTTACCGCTGCTTGCTGCGTCCACATGAAATTCGCCTCGTCTGAAGTTGGCTGCTTGCTTGCAGTGAATGTGTATGCATGTGTGTGTGCCGACTTACATATTCGAAATTCTTCAAATAATTACAAAGTAGTTCCGAGGAAGTCTAACTAGAAAAGGCGTGTGTTGTGTCTGTTTCGAGCACAGCTGACTGTCAATGATGCATTCGTGTAAAGTGAGCATGTGTCACATCTGATTGAGTTTGTAAATGACTTTTGCCACTTCTCTCAAACGGGTTTTATTATATACGAAAATGCTATGATATATATATGTATTTTCTTAGCAGACTGCCGTAGCATGTTTTTTGAATGAATAAATATGTATGTAGATAAAAAAATCTGAAAAAATACAATGTTTTATTAGAAAAGGAAAAGTTTGTAGCTGGGAGATCTATCAAGTAGCGAGCGAAATCGGTTGATTTGGTGATATTGGAAGACGATAGCATGTATAGCTGCTATACAAACTGACCGATCAAAATCAAGATAATGATTTTTTGTGCATTTTTATGATTCTAGAAATGTGCCTGTGAATGGTATTATAGCCTCGGTGCAGCCGTAGTTAACGTTTTTTCACTATTTTATTTGACTTAATAAGTGAAATAAGTTCAAAGTTTTAGAGTATATATATTTATTTTCCAGCATTAGTTGAGTTAAAACCTCGTTTCTACTGTGAATACTAACTATTTTATAATTTTTATATATTCGTTTTCAAAATAAATAAAATAAAACCTGGTGTGTATTTCTTAATGATTTTAAAATACATATGTACATTTTTATGTTCTAGAAAATGCTCCACGTAGATATTTCCTTCCAAAATTTTTGAGTTTGCTTTTATAAAATTAGTTTTTTAGCCTCCAGCTGAACAATTTTAATACCAATAAATACTTTAAAATTTTCAATATTCGTTTTGTAGGAAGAATACAGATTTTTCGAAATTAAATTTTGAAAATCTTCAGTATTATCTTAAGATTTATAAATGTTCAATAAAGTTGTATTTTGTAATCACGATATCTAAACTTAACTTAATCTTCACATTGTGATTTTTAAATAATTTTTTTTTCTAATCATCTATTGTATTAACATTACTTTATGTTACATACATACTCGCTCAAAATATTTCAACACTTTTTTATTAAAAACCAGTAAACACTTTCTTGCCCTTGGCCTTTTTGAAAGACTTTAGTCTACGATTGTTTTTGTGTTTGCTTTACGTTTTTATTATCATTCGTCTTGCTATCGGAGAACAAAGCCAATATCTATAAGGTAGTTATATACACATGCAAATATATATATACTTGTATGTAAATAAATAAATAAATAAACACTTACTCAACAAGTTGTATACCGATAAGGCGGGCAGGTGTTTTTGTTATGCTCTCTACATGATTAACTGGCGACAGCCGCCTACCACCCAGCGCCCACCGCTAGACCAACCAACCCGTGCTCCACCGTATCGAGTTATCGCTTTTACATTTAACAAGCGTTTCTCACTCATTTGCGCTTTTGCTTTTGTTTATTTCATTTAATTTCTGTTCACATTTTGTGAAATTCACTTGTTAATGTTTCTACAATTTCTACTTTTGTTTGCATTATTTCGCCGTAAGTCTTTATCTCCACCCTTTGTTTGTATATATACACCCTTGCATATTGTGCACAACCTACTTTGCCGGCTGTTCACCGCTGTCACCACAGTAACCAGCTGTTTTTGTTGTTATTGCATTTGTCTGCGACTTTTTTGCTCACTACTGTGCGGTTGACTGCCATTTTTTTTACGCCGCCGTCATTCTTATTGTTGTTGCGGTCACCGTTGCCAACACTATGCTACTGTTATGCAAATATAATATTATACCAGGCGGTTGTTTTGTGTTATTGTTGTTGTTTTTGTAGTGGCGTTCGGTATTGCATTACTTTTGCGGATATTGCGGTTTGCCGTTGGCTACAGTGGTGAAATATTTGACTACTTTCGAAGTCGAATGGCGATTGTTGTTGTTCTAAAGTACAATACTTGTTGTTGTTCTTGAAATACTTGATCATATATCTCTGTAGCACCATCTTGGCTTTGTTATTTCTCTTTCTTTTTGTCGAGATATCGCAAGTAATTTTAACCTATTTTGAACTCGTCAGCGTTTTTTGTACATAACTACCCTTTCACTTTGTATAAGTTTTGTCTGTTGTCTATTGGTAAAAAATAAATATGTAGCCAATCATAGATGATAGATATACATGGGATTACTATTTTCTAAGATTAAAACGAAAAGTAGGGTTATGAATATACGGTGCTGAATTTTGAACTTGTAAGCCTTTTTGTTTTATCTGTATATAATATAATAGCTCGATGGTTCCAATACGGCATACATTTGCTTAAAATTATTTTATATTATTTATATTTTAATAAAATATAAAATAAATCGACAAGTTTTAAATTTTTCAACATTTTTCTATGAAATTTTTATTTATTAACTCATGTTCTCTAATAATTTAAGTTGCAAAGTCACAGATAAATGTTTTATTGTCTTTTTACATAATTTTCTTTGTTAAAAATCGTTAATTTTAACGAATTTATATCATTTAACATTTGCTCAGACTATGAAGAAAAAGTTCACTGAAAATAACCAGGTATACTTTCGACCTTTAAACAAATTTAAATTATTTAAAAGTTTAATAAAAAAATTAGTTTTAAAAAAAAATTATTCATATCGTTTTTAATCGATTGAAACAGAATTTAAAAACGTCGACTAATATCGATAATATTAAAACACTTCTATAGAGACTTTTTTTAGTAATATTTTATTGATAGTAATCGATAATTCGTATAGAATTTATATAATTTTCATCTGGACATATTGAAGGAAAAAGAATCCACTATTTTCTTTTTGCGTATTTCAAGACTTGTAACTTAAATGATATCACTTAAAACACACCAAATATATTAACGTAAACAAACTGTGGATTTTTAAAGTAAAAGTATCCATAGCGATATAAATGTTTAAAAGCTTCGATTTATATCGATAACATTACAAAAACTGCGCAGACTTAATTGTGTTTCAGTCAAAATTTATTGTGAGTAATCGATACCTATATCGAGATTATATAATATATCTTTTGGAAAAACTGAACAAAAACTAGTGATATCTTCGTTTTTAAACTGTCAGTCAAATAAAATATTTAAAAGGCACCTAATACTTTAATTTATTAAAAACAAAAGACATTTTTAAAAGTAAAAGTATATATATCGATATTAATCGATTAAACTAATATCATAAAATATCGACTAATACCGATAAATTTACAAAAACTTCAAACAACTACAACTAGCTGTGATTAGAAAATAAAAAAACATAAAACAACCTATAATTTTATAGTTATACCATCAAACAAGATTTATAAAAGTGATGAGTGAGATACGGTTTATCTTGCTGCTTGTATAAGACAGTTTGAAATCATTTGTAAAAAAATTACAAATTTAACGAAAAAATTCAGTAACATTTTATTTAGTAAAACAAAAAATTTATTTTCGATAATTAAAAATTGCACACACACAACAGCAAACGTAGAACTTGGCATACAGGGTCATTGATTATGACAGCGGCGCGTAAGAAGAAATGGAATTGAAGATTTGTATGTATAATTGTATATATTTAATCATACAAATATGCAAATGTTTTTGTGTGCGCTTTTGTTCACAAACCTACATATGTATATGTATGTATATGTGTGAAAGTCCATTGCTTGAAATACTCTCAATGACAAACCGCGGGCAAATGTTAAAATAATTGTTACATTTTTATTGGTTTTATTCAATACCAATTTGCCTGCGCAACCGAGAAGGTCATGACACAGGAGACTGATTTGACTAGAAGGACAGCGCGCCAGAGAGCCAACGTTTATCCCTGTGGGGATGTGCAGTTATATTTCTACTTTTTTCATGCTTTCATTCATACAAACACCTTCGGCGCACAATCTGTGTGCATTTGCTGGTGTCTGCGCCGTATTTGTTTATCAGAAGGTTATCGCTTGTTTTTCTTTTTTATTATCTGTTTGGTTTTTTATCTCTCAAATGCATACGTAGTGTCTAGGTTTGCGAAAGGTGATAAAAATAGCAGACTGCTGGAAGTATATTAGTTTTTATTGAAATTTTTGTTATTTGTATAATTGTTAATTATGGCATGAATTTTAAAATGTGGAACCCTGAATGTTTTACTTTGCCGTAGCATATAAAAAACTAAGTAGTTTGAGCAAACATTTGCTCAGAAGTGTATCTTGAGAATGGATCCGCCTGAGCTTCAAATGCGCTATATTTTCTAATTTCGCTGCTTCTTAGTTAGTTTTTTTATTCCATTAAAATATTTTCGTATTTGTTTCTATGTCAAATAGTTGCTAAAAAATGGCAAACATATTAAGAAGAATCAGATAGTGGTTTCTGCGAAAAATGTATAAATTCTCCAACCATATTTCTCCAGAAATTGTTTTCTAAGAAAAATGTGTAAGCTTTCCATACCAGTTTTTGAAATTCATTGAATCGAAATTCCTAAAAATTTCGTAAATTTGTATGCAATTGTTTGTTGTTTGCAACAATTTTTCTGAGGTCGTAAAATTTGGTTGTAAAAAGTGTGAAGCCCAGTAACAATCAAATAATATTGTCTCATCATCAAACTTTTATATGCAAATACATATATAAAATGCATAGATAGATGTCCGTACATATATGTATATAACTATATATGTTAAACTAAGAGGAACATAAAAAATGTCCAAGACTGTTTCAGAATATACGAAAACGCACACTTAGCAGGAATATATATATATATATATATATATATATATATCAACTTCAGCTTCTTCTTCTCAGCCCTAACTAATTGAAAAAAGCTTTAATTTTTTTTTGTCTTAAGCTATAATTTGTTAAAAAAACGTCACTTCCATTACAGCATACAATCTGGCAGCACAGCCAAATATTTCATAGCTGTATGTACTTGATCACATACACATATTTGCATACAAATGTAACAACGGCCTCATTATTTATTATTTTGCGGTTTTATACTTTCCTGATTTGTGGTTTTTATTTCTGTTTAACACATTTTCTTAATTACGCTTTAAAAATCTCACAACAATTAACAGCTGTGACTGAAATAAGGATTATCTATTTTTTTTTTATATAATATTGATACTTTTTATAACAAAGATACAAATGAGTTCACATTTTACATGAGCAATTTTGATTACTATTATAGTATGTACCATTGCCGTAGCCTACCTCTCATAGTACAGCAACTACACCACACAATTTTTGGCGGCATATTTTCATGCTTTATCGCATATTATATTTTTTATATAAAAAAAAGTACTTTTTTATCGCTTCCATAGTAGTTTTATGTGCCATTATAGTGTTTACACAATTTATTGCCTGGTTATAAGGCATTATTATAGATAAAATACAAATATGAAGCCACATATACTTTTGTATATATACAGTTTTTGTATATAAAATTATAAACAAATATAAAAATATTAGATAAAAATTGTTTTTATTTTCAAGCCAAAAGAGCAGCATGTTGCTCATACGCCGTGGCCACTTTGTCAAGGGGTTGCTTAATGTGGAGAAATTGGTAAAAAAAAAGTGATAATAAAGTTCTTCTTACACTTTATACATCACATAACTTACTTAAAGTATTAAAAACAAGCAAAAATGTAAACTTCGGTTGCATTGAAGTTATAATAACCATCACAAATAAAAAAGTTTGCCTTAAAAGAATTGATTTTGATCGAAGAGTTTGTCTTTATTATATATAAACTTTGTAAGATCTACGGCGTTTCCTTCTGCGTTTTATTAACTTTCTAATCTAAACAAAATATTCAAATTTCAAACATCACACATTTATATCTCCTTCTAAGTAACACGGCAACCAGGCAGACACCGTTCTGCCAGCTGTATACTTATGACACTTGAACTTAATTGACGCGCCATCAAACAGTTGCATCAAATGCTGTTTGCTGTCCGGGCTCGGCTGATTGCCGCATGCATTGTGTGCTCCTTCAATTGCTTTGAGGTCATGTGTGTGTGTGTGTCTTTACTATGTTGGGATTGTGTGTGGGCGCGTGTTGTAAGGTGCTTGAACTTCGGCAAGGCCATTTGTATAGATAACGCACACAACGGCACTCTTAAGCTCTGCTACTTCAGCCTTTGTATAACGGTAATTTGCCAGTCTATTTACTTATCTGCAAATGCTTATATGCCTGTGTATAAGCAAGTGCCTCTCTGTGTGTGTGCGTGCTCCTTGCAGACGCAGCGGAAGATTTGGGCGAATCTACAACTGATGTAGTGATATAGATATAATGTATTATGGCGTGCTGATGTTGCTAATACGACACTTTAACTGCGCCAATGTCGTGGAACTTTGTAATGCAAACTCGCAAAGAATCTCGGTTTATATGCCAAATCACAGTCAAAGTTCAATGGCCTGCATGTATGTATGTGGGTGGAGGCAATTGTTATTTTGTTAGCTACTTTGCTTCTCGGTTTTTATTTTTATTTTTGTTTTTGTTTTTGAGGATTATAGAAACCTCATATGGGTGCGTTTCAAAGTGAAGTTGCCATAAAAACAATTTTTTTATATATTTCCTTAAAAATTTCCGTTTGACTTATTTGCCTTTGCATATTTGGTCTCAATTAACGCTTTTGATTGTCCTAACTGAAATTAGCATTTTTTTCTTACAGTAGGCGGAATTTTTTTTTACCTTCATTTCTAATATAAACAATTTACGAAGGTAACATGTTTTTGCTTGGTGTCATATGCTCAAAAAACTGTTCTTCAAAGCACTCACTGTTCTTCAAAGCAAATTCTTGAAGACAAATCATGACTTGCAATTGGTTGTTTTCGAAAAAGTAACCGGCGATGATTTTTAATCTTGTTCTGAAAATTTCCAAAGCAAATTGAATAATTTTTATCATATAATAAGTTAATATTTATAGAGAATGGGGAGTGGAGAAAGCTTTTTTGGTTATTCAAAATAGGTTCATTATTTTTTTTTGTGGACAAGAAGTTTTTATAAATCTTAAAATTTCTGATCTACACAAATAATAAAAAAATATTTTGTTCAAGAATTATTTTGAAAAAAAAATAATTTTTTATATAGAGCTTACATAATTTAACTATTAATTTATATGGAAAAATTGTATACTTTAGAAGTTTGAGGTTTCATATCTCCAACTAAAAAATTTTGATTGAAAAATTATGCTAGAATTCTATATAGCAAAAAAAAATTTTAAGTTTTTTAAAAATTTGCACTCTGTATTAGGGTGGGTAAAAAATATCGTTTTTTTTTGTTTTGCTTCATACTCAGAAAGTTTGGTTGATAGATAACTCTAAGAAAGGCTCTCAAAGTATGAGCTTTTAATTGTAACGTGAAGTTCATATCACGCTTCCAACAACTTAAAAAAATATCTCGTTTCACAGAAATTGAATCGTTGGTACGAAATTGAATTCTCTACAACACGGCCTCATACGTGTTTTTCGTAAACCTAACCGTTTAAAAGATATTAACGTTTGAAGTTTGATTATTTTAAAGCAGATGTTGTTTTGTTTTTTGAATTTTATAATTCAATAAAAGAACATCATTTTAAATTGCAAAGTTTTGCTATTTTTTGGTCTACATGCTAGCCAAGGTGTAATTTTTCTCTTTCTAAAGCGCCGCCATACTCGATTTTGTTTCCCACTATAGGTCATTGTACACTACAGAGGCACACCTCTTTGTTATTTCGTTACAGTTAAAACCATAAATATAAATTTTGCATCAATTGTTACTTACTTCCAATCCTTTCTAAAAACAACACAAATTTGACTTTCAAACCTTAGTTTCTTCACCCAAACACTTAAAATTAGCTGCGGGGAGCTTGTGCGCTTAATTAATGACTTTGTTTAATGCCTTCTTAATATTTTTTATGATTCACTTGTTGTTGTTATTTTATTATATTATATTTCACTGATTGTATGACTACAGTCATACTAAATTAAACTAAATACCCTCATCAGCAAACCGCAGACACACAGTCATATACAAACATCTACTCAAACTCGACACGATCACCGCCTATTGGGGAATTTTCCATGACTCTATGAACGCCAACGGTAACGGCGGCAACGACGAGTGAGCGTACTTAATTCGTAGTAGCTTGCAGAATATTCATACTTGACTTATGAAAGCGGCAGCCGGTCATTGCGTTGTTGTTTTTGTCTTCTATCAGTCAAGTGAAGCGCGCGCAAAGATTAACTTAACCGTAATCTGTAAAGCGCTTCGCAGAGAATGATCGTTTAGAACACACACGAACACTGATAATTACATGTATTTGTATGTGTAGCGAAATTTAGTATTGTAAAATTGTGGTGTTATGGAAATGGAGAGAAAAGTGTAAAAGCTCTAAATTTTAAAATTCAAGTAAATCAACTTCACTCGTATTATATTAATTAACTAACGTACTACAAATTCAATTATAAATTTAATTCACTTAAGTTCATTATATTATATATAAAAAAAATTTAAAAATCTATCGAATCAAAATTATTAAATAATTTTTTCTAATAAATTTATTTACATTAACTGTATAAACTGAAATTAAATTAAAAATGTAACTTAACTTAACATAACATATCACATTTTAAAACACATTTGGATAACCTAAATGAACTGAAATTTGGATAAAAACAATTGATACTTAACGGAAAGAAATTTAACTTAACTTATTTGAACTTAACTTAGATTAACTGAACTTTGGATAAACTAAATAAAATGACAACTAGATAAAAAATAAGATTTAAGACGAGGCTTAAATAAATTTTAATTTACTTAGCTGAACTTAACTTAACTTAACATAACTTAATTGAAATTACATACAGTTTTATTCAAGTAAATACCATATAATTACACTAAGTTAAAGGAAATGTATTTAACTTAACATAAATTAAATTAAAATGGATTTTTTTCGTTAAACTAAATTAAACTTAAAATAAATTAAAAGGTGTTTTCGCATATCTTCAAATTCTTAATAAAAGCGGAAGCTTCCCGTCGTATTTTACAATTATCAAAAATTCCATGAATCAGCTTTGCTGTATGTTGCGTTACAGTATCTACATAAAATGTGCCACTCCTGCAGAATACTGAATAAAATATTTGAAGAAGTACATAATATTAATTTACATTTTATACATTTATTTATTTTATATAATTTTCTTATATGCTCTGAGTGAGAGAACACCCAGTCAGAAAATTTACATACATAGTACATATACCCCAACAAGGCATTCTTAGAACTATAATCTACAAACGATTAACGGCTTATGTTTATATACTCGTACCACTGGCGATCACTTTTTGGAATTAATTTTTCTTTGGAAACCTTCGTAAATTTTTCTTATCTATTTATTTCTTTGTGATGAATTAAATTAGATTTACGTAGTCTAGAAAAAGTCAACGATGTGTGCGCTAGTTATTTAAATGTCTAGTAATTTCTTGCAGGGATTGCCTATATGTTTATATATAAGTATGACAAGATGCGTGATTTCATAGTTGTGCAGCAAAGTGATCTGATCGTCTAGCAAATTCATTTCATTAATTAATTTATTGATTTATTTGACACAATGTGAATGGGTAGTTCTGATGAATATAAATTAAAATGCGATTAAATGTTAACATTGCAACGATAAGTGGATGAACATGTGAGTAAATAGAAAATACAAAATTAGTCAATAAAATATTAAAATATGTATATATGAAAATAAAATAAAGCATAAAACAGAATAAAATAAAATAATATAAAATAAAATAATATAATATAAAATAAAATAAAATAAAATAAAATAAAATAAAATAAAATAAAATAAAATAAAATAAAACAAAATAATATAAAATAAATTGAAATGAAATAAAATAAAATAATATAATGTAATATAATATAAAATAAAATAAAATAAAATAAAATAAAATAAAATAAAATAAAATAAAATAAAATAAAATAAAATAGAATAAAATAAAATAAAATAAAATAAAATAAAATAAAATAAAACAAAATAATATAAAATAAATTGAAATGAAATAAAATAAAATAAAATAATATAATATAAAATAAAATAAAATAAAATAAAATGAAATGAAATAAAATAAAGTAAAATGAAAAGATAATAAAATAAAACGAAATGGAATGAAATAAAATAAATAAAATAAAACAAAAAATTAAAGTAAAGATTTTAAAAGTGAAATTAACTAGCGAAACTTATTTAAGTATACCAAACAAATTTCAAAATCATTAAACTAATAAAGAAAAAAGAGAATATAATAATTTAAGTCCAATATTTTTTGTCATATTGTCATATTGCCACTCTGCTGTATATAAATATGTCTATGTATCTGTGTAAGCACAAATTTTTTGTCCACATAATAAAATAATACAAACATGTGCCATAAAATCACGCCCCCTAGACCTGCCTCTTCTACAACTTACTTTCATAACTTTTATGATAAGAGTGTATGTTGTTGTAGGAACTTCTTGCATATAACCGTTATATTTTTTTATACATGCGTATGTCATTGTCAACACACTTGAAAGATTAGAACCAGAGCGCGTAGAGTCTAGTAGACTAAAGAGTGCGAGTCGACATTGTTCAGCGTTTATACGAGTTATCGCTTCTGTGTATGTGGATATATGGCGACAACGGCGATACTTTTGAGACTGTAGAAATAAGTGCCAGCTTGAAGTTTGAGTGCTTTATCTAATCAATTGCTATGCTTGGGGTGACAATGTGTTTACTAGGGATTGTACTGGGCGCAAAAATGTGGAGCCTAATGGTTTCTAGTATTTAATAGGTTGAATGGCGTTAATTAGATCTAGATTGGGACTGGCGTAAGAAATGTGAACGAATATTAAATTTTGCAAGTAGTTTGTAAATTTTGAAGCTTTTATATATCTCATTAAAATTTCCAATTATTTTGCAAGGGTTCATAACGTCCAACTAAGAAAACACGCTCTTCTTCAATTAACTTTAAACACTTCTTTTTTTTATGCCTCACCAAAAACACTTTAAAATATATTTTCCCCACACGTTCCGAAAACTGCCACACTTCAAAATGCGCAGTCTCTTCTCCTATTGCACTCTCTCGAGACTTGCACAATCCATATTATAACATCTGTCTCAGCGCACCGTTTCTGTGTGTATTGTTGTGATGACTGTGGCAACACCAATAGCTGCACAAGTTAGCTATCAGCTGCAATCAACGCTTGAGCCCTCGCTTGTGCCAAGTTGTCAGTGTGACTGACACGTTTCGCACGCTCTTGTTAAAAAAAATATACAAGTACAAAATAATGGAAAAAATGAATAAAAAGGAAAAAATATAGCAAAAATGGCGCCTGTGGCTAAGTGAATGAACTCGACGCTACCGCATACTAAGAAAATTGCATAAATACAAAGCAAACGGAAAATATGAAAAGAAAACAGAAGCAAAAACGCTACAACAACGACAAAAAGGCGTCAATGAAAACAAAAACAAAAAATGATATTTCAATAATGCAATGCTTAACTGTAAGCGTGTGCAATGCGGTTGATTGTGTATGCAGCAACGATTGTCTAGCTTCCCTTGCCTCTTCTCCTCATGCCGCCTTGTCGCCCTGCTACCGCGCGTGTGGTATCGTCTTGCGCTGACGTCGCAAAAATTGCAGAATGCAATCAGAAATGTTTGTCGAAAGGGAAGTGAAAATCGTGTGGAAATAAGCAACTACAGGCTTGCCTCTCTTTATCGATTTTAAAGTTTTTATTGAAAATTAACTGAAGAAAGAATTAATTCTTTGGTTGGGTTGTCAAGCTTTATAATAAAATAAAAGTTATTATGTGATTATATGCTAGATTTTTGAGGACTCAGAAGCGTTCTTCCAGATAAATGTATTTTCATAACACAATCAGTGTCTATGCATATTTTTGGTCGCAGTCCAGGCATTTCATTCGCAGAATAAAGCATTTGTACTTCTCATTTGGCTAACAGAAAAATTATTATAACTCACGCTGCATTCGAAAATGTAGGGTTCCGATAAACCAATGTGAAATTACTTTTATAATCACACTGAAATTAAAAATTATATTGGAAGCCTCTTTTAAAAGGAAATATTTCTTCTCAAGAACAAAAATTATTTGTAAATTCAAATAATAGAGGTCAAGACGACTAATGAAGTAAATACCAAAGTTGTTTTCAATGCTAGAACGGTCATTTAGATCACGACTCACTAAAAAATAACGACTTCAAAGTAATGCCCCTATAAAGTATGGTATATAAATGGTCGATTCAGACATGTCCTCCATGTCGGTCCGTCTATCTCTATATATGCAAACTAGCTTGAGATATCGCTCTGATTTTACATATGCCCTTTTCTCACTAAGAAACTGGTCATTTGTGTGAACTGCCGAGATAGCATATAGCTGCCATACAAACTGAACGATCAAGTACATGCCCTTATATGCAAAACTTTTTGATTTGACCAGATAGCCTCACGAATGTTGGCACTGATAATTGCCTAAGTTTACAGTATAAACTTCGAAGAAATTGTTCCGATCGGATTACTATAGCATATAGCTGCCATACAAACTGAACGATCAAAATCAAGATATACATCTTTTTATACCATTTTATGTTATATGAATTGCACCTGTGAAGGGTAGTATAGTCTCGGTACAATATTTTTTTTGATAGCTTTTAATGTCAGCCTATATGGATTTAAGTGTAATATACGTATAATATATATTTCACTTTATACAAATATTTACCGTTATTATTGAATTCATTGAATTTATTGTAGCATATTTGTTTGTAGGTATATGTAATGTTTACATTTCCGTATAATAAATTTATTTGTACTTGCTGTTCAACTATTAAAATATTTATAATAATATTTACTTGCTTGGTAAATATTCACAGCCACATGGGTTTGACCATACAAAGCGAAAAAATGAATGACAAGTGAATTACAGTGAATTTGTCTCAATTTAGTTTTATTATTTACACATTTGAGCAGAACGATATTTTGTTTTTGTGCATTGCGCCAAATAATGCAAATCACTTCGGCAAATAGTTGGCGCAGAATAATTTCCTATATGGAAATTTTTTACTTTAATCAAGACAAATAAACACACCCACACCCACACACACACACTGAAAAGTATCGATTCCTGTAAACAATAACACAAGCAGAAATCGACTGCTGGCAAGTCCAAACGGCGAATCAGTTATTTATTTACATATTAAATATGAAATATCACGAAAATTTTGCTGAAAAATAAACAAAGAACAAAAAGTGGGTGGGAGGGTTGTTTGGGTGTAACAACGTTGTTGCCCACTGCTACTAGTCACCAACTGTCGACACCAGCTGCTGTAATCTGCGGCAATAAAAGAAGTTTATCTCTTGCGTACTCGCATCTGAAGCAAGTCTACTCTTCTTCTTTTACTACGTTTACTTCTTTTTACTTTTTGCTTACAGCTTGTTTTGCGACTATCAAGTCGGTCATCTCCTCACTGGCATGTTTATTTGCACAAGTTTTGCAAAGCGTGCGTGATTCTGCTGCGTCACTCCACCGCTTATTTTGCCCCACATCGTAGAATTTACGAGCTGCTCACTTGCGCCTTACGCAGCGCTTACGTATTTCCGTTTTAATTCACAATTCGCAATTAAAAGTTTCGCCATTTCTTCGTGCACTCAGCTCGCAACTGTTGCAAGTGCAAGACAATGCCCGACTTATCAACTGAGGAATGGCAATTGTCTGCAAGTTTTCGGACAATTTGTTGCTGGTGTTGCAAGTGGCTTGTAAGATATACTGGCATATTTGTGTGGCAGCTTTGGTAATGCAGTAATTCAGTGGCGGTACACACACACACATGCAACATAATTGAAATTGAAAACATTGCGGCAAAACTAACTTTGTCCGTTAATTTGGTTCAAGCCACAAGAAACAAAGAAGAAATTGGCGAAATTGGGGTGCGCCGGGATCTTGCACTCAAGAATGCATTCTTTTAAGTGCGAATAACAATGGAAGTTGAAAAGTGCAATACTTTGGTGCATAAGTTAGAGAATTGATAAATGAGAACTGTTATTTTCTCTAAAAGGTTTTGAATTTTTGCTGAGCTAAGCCATTCAAAGTTTGCTCAATATTTTGAAAATAATATACATTGTTTCACACATATCTTAGGGCATTTTAACACACGCTTGTGTTGTCGTCACTTTAGCGCTTTATGCGTGGCTTAATTTGGCTCATATGTTGTTATTTTGAAGCTTTTTTTTGGGAGCTTTTTGACAGTTCTTAAAAAATAAAAAAATAAATTTCTGCTACGTGAAAAACTATTTTTCATATTCTTGGTGTGCTCTTCTATCCGAGGCAACGTCAGTGCACTTAGCAAAGACATCTACCGTCGATTATTTAACTAACATACATAATATACTTACAAATAAACTAAATAATATCTTTACAATCGATAGCCAGGAATAATTTAACGATAATCAGCAGATAAACAGCTTAAAGGACGGCATCTGAAAGTAATTTTGTTAACGTTTGTTTGTAATTTAATGATCTATATTACTGTTTTGTATTTCACAAGCAATTTCATGATTAGAAAAATGGCAGAGAGTTTGCCAATGCTCAATATTCAGGCATGAATAACTAGATGGCGCTATGTATTTTGGAATATTCTTAGCTCTAACTTTTTTCAAAGAAATTTTGGCAAATTGTTGTTGAAAATTTGTTGATCTAACTGTTTACTGAGATGTTTTACCAACTTTCTCTTGCGTTTTTTCAAAATATAGAAATTATGAAGAATAGCTTAAAACTGGTTGTAAGCTATTAGAAAACCAAAGCATATTGCTAAATTGAATAATAAGGATAATCTGCCTAAAAATTTATTTTAGTAATACGTGCGAAATTTTCAACCTAAAATTTAAACAAGTTGGGTAAACTGTGTACTCCCCAACATAATATTTGTCTAATGTCTGAAGCTTTTGCAATCTAAGCGCAAATTAACACTTTATTAGTGGCGCTGCCTGCGAAATGAAATTAGAAAATACAAAGAATAAATAAAAACCTGATAAGAGCTAAAAATAAGATAAACACACTAAAACCCAAAAAAAAGTAAAAAAAAAATCAAAAAAGAAAAAATAAGTTTATAGAAAAAATTATATGTACTTTACAAAATGCGAGAGTAAAAGCGAAATTTTTGTAGAAGCTTTAAGAAATAGTGCTCGTTCGATAAATTTTCGCCTCAAGATCTACCGCTATGCGAAATTACCTTCGTTGCTCTACATTTTTAGCACAAATTTAGTCAACAGAATAGCCATCTCCGTCGCCTGCTGAGAAAATGTAAATGTATGCGCAGATCAAACACACGTGCTCACAAATAATGTATACAGATGTATATAATCTATACTTATGTACATATGTGAGGCAATTCACCGACATGGTGTCTAGGCCAACAGCCAGCAGCCATTAGCAGAAAGCGTAATGCTACTTATGAATACCTGCTAGTTGCTCGCTTCACACCACGACTGACACGTTGTAACTAGCGTCCTTTCCTTGCTAGGCGCTCTTTAAAGCTGACTCAACACGCTTTGATAGGAGAAGTATGGCGATAAGACATAAAAGCATATATTCACGTACATATATATATATATATGTATATCTGGTAGTTAGTGAAGTGGCTTAGTGAAGTGTTTTAGCATTAGCTCGCGGGTGCAAATGGACGAGAAGTAAATGGCGCAAGATTTTAGTTTTATTTCGCAACATTGTTGCTGTTTTTTTTTTTTAGTTAAGCGTGTGCGGTTTAAGTTGGGAGACTTTCTGCTCTTAAATATTGAATAATTCGTGATTTAAATAATATAAGCAAATAAAATATGGTTAATATTAAGGTTGTAAAACATATAGTCTGTATCTGGCTTGAAGATGATGGCTTTGTTGTTGTGGCTAATTAATGTTGGCGATTGAAAATAAAAGTGTTTTTTAATATAATATAATAAAAAATTTTAATTTTTGAAAATAGATTTGGTTGTACAAAACGTCACGACAGCTGGAGCGGGATGTATTGAGAAAAAAGGGGAGAGATAGAGAGAAGAAAAAAGAAAAACAGAGAAATGGACTGAATTAGAAAGAAAAGGTCATACTAACTGTGCATAAAGTTAGCCATTACAAAAGGCGTTCCCACGACAGTCGGCTCTAAATAAACGGAACGGACCCGGATTTTAGCCGGCCAAGGGCTGTCAACACGGCAATATGCATCAAAATAATTTTCAATTTGCAATTTTTTCATTTGAAAAATAGAATATAGTCTCTCTTCTTCTATATTCTTAATAGTAACTATTCCTTGTTCGGACTCTCTGAAATGCGGTTGTTGAACAGCGCTCTCACAGAGCATAGGTATTTAATGTGTTGGATGCGCATTTGAATTATAACCTTTCTTTACACTTTCTGCTGCAGAGAGACACTTTTTTATAATAGCTGTTTTATACAGTCACATATAAAACTCATGATGCCCCTCTCGTGTGTATCTTCGTATGTTAAAGTTAGAGCTTGGTTGAATGAAGTGTGAATTGGGATACAATTCAGAAGAACACGCGTTAAAATGTTTATATATGTACAACTAGAGGTATGGTTAAAAAAAAAAATATAGAATATATAGGCATGTTTTCGGTCTTCCAAATCATATTACCGGGTGCTACATTTAACGCTTCTTATTTGAAAATTTCACTAATTGGAAATATCAGTTGCTTAGCAGCAAATACTGGCACCAGCTGTTTCGCGTTTTAACCACTTTATTCTGCCTTTTAACGGCTTACACATAGCGATAACCTATAGCTTTGCTTGAAATCGTTTATATACTTATTACTATATGCCTACTGAAATGTTCATATGTATTTATATATACTTATATTAATATATAATTCCGTATATCCTATCATATTACATATATGCAAATTTTTTGTGCTTGACCAAAATTTTATAGATATCGCCTCGGTTCGCGTTTGTTTATTGTGACGTCAATAACGTTTCGCATATGCCGATAAAAAGAGAAATAAATTATTAATCAAATATAAAGCACTTATTTCGTATCTTATTTAATATGGCTTATAACTTTTACACTTTCTGCGCTACACTTTGTGTATGTTTAAGTGTTTTGGCGCCTGTGTTTGTACAAAAGTGTTATGTTGCACGTCAGTAGCGCGTCGTTTGCATTAATTTTGCTGCTTTTGCCGTTTGCTTTTGATCATCAATTTCGCTTAAATGATCGTGTATAGAAGTCAACACCTTTCTTGTTATGGAAATTAGTTTAAAAATTATACAATTTAATTGGCTTCATATGTACTGTATATGTATGGCTTCTGAAATTTGAACCACAGCAAATATTTTTACTCGAATTGAAAAAAAAAAACTAAAAACAACAAAAGAAATATCAAAAGCTTAAAAATGCATTTATGCTTGCTTTATACCCTCACATACGAGTAATCGTCGAGAGAATGCTAAACCACCCATGTTTTAGTAGAAACTAAAATTAATTTGACTGAAATTTTTTTAATTACTTCCGCTTTACCTTTATTTACGTGCTTGTTTTTGTAGATAAAAATCTTCAATAAATTTTTTTTTGATATGACAATTTTGCAGCGCGTAATATTTATTCCAATTATATTCTATTAAGTTTCTCTCATCTATAAATTACTTGGAAAAGAAAATATTTGCGTTGTAACACTATTTATATTTTTCTATTTCTTTCCCACTATCCATTTTCCACCTAATAATTGATGGAAATGGAAAATTTCCAGCAATAAATTTGCGTTTGCACTCAAACAGATTACTCATACGCCACGGCATGCAACGTTGAACCTCGTACTCTTATAAACAAATGTATATGCATAGCGCAAGATTTCAATTGCATGATTAGTGCTCACTATGGTAATACTATTTTTAAATGCTTACGCATATTCATACAAATTTCGATGAACCATTGCTATTGTTATTTGTGAAAGCGAGCGAGTAAATTTGTTTTGTAATTGTAAGGACGAAGTTCAAGCGTCTGATTTCGAGGAAATGCATTTAAACTAATCATAACTATTGACGTAGCTAACTAGCTGTGTAGCTAGATTTCAGTTTTTGTTGTAGTTATATTTGTTGTTGTAAATTCCATTGTATAAACGAAGCATAAAAAGTCGAAACTCTACACGAATGCAATTTGGCTGCGATGACGCAAATAATTTACATATACTCGCCTTATTTTCGGCGATTTCTATTTGCAGCTTCCTTTTGAACGTTTTCGTTAGCTTTTTTACGATTTTTGGTGGGTGTGTTTGCCTTGTTGTATATAAATAGGTTTTTTGTAGTATGAAAATAAGTTTTATGCGCGAGACAACTTTCGCATTCCATCATATTTGTCTGCGCTATGCGGTTGTCTACAGAAGAGAACAGAAGGTAGAAGGGAAAATTGAGGGGACTGGTCATATACAGTAGATGTTAAATAAAAATCTTTAGGAATTTGTATTTATGTCTCTTTCAGCTGTTGCTGATTTTAATGCTGGTATTTTTGCATTTTTTTGTTGTTATAAATTTACTTTTAAAATTTAATTGTTTTAAATCGAGTTTATTATATGAATTTTTAATTATTTGGTGGTTTAACCTATTCGTATTCTTTTATTTTTATAGTAACTTGACCCGCATGTTTGAAAAATAGCATTTTTTCAATTTATTTTTAATTTTCCTACATAAAAGGATATAACTCAAATTTAATAAATTTAAAATTATGATTTCAAAAGCTTGAATAAAATATACAAACTCCAAAAGAATTCTTGTAGATTATTGTTTCTAGCATATTTTACAGTTTTTTTCGTCATAAAAGCACCAAACTCAAATTAAATAAAATAAAAATTTTACTTTTTTAATAGCTAATAAGTTGTCTAAACTTCCAAAAATAATCGTAAAAATTTTGTTTTTAGCACATTTTTAAATTTTTCTTTAAACTTTTTCTCAGAACAGGTCATAATTCAAATTTAATAAATTTAAAATGAAATTTTTTAGAAGCTAAATAATAAATATTAAAATTCATATTCCAAAAGTACCCTTGTACATTTTTTCTTAGTACATAACGTTTCTTTCAACAGCGTTGTCATATTTTTTAATATAATACGCTTTTTTCTGAGCATTTCTTAAAATATGTAATTAAGAAAAATAATTGAACATTTTTTATTGTATTTCAAAAATATATATTTAATAAAAAGTACTTATATTTTTTTTCAAACAAAAAACTAATTAATCTCTAAAAAAATTTGTTAAAATTCCATGTTTAAAGAATATTTATATTCGCCTGGGAGCATAGGTGGCTGTTTGTTCAGTTTTATAAATATAAAACAAAATTTCAGATAAAACCTCATAACAACAATAAAAAAAAAATAATTTTTTTGACACAAAACAAAAGTATTTAAAAAATAAAAAATAAATAATAGACCACAATTTAAAAAAAATTAGGATAGCAACAACAAAAAATTCCCAAAAATTATCCATGTTTTCTTTTGTCTATTTAATATTATTGTTTACATATTTTCATTAGTATAAACGTGCACGCTGTTGTGGGCGTACAATTTTTTGCTAATAAACAAACCGTAATGAGCTTATTGAAAATGAAAAAAAAAGAAAAGAACAAATAAATTTTGTTGAAGATTTTGAAAAAATATTAAAATGTTCAAGTTATTTTTGTGGGCGTGGTATACGGTTGAACAGGCACGTATGCCAAGTCTCTTGATATTTATTTATGTGCTTCGTCATACAAAGTTGTCAAATGTGTGCAACAAAATCAATATGCTGCAAGCTTTCAACAGCAATACACACACATACCTGCTTGGTACCATATGTTGAGAGAACTTTGCAAGCGTCTTCGCTCGACTGCATCCAGCTGATACGCAAGTTAGCAGCAGCATACGTCAACTACTTTGTCACTCCAACTTATGCTTCACAGTTATGTATACTCAAATTCCGCTTTCTCACTTTTTAGTGAGCATCTTTTCAACCATCATTTGTTTGCGCGCTTGAAATTTGTAAACTTTTATTAACTGTTTGTATTTTTTTGCATTCTGCATGGCACATACCACACGTAGCATGTGTGACAATAATTGCTGTGGCATGTGTCATTGACAAATGCCTTACAACCCATACGCGTCTTCAGCAGGCAGTCATGTGTTTTTGTAATTTTGCATTGCAAAAATTTATTTTCGAAATCACTCACGTGCCAAATAGTCATTTAGTTACTCACATATGTATTCTCAAGTGTAAGCCATAGCGCACCCACTCGTGCAACGAAATGTTGTAATTATATTTAAGTGTAATTTGCGTTGCTGCAAAATTACTCATACGCACTGTTGCCTCACGGATAGCAAACTCTTATTAATGACTGCCGTTGCCATTATTGCTGTTGTCGTTTTTGCTCT
Source organism: Bactrocera oleae (assembly GCF_042242935.1). Taxonomy (NCBI): domain Eukaryota; kingdom Metazoa; phylum Arthropoda; class Insecta; order Diptera; family Tephritidae; genus Bactrocera; species Bactrocera oleae. Next base: position 5,025,564 of record NC_091537.1, on the reverse strand, counting down.
GTGGCGCGTTGACAATGCAGCTAATTATATATACACGAGTAGGGGCGTTCTTATTGTTGTAGCTTATTTTAGCTGTCATGTGAAATTATTGTTGAAAATGCTTTCGGAAAGGAAGCGAAAAATGCATTTCACTGCTAGACATTTTTATGGTTTTTGCATAATTATTTTTGTCTAAACTTGTTTACATAATACAATTTATTAAAATTACAGCTATTAGAATGTTTTTTTGCAAACAATAATTTTTTTACATTTACAAAAATTTTTTATTTTTTAAAAATATTTTTATAAAAATCTGATCAAAACAATGATACAAACAGTTAAAAAACTGGAATTTATAAAATTTAATTTTTTATTTAATTTTTTATATAGACATGTGTTTTTACATATACATTTTTTTTAACTATTGTTATGTATGTTTTTTTTTAGATGAACATTTCAATTTAACAGTTTATATTGTTTCGATCAGTTTCGAAAAAATAAATAAAATTTTTCGGTAATTAAAATATTATTTAACAATATTTGGTGCTTTACTGAGTTTAAAAAATTATATATTATTATAAAATTATATAAAAAATTATTCAGAAAAATTATAACAGTATATTATAAATGTCTGAGTAGCGCTACAAATATGACTCTACAACAATTTTTTGATTTTTGTTTTATTTGTTGTTGTAAATTAATTTTGTTTTAATTTTTTAATAGTTTAAATAAAGCTCCTGTCTCTTTGCTTTTTGGTTGCAACATTTACGGTTACAATAAATCAATTCAGCCTTCATTGCATATTTTCAATTTCCGCATATAATATTCACAGTCCATTGCACATTGATAATTACTTCAAAGCGTCGTAAAATTTAGCTACAAATGCAGTGCAAACCAACAAGCAAGGCAAAATGTTGTTATAAAATATAAAAATTTTTGAAATTTAAATTAATAATTTCATATCTATTTTCTGCTTGACTTCTTAAACTGCACCTTTTCATACCATTAGTGTTTATTGTCATATTACTGTACACAATTTAGAAATTCCCAAGTGCCATTATAGGCAACGCCTTGAAATCAGCCATTCATCAGTGAGCAAGGCGATCATGTAGCTTTGGGGTTTCTGTTCATTTCCGGCTGTGTATTGATTTTTCGGGGCTTAAATCAATACAGTATTTGTGGCAAGAAATAATTTTTTTATTATTGGGTGTATGCATTAATTCGTGCGGTTTTCTAAGAGAGGGCTCTACTAGTATTATTTCGCGTCGTATTCATCTGTGGCTATATTCATTTCAAAGGTACTGCCATTTCGCGTCGTTTTCAGTAGATATAAATTGTTTGAGTATGAACAACAATTTGTTTCATTCATTTGAAAATGTCGAAACTTGTACCAGATAAAGTGTTTTTGCGGGGAGTTCTTCTTAATTATTTTAACATGAAGAAAAGTGCTGCCGAAAGCCATCGTATTTTACTGGACGTTTATGGTGACCATGCTTTAGCCGAACGAACGTGCCAAAAGTGGTTTGCACGGTTTAAAAGTGGCAATTTCGACTTAGACGACGGAGAACGACCCGGACAGCCAAACAAACTTCAAGACGAAGAATTGGAGACATTGCTCGACGCAGATGCATGCCAGACGCAAAAAGAACTTGCAAAAGTATTAGGAGTTGATCAAGCAACCGTTTCCAGACGATTAAAATCAAAGACACGAATCAATAATTTTTCATCATGACAACGCTCGGCCACATGTTGCAAGGCCAGTTAAAAACTATTTGGAAAACTGTGGGTGGGAAGTTCTACCTCTCCCGCCTTATAGCCCAGACATAGCACCTTCCGATTACTACTTGTTCAGATCAATGCAGAATGCCCTCACCGGAGTACGCTTCTCTTCAGAACAGGGTATCAGAAATTGGATTGATTCTTTCTTGACCTCCAAGCCGGAGAAGTTCTTTTGGGATGGGATCCACAAACTGCCAGAAAGATGGGCAAACATCATAGCTTCCGATGGGCAATACTTTGAACATTAAATGTATAACAATTTTTTCACAATAAAGTCTTAATTTTCGTAAAAAAACCGCACGAATTAATGCATACACCCAATATTTAAAATTATTTAAAACAATTTTTGCAAGCATCTCAGCTACATATTTTACACCGCTGCAAGCAAGTAGTGCACTTAAGAATGCCAGCAGCTAAAAGCGCAACAAATCAGCTGTTTCCTTGCGCTTCCGTCGCGTATTAATGAGCTGCATCTGCTGAATAATTCGTGCACTTTCGCTTCGTGACTGTGAAATTTGCCAAATTCGTTACAACAATGGGGTGCACGAACAAAATGCTCGTACTTATGTAAAATCACACGTACCTATATTGCATAAGAAAAAATTTATTTCAGAATAAAACACGCCATACATTTCTTTTACTGCTACAAATAGTAATTGTGGGGCAAGTGGCGTGCTGCATGGCAACAACGTAGCCGCAAATTTAAAATGAGGAAGCCGAAATTGTCGAACACGAAATTGCGGTTTGTCGCTGTGTTATCGAGCTTTTTGCTTTTTTTTCAACTAACTACAACAACATGCATACTGACAATTACAATTGTGTTGTTTTTGTATTCGCTGCTGCCTAAATGTCTGCTTGTCTACTTGCGCTTGGCTGACTAACTGTTTTTGCGTGCCAATTTGCTACAATCAGCTCAGCTACACGTGCATTTGCCAACATATGGTGCGCCGTTGGTAAAACACCGTTACATATACAAATTTGCGCAGCAAAGTGTATTTGTTCTGCATTGATGTAGTCTTCATGTTCTATATAAAAGCGAGTGTACACGTATCTGAGTATGGGTATAATACTTTCTATCGCTTAATCGCACCACCAACTATTTTATATTGGCATGTGGGCGGCACGGGCATAGCTATACAAACAAACAGTTATATGTACCACGGTCACATGTAAAAGGTCTCCTCTTTCGCCGTGTACATTTGTACCATCAGCAATCAAGTCGATGTTTGGCCTACAAATGGCTTTTCGGTGTACCCTCCTGTTGTGTACATACGAATATATGAAGAGGTCAAAAAAAAAAAAACAAACAACTACAATTCCGTGTTTTTCGAACCTTCTGATTGCCACTTCAATATATAATTAACATTTTTTTGCGTTAGGCGAGGAAAAAGTACAGTTATTGGACTAACAACTGATTGTTTGCAATTGTACGTATTGTATAGGGCGGGGGAAATATTAAGATTACGGCAGGATAAGATAACGTTTGTTAAAGTGTGATCAGAAAGAGCCTTTGTCCAAAAGTGAGTGGAAGAATGTAAAGGAAATTTTTAGTTGTTTACAGTGAATGCTAATATGTTCAGCAGTAAGCTCAACTCTCAGGGTGAGTTTATTTTAAGCGTTACTTCTGTCTCATTTGAATCAAGTGTTGTGATTTATATTGAATTGAAGTTTTTGAAAAAAACAAAAACAAAAAAAACATTGCCTACATCTAGGCGTAGTAATTACAGCACGTATCAAATATTAAAAGATATCATTATCTTTATTGTGTTGTGTTTTATGTTTTTTCTATTGTAAGTAGCGTAAAACTTATATTAAAACGTTGCCTACATCTAGGCGCATTAAAAAAATCTCCTTTATTTTCGGATTAGCTGAAATTAAAGGCTTTACTACAGCTCATATTAGGAAATTTTTGTCGTTTGCCATATAGTGTATATATATTATCAGTATATACTATAAAACCTAATCTACACGTAGGCACGTTGCCTACATTTGAGCGCGACGATAATTCTACATATCATGTAGAGATCGCAGAAGCCTTAAGATCCATATTTTAATAAAATTCTTTGTTAACATTTTTGTTATGTTTCTAAATCGAAAGATCACCTCATTTCATTATAATATTATACCATAGACTTTATTTTATAAAACTCAACTACGCGTAAAATTTTCCTAATTGTTTAAATTATAAGCATAACTAATCAGGTGACTGTCGTTTTCTATACAAGTAACTAGTAGTTTTACATGCTGACATCTTTCAAACCGTTTATTGTCATATTTAGCTCAGAAATGTAGTAGTTTCATACTAGTCCAAAATGTATGGTATATGACACATATCAAGTTCTATGAGTAGTGTCAGCAATACTTTTAATATAGATCCTTTTTAGGTTCTTCATATTTTCATTAGTAATTGCCTTTTTTCGGTATAGACCTTTCAAAAGTTGTTATAAGTCTGATGCTTTTCTTATAAGCCAGAGTTTTATTGTTGAATATCAAGACATTTATAATGAAAGCTGGACGAAATTACAATATATATTTGCATAGGTACGCATAGAAAGGTATCAATTCTATTGTATTTACATGCTACGTTCATTATAATTTTGTATCCGTTAAGCAAATGAATCCTTTTGTTGTTAATGGCAGTGAGTTCATTTCGATTGATCTTCAGACAATTGTCATATAGTCAAAATACATTTTTCGCAATTTCAAAACCAAACGAGATAATTATGTAAAAAACTGTTAATATATTTCTACTATTTAACGCTGCTGACACCGTTACATCTATTTGTCTCTCTCACTCGTTTCCTGTCTATTCTTGCCTGATCTATATACATATTCAGCATATTTCAACTGCGTCAATTTTTGAATAACGCTATGAATGAACGTGGACTGAAGAAAGGTGAGAAGGTCGACACGTATACATATATGTGTGTGCTCAGTCCTTCAATGAAATCATGTTATTGTTGTTGGCCAAGCAAATACGCTGATGTCATTGCGGATGCTTTGTCCATTCAAAGTTGAATGCCTCATGACCGGTTGGCCAATTGACGACTGCTGCGCTAGAGTCCCCTACTTATGCATATTCTAGTGTATAATAGTCTTATATATGGTATATGTAGCTTAAGTGTTAGCCGATATCACCTTTTGTTTGGTTCCTACGAAAAGTTGCTTATGTATGCCGCTGCCAATGTGAGCGCTGCCTTTGATGGCGGCGTTGACGCCATTTGAATGACGTCAAGTCATGACACCCGTCGCTTGACAAATAACCGGCAATGCGGTGTCGTGGTTGTCACAAAAAAGAAAACTAAAAAATTAAAAGCAATGATGAAAATAAAAATAGTCAACCAAAAACACTTTCATTTCGAGCGGTTTTAGTGCTGCACTAGCTGCGGGGTAAGCGTAGTTCGCTTCATTGTCTTGGTTGTCACATAGTGAAAATTAATCTCAATTCACTCTATTCTTTTTTTGTTTTTTGAGTTTTACTACTTTTCGCGTGGGTGGCGTAGTAAAATTTTCGCCATCAACAGTGTGTTAGTGTGTGTAAGTCGGTAAGCGCGTAAATGCAACTATTTCGTTGAATGCAAATGACGTCAATCGCTTTGTGGGTACATACAAATTAATTGAAGTCAATATTTGAGTTACAATTAAAATATTGATTAATGTGTTACAAAGCGAACTGGAGTGATGAAATAGTGGCGCAAAATTAACAGTAGCGTTGAAATACTAGCATAAAGCGCAAAGTGAAGGTGTGATGAATTGAGTAATTGTTTTCAATATAGTTTTTCTCTAAACGAGTTGCGCACTTTATCATTACTTTGTAATACATGCACGTGCAAATTTTGTTTAAACTAAGTATATGACATATATAAATAGGTGTTTGTATGTGTTTGAGAAAATTTGATAGTCTTCAAGTCAGTCTCCCTATATTTTCTGCGCCTAATCCTCTAAGCACCCATTGGCTTTGCGCAAAACATTGATTGATTTTTCTTCCTAGAACTGTCTGTTTAATATACAAAGATATTGCAATGAAAATTAATGCTAAAAAAACTGTGTCGAAAAGATCTAGTTCTACTACCACTGTGTGATTTTATAAAAAAATCACCTTAAATTAATTTTTAAATAGATTTCAATTCGCTAGGTAATTTCTCTAAGCACTTCTTAAGAGTTAAGATTTTCGCCTTATCTGAACAAGAAATCTTCTTGAGTGCGTACAAAATATCTCAGGTAGACTCTGTCTTTGAGTTTCCTAAATTCTCAACTTCTTTACAAGTTTGACGATTTCTTTTGGGTTCAGTTGAAATTTTGACTGTAATGGTTGCGTTCAGCATACTTTTAGGCGCTTATAGTGATGATTGGAGGTTTTTTAAAAATCAGAAAATAGTTAGTATCTGTTGATTTGACTGGTTAAGTTAAGGCTTCCAGAAATCATTGAAGCGATGTTTTCTCCAAATCAGAAAAATGTGTTGGAATTTTAGGTATTTGCTCAAGTTTTATGGATTAATCGACGATTTATGCTAGAGTATTTGAAATTTTGGTTTTACTGAATAAATTTAGCACATTTTTAGGTGAATTCCATTATCATTGAAGTGCTGATTTCTGAAAATAGTATTGACATTTTCATCAATTTCTGCTGAAATTTCGACACAATTTTTTACTCTAAGTATACTTTTAGGCGTTACACAGAATCATAGCTTTGCACTTTCGATCAAATCAGAAAACAGTATTGAACTTGTCGAATACACTTGCTTATGAATTATTCGGCAATATCTGTCGTGCTACCTCAGATTTCAGTGCCACTTGTTTTTTTTAGGCATACTTCTAGGCGAAATTAGCATTATTAAACTGCATTTGCAAAAAAAAATTGAAAATTATATCTAAATTCTGTTAATTTCACTTCATTTCTCTAATTTATTACCTGTAATTTCGACGCTACTTATAAAACTAAGCATAGTTTTAGGACTTCCGCACCAACATACTTGTATAAGTGCATTTTCCTGCCGATCGAAAAACAGCAATGTCATTTCAAAAATATATTTCTTTAACACCTAACTGAGCCTAACTAACCATCGGCTTTAATCTTTTTTTTGGAATCACTTTGCTAGCACCAAGCAATGACACCATCCCCTAATCGGTTGTTGCCAGCTAAAAAAGTTCATTGCACTAACAGCTGACAGCTGGGCGCTTTGGAAATTCGCGCATGCTACCATACACAAACAACTGCATATACTTAAGTGCAGAAATAAATATCCTATTCAAATGATCAAATTAAGTTTAATTTGCAAAACTTAGCTGGCGTCTTAGGCGCCCTTTTTTCTGCATTTTTGAACTTTCGGTGTAATTTCGTTTGTTACATTCGCCTTGTAGCTTATTTTCGTCACATTATATATTTACAGTACATATCTAACCCACAATTCGTGCACTGTATATTAGTCAGCATGACAGTCAGCTTGCGGCAATTGCTCGCTTAACGATATGCGTCTAACTGTCATTGACATTGAGCCGTTATTGCGCGTTAAAACAACGGTATTAGCTTGATAGCATATATACTTATGATTTCCAATTTGTTTGCGTGTGTGCGTGCTTGTTTTGGACTTTAGCTCGCCACTTGTTCAGGCGGTCGGTCAGTCATTCACTCGGTCAATTAGTCAGTCAGCTAGTCAGTATGTGTTGGCGCCAATCAGCAACTGATAACAAGGGCTTTTCAACTCTCCCATCTATTTGCCTGCTCATAGCTGCTAGGCGATTGCATACATGTATATACATATGTATAAATATATACTTGTATGCAAATATGTATATATTACTGCTGTCACTGCTGTGGGGGTATCGCATGTTTTCAATAAACATTATCTTGCCATTTTTATGGTAATTTTCCGTAACAAATATGTGCTCGTCCGACCGGAAACTTACATACTTCGTCATTTGGGGTGGCGCAGCACGAACAAAACACAAAAAAAAAATTCACCCGACATTGACATATTGTACCTAAATACTTTAAATCATACACACATACTTAAATAGAAGTTAATAATATACATATGTATGTGTGCATGTCGTAAAGCCTATCCGTTAAGATAACAAATGTTTGTGTTCAATTTTTGTTTATTCGCACTTAACTAACGATCATTAGGCGCTCGTAAACACAAAACACAGACAGGCAAGTGTGGTTTCTATTAAAGTTTATTGAAACAGATAGTAAAAAATAAAAAAAATGTGCTTATAATAGTTATGGAAAGTACATACCATATATGTATATATCTTTGTATATGGTATAATGGAAATTTTGCGTATCCAAGTGCGCATATCGGCTGCTTATCACGCAAAGTTTTTATGCAACAACATATTTGAAATCATTTAAAACAACAAGTGCTACTACACGTTTCTATAATCAATATCAATAACCAATAATCAGCTACCATAAATTTTACTACAACTGCCGTGCCAGTATAGTATACTTGTATATGACAGGGCGTAGTTTTACTACATTCATTCATTCAAAAGTGTCCATTCATTCTGCTCAATTATAAAGCAGACATGTTATAGCTTATGCTAAAATGTCTGCTTCTGCTACCCAGCTCAGCCTTTTTATTATCAGCTCGTGTTAGCAAAATTTTTTATTACTTTTAGGTGTTTGTTGAGTAACGGGTGTGTATGTGCGGGTTTTTCCGAGGCTTCGTATTTTGTTTGTTTTGAGTTTTCATAGCTTGTTAACCATTTCTTATGAAAATATATTGCTTGTTTAGGTGATTAACTTGCACTAAATGTAGGCTTCAGTATAACGTTCACTCTTTTCTAAGCGAGTGGCAAAAGAACACTCGCTAAAATAACAAAATTGATATAAAACAGACAAACAAGCTCAACTCGGTTATGTGTTCCGAGTACACCGAAGTTATTTTAAAAATTAAAGGGTTTACAAAAAAAAAAAAATATATTAACAGATTTTCATTTTATATTTTGTTACAAAATGTTGAGTTTAACTTTTTTAGAGAAATTATTTTCTATTATGACTAACCTAAATTTCAAAATATTGCGTTGCTTGCTCTTTTTATACCAATGTTTCTTTTTGGTTTTGTATGGTTCGAATGGAGATTCAATTGTTGAATATAACACCAAAAACTTTATAAATATTGTTAAATGTATTTGTAGTCTATAAATGTATGCCGTTGCTTTGCCTCACAAACACTAAAAATATGGCGAATCGAACAAATGACTGGTATAAACATACAATAAACTGTAATAATAAAGTCATTGAATAACTTGAAGTTGTACAGCTATAATGCTAGATGTCTCCATACACTCTTGTACCATATTCCGCTGGATAATATTATTCTCTCTCTCCGACTTAATTATTTTTGATAAGAGAATCGAGCTATATATATAATTAAACTATACAAAAAACGATTGCAAATTTTACAGCAGTTGTCATAAAAAATAGTTCTACATATAAATTTTAGAAATAAATTCTTAATAAATGCAGGTAGCAATACCTTTTACACAATCTCTTAATTGGTATGTAGCTTTTGTATCTATATACATAATATTGTTTAAACTTTTATCTGCCAAACATTGCCACGATATTGACAATTCGCCAGCATTTCTTATCTGCCATGCTGTCATATTAATTTCTGATATGCTTTTGTGCGGCGGCGTATATCTCGTTCTTTCCCTTGCCATGTTCGGTTGAGATTTAAGTACTTTTCAATTTATCTTCCTTATCTGCATCTGATATGTCCGTTTAGTGTAATTAAGTACATTTTAGAATATGTCATTAACGGTATTAGCAACTGTCGTTTAAGTTATTAAATTAGACAAATGCTTGTACAGGATGTTGAGCGCGATAACTCGTTAACAATGAAGACCAAGTAAAAATACACTTGTAAATATTAAAATCAATAAACAAAAAATACTTTTGTGGTTTTGTGGACCCAAAAATATCTGGGGTGCGATTCCTTGAGAACTTAAAACCCGATTTCTTTTATTCTTTTGTCTAATATATCAAATCTATGTATTCAGAAGTAAAACATTCCGGAATATATGGATATAACTAATAGCCATCTGCTGGGTCAGTACTTTGCTCACTAATTTACAAGTTTTCATGGAAAAATGTAGCTCATATTTATATTTCATATTTATATTTGTTCATACCAGTCTATCGAATTATACCAGTTATTCGCGACTGACTCTCCAACGTTTAACAAGAAAATTAGCCTATTGTTTGAGTTATCTATACCAGTTTATACAATTTATACCAGTTTATGTGAGTTATACCAGTTGGCTGTTCGATTAATTTCCCCTCGGTTTGTTGAATGGAAAATAGCTAATATTAAAGCTAAAATATAAAGCTTTATTTTCCATACATTGTTGAAATAAAATAAATATTACAACTAACCTCTGACTTTCCAATCATGAGTTAGCTCATCAATGATTATACCTTCACGCTATACAAGAAGTTGCGAATATTCAATATTTCAATACATATGTATATACTAATAAATATAAATGTAGAAAATTCTTGTATTAGAATTTATTTTGTAAACACATATGCATATTTATGTTAATATAAATGTATGTATATGTAATAAATTTCGCGCGCGCCATACCGCGACTTTACCACACATAGCCTGACTATCTATTAGCGTCTTGAAATACATACTCGTATACATTTGTTCTCGCTGCCGCTACAAGCCTGTAGCTGCCTGTAGCTTTATTATTTTATTTTTGGTAAATAAATAATAAATCTTATTATCACATGTTGCTCGCGCTTTGCTGATTACACACACACGCATATATGTGCATATGTACATACTAATATCATCGACATACTGAACTTAAACGATATACATAGGTACAAATACAGTAATCGTGTGAGCTGCGCAGCTGACATTGGCATTAAGCAGCGTCGCCGGCAGCAATTTAGGCGGCAGCATTCGGTTTGCTCTTTCCGCTCTTGATAGTGCCAGCATACAAGCAAAGTTTCGGCGAACGTTAGTGCGCTAGTGAGTGCGTAAAATGTTTAAGTATTTTTTGTTGTATTTCGATCACATGAACTCTGTATGCGCCTTGGTTTATTTGTTAATTTCTGACACAATAAATTTGCTTATTTGATTCTTTAGCTTTTGCCGTGATCTTGGGCGCTCAGAATTTATGTCTGTATGTATGTATGTACATGTGTGTACATATGTATGCATAAACTCACATTTTATCTTTTAACGACAGCTAACACACTTCAGCCTCTGCTCATTGCTACAATTTAAGTGTCTCCATTACGTTTACGATATTAGTTTGATTGACGGAGCATAATGCAACGAAAAAAAATAACAAAAAAAAAAAAAAACTAAAACCAACAAATTTGCCTAATCATATAAAACTAGTGATAGTAGATTTATACATATATAAATATACATATTTGTTTTCTAATACTTTGTGTTGGCGTTCGTGATTACTCATTCAATTTTCATACTTGACGCTTGAGTATAACATCGAATCGTAATTGTGGTTCGCTGATATAATTCAAATAGCGAGTATTTAATAACGGGAATCTACATGCAAGCACATATACATATATGCATATGCAAAGGTAGGCAGGAAATAAAAATTGAAAATTGATTTTTCATACAAAGGCTTGATTTCGATCGTTCAGTTTGTAGGACAGCTATATGCTATAGTTGTGCGATATCGGCGGTTCCGACGAAAGAGTAGCTTCTTGATGAGAAAAGAACGTGTGCAAAATTTTTGATCGATATCTCAATACCTTAGGGGTTAGTTTGCGTTTATGCAGACGGATGGACATGACTAAATCGACTCTGGTCGTCATGTAGATCATTCATATATGTATATGTATATATTTTATGTGAGTGTATTTTCCCAGTGGGGTAACATTATTTAAAAGTCTTTTAATTAGTTGTATCCACTTTCACTGTCTTTTTTTGGTGTAAGTGTGGGTTTCTTCTTCTTATTTTTAATTCTTCTTTGTGTCAGCGCCACTTGAGAATATTGTTCATTATTCATTTGCTAATTATTTATTGCGCCAGCTAGTTGTAAAGTAAGTAATTTATTGTCGTGGGTATGCGGAGGCGTAAAGTTGTGATTTACAGAGGTGTTAAATTGCTACGGCAACGTACGTTGTAAGACAAGCGCTGCTTGTGGTTGGTGATGGGTGGTGAAAAATATTTTATTACAATCCATGTGAAGCTATTGAAATTAAATATTATTACAAAATAAAAAAAAATAGAGTACTGGTAAAAAAATATCAAAAAAAAACTAAATAAAACAAAATAAAATAAAATAAAATAAAATAAAATAAAATAAAATAAATTAAATTAAATTAAATTAAATTAAAATAAAATAAAATAAAATAAAATAAAATAAAATAAAATAAAATAAAATAAAATAAAGTAAAATCAAATAAAACTAAATTAAATCGAATAAAATTAAATAAACCGAAAATTAGAAATTAATTTAATTATGAAATATTGAAACCACAAACAACGAAAAGGAAACAAATTTCAAATAATATATAATAAAAACAAAAAAAATATATAATAAAATAAAACTAAAAATCAAATAAAACTAGTAAAGTAAAATATAATAAAATAAAATAAAATAGGATTAAATAAATTAAAAATTAGTGTAAAAGGTCATATAATTTATTTATTTTTAGTATTAAAAAATTATAATTAATTAAAAGAAAACAAACTTCAAAATACATTTTTTAATAAAAACTTACATATATTTTATTATTAAAAAAAATAGAAAATTAATCAAAAGCTAAAACTGACTGAGAGCTTTTGATATAGAAAACCCATATAAACTGCCGTAATTATTGGAAAAATTCAGCGCACCTGACTGCATGCCATTAAAAATTGTTAATGTTGAATGTCTAGTTATAAATTTTTTTACGAATAATTTTCTGCAATTGACATTTAACTTTCACATTAAATTTATTGTTTGCAATGGCATTTCATCACTTGAATTTACCTAGAGAGTAAATATTGCATTTGCATACACAATTGCATTGATTGCTCATAGTTTTGCAAATGGCTGCACTTAATTGCAGAGGGAATGCCATTAAATACGAAAGTGATAGGCAAATTAGGAGAAAATTGAAATTTCAATTTCTCATAATCACACAATATTAGCATAAATTTGAAATAAACTGAAACAAGCATCAGCAACTGGTAATATGCAATAATTTATGCACACATATGTATATATACACATACATTTATGATATATTATATATTGATATTGAAACGTGGTGAAAGCGTTGCATTTCGTGCGAGGTTGAAGTGCAATGTCGCTGAGCAGCATCTGAGATTTAATCAATTCAAATAGAGAAACTCATTCGTAAGTAAAATATATGCAGGTTCATAAATCACCTGAAGAGTATGCATCTCTACATATGTATACATAATAATAAATGTGCATATCTATTGTAACTACTATGCACATAAATCATCGCTTTGTGCATAAAAAGTAATAAGAAAGAATGCATATAAGTCAGTATATACTTATGAACTCACGCGCACATATACATACCAATATATATTATATATAAGTGCATGTGCTATCCCTGCAGAAAGCTGCAATTTCTTTGATGGCTACTAACGTGTATATTAATTCCGCGCTCGAATGCACCCGCACCATCCATACATGCGCACAGTTCTTTCAGGGCTGTATTTTCAACTCTGCGTTGGTGTGTGTTAATAAAGATTTCGTGGGTGGCTTGTTGTTTGCGTAGACTTTTCGTGACATAGCGATTGACATTCACTCACGCAAAATATTTCTTTTGGAAATCATACCTAATTTGTGCACAATTCATTGCGAATTCCAGTGAAAAAGTACTTTATGTGCTAATTGTTCAACGCGTCGCAATTTTGCTTTTTCCTCAAAGATAAATTGTTATTTTCTATAAAAAAGATTACACAAGAGTATAATAGATAGATAATATATTTATTATTGCGGTGCGTTATTTTCAGTTTTTTACCTTTATGGGTATTTAACACTATTAATAAGTGTTGCCGAGATTTTAGTTTGACAATTTAATTTTTAAAATTGTTTAAAAATTTATTTAAAAAATTATTTAAAAAATTGAATTACTGCTTTTATTCTGTGGTATATCATCCGAAAATCCATCCTATTTAAGGTTGCCATTATTACGTTTTTGATATTATTTAGGATATTCTCCACGCTTTTTGCACTCATCGTTAGGTAAGAGGGAACAAATAAAAGGGTGCTCTCTTTGACTAGATATCTTCATAAAATTAACCGTTAGTCCTAAGGATTGGAATACATGCTATGAATAGAGAAAAATCATATTTTGAGAAAATATAGTTTAGGGTACATCTGGATATTTAGCTGGAATAAAATAAAAAAAATTTAATGAGCACTAAAATTTTTCAAAATTAAAAAAAAAAAAAATTTCATATTCAACTTCGCAAAATACTGTTCACAGGATTTAAATTTGTTTAAGAAAAAAATATTGTGGACTTCAAAATTTAAATTTAAAAAAGTGTTGGCAACCCTACTCAAAGTTTTTTTTAAATATATTAGGGAATTGTTTGCAATGTATTAATTATGTGATGGAATGGATTTTTTAGAATAATTGTTTTTTGTTTTAATAATGAATTCTCAATATACCATATAAATTCTCTACATACTATTCTTAAAGGCAAGGTCATTGGCTTTTAAATCTCAAGAAAAATAACCTAATCCTGCTCCTCAATTGCACTTCCTTTCTTTGCCACCTTAAACGCTGAAAACTTTTCTCATTATGCAAACAAACCACATGCATAGACGGCACAGCGGTACTGACGGTGCAACACTTAATCAATTCTACAGTCTGGCAACGCGTGCAAGTGCCGTATGAAGCGAGCGAAATTTTCCACAATTGACTGGGTAAAAAAGCGAATAAAATAGCAACAAGTATGCAGAAACTTTCCTTTCACCTGAAAGATGCTTAACGTCCATTTGAATACACTTTGCACGTCACTTTGTGTACCTCTTTGTGTTCTGTGAGTTTCAGCGCCAGCGTGCGCTCGGAGCGTCTTTCAGTGCAGACATTTCATGGCTACTTATTGCACCGGCGGGGTAACAGCTAGCGTGTTGGCATGTCGCTTTGTCGCGTCGTGGAAAAGTTGCTGTCGCGAATTACTTACTTATGCTTGAACTAACTTGAATGTCGCTGGCTCGCCGCCGGCTGGTCCTGAGAGTCTATAAGCACTGAGCAAAAGTGCAGCAAAAGTTTTCTATATGCGTTTGGTTATGTGAGTGTGTGTGCGTTCTTGCTTGACTTTGGCTTTATTTGCTTTTCATTTTAATTTAATTTCTTCAGCACATTTTTATGCTAATCAAGCGCTTTTTAATGTGTCTGCGTTGGTGTGAATTAATTTGAAAGCAGTTTGCCGGCGGCCAGATGCAAAAGCGGTGCCTTGAAGTGAGTAGTGTGCGCGTGTGTGTGTGTTAATTCAACATTTATGCTGCATGAGCGGCCAGACGCTGGCAGCAATAGGCACATGAACTCTTTAATTTAATCTTTTTTCGTTAATTGTTGCTCTTAAACAGTTTCTATTGGCGTCTTTGCTTGTCGTCGAGTCTACTTGCTCGCTTATTACTCTTATTTTCTTTTCTGAATCGATAATTAAGCTACTCGAGTGTGGTGACACATTTTCGTAGTTTATTGATCCACATACTTATTCTTGAGTTTTTAATTGTAATTCCTGAGGTTTGAAATATTGAAAATATACATTAAAACCATCTAAAGCTTAGTGCCTTTATTCAAAATTAAAAAAACTTTTAATCAGGTTTCATGATTTCGTGCGAAACGCTTTTTCTGATCCTACAAGTATATACCGAAAACATGAGGTATCAAATATTTGAATTGTGAAAACATTTTTCTTAGAGTTTTCATTTAAAATTTTCAAAGCAGCTTACATGATTTCGTGCGAAATGCTGATTTTATATATCAAAATGATGAGGAAGATTAAAAAAATGAGTACAAAACAGATCTTTTTGAAGATATTTTACTTCGACCATTCATACGCAAATTCAAAAAGCTTCCAAAGAGCTTTCACGATTTTTTCCAAATTGCTTACAGCAGTTTATATACATCGAAAATATGTGGTATGAAGTATTGGAAATATACAATGAAATCTGCAAAGATTTTATTTAGAGCTTTCATACAATATTTCCAAAAACTTTATAACAAAATTGATGTTTTCGCACGAAATGTTTTCACTGATTTTTTATATTGAAAATATATTTCACAAAATGTTAAAAAATGTAGCGCATTCACAAAAAAGTTTTTGCAAATGTTTTACTTAGAGCTTTCATCTAAAAGTTCAATAAGCTTCCATATAACTTTTAAAAAAATTGTATAATATCATATCATAATTATCATATCTTATAAGCCAAGCCATACTATCTAATATATGTTTCTTCTTCTTGATTCATATATTACTGAAATGCTAAACGTTGTATAAATTCATAAGTATACAACCACCAAGCTTAAAAGCTTTAATGTGCTTACATGCCTGCATGCTTTAACAAGAAATTCTTGGTTTCTTTTGTTGTCTTTCGCTGTGATTCACTTATCTTTAAGGAACTCATGCAAAAGCACTACTGGTGTTTACGGGGTTTCCTTTTAACTTCTTACCGACTTTCCGGCTCTTGCCACACATCCGTACTATTCACTAATACCTTGGCTATAAATTCAATTCACGCAAATCATATGTACATTTGCTGACAATGAGGCACATTTTAGCTGGAAATGCATTTTCCGGTACCTGACGCGTCAATAAGTCGGTATATACATATACCGACTTATGTTGACGTCACGCACCTCTCTCTTGTTGTGACTTCTGCTTTTAGTCATAATTTCAGGCACTCGACATGTGTGCAGATGTTAATGCAGATATATGGTATTATATGCTGTTATGTAATACCAGTTGTACCCAGATCTGTGGATTTCATATTTACTGTCTCAGTAAAGACAGAAAACGAGCCAAATGTCAATGTCTTGAATTCTTATTTACGACATGTGCTCACAAGCTGAAAAGGAAATTAACGTATTTCCTGTGAAATGCAATGCTTGGTTGCTTATTTCAGTTGTATGTGAAATTCGGGTGATAAGTGTGTGTATTCGAATGCATATGAAGATGTAAATATACTATATATATAACTGTAGCTCATACAAAACATTTCTAACAAAAGTTATATTTAATTAACAATAGCTGCCTTCTCGAGCTTTAGAGAGTAGCGAAACGAACACACTGTATTTGGCGCTTCACTTTGGTGGGAAAATTATTATTTTCGCTTTAAATCAAATTTACAGAAAATCTTTGATTTCGAGTGGCATCGATGTTAGAGGCTTTAAATAAAATTTTATTTTGAATCTTAAATTGTGAAAATAATTAAGAAAATATTTATACGTATATAAATTTTGAACAGAAAATTATCATTTGGGTCATTCAAAATGGTAAAACTGGTCTAAAGTCTGTAAAACAAAAACTGGTCGTTTTGAGAAATGAGATTTCGTCATACTAACATAGCTAACATTTTAGAAGCAAACTTTTTTCCTTTGCCGAAATGTTGAACCAATACTAATACATTTATTTATATATATATCAATATTTATATATTTTTATTTAAGAAATGTGTATTCAAAGCGCTATATCTTTTCCCTACTGCAGTAATTTTTGACATTTTTAAACTCCAAAAGTGCTACTTCTCTTATACATGCACAGATACATTTGTAAAGAAATTTCATTTACAACTCCTGCAAGCTAAATGTCCACGTGTGTTCCATAAAAATCAAAATTTTTAAAACCAATGAAAGTAATAACAGTATAATATGGCAACTGCTGGCTTTTTTGATTGACTGCTCTTCACTGTCAGCTGACTGAAGCATGTTCTCTGTTCACAGTCAGTCAGTCAGCCAACTTGCGCAGCCAACCGACATATTTTTAATAAATATGTGTATAAAGCGATACTTAAATAAGCACACCGCAGTTAAATTAAGTAATTATAAACTTTATACTTGCCAGCCGATTATTCTTTTCTTGGTATTTTTTATATTTTGTATTTCTAGAGAAAATCTCAATTGCTAGATTTCTGTCAGAAATATAACCGTCTCATACTAGTTACAAAAATATAATTAACTTTCTAGTGAAATTTATATGCTTAGCAACAATTTCAATTTAAAACTTTTGCGGGTTCTTCTTTTTATTGCAAAATACTCATTCTGTCATGTGACTATATTCTCTTTTTTTTGTACAAAATTTGCAGCAAATCAATGCAAATCTGATTATGTTCTGACTAGTTTTATTTTGCGCAGGAAATTCCAATCATAAACCGTTATTTTTCTTGCCCAGCTTGATGCTTCACTGCCATAGGCATTGTCGCCCTGTTTAAAGCTATGTGCTTCACACTTCTTAAACTCATTCATCTAGCCATTTTCTGCGTTTTCTGTGCTTGCATTCGGTTTGTCGTTTGTTTATCTTTTAGCAATTCTGTTTATTTAAGAAATTGCCATATTTATTTTGCCAATTTCTTGTTTGTTTTAAAATTTATAAGCCAGTGCGGATTAAACGTATTTTTGTAATGCAATACACACACACACTCACACTCACCTAAGTATCTATATATGTGTGAGTGCATTGTGTGCCAACGCCATCACACTTTTGCGCTTCGCTACTTTGCACTAAATTTCTGCGTAAATATTATCATTGTTAATTGACTCGCCGGCTGCTGCTGCCACTGCTGCTCGCGCTGTTGCTTTCAATACAAATTTGTGTGTGTTTGTGTGTGAAAGTGTGAGTATGTAAATAAGATATGCTCATTTACGCAGCGCATAATATTCACATAAAAATGACAGAAATCATATGAATAAATTATTTGCGAGGCAAAGCTTCAAATTCAAATTCGAGTTGAGTGGCAAAAGCTGCGCAAGCAACCCTGCACTTGCGCGACTGTTATTTTCAGTACGCTCTGCTATCTTCTGTTAGATTTTATTATATTTTTATTGGACTCTTTTCTGTGCATTTGCATTGACTTCGTTTTGTTTTTGTAAGTGCGCAGGGTTTAGTATACTGGCTATTTTTTAGGAATGCTCTGACATTGTAATTATAGTCGACACTTTTGTTAACTAAAATTTCTCAATGCATGAATATTTGTTATTATTATTATTATTATACTAAAATACTTATATTCAAATTTTAATCTGAAAGTTGCTGCTGAAAAACTTTTCGCTTTAGTTCATTTTTTCATGAGAAAAATAAAGTCTTTAAAATTCTTGCTTAAATGCAAATTTATATCTGATATGAAGCGATTTTTCTATTTAGAAAGTAGACATGAACTATTTTTTTTGCGTTTTTAAATAATATGCACAAGATAAAGGCATTTAAAGCTTTATAAATATTCAAAAATTATACTTACATTCAAGCTTTAAAAATGTGCTTACTGCTGTTACAAATCAAACCATAATTTAAACAAAGTTGTAAATTTACAAAAACTAAACAAATGGAGTACTCACTCAGCTCTGGCTGCAAGAGATGCTAGGTGCACGGAGCACGTGTTTGTTCAGTTTCAATTTCGTAGCTAAATTTGTTGCTTTTGTTATTTTGTGTAATGCTACACGCTGTTTGCATAAATTACACACCGAAAAACACAAAAAATTAAACACAAAAAAAAACAAAGAAATATGCAGCACGTGTTGGCAGGTGTGAAAGTTAGAGCACTCAAATGTGTGCCGACGGACACATTAAACCATATGTATAAAGGAATATTTGCTGGTACAAATGTCTTTTTGTGTGCAAAATGTTGAAAATATTGAAATTTTATCACATTTCCGCCACGGACATAATATTTTAAATACAATAGAGTAAGAATAAATTAAACACAAAAAAGTGAAATTTCAATTTTATGAAATAAAATATATAAAAATAAAATAAAATAATATAAAATAAAATAAATTAAAATAAAATAACATAAAATAAAATAAAATAAAATAAAATGAATTAAATTAAAATAAAATAAATTTAAATAAAATAAAATAAAATAAAATAAAATTGCATAAAATAAATAAAAATAAAATAAAATAAAATAAAGTAAATAAAAATAAAAATAAAATAATATAAAATAAAATAAAATTGCATAAAATAAAACTAAATTAATTTAAATAAAAGAAAATAAAACAACAATAAATGAAAACATAAAAGTGAGGTTTAAATTAAATGAAATCAAATACAATTAAACAAACGGAATAAACTAAAAAAATGAAATGACTGAATTCTTATTACAGTGAAATGAGTAAACAAAAAACTTTTTGTAAAAAAAATATATTATATTATTATTTTACATTTAATAATTGTGAAATTACTGGACATTGTTGCATCAGAAGTGCACTTTAATTAAAAACAAAAACCTATATACATATAGAGGCATAAAAAATTAAGAAAATTATAAATGAAACCGACGAAATTAAATGAAAAATGTTTCAATAAAAAAGTTGTAATCCTTGCATGGAAATAGAAAAATTACAAAATAAATTTTAGTACAATTTTTTAATTTTTCACCTTTTTTACTAAAATTATAAATTTTTAGTGCAACTCAGAACTTGTATTAATAAAAATAATTCATTGAACTTTGCAAAAGAGAGTGAATTTTGAATTTAACACCAGAACTTAGTTAAAATTCAGCTCTAAAATAATATTGCCAAAAACAAAACAACTAAGTAAATAAATAAACAATCAAACAACAGTGAATTAATTAAAACAAACAGTCGACTAAAGAAGCAGCAAAATTCAACGAAAGTTATTATGAAAGTGCATACAAAGGCGACTCAGTTGCAGTTTTTAATATTACAATCTAAAGTTAAAGTCAAAACAAAAACGTTGCGACAGCAAAAACAACAAGCAAAACAGCCACAGCAGCGGTTAATTAAATTGCTAAAGCAACAGCGGCAACAACAGCAACAACAACAACACTTGCTAAAAGAAACTCGAAATTTCGTTTGGACGACTGCAGCAGAAGCACTTGACGAGCACTCACAAAAACAAAAACAGTATCAACGCATCAACGAAGGTGAGCATTCTTTGCTCGACACAAAGCAAATTTCATTACAATTGCAACACAGCAAATTGGCTTATACAGCGCTGGCCGATTCGCTATCGTTGTTGGTATTGCAGCTGTTAGAATCAACGTGGCTGGTTAACAACGCAGTGCAGGAAAATAAATCAAAATTAAACTCTTTAAGACGGAGGGACTAACATTCGCATTGCTGGCGGGCCCCATGGGCCAGGCTGCAAGTATGTGCCGATTTCGTGGATGTCGCTACAAAAAGAATAAGTCAAATAAGAATACAGCAACAACAACAACAACAACGACAACAGCTAATAGTGCCACAACGGCTGCAACGGCCGCTACAACACCAACAAATACGGCGAACAGTTCGCCGGTATCAGGTGAGCAGAAATACCGTGCACCTCGTGGTTTGCTGTGTGCAACTTTCGTGATTAAACAGTTAATGAAATGCAATTGAAAATAACAGGGCATTAAGTTAAGATAAATGTAAGAGGGTAGCTGTTGGAATGTTTGTGGTTGAAGGGTTGAAGTTTTTTGGTGGAATTTGGATGGCAAAGAGTGGAATTTATAGCAATTTTTATTTCATAAAGTCAAAAAAAAGTTGAGATATACAAAATTTCCATGCGTGAAAATTTAAGTACACTAAACTATCAGAAGAAAATCTCGAAGACCGTACAAAGTATATATGTATATGTGTAGATTTACCCATGCCCGTCTTTCCGTCTGTATATACGCGAGCTAGTTCCTCATTTTTTGAGACTTGGACTTTTAGTTTCATTCATGAGTTAAGTGCAAAATAATATTAGATTCCTTACTTTAGTACTTCAATTGTTGCTATATTCACATAATTTTTAAATATTTAATATTTTCTTTGTCAAAAACGCTTAGTTCTCAAGTGTTGCCAACCACAGATTTCTGGTAACAAATCCATTTAAAAAATTTTAGCAAAGCATATAATTCATAGCTTAGTGCATAAATGATTCATTTTTAGCATTTTTGAAGTACTAATTTTGTCTGAATAGAAACATAGTGTAAACAATAGGTGCTACACGTCGTATGAGTAACATTTTTTAACAAAGCGAGCACAAGCTTTCAAATACACGAACATATGGCTTTAGTAGGTAAATTTATTAGGTATGTTTCATAAAATTTTATTTTTAATAAAAATATTACTTATGAGATTATTCTGGTTAATAAGAGCTACAAGTATACATTGCGTATGAGTAACATGAAAAATACAGTATCCTTACGATTTTATATACTTGTACTATATACCATAGGTATACTGGCGAGAAAATTTAATGTTTTATCTTGTTTAAGCTAGATTAAATGCTGCTCCTTGTCGTAGTGTTCTGTAAAGAATTTGTTCTGGCTTCAGAGATTTCATCAATTTTAGAGAAGCTGGAATTTTGTTTCTTTAATTGAGTCAAAATAATAATTTTGGCTGTGCTATACATTATTTTTTGGCAAATCTCACAATTTATACCTGATCTAGGCTAATTCGGAGTCAATATTATAAAAAAAAATTGTTAAAAGTTTGATTTTTTAACTTTTTTTCTGCAAACTCGCTTTAATATTCAGAAAGAGTATTCTTTGCCTCCCTGGCTTATATTTTAAAAGAAAAACTCTTAAAAAACGTAAAATAATATGCAAAACCGCTAACAGTTGGAACTTTTAACGGGCTTGCCATATTATCTAGGAACTTCATAACATATAAAAAAATTGAATCTCATTTTCGATATTTTGTGCACAATTACGTTTTGTTTTTGTTTCTTTTTCGTAGATAAAATGGTATCTACGTAATTTTCTTAACAAAGTGTGTTTAAATTTGAATGCAATCTGATATTGCTCTGGCGTGCTCAACGCATTTCAATACTGCGCACTGTTAGTGTCTCTTTCATTTTTCATGACTACAGACATTTTTGTCAGCGCTGCCAAGTGCACTTTGCTTTGCGTTACTAACTGTTATAATTTCCGTTTTATTTATATTTTATTAGAGAAAATAAAATTTGAGTGCAACGAAATGAAAATCGTACAAAAAGAATGAAAATCAACTGTTAAAATGTTTGAGCGCTTTGCCAGCATTTGTATGCGACTGCATCTGTGTGTGCATTAAAGGGCACTACTAAAACGGCAAAGTGCTTCAAATGCCATTTCGTGAATATTTTGTGATATTTAAAAAATTCCCACGTTATACAAATACTTGTAGCATAAAAGTGGCACACGCAAAAACGTAAAAAGACCAACAGGATGTCACAGCGCGGAATGCCGCTGGCATGCATACATGGTTGCTGGTGCAAAAACAAAAAACGAAAAAAGAGCTCCGTTATAGGATATGCGCTGACATTTACTTCAGCACAAATATGTCTCTATAAAATGCTGCATACAAAAAAGTTACATAGAAATAAACGTTAGTTTAACACACATACCTATGGTGATGAGAAAATGCAGTTATGTGCTTTGCCAGGACATTTTGGCTCCGGTGAAAGTGGTAGCCACAAAAACTCATGGAATATTTGAGTCTGTGTAATTTTTTTTTTTTTATGCAGTGTGAGATTTTCAAACGTTTTATTAAGTGGTTTTAGAATATAGTTTGGATGAAAACAGCACTTAGGAAAATTTTTAGTTTAAAGCGCTTCCAAAGCTCTACTAAGCTTTTACAATATTTTCAACGAGTAAGAAAAATTAAGTTGAATTTCTTGCTTTCAATCATTTTTAAGCATACAAGTATATTTAAGAGTACACATTTTGTATTGACATTTGATTCAAGAGTCAATTTACTGGGGCAAACGTTGGATTTTTTTTTTGTTAAACGGCTTTTAAGGGCTAGGGTGGTTTTAAGAGAATATGCAATCAGAAAAAAATATATAAAACGGTATCTTGATCTACATAAAGCTTGCAGTAAATTAAGAAATTTTTTGCTTTATACCAATTTTTTTTGTTAAATGATGAACGTTTAAAAAAATTGTACAATTTTTGAGTGGGAAAAATTGTTAGTAGATTATTTATAATATAGAAAAATTTTACAATAATGACAAAATAGTACTAGATAGTGTTCTTTTGTGTAACATCTTAAGTGCATACGTGCTATAGTTACTGATTACCATCGTGACGTGTCGAATCAGACTGACCCGAATGATTTCACACACTGTAACGGATTGGACTGGGAAATATTTTTTTTGTTTTCATTACTCTGCAAATTGAATAATATTTCTAAGACCCTAAAATGTACTGTAAGCAAACAAGAAATCAAAAATTCTAGATTGTCTTCACTGCTCTACTTACTTTCGCTCAGCAATATCATAATTCAATCAAACTTTTATATATTCTTATTTCAACTGAGAGTCCGGCAATATTTATTTAAATCGGTCAACAAATAAATTAGATTTCTTTGGATCGAGTATGCTATTTTATTGCCATTTGGTTTGTAAAAATTATTTTCAACAATGACAAATATTTTTTTTTTGTCTGAAAAGTTTTGAAAAATAAGCTGGAACTAATTCCTTTAAGCTTTTTGATGAGATATATGCGAAAAAAACAACAACAAAAATGTATTAGCAGGAAATTTCAGATAATGAAACGAATGTGCATAAAGGTGCCTGTTGTTGTGATTATTTCAGATAACTAATTATTCTCTAGTGAGGGTAAAGAGTAAACATTGTTTGAAAAAAGAAACGTATTTTAAATGGAAATCAAAACGAAGTTTCCACACCGAAGTACTCAAAGAAAGTTTACAGATTTGTAATTAAGCACTTTTACTCACCAAAACTTCGTGGGTTGTTAATGCAAGTGTAAAATCAACATGACGAATACAGCATGCAACAACAAAACGGCACGTTTGCAGACAAGTTAGCAAATGCATTAGAGCTCAACGCTGACTAACTGCTTTTAAATGCGATTCTGCAAAAAAAAAAAAAATAAATCAGTGGCATAGGAACTTTCTGCTAACGGTTAACTTTTCACACGCCAATGCATAAAAATTTCATTTCATACGAGAGCTGAGTGCGTGCTTGAGTTTGCTGTTTTTGCAAATTTAAGAGCACACATACACACGAACATGTGTTTGATATGAAGGTAGCGAGCAAGCAAACAAAAACAAAAAACAAAAAAAAATTCCAGGAAGCAGTGATGGAAAGTGTAGAAAACCTCAAACAGCAAACTTTTTTACCCACAAATTTGATTCGTATGTGTAATATATATGTATATATATGCATGTATGCCGACATATACCATATATGCCAATACTGTGCCAACATTTTTGTGTTAATTTGAGTGCAGGAATGGTCTAAACAAATAAAATGTGCTCATATGTGCTTGCATTTTGCCCATTTTTATATTCATATGCCTCACACACACACACACACACGCAAATGTGTGTTGGCGTATAAAAATAATTTAAACTTGTTAGTGTGGCTCAAATGACTTTAACGAGTTTTCTGGCTGCTTTGGCATGTGTGATATGCTGGGGTTTGTTTTTGTTTGTGCTGCTTGCTGCTGCCAAACCCAATTTGTGTCGCACCCTAGTGGTTTGCCCTTGTTAAGGCTTTGCTCGTACAAATTTTATTTAATCCTTTATGCACTCAAATTGCAGTTGGCTCACTATGGAATAGTGCTTGTAGGGCGTTAAGGGGATAAACGAAGGAGGTATATTTGTGGTATATGAGGTATATGTTAAATGAGTTAGTTTTTTACCGAGGAGGCTTATGTCGAGAATTTGTGGCTCTGTGGG